>NC_046656.1:12267903-15095403 GCF_900324485.2 Mastacembelus armatus
AGAGAACACCAGACAGCACTTTATCACAGCACTTGACCATCTATGCTGGCTTTTGGAAGTGTGTGTGTTTTTTGTTTGTATATCTGTGAGTTAGAGAGAAGACAATCGAGTGTTAACAAAACCTTTTGTCAAGTATAGATATTTTATAGAAAACAAGGACAGGTCATAACTGTCAAACCTGTCTTTAAAAGTCAAGTCATTTTAACCTTGTGCCTCATACATACTTAAAAACCATATTTCCTTTTCCTTCCTTTCTTTCCCCTTCCTTCTTCCTTCCTTCCTTCCTTCTCTCCCAGTATCCTCCTTGTGAGGTCTTGACTGACATGTTCAATCTGCATCTATAAGGTTAAACACACCAGACTGAGCAGCAATCAGGCCGGTGTGTATGTGTGTGTGAGAGACCAGTAGGGATTTCATGATTATGATTGCTGAGGACATGTGCTGCTCAAATTCTTCAATGATTGCCTCCAAATGAAACAGATGCCAAACAAAACAATAAACCCTTCAATAGAGAGACAGAGGGAGCAAGAAAGACATTATGGCTATACAATGTGAGGACCAATCTGAGTATTTTACAATGGAAGTGAGGACATTTTTGCCAACCCTTACTGTCTGATACACCTTAACAGGCATTTTTTAAAGGTTAGAATTAGGTTTAATTCAGGGTTAGGGTAAGGTTTAGGTTGAGATTAGGGTAAGGTTTAAGTAGTGCATTATGTCAGTGAGTGTCCTCACAAAAATAGCTGTACAAACGTGTGTGTAAGCAAGAGACATGGTGAGAGGGAGAAAGAAATGACAACATCATACACTTGGAGTCCTGTTTCTTGAAGATATCCAGACTACAACAACATGCACAAAAAGTGGCCAAAAGGGATCTGAAAACAAGGAACAGATGGAAAAACAATCATATTAAGGCACATGTGTGTGTTTTCATGTGTGCGTTCTTGTATCTATATGGGTACGCTAACTTGACCACATGTGTTTTAGCAAATAATTGTGTTGTACTCGCTCATACGCTATTTTTATTCTATTCTCACTACATTTTATGCTTGTTTTGCAAAATTCTCCTCAACACAGCAACACACACACACACACACACACACACACACACACACACACACACACACACACACACACACACACACACACACACACAGTCTTCTCAAAAGCAAAACCATGTCAAAACACATACCTAGGTGCTCACCCAGACAGAGTATGTCTTCTGTCTCAGCGCTTCAGGCAATTGGCACATCTCTAACTTCTCTCTGTTTGTGTCTTTTATTTTCTTTTTATTTGTCTCAAAATCTGATATGTCTGCCTACTGTTTTGGCTCCAGTTCACAGCCATGTTGTCTCTCTGATCACAGAGTCAGTCCACTTCCACACACAGGTACGGTATGATTTATGAGCAGCACACTCACATAAAATCCCTTCATGTTTAACCTGCAAATTACTCCCATGTACAGTATAAACAGAGACATTTAGTAGCTGAAACAGATTGCGTTGTTATGCCTTTTACTTCACAAAATTCAAATAATTGATGTTAACTGTGATTGATTTCATTTGTAATGTTTTGGGACAAAACTAATTTCCGCAGAGTTACAAAAACAATGCAGGGCATTTTGAAATTCCTCAGATTAATGTGTTTATTTCATCTAATCACTTTAAAATGGGGCTTTCAGTAAAATAACATCTGACGTATTCTGCTCCTTGGTGCTGTCTGCTAAACATCACAAGGTTGATCATTCAAAGGAGATTTTGAAAAATGAAGAACAAAAAAGTATGATACGCTTCCCATTATTGCTTTGAGCTAAAGCAGTGGTTTATACAAGAAGAGTAATGATCTCTGCAGGGAAAAGTAAAAATAAAACAGAATACTTTTATTCCACATCGTCAAATCTTTCCGGACAGCTGAATTCGCATTAGCACAGTTGAGGGTTAGGTTTCTAATTATAAATGCCAATAAAGATGCCTAAATTATTATGTCAAGCAACCAAATTCCAACCAAATTTCCGACAAAAATCTTTTGAAAAAAAAAGTCTCAAATTTTATTATTCAAACCTGAAAAATACACTTTGAATAATCTCACAAACTAGTATAGTTAATTGATAAAGTTTGAAATTTTGTCCTCAAGAATCGGGCAATCAAGTCAAAAAATCCCTCAAGGCCACATTTGAGTAGACATGTGTCCATCAGTCCCTGGTTTCTAACTTTCATTAGCTTAGAGAGAACTGGGCTCAGAAACACTCTTCATGTAAAACATGCAGAGGAATACAAACGGAACGAAAGACGCCCGGACGCCCCTTCGATTTCCTTCTCTCCCTCAGTGTTTTCCTCTCTTCATCTTTTTTCTCTTTTAATTTGGCCCCTCTGTTTGTTTTTCTTCATTCTTTCATTAGTTGAAAAAACATAGCAGGCATTCCAGCTGTAATACCACTGAGATTCAGTATCACATTCAGACTCATGTGTGTGTCTATGGTGAACAGACAGAGAGATGGCAGGACACTTGAAGACATCAGGCACTGTATTATAATGATTCACTCTTGTGCTATGTGCATGTAGGCAAACATGGCAGCCACACTCCCTCACACACATCGGAGAGTTATTAATGAAGACATGTACTGAGACTGGCTGAAAGCTACATTTCTATTTATTTTGCTGTTGTTTTTATTTTGCATGCAGTATTTTTTTCATCACAGTCATCAGCAGGCCGACTACGACAGAAACGCCCGTCTGTGCTGTCTCTTTGGATGCTTGATTCCAGTATAATGGCACCACATAACTTCATTATAAAATATTCAGACATCCAAAAGAAAATATGTATTTGAACATATGGCGAATCCATTTGGTCTTAAATTTTTTGTCATCTGATACCAAAGCGTGCGCAAGCCAACTTTTACATTTTATTTGTATAGCCTAAAATTGCAAATTTGCCCAAAAAGGCTTTATAAAATGTACAGTAGCAGTCAAATATTTGGACACACTTTCTCATTCAATTCAGTGATAAAGCGTGTCCAAACGTTTGACTGGTAGTGTACATAATGCAACACTAGCTATGGACCCTCAGTTGAGATATAGAAAAACTCCACAAAAATGAGAAATATTACAAACCGAGTCAATACTTTAAATCACAAAAGCTGACAGTGAGCATCTTAGTGATATATTCAGTATTAACATTTTTGTAATATGCCAAATATACAAAGTCTTCATTCTTTTGATAAGAAGAGTAATCAAATCCCAATTATGCTTTATTTAAAATATATGTGATGTATTAATTGTATATATACTGTATTACTTCTATATGAAGACTTTGTTCTAGGAGATGGGGTGCATCTACATGCTTTTCCTCTGTATGTTTATCTCAGCTGTCTTATACAGAGTGACACTTCAGCTGGAAGGATTTTTAAACTGCCATGAAAATATGGAAAAACTGCTTCTGTGAACTTGTGCTCGATTCTGTGTATTGATGTGTTCCTATCAAGGTCAAAAAATGATAGTAGTCCACGGTCATAATTTAGCTGCACTCTGATCTTTTTGCGCAAAATATTTTCTGCCTTGTAATCAATACGTGTCTCGGTTGGGAATTCTAATACTGGTCCTGGATTACCATGCAGGCAAATGCCCCATATCGTTGGAGTGGTCTGCTGTTTGATTTGAGTTGTAACACCAACCACAAAGCAACCCTTAATTTCCACATCCCACGTGTATTTTCCAGAGTTAAAGCTTTCATAGCCAAGAACAACAGAGTCTCCTTGTCTTTCTGGGTTTACAGGGAGCTGCTGATCCCAGTTACGTTCTGTTGAACAAGTTAACTGCTTTGACAGAGTCAATACATGGCCACTAGTGTTGGGATCCAGCGTTACAGGGCCTAAAGGGAACAAAACAGAACCAAAAGGACAAGTATGAGTTGTTTATTTTTTAAAAAAGCTTTTACTAAAAGAATTAAATTTCTCTGGCTATCAACCTGTTTTTCTTTTAGTTAGAAAGTTAGAAAGTTCATTATTTCATATAAAACTATCATGGGGCAGCTACAATCCATTACTTACTGAATTGGATCATTTTCTTCATCTTCTTCCACACTGTGAACAGCATGTTCCCTAGATGCTTGGCCTCATCGATCAGGGCTCCTGATGGGGTCACTGGTTCTGGCAGGTTACAGTGGGATCTGAAAAAATATAAGGCAGTCGTAGTGTTTTCAGGGTTTTCCTGCTCCCTGATCAAAACATGTGTCATTTGGAACAAAACCAGTAACTCCAGCTGTCACATAACAAAAAGTTCAATTTTAATGTAATCAAGTAGTATATGCATCCATGCACAGTGGATGAGACATTTCCAAAGCACCATCAGCCCTGTTTCTATAAGGCTGGAGTCAGCTGTACAACTTACTGCTCTGTAGTGGATTTGAGGGCCTGTCAAATAAAAAGAAAACAGGACAACCAATAAAAACCTCTTCTGTTCAAATTCTGTAACAACAGGTTGATTCTTCAGACAATCACTGATTACCTTCATGAATGAGAAGTCGTCAGTCACCATTGCTCCCTTTATCGTTGTGATTTTGTCTGTGAGCGAGGAGATCTCTGCACTCAAATTAACAATCCTGACATCCATTGTCTCACTCTTCAGTGCCGCCTCCTTCCTCACTGCATCTATCCTCGTAGCCTCCTCTGCTCTCAGGAACTGGTAAAGTGTCTGAAACTCCTCTTTGATCGTATTCTCCGTCCGCTGAGCCTGGAGCTGTGGAAAAACACCTCTATGGATAAAAGTGGCACATGTTGCTGGCTGCCTCTATAAGCGTCATGTCTGTGACCTACCTTGATGTGATTGGCCATCTTATCATAATTGAGTTTCACTGTTTTAAATGCCCCCAGTTTAGTTGTCAAATGCATCAGCTGAACCTTGAGTATGTCCTACAAATAAAGGTACAGGCATTAATTACACAGTGAACAGTTACAGTATAAAGCATATTTGTAACGAAACAGCAAAATCTAAACAGTCACTCAGTTGCTTCATTAAGCTTTATCCTCGATTACTCACCCTGTTTTCTGCAGCTGCTTCATTTATAGGGATGCAGTTGTGTTTCTTATGTTTTTGTGAATCCCTACAGATCACACAGACGAGCTGCTGATCTTCCTGACAGAAGAGTTTGAACTTCTCATTGTGCAGACTGCAATGCTCCTTAGATCTTGATGTTGCTGCCTGAGTCCTTGCTTGTCTCAGGTTGTCAGACAGGTTTTTCAGTGCCAGATTACGTGGAGGCTGAGCCATTGGAAAAATATCTTTACAGACCGGACATGACTGGAGTGTACTCTGTCTCCACCACTCCTGAAGACAGTGCTTACAGAAGCTGTGGCCGCACAGCAACATGACAGGATCCGTAAATATATCACAGCACACCGGGCAAAGGCAGTCCTCGTCAGACTGTGATGCATTAGTAGCCATTCTGTTGTTTTCTCTGGTGGGTTTTTCCTGCTTGTCTCAGACAACTTACTTTCACTTTCATAGACTGACTCAGATTTGCACAGCCAGAGCTCACATTCAGTATTTTTTCTAACAAGTGCTTTCAGTACACACTCCAAAAATCCCAGTTATAGAAACAAACTTACTATTCGATTGATGATCTTTCTTATTTTCATTTGCAAATGCACCACGAGTGTAGCTCTCCATGCTGATCTACTCACTTCTTCCTGTTTTCTGGGTAGAAAGGGAGGAGCTTTGGCTTTAACCTCTGCAGTTCTGCCCTGCTGTTTGCAGTAAGCAGTAATGCTTTCACTCAGTATAGCTAAAGAAAAGACAAAGGAAAGAAATAATCCTGTGTCCAGTTGGTTCCTTTGTTTTTCATTGATGTTTCTCACATGATGAGTAAAAATGACTGCACTGCAGCATTCATTCATACCCAAGAGTCAAAGTTTATTTTTCATTAGTAATGTTGATTAACGGTAAGATTTCACCAACTTGTTGAGTATAACTTCATAATAACTGAATGAACCAGTACAAAGGTGGGATGTCCAAGTCGTCCAGTCCATTTTAGGAATCAAAACGTCTCTACCAAAGACAGAACCAAACCAACACTGGTGGGTTGTAAAATTTCCAGAAATCCAACAGAAGATATGTATTCTGACATTTTTGAAGTTGTTGTGAGATGGAAATTGGCATTTAGTGTTTACAGTGAATTGAACGCATTTTGTCATGAATTTTTTTGTCATTTGATACTGAAGCATACACAAACCCAAAATTATAGATTTCTCTCAAAGGCTTTGTAAAATGTAGATAATGCAACATTAGATTTAGACCCTCAGTTGAGATAAAGAAAAACTCCAGAAAAATGGGAAATATTATGAAAACAAGAAAACAGGCTTAAATGCTTTAGTCTGATCATTAGTCAAATGATTAAAGAAAGTCTGTTTCATTAGCCGCAAAACAAACTAAAAAAACTCAGAAAATAACAGTTGCACTAGATTTACAAAAGATAATAAATTTAAACTAAAATTATTTTTAAAAATCTCAAAGTGTCAAACATCAAATCTGTATATTTAGTCAAAGCTCCACCAAACTGCAAATCATACAATCCACTGTAGAAGAAATGACAGATCAATGTCAGAACTGAAGCAGCGTACTTGAGATATTCTGACTTTTAGTTATTAAGCACTAAAAAAGCTGGACCTGCCTTTCAACAACTTGATAGTGTCTTTAAGTCCCAAAGGTTGACACTGAACATTTTAACAATATGCTCAGTATCAATATTTTTGCAACTTGCCAGATATGTAAAGTCCTTAATATATTAATAGAAAGAGTAATCCAATCACAGTTATGCTTCATTTAAAACATATTTGGTGTTGCTAATTAGTTGTGTGTGAAGACTTTGTTCTAGTAGATGGGGGACATCTTCATGCTTGCCCTCTGCAGCAATGAGGAATGTTTACCTGGAACGTCTTATGCTCACTGACACTTCAGCTGGGAGGATTTTTACAGTGCCACGAAAATATGGAAAAACTCTTTCTGTGAACTTATATTTGATTTTGAATATTGATGTCTTCCTGTCGAGGTCAAAAAATGATAATAATCCTTCATCATAATCTAGCTGCACTCTGATCTTTTTGGGCAAATAACCTGATAGGCCATCAATTAATTGATATTCGGGGACTTTCAATATTGGTCCTCTAGTGTCATGCAAGGCAATTCCCCATTCTGTTGGAGCAGTTTGATGTTTGGTTCCAACTGTGACACCAGCAGCCCAGAAACCATCAAGTTCCACATCCCATCTGTATTTACCAGAGTTAAAGCTTTCATAGCCAAGAACAACAGAGTTTCCTTGTCTTTCTGGGTTTACAGGGAGCTGCTGATCCCAGTTACGTTCTGTTGAACAAGTTAACTGCTTTGACAGAGTCAATACATGGCCACTAGTGTTGGGATCCAGCGTTACAGGGCCTAAAGGGAAAAAAACAGAACCAAAGGGACAAGTTTGAGTTGTTTTTTCTTTTTTTAAAAAAAGCTTTAAGTAAAGGAATTAAATTTCTCTGGCTATCAACCTGTTTTTCCTTTAGTTAGAAAGTTAGAAAGTTCATTATTTCATATAAAACTATCATGGGGCAGCTACAATCCATTACTTACTGAATTGGATCATTTTCTTCATCTTCTTCCACACTGTGAACAGCATGTTCCCTAGATGCTTGGCCTCATCAATCAGGGCTCCTGACGGGGTCACTGGTTCTGGCAGGTTACAGTGGGATCTGAAAAAATATAAGGCAGTCGTAGTGTTTTCAGGGTTTTCCTGCTCCCTGATCAAAACATGTGTCATTTGGAACAAAACCAATAACTCCAGCTGTCACATAACAAAAAGTTCAATTTTAATGTAATCAAGTAGTATATGCATCCATGCACAGTGGACGAGACATTTCCAAAGCACCATCAGCCCTGTTTCTATAAGGCTGGAGTCAGCTGTACAACTTACTGCTCTGTAGTGGATTTGAGGGCCTGTCAAATAAAAAGAAAACAGGACAACCAATAAAAACCTCTTCTGTTCAAATTCTGTAACAACAGGTTGATTCTTCAGACAATCACTGATTACCTTCATGAATGAGAAGTTGTCAGTCACCATTGCTCCCTTTATCGTTGTGATTTTGTCTGTGAGCGAGGAGATCTCTGCACTCAAATTAACAATCCTGACATCCATTGTCTCACTCTTCAGTGCCGCCTCCTTCCTCACTGCATCTATCCTCGTAGCCTCCTCTGCTCTCAGGAACTGGTAAAGTGTCTGAAACTCCTCTTTGATCGTATTCTCCGTCCGCTGAGCCTGGAGCTGTGGAAAAACACCTTTATGGATAAAAGTGGCACATGTTGCTGGCTGCCTCTATAAGCGTCATGTCTGTGACCTACCTTGATGTGATTGGCCATCTTATCATAGTTGAGTTTCACTGTTTTAAATGCCCCCAGTTTAGTTGTCAAATGCATGAGCTGAACCTTGAGTATGTCCTACAAATAAAGGTACAGGCATTAATTACACAGTGAACAGTTACAGTATAAAGCATATTTGTAACGAAACAGCAAAATCTAAACAGTCACTCAGTTGCTTCATTAAGCTTTATCCTCGATTACTCACCCTGTTTTCTGCAGCTGCTTCATTTATAGGGATGCAGTTGTGTTTCTTATGTTTTTGTGAATCCCTACAGATCACACAGACGAGCTGCTGATCTTCCTGACAGAAGAGTTTGAACTTCTCATTGTGCAGACTGCAATGCTCCTTAGATCTTGATGTTGCTGCCTGAGTCCTTGCTTGTCTCAGGTTGTCAGACAGATTTTTCAGTGCCAGATTACGTGGAGGCTGAGCCATTGGAAAAATGTCTTTACAGACCGGACATGACTGGAGTGTACTCTGTCTCCACCACTCCTGAAGACAGTGCTTACAGAAGCTGTGGCCGCACAGCAACATGACAGGATCCGTAAATATATCACAGCACACCGGGCAAAGGCAGTCCTCGTCAGACTGTGATGCATTAGTAGCCATTCTGTTGTTTTCTCTGGTGGGTTTTTCCTGCTTGTCTCAGACAACTTACTTTCACTTTCATAGACTGACTCAGATTTGCACAGCCAGAGCTCACATTCAGTATTTTTTCTAACAAGTGCTTTCAGTACACACTCCAAAAATCCCAGTTATAGAAACAAACTTACTATTCGATTGATGATCTTTCTTATTTTCATTTGCAAATGCACCACGAGTGTAGCTCTCCATGCTGATCTACTCACTTCTTCCTGTTTTCTGGGTAGAAAGGGAGGAGCTTTGGCTTTAACCTCTGCAGTTCTGCCCTGCTGTTTGCAGTAAGCAGTAATGCTTTCACTCAGTATAGCTAAAGAAAAGACAAAGGAAAGAAATAATCCTGTGTCCAGTTGGTTCCTTTGTTTTTCATTGATGTTTCTCACATGATGAGTAAAAATGACTGCACTGCAGCATTCATTCATACCCAAGAGTCAAAGTTTATTTTTCATTAGTAATGTTGATTAACGGTAAGATTTCACCAACTTGTTGAGTATAACTTCATAATAACTGAATGAACCAGTACAAAGATGAGATGTCCAAGTCGTCCAGTCCATTTTAAAAATCAAAATGTCTCTACCAAAGACAGAACCAAACACTTTTACGTGGTGAGCAGGAGAAGATGTGATATTACCTTCCTGTAATTTCCCAAAACAAGATTATAGTTTAATTTTGATCATGTATTATTGCACGCATATTCATTTCTTAATTCAGTAGCTTTTTCTTTCCAGTGCTCTCACGTGTCTCACTTACACATGTACACACTTTTAGGTTCAAGCTAAAGCTCACACAAGCTACATGCATCAGACTCTCAGCAGTGAAAATCACAAGTGATTTGCCCCCTGACCGCCGCAGCAATCGCTATCAAAGGCTAAACGTTTTAACATGACAGCGCACACCACCATGTGGCCGGCTGATGTGGCTGTCGTCTCTCCTGGCTCTGTTTTGCTTTTTCTCATACAGACTTGAGGGTAGAAAAATTAATCTTTCAGCGCCCTTAAAAAGGTGTGCTCCTTTTTATATACTATGACACCAAGAAATTCATGACATCCACAATAAAAACTATAATGATCAACAATTTAATAATTTTCCTATTTTAGGCAGCTCCACTTATGTAAAAACTTAAATTAGATAAGAAATTTTTAATTGTAGAATGTGAAGGAACATGTTTCTGTACTTTCGTGTACTTTTCCCACCTACCTGTCCTAGGCTTGGGATGGTGGTGCGGGGGGTGTATTCTTGTGAGACTGTTCCTATACTTAAATATTATGTCCATAACCATAAAACATTCACTCTGCATAAAGCCAAGCGTTCTGGATCTAGCCACAGTAGCCTCCCCAGGGTGGTGCAGTAAACCCGCCCTGAGCTGCCATTAGGTGGAGGGAACTGGAAGAAATACTGGACTGAGGCTGAGACCGAACAAGAGCAAGACCACAGATGATGGTAAACTAATTTTGTAGGCCTGATACATGCAACATACAGACGTACAGTGTGTGTTGTGTCCACATATACACAGAGATTAGATGCCTATGCCAAACACACACACTGCACTCTATTATACTTCCACACAAGTGAGAAACCTCTCAGGACTCTCAAACACTCTCTCGTTTGCTCTTTCCATCTTATCCCTCAATTGCTCTCACACACACACACTCGATCACAAGCTCAGCATCTACAACATATGCTCCATCATTTGCCTTGAGGGACAAAAGAATGGGAAGGAATTCAGTGAGACATTGTGGCACTTCTCTTCTCTTGGACAGAAGCGCTGTATTTGTGTGTATTAATAGTGTCCCGGCACACAGCTTTCCTGTCTGTTAAGCAGAAGAAACACTGGGCAAGTCTAAACTGGGACTTGATATTCAATGTAGACTGTTTCGAATGAAGGGAAGAAAAGATTAGTCATGTTCCTTAGTTGATAAATACCTCCAGTTATGTCTGCTGCATGGTCATACAGTCCAATAATTTGGAAACAGCATAAGACTATTCCAAGGTATAATGGCTTTATGGACTGAAAGTACTGTCTGCTAATCTGAAGCCTTAGAAATATTTTATAAAGCCTTTTCACCCTCTAAAGAACAAACTGCAGTGAATAAAGTATATGTTGAATATTTTGGTTTAACTTTAATGTGAGATGTGTGTCTCTTTTTTTGTCACCGGACACTAATAAAGAGTCTGCAAAAAAAAAAAAAAAAAAAAGTTGCAAGTGTAACCGGAGCGGCAGCTTCTCAACAGGACATTACAAGAATTTACAATGTGTTAAATGTTTCCTTTGTTCCTCCCTGTGGCAGCTCGCTCGGGCAATTAGGGAAGGCAGCGGTCTGCAAAGAGCTCATTACCCTCTCACCGCCCCAGTCACAGCATTTCTTATCTAAAATCATCTTGTACAGAATTGTTTGATTTATTGATTGATACTTTCAGTAGTAAGTTATTACCTTTGCTTAGAGATTTAGAACTATTTTAAAATGCTCATAAAAAAACTTTTTTTGTATATTTGTCTTGCTGACAGAAACATGAAAACAACATGCATTTGCCTCACACAGCACCTCTTTAATTAGCAGAGATTCACTTCATCGCTTTTATTTTTCTTTCAGTATTACTGTAAAATCTGAAACCCAACCGTGGCACTTTGCCAAAGTCTAACATGCCAGTGGACTTTTTTTCTTTGCACTCAGTCCCTGAAATAAACCCCATGCGCCATTCCATTTGGCAAACCAATTTGGGACGGAAGGTGGGGGCGGGGGCGGGGGCGGGGGCGGGGGAGGAGGAGGGGGGAGGTATAGGTTAGCTGTAGTAATAATCATAAATCACATCTGAAATGCTGCCATGTCACATGCCAGACTGCGCCACTAATGACCAGGCCCATCTTTCACTGGGTATTTTTATCTGTGTGCCCTGACACTCGACTTCTGGAAGCGTCCTCTCGTTTTACGTCGTCAGCACCTCGGCCCGGCCTAAGCACAAGTTCCTCACATATCTATAAATACCGGCCAGCTAAATGGCATTTTCTCTCACCCACCCCCTGCTTGGCAAGAACCAGGAGTTCTGTGACTTGGCAAAGGGACCTGCAGTCCTACACCACTAAACATCTTGAGGCTTAGCCCCCCACCTCACCCCAGCGTCACCCTCCAGAGAACAGCTGGCCAAAAAAATAGATCCATCTGCCACTGCCTTCAAATTCCAAAATGGTTTCAGTTAAATGAAACAAGTTCAAATTGGTTTTTAAAATATTTATTAAAAACATATTAGCACATTGGCTTAGTTGTAGGATGAAGTTGTTATATTGCAGGTGTAGGTAAAGCATCAGAGTTGGTACACACACAGAGGTTGTCCCTCACACACACAGAAAAACACAAACACCTGTACATGGTTCCTTTGTGCAGAATGTTCTGCCAAGTTTTTTAAGCTCGCTGACATGTGGCACTAGAGACTGCAGGTCAGCGACAGCTTCCTGCTATTTCGGGCTCTGTCACAGCTTGAGGTTTTAATTTATTCTGCCAGAATGTGTCAATCACTGAGCAGCAGGGTTGAGGCCTGAGTCTGCTGCAGGAGGAAAGTACAGCAGGTTAGGCCTTGATCTGACTGAAGAACTCTAACAGGCACTAAAAACAAACAAGTAAACTCTGGTGTTGACACAAACGTCACATCCGTTGCTGACAAATAAGTTCATATATTAGTTTAGGGTTTCTGTTTTGAAAATGTGCTGTCTACATTAAGAAAGAAAAGCCTACTTTCAGCAGAGAGGGAAGCCAGAGAGGGATCATTGGATTATTGCTACACTAGCAATTCCTTCTGGTTAGTTTGGGCATCTGTATGGAGGGGTTAGGATCTGGGATGCAAAACATTTTTGGCCTCCAGGGAGGCTCATCGACAGCAGGTGAAAAGAACTGACTGGTGACACGGTATGTTAGGTATCACATGTCTGCAGCCCCACTAACTGACCAGGGGGAGAGCTGAGGCCCTGACATATACTCCAAAGCAGGCGCAGACTCAAACAGCAGACGTTTGACATTGGGCTTCTGGTTAGACAATAAACTCACATGTTTACATGTGCAGTCGGGGCAGTGGGCACCATCCATGTAGATCAAAGAGATGCCACTAAGAATAAGTGTCACGCTTAGTTTCAAATTCCACCTGGCATAACTGGTTGCATGAACTAACACATTAAGTGCATGCGAACATGGATAAGTATAATTTGAGCATTATGATTAAAGGGACTGACATGTACATTAGGGGTTAAATGAGAAAATTACACTGATGTTATCGAATGCATTCACATTAGAAGATTAAACTAATCCAGTGGTCAAAAGGTCTGCATGTAATAAGTTAAAGACATGTTTGTAATGTGTACATATCTGATTTAGTGTGTACACGAGTAGTGAAAGTACATTGTGCTCCAAGATATTTATATTACAGTAATACACTCTTCCCTCAGTTACTTTATGGGACAATTATAGATGAGTATCTAGGGGGATGTTACCTGACTGGACTGATGCAGTGCTTAGAGCATACAGTTCTTATTATTCTCTGCCTTTTCACATCAGACTACTGTTTCCTATGCCAGTGCCTGCCCACAGGCCATGCCAAGGGTTTGAATTTGACCCCCTCAGTACACTGCCAAACCACACACACACACACACACACACACACACACACACACACACACACACAGAGACACACACATAACAGTCATCATGTGATGTCACGCCTACTACGCATGGCATTATACGACTTTGCTGTGGGTATCCTGTGCAGACCATGTCAAAAAGGTCTAAAAAGCTCATCTGAGCAGCAGTGGTACCTTGCAGACCAGTGCTCAGTTTTCTGCTGTTTCTGCATGCAATTTGCAACTCGCCCTAATTTCAGTTTTTCTGTCTGGGTTCAAAGACGACTGTGCAATGCAAAGTGACAGTCTGGGCTGGTACCCTGTCTTCTGTGGCCTTCTACCCTGTTTCTCAATGAGTATGCCAATAAATGTCATGTAAGCTGCTACTGAATTGCCTCATGTCTTGCTGTACTTGAATTTGCTCAAATGGTAAGTTGCATTGTAAAATTATTAGTTGATGAAGTTGGTTATTTTAACTTGACTTTCACCTTGATTTTCATGTGGATTCACCAAAATTGTGTGTCCTGTCACATCAAAAAGGAAGCGAAACATACTTCCAAGCCAGATCAGGATAAGATCGGATCTCAGCTTATCTGCTCAAAACCAGGTTAGTTATGTACCTACACTTAATCAAACCTTAATCACAGCACTGTCTTATCATAAAACTTATTTACCTTTATACAGTTATTTGTAGCAGTTCTGGAAGGTACAAATGATGTCCTGAAATAATGACATGAGCAGAGGCAATTTAATCTGCTCATAGGCCCTTGGGCTTGGTTAAGACTGTCTGCCCTTCTACTGCCATCAACCACACATCCCCCGCCACTACAGCCAATCGATTTATGATCGGTCAAGCTTCACCACAACAAATTGAATGTATATTAATACATATATACCTCACTACAGAATGACATGTCATCATGCGTCATCAATAATGCATCCTTGTTCTCCTGTGGGCTGCTGGAATTAGCTCCAGGACCCAAAGAAACAGACGAAAAGGGAAAAAAAAGCAGTGAGAGTAAGTTCTGCACAGTAGAGTAAGAAAATGACAGCTTCCTTTTCTTTCTGCCCACTCCTTTTCACTTTTACTTGGAGTGACTTTCTCTTTCTCTGTGTCTAATGGGTCAGTCAATGCCACAGTTTTGTGTGTGTGTGTGTGTGTGTTTGTGTGTGTGTACACATGCGTTTGTGTATGTTGTGCAACATCAGGAAAACTTTTGCTCTTCTCATTCAACTTGAAATTACTAAGAAGCCTTTCGAATCACATAAATACATTTTCGCGTGAAAACCAGGGAGCAGAAGGTAAGATGTGTTTATGTGTGTGTGTGTGTGTGTGTGTGTGTGTGAGCGTGTATGTGTGAGTGAGAATGTCAGCAGAGTCTCTAAACCAATAATTGCGGCTCAGTCAGGGAGGCTTGCTGACATAATCATCCCAAATCAACGACAGCATGGTAAAAGAACGCTGATCCGAGTCCAGCAGGATCCAACAATCACAGCATCTATATGCCATAACAAACACTGTACGTTTCAAATAAACTACACTCCGTAGTCAGATCTGTCATCTTTTAGGGGCCAGTGTGGAGCAGTACTGTCTGATTTTATTCTCACACAATGTCATAGTGAGATGCTAATATATATTAGTTTTTTAGTTTTGTACATCCAGCATGTTTTCTGGCTTTTATATTATAAGTAGAGGCCTTCTTCCAAATGGCTCTATCTGTTGTACGTTCATCATTTGAACTCAGAAACTGCCAAAACAGTATATCTGCTCCCACACAACACAGTGGTGAGTGTTGCCTGTGTTAAAGGATCCGTTCACCTAAATTTAAAAAGAGAAAAAAAACTTAACTTTGCCTATAACCATTGAGATGGTTTTGATTATGTTCAACCAACTTTTGCATCAGTTCCAAAAAAACTGTTAATTGTGATTATAGCACTGTTCTTATATAAAATATAAATATGTTTCTCTTAATATTGTGCAATGTAAAATGAACTTTATTGACTTCTTTGATTGATGTAGAAGTTTGAGCTGGTGTTGTACAAATAATTTTATTTTTGTTATAAATGAATCATGACAGATAGATAGATAGATAGATAGATAGATAGATAGATAGATAGATAGATAGATAGATAGATCGATAGAGTAGGTGTATGTTGTTTTTGCTCTAATGGGATAAATAACACTGCGAGCACGTCATTTGGCCCACACTATTAATAAGAATGTCACTTCAGTATCTCCCTCCCATCCCTCCCCCCTGAACCCTATTACTCCTTTGGACATTTGCCCACTAGTGCCCGCATGGCAGCTGGACGCATGCGCAGCCGCTGGGTCTTCAATAATGAAGTTGAGCCTAATGCCTCTGAGCAGTCTGGTGCTCAAAGTTAGACGCGGACTGAAAATAATGGTGTTTCCCGCAGAAGTGCGCGATCTGGTCAGCGAAGACGTGCCGCGGGGCGTGCGCCTGAGTTTGTAAAATT
Source organism: Mastacembelus armatus (assembly GCF_900324485.2). Taxonomy (NCBI): domain Eukaryota; kingdom Metazoa; phylum Chordata; class Actinopteri; order Synbranchiformes; family Mastacembelidae; genus Mastacembelus; species Mastacembelus armatus. Next base: position 12,284,015 of record NC_046656.1, read on the forward strand.
TGTTTAATCAAGTCTGAGTAACTCGTCCGGCTTGTTTTTATTTGGACTTTTGTTGGTAATGGCCAGCAGTGGCTAAAGTGTTGTGATCTAGTCAGTGACAGCCTGCAAACAGCAGGGAGAGCTGTACGGCGACCACGTTGCGTTTGATTATGAGAGTTTCCAAGAAGTGAAGGAAATCTGGAAGTTGGTTCGTCGCTGAGACGAAAATAATTTATAACACAGGTATGCTCACTTTTTATTTTTTGTGATTGTTACAGATCTGTGGTTTAGCATGACAGTGAGGGAATGATTGTTAACTCATTGAGTGATTTATGTAAAAATAATTACCAAAACGCGTCTTAATAAAAAGAAACATGCATTAGTTAAAAAGACGTATCATCGAATACAGGTATATTTTTCAAGGTGGAGAATCCCGATTTTATTTGCATATACAGCTCAGACCATTAATAAGTTTGTCAAATGATCAAATTAAGTTGGTGTCCATATTTCACATGATCAAGGGCAAATATCTTCCCGCCCCCCGCGACTTCGACAGGTTCAACCCGCTTTTTTTTAGACAAATACATTAAGTTTTTATAGTTTGATATTAACAGTAAATTACTAAATGTAATCTAACCACCCCCCTTCCAGTAAAGAATCCCAAGGCTTTAATTATTCTTAAAATGTTGAAATGAACAGATGAAAAATCTTAACTTAACTTTATTCTGATGTGAGGATCCCTAAGTGCGCGTTTCTACATATCTTTGTATTCAGATTTCATCAGTGGACACAAGGGGGATTTTACTCTGCATCCATCCCTCCGTGGTTTCACGGGTTTTCTCCCCATCTCTCCTCTCATCCCACGTGGAGTTTGTGTTTATATTTGATATGTAGGAAATGGGAATCTTACACTACGACCGGGCTCTCAGGGGTTGAATGGCCCCTGGCTATTGGCCTGCCCCTAACAACATGACAAGTTACGCGTCGACTTAAAATCTGATAGGGCCTACTGCGCCGTGATCCATACAGATTGGATTTCACATTAAGGACTCATACTTAACCAAAGCGCATTAATGCGCAAGAGATGGATGGATGGATGGATTTGGTGTGTGGAGATATTGGGGAAATAAAAGTCCTGCACACATAGGCTGAAAATAAATTGTTGTTCTGAATTATATTAATTAATTTGAATGAAATAACAGTTTGGCCAGTTAGAGTAAAACACACTGGAAACTGCACTAAATTTGAAAAAGCTTTTGTATTATGATGAGGTTAAAGAAAAATTGGATTGGCGTTTACTGTTAAAACATTAACACTGTACATTAACAATGTATAAGAGACTATTATTTGATCCGATAATTCATTTTATCTTTTTTCTCTCTTATCTCTTTTTATTAATTTTATTTCATTATTGCAGGACATTAAATATCTGTAACACAGTAGGAGATAAGATTAAAAACGATGCCGTTGAATTTGGCACTTTAGCAGAAAAGTTAAAAACTGAAACCATGTAATTAAATTTTAATTTAACATCGAGTGTCCATACCTACTCTGTCTCTCTTTTTTAATCGCCTGTGTTTTGGAAAACATATCAAGATATTTGTAGTTGTATTTATTTATTTTTGGTTTTTATATTTTTAATAATTACGCACAAAAGGATTCCCAGTAATAAATGTTGTGCGTGTCCCCAGTAGGCCTCCTGCTGCTGGAAATAGTAAATATAGCTCAATTAATGCCAGAATTACAGCTGCTAGAGAGACGAAGCTCGTCTGCATCTTCCGTGAAAACATTTGGCCAAAATAACGCCAGTATCTTTGTGCGTAAAAACGAGAGCCAAGCCAATGGATTTCTGAGTCGAATTGAGTATGTGACTTTTCACAACAACCTCCCCAGCCAGAAGCAGCCTGCGGTTTGTTCAACATTCTCTTCTCTTCGACTTTTATAGCGTGAAATTAGTGTAGTGTAGCTGGGCAGTCTACTTTCTAGTCCTCCGCCGTCCCATATGTGTTTCTTATGTCGCTGTCAATAGCCATAGTGAGAAATATAATTCTCTCTTCTGGGACGCTGAAGGAAATGGCAAGCGTTATTGATTCCCTGTGCAGTGTCAGGTAACTTACTGGGAGGCTTTAGGGCCATGCGAGTCAGTCATGCGTAATGGGACACATCACATAAAAAAGGTGGGCAATCCAGCTGGTCATCAGCCATGAACAAAATTTAAGAGCATTTAAATTTATACGACATTTAAATTTATAAAAGACCAATGTGTTAAAATTTTGTCATTTTAATATCACAAACAAACTCTTAACTAGTTGATGCGTAAATTTCAATCCATGTCTATTTGCCCTCCTGCTCATCCATGATAAAAAGGAATAAATTATGAAGGGGAGAGTGAAACGTAGCCAGACAGAAGGCTGATTCTGCCCTCCACAAAGGTGAGAGAGGGAGAGAAACAGAGAAGGGGTGAGAGGGTGAGGGAGGCTTGGTCTCAAATCAATTCACCTGAGAGACGCATTATTGTCTTCGGTTTCAGGCGAGGAGGAGCTGAACGCTATGAAAAATTAAAAGGATGCCAGTTAGTTTAAAGGATCGAGCCAGAAAACTCAACAGCACATGCACCCACGCACACACGCACACACATTGAATAACTGAGAAATGATTATATTTCCCTAATTTTCTCTTCAAGCACTTACCAGTAACCCATGTTTTAGGCATTTTAAATACTGATCAGCATTTGTAGAACAGCAAACAGTTCCCCCCAACACCTTCTCATACTGTGCAGGTACACACATGCTGTAAACGCTGATGTAGTCTGTAAAGTTTTAGGTACACAGAGCTAAAACTAATAGTCTTATATAGTATTATTCCAAAGAACATTCCCTTCATTAAGGTGTTAATATTCAGCTTTTGTTCAAAGGATTTGATTCAGCTGTATGGTCATGTTGGTGGGCAAAATAATAGAAACAGCTGCAACAATTGTGGTTTTCAACATGATCAACTAAAAATCACTTTAACACTGTTTGAGCAAAACTGAATATTTGTATCACCTTTGTGAAGGTAGGGTTTACTGCAGGACTGTGGTGTTAGACTGCATTAATTTTAAGCTTATCTAATAAAATGCCAGAGTGCATAGCCTTATTCACCCACCTGATCACACTGTCTAAGGACAATATTGCATCCTGTTCATATTATTGGCTGAAAGTGCAGGTGCAGAAAAGTATTTATTCGCTTAAGCTGAAGCGAAATAGAGCAAGTGCATAAAAATAGAAAGTAATATTTTTTTCTATGTGGGAAATTAGCTGGAAATGGTTCAGTGGCACTCCTTACCACTGTTGGTGGGAACCACAGATCTAATGACAGGGAAGGACTTTTGTGTTTGCATGTGAGTGCGTGTCTTTGCAGCCTACTCTTTTGTTCAGCTGTCACACCTTTCTGATGGTCTTTGCACAATATAGCATAGAGGAGCCATTTTGTGCCGTTCTGTTGGGATGATGGCATTGTTTTCCATTGTTTTCAACTGGACTTTTGTTGCAGCGTCACCCTCTGCGTGACAGTGGCTATAAAGGGGGGTAGATTGTAACTTTATTTTCCAGGTCCCAACATCTTATCTCACTTAAGTTGTAGACAATCACCTCGGCCCCCTGACTCCTGCGCCAACCTGTCTCCTGTCTAGTATTAATAGGGTCACTCACTGTCTTCATGCACTAGCCAGCCACTGTGTCTGTGGTCCAGAGCCAGCCAAGCAGCCGTATCATTTACACTTCTCCATTTTCATTGTTGATATTTACTTCTGCAATTATCTCTCCACTTCACCCTCGGCTGAAGATGATATGCTGAAGTTAACGCTGCCGCTTCCCTCGTTCAGTCTCCTGTTGCTCACACCTAAACACATTGACAGAAAGTCTAACTGACAGACACATGCAGACTTAAAAATAAAGAAATTAATACATTATGGTGGGTGGTTTCATCCATATAGCGAGAGTAAGTGATTCAGTTCGACAATCAACCCCCCTCCGCCACGTTCACCCAAGCAAGACTTAACAGTACTTTCTGCCAACATTTCCCATCAAACCTGCATGAGGTGAATAAAAAGGGTGACTTTAAATTTGTATCCAATCATCCACAATTTATTCTTGCATTTTTGCCCTTTAAGTGTGCAGCGGATCACAACCCAAGAAGCCAATGGAGGCCTCACAGGACCTCGGCGAACAGATGGTGAGTTAAAGGCTACTGTATGCATCTGAGCGAGCGTGTGGGTGGCTGAGTGTACCTTGTATCAGCTACACAAGTCTGAAGTATGGATGCAGTGGATGTGTGTGTGTGTGTGTAGTAACACACAGCAGATGTGGTTCAGTGAATGTACAGTAACCATATGGCAGCAGTCAAAGTGAGTGAGGCTTAAACATGGGCATCAATTTAGGAACTCTGAGTTTGTGTATGTGTGCACAGGGGTGTGTATGTGAATTTATCAGGATAAGTGTGCATGGAAATTAAGAAAATCCACAGTCATAAGTCAAAAATGACTGAATAGCTACACTGAAAAACTTTTTAACTTGTTTTTTAATTGACACCTTGTCTTTTAGAGTTCAGTCACGCACTTAGGCGCACACACGCACACACACACACACACACACACACACACACGCAGCCTGAGGGTTTGTTAGTGTCTCAGCACAGCAGGTCGTCTCTGCGTCACGCCAGCACAGCGTCCCAGTTCTGCTTGTTTAAAGATCAGGCTGTATTGTTGGGAAAATGATTTTGGCGGCGAGCAAGGTCCACTCGCATTTCAAAGTCGTTAGTCAGCCACCAGAACAGGTGTAATTTCATCTCCTCCTCCTCCTCCTCCTCCATCAAGCTTGGTTCTCTCTCTCTCCCTCTGACCTGCCAGCCTCGACAGTAATAATAGCACGAAGTGGGACAGAGCACATGAAGTATGTTGTTTTTCTCCCACTTTTTGTGTTGCACTGTCAGACTCACCCTGGGTTAGATTACAGGCTGACCCCAGCGGAGTACCGTCACTCACACATACTGTACAGGACATGCACACAACAACACAAACACACGGAATTGTTAAGAAAGAAAGAAGAAAGGAACGAGAGACAAAGAGAGGAGCATCCATCTTGTCTCGCTGCCATCCAAATATCAAATATTGATGTCCATATTCCACAATTACTTCACCTGCTTTAAATAGGGCAGTGATATCATTTATAATGTGAATTTGAGCTGCGGCTCAAAGGCATTGATTAATTGTTCAGGTTGGAAATAAGACCTCAGAGCAAGGACAGAGATTTTAATCATAACGCACAGACCTATAGGCTTTTAGAGCTGACATTTGTGACTTCTGGAAATGTTTGGTATAACTTGGTCAATTACACGTGTTTGATTCTAGTATTTATCTTTGAACAAGTACCTGGTACCAACGGTGTGATGAAGTTTTGGGAATACAATGTTCCCAATGTTTGACCTACCAGCAGTCACGAGCCTAAAGATACTGAATTGTAGAGAAGAAGAAGAAGAAGAAACCTGTAAAATAGTCCCAGTGTTTTATGTTTTTGGCTCACTTTGAATTCAAGGTGTGACTAACAGCTTTCATGAATTCAGTCTACCTGAAAACCAAGGTTTTAATTTTGTAAATGGATTCAGTACTTGTAATTAATTTCCTCGGGATTTTTTCCTCTTGTTTAATATTTAAATTGAAAGTGGCTAATTCTTTCCCTGTACTGCTTCACAGAATTAGGCGTATCTCGGGTGACTAAGAAAACAGCGCAGACCTCACACACAAAGTTTCGGGGAGTTGTCTGCCGATACCTGATACCCCCACTCCTCCTCTCTACCCTTTAAAGTCCCCCACCACCACCTCTCAGCCTTCCCCCTCCCCCATCCTTTACTTCCTCCACCCGGCCTTTTCCCACCACATCCATCGCCCGTCATCTGGGTTATGGTCAGGCGTCCCCTCTGGCTGCCTGCCTGCCGAGGGTCAGCCTGCCGTCTGGGGTCCTCAGGGAGCCCTGGAAGGAGCCTAAAGACAGGGCCAACAGCGGTTAGCCCTGTAATGCTACTTTTAGCTTGTTTAAGTGTCTCACTCCACCTGTTGTCACAGACTTTTTATCTCTAGAGAAAAGGTGATAAGTGTTTGGTTTTTTTTTTGGCTATTTTTGAGTGATGCTTGTTAAGATGATGTTGAAGAGACAGCGATGATCCTGTTCACTAAATTTAGTTAACTAAGTATCAATTAGTTTAGCCATAAGCAAATATTCAGCAAAGATAGTCCAGCATGAGTAGCACACACAAACTCCGCACAAAGTCCCTCAGTGGCTCTTGATCTGACAGAGCCCCGAGTCTCCAGTCTGTTGGCTTGTGGAGGAGGCAGTGAGAGACGAGCAGGAGCGGCAGTGTTTGTTGATCCCCGGGAGCCTTTCAGAATTTGAATGTATGGCCGTGAGATGGAGGAGGAGGAAAGAAGGGTGAAAAGAGAGGGGAAAAAAGGGTCTTTTAGCTGTAGCCTTTTCCTCTGGTGCGTTGGGAGAGGCCCTGAATATGGCAGCTGTCCCAATCTGTGTGTATGTGTGTGTGTGTGTGTGTGTGTGTGTGACAGAAAGACGGAGACTGAGACCAAGTTAGAGGAGGAAAGGGGTCAGGTTGCACCCCTCTTTCACCCCTACAACCCCATACAGACACATTCACACAAACTTACATGCAGCAGCAGTAGCTAAATACGAGCACAGCCCAACCCTGATTGCCAAGATTTCATTGGCGTCATAGACAGTCGTTTCAAAATCTGCCCGACGACAAGGCATGTGGACAGATCACAGGAGTGTGGAGTGTAACAGCTACCCCCTGGCTTCCCCCTGGTCGGCTGGCATCCTAGTTGTGGCACCGAGGTGCACTTCAATTTCAGCTTAGTGTATAGTGATTCTTGTAAGATTTATGTTTAGTTGACAGCTGAGCGAGTCTGCCGGTCAGACTACTAGTCACCTCTGCCTGAGCTGTAAAGAGGGGTAGAAAATGTTTCGGATATGTTCTAATTAAATAAAAGCCATTATTCTGGCAAAGGCGACACACAGGTGAAAAAAGGAAGGAGGTTAGTGTCTATATGGGAAATATATCGATTTTTCTTTCATGTCAAGAGAGTCAGGCACTCCACATAGAAAGCATTTTGAGAAGCATTTTAAACATTAAGACTTATGAAACACATAGTCTACACCTCCAGTTTACCAAATGTATCAGTCCACACTGACACCGAAACACACAGATGAAATAGGTACCATCCCTACGACCCTACTATTTGTACTGGGTTTATGCAGTGACGTGATCGGGTTGTAATGACACGCGCCATGCCGACATCAATGAATCAGTAAATAGAAATGCAGATTTCTTCCAATGGGGCCTAGATGAAAACTGTTTTAGTTCAGTAGATTTCTGCTGTCAGTCAGCTTGGAGAGGACAGTACAGCCGGCTGCTGTCGTCTTAACTCCTCTGCAGCTGACAGGACAGCTGTTTCTGGGGACAGAGATAGCCAAACAGGGGGGTCGGAGTCAATGTGGATTGAATGGACAGAACGCTTTAATAATGCTTACATGCCACGGCGGATTTGTTAGCTAACTAGCTGCTGGCTGTGTTGTAGGAGACAGACATGACAGTGGTATTGAGCGAATGAGCTGATTTCCCAAAATGTCCAATGATTTCTTCAGTTTTGATTTACTATTAGATTTACAGACAAAGTGAAGTGATGATTTTTGTTCTTTTCAAGAACTGTGCTGGATTTCAGATGCTCCCTGAAATCAGCCCAAGTGAGCACTGTCCAAGGATCCGACTTTCATGTTAAAAAATGTGAAAAGAACTCTTTGTTTTGACCTTATTTTTATTTAAGACCAAAACATCTGTCTTTCAGCAAAACCTATTCAGCTCATGTCTTGGTTCAGATTTATAACTCACATATAAGAGAGCTGACTGAGAGCCTGGCCAGTGAGGCAAAGCCAGCTAGGTGTGAGGTCAGCAGGTCACAGACAGCCTGCGAGCCAATCACAATCTGAGGGAGTCAAACCCCCCCCCCCAAACAGACTGGAGAATCCATCTAGAGCACCCAGAGCAACCGGCGTGGGCTTTCTAGAGGAACGCACCAGACAGGAAACCACATGATATGTGTGCTAGAGTGTCTGCTGTGTGTGTGTGTGTCTGTGTGAGAGCATGTAGGTGTTTCTTTGTCTGTTATACGCATATACTTTCTGCGGTGTGGGACAGCTGAGGTCATCTGAGTGGAAGCCGTCTCATATTGTGACCATGCTTGTTTAATGGAAGTCAATCAGAGCACAATATTTTATGCCAAGATTCCTCATTTCATTGATTACTCAAGAGTTTTTGAGGACAATCATACTATTAACAGATTCTGTTTCTCTCTACTGAACATTTTAACATGATGGTGAAGGTTCTTAAAAAAAACTGCATCAGAAATGGTACACTAAATTCAAACTCTTCCAAAAATTACATTACATGAACAGAAGTTCCTGGAAAAATAGTAAAAGATTTAACTCTTAGTTCCCAGTCACTTCCATAAATAGAGCTTTTGATAGCACAGTCTATCTTTTGTTTAGCCTGGTCTTCTGGCCAAACGCTCATCTGCCATTGGTTACAAAAAAAAAAAAAGAGAGAATATTTCCTCATTTTATTGGGAAAGAAATGAAATCGTAACAAGTGTGCTTTGGTTACGGAGGAACCTGACTGCCCTGCCTGCCGCGAGAACTTCCTCTCCTGCTCTGCTGGGAGATTGGATTTCTTTCTACAGAGAAGAATCAGAGAGGTATCTCAGGGGTCACCAAAGCCAGTTGGGCTATGACCTAGGTCTAGATCCAGACCTACTACTCCAGACTGGGGCTGCAAGTAATGAGTTTCATTATCAGCTAAGCCACGGGTTCAGTTTATGGGTGATTTCCTCTTTAATATGGTCTACATCTTTTTTATTTCTGTAGATTATTGTGCTCGTACATAGAAAGGCCTGGCTGTAAACTAAATTTCTTTCTACATAATGATGACGTTGATGTTATTCTAATAAATATTAAGAATGCCCAGTCATTGTCAGATTTCTTGTTATAGCTAAGCATTAGTCCAAAACTCAAAAATATTTAATAATAATGATTAAAAGAGGAGCAACTATTCTAGATAGAGAGTCTGGAACCAGTGTTTGTGTTTGATAAAAGAACAATGAACGATCAACAGATTATCAAAATCATTGTCAACTAGTTCTTTGTTGATCAACTCATCAGTAAAATCACAAAGTACCACTCATGACATGCACAAAATCTGAATTCCAGATGGCTGACTTGCTTAAGCTGATTTGTAGATGCACAGATTCTACTTTTTCTGCTACCAATTAAGATAGAATTTAAAACCTGTGTATTTCATTCTGTAGAAACTCACTGGAATCATTTTTACATATCGTAACCTGAGGCCAGGGATTGCTGCTGTGCTAATGAACTGAGTCGACAGGCCACCATGATACCGTGATAAGGATAAGGTCTATTGGATCGGTGCACCCCTAATCTGAATAACATAACCGTTAAACATCCTCTTTGAGGGATGGTCTGACATCTAGTCACATGCTCTGCTTTGCAACCTGAATCATGTTTTACAACAGGGCCTTCCTTACCATTACATGGTACACTGTACTTGTTCATGTTGTAACATTAGCAGTCCATAGCAGTTCAACACACAGAAGTGCCACCATTTCACAGATGTGATAAAAAGTTAAAAGCTACAGTACATTATGCAGCGTAATGGACCATACAGTTCATGGAGTGACTTTTCCAGTTGCCTTGTAATAATTCCACACATGTATTTTTCTTTTTTCATGCTGTGTTGGTGTAATGACGTATTTTAGATTACCTAAGAAAGCACATTTGTCCATTTAACAATGTTTGAACTGGATCTGTAAAGCGCTAATGTAATAGACACATTTTACTCGCCCTGTCTTTCAGTCTTTCAGTCTTTCTGTCTGTCCCACCATCTTTTACTTTGCCCGCCTCTTCGTCTCTCCCTGCGTCTCTCTGGCTGGATTCAGGGCCTATTGTGAAGTCAGCAATCCGATACAGAGCCAGCCCGAGAGCAGGGGGGAAGAGGTGGACGATGGAGGGAGGGGGTGAGAAACAGAAAGGGATTATGGGTGTTCTCATAACCAGGTCCATGCTGTCTGGAGCCCAGGGTGCTTTGGCACCCTTACCTGTCCTATGCTTTACCTGTTGTCATTATTCTGTAGTTTAGCCTACGGTCTCTCATTCTTTTGTCTTCATCTGTCTTTACCTTTCTCACACCCCGGAGCTCTTCACCATCCCATTTTTTACTCTCTACCCTTCCTTTTTTCTTTTTTCACACTTCCATACACCCTCAACCTGTCTTCCTTGTTCACAGACATATGGTATTGTGGGTAATTTTATTAGGAAGATGATATGAAGTGTTTCGAGGCCTGGTATGATGGAACAGCTTGCAACTTTTGAGACATTCAATTCCTGTTCACAGTCTATGGTGCACAGGGCAGCAGTAACTCCTAATAATCGACCGCATATTGAATCTGAGAGCAGATGGCACGTGTGTGTGAGAGAGCGTACCTATCTGTCTGCTCAATGGTTTTTAAGGATATCTACCTTATGTTGTACCTCTCACATGCACGCACGCACACACACACACACACACACACACACACACACTGTGATGTCATGAGCAGCATTATTTAACAGGCAGCTGGGAGGCCATTCATCATTTAATTAAAAGCGTCTGAAAGGGATCTGAGGTCTAATGATATTAGCTTTAATTATTGATGCTGCTGCTGCTGCCACAGACACGCACTTACACAGGCTCATAAACACAAACACACACACACACACACACACCTTCCAGTTATGATCGGCATGGACACTCAGACTCTCTTACAAATGTGCACTTTTTACTTTTCAGTTCTTTGATCTTTTTCCAGACGCACATACACACACATCTCTCTTCATGGTGGGACACTGAGGGGCTCAGGGGGGTGGACTGGTGGATTCGGAGGGGGAAGGCTGCGGTATCGGGGCTGAGCAGGGGGTGCGGTAGCTGCGGTTGGGTCGGGGATGAGGAAGAGGACAGGCGGGGGGGGTTACAGGAGGATGGTGTTGTGTTTCTTTGGGTCCCACATGGCAGCAGAGAGGAGCTCTTACTGTTCTAGTCCACTGATTCTGTTCTCCATTTCATCAAGTTGAACTCAGATCCATATAAAGACATGATAGTTAATCCTTTAACATCTTTTCCTGTCCCTTTACTTTCTCATAAATAACTGTAAGGATTCTGACAGTATCACTGTGTCATTTTATCATATTTTAGATATCTTATGTATCACTTGATCATTTTATTAATTTTCCCAGAATTCAGTCTCCCAGACTTGGTTTTTACAAAACCACGGCTACAGAAGAATTTGATCTAAAGTTCTGCAGATCTGATCTGTTTTTGACTTCGCTGCATGAGTTTGTACAGAATTGACCCACCTGCCAGCTGCTTCATGTACAGTACCTTTAAAATTTTCAGCTCAAAGATTGTTTTAAATGAATAGATTACTCTTAATGAAGCTTTAAGCAAAAAAAAAAAAACCAAAAAAAACCCAAAATTATTAACACTGTTAACGTTTCAGTCAGGACACTTCTGTAATATTATATCCTGTACACTGTCAAAACTTCTACCTTGGACACTAATCTGATTCGTACTATGATTCATATGCACATCATGCAGTAATGAAGCTACAAGTCATGTATTGAGTCATCCCAATCAATTATTTAGGGCTGCTAATATTCTATTAATTGTTTAATCATTGTGTTGATTAAACAATTTATATAAATGTTAAATATATTGATGATTAACTAATTATTTCAGTGTTACGCTTATTTATTCAGTTCATTCTGCTGTTATCTATCCCTGGCTGTCTACTTCATTTCTATAGTATATAGTATCTGTAGACATTTCATATTGAGCTGAATTTTTGTGCCACTGAGTAGAAATGATGGTCTGAGCGCTTTGTGTGTGTGTGTGTGTGTGTGTGTGCGTGCATGGTCAGCCATGGACTGGTTTAGGTTTCTCCCAGTTGTTTTTTTAATCACTCTCATCAGATTAGCTGAGCAGGGGCAGTGGAGGCCAAACGCTTCACAATTAACAGCGCAGAACCAGACTGCGTACACACACATGCATACACACACATCCATCAGTGACTTTTCATTTGTCTCCACTGAGTAAAGCTGCATTAAATCATGTCTGTGATCCCCTCACTCTGAGACAACGAGGAGCCGATTTAGTGTAAAAGGCAGATATGAAGACCACCAGGAGAGTGAATAGGATGGAGAGCAGCTTTGGTCACTGCTCCTCTTCACCACTCTTGTTCACTAAATGTGCGTTCACTGCATGTTGATTAAATAAAAATAACCTGTGGGATGCTAAAATTAGTAAAGTGCAATGACTGCCCCTGTAGTTTTGCATATTCATAGATACCCAAGCAGAAATCAGTTGCTTTCTTCTAACTTAAATAAACAAACTACAGGACTCCTTGTATTGTGATCAAGATAAATGCATCACGTAAAAGGAACAATGGCCAAGAAATGTTGTACATGCTGGTGTGAGATGAGTAGCATAGTGGCTCTGTAGAGGCAAACCACTCAGTCTTTAGCAGTCAGAATCTGATTATGAATGAATTAATGATTTAGTGAGGCTTAATTCATTTTAACTGAGAAAGGTCTTGTGGCTTTTTCTAATATTAAACAAAAGAACAGCAGAGCCAAGAAAAATACATGTAGCAACTGCTAAGCTTGGGCAAAGATTCAGTGGAAGTTTTGTAGCTTGGGACCTTCATTTTATGGCCATAGACCCAGTTTCACAGGACAAAAGCATTTAAAAAGTGAAATTCTTTACAGACACTGAGATGTGATATAAGAAATTATGTGTCCTCAGTGAAGACTTGTCTTCAACCTTAAATATTCTAGGAGATTTTATTCTAACATAATGTATATTAGTCACTGAAAACTGCCATTTCTTTGTTACTTTTAGCTTCTAAAGTTTCACTTTAGATCACATGGAAAGAAACGTGTGATGCTTTTTTAAACTTACGCACTGAATAAATCTATTTAACTTCACTGTAGCTCATTTTCTGTCTTGAATAGCATAATATCCACACCTGGGAGCAACCATGCTACATGTTGTGCTCTCATTTCTCAAATTGTCAATGGGGGGGGGGGGTTCAATGTAGAGGCCAGCATACAGTTTTAACTCTATTTTGTCTTTATTTTTTTCTCCTCTCCCTGGGTGACTCAAACACAAAGGTTCAAAGATATGCGATACCTTAGGTGTAGAAATTCCATGTGAATCTACTTTTGTTTTTGTGTCCTTCAAATTGTGAGAAACACCAGTCAGCTCTTGGCAATTTCATGTGAGCATAGGCAGGTACACCTAGTACACAGGGAGAGATGTTTTTGGAGACTACCTTTTCACCCGAACACCACCTCCTCCTCCTCCTCCTCCACCTCCACCTCCACCTCTTCCCTGCTCCACAAACTCACCCTGTTCTTCCCTTTCACTCCCTCACCTCTTTTTTTCTTGTATAGCTTCCTACTACACCTGAAAAAGGGGCATTTTGGAGGCATAAAGAGAGGGATAGTTTTACACCTCCCCAGGCTGAGGGAACAGGGGGGTGTAGGAGGAGTGGTGGAGGGGGAGAGGGAGGGAGGAGGCTCGGCACAATGTATTTTACATGAAAGGAACGGGATAGAGTTACCACGGCGATAACCACTCATACAAATGGGGAGAGCAGAGAGCTTTGAGCGGGGGACAGGTAAATGGGTGAGACTCAGTGTGTGTGTGTGTCTGTGTGTGTGTGTCTGTGTGTGTGAGTGACAGAAAGAAAATATGGAGGACAGATAGAGATGGTGGTTGTGTTTGTGTGGTGAGTAACATCTTTCACGAGTGTGTTTTGTGGTCGACACACACCAGCCGATGTCAGAGACAGGAATGGCTGGATGATCACGTTGCACAGGTGTGTGTGTCTGCGTGTGTTTGGATGCCTGAGTTTGTCCATATTGGAAAGGATTTATGTATGTGTGTGTTTTTAAATTATTTTCCTCTATGATTCCCATTAGCTTTGAGGTAGGAAGTCTACACACCTATAGTCTTTATCTGTCTGTCCTCATTTTTTCTGCTTATAATATTAAAGGGATAATTCAGGACTTTTTCACTTTCTTGCCAAGAGTTACTTATTACATACTACTTATTTATGTACCATGTATGATAGATATGAAGTTACAGCCAGCTAGCTTAGCATTACAGCTAGAAATGGAGAAATGGTTTGTGTGGCTCTGATAAAACCACATCTTTTTGTTTCCATTCCATTCATTTATTTATTTATTTACAAATTATAAACACTAGATATAATGCATAAATTAGTGAGGGTTTTAGATACTGGGATATGGATTTTTTGCAACTGAACAGTCTGTCTAGCCTCTTGTCAATTAGGCTTTTTACATTCAAAATGTAAAAATATCAAGCTCTTCCTCTAAAGTTAGATTTAGTGAGATGCTCAATTTTATCATAAATCATTGATGTAAAGTGGGTAAAATGCACTTAATAGAATAAAATGAAGATATACTATAAAAACACAATAAACAAGTGGCAGTAACAAGACAAATGAGATAAAGAGCATCAATCTGTGTTACTGTCAGACGAGGGGAAGATAAATTGCTGTTGTTCCACTTGAAGAACAAAGTTGTTCTCGAGGGCCTCTTAAAAGGGAGCAAGGCACCTCCATCAGACACTTTTAAACACCCCTAAAGTCAACACAAACCAAAGCCAGGTCCTGTCATTTAGATGCCTAATATACTACCCGTTTCCTATGCTCTGTTCACCGCTCTGATGTGCTCATGCCACGCCACTGTTTTTTTTTTTTTTTTTTTGTATTTTATCAGGCATGTTTTGGGACGCCTCCCCTGCTCCCTTCTCTACTTGCTGTGAAAATATTTCACCGGGGATGTTTTTGGACGACCCCCTCCTGATGGGGTCCTGCCTGGCTAATAATAAAGTGCTTGAGTTGTCAAGCGCTTTGGCAACACCCTAATCAGTTCTGACAGCTAGTCCTCCACGTACACTCTCAAAGGTCCAGCACACGCACAAGAATGCATTTCAGCCTGCACATATAGCACACAACAGACAGACATTTGCACTGTGGTATACACACAGGTCTGCAGACAGCCTATCAATCAACATTTTTATTTGGGTTGGGGGATAAATGCTGTGGGACAGAGCGGCATGCTGTCACCATGGCGACCAACCTAAAGGTGGAGAGTGCACAGTTGGGTACAGTGGCCCAGATCCAAATTGGTCTCTGGGCCTATAAACTAGCTACACTCTTCTCAGGCTGTTTTCTCCAAGCCTTGTATAGGAACAGTAACATTCAAACTGCTCTAACTATATGTTGGTAAATTGTCAAATGAAAAATCTCAATTATATTGGTTTGTAGCCATGAGTCACCTTTGAGCAATACATAATAATAATAATAATTCTATCTTCTGGTCCATGTGGCAATGGACAAAATCTAAATTGGTACAGCTCAGTGGAAAAATCATATATAACTGTACAAGGACAACACTAAAAAGCAAATGTGAAATTTTAAGCAATAACTCTAAGATCATTTACACATCAAGGATTAAACCAGCTTTAACAAGCACAGTCAACAGTTTTCATGCGGAGAGAATGAAGGAAAACTCTTCATAGCAAAATCTGCAGATTATTCTAAGGCCATTTCTGCTAAGACATGTTGATCTTCAAGATAGACATCTCAAAAACTGGCAAAATAAAACCAAAAGTATTTGCAGCGTTAAATACTAATATTGTTGTTTTGTAACAAGTGTGACCTGTATGATCTGAACTGGATGATGTCTTTGGGTGTGTGCTACCCAGATAACACCTTGACGACCACAGCGAAAGAGTGCCATCTTCAGACCAAGGCAGCTGGAAGATTGATTGTGTGTGTGTGTGTGTGTGTGTGTGCGTGTGTGTGTGTGTGTGTATGCATATGTCCACCAAATTGATGCTACACCTCCTCTTGTCCCACTGGCCCAGCTACACTTCACATATGACCCACACGTGCAGCCCATGTGGTTCCAGTTAACACAGATTGGATGTGTGTGTTCGTGTGCTCAGGTGAACATGTGAGGTATAGGCGAGATGGGGGAGGATGTGTGTGTCTTTGGAGTAGGGTGGTGCTTGAGGGGGGTGGGGGGTGTGAATTGCATGGTGTGAAGTTTATGGTCTAGCCTGTACTTTCTGCTGCACAGCGAGAGACCGACATTACATCCTCAGCATGTCTCCATTTATCGTTTCGAGCTTTGTGGAAGTAATCACCCCAGAGCTGACATCAGCAGGATTTGAGTCATACACATGGATGTTTTTGATTTTAGGGGCTCCGACTTGTTTGTGTTATGTTTCATATTTCAAATTTTCTTTATATTTTCCTACATGGGGTTGTTATGGTGTATAATTCAGTTTATTTGCGCCCATGTTAGAAGTGCACCTACACGAAAATGCTACATCTGTTACATTTATAAAGTTCTTTGGCTTTAAATGTATACTTGACTGACTCTGTAGTGAGTGACAGACGAGAGAGAGAGAGAGGAGGAGGAGGAGGAGGAAGAGGAGGAGAAGAGTAAAAGAGGGGGAGGAGGCAGAGAAGGAGGGTAACGGGACGAGTGAAATGTTCCCCATTACTGGAGTGGAGGAAGACAGGAGCTGTGCATGGATTGACCTTAGTGGCAGAGAGATAGAGAGGAAGAGGAAAGTGTAGTTCATACGCTGTGTCTCCTTTTTCTAGCCGCCACTTCTGTTCAGAATGAGAGAGAGAGACACAAAGAGAAGGAGAAAATAATTTTTATGTAGGGCAAAAAGGAGAAAAAACGTGACACCTGGAGTACAACGTGAGAGGCAGGTAGCGAGAAAGAGAGAAGAGCTGAAGTGTATTTGTGTGTGAGTGTGTATTTGTGCGCGTTTCTGTTTGTGTGTGTGAGCCCAGCACGCCTGTGTATGCCGGGAAGCTGGTGGATCGTACAGCTCTCTAATGCTTTGTGGAAATATAGGACTGCTAACTGACCTGATTACACTCTGAGGTAAGAATGGATCTTTAACTCTGTGTGAGAGAGGGAGAGTGTACGTGTGAGCGTTTCCATGGTATAGTTTATAGAAGAAGATGCAAATGGCTGTTTAATATTATATTGATAATATTAATATTAAGAGCATCTAATAAAATAAGGTTAATTTGTTGCAAAGTATGATTCAGATTACTTTCAGACAAATTATATTTATTATATCACTATATTTAAAAACAGCTTTATGCTAATTCAAATAATGTTTTCCCTTTAATTTACTGACACAGAAAATTGGTTTTTGATGCAGTGTGAAATTATCACAATGACATTCTGAATTTTTCATATTTTCAATAATTGGGATTTAATGTAGAATCAAAGGCAAATGTCTCACTCATTGGTTGCTTTTTATTTACTTTTTTCCCCCCAATTAATTTAAAATGATCAGTTAAATTCATCCACAATCCATGGTGATGCACTAGCATTTAAAATCATTTGTAAAAGAGGAATTGCTGTGTTTATAGCAAATGGATTAGATTGAAAAAAACGGTTTTGAAATTCGGTCATGAATCAAAGTGTTTCCTTTACACCAGCGTTAAAAGTGTATAATGATTTTCTTAAAGCTTGCATACACCATGTGTATGTGTCTTTGTGTGTGTGTGCGTGCTACTCTATGCACGGTATCGGATGTCCCATTGCAGAGGGGTTGGGTTATTACCAGAAACACACAACGCTATTCTTCTTTTTTTTTTCTCTTTCTCTCTTCCCCTTTTTCTCTTCCTGACCAAGGTTTTCACAGACTGTCAGAAACAATAACACAAAAAGCTGTTGATGCACCTTTTCTGTCAGATTTGACAGATTGTCCAGTGAGCTTGTTAACAGCAAAGAACAATAAAACAAACAGAACAAACACAACTAGGACCAGGACTGCCGCTGATTATTTCTGACTCACGCCTACTGTTTCTTATTACTGGCTTTTAGAGTCAAACTAGGCCTTCGATTATTATTACTTCCATTAGATGATAAATTTTAGTAAGTACATACAACACAAACACAGCACTGTCTAAATGCCCTTAAATGAATCATTGTTATTAGTGCTAATTACCTGGGATACCTGCATTTATCCCTCAGGGAGTCCCCAGGCCGGGCAGTTTGTGTTCCAAACCGGTCACCCAGCCAACCAGGTCAAAGGTCACCTATTTAAGTGGCTCAGGTGTCATCAATGGGTCTTTCTGGCCTTGGAGCCACCTAGTAGTGCGCTTAAAGGTCCTTTATTTTGTTGTTGGTGATGAAATCGGGGGTGTTTTACTGCCCAATATAGAAAGAGGAAAAATGATACTAAAAATCTGACTGCATGACTTGGAGAGCGCTTGGATTTGTGTAGCTTTATTATTGTACAGTGATTTTATAAGTAGAATGTTTTTATAATGTTCTCACAGTCGGACTAAAACTAAAGTGAAAATATCAAAAGGTTCTACTAAAGAAATTTAAAATAACTGAACCGAAAAATGTTTTAGTTTATGTCTTAAAATTAGTAAAACCCAAATAAAGATTTTACGTGGAGTTGTTTTGGATATGGAAAAAAATATTTCTGACAGACAAAGTGCTGGGCTGCTAAAAGAGGTGGGACACTCATGGGCTGACAGTAAGAGAAAGTGTGCAACGGATAAAGCACAATGATAAAAGCTTTTCAGGATCAAAGACTGCGTGTGCTGGTGTTTTCACAGATCACGTTGAGACAGAAACAGCCAGACTCATGTGTTTCTGTGTGTGTGAGCGTGCACATACAGGCCGTGTGTGCACCACTGTTTGTACGGAGCGGTGTGTGTGCGGCACATGTGAACCGCAGTTTCTCACGGCTATGCTGTTGATGTCGTGACTGACAGCCTTGTTAAATTTCAGTAAAGCATAAGACGTGACATGAAAGTCGCCCGTGTGTGTGTGTGTGTGTGTGTGTGTGTGACTGAGCGTGAGTGTGTGCGTGTGTAAAGTGATCCATGCAAAGGCACTGCCTAACCTTTGAGCCCTGTCTTAAACAGCTAAGTGCTGCTTTTTATTCCTTCTCAGCAGTATCCTCTAATCAGAACCATAGCACCACATTGCTGTCCACACACACACACACACACACACACACACACACACACACACACACGCGCGCACACACACACACACGCGCACACACACACACACAGAAATATTTCAGTTTCCACATACCTGGAGTTTACTGTCTGTTTGGTCAAGCACATTTACTCTACTTTTACCTGTGGTGGCGATAATTTGCAAATGACTTGATTATGCCGCCTGGATAAATTGGAACATTTCCATGCGCGAGTGTGTGCATTTGGCACCTTGCGCGTGCCCTACACTTCGACAGTGTGTTGACACAGTGATTATAGGGCAGCTGGTACACATTGGCCCTCGCTCCGCCCTGCATTTACTGTTCTAATTAGTTCCTGTTCCAAATAAGAGAGAGGAATTTTAATAGAGAACCGCTGGTCTGCCATCTAGCTCCATATACCCTGTAGTGAAAAGGCACTGGGACTGAAGCGTGTTTTCTTTCTTTTCTTTTTTTTACTTCAGTAATAAATAAAAATTTCCAGGGCAGTGATTGATGGAAACAAATGTCGTGGTTACCCCCCAAAGTCACGACTCGGTTTAGTGTCTACACTGACCCATTTGAGGGTGAAGAGTGAGGCCCATGACCTAACATGACCTTGCCATGACTTTTCAACTCTTGAAAGGTTGAGGAAGGAGCTCGGGCTCAGGATGGAGTAGGGTCATGGGTGAACAAGGGAAAGTTAATATCTGTCACTTAGATTCCTGTTAGCACTTCTGTCAAGGTTGTGGCTACAGCTACAGACACCGGGTCTTGGAGATTTATTATTCTGTCTGAATTTAAATAGCATTCAAGAATCAGAAAACGTTAAGTCAAATATAACAATGATGTGATTTTGTTTTTTTTGTTTGAGGTAATTGGCAATTTTTTTTTTTATTTACAACAGTTCATGATACTAATGTAATTTTCTGATTTATAAATAGTTGTTGAAGCAATGAACACTGGTTCTTCTTAATTCTAGGTGTGAAATGTAATGTGTGTGGTTTTGTGTTAACATTTTCTCTCCTCTGGTTTCTCTGCAGGTGAAGAAATCACACAGTGAATCTCATGTTCCAGACCCTTCGGACACCAGGTATGCTCACATGTGCCTGTTTGTATAGCCTGACTGACAATACAGGGGTTTTTCAGAACTCTATACGTGTGTGTGGCCGTGGTACACTTATGCGCATGTGTGTGTCCTGGTTTTCTGGTCATGGTGCAGAGAGGTGAGGTTTCACTGCAGTCACAAGCTGTGATGAGGTCACCAACACTTTCCCAAGACTTCGGTGCCCAGAACACACACACACACACACACACACACACACACACACACGCACACGCACACGCACACACACACAATCACGCAGAGGAAAGCGGATCCAATTGAAGAACAAGAAGAGGGAGCATGCAGCTCATATAGTAATTCATCCATATAAACAGACTAAATAATTAGACAGAAAAATAATTCCCAGCTATTCTGATGATGGATCAATTGTCCCAGGTTTTTTTTTTTTTATAACCTTAAAACAGTAAAATAAAATGTATATTCTCTGGTTCAAGCTTCTCAAATGTGGAGATTTGCAGCTTTTCTTTGTTACTCTGGGTTATGTAGTTAAGTAAATTAAAACAATACATTCTGAGATGTCAGCTTGGCCTCTAGAAGGTCGACGGACATTTGTTTTTCTCAACATTTCGTACACTTACCGAAAGATAAATTAACTGACAAAATGAAAGCAGATTAATCAGCAATGCAAATTTTCTTTACACGGTGTGAACTATTCATTTTCCATAATATACCATACAAAACAATAAGATGCAGCATATTTTTTCAATGACCAGACCTAATGTGAAAACCAGAAAATAGTTTATGAAACACCAACTCCTGCCATCGCCTCTTGAGAGGAGCAAAACAGAGAGGAAAGCAAAAAAAAAAAAAGTACACGGAGGGGAGAGAGAATCATTTCCTGCTGTTGAGAGACAAAAGAGAAGGATGGATGAAGAGTGTTAGAGCACGAGAGACAGAAAGAGAGTGAAAAATAAAAAATAAAAAAATCTGTGAAAGTCCTTAACTTGTGCTACAAAGATATTTTAGACTTTTGTTTGAAGTTAGCTCTTGACTCTATCTCTTACGCAATAAAGTGTTAATGTTAAAACAATGATCAGTGGTTTCATTGCACTGGAGACCAGATGAATGTTTAGTTGTAAATTTTTAAAAAACAGTTTGACAGAGAGAGAGAGTTGATATGGAGTGTTTATGTTTTGTTCGTTCTCTCTTTTGCACCCTTTAGCTGTGTCTTTCGCGTCTGCTGAAAACTATATGTTTATACCTGTCAGTCTGACTGTGGGTTGCAGTCATGTGTGGCGATGCTATCTGCCCATAGCATTGAGATGGCCTGCTTCCAGACCGCCACACAGATGTACGCCCTCTCTTTTAGTACACACACACACACACACACACACACGTACAGTATATCCAGAGTGTAGACCGGCAGCCCGCATTTGTTTAATTCTGCCTCCATCTCCGTTATTTGCCTCTTTGATGTCTCACACAAGAGAACAAGTGTGACGAACCTGCGGGCAATGTGAGGGCTCATACATGCACACACACGCATGCACGCATACACACACACACACATATGCATTCATATGAAGTACAGTCAATACACACACTGACTCAACATTAAACTATGTCTTGCACCAAAGGAAATGTCAAAATGTGGGTTTGTGGCAGCAGTGATGAAGCATCATAAGCGAGTGTTTTATGTTGCTTTGTTAACCCCTTAAAAGACCCTTTGGGACACTTTGACCTTGGTGGCCCTACTTCAAGTGTGCAGAAAGCTTGATTTGAGTGCACTTTGGTAAACAACTTAGACATTGAACTGGTTGAGATTTTTGGCTCCAATGTGTTTTCCACACCAAAGGTGCTAATACAGGCCTTTTTATTCTTTTCATTATGCCAAAGAAAAGAAAAAACAACAGGTGAGGCAAAACAAAATACAATAATCGTGCCATGTCTGCGGCTCTGTAACCTTGGTTCATTGTCTCTTATGCTCATTTTGAACTTTTGGTTGTAGAATTTAAAGTTACCTTTCAAAAGAGGCCAGGATTATAAGTATGACCAAAAGGGTTAAAGAACATGAACTTTTTTTATTTCTTTTTTTTGGGGGGGACATTATTATTGAACTTGTGTATAAATACCAGCAGTGTCCAGTAAGGGGTTAAAAACATGTACATCTCTTATTAGGGGATATAGACTCTTGGAAGTGTAGTTGTTTCCATAGTAACAACTAATAGATATCCAAATAAACAATAAACACTGATATGTGAAAGGCAGATTTGTACTCCACCTTAAATACGTATCTTCATTCTGTTCATGTCTCTGTTTACGTCCACTTCCAACCACTCACACAGGCACGCACGCACACACGCATTCATGCACACTTCCAGTTTACCATTACCACCTTGTGTGCTGGTTCGTCCCAGTCATGCATGTGGAACACATTGTAAAACTAAAGCATGCTGGCAGGCTGTGGGTTTGTACTGGAGCCCAGAAGTGCACACACACTCATACACACAGACTCTATAAAAGAGCCAGCAGGCCCGCAGACGATGTCTAACGCCTCTGAACACATGCTCATGTAAGCTAACTGGTTCGGAGAAGCATGAAGTTTATGGCTGTGTGTGTGTGTGTGTGTGTGTGTGTGTGTGTGTGTGTGTGTGTGTGTGTGTGTGTGTGTGTGTAGATACACAGTGTTTTAGTTAATATATTCAGAGGTCCTAGCATAACATAAAGAGGCAGGACATTCCCATCTGTGATAGCATATTGCTGTTGACTTATTTTTCATTCAAACCTTGGAAGTTCATATAATCTTCTCCTCCTCCCTCCTCTCTCCTGTAGGTCTATGGAAATGCAGGACCTAGCCAGTCCTCATAACCCCGTGGGAGGTAGTGATTCAACGGGCTCCAAACTGGACAAGAACAATCTTGGAAGCCCCTCCATCACCACCAATGGAACAGGAGGTGAGATGGCAGAAAGTGTTTACTGCTGCAGTAATAATCAGGCAGCTGTGGCTTTGGTACAAAATATGTTTGGTTTTTTTTTTTTTTTTGCCATACGTTTTTCATCATGATGTCAATTTTTCTAGTTCTGTTTTTAATTTGTATGTAGTCATCAGTGTGGACGCGTAAAGACCAGAAAGACAGTGTTGCTGCTCAACCACTGAACACCAATGTCAATACCACTCCCATATCTGTGTGATAAATATGAAGCCCCAGCAGGCAACCTGTTAGTTTAACTTAGCACCAAAGGCTAGAAACGGGAAAACTGTTACCCCTGTACAAAAATCTGTGTGTAGAAAATGAGCTTTAAAGGAGGTTATGGGCAAGACTGTTTCTTGGCTGGGAACTAGCAGAGATTCCAGCACCATTCACTGCACCATCTAAGAAACAGTCTGGCACATGAGCCCACTTCACACTTTGCCATTTATTGCCCATAATTTTTTTGCTTTGTTGTGTTTTTTTAAGATTAAACTAACAAGATATAATATGTTAATTTTTGGGGGAGTTTTAGAGGTACTAATGGGCTAATTTGTTATCTTTGGACACAGCAGGCCCAGTTTGCCCTGTTTCCAGTTTTTATGCTAATCTAAACTAACCAGCTGCTGGCTGTAGATTCATATTTACCCTACAGACACGGGAGTGGTATCACTCTTCTCATCTGACTCTCAGCAAGAAAGCAAACTAAAATGTTCCAAACTATTTCTATACGTGCTATATAGACCAGTCTCATCTCAAATGAAGACCAGAAAAACAATCACCGGAGTCAGAACATCAGAGTCACGGTCGCTGAAAACCACTTTTTCAGACTACACATCCAAACCTCATGCTAGGATTTAATATTTTAACTCATAAAACTAAACGAATAACATAAAACCTAATCATATCTACTGAGCATCCTCTTTATTTGCTCAGTGGAGAAGAATTCAGTTTCTTGCCCCAGCCAAGGCTGAGTGAGTGTAATGAAAGTCACTTTGTGCAAAAGCATTTGATGAGTATAATGCACTTTGCTGAAATCTATCGCCAAATCATCATTCAGAAATACTGTCAACAAGCAGAAATAAGTACTTTTCGATGAGATGAAAGGAGACGTGCACATGCAAAGACACATATATGCACATCCATGCTGGCATGAGGGCTCGAATAAACCACTGGAGAATGTGTTTAAACACAGTGAAGCACTTCTGCTCTCCTCTGCTAACTGCCTGGCCGAGTGTGTCTATGTGTGTTGTGTGAGTGTATATGTTTCAGTACTAGTCCAAAAATCCCACTGGAAACTATTTCCTCTACAAGAGCATTAAAGCATCACTGCTCTCTTAGATGTCAACACCAGTGGGCCCTTTCCTTTCTTTTTCTTCCTCTCATCCAATCTCTCTTTTTCTCTTCCTTTTCCCTACCCTCTGCCTCTTTGTCTATAGCTGCCTTCGTTGAGGGTGATCCTTTAAGCTGTTGCTGGTTTAACATGCAATGGAAACAGCTGTTTAATAGTAACATAATGGGGGGCAAAAAATGAGATGTTGCCTTTTAGTCGACTTGAAGTGTCAACACACACACTCACAGAAATAGCCGTGTTCAGAATGGAGGTAACGGTGCATTCTGACCATATTAGAGCACGTTAAATCATTTTTGATGAGCTCACAGTTAATGGTTTAAGCAGGCAGAGCTGGGACTACACACTCACAGCCAAAACAAACTACATACCCAACATTCCCCCTAAGTGACATCAGGCAGCACTTGGGCCCACGGGCTGTCTCCATAGCAACTCATTTGTCTTCATTAGGTCTTGTCTGTTGTGTTGTATTGTTCGCCAGAGGGATTAATGAAGTTGTCTTGAATTAAATGGTATTTTCAGATGGTCACTGATCATGAGTTTTAATCATGATCAGAGCGCAATGAGAACCATCAGAAAAAAAAAAACCCAGCATGCTGGATGTTAAGGTGGTTAACAGGTGTGCTTTTCTTTTCAAAATTGTGCTCATGCAGATTACACTGACTCATGCCTTCAGGGTAATGTGATAATGTTTAGTTTTTGGTGTAATGATTGTTAACCGAGTTGAAATTAGCAGAAATAGTTCAAGATTTTGGGAAATTTACTTATTTACTTAGTCAGGAGTTAGATGAGAAGATGGATACTTTCATATATGTCTGCTAAAGTAGCTATAATAATCATCCATCCATCCATCCATCATCTACTGCTTATCCTGGAATTTCCAGGGTCTCAGGGATGCTGGAGCCAATCCCAGCTGACATTGTGCGGGAGGTGGGGTGCACCCTGGACAGACCGCCAATAATATTTTTATAATAGAGTAGATAATACTTATCTACTTGTATGGCAGAGTGGTCACCTGATGCTACAGATATTTATCGCCATAGTCTGCAGGTTTCAGCTCAGTATCTTTCAGCATATTGTTTTTGGTTTTTTGGCACATACATTTTCTGTTTGGGCTCAGACTCACTGCTGTCATCAGTATAATTTTCAGCCACATGAAGCAGTTAAAGCTAGCAGCTAAAGAACCAGATACCTCCATGGTGGACAGCAAAAAGGGCTACCAGCTCACAGCAGAGGGAAGATGGACACATGTTTTTGTTTTTATATGGAAACAAACACGACTCCAAGTGAATACTAATACTGTTGGATTTGTAAATGGGCAACTATTGTTAGCAACGTCTGCCATTTCAACTTTCTATGGCAACAGTATGTCACAGTATTTTGTATGTCACACTTTTTTTTCCACTGCCTCTGAGTGGTCCAAATCAAGGATTTAGACGTGAAGTTACCACCAGCTAGTTAAGTTTAACAAGACTGGGAATGATTAACCTGGGTGTCTCCAAATTACCAGCACCTTTACAGATCACTAAATATATGTCATTTATTTAAGCCACAGTGTAAAAAGGCGTGTTGACTACCTGTAGTCTCTGCTTGTTGCCTGGTAAGGTTGTTTTAATTTATGAACCTCAGAGGTGTTGCTAGGAAGGTGTTATTAGTCAGTTTGGTATTGACCTTCTCATAAAACTCTTGGTAACTAAGCTAAGAAGTGTATTTCCCAAAACATTGATTTTTTTTAAAGATATAATATAATGTAATACAAATGTCTGTTTTTGTCCTATATACCCAAGACAGACATCTGGTTCTTAGTGCATCATATTCTCACCACCTTCCCACCTTGCACCCCTTTAGGTGAAAACATGACCGTTCTAAACACAGCTGATTGGCTGTTGGGCTGCAGCAGCCCACCCCCTGCCCCAGGCTCCAAGGACTATGGTACAGAGGTGCATGTGTGTGAATCCAAGGCTATAAGCCATACAGTATTACCTTAAATGCCAAAGAATGGGTTGCTATAGTTTAGGCTGGCCGTTTATCTGATGTTATTTTTTGCTGGAATTGCTGTGATTTTCGTTTGGTGTGCAGTGTTCTCTGCGCTTTGAATCCCATTGTGAAATTATCAGGGTGTATAAAGTTATTACATATTTGCTGGCCTCTCACCACATTTATGAAAATTTG
Organism: Mastacembelus armatus; assembly: GCF_900324485.2. Lineage (NCBI taxonomy): Eukaryota > Metazoa > Chordata > Actinopteri > Synbranchiformes > Mastacembelidae > Mastacembelus > Mastacembelus armatus. The sequence goes on from NC_046656.1 coordinate 12,310,770, forward strand.
ATGAATTAGCAGGGGAATTAAGATCATATCAGGGTCACCAAGGGGTCATCTTGCATGATCATATTTTTAGAAATTAATTGTTAACATGTTATGGTTTTCATAGTTTTCCTGAGCTGAAAATACAAGAAGAAAAACCTGAAGGTCATTGACTCACTTATACAAAGTCATTTAAAAAGCTGTGGAATTTTACATCACTTATAGTGGGAACCCTGCACACAACACTTTCTCAGGCTGGAATTGCATGGTAGTTTTCTTGTCTTTACTCAGTAAAGTTTTCTTTGTTTGTATGTGTGTGGGTACGTGCTCACTGAAACTCCCTTAACACTGATCATTTACCTCTTCCTTAAGTGAAAACAGAGCCTATGAACAACAGCGATACAGTCACTACGACAGGCGACACAGCACTGGACACATACGCAGGCTCAGGTAACACACAAATCTACACACAGAAGTGCACTTTTTTTTTTCATTTAGAGGAAAGAAGTGATTCACATGAATCTGTAGTCAGTCCTGTATCACTCATGTCTTCTCAGCTCAGACGCACACAAACAACATCATCTATTACAGCTCAGCGGTAGACCTGCTGAAAGCTTTAATCCCATGAAGTATTGCCTGTCCTTGGATTGCCTCATCAAAGGCTGGCAAAGGGATGAGAGAGCAGGAGGGACTTTTTTTTTTTTTTTTTGGCTCCTTCACACTGCAAAATGCACACACACCGGTACACAGAATCATTAAGGAGGACAGTGAAGGTTTATAATAGGGGTGTTTGTCAGTATTAAGCTCTGACATCTCAATGACCACAAACAAACACTGTGTTTTACTAGAGGCCCGCTGTAAGGGTTTCATGGACTACAGTGCTCTGTAAAGAGGAAAGACTTGGGCCCTCTCCAATATAAATGCTTCAGATTATGTTTATTTGAGTAGCATTTCAGCTCAAACAAACTGGAAAACCTGAATTGTGCTGTTTGGGTGTGATTTTGCTAAATGCAAAAAGAAACAAGACTTGCGTTGATACCATTCATAACCTTGTTTGCCTTGTTGTTTTTGATTGTTGTGCTGTTTTCAGTAATCACCAGCAGCGGATACAGTCCTCGTTCAGCCCACCAGTACTCTCCTCCCCTCTACCCTTCAAAGTAAGCCTGATATTTTTATTGTTTATTTACTAAGTTTTCATTTATTTACATATTTTTACCCGTCGGAGGCTGCTATCCAAGAATCCTTATCAGCATACTTCCTTCTATACCAGATTCATATTTTAGCTCCATTTTCACCCATTAAATGATGTCCTATACCGTACGCTTCATTCAATACGATACATACCTCAATCTCTGCTGAATCTCTTACCTCTGCTTTTCCAGGCCGTATCCTCACATCCTCTCCACGCCAGCGGCTCCTCCCATGCCGACATACGCTGGTCAACCCCAGTTCAGCAGCATGCAGCAGTCAACCGTCTACACCGCTTACTCCCAGACAGGACAGCCTTATGGACTCTCCACCTATGGTATCAGCAAACACAGACAGACAAAGACACACAGTGACTTACAGTAGCTCGTCCTATTAATACATTTTAGTAGCATCTTATTTTTTATAATCCGTGCATATAGCTTGGATTAGGAACTGTTATTTTATTAGAATTTGTTAGAATAAAACCAGAAGTCTTCTGGCAAAAAAAACAAGTTAGTGACAAAAAAGTCCATTGACAACTGTTTTGTAATGATTGATTAAATGGTCTAGTTTTCAATAGTGCAGTTTTCAGTTGCCAGTGCTTTAAATGACTCAAATCGCATATAAAATTCAATGTTTCTGTCTTGTTAAAGACCTCGGTGTGATGCTACCAGGCATCAAAACAGAGAGTGGCCTGGCCCAGAGTCAGTCCCCCCTGCAGACAGGCCTCAGCTACAGCCCTGGCTTCACCACACCGCAGCCCGGACAGACTGCATATTCACCTTATCAGATGCCAGGTCAGAATTAAAAACTTCAAGCATAAACATGCATTCTACTGATGCTGAAAAATGTGGAGAATATTCTCAGTAATTTGAGCTTTTACTGGAAATCTTGTTTTTCAATATTCAATGACAGTGCACACAGTTTGTTGAACTTTTCTGTCTGCATTTTTCTTCTCTCTGGTGTGTCTGATTCTTCTCTTTTTTTTTCTTTTAAGGTTCCAGTTTCACTCCTTCCTCAGGCCTTTATGCCACCAATAACTCAGTGTCCAATCCCGCCAACTACACTGCCACACAGCAGGTAATGTGTGTCTATGTGCTGTGTGTGTTTCTCCATTAGTTTAAACCTTAAACCTAGCATTTACTTTCCCAGGGCAATAGGAAAGCCCATTTCCTATAGGAATTCTAGCAGATCAGCTATGCCACATGCTCTGAGTGTTTAAGTGAATGGTATTTTCTTCATTATGCCAAAAAAAAAAAAAAAAAAAAAAAACAAGATGAGGATATTGCGTGGTGCAGTTGTGATAGCATTTGAGACCAGAAGTGGTTTCACAGTCACGCTCCCTAACACAGCTTTCCTCATTCAGCATTGAAATAAAATCGAATTATTCTGTGACTTGCAAAACTTGGGAGAGAAACAGACGATTAGTCTTTAAGAAAGAGTATTTTGTTCTGAATGTTTCTCTATGTCTATATGATGAATTGTATTGTGGTACTAAAATGCTTAGAGGTGGATTTTAATGTCCCGCTATGATAGATGTGGCTGTTTACAAGAAGACAGTCAAGGTTTGGCCCATGTGGGTGGATTAAGGGGAATGTGTGTGTGTGTGTGTGTATGAGTTTAGCAGAAAAAGAGAAAGCAAGCAAGGGGGAGGAAGGTTGACACAAAGCAAGTCTGTGCATATAGACCATACGTAAATATGCATGCTTGCATATACACTTTGCTGACTCCACACCAATTATGCGTGTGTGTGTGTGTGTATGCTCCACTTTATAAGGACTTGTAGAGATGGACATAGTGACAGGTTTAGAGAGCTGACTCATAAAAGCGCCCATCTCCACTGGGTCAATAAAAAGCAGCAACACAAGACTTTAATTGTTTTGGAGATATAAAATACAGAATGGAGGGAACAAAAGATTAGAAAAATGAAAGGCAACACTTGTAAAATCTTAAAAAGTCAGTCTGAACCTTTTCTGAAAAAGTAAAACATCTCAATTTTCCAGTTTTTCTTTCTTTCTTTTTGGCCCTGCACAGTGTCTTTGTGTGCTCATTATTCATGTTATTCTCCACAGGATTATCCCTCATACACAACATTTGGCCAAAACCAGTACGCCCAGTATTATTCCACCTCCACTTACGGGACTTATATGACCTCCAACAGCGTGGATGGCACAGGCTCCACTGCAGCTTACCAGCTGCAAGATCCCACACCCGCCATGACCGGACAGGCTGCTGAACTTCACCCAGGTTTGTAATAAAAAGAAAACGCACCACTCGGAACAAAACAGTCAAATTACCAACACTCCACCACAGCTCTAACTTCATAAATATGCAAACAAATGTCAGATCTTTCACCGCTCCTTGATTGTGGCCCCATAATCTTGTTTCCAGTAGAAAAATACCACAGTTTGGGTAACTGAGTTCAAAACTCTCAGCCATGATGAAGCACAGGAAGTAACTTAAGACTGTATCCATAGTTACCTGGCACTGTGCTTGCTAATTGGAGAATCAGCATGTTTACATTCGCCTCAAAGACATTGATTAGAAGCAGTTATGTTAATTATTGCACTTCTGTGGATAAAGTGAAAGGAAAGTGAAATGAACAGACAAAATAAGAAAGGACTAAAGTGTACCCATATGTACTGAGATATGGCTTCATATTCAGATTTTCTGTTTCTTTTTTTTCACATTTTTCTCTGGTTTATCTTGGCTGCAATTCAGGAAGCCTGATTAAAGGAGCTTATCATTCTTCCTGTCAATGGCACTTTCTCTCTCACTGCCTTTCTCACTTTTTCGTCTTTTTTTTTTTTTTTTTTTGCAGGGTTTTTTTTTGTCTCTCCTCTCACATTCTCTTTTTGTGTCTTTATCCACCCCCACCCCTCTCTCTCTCTCTCTCTCTCTCCCTTTTTCCCTGATTGAGACATAACAATATGGGAGCCGAAGCTTAAGAGTCTGGTTCTAGTTACCAGACAGCAGTGGGAGCATATGGCATTAGGAGGCTGTGTGTGCGCGAAAGAATGTGTGTGCTCATGTATGCTCCTGCAGAATTTTGTATGCACAATATCTTTGCAAGAAGCATCAGATTACCTAACTTTTTCTAATTTATTGCACAGTTCCATCTTTCCTATCTGCTGGTAAATCTTCATATGTGCATGAATCAGTGTGAAAACCAATGGTAGTTTTGTTTTTTTGGTAGTCTTTAAGGTGACAAGTGCCAATTAACTTAAATTATTAAGCCTGATGAGATGCTTAGTATTGTACAAAGTCTGATTTATTGCTATTCCTGAAGTTCATTACTTCAATGCAGCTAATATACTGTAGTTTGCCATTTTGATCGCTTGTAAATTTTCAGTTTTAAATGTCCTGTCTATGTTTGCATACTGTCTCAGGGGAGTTTGAAACAGTGCAGAGCCCCTCCACGCCCATCAAGGAGCTGGATGATCGGGCCAGCCGGAGTGGGGGTTCCAAATCCCGGGGCAGGGGCCGCAAGAACAATCCCTCCCCTCCCCCTGATAGTGACCTCGAGGTAAGGGAGCAAAAAACACCCACTGACAGAGCACTTACTGTGCTAACGTAATATTGCACTCAAATCTTAGTGGATACGTGGTTCCTTAATCCTCTCTGTTCACTGAGGATAGTGCTGTACCACCCATGGCACTGCCCATTTGTGCATGCATACACACACATGGACGTCTAGGGAGGGGAGACATTGTTTAATACTGACTTTTTTGCTCTTCAGAGGGTGTTTGTGTGGGATCTGGATGAGACTATCATTGTCTTCCATTCTCTGCTCACGGGCTCATATGCACAGAAATACGGCAAGGTAAGATCATCATTCTGCCTTCACTTTCTCCCTGACGTCATTGCGGAATTTATGTAGTATTTTCTAATATAATTAAATAGCCTGGTTCTCTTCCTGACCAATGTGGAATCTAAGATTCCAGCTGGGACAACACAAGTCTAATTTTGGTTAAATGAAGTGTGATGAATCTTTACACTGTGCTCCAGTCTTAAAGATTACCGCAGTCAGTGAAGTTGTGGGTTTTCAAATTCTCAAAAGCCACATCTGCCGCACTACTGAAGCTCATAGAGATGATGCACCATCCTGTTATTGGCTGGCCCTCAGTGAACACTTGGAGAAAAAGCCATAATTTCCATTTACTCACCAAAATGTCTTCTAACAGTGTGTTTGGACTGTCCAGCCATCAAAATTCAAATAAAAGGGCTGATATACTTATCTGAGTCACCTACAGTTACTACTGCGAGCTCAGTAATAAGCAATAAATAATCCCTCAGTGGGTGCTCTGTGACCATGGTCATGATCGTGACCACAAGAATCAGATCTCAGATACAAGCGTCAGAAATGAGTTTCCTCCGCGGGGGGCTGGGCACTCCTTTAGAGATAGGGTGAGGAGCTCAGTACGTCTAGTCATTTGGGAGTAGCTCAGCGTAGAGCTGCTGTTCCTCCACATCGAGAGGAGCCAGTTGAGGTGATCCGGGAATCTGTCTCGTGCACCTCCCTGAGGAGATGTTCCGGGCATGTCCCACCAGGAGGAGACCCAGGACACACTGGAGGGATTGCATCTCCTGGCTAGCCTGGGAACTCATCGGTGTCCCCCCCCAGAAGAGCTAGTGGAGGTGTTTGGGGAGAGGGAGGTCTGGGCTTCTTTGTTTAGATTGCTGCCACTGTGACCCGACCCCGGATAAGGGGAAGATGGATGGATGGATGGATGGATGGATGGATGGATGGATGGATGGATGGATGGATGGATGGATGGATGGATGGATGGATGGATGGATGGATGGATGGATGGATGGATGGATGGATGGATGGATGGATGGATGGATGGATGGATGGATGGATGGATAATAATAATAATAATAAATTTTATTTCATGGCGCCTTTCAAACTCTCAAGGTCACCTTACAGAGAGAAAAAGGAAGCATACAGCATGAAATACATAGAGTGCATTAAAACAACAATAACAACAATGCATAAACAGAGGGCCAGAATGTAAAGGCAAAAGTGCAGAGCATCCAGGAAGTGGGCGATGTACAGCAAAAGCAAATTGAAACACAAAAACCCAGATGACAGAACAACAAATATGAAACAATATGAGACAATATGAAATAGGCAGAGGGTGGTAGAACATCACGGGCTGCTTTGGGAAGTTAAGAGAGTTAGGTGGAAAACGCTATACGGAACAGATACGTTTTGAGTGATGATTTAAAAGTTGATAAGTCCGGAGACGACCGGATGCGATGAGGGAGAATGTTCCAAAGGCGGGGCGCAGTGTGGCTGAAGGATCTAGCGCCCATGGTGGCCAGGCGCACTGTAGGGGTGCAGAGGAGAGTGGAACTGGAGGAGCGGAGAGTACGAGGCGGAGAATAGATATGAAGTAGATCAGTGATGTATGGTGGGGCAATAGAGTGGAGGGCTTTGTAGGTGAGGAGGAGGATTTTATAGTTTATACAGAAGGACACAGGGAGCCAGTGAAGTTGTTTAAGGACAGGGGTAATATGATGTGAGAATGGAGTTCTGGTGATGATTCGGGCAGCAGAGTTCTGGACAAGTTGTAGTTTATGAAGTGATTTGAGAGGTAGGCTATTGGCGGCAAGGTGGGTATGGACCTGGTGGTGGACAACTTTTTCAAGAATTTTAGAGAGGAACGGGAGATTGGAGATAGGGCGGAAGTTGTTAAGGTTCGCAGGATCGAGACCAGGTTTTTTTAGGATTGGTGTGATGATGGCTGTCTTGAGTGATGGGGGTACGATACCAGAACTGGATGGATGCCTGCCCAGTGATTGGTTTAGATACAGAGGCTGTAGGAATGTATATAGCCTGATAGACTGCAAACCCCACTCAGGGCAGGAAAAAAAAAAAAGTATTGTCCATCAGATTTATATCAGTCTCTATTAATAGAGGGAATTAATATTCTACTAAAAATAGAAATATGCTACAATGTGAAATGCAGTCAAATACAAGACAACAAAAAGAGTTTCGAAAGATGCAATTACAAGATTTTATACTGATTAAACTAAATTTGATTTTAAATAGAGTGCATTAATAACAGAGCAATTTACAGAGATGTTTTGCTTAGACTATCATTATTATAAAAGCATGTCTGGTCAAATAAGCTGAGTTTCCCTCAGTATATTAGTAACATTACATCAACTACTTCAGGAATGTTATGGTCAACTCATGATGATGACCACAGAGATAATAAAATGAATGAGTCTTTAAATGTACCACATATTAAGAATATGTTTAAGAGCCATTAATAACTGTCACTGCTTACATTAACCTAATCATACTTTAACATACTCATTTCTTACCACAACTGATGTTTATTTCAAATGTCACTGTGAACTTATTTGGTGGTCTCACCTTCTCACATAACAGCTACACTGTTTATAGTTCCCTTTATTTTAATAGTTCCTGGTTCTGATCTGGGCTCTTCCTATGCAGCTAAGCCTACAGATTTTTAATGGGTGATGTCGTTTCCTCTGTGTACCGGAATAGCCACCGGCCTGCCAGCACAGGCTTGGCATCCCAAGTCCATTCTGACATCTTGTTTGGCAGTGGGACAAAAACTGGCACACCACACAGACTTGTTTTCTATAGTTGTGTGGAGTAAAAACCAGGGGGCCACTAACACTGTGGGGTCTCACCTTGCTCGTGGGTACCAGATGCTAGTCACCATACAGAAAATCATTGAATTTTAAGGTGAGAACTTGATATAAGGTTAGGGTCAGGTTTGGGTTGGTTAAGGTTAAGATAAGTCTCCAGGAAGTAAATGTAAATCAATGCAAGACTCCCCGATCGTGTGTCTAAGGGGGAGAACGTGCAGCTCTGTGGTTAATCTAGCTTGGATCGCATCACGAATCGTGTAATGGCACTAGTAGAGACGGTTGTGCATTTCTCCTCACTCGCAAAAAAATGACGAATGATATGATTTCACCATCTTCACTTGTGTGGATCTATGTCGACTGATCAAGCATTGGCATGAAAAAGAGAGATAAGCCTGTGAATATTTGCCTGAAAATATTTGCAAGAGCATTTTTTTTTTCCTCACCTCATTTGCTGCCGCCCTCAATGTTACATATCCCCTGTCTGAAATGGGCTATAGTGGCAGCTGCGTCTGTTCGCACCTCGCTCTAAATACTATTTACACTGTTGACATAGCAACCACATAACCTAAGTAGCCGGCTCATAGGGGTTTGGGGATATATCTGCTGTAAGTGGTGTTTCCCTTGTCCTGAGTACTTGTATAGGCATCTTTGATACTAAACCGTCATAGTCAGTACAGGCGTTTTTATAACCAGGGATAATGTTCACATCATTATGAAGTTTTGAGTTTCAGCAGCTCAAATGATAACAGCAGAGGTAAGAGTGGAATTGTTTCAGGCTGTCCTCGCCCTGGCCAAAGAAATATTTGAAAATCTCGGTGATTAACTGAACTTGTCTGGCAAAATATTACAAAAAAAAAAGCCACCTCAGCTTTTCTGGAGCCCAAAGCGCAGCCAAATTCAATTGCTCAAAGGGAATGAACACATTTGAACTGTGAGTGTTTTAACAAACGTGAATGTCCATAACTTCTTGCTTTGGCTGGCAGCCAACATAATCATTACCTGAGAGACCAAGCTAATGTGCCTCTTGTCCGTGTGAGTGACAGGAAAGCAGGAAAAGTGCTGCAGTCAAAATTGCTGCCCTCACTATTAGCAGCTGTTAACTTCTGGAGAACTTTACACACTTCATGTGTTTCGACTTTATGGGACATTCTCTTATTCTGACTTTCTCACACTCAGGAAAGGCGATCACCTCTTTCTCTTATTTGTCTGTGTGCCTCACTCGCTCACTTTCACTCATCTTCCTGTTAGTTTCTTTCTATTCTGGTCGTCTGACAGCGTCAGCGAATCGCGCGGCAAGCTGTCGACCCTCGCTGACCTATCACAGATGATGGTTTTTGCAGCTGAGCCCCGGGCTGGCAGGGCGGGCTGCGTTCTCCAAAACACTCACACATTTACACACAAACCATTCACATACCACATACGCTCCAAGCATCTCCCTTTGAGGGTACCTACTCCCTGCAACACACACAAACGAGGACTCTCACACCCTCCCCACAAACACAACCCCCTACCAAGCACGAGGAATGTTGATGGGACAGAACAAGTGCAACCTGTCTGTCAGCATCTGCTATGATGAGTGGAACATACCAACTCTAAAAGTGGGGGGAGGTCGGAATTGAGATAAACTAGAAAGTGTAAAACCAGAAATAGTTTTTGGGACTGAAGAGATAAATAATTACTAAGATAGAAAACGGCTATGGCAATAATTTGAGGTCATGATGATGCTCTCTCTCTCTTCTATTAGGACCCTCCTATGGCAGTAACACTGGGTCTGAGGATGGAAGAGATGATCTTCAACTTGGCTGACACACATTTGTTCTTTAATGACTTAGAGGTGAGACAGACATATATCAAACACTCAAAAACACACATTTAAAATTTTTAAGAGCATGTTTGAAGGCTTGAAGTTTTTGTTGCACAGTATTTGTACTGTAAGTTTCTTGGGGGCCACATTCATTCAGTGAAACATCACTACCGCCCTCTAGTGGTGTAACAGAAAACTCACTGTATGTGCTGCACTGTGTTAATATGCCACTTTAAGTACATTCGGTTTTGCACATAGTGGATTAATATAATTAAACTATAACAAATATTTTGGAAACATTTCTATGCAGACGTAATTTTGATTGGGACTATTTCTATCTTCCTCTGTCTCAGTACAGTTTGTAGCTTCTATGTATGTTTCTGTATATTTATCTACTTTATGTGTCCGTGCACATGGACACAGGAGTGTGACCAGGTACATATTGATGATGTGTCATCAGACGACAACGGCCAGGACTTGAGGTGAGAATTTCACTTTTGTTCAACTGTGTAAACTGTTCATCTCGTTTTTTTCTTGTCATTTTTTGCATTTTAAAGATAATACTGAATTGCGTTCGATATTCGTGTATATAGTACTGAACAAATAATAACCATTTTTTTTGTTCTACCAGAGCAGATTTTTCAAATAAAACATATCATTATTATTGACAGTACTTACAGTTTTGCAACTGATGGCTTCCATGCAGCTGCAACCAGCGCCAACCTGTGCCTGGCTACGGGTGTCCGCGGCGGGGTCGACTGGATGAGGAAACTGGCCTTCCGCTACCGACGGGTCAAAGAGTTGTATAGCACTTACAAAAACAATGTGGGGGGTAAGCCAATCAGATGGGAGTTTACTAAACACCAGGGACAGCTAAAAGGGTGATAGACAAGGGGAGTTTAATTGAAGGTGTAAATCCTCCACTACATAGTTGAGTTTGGTAATGTCAGAAAAGATTCATGTGCCAAAATTATCAATGCATTGTGTGTTTTTGCACATATACTCCACAGGGGCTACAGATAAAGCCCATTAATGTCACACCTACTTATGCCTAAAGTACTATTTAACTAGGTCAATTTACAAAAGCAATGTATCATTTTTAATAATTTATTTAACCAGTTTCATGCCAAATTTAATAATCGACTAAATACAAGTTAAAGGGGAGGAAACTAAACCTTCAGTACAGGTTTTGATAAAGTTAGTATGTGATATTTCATTGCAGGCCCACATCACAGCACCTATATATGGGTGTAACCTGAGTTTTCTCCAAATTTTGATTAGTTCATAATGCCCTAAACTGTTCTGCTTAATGCCCTTTCCTGTGTGACCTGTGATTCTCTCAAGATGAAGTAAATACTTGTTGTGTTTTAGGTCTCCTGGGTCCTGCTAAGAGAGACGCCTGGCTGCAGCTCAGAGCAGAGGTCGAGGCTCTGACTGACTCATGGCTCACCCATGCACTCAAGTCCTTGTCCATCATCAGCTCCAGGTAACATTTTATGCTGTGCTTTTCTTTCATTCACAAAAACTGTGAAAGCTGCTCTCGTACTCCTCTTATGCATTATTTAAGATTTAGAGATTTGGATCAAGGGACATTTATTCATGACTCATTTACAGGTATCTGTTGATCACCCACCACTACACTTCACCTTAAGGTCTGTTTCACTCACTTCGTTTCTCTTTGACAGGAGTAACTGTGTAAATGTGCTGGTGACCACAACGCAGCTCATACCAGCGCTGGCTAAAGTTCTCTTATATAGTCTGGGGTCAGTTTTCCCTATCGAGAACATTTACAGTGCAACAAAAATAGGTAAGACATAAGCACTTATGCACACACAACCACACAGATATTCCATTAACTCTAAACCAATAATCTAATATTGAAGGATATAATACAATATGATCTGGAATGGAATTAATTAAATAGTTGTTGACTAAGTCTCATGTATTTTGTTGGTTATCCATTATTTTACTTTTTCATCTGCTCCATATGCTACTCATATCCTGTTCTCTATTATGAAATTTGACTTATTGCTTTAGTTCTGCTCAGGTTCTCTGAATGGTTGGTTGGGAATGTTTGAGTTATAGCTTCACTTTATACCGTTTTGTGTGTATGTGTGTGTGTGAAAATGAGTAAACCGAACCCAATGCACATTAAATCTCTATTAAAGGAAAACAGATCACGCTGGTTACACTTTGGCCAAACACAAAAATACACCCCCACACACCTGCCCTCATCCATCCTTAAATATGTATGATGTTGCATAGATTTCAATTTAACTAAAATGAAAAATATATAACTATTATTATGCTGTAGTAATTACATAATGGAATTCATAGTACTTTGTCTCTTCATTAGTCCACCCATTTCCTCAGTCATACAATAGTATGTACAGTTAGTGTCATTTTATACAACTTTACTGTTATTTTTAAAAAATTTGACATAAAATGGAGAAATTATGACTTAATATGATCAAATTTGAAAACTTATGACCATTTGTCCTGTTACACACAATATGCCTTGAAAGTAAAGAAGCCGTGACAAATAACTTTTTTCAAGTGAAAATAGTGACAATAGATCACAAAATTGTATCATTTAACCCTAAAGTAACAGATTATCCTTGACCGAACTCACAAAATAAGTATGATTAATGGAAACTTCTATATATGCATTTTGCATGTAGCAATGAATGACCTTCTTCTGCCTGCAAAATAGCCTGCTTGAAATATCTTCCTATATAAACATTACATTATTGTCCTATTTTAACTAATAAAAGTACAATTTCTGGTGTAGCTTCTAAAACAGTGTAGATAATTAATGGCCAATGTCGGAATACTGCAGTTTTACACATTACAATTAAGTGCTTAGGAAATAGGGCTATTTAAAACTGAACATAACCAACCTTGTTCTTGCAGCTCGCACTAACCTAAACAATCTTACAGCCTTCTTCACCTCACATGATCCTGCTCTGGCCTTGAGCAACTCGATTACACGCGGGATCTTCCAGGCTGGCCGCCCACACTCTGAATGGACTCTATTAGCCTGAAACTCAGCCAGTTACGCCAATGTATTGCATCTGTGGCCAACACTAAATTATATTCAACCGTGCATCAATCTGAACACAGGAAACAAAACAACTTAAGATTAGGGGAGGTAGAAAGCCAAAAACATTCAGGAAAGAACACTCAAGCCAAGGGTGCATGTGTGTGTGTCTGTGTCTGCATGTTTTTGAGCTTATGTTACACCCCATTCAACCCCAGGGTACCTTGATTCAAATGGACATGGCAATGGGGTAACTATGGCAACCTCCTGAGGTTTAAGACACTAGCAGACTGCATAAGCATTTGAGGTCAAATGCTACATCCCATAGACTCCTACATGCTGGACTTTGCATAAGGAATTACTTGAGATAGTTAACACGATGCTCATTTATAATTTTTTTATAATCAAAAGGCCATGGTTAATAAGGGGTGTGACTTCTGACATCACTCGTAATGACGTCTGCTGTCTGAGTTGGCAGCCAGATTGACATTTATCTGAAGAACTGCTAAGGATGTACCCTGTGGGTGTCAAGGTCACCAAGAGTGAATCAGCTATGGGAAAATGGTGTTTGTGAGTGTGTGAACGCTCTGCCTCTTCGTATGTTTTATTTCCATCTAAACAAAGGGAAAAAAACCTGTGAAAGCCATTTGTTTGTCTCCAGGCAAAGAGAGCTGTTTTGAACGTATAGTCTCCCGCTTTGGCACTAACATTACATATGTTGTGATTGGCGATGGGAAGGATGAAGAGCATGCGGCCAGCCAGGTAAACAAACGACTTCTGAACTTTGACCCCTCTGACCTTGTGACCCTCCTTCCTCCCCTTGTTTATTTGTTTTTTGCAGGAAAAGAGAGTTGCTTTGAACGCATAATGCAAAGGTTTGGCAGGAAAGTAGTGTATGTTGTAATTGGTGACGGTGTGGAAGAGGAACAGGCGGCCAAAAAGGTAATGGACCCACAACCTCACCGTGACCCCGCCTACTCCACAGTGTGAGCTCTGATTGGACGAAGCCTGCCTTTCTTTGCTGTAGCGGTTTTGTGTTGGTTTACTATTCTCTTGCAATTTTCTTTTTTAAGAAGTCACAGGAAAACTTTGCAACTTTTAAGTGTAAATTTGAGATTGAAGCTTCGCTAATTGCTGTACATTTTGTACCTAATTTGTACAAGGATCACCTGCATCTTAACGAAGAGATGAATTTATTAGGATTATATGTCTACTTTGATTGTTGTCACATTTGACAAAAAATAAGTGGCTGCATAAATGTACAGTGATTAAGCTTCAAACAATCTCATGACTGGTTGTTATTCAGTGGTGTGTATTATTACTTTTGATTGATACTGTAATGTGGGGGAAAAAAAACAATTTATTACAATTTTAAGTAGTAATATACTATAAACTCATAACATTAAAGATAAGTGTGACTATAAATCCTCTCTCTTCTCCAGCTTTGGGTTTCATTCATAATGCTGGGTGCTGGGATTGTAAAAGGAATAGCTGGACATTTTGTGAAATACACTTATTTGCTTTCTTGTTGCATTAGCTAAGATTCATACTGCTTCCAACAACATTAATCCCTGTAGGTACAACAGCAAGTCAGCTTAGCATAAAGTCATGAAACAGGTCACCTGGTTCTGTTGGACTGTGACAAAATCCATCCTCCAGAACCTCTAATGCTCACTAACATTTTTCTAATTTTGTTTAATACATAAAATCTAGATCTAATAAAACAGTTTTACAGGGGGCTACCTGATGAGTAAGTAATTCATCTCAAGTCTCATCCTCATAGTTGCCAAGCAACCACAGTAACATCAGCATATAGCCCACTGTAAAACAGCAAAATGTTTAACATGTGTGTACATATTACACAGATATTTCTTAACTAGTGACCAGAAGTACTTTGAGTACTTTTTACCTTTTGAGAGAATTAGACCAACTTTTTACCTCTCGGGTCCCTTTATGCTAAGCTAACAAGCTGCTGGCTATAGACTTTTGCTGAAATGCAGCAGTTTCAATACTCTTGCACAAAAGCAGATAAGCACATCTCCCATAATGCAAAGCTGTTCCTTTAAGCCTTTGGATTGCATGACTTTTGTTTGCAGTGCTTTTGCAAAGCAAGCATCTACAAGCAACAGTGGTGTAGCTTTTATGACAGTAGGTGGTGGTGTGCATGAACTGTGTAAACAGTACTGCAGGTTTTAATGATGTCCCCCCCCCCCACTCCACAGCACAACATGCCTTTCTGGAGGATATCCAGTCACTCTGACCTGCTGGCATTACACCAAGCACTGGAGTTTGAGTATCTGTAACTATTCTAACAATATGGACTCGATATGGATGCAATGTTACCATGGACATGGTCAGCCAGGCAGCCCTCTTCTTTTGTATAACTATTTAAGAACAAACAATACACTGCAACTGTTTGTGATTTTTCTTTGTCTTGTTTTTTTGAACGTCTGGATTTACAAACTCTGAACGGTCTTAAGAAGCAAAGGAGAGGTGGCAAGAGGTCACGAAAAGGACAGTGGGGTTAAAGGATGCCTCAACTACCCAATGCACACCCTGCTTAATCCCCACTGGCCCATATGTGGGGGACAGACCTCTGAAAACTGTCTTCTGTCCATGCAGCTGTAGCAGACTGAAACCCTGAACAGGCATAAGACCTCCCTTTACCCTGGGGTGCGGCTTCTCTGGGCAACTCCTTGATGATTGGTTTGTTCTGGAGCACCCAGGCAGGACTGTTCTCCTGGGATGAACAATCCTCAGTCAATGAGGGATCCTCTATACTGACAGCATTGTATGTGTGCAGGGATAATGGCTGCTTTTTTTTTGTAAGTGTTTTCCTCCTGGTGGTATAATAATCAACACCAATCTGTTGCAGAAATGTGTAAATTATTTACAATAAATTTAAGGGCAGTGGTGGATGCTTTTGTCGAGGTTAAATCTATCGGGGTCTTTTTTTTTTTTCCCTCTGGATTTTTTTGTAATTGTTTTTTTTCGTTGAGAAATTGAGGAAGTGCGTCATGATGTGTTGTGCCTTAATGTGTTTGAATGTTTCTTTATCCAGAAATGTATGTAGATATAAAGGAGAAAACCTATCCAAATGACCTATGCATCTTGTGTTCCCTAATGAAAATTAGGACTAATCAAATCAATACAATGCTGCAAATCATTCAATACCATCAATTTTCCTGTTGCCAGATAGAAACGGTGTGACAAACAGCCCACAGGACTGACCTCTGCAAACTGAGCTCACATTCACCTCAATGCACATCTGTTCTTGACTTCTACCAATTGGCTCATGCTGAGCATTGTTCCCATGTACCTGTTATTGGCTGCAAATAGTTTTGCAAACAAGCTGTATTATTTTTACATCAGAACAGATCATAATTTTATAGCCACTGTGACTCAGTTCAATTTTAACTAACTTCCTAGTGGTTAGCCAAACAGCAGAAACAAAACAGAGAATAGCTTCATTTCCACTTTTTATTAACACCTTATTTCTTGGATTTGAAGTATTCCTCAATCACATCCTTGGCTTGAGACTCCTTGCCATAGTCCTGTAGACAAAAACATCCCAAGTGTAATGTTTAACCAAGCGCACATCTAGGTAATACCACACTTGTAAGACAGCTTGTGTCTGTTACAAAAATACTGACAGCTCTCCAACTCACATTAAGATCAGCATCACAAATGGTATTCTCAGGCTCTGGTCAAGATTTCAAACACTTATGACATGAACAGTTAAACTGTATAAACACCAAGTAACCTCAAACTATAATTTTTCCTTTTACGTTTCCCCATATGCTCTTAAATTTACAACCTGTTGCATACTGTGTCAGTATAGCATACATATTCTGTATCTGCTTGTTCCCACACTTCATTGTAGCTACTGTACATATGCTGCTTGAATGAAATATTTCAAAGACAGCATGTTTTTATGGCTGAACCATTAAAATTTAGTGGAAATTTTCTGGATGTCTTGTGCATCATTTTCCCAGAATTCAGCCAGACACTATCCATCTTTGAAAACATTGGTTTCACCAGGAGAATTATGTAATAGAGTTATGTATATCATAACATAAAACATACTCACATATAATACATAAAACATAACAGTTAAATGAGTTATGAACAAATACTAACATTCAAGAGGTTAATCACAGGTTGCCCAATCAGTTATGGAGCCTCATCATGTAACTGTATGTAGCCATTCTTAGGGACCCGAGACACCACAGGTAGATGAAGGGGCTCGTACCCTGGCATGTTATCTAGCCAGGAATTAGCAGATGCATGGCACATGGCACAGCACCTGCACTTGACTGGCAGAGCTATTCCTGTGTTGTAACTTTTTCTAGTCAACAGCAATGTGTCAGGTTTATTAACTTCCAACAACTACATAAAAGGAATTATTCCCTTCATTGCAGAAAAATGTATCAATTTGTTTCACTGTTGTCTTGCAAAAGGACACCACTCACCTTGACCACAACACAGCTGCAGCCCACCACCTTGCGGGGTTTGCCCTCACGGTCGATCTTGCACAGCCCAACCCATTCACCAAGCTTCTTGTTGTCATCAACCTAAAATAAAGTTAAACAAGTTATAAACTGTGTTATATCCACAATTTAAACAGATTTTGTGTTGTGAAAACATTAACCAGGAAAAAAAAAATACTGTAATTTTTAAAGAATCTGTTTTAACAATGTAAACATAACTACAATATTGCTAATTACCCCCAGTAAACAGTCTGGTATGCACTGGTCTGCAACCAAATATCTTCAGATTTGCAGTTTAGCTAAAACGAAGTGAAATTATGCAGAACCTATTTGGGCGCTCTGCTGTGTCTCAGACAGAAATTGGGTAACAGTGGCAATCTCCTCACCGTATTCAGTAGAGGGAGCCAAATTATCATCACTGATACAGCAGTATATGACTCTACTTTCAACTCCCCTTAAGTACACAAGACATTTCTGAAATAGTACAACACATCTGAAGCATAAGAGACTTTATTTAAGAAGGCCAGTCATAAGTCTTTTTTTGTTTTTAAAAAAAAAAGAATGCCATTACCTTGATCAGGTTGATCTGATGCTCAGCACAGAGGGCCTCGACCAGCTTGACATACATAGGCTCATCACAGTTGGCGGCAAGGACGCAGAGATGGGCCTGACGTCTGCAAGAAACTGCTAGTTACCTCTCTGTAATATCTTCAATGCACCATTATGCATTTAAATAACTGAAGGCAAATCTCAGACAGAAATTGGGTAACAGTGGCAGGTTTCCACATAGAGTTCAGTAGAGGGAGCCAAGATATCATCAGTGATCAACCATCTCAGAATGAAATACTGATGTAAAATAACTAGTCAACGTACTTGTCCAAAGCCTTTGCAGCCTCACGGATACCACGGGCGAGGCCATCGTGGATAAGTGCGGTCTTGAGAACTTCAGGGAGGGCGGTGTTGACATCCATCACACCTCCAGCATTAATGCTATTGAAAATGGGTGAAGGAAAAAACAATGCTCAATAATCAAAATCAGCATGTACAAATCAGTGAATCATAGGTGAGCTTCCAGATTGTCAGAATGAGGATCTCACTCATTGATGAGTGAAGGGGTATCCGACAAAAGAATGTAAAGTCATCATTCACCAGAAAGCTCACGCGAACTAGGACACATTTAAATCCACGTTCTATGTCTCAGGACAGCCATCCTCTCAACACTGATTACAAAATCCAGCACTGTCATGCTGACAAAATACCTGATACCTTGATACCTGTAAATAAAGCTACAGTAAAAACTGATGCCACCATATTTTCCAGACCACAAAATCACCATTTTTTCCTCCTCTGGCTTGTAGTGTGCCTCATATAATATGAGGCCACTTATGTGTTACTTTACAGTCATTTTGTTAAGTAGGCACTATCATTAGATAACTGATGTTGGCATTTTACTTGACACAGATGAATGAATTTGGTAATGCACTTCTGCTTGTTGTTATGCCTAACCTTCGTAGGCTAATAAACACTATAATTGGTCAAATTGCAAATGTGACTTATACTCCGCAGTAACTTTTTTTTCTGCTCAACAAGGCCGATTTTGCTAAAAGCAACTGATATTCTGGTGCGACTTATAGTCCAAAAAATACGATAGAGGATTTGAAGGCAGAACGTTCAAGTCAAAGAGTCAAGTTGAATGTTTTGCATTAACGTTATCCCAACATCGCATTATAAATACTGAATAGTAACTTCCGAGCTTCCAAACCCTCAAATGTCTCCAACAAGAGCAAATGTTTCCCATAATTCACGCACAAATATGAAGAAGCTGCTAACACCAAATACGCTTAGCTCAGGAAACATTAGCCAGGCAGAAACAAATCGCTAAAAACAGTTGAGAAATGCCAGACAATTTTCACTAACATCTAGCATCTTTAGAAAAAATAGGTCGTTGTTTTCAGTTAAATATCCTGTTCACACTGTTCTCGCTATAAAACAGTAACAGAAGCGTCATGCTCACCTATCCTCGGCCATTGTAGATTTGCGATGGATGGTGGACTTAAATTTCTGCAATAAAGGACAGATACGAAAGAAGAGTCATTATGCATCGCAAACACTTCATTCCTGACGGTTTATAACCTGGGATGTTTAATTAATGCTACGGATTGTGCCGTCACTTAAAGAAACGCACCGTGTCCTCCTTTCGGGGCAGCGGGTAAAGAGGACGTCATCAGCCTGCGACGCGGCTTTAATACCACGAGGTCCCAGTGGCGTCCGATGTGCTGCCTGAAACACATCGGACACACTCGAACAAACAATGAGTATTTTCTCATTACAAATGCTACTTTTCTTCCTGAAACTGTTGTTTGTTTTGTTTATTTGTTTCACCTATGGAGCCCATCTGCACAAATAATATAATATAACATTGTATTATATTATATTATATTTCAAGGAGTGTGAATGCAGCTGTTTTAACTTTTAAATCATTAGTGTACATTTTAGACTGACTCAGTGTCAAAGCGATTCTAGTTGACATTTTGTATAAAATATTCTCTGTTAGTGTTTACAATATTTATAATAAATATGAAAAGCATGGTGGCTGAGTGGTTAGCACCGCAACCCGGCCTTTCTGTGTGGAGTTTGCATGTTCTCCCTGTGCTTGCGTGGGTTTTCTCCAGGTACTCTGGTTTCCTGCCACAGTCCAAAAACATGTATGTCAGGTTGATTGGTGACTCTAAGTTGCCCATAGGAGTGAGTGTGAGTGTGTGAGGCTGTTTGTCTTTGTGTGTCTCTATGTAGCCCTGTGATGGACTGGTGACCTGTCCAGGGTGGACCCCTGCCTTTCACCCAAAGAGACCTGGGATAGGCTCCAGCAGTTATCTGTGACCCCGGTTAAGGAATAAGCGGGTATGGATGGATGGATGGAAATATGAAAAGTCGTTTCTTAACATTTTGGTTCCAAGGTAACAGGTTGGGACATTAGACTGTTTATGCAAGATTCTGAAATGTTACTTGTATTATTGTGTTATATAGTGCTCCTTCAGTTCCTTTGTGGTTATTTCAGTCAGCACAGGGGAGGGAACATATGGTTATAGAGCATGTTGTGTGTATGTTTTGTAACAATTTCAAACAGGAGTGTAAAAACTGCCTCTTGCAGCACTGCTTCTCTGACAAGCTAATAAAGGTCCCTATTGAGCTTAACATTTAAACTCACTGAATCATTATATCATACTTTTTTCTTTTTTTTTTACACTGTTGTGTAATAAGACCAAATTCTAACAGCGTAATCTTAAACATTTCATTGTCCTCCTCACCGGTAAATATACTGATAAATACCACTTTGAACCAGATTCTCACAGAAATAAGAAATGTCAAAAGTCATGTCAATGAGTGCAAAAAGCAGAAATTAAGAAATGAAGACAATTTTAAGCTTTGTTTTTTTTTTTAATCTTACAAATTGTTCAGATATGCAACTCCAAAAGCTGTTATCTACCATCATTCGTCAAATACAAATTCATCATCTGATTAAAAGAAGAAACAGGAAATATAATCAAATTCTTGTTTGTTTAACTAGATAGGTAGTGGTCTCCATTCCTTTTAGAGTTTGAGAAATGCCTCTAACTGTTCTGCTTCAATTGCATTCTCAAATGCATCGATGTCCTGAAGGAAGACAAGAAAGAATGGGAGAAACAGTTAATATTCAAATACATTATTATACTGTATGTTTGATTGACTGATTGTTACACAATCTTGTAACAGTTTGTGCTCGTCAGTCATAATGGCCAAGTAGGATTGATATTAAGAAATCTAGTGCTGTGTAAGAATCCACATGTAACATAAGATTAGGAGACCATGTTTACCACTGTCTTATTAATCATTTGATCATGTTTACATTTATAAGTTAACACTAAACTCTGAAGCCAATGGGAATGTCAGAAGCTTTGCAGGTAGTTGATGATAGAATAGTATTGGACAAATTAGAAATCTGTCCTGATGATGGTGCTATATGCAGGTAACATGAATGTCTGTGCTAAATGTTAGGCCAACCCATTCAGCTGTCAAGACATTTAGTATGAACAATATCAACCTGCTGGTGGCACTAGAGGAAAAGTCACAGGATCCCCAACATGACTGTGTCACCCTCTGGGGACGTGTATGTCTGAACTAAATCTGAAGTCAGTCCATCTAAGAGAGATATTTTAGCCTAGAGCAAAGTGGTGGACTGACTGACTGTCACTGCCATTTTTAGAGTCACACCACTATCATGGCTGAAAATTAAAACTGATTGTAAAAATGATAAATTTACAGATAATTTATAACTTGACAGGCAAACTTGACAAAACAACTTTTGTGTCGCAGCACAATCTGAATTGTATATTGATATAGTGTGGAGGAGCAATAAGGGTGTGTTTGTGTGTGTGCAAGCCTGCGCATGGCAAAATATATTGTAAATATTGATTTAATCCCTGCGTCTACACCCTAGATTGCTACAGGTTTTTTTCACCCGTGTGACAAAATGCAGTGTGTAACTGATCGACACAGATGACATTCATTTGTTATATGATTAATTTTACATATTGTCATGTAGTACTTACTCCACAGTAGACATCCCCGTTGCATATTTGAGGCGGCAGTGCAGTCGGGTTCTTTGCTATCTTCCTCATTAAGTCCTTGTCTTCAGCCTTCTGGGAAATGTCCACAGCTTTGAAAGGGATCTTCTTCGACTCCAGGACAGAGAAGATTCTGTCCTGATTCTTCTTTATCTGGATGGTCATTAGTTCAATCAGTTTTAAATTCCTTCATTTACTTACACACTTAGACCAAGTTCTCTTGCAACTAAATTTGCCACAATAAGCAGTTACAGGTTGTTTACTCTATACACAGTTGATGTTCTGTTTTGAATGCCTCATGGTATTTTAATATCAGCAATATGGCTAACAGAGTGAAACAAGTAAGACTGCATACTGTACCTGTACAGAACTGCTCACGCTGGTAAAGAACACTTTGAGTGACATAGCTGCTATTTTAACAACGGCCAAAATCTAGACACACGCAGACAGGCTTCAAGAGCAACAGATTTAGAGGAAGTACAGAGAGAAGTGGAGAGACATCAAATGTTCCAGTTCCGTAAATGCAGGTATGCGACGATAGTTTGCTGCAACTACAGACAAGGTGAGCAGGTTTGGACACAGCCTACCTGCCTGCATGGGCACACCCACTTCTCTGACTACCAGTTGAAACCTGTCTGCAACAACTGTGAACACACTAACACTCACATACCCTTAGTGCAAAGTAATTAATTACATTTACTAGAGTAGTATATTTAACCACAATTTAGGAGTACTAAGGATTTTCACTTCCTCCCTTACACTTGCCACAGTCCACCACATTTCAGAAGGACATACTGTATCTTTCACTTGACTACATAAGCATTTTTAGCAGGACACATTTTGACAAGGCAAACTGAGGACAACTGCACAGACATAAATCACAGATTTATCCTGCAGGTTTACTGTAACACAGTCCTGGCTTATTTGGACACTAGAATACAACCGTCAGGCAGGATGTAAAGTGAATAAAAAATGAAAAGCAGTGTTGTAAGAAATACAAATTTATTGATTAGCACTCACATGTCAAAAAACAAATTATGATGCAATGCAAAAACAATAGTAAAAAGTGAAGAAAACATAGTATCCAATATTGATATATTTGCAAAAAAATCACTACAGGAATAAGTATGAAAATAAGGGCTATAGGCAAACTTTAACAGGCTGATAAGATATCTTACTATAATTACATTTTCATTTCTGCAAAATCAGTTTTTTAAATCTTACACAGGAAAAAGCATTAATCTGAGAAAATATAAATCTGGTAGATGATTCTATTATTAGTTTACTTAAAACATATCCAAAAACACACTTAGCATAGATCCCTAATGTGTGAATAGTCTAACTTAAAGATTAACTTTTATGCCAACTGAAAATCTTCAAACCTCCAACTTCTCACTTCTGCTGTGATGTAGAAAAGTACACATCTTTCATCATCAATACACATCAGTACAATGAAACATTCAAGAAGAGAGAGCAGTGAAGCACCGCTCTTTGACCTGGTGTTACGTTACTCTTCAAATTATGGAAAACCACAGGACACAGGTGATTGCTTTAGTCGTTCTGGTGTCACGAGAGAAAGAGTGGTTCAAGCTCATAGCACACTTTCCCAGCCAGGTCCTCAGGGACTCTCTCAACAGAGTTATCCAAATCAACATCTGCACTCTTGCCTTCTGGACCGCGACTGTGTCCAACATGCTCCACTACTTGTGGAGTCCGGTCTCTGAGGGATGGGGATAGTTGCAATCACTGATAGGTCTAATAGGTAAGATTAAAAATATAATAAAGATGTTTTGGCAAGAAACAGCTTTATTCTACTATTTTCCTACCTTCCATCTAACACTCCGTTGCTTCTGTCTTCCATTTCTTGTTTCATCATTCCTCCAAACCTGTTGCTAAACTTTACCATACTACCTGAAAAGTGAGTATAACAGCACCATCACAAAGCAGTCACTTATTTAATTAGGTGAAAGTTAAAGTAACTAGGCCTATGTGGTTTTTAACAGGGCATTTATTGAAAGACTAAACCAAAGCAGTGAAGCTGCAGGCAGTAAAACCAAAACAATGTGCTAAAAGATGCTAACACGCTCTGCAGAATTTGTTCAGCTTTAAGCAATGTGGACCCATTATTTTAAAAAGAAATGCATAATTGCAGCAATTTGGTAAAATAAAAAAAAGTGTGTCTGCCTGTTGTTACAGCTTTACCTGCACCCTGGGATCTCCTCCTCCAAAACAGGTACCCTATAATCAGCACAAGTAGCAATACCACTAAAACACCCACCACTCCTGCGACAGCTGAAGAAGATGAGATTGCTGTAGGGATGAATATCACATAGTAGAGTTAATAAGAGATACCTGCTTTAGTCACTGAAGAAATAAAATCTTCTCGGGTCTTACCGGCTACAGTGACTTGGAGTGACTTTGAGGGAACAGAGCAGAAGGATGTTGCAGAGATGTTAACACCATAAACGCAAGAGTATTCTCCTTGGTGTTTATAATCTATCGAAGGAAATTCAAAGTATGCCAGGTAAAAGATAGAGTGGCCAATTGCTGGCTTCATTTCAGTGGTGGTCATGTTGGACTTTGTCAAGTAGAAGAAACCTCCAGGATATATGGAGTGAGTAGAGCAAGTGACAGAGAAGCTGTTGCCTTGTGTGACTGATATTCTGTCGGGGCTGTAGATCATCATTGCATGAGGGGATGTCAGGGAGATGGAGGGTTTTTCCAATTTCACTGCAGAATAAAAACAGATTACAAAGATTTCTGCAATCTTGCACAGTCCAAATTTCCAACAATTATGGAAGGACAAAATTATTTACCTACAACAGAGAGGTCTGCAATATTTCCTTGAGGATAATAGATTACTTGATTGGGTATTTTCTTTTGATATTCACAGAAGTACGACCCCTTTTGGTTGAAATCCACTTTAGGAAAGACAAAGGTTACAGCTTCATGTTCAGAGAATTTTTCCATTTTAAATGATCCTTGTGTCTTTTTCAGGATGAACGTCCCACCCGAGTGCTCTGTTACTATAGTGCAGGTGATTTCAACTCTGTCACCCCAGTTAACCTCTGTAGCAGGACTAAAAGAGATCTGGGGTTTCTGTAGAGCGCCTGAAACAGATATTAAATTGCAATTAGTTCGTAGTGTCCTGACAGTCAATGCAGCATTACTATCTCTAGATATTTGTTTTGTTTATAGATTGAAAATGAGACCTCTTACCTAAACAGATAACACTAGCATCTTCACCATGCCCACAATTGTTTTCTCCAAAGCCAGGATGTGTACAGTGTGTGAGAGCAGGCTCCTGGCCTGTACACTGCACATTATCCAGCCATATTGGACCACCACCTCTACCAAAGTGGGCACTTGTGGGAGCAGAAACTGCATGACCACAGCCAAGTTGTCTGCACACCACATCGGCATTGCTCATTCCCCATTCATCATCGCACACGGTTCCCCACATGCCTTTATAAAGAACCTCCACTCTACCGGCGCATTCGCTTGAACCGCCGACCAAGCGAAGTTGTGCTGCATATGAAAACACAAATGCAAAGGGAAGTCCATGAAACATGCATTTGTATACAATTCTAAAAGTGTATTTAGATTTTTAGGCTGTTTTTGAATTGAGTATGTGTGCATAAATAAACATATATCACATGTATATGCATGCATTTTAAAATGCAAATGAAAGTAAAAAAGTAAATAGCTTATAACAATTTTCCACGCCATATTTTTAGTTGTAGTGTATGAACAGAAAAGACCTGTTACACACATGCTGATGATACCTTATTATTTCTCTAACATGTGAGACTTTTCAACACACACATTAAAAGGCCTTACCTGCACAGACAACACCAGCATCCCGTTCATGCCCACACGTTGCCATTCTGAAACCTTTAAGGGAGCATTGCTTAAGAGATGTCATACTGTCGAAACAGGAATTCTCAGCCGACACTACCAACCCACTGCCTTGGCCAAAATTGGCACCGCCAGGAGCATTGAGAGCATGTCCACACTCCAGCAGCTCACACACCACCTGAGCTTTAGTCAGGTTCCAGTCTGCATCACACACTGTTTGCCACACCTCACCATGACGAACCTCTACTCTGCCAGAGCATTCATCCTTTCCGTTAACCAACTGGACCTCCAGACTACCTGTGAAGACAAGAAAACAAATGATCTGATTCATTTTATTGTTTCAAAAATATTAGATTAGAATAGTCAAAATATAACTCTATATCGGATGGGGTTTTTTTGGGGTGGTTTTTTTTTTGTTAATGTCAGTTTCTCACCTGTGCATAAAACACCTGCAAATGAGGTGGCGTTGCAAGTTTTGTCTCTAAATGGTCTTTGTGGGCACTGAGAAAGTGTAGACTCCATTCCATTGCATTCAATTTGCTCAATCCACACCTGCTCTCTGCTGCTGCCATACTCAGTCATGGTGGTAATCTTATGACTCCTCCCACAGTTAAGCTGTCTGCACACCACTGTGGCATCATTCGTATCCCAGGCATCACCGCACACGGTCCCCCACCGGCCTTTGTCGTAAAACTCCACTCTTCCAGCACAATGACTGGGTCCGTCAACCAATTTCACATTTCCTGGAAATAGTGAATGTTGTTATATGAATGCACATGCAGCCCACATTTGTTGGTTGGCTTGATTTTTGTACTTCCTATGATTAAAATTTTAATTATCTAAAAAAAACATTTTGATTTTTTGAATTTTAATTTTTTGTACTCACAATGGAATATTTGTGAGGGAAGGCACTAAAAACTAGTTTTTAAATAATTTCTTAGTCACATCTGTGACATTAAACACTCCCTACATTATTCAGAGCCATATGGACTTGTTGCGTCATTATTTGTAGTCTGACTGGCAGGTACACTTATAGTAGATACTATTTACAATACGTCAAACAATGATTTTATCTCTTTTTGAAAAATGGGTAGATAGGCCCAATTATTGCTAGTTTTACTTAATAATTCTTTATATAGTTAGTGAGAACAAAGTCAATTTCAGTTTAAGTTTAAGTCTTACCTGAACATTCAACAGTCGCCTCTCCAATACGATCATGAGCGTTTCTGACATATTCTCTGAATGTGCACTGAGTGAGAGAGCTCTCTCTGCCACTGCAAGTGATTTTATATCCTCTCAGATCTCCTCCTTCCCCAAATGACCCTGCGGTGTTGACAGGATCTCCACAGTTCATCTCTCTGCACACCACTGTAGCTTCATTCATCCCCCAGTTAATGTTATAAGCTGGTGACCAGTGGCTGCCATAGTAGACCTCCACCCTGCCTGAGCACTGGTCAGTCCCATTGGTCAATCTGAGGGTAGCTATAAAGGAAATTAGATAGATTCAACATTTAAGTTGATGGTGAACCTGTTTGAATAAAATATCTGGTTAATTCAAACTCTTTTGGTTGATGTGCAGTAGTGGAAAGATAAATGTAAGCATGTAAATGCATGCATGAGATGAGGTAAACAACGCGCAAAGAGGAGTGAACAACCCAGCAAAGTAAGATATGAGGTGATACCTGAACACACCACACCAGCATCTTCACCATGGCCACAGTTATTTTCTCCCATTGAAGGACGTTGGCAGTGTATAAGGGACGTCTCATTACCCAAACACCTGACATCATCCAGCCAGATGTCTCCTTGGCCTTGACCAAAGAAGGACATCAATTTGGCTGTCTGAGCTGTTCCACAGTCCATGGCTCTGCACACCACCTGAGCGTCTTTGATGTCCCACTCATCATCACACACTGTTCCCCACTGGCCATCGTGCAGAATCTCAACTCTGCCAGAGCATCGGTCAGTACCATTGACGAGCCTTAGTGGGGGATTACCTAGGGACAGGTCCAATCATGTTAAAAGATTTGACAACCAAAAATCGAAATAATTCTACATTGTTATATTTTACATAACTGTACTAAATGTAATAGTTAAATGTAATAATTTGGTTAGCAACTAGGAAATTAAGAAAATTAATTCCTATTTCCTTTAATTTTTTGCCACCCTTGCTATATCAAAAGAGAAGATTGGTTAGTTTCCAGCAAGCCACAAAAGTCTAAGTGGAAACATGTCCCTTTAAGTTAGTCTTTGCTCTTCTAGCTGAATAGTGTTGCAGTATAGCCTTATGTTTTACCTGTACATGAAAGAGAAACACCAGTGCATGTGTCTTGGTGTTGCAGTTCGCACTGGCTGATGGAGCTCACATTGCCAGAACATTTACTTGTATATCCTTCACCTGAGTTTCCCCCAAAATTGAAGCGATCTTGGGACTTTTTTGGAGTCCCACAATTGATTTCGTTACACACCACTGTAGCCTCTCTAGGTCCCCAGTTGTTATTGCAAAGGTTCCACCACTGGCCATTATGGAACACTTCGACTCTGCCAGAGCACTGGTCAGTCCCGTTGATCAACCTGACTGTATCTGGAAAGCAAGAAGTTAAAATTAGATATTGTATTTATGATGTTCAAGAAGAATACTATTTCACAAATAGCATTTTCTGATGCTGATGGTTGGGTTTGTGGATATCTGTGACACTGCATCAAGGAACAGGCTACTTTGATACTTCACCAAATGTGATACTCCCCTGCAATAAACAGAGTAAGGCATGTATTACCTGAGCACACAATGCCAGCATCTTCATTGTGGTCACAGTCGTGTTCTCCAAAACCTCTGTGTGGGCACTCAGCCAGGGATACCTCATGGCCAGTACACTCAACATCATCCAACCAAACCTGGTCATGACCTTTGCCGAAAAAGGCTTTGTACTTGACTGCGAGAGGATTCCCACAGTTCAGCTCTCGGCATGCAACAGTTGCTTCCTGCATCCCCCATCTGTCATCACAGACTGTTCCCCACTGCCCTTCATGGTAGAGTTCCACTCGACCAGAGCACCGACTTGTCCCATTTACCACACGAACTGGTTTACTGTCTTGAAAAGAATAAGTCAGGGATGTGTTGATACAGAGACTATTTAAAAGAGCAGCTAGTCTGATCATGTAAATTTCATCACAAAATTTCAGATGAAAAGGGATCGCTTACTTTTACAGAAAACAGTAGCATCAACACAGCTTTGCTTGAATTCTTCAAGACTGCACTTTGAAAGAGAGCTCTCATTTCCAAAACAGTTTGCTTTTACACCAAAAAGGTCATGTGCCTCTCCAAAATATGGCTCTGTAGACTGTGTGACAGAGGTGCCACAGTTAATCTCTCCACACACCACGTCAGCTTCTTTCTTGCCCCAGTCACTCTGGCACACTCGTTTCCAGTGGCCATTAAAGAAGACTTCCACTCTGCCATTACACCGAGTGCTTCCGTTGATCACTCTCACATATTCTGCAAATGATTCGGTTAGAAAAGTGAATAAAATTTCCAAATAGGCTATTCAAAAGCCTTGTGGAAATAACAAAAACCCTCAAAAGCACAGCTACTATGTGTTTTACAAGTTTACAAAAATCTGATTGGAAATACTATACTGCATGTGACATGACAAACACTACTGAGTAGCACCAAGGAAAATGTCGGATGCAGCTTTTTTGGAAGATGACCTATCAAGATATCAAGAAACAGTAGTTATAAAATCCACCATTATTGACATGTTAGCCTATATCTTATTTCATTTGTACAAAAACTAAAGTTAAAATGACAATTTGATATTTTATGTTTTCCCCTGTTCTATCTTCCTGCTAAGCTAAGTGGCTTTAATGCACAATACAAGTGAGCGATATCAATCTTACAAAATCTTTGCAAGAAGGCAGATGTGTATTTCCCAAAATGTCAAACTATTGTTACAGTACAATACATACATAACAGTACAAATTGAGCTGAGTGTTCCAAGTATAGCTGGTCCAGTAAAGCAAATAAGACACGTAAATGAATTCAGCCTTACCTGAACAGACAACACCAGCATCTTCAGCATGGCCACAGTTATTCTCTCCAAGGGGTCTGTGTGAGCACTTAAGGATGGAGGGTTCAAGACCAGTACACTGCACATCATCCAACCAGATATCGTCCTTTCCCTCTCCAAAGAAGGCGGATTTTTTGGCCTCAAGAACTGTCCCACAGTTTAACTCCCGACACACCACGTCAGCGCTGGCAATGCTCCAGTGATCATCACACACAGTTCCCCAGCTGTCTCTGTAGTAGACCTCGACTCTACCAGAGCAGCGTGAAGGCCCAACCAGCTGAATTTTCTCACATTCTGGAAATGAAAAATGGAAGCGCAGTAGCTGCAGGCTGTGCCGCCATGAACTCAAAAACAAAATTTTTTTTTTGATCAGTGTGTAGAAATTCAAATATCTAAAGTAAATGGGCATATGAGTTTTCAAGCATGAAATATAAAACTGACTGACCTGTAAGCAGTGATAGACCTACAAAAAAAAAAAAAAGTTTGCATTAAACTTAACAGTCCTGAACATTTTAAGCAATATTATCCACAACAGTTATTACATGTAACTCTATGGTTCCACAATAACTAACCCACAATTATCCAATGTCAACTTTGTCATACTGATCAGAAAAAGAACGATTCATTATTAATATAAAATATTTTTTCTTTTGCAGGTTCAAGAGAGTCTCAGTTCTAGTTATCTAGTTTGAGATTATGCAACCCAGCTCCACTGAAGAAGTCAAATAGACAAAACAGAAACTCACCTATTGACAAAAAAAGAGCAAAATGTAGTTTCTCGGTAGAAATGAAGATCATATTGTGTCCTCAAAGTAGGTCAAATGCTGTGAAAATGCAGTAAAAATGAAATAAAAAGATTGTTACTCGACATTAGCAGCTTGCTGTTTGGAAACCATCCACTTTTTTTGCTGCTGTCTTACCTTTTAAATCCACCAAGTCTGGGCTGCTATTAAAATCAACTCACAATTTTAATCTAAATCATTTCTGCAAAGATAGAAGGCCTACAGTGTATGTACAGATCCAGTAATTATTGTGATTAAGGGACTGTCTGGACTTGGACTGCAAACTGGACACATGTTGACATTTTGATCAATCATTAAAGACAGAGGACGAGAAGAGATTTCATTTTGTTTTACACAATATGTATATTACTATTTGAAAAAGGCATGATAACCACAGGCAAACAAACCCACATTTAACTAAACAGTGAAAAGCAGTTGTACATGATAGTAAGCAGTGATTTATGAATATAGGAAAGGATCAGCTGCAGGAAAATAATGTAGAAATGTAGATCAAAAGGAGAGTTGTTGTGAACAAATGTCAAAGGTTTAACCTGACCACTGACTGCCAGCACAAGTCCCCTCCCACCTTTACCTGTCATTCATAAGGGTCATTTTATGTTAAATTTGTAAACAGCAGAGCCATGCCCAGAGCCTGCTTCTTTAACATGCAGCAAAGACAAATCTAACAGCCTGAATAAACAGGCCACTTTGCTGTTTATTTACTGCATCGACAATCAAATTACACAGAAAATTGACAGAACCTATATTGTTAATAATCTAAACTAATCATGTCTATGTTGTGCTTTTGCAGGAACCTTTACACAATCAATACTGGGATTATTGACCAAAAATCATTTATATATCACATTTTCTTACCTGACAGAGAGGAATGATACCTTTTTCTAGTCTTCACATTAACAGAACCCACAGTTCTCAGTTGGGACCCACAGTTCTCAGTCCACTACGGTTTGTTCTGTCACAAACGCTTGACTTAACTGGTCCAGCCTTTGTGTTACATCTTATTGTCTAATGGGAATCAGGGATAGTATCCACTTCCCCTTGCCAAACTCAAGCAGTTTTGTATTTATTCATTTCCTGTCAGAGACCATGAAAAATAAGCTCCCTCACAGCAGCTCATCCTTATCACGCTATGTAAAATGCATCACTTGAAATGTTCACAACTGCACATTTGGAGCCACACATGATACTATTAAAGAATTTATCAGGACCATTTAATTACTGTTAATTACTGTTTTCCAGGAGATCTCACTATAGTAATTTTTAAAAGATTTTAAATAACAACAATCTGCATCATTTATTTATACTATATTATATCGATTATGTTTTCAATACTGATTTTAGAAGGATGGATGTTTTATTTTATTTTAGGATGCCTTTATAACAAATTGTTCAGGACAACTTTGTCTTTTTTGTTGTTTCATCAGACTCTCAAACTGCACGTGATGTTGCCCAATTTGTCTATTCAGCACTTTGGCTTGCATCTTTTTCCTCCTGTTTGGACATCAAATTTAATTTCCTAAATTTACCTCCGGTTACAGTTGCATGTCCCCACTTTATACTAACCCCATTTTTTTAAACTTCCCCTTTGCTATGAGTTCTTCAACACATTAACAAGAATAAATTCTTCTTTATATTTATTGATTAACACACGCACATTTAACAACACAGAGGCTCAAAAGTGGTGAAAACAGGACCAAATGAAGTAATCAACCTATCAGTACTCTCTATTGGTGACAGAACTAGGGAATACCGAGGTCTGGAGAGGACAGCACGTTAAGCACATATTGATGTCTGAGTAAATCATTACAGGCTTAGAGATATGCATCATTCCCTGATGGGAAATAACATTACAACTCAACTGGTTCAAGGGGACGCTATGACAACATCTGTTTGTAGAAGTAGGTTAAAAAGCTTTCATTCCATTTAGGATACACAGATACAGGTATAGAGCATTTTTAATAATAGTCACTAACACAGAACTATTGCCAGATTACAGGAGATTAAGATTAATTTGCTCTTCAGCTTCTTCAGACGCATGAATGCATTCTTTCTAGCATTAAACATAAATCATAAGTGATAGAGTTAAGTCTCAACTCTTGTTCCTGTTCAGACTGATATACTTCAAATATCTAAAGACATAAGAGTATTACTTGCACATAAAAATACTGAGGCAAATCCACTTCAAACAATGTAATCTGCTGTGATGGGCAAAATGATGTGAGTAAAGTTCTTATAAGCTTGTTGCAAACATTCAACCACAATAAAGTCAGAGGTGTAATGTAAAGTACATTTAGTTAGTCATCACATGATTTGACAATAAATTAGGATATGGTCAGAAAGACAGGAATGTTGGCAGTTTTGGTGTTGATACTATGATATCCTGCTCTTGATCTGATGCTGTTACAAATTACATAACCTGTTGCAAAATGGCACAACATTCAGGGAAGAATATCTTGTGCGGAGTATCTGTGTGTGTCCTTCATGTGTAAAAATAAAGGAATTAGTTGATCACCCATCCATGATAATTTAATAAGGGAGAGAGAGGGAGAAACAGAACATCTAGTAAGGGACGGGAGTAAGAGTTTGCCATAGTGGGTCATTCTATGTTCATTTCATAATATTGAAGACACAAATACTCACATTTCAACTAATGAGAGAACGACAATGGAGGCACAGCAGGAAAAGCACAGTAACTGCTTGTACGTGCAGAGGTTCAGGGCGTTGCCACTGAGTCACTAAAAAGCATTTCATATCTCAGATCCTCTGTTACATAAGAGCTGGATTAATAATCTTTTTTGTGTCCTCTTACAGCTCATGTGACACTAATTGTAATTGCATTGAGAGTACAAATGGTAATAATCTGTCTTCTATAATCTACATTTAAAATCCCATGAAACGCCCAAGCAAGTACTTGAGTATTGTGTTGCTATCGATTGTTCCTCTGCACCACAGAACACCAGTATTTTCCAACTTCTTAACAGTATGTCAGTCACATTTTTTGCACTGGATGACACTTTCCTTCATTGTTATGAACCTGGGCCCTGTAGTTTATTTTGAGTCAAACCTACATGCATCACTGTGATGCTGAAAATTCTGCTTACTAAAGACTACAGCACCAATTTGTTTCAGTAAGTGATTTAGAATTTTATAAAAAATGAATTTTTAAATTTTAATAAATTTTAAAAGGTGCAGCCACAGATATGGTAGATATGGTATATTCAGACAGAGGAGCTTATTATTGTTTCTGGTCTTTTCATTGGACCTTTAGAAAAAAAGAAAAACAAACAAAAAAAAAACAAACAAGAATAACACCAGACCTGTTGTTTAGTCAAACTGGTTTGAGAGTGGAACAGTAGAAGACTGTTCAGTAACAGTAACAGTGATGACAAAATCAACATGAATACTGATGATTATATCAGGTTCATTTTTTGTCTCTAATATGTTTAAGGGTTCTTAGCATTTGGTCTCATCTGCTCTGTGTTAAGCTGCAACATCAGTGTGGCCTCTGGGAAAGCTTCCTCACTGCAACTCATGCACATGCACATGCAAACACACACATACACACACACACACACACACACACACACGCACAGACACACCTAGACATAATGGCTAGGCCTCAGGTTGTTTCAGGTTGCATTAAGTGCTGCCTCTCAGGTCCCCTTCACTTAACACAGCCTTCATTAACAGCTGCTGACTGAGAGATACACACACACTAAGGCATGCACACACATGCTGCAAGTGTGTATTCAGGTGAGTTATGCTGCACCTGATAATTTCTTCCACATCCGCTACATCGCAAATTGGCCCAAACTAAATGGTTTACTGAGGCAATAGCTGCTACATAGTCTTCTAGTTTGCACAAGGTTTTTTTGCTACTGCATTTTGAAAGTGTTTGCTGTCACAGTGCGTTAAACATGAAAAAAAAAAACAAATGCATCCATTATACTGGTAAGCTGCTTCTGTGATTAAGCCTCTGTGGCCTCTTGAGAATTAGACACTTCTTGGAGACTTGAGTGAAGGTGGAATGTTATTTTAAGAGTTTTTAAAGTCAGGAGAAGTCAGTGTGAGCTGATGTTTGGCAAAATGCTGGCATCAGAGCTGGAGGATCATGGGAAAAGAGGTGATGCAGTTTTTGTCCTCGTTTTTTCAAAGGTTCCCTGGATGCACACCAGAAGTTTGATTTATGACTCAGCATCCTGGAGAGAATGGGAAAAAGAGCAAAACAGTTTGTCTCCTTATCTATTAATTTACTGTACCTGCTATTCATGAAATCAAACTGTATGTCTGAATCATTCATAACTTAGATGTGTTAGATTCTTAGTTAAAACACCAAAACATTATATACTAGATAGCTGTATATTCCTGCAAAACAATGAAACCCAGACCGAATGCTCTGAATCAGCAATATCCTGCTGGTTTACTCATAATCAGATCTCATCTAACTGAGTTATCCAATCGACCTCAAGATGAGAGACAGAAAAGAGATGTGACTGGAGGAAAATCAAATAAACACTCTTTAATGACAAATGGAAACAAGCACCACTGCAGTTCAAGTCTAATTCTAACATGATACTCAGCCTTGTATTGTCTTATCTTTGTTGATCATCTGAGCACTAGGGTGATCCCTGTCTGTTTGTTGATGTAGGATCATGATTATCTAAATTCTAATCAGAGAGGGTGGAGGAGTCAGGGCCACTGAATTGATATGTACTGACTCCCTTTAACCACAATAAACAAATGTAGGAATAAGTCATAAATCTAATGTTTCAGTGGCAGCTTTTCAAATTAAAGCTAATGTTCCAGCACTGTGAAGATTTGATCCAGCATTTAGTGTTTGAGGAAGATGGAACTGAAAGGAAACCTTAGAGGCTCTATGACTTATAAACACAGAAACTCTGTGTGTATGTGTGTTTGCGTGTGTGTCAATTCACTTACTTTCACTGTGGGTTGGGTACTAAGCCCAAGGAATGCAAACACAGTGTTGTTCTCTTTTGACTGGAAGAAGTCTTCATAGTCCTGAGGGGAAAAACAAAGAAAGAGGATGTTGAGTGTTACACAAGTTTGAAAGAAGACTGTAAACACCCTCACAAAAAGTCCTTCCACTGCTGTTTTTAATACAGTTCAGTGACATTGTGGAGTAATGTTGGATTACCCTGGCCAGTGAGAGCTATGGCACGGACAGCAGATAATCCATCCATGAAACTGGATTACGACAGGATTACACACAAGCGTGCAGTCTCAGTGGGGGCATAAACTGGCAAGCTTTAGCTGATCAAACTCCTTTACCAGTAAAGCTAGTTCAACTTGTACTAACTGCTAGACTGATGCTAGCGTGACCATAATACATGTACAGTATATAAAAACACATGCACGATCTGACCCTTAAACGTACCCTCTGCACAGCTATATTTGTGCATAAGCAAAGTAGAAGGAATACAATCAGCAAACATAAATGCAAATGAAGAGCACAGCAAGAATAGAGGTTCAAATTCAAAACAATAATAAAATGCCATCTTTGGAAATGTCCTGCAAGATTGAAATTCAACACGTGAAGGCTGATTTCTACCATACCCCGCAGTAATGATCCTCATTGAAGATCTGTGGAGGCAGTGGCTTGCCTTTCTCTGGTTGCTTTTCTCTGGGGATGTTGCGATACATCCAGAGCCTCTGTTCCTCCAGCATGGTGATGTCTATTTCCTGGAAGCTGATTCGATTGGCCTCCAAGAAACCAACCACTTCCTGCTGATGCTTTTTTACCTGGAGCGGTCCAAAGCAAACAATAAGCAAAGAAGGTGGAGATAATTTGCAAAATGATTAGGGCAGAAAAAAGATGCACATTTAAATAAATGATCTGATGTGTGTACAGTAGTTGTTTAGATAAAGTGCTATGTGTGCATGATACCATGGTGCACTGCTCAAGTAGTATGAGTGTTTAGTACGCTCCGGTAATAATGAGCAGTAAGCTGACACCCATCGAACCAGAGCAGGGTTTCTCTCACAGTCTCTCACACACACTCACTCTCACTCACGCACGCGCACGCACGCACGCACACACGCGCGCGCGCGCGCACACACACACACACACACACACACATTGAGTGTATGGGATGGGATGTATTGAGTGCTGTGTCACTCTGTTGCTAATAGTGATAGAAGGAATATTGATTATTGGAGAAGATTAGGTTTGAAATCTGAATACAGACAATCCTACAGTGAACCCTGACCCTTACAGTTTACAAGAATTCACAAGGGGCCATAGGCATTAGTAATAATTACTTATCAATAAATATATCAATTGCTAAAAAAATCAAGCTAAAAAAGCTAAAAAATACTGAATTAAGATGTTTCTTGTTTTGTATACTCAACCAACCACAGCTGTAGTCTATGGGATAGATGCAACAACTCCCTATGGTACTGTGCGATTGCAGTGTTTGTGAATTTTGCAAGGAAAAAAACAACGCAAGGATAATTTTAGAAGACAGAAACTTCCCATGCTGGACTGTAAAGAGAAATTTGACAAAGACAGTGGATGTCTAACTGTGGTCTACCTCTTTCTCCGATTAGCTCATGTACAAGGGGAAAGCATATGGGCCTATTTTATGTTTTATTCGTTTAACATTTCATTCACATATAGCTTGTCTTAATTATAGCATCCAATTGTTCAAAGTGTTTAAATCAGCCAGACATGGCTTCTCTGCTCTACATCCACTTTGTATATTT
Source organism: Mastacembelus armatus (assembly GCF_900324485.2). Classification (NCBI taxonomy): domain Eukaryota; kingdom Metazoa; phylum Chordata; class Actinopteri; order Synbranchiformes; family Mastacembelidae; genus Mastacembelus; species Mastacembelus armatus. The sequence continues at coordinate 12,347,956 of NC_046656.1, forward strand.
AGTTTTTATTTTTTCATCTCTATCAATTGTGGAAAACAATGCATTTTTGCTATGGTGAACCAGATTCTTCTGATATTTATGCCTAAACATTCATTAGCATCACAAAAGGCAGACTGTACAGTGTAAGACCGTGACAAAAGGGGCTAAATACTATTGTTTATCATCCAGTATCCTGCCTCTGATGGTAAGAATGAAAAATAAAGAGTCAGAATTTAATGAGGTCTTCCCTGTGTGCTTGTGTGTATGTGCGTGTGTGCCCATTAATTTTAGGGATGCTGGGGGCCACAATGGGGCTATTGTTTTACCTTTCAGACAGTAAGGGATTGTCTGTTTTAGACACTTATCCATCTGTTGTGTCTCTATAACAATGATTCTCTGTGTGTGGCAATAAAATAGCTTCATCTGTACCCCTACAGTCCACAGGAAAGTAAATTAATTACAAGAAAACTGTCTTTTAAATAAGAAAAAAGTCAGAGGTTTAAACTCTACATGGAATAACAGTTATGTCTAGTCTAAACTGTGTGTCACATTGCTGATAAATGACTCGACCTACCTCTGAGCTGAAAGGCAGACAGCATGGGTCTAAATAATGAAAGAGGTGCCCCCAGTGAAGGTGAGTGAGAGTGTGTGTCAGGGGATGGATGAGCTCAGATTTGTGTGTCTGTGTGTGTCCATGTAGGATTAAAGACACACAAACACTCAAATGACAGTGTATGCAAGCACAGTTTCAGAGCACTGTCTTGACATGTAATTTACACTTTTCATGCTGTTGATTTCCAAACCAATAATCTGCTGTTTTAAAACTGCTCATTTTGTAAGGATGCTCTAGCCATACAACCCCTGGCTTCACTCTATTACTGTCTTACTCAATCACAAGAGAGCAGTTTTTATTATACACACACACACATACACATACACACACACGCACGCACACACACGCACGCACGCACGCACGTACACGCACACACGCACGCGCGCGCACACACACACACACACACACACACACACACACACATCTATTCCACTTTAAATCAGATGAGGGATGCAGCCTCACCTCTTCACTTTATTCAATCATTTGTAACTCAATTCAGAAGCATTCAGCGTGAATTACACTCACATGAGTTCAACGCTCACATAACTGACCCAAATGGTGGACCTATTCAAGCGTGCCTGGCTGTGCTTTGTGCGTTTGTCTGTGAGAGAGAGACAAACTCTGTGTGTTTTGAATGTATGTGTCAGAGGGTTAAAAATAACTCCTTTGTAAACACTCAAAGATTGTGCTGCCCTCTTCCACCAAGACAGAGCATGATAAAATAAATATTGCTCATTTGCCCCATTACCTAAGACTTTAAGCATTCAAGCAAGAGCGTTGTTTGACGATTTTCTGCTCAAACTCAGCTGGGCACTTGCATATGGCATGTCCCTGTTGTTTCCCAAGAAGAGCTACAAGTCTAGGGCTGTAACTAAACTAATTTCAATTGTTATATTACTTTGTGACAAGCAAATCCTTACGTTCAAGAAGCTGACACAAGAGAATGTTTATTGACTTAGATGATTAGATTAACAAAATAGATGGGAACTAATTTTCTGGCAGTTAATCATTTCAGCACTACACAACACGCAGCATACGACCTTCTGTAAGTTCTCTAACATTAATCAGTCTTATGTATTTAGATAAGGCCCAGATGCCGCTTATCTTTATCAACCCTTCCCTAATTTTACTCAGGGTGAACAATTTGAAAGGAATGTATCACATAGGTTCAGTGATACAGCTGTTCTTGAGAGATCCATTGCTATTTAACACATAAGAATAAAGCTACTCCCAAAAAAAAGGAAAAAGCCATTGCTTATAATGGGTACATCTATATTTTCTCCTGATGACTGCTTCAATACAAGACCAAATGCCTGAGATTAAAACAATCTCTCTGAAGCTTGAATCTTTAATTTTTTCTGGTAAATATCAGAATTTCCATCACAGAATCTATGAATTACAGAATTAAACTGTGCCAAATCTTGATATGATTGCAATTTCTGATTTCTTAGTCAATATATGCAGATATAACCTAGATAATGCAAAGGGACCATATATGCCATTGTTTGCACTTCCAACCTGTAACAGCAGGTAGAAGTTTTACAGGAATTTGCAATGTGTTCACCTTCTCCAATGTTAAAGCCCAGCTGGACTAATACCAACTGGAATATTTAATAAGTCCTTCATGTGAAATGGAAATTCAACAGGCTGAACCGACACATTGTCACCACCACCACAGAATAAACCTACTTTACAAAACGTGCGTCTTAGTTAATATGAAGCCTTCCTACCTGTCTGAATGATGCTCATTGCTGCACTGCTTGTGAACAGAGTGGAGTAGCAGACGGGCGAACCTGTTACATAATTGCGAAAAAACACTACTCGCCTGTTTAGATTCACACATGACAGTTCGGACACCTGCCCTGTGCGCTGGTGGCCCAGTCTGCTAACACATCTGAGTGAGTGCGATAGATAGGTACTCACCGCGACAGAGCCAGTTGAGGAGGCGATGTAAACCCTGATGACCATTTTAATCCCAAATTATTGTGACAGTCGACAACAAATTGTTTGGAGGGAGCGAGTCCCGTTTATTTGCCCAAATTAAGACTAACGAATTAAAACTACCTGCGCTTTAGATGAGAAAAGACAAGCGTCTCCAGTATTTAAACTGAGCCATGACAATAAAACAGCGTGCACTTCTAATAGGGCGCTCAGCTGATCTCCTCACTGTGGTACAAAACACAGGACTTCCGGTTAGAGCTTTCAAAATAATACAACACAGTCGTGCACGTGATATTTGCTGCTCTAGTGGGCAATAAGACCACGTGTTTAAAGCCTGAATCAAATTTGACATCCAAATTATTGCATCAAGTCAACACTCGATCTTGCTCTCTCCAATTAAGAGTTTAACTAATGTTCTGAAGAAAGTACTTTTCTATATCATTTATTGTAGTTTCAATTAAACAAGCAGTATGTTTATTTTGAGAGGAATATTATTTCCTACAGCTGATTTATTCCCGGCATCTTGACGCAGGTAACCTCCCTAGCTTGTTTCAGCTCGCTGCGTTGTGGAGGAATATTGGACAAGAGGAAGAAGCAGTTCTCCATTAGAAAGGGACTAAATAAACTTTGTGTATACACAGATAAGCATCAGCACATGTTGCATTCTGCAGCAGCTGTAAATTTGTAGTAAAAAAAACAAACATTATATGCTACATATCAGATGGTCACATATATGCGCTACATTATATGAATCTCAAGCAAATGTTTAATTTGCCAATAGATATTATGGTATTCCATACAGCCTCCATTATTTAAAGAAGAAGCTTCTAGTTTTTTTTTTAATTTTTAATGTCTTCTTTTTTAAAATATGCTATACAAATAAATTAGCTTATATTCCATTCGGTATGTTATTATTTCTTCTTAAAAATATAGTTTTGTTTGTTTGTTTTTTAGACTATAACAGAAAAGTCTAAACGTACATATCAGGAGCGATTTTAGACCTTTTTAGGGGTGCTCAAGCACCACTAAAAATGATAATAAAAATGAATCAGTAGGCCTATGAATAACTAATGTCAGATTTCACAAACACATTGTTTCACCACACACAAGATTAAGTTTACAAGTTGAAAATACAGTTGCTGAGTGTTCTGAGTAAACATTGGGTCTTTATTACTGTGACTTAGAAAGTGTGTGGTCACAGTACCATGGCATTGTCAAACATTAGCCAACTAAGTTGGCAGATAATGAGCTACTGTAACTGATGCACTTTATTACTTTAGTGTGGAGAGAAAATACTAATCCTGTTCAGTATTATAAAGCATTACAATTATTAGGACAGTGATGGAGACAAAGGGAGAGAGCAGAGCTTAGTCACCGGGTAGACCATTGGGTTTAAGGCCCTGTATAAAGGTAGATTCTCCTTAGGGGCTGAGACCCCCTAAAGACCTGATCCTAGAATCGTCCCTGGTACATATCAGAAGTGCACTGTGCTAAAAAATAATGCTCGTAGAAACATTTAAATTAAAACACGTGCTGCAGCGCCACTCTGGTGGTAGGCTGGTATTGCAGGGGGTGCTGCGGTTGCCATGGTACGGTGTCAGCAGCGGAGTGGGCTGAAAAAAATAGCATCTGAACGACTCTGACGATGGTTCCGTCCTGCATTTTTTCATCTGGAGAATTACAGAACGAAATATCTAAAAGTGAGACCGCTGACACAGACAGGGCGGTCAACAGTGCTTTCTTATATATAACGGTAGCTAAGTAAGCTAAGTAGTTACAGTAAGTTGGCTAAAGTTAATGCTAGCTTGCTAGTAATTACGGCTATATGGCTAGGTAACAACAGCCAAACGAGTCTAGCTAAACAAGAAGCTGCTACAATTGCTACAAAGTGAAACCACACAACGGCAGCGGGAGTTTCAGAAATTAAGCGTGGAACGGACGTGCTGGAGCCAGAAGACTCCAAACGTGAGGTAAAACACACACCACCTGTTGATGGTAGATATTTTGTTGTTGGTCTGCTAGCTTTTAGTGGTAATAAGCTAGCTGTCACTCATCCAGCGCTGTTAGCCGTGTAGAACCTCTGTCATTACGCTAAAGTGCTTTTCGTATAGTTTCCCACCGCGTTTTCTATGGGACTATTGCACACTACCAGAGCTACCAGTGCGTTTGGCTTCAGGTGTTAACGTTACGTTTTGTTGAGATTACTCGGCGAGCAGTCCGACAACAATGCATATGTCAGCAGCAGACGGCCAACTTTAATCCAGTCTGTTCCTGTCAGAGAGAGCAGGCCACTGCTACTGTTGTAGTAAGCCCCTGACAACAAGCAGCTGTTTGGACATTTGTTTTCACCAGAGAGCTGTGACCTGGCTGTGACCACTCCTGCCAGGAACCTGGAGGCAGCGCGTACAAAGAAGCAGAAGATGTGAAGGATAGAGGAGAGGTGAATGGGGATGATGTAGCTACATGGTGAGTGTTAAAATATTGAGACATTGAGACAGGATTCGGTCTAATGTTAATCATTGTAGTTTTTAGTGTGTGTGTGTATATATGTTGCTAGTGAATATAGAGGCATTCAAATGAGACTTCTGAGACAAGAGATTTTCTTGTTAAAACATTTAGCCTTTAAATATAATCTATTATTTGACAAAGATATACAATAAAACCTAACATCTGGTTCATTTTGTATTCAGTTGTGAATTTGCTGCCCTGCTTGACCTACAAAGATGCTCATATGTGTTTATGGTGATAAGGCTTTGTGTATTGGTGTTGCCATAGATACTTGCTCCTTGTACAAATAGTGTCAGGGTGATAAATGGGCCAAATGAATGCATGAATTGACATTCAACTTACTAGGTATGAATTATTTTTTTAAGGTAAAAAAGGTTGTTTGACTTATAACAAGTATAAGAATAAAGAAAAAACTCAAGTTGTTGGACTGAGCAGGGAGGGAAAAAAAATACATATGTTTTTATTGTAACAGTATTGTACCATCAAGTAATACTACACACATAAGAGAAATATATGGGGATTACCTGAACACAACGCTTATTTTTTTCCTCCTCTTTTTTTCTATAATCTATGAAATATGTGTGTCTTATTGAGATGAAAAATGATAATCCAGCTGTTAAATTAGTTACCAGAACAGATGGGGGCAGGCTAGTATTTTCTATGTAGCAGCAGTGTGGGATAGTGATATCATACATCATTCAGGCTCATGGAAAATTCCACCTCGTGTGTTGTCGCTTAGTGACTAAAATACACAATACAGAAAACATGAGAGAGGCCAGTTGCTCTAGCTTCTTATTAATGTTTTATATAGAATTATGAGGTCATTTTATCTTTAGTTGTTAGCAATGTAATCCTAACATCCTAATGTAATTCAAAATCTGATATGTTTCTCACTTTTTGTGTTCAAATTCAACAAAGAATTTCTTCTCAAAGTGACACCATGGAATCTGAAAACGCCACTGACCAGTATGAAGATAACCGAGATGTTGATCTAAGTCGCCAATCCCTTCAGAGTACTAAGAAAGATTCTCGAGCATCATCCTTCCAGAAACGCAAAAAAAACTTCCAGGACAAGATCCAAGATGAAGTGGAAAAAGGCGGCTGTGTTGAGAGTAGATCAAAAACCCGAACCTGGCGTTCAGACCCTGATCGGGACCAGATTTCAGATGGAGAAGGACGGAGAAGTAGTGGGTCATATTACTCAGAGGACTATGAGTCTCATTCAGAGCACTCACTCTCGCCATACACCCAGTCCAGAACTCCATCTCCTACTCTTCAAAGAGGGGTGCGGGCAAAGAGAATTTCTAGCAGCCCTCTCTGTAAGACAGGTATGTAAAGCACGGTAGTACTCACCTAACCTGAATAAATTTGCTTTACTGTCCAGGTGATGGCAGTGTAAGGCTGATATTTACATGTTGATATCTACTGGGTGAACAAACATCTCTTATTAGAATAAGATTTTCTGAGCAGTTTTCGCCCTGTAGTTTCAAGTAAATGTGTTATACACAGCAAATATTATACTTCAGAACTTAAACTGAAGTAATACTAAAGTTATTACCAATATGTTGTTATGCATAAATGTAGCTGTTCAGTCTGTGTAATCTAGCTTCATCCTTACAGCATTCATTTGGGACTCAATGTGTTTGAGTAATGGACCCTCATTGTCATTATCATTAGATTGTTTTCACTGCATGTTTGTCTCTCTGCCCCCTAGGTGGTTTGATGCACCGGGGTGTGTCCCGTCCACAGCGTCCCAGTGGCCACCGTCAGGCACAGCAGCATCGAAGAGGAGTGCAGTCACAAAGCAAGGAATCCACACCACCTAAAGACCTGGACTTGGTGACTAAGCGGATGCTTTCAGCTCGCCTGCTTAAGATTAATGAACTTCGTAATGCACTTGCTGAGCTGCAACAACGCACTGATGAATTACAAAAGGAAAATCGAATTCTTAGACAGGTATGCCTAACCTTAGAGTTAATGTTTGGGTTGAATGTATTAGGTGAATCTTGAAACAATACCAGCACAACATAAACACATCTTTGCATACAAATCAGTCATACAAGTATTTACCTTTCCTTAAAATTCTTCCTCCTCACCTTTAATATTTGTGGCATCCTAAAATGTCTTGTTTTCGACCTGGCAGCTTCAGGCGCGTCAAGAGAAAGCCTTGCAGCGCTATGATGACACAGAGAGTGAGATATCCCAGCTGTTGTCACGCCACTCCAATGAGACCCACGTGCTGCGTGAACGGCTGAGGCGCACTCAAGAGCGGGAGCGGGCAGCTGAACGACGTTTGAAGGACAGTGAAGAGCAGCTACAGAGAAGTCAGAAGACCGTCACACGGCTGAAGAAGCTTGTCGACCAAAGAGAGTTAGGAGCCAGGGATGAGCTAAACCGCAGGCTGGAGGAAGAGAAAGCAAGAGCCCAAGAGGCAGAACACAAAATTAAGGTAAAGTATTCTGAAGTGAATTTATTTACTAATTTATTTATAAAACATAAAGAAATGGGGTTAGATGTCTGACAGTGTTGTCTACACTACTACAAACTGACACTAAAGGAGGTTATGGACGATTATGGATAAACCTTGTTTTCATCTTGTTTAGTGAGAAAGCCTCACTAGTTGTTGTAAATTGTACTTATGCATGTGTGTCCTGAAGGAGCTGGAGCGTAGCATTGAGCTGAGCAACAGCAGTTACCAGCGGCAGCTAGCTGCAGAAAGGAAGAAGACCATCAGTTCCCAGGAGGAGATCAAGACTCTGCAGGAAGAGCTGGAGCGACTGACCAATAAACTCAAGGTGCACACACAAAAACATTTAGCGACTGAAACAAACTGTCTTCCTTTATGATTGTGCATAAAAAGCATCTTGCTCACTGTATGAAAATTTAATTTTGCTGATTTCTTTTGTTATCAGGAGAAGGAGAGAGAATTAGATGCCAAGAACATTTATGCCAACCGCATGAAAAACTCACTAAGAAAGGATACTGATAGCTGCACAAAACGGAATGGTAGGGTTGCAAGGTTGTTGAAGCTCATTGGTGTTTTCTGTGTATTTAACACACCACTGAATAATGCTTTCATTTCTCATATGGTCATGAATTACTATATTTACCTCATTGAAGTTTAGCATGTTGCATGTATATTACAGAAGGTGGTGAAAATGTTTTATTTAGGTTTCCTGTTGCCTTAAATCATATGCGCCTAGATAATTCTTTTTTTTTTTACCTGGATTATGTGAACAAAGACAAACACGGATGTTAATAAATAGGTTTAGTAAAATTGCTTCCAAAACTTTGCTGTTGTTTTATGCATAGTCCCCAGCAGGAACAGCACCAAGGCAGTGCAGACAGAAGACAGAATGTCTAGTCTGGATTTCCCCACACCTCCCCCTGCCATCACTGATACTAGTGAGTACAGTGAACAGCCACCTGATGAATATCTGTCGCTCAAGGTAAAGTGTCTTCCCCTCACCTTACCCACAATCCACATTTGACACAGTCTGTCACTCATGTTTGTCATTTACCTCTTGTACCTGCTTCTCTCAATCAATTTCTGTCAACAGGAGCTTGACAGAGTGGACAGACATGCGGAAACAGAAGACAAGCTTCAAAACTGGGAAGAGAAAAATATAAGAGACAGAGAAAGAGACAGGGAGAAGGAGCTGGAGAAGAAAAATGTGCAAGAGAAAAAGAAGAAACAGCAACTCAACCAGGAGATGAATGTGCTTGAAGAAAAGGCAAAGACACTAAGAGATGGTAAGTCAAAAGTATACCTACACTTACTTATTGCCTTAATTAGTAAAAAGCTTGGGAAAGAAAGAGAAATTGCTTTTATTTAAACGTAACACACACACTATGTCCACAGGTTGGGCGAAAGAAAAGGAAGAAGAAGAGAGAAAAAGGACAAGTTCCTTGTTAAACCTCAAAGAGGAGGAAAACCTTAAGAAGCATGGTCACGTTCAAGAGGAGGTGGAGAGATGGAACCAGGAGGCTCTAGCTAATCAACAAGCAACAGAAGAAGCACGCCACAAAAAAGATCAGCTGCTTGCTAAGATGCATGAAATAGATCGTCAAAACCAGGGAGCACAGGACTCCATGTTTGTAGAGTTAAATCCTCGTGACTCTGGTAAGGGTATCAGTGACGATTCATCTCCCCATTATCCTGAGCAGAGGAACCATAACCCTTCAGTTTTCAACCTCACGGAATCAGAGGAGCCAGCCAGTTTGCGTGCCAGTGCTGGAAGCAGGGAAGGTGGAAGAAGAAGACCAGGCATAGAAGGTGGAGCTGTTACAACAGGAATAGGAAGGAGACCACTACGTACCCAAATCTCCAGCGATGACTTGGCATTTGGAAACTATGCACCATCTTTTGCGCATTCACTACCCCGAGGGACTTCTGGTTTCCCTTCATCTCCACCCAGAGAGGACAAGGACTCTGCATTAGAAGCAATAGGTGTTTTTAGCCTCAGAGCTGTGGAGACAGAGAAGGAAAAGGACACAGAAAAAGGAGCAGGGAAGGGCAGGAAGTCTAACCTCATGCAGCAGCTATTCGGTGCCCTGGCAACACCTGCTGGTGACAGTGTGAGCACTTCCAATAAAATGGAGGTACTCAATAGTCCTCTAACTACCAATGGAGTACGTTCAAGAAGGGAAGGACTGCTTAGCTTCAACTCAGGATCTTCCACTCCACCAGCATCCTCTTTGAGCACCCTACATGTAGCAGATAGCAGACCTGCCATTCGAGCCGTCACCTCCTTTGATGACGACATAGAGGAACTGACTTTATGAAAGTAGGTAGTTCCATAGCAGGCAATTATGTTTGTCAGTCACTAAATGAGATGACATGATGTGATTTCCAAAATATAAGAGACTAAATACAAGCCTGAGCAAATATTTTAAAATAAATCTGTAGAACAAAAAGAAGTGGAAAAAACTTTTTGAAAATTAAATAACATACAATTCTCTATAAATAGTAAATCATTTAACCTATGTTGCTTTTTATGTTTCATCATATAGAAAATGTTACTTAATATTGTTTTAAAATATTCAGGTCGGTGTATATGTATAGACACATTTATGATGGTTGTCATTGCCGTTGAAACTGGTTAAATCAGGAACTTATGACTCATTTTTTTTGTATTAATGTTGATTACACTTTTAAGATATTGGTTATATTTCTCTGGTTCTGTTCCAGTTTTCCTGGCAGAATACCATATAATGTACCATAATAATGTTTGTTTGACCAAACGAAGCACAATAGAGACACAATAAATAAGGACCTAGAATTTGTCCTCAGACACACAAAAGAACATATTTCTTTGCATTTCACATTTTATCAGGTTGTAATAGTTAAACGTTGCAGACAATCAAACCACCAATAGCTGTAGGAGAAACTACCTGTTGAGTTTTAACTGTACTGAAGTGAACTATATTGTTTTTTAATGTCTATTTATTTAGTTGTATTTGTAACACTTGACATCCTGTAATGAAAAGCACTATACTAACCCACACCACAATGAATCAATAAGCTGCAAAATATCTGTGTAATCTTATAGGTATCTCATTTTTGATAAACCTTTTGTATTTATTCTTTCAGAATTCCAGCCATTTTTGGTAAATACCTAATAACGAAGACTTTGTGATTAATGCGTCTGTTTACATGTTGTGATTTTTTGATATTTTGTAAGTATGTCCAGTTGTACTATTAAAAGAAGAAGTTAAATTGTCGTGTTGTGTTGAGTGATAATAAACGATAGTTACACTGAAACCGTGGCGCACCTGCAGTAACGCTCGTGTAGCGGGAGGTCTGGTTAGAGGGATTCCTGGGACGTCTCCAAGCAACAAGAACCTGACGCAACCTTCTCCGCCCCCTCCTTCGGTCGTCCGGCAGCTCTGCTCAAAAACAAGTGGACCGTGGGGCTGTAGAGGTTCAGCGTCAGACGCGGAGAGAGCAGTCCGGTAGTGATGGTTTTCACTGATGCTTGGATTCAACTCGGACCGGCGCTGGTTAATTCTTGCAAGGTAAACGAGCCGTACGCAGTTTGTGTGACTGTATGTCAGATGATGCCGGTGGTGAATCACCTTGCAGGACGGAAGGACGCAGAGATATATGTGCGCCCAGGTGTAGAATATGTGGACGCAATAATAGTGAGTTAAAGTGAATAAAATTTATTCCATAACGTGGCATCATTTTTTTATTTTCATGGCTGTTTTCTGAAGAAACTAATGAAGCATTTCCCCGGAGAGAAAACTTGGTGAAAAAGTTGGTATGAAACTTGAAACTTAAACATAACTTCAATTCCAACATATCGACTCGGTCAGAACTATAAAGGTAATGGTAATTATTAAACCCGATACATTAAGGAGAGAATAAAACAATACAAGCTGTAGGTTAAATGTTCTGGCACCCACACATGTATAGATGCTGTAGCAGTATCTGTGTTTTTTTTGTTTGTTTGTTTTTTATCTCACTTGCTGCTTTTCTACATACACACAGCTAGGACACCTGTTGATACCCAATATGTGATTAATAAAAGTCTTGTTGATTTGGTATTTGTTGAACCACATACTCTTTCATTAAGTTTTTGTTGCCATAACAACAAATCCAATATCCCATAATGACTGTACCTTTATGAATAGCTTTTGTGTTAACACCGGCTACTCATCTCTGTCCAGTGATATTTATACATAATGCTCATATTGTCATCTGCTGTATGTTAACACTGCAGTTTGAGACCTCTGAAATGGGAATGACTCAGAGGCAGACTATGCTATATATTGGAGAGGTACAGACTTACATTAACTTTGTTGGTGCTCATCGGTCACATATGTTACGTACACACGCCTGCATTTTCCAGACAGGAGAGCCAGAACCTCTGAAGCTTTTAAGCCAGATGAGGTTTTGGCATCTCATAGTCCAACACCACCAAATAAATTTTATTGGCATGGCAATACTGCAACTGGATGTTTCTGAGCAATCAAAATCTGCAGCCAGATGAATACGGCTGACGCTTGGTGAGTTTGATTCCAGTCAGGACATTTGGAAAATGGGGATAAACAGTGTTTTCCCCCCTAATCTTTTCAGTTTTATTTTTGTTAACTGAACCCCAGGCCGCATTTATTATTCAGGATGTAAATTTTGGCTTCCATAAGCAAAAATTTCCTGCTGGTCTATTTAATAGCAGCTTGGTTCACCAAACGTGCCTCTGAAACGACTAAACAGTCAACAAGAAGCTGGTCTGGGGTTCTTGCTGCCATGATTTTAGATCATTTATTTCTTTTGTGATCACAGCTTGTTATAATATCTTCATACACAAACTTTTTGCCATCTTACTAAATCTCTTACCTCATGCAGTATCCTTTCACACTTGACATCACTTCCTTACCATATATACATGGTCTATGAACTCTTTAAAAATGCATGTGTTATGGATCTCCCTATTCCTTTATTGGTCTCCTGTTACAGAGTGGCCCCCAGAGACAAACTGATTTCAGCAGAGAATAAGGAGAGGATCTATTCATAGTCATTCATAACTCTGCACAGTCAGAGGTCTATATTACCTCGCAAAACAGCCAAGCCTATCATTAGATATAAGGGCAATGGTCTGCTGTGTCCATTATGGAGCAGTGCTAACCACTTACTGAACACTTGAAGACGACGCAGGGCAGAAAGTCTGCTTTTGTTGCCACTGTTGGGTGCAATAAAGATTTATTTCCATATTTAGACTTTATTTGCTGTGGGCCTCCAGGCATGGTCCTAAAATGGTCTAATACCAACATTTGGATTTGGATGGAATGTTGAAGGAATGGAAACATTTTGTGGTATATATATAATTGGGTATGGGTGAATAGGAAGAATAAAATACAACTGTGTATGTCCTGTAATGTTGTCGTCAGCAGAGTTTGGTAACCACGCCCCCTAGAATTCATGAACACGTATTACCATGGCAACAACGGTAGACTCCCGCCTAGAGCACAAAAATCTACGTAACCAGCAAACGAGATACAAACTCCACTGTTATTCTCTGACAACAGTCTCCAGCTGCTCCAACTAAAACCACAACAACAACGTTTCATACTAGTTAGCAAGTTAAGCTAGCTGAATGGCTGTAGAAAGGTACTATAGCAAACAGGCTAATGTGACACAGGTACTTGTTTACTAGTGTAGCAGCTAGCGCACCAGAAAGATTAGCTAACGTTAGTTACCTGAATGTAGTTAAACCATATTGACCGTGACGTTAATGGTTTTTAGTGAAATATCAATTTACCCACCTGCAACCTCTGCGCCTGCCCTCATGCCTTTTTAAATCAGAGGCTCTCGCCTTTCTTTGAAAGCGCCACCTAGCGGTATATTTAGATTAGATTAGATTAGATTAGATAAACTTTATTGGTCCACAAAGGAAATTCCTTGGTCACAGTAGTTTAATTACATACAGACACTCTTGAAAACTATTAAATAATAAAAATGAAAAATTTAGCTAAGGTGTCTGTGTTTCAATGCGCAGGGTGGCTTGTTGCTTCACAACAAGAAGGTTCCTGGTTCGAAACCTAGCAGGGGCCTTTCTGTTTGGAGTTTGCATGTTCTCCCTGTGCTTGTGTGGGTTTTCTCCAGGTACTCTGGTTTCCTCCCACAGTCCAAAAACATGTATGTCAGGTTGATTGGTGACTCTAAATTGCCCATAGGAGTGAGTGTGAGTGTGTGAGGTTGTTTGTCTCTATGTGGCCCTGTGATGGACTGGTGACCTGTCCAGGGTGTACCCCTGCCTTTCACCCAAAGAGAGCTGGGATAGGCTCCAGCAGATCCCTATGACCCTGATTAGGAATAAGCGGGTATTAATGGATGGATGGATGGATGTCATGAAGCCGAATAGTGGACTACACCTTTAAAAAGAGGAGTACTCTGTCTAATGAGTTCATTATAGCTGTAACATTAATGTGAATCAATGATACATGTTTTTAGCGGTGATTAGAAGGGTTCTTGTAAAAACCAATACTGTCTCTCATCTGTCACATCAGTTTGGTTCAGGCAACAAGTCCTGAGGACAGGAGGTGGAAAAGTTGCAGATTCATTTACAGAGCTCGTGTCGTTGCTATGGAAACAGTTTGTTCCTGTTAAATGAAAATCCTGGTGGTGTGTTCGCTTTGTGTGCTGATCATTTATTTGATAAGTGAGAAGCCAATCACTCTGTCTAAATCAGTTTATAGGAATAAGAAGGTGCACACACTTTTAGAATCTTTCTGAGAAAAGGTCTAACTGAGCCAAAGCTGAGGTGTAGCCGTTGTGTCAGATGTCACATCAGTTTTGTCTCTTGTGATTTAGAGATGGTTGTCATTGGTTTTGCCAGTAAATGTTTTATAACTCGCTTTTTCTCTCCCCTGCAGTTCTAAAGGCTATCTATCACCAGAACGCCAGTGGAGAGTTTAAAAGAGAAACTTTCTTGACAAATAGACGAGAACGTGGAGGCAGGAAGGCAAAAAGTCACAGCTTTGATCATTTGTAACAATGAAAATGCCCACAAATGAAAAACAAACCACTTTATCTTTTATTTTGACACATTTTTGAGAAGCTTTCTGCATTTAGCCTTTCCATTATGGATGCACCCTCACTTCCACAAATCACGGTGGACAGCATCAGTGCCTCAGAAGATGCAGGCACTGAGGAAGACATGGATTTGCCCACAGATGACCACCTCATGAACCTGAAGGCTTTGGCAGAGAAATTAAGACTGGAGACCAGGAGACCTTCGTACCTGGAATGGAAAGCCCGACTAGAGGCGGACAGCTTCAGACAGTCAGGGGCTGGAAAAGGTCCAACTGAAATGGAGCAGGATGGGAAACTAGTTGCACACGAAGACAATGTTGTGAGCTCAGATGTCATTCAGTGCAAGCTTCCATCAGGTGTACTGAAGGGATTTGGAAACATCGATGAAGCTCTTAGTTGGCTCAGGAGAGAACTGGTAAGACACTGATTTTTAATGCGTCTCTGTTCTCAAAAAATGCTATTATTGCACAAACTACTATTGCAGAAAATATTGTTGGACAACTGAGATTCAAATGTAAGAGCTTAATCATCACAGTGAGAAAAGTGACATAACTTTAGCTAATTTGAATTTAACAATGCACATAATGTCCAGTTACTATCCAGAAGAATCCCATTCAAATTAGTGAGAGATATTGATTGGGTCTCAGGCAGAAGCATCAGGCTTTGCTTACACACTGTTTCTGCAAGTGTAATCATTTTTATTCTGCACAATTTCTCTGCTCATTCTGCCACGGTTAATAAGTTCGGCCTGAGCGGCACTGACAGAGGCAAAGTACAAAACAAAAACATTTTGCATAAAGACGGTGGGCAAGAGAGAGACAGCGATCTTGTTTACAGACGTTTGCGCATGGACAGTAGACACAAAGGGGATAGTGCTGAGAGATTTCTTTATAGATGCCCCACTCTGAGTTTTCCTTATTGATTTTGTTAAACTATAAGGACCGAATGCAAAAACCTCCAAACTATTTGTGTTTAGACAAATAGTTTGACAGTTAGGGAAATATGCTTCATTGCATGTGGTGTAAAACTTGATGTGAAAATATAGCTGCCTCCTAAAATAAAAACAAACCACCAATAGTTTACAGCATTTTTTATATTATAACATTTAAGCAGTTATCACAATTCTAATTGACCCAGAAATGAAATATAAATGGTTTGAGCACAACTGTTCTGTTTGCATCTTCATGTCTCTTTTCTCTTTTACAGACAGATATGCGCTTGCAGGACCAGCAGCTGGCGCGGCAGCTCATGCGGCTCCGGAACGACATCAACAAACTGAAGATTGAGCAGACGTGCCACCTGCATCGTCGGATGCTTAACGACGCCACTTTCGGCCTTGAGGAGCGGGACGAGCTGTCCGACCTGCTGTGTGAATGCCCGGTGACCCCGGGCCTTGGCCTCTCGGCACCCCTGAGACTCATCGGCGTCACCAAGATGAACATTAACTCTCGCCGTTTTTCACTCTGCTAGTGGCAGTGATCACATTACAGAGTCCTGAATCCTCAACAGCTTGTCTAATATTATCCTTGCTTCAGCTATTGCCATATATTAGATACTTATGAAATCTAATGTGAATTTAGGATTTGACTTGTGAATTTTTTGGGATGTTTGTGTTTATCTAGTTCAAACTGTCACACTCCACACAGTCCTTATAATCAAAAAGAGATATTTAGGTAATGTATATTATGTAGCAAGAAAGGTTTGACTTTAGTGAATGCAAATATGCCATCAAACCACATATGGCAGCTTTATACAGCAACCTCTGTGCAGCAGATTTTAGACTTTAGGTCATCAGGATTTTACAACTTTTAAACTAAACTAGAACCATCTCAGGCTTATTCCTGCTCACACTTTAAGTCCTATTAGTTATATTATTACCAATTATACAGTGTATTTCCATATATTGCTGAGACGCTGTGGTTTCTATCTACAAGCCAAGCATTTTAAGCACAGATTAAATATTTAAACTTTTTTTATTGCCTATAGATCTCTGTATGCTTTTTTTTCTTTCATGGATTTTAATGTAAATGTTTTATGCTCTTAGAACATGAATTACTATATTGCATATTTGATTTAGCGAGCATTCTTCTATGTAGTAAGAGACGGAAATTGTTAAGGACTGTAAAATCATGCTAGTTTCTAAACTCGAGATAGTTTCCAGTCTTTTGCTAATAAGTATGTGCTAATAAACCTTTTTTTTTTTTCTAACAGTTGTATCAAACAAAAACATAGTTTCATTTCATGGGTAAACATTAAATTATAACTCAACTAGAAATCTCTGTGTATACCCAGTGATATGATTACATGGCTCTTGTTTTGATCCCTCTTGTTATGTTCGTAGTAATTACTGGTTACATCATTGGATACATACTCATTTTCTTAACAAGAAAATAGATTGGGGGCAGGGTATTTGAAATGCACAGACTATGCACTAAGAAAAGAAGTTTCAGGGTTTGAGATGCCCCTCCTTGTGGCCCAGATATACAGTACAATTTGAACAAAACAGTTTTAAGGCTCTTACACACACCTCAACATTAAATTTGTGTGTATAAATGAACAGATTACTTCTTGAAACAACTTGTGAAATAATAGAAATAACATTTGTGTGTACCACCTCAGATTGTTCCAACAGTATATGATTAGCCCCCTACTAATATAATACTCCTCACAACACATCATACTATCCCCTGAACAGTGGGACACGATTCTATGTTGGCTGGATCTTGCATTACTAAGCCATTCAATGGAACATACCTTAAAACTGGTTTGGTAAAATATGAAACCTTAAGTGCGCCATTGTTAGTGCTGGTATTTGTGCTGGTTCTCAGAAATGTAAGTGATCCATTGAGTGATTGGATGCATTACATTTTCAGCCTTTAATTTACTCTCATCACAACAAAGTCTCATCATTGGCTTTTTTTGTTTTCTTACGGTAGGACCTGTCACTCAAACACAGGGTACAAAAGTGAGTCTTTTATCATGACATTATGTCTTAAAGTGCACATCGACACCTGGAAGATTTGGGACATATATGATGAAGAAACTCAGATACACTGAATAAGCAGCCCCACTGAAGTGGGGATGCTGTGATGTTACTGTTGGCCTTAAGCGTCTGAAGTACTTATTCTAGCAGTTTTGAGGTGTTTTGACAAAATGTCTGAATGGGATACCCTGCTATGTCCCAGAACAGAGTTTAATCAAATCTGTGCTTCAAATACAAAGCTACAGGCCAGTAGTAGTTTAACACAAAGACTGGAAATGGAGAAACAGCTTTGACCAAAGGTAACCAAATCTGCCCAGCAGCATGTCTAGAGCTCAGCAATCAACATGTCACATCAGGTTTGTTTAAACTTTACAAAAATAACAATTTCCCATTGTGCAGGGTTCTCTCCACAGAAGCAGTCTAGCACATAATGACTTATAAAGCGTCATAATGTCATTTAATCCTTTCGACTTTGTATGTGTTGAACACACCAGACAATAAACATTGTAATCACTGAGCTTTAGAGATAGTGGTAGGTGTTACATTCTAATAAAGCCAGGTTAGCTCTTATGTTAAGCTGATTCCAGGCTTTGGAAAATGACAACGAATTCAGCCTATCCCACCTCTTGTCATGCTCTATAAGGACTTGTTTATACCGTTAGGTCCTGCATGGAGAGAAGAGAATGGTGTTTATGAATTTTTGCATCAGGGAGTATATACCTCTCACCGATCCCTGTGCCCCTCTCTGGATGGCCTGAGGTGGCATGTTATGAATGACTTTGCTGAGTCTCATATTTTCATGCATGAGCTCCAGTTTTATGTGGGCTTATTGCCGCTGAAAGCCCCGACTCCTTTTGACTGAAAGCCTGCCAAAGGCACCATCACACACACTTTTTACTAAGCTGCTTGTGATCATGGTCGTCTCATAGCTCCTTCCTCTTTGATGACTTTTCAGGTTATATTTAAACAGCTATAAGAAATAAATTCAGAGTAACGAGTCCAAAAAACAGTTTGTTCCAGAGAAAAACAAAAACTATGTTTGTGCTTAACAGCTGTTAGCTATTTTATGAACTTCATGCCTAAACCTCCTCATTTGCATGACAAAATGACTTGACAGGCATAAAATCAAGCACTATCTCAAGCACTAGGACCAGATACTGTACTGAGGCCACAGTCCTACTGCCAAAATTTGGCCCTGTTGAGAATTTAAATAAGCAGTTGGTTTCTGGGAAATTATGGTATTTGAGAACGTCTCCAGTTAGGTTTTCATATTTCTTGAAGATTGATGCATTTAGATAAGTCTATCTTTATCTTTTCTCTATCTTGAGCTTTTTGTATTTTTTTTCCCCCGTTGTTGACGACTGGGAATGTAGGTGCTGTTCTGTTCCAGGAATATAACAGATGTGACACCACAGAGAGGCACTTCTCACCATGACTGAGCTGCAAATTCAAGCGTGAATGGCTGACACAAACCTCACCAAGGTGAACCACAGTGTGAGGCTGGCGAGAATCCCAGACTGAATCTCACGGCGAGTCTTTGTGTAGGAGTGTGTCAGTACATCCCAGTCTCAGCAAAGATTTACTGTCAGGATTAGATGGTTAAAGACCAGAACACCACAGCCCAGAGAAAAGTAAACACACGAAGGGAGTGAAACAGCAGTATTTTAACCAATCTTAGCTCTTTTGGATGCCGACTTCTATACCAAAATTTTCTTATTTCCTCTTTTGAGACACTGCTTCATTACTGTATGAGGGATATACTGGAAAATCTTTAATTAGTAATGACACTCTGGAAATAAAAGCTGAATCAGACCATTTTTGTTGGAGAAACAAGATGGATTGCAGAGTCATGAGGTTTTAAGTTTGACCACACAATTAAAGCGTTGGAGTGTCGAGACACTGATTCTGGCTGGATTGGTTATTGGAAAATAAATTTATAAAGTCATACGAAGACTTGGACCAGCTCCTGGACACACATACATGACAAGAAGCAAAAATAGCTTTCAAACTACAGGTTTTTATGTCACATACTATGTGGTATAATAGTGTAATTATAATTAATTTACTAAAAAAAAAAAACACTGTGTGCTTTGGCAATAAAATATGTTGAACACTGTATGTGAGACCATTAACATATGAGCAGTCACGTGGTCTATTATTGATAGACTGTAAATGTTATAGCTGCTGCAAAGCTCACAAGAAAATTTCAATTCAAACAAAAGCCTATTTGAAATTGCAACTCCAGTCTCCCTAATCACACTGTTCTAGATTAAGTGAACCTTCATTATGGCTGAACTCGTTTTCTTTCCTGACTACACGATCTTTTCACTGAAACCAGTCTGATTCTTCTTTATGAAGCCAGCTTATGCAAGGAGATATAGAGGCACCACAAGGGCTCCAGTCATTGCTGTAAAGATAATTGAGAATCTCTTTATAAAGCAGCATGGGATCTTTTAATGATTTAATTAAAGCAACTGATCAATTTAATAAATGCATGCTGCAACTGAGTAATGAGTCATTCTGTTCTGTCTGAAATTGGATTAAGATTAGCATTTACAGGAGGCCAATTAGGACTCTTACAAGTACTGTGAGAAAAGTACTTCAATTAAAAGCAAGAGGATGTCAAAGACAATAATTTATCCACCACCTGTAACAAAACAGTGAAGCAACCACTTACAGCAAATAGTGTTCGTGAGATGAGAGAAAAAAAGGTGTTGACTGAGATCATCTGCTTCTTTTGTTTGAGGCAGACAGTGTCTCAAGCCAAAGTAGCTATTTGAGCCCAAGGTGTAGTGTTCCTGTGTGTAAATATACTCCTGCAGCTCACCTCCAATCCCACAACAAATATGAGACAGCCCAGACAATGGACAAATGTCTTTTGACTAGTTTGTTTTGTACCTTTAAAAGAACTATGTAAGCATATACATGAAGGAAATGTTTTGAAAGTCTCGAGAGTGGCTTCACAGAAGGAAATCTGCTCAACATGAGCTGCTCTGACAATTTCTGGTCTCTCACACTCACAGAACTAATCCCCAACTTTGAGGCCACTCAGCAACATCCAGCGTGGTTGCTTTGACGACACTCAGACCAAAGTTCCTCAGCAGCTTAGATGCATCCAAGCGAATAACCAGTCAGAAAGGATCAAAATCAGATCACATAACCTTCACATCTTCTGTCAGTTTTTCCATATGAAATCAGGAGGTTGGTCTCACATTAGACTGTAGATAATGCAGCAGGCAGGTGAAAAGAATAACGTATTCTCATTTGATATGTGATGCATTTTTTAACACCAACAGACGAAGAGTATATTGCAGCTGTTATTTAATAACTATGATTTGCTCAACAACTGTAGTTACAGTTCATAATTACCTGTCTGTGTCTGACAGACAGTTGGCAGCAGTACTGCAGTGTAAAGGCACAACATAAACATAATGACTTAACAAGATGACCTGCATGACGAAAAAACAAACAAAAAAAAAAAACAACCTAAAATAGTAAATTTACATCAGTCCCCACTCAATTTCTTCAACCGAATGAGAATTTTTGTTTTTACAGCATTTCCTTGGTCAGTTTGAATAAGGCAAATTATATAAATGAGTAAACACTGATAACAAATTATAGTGTAAAACAAAGTGGTACACAAATCTTATTGAAAAACAATTATATATAGCAAATGTTACACTGTCACAGCAAATGCACAAATGTGAAATAAATGAAGAAAACCAAAGTTTGCATGGTGAATGAAGCTTGATTGACCTAAAGTTATACAAAAGCACAAATGAGCACAGCCTCAGTTTTAACCTTCTAAAACGTGTACAGTCCTCTGTTGGATTCTCCAGAGTCTTTAAGGGCATTCAAAAGAGAAAACTTCCCAGAAAGATCGGAGATTTTCGCTACATTAATGACAGCAGTGGCAGATACTGCCAATAAATGAGTACAAAGATCAAATAAACTTTAAAAGTAATTCAGAGGCTATGAAACACTCTGAAATGCAAAAATATCAAACTAACTTTATGTTGTCTACATGGTCTGCATAAGTGCATATGTTGACTTCATGTTTCTGTGGCAATAGGCTGAGGTTTTATTTGACTGTGTAGGGACTCCTCTTGACAATTAGAGGAAAATATGACTAAGCAAATCTTAGGTCAGTGCTAAGGACCACCTTCATCTGATCCATTCAGCTCATGCCTACTGTTTATTTGAGGCTGATATCCACCCCCTACCACCCCTCTCAAAGAAAGCACCCCTTACTTTGTTCCCCGTGTCAGGGTGTCACTCCCTCCTGGTCCATACTGCAGCCGAGAGCTTCAATGTCATTACTGATGTTAGTGATCATACGGTCCCACTCGTCTCCTTCAGAGGCCTCCTGGCCCTCGTCTGAGGCCATGCTGTCGCCACTTCCTTCCGTTGCTCCATTGCCATTGGTGGTGGAATCGGAGGCCGAGCTGGCCGTACGTCGATAGCGGCCAAAGCTGTCTGTGATGATTCCTCGACCATCTTTGACACCAATGGTCTCAAGAAAATTTTCAAAGTGCTGGCTGTCCTTCTCTGGTATAAAGGGCCGCAGGCCTGCCAGGGAAACGACATAAACACTTATGTAAATATTAATATTCGTTACCAGGCCACAGGTGGGTCACTCTCTGTGGTTACATCTTTTTAGTCTACATTTTACGATAAATATACTTGTGTTAAATCTATTTGGAGGATTTGGAACCACTGGTGGATGTCTCACAATTTCATGTTGAAAATCAAAAACTGGGTCTGAAACTGTTTGTTCAAAAATGTGGAAGTGATCATGAGGTGTGGCTTTTCT
The DNA here is from genome assembly GCF_900324485.2 of Mastacembelus armatus. NCBI lineage: Eukaryota > Metazoa > Chordata > Actinopteri > Synbranchiformes > Mastacembelidae > Mastacembelus > Mastacembelus armatus. The sequence continues at coordinate 12,370,331 of NC_046656.1, forward strand.
GGCATAGTCACTAAGCAAGGCTATAATACTGTTGTCAGTGGTCCACGTCACTATTACCCACCATCTACTCACAAGATGACCGCAGCAACACATTAATGCATTTCAGGATCCGCTTGGCGCTAATACTTTACAGTAGAACTGAACAGTGAAAGTGCCATTTACAACACTGAGGTAAAGTGTTCAAGTGATCAAAGTTTATACCATATTTTAACGGTAAGTGAAAATTAAGTAAGTACTCAGTTAGCAAGCACCCTCTGACATCTGGTTGAGACATCTGTCATTAATCTATACCCAGATTGGTTGTCAGGACACCATAAATACAATCTGGAGAATTTGTAATCTGGAAATCAAATCACAAGACTTAACATTTTTTGGTTAACCTAATTTCCTTATTCATTTTTAAGCTTAATAAAATAAAGGTTTAGCTATGAAGGATTACTTTACAGTAATGTGGTGGGAAACAGAGTGGCCATACCAAGTAGGAGGAACTTCCTGCTGTCCCCATAGAGTTGCCGCAGGTTTATGCAGAACTCATGGATGGAGGAGCCGTTCCGGTATTCATGGAGCAGTGTAGCAAACTGCTGGATCTCTTGCGACGACAGTTTTGTCCGAAGCTGGACAGGGAATTGAAGGATAAAGAAAAATTAAAATTCAATTGTCTTATTCTGAAACAAAGAAAGAGAAGGTGAAATGTCTCACCGTGGTCATGTAGTCCTGTAGAAGCTCTGCAGCAGTGGTACTGAGCTCTCCTTCACTCGCTGTCTTAGTCTGAGGTGATGCTGGGGTGGAAGCTGTTGGAGAGTTTCCTTCTGACTCCATAGAGTCCTGGAAAGGACTGAGGAAAGAATGCATTCCTTGTAAATGACGAGCCAAAGTAAATGTGACATCTCTAAGAGACAATCTTTCTCGATCACTATGCCTAAAATTGAAACCTATCATCCTTACAATGTGCTGGCTTCTGCTTCAAAGGCCTCCTTAACGTCAACTTTACTTGAGGAGTCATCTGAAAAAATTCAAGTGCATATTTAGAGGTTCATACAAAACTTCAGTTGTGAAATTTTTATTAGCCTGAGAATGGAGTAAAAATCCAAAGATGCCCATAGAATGAAACAGTGTTATATTTGACAAATGGCTTCAAAATGTTGCCAAAAATCTATTAAATCTATATATCTGTTTGACTTTGCATAGACAGCTGTTCCTGTCCTTACCGCTGTATACAGAAAAGTGTCTTGTAGGTGTAGTTGCTCCATCAAAAATGGCTCTGTCCAAGAAGTCGATGGTTGATTCTGTATAAACAATCTGAAAGACCTGGCTGAGCAAAAGACACAGCTCCTCCGCAGCCGCCTGAGAGACAAAAATAGTCATTACTAAAAACTAATGTCACATCTGTTTTCCATAATGTCAGTACTATCCCGAAGGCTTGAAACTTTAAATTTGGTTATCCATGTGTTAGAGTGTTGGTTATCCATGTGTTTGTTAGTAAAACTACACAAACAAAAGTACATGAGTCAAACCAGACTTGCTAAACATTTTTATCATGCCTGGCTAGTAAGAGTTAACGTTCATCTCACTCTCAATAGAGGATAATTTCTGTACATTCTCATTCTTAACACGTTGCCACAATACTTACATTTATATTTTAAAGCAGCTTCAGTAAGTTGATTTGGAGTGTACCTTGAGTCAAAAGCCACTGTGTAATCTAATCTGACTAAAGAAATTAATTCTGCAGGTTTGCATTTGTAAACATAGCTGCAGATGCATGATAATACCTTATTATCAACAGCCAGCACAAGCAGACAGCAGAATTCCACAAGCACAGCTCCACTCTCCGAAAGGGAGCTGAGGGTCTGAGATTTGTTGAGATCTGGACATGAGCTAGGACAGGGAGAACCTCCTGAATCCTGGGCTGAAAAATACATAAAACACATAGCCATATAACATTTTTCAAAACCTGAATTGCTGCCAATTTAGCAGGCACAAGTTTTTTGTTTTAAATATATGAATCCAAAACTCTTCCTTTGTATAGGACCATATCAGTTATTTATGCCAACTGGGCACTTGTTTTAACCTGGATCTGAAGGATCAGATCCCTATTAGGCTATTCCCAATATTAATTTTGAAAACATTACCCAAAAAAGGGATCTAAAAATTTGACTACTACTTCAGAAGCATGTCACAACTGGAATGCGGGTAACTCAAATGTAGATGATCACTGCTCAAACAAGAGCCTTAATCTCTTCTACATGTATCTTAAGTTTACTTAATGTTACAACTTCAGTCTGAAAAATTTGACATTTTCAAGTTTTAAAATTTTCATTTTAATATGTCAATAATGCAATTAGCGGTATGTTCTATTAACCTGTTTTGATCACCACAAGGTGCAACGAGTCATCCCTGATGTAGGACACAGCAGCAATATCGTGGATGGGCACTCTCAGGATGATGTCCTCTCCATCGCGCCATACAAGCTTTATGTTGTATGCTGACAAGCTCACCACTGCATCCTGCTCTGACGTCAGCTGGCCTGCCAACTGATGGGACTTCTGAGAAATATAAGAGCCACAAATAAATACTGTTACTTACTCACAACAAATACAGTATTTTCTGGACTTACAGTAAAATATGGTAAGTATAAGCAGAAAATCCTTGATTGCAAATATTGTGCATTTATGTAAACGTCATTTAGTATTCAACTAGTTTATAAAAGAGAGAGTGTCCAAATGAAGGATCAGGTTGTATCCCCTTACACAGGCACTTACCCTTGCATTGTCAATGAGCTGCAGGACCTCTGTCCTACTAGATGGGTTCAAGTATCCTGGAACTGATGTGAGCTGCCCCAAGTACTGGACAAGACATAATATGGTCAGATATTTCACTCAGATGTGTAAAAAGACAAACACTAACCCAGTATATTAAAGAACAAAAGATAGCCATTATTTTTAACATAAGGTTGGGGTGTCAAATCTACGCCAGTAAAACTCACTTTGACTTCCTTCTCAATGTAGTCGTTAAGCAGGATGTCAGGGTCAATGCGGTGGTCTGGCTGAGAGAGTGAGAAGGTGTGGAGGGCCCTGCGCTCCGTGGCCTTCTCTTGGGCCTTCTTGTCCCTCCCCTTCTCCCCTTTCAGGAAGACTCGCTTGAACGGAGACACGATACCAGGCTAGTGAAAGACAAAGTGAGCATGAGAACATTTGGTTTTTGCCTGTGTGGTAACCCAGCAGCATCAGTCTGTGCTTTTGGTCTCAAGCTGCCTTTAAAAATGCATTGAAAAAATAACACTCAGCTTGTGTAGATTTGTAACATGTCAGATTCTTTTAATGATAAACTATTGGTAATCTCATAAGAACCTCTATGTCCATGACACACATGATATAGTTGCAAAGCACTTACAAGTGCATCTACAAGTTAAAAGTGCTTAAAGAAAAAACAAAACTGTTCAACTTCTGCTGACTGTGGTACTTGCATGCCTTGTAATTTCTGCTGACCCTGCTTCTCCTGCCTGTGGCCATAGCAGATTAAGGTAGGGCATATGGACAGCTCTGTGTGTTACCCAATATGTGTTGCTCAAATGTCTACAGCTGCGTGGCTGAAAGGAAACTCTGCATTTTGCAATAATGGGAGGCTTTGCATTTGCGAGTCTGCATTAAAATATAGGAGAATCAAATCTTTAGTGTGAACTTGACCCTCAGAACATCAACAAGCAGCTGCAACAAATGTGTCACAAAAGTATAAGTATGATTATCCATCTATTTTCGAAACTCTTCATTGCTTTGTTTGCATATGGCCAACAGAAAAACATCAAATTTGGCTCTATAACCAAGCTCCAGCATCAGTAAAATGTCAAAACTGTTTAGCAGTTTAAGAGCACAGTTAAACGTATTTAACAAAAATGTTAATAGACTTCATCCATAGTATGAATGCAAATTTAAAAAATGATTTCTGAGCATATTTCTAGATTCAAAGCATGTGACAAGCCTACCTCGTTCTCCATGAAACCATATGCTACAAACTGCCTTCTTAACAGTGAGTGCACAGCCTGACTGCGGATGATGCTTCTCTCACACAGCCTAAACTAGTCACCTGTTGCCTCTGCTCACACGCAGCGAAAGCTGTCAGCTGGTGAAAGACGCACGCAATCAAACACTGCCTGAGTGTGTGTGAGGGGTGTGACCCTCCACAGAGGAAAGGAAGTGTCTCGGTCTCTGTACCCGAGAACAGGAAGGGGAACAGCCACAACTTCCTGTGATGACACGCGCATGCATGCTTTGAATACTGAGATGCTTAAAGACTGCAACGAAATTCTTGTGTTGTCTTCAGAGTCTCTTCACTGATGTTGAAGAGAAACAAGTGTGATGATAATCACATACATTCCACACTATTAGATTTTACTTGATGTGATAACTGTTTCCTTCTATCACTCACTCAAGACTCTGCAACTAAAGGGCCAGACACTTCATTACCAAACCACAAAAGTACAAACTATATATTCTTTTGCACTAACCACAGATGGCACATTTACAATGCAGATGATCCCGAAGACTGCTTTTCAAACACCCAATCTGATTTGTATTTGACTATTATACTGTAGTCATAATTTGGTTCCTGCCTGATGTGATGCAGACATTTGATCACTAACTTTAGACTCCACAGACACCCCACCCCTCACCTGTCTAACTAGTATATTATTCAACTGAACATAGCTCCTAAAGACAAGTACATTAACATTTTATGGCTTCTCCTTGTGAAATACGAGACGAGAGCTACCATAGCTGACCCCAGTGAATGGCAAGAGGAACAGGTGCCTTTTATGGCGAAATTCAGTTTATAAAGAAATTACTGAGGATATGGCTTCTGCACAGGGTGTAGAGCAAAACACTTAACCCAAAGTTGCCCGTTGGCCAAGGTGCTCCCTCACTAGTGTATGTGTGTGTTAATGATTGTGTCGGAGTGTGATTGCATGTGCAAATGGGCAAACAGTGCAAAGTGCTTTGACTGCACTTTAGCATAGAAAAGACCATTTACCATTTTGTTCTTTGACATAAATGGTCCCAGGGTGACAAGTAGATTATAAAACTTTCTCATACTTAAGAACAATGTAGGAAAACTTAAACCAAGTGTTAGAAGAATCGAAATGCTCACAAGCAACAGAAACAGCTGCCTTTTATTATTTTGATTTTTCCACATTCAGTACAGTATAACACTAACATTCCAGTCCTAGAAATAATCATTATCTCCTGTCTATGGATGACCTACAGTGAAAAAAAGCAGCCTATGCAACATATGTATTTTCATATGAATTGTCATATGATGTATTTGCCCCAAATACTACGGCAAATTTGTTCACAGTGGCCGTTAAGAGAAATCCTATAATCTTCCAAAAGTCCTAAATCCTATAGACTTTTCACACCTACACTGCAGCACTTCTGTTACATGAAGTTGATTTCACTCTTTAATTAGTGCTTGTAAGAGATTACCACTCCATCCAGGCTGAAAGCAATTGATTACAGTTTATGTGTGAAGTATGATTTCACTCTGCTGTGCTCCTATAAAGAAAACTCAGTTCTCCAAATATCTCTGTCTATATTTCATGCATCACCAGAGATTCCATGACAAGCAGGAAACCGTCATAAATGTGTTCATATAAATTAGTTAACACAGTTAGCAAAGTGACTGAAACTAACACCTTATCATAACAGAAGTAATGGTGCACAGTTATGTAAAAATATATCCAGGCCAAATTCTATTCACTATCACCACCATGTGGCAGGAATAAGAACTAGATGCAGGGGTGACAATGATCCCTACACGTTATACTGTTGATAAAATACTAACAAATAAAAAGAGGACATAAGTTGTTCACTAAAGCTGTGAAATTATATCAATTAATATAAAGTTTAATGGGAAATGAATTATTTTCACCAGAGGATGATGGACTTCCTGAAAAGCTTAAATGCCAAGTTTAAATCCATCTTTTACAAATTGATTTATATACAGCAAAACCAGATAACCTATCATTAGTGATAAAATATTTTGAGTGGAATTTTTAAAGCTATGTAAGAGCACACTTTGGATTTGTTAACACTGCTGGAAAAACAAACCTTCTTAATACTTGGCTATCACTTCCTTTCTGTCCAAATTTCCCTTCCCATCAACAGGAGGCAGAATTAAATGGAAAGTAACATTTTTCCATGGAAAAATAATGGAATGAACAGCACAATCATAACAAGGACGATAACCTCAGACACTTCACTTCTCCTGCCGTGAATTCCCTTCATTCTGTCCTTCAGTTTCCTATTTGCCAAGCAGAGGAACAGAGCTTTGTCTCCATATCAAACAGGATCACTGGACAGTGAGCCTCGATTCCCCGTGGCATGACTGACACTGATCACACACACACACACACACACACACACAACTATGCAAAACCTCATCACCCTCTGGAAAATAAATCCCCTGCGCCTATTGTTATTTAATACAACTATGGTCAACACTTTTCTTTTGACCACAACAAACTATCACTAAGTTACATCTAAATACGTTTTAATGATCTGTAAAGCAAATTAGCTGGTGTAATATTATAGAAATACGAGACATAAAAGAAAAACACCCTTAAGTGCCAGGTAATCCTGGACTGAGATTTAACTAAGTTAACAATTTAAACTTAACTTAATCTTATACGAACAATCTGTTGCGCCTCAACTACGCTGCCTTTAATTAGCGTTAAAGTCCATTCAGCGAGTTACACACGTTATAAACAGAAAAGACAGTAAACCTGTCAGTCTGCTATGGTCAGTGTTTTGCCTCAGTGCTACTTTATAAGAGGCTAAACTTAGCCAGCTAACAGCTAAGCTAGCTCAGTTTGACAAGCTAGTACGTTAGCTAGCCAGTCAACTTGAAGGAGCTACAATAAATACATAAAATGCCCGACTTACTTTTTTCACTTTTTTCACATCATCCTCCATTTCTGCGTAGCGGTCCTCTTCTTCATATTCAGTTCAGCGCGGAGATCCAGAGGAGACAAGACAACACTCATCTAACAGCAGTTAGCTTGCTTGCTAGCCTGGCTAGCCTTGGTGAAGTACTGCCCGAAGTTAAGCTGTTAGCAAAACGCCATGCTGATGTTTGCCTTCTTCCTCAACCTTTAGAAAAACGCCTGCGTGGCACTGGTGTAAAAGTCGCACGTTTCAGTGCAGCTAAAACAACTAAACAAACACCCTGTGAATAAGACCAACTAGGACGAGACAGCCAAAACTTTTCAATCGTGCCGCCATTTTGGGCGTTAAACTGCGGTCCATCATGCTTTGCTTCGCTCAAACCAAAACAGCTGCTGCCGCTGCTGTGTTTGTGTCTGCAGGATGACAGCAGTGTTGACACCCCGTGTGCATCCTTTCTGGGTTTTTACTATAACCATAAAACATTTCTTTTTTTCAGGGGACAGAAAATCACTTCATAGCTCTGAACTATAGCCATAAATTCAGAGTGACTTTGTTATTTTTGCTGCAAATGTCTTTTAGATGTTCTACTTCAAAAGCTTTACAAATGGCATGACCCAATTTCTTCATATCCTGTGAAGTGTTTTTTAAGTAAATGCTAAAGTACTGAGTCTGAATGTGTATCAGGAAAGGTCTGGATGAATTTTAATATTTGTTAATTTTATGTTTAGGTCTGTGGGACATTATTTGTTTTTTTATATACTCTATAGAGTTCTAAGCAAATCTAATCTCACAATATACTGAATATTTTACATTTTTTAACCTCACACTCAGCTGCCCGATAATCACTATGTAAACTATGCCACATTAAAACATCTATAATTTAACCATTTTCCCAATTTGCAACAGGAATTCATTCATAATTAGTGATCAGGTGGTGAGTGAAAAGAATAGCAAAATGCCTGGAACTAGTGTAAATTAGAAACCCTTACATGACCATGGTTCAACCGCACCTGTGTTCTCATTCTTTTCTCCCTTTAGATAAATAGATAGATAGATAGATAGATAGATAGATAGATAGATAGATAGATAGATAGATAGATAGATAGATAGATAGATACTTTATTGATCCCAGAGGAAATTCATTTTTTAAAAAATATATATAATAGTCTATAGTGTAGGTCACATTTTACTTGTATGCAGGCCTTTTATTGCAGCCACTTTCACCTGTCAAAATGTGAGATGTGCATGTGAATACAGTACTGATATATTGTGCACTTTCAAATACTATATTTATTTTTCTCTTCTGGGATGAACAGTCTGATATATGAATCTACAGTAAGGCTTAACATTACATTTTCAGCATAATATTTCTCTTTTCATCTAAAAACCAAAACATACAAAAAGAACTTTAGCACCATATGTTATTAATAATATTCATATTGTTCCCAAAAATAGGGCGAAGGTACAATACTGGACATCAGTCTTGCTTTTTTAAAGAACTGGGATTCCATGAAACAATTTACTTACATTTTATATTTAACAACAACAAAGAAATCATTCCTTATATGTTCTCAGTCACAACATAAGTTGTATGAGTACACTTTCATAAAGACATGGCAATCTGCCTCGCATTGTGCAAACTTTTGGAATACCCCACATAAATCATTTAACCTAGAGAGTATCCTCATAGGTCTGTGAAATACACCAACAAGCTCGCACAATCTAGAAACCGACTGAATATAAACAAAGCAATATTTCCCAACACCTTTGATAACAATTTCAAAAATCAGCAGCAATTAATATGACAACCATAGTTGCTTCATTTGAATATCAAAACCATTTTTAAACAAAATATTACAGCCAATTCTACAATAACAACAAAAATAGATACACACAGATTAAGGACATATAGATGACAGGAATTTACAACACAGCAATCACGTTCTATATATTTTTTTTTTACCCAAATTCCAGTAGCAGAAGTACATTTGTGCTCCTGTGTGTTTGCCAAAAAGATGCATTTTGTCATCTGCCAGTTTCATTCTCTCAGAGAAAATCAAGGAAAGAAAATCCTAGTGCAGATTGAATCATAATAAAACAAAAATCATACTGTATGTTGAAACCAGTATAATACATATATGAAAAGAAGAGTAACTGTTGTTTTTTGTGCAGGTTGGAAAATCAAAGTGGCACCATAGAGAGTTGAGTTCTGCTGTAAACTGCGGATTTGAGGTGCTAGCTCTTGAGCATTTTGAGATTGCAAGTTTGTGGGGTGCAGGCTCTCTCAGTCAACCCGGAAGGCCATGTTCTCAAAAAGCCAAAAAGTGGACTCTGAAGTCCACAGTGGTAGCACCTTTTCAATGTATTTGTTCAGCACCAGGTTATTAAAAAAAACAAAAAAGAAACCAAAGTAAAAGAACACAATGCACCGTTTTATCATCTGAACACACTGCTCCAATGGTCAAACAGGGTCGTGACACAAAGGTACAGACTTAAACCGAGTCAAACACTACAATGACCTGCTGCTACACATTAATGCAGAAATAAGAGGGTTTGTTGTGCAGCCGAAAGCACTTACATGCTAAATGTCGAGGGTTACCTCACAATGGGTTCTAAAGACATGCGGGGAAGTGGTAGGAAAAGCAGAAAATGAGGTTTTTCAAAAGTGAATCAGTAATTGAGCCTGTGTCGTCATTCCATTGTAAGAAAATGCAACATAATTGACGTTTGCGCATTTTGTCATCATTGACTTCTTCCATGTTTTATTCCAACTGCAGGCATTATTGTTTTGGCTAGAGGATGTATTGTTCACACGAGACAAACGACACAGAAAGATTACGTCTTGGCACTACAAATCATTCATCATTGCAAGACAGAAGAAGATGTAAAGGCATAGACAAAAGTACAAAACAATCATTGACCAAATCGTTCAGTATCGTGGCTGCCACCTGTTATGACTACCCACTAAACAGTCCAAAATTAACACCTTTGAGCTCAGTCTGAACTACTTTTCGTAATTTGCTGAATCAGCTGGGGCTTTAGTGATTCAGCTTACTCAGATATAATAAATGTGAAGAACCCTATGTTCAAGTACAGAAATGTTCAGTATTGCCTTATTGTTTTGTCTACATCTTTGAGGGAACCAGTAATTGGGTTTCATACAGTACCCATCACTTGGTTCTGTCACACTGTAAAGTTTTGTTGGAACTAGGTAACAGTGCGATCCTGTAGATGACAACTTGGATGAAACTATGAGAGTAAATAGTGCCATCAACTGAGGTGTAAGCTGACAACTGAGAACTAGACTTGATCTGGTTTTTTGGAGACAGGGAGAATATTGTTTGGTGTGGTCATCTTGGTGAGTGCGCTGGCACATGAAACGAGTAAAGAAAGACATTGGCATTGTTGTTTGCGGACCTGGCTGCCATGGCTGGACTGAAGCACCCAAAGTAACAAGGCACAACAAGGACTGAGAAGAACAAATTTGCTGTTCAAATGCTCTTGCTGTGTGTTGTGGCTGTTGATGGATGTAGAGTTGGGCAAGGTAACCTGCCAAAAGCAATTCTTTATAGCTGATTTTGCTGTGACAGCTTCTAACAGCTTCTACTTTCATGCTTTTTCAAGCTTAGTCCTTGAAACCCGTGTATAATTTTAAGAAAATCAGAAAAATACATAAAAACTAAAACCCACTTACTAATTGGCTTCTAGCTAATCATTTTTACTAGATAAAGAATGTGGCAAAAATGATGATTATTCTGTAGAAATAGTAAAATATCCTACATGTTTTGTAAAAATCCAGACTTGTACATTTAGACACTTTGTAGACTTAATTAAAATCAATCAGTTTAACTACTACTATCCTAATGACACAGTTATGCAAGCATATATATTATGTGTTAAACAACATTAAGCACCACTAGATGAAATGCAGCCCAGTTGTACATAATCGTGTTGATGTGTATGATGCTATATAATACTATTGTCCCACACACACACACGCATACAAATGAATGAATCACAGTGTATTTGCACCTGATTTGGACATGTGTCCATGTCTGGAAAAGGTCAGCAGTGTTTAGAAAGGATGCACCGTATGCCAGGCAGCCAACCACCACAAAAAACTGCCCCTCCCCCCTAATAATAACCAATCAAAAACAACAAAAACAAAATGTGCAAACCATAAATTAGTGGTACAATCCCAGCCGAGGAATGGTCCAGGATGCAATATGTTAAGGAAAAAAATGGAGACCCTTGAGGACATGCCTGGGGATGAGAACTGCACTGAGACACCCCTGAGTCAGCTGGTTCAGTGGTCTTGTTTGTTGGTCCTGAGGAACCCCTGTATTGGCTGTTTTGCTTAGTTTTTTTTTTTGTTTGTTTGTTTAACAATACTTATTATTCATTATTCATTCACTGACTAACTATTAACATGGCTGTTTATTCACTACAACAGAGAGGAGCTACTCTGACTACTATGGTAAACAATAAACAAGTTAGTTGTTTGCATACACATCTACATCATAAGTTATGAAGATGTTTGCTCCACTCTAGCTGACCCAACAGTTCTCAATTACTCAGGGCTGAACATCGCTTTTAAGCTGAAGGGTGGCAGACCCTGGATGTTGAAGCTCTTTATGGCAGTGTACCTCATTGCATGTTCTCATGACAGGATCTCCAGTTGTTCAGCCTCAACCCCGTTGTTCAGTTACCAGAGAATGTGAGAGTGTACCAAGGCCCAGCACCACAGAGATGGGGAAGAGGGTGGAGCAGCAACCAAGGATGGAGCTGAACATTTAGCGAGAGAACAGAATTGTGGGAAAGGGCCGAAGACACATACCCACCAGAATGCAAGCATACATACACCCTCTAGCAATATATACTGTAAGTTGTACAGTACAAACTGAGAGGCAAGCACACATTAAGCACACTAGGAGTCATACACCATACTCCAGTCAGGCCCTTTATCACAATCTGTCCTAATGTTCTTTTCCAATCCTGGCAAAAACCCCTCTCGCCTTTAGCCTGGACTTACATGGCATCTGCCTTTTACAGTACGATGTTAGCAGGCACATTTGGCCACAGCTAAACAGAAAGCCAGTGAGCCAGGAAAAAGGAATCTCTGTTTTGTGTAGGGCTCTTGGGCATCCCTTTGTTGGGTGCATTTGTACTAATGCCTCTTACTAAAGTCATGCCAAACACTACAATGTAAAAACACACACATTATATATTCAGATGAATCATTGAGTAATTAGATAAAATTGGAGTATGAAATGCATTCATTTTTCTCATGAATTGTTCAGTAGCCCTCTGGAAATTTTAGTCAAGCTCCTTTGACCTAGAAGGCATGTTTTCTTTTCCTTATTTAATTTTTTCTTGTCTGAATACAGTAGTTGTCCCACAGATTCAGCTGGAAGGTGGGCATATCACTGTATTAACTGTTACTCAGCAGGCCTTTAGATGGCACACATTTTGCACAAACTCATTCTACTGGTTCGAGGGGTCAGATAAGTTGGAAAGACAGTACTGAAAGATGAGATTTGGCTTAGTTTCAACTGCACTAGCAGGTGCTAGAGCAGTCGCCCTGTACACCCATATCAGAGTATAACCTCTTTAAGGGCACACTGATGCTGAGGAGTATACCTTTTAACACTGCAATATGTTTTGTTATGTAAAAAAGGTGTGTTCTGGCAAAATATAGTTATGTCAGTGGCTATAAATGTGGACACGAATACGCACTTAAGTATAATAGCATAGAAATATTTTCTCAGATTTGTCTTTTTTTTTTTTTCAAGAACTTATTACAAGTCCTTGCACCCAATAAGCGTATATTAATGAACCCAAAACATCTGTTGATAAGGAAACAAAATAGGGAGGCTGGAAAAGGGAGTACTTTCGAGGATTCAGAAGGGAATGGTGGAGGATTCCTTAAAGGCTGTCTTTGCACTTCAAAAAAGTGCATGTTGATACACAAGTACACATTAGTGCACTTCTAAACTTTACTAAATACCTACGGTCTTAAAAAAAAGTATTTGGAATGTATTTACTATGAGTTTCTACCCACCAATGTAAAACCCTTGTGCTCATTTCAGCTACGTTCAGTATTCCTTTCATTGTGTTTTTTTTTTTTGTTTGTTTGTTTTTTTTTTTTTTGTTACCTCAAGTAATCATCTTAATATTTTGTGCTGTCACATCTACTGGCAAACATGACCAAGTAAGTAAGGCGTGCTGTTACAGCTTGCCACTGGAGGGCAGTCTGCACTTTAAAAATTCAGTATGAGGGTGGAACTGATTGAAGGTCAGTGTGCTTTTTTTTTTCTCCTTCCATACATGATGTGATTACGATTTGGGATTCTGAACAAAAATAGTACAGCCAGAATACACTTAAGCCACGTGAGCCCACAGAGAGGAAACCCAAGTTGGATTGCTTCTCTAAGACACATCTTTGATTGTGTCCTTCTATAATTTACAGTATCATAATAGAAATGTCAGTGCTTTAATTCATGGGCTTGGTAAACATTATCATACATTTCAATGATTTACATAGAGAATGGCAGTAAATGTTGGGGTGTGCAAAGACCTGCCCCATCTGAGACTCTCCTCCATCATTCCCATCAGGCTTTGCACCAGTCCCATGTCACAGGGACATACAATATGCCCTTCACGTATTCACAGGTTGAATCACCAATACAGTATAATGTATTAAACACATTTCATAATGAAACATTCATATGTTATCTACACACTCATACAGAACCCTGCTCTATCAATAAAGAGGGATTTATATGAGACTTCTGTATATTTCACATAAGATACTGTAGGTTCATAATTTTACTGTATGTTTTTTTTCCAAAAATAAATTATGACTGTGAGTTTTGACACAAAATCTCGACAGATTTTCAGTTGACAAAACACACATCTCCTGCAGGAAAACTGAATGATAGAGGAGAGGAATGAGCTGAGTGTCAAATGGAAAGAGATAATATCTGGAGAGGAGGATGAGCATAATGAAAGTTGTGTGTAAGAGGGGGTGACAAAGCTCGGGGAGGATGCCTTTAGAGGGAGGATTCATACTGCAGGAGTTCATAAAGAAGCGGACCGTCCCTGTACCTGATGCCCACCGCATTAGGGCTAATATACTGCAGCACATTTATGGTCCTGCGCAGGCGCCGATCCACAAAGTGTGCATCCCAGGCTGGGTAGCGTTTTCTGGGCATGTCTATCTTGATGAGGGGACCCTCAGGCCGGATGGGTCTGCCGGCTGCATCCACAGGCTCTGTGGACCTCACCTGGAAAACTGGAAGGCAGGTGTCCGTGGCTGTCTCATCTGACTCCACATGTTCCCCTGCCAGACCGCGTGTAGGGGTTGCTTGAGAGCCACGGGGGCCCGGTGTAGGGGCCATGGGCTCGGCCTCGGGGGGTAATGGAAGGCCCCACAGCAGCTCAGCACAGCAGGAACTGGCAAGCACCCTCAGCCGTGGGCCCATGGGATGTAGGACCCCGTAATAGAGAACCATACAGGCCACACCTGAGGCAAAGCACAGGAAGACGCCACAGAGGGCAAAAGAAGCATAGGCGTCAGTGGTGGCTGGGTCACGGTATGCATACCAAAGGGAGCTGAGGATGGCATTCTCTAACAGTACTACTGTGTAATACGCCACCATTCTGTACCGCGTCCGGCCCTCCCGTACATTGAACCAACAGAAGACATAGACCACGCCCACCACCATGTTAAACAGTACCTCCTCCCACTTGGACATGCAGAAGTCGGTGCCGCCATGGATGACCCAGAAAGCCATGGCACACCAGTGGAGCACCACAAAAATGCCAAAGTAGATGTGAAAAACAGAGGCAAATAGGGCAAAGGAGAGCACCCGTGAGGAGATGGTAAAAAGGCGCCAGAAGAGATGCACCAGGGCACCTCGGTAACTCATGCTCTTCTTGTCGTCACGTGAATCACGCAGGAGTTTGTGGTAAGAGGCTAGCACCCAGGCCAGGGACAGGAGGGAGGACATGGCAGAAACACCTGGGAATATAGACAGGGAGAGACAGAGTAATTGCAGAGAAAGACTAAGAATGACAGATACTGATAGATCGTTCTAAAAACAACAAGACTGCAAGAAAATTCCTATTTTAACTATAAAGTATAACACAATAGGAATTGTGGTTTTGTCTTGACTTGGCTGCCATTCGACTCAATGTACGCAGTAGGTTTTATTTCTACTAAAGCAGTTTATTACATTTTTGAAAGGCACATCATTACCAAACTCATCATAGGTTGTTCAGTCAACTCAAGCTCCATTTAGTGCACCAATTCAGTTTCCTTAAGACGTGTAGAATCATAGAGACAGAGCAGCTATATCAACAGCAACCTGCTGCATGAAAAATTATTATCTGCAAAGCAGCAGCAAGGTGCCTCTCAGCAAATGTATTGATGGCACTTCTATAGACACCCTGACAGAGAAGAGCATCACTTGTTATGTCTGAATTACATGAGGAAATTGGAATTGTAAAAGAGGACTCAATAACAAGAATGATGAATGTTGGAATTTTTTTTAGAATGTGCGCTCTAAATAAAGTGATATGTGAGCTTCACAGAAACCTAATTGTCACATAAAATCAGCATCATCTGAAAACTACAGTACAATGCAAAAAAGACAGATAAGAGATGTATCAGACAAAACACAGGAGAATTAGACTGTTAGTGTTATTTGCATAGAGCATTAGGGAACCCCTTACACTGCAGCCACTCAGCCTTGTTGCTCTGGATCATGATGCAGAGCTGCAGCACCAGCTGAGGGGCGCTTTCTAAGAAGGTCTCTAGCAGTCGCAGCATGTTGACATCGGCATACTCGTACATCATGGCCCAGTAAAAACGCCGCTGGTTCTCCTTCTGCCGGTGAATTTGTATGCCAAGATACATGGTGCGGATGTACCTGCAGAGAGAAGACGGAGACAATTAGACAACTCCAACAAAAATTCAGACATAATTCTGGTGTGTCAGAGAATGATGATATGTGACCCAAAGACCCGTACAGCATAAAGTCATAGTTTGCTTGCACATGGCTGAATTTTGACAACACTAGAGGGCATGCTTTGCTACATTTTATAATACACAGAAATATATCCATCTGTATTTATTAGGAGTTTATCACTGGGTTCTGAATTAGTTAAAGGGAAGTTTAAGACTTTTGTGAACACAAGCAACTGACTCACAAAAGCTATAAAAATAAATAACTGACAAAAACAGAAAAATAAAAGAATAAGACCAATGCAATTAGGAGTGAAGAAAAACTCAAATCAAATATACATCAAATATATCAAAATATATCCATCTTCATTTTTAGGTTCTGCTACAAATAGCATCTGTTTTCATTTATTTATTAAGGCATACATAATAATAAATGAATAATCCATCTGGTAAAAATATGTGGATTTCGATTGCTAAAACAACAATAGGACAGAAAGAACAAAAAAATGCAGGTTTACTACACAGTGTCACTGGCTTTTGTAAAGCAGTAGTGAGAAAAGCATCACTGGTATGACCTGATTAAAAACATAATCCTCGCTATGGCCTGAAGGTGTGGTTATTGAGCTTGTTACAGGATGCACATAGTAAGCAAGGCAATAATCTTTCTCTTAAGTGCACCACCTGACCCATATTGTCAGCTGCTGCAGTGGCTATTTTCATAAGTGATGGGTTTCATAATGGTGAAGTGACTCTGGTGAAGCCAGGGAGATGGTAGGTAATGCAGCCGAGAGGTGGCAATTAATTGAATCAAGCTCCTGTTGCAATCTAAGCTTTGCTGCCGTTGCTCTTCTTTATAAGGACAAGACACCGATAGTCACTGCTGAGCAAAAGTGTAATATGCTCAGGACTGTGGTTTAGCTAATTACGATCATTATCTTGTTTGGGTATGGATTTGTTTTGAAATGTAATACTGCAGGTGGAGCCTCCAATTAGCATGGACAGAAGAAGAAGAGAAGTAAACAATAACCATCAAGTGGATCGAAGCTTTGGACATCATGCCACATACTTATTCTGTAAAAACGTCAATCCATCTGACAAAAGAAAATCAAGACAACAAACAAAAGGAAAACAGAAAGTCTGGCAGGCTTTTATCCTCTCCTCAAACATGTTTGACCAAGTCTGGCTGTAGGGAAAAGAATAGCTGAAATCAGTATGATAGTTACAGTAGTTTATAGTTATCTTAACTGTGACTATGGTCATTGCATATCGGGTGGTAGCTGCAGGGTCTATCTGCCTGAGCTGGCAGAGTGGCCAAATAAATCCAGCACTTGATGTGCAGGCAGTCATCCGAGGACAATAGTGTAGCAAGGACAGAAATAGACTAGACAGTGGCACTCCCATGAACAAACTGAGAGGCAATGGATCTAAATTCACTTCCAAAATGTGAGACACAAATTCACTGCAGCATAACAAACAAAACCAGGAAATGCTTATGAGTGTTTTTTTTTTCAACATAATTAGCTTCTGCAGTCACTACTGGAAAAGAGATTATTGCTTAATTTGAAATGAGGTTGAGAACAGTGCACTGTAAAGAACTGTCTAGTAGGGCTTGATTGGGTTTGGTTATTGTTTTTACTGAGAGTTGAACATTAAACAGTTCCTACTGTATACAGTACAAATGAATTGTCCTGGGTAATGGAAAAATGAGTTTCAATGATTGATTATTCTTAGTGATTAGGATTTTTATTGTTTCAGGTTTCAAGGCTTATGTGTTTTTCATAATCATATCTGATGTTTATGTTCTTCTTGACCTAGTATGATCTGCCACTAAGGGACACAGTGTTCTCAAGGGTGTTAGTGAGGAGTATCTGGGAGAAAGGTTCCTTAGGACACTAGGTGTGAGGAAGGGACAAGTATAAGAGAGCACGCCCAGGATGGAGGGTTAACCGTCAAATTAGAACATAGAGTTTTAGAATATAGCCTTATTAGGGAATCACTTTGTAGAACAATAGGGAAGTAAAGACTTAATCATCTGATTATGTAAATGATTATTTGCATTTACTTTGCATGTCTGTATAAGTAGCAGCCTCAGCCTACTAGGAGCTGAGCAACTGGGGAACAACTGGGGAAGACTCTGATCAATTGTGTTCTATTCTGTTTTGCTCCTTTCTTGCAAGAAATATATTCTGAAAAGACAATCTGTCTGCACGCTCTGTATTGCTCATCCAACGGGTTTTGCCACAACACCTGATACCATGAGAACATGTTCACAGTATCTCATTATATGCTGTGAACACAAAACAGGCAAATTCTTTTCTTGTCATCACAAAAAAATCCCACAAAAAAAAAAGATTTAATAGTGGGAGATTTTATTTTGAGAGAAATAAGACACTTTCTAGCAAAAAATAATAAACTTTTTTACTTCCTGCAAGACAGCATCTTTTGCTTCTTCTTTACACAAACCTGGTAAACCCTGCATAGTGTAGTCCCACCACTGGATCATTGGTGTTTGACCATCATGCAAGTGTT
Source organism: Mastacembelus armatus (assembly GCF_900324485.2). Taxonomy (NCBI): domain Eukaryota; kingdom Metazoa; phylum Chordata; class Actinopteri; order Synbranchiformes; family Mastacembelidae; genus Mastacembelus; species Mastacembelus armatus. Next base: position 12,388,763 of record NC_046656.1, read on the forward strand.
TTCTTATGAAAAACAGAATACACATACTGTATACAGTTATTATCCATTTATTGTAACACAAGATACACAATGATGGCCCCAGGAGGATCTATTCCTTCCTTAATACTGTTTCATGCTGCTAATGCACATGGTTAAAAAAAGAAAGGTTCTGGAGGGGCAAGGAAATTTAGGATCACAGGAATAGTGGACTTTCTTGGGACAGTGGACAGGGAGATCAAGAGAGGGGGCACAATGGACAAATGTTTTTTGGGATCGATAGCTCTGGGCTGTAAGAGGCATCATTATATCCAGAGGTAGAGCCTGGCATTCCATGACATTTTCAGTCGAACTGGTAAATGTCAGATGGAACAAGTGAAACCCTCTCTTTCACTAATGACATGCCACAGAGACCTACACAGACTTTTTGTCTTCATCCCCCAATTTCCATTAGTCTATGTGTTCCAGTGATATGTCTCACTGGTCTGTAGGGCCTCCTTCAGAAACAGTCATTTTCATGGCTGCCTCGCTTTGGAAAGAAAAAAAAAAAAAAAAAAAAGCTACAGCCAGGCTAGCAGCTCTGTGGAGATGTACAGCAGCTCATCCAGCTAAAAGGTCGATGTCAGCATCCTAACGTGTTCACAGTAACAACGCTAACATACCGGTGTTTTGCATGTGAATGTGTGCATACAACGCACACCATTTATTTGAGTATAGAACACACCAACATTGTTAGTGCCTAAAAATGCAATGGTCACGATGCTAAATAACAAGATATGGTTGTATATATATACAGTTGCAGTGCTAGAGCATAACATTCATTTTAAACTGATAATTAACAACTCAGCTCTAATTTCAAACAGGGTAATAGAGAGTTCTCCCTGTTCTTAGACAGTATGTGCCACTTTCCTCTCTAGTAACAGTTTGTTAGTTTTTTTTTTTTCACTTGGTATCAAACAAACAAACAAACAAAAAAACTGTTGTACAGTTAAACACTTTGAGTTTCACACCTGTCAGAAAAATCTGAACTCACTCCATCACACTGCCAACACACATATAGTACATGCCTTCACAAGAACCTCACACACATCCCGCAATAGTGATGCACACTGTTAACACTCCCACTGTGCCTTTTCAGATGTAGTAACACAACACTCCCTAAAAATAAGCACACACATGCAAACACACACACACACACACACACACACACTGACATACACGTACTTGTCAGTGCTGTAGGTAATAGGGGATTTCCTGTCTATTCCAGACACATTTGTCAGATGGATCTATCTCTCTGTCTTCCTCCCCCTTGCCTCCCACCCTCAGTCCACTTAAGCTGCGGTCCACTCCTTGATGCTTTCCTCTCCCCCCTTCCCTTTTAGCTCCATAGCTCCTCTCCACGGCTCCTCATGAATTATTTGTGGCAAGATCATAGCAATCGCTCATGGCTCATTAAGCAGCATACGCATGGCCTAACAGCTCAACGCTATGCCGGGGTCATGTTCCAAGCTCAGCCGTCTGCCATTGCTGTCGAGAAACAGGCCACCATTAACCCTCACCACCATGACCACACTACACAAACATGTAGCCAATCGCAATCAAACACACAACAGCTTCCGATTTGCCCACATCTCACTTCACTAACCAAAGGAAGACATCCAGGTATAGACATGAAACTGTAATTACAATCTTTGCATGAGTAGACATCTTGAGATCTGAGCAGGACAGGTGGAATGACACACACACACACACACACACACATCACATGGATGACTGACTGCCTGGCCGTGTTGTTCCTCCCTGTCCTCCACTGACTGATAATTCACCCAACCACATTTACACTAATCCCTTGAGTGCATGGTTATAAGGATCACACACTCACCTAGCTAAGTTTGACAGCATCTAAGTCACGCTCTTGGGAAGGATCAACAGCTCAGACTGCGTTCATATCTTGTCATAAGCTGATTCATAAGAAGATCACAAGTACTATTACAGCAGCATGAAGCAGAGTTTATGCGTTGTCTGTTAACAGGTGGAATCTGGCAAAACACTAAGCATGGGGGACACATAACATGAGCAAGGCCTGAGGGTTTATTAAAAAGTCTATGTGTGGAAGGTGGAGGCAATGCCAGATGCGGTGAGTCACACCCTGAGTCACTCCGAGGGAGTGCACATCGACTCTCAATGAGGTTAAAACCTCCTTTATCAGGGAGATTTAAATGTATCTCCCTATTTTGCTCAATATGTTCACTTCTCTGTTTTTCACTCTTTTCATAATTCTTCCAAACACCCCACTCTGCAACCAGAACAAAATTCAATTTCTGTGTGGACATTTTTCTTCTTTTTGAAAGCTGATTTTTCTCCCCCCCCGAGGATGGTGACGGAGTGTGTGGTGTGTGTGGGTGTGTGTGGGAGGAGTGTAACAGTTATTGCAGGTACTGCCTAGTCATGGCCATTCTGTCTCCTCTCTCCCTCTAAAGTTTTGCTTTCTTTCCACCCTTTCGGTGATTTTTCATCTTTGACACATTGATTTTCAAAACATTAACCAGCAGCTGCTTTAAAAAAATCAATGAACTGTTTGGATTGATTTTTAAGTAAAAATGCTAATGCTGCTTTTCTCTTTATGTTGTCTTCTTTTGGTCTAAGACCAAAATTCACAACTTGTAATCAGTAACAGTAGAGACATAGACATAGAGACATATTTTCTTCCGTTATGCTCCTGCGCAGCCTTTTTGAAGCACTTGTATGTGAGTGCGGCAAAAAGTACTGTTGTGGCATTTTATCAAAGTGTGACAGGAACAGATTTTTCTGTCCCCCAGAGCAAAGTTACCTCACTGGGATGACAGCAGTGGGAACACACAGATCGCTGTCTACCTATGAATGGCTAATAGCATTTCTAGTGATACCCTGTTGATTTTTAAAGACTGTCTTGCCACTCAATCATAGTGAGGTCAGCAGTACAGGCCAGCTACTAAAAACTGACAGGGATTCAGTGTCTTGCTCAAGGACACTTCAGCAGACTGTCTCGCAAATCTGTTTCCTTTTGCCCTTTACAGTAAATGAAAGTATCACAGTTCCAGCGGGAGTTTAACAGCGATGTCAGTGTTGTTATTCATCATTTGCCAATTTGTACAGTGCCAAGGAAAACTGTTATGGAAGCCTTCTCTTCCACTCAGCATCTCAGCTTCAATGTGAGAGAAATAGAAACAAATTTAAAATACAACATTGGTATTTTCAAAAACAGTTAATGCTTATGTATGTCAGTGTCAGGGATTTTTGAACTGGCCTTAAACCCACTGAGGTTCAGCGTAGCTCAGTGGGCTTCTCCCACTGATCCCATATCAGATATGTCTTTATCCTTCAAATAGCAGAAAATAACACTGGATGAAAGTCTGGCTATAGTTAAGATCTGAGTCCTACAGGCTATTTAGATACACTCACATAGAAACACACAACGATCTGTGACTGGTGCCTTTGGGCGATTCCTTCACTGTGAGTCGCTGGAATGTTGAATAGAGACCAGGTTGACATGATGCAAGCTGAAAGCAATGGGGAGCAGCAAGTTGAAATGAGAGATGCTGTGTCAAATCTGCTTCGCCCTGTCAGTTTTTGAAGTGTGTACTGGTTAACCACCTCTGACGTCTTCACTAAATATTATCACTGTAAATAAAACACTTCATATGTATATGGTTTATTAGAAGAGGTGATATATGATTATTTTCCCACAATTCCATTGATTCAGACCAGTTGAGAAAAAAAAAACATTCACATCATGTTCTTGGTCAGAGAAAATGATTATATTAATATTAGAGCAGTTACATTGGTAACCAAATGTTGATTTTGCCAAACAGTATGAGAAAATCAACATCTCCTAAAAATGAAGCAACAGGGTGGAGACAGTTAGCTTAGCTTAGCATTAAGTTAATCAACTATCACTATGAATTAAATATAGAAGAAAAGTGATAGATTTGATACTTCATGTGGCAGTGTCACAAAAGCTTCTGTGCCTGTGTAAACAGCAAACAATGACCTCCAGTACGTATAGTAGCTCTCTGCTCTTTTGCTTTTCCTCTGTGCACAGCCAGTCATTTGTCACCATTAGCAGTGGTCCCCAGATACACCAACTCATTGCACTGTGATCATGTGACATTGTGCCACCACTAAGAAGTAGAAAGCAGAGAGGAGAGGATAGAAAAGAAGAAACCAGATGAATGGACATAAAATGATAAAAATGAAGTAGAGAATAAATGAAAGTGAAGAAGAGGAGGAGTGACGCACACACAAAGAAGAGGGGGAGGAGAGGTACAGGTGTCATGTGATGGAGGCCTTAGAGTCTTCAGATGGATGGACAGTCAGAGTTTCAGGCTGATCTAAGATAATCTGGGGTCATTCTCCAATAATGGACTAAAACATGATACAGGTAAGGAGGTGCAGATTCAGTATCACTACTAAAGAGAAAAGATGCTGCCTTTCAGATACAGAATCATATTGATCTTTTCAGTTGGGCATTAGCAGCAATCATCAGCACTGGGGCTGCACTCTCCAATATCCAGATGGGTAATCAAATGAATGGTGAGCTTAATTAAATGACTGATTTGATTCAACAGATAAAATTGAAGCTGCATAATGCAGCGCTGCCCAATATTATGAAATAGGCATTATTGAGAGACTGTATAGTATACACCAAGCCTGCAGTCACCATAGTCTGAAGTATGTCACATTTCTTAAAACCCCTGTTACAGTAATGTTTACAGCAGATTTTATTATTATTTATATATTAGGCTTCAATTACAGTAATATTTTTTTTTAATTTTACTTTGTGGCCTTCTTCTACCTTAAAATGCTTTTCTTGGAGAAAACCTGTGTGACAGCCTGATGTGACATCCTCTTTCTTTTCCTTCTGTCTGTTTTTCACTCCCCCGTCCTCTACTGTTTTTGTGGCTGCTCCAGAGGAGGGACCAGATTATGTGTGGATTAAGAAAAAAAAAGGCTTGACCCACTTGCTTTTCAAAGAGCACCAAACCAGAAAGGGCCATGTGGAGGCAGGCTTCCATTTAGTGTCAGCATTTCTGCTTTACTGTGCCAGACACTTCTAGCTCATGTTTATTGCTCTTAAGACTATAATTAGCAGGGCAGGCTTATGGTGTTAAAATTCCTTTCTGACTGACTGAAAGTTTTCTGTGTAAATCTTCTCTATAATCACATCTCAGAGTCATTCTTCTTTCAGGGTTTGATGGGCTTGCGTGTAGGTTAGGTGGCATTATGCATTTTTCAAGTCCTGAAGATGGCACAAGAGTGGACGCCAAATCAGCACAGTGGGAGAAAAAAAAGAGGAAGGGAGGACAGAGACAGAGAGGAGAGGCAGTGGAGATAACCGCCCCAAAGAGAGTTGAGGAGAGAATAGAGAGAAGTGACAGTGTGATGTAGTGACAGAGGAAGTAGAAGGAGGCGGGATGCACTGAGAGTGGCATGACACAGACACAAGGCGAAGCTACTAGAGGTAGAAGAGAACCTGTGTGAAAGTGAGAGGAGAGTGAGAGAGGGTGGTGAGACAGAATGAGACCCAGGAGGTAAACTAATCACGAGCACGCAATGCAATTTTCTGGCTCTGTGCCTCCGCTCTACCATACTCCTCCCTCCTTCACTCTCGCTCCCTTCCTCCCACCACGCATCCCCTCTCTTCATCTCAGGGGCTCTTTTTACTATTCTGCTCACACACACTGTCTCTCGCTCTTCTATCTATCAGGCTGTACCATTTTAATGCTCCCCGCTTCTCTTTAGTATTGCCCAATAATCCCCTCTGGGTCCAAAAAATGGATCAAACCACTCTGGCCATCATCAGCATTCAAAAAAATTCAGTGGGTAAAGGAAGAGGGAATTTTAAAAAATGATTATTTCTTACTATTTTTGTGCTGAACAATGTATGAGATCAATGAACAATCCAGGTGTTTTTTGTAAGACATCCCTATGCTGGGCTTAGTGAGTGGCAAGGTGAATGCTGGGAAAATACGCCTATACAGACACCAGGAATAAAGCAAAATGATATAAAACAGCAACTGTCTGTTTGCATCAGGGAGGGTACATGTGTGTGCATAATGTGTGTTTCCCCCGAGGTGAAAGTGTTTAGGAAATGTTTGATATCGTTGCGGTAAAGGTTTGAAAGTGTATTCAGTCTCTTTCCCAAGCTCGGCGGCGGCGCCTGCCTGCCTCGCTGTTTTACAGCGCCTTGATGATGATGATAGATGTTCACTCCAGACATGCAAATAAAGGAGGCGGCTCCACAGAACTGTGCACACGCTTTCACTGACAAACACACGCAGAGCCACAGACACACCAGCACATGTGTATGTTTGACTATGATCAAGTCATCCATTGATATATTAATGTGCCTCTTTAGTTTATATACCCCTGGGAAAATGCAGAAAGCTCCCGCACAGCAGACTCAAAAGTGTCCTATTTTCACAGGCGCGCCGACTGGAGAGGAAGATTAGTCACGTAACATGCTAATTTGAAAAAAAGGCAGGCTTTTCTAAGAGGAAGGTGTGAATGTATGAGAGGAAAGCGAGCTAGCCCATTATTGACATGCAGTGTATATCGCCTCATCCATCATAAGTGACACTGCTATCGCCCCTGAGGCTTATAGACACACACTCACACACACACACAGTAACTATGGGATCCGCTTTTATAAGCTTATCAAATGTTTTCATGTTTGCACAATTGTATCAATGTGCACATCCTCTCTGTCACACTTGTGCCCACATCAACATGCCATTTCTCAAAGCATCTCATGAATATGATGGACGCAGTATAAATAAAACACCTATCATTGCTTCTAAAACACTCACTGCACAAACCTCTTCCTTTCAAGTAAACAGACTGACATACACAATTGCGTGCACACACACACACACAATCACATTTTTTACGCCAGACTTCACACCATCAGACAGTGTCACTATGGGAAAGCCCCGACTCCCATGCTAACCTAAGGGGATCCAGTGACACAAAGCATATGTGTGAACCCCCAAACTGCTAGTCAGTGACAGGCCCGCTGAGCAAAGTGTGTTGTGACAGATCAAAATATCAGCCTGGAAGGTGCAAGGAAGGAGTGAGGGAGACACACAGATGTAGAGAGAGAACACATTAAGTGGCCACTATAACAGCTAATCCAGAGATACTTCAGCTGTGTGAGGGACTTTAAGGTCACAGACAGGCACTAGTCTAACAGGGCTGCACAGCAAAAACTGAGAGAGGTATAGTTACTGACATTGAGAAAATAAATGAGTCATCATAGTTTCTTTGAGGAAACACACGCACACACACAAAGCTATAGTTGGAAAAAATATCTCTCCTGCATATTCCAGCACTTTCAGTCTCATGAATATCTTCCCCCCATCACCCAAACACTGGATAACACAATATGATTTTAATCCTCTGAGACAGTTGCATGGATTCCTGGTGTCACATTTTCCAGCTCTTAAACATTCACGCACACACAGAGTTGCAGACATAGCACACATGCAGAGACTCAAATGCATGGGAACTGCTGGGTTCGCTCTACCTTTCTGGGGTGGGGTGGTGGTCAGATAAAGAAAAGGATGAAAAAACGAGTCAGGGAATAGCGCCAGATCAATAGAGGTATCCTGGGAACCCTTCTTTTCTTTCCTGAATCTATGCAGGGAAGACAGACGCTGACAGGGCAAAGCCTCCTCTAGACACCGGATCTAAGCCTCTGCCCCCTCTGAGGGTCTTCATCAGTGCACAGTGTAAATGACTGGCTGTTTGAATGGATGCAAACATCTCTTGTGCAGTTTTATCTCTCACATCAATAAAAGCAGCGTGTGTAAGATAACAGCTCTATCTTCTTGTCTGTGCCTCAGGGCTGAAAAGGAAAGACCTGTCATTTGTGATAAGGTACATGCTGTGTGTTGAAAAAAAAAACTGAAAATAGTGTGATATGTATGATGCATTGACAGTATGATAAGAGGGATGTGTGTCTTGCAGGAATAGTTCAAAGACAGTAGTGGCGTATTAATGGGATGTCAAAAAAATTATACTGTGACAGGTACAAAGCTTGAAAGTTATTAGTATAAACCACGCTGGATTGTGAGGTGTGAAAATTCTGCAGGTCAGTCACATCTTCTCACATTCTTTAATTGTGAAGTTTCATATAAAAACTTTCAACAGCCAAGATTCAACTGATCATCAACACAGGTTCACTGTCTTCCCCGATGCACACCTTCATTCTAAAAGAACTAGTGCGCTGTTCAACTCAAACAGAGCCATGTTTCTCTGCACAAAGACCTGTTTGAAATGCCATGTAACATGATGAAACATTAGTGATTATGGCTACAGAGCACTTCAGAATCAGTGGGAGGACAGAGAGCAATGGGAAGAAAGAAGAGAAGGTCTGTGTCTGTTTGCCTGTAAATCACTAAGTAAGTGAATGTGAAGAAGAAGTAATGTGAGTGAAACAGATACATCAAAGATGGAGTTGATGTTTTACTTTTATTGTCACATATTTACAGAAAAAACAGCCTTTGAAATATATAGATCTCTTTTTTTTATTGTGAAAAACTGTATAACAGGAACCATGTCAATAGCAAATACAATAAGATCATATTATGAAAGCAATACTGCTTATAATACTTAAAGACTAGATTTTATTTCTTTTACAACATTTGTTTTAACTCCATAATATTATGGCTGAAATTGCCTCAACTTACCTTTTAAATGTGTTTGAAACTCAATAATAATCCTTTCACAGTGTAGAGTGTATACTGCTTTGGCAACATTATGTTTTAACAATAATTTAAAGCTTATTTTTGAATTGCATGCAGACAGCGAGAGAACATCAGAGAGAGCTGACTCTCTGACTCCTACAGCAGAAATTGCTAAGTGATGGTAACTGGACTCCAACATGTTGCAGTCTGGGAAGTCTCCTGATGAATAGGAGGGAGAGAGGCCAGCAAGGGAGGGATTGGAAGGACGACAGGAGAAAACCTAGCTGTGTAATGTGCGGGCACAGTGCCAAGGCGTCCATTTCATTCACAAAACCCCCAAGCATGTCCTGCCTTAGGCTGAACAATCTGCTCCTGCTCAGCCCTGGGGAGAAAGGACGGAAGCTTCTCTTCTCCTCCTTCTCCGTGTTCACGTTTATCCTTTCCTCTTCTTTTTTTTTTCTGCTTTTTACTTTTTGCAAAGTCCTACGATGTTGGGTTATTATGCAGCTTCGTTTTGAAAGTGTCAACAAGACTGAGCAGCCAAACTTGTGTTGCTTTGTGTATCCCTGGCTTAGTTTATTAAAATGTTTTCCAAGTGTGAAATGAGTCATTTGGCACTGAACAGCTTGTTTTTTTTATTTAAAATTTCCAAAAAAATGTTAATTGTGCCTTAAGACTGACCATTGGCTGCATGCTTATGCAACTGCTGTAATTAACTAAACCAAATTACATAAAGGGCTGTGTGCCACTACTTCTTCCTCCTAAAGTTACCGAGGCTCTAAAATTGAAAAATGTGGTTTTCAATAATCCATAAAGAGCAAGACATCCCACATGTTGCAGTTTAACTCTCCCTGACCCTGAGTCAAAGGAGTTCCTCCGGCTTGTGTCGCACACAGAAAGATGTATATGTATAAGATGCTCAAAACATAACTTACATCACTTTGGTTGAGATATTGAAGCCCTTCCTCCTCCTCCAAAACTCCGTGCAGCCCTCTCTCCACCTTACAAAGCACACACAGAGCCTGAGACATAACTGAGCCAACAAAATGGCAGAAGAAACACAATGTGACAATGTGGGGAATCAAAATCCTCAAGCCAAGCGTGGAAAAAATTGCAATATTTTTTATTGCTTGTAGTTTGATTTGCACTTAACGTCAAAACAGTAGAAATTTCTCACGACAAACCTACATATTACATACAGACACTGCCCTTGTTCGCAGAGTGAAAATGTACAGCTTGCAGTTGCCCCACGGACACACTGAACATCCACACACAGTCACAGCACATTAGAGTAAACCACCTCAAATGTGTGTTTTCATTTACCGTACAAGAGCTTAAGCCAAGTGACAGTCACACACAGTAAAGCGTAAGAAGTACAACACACACCTGAGCTTGATGCTACATTTGCTATGACTCATAGCTGTTGTGTGTTTGCATCTGTAGGAGTGTGTGTGTGTGTGTGTGTGTGTGTGTGTGTGTGGGTGTACTGTTTCAGAAGACAAATCTAGATACATTTCCTTCCCAAGATTAACCTTATGCGGTCCTGCATATATACGTGCCTGGATACAAACCACATGCATGTTTGGATTTTTATTTTTATTATCAACAAGCTAAAAATTATGCATATTGCTTCACAGTAAAAAGTGTGGGTGGGCTGCAAAAAAGATGCCGGGATATAAACAGGGAAAAACTACTTATGCAGTGTGACTTTGAGTTTTAAGTGGCAGCTTGGAGCATGACTTTAGAAGGTGGTGGGGAGCCAGAAGAAGAGCGTAGAGATGAGGAGGAGGAGAGGGAGAGAAAGGAGGACAAAGATGTGTGGGCCTATCTCTGGAAGGACGGTGGCTCTAATCAGGACTGAGCAGCTGCTATTACGCCAGTGCTCTCTCAGGGACAGCAGGCAAAACCCTACTCATGCTTTTATATCAAGGAGAGAAAACCTAAATCACACAGGATACTCTTAAAACAGCACAAAGCTCTTGAAAAACCATAAGGTGAAACCGGATTTTCTTGTGTTTCTATATTAAAGCATTGTGAGATCTGATCTACAAATGAAGATAATCACAGGACATTTGATGAGTAATCTTCCAAGAACTTAACTTATTTGGACACAAGTCATGTTCACCAAAGACGTGATAATTGACCATTAGCTCACCCTCTCATGGCAGGCACATTAAATTGTGCATTTCTATTTTTTTTTAACCTTTATTTAACCTTGTAAAATCAAATTTAGGGCAGCAACCTAACCTCTTAACACAGTGAAGCAGTGAGGCTGTAGTCATGCAATTAAAGAGTGGGTTTAGTGTTTTTTTTTTTTTTTTTTATCTTTTCCTAAGCATAAGAGCAGAAACGTAAGGAATATATTAAACAATATGTTTACTCATTCTATGGTAAGCTGCAATCATTAGCATGTCCAGCCAACAAGCTTACAGTAGCAAACCTAGGAACACATCATTAATTGACTACATCAATTTGTGGGGTTAGAGGTTAGGCTCCATTAAAAACAGCCCTGCGACTAACGACTAACACAACCGCTGTGTAGGAGCCTATTTACCCACCCACAACATAAAGAAGCCAGCAATGGATGTTATCAGATTTTAAAATAACATTGGCAACTGTGTCTTCCTATTAAAGGGTTAGGATTACCAGTTTCCAAAGAAAGAATTAATGGACGTTGGACCTGTGTGTGTGTACTCGCACTTCTTTGTCTCTGAGGATCATTTTGAGCATGAATCTGAGGACATCTTGGTCCTGTCAGACTCCTATGTGATGGTTACCACTTGGTTTTAGGATTAGGGTTTAGTGAATATGTAGTTAGATTTGAAACCAAGAGCTACTTTACTTATAGTCTACAGAAGGCCAAAATATTTTTTTGATAAAAAGATGTCTTCCAATTTTTACCTTTTCATCCAAACTTTTCAACATCGTCACAGCACACAAATTGTTTTTAATGCAAGTCACCAACTTCCCAATCCCTGTAGCAACAACACCCAGAAACACCTCACGCTGAAATATTACATAGCAAATGGGAAGCGACAGTCTCTCGAAAACTCAGCAGTTTGTGAAGAAAAACAAGCTGTCAATACCAGCGCCCTGGAAGCACATGAAACTTGAAAGGCATAGAGAGACAGACAGATAGTGACAGAGATGGAGAAACAGAAAGAGTTCGGAGACAGAGGGAGAACATACTGACATTGTCAGATTCCTCACTGTGGGCTGAGGTGTCCATCTCTAACAAGAAAATGTTCATTCATATCTAAAGTGGGCAGCTGAGTCACAAGAACAACACTCTGCAGGAACTGCTAAAAGCTGGTTTGGCAGCTTTTTAAACTACCAACAACAACAAAAAAAAAAAACAACCATGGACTTAAAAATCAGAGCTCAACCCTTTCATCTGACAAACTCATGGCAACATTATACATTATACTCCAGTGAACAACATTTATAAGGTCACTGGAGTTGCTGAGGTGCAGGCTAGATGTTAAATTTTGACCTTACAGTAGTGTTGGCAGAGCAAACCATTTTTTTGCATTGTAGGGAGATAAAATGAAATTGTTTTTGACCACTCTGACAAGGAAAATTAGCAACACAAAAATAACAAGCTTTTATGTGACTCCCAACTAGTAGGATACTAGGATACTACAAAATTTTCTTAAATATGTATTTGGGACAGATTATTCCAGCAGATAGTTTAAAAAGTAGTTTTCCTCAATTGTCATCATAGTAAAAGCAAAAAACAAAACAAACAAAAAACTTTTGCACAGTTTATAAAATATTCTGTATTTCCACAGGAACCACGCAGACTGTGTTTGATATGCCCAAGTGTGACATACATATAATTTGCTATCACATACTGCCATCTGTTATGTCGGAAACAACTGTTTGCATGTGTCAGATATTCTGAAGAAGTTATGAGGTCTAATTTATTCATAAGGTTTTTGTTTTGCAAAAATTATCACAAGAAAATTCAGTGAATAATAAATGAGAACAAATACTAAGGAGATTCTGTATAGCACTGTTTCTACGTCAGGAGTCAACATGATATATACTACACAAGACTCCTCGACTTGACTTGCAGGTGGTTGGGTTCGCACAACATGACAATGCATGTTATTGGTGTAAATAGATGAATAGATGTAAGTAGGAATTTTGAAACAGATAATGTAATTTCTCTGCTTTACATTAAGGATTTTATCATGGATAGAGCGTTGTGTTGGTTCACAGCTCTGACATCACACTTGCGTTCGCTGATTATCAGCTTCTTCATTCATTCTTCACAATCACTGCCTTATTCATCAGCTGTCTTGGTACCAACTGACCTATGCCTCAACATTTCTCACTGTTACTCTCTTGACACTGTCATGCCAGTGCCATTTGCTGCCGTCATGACCCCGGGCTCCTCATATCTGTCACTATGTCTTGTACTGTTTATTTAATTAAGACTTACATGTTTGTGTGTTTGTGAAGGGATATTGGTTTTCTCAGTCATTTCTGCCTGGATTCTTGGAGAATTGCCTCAATAACTGGAGCCTTCTCCACAACCGCATTTTATAACCACTGTCTGTTCACTGATATGACCCTGATGGAGCAACATTTTTAACAACAAACACCAACAGCAGAAATCAATCAATGTAACTGAGCTGCTGCGATTAGTGTGTTCACATTTAAATGTTAGTGGTAAAATTAAACTCTGGATATGTTTGATATCTGAATTCAAATACGAATGACCTAAAAATGACACAGTGCTTACATGTGACAGAACGAACTGCACCAAGGCCCCTGAGAGCTTCATGTTTGCGCTAATATTATTTGGAGTTTGTTTGGAAATATGTGCCACAAACATATAAACTGATCTGGCTGTTAAATGTATGAATGTCTTCAGGTACTTTTCTCTTTGTCAGCAACCACCTCCCCTCATTTAGTAAGTATTTCTCTCACAGTTAATAAACAAGCTAATTCTGGTGACCTTTGCCACTGGTGTCCCTTGATATGCATTCCCTCTGTGCCAGGGGTTGTGATGCTTCCTAAAACTAAACATCTGGGAGTAGATAATTAGCTACCGTGTGTGTATGTGAATGCTTATGTGTGATTGCACCTAGGTCACCTCCCCAATTCACATCAGACCACATCAAACGACTGCATCTCAAGTCTGTGACACACTTTCATCAAAGGCAGCACACAAGAGAGCGAAATCTCTTCAGAAAGGCTCAATATGTTACGGTTGGGTTGCGTTTCTAAAGCAGGCCAGGATATAAGCAGCACGATAAAGCACAAAACATGCCGCACAAATGCACACACACATACACACACACACACACACACACACAAATGTACAGCTGTAAATGAAACCAAGTCTGAAAGAAGAGACACACAAGCTGTAGTCAGTAAATATACACAAAAACAGCACTGTGCACCAAAGTACAGGCTGCTGCACACTATTTGCAGAAGGGACTGCAGTGCAAACACATGCAAACACCTGCAGACCTCTGAAATTGTAGGCTTGTATTAAAGCTTGCATTTTCTTGGTTTTTTTTTTTTTTGCACTGTATTCTGCCTAGGGTTTGTCTCTATCTAAGTGCAAGACAAGGCAAGGTTGGCTTCAAACAGTCTTCTTCCTTCGAACAACACATCACAGGCCTGTCAGCTCTACCTTTGAAACCTTCACTTGGGGTGTGTGCATGCTCCAAGTGAAGGCTTCAATAGTGGTTGCTCAGCTTCTGAGGATGTGCATTGACCCACAGTTAGTCCTAGCACCACCAAATGACCACAGCTTCATTTTACAGATGCAAACGACAAGCAGGACTGAGAAATATCTAGGAAGGTAAGTTTAAGTACTGGCTTATAAACTGTCTGTGTAATAACGAAAATACAATGATCAAGATCAATTTATTGCTAAACCATGCTCAGCATAACAAAGCTTAAGCTAAATGATGCCTTAGATTTCATTTCAAATGAAGGAAATCTTCACAAATTAGACTTAAGCCTGTGAAGTACTCACTATCTTATTCTGCAATTCAAGGCTAGGAGTTGAACAGATAAGTAAAAAAAAAAAAACTCATACTACAACCAAGACAGGAATAGCTTTAGCCAGGTCAAGTCATGCTGTGTAGACAGTGTAAAAAGATGTGATGACAATATTTAAAAGTAAAAACTCACAGCAATATCAGTAGGCATTCATGAGCCCTAGACTGAGATCAAAACCTCTATGCATAGTGCATGGGCAGAGGCGTTTCAGAGTCTCTTTCATGACTCCTCTTCTAGTGACCCACTCTGAACCTGTCTGTGTTTTGCCTTCATTTCTTTATTTCTTTGCTTTTCACTTTTCAGGCCATTAACATCGTTATCTTTGTTTTCTTATTTTCTGTGTTTTTCCCTTTTTCCCTCTTCTGCCATATTTCCCTTCAGTCCTTTCAGCCAATTTTTTTGTCAGTGCTCTTTTTATGCAAGCAAAAAAAAAAACATTCCTGCCAGTGCGATGACAAACGGCTTTGTCGCTTCTCTTTCCTTGATGTTTTTTTAATGCTGGAAAAGTGATGTAACAGCATAAAATCTTTTTTTTTTCTGTATATGAGAATAACCATCAACATCATGTTTCATGTTGCAAGTGCTAATACTAACTTTAAAGAACAACGAAAGCTTTTAATTGTTGCTCAAATGAATTTTGGGCAATTATGAATGCATGTATAAACAGACCCTTGTTTTGTTTGTTTACCCCTCATATTGTGTATCATCCTGTTTCACAATGTGTTTTGCACCACTGGGTTGCTACTGTGTCCTGTGGTGAATCAGTATATGGCAGACACTGTGGAAAAGATGCAAGAATATCTTTCAAACATTTTCCTGCTTCTGTGAACAATAGGAGGGCTTCCCACAGTTGTCTCTGTTAATTAGCTCTTCAAACAGACCAGGGTCTGTTAAAGACAATCTTGCCTAAATTCATGTTGAATGGAGCAACAGTGGCACACATCTAAAATCTTTTTTTAACCATGCGTTTGGCTTGTATCCCTCCTTACTTTGGCAGTCAAATAAGATGTTGACAGCCAATGTGTTTCTAGCCTGCTCAGCCCAAGTGTAGTTTAGCCAAGAAGCCAATGCTTGATTTACATTTATATCAATAACTTTTTAAAAATAAAAGTTAAACACTTGTATTTCAATTAAATTTATCAAAAGACACTGAAGCCACTGAAGTGCGGATAAGTGTGAGCGAGATCTGAGGTCAGCAGCATACAGAACTCGCAATGATAATTTCAGGTTTGTTGAGTTTTTTTTTTTTAAAATCCTATACTACCAGTGCCACAGATCTTATTTCACATACTGCATGTTATTGCGTCTATGTGATTTCAGAATAATCTGGCCGAACTAATGTTATCTAGCTTCTCCCTCAAATGGTGTATGTTAGTAGTACATGAGCTTTTGTCTTGAGTCCACCATCATCCCTCTAACCCCAGATCTCTCTGTGCCGTGTCAATTTTCTCTGTCTCCAGCAGGTTGTGTATGAGCGAGTGGCTGTGAGAGAAACTGTAATTTCCTGGGAGAAGCAGAGAACTGGCTCAGTAACGGTACAGCCTCAAGCCTTACATACAGCTCCTTTACACAATTTCCAGAGGACCCACCTGAAAGCAGAATGATACCTGGCAGGCAAAAAGAAAAAAGAGCTGCCATGTAATGGTGCCTGGTCACAAGATAATCACATGTACTGTCCACCCTTGAGCTCTGGCTGCAGCATAATCCTGGAAATGGCACTAAAATAAGATTGAACTGCTGAGATGTATTATGTGGGTCGTTAGTATAGCCTGTCATTCTCTGTGCATTGATCCAGAAGAGGTACATCATAAGAAATGTCAAAATTACTGTACCCTAACATCAACGTGACTCTTTATGACTCTTTCCCAGTTATCCTTCTCACTTTCACATTTTAATAGGAGCTAAAAGGGGGAAATATAAATAAATATATATATATATAGATATAATAGGTAATCTGTTTCCTTTGCTGCTAGATTAAAGTTTAGAAGTATTTTAAGCAAATGAATTGTTTTCCCTAAAAACATGCATTTAATCTTGTAAGAAGTAAAGTAGGGGTTCCCAACCTTTTTATATTATGACACCTTCTCACAGTATGAACTGTGAGAAGTGGTGAAGGGGTAGGAGAAGCCTGAAGGAGTATGAAAAGGCAAATTTTTGAAAAATACTAGACTAAAAATGTTAATCACCTCATATTTATCTCTCAGTGCTTTGAGCATGATTGAATTTATAAAATAATCAAAAAACATCAATCAGGCCACTTTTAGATGTATTCCAAAGCTCAATTTCAGTGCCACTTTTAATTCTTAACATCACTGCAAATGTTGTCCAATGTTTGAATTCATGCATTTAATATAATATAGTATCACCACATATCATGTAGTGTATCAAACACTGCTAGAGTCCATAAAAACTGTTTGACATTATTGTCCAGAACCAATATGCAGCCTCAGGCAGAGGACAGAGCAGCTGTGTGGGAGGCTCTGGCCTCTCCTTACCCTGTGGAATAAGCAGACTGACTGAAAACGTCTTGTGCAAACACTAATCCAAGAATCCGCCCACCCTGACTCTCCAGTAAGTTGACTGGACCCCCGCTGAGAGGCGCATTAGAATGACACCATCAGCAGAGAGCGCTCAAAACGCCCCCACACTTGGACCTCAGCATGGGGCCTGCACTTACAAGAGGATGCTATGGTAACTAGACATGACTCTTCTGTGAGTCTTTAACACCCATATGCAATGATACCTGGAGATGAAATGCAACTAGATTGGGATAGTCAGGGTGAGATCAATACCACTTTCATATCAGTTGGGAGTGAGAGGCAGGCCTGAACTCAGACATAGAAAACAAACACCGCATTACACTTCACAGTCTTAGGGATTCCCCCTCCTCCTCCCACCCACCTGCCTTTCTCTCTTTTTCAGGATTCCATGCACAAGCGTTAGAGCGACTGCTCGTCTCACTGTTTGCTCAGCAGTTCAGACAGATTCCACACTTTATGCAGAGCTAGCAGGAGACAAGTGTCTTAGACAGCGAGAGGAGCACAGACAGTGACAAAGGAGAAGCCAGAGGTACAGGCAATAGGAGACAGCGGGATGAGTCAACACTGTACAGAGCCAGAGCACAACGAAGAGACAAACACCATCTGGAAGCCAGAGAGTGTCATCTTCATTGTGTTGTTCCTATGCACCTGAAATCCACTACTGAATCTTGTAATCAACACAATGCTGCTGGAAGCCGGCCTCCTACTGAGAGGGGAAACAATTAGCGATGTGTTTAGCGCCAAAAATGCTGTGACAGCCAGTGCCGCAAGAATCCAACAAGCATGTGCTGATTGTCATCTAACACTCAATCATGACTTGCTGCTACATTTGAATAGTGGCTCAACAGCTGGTTGGGGGGGAGTGATGGGGTTCGTTTGTGGTGCAGACACCTCAGCAGAAAAAAAGTGTGGAAAAAGCCAGTGGTTAAGCTCAATTAGAAATCCTCCGTCCCCTTCTTTTGTGCAACCTGGTGACTAAAAGCTCTCAGGGGAGCAGTCATTCTCAGCCCACTCGTTGCCATGGCGATTAAATGTCAATCAAGAGATGGCGGGCTTTCTCTACATTAGATTTTACACCCACACGCTCAGGCACTCAGTCTCTCACTCGTGTTATTCAAGCTGAAAGAACTAGAGCAAATAAACATAAACATATGTAGGTGGAGTTCACTGATCAAGTCATAAAAATCATCCAAGCCTGATGTCGAAAGGATTAGATTTTTATTTCACACAAAAGGAAATTTTAAAAATTCATGTGTTTTAATTTTCATCATAACTCTGATTCATTACTATTCTTTTCTTTAACCTTCTCTCTCCACATACACAGTAGATTCCTCTTTCTTAAGTCTCTCTGTTGTCCAACACTTTCCATTCACTACCCTGTCATCTTTCCCTTTTCTTTGTCTCTGTGGCTCAGACAGTGCTGCTGAGTCTCAGAGGGGCTGAGTGAAAGTGACCCCACAATCGACTGCTAATACAATTGTCATCGCCTGCTGTCCACCAAGGCCCATTGGGGTAGGTCTGGAAAAAGAAGCAGAGGAATGACAGACAGAGTGTAAAAGAAAGAGACGACTCAGTATGAGCAGGAATCTGAGAGAACAAGGCAAAAAAAAAAAGAGCAGTAAAAAAATGTAATAAGGCCAAGAGTGGAAAGCAAACACACAAGGATGGCAGACACCCACAGCGAGACAGAACTTATGTCGGTGCATAGGGTGAGCCGGAGCAGAGCAGCGTGCAGAGGCAGACTGCTCAGACCACCGTGAGTCACTGAGGTCATCCTGCGACAGGGTTACACACTCCAGCATCACAGTCAGCAGGTCAGACAGGTGGATGGCTGCGAACAGACAATGTTTTCTACCTCACTGGACACAACAGGGTGCACATCGCTGCCTCTCCCACAGTGCGGTGGAAAAAAATACATACATATTCACATGGATATGGGTAGCAGTTGGCTGTGTTTGTCTTCATCATCACCTGCCAGTCAAATACTATACTATGATGGCTCTTCTTTCTGTGGATAAAGTTTCTGTGGGTGGTGTTCATAAAGGTTCTGTTCTCATAAAAACAAAAAGGAAATCACCTTTTCTGACTTAAAATACTGCATCTAGTGATGACTGAGCTTTATTTGCCCAGGTTTTAAGATATATATTTTGTTTTATTGGTTTTATCTATACAAACATTTAATAATATAATAAGTGGATTTAGATAAGATGAATGGATGCAGCTTTTTAAATATCAGTGTGTTCCTGTCATTGTGTCTCTTAGACCCCGGTGCAACCCTACCCAGGATAAGTGCTTTAGCTAATGCATGGATGGATATTCTATCTCCTGTCTTGATATGGGCCTATGCTTAATGAAGATGCTTCTCACCAAGGTCTTCCTCTTTTTCTAACAACAATAAATTCCAGCTGATGTTTTCTTATTGACATATTTTCCAATGAAAAGTACAGGCAGGTGTTCAGTGACAGCTAGAGTGAGAGATAGGTTATGCTTTTTGTTCATGGGTTGTACTTAATTTTTCTATGTATGATTTGTTCTTCGGGTGAGAGCAGACTGCTGCCAGTGCACAGCAGCATAGGTCTGACTGGTCAGTGTTGGACTCCATTGTAAATCTAGGTCAGTTTACAGCATGTCAGTATTAATACACGTCGACATGTCAGTTCTCCGTTTACAGGCCATGGTTTTAAAGTAAAATATGACTGTAAAACTAAAGCAAAACTTTAAAAAATCTGTCACGGACTTTTTAATATGACTGCTAAGACTTGGCTTCTTCTGCTATCGGAAAAAAACACCAGAAGAAATTCAGCTCTTTTTTACTTTCCCCAACTCAATAAGCTAATGTTGGGTGTTTGCAATTTTAACTTTAAATTTCACACAGCCTCTGTGAGCCAGTCTCGCTGCTGTCAAACTTCAAAAACAGTTACTTTTTCTGCTTTCGCCTGCTCTCATCTCACCCTATTCACCTCCAGTTTTCATCAGAATCAACGGTGCTATGGGTCCTTCAGTAAGCCCATCAAGAATCCCACTTGTTATTCACTCTTTCATCTCCATCAGTGTCCATTCTTGAGGGGCAGCTTATGACCAGCAGGTCATTGGTATTCTGTGTTGAAGAAAGAAGGGAATTGTAAAGTCAGAGGTGAATCACTCCAACCACCAATGATTTAGGTCCTTAAAGCTTCAGTAGCTGCCATGGAAAAACCAAAGTCTCTAAGCCCCTTCGGCTTTTGTGTCTCAGTATAAAATCAGTGAAACGTCAGTAACCATTGTCCTGCCCAAAATGTCTTTAAATACAGAAACTTAATTTCAACAGCGTTTTTTTTTTTTTTTTTTTTGTAGATCATATATTTTGCTCTCCCTCCAGCACCTCTGTGAAAAATGCCCAAAAAATGTTTTTGTTGTAAATCATATTGGCAGATGCTCTGCGAAGAGCTAATTAAAACTGTACAAGGAGTTCAGCTGTGAAGTATTAATTGTATTATTACTGTACTGCCAGATGATCTATTTAATAATTCTCACTAAAGAACAAAGTCTCCCTCAAAAATCAGCAGAACAGACGTTTTTACAACCTCATAATCAAATTCAATTGCAACACATTACTCCGATCTGTTCATCCTCTCTACCCTTTTCTTTCTCTCCTTCAACCACACACACAAAGACAGAAGCAACACCGATATTTTTGCTCTGTTGCGATAGGGATTAAGAAGCAGAAAACACAGGCTTTGATGGGAGGCATGTTAATGACTGGTCGGACATTTTCAGAAACCTTAAGCAAATTAATGTTTTGGCTCAATTAATTTCACAGAGTCTCTGGCAAGGACAGGTGTAAATGAAACCTGACACATCAAATCATCATCAACAGTCCAACTCCAGGAGGGGACCGCACAAACAACACAAGCTGGCAGGAACACGCTGACAACACACAATCAGCTGAGGTGTAAAAATGACCGTATAGCACTAACAGCATTTGGCTTGGTATATTAATGTAACAGGTATGTGCAACTACGCAGATGGGGAAGCCATAATGTCCAAAACAGAAAAGATCTGCACACTTACAAGGCTCCTTATAATTAGGGGGGGGGGGGGACCATTAGTAGTCATGTAATGGCATATGGTGTAATACAACATGTAATATAAGTCAAACTGCAAACATGCAAAACATGCAAAGACTAGTTTAGGCACAAAGCTTCCTCTACACAAGGTAGAAGTGAAAAATTGCCATCCATATTTCAGTTGAAGAATCATTCAATGTACTTAATTTATTGAACATTCCCCATGAATTACACATACAGGGATAAAAAATCATGATTATTAACATTTAATATGAATACTTTTCTCTAAAAAAGGCTTTTACAGATATGCTTTAAAGCTGTCTTCTGTATGTCTTCGAAATAGAAACAAAGTGAAATGTTTTGTTTTTGTTTACAATATCTCGCATTTCCCATCTTGGGGATGAATGAAGTATCTATTATCATCATCATCATCATCGTCAGAAGGCTATAGCGAACATCCAGCACACTGTGGTCATGTCCTCAGGGTTGTGGGGGACATGGTAGTTTTAGCAGACTGTTGGCATGTGTGCATTTCTTGAAATGTAAGCTTGATGCCCCGGTTTGCCTGAATTAGGTGTATTTGGCCATATCACCTTTGAGGGAAGTGTGATTTCTAGAAAGCCTCCACATTATTCCAAAAAAGAAAAAAAATAACATTATATAATATAGTCTAGTCTATAAACACCTTAAACCTGCTTTTCTCATATCTAGGATTAGAGATATGTACGTTCTCTGACTGGAGAGACTGCCTGTTGTAGTTAGGGCTAAAGTATTTTGGACTGAAGGCTTGATAAAATGTCTCATTATTGGGGTAGAAAATACACCAGGTGCAACATTACAACTTAGTGCGCATTTCATGTCTGCTGCCAGCCCATGGCACGTATTTCTCCATGTTTGGTTGCATTCACTTGCCTTCAAAGTGCAGCGGTATGTGCCCGGTGGGAAGGTGAGAGAGAGGAGAGCTTGTTCATGCCAAAAAAGACAAAGAACTGTCTGGAATCTCTTGTGGCAGTGAGGGGAAAATTCAGGAGGACAAAAAAACAACAAAAAAAACATCATCACGTTTCTCTTGCACATAAATGGTTTGGGAAAAGCCTCAAAGCCTCAAAGTTCTGCATAGAAAATGCAGACAAAATCAAATAAGTCCCAAATAAATCAATAAACACTCAAACGTGACATTGCTGCTTGATTTTGAATTCCCAGGAACCTTTGTCCTCTGTGCAGACAAGAAGAATCACTGTGCGTTTTTCCTAGCACTTGGATAAATGTTTAAGCTTATTTCAAAAGGCTCCATGATTAAACATCCTGCTAATCTTGGCACATTCTACATAAAACTCCACAGAGCATAAATCCACTTATTGCAAAGTGTGATAGGAGGCAAACACTTCAGGCAGGGTTGCTGTCAATTTTCAGGTTGAAAATGGCAACCACAAGCAGACGTATGGCAACTATAAAAACAAGTGTAAGGCGATGTGTTTGCCTGTCATCACTCACTGAGTTTACAAATGCGTAAATTAGCCATATGGCTAATTGGTAAAGCTGCATGTGGGGAATGCGAGAAAGAGAACGACTGAAAAAAAACATGCGAGTTTGTGCCTATGTTTGTTTTTCCCTGTCCACGTATGGACAGTCTAAGAAATAGTGTAGTTACGTATCTTGCATTACAGGCTCCTTAATTAAAGCTTAGATGCAAACAGCTGGCTTCATTTGTGTTGCTAATTTATGATTGTTAAATGAGTTAAATAAACAAAATCAACAGCTTTGTTATTGACAGAGATATTTATGATGCACTTTTTATTGTTTTCCCCAAACCTGTAGTTCATACAGAAGCAAGGGAGTCACACTTACCAGCTTTGAAACTGTTATGTCCCTTAAAGGAATACTGGATTAATCCTCTCAGACACGGTGGCTGAAAATATTTCACTGACTCCATTTTATCCTGAAACCACTGTACTGTCTATATGAAGAACTATGTTCATCCACACTTAAATTGATGGGTCATACTGTATATGAATATGTCTTTCATGCTAGAAAACCAATCTTGTTGTTTTGTTAATAAGTACATACATAATATAGTGTTGAAAAAAATTGGAGTAATTGAGCTGTGTTTGGGGTGTCATGGCGGAGCAGTGGTTAGCACCATTGCCTCATAGCAAAAAGGTTGTGGGTTTGAATCCTAATAAAAACCTGGGGGCTTTTCTGTGAGGAGTTTGCATGTTCTCCCCATGTCTGTGTGGGTTTTCTCCAGGTGCTCCAGTTACCTCTCACAGTCCACAGCCTTGGAGTTGGGCTAATTGATTACTTTAAATTGCCCATAGGTGTGAATGTTTGTCTCTAAGTGACATACTGGCGATCTGGCCAGGAAGGACTGGCTCCAGCCCCCCCCCCTAGTTTGCTATTGACCCAGACACTGGGCATAATACATAATTTTTAATGGTCAGGTCCCTCTATAGCTCAAAGTGTTATCTTGCAAGGACAAGGTGCCAGGGTGATTGCACTGCTAAAAAAAATCCAAGTCATCTGCGATCTTCAGTTTACTCTTCATTTTACACCTTTTATTTTCTGGTTTGTACACTCCTTTCCTCTTCTTTTCATACTGCAATTAGTCACAGATTTTAAAAGTCCTATATACAGTCATTTTCTTTGGCTTCCACAAATGAGAATGCAAATCTGTCACAGCCTGTAGTAATGCTACACCATTTCTTTCAGCAGAACTTCAGAGCAAACATCAGATGTTTTACACTATACCATATGAGTCAAGTGCTGCTCAACACTCATTGCACCATAAGGCAAAAGAACATTCACACCTCCTATGCATGTATTTGCACACACATTTGCATACATACATGCATAAATACACACTCGTGGATCTAGAGTATGAGCAAGACACAGGTGGCTCAGGGTATAAACGACACTGTTTTTATTCTTCTGTGCAGCAGAATAGTGACATCAGTGAACTCTTGTTGCTTTTGCCTCAGCACACAATCGAACTGACCACAGTGTATTTTGTTACCCTGCAGACAACTGGTCATTTGTAATTCACTCCGAGGGCAAACAGACAAACACGAGTGGGATGCAGTGGGAACAAAACAAGAGATTAGAGATGGGAAAAAGTGATGGAGGGAATGAGGGAGCAGAAGTGGGAAATTAAAGGTAGTGACAGAGCAAACACAATCTCGAGCAGAGAAAGACAAAGGGACATGAGGAGCGACAAGAGGCAGAACAGAGAGAAAAAAAAACAACAACTACGAAGCAAAAAATAGGTCTGACTTTCAATATCTGAAGCACACTTGGTGGAGAACCAATCCCTCTCTGGCCTGAAGAGGTGGGAAGATGTGACAGCTAGCTGATCACTGTTACACTCCTGAGCTCATGACCTCACTACTGTGATGCTCTCAGGTGCCCCTCAAGAACCCAATTTAGCTCTCCTGGCTCACCACAGTCACCTGGAGGAAGGAAAAAGCAACCCAGCCAAAATAGTGAAAAGAGAGAGAGGACACAGGAAGGACAGTGATGAACTGCTGAATAGAATGCCTAAATATGGGCTGTCCTGAATATGAAAAGGCAGCACTATGAGGGTCCTATCAAATTTTCCTTACTGTAAATGTAAAATCTCAAAGGAATGTAAAGCATGAAGAGTTATGTTAGTTTACACACTTGCAATCAGAATCAGATTGTACAAACAAATCAGTGCTCTTCAGGTATCCACAGACAATGCAGTCCAGGCTATATCAGAAAGTACATTATGTACAAACCATGTATTTCACAAAACATCCAAATATTCCTTTAAAGTTTCTGTGAATATTCTTTCTGTATGTAAACACAAAACAAATACATTGATATCACGTTTTCTTAGAATAAATACACAATTTGTGCCTTAGTGCTTAATTTAAACACTAGTACATTAGTTTAACCACCAACCACCAAAACTTCAATTGAATATCCAACATTCCCACCCCGACACACAACATGCTCAGTAATAACCATTATCTGTTCATATCTGATCATCTATTTACATTATTCTTTAAGTTCCTGTACTGTTTTCTAAGAGACTTGTAATTCTCTTGTGAAATTCTGTGTCCGCTGTAAAAAGCTGGTGTGTTTATGTTTGCATGTTGACAGATTTCTGAAAAAAAGTGTATTTGACAGTTGTCCCTCACTGTTACAGCATTTGCATAGTTTTGTCACCATTTCGTCTCATTCTAATATTAGTATGGTGACACGGTGCTCAGTGAGCTGGGACAGAATGCACACTCTGCACAACAACACTGATTCTGTGAAAGGAGTGCGATCGTTTGACGCATGCATGCGTATCTTCATATTCCTCATTTCTCAGTGAGTGTAACGGCTCACTAGGCAGAGTATCACCATGCAAATATGAGAATGAGAAGAGATGACTGTGAAAACCTGCAAGTGTGACACTGTGAGAGCGAGAGAACTAACGGGGCTGTTCAATTATTTATAAGCAGAGATTGTCTGTTTATCAAACTGACGCCCGGAGCGTCGACCATGATTAGTCTCAAACAATGGTGGTCTCTCAGCACTGCTGATGCAGCTTCCAAGATAGAGCCCAAACATGAATAAAACACACACAGCAGCAAAAAGAGTTGGGAACTGTGCACTTTCATCGCATCAGGATCGAGCATGTAAATTATTTTCTTTTTTTATTACAGTTTGGAAAATAAATCATTATATATGGTTAAAACAATGTACAACAGTGCTAGCAAACCTTCTCAGACTGATGAAATGAGACTGCAGTGGCTTTCTACATGTCTTGCTGTTTTCTTCCACTTTGCCCTGAGCAGGTTGTGTGCAATCAGCCTGTGTCATGTCCCGGGCCTGTGTCCAGCTTCCCACAGTTTTATGCAGACCAACGTTATTTTAACTTAAGTAGAAATGTGACTGAAAACTCCACAACACCCCATCATACAGTGTTGATTCCCAGTGGGAGCAGCACCACCAATAACCCTTTCACAATACAGGAACAATTCAGTTTAGTGGGGGTATCAAAGTCTTATTTAATACATCTTTATAGACCCTTCTTGGATATGAAGTCGCCCTTGCTGTAGTGTTTTGTATTGATTGACTCTATTGTGTGTTGTCTTTTCAACAGAGTATAAATAAGTGCTATGAAAAGCCGAGAATCAAAATGAATGGTATGCTGTGTGAATAGAGAGCCATTTAGCCACAGGTTCACTCATGGACTAAGCTGTAACAGTTTAGTTTAACAAAAATGAGACATTTTGTCTGAAAGAAGCAGAAGTGAAAAAGTAAAATGATTGTGGAACGTGGGAGATCTGAAAATGGGCTCTGTAGGGAGTAAAAGATGGCTGGTATGGCAGGGTAGGAGAGGCAGAGAGGGAGGACGTGTTGAGTTGTAATGGGGCAGGAGCCAGGTGCTCCAGTTTCCTTGACAGAAATGGAGGTCAAGTGCAGCTTTATGTGAAGGCAACACAGGGAGAGAAGCACAGACATAAAGAGAAAGATGGAGGAGAGGGAGCTACCATGATGACTTTAACTGGTGGTAAGGGACAGCACTTTTGAGCACAGAGTGTAGAGAACTCAGTCCTTCTAACTAGAGCAACTAGGGAGAGGATAAGACAGCATAGTGTACCACATATGTGGTGTCTTCTTCCAAGATGGATGGAGGGGGATAAAAGGCTTTATGAGGAGCCTAAGAACATTAATAGTTGTAAGTGATAGGGAGGGATAAAAATAAAAACATATGTTAACTTCATAGGGAGGACAGATGGTAATGTGGTGGCTTAAGCTTATAAAGAGCACTAATGGAGAGAGAGAGTGGGGAGAACACATGATGATCTGAAATAGTACATCTGGGAGTGTGGACCTCACCTATTTCAGGAGAAAAAGAAGCATACATATACAGTATATTAGGAACGTACCTATTAGGCTAGGGACTCCAGATGAAAAATGGCCTTAGTGTGTGAGTATTTCAACTCAAAATGCTTATCCTCTGGGCCCAGGTAATGATTTTCTCTGAGCAGAACATGCAGCAGAGTAATGTGGAAAAATATACATCACACAACATGCACAATGTGTTTCTCTCTGCTTCTGAACAAACTCAAAGGAAGTGGCACCAGAGCAGATTTACATTTTTGTTTTGATGAGAATGGAAATAAAAGACAATTGCATGGAGGATGGAGAATTGAACTGATGCAGCCAATACAACTGCCAAACAGAACCACCACACCGAACAAACAACAGACTTCAAAGTCAACAAATCCCACATCATCACGAGCAGGTTGCATGTATGCAGTAAGAGGGTAAACATGTCAACATACCCAGAAACAAGTTGAAAAATACTCTGAATCTGGCAATTATGTGTCTAATCAAGTCTTTAGATTTCCTACTGTCCACTAATCACCCCCAAACACAAGCTTATTAGTCCATCTATTTACCTTCTGGCTTTCCAATCCTGTCTGCACATGAATCACTAATATGCTATTTCATTTGTTTAAGGGCTGAATTCAAAAACAGATGGGCGCAGTAGGTTTTAGCAAGTGTTACTCAAACATGACTAAACAGTGCACTTAGCATAGACTGCTTTCTGCTGTAGATTAATACACATTTAGTTTCCTTGTACTTCAATCCTTGATGGTAAGAATTTAGAATTGATATTTATTAATGTATTTCTTGATATTTATCTACATTTAGAAGTGATATTTTTTGACAATATAAAATATGGAATATAACCATACTTATCCTTTAATCGTCCCGGTCATAAGAGTGATTCTTTAGCTGAAGTACTCAATTTAGAAGTCCATATCACTGTGTTTATAAACAACCTAATGATGATAAAAACCTAAAATAAGTGGCAGACTGTGGAAGTGAGTACAGAAAATGGCCCTTTGCAAAAGGAAAGGGCAGAGGTTCATTGCCCACTAGCTTCACCACCTCTTTCTCTCTTTGATCTGAGTGCCTAAAGAAAGAGGACATGGAAATGTGTAATACTCCCAAGGTGTGTGCGTGTGTGTGTGTGTGTGTGTGTTTCTGCATGTCTGTGAGCGAGCAAGAGTCTGCAATGTGAGACTGCATATAAGGAGGTATATAAAAAAAGAGCTAGCCTCTGCTCCCCTGAGGTGTGGCTTGTGTCTGTGCGCATACACATATGTATGTGATCTGCATACAAATGTCCGTCTGGTAAAGTAGCCCATGTGCTTAATGTTGCTTCATGGCTGCCAGACTGTCCCAGTCTGTTGAGAGGAAGGAAGGATGCAACATCAGCGCCTTCAGGGTTCTACTATACAATACTGTTTTGCTCAGGAGGCAGGCCTGAGGCAGTTAAATCAAGCATCATCATAGGCAATTTATCCCCGTTCATTCACCCTGTGCTGAACTTAAGAGCTCTCTGCAGTAACAGCGGGTGTTATCGCCTGCGGAAGTGGGAATACAATCAGCTGACACGTTAGCGGCTCATTCATTTAGGGTTTTACTCTTATGTACCCATGTCGAGCCGCCAAAAACATTATTAAACTTGTTGATTTTCATGACAGACTGTTCAATAGTACATCTGACTGTTTATTAAGAGGTGAAACATTTGGATTCAAACAAATACCACATATTGGATTAATCATTGTGCAGAAATACTCACTAATTCAATAGCGCAGCTTGAACCCAAATCCTGGCGACACTGAACCAAAACAGCAACTCAATCCCTTTTTTAGATCCCTCTCTCCTCTTAGCTACTTGAATAACTGAGGCACATATTTCTGTCATTTATGGCTCCTGTCTCTTTACCTCCAGCTGTGACACATTCCCAAGGAAGCCGGCTTTTCATACATTTTGATAGGCTCCTCTGTCACATAATTGGGAGTTTTTTGCAGAGTGCTGGCTTTAAAGGTTGTCCCCTGTTATCAGTGCTAATGAGAAAATGAGTAGCGGTACTGTGATGCATTCCAGAGCAGCAATGGAAGTTTAATGTGCTATCTGTAAATAACACACAACAGATGTGTACCTTAATGAAGATAAGTGTTATCTGCCTATGTTTGTGTGTTCTTTTCATCATTTGCTCTTGTAGAATAAAATGCATTTGGGGGGACCTGTATTCTGGTATTTTAATGTGCTTCTTATCTTAGAAAATGAAATGTGCAAACATTGAGACTATTTTTTCATATGCCTTTACAACTATTGAAAACAATTGGATTTTTTAAGGAGATTACCAGACGTATTTATTCTGCCAGCGATACTGAATAAAGAGCCTGGCAAGACCCAGTCGTCTATCAGTCCTTTCCTTCAGTCCAAAAATACTCGAGTGCCTTCTTCACTGTGGAGGGAACAAAATGTTTCCATCTTTCGCTATTTTAAACTCTCAACACATAATTATTAGAATTGTCACCAATTTATCCAAGCCTTCATCGTTTCCCTTTCACCCCCTAAGCTGTTTTTTTCTTTTCTTTGACAGGGCAGCTGGTTGCATTGTATCATCTCAAAGTCTCGCTTCACCGCATGTACAAACCTTTTTTGGCAACTACAAGCAGCCCAGCCAGCCAAGAGAGGATTTGTCGACTCATTCCCAGTCCATATTAATATTTACCAGCCTAGAAAACAGAGGCAGATGTCAACCATGAGGCGATTTCTTCGTGTTGTTCTGCGGCGAGCCCACTCTTGTACTGGATTAAAGCGTAATCCGAACATCAGATTTGTGGTGTTAAAACATTATGGGGGAGGGGGAGCGTCCCAACCTCTTTGGCATTTGCAGAACTGGAGAATTCCTTGATAGAGAAGATCAAGTTTTAGTAAAACAATAATAAGAATCAGGATATGTTTTAACAGTTGACCAATTGTATTTTTGCCTGCTCAAACCAAACAAAATCAAACTAACAAGGCACAGCACACACACAGTGTTGTGTATGCCTGAGAAAGTATGACACCCAGTGACACAGTATAACACAGGTATACTCAGGTATTTTAATTTGGTACATTACACAAAGTTAAGAATGCATTGAAACATTTATTTGCACTTAAGTCAGAATTTCAGAACTGGACAGCTCCCTCAAGGAAGACAAACTGGAAGCATTTCATTTCAAGGGTCACTCAAGCCAACCAACTTTCAAATCATCTTTTCTTTCATGAAAACTAAAATGCATACAAGAACATTGAAAAAAAAAAAAACAAGTTTCAAAATCAAAGCAACACAAAGTGAAATAGCTTGCATTATTTTCTGGTGTTGGTTAAGTTTTAAAGATGCTGGACTAGACAATACCTTTCCCACAGTGAGTAACCATTAAATATTTCCATATCAGAACCTCCCAAGTGTTCACTTCATTCAAACCCCTAACCTGTAGTTTCTAATATTTACTTCCTGTTAAAAATTAAAGTCTTAAACCCAAGCTGAAAGGACCTCAATGCACACTTTACAGTTGTTAGTACTGTAAATGTGTGCCACTAGAGTTTGCAAGAAGAAAAAAATGAAATGCCTAAGACACAATATTTACAGTAGTTATAAGAAACTAAATGGGAAGAAGAAAACACTAGACCCAGTTCTGCTGGGATTACCCAACAACAACGAGTTTCCAAAATTTTCTACATGGATTTCCTCGTGAGGGAGATGGATGCAGTTCTTTCTCAGTCAGATGCTAATTTGAGCTTACACTGATTAAGCTGTCCGTCGCACCGCTAGGAGACCTCTGTGTACACGTGATCCGCTATGTGCCTGAGTGTATGTGAGCAGAATCTCTGAAGCTTAAGATACACCGTCAGCAGTGCTGCTGATTCACAGGGAGGACGGACATGAAAGAGCTGTGGAGAGCCAGTGACACAGTGGGATTACAGTGGGATGGGGAATCCTCCCCAGTCTGTCAACAATTAACAAGGAGATAACTACAAAACAAGCTGGGGTGAGTCTGTCATCAGCTCAGTCCTCAGGTGCACAGAGGGAAAGAAGCTAATTGAATGTAGAACTGAAAAGAGAACTGCGTAATGAGACATAATGAGGCAGTGTTTTTTTTTTTTACTCCTGTCAGCACTTCAACTTGTTTTCTTACATTAATGAAGGGAAAAAGTTAAAAATCCCTGTAAATGGACATGATAGTTGCTTAGAGAAAGTTATTCATTCCCCTTTCCAAGGTATATGATATGAAAACTTAATATATTGTAGAATTAAAACCAAGTGAGCAAATTTCTAATATACTATTTAATATATATATTCACACCCCATAATACAAAGTAATATGATAACATATGCTACTTATTGGCAGGCTGGCCTCTCACAGTGGCTAATAATCTCCATATCAAGTGTCAGCCCTGTGGGCCTTAGGTTGTGAACTCTCACTAAGCTGACAAGAGCAGCTTTTGACCCTCAACCCCAAACCAGCAGCCAGGCGGATCATGTCCGAAGGGAGACAGTGGCCAGACAATGATCCCTCGCCCCAGGCTTTGTGCTGTCACAACATGCACTACACACTGCTCTGACGTTTTATTATATATTAGTCCCGATAATGGTGTCATTTTTAAACCACCAAAGCTCAAACTGATCATCTAAGTCATATTTCCCATGAAAAGCTTACAATGAGTATAGAGGACATCAAATGAGTGATGAATTATAATATGCTCAAATAAATGAATCGTTTAATGTTTTGGGAATTACACATATTCACTTTCGGTCTCCTGCTGGTGCAACAGAGGTCGGGTATCATTAGATGTTCATTTTCAAACGTAGCAGCCAACACAACCTTTGACTGGCGGCACTTCACAGCACTTTCTGTGTCTTCTCCCCACTACAGATATGAGCAAACTAATCAATTGAACCACACTGGAGTAAATAAACTTGAGCCAATACAACTGCAGCTAATCAATACAGCAGCCTTCAGGTGTGGTTCAAAATGAGCCCAATGAGAACTGCAGACTGGAATGTCACATTCTGGGAAAACCAAGGGATGCAAGAGACACCGGCCTGCACTACATTTTACTTAAACATAAGATGCTCTTTTCAAGCACACACTTCAGACTTATTTTTCAAGAGTAAAATGGATAAAACAGGATGAGGAGGTATTTTATTTAAAGCTTGTGGCATTATTTTTCAAAAAAGGTCAGTGAGTTTCAGTTCACATATTACTCTTACACTCAGTATGTGAGTAATTTTGCCTATGGCTTAAATGTTCTCCTGCAATAGGCTACAAACACAATCATGGCTTATAAAATCCATTTGTCTGATGAGCAGCAAAACCAGCTGTCAAATGGAAATACTGAAGCAGTCAGTCTTGGTATCTCATGCACAAAAAAAAAAAAAAAAACACCACAAACGTCGAGTGGACACCTGAAAGTCAGGATGCAAAAGATTTGACCCCTTCCACTGGTTCTTCCAGCGCGCTGCTTTACATGTTCAGCCGCTGGCGGTCCCCTCAGCGCAGCCGTCACGCGTTACTTTTTTCCATTAAATGCCAGCCACTGCGTCTGTCTGCACCAAAAACAACGCGCTGCACAGGAGCGCCGATTGAGCAGTCTAAATGGAGAAGCAAAGCTGCGCGCACCAGTATCACATTTTACAACTCCTGTAGCCGCTACATGTCACAGATTACGCACAGACTCGTACACCTCCCCGCCGTCCCCAAAGCATCAATAGGTATGACCAAAACGCGGATTTGGGGACCAAAGATGTCGAGCGTCGCAGAGGAATCGATGACATCATGTCTGTGTGTGTATGTGTGTGTGTTTGTGTGTGTGTGTGTGTTGGGGAGGGGGGATCGGTTGGGTGAGCCGTGAAAACAGATGCTCGTCTGGCCTCCAGTTGCAGAGTTGGAGTATTTGATGCGCGGAGGGGGAAGCGGCTGAATCCAGGCGAGCGTGTGCACTGTGATGCGCTGTTATGTGAACGGCGCGCCTGACAGACACTCAGACACACACGCACACGCACACGCATATAAGGTTTCGGCTACTACCTGTCCCTCTTTGAACAAATAGCCCTCCTTCCTCCCCACACAAGCGCAATGGCGCACTGTGATGAAATAATCACAGCGGAGCAATATCTGTGCAGCTCTGGCACTTTGGTCTGGACACATTTGGACAGAACATGTCGCTAAACATTTATGGAAACTGAACATTCAAATACAGGCATATACAACAGCAGATAGTGCAGACTGTGAAACGGGTATAATGGCATCACCACGGTACTGATGTTCACCCCAGTCATCTACACAGCAGGTTAGAATATACCAGGTGACAGTCAGGACGAGATTAGAGGGATGAGTGGACGGATGGAGTGGGAGGGGAGGCGTTGGGTTTTGGGGCTTAACTGGTTCTTTTAAATGCCAAACTTTAAGTTTGTCTTACCTCCATACTTGTCCCATCTGAAAGATGTGGATCACGGTCTGCCAGACCCAGACAGAGAGGCGGCAGCACCTGTCTCTTTGCAGACTGGCTGTAGCTCTACGACTACTCAGCCCCTCCACGGAGCCCAGTCCGCCCCCAGTGTAATCCTGCACAAACCACCTGAAGCTCAGGATCTGGACCAGAACCGAGGGCACCAGCACGAAGAACAGGGTCAGGCCTGACCACAGGAAGTCCTGCTTGTGGTAATAGTCGATGGCCAGCCACAAATCGGTCCCCACGTCCCAGAAGAAGACCAGCAGCGCCAGGATGATCCACAGGCAGTCCAGCCAGAGGCGCTCCTCCTGCGGTGGCCGCGCCACATCTCTCCCCTTCCCCTTCCCCTTTCCCCGGAGGTAATGCAGGCAGGCGCTCCGGCATCCCCAGTAGCACGACGAGGTGTTGCAGCAGTGGCATATGTGGAATGAGCTGCCGTTCCGAGTGTCGTCCTCTCCCGTCCCCACCACCTCGTCCAGGTTGTGCAGCTGGGCGAAACCGGTGACGACCCCGCGACCATCGGATTTCGCTGCCATCTTTCCCTCTGATGTTCCCACCTCCTCCGGCTTCCGGGGTTCGTGACGACACTTCCCTGACACCTGTTTTGCACCCCAAATGTTGGAGCCATCTAAAACCGAGGTGTCAGCGCGTCGCCGTCGCTCGCTCTGTCCCCAGATAGCGCACCAGTGGCGCCACGGACGCAGCACATCTTTACCCGCTTTCCCTCCGCTGCAGATCTATTCTCACCTGGCAACAGTGATCCAATCTACAAGTTCAAGCACTTTTCATTTGGAACTCATGCATCAAGCCGTGGTCGACCGATTTTCACCTGGGTCTTAATCTCATTCCCCACTGCTCAGTTGTTTCCCCTCTCTGCAGCTCTCCTCCAGCTGCAAACTGAGTGCCATGAGCAGACCGTCCCTTCACTGCCCCACACCGACGTAATTCACCCCCCACCACCACCAGCAGCACCTCCCCACTCCTCTCTCTCTCTCATACACACTCACCGTCTCTCCCACTCAACGTGGTTGCCATCTAGTGTCTCGTTTGAAGCGCCCCCCTCCACCCCCCCTCCACGCCCCTAAAAATATGCAGGATCAGACTTCATGATGTAATGCAACATGCCTCTTCACCACCAAAAGAAGTCCTTCCTGTTATCTGAACATTTGAATCAGTCACAGGGACACAGTGGGAACAAATGGGAACAAAAACAAAACCTCTCCCACTGACTAAAACAAGCATCCTGAAGCAAATCTAAAAAGAGTCCACAGTGACCTTGTTGTGCTTTTTTATTTCCTGGTATAAGTGTCCTGTATGTCCTACGTTATATCATAAGCACACTAGTAAGACTATGGCAACTTTCTCTACTTGCATCAACATACAATGATACTGCATACTGCAAGCAGGTGGTTTTCAGCAGGAATCTAAGGGTTAAGAATCTGCTGAAAATGATGCTTTTCCCAGTGGTGGACTGTGTGAGCAAAGAGCTGGTGAGTCCGCTGCAGGCTCAAAAACACCGTGATTAGACTGTGCCCGCAGAGCTGCCACACAGGGTCATATCCAGTGTGAGATTGATTGGATCATGCCTGCCTCACCTGCCTGCTGCCCGCTCTGATCTGCCTGTTTGGGCGCCACATTTGATGGGAGCTGCTCAATGCTGAAGTATTGCTGGACCCGGGGGCAACCCTCTCTGTCTCTTTGAGGACTCACTGACAAACACACTCTAACCTAAACCCAGTTCTATTTTTAACTCTAAAAATAATCTTACCTGTCAGGTAGCTCTTTGAAGAAGTAAGGACTGGGCTAAATGGGCTGTTACAGAAACGTCCTCGCTCTCAAGGTCTAAAACTCAGTTTAGTTCAATTCAAAAATACTCAATCTAGGAATGATCTGAGAAAAAACCCAATGGTGCAGTGTAAGTGCATCCATCAATCTAAGCTGACCATCTTTTTTTACCCTCAATGTTCACACATCATACTTTCAAATTTCATTTTGTCCTCACTAGCCAGGGTAAGATGTATCACTGAACATTCATCCATCCATCATCTATACCCATTTATTCCTTAACCAGGGTCACAGGGATCTGCTGGAGCTTATACCAGCTCTTTGGGTGAAAGGCAGGGGTACACCCTGGACGGGTCACCAGTCCATCACAGGGCATCACTGAACATTAATTCATTAAGTTCACTGACCCACATCTGGTTTGAAACCAAAACACCAATTTCTTTTCTCCCATTTATTATAAAATACAAAACAACACTCTAATACATATATTGCAAGGCCAGGTTTCATATAGGTGTTTTTTATCTAGTATGTTTTCACATACAGACAGCATTGTCTGTTAAATATGTTACATCCCAGAATAACTATAGGCAAATATATATGTAAGTTTAAAAAGTTATTAGTTTGTGTTGAAGCTTAGCACATTTCATGGTAAATTGTTATGGTTGTATCTACTGATGTTGGTAACCAGTGGGAATGAGAAGTGTTAGTTTTAGAGTAGCAGGGAAAGTCACAGTGATGCTGGATGCACAAAAAAAACAAACCAAAAAAAAAAAATCAGGCCATAGCCGTTCCTCCAGGCCAGATAACTGGGGGGGGGGGGGAATCTTTAAATGCGATCGAATGCACACAAGAGAGTATGGTTGTGTGCAAGGGACTGGCGCATCATAAAACCCGTTTCATCAGAGTAGCTTTCATTTTCTCTTCTTCCTCAGGGTAGTTAGGTCTCCGCACAGCTTTTTGAGCAGCATACCCGATGCACACTCAGCTCTAATGTTCACAGGAGATGGCAGGCACTTTAATGCAGAAAAGACCTCACAGCAGTAAGAACAATCAAATCACATGACATCACTTTAAATTATAAAGCACTTTTAAACCAATTTGTCACAAATGGCTTTACAGAGCAACAAACAGGCATTAGTCATTTTAAACAAAAGACAAACAAATTACAGGCCTATGAGTGTGTGTGAGAAAAAAAAGTGGGTGAGTATTCAAGCAGACTTTAAAAGAACAAAGCAGGACTAGCAAGAAAAATACAGAGGCCTCATGAGGAAGAGATCGGGATGACCGCCGGTTAGGGGATGAAGGCTAAATAAATCAGTCTCAATCTGTGTGTGTTTTCAACCCATGGACAAGGAACCTACTGAGGGAGTGAGTACTGCAGCTCTGTAAAATGAGTTACTTCAAAATAAATATAAAAATACAAAATAATAAATCCTACGTCCAGTGATGGTCAGGTGAAGCAAATCATTAAAGCACTCCAGGCAAAGCAATTTCAATTTTTTTTGTACTTCGGAGGTGGGACCTTGTAATCAATACAAGTAGCAATCAGAGGCAAATAACAAGTCTATGTGAGTTTTCTGCCACAGTGTCTCAATATTTCTGCAGCTGAGGCTTATCCACATGTGTAGGTCACTATGCCATACAACGACTTACCACAACACATTATGTAACATATTTCACAGTGAGTGTTACAGTAGGACAATAGAAAAACAAGACTTCAAGGAGATGAACTGAGTTTTGAGATCTTTGGCGTCAAGGATAAATACATCATTTCATCAGCTTGATAAAATATACAATAGCTTTTCCAATTTTCCAAACTTTCAGTGCCAACGAGGCTACAAATCATTATTTTAGCAAAGAAACCATTATGTTCCCCACACTGTTGCACAACAAATTTTTATATTAGTCGCTGCAACTATTTTAAGTCATCACTGTCTGGTGTGACAGATTGCTCTGACTCACTGGACATGTCAAAAATAATGAAACATCACATAAATAGCATTTGAAACAAACAACAACCACTGAGAACAGAAGGTTAAAGGAAGGGAATGAATCATGGCTGAGACAATGTCTCAATCAGAAAGTGAATGAAAAGATTCAGTGCGTAATCTTGTAGGTGTGGGTACAAGCTGTCAGTCCCTAACATGTGCCTAATGATGTTCCAAAAACTATACATGAAAATTGGATGCATGTCACGCAAACAAATTTGGAAACTCAATAATTACTGATCACATTTTGACAGTCACAGGTTGCAGTTACGCATCTCAGTGTATCAATGCAAGTTGAAAGGAAAATGTACAATTGTGTTTGAGATGTTTATAAATATTTTTGTCTAGATTCTTCCAAGATATAGTATTCTTAGGTGAGCCACGTGCGTCACACTCTTTTCAAAATGGCAGCAGAAGGTGGCATTTTTAAACCAGATAGAGATAATTAAAGGGTTAAACTGCCAGCTCCTGCCAAA
Organism: Mastacembelus armatus; assembly: GCF_900324485.2. Lineage (NCBI taxonomy): Eukaryota > Metazoa > Chordata > Actinopteri > Synbranchiformes > Mastacembelidae > Mastacembelus > Mastacembelus armatus. The sequence continues at coordinate 12,426,645 of NC_046656.1, forward strand.
TAAGTTAACATTTTGTTACTGAACATCTTATAACAAATGCTAAAACAAATCATCTCCTCTTCCACCACATGTTTGTCTAAGTTTCATGTTAAATAAAAAAGAGATTAGGTTACTCTACTGGATTTAAAAGCTATTTTTTACCAGCTTGTCTTCTTAAAAAAAAAAAAAAAAGCCAAAGCAAAGCATATTTCCTCGAAAGAAGGGCAGTTATTTGGTTTGTATAACAACACTGGGTTTCACATTCAATTGAGCTCTGGCATCTGTACAGTGTTTTTTATAATGTGGGCTGGAAGGGCCCAGAGCAAACAATCTACTGTGAAGCCCAGACAGGCTGCAACTGACGCATATACTGCTCTGATTTTCAGGACATCACAGACACATACACAAACTGTCCTGACAAAGATGTGTCTACAACAAACAAAATTCAACAAGCCATCTGCTCTTCTCCTTCTTCTCTCTCCAAATGCATTCACCTCTTTAGGGAGGCCCAAGGTCAGCGTGTGTTCCTTCATGTGCTTTAAGATCTCATCACAGGCTTCATTGCTAGCCCCGGCACTAAAAAAAAAATCGTCAGGCGGCGGCTTTTTCCTGCTGAACTTCCTTTCTTTAGAATTAGCTCCCAGCCGTTCTCAGGGATACCAGCTCTTTTATGATCTTTAAACCTCAAAATACTTTTCTCCCTCTACTATGAGTGTATGTAGATATCAAATTCCCTTGATTATTTAATAAGTGTCTGTAAATAGAAGAAATGCCGTTTTGCCTGATCACTGTGTCCCATGTTGTTCTGTTATACATATATATGGGCATCAGGACACTGGAGTCTGGTGTCTGATCTGCTGCTGCCTCACCAGCGCCTCTTCAAACAAATTACATCTTCTCTGCTCCTGAGAGTCTGTGCTGCTCTTTTCACCCGGGCTATTTGGAAAAGCTGTGTGCCTCCATCTTTTGAGTCACTCATGCTTCATCAAACTGCCCACATTGTTATACTACACATCCACTGACATCTGCCTTAAACTCACTTAAGACTTAAACTGTCTGCTTGAAACGATGTGAAGAATATACCACTTTACTGTAATTGGCATTTTTCCTTATGGCTCCTTTTTAATCCAGCCATCCAATGAGGGATAGGGACTGGAGTATCTTTGAATTCCCTCTCGCAAAGTTTCTTTCCTTGTTATTTTGCTCTGCAAGTGGTTGTTATTCAATTAGTAACACTTTATAAACACCATAAATGCCACTTCTGTTTGTTCTTGTTTTAGGTTGTACAGGTAAACATGGCAAATAAGTAACCTTGACATTCTTGCCTTCTAGTTTCCAGCCTGTTTATGTTCCTGACTAACTGATGTCTTGCCTGACTGCCGTTTCTATTCAATTTAATCTACCTGGTTTTATTGCCTGTCACCAGGTTGAATCCTGTTGACCCCTTTCACAATCAAAATGCTTCTCACATCAAAATAATACACACACACGCACACACACACACACACACACACACACACACACACACACACACACACACACACACACATTCCTTTATCTGAACAACACAATAATTTATTTCTCATGAGCTCTTATTTCTCATGTAGAATGCACCCTTTAGGCATTTTAAATCAAGGTGATATTGAATTATGGGTCCATGCATTTCCGTCAAGATCCTCAAAAATGTTTCATTGTCACCACCTAGTGTTTGTTTTTTTTTATATATATGTATTATTATTGTTTCATACAGCAGATGATAGATGGATGGTTAGGGTTGTAAACTGTGTCATATATGCAATAAGAAGGTGAAAAATAAGGGGGCATCTGTGGGTCATCATTTTTCTAAATAAAAAAATAACCTTTTGTATTTTACTATTTATTTTCTCAAATTGCGTCAGTTTCCAGAGCAAATGACTATGACTCTTTACAATACAATAAAGTAGATCAGATGTTAAAGTGAAACTCAGTTATAAATTAGAAACAAGCCTCTCAATTTAAAACTGGGTTACAGTTCTGAGGAGAATTTCAGAATTTGGTTGTAAAAACTGTCCTGCGTCCAATTTCACGTCAATTGTTTCCAGTCGGAGTGTTTTTCTGAACGTACCAGTCTCGCCCAACAAAATAAACGAAAAGGTAACGTTAAACAGGCAGTTGTATGGAGAAACAATTTTAGCATAAATGAGAAACGATTTGTTTTGTCCTGTGCGTGACGTTAACATTTTCACATACATTTGAAAATGCCAGATAATTAGCACGGCTAAGGTTCCTGTTTCTGTCATGGTTAGCTCGCTGGCTAACGTTAGCACTTCATTTCCTGAGTCGAGCTAATTTTAGCTAGCTGGCGGATTGATTGAGGCTTTATTGGTTATTCGCCATCGATTGATATGATATCGTGCTTTAAAAGCATCACGACACGGCTTGACCCAGTCTGTCTTAGCACGAGTGACAGTACATTTTGTTCATCATCATGTCTATTACCTTTATCTGGGTTGTGTGCTGTGTTTTCCTCAGGCCATGGAGTTTGCAGAGCTGATCAAGACCCCCAGGGTGGATGGGGTGGTCTTACACCGGCCTTTTATGCCCACTGTGGAGGGCACCCTGTGTTTGACTGGTCACCACCTGATTCTGTCTTCCAGACAGGACAACACAGAGGAGCTGTGGCTGCTTCACTCCAATATTGACTCAATAGAGAAAAGGTAATGAGCCTCTTATTCCCCTTTTTTTCCGGCTAGACTAAAATCCTCCTGTCTCCCACAACCTGCACTGGGTCTGTCCTTTCTGGCCTGGTCTTTTCTTATAATTTTTTTTGTTAGGACTATAAGTTTACTATTGCGGTGTGGGCTTTTACTTTGGCGTGTCCCTTCAGTTAAGAATTTATTTCTTCTGACTGAATAGAGCAGGGTGCTGCAAACAGCTTGAACAATGAACAGGTTGGCTGTAAGACTAATCAGTAGATTTGAAGCAGCAGTGAGCCATTGACATTCACTGTTTACTGTATTTATCTTTTTATCCAAATCTTCTATTTGTTTTTCAGATTTGCGGGGTCTCTAGGAAGCATCATTGTCAAATGCAAAGACCTGAGGGTGATTCAGCTGGACATCCCTGGTATGGAAGAGTGTCTCAACATCGCCAGCTCTATTGAGGTAAAAATATTATTCATGACACATATAACTATCTATATCATATCTGTTCGTCCTGGAAGAGGGACCCCTGCTCATTTGCTGGGGTTGGGGATCTTTCTATCCTAGTCAAGGGTCTAAGGACAGAGGATATATGTATATAAACTGTACAGATTGTAAAGCCTCTCAAGACAAATTTTTGATTTGTCTTTAGGGTTTATAAATACAATTTGACCTGATTGTCAACTACTGTTTGAAAAAGTATTCTATTTTTCTTACCTTCTTATTTTAACTCAACACTCCAAATCAATTTGTGTATTCCTTTTTAGGCCCTATCCACACTTGACTCAGTCTCCTTGATGTACCCCTTCTTCTACCGGCCTATGTTTGAAGTTATAGAAGATGGCTGGAATTCTTTCCTTCCAGAGGAAGTGTTTAAAGATTTAGAGTCCATGGTAGGGGACAAGAATAGTGACAAGACTTTGACATTAACATCCTCTCGGTGCTGTGTTGTCTGTTTTTAACCTGTCTCATGTCTCCCTTTCTATCAGACTGATGAGTGGAGACTGAGTGAAGTCAACAAAGACTTCAGTGTGTGTCCATCATACCCCCCTTTAGTGGCCGTGCCCAAAGATGTTGATGACGATACATTGAAGAAAGCTGCCACCTTTCGTTACAATGGCCGTTTTCCAGTACTTAGCTACTACCACAAGAAGAACGGCATGGTAAGCAGCTGTATGATGCAAAACCTGCCTGTTGCAAAACATTTTTTGTGGATTTAAATTATTCGATGATCACTTGTGCAGTACCTCAACTCACTTCCACTTTCAGGTGATGATGCGAGCAGGACAACCTCTGACCGGCACAAATGGGCGTCGGTGTAAAGAAGACGAGAAACTGATCAATGCCACCCTGCGGCCTGGCAAACGTGGTTACATCATTGACACGCGCACTATCAATGTTGCCCAGCAGGCAAAAGCAAGAGGTGGAGGATTTGAATCTGAGGCTAATTACCCTCAGTGGAGGAGGATCCACAAGGCCATTGAAAGGTGGGTCATAAGTGCCTACATAAAATAGTAACTAACCTTAGCACTGCGTTCTATAAAGCACTGTTTTCTCTTTTTTTTATTCATTTATTTCATTTGTTGTTCTGGATAATATTATTAAAACAGTTTAACATTTAAACATCTTCCTGTGACTAAACTTTCTATTCAACATTTATGAGCTATTTAGGCATTGTTTTTTAGTATTGTGTCCCATCCGTCATTTGCAGGTATAATGTTCTCCAGGAGAGCCTTATTAAACTGGTAGAAGCATGTAATGACCAGTCCCACAGCATGGACCGCTGGCTAAGCAAGCTAGAGGCTTCCAGCTGGCAATCTCATGTCAAGGAGATCCTTACCACTGCTTGTCTGGCTGCCCAGTGTATTGACAGGTGAGGGAACTAAGTTCAGTTTTATTATTCTAATCATGGACCTGTAAATACCAACAAGTATAAGCAATACTACAATTCATCTTCTCTTTACATCCTGAATTAGCAGGTGACACTATTCAGCATAAAGTCTGTATTAATTGTTTTCTTTAATATGTTAGAATAGTAGGTGACACCCTCACAAACTGTTAAGCATGTATGTTTTTCTCAGGGAGGGAGCGTCAGTGCTTGTTCATGGTACAGAAGGGACAGACTCCACACTGCAGGTGACCTCCTTGGCTCAGATCATCCTTGATCCAGCCTGCAGGACCATCAGGGGCTTCCAGGGCTTGGTGGAACGAGAGTGGCTCCAGGTGAGCTTCTCTGAGCTTTGATGTACTGCTCAACACTTTATTCTTCCATACATGATTAAGTAAATGAAAGGACATCTGATTTTACGAGAGTGAGATTACAAGCACTTTGTTTTATGATTCTAATAAGTTAAAATATATATTTTTATATTGATGTGTTAGATCTACAAGCATTAGTGTGTGGCACAAGTTATTGTAGAAACACTCAATAAGGATCTTCATTTCTTTCTGGGCACAGTTTTTCCTTATAACCCCTTTCACTTCTTTGATCACCTACCCAGGGAGGTCACCCGTTCCAGCAGCGCTGCGCCCAGTCAGCTTACTCTAACAGCAAGCCTCGTCAAGAAGCTCCCGTCTTCCTGCTTTTCTTGGATTGTGTGTGGCAGATCCTTCGCCAGTTTCCTTGCTCCTTTGAATTCAATGAGAGCTTCCTGGTGCTGCTCTTCGAACATGCCTATGCTTCTCAGTTTGGTACTTTCCTGGGCAACACTGCAGCTGAGAGGTTAGTCTGACATTAGGTAATGATTTAGTTTCACATGGGTTTTGAGGGAAACAGAGAGGATCCCCCACCCCAATGTACTCAATTATTGTTCTTATTGATTAACCTTTTCATAGAGCTAAATTGTCACTGCCTGAGAAGACGGTTTCCCTTTGGTCGTGGGTAAATCGGCCCCAGGAGTTGGCACGTCTGACCAACCCACTCTATGAATCCAACAGTCTTGTGATCTGGCCCTCCGTGGCCCCTCAGAGTTTGCTGCTATGGGAAGGTAAGAAACAAATCACACATATAATAGATAGTTAGAAGAACATACCTAAGTGAAAATATTAAACAAAATGGTCTCTCACATGTGCATTAAAAATGTTTACATGTCAGAGAAATATATGTAACAGCAAAGCTTGTATTTTTCCAAATGGCAGATTCATTTATCTTGTCATTTTGTGAAAACAAAATGCTGGTTTCTCAAAAATGAGATAATTTATCACTAGAAAACAATTTTGTCTTCTCAGCATCTCAGGGTAATAACAGAAAGCTTTAAGTTGAATGTGTGGTGTAGTGGAAAACTGACATTACCCCAGTAAGAGATTACTTAAGATCCCTACTGTATGACTCAGTAACTGTTGCACATCTCCATAAGGCCATGATACATCCTGTTTGATAGGAGTGAGAGAACAACTTTTTTTCATGTCTGATTTTTTGACACATGACAGGCCTAATGTAATCATTTTTTAAAAAATCAAGTTTAGTTACTGTAAATTCCTGCTTTCCTTGAAACAAAAAATAAGTATGATTCTGTCTGGGGCAGTGTATCTACTTGCAAGTGTGACTAAATCAAACTAGGAAGGCAGGTACTCTCTTAATCACAGTCTGTCACAATTCCACCACAGAACAGAGTCATACAGCTTAATCACACATGATCTCAGCCTTCATTTCTGTCATGTCTTGTGATGAGGCAAAAGTCATTTTCATGTTATAACTGATCTTGTAACTTAACTTAACTTAACTTAACTTAATTCCCTTATTAGTCCCACAATGGGGAAATTCCATTACCACCCAAGTGCACACACACAATAGTGAACACACAAACACACCGTGCACACACACCAGGAGCAGTGGGCAGCCAATGCTGCGGCGCCCAGGGAGCAGTTGGGGGTCCGGTGCCTTGCTCAAGGGTCTCACCTCAGTCATGGCAATGAAGGCGGACAGGGCGCTGGCTATTCACTCTGAAGAAATTGGCTTTTCTTTGAGTATAAATGGTAAATTTATCCAAGAGTAGACTTTGAGTAGACTTAACTACACTTGACACTGAAAACCTATGTCTGTACATCAGCTGGTAAAACTCTCTGATTGCATTTTTACTCAGTCTCACTGGAAGAGGGCAGCATTCATTTCACAATTTCAATCATGAATGAACTGATTGACCCTGTGAGCCAAAAGTAAATACTGTAGCATGCATGTGGAATGTACATTTTGATTTATACAGTCACAGTTACATGAAGACATTTTAGAGAGAATTTTTTTAGTAACAGCACTCTAAGATATAATTAAAAAAAAAAATAAACGTCTTTTTCCTGCATAACATGTTGACCTATAATTGACAGAGGCCATCAAGTATATGTCATAAAGTCATCATTACTTTGAATAAACTGTTAATTTTCAAATTACCGTTCATGAGAATTTGTGTAAATCAAGCATTACATCAAATTAATTAAAAGACACTTGAAGTATCAGTTTAGAAAGATAAATCTGGGGTTATGATAGGACATTGGTAAATGCAACAAACAAAAGTTTGAATGATCTCATGTCATTGTTTTTTTAAGGAGGTTGATTCCATATGCAGAAAACACAAACTTGATGCTGGGTTTTTTCTTTTTGGAAACTGGTGGTATATGTCCCTGTCTAAAGCCTTATGGTGCCGTTCACACATATGGACCTGGCCTGGCCAGCAAGTCCCCTCTTCACTGTTTTGCACATTCCAGTCATACATTACTTCTCTGTGCTCAGACTTGTGCTGCCAGTATGTCAGAGCTACAAGTTCCACTGCCAAAATACCTCAGCCATCAGCCACAGTCAGTGCTCTGTGTTCAGACACTACTCTATTTAGCTTCAGCCTCAAGAACCTTTACATTTGTCACATAGATGCTATCTGCTATCTGAACCACTGATACAATTTAGCTCTTTGCCCCTCTCCTTTTTATTTTTTTGCAAACAAAACAAGTGAATGTTTTTACTCTTTATCTATTATATGAAAGCGTCATAGTTTCAGTACACACCACCATTATCGTAATACTGTTTCTTATTTCCTTGTTCTACAGTTTATTCTTTATTGAGTTCTTACATTGCTCGCTTCTTGTTTCATTACAGGAGTGTTCCTTCGCTGGAACCGCTCTTCTAAGTGTTTGGATGAGGCATACGAGGAAATGGTACATATTATCGAATACAATAAGGAGCTTCAGAGCAAAGTAAACAGCCTGCGCAGGCAGCTTGCTCAGCTGGAAACTGAGGATCCTCTGCTGCAAACACCATAGAGAAAGGGTTAGCAAATCAGACTAAATATGAAAATAGGTTAATGTCAGCCCGGTTTTAGCATTGGTTAGGTTCAAAGTATTTGCAGATATTTGAAAATATATCAACTAAAATGATATAATTTGGGATTTTTGTTAGTTGTTTTTGTTTTTCTACATGAATGAAATTAGCCCTGAGTTATTTTTCATACAGAATAGATGACTGAATGGATTTAAAAAGTGTTGCAACAGCTTAGATGCATAAAAAAAAAGTTGGACAAAATTCCCCATTTTGTGTCATTGAAACTAAGCATGACTGAGAGGGAAGGATTCAGAGATAAAACAGCAGCTGCTAAAAGCCAGTCATTCACCTCATAGTTCTCAGTATAAAATGTGTGCATACAGACTATTAGGTACAGAAAAAAACCTCACAGTTACTAAGCCTCATTAACCCCCGTCAACTCACACTTACTTTCATTTACATATCCAGATATGTTAACAGTGAGTGCATTTACATGCACTTCAGTAACCAGTTTACATCCGACTCTCGCCAGTCAACTGCTTTTGTAACTGTCATGTAAACCGCAGACTTGGTTTCTATAATGGGGCTGAGGGAGGGTTAGAAAAGCCAATTTCCCCAGTTAGATTTGTGCTGAAGGACACTGATTTCTCTGCCAATGTGTAGCGGCTTTCAAATCATCTTTTTACTGGTGCACGTGTGCATGACAAAAGACTGGGTAGAGAGAATAGTGGAGTCAGGTGGCTGGAGGAAAACAAATCATTATATGTAGCGATGCCTCCTTGTGTACAAAATAAGTCTCTTTCCTGTCAAGAACTACATGGCAGACTCTCGTGTGTTCGTGGGTGTTTATCTCGCTCAGGAAGCAGATATGGTGATTTTCAAGCTGGAGGGAAACCAAGTGTAAACATTCACTTACTATAGGCTAGACATTTTCACCAAACATCCTGCTGAATGTATATGCCACTGAAGCACTGCAGAGTAACTATGGCAACATATAGGTTGCAATAAGGCAGCATGTCACTCTGCGGCACGTCGACATGCTATAATAAGCGTAGGCGGGGTCGGCACTTACTGTACTGTATGATGAGAGGGGAGGCTTGTTCAAAAATGATTCTGACCAAAATACCCTGATTGTTGCACACTTTTTCAGATCAGTACTTGACATTCCTGTTAGTAGAATAACCAGATTTTACCTGAATGAACTACACTGAAGATTTATTTAAAACTGCCTGTACTGTTCATTATGAGCTTTTATGGAAATGTTTGGTTACCATTTTGGTCAGATCTGACATGAACTATTGTTTACGTTTGGAAGTATGATGCAGAAAAAGCATAATGATGGTAGTAAGAGTCTTGTCATGTTTATGGCAACAAGACGCTGGTAGCGAGATTTAGTTTTAGCAGTTGATGGTTTTTGGTAACTAAGGTTATATAATGATTGTTTTCAAAAACATTTTCAAGTTCATTATTAATCAAATGCATATCTGTTGTAGTTTATCATTCAAAACTAATGCACTTTGTTTGAAAGGCATTTCAATTACTTTATATGTATATATGTATGAACTATATTACAATATCAGAGACCTACTCTTTCAAATTATAATTCTTGTAAATATCATAATTTTTTTTTTTTTGTTTGTACTCAACAGATGTTGCCATAATGGACAGTCTTGATATTAAATGTGAAAACGTGCCAGTATCTTTAACTGTTAAGCTTGTGCAGAAGGCAGCATGCTATTGGAAAGTTCAGCAAAATGTCAACTTCTGCATTCAAAGTAATCATTTTCTCATCAACCTAAGGCTCAATTTAGAGAAAACCATGGTCTGCAAAGCCACAGAAAAGCACTGTCCACGTTTGTAAACCTTTAATTGCACTGTCATTGAGGAAGTAACATGTCTAAAACAACTTGACCAAAATAGCATTGAAGCTCATCTTCCCGTGCTATCTGTAACTGAAGGTTGCTTTCACTAGCATATTACTAATACTACTTCAGAAAGCTTTGTGCTTCGCTATAAAACTAAAGGGAGTGAGTGTCTTGGTTCAATTTAAATCTGCTAACTTGCCAGTTTTTTGTTTTTTTTTGTTTGTTTTTTTTTTTTACCTGCTTTGTCTGTCTCTATCATTTTAATGCATTAATTCTATTTTGCTTCAAGATTGATGTAATAGTCACACTAAACTGAACTGATTCCAGCCACTACAGTCTACTGGTTTATAAAGGAACATTTACATATGTACTTCATGTCTGCACTATACTGCATATGCATTGTTACCTTCAGCCAGAAACACACCTTACCTTGATACTTTGTCTGTGCATGAGTGACGCAATAGGTTAACCAAGGCAACATTGTGATTCGTGATTATGTAAAGTTTTGTTGCCTGCTTTATGACGAACAGCTTCAAATGATTGTTGCTTTGTTGTCGGCAGACAATATTTTTGTCTGTTGTTGTACATATCAACTTTGTGCAGTTACTTGATTTAAAATCAGGATCGAAAGGAAGCATATAAGTTCCTTTATCAGTGCTGTATGTCTCTAAAATGATACATTTCAAAGGATTACATGTTTTTTTTAGTTTTCAAGCCATTAAATGTTAAAGCATTAAAATCTTTTTGTTTTTAATTTTTCTTTCCCACTGTTTTCCTGTAAAATATGCCTAGTGAGACACACTACCTTCCCAACAGCAAAAGGCAGATGGTGTTAAGTGGCTTATGAGCCAGAGATTTCTCTCTGCAATTGGTAGAAGACAAAATAGGGCTAAAAGGACAATAAATACTGCTGGAGTGTAAAAAAGGCATTGGTTTGCTTACACATTCATTATATCAGCTTTATAAAGTTATAATATGTCAATGTTGTGTTTACAGCTTGTTCCACCACCACTCCAGTCGGTCAGATAAATAATAAATATCAAGATTGATTGTGATTGCAAAAAAATAAAAAAAAGGCTCTAATGGCTTTAAGTACGTTTGTCACTGCCCTGATTTCCACTATAATGACAGGTTGCACTGAATTCAATTTTCATAGAGCTTGTCCTCATACCTGCCCCGGGATTAGTAAACAGCACCCCAGACACACCACAAAACATGTTATCGCTGTGATGAAATGATCATCTGGTGAGGTGACAGGAACGGCATCCAACTGTCCAGCCATTACACTTCTCTCCATTAATCTGCTTTGCATCTGTCACTGTTCTCTGATTTCATGGCTGAGAGAGTTGCTTTCGTCTTGGAACAACAGAGAGCTGTGTATACCCTTACTTAGGTGAAAATAAGGCTCGTCTTTCGCCTTTAACTTTTATGTCACCTTGGAATAAAGAATACGACTGGGTTTATCATATTCATACAAATAAAACTCAAGATTTCATTATTTTCTGAAATGGAACACAATCTTAGTTCCCCCTGACTATGTCCAGGTTATGCTTTTACCCACGGTGTATCAGTTTACCGGACATGTTTTTAAGTAAGTCATTTTCATTCTTGGTGATGACAAGTGTGGGGGTGTGCTCCCATCCACCACTCACATGTGAGGACAGAACTTAGGCCCACCCTTTTCTTGCTTCACTCAGACCCTGTCAGCTGCTTTGGCCCTCTTCTATCAACTGCAAACAAACCTCAAAGTCAAACTGTTGGGTGTGTACATGCCCATATCGTGTCATTCCCTACGCCAATGATAAGCATGAATGAAAACTGAAACATTCAAAAAGGCTGCAAAGTCCCACTATTTGCATTTATGGTCGGGTAACAAAAAAAAAAAACCTTGCAGTGCAACTGATTTGGTGTCGTGCCCTTTTGAACAATCAGTTCCAGTGTGCGGTTGCGTGGCATTGTCAAGTTTAATCTTTGTTTTGCTTTATGTGAAGTCTCTGTGTTTGTGTAGGCATTGTATATCTATAGACGTGAGGTCACAGGTTCATTGGGTTTGACTTATTAATACTGTCCAGCTCGGGGACATGAAGCACTTGTGACACACTATGGTGGATTTCTGCTGGACTTTTAAACCATAACTAAGTGCTGACATACTACTCACAATTGTTATATTACAGGAGATAAAAAGGAAAATATAGATTCCAGTTATTACAAAGACCATAGCCAACATTCAATCCCACATAACGTTTTAATGAAATGCCACATTTTTTGGTGTATATGTCAGGCTTTGGTGGAAATTGTAATAAAATGATACATAGGAAATTTGATGAAATGGAACAGCCATAGAAACACAATTATGGGTTGAATGTTTTACTGTGTAAATGCAATACAAGAAATAAACATAAGTAATACATAGATATTTGATGTTAAAAGTTTGCAATATTGTCTGTATAAAACTATGTATCACAAAGTAGTGTATATTTTTACAAACCTATCATATTCCAATCACAATCTTAGATTACAAAACATGTCTGCTGCCTGTCCCTGGTGTACAGACAAAGGTCAGAAACCATTCATGTTTTTGCTCTGGTCACTTTGAGAAGACTGAAGTCAGGGCTACTGGAAACTGTGTGGTACATAATCCTTTTAGTAGTTGTCTAACATATAACATAACATAACATACAGTGGTGCTCTATGCAGTTTGTTTGTGTAACTACCACTATCACGGTCACATGGATCCGTGGACGTGCCTAGAGTCAGCTTTTTGGATTCGGGTGCAACGCACAGCTACAGTAAAACCGTCTATTAACTTGTGGCCTCAGATTTCCCAGGCAGTGAATGGATGCGCACACTGCAACTTAGCAGCCGGGCTGAGGGAGGTGATCTGAGCAGAGCAGCAAGGCGCTGACGCGGTAAAGGGGGTGGGTCTGCGAACGGGACCGCACCTCTGAGGCTCCACCAATCCGAGAGAAAGCCGGCTTTTCCTCAAACCAGATGGCCGCCGATATATAGCAAAAGAGGCAGCTGATGCAACACTAGTCGGACGGATAACATAGACGTCACGTCAGAGCGCTGCAAGCTGCAGGAGCTCCTTCACGAAGCCCTCCACTTTTGATTCTCAAAAAGCAAGTCGGACCTAGACCTTTGGCTGCTTATTGTACTGTAGTTTAACCGGTGAGTGAACTGCTTTGGCTTTACAGCATAACCGCGTTACATCTCTCTGATTTACAAAGATAAAATCAAGGTTTCGCTCTAATGTGAGAATAGTACTTGCTGCTTCTGTGCGCATCTTTTATTCCATTATAATTTAATTATATATTATATATTCCTCTTAAATTAGCCTATATCCTAACAGAACAGACATACTGAGCTCCAGCCATCAGCCAGAACAGCGTCCCACCCCCCGGCTCACTGGCCTGGTTTCATTTGTCTGAGCGGTTTACTGCTATAGATTACTCTCCTATTCCAGTGCATGTGGAAACGCACTTGCAGCCACACTCAGTGACCTAAAGCAGGAGCTGGATTATAGATATTACTCTAATGATCCACCATGACGCGCCGCGTGCAGCAGCTCCGGGCCCCCTGTTATACATCTGATTTATATGACGTGTGCGTAAAACGCACGTTGGCACAACAATGAGCAGCACATGCTGTTGAGGGGGGCACAAACAATAGGGAACTGGAGCGCAGAGTAGTCTACACCATTAAGTTTCACTGGTTCGCCTCAACATGTGCTGTCCTTTGTAAAGACAGCACTGAGGATGCTGTTATAAAATATTACATGAGATACCTTTTCTCTGAGAATTGCTCTCCAATACATTGTGATTACTCAATCAGCGCCGTACGCCCTCTCTTTCTGATTGGCTCTAGTTGAAGGTAGGGCAGTATAAATATCCTCAGGTTACTCGGTTTCTTCCTCTGTTGGTAGGCTCCCAGGATTCTCGGTAAGTGGCCTACGCTCATGAAAAGATGCACTGTGCGTGGCAGGGACAAAAAAAAAACGCACAGACAGGCTTTTCATTAGAATCCAATTAATACGCACTCTTAACCTTTATTTATAGAAAGTGTATTTTTGAGGTCTGTTCTCAGCCTGATGACTTGTTTATTAGTATATGTTTTAAAGATGAAATGCATGTTGAAATGCACCGTTTATCTTAATGTGTGACAGTGATATCCAGTTCTGTCAAAGTGAACAGGCTGAGGGTGAAACACAGGAGAATGCATGTTTTGGCGTTGCTACGCTCTCGAGTGCTCCGTTGCGCCTACGTGTCTTCCCAGCTGGCACATTATCTTGCATCTCAAACGTTTTTTTGTTTTTTTTTTATTGCAGTATTTCCGTGTGTTTGCCTTTGATTGCTGTAGCTTCACCATTTTTGCCTCAGATACGTTAGTTAGATAAGTTTTGCCTAAGTTTAAAGCGTTGTTTAATGAATGTGTTCCGTGTTCTGTGCGCGTCTTGGGTCATGAGGTCAACATTAATGTCACCCCAAAAGCTTAAAAACACTCTTCTCCTCTGCAGGTAACAGCATGCCTGTCATCAGAACCCTCACCAAGGTGGCAAAGCAGGCCCTGCTTAGCACCCATGGGTGCGGTTGCCAGCCCCTGACAGTAGCTGTACGTAAAATCAGCTTCTCCCCTCGACAGGTGACGTCTGATGCCAGCTTCCACTCTGTGTCCTTCTCAGAAACAGACCACCCCAAGGTTCTCATTACAGGTGTGTAACATCCGTAATAATAATAGTAAAAAAAGATGTGACAGTGAAGGTTAAGCTGTAAGCTGGAACAAAATGTCTTGGGACTTAACACCAGCTGGGTGGTTAACAATCTTGGCAATGAAAGTGGAACAGGAGTCCAGCTAAAAACAAAAAGTGTAGCTGTCCAGTGCTGTGACCTTTTTCTTATGGCCCACTCTGCTTAGTTACTTCAGTCTCCGTGGAAACCAGCACTGATGATTATTTAACTTATGTGACGTCCTCTGATGACGCGTGCTGTTTTCTGTCTCTCTCCATCCACTGCAGGTGGCCTTGGCCAGCTCGGGGTGGGGCTTGCCAAACTGTTGAGGTAGGAATTTGAATTTGTCGGAGCACTGACACATAATGTGCCTACAGCTGTGGAGGCAGCAGCACTTTCTGATGTGTAACATTGGCTTCCTGCTCCATAGGAAACGGTTTGGGAAGAACAATGTCATTCTGTCTGACATCAGGAAACCGCCAAGCAGTGTTTTCCACAGCGGTGAGTAATATACTGCACTCTACTAGAAATGCACTGCTCAGTCTGGCAAGGGTGTATCTGATTACATTACATATTAGTTAGTCAAACCTGCTTCCTCCTGGAAACTCTTGATGTTCCGGTAGTGAATAAATGCCTGACTAATCCCAGAGTCATTGAAAATTCTGGTATTTGGCAATAAACGCTGGATGAGACTTGTTAATGTGTTACAAATGTACAGCAGTTTTCTTCCTCAGTCTGAAAATTGGAGACCAGCATGGAGGCATCTCTAGTTCGTATTGATTTTTGTTTTATTTGTGCTCGAGAGGACATCAGGTTTTTCAGAAAAGGTTTTCTGATAAATTGCTCCAGATCAATATGTGACGACTTTGTTCTGTCTCTGTGCAATAATGAGCTGTCCAAAGACGTAATAAATGCAACAGGTAACTGCCTATAAAAAAAAGAAACTGGACACACAACTGCATCAGCATTGACTTCACAACAGAATGGACATGTGAGAAACTAATTGCAACAGAAAAGACATTTAGATAAATAGTTTGGCAACTGGTTACTCTTTTAAGAAAAAATAGATGGTCAAACATTATACAATCTGCTCTGTTCTCTGTCACTGTCAGGCCCCTTCATCTACTCAGACATCCTGGACTACAAGAATCTGCGGGAAATTGTGGTGAACAACCGCATCACTTGGCTGGTTCACTACAGCGCCCTACTCAGTGCTGTTGGAGAAGCCAACGTGGCCCTGGCACGCTCTGTTAACATCACTGGTGAGCGACTTTGTAACTTGCAAATTTCATATCATTTTGGCCTTCAGCATTCACAGTGTTTCAACAGTGCTGGTGAAGTGCAGCGTCCTGTATTCAAGGCTTCTTCGTCACGTTCTTAGGGCTTCACAACATCCTGGACATCGCGGCGGAGCACGGTTTGCGCCTGTTTGTGCCCAGCACTATCGGCGCCTTTGGACCCTCTTCCCCCCGTGACCCTGCACCGGACCTCTGTGTGCAGAGACCGCGCACCATTTATGGTGTCTCCAAAGTCCATGCTGAGCTGATGGGAGAGGTAAGGACTTAAGTCACTATCCTCAATATAGTGGATGTTATCATATATTCATGCCTGCTTTCAAATCAAATTGTTGATTGATGATGGATTATATAGATATCTGATCTAATGATCTGAAAATCTGTTACAACTGAGTGTTTTTTGATGTGCAACAGTATTACCAGCATCGTTATGGCCTGGACTTCCGCTGTCTCCGCTACCCAGGAATCATTTCTGCTGACTCCATGCCCGGAGGTGGTACAACAGGTGAGAGAGGTGGAATTCAATCCATAAATACGGTTTCAGCTTTAATCAGTGTCTATTCCTGTACTGTTCCTGTCATCTCACATGTTATTATGTAACAGATTTATTCCCAAGAGGTGTCATGACTTGTTTGTATTTTTAGATCAGCAGATTATGCACACCATACCTCTGTATTGTCATTAGTTTGAACGGTCGCCACACTCTCCACCACACCCACATACTCTCTGACATTGTCATCACTTTGGTTATATAAATTCAATATTTTTTGATTAAAGCACTTTTGTGCTTTTTTTCTTTTTGTCTGCACTTGATCATAATTGTTTATTACCAAATTCATGCAAACATATTGTATTTATTTGTTTCTCTGAGCAGACTACGCAGTCCAGATTTTCCATGATGCCATCAAAACTGGAAAGTTTGAGTGCAATTTGAAACCTGACACACGACTGCCCATGATGTATATTGACGACTGCCTACGTGCCACGCTGGAGGTGATGGAGGCGCCAGCTGATACGCTCAGCATGAGGACATATAATATAAACGCCATGAGCTTCACTCCTGAGGAACTGGCCCAGGAGCTCCAAAAGCAAATGCCTGAACTGGAGGTCACATATGACATTGACCCTGTGCGACAGGCAATCGGTACGTAACGATTTGATTTATTACATAGAGAGACTGAAGGTTGTGAAAGTTTAGCTGCTATTTAGCAAAAGAGGTAAATACAGGAGAAATGCAGATTGAGTCATAAACTTAACAGCCTGACAGTTACACAACAAAATCTGTTTAAATAAACATTAGTCACCATATGCTACTGGTTAGACCAGATCAAGTGGGTGTAGCAGCCAAATCACAGAACAAAGGTGTGTTTTATTTCTTGTTTAATCAAACAGATTGTGTTGATGATGATGATGACAGACACCTAGTTTAGGGTTAAACATTGCACCGATGTTGCGTGCTCAAAGTGCAAACCAATGCGTTTACATGACATTCTGTCTTTCCAGCTGACAGTTGGCCAATGAACTTCGATGACTCCAACGCACGGAAAGACTGGGGCTGGAAACATGACTACGACTTACCTGAACTCGTCCAGACGATGCTTAACTCCTTTGGTGCCGACACACGCATGGTTCATGCTAGCTGAGGTCAAAAAGCCATTAGTATGGCTTTTTGACCTCAGTATTTTATTTTCTTATTTTGTACATATCGTAAATACTGACCAAAGGAGATAGAAAAACATGGCCTGATTGTAATGGTTCCCTCACTTCTCTCTCTAACATCAGAAGGGCTATCATGTCTCCATGAATGTGGAGGTCAATCCAAGGTAGACAATCCTGTCCTCGCTCTTGTTACCTACCCCAGCTTTGCTCTCTTTGACCTTATTCCATTTGGAGATTTGGGTGAAGATTCACCCTGTTGGTGGAAGGTTTTCAGCTGTACCAGGGATATCAATGTTGCCTTCGAAAACTTGTTTAGGTGTTGACCAATTCATAAAGTTTGCAGTGTTTTCTGGGAAACAAAAATCAAGCAGACTAACAGCCAATGTTGCATTTTATGTTTGAAAGATTTTTTTTTTTTACTAGTTTTTCTTTGGAAATCCAAGTTAGTCAGAGTTTTGTTTCTGTTAAATTACCAGGAATTGTCAAAAATCTGCTAAAATCAAGTACTTTGGACTCAAGATGGATTTATATCTTTAAAGTAGCTGACAATAAATGAGCCTAATCCTCTGTGGGTCCTGTTTCTGACAAAACGCATCTGCATTTGAAGCAAAGTGAAGAGATGATTCCTCAGAATTCCTCTTCTGTTTATTCCACAAAACATATTTATTTTGTCTGTTGGTGATAAATGTGTGGAGGCTTCATCGAGTAAAGGTATTCCTTAACCCTCTTTTGTCCGCTTCTTTGTTATTTCATGTTTTTTCAGGGAAATGTGACGCTGTACACCCTATTGACATTTGCCAGGTGCTTTTCTGTATTTCAACATTCTGTAAAAGAAATACTGAAGTTGGTTTCTGGGTGAAGATTTTGACATGGTATCTCTGTTCTTTCAATCACAAAACAAACTTTGACAATAAAACCGTTTTCCCACACACTGTCATTAATCACACACTTAATCATTTTTATGTCTTCACAGCCTCAGGAGACAACCTCTAAAAAGTACATTAGTCCTTTATATAAATAAACCCAAGGCAATGTTGACTAAGTTCACCCTCTAGGTGGTGAAGAATAGCATAGTAAATGGTTCACCATGTCCACAAATGCCATGGGAATATGGTTTTCTATGGTAAAAGTTCTAAATTAGTTACATTTTGAAGGAATTAACTTCTTTTTTCTTAAAGCTGAGTAAATGAGCCAAGTAGACATACTGGGAGGTGAGTTATATGAGCTGTCAAACACTATGTCATGCATGGCATTACTGGCAGTTGTAAAACCCTTAGCAGACAAAAGGCCTTGGAGCACACATTTAATGATCTGAATGGTCATTCTGTAGCAATAAAGCTTAAAATGTAATGACCCACAGAATCACATTCAAATCACCCTGATATGGCCTTTACTCAGCTGACCTTTGCTACTGTCAAAAACAAACAAAAGGTGAAACCTGTATTGTAAGATTGCAGACATGACATGTAGAGATATGCCGATGAAGTAGAATGTGTTAAAGTGTGAGACTGTATGCAGAAGAAGCCAAATAAGCAATGGGTGGAAGAGCTGATCGGAGAAGTCACGCTGAGACAGATGGTTATGAAGCTGAGATATAAACATCTTAGGATGAAGCTTTACTGAGCCATTTTCACTGGTTTGGCTTTTTTACTTTTATTGTCTCTGTGCTTGACTAATTTGAAATGCACAAAAAAGTCCTGATCTGCTGGTTTATGTGACCGATCTACAGCCTCCTACAGATGAAACAGGGGCAAATAAACATCCTAGATGAAAAGAGGTTTTATCTTCAGCACATCACAAAATGAACTAAACAGAAGATGATGTGTTTTCTTTCCCAAATGGGATCATAAACTGTAACCCAGAGGACAGCAGTGTCCTTTACAGGTCTGATAACATTCCTCCAATTTCTCTGCGTCACTGACTGCAGCTGTTTCCAAGTGACCTTGTGACTGTGAAGATTCTCAGTCGCCCAGGGGAGGTTATCTAGAGGCTGAGTCATGGCAACTGGACTTTCTGTTCTTTAAAGCTGAAACATTTCACCACCCATCCAGGTGGTCAGTCTGAGAGAGGCTGGACCCTCACCTGAGCTCACTCCTTTGGTCACTTAACATGCCTATTCAGACTAGGTGTGAAGTGAAACCAACTCAGGGGTGTGGGTCTAAGGACTCTCACCTGATTGGCTTAGCCCACTTAGTGAGCCTATTGGGCCAAGGGTGGAGTGAAACTAACCTGGGAAATAAATTTGGAGGTTCCAGTCCAGCCTCTCTCAGACTGATGAAGCCACCTGGGTGGGTGACGAAACGTTTCAGCTTTAAAGAACAGAAAGTCCAGTTGCCATGACTCAACCTCTAAGTGACATTGTGTGGTTTTGTTTTGCTGGCGTGCTGCAGAGTGCACAGAGCGAAGACAGCCTCCCCGAGTGCACAGAGACACTCACATCATGAGGCACATGTTTTATTTCATTTTCAATCATAAGCCACTGAGTCTCAAGAGCATGAGGGCTTTCATTTCAACCAAACACTAAATGAGCTCTCATCACTAATTAGCACCTCTCCTCAGCAAATGTGTGCCAATAAATCTGCAGGTGTGCTCTGTGGTTGACATGGGAAATTATTATGTTCTCATTACGTCTCCAGAAATTGCCTCTGTGTTTGTTCTCACATCCTTGCAACTGCACCAAGTAGAAATAATTTCACGCTTTTTAAAATCACACCTCCAGCACACGTTCTACAAATAATACTATCTTTGTTTTTATAGCTTGTAAAGTAAAGGGAACACAAAGTAACGTCAATATTTCACTACTCCATGGAGAAAAAAAACCTTGTTAGTACCTTAATCATACTTGCTGCCAGGAAAGATTTCCATGTTAATTTGGATTGAAAATTGAAAACAAAACAAGCTTTTAGTCCCTCTAACATGTAACCAATACCAGAAAATGTTATTTGTGCATAAATTACCAGCCTTTTTGATGATGAGAAATCCTCTTTTGGACATTAGGCCATTTCTGTTCTTCCTCATATACTGTATGAGATTGCAAGGTGCTTTTAGGAGCCTGGTAGGAAAATCAATAACTGGATTTTAATTTGGAATGTTTCAAATTAAATCACTTTTCCTGCTTTCAGGGTCAACAATGGGTCATGTACCTGTGAGTACAGTATTATAGAACTCAGAGTATAATCTGCATCTACACTGCTGAGTGTAAGCAAATGCAATGCACAGATCTTTTGCAGCTTCAAATAATTTGATTGGCTTGCCTTTTTTATTTCCTGGTATAGGATTTCCTTGAGGACGTTTTCCAAGTTGGAAGTTCCAAGGTGGAGGGTGGTGACTGACTGACAGTAGACAGAGATCAGAGGGATAGAAAAATCAGCTTAATGTGCACAGAAGTCATTGCAAGTCATTGTAAAACTGTTCCTGGAGCATTCTACAACAAAACCAACTGAACTGGACTTATTAGATAATAAAATTTATGTAAAATAAGTTTGAGGGCATTGGCAAATGATTCAAAGAAGGTGCACTGGAGGTGTAGTGTTTTGAAACAGAAACAAAAGAGGCATTTGATAAAGCCTGCATATGATCCTCACGCCATGTGCTTTTTCTAGCGAGGGAAACCTAATCTCTTACTTAAAACATCTGACTGGGTGTGTACACACACTTGCAAGACTGGCTCCTGCCAGCCAATCACCCACAGTGCTCATTGTGCAATAGGATTCACACTTTGTGCAGCAGCTTAAGCTGAACCAGGCCAGAAAGTGAAGGATGACCCATGTGGAAAGAGCCGCTGGGCAGTGGGCCATGAACACCGTAACACTCCCAACGCCATTACTGCATGAAGAAACTCGTTGCCTTGGAAACGAAGGTCAAGACCCCACCGCCACCTCACACTGTAATTCCTCAAGAGGAATGGGAAGGAGCTATGTTGGACAGTAAATCACTCCCGTAGGCTTTTAGTCAGATTTAAAACAGTGCAGATGGGTGGCTCGGTGACAATGCCTGATAATTAAAGACAAACAGTCCGAACTGGTTTCAATTGTCTTACTGTTTTATCATTGTCTGTGTGTTTATTTATGATTTTCTGTCATTTTTCTACCAAAAGAACACCAGTTGTTACCCGTCATTGTTGTTTAGATAAGCATTTAAAGACTTTCTCACCACTTCACTAGTCTGGAAAACAACTGATGCTGTCATTGTCAGAAAATCAATGTTGAATTTGGGACAATGGTCACATTTATGAACCCTATAGCGCAATGGTCCCTACAACAGCTATACATTTTCAGTGGTGTCTGACCTTAACACCGTCACACTGCACAGTTTTAACAAGGGACTCATGCACACTAAAGCATTTAAAGGCCTTAATGACTATAAGACCATAATAATTCAAATAACTCATTCTGGCTTGGTTCCAAAAGAGGAAACAAAACAAAACAGGAATAACAAGATCAGGTGCTGTTACACTTTGATGTGTCAAATGAACTCTCTAATCTGCTTCTGTTACACAACCTTGTTTCAGTTGCATGCTTAAACCAAAGATCTGGGGTCAGATTAGGGCTTCTCACAAACCAACCTTGACCACTATTGTACTGTTGAGTCTGGCAAAAAAGCAAATTTTCTTCACTTTAATCCCACTGTATAGTGTGCATGTTCCATTTCTCCTTTACCTAACCAGCTATTACACAGCACTTATTTGTCAATGAGTTTTAGAAAAGGTGGAATGGGCACTTATTTTATTGGCACATGGTCTTAAAAGCAGGCATGGAAAACCTTGTAATCAACCCAGTGATTAGGCTTAACAGCTAAACAAATAAGCACAGGCTGGATGGAAGATATTTTTTGCTAAATTTGTTGACTGAACTTAGATTTAGATGAGAAAAGTAAAAAATGAAAATATATCTGTCCGATGGAGATAACAACACATGTAATTTCTGCTGAGCATTGATGCCAAGGTAAAAACAATCATATCTCAGAGGAGAGCAGATCATTTTCAATAGAGAGAATCGGTGTGTTACAGAGACTACTTCAGTGTTAATTACTATCAAAATAATTCAAATTCTTGTTGTCATAATTTAAACGCACTGTTGACTTTAAAACGTACCATAGAAAATATTGCTTGTATTAACTTGAGACGTTGGCTCCTTCCCTAAGCAAACAATTAAGGTGTCAAAGATTAGCTCTTTTTTACCTTGGGCATAATATCAAAGAACTCCTTTACAGACTATTTAGCATAAATAAATATTATGCTCGTTCTTTGCCTTGGCTACACAAGGGACAAATTCTTTTTTCCCTCTGATATGTCTGATAAATGGTCCCAGACACATTCTATAACCTATAACCCTCAAGGACACTCAAAATTACAGTCAGCATATTTAACTGCAATCAGCCATGTACAGTATGGAGGATGGAGTTTGTCACTGGAATAATCTAAGAGTTTTACAGTGATTAATTCTAATCAGAAAATACACTAATAGACTTTTTTTAAGTTTTGGACAGTCCAGACTCCACACTTTAACACCCCGAGAGCAACTATAAGTGAGGCCAAAGCAAACATCTAGACCACATCCTGTAAACTTCCACTATAGCAAGGGCATCCTAAAGGCTGGTCAAACAGCAAAATGACTCTGTTTGTAGGCTCCCTCCTCTCCCTTTTTCCAACTGTACTGGTTGAATTTATAAATCACTGATTTTTGCAGCTGTTGTCGTAACTGTCCATTTGAATATTTGTTGGATTTAGTGAGAATTATTGTATGTTTTGTGTGTGACACAAATAAAGGTTTTATAGTATCAGACACAAACATAGATGCTAAATCATTTATTATTCATTTCATATGTTGTACATTTAGAGTTTTACACAGAGGCGTCCTGTTTAATTCTGAAAGTGACAACTTCTGCAGAGGCCCTTTTCTATTCAAAATCAGTCCAAGTCTGGATCAAATGCATGATCTGAGTAGTAATTCAGCTGGAAAGTTAACAGACACCTTTTGGGGACGTCAGAGATCTGTTTTAAACTTCTTTTAAAAGGGGGATAACGCGATAAAATCAATTTATTAATCTCAGAAGGAACATTTTAGGCATATGTGGTCTGAAAGAACTATGAAGTGCATGTTGAATGCAGCTGGCCCACCTCCGAAAATGAGCTGTTTACTTAGTGGTGGTTAAACTAACTGCCTTCATGTGCTGCTTGCAAGTTTCTGTTACAGTGGTTTTGTTAGGCTTGTAACAAAATGACAACTTCTCAGCCCACCTGCAGAGATGTCCTTGATCACTTGTAGTTGGGATTGTTCTGACAGTGGAGCTCTGCACTGAAAAAATGAAAATTATTATTATTATTTTCAGGCTTGAAATGTGCATGTGTCAGTGTTGACATTATGACATTTCTGTGTTGGCTGCACACAGGACCTACTGCAGCAAGTGCACATTATGCAATGATTTATTTGAGTTGGACTCATCATATTTTAGTTTTGGGTGGAGTTTAACTGATATTATATCACTGGCATTAGTGATCTGGCATATGCATATATTTGAACATTTTGTTTTAGTTTGCATTTTTAAAATATTAAACATTTGCATCACGTCCTCACATCATTGCCTGAATTTTGCTCTACTTATCATGTTTGCATTGTGTCCGTGTAGTTGGGGCACCCTCTGTTGGCGAAAAATAATCACTTACACTAATATAATTAACAACATCGAAAACATGTTTCAGTAATACATTAAATGAGGTGATTGCATTTATTTTGAGTGCACATAATTAATATTTCCATGAGAAAATGTTCACAATGAAAAACAGGCGTGGTCATATATATATATATATATATATATATATTGTCTTCAGGCATGTTCTGGGAACCCTTCTAAACAGACGTCACGCTGTGTGAGGCCCTCAGGATGTCCATGCTTGCTGAACGTACGTGTTTTTCAACTCGAATTTTTATGGTTATGTTTTCTTTCTTTCGTCGAAACAATTCGCGTTTTGTATGTTATGTTGAGGAAAAACATAGATGCCCACTGTCAGGAGATTTTCACCTGAAAATACTTGGTAATTATTCAGCCATGCCGGTAGCTAGCATTAGCATTCGCCACAGTAGTCGGCGTAAACACGTGTTGTGTTACCGGTGATTATTTGTTTTAGCTAAATGTGTCTTTATTAAAGGTTAAACGTTTTAATTAAAGTTGCATCTGGTGAGACACCGTTGTGTCTACGCCTGGTTTTGGAAGTTTGGATGGAAATGAATTTACATAAACGTATAAACCTCATGGGCCTGATGGTGTTTTCACATATTAACGTTATAGTCATTACATTGTACACTTAACGTTACAATCAGCATGATTTCTGATGGTTTACTAAGTCAAGTATTATGTTCAATGACTATGACTAAAAACTACTTAAATAATCATAATCATGACAGTGTGTATGGTGTATGATAGGGCTAAGTTTGATAATGGCTGTTACCTATTGCAGCACACAAACACATGATCTGTCTTGACTCTGCACACTATAATTAATCAGTTGTGTGCGCAAAGTGCAAGTAAGATTTGATGTTTGACTGTTATGCAATGTTGGTGCTCTTCTTACAGCCCGGAGGAAACAGAAATGGTCTGTTGACCCCAGGAACAGTGCTTGGAGTAATGACGACTCCAAATTTGGCCAGAAGATGCTGGAGCGAATGGGCTGGTCCAAGGGCAAGGTAAGTGCATAGACATAGATGTTCACTGGTTCGGTTCATTCGGCCGGTAAAAAGCTCCTGAATCATTGTTTTAATCATGCATTACCATTTGTTCACATTAAGGGCCTGGGGAAGAGTGAGCAAGGTGCCACCGACCACATCAAAGTCCAAGTCAAAAACAATGGCTATGGTCTTGGAGCCAATGCCAGCTGTGAGGTGAGCACAATCAATGCTAAGCATTTTACATTTTTATGTTTACTTGCATGACCATAATCAACATATGGGTAACATTTTACTGCAGGTACTATTGCATGAGAATATAAAATATGCATGAATAAGAAATATATAGCACAGATTCAAATATAGCAGTCCTGCAGGCTATTAATGTGCAATGGTCACTAAGATTTTTGACTGAATAAAATTCATAACAAAAACTTTTTTTCCCCCATGCCAAACTGCTGAAATTCACATTTATTTAAATTGCAGTCTTGCTACATAAAGCAAACAGAACTCGTTTTGCAGACTGGTTGCTCAATACATGATTAAAAAGCACCTTAGACATGCTTTTAAATCTTGTCAACCAAATTTCATGCAAATATTTGGCATTCTTTGTAACATTTTATTTTGGAGCTGCATTTTAAAGGAGCCAGAAGTTAGTAGCACACACATCCAAGGTCTGATCACTAACAGTGACCCATGCACGGTAGATGCAGTTATATAAAACACATAAATATATAAATGTGCTATCTGAAATCTGTTGTGTTCACAGGATAACTGGATTGCACACCAAGATGATTTCAATGAACTTCTTGCTCAGCTGAACAACTGCCATGGTCAAAACAGCAGCAACGGTATATACCTGCAGTGTTTATCTACAATTCACTGTTAACCACAGCAAATTCTATGGGGCAACGTCGGGTAGTACTGCAGTATTTTTTTTTTTTTTTTTTTTATTTTTTAAATTTGGGAGTGTGAAGTTGCTCTGTATGTGCTGGCCAAAGAATTACATTTTCATTTTTGTGGTTAAACATTTAAATACATGTATTTGTCAGTAATATACAAATGGTCCTATTGCTAAATAAGTGGTCACATATCACTGTTACCTCATTAGTTTAAAATATAAGCATTTTGATAAGTAGTGCTAACAGATAATGGTGCTCATAGATCTGTATGTATTATTTTCAATTGTAACTTGAGCAGTTTAACTCTTATCAAAATAGTAATGATTACATCAAAATACCTGCATGTGTAGCTTTTTCTGGTTGTTCGGTCTGTATGCTGAACCACAGAGGGTGCTATAGTCCTATATTTGGTAGAGAAAATGCCTGGATCACTGTCACATAATGACCATCTTCACTATCACTATCCCTGTGCCAGACAACAAAGCACAATATATGGGAGCTGGGAGTGATTTGGTGCAATGATACTAAACAGCATTTTAATTTTTTAATTATGTGTGACCTTGTTATAATTTCTTATATTTCCTTTATCATTTGTAGAGCCTGCAGCAGATGAGCAGAAAGGCTTTAGCTTGGAAGAGAAATCCAAGACCTCCAAAAAAAGGGTCCATTACACAAAGTTTACTAAAGGTGAGTTTGTCTTTTGGCAGCTGACTGTAGACAGAGCTTAAGGTTAAACATAACTTAAGAAGTTACCGAACATGCACAGAGATCATTCCAGTGATTATTTGTAAAACTCTTCCTGGATTATTCTGCATTAATCTCAACCAAAATGGATACTTCATTGCATAATAAATCTAAAATAAGTTTGAAGGTACTAGGAATTGATTTGAAGTCAGCATCGTTTGACTCTCACCCAGAGCTAAAGGTGCCTGTGACATCTTAGTTTTCTGCCTATATACACCCACACCTATATTATCTTCTTACATCGGCAGACAGACAGCCTTCTTTATCCCTCAGTGAGCACTTGGCTCAGACAACAGACGCTGATCAGAGCTCTGTGAGGCTGTGCTGGGTCAGTTGGTCCGGTCAGTGCTAGGGGAGGTTATTAATAACTCTTCCCTCTACTTTTATTACTCCTTTACACGTCAGGAAGTCAAGATTTGCTGGTCAAGGCCGGTACACTGATAGGCAAGAGAAGGAATTTTGTGTTCAGGATCACTAGAGACCAAAATGAATAACCACAAGCCCATATTTTACTGCTGAGTCGCTGTAATTGAGTGTGCAGCATAGTTTAAAGATTAGATACAATTTCTTAGTGAGATTCTTAAGCTGTGCATTAGTTATATTGTTTTTATTGTACTTTAAATTTGGAATATGTAATTATATTTCATTCATTTTTTTTTCTGCAAGTTCCCTTGAAAGGAAGTGGTGCAAGCTTATCAAAAATGAACATGTGAAAAAGTAATTCATCTTTAATTGTCATTTGATTGAGAACCACCTCATCATACACGGGAAAAGAAAATATCTCAACTTTTGCTTCACCTGGAAGAGCCTTTTATATTTTACATCATTCAATAGCAACTTCCTGTTTCCTGTTTGGGGCATCTGGCATGTCCATTTACTATCCCCCCAAAAACAACACCTCCCAGGGGCTGTGCGACCTATTAGATGACCCTGCCAGATAAAACATGGCCTCAGTCTCTCCCCCAGACCCTCTCACCCTGTTTTTGTGATCTTAATTTGGCAAGAGCCAGAAAAAGACCTGGTTGCTGACAGATGACCTGCACCAAGGCACACTTAAGGCATGATGCATTGACATTACGGATGTGATGATCTTGTTTTTCCCCTTTCCTCCAGATGTCATTTTTCTGCCCGTGCTCTATGTACGTTCTTACAATGTTTGACTAGTTATTTCTAAGGGCACATTTGTCTGCAATCCACCACCAACTGTTTGCCTTGACTCTAAACTTGGGCCTTTTTCATCGCCTTTGCATTAAGATGTACTTCTACTCCACCTTATAAAGACTGATTCCACAAGACTAAGTACTAATCCATTTGAAGAGATCCCATTTATTATTACCGTGGCTGTTTATATATGTCAGGGACACTGAAGAACAGGTAACACCTGACACTACTGCAGTTTAAGTCTAGACTTTCTTGCTCTTTTTCATTTTTTTCTGAGGGGCAACAGATTGGAGGCAATGTGTTCACTCAATCTATGCAGTGGAACTGTCAATTAAACCGTCTTTGGCAACACAACACCACTTTAATTCGTGTCTTCTCAAAGATACCGCAAATGTTGTCATGCAACAGGAGGGACGCTGGCACTACTCGTTTGTCCATAGATGACTCGAAACTTGAGAGTCCAGTTCTCCACCTGCCTAAAGTAATCTCTCAGACACAAGCACTCAGTGCACTTTGACTGTGAAAATGTCAATTCTGAGATGGTTGGTAATGTTTGCTACGAGCCACAGGAAGCCCTTCTTTGCCTATCATGTTTTTAATGGCCTCCTCCTGTTGATTGTTGCCTCAGTGTCCACTTTCTGGTCTGAATTGGCCAGGGCAACCAAAGGGTTACCTGGCAACATATAACCTGCTCCGCCTGTTTGCATGCTTCCACTGACTGCTCTGATGCCAGCTCCCCTCCCTGTGAAGTTGTTGCCAAGTTTAGGCTTGGTAATAGATTTAGCGTCGCTAAGCTTGTTACATGAGGGGTTGAAAAAGCCAGGTACTATTCTCATAGTTCTGGATGTGCAGAGGCAAAGGTCAACTATTGAATCTATTTTTAAATACCCATATTGAGTCAGATAAAAGTCCATCTAAAAGACTTAATAACAGTTTAGTTTATAACCAGTTTTGCACCTTAGAGACTAGTTACTTAAATATAACCCTTCTATACTAATTTGTTTATTCATTGATTGATTGCCCTTGATATTAAATTTGAAAATAAATCACATGGCTGGGAAAAAAAATAGTTGAGCCTACAGTAACATCAGAGAGTCGCACTAAACATCTCAGTTCCCCTCATTCTCTCACACTCCTGCTTTTTTATTGATATCCTGTTCATGTTGGCTCCCTCACTGCCAGCACTGAGGATTGATGGCCTTTGTTTGTGGGGAAAGGCACCAAAATCTCCACTGCTAAGGTCTGGGCCCCACAGCATAAACTAGTAACCCATTTTTAATTGCTGCCTCCATCTATCACCTGTCAGGGTTGGAAGGGCAGTTGATGCAGAATTTACCTACAGCTGGTAGCTTCATCGCAGCCTTGAGGCTTTTAAATGAAACAGATTTTTACATTTTAACAAGTATCTGTGAAGTTAGGGGTTTTGGACATGGCACTTCTATTTATTAATTATTTGATTATTATCTGATTTTTTTTTTTTTTTTTTTTTTTTTTTTTTTTTTTTTTTGAATGTGATTTTTCTATTTGTCAGTTAGAGCTGCAGTAATTTGTTATTCTGGTTTAGTCTGGTCTGACAAGTTATCTGTACTGGCAGTTGTCATTTCAGCTGTGACTATGGAGACCGGCACGTATTAAATGACACTGCATGTACCCATGCTCCAGCCTCTGAATGTTCATGGGACAAATAGGGTTAAGCTCCTTTTTATCAGAACGTTGTTTTTTGCACTTTCACCTGAAAGCCCGCACATTCTGACAGGGACTTCCTGGTCCAAACAGCAGAAAGGTCAGATTGGGCATAACTTTACGTCTGACCTATGTTCTCTAGATGACAAACATCACAGCCCCCCCCCTGCTCATTTACTTTATTTTTCAACATACTTTCTTGGTTTTGCTTCTTAGACCTGCATGTGCAGTGACTTTCAAAGCCAAGAGTAGAGGAGATAGAGGCTTAAAAGCAATAAATAACCAAATGTTATCAGAGGCCCACTGAAGGAAGAGGATGCAGCTGTACGAACAGGACCCGGGCTTGAGACAGGCGACTGTGTGCTCCAGGAGTCTTTGAGGCCCGGCTTGAAAATGGAACTCTAGAGGCGTGGTGTGGCAGACCTTGTCGTCAGTTTATTTTTCTTTGCCGTTTTATCCCTGGAGCAAAAAGCAAACCACGCAAACCTCCCCTTTCTTCACTCAGACACTACCTCTCCTTCATCCCTTGCACACACACAAATGCATTTATGCTTTCAACTGCACTGATTACCGGTTGCCTGGATAAAATGCAACCTGTGACATTGTCTGCATTCTGCATTTACAGATTATGTGGGTGTATGTGTATAAAAAAAGTGACAAGTTGTCTTTTGCTCACATTTTGGTGCACTCCTAAACCCTGTGCAGTATATATATTATATATATATATATAAATATATTAATGACTTTTGTTTTTGTTTGGCAGTTTCTCCTTTATTCTGTCCTGCTGTTGACATTAAATTTGTTTCTATGTACCAGATTAATAGAACTGAGTTTTAAAATACTGTTTTTTACAAAGTGCTTTTTTTTTTTCTTGTTGTAGGGAAGGACCTCTCCTCTCGTAGTGAAACAGACCTCAACTGTATCTTTGGAAAGAGAGCAAGATCTACCAAAGACCAGGAGCAGGTAAGCAACATTTAGCAGTACCCATAGTTAGCCGTAGGGTTGAATATAAGCAGTCATTTCAGTTTTATGCAACATACATGCGCAATATTCACCTGAAAAGCAAACAAAAAAAGGGACATGGACATGCAGAAAAAATTAAACAGCTACAACTGAGAGGTCATTCCTCCGATCTGTCTTCAACAGAGTCAAAGTCGAGTGTGGTGAGGAGATGGCATACCTCTGGCCAGGTGGCTTGAGCTTATTTGCCTTATCTGCCTCTATCTTGGTAATTAAAGATGACCGCTGTTGCTGATGCCTCCATTAGTCAGTGCAGCATCATGTAATCCTTCTGCTTCTACAGGGCCCAGTTCCTGTGAAGCCTGTGGCTCTAGATTAGCCATGTCACAGCATGAAGCTTTAAGACTGCCACCAGGGCACTGATGGCGGCAAGAGCACCTAAATCCAGTTAAAGGATTTCCACTCTTACCCACTACTCCTTTCCCTCCCACTCCTGCTTTTCACTATTTCTTCTCTACTTGGAGCGCTCACATCAGGTAGTTAGGTGTGCCAGTGGGCATTATTAAAGGCAAATCAAAATTGTGGCGAGTCGTGCAGAAATCTGAAGTGATGATGCTTGCAAAAAAAAGTTTTCCTTTTGCCCTCGATGTTGGTGTTTGGTCACTTCACAGGCCACTTGGACATATGGCGTTGCACTGTTTGCATGTAGCTTACAGGCTTAAGCAAGTGCAAGATACATCTTAATTCTAGCAACTTACTCTTGGCTTATATATAAAAGACAAAACTTACTAATTATTGTTTTGAGTTGCATACAATCTCTTCCATTTTGTATTTTTTTAATTAGAAATGTGCAGCCTTCGGATGTAAACATTATTCTTATTGTTAGAATTATATGATTTCTACTGTAGTGTACAATAGATTTGCTGGGACTACAACCGAGTCACACCACATCTTATCGCTCAGTTAGGAGGAACCTGAGTGAGGTGCATATTTAAATTCACAACAAAAAAAATAGAGACAGTTGTAACTGCATTTTTATATTTTCAGTGATGCTGCAACATAATTATGTAGGGCTGCATATTTCAGCGAGTAATCGGATGAAATAGACTTTTGCATATTGAAACAATAATTCTATTGTGTAATGCGTGACAGAATCAACAGGTTACCTTGAAATGACGTTACCTTGTGTCGGCTCCGCTGGGTGAGCCAGTCTGGTTCACAACCAGGTGCTTTCTGTTCAGATATTGAAGCATTGATGAAGTGCTGTTGTGGTTCACCAATTCTACTTTACAGTACACACATTGCACCGTGTTGTCATCTTTTTGAAGTTTCAAATGATCCCAAACTTTGGACATTTTCTGCCTTTTACGTACAGTTTCACTCTTTGCTATAGTGCCAACTTTTCAAACTGAAATGCATTGTGCAACAGTGATTATGGTCTGTGTGGAACAATGATCCCTATGCGGAACAGGTCCGATAACGCAAGTGATAGTAATTGAACGAATCCTTGAGGCAAAGAATTTGCTCATGTACACGAGATGTGAAACAGGCACACACAGAACCTCTATGTAATTTTTAATGAAGTAATAAAGTAAATTTATCTTTAGTGTCACATCTACTGTGATCTTACGCACTTCTAGAATAACAATGACGAGATTTTAGACTCCTAAACACAGAAAGGCTTCTTGCTGGCTTCCTCCGTTTATCTCAAGCATTTGGCTTGAAGAAATTGGCATCTTAAAATCCATACATTGTACAAGAAAAACCCTTCTGTTCCCCCACAGGTGCTGAGCCATAACATCACAATGGCTACTGCTCCCGAGCTGATTAACATTGGAAATGCAAGAAATACACACCATCATTTTCTCCCTAATCGTTTGGTTATGGGTTGTTATTTTTCAGCCAGGAGGGACACCATTGACCATATCGAAAACTGAACACAATTACAATGGCTTCCTGTGAGGCCTTGTGCTGAAGCCCAGCAACATCTGAGGTTGCTGCGAAGAGGTAAAGAGGTGTGATGGGGCAGTCGAGCTTTAGGCATTGTGCAGGTGCTGTGACTCTTGGCTTACCCTGATCTGTCTGCTGTTACTGTTAGAGCAGTAAATATGCTCTATGATATAAACACAAGCAGTAATCCTAATATTCCAAGTAGGTGTGTTCCTAAATAGTGACAGTATAAACATGGCTTTGCACAAGCTGCTACCAGTCACATCACATACATCTACATCCTGAAAAGGTGAGGCCAGACCAAATCTGGACCAGCTTCTCCAGAAGTCCCCCTGCCCCCACATGAATCCTCCAGCACTTCACCCACCACCCACGGCTGTCTCCCCAGCGTCCCTTCCAGCAGTCGCCCCCCCCCCCCCCCAACCCCCACTGCTTGGTTTTCCTTCCTCCACAGTGATGTGCTTCCTGCTCGCCTCTTATCGCTTGCTCGCAACGCTCCCTGAATCACAGACAGGCAGACACACGCGCACGCACACACTCAGCTGTCCCACATGCCTCTGTTCATCAAAGGCAGCACTGGATGTGTTGAAAAGTACATATGAGCAGATGGGGCAGATTATTACCCTCTACATGTTCTTCATATAATTTAGTGACGCAATCCACAGTCTTATCTATGCTTCACCTGAACTGTTTTTTGCCTTAAAATTTACTCAGGATAAAAGCATCTACATAATCTTGTTAGTTGTATTCAAGATTAACATTTATTTTTTTCACAGATTATTTTTTTGATTTTTAATGTGTGATAATTATTTAAATTTAAAATAAAGGAATCATCACTGAATAAAAAGAATGGAGGGAAAAAAAAACACTAATTGAAAGCAGCATGTAGTGGCTGTGCCAAATTACAAATAACACAAAAGCCATATATATATATATATATATATATATCTCATCTTAGTTTATCTTTGACTGAGTGACATTTAAATTTTGTCTAGTAATTGTTTTTAACACCTTGTTTTTTTCTTAATGACTTTGTCTTTATATAAGAGCTAAAAGATGATTGGATGACCACCATTCCACCCATTCATGTAGCCACCTCAACATGTAGCCTAAAGCCATTATTTATACCCCCCTGATCAGTGAGGGTTATCAGGCTGTAGTGGAGCACCTGTCCATCTACATGGTTTTCTGTTATCCATCACCCATCCCACGCTTACGAGCGCCCTCCATCTCCTGCCTCCTCTTGTGCCCCTCAACACAATTACTCACGGCATGACAAACGACAGGCTTTCTCTGCCGACATATCAAAAAGCCCCGGCCACTTCTAAATGAAGGCACTTTGGCAGCCCTGTGTTCCCTGTGCTTATCGGCGGTCGAGCAGTGCCCCTGGCCGTCCTGCATCCCTCCTCTCCTTCCTCCTGCTTCTCCACCACCCTCCACCACCACTCTCCGTGCCCTCCTCAGGGGGTTTAGTTAGGGGAGCCACATGGAGGGCCAGCCCGGCTTGATTTATCTCCCTTGCCCCACTGCCCGGCCACTCAGGCAAGCTGAAAGAGCCGACGAGGCTCCAGCGGGCCTCAGCTCGAAAGCCCGGCATTAGCTGAAATAAACCATCCTGCCGCCCAGTGAAAAATGTCCTCTGATTGGCTAATTAATCAGTCAAAGGGGAGCGACGCGGCTTGTGACTTGAGGGACCCAAGCGGGCGACCGCAGAGGGCCGGCTGATAAATAGACTCCCCGCCGATTCATATATCAACAAAAGTTAGTCATTTTTTAAAGCCACCAGCTCAGATGAAAGGTGGAAACAAGCCATAGTTTTATTTTTCCTCCTACATTTCGTTTTTTGTGTGGGTTTGTGTGTTTTAAAACAACAAAAAAAAGTTTCTTCTTTTTGCATTTTCTTGATTATACAGCTACGTTTAACAGAATTTTTTAATTTTTAATTTAGTATATTTTGAACATGATGTGACCATGTTTCAAATGATTATATTTATACTCTGACATAATTAAGTAAATAATCTTTCAGTATTTTTGTCCATATATTCTTACAGAAATTATTTTAGAAGAATCCTCAAAATAAGCTTCCTAAAACTGAAGTTACTGAATTTTCTTTAGTTCATTTTGTAATTAAATAGAAATGAATGCAACTAGTTAATCAGTAGTGTAAAACAGAACATTCAACTGTTTAAAGAATTACATTTTATGACAGTTATAACTATTTGACCATTAGAAAACATGAAAATTGTTATAGGATTGACCAGTTCATTAGCTCTGTACTCCCTAAATATGTCAGGAAAGAGAAATGGCAGAGTATAATTTGCTACAAACCTTGTTTTGACGTCTGAGCCCTCCAGTCAGACGGTCGGTATGGTGCACCCTGCTCTCGGGTCAACATGACCCCTGCGGCCTCTCACACTCCCACTCCTGCTCAGGCACAAAGGGCTGAGGATCAAGCCTCATCGGGTGGCACCTGTTGCAAGTTTTTTTTCTGCCCACGCGTCGTCCTCATGAAGGATCGCACGTCAGCGTGGCCCCCCCCCCCCCCCCCCCCCCCCCCCCCCCCCGATACCACCATCTTAAGGAATATGGGGCAGGGGTGACATGGGTTGGGGGCCGGAACGTTTGGCAGATGCGTCTGCAAGGCGCCAGGCAGCTAATGGGTGGAGGCCGGCAATGAAACTTTGCTGATAGCACAGTATCATTGTGATTTTGGTGGAAAGGTTGTATGCAGCTTAAAGACAGGACTTAACAGCTTGCTACTGAAGACCGTGAAGTGAAACAGTGTTGACTTTTCACTGTATTTAAATGATCAGGGTAGTTCTTGCTTAAATGTCACTGTGTCTGTAGTTAGTGTTGTAGTAAAATAACAGACATTTTTGTTTTTCACTGCATGCAAGGCACATTAAGTGTTGTGTGTATAAGGTGTTTTTCCTATGTGCTCCACAATAACAGCAAGCAAAGAATTGCAGTATATTTGACCGTATAAATAGAAATACCAGACCAAGGCAGAGATTTGTCTTTTGCCTCAGTTGTCCATCAGCTTGCAGCACTGATCTGTTGAAAGGGGAGGATGCCGGTGTAAACGTGTGTTGTTGCAGTGTCGTTGGAGCGGTTTGAATGGGCCACTTCAGACATGCAGGGTGCAGGGCTTATTGTGACGCTGAGGAGCTCTAATTCATTCTCAGATAACATCTAATTGCCCTGAGCAAAAACTCTCCTTTCTTGAGCTAGTTTGTTGACAGGCCCTTTTACTCCTACCGCCGAAAATATCAACAACCGCCAACTACCCCTCCTGCAAAGGCACACACACATACACATACCACACATTTACCACCTACCTCCCTGGCAGTTCTATGCACTGCTCCCTCCTGACCATGCCAGCTCGCTGACACTTGCAGATTAGCGCAGGACAAAAAAGAAAAAGAGGGCGTCCGTCTCTTAGTTACGGGCCTAAGCTGGAATACAAGGGGCCAGGGTAATTACCGCCTGGTGAAGCTAACCGCCCAAAGATTTCCAGCCCTCTTGGCTGTTTACAGCCACAGACTACAGTTTAATCACTGACTCTTTAATCTAATAAATCACAGCTGGGGAAAATAATCACTGAATCTTCCCACTATGGGTTATGGTGGGGAGAATCGTATGCTCTTGAGGACGGGGGGGGCTTTGTTGGCAGTCGTTTGCAGTGTAAAACAAGCGCAGAGCAGTCATGCTGCATGCATAATATTGTCTTCATTTGTTACTTATGATAAACGTTCTTGCATGGGGCACCTAGTGCAATTTTTCAAAACCATTTTTTTGTGTTAACTGCACACACAAAGTATTCCTTTAGAAAAACTATTGCTTTGTGGACTGTTCCATGTGTGGCATTTAATGTACTTATGGTAAATCATTTTGTTGTTTTTAGTTACTTAGTTACTTTGTGTAAACATTATTTCTGCAGAAAAGGAAGATGAATATTACTTCACCACTTGCTTAAAAATACCACTGGCCAGCTAAAGCTCTTGCTTATTTACTGGGGAATAAGGCATCCACCTGTTTTTCTGTCCGCCCACATCATGCTCATGAAGGATGGGCTGCTGGACCCGTGCACTCATGAGGGAGAGACAGCTGGCTAATCAGGGCCTGATCCATAGACCTTGAGTATCGCCAAATTTATTATTGTGGCAGGACAATGAGGGCACACTCATGCAATTACAGACCCAACCAATATTGGCTAGAAGTTATTGGAAAAAAAAAAACAAAAACAGGCAGTTTTTAAGAAAATAAATGAGCAACTGCAACTTTGTCAAATGCTAATTAAAATGTGAGCCAGAAAGTGACTTTTTGAAGAACTGATCAGTTCTGCCTAACTCTTCATGTTAACATAAGATAAACATAATTAAATTCAGGATTCAACTGATTTAATAACTGAATAAATCTAGAAGTTACGTTTATCATCTTTACTTCATTTTACATGTTTGACAAAGTAATGTACTTCATGCCTGGGTTAAGCATAAAAACCCTGCAGTTCTGCAGATAAAGTTAGGTGCCCTAGTTTATAAGCATTTTGTAAGAAACCAGATTCATTGACTTTATCTTTGTATTAGGGATTTGGGGCTCCCAGAGTGCCAGGAGGAGTAGATGCTACACAATTTTATTCACTTTGTGTCCATGATAATCTAGTCTATAGTAAGTTCTAATCAGGTTGTTTAATATGGAGCCATTTGGCACCTACTTGTTAGGTTTTAATTACAAAATCAAAAAAATATTTTAAAAGGCCACATTTAGACCAACGTGTAGAGAGTCCATAACATTAAAGTAAAATGATTTTAAAGGTTCAAGGGCTAAAAGTGACATCCCTTAAACTATTGATTCTGGGGTTTTATTCTCACTTTAGAAATAAGTACATAAAGTAGCTTTGTTTGCTCCATAAACATTTAAAATTTGTTCAGTAGTTTAATTCATTTCTTTGCTGATCATGTGTCCAAGAAGTTTCACATGCATCCTAGTGAACCTTTGCTGCCATCCCTCTGCTGGCTTGATTGACTCTCCTCCTGAATATGTTGGCCTCTGTATCTTGGCACCTTGGCACACATCTTACTGTTGGCCTTCCATTGGCTACATTAGCAGGGAGAGATAGAGCTGGAGTGTCTTGAAGAAGGTGGCCTGTTGAATATCTTCCCACCCTCTTCTTTTCTCTGGGACCCTCTGTGGGCCCTCCCTGTGTTCCCTGCCCAGCCCCAGCCCCCGCCAGGGGAGCGAGCGAAGCAGGAAAGGCCCGATATCCAGCCAGACCGCTCCTTTGCCGAAGGAGCCTTATCTCAGAACTGCACACAGTGCGCTGAGCGCATCCTTTTCCTGGGGTTCTGGGTCTGGGTTGAGAAGGAGGAGGAGGAGGAGGAGGAGTAGTAGAAGTAGAAGTAGACTGAATATAGGTGTGTTCTCTTGCCCTCCACTTGTCAACCCTGCTGTGTTCCAGCCTGGGACTGCTTTTTTTCAGTCATTCTTCTCTTGTTCCAGGAATTATGTAAAATGGTTTTATAAATTGGTTAAATCATATTTTGAGGTTTGTAGTTTCAAATCCATATAAGTACACAGAAAATAAGTTTTTCTCTTCAAAAAATAGTTGTATATATACTTTACAATAACACTTTGTGAATCACATCATCAGCTGTGCGACAAACTAAATCCTAAAATTCACATAATGGAAGTGATAGAAATGCATATTAAGTTGCATTTTAATTTGCCAAATTTCTTCAGTTTCAGTTCAGATTTGTGCTGCATTTGGATGGAAATCCAATTGTTGTCTTGTCTTGTGGTAGTTTTATTTGATATTCTGGGACAAATTTCAGAAAAAGATTATTAAGCAAAACTGTCTCTGCAAATTTTTTTTATCTTTTTTCATACTTTAACTTACTAATACTTTGCTTAATGAAAAAAAACTGAGCATGATCATATCCTGTTGATTTTAGTACTATCAGTTGCTTTTAAGTTCTATATTTTGTGCACTTGTGCATTATTACACTGTCATTGGGCTTCTGCAGCCTGTGAGGTATTGCCTCATGCCTACTGTATGTTCTTTGCCATGGCGCAAATGTTAAAATTGACTTGTAAAGTGGCTGATAATAACAGAGCAGAGAAAATAACACACCTGGAAACAGTGAAACAAGATCCCAGACCATGTAGTTTCTTAGTAACATGTTGCCCTCAGCATCTCACCAACAAAAATCTCCAGGGCTGCCAGTAATGTTGACTGGATCTGCAGTTTCATGTTTATACTGTACATGTGTGTCCAGCCTGTGTCAGCACAGCACTTTCCCCTTGCCAGATCGGACTCTAATGGAGATCCCTAGGCATTGAGGGTGAACCACATACCAAGTTTCAGCCACTTTTCCCTGATGAAGAAGATGTTTCTCTCAGTCACAGTCCTCTCTTTTCTCCCTCGCTCATTCACCCTCTGCCTCTCTTGAGAGTAATTTCACAGGCAGTTCTAAAGTGGCCCCCAGCCATCTTCCCAAATCCCAGTTACATGTTGTTTGGCGCTGTCAGCTCTAAGCCGCATCTTCACTCAGAGCAGAGAGGAAGCCATTGTGCGTTAACAGGGAGTATAGATTTT
The DNA here is from genome assembly GCF_900324485.2 of Mastacembelus armatus. Taxonomy (NCBI): domain Eukaryota; kingdom Metazoa; phylum Chordata; class Actinopteri; order Synbranchiformes; family Mastacembelidae; genus Mastacembelus; species Mastacembelus armatus. Next base: position 12,465,752 of record NC_046656.1, read on the forward strand.
CTCTGGGAAGTTGGAAAGTTTTATTTAATAGTGCCTCACCTGCAGGGGCTTATTCCCCTTGTTAGAAGTTGGGGGTTTTTTAGTCGAGGTCTGAGCTGGTGGAAAACTTTGTTGTCCATTTGAACGTGTCCTGCTTTGTCATTTAGCCTCAGCCGTGCGCCTCGTGTGTGAGGTTTCTGAATCCTCCCTCTAGATGAGAACCACAACCATATTATGTAATATGGATCAGTTAGTCTCAGACATTTTCGTGTGTAATTTTTACCATAAAAACAGATTTTTTTTTTTTTTACCATATGAATCAGTATATCAGACTGCAAAAACAATGGTTGTTTCCCTTATGTAAATACATTGACTTTTAGTGGGTTGAGACAAATAGCTTGTAGGGTTTTTCAAAGGTCCCTGGTGGCTGGTTTAAGTAATCCTGAATTTGCTAAGAAACCAAATGAGCTAAAACCAGATGTAGGCTACCTTAAAGCCCTGGAGGAAATCAGTCTGTATTTCAGTGTCAATAGGACCCGCAAGGCTCTACATCCACATTGTTTATCTAAGCTTGTCCATCTTAACAGCATTGAGAGTAGTGTAATCTGATGTAAAGGTTCAAAGGCCAAACCACGAGGTGACTTGACAGTGCAGTGTTTTTCAATTTATCTGGAATTTGAAAAATGCTGTTCACTTCACCATCTCTGAGGTAATCCACACAGCAGCAGTATTGTTTAGTGTGATCCTCAGGAGGAGCCTCTGTATTCTTCTGGACAAATCATTATGCATTGAGTAGGCCATTAGGAAAATGAAGACAAATGGGTCACAGAGGTGAGGTGACAAATTGTTCATGCTGTAGAGTTTAAAATCTAGTCTGTTGTGCCCCACAGTTGTAAAGTCAGCCCTGTTTAATGTGTAGCCCAAAGGTCGGAGAAATGAGTTGGTGACCAGACTTGACTGGTGTCCACAGACCGGAAACAGTTTGACCAAAACAACTGAGCGTTGCTCTTTCCTCATTGTTCACCTTTACTCTCAGTGTAGGGATCACCTCCTGGCTGTCTGTCTGATCACTTTGATCCCAGCGTTTACTGCTGGTTTGTGTAATTGAAACCTCGTATCTGTAGTTTCCCCATTCATGTTTTTCCTTTGAAGCATTGTGTAATCAAATTGAATTGTTGATGATGCTAATAGTGCGACTGCTTTGGACGTCCATGTCCCTTTTGTAAAATGACTTTTCTCAATGTGTATCAGCTGTAACAAAGTGTTAGGAAATGATGTAAAGTCAGATGTGAAAGGTAAGGTGAAAAAAAGATGTGTATTAATGTACTTGCATATTAGTCTATGGCTGTGCACAAAATAGTTTTTGTACGTCCTCAGATCAAATATGAGACATGTAGTGTGTAATTGGTCTGAAACTACAGATCAAAAAGTCACAACTTAAAAAAAAAATTACAATTACTAAGTGAAATGTGACTGGACTAAGATGGCAGAAGAAAATATTAAAGACATGGAACAAAATCCAGTAAACTGTTTATGCAAGGCAAGTTTATTTGTATAGTACAATTCATGCACAGAGTAATTTAAAGTGCTTCACTGAAATGGGACAAGTTAAAAGTACATAGGCAAGAATTAGATTTAAACATAAAATATAGATTTTAAATAGAATAAAAAAAAATTTACTTAGCACTTAAATTAGAAAAGAATGAGTGCAGAAACACTTGTACAGCAGGTGTTTGCCTTCTTGGTACCAAGAAGGGCTTTAAACACATACGCAGTTTGCCTGTGATGTTTTTGACAGTCGAGTTGCATTTATCAATTTGTATTAATAATGAAGAAACAGTCATGTTATATTTGTATATGCATTGAGTTTTAACATTTTGAATTGTATTCTCAGATTAAAGACACTACACATTTTATACATGATTTGACTTAAGTTTGTAAAAGCCCAATTTGTGTAGAGCTTAATTTGTGCACACTCAGACTAATATACATGCATGTTTATAAGTCATACCACACATACCACATCTTTTTTGACAGCTATCTTATCCTGTATCAGAGAATATACTCTTATCTGTAAATATTTTTAGACCATGTGTATTAGAATTTCTATTTGTTGGTGTCACAATGGAAGCTGAAAATGGCTCATGTACAGTCAACACTTATGCCCTCTCCTCTATGTTTCTGTAAAACTGCCTTCACTGGATAGAAATATAGTTTTTATTCTGGTAGGAAACATCAGGTCTCAACTGCAGGTTAGTTTCCCAGTGAAGAGCCGACTGTACAAGGACACACAGCTGGATGTGTGGAATGATCTAACGTAGCAAGAAAAAAAGATAAATGTCAGATGTGTGACAGTCAGTGCTGCAAGGCTTATTTAAAGTTGATCCTTTAACGCCCATTGTTACATCAACATCCTATTTTAGGCTCTTTCACTCACTAAAATCTGGCTGGTTATTCTCTGCTTGTTGATTGATGATCACTTAAGCTTCTGGGAAAACCATTGTGTGTTGCCGGTGTCTGTCTAGATTCTCTAAATGCTGCATTAAAGCCCATGTCTATCTTCTCATCTGTGTTTTTGGTCTAGGAGAGCAGCAGCAGTGATTCTCAGGGTGATACAGAGGAGACTGTGACTCCTGCTACTCCTGGACAGGACCCATCATGCAAGACTGTGACGAGCACTCTCACTATGCAGGAGTATTTTACACAGCGAATGGCACAGTTGAAGGCACGGGGACAGGCCCAGAATCCAGCATCCTCAGTGGTAGAGACAGAGACAACATGTTCACCTGAAGAACACAGTCCCATCAACAGCAGCAGCGATAATACAGAAGTGACCAAAAAGAAAAGAAAAAAAAAGAATAAAAAGGATATGGATGAGGTGGAGGAAGTAAAAGAAAACAGTTCTGCACCTATTGAAGTTGAGGATGACAAGAAGCAAGAGTTGGAACATTCAAGGAAAAAGAAGAAAAAGAGGAAAATGATGGCAGACGAAGGAGCTACGATGGAGAATTGTAACCCCACCTCTGGTGTGGAGCAGAACAGCGAGGAGCTGCCTCCTTCCAAAAAGAAAAAGCTGAAAAAACACACTAAGGAAACTGGGCTCATACATGGACATGCTGAAGACCAAAGTGTAGACTCAAATTTTGTACAGAAAAAGAAGAAGAAACACAAAGAGAAGGTGGCCAGTATTGAAGAAGAGGACCAGGAGGATCTTGTAAAGAAGTCATCCAAAAAGAAGAAGAAACATCAACAGTAGAGGGGGGTTAGGATTAAGACGTCCTTCAGGTTTCAGAGGGACTTGGACCTTTCTGCCATGCTGGAGGCCCACCTGTAATGACTAGACATCCTTATGAGTTTATAAAAAGGTTTTATGTACAATCTAGTTACCTGTTCATGAGGAACACTGCTTCAGTAAGGAGAAAAGATCACGTTAAAGAATAAGGCTGATCGTTTTCCTTAATCAGTATTTTCAACACTGAAACCATTAATGAACTGCCTCTACTCAGTTAATGTCAGTCTTCAACCTGGATTATCTTCTTTGTCTGTAATATGTTCAAAAACAACTAAGAACACATCTGCAAGAAACACCACTGCAGTGGGGGGCATGTTTCTTTGGTGCCAGACATATGTTAAAAATGCTGCCACAAATGATCCAAACAGTTTTTACAGCGTCTGAAGTAAACATGAGAGCTCTATGTGTGCTCTCTGCTCTCTTTACAGTCTACTGGACTTTAAGGCAACATTTTTAACATATCATATGCTTTTTAACAAAGAAACACGTCAAACAGTGCAGTGTTGTTTCACCTGCTGTTTTATAATTCTTTTTGAACAACAGAGGAATGTGGCACAGACTAATAAGCTAATGCAGGTTGAAGACTGACAGATGTGAACTGTGAGTACAGGCAATTCCTTGTTGGTTTTAGGCTCTGTGTGCTGCGTGTTAAATACTGTTAGTATAGAAAATGATCGTTCTGATCTTTTAAAACCTTGAAGCTGAGCAGTAAAACCACAAACTTTGAATATGACATTGTTCTTGTATTTTACAGCATCTTTTTTGTTTGTCGCTGAGCTGGATGAGAATATGAAGCTGCAATCAGTTAGCTTGGTCTAAAGGTTTAAACTTACAGAATTAGTTTTTTGTTTGTTTTACCTGTTGTAGTTTCCCTAAAAGTAGGTATGGTGACTGATGCTAACAAATACAAGATATGGCTGTGTGAGGTAGCCTTTGGAGTGAACTGCATAGGACTATACAGCAGCCAACAAGTTGCCCTGAATATAATTCCTATGCATTTAGCTGTGATGGCTACACCAGGAAAAAACAGCAGGTTAAAAAAAAACAAAAAAAAAAACAGTTATCTTTGAGCTAAGCTAGTTTGCTATCAATTTCCTCACCCAGCTCTGAGCCAGAAACAACAAAACTATTTCTTTAACCTATTGGAATAACCTATTTCTGGATATATGACTGTGTCCTGTAAAGTTTAGTAGACATCCGAATTTGACAAACTATTTTAAACAATCCTCTTAAAAGAAATGAGATGAAACTGAGGTGCTACTCTATATAAAGTCTGTGATATGTCTGAGTTTCCTATGAGAGACTTTAGCCCAGCCTTTTGGAAATATCTTTGATGTTCTAACATTAATTACATATTTGTATTTATTTAAGCAACATCTCACAGCTGATTTTCTTGCTTTTTTAAATGATGGATATCTTCTAGAGAAATTAAATGTTTGATACTGCTAATTAAAGTACAGAAGAGGATGGGGTACTATAAAAATGCATTTAAAGTCTGACTTTCTCTGAATTATGAATTTAAGAGAAAAATCTGTGTTTAAGATCAGGACATTATTTTTTATTTAGTGGCCCTGACCCTCTTCTGCTTTAAAGTGACCTGAAGATTAGACAGGGTTTCAGAATCACTTTTACATGTGTAGTTTTTGCTGTCCTATGAATAGACCTCATTTCTCTCTCGACAATTTCATGAACTGTAACGAAACAAAATTCTGGTGCTGAATCATCTCTCTTCAAATAAAGTCAAATTGTTACACCTGGTTTGTTTCTTTTTCTGCTCTATAGATGAATGTAGATAGATGTAGAAAATGTAGGAGGGTGGTGAGGACAAATACTTGAGCTGAGAAGTGAGCACCATTACGTGACCTGATCAGCTGTAAAATTAACCTAAAGATGTTCCAGAAAAATTGAACTGCGAATCCAAACATACACTGGTTTCCTAATAGTCAAACTATCCACATATGATGTATAAAGTTACGAAACCTCTTCTTTGACTTGACAGACAACTCTTTAACAGGCCAGTCTGGTTCTGCAGTGATAGTGGGTAGCATGAGTCAAATGAGGAAAAGGGAAACTACAGCTGTCCAGTCTTACTTGTCAAAACACGGCGTTCCTCTTTGCTATTCTGGCTTTCTAAATTACAACAAAATTCAGTAACTGAAATTGCTTGATTAGCCTGTGACGGAAAATGGGCCTGACAGTTCCTGTAAACATCTCAGGTGTGAAGGTGCTATTGAGTAATCTCCAGCTAATAACAGTAGTGTGTGTTTTGATTTCCACTACAGTTATTGGTTAGGGATCGTTCAATTCGATTTATTAATTGAGCTGTTAGAAAAATTAACAGGAATCTATTATATAATTGTTTGGCTACTGCCATTCTCTGACAAGCCCATAATGCTGCTCACTTCCAGTTTGAAAATGACATCAAAACAATAGTCTTGGGGGCGTGTAACCGCAGGTTATGTATTTCACACTCACATTAGTAAACCCCAACACCCTCCACATTTTTAGCCCCTGACACGAAACACCCCAAATGGCTGGAGAAAGGAATAGCTAATCCCTTACCTGCTAATATCAGCTACATGCAAAGGCCTGGTGAAGTAGAACGTTTGCCATCGTACACTCCTCCATCATCTGATTATAGACCTCCTTCGAGTGAATACGCAGCCTGAAAAAACACACAACATATGTTAAGAGGTTTTCAGTCATTTGAAGCCCTAACAGAAAAAGTAAGCAAGGTTTAAATTTGGTTTAGCCTAATAATTATCTTAAATACAAACTCAAGCCTCCAGTAGCCACATGTCTTACATGCACTGAATAGGTGAACAACAGCAGGCTGATAGGGCTTCCACCCACACTATAAGTCATTTAAGTAACCCCCAAATCTGACATTACATGTGCTCAATTCCAAATTCCACATATGGTGTGAAGCATGCATTGTCTGACTGCACCTTACTCTCTCAATCACTTGGGTGCCTCCACGAGCTCACACTTGTTCTGTTACGCTGACTTTCACTGACTGCATTATCAACATGGTCCATGTCAGAGCAGCAAGGGGAAGTGCAGCCCTATATATCACTAATGTGCCTGCTCTATGCACAATCTGTGGCTTCAGGTGCCGTATCCTGTTCCTGTGGGGGGTAAGTCTCACACAAAGTTAGAGCTGACACTTCAGTTTGATGGGTGATGGAGGCACTGCTGGCTAAAGATGTGTATTCTAACTTAAGATCCATGTACACAGGAAGAAGAAAGTTGGAAATTCTTCCTATTTGCAGTCAGGCTACTCCCTCATCCATTAATACAAACTAAAAACACTATCTGACCTGTGATCAGAAGCTGTATTTATATATATATATATATATATATATATATATCTGTGTGTGTGTGTGTGGGTGTGCTTGCTCTGCCCTGTGTGTGACTGTGTGAGCTACTCCATGGCTGCAGCCCAAGAGTATCCTGTCAACAGGAACTCCTGGATTTGATATGCACCCACCTCATGGCTACAGAAGGAAACTGATTTGTTTGTAGTCTGAGTTCAATGGTTGTATCTCTCCTCTTCCTCACAGATTCTAGAAACTGATCTATGCTCTATGATTCCTGAGGGCATGAATATTAAGAGAGATTTGAATTGTAAAAAATATTATAAAAGCTATTATTTTATGCATCTTTCTCTAAAATTGGGATGACTGTGTTGTCATGTGCAGGAAAAGACCATGACACCCTGGCACGCTTTGGATTAGGTACAAATCTGAAAGCGTCACTTAACCGGTGCAGTTTGCTCTGTAATGTCGTTGACTATACTGCAGAACAGGTTAGATGAGGCTGTCAGGTGAGTTTTTCCTTGTTGACTATAGGAAAAAAACTGTTGTTGCCAAATCCATTTGTCATCACTTCACCAGTACATTAACACATACGCAAAAGAGAACTGGATTTTGTCTCATGCCTGTAAAAGATTTCTCTTTTCTTTTTTGACAAACTTTGGTTTCATGCGAATTTTACCCAATTGGCTCTTTTTAAAAACGATATAGAAAATGCTTAAAAAAAAAAAAAAAAAAAAAATCAAATCATGATATACTTTATGTTGACCGACCATTTACATTATCTCTCAGCCTAAAGAGTTGTTTTCTTGTGAGGCCAGTGTAAGTAGTTAGTAGTGTTGAAATGCGCCACTTTCTCTCTTCCCTTTCATGGGGTTCAACTTGCAATCAAGGAGGAGCCGAGAGTCCTCCGGGGTTTCTCCTGGAACCTGCTCCTCAAATATAAAGCGCTCCCCCCATCCAGCAGGAAAGACTGAATCATAACTGACGAGGAGGAGCCGCTGCCCTAGTACATCTGTGGTTTCTCCCAAAACCTGTACTGACATCTGACTGTACACTAGTGATAGTCTGCGTGCGGCACCGCGGGATTTTTTATGAAGCCGTTTCTATAGTTTTCCTTGAGGTTTTTTGATCAGCTGACAGCAGACTTTCAGAGAGAACACAACTTATTAAAGAGCGAGTGCGCAGCGCATCTGAACTTCGGAGCGCGCAGATGGCAGCCCTCATCAGCGCGTACTCGTCATGGCCAGAGTCCTTCGAGTGTCCTTCAGGAGACGGGGACGTGCCCGACGGACACGGCCCGCACAGGACTCCCGTGGACAAGGCTCCGGAGCCGCGGATCAGACGGCCCATGAACGCGTTCATGGTCTGGGCCAAAGATGAGCGCAAACGGCTGGCGGTCCAAAACCCAGACCTCCACAATGCCGAGCTCAGCAAAATGTTGGGTGAGCAGAAAGTTACCGTTTTTACTCATTATTATTATTATTATTATTATTGTTGTTATTATTGCAATATTTTAAACCCTCAACACGCTTCTAATTGGCACCAGGCCTCGGCTGTTTCACAAAACTTTTTAAAGTTATTCCCAATGCTGACAGAAAGTAACTGAAGATCTTAATTTTTTTAAAATGTTGTACAAAAGACAACAAAAAGTTGTTTAACTGCAGTCCGACACAGGTTAGAAGAAACTAAATTAAGCGCATAATTCCTACGGCGCATGGCCAAAATCCCCTCAGCGTAAAACCTGATGCCACCAAAGTGTAATATTGAGAGCGCAGCTATTGGAAAAAGGCGAGAACGTATCAGAGATTTTATCTGCTTCGATGAGGATCTAAATCTGGCAATCGGAAATCACCCCATGGCAGAACAGTAATACGTGTAAAATATGCCCCCGCAGCCTGTATGATCAATCAGTGTTCGTCTTAAAATGGGACACTGATACATTCGCAGTTCAGAACTACAAGGAAAAGCAGCAAAAGTTTTAATTCAGATTTTCTTTTTTTAAATTGTCAATCTGCAAAATAAAGACTACAAGGCCTTTTATAAAACAGTTTTTGAATATTAAATATATATTTTACGTAAAGTCTCCTTTAAGCTGCTATTTCTTTTATATAGTCTGGGAAACATACAATCCCTTCATTATTCAGATGAATTGAATCCTTTAATTTTCTATTAAATAAATAGGCCTACAACTGAAAAAAAAAAATTTTTTTTAAACATTTTTATAGATATAAGCTATAAAAATGGAGAAATATTATAATATTGTAGTCTATAGAGGTGACAATTTAAAGAATGAGGAACTTACATTCTAGTTTGATTAATTGCTATTTAGGATTTTTGGTTAAAACTAAAAATTCTTTGGACTCCTCTTCATGCAGGCAAGTCATGGAAGGCCCTGACGCCCACTCAGAAGAGGCCCTACGTGGAGGAAGCCGAGAGGCTTCGGGTGCAGCACATGCAGGACTACCCCAACTATAAGTATAGGCCTCGCAGGAAGAAACAGCTGAAACGCATCTGCAAACGCGTGGACCCTGGCTTCCTCCTAAGTGGGCTGGCTCCTGATCAGAACGCCCTGCCTGACCAGCGAGCCCTCTGTCACCCCCTCGACAAAGAAGATGGCAGCCCCAACGGCATCGGCAGTGGCTTTTCCACCCCTAGTCCTGCTTTGCCCAGCGTCAGAAGCTTCAGAGAACCCGCTGCTTCTAACAGCAGCTTTGACACCTATCCCTATGGCCTGCCCACTCCTCCTGAGATGTCCCCCCTGGATGCCATGGACCATGAGCACGTACCCCCCTCTTATTATTCAACATCTGGTAGCTCCTCTGTCTCCTGCTCTTCCTCAGCCTCATGTCCGGATGACCACCATCAGAATCAGACACACATGGGCAGCCCGCCTCCTTATCATACTGACTACACTCAGACCCAAATCCACTGTGGGGGCACACATATAGGTCACATCCCCCACATGTCCCAAAGTGCAGGCAGCGGAGGACTAATCCCTGGCCATCCACTGTCTTACTACAGTACCTCATCTTTCCCCCAGATTCACCACGGGCTCCATCAGGGCCACCTGGGTCAGCTGTCCCCCCCTCCAGAGACACAAGGCCACCTGGAGACTCTAGACCAGCTTAGCCAGGCTGAGCTTCTGGGCGAGGTGGACCGCAATGAGTTTGACCAGTACCTGAACTCCACTGGGGCTGGCTTCCACCCTGAGCAGGGCAGCAGCAGCATGACTATTACTGGACATGTCCAGGTGGCGTCGGCTGCCACCGCTTCTTCCACCGCGTGTCCCAGTAGCGCCACCGAAACCAGCCTCATTTCCGTGCTGGCAGATGCAACAGCAGCCTATTACAACAACTATGGCATCTCGTAAACTTAGCTACAGCACCCATTATACTTGTGACTGATCAGAGACACAACAGGGTTTAAAATGGGTGAAGAAATTTCGGATGATGTTGAACTTGGGTGTTGTTAAGGAAAAGAATTCTGTGATTTGTAATTTCAAAACTCCTTATTAGCATCTACTGCAACTTCATCCCACTATGATCAAAACCTGAACTGACTGCTGAGCAATACGATTGTCTGGAGCCGAAGACCGAACAAAAAGCAATTGGAGGAATATGAAGAAAGGTAGATGGACACCTCAGGGACGCAGACACAAAATACAATAGTATGTCACCTCCAGTTGTCATGAAATTTCTAAACCAGAAGAACAATCGCAACAGGCTTGTTGTCCGCTTGTAAATGTCACCAGTTACTGTTGACACCTAGGCATGTACAGATGCTTTTTAGAGGCTAATTTAAGTCCTTTGATGTTTTGCATAAATGCTAAATGTAATGCTATTATCTGCGCTTTCCATTCGAATATTTGTATTATATGTTGTCACTCTCATTAGTTTGGGAGTCTTACCTCAGTAGTTGTAATTGAATGAGGTTTTAGTTGGACATTTCTTATGCAATTTAACAAAACGGTGTATAATGAAGAAAAAAAAGCGTTTATACTTCTTCTCAAGTACTTAATAATATATAATCATATCCTCTTCAATGGAAAATAATAATGTAACTGCAACTGTATGCTGACTTAGGTTTGTGAAAGACAATAATTTAAAATAAAGGTCAATTTTTATACAAACGCAGCAGCTACTTGGATAAAGTGCCCACAGGCAACAAACCACAACAAAGCTGATTATTTCTGTTAAATCTAAGCAGGAGATTCCGAAAATGTTTGAAAGACATTAAAGATACTGTGCAGCAGCAGACAAAACTGATTTCTCTTCATGTACACAATTACTACAACTAGGTAACTAAAGAAAAACAAAAAATAAGACTCCTGCTTACTAGTTTTTGAACACAATTTTCTACAAAGACAAAAAAATGGCATTTGCTACTTGTCCACCTTTGAATTCTGTCTAGTTGTTGTGCTGTGAGTGGCCCATTCTGACACACGGTTTTTTCCACCCTCCATAACATCATCCTTCTCCATCGTCTCCTATTGCTTTCATTTCATCCCAGTTCAGAGGATTAGTGTAAAACAGGCACAGCCGCCGCCACCCGCCTGCATCTCAACGTCCTTTGTTTTCCTGGAGTCTTATTCTGGGTGCCATTCTTAGGCACTCAGGACCCCCCTTCCACCACCACCCCCTCACCCTGTGTTATATCTTGCTGATGCAGACCTTTCGTAATCTGTGCAAAATAAATAAAAAAATAAATCCTGGGGCCTCGTTGACTGTTTTATACCCTCCTCATTTTTCTCCTTTTTCCTCTCTCCTCTCCACTCCTCCCCTTCTCACCCTCTCTGTTGTCTTAAATTTTTCTTTTTCGATAAAAGGAATTTGAGGGGGTTTTTGACAAATCCTGGAGTCTGGCTGGTCTTCCTGCATTTTTTGGGAACGGTTGAGTCGTGCTTCTTGTAAAGAGGATGTAGCGGAGGAGCGGTGTTTCCTGACTGATAAGGGAAAAGCCTCTCTCTGTCAGGATGTTTGGGCCTGGCTGGGCCCTGCATTAAAGAGCCAGAGTGAGGGAAGGGAACCCGCTGTTCAGCGAGCAGGAGGAAACACTGCAGTGCTGATTAGCATCTTTCTTACTAGCGTCTTTACTTACCCACAGTTTTTCAGAAGAGGCTTTGTCAACCTGTCCTTGTTGTACCTCGACTACAGGCCCACCTTGAAGATTGACACAGTAACTGAAACCAGAAAACAACTAAAGTGAATACACAGTAGGTGTATAAAAAAAAGATCATTCTCTTTTTATACACCCCAACACTTGGTGTGAATGTGATTAAACTGACCACTTGACAACATCCATCATGTACCTGTGTTTGCAGCTGGCTGATACTGTGCTAATTGCTTTGGGGTTACATCAGAACCCTTAGCACCCACTGAGGTTCAAAACTCTGGAGGTGCTGTTTGAGGGCGGCTATATTTTGGATGTTGGAGCTGGACAGGTGGTGCCCCAGGCATGCAGGGTGAGAAAATAGTCTTGGGAACAGCATCAGGCCCAGAGTTGTCAGGGTCAGCCCAGGGTGCTGCTGCAGACCCCCTTGGTAAAGACGCCCAGCAATGTCTCAACACATCACATCCACCACCTCAGGGTAGGACTCTGTAACAGACAAGGACAAAGACTCAAGTGTCAACAAACATCATCACATTAGACTGCACACAGGAACCTCTAGCCAGCCAAGGTACCATATGCGATGATGATTTTTTTAAAATTCACAATTATTGAAAATCAAAAAGATTCAGGAAACACACTTTTCATCTGACAGCAAAGGTGGCCACACTCAAATATCTTTAAACAAACGCTACATATTAAAACAGTGGGTATTTATAGTGTAGCTAATATATATGCAGTTCCTATTAAATGTAGATGGTGCTGCTGTTCTGACTGCAATTTATATATACATATATAATAGTACAGATTATGCTTGGTGCCAAATATGGCTAAAGGAGGAAAAGAAGGGGAAAAAATGCACATCTTGCAGCAAGGGATTATGGGTGTTGCTATTCTTCATCTCACTGTGGCTCAACAACAGGCAGAGTAATTACAAAAACACTTAATATCAGTACCATTAAATATAGAGTAGTTTTCATTGAAAAAATAAGTAAAAATAAGTACAGTTCATTTTATATTTCCACTGAAAATAATGCTCATCTTTGACTAGTCCATCACAATCCTCTCTCCGAGAACTCTGCAGGAGTATTTATTGAGCTTTGTCGATCCTGTGACTTTTACGTTTTTAGGAAGTAGGGGCAAAACACTCAACTTGTCAGCCTCTACCATTTCCTCTCTAGAAGTTGACTCAACATCATCTTAACCTTTAGTCAGAGCTTTCTGCAGAAAATCAAAGGCAGCCATCGCTGTTTTTTTTTAGCTGCAATAAATCAACAAGAAAGGAAAAAGAAAAGAATGAGTCAACAATCAGTGACACAACATTGTTGTGAACTCCATAAACTTTGCACACAGGCATTTACAGGAATTATCTGTACAGGGAAGGTCTTCAATGAGAAAGGAGTGTATTACGTCTTCAATTTTAGTAATTAAATCATTCAAACTATTCATCACAAGATTTCCAATATTAATGAATATGGGGACATAGGCTGAACAAACAAAAGAGTCTCCTCTTGTTATTTCTCTCTGATTGCTGCCTGGCTCAATTCCAGTCTCAGGTCAAGCCTGTGGAATGAGTCTGTCAGGTAGTCTGTTATGTTTCCTATTTCCTCTCCTGTCGTCATGTCACTTCCCTGGGCAAACAAACAACTCGGCGGTCTAACTCAACACCAACTGTCAAGGTAACAACGTAAGGCTCGGTGTGTGTGGACGGGGCCCAAAGCTTGCACAGCTGTGTAAAGTATTATCCATCTGCTGGGGCTGAGGTGAGTAGTGATCACTTTAAGTCTCGCGTTCTCCGGAGGCACAAAGGAGGCTGACTGTCTGGTTGGTTAGTCCAGCATCCATTGTGTAGCTGGTAAGGGAACGCACAATAACGTCACATTTGGAGTTCGCCCACTTAAGTTATATGATGTTCTTTGCGTATTAACTGTAGGCCAAGAGGAAGTGTCTGATTTGAAGTACGTGACTAAGGCATATTAATGTCTGAGGAGGGGATGGCCTTTAACCTACATGCTATAGATATGTTATGGTGTGTTTGCATTAGCTGTACCCGTGCTGCATTATGAGCACACTGTAGCTGCATGCACCATAGACTTATTTGCACCTGAATGAAGCAAAGTCACTATTCAAAGTAATGAGCGAATAACTACACCTTTTCCTGTTAAGCCTTGCAAATTGAAAATAACAAAACCCATTACAACAACATCATCACATGAAATGCAGTGAACTTCACACCAAATTAAACTACTCTGCATGATGGATAAAGACACATTTACATCAGTAAATACTAAATGTTGCCGGAGTGCATTTCCAGTTGGAGTGTAATACAGCAGCATAATAACCTGTTTACAATTTGTACTTGGCCCTAAATCTGGCCAAAGGAGGAAAAGACGGGGGAAAAAATGCACATCTCACAGCAAGGGATTATGGGTGCAGCTATTCTTCATCTCATTGTGGCTCAACAACAGGCAGAGTGTGGGGTGGCAGGCAGGCGTGTACGTCGCCGGACGAAGAATGGACCAGACTTGTCGAGGGACAGGTGCCATGTGGCAGAGGATGTGCAGGGACACAGATGGGGACCCCTGGAAAACTTGGGGGACTGTACGAGCAGCCAAGGGCCTCCCACCCGTACCTGTGCTGTGAATGCTGCAGCTGAACGGGATCCGGCACCTGTTCTAAGCAGATACAGGCGACCAGCAAAATCACAGAGGGAGGCCAGCACATGGCTGCCAATCCAGGGAAGGAGAAGGCTAGATTTACATTTACCCATAAGCACAGCCTGATTGCTAAACCAGCACAGGCAGGAAAGCTTGTACTCTGCTGCAGAATTTACAAAAAAAAAAAAAAAAAAAAAAAAAAGGATTGAGAAATGTGTTTCCTTCCAAAAGTATGTGCAACTCCCTATAAAAATGATTCAGCAAGAGCTTTCTAGTTCTTAATTTTACTCATAGAAAACAATATGGAAAATCTGGGTCCAAGAAGCTTTAAAACACAAGCAAATTATTTTTAAAGCAACTGATGAAGAATTGCAGTGCATGGCCTATTTTTACAGCCTGGCCTGCATTGGTCCCTCTTTCAGATATAGTGTAGCTTGCACTGGTCTAAAGCAGGTATCTGGCTTGTTTTTGACTGCTGCAGATTCTCCCAGGGGCGGTGTAACTCTTCACCTCAATGTGGAGGAGGATGTTCCTATTGTGCTTCCTAATTGCAATGTGGTTGTTCCATTTAAGAGATAGAACATCCTTATCTTTTCAGTGTGTGATGTCCTATTGTGGGAATAAGTACAAGAGGCGTCTGAGTCATGCTCTAATTGAGCTAACTACAATATTAAATGCAATGTTTTAATTTCCAACCAACTATGTTTAATCAAAGCTAAGTTGTCAATTTAAAGCCACGATGTGCAATTCAAACTTAAAGGATATGGCTGATATTGGTTGTCTTCTAAGATGATGGTGTTTTTGCTTCATACATTAATATAAAAAACAGCAATTTCCAAACATTAATATGTTACTATTTTAAAAGGCCATGGCTTCATCCCTTTGATCTCAAGTCACTCCCTAGCTTTTCCATTTTAATGGGCTTACATACTGCCATTTTGGCCTGGCCCTGTCGTCCTGCATCAACAGAGTTTACAAAGTGTGTATCCTGAAGACCAGACGCACTAATGATTTAGATGAGTGATGTTATAAGTTCAGCAGTGTGAGTGAACCCCTTTTAACAGCTACTGTGGAGAATAGACAAAGCAAACCAGCAGGCTGCCTGATGACAACTTCTGGGACATACTCAAAGAAAATAACTATTCTATATTTCAACAAATATCATTCATAAATTTGTGTGGTTATACTGGAACAATTATGTCAGATTGTTAAGTAGGTAAGGGTCATAATATATAACATAATAGTGTAGAAAGCATAATGTACCAATTGATTTTGGAAAGAAAGAAAACAAAATAGAAAAATCATTAACTGCGGACAATAAACAGCTAAAGTCACCCCTGAGGGGTTATACTGTGGAAATAAGTAATTTCAAAAACAAACTACTTTGTTAACTATATGTTAATGATCCTAATGATGAGCAGCCAGTACATCTGAATTTGTATTAATGGCAATTTTCTTCATAAATATTTGGTTATTTGCTAAATAGTAGAATCAAAAAAAATATTTCTCCCTTATTTGGCTTTTTTTAAATCAATATGTTTTCAAATAATTTTGGATGTTAAGATAATAAAAAAGACTAATTTTAGGATTTTGTTATACTGACATATTGTGGTCTTTCATACTGATATATTCCAAACAAAGTGTCTGCTTGTTACAGGTTTTGTGCCGATGTATTTTTTTCCCCATTTTTCTTTTCTCTGTAATGGAAGAAACCTTGGTAAGCACTACTCAGACTGGGAAACCACTCTGGATGGTCAGCTGATGTGTGCCAAGAGGGAGCTAAAGAGATGGTAGTGCTAACTTCTTTCTGCTTGTGCGTAGTACTATGCTTTCAATTTTTTCTACACCAACCTCTAGATCTAGAGCTAGATTAATTGCAGCCCAAAAAAAAAAAAAAAAGCATCTGCAGTGAAAATACACTGCAATAAACAGCATGACCCACACACTCACACACTGGAAAGTCACTTGTAGTAGATCCACTATACCAGGTGAGGTATCAACTACACAGTAAAAGGGTCATAAAGGTGCTTTAAATGACTGCCAATGTTCCACCACACCCTGTCTCTCCAGTGGAAAAAAATAATTCTGGCATTACCTTCTCATGGCCGGTTGGCTCTGTCTACCAACCCTATCCTTCAGTGAATCCAAGGTCAGGTGACCATAACAAACAGACTTTAAACACTACAAACTATTGCAAATACACTGATTTATGTTATTTACTTAAAGGCATTCCTGCCCACACCTCTGGAATAGTCATTTAGGTCTGTATCACGAATGGTCTGAAAACAGTCAGCTTTGTGTAATTGACTGATCAGTGATGCAAGTTCCAAACATACAGGAACAACAAACCTCATTTACTGCTGCTTATTCAGGGATAAAGTACGTCAGCCATGACACACAGCATTTCCGCTGCCTTGATGTGCTCTGTTTACACTCAGAATTTCTGGGCAAGAATGTTCCTGACTGACCTTGGCGGTGGGTTACTCTGGCATCATTTCCACGCTCACTCCCATTCCTCCAACCTTACGTTACATGTGTAATATTCAGGGATGTTGTTGATGTCTGCGTTTGAAGGAATCCCTTCCTGCTTGATGCTCAGAACCATTTCCTTAAAGACTCAACATCAAAAATGAGACACATGGAAATGAGTCACAGTTGTCCCCAGAGTTCAGACACTTCAGCTAAAGTACCTTGCTGACAGATTCAAAACAGGATATGAGCTGGATAGGTCTATGTTTATTACAGATGGCGGAATACTTAAGAGCAGTGATAGCTGAAAACTCTGATAAGCAAATCAAGCAGCTGCAGTCACGTATCCACTGTGACCCAGAACTGGGCACACAAACACTGAGCTCAGTGTTCAGTGAGCATGAAAGCAGAAGCTCTATAGGCTTTGATTTAATACTGATCATCCAACACAGAAGCAACGATATTACAGAAGACGAAGATGCAAACATATAACAGACTACAGTAAGTTCACGTTCAGGCCACTTCTCCACTGCAGAAATAGCTACAGAGCAACAATGAGAACAAATAAATAAACATATCAGGACATTTTCCAGAACCACAACTCAGTGTAAGACTTGACCCTATAGTTTAGCAAATTCTGCTTCTGCACAATATTTCATAGTTTGCACTTTCACAGGCCAATTTTCCCATGGTGTTAGAAACTAAGAATCTATAAAAAACTAATTAATTACAATAGCCCGTGACCTTATAGGCTAACTTATGCCATTTATAAACTGACCAATTTTTGCTTAGTCGTGTAATAATAATTCTGCTGGCAAAAGTGCCTCTCAAGCATATAATTTAAACATTAACATAAGATATGGAGGATACACTATGAAATTATTCTGCAACCACCTCTCACTGCCATGCAAATGGAGAAGGAAAAACCTGTTTTAATTCTTATTTTAATTCGCTCCAATCAATTACTAATAATTAACCAGCGGATACGAAGAATTGAAGTGGAAATATCATCCAAATCAACAATTTGAGGCCGAGCCACTGCCTTGCACCAGCTTTTGTCTACTTTTCTACCCAACTGTGTATCATTTAAATACATCTTCTATCAACACAAACAAAACATCAAAAGTTGTGTCAAAGGTACAAAATAACACAGATAAAATTAACGTTAGTGAAAACATTAACGGATATTTACTTTAGTTTATTAAAATCTCGCGTTAGCTGCTAATTAGTAGGTGCCGCTGTAACGTTAAGTAAACACGTGGTAAATTACAGGTGACACCTGAGGTGACCTGTAGTGAAACCGTAGAAAAGCTTGCACTATTTTTTTCCCAAACAGGCAGTTTCTTTGGTTTGCTACAGGTATAGCAAATGAGGACAATGAGTTACACCTGAAAAAACCTACCTGGATTCATGCTGGAGCAATTTATCCTCAAGCCGTTCAAAATCACCGCCATCTTGGATTGAAAAAAAAAACGCCAGTGACGTACAGTTACGCGCGACGCACCTTGGGATTGTTTTGATAATTTTGGTGATGTGGTTAAAAAATTAGTTTTGACAAGCTGTGCATATTATTGTAATGTAACGTCTTATTTATTTATAGTCCCCGTTTCTTGGTGCGGGCATTTATTTGATTAAAACATACAAGAGCAGCAGAAAACTCTGGTGCACAGTTACAGGCCTATTTGAACTGCCCAAAAACTTTATGAAATCATGTTACTAAAACACACACACACACACACAGGTCCTACATTATACAAGAAACTGAAAAGAGAAACTGAAAGAGAAATAAAGGATTTACTGTAGCTAAATGCGCTCACAAAGTATTTATCAAATGTTAATTTGAATATATAGCCTAGATAAAAATCAGATTTGCAGCCCATTTTGAGTAAAGACCTAGCGAGCTGAATATCCATGTCATCCACTAATAGCATAAGACTTATGGACAACTTGATACTGCAGAGGTAGTCACTGCTAAGATGGTTTATGTTTTCTAAAAGTGCTTTCCTAGATACAAATAACTTTGTAATACAGCCCAATTTATAATTTTATGATATTGGTTTGAATTTTTTTATTATCTATGAGAGGAGCCTCAACCTAACTAAACATACCAAACGCCTCCACATTATAAAACTCAAGCATTGACACTAGTGATTGGGGTTTTCATGGTGTACAGCTGTTACTGTGATACAGGGCTGTAGGTTTCCTGCTGTTACAGAGGAATCAGCGCCCCATAACTTCAGCTACATCTGCACTAGCGATGTAGTCAAACATTCATAAGGAATTTCTTATGACTAAGTAATGAAAAATGGTTTGCAGTAGTCAGGATGGCCGAGCGGTCTAAGGCGCTGCGTTCAGGTCGCAGTCTCCCCTGGAGGCGTGGGTTCGAATCCCACTTCTGACATGCACTATATTTTCTGAACGGCGGGTGAGTGATCAGGGGCGCTTCAGGGAACTGAGACAAAAAGGAACTAGGGTGTTCATTTCCATTAATACAACCATAGGTCTTGTTTCTGGGCAATGTAAATATGTAAAGACATTTCTTTTCACAATAGGTGGCATGTTGCAGTTAGAAACACTGAGAAAGATAATTAGGATAAAATGACTGTTACTATTTGCAGTAACTTTTTTAAATGCCACTACTACCTAAGACACTATTTGCTTGAGCAGTTCCTCATTTAGAAACAGGCTTTGTGTAATGGTTAATATTAGCAACATGGAGAGTGACAGTAATTCTGCAGCTAGAGGCAGTGTTTAAATGAATAATTTCACAGAAAATGGTATAATACTCAATGAGACTTTCTAACACAGACATATCGAACTGTAGAATATATATATATATATGTGTGTTACGGTGAAAAAAAAAAGTTTTATTATACATGAAGGCATGCACATACATTATATGACTAGATACACAGTGTATACAATCTGACACAAAATAGTGTTGATTTAATATGAAATAAAATTTCTGAAAGTAGAATAGGTTACCTCTTCTTGACTAAACCTTAAACTCACAGATTCATAGCCCATAACAAATTAACAAATAAAATGAAACTGAAAATGTAGAGTTAACATAGCATTGTCCACATGTTTTCTGTACAGCAGGGTTAGTCCAGAGCAAGCGGTTGCAGAGGTGGTGCTGTGGTTTATGTGTAAATGTGTGGTCAAAGCAGCTTCTCCTGGATATATAAATACCCATTCCCTGTGATCCTCACTGTGTCCTCACTGTAGAAGGTAAAGGTTAAAAGTAACCAGAGGTAAAACCTGTCTTCAGACTCATTATAATGAGATTGGCACTAGTTCTTGTTGAATAAATTATTTGCTGGAGGCACAAATTTGTTTCTGATTTTGTCTTTTTCCAAGGACTGGAGATCTGGAGATACTCTGTGTTTTGTTTTGTTTCTCTTCAGGTTAGATGGATAGATGGAGGTATAGTCAAATAATTAATAGATAGACAGATTTTATGTATGTGTTTGTCCAAACTACTTTTTAATCATTCAACAGTATTTTAAGTTAATTTAAGACCTGCATCCACATTGAACATGGAAAATACAGAACACTGTAATTAGAAAATATCTGTTTTTAATTTCTATTTTTGTGCTGCAAAGTATTTTTTTGTTTAGCATACTCATGATTCTCAATGATTATGTCTCATCATAGAAAATGACTTTTTATGTGAAAGGTCTACTTTTTGACTACTATGCAGCCTGCACTAAAGCAATTACATAACAATCTTATGTTCATTTGCATACCTTTTAGGTGAGTAAATGTATCACTTCTTAAATTCAATCTTTGTAGTGAAATGTTTAAGTTTTACCCCTTAACTCTCTTCCTGGGTGTAATGCTCTAGCAGGACAGAGACTTAACATAGCAGGAGTCCCATTGCACAGCAGGTTGCACACTAATTGGTCATGATATTTTAACTGCAGCCAGGAGGGGGGGCGAGGAGGGAGTGCTAAGCCTGACCATTAGCGTACACGTGTGAGCTTGAAGGATGAGCTTCAGGGCATCCTGCTGTTACTGTGATCCAAACTGCATCCCTATGATAGAGACTAGACAGCTGACAGCAGACTAATGCTAATCGTTTTAAACTCAACTTAATGCAGACTACAGATTCTGGGAAATGATTTAAGAAGTGACAGGGCGGTGGTGGTTAGTGGACTGTAGGAGCACAAAATAAAAAAATAAAATATCAGAAGTCAGACTTTGAGCTGAAAGATAAATCACCTCTCTTTTTACCATCACCGTGATTGGTGACTATTTAGAACTGACTCAAACTGATCGTAACCCATTCATTTATGTCTCATGGGCGAGGGGAGGCGCCTTCCTTGCACAGGAAAACCCCCACAGTCAGAGGACAAACCCACGTCCTCAGAATTTCTTGTGAATCATTCATGGTCATGACTCAGTGGGGGTGGGGGTCTTTCTGCTATTTTCTTCCATGAATTAGGAAACAATGAATCTGCCCACCTCAAGCCACCCCACCACGACCCATCCAGCTCCCTAAAACTGAAGACAGATGGCAGCGTGAGCGCTCACCTCGCTGTGTTTGTGTAGGTCATGTGGGAGTGGGTGCTCCTGTGATGAAGCACTCCTTAAAACTCCTGACATCACAGGGAGGGGTCGGGATGCCGTCTGTAAACCCCTGATAAGGGTAACCTGACATGTATTGTGTGACAGTTCTTTTGTGAGTGAGCTGACCCCAAGTGATTTTAGGGTTGTAAGCATTTCACATAGCAGCCTGTCTGTCTGTCTGTCTGAGGAGACTGTGCCAGCCAAGCAGCAGGGCTGAAGTAGGCTAATTAGCCGGGGGCCTTGCCTCTCTTATTAGTATCACAGAGCCCTGGAAAATAAATGTGTAATTTAAATGCTGCCATTACTCTGCTCATTAATCTTAACACGACCCTTGGGACAACCCTTTGTTTTATCTTAATTGTACATGCTTTGTTTTCATGGTGATGATTACACAGCATGATGCAGTAATTAAACAAGCTAAGCGTGAAATGGGTAAGTGACAGTTTAGCTGAATATCATTTTAGCACTATGAGTTCTGGCTGTTTTATACATGGCTATTTGGTGAAAATATGTCTAATATTCCAATAATAAAATAATAACAATAATAATATTAAATCTTACTTTTACTATTGTAATTTTTTACAATACCCTGAAACAATTTACATGATAAATGTGGTTCAGCAGGTCAAGCAGGTTGCCCACTAATTACTAGGTTGGCAGTCTCATCGCCATCCCCTCCGGTCCACTTGTTAACGTGTCCCTGAGCAATATACTCAACCTCGAGTGCTCCCAATAGTCAAGCCAGAGCCTTATACTGTAGCTTGCTGCCATCAGTGAATGGGTTTTGGATAAATGCACTATATATTATTACTATAGTTTATTCTTGTTGACATATTTAAAACTATAGACAAAATTAGGGAGTATTTAAAGCGCAGTGAGAATGGATTTTAATAGGAGAAAGACTGCAACATCAGCATAAAATAATCATGTTTTGGGTTCCTGAATATGAAAGAGCATAGGTTTCGATTTTGCACTTGAGAGACATACAGAGAAACATCTTTCATAAAATTGGCACATATCAGTTTATCTCCCACCACTCACCAAGTGACATTTTGACACTGAGCGACAAACCCAATTTGTTTGTTCTGACAGTGATTGCTTTGATTTGCTTTTTCTTGTCTTGAAAACCGTTGCTATTTTAACATTACTGGCGCCAAGACAAATGCTGTGGTTGGGTTTCTAATCAGCAACACAAAACCTAAGATGCAACAAGTGCAGCGAGTTGTATTGTTTCAAGTCACTCTGAGAAATGTATTATAGGTTAAGTCAGTTATTTATATAGCCTCAAACCACATAAATATTATTAGTGATTCTTTTTGTAAGATTCTGAGATGTTTAATAACACCTGCCAGATTATTTAATATGCTGTTTCATCAGCATATCGAGTTCATTTAACAAGAAACCTATTTATAATAGGAGAGGTTGATATACGATAAGATCTTTTAAATATTTTAGATATGCAGCAACATCTTTTTTATAACTCATTAAAAAGTAGTCTAATGTGAAGTGTCAGAGACAACATAGCAAAAACTACAGCCATTGAATAATTAAAGTACAAAATGTAGCAAATAATAACATTATGCCTAATCATAGACTGTCACTGCACCTTTAAATGTTTTCTAAAAGTGTGTTCAACTGCCTTTATGCAATAGTGAAGTCCAAGTCATGTGTCCAAAGGCTCAGCAGATTTTAGTCCAATCTCAGAGTGATTAGCAAGGCTTTTCATTCTATCCTTAGCTTCCCATGTAACTGATTAGCAGGTAGGCCCGCTTCTGGAGGGAGGCTTTTTGAACTGGTTTCTCGTTTCTCTGCTTTCAAAAGCGCTGGTATTGCTATGGGAGTTTACATCATTATTCTGTAGCTTTGGAGCTATTATTTTTTTAGTTTGATTTCTCTGTCCTCTGGATTATGATTGTGGCTCATGTGAGTATATACATTTAATCTCTATACTGTACATTTTGGCTGTGCTGCGTTATCTTTTACACATTTAAATTTAAAACATGCATTAATAACTACAAGGAGGACACTGGGACCTATACTTGCAAAAAAAAAAAAAAATCAAACTAAGGTAGAATATAAGGCATGCCTTGAAGTAGTTTTTTTATGTGATGGTAAGGAAAGGATGCAATAATCCACATTAAACTGGATGAACTCATGCTGGCCTGTATGCATGATGTGATTTTTTATTTTTCCATGTTTGCACCCTATTAGCCTCACTTGGCAAACATGACACCTAAGGGATAAATAGCATTATTGTAAGAATCCAAGGCCACATATGTTTCCTGGTTGTGGTGAATAAAAGATACTTTATGCATTAGTAATCCAGAAGTTGAAACAGACACTTCATTTGCTTAGCAACAGCTAACCTGCAGAATAATGGTCACACCCATGTTCCTTCTGAATTGTTACATTTACAGGCTTCAGTGTGGTGAGTATTAGCATTCTGCAAAAAAAAAAAAAAAAAAAAAAAAAAAAAATCACTAAACTTTGAGTTTTTTTTGTTCATTATCTCTTCTATCAGTACTGACACATTTTTAAAAATAATTTAATATCAGATTTTCTGCTTCATCCTAAAGGTGTGAAAGATATGAGCAATCTCAGCGTTCAGTATAAGTTAACGTAAAGCTGGCTATACAGGGCCACTGTGGCCCTGTGCACTGTAAAGATTCTTTGATTAATATTACATCATGTATTATGAAGATCTTTTTCATTGTTTTTAAAACGGTGTATTAGGTAAATAGAAATGGACTTCAGTTTTATAATACATGGATTATGGAGGACAGAATAACCTTTGCTACCAAAGTTATATTCTGAAACAATCAAAAGGCCTTTGCTGCCTATAAATGGGTTGGTTTAGCTCTCAAGACTTAAAAGCCATGGTAGGAAACATGACATATAATAGTATTTAGAACAATTGTCAAGACCAGAGGAAGCAGTTACTGCTTGTGTATGACATTGCTAATTCCAAGAACAAGGAAACAGCCAAACTATTTCTTTATACGTGTCAGTCAGGATTTGCCAGTTTTTTAGTAACAAAATTTGATTCATTTGTATTTGCATGTCATAGTGGGCTTGTGTCCCCTTCCATCATGCAACAATAAATTATTCTTACCTCGAAGTATTGTCTCAGTAAGAATGAACTGCGCTTGTTGCAGATATTTCTGGTTTTAATGGGTAATCCTTGCATTACTGATTACAGGAAAGCTGGCTAACAATGCATTTTCTCCAGTGAGAGTGACAATTACTGAGGTGATGTCCACTTTCACTGCTGGTACAGATTTAAGCTTGTTATTTAAAGTCACTTGGAGGATTTATTTGTAACCATATCCTCATTATCCTTGTCTTCATGTACACTTTGATCTTCACAGCAGTCTGCATGTAACATTCATCCCATGTGTATGTCATTTTAAAAATGTAGGACATAATTATAAAAGAGCATGGGATTGTATCAGCTGCTAAACTGGGATACATTCATTTAGCAAATCTAGACACAAGACAGTAATATACTGATTACACCTTCAATCCTAAAAATGCCTCTTTGTAAGGATTTTCTTTCTCAGACAAGCTTTATGTCACGTTGAGACACTACTTTAGACCTAAGTACATTCAAGGAGGAGCTGAGGAGCCACGCTGGGCTACCAGGAAAAGCTAAAATAGACATAAAAGTACAACTGGAAGTTGCAATCAGGTTTACCAATTACATGTAAAACAAAGCAGTAATTTCTGTCATGTTTTTGTTTGTTTTGTTTTAGTTTCCACTTTTGCAATGAAATTCACAATAAATGTGTGTGTGTTTTTTTTTTTTTTAATCTGTTCTATTCTTGACCTGTGGCTTTGTACCATCTTTCAGCCTGGCATGAGTGGGAGCTATGCAGATGTGCAGTGCATTACCTTCTCCTAGGAAGCTCAGAGGAAACATGAAAACCCCCTGTCACAGGCATCTTCGCCAGCTCACCTGAGAATAAATCTTTCATTCAGAAAGAACAAAGCAGAGGCTGCCACCCAAAATGTCCACCAACAAACGCAGCTTCCAGTGCTTCAATACTGTCGGAGGTGAAGATGCCCACAGGTCTTCTGCATCCTTCAAGCATCACACCAGCCACCTCCCCAGGATCCCCAGACATGGCATGGTGGGCCATCATGAACCTCTGGAGGAATGCTATCTTTGCTCTGAGTATAGACATGCCCAGGCCTGGGATGCATTAGAGACTCAGGTGTCACCTTTGTATCACACTCACACTCCACACCACCACCATCATCCACACCGGTATGTTCACAGTGGGGCGACCGAGCCTGAGGCAGCACATTCAGGCCAAGACCACCACATTCATCACCACAGGTACAATAAGAGGATGATGCTGGTGAAGAACAGCGATCCCTCGTTGAGGAAGACTATCATCTTGCACCGCAGGAATCTGCGCAGTTTTGGGCTTTTCTTAGAGGAAGTGTCTGAGCTCATGCAGTACCACATCAGGAAGTTGTACACACTAGATGGCCACAAGGTGAGGTCATAAGCACCTGGAACAAGAAGAAAAATAATGTTTAGTTTTCATGGTCTTGTTTTCTTGCTGTTATCTTACATAACCTGCAGAGAGTTTGGGAGTACGGGAATTGTATGAGATTTTATTCTCTGACGTGTTCAGGAAACTTCTTTTTCCAAGAGGAAGTTTCTGTGCTTGACCCCTAGTAAATACCTTCCCGTGTGTTTTAATGAATTGAAAAGAATGGCCAGATCTTAAGAATAGTACTATGACTTGTTTTTATCTACATGATTTTGGCCTTTAAGAAGTACCGTCAAATGTATGCTGGCTTAAAGTGTTGTTACACATTACTGTTACTCCCTGAGACTGAAAAGCAAGAAAGAGAGGCCTCTAGTGACAGAACTGATTCCCTTCTAGGTCCAAGTTGAGAGCTTTGTCAACTATCAGCCCTACAGCAAACACTCTAGTTCAAAAATTAATTTTCTAATATCTTGAATTTTGAAACCTTGTCAATGGTATTAGTGTACTGGTATAATTGTTCGATAAAATATAATTTAATTGTAGGCTACAGAAACACCTGATTTTGATAGGATGCAAATTTACAAGAAATCTAGTAAAAAATACTGCTTTAGGTAGAAATATGCATTTTCTGGACATTTACACAACAAATACACTCATTGAACTTAGTAGTTTGTTCTAATCTAAGTCTAGTGAGATAAATATTTTGTGGGTGCATGAGACATTGAAATGGGGATATTCCCTCACACAGAATCAGACTGTGGGTATCTCTCAAAATCCCATTAATCTTGGTCAAATCAGAGCTATTTTTGAGAGGAGAAACAGGTCAATGTTGAAACTACACTCCCCTAGTTTGATAGCAGAGGTGTCTCTGGAAGGTTTCTTCCACAGCAATTAATTATCTTCACCTGGGCTTTGTGTGACCATGGATGGAGCCATTCATCTGCCTTTACCAGCAGCAGTTGTAAAATTGAAAACTGCACTGTCATCAAAACTGACTGCTCATAAGCAAAATAAAAATCAACAAAAGCCTCGACAGTTTAGGCTACATGTTTTCTCTGAGTGTCACAGCTGTTTGTAAAGAACAGAAGCACTGGTAGTCAATATTGTGTGTCAGTAAAAAAACATTCAAGCATACTTACTTAGTGTGAAAAAAAATTATTAGGAAAAGAAATTATTTTCTCTTAAGAATACTATGTAAATTATATGTAAATATTGATTTAGTTTATTTGTTTCTCTTTGTTTTCTTAGGATGTAGAAGGCAGAAACATGTCTTTCTAAACAGCAATATTAAGTTTTGTAACAATGCACTTTTAGACAGCCTGCTGCTTTTTGAGGGTTTTATGAGTTCAAATGGTAAGATACTTAACAATAAAACATAAGATACAGCAACATGGTCTTTTTTGGGTATGCATCAATACACACTCTTATTAAGGATTTGTATGGAAACTCTTGCGTACTCTTCCCTTAGATTAGCATTCAGCAATTGAGACTAATTAATGAAACATGAAACATCTATTTTAGTTCACCCCGCTGTGAAAATAATGAGGATGATGAATCTATGTAATTATGCATGAATGTAAATAATATGGGAATGGCTTGCAATTCCCAAACCTCTGTGCTTGATTATATAACTTTGTGAGCGACTTTCACACACTCAGCAAGGATTGCTGAGTAATACCCACTGCT
Source organism: Mastacembelus armatus (assembly GCF_900324485.2). Classification (NCBI taxonomy): domain Eukaryota; kingdom Metazoa; phylum Chordata; class Actinopteri; order Synbranchiformes; family Mastacembelidae; genus Mastacembelus; species Mastacembelus armatus. The sequence continues at coordinate 12,493,332 of NC_046656.1, forward strand.
CTTACAAGTGACAATTGCAGCTCACCAGTGCAATGCACAGTCATCTGGTGAGGTCTCCCAGAGATCATCCTGGATTAGGATATTTATCTGGTCTTGAGTCACTGCCTGACCCACAGCTACCTTTTGCAAGGTATTAGAGCACTCAGTTGCACAAAAGCACAGACAATGCCCTGACATAATTCAAATATCCTCATTATATCAGTTGTTAAATGCTATTTGCTATAATGCAATATTATTTCAGTAAAAATAATAGGCCGTGCAGCTCAGTGGTCAGTGCACAGCATCAAGACTGTATTTGTGCTGTGTTATGCATTCAGTTTGCTCCCCCAGTATAATGCTGACAATGGCTGACAGCCAAAGGAAAATAGAAGAAAAATTGCTTTTTCATTTTAAAGTACTCTAGCACTGTCACTGAGGAAGACACTGAGTGTCATAAAATATTATATGATATATATATATATATATATATATATATATATATATATGTGCATACCTGGCAAAATTGCAAATCTACTTGAATGAATAGTTTTTCCATGGCATTTAATCCATTTAAATTAAACAGTTTAAAATGAAAGATACCTGTAATCCATCTTATTACCTCAATTTTGTTCAGTAAACTGAGTCATTGTTAACTCATTTCTGTTCTTCTGTTTCAGATTGACAATGTTCAGAGTCTTATGCAGTGCCCCAGTGTCCTTGTCTGTGTGGGGCGTGAGCCTTCTCACCCGTCCATCGTGGAGAGTTTTCGAAAAACATCCGATGACACACTTCCAAAGCTGAGTATGAGGTCACGTGTCAGTGGCTGCACTGAAGGACAGGGGGGTAAGAGATATGCTTTGCTGTCACAGAATTTTTCTGACTTAATTCATAGCAAGTAATTCTATTGTAAAATGAAGTGCTATTTATGCTACATCATGAGGACATTATTTCAGAATTATATTTTACACCAGGAGCAAAAACACCTTTTAATTCCTATTGTCTTTATCTTCCTGTCTTGACAGTAAATCAAGGTCTTCCAATGAAGAAAAGTGCCATCAATCCAAAAACTGACAAGGTGACTGACAACAGACGGTCAGCATCATCTGACAAGTCATTACCGGATGGAACTGACTCTCCAGATCATGTGGATTCCTACCCCCCCACTGGTGAAGGGATTGGAGATGATGATATAGAGAAACGGGTTCGTGTTAACAAAGATGGAAGCTTGTCTATGGAAATGAAAGTGCGATTCCGGCTTCAAAATGATGAAACATTACATTGGTCAACAGAAGTTAGAAAGTCCACAGGCAAGACCCGTGAGTACCTTCAAGGACACAACATCCCATATTTTTCACAAGTTAGTGACAGAAGCTATTCAGAATCTGAAAATATCTCTGCTGGTGAGCAGGATAAGTCTGATATAACTAGGCACTATCAAAGAAATGCAGAGAAGCCTCACTGTCCTCACTGCTGCAGTCACTGCCAGGAATATGACATCTGGAAAAATATCCCAGGGGCACACGGAGCAAATTCCTGCATTCAGACTTCCAGCTCAAGTGCATCCTCACATACAGTGGTCTCCAGGAAGACAGTGGTTGAAAGACAGAGTATGTCTAGATCAAGTGAAGAGCATACAGAAGACGTTGTGAAGAGAGAATCATGCATAAAACAGACTATGGAAGCAGCTGAAACTGTAGAGTACTGCATCATCCGGAGTGAGACAGCAAAATCTGCTCTTAATGAGAAGGATCAAAACTTTGAGGATGGTGATGCATTAGGAGTATCTTCTCAGAAATCTGAAAGGGAAGATAGCAGCAGAGCTTCAGGGGCCTCTAGCAAGTCGAGAAAATCAAAAACATCACACACTTGTCATTGCAAAGTATCTGTTGATCCTAGGGATGACACAAAAGAACAAATCAAGGGCCAAGCTGAAGAAGATGGTGAGATACAAAGAGATCAATCAAGTGCCATGTCTGTCAAATCAAATATGTCTGAAGAAATACAGAATATGCAGTCTGAAGATGTAGCAGAGAAAAGATCAACAAGTGCCATGTCAGTTCATTCAAATGCCTCAACCAAATCCAGATCTGAGGTTTTAGATGCTACAGCTGAGGAAATAACAGCACATGATAACAAAGAAGCTAAAGAAAGACCATTAAGTAGTATGTCTGTTAAATCCTCTAAATCTGTGGCAGTCGAACAATATAAACCAGAGGACGTTGATGAAGAAAGAGCTTTAAGTTCCATGTCATTAAAATCCAACATCTCTATTAAGTCTAAGGGATCAAGAGACTCTTTCCCCCAACCTAAGGATGAAACAAAGCAAAGGACACCCAGTGCAATGTCAGCTAGGTCACATACCTCTGCAGAATCAAAACTAGGAGCATCAGAAGCACCTACAGAGGAATGTACTGGAGAAAATGAAAATGAAACTGGACAGAGAGCAGAAAGCACAGTGTCAGAGAAGTCAAATGTTTCTACAAAATCTAAAAAGTCAAGAACTTCTGCAGCTCCACCTACTGAAACTTCAGAGGGCAAATCTGAAGAGAGTGTGCATTCTTCTGACTCGCTGGAATCAAAAGGTGCTGACTTTGAGGATGAAGAGGAAGGTGAAGAGGCTGAAGAAAATCAAGACAGAGGGGCAAGTGTCATGTCATCCAAATCAATTAACTCTGGAAGATCTACACATTCAAGAGCATCTAAGCTTCAAGATGAGGAAAACGCTAAGGAAGATACTGAAGAGAGAGCATCTAGTGCAATGTCAGCAAAATCAGCAAAGTCTAAATCTTCTGAAATTGACATTCAAAGAAATACAGAGGATGTGCAAGATATAGATGCAAGAACACCTAGTGCTTTGTCAGTGGTGTCATCAAATAAAGCAGACAGTGAGGAGGAGGTAGTGGAAACTGTGGAGAGAGCTCCAAGTACCATGTCAGTAAAATCCAGAAAGTCAAATACATCTGTGAGGGCCATAAAATCTAAAAACTCCAAAAGTGAACATTCAGATGAAAATCAATATAGAGCACCTAGCACCATGTCAGAAATATCAAATGCATCTGGCCAATCAATAGTGTCTGATCTCTCAGCTGAGGAAAAACAGGCTGAAAATAAAGAACATGAAAGAGCATCAAGGGCAATGTCAGCTCAGTCTATCAAGTCAAATGTATCTGTAACATCTAGGAAGTCAAAAGACAGTAAAGAAATTAGCAAAGTAAATCCTGAAGCTGTAGAAGGACAAATGGAGAGAGCAAATAGTGCCACGTCCGCCAAGTCTGATACATCTGCAACATCCAGAGAATCAAAGAAGTCTGATCTTCAGACTACAGAAAGTGTTGGCACTGGAAATGCTGAAGAGGAAAGAGGAGGGAGACCACAAAGCACAATTTCAGTGAAATCAGTGAAATCAGTGACATCAAATATTTCTGCAAAATCTAACAAATCTAAATCATCTGTAATTCCTAATAAAGAAAGTGATGAGTCTCATGAAGATGGAAATGATGTACAAGAAACTGAGAAATGTGCAGGAAGCTGTAATGATGGGATTGAGGAAACAACAACAACCTCCTCCTGTGTTTTAGCTGAGGAAAGTTCTGAAGCTGAGGCAAGAGCATCTAGTGCTATGTCAGAAATTTCAGTCACTTCAAAATCATCTGCAAAATCCAGCAAGTCAGAAGTCTCTAAAGACAAGTCTGAGGAAAGCAATAATGAGGAAATTTCAGAAGGAGAAATGTCAGCAAAATCTGCAAAGTCAAAGGCCTCTGCTGGTTCTACAAAACAAAAAGCTTCTCAAGATCTGCCCAAACATAATGGTGATACTTGTGATGAAGGACATGCTGAGCAGGAGACCGATGAGAGATCAACAAGCTGCATGTCAGATAAATCAGCCAAGTCAATTATTTCAACAAGATCAAGTAACCCAAAAAGCTGCGATGGTTCAGATAGAGAAAATATTAGTAGCTATGTGGAAGAGAGGCCATCTAGTGCATTGTCAGTAAAATCAGCATGGTCAAATGTTTCAGCCATATCCATCAAATCAGCACGCTCAAACACTTCTGCCAAATCTAATATGTCAAAGCCCACTGATGTTCCAGCTCAAGATAATGCTGCAGATCCTGCAGAATATACAGAGAGATTTCCAAGCAATAAGTCAACTACATCCACTAAATCTGAAAAGTCAAATCCTTCAGCACTATCTACGAGATCCACAGGTTCTGCAGTTCCTTCTCAAAACTGTGATGATGCCTCTGATGAAACTGATTTTGAAAGGGAGATTGAAGGGAGATCAGTGAGTTCAATGTCAATCCAGTCAGTTGAGTCAAGCATATCTGCAAAATCAAACAAGTCAAAATGCTCTGGTCATGCTCCAGCTGAAGAAAGCTGGGAGTGCTGTGATAAAGAAAATGAAAAGGAGCAAACTGAAGACAGAGCAGCAAGCAGCATGTCAGCCAAGTCAGTCCAGTCACATGTTTCTGAAATGTCTATTAGGTCTACAGAGAGAGCTCCAAGTGCTTTGTCAGTTAAATCAGCAAAGTCACATGTTTCTATAAAATCTATTAAATCAAATGATTCTGAAGTTCATTCTGGCAAAACTACTGGCATTCCTGATGAAGAAGATGGTGGACAGGAAACTCAAGAAAGAGCACAGAGTGTGACATCAGCCAAATCTGCAAAGTCAACTATTTCTGCAAAATCTAAACAGTCAAATGGACTTGATGGTCCAGCTGAAGAAAACATATCTGATCATGAGGAACATAAAGAGAGAGCTCCAAGCAATTTATCAGCCAAATCAGGAAAATCATCAAAGTCAAATGTTTCTACAGTATCTATAAGATCAAATGTTTCTGAAGTTCAAGTGGAAGATGGTGTTGACAATCCAGAAATAACTGCTGAAGACGAGAGTGATGGGAGAGCAATAAACACAATGTCACCACTTTCTGCAAAATCAAATAAATCAAAATGTTCTGCTCATGCTTCAGCTGAAGAAAGGTCTGAAACCTCTGTTGAAGAAAATGACAAAGAGCAGAATGAAACAAGGCCAGCAAGCAGTATGTCAGCCACATCAGTTCAGTCGCATGTTTCTGAAATATCTATTAAGTCTGCAGAGAGAACAACTAGTGCTTTGTCAGCTAAGTCAGCAAAGTCATGTGCTTCTATAAAATCTGTCAAAACAAATGCATCTGAAGTTCATTCTGACAAAATTACCGACATTCCTGATGAAGAAGATGGTAGAGAGGAAACTCAAGAGAGAGCACAGAGTGTGACATCAGGCAAATCTGCAAAGTCGACTGTTTCTGCAAAATCTATAAAGTCAAAAGGACTTGATGATCCAGCTGAGCAAAAGGCATTTGATCACAAGGAACATGATGACAGAGCTCCAAGCAATATGTCTGCCAGATCATCAAAATCAGCTAAATCAAACATTTCAGCAGTATCTAAGAAATCAAAAGCTTCTGAGATTCCTTCTGACAACAAAACTGAATATCCTGAAAAGGGAAAAGAAGAGGAGCACAATGAAACCAGATCAATGTCAGTCCATTCAGTCAAGTCAAATGTCTCTGCAAGCTCAAGTAAGTCAAAATGCTCAGCTGCTGTTCCAGTTGAAGAAAGCATCACTAGACCTAAGTCACAAGCTTCTACAGTATCTATGAAATCAAATGTGTCTAATGATGGCCCAGATGCTAATACTTCTGAGGTGAGAAGTGATGAGGACGAAACTCAAAATAGAGCAGAATGTGCAATGTCTGCAAAGTCAACTTTATTTGATAAGTCAAAAGTCTTGGCTGCTTCAGCTGAGGGACACGCTAATGATTCTGATAGCATGGAAAGCGCTTCAAGCACTATTTCAATAAAATCAGCAAGATCAACAAAGTCCAATATTTCTGATATATCTAAGAAATCAAAGGCTTCTGACATCGATTCTGAACACAAGAATGAAAACACTGAGGAAGAAAACGGAGGGAGAGTGAGCTCAGTGTCATGCCAGTCAGTCCAGTCAAATAGTTCTGCTACATCAAAAAAGTCAAAAAGTTTGGATGTTCCAGCTGAAAGAAGCTTTGAGAGCCCCACTGGGGAAAATCACAAAGAGCAAACTGACGAAAGAGCTGCAAGCAGCAGGTCAGTCAGATCAGTCCGTTCACATGCAACTGAAACATCTATTAAGACACAAGCCTCTGATGTTCCTGCTGATAATGTGGCTGAACATGTGAAAACAGCAGAGAGAACATCTAGTGCCTTGTCAGCCAAATCAGCAAAGTCTCATTGTTCAGCAACACCTACCAAATCTGTTTGTTCTGGCGAGGCTACTGCGATTTCTGATGAAGGGAATAGTGAGGAGGAGGAGGAAAGTCAAGAGAGAGTGCAAAGTGCCATGTCAGCCAAATCCACACAGTCAGTCATGTCCACAACATCAAATAAGTCCAAAATATCAGATGTACCAGCTGAAGAATATTTTTCAGAACAGGACAAAACTGTAGAGAGAGCAGCTAGTGCTATGTCTGACAGATCTGCAAAGTCAAATACCTCAACACTCTCTCACAGATCAAAAGGTCCATTTCCAGTTGAAGGAAATACAGAAGAGGAAAACGGAGAGAGAGCCCCAAGTTGCATGTCAGTTAAATCAATCAAGTCAAATGTTACCATTAAATCTGTGACTTTCAAAGAAAATACTGCAAATGCTGAAGAAACTGTAGAACGAGTGTCAAGTGCAATGTCAGCAAAGTCAAATGATTCAGGAATATCTGCAAAACATTCAAATGCAGAAGATGAAACTGAAGAAAGATCCCAAAGCAACATGTCAGCCAAATCAAATACGTCTGTATCATCACGAAGTACAATGGCACGTGACGTTCCTTCAGAAGAAAATGCTGCAAATGAGAAGAAAACTGTACAAAGACCATTGAGCACTTTGTCAGCTAAATCAGCCAGATCTGCCAAATCATCGAAGTCTAGTAAGTCCAAAGCCTCACATGCTAAGGATGAAGAAAATCGTGAGGATATGGAGCGAGCACCAAGTAATACTTCTAACAAATCAGCAAAATCAGGACAGTCCAATGTTACAGGAGTATCAATGAAATCGAAAGCTTCGAAGGTTCCCTCTGAAGATGGTGTCAGCATTACTGAAAATGAAGAAGAAACTGAAACGTCAGCAAAGAGCTCAGTGTCTGCCAAATCAGTGAGGTCCAACATGTCTGGAACTACCGCTGGTAAAAGTTTACATGAAGAAACTGATGAAAATAACTCAACAAAATCAAACAATTTAAAAAGTTCTTATTCTCCTAATGAAGGAATCACCAAAGATAAATCAGAGAGAGCACCAAGAACCACGTCAGCGAATTCAACTATGTCTTTGAGATCAAAAACGTCAAAAGTCTGTGTTTCTGCTGATGAAAATACTGAGGAGGAGAGAACATTTAGCCCTGTGTCAGCAAAGTCAAATCAGTCCGACACGTTAAGCAGGTCTGAAGTCCCTGCTGTGACAGTTGAGGAAACTGAAGACAGGGTACCTACAGTCATGTCATCAAAGTCTAAGGTTTCAGCACGTTCAAGAAAGTCTGGTGCTAAAGAAAAAACAAGTGAAGGCTGGTCACAGAGTTCTTTATCTGTCAAGTCAAATCTCTCAATGAAATCTCGAAAATCCAAAGAAACCAATACTTTGACAGATGAACAGGTGGAAAATAAAGAGGAGATGAAAATATCCACAGAGGGTCCTGCTAAGCAGAAGACCACAGTTGTGAATACTGATGCCAAGAATAAATCTACATCTGATTTACATGAGGAAGAGAAACCAGAACCAGTTGATAAGAGGAGCTGTCACTCTAAGACAAGCAGCTCAAGCAGGCAAAACTCAAAAAATGCAACTGCAGAGATTATTGCCAAACCCATTTCTGCATCATCAGACACCTGTCAAGGTGCACAACAACCAAAAGGAAATAATCGTCATGTGATTAGCCATACAGAGTCAAATGAAAGTGATTTGTCACTGACTACATACAATTCAGATGTTGTTGAAAAGCTGCATGAGTCTACAGGTACGGGAGAATCAAAATCCAATGTGTCTAAAAAGAAAAAAAGTGGCCCGTTGGAAGCTACAGACACTGGTAGGCGTGTCACTGATAACAAAAGTGACAATAGCAGCAAATGCAGACACAAGACCACAGATGCTGATGACTTTGAGCTGGCCCCATCTAGTCTACCAAATGCATCCCCTACAGAGGTTGTAAATGAATGGCTGAAAACAATACCAACTGACAGTGATATGTTTGACATGGAGGAATTTAATGAGAATTATGATGTACAAGAAACTGGCCACACGACAGAGGAAATTAAAGGAATGGATGCAAATGAAAACAATGTTGAGTCTGCGACTGAGAGCACAAAAGACACAGAGGAAGAAGTGATGAACAGTGTCCCTAATAATGACTGCCAAACAAGCACAGAGGCACCAAATGAAGATAATACTGAGCAAGATGATGCCTCAAAAATGTTCCACTCTTCTGTACAAGTGATGAAAGTACTTTTAAATCCAAAGCTTGACAGATGTAATAGTTTACCAGAAATTTCTCCGGTTTATGGACGTAAACTAAGCACTTCAGCTAGAGGTCTTTTGGACTGCCTTGTGAAGTTGCAGTTGATAGACCATGATCCTAAAAATGCAAACGAAAAGGATGAAAGATACCAAGAGCTAATGAACATTCTACAGTCTCTTTGGCTTTGTGATCGTCCAGAAAGTGAACATGTCTTAAAGGAGGATCAGCACCATTTTCTGGATGATGAATTCAATCATACATCATCCTCTGGTGTGGATGTCAATAGTGGCTCCACAGTCTCTGGGAAAAGTAGTGATGGTGTGAACTGTGATGTGTCTCAACCACACACTGCTGCAAATGCATTAATGACTGTTCAAGAAGTTTTGGAAGCAGATACTCAGTGGACACATGAGAGAGAAGTAGAAGGAATGGATGAGAAAAACCAAAAGGAGGATGATCCAGCAACAGATGACACAATCAGAAGCAATGATAGTCCAAGAGAACTACCTGAAACTCCATTTTCCTCAAACAATAGTTCAGAAAATGAAGGCAATGGCCAAAACCTACCAGAGGAAGCTGAAGCAGAATGTCAGGACGACACCAGTTCTGAGAGTCCCCCCCTCATTCACAGCGCACAGTTAGTCAAAATGATTTCTCAAGATCCTAATCCTGTTTGGGTCTTAACCTTATTAACCAAAATAGAAAAGCAGTTCATGACACATTATATCAATGCAATGAGGGAATTCAAAGCGCGATGGAACTTGGTTGATGATGAGCAGCTTGACATGATGATAAGTGAACTTAAAACTGAAGTCCACAAAAGAATCCAAACTAGTATAGACAGGGAACTGAGGAAACTTCAAGGTCGAGCAGGTCTACCAAGACCCCCTAAAGAAACAATGTCCCGAACTTCAACAACGCAAACAGTAGATAGAAGAAGGAAGCTGAAAATTATGCTCAATCAATTAACTGATCCACATGCAGAAAAAAGTGATGATTCAGACACATCCTACAGTGACCAGCGCAATGAGAACGATGTTGAATACTGTCCTTGTGAAACTTGCATTAAGAATGAACCAACATCCAGGACACCAGGTCCTGTCCCTACTGTAGTGGACTTTGAACAATGCAGGACTCTAGCAATGGAGAATAGGGATCCTGGCAATTCACAGTCAATCAACTGTACGTCACAATCTGAAAATGATACTGAAACAAAAGCAGTGGAAACATTTGTAGAAAAAGTTATTGTCAAAGCTGTAAGAGAAGTGGAAGGGGGCGAAGTACACCAAGCCACTGAAGATGACACTGCAGTGGCAACACATGACGAGGAAGCAGATGATATGTGTCAAAATGCAGGTCAAGACAATGGATCTGAAAACAATGATAAAGATGATAAAGACACCATTAAAGAGTTGACTGACAAAGAGGAGGTTTTGGAAATGGGGACTGTGACAGAGGGAGGAGAGACTGATGCCATTGCTAAAGATGAATCTGCAGAGAGTATGAAAGCCACCCTAAATGAAGACACATTCACTGTCGCTGACAAAGATGAAGCAAACAAGAGATGGTTGACAATGAAGAAGATATTGCTGCCGCCAGTCAAGATGATTTTACAGTATAAAATGAGGACACAGCAGCTGAAGAATACAAATGAGAATGATACCACTGCTGAGGACCAGTTAAATGAGCCAACTGAACAAGCAAAAACTGAAGAAGAGATTTATGGTAAAAAAGAGACTGCTGACACAAGGAAGGATGACTCAAAGGAAGAAACCGCTGAAGACAATGTCACTGAAAATGTAAATGTGGCAGATGACAAAGATGAGGAAACAGCTGAAAAAACATCAATGGAAGATGAGATTTCTGAAGAAAAAGAGATTGCTGTCACTGGTGAAGGTGAAATGGTGGAAGAAGCTGGTGCCAGCATGGATGAAGAGGATGACACAGCAGAAGATGTGGCAGAAACAACTGAACATGAATCTGATGAAGAAGAGGTAGTGGAAGGAGGGACAACTGAAGGTGCGACTGATGAGGATGAGAAGATTTTAGCCACTGGTGTAGATGAGAACGTTGTCATGGTGAAAGGTGATGAACAGTCAAAAGAAGAGACAACAACAGAAGATGAGTTGGCTGACAAAGATGAGGCTATGGAAGCAGGGACAGCTGATGAAGAAACTAATGAGGATGAAATGAAGGTAGACGTTACTGAAGCAACCACAGCAAAAAACGCAGGAGATGATGAGACATTCACAGGTAAAGATGAATCTGAGAAAGAGGATGCTGCAGAAGAAGGAATGATTAATGATGGAGAGACTGCTGTTACAACTGAAGATGAATCAATGGGAGATGAAATAGTAGAAAAGAGTACTGTGGCAGCCACAACAGACAATGACTCTGACAATGAAGAAGCTATGAAAACAGAAATCGCTGACAATGGAGAAGAGAGTGGTGCTGCCAGTGAAGATGATTCTGCAGATGATGATGATGAAAATGAAGTGTCAGAGAATGCCACAGGGCCACTGACTGAAGAAGCAACAACTGAAGATGAGCTTGTTTCAGAAAAGGAAGCTGCTGTCACAAGTGAGGATGGTGAGTATGAACTTAAAGAAGATGCTGCTGAAGATGCCACAGCTGAAAATGGAGATGCAGAACACAGTAACACAGCAGCCACAAGCGAGGATGAAACTGACCAAGAAGAGGCTGTGGAAAAACAGATAGGCAGCTATAAAGAAGAACTTCCTTCAACCACTGCAGATGAGAGCAATGACACCACCACAGCTGGTGAAGAAGAAAAAGCAGATACTGAAGATGAGATGGCTGTAGACAAAGATATCAATAGGGAAAATGATTCAAAGGAAGAGACTGCTGAAGATGAAACAGTGTCAGGCACAACTGAAAAGGATTCAGACAAAGAGGAAACTGTGGAAGCAGGAATAGTTGATGATGAAGAAGACACTGTTGCTGCCAGTGATAACGACTCTGCAGAAGGTACAATAACAAATGAAGATGAAACTGTAGAGGGGAACACTGCGGCAGGTGATGAATTGTCAAAGGAACCAGATGTAGCAGTAACAACCGAAGATGAGACTGATATAGAAAAAGAGACAGATGTCATAAGTGAAGATGAATCAAAGAAAGAGCTTGCAGAAGCTGAAGATGAAAACACTTTAAAAGAGTCTGATGTGGCAGCGACAACTGAAGATGAATCTGATAGGGATGAAGCTGAGACGACTGATGATGGAGAACAGACTGCTGCTACAAATAAAGAAGATGAAATTGCAGACACTAATAAAGCGGGAACACCTGACAATGAAAGTGCCATAGAAAAAGATATTGCGGTCTCAAGTGAAGATGAAGCTGAAGATAGTGCAGCAGAAGATAGAAAAGATGCTGCTGCTACAAATAAGTATGAAAGTGATGAATATTCAGCTGTGGAAAAAGACATTCTGGTCCCCAGTGAGTTAGACGAGAATGAAACAGCTGAAAAAACATCAATGGAAGATGAGATTTCTGAAGAAAAAGAGATTGCTGTCACTGGTGAAGATGAAATGGTGGAAGAAGCTGGTGCCAGCATGGATGAAGAGGATGATACAGCAGAAGATGTGGCAGAAACAACTGAACATGAATCTGATGAAGAAGAGGGAGTGGAAGGAGGGACAACTGAAGATTTGGAAGAAACTGAAGAAAATTCAGGTGGGGAGGAAATCAGTGACGCTGATAACGAATCAAATGGAGAAGAAATGGGAACAAATGCAGATGGTGATCCTCATTCTGCAAAAGAAAAACACTCCGAAGCTTTTACTGAAAATGAATCAGCTACAGATGAAAATAAATCAGTAAACAATGCAACAACAGATGCAAATGAGACCACAGGAGAAGAGGATAATTCACAAGTAACAAATGATAATGACTCAGGGGAAGAGCATTCAGAATTCAGGCCTGAAAATGAAACTGCAGATGAAACTGCAGAAGAGGATAAAGTGGCTACAGATGAAAATGAGAGCTTAAGTGAGGTGGAAAACATAGAACTGGCATCAGCTGTAGAGCTTCACGAGACAGAACCATCTAAAAAAAATGCAGAAAGCAGTGCCACCAAAGATTCTTTTGAAGAAGAAGAAAAGGATGATGATGAAGATGTTAAATCTCACAGTGGGAAACTAGTGAGAAGTGAAACAACTGAAGAGGAATCTGAAGAGGCTGAAAATGAAAGCAGCAGAGAGTCTGGAGCAACAGGTGAAGACTGCACAGAGTCTGCAACAACAGGAGATGAGACTGAAGAACATAAAACAGCAGAGCCAGAGAAACATGTAATTACACGAAAGGGCACTAGCCAAAGCGATAGTGTGGAAGAATCTGGAGCAGGAGGTACATCTGCAGGAGAGGAGGACGGAGATAACACAGAGGATGAATCTGCACAAGATGACAAGCTGCAACTTACACGTGGAGAAAATGAAGAGGTTGAAGAGAATGCAATCAGTGAATCTGACACTAATCCTGATAGAGCAAATGGAACACCATGTGAATGTATTGATATCTCAAATGGAAGCCATCATAATGTCAAAGACACTGTTGAAACTTTTGAAAAAGAGGAGGAAACAGAGACACCCAATGAAGACTGGAGTGAAGCGCAGGGAGACTCTGCTGATGGAGAAGACGAGGCAGAGGAAGATTCAGATGAACCAGAGGAAGAAACTGATGATGGAGAACAGGATTTTGTTCCAAGCAAGACAGATAAACAAAAAGCATGCAACAGAGCAGCAGAGGTAACAATGTTAATCCCTTTTAGTACTCTGACCAAAGTGAATGCAGAATCTGAGGATGGTGCTTATGCTGATGTTGAAGATTCGGACACTGAATTAAACAGCCAAGATGATGTTACGAGCCTTGAGTCAAAGAGTTTGAAAAAGGTTTCATGATAAGATAAGGGGTCAGAAGATAATTCTGCTAACAGTGATGTCCATACAAGCAAAAAGCAGTCTGAAGTCTTCCTTTTCATTTTAAGTAGAGTGGAGAAAACAAAAAGACTGATCTAGATTGTTATCATTTCTAATCCGATTTTAGGTTATTATTTTAAAAAAGCAATAAAGAAACGCAAAGATTTAGTTCTACAATTTCTACTGTTGAAATTGAACACTTGCACACCTACTCGTCATACAGCTGTATGAAAAAGGAAACTTGAATGTATGTAGGAGATCTCCACATAGTGTATATGCAAAACTAATTGGGGCTTTTATTTTTATAAGCAATAGTTTATTTGTTACAAGCTACCTACTGCAACTCTCAGCCTTAGACAGAAACAGGCACTATGCTTGATAGAATCTGCAACTGCTACATTAATGACTTTAAATTGTCATATATGTACATGTACCATATGGAGGATTAAACAAGTTTCTGGATGTATTTTATCTAATCAAAATATTCTGCGTTATAGCTTTAATTGATTTCTGTGGCAGGTGAACAACAGAACAACAGACTTTAATGAATCACTGAAGGGTCTCCTGTTGTTCTGAATTTTAGCCCATTCAGCTAAGTTTATCAATAAGAAAAGATATCAATCTCTGTGGTACAGAGGTTATGACATTTGCTGTATTACATGTACTGTATGTAATGTCTCTGAAATAAAAATGTACTTCACAGTCATTTTTGTTAGTGTTTCGTAATATATATAATCCATTCATAATCAAGAAAAACAAGAAGTTATTGTAGAAAGGACTTGAAGTCACTCTGACCAATCAATCAATCAATCAATCAATCAATCAATCAATCAATCAATCAAATATTTCCATATGAAGTTTCATTTAGTGTTAAAGTCCATGAAATGCCAATGATCAAGTTCTTCTATGGAAGTCACTAAGGATGAGTCTTAGAGAAATAATTTATGATGGACTTTCATGTTACAAACAGTCTTATGTTAAAAGCATAAATATACATATCCCATAGACAAGAATAACCAATTCCTCTAAAATCAGTAGGTGAATGTGAGCCTGTGAGTCTTTCTGTTCATTCATTCTCCTGCACTGAGCCCCGTTAGACAGAGCTGATGGATGTGCAGTTTCCTTTTTCCATCTCTCGAGGTTATGTGACATACATAATTGGTGTCACTGACTGACTGTGTGACACCACAGTGAGAAGCAGGTTACTGTAATCAAGCTTTTTGTATTGAGGACAGTGCATGTAGCCCCTGAAGTCCTGACTGTACGCAAAGATAATTAGAGGAATCTGAAATGTACAAGGCTTATTTGCTGTTTTACCACTACTATACTCCATACTCTACTATAATGTAGCTTCACACAACTGTAAAAAGTTGTTAAACCAAAGTTAGCTTTTCATTTGGTTTCCACTGCCTGCAAATTTGCGCTAAGGTTACATCTTGTTTCATCAAGGAAGTAGACTGCATGATACTTTTCCGTCACCAAATGGCTAACAGACAGATTTAGAAACTAAGCTATCTGATAAAGAAGGAGCTATAAGATAAAGTTGGTAATTACTAAACTTACATTCATCGGGTGCCAGAAGCATGACTCCAATGTAATGTTCCTCCATGTCTGCTGGATGTGTCAGAAACTTATTAATGTGTTAGCTAAACAATTTTACCAGTTTAAGTTTTAAAAGTTGAAAAATTGAAATTCTAATTTGAGGGGTGCATTTACAGTTAAAGGTCTCCACGTGCACACAGTTGTCATTGTTGTAATTATCCTGATTAAAGTGACCTCAGTGGCAGGTTGATGGTGGGTGGAGCCAACTTAACTGAAAACACCTGTGTATGTAGTTGGACCATGGATGTGCACAGGTTTTAAGGCAATTCTTTTTTGTTCTTTAGAGATTAGAGAAGGTCTCACTATATTGTATTATCTCTCCTTAAATGTTGCTTTTTCTGAAGCGGTAAGAAAGTATAGTCTCAAATAACTAGACTCATGTAAACGACAGCTCTGTCAGCAGGTTTGAGATGCAGGCCGACCACATTCATGTGAAAGTAGGTCTGCTGTAAGCATAACGCAACATTGTTCCTCATGGAGGAAGTGTGATAAACAGTGCTCATTAAGACTGACACTGAACTGAAAAGTATATGACAACCAACACATCAGTTTCTAAGTGAAATATAATTATACTATTTCTCTAAGCAATATTTATTATAGCCTTTCTTAATAATGTTGCACTAATTCTTGATTTGATGAGATAATTCCAATCATCAAATCTTCTGGACAAGCAAAGAGTTGTTGAGGAAGCACCTGCTTGCTGGCAGAGAGTTTTTTTTTTTTTTTTTTTTCCACTGTAAACACTGGAAGAGTGAAGAACTTTATCCGGTGCACAATAATAAGGGGCTTTCCCGCAGCCATGTTTACCTCGGAGCAACTTGCCACTGGAGCAGCTGCATAAGTTTACTCCCAAATTCATTACTGCAAAACCCCACAGCAGATGTCATTTAAACAAAGAGTAACAGGAGAAAATACTATTTAGATATTTAGATTTTTTTTTCACTTTACAAATGGAGGTTAAGCAGCACAAAGACAAAAAACAAACACATCTTGTTTATAAATGTTATGAAAAGAGCAAACAGCACTAAGGCTGAGATTTTACTAAATATGCACTGATATAAATATGCAGAAATCATTGCCATTAAAATAAAGTCCTCAAATAAAGCTACAGTACAGTTGATGGCTGCTGTGCTGACAGTGTACTGAGGGAAACAAGGAAAAGTGATGTTCTGATTAAATTCGTGAACATCCTGACGCAACAGCAGAAGTGCCTGTTGAATGCATCGGGGTCGGGGGGATATCAATTGTTCCTTGTTTATTGAAAATCACTTTGTCTTTTTAAGGCAAATCCAGGAGCGAGACCTTCTCTCACTCCGTGTGTGACAGAGGACAGAAATGGTTCCCACACAGACAGGAAGTCAAAGAAGGGGCCACTTCTGATGCACGCAGGATCAAAATTTGTGTGTGTTTGTGTGAGTAAATCAAAGTTTTGATAAACACTGGAACAGCGCTAACTGAGCACTAACAGTACAGGGTCTAGTAAATATTCAAATTATAATCTTGGTGTTAAGTATAATACACACACAGCCTGGCAACACACAAATCTAAAAGACACACACAAGCACATGCAGCGCACACTCACATTAATAATGGAAGTTGAAAGCAGCAATTGGCAGCATGTATGCTTTTGGCACAGAGGTGGCCCGGGTTATGTTAGTAAAGGAGACCCACGCTCCCTTTCTTTCCCACCGTTGTTCAGGTTATCCTGTGGGGCCACTTATGACCCTTCTGCAGGCAGGATGCAATGTCTGGGGACCCCAACAGAGCTGTACACAAGCATCCGCCAAGCCCTGGGAAGAAAACAAGGGCTGATGGAAAACCAGAAGACGGGAGTATAAAGAGAAACAGCAGTTAGTAACCAGGACGCACTCAATAACACTCACCATGCACCTGCAGCCTGTGTGTGTTTGTTTGTGTGTATGTGTGTGGAGTGAAGTGAGGTTGTTCCTTTAGAGAACTACAGCACAGCACAGTCCCCACACACCCAGTACAGGTGGTCCAAACAAAAACCTGTGAAGTGTTGCCCAGAGAGTAATATCCCCACGTTGCGTGTTGTATAAAACCCCACATAGGAAACAAACACTTCCGGTGCTGCAAGATTTATTGTTCCTTGCACTTATAGGTTACAACATAGTCTGAATGATATCTTCCTTACAAAGTTCTTTGATTCATTCTTAATAACGTTTACAGTAATTCAGCATGCAAACCAGAAACAAAGGGGTCATAATTACTGCTAGATAACTCAAGGACATATTTTGGTATATACTGTTTCCCTTGCTAAAGACAAGGGGTGAATTCCCTCTTAGTGCATTGTGTGCTGAGAATAGGAAAGAGCTGGTTAACTGCAGTGTATGGTGTGAAAAACCAAAGCATTGTTGTACTTTGATAGATTGACCGCACATCAGCTTGCCATTCCTCCTTCAACCTAGACCTCAATGTGACAACCTTCACATCTGTATTCACATCCGCAACCTGCCCCCACTACCAGACACAGATATACAGTACAAGCATTACACAACAAAAATCCCCATAGAGTGCACACTCTATTGAACCATTTCTATACAGGTCAGTGTGAGGGTTATCTATTAATAGAAATAGTGTGAATTGAGGGGAAAAACTAGTCAATTGTACTGGACCTGGTTTAGGAGAGTGAGGGTTTAAAACATGATTTTCTGCGCCCTCTAGTGTCAATACTGGACAACCCACAGGAGTGGTGTTTATTAATTGTTTATTGGTCATTTACTTTCAAAGCAAACAATGACTAAAACTATTACTTTACCTTATAGCTCCTCCTCATTTAAAATAAGACTATTTCTACCTAAAATTTCAATAATGCTAATACAAAGTGTTGTTTTCAGCAATAACTCCAAAACAGAAGTGCACCTGTCTCACTTTGAATGATATACTGGGCACATGAACAGTCTTCTTATTGTATCCTTTGCCTCGGTGCTGCCTCTGCCAAATCTGTTTTAACAGGAGTTTGGCTGAGTAAGAGAATAGTAACAAGAACTACTGAATGCCTGCAAATACATTTGGTGGTAACAGATGATGTTTACTAAATGATGCCCTTACATGAAAGCACATTATGTTTATGCTTGTAATATCTGTTATTCCTGTCTTGGCATTGCTGTGTGTCATGTCTATATTCACAGATATATGACACAAATATTTCTCAGTCAGAGGGCTTCATGATTGGTTCATCAGTCCATCTTGTGGTGGGAACGTGTACTGCTTTACTGCACTGCTCTACCACAAACATGGTTTGTTATCATGGTTTGCTAAGTTGCAAAGATGAATACAATAGTGTCTTAACCGACCAGAGGAACTGAGAAATGTATCACTATTTTTTTTTTTTACAGTACCCAACATTCAATCATAACCATCTCTCCCACCAGTCTCTCATACAGATGCATGCAGGGTCGGCATACACTTCTTTCCACTTTCATTTTATATGCAATTGCATTTTAAATGTAAAAATTCTAGAGCTGCATATTAATACAAATAATGGGACCAACAACACATTTTTATATACAATTGTATAAGTTCATAACCTCGTTCTTGCTGTACTCTGATTGATAAATTGCCCCTAGGTTGTCATTTACGTGTGAGTCATAAGACTACCAAGACAAACTCGATTTTTGTTTTTATCCATTGACTAGTTGAGGGTTTGACAGAAGTGTAATTAGTAGTTGATGTGTAATGTTGCTGATAATGTGATGTGCTAATGATGTAATATTGTGTTAGATGAGCTGCAACAGAGGGAAGGGAGGGAGTTACCAGACAAAATAAATGGTTTACTTACAGTAAACTCAATGTAGCCCCCCAGGGGAGGCCCTGGTCTCTGCTGTGTGTTTGTGAGAGAGAGAGAGAAAAGAGAGAGAGCAAAAGAGAGAGAGAGAGTTCAAAACCGAAATGAGCGAGTGAGAGTGACACACTGACAAGCACTTGGTTTTCAATAAGGAAACCGAAGACATTTTGCATCTGGACTACGTTTGAAGCTACGAGCCTGGGGGACAAGTTCAAGGTATGTACTTATATTTACTATGTGATTATCTCTCACTACAGAGCACTAACACAAGTGCAGATACTGTGATCTTATGTTGATAAAATGAACTATAACACTATTACATAGTGTAAAATTTCAAATCAAAAGGAGTGTTTTTAATAATGTTAAATTTTAAAAAATGTAAAGCTGACAGTTTAATAATAAAGAGTTTTCATGTGATTACCACAGCATAAAATGTACAGGAATTTAAAAAAAGTGTGATACGCACAAGAAGATATTACACGCCATACATTCAAATAAAAATTATAGCATGTGTGAAAAAGTGTAAATTTCCATTTTGTGTGTACACGTGTATGTAAAAATATAAAACAATCTTCCCTTTGCATTATGTTTCTCTACATGAAGACATATATGGGGTGTGTGGGTTACTTCAGTTTATAATGTTACACTTAACTATAGAAAGTTTGTTCAACAGCAATATGGCCTCCACTTTTAATATCGACACCACACGTTTAGTTACACGTCGGGGGAATATCTACAGCTATAAAAAACTGTTATCATGACAGTTGGTTGATAAAAGTTCATCTTGAATTTTCTATGAGATTTTATGGACTAATGAAAAATGACAAGTTTTCATTCTTCCTATTAAGGCGTTCATAAGGTTAAGGTGCTCATAAGGTGCTATGCTGGTCAGACAAATCATGTATGGCCACATATGAGTAATATGAGATATAAGTACAGCTGTAGACTTTGAGGTTTTGATTGCGTTGCACAATGCTGATAAATACTGTATTTAAACAAACAATCTTATGAGACCGACTCTTCAAACAGATTCAGAAAGCGCCACTAAGAGCCTTAAAGTTTTCACAATGAAGCAAATATTAAAATACTGAATTGACAGTACATGCATCTGCCACAAATCAGTTATTTTACTCCTACTTTTTTTTTTTTTGTTTTTAACGTTGACAAGACAACTGGGCTGTATCATAAACTGTATATGCAAATGATACTATATAAAGCCGTAAACATATTTTCCATTTCCTCTTATGAGAAGCAATTTGCTTTACTTGCTCTTGTGGGCAAGACGTAAAAATAAAAACTGGCTCTTTACTGATGATTTGATCACGTTTAATTCATTTTCCAGCATCGGGCATGAACTCAGAGACCAGGCTGTACAGTGGGAGGAGTGGAGACTGAAAACAGCTTCAATAAAGCTCATCTCTTTTATCAGGTAAAAGCATCAGGATGAGCAAGTTGTAACTTCATCTGAGGCTCTTAGCACGAACCTTCAGTATGGTATAGGGGACAATATCTGATCAAATGAACATCATGCCATGGTGCAGCATGTAATTAATGTAATAGCAAATAAATCATGTTAATATTATGGAATACAACTGAAGAAAGAAATCATTTCCACTATGTATTCAGAATGGGATGCACTTGCAGTGGCCAGAAACAAGTAAATGAGGACAATTTCTACAAAATAAAACACAACTCTCAAGCTGTTCATCCATCAAATCATATAGTAAGTAAACAACTTTTATTTTAAGTGTAGTAATTTACTCCAACATCATATTAATCTGGATTCATTAGTTTAGACTACTGCACACTTTGAGTATCAATGTATTAAAATTACTTTTTTTTCTGTTTCTGTAGGAACAAAGTGCCAACTCCTGTCCGGATAACGGTAATCACACATATAACCAACTTTCTATTAAAAAACCAGCAGGCCTGCATCGATGTATTTGACTGTTGCTGTGCAGAAAGACATTAGCAGCAGTAAGAGCAGGCTACATTTAGCGATTAAAATCTCAATTGGATTTCCTCTATTCTCGTCAGGGGAAGAGATGAGATTATTCACAAAAAAAACAAAGTCATTTTTTATGTCGTAGAGAGTATAAAAACAAAATCATATATGTTAAGATTAAAAAAAAAAAATACAGCATTATACACAGAAATGCAGGCCAAACAAAAAAGAGCAGTTGAAAAACATATATACCTCTATATAAAACGAGATCATTCAATAAGCTCCTTTTGAAATAACGATTTGCTTGATTTTAGATGACACTGTGTTTGTGGCACAACATGACTTCAAAGCAACCAATGACGGTGATCTACCTTTCAGAAAGGGAGACAAACTTAAGATTTTGCAAGAGTAAGGTTCATCCCAGTACCTACTATGCATCGTATATCCCGCTGCAATGAAACAAATTTACTTAGCATCTCTGATGTGAAGGAATAAACATGATCTGCTGTGCTTATCTTGTTTGCAGAAATGGAGAATGGTGGCTGGCAAAATCCTTGCTGACTGGACAGGAAGGCTTCATACCATGTAATTATGTAGTTAGAGCAGACACAATGGAGGTGGAAAAGTAAGCAACAGTTTTACACACAACAGAATTATTATCAAACTGTAGCAATACATGTTTTTTCAAGAAAATGTCACTCGGGGTTATGTCTCTTGCAGGTGGTTTTTCAAAGATCTGAGTAGGAGAGAGACTGAACGACTGCTTTTGGCTCCTGGAAATAAACCGGGTGCCTTTCTGATTCGAGAGAGTGAGACTAGTAAAGGTGACTACCAGCAGCATATTTTTATGATCATGCCACAGATTAGAATTTCAGCTGCAATGCATCTTAAGGAAAGCCTTATTCACAAATGCAATCATGTCTTATTTTAAAACTTTTCAGTGATTAATTCCTATATGTGACAGTGTAATCTGTTTGTTCTCCCATTAGGGTCCTTCTCACTGTCAATCAGAGATTATGTACCAGAACAAGGAGATGTGGTAAAACACTACAAGATCCGCAGTCTGGACAAAGGTGGCTACTATATCTCCCCCTCCACCACATTTCCATCCCTACAGGAGCTGGTTAGATACTACAGCCGTGAGTAATGCACCACATTTACCCATATAATTCTCACGAAGTTTTAATCTTCATCATTTCAAAATAAGCAGGTTCAAGCTAAAACATTTCATAATTGAAAAATTATTATGGAACATAAAAATACTGTTTCAGTTTACTGCTGTAAATCATTAGATGTACAACACTGATACTGAATTAAATGGGGAAGTAAGACACTTGTGATGCATTGTGCATTTCCTGTAGGAGAGAAGTGATAATTTTTCCACTCCTGTGTCTTAACCACATGATAAGAAGGTCAAATCTCTAGAATGGCTGCCAACACACAGCGACGTATGAGCACAAAGCACGCAGATAAACACAAAACACTTTTAAAATTATTTAAAGAAACTGGGGACCTGTATTGTTTCAGTAATTAAATTTAGCACACCGTCAAAGAAAAGACGAAAAACATGGTGTATTATATTATATTTACACATATCATATGTCGGTGCAGGTACTGCAGATGGTTTGTGTCAGCGGCTATATGCTCCTTGTAAGCCTAAGGCACCCCAACAGCCATGGGCCCACGACGAATGGGAGATACCCAGAGAGACACTGAAGATGGCGAAGAAACTCGGAGCTGGGCAGTTTGGAGAAGTGTGGATGGGTGAGCGAAATCTACCAACAGAGCCAGACACCGGAGAGATTTTCTTACCAAGATTGTAAAGTTCAGTGTCTTAAAAACTTTGCTTTAAATCCTACTGCAGGTTACTACAAGAACACCAAGAAGGTGGCTATTAAGACCTTAAAAGAGGGAACGATGGCGCCTGAGGCCTTTCTCCAGGAGGCTAACTTGATGAAACAGCTGCAGCATGACAGACTGGTGCGCCTGCATGCTGTGGTCACTAAGGAGCCCATTCTTATTGTTACCGAGTTTATGGTCAATGGTAAGCAAACTAGAGAAAGAGGAAGCGAGGAATAATGATTCAAATCTTTGGCGGAAATTAACCATAGACAGTGAGGCGTGGTTAAACGTGCCTCGAATATCTGCAACCTATCAATGTTTTCATGGATAACCTCCAGCAACTTTGTATGGTTGTTGCACCAAACTGCCTTATGTGGTCCTTTTTACCCCAAAACATGCATCAAGCTGTATCATCCTCACCAAAATACTGTATAAGATGCTGCAACATGACTCTCCGTGCTACAGTTAGCAGAAGTTACCACGAAGCAATAGTTTCTCATTCAAAATGTTATCTATCTTTCATCACTTGTTCTGTGATATTTTTCTTATTTGCAGGATGTCTTCTGGACTTTTTAAAAACGGATGAGGGAAAAAAGCTAAAGCTAAATAAACTGATAGACATGTCAGCACAGGTGAGAAACTGTTCTGTGGTTTTTGCTTTTTCATTCACTTTCGTAGGGGCTTGACATTTTCATCACACTGATAAACCATACATCTCTGTGATGTAACGAAAGCCTGTACAGTACTGTAGAGCTTAATTAGCCAAGACATTTCTTTTTTCCATTTGGCCTGGTGGTTCTGTTTTTTTTTTTTTTTTTTTGCTCTAGCAGCCACTGTTTACATCAACATTGCATTCATACTAAATTTGCAGAATATTGCACGGTTCAAAAACACAAACCTTACTGCTGACCTCAAAGTCTATTTATAAATACTAGCTGTTCTACTGTAATACTTTGAATGTCTGTTGGAGTGTGCACTTTGACAGCCATGATGTGAGCACACGTGGAAACTGTCAGCAGTAGCTGTGTGGTTTCTGTGGCGGGGCCTTTGCTCGTCTGGCTTAGAAGCCTCACCCTGCGTCAATTATTAACATCCGGACAGGAAAACATGCTATTTTTCCATCCACAGTGAGCTACCCAAGAGCTTTTGCCCCTCCAAAAAAAGCACTTTTACTTCCTGAGAGTTGGCACATCCTGTTAAACGCACTTTGCTAACATTATCAGACACATAAGCACTCACACATTCACACATACATAGAGTATGCACATGTACTATAGCTACACTATGGCATATGCTCAACTGTGAATACCGTACACACTAACAGGGGCAAACAAGCACATATTGTAGAGAATAAAATGACATTATACTCTATGGATTCAGTGTTCTATGATGTGTAGTTGTCTTAACCTGACTTAGCATTGCATTTGGTAATTCCTGTAAAAGGCCGTTTCCAATTTTCTTCTTGTCCTCTCTATATGGCAGATAGCCGAAGGCATGGCGTACATCGAGAGGAAAAACTACATCCACAGAGACCTGCGTGCAGCCAACATCCTGGTCAACGAGACCCTACACTGCAAGATAGCAGACTTTGGTCTAGCCAGGATCATTGAAACAGAATACACAGCTCAAGAAGGTGGAGTACACAGTTTTTAACACATTGGACAATAACTGCAACTAAAATGATCATACAGTTGTAAGGGATAATTTATTGTAAGGCTGTTGTATATATAATGCCATTATATTGTTTGATTCATAACACTGCAAAAAATACAGCAAAACTAATATTTTTCCGTGCTGCTAAAGAACAAATACAACCACATGTATTAAAGACGTAGCCAGAATCTTGAGTGAAATCTCTACCAGCTGTCAGAGCAATAAAAATTCAGCCCACATTAAGAGGATTAAGCCCACATACAAGAATCTACCTACGCATTTTCTGCAGTCACCAATCAGAAACATAATTTCCCACTGCATTATCTCCCCTATTTCTGATAACTAGGTGCTAAATTTCCAATCAAATGGACGGCTCCGGAGGCCATCAATTACGGCACGTTCAGCATCAAGTCAGATATTTGGTCCTTTGGGATCCTCCTGACAGAAGTGGTCACCTATGGAAGAATACCATACCCAGGTACATGACATAAAAATAAAATGAGAGAAAAACATACTCAACTGGAAATTACATGTTATTTAATTTTATGGAAACCCATTCAAAATGTTGCACTGATATTTTATAGCCAAGAAATCACAAGATCTCACACTGGATTTTTTTTTTTTCCTAATCAGGCATGACCAACCCAGAGGTGATCAGGAGCCTGGACAAGTCATACAGGATGCCATGCCCCGAAAACTGCCCTAACGAACTCTATGAAATTATGATGATGTGCTGGAGGCAGAAGCCTGAGGACAGGCCCACTTTTGAATTTCTGCAGAACACTCTCAACGATTTCTTTATCGCCACGGAGGGACAATATGAGATGCACCCGTGATTAAAAAGAAAAACAAAATGCTGAAAAAAAACCTCCAATCCTAACAAGATGAATGACATAAATTGGACCAACTACCTTCTTTATGACTGATTCAATATTTTTTGACAATTCAAATGGATATATTTTTTTCCGCTTTTGTCTGAGTGAATATAAAAACTCTTCATGGCTTCATCTGACTCTAGCAGCTACAAGCATCTGAAAATGTGTCAGAAAAGAAAGGAAATGTGCAGAAGCAAAGTTTTATTATACTGACTGTAGAAGGGCTCCCACAGCCAGAGGAGACGTTATGTCAATAAGACCGGCATGATGGACCGATACAGTAGAAATAAGGAAATATAAATACAGTACACGCATGACATAAAAAGGACTTTGGACCTGGGGAAGTCGGCACAGGTAAAGTTACAAATTAAACATCTGCATGGTACAGAAACAAGCAACCTGAGATTACATGCACAATACTTTGCACTTTTTAAAAAATTCCCTTTGTCATTCAGCAAATATATAAAGAAAGGGCCTTTTTTAAAGAAAACTTATATTTGCAGAAACTTTCTTGTAAATAAAAACAAATTTACATTTTCATTTTGAACTTCTTGCAGTGATCAATTTTTAAATCAACAGATAACTGAAAGACTTCGATTCGCTATGTTATCACAGTAACGACAAAAAAACGGCACATTTAAAAAGGCTTTTTGTGCTGCAGCAGGTTATTGCTCGACAGAAATGTCGTCAGTGTGACATTATAAAGAAGACAACACTTCCTCCTCTGTATTCAATACAGGCTTTGCAAGCACAGAATGTGTCACATAATAATCATGTAATTGTTTTTACAGCACGAAGATCAAATGATTCATTTTAGTTAGAATTTTGTTCAAACACCAGTGAAACGAGGAAAATGAGGAAAAACAACCCAAAGAAAAAGTACTAACTAAAAATGTAAACATTTAGCCCATCAAACATGAGAGACTACAGCTGCCCACAGGAAACCTTTAAAAAAACTGACCTGACTAAATTACAGTAGTTTTGGTCTTCTATGAAACCACCCCTGAGGGTCAGAGACAGTATCTCGGAGATAACAGAGTAGAGAGGCCAGGCCAGTCAGGGAGTTAAACCCCCGCAGTTTCCTGAATGGACAGGAAACAGGAAGTGTGTGTCAGCATTCCTCAAATGCCACACAGCTAGAATGTCCACACATGCCAAATTGGCTGAGGTTTCCACATTTTTGTTCTAAAAAATATCTCTTGGGTATTTGCTGTTTGAGGGACATTGTGAAAGTGTTCTTCTCGATAAATTAGAAAGAGACTGTTAACTCAGGACTAGTGTAAATGTCATTTAAGATAATATCTACCGCAAATAAGATGAGAAAAATCACCTTAAATGTTACACAACTGTCAATGTAACTCACATATATACATACACAAGATGCTTAGTCGTCACACTGATGGTTTATCAAATGGCATTACGTAGATTTTATTAACCACTGGGCAGTTTTACCATTGCATCATCAAAAAAGTAATACACAACACCAGTAGAAGGTGTGTTAACAGAATTGCACCATCTTTCATTTCATATAGGCTGCATTCATTTCATTAAATGCATCCCAGCGTCAGAAGGCTGCCACACTGGCATTTTCTATGAGATCAGTGGTTTTTATGAATACAAACAAAGACAGTTACAGCGGTTTTAGTGTCTGTGGTGTCTTACTGTTTACCTCTATCAATTACAGACATTACTTATTCTCCATAATTCCTTTTTCTTTCTTGACAATACAAATATATATATATATATTATACATGTTACTAAAGAAGACTGAAAGTTCCAAATGAAGAAACCTAAAAAAAGGTTTAGTGTTAGTTATACTCTTATCACCCTGCAGAGGTCAGTGTTATACAATGACGTACAATATTAAATCGTAAACGCCAGTGAAACAGCTCTGCTGCTAAACTGTGGGACAGAAGAATACTGGAGGTTTTGTGCAAGACAGAGTCAAAATTTTCTCAATTTCAGAGCATTCCTGACAGGCTGTGATAGACACTCAAAATGTATTTATTTAAATCAACATAACCTGCAAAATCTTATATCCTACACTTTGTGATACTGAACGAAGGTGTAAAATGAAACCCGCAGACAGAGTGCCCCATCCTCCTTATAGCATATAGTCACAAGGTCTTCATAAAGCATATTTCAGTCTACTGTCAACCCTACCACTAGGTGCTAAAGTGTCCAAACGTGTGTGACCTTACATATCTCATCCTGCATGATGGTCTGAGTCATTACAGCAATAAACAACAAACCACTAGGCCACCCTGTCATACACTGATCCTATCACAGCTGCCTGTAGTCTTTACTTGCATGATTGCCTGTTTTTAATGCATCTACAAGCAGATGGGCTTTAATTTAAAATTCATTTAACTTAGAGGACTCGAAAGAGCCAATTATAATATAAAATCTTCATTCCTACAAAAGAACACTTGCACTTTCTGGGTTTAAGGTTTTGCCTGGTGGCACCTTTATTAATTTATGCTTTTGGTAACCTAGTAAATTACAGGCCACTAAATTATGCAATGATTGCTCATTAATTGTTCCAATATTACAACGAAATTGAGTTAATGAGTTTGAAACATTGATATAATCATATGGTAAGTTGTCATTTGAAACATCTGTGAAACTTTAAAATTACCTGGTACTGTCTGCACTGTTAAAACTATATTTATAGCATTAGGAAACAAGGAAACTTACTAATAATTACCCAGTAATTGGTGACCAAGTAAGAGATTTTCGTTCACTATCCTTCAGGTTTTGTAAAAATGTTATTTTAGGAATTTAGAGCCGTATCAATCACTTATATGTCAAATTGCACACATCAGAGAATTCTGGTATAAAATAATAACATAATTATGCAATAACAAAACGCTGAAACAGCACATTGCTTTTTATTTATCTGTTCTTAAATGCACAGATACACTATAAGCTCCTTAACATTTAGATCATCACAATTTCACAATACATGCATGGTCATACATGCAGGGTAACAAGTATATACTTTTTAATATTGTCATAATTAAAGCATAATTATTAAAACATAAGATGCTGCAGCTCTTAAATCAGGACTGCACTGAAATTTCCACCAAACAAGTATATACTTTTGTATATATTCCTAAATATTGTGCAATACACTACAGAAAAGAGCTAATATTTGTTCAGGTTTTAAAAGCTACCCTACAGACACAAATCACAATATCAGTCTTTTGGCTGATGAGGTGAAGGATCAGCTATGAATAAAATGATTGATAAGCGGTTCACCTTAAAACAAGCCAAGATGTTAACACAAGATGACAAGGCATGTGGGGTTGAGAGGCTGAATCGCCCGCTCCCCTCCTCCTGTTCATCACTGCTGCCTTAAAAGAATAATGATGGGAAACAGTGGCTCGTACACAGACTGATGACTGATCTCTGCAGAAGGCAACACATCATTAGCATCTTGTGAGGATAACCCTGCGCTGTCCACTGGGATAAAAACAAGCACATTGTCACAGATGAAAAGAGACGTGCTTTCATCTTCCAATAATGTTGCTGTTTTCAGTTGGCATTATGCTCCTCATAAACATATTTTCTCTCCTGGGCTTTGATGTCATTAAATTAATGGAGCCCATCAATCAAGTGTGTTTGCTCCAAAAGATGTGAGAGCTGCTGAAACAAAGACAGAAGATGTCTACCAAAATGTCTACTTTGCAAAATGAGCCAAGTAGATAAACAAAAAGACGGACAATAGATCTTTTTTTTTTTTTTTTTGAGGAAAAACAATTTGCCATTCCTGGATTTACCCAAAATCAATTAATCTGTTCTTGGACACAGACTGTGAAAACAAAAAATTAACTTATCATTCATGTGTCTCACTCTGGAAATGATCAATGTCTACCCCAGTATACAATAACAATACTATAGGTATGTTTTATGTAAGAACTTTAAGGGTAAGGGTTTTATTCAAAACTACATTCACATTATTTCCATAATACTTCAGACATCTGAACTATACATGAACTCTCCTGGAAATCAATATATAGTGATAAAGGTTACTGCTCTGTTGAGTTTTGCTGAAAATTGATTTAAGCAGTATAGTTCAGGCCAGCAGGTATTATTGGTGTACATAATCTTTGGCTAAAATATCACAAGCTGTAAAGTAATTTCAGTGCTTGTGAGCAATTAAGATTATATGTACTGCAAAGTAAAATCATGTGGGAAGCACATATGTGACTGCTGATAGCTGTATCCTTCAGAAGGACTCAGCATGTTGATATTACCTCATCATTTAAAGCAGAGACAACACTTTGCTCTCTCTATCATTAGAAAACACTCGAACACTCCATGCTCTGAGGGATTAAGACCAGTAATTACAGCAGTTTTAGTCAGTTTATACTGAATTGATCTACAGTAGGATATACAAACCTTTATGAAGCCTTATGAGATTTTTGTAGTAATTATTATTATTATATTTTGATGAAGCCAATTTAAAATAAATCTGCACGTGATTTATTGGAGCCCTCTGTCATTTCTTTGGGCTGATTTAGGAAACCATCTGGTAGATTGATATTTTCTGTTGAGGCCGTATGAATTAATTAACTGTAGGGAGCCTTAAAGCCATGAGGTAGCAAGAACCCCACTAACCTCACCAAATGTACCTGGTAATTTACAACCGTGGTTGTGCTCAGTAATGACTCAAGGGCACCTGTAACTACAGAAATGTAATTATATGTGCACTGGTGCAGTAAAAAGTACTGAACAATACTGCTAACCTTCGCAATTTAAGCAATACAGTGTTCTTTTAGACTTTCTGTCTACACTGTGGAGCAGCAAAGGCCAAAATGTGATTTGTTTGAAGAAAACAGTCATTTATGAAGACTAGGACTAATGAATGGTTTCTACTATGAGTGGGAAGGTCTATATTACATCTACATCTATCTACATGAACTCCATATAATCCCATAAACCCTTCACTGGACAGTAAAACACTACATTACAGCTACATTTCACACAGCTGCGGACTTACATAACACCTAATAGCTTGTGTCATAGACATGCGAGTCTTTTGTTAGCTCACCATCGACACAGCTTATCATTGCTGATTAGTATGCGATGCTGCAGCTCTGGCCTGCTGTCGCCTCCTCCCTTCTAGATGGTTCGTGAAAAAAAATGTCAGCATAAATATTCATATATGTGGTTTTGACCTTGGATGTCTCTCTCTCTGTCGTTATGCTTTCTCTACGCTGGTTTTTGTATAAAAAAGGGACAAAAAATAATGCAAAGTAAAAGTGGAGCAATTGTAGTAAATATTCATATGTTTTTATTTTTAGTTTTTTACTGACAGACTTTAAAACTAGTTTGTTAATATTAGAAACTGTAATTTGGAAGGTGTCATCCAACCATGTGTTTTCAATTCTCCACAGTAAAAAACCTAAAAGGTTACATGAGGATGGACAAAATTAACTATAAAAAGTTTGCAGCCACATTTTAAATCCTTGCCACCTTGTCATTACTTATAAAGTTCTTGTACCTGGCACTGAACACCAAGCAATTAACATTTTGAATCATGTCTCGTTTCAGGTGAAGCTATTTTTGGAATTTTTAACCCTGTCTGTTCTGGATCTCATTTAAAAGTTGGAAAACTAAAGGATGACTGAGAAATACAAATTGAAAGTGAAGAAGAGGGGTTGGGGATAATTATGTTATATTAAGGATCCATAATGAAGAAGGGCTTTGAAAGTGACCTTCCACATTCTCTGCGCTTGCCTTCCCTAATTCTCACCTACTTACTTATTTCATTCATTAAAAACAAGCTCTTTAATTGTTTGAGATTATTACTGTCCACTAATGTGAAGGTGACATACAGTGGGAGGTATAGGTACGTGTGGCAGCCTTTGCATTTCTTGGAGTGTGACAGTGAGAAATGGATTCCATTGAATTTACCACCAATTTTCCAGGAGTCACTTGAGACTTATGTTTTTCATCCCTCTTTTTCTGTTGTCAAGACGTCTGGCAGGTTTACAGGGTGGACAGAAAGATGAAGTGGTCTGCTTTTAAAATATGCACAAGCCGTGTGTGTTTGTGTGTGTGGTTTTGTGTGTGTATTCAGCTTATGACTCTGTTGCAGCTGTTCAACAAAATCCTGAACTTTAGCAGCAAGTTCAATGGTAGTTTTACAATCTCACTCTCTCTCTCTCTGGTACATTACAAACAGTGACTGCCACCCAGGGGTGCATGTACTGCAGAGCGTAATTGGTGTAGTGTAGCTCAGCTAAATTACACCTGAAATTCTGCTTTGGTAAAAGAAATAAATGCATTTAGGAGTAATACAAACATAGAAATGTGATTATAGATCGGTTTAAGGCTGATTTTGGTGCATTTGTTGTCAAAGTATGATAAGGAGAATGCACAATAACCTCTGGAATACCTGGACACAAAGAATGCACAGAGAAGACCAAACAAATGCAAAGTGTAGCAAAAAGCAACAGATACATGTTTGAACTGTCAGACTTGTGAAAACCCGCAGGAGTGTATGCATTTTCAGGAGTGTAACTCTAACACAACATCATCAGTCACGAATGCTGCTCCCACACTGAGAGTGCAAATCCATCCATTATGGTGGATGGTATTTGAGGCACACAGCTTGAACTCTTTTAGCAGGACACTGTATTTTCCAGACTGCATACTAAATGAGGAAATACTCCCCCCTGTGCAATAAGTACCCGAGCAACATGGGGCTACTGGTGCAGTCATGCAATTATGCTAAAAAACAAACAAGTCTGTCCAAAATTCAAACGAAGCAGAACCGAAACACAGCAGGTTATACCGCTATACTTAAAAAGTTATATGCCTGAATGCTGCTTGTAGAGATCATTTCTGCTCCCTGATAAGCCACTCGTTACACTTCTAATAGCACATCTTCTGCTGTGATTGACACTTTGGTCACCAACATTCTCTCATCCCCTTTTTAATGCTGCTGTAAATAATTTGTTATGTCTCTACCACTGTGATAAATTATGAAATATTTTCTTTCCCTTCTATCAATTACTTTTATGGCTCTTTTTGAAAAGTTAAAGTCTGTGCAAACTCAACCCTTAATTGCACAGACACTCTTTAATTGGACTGCTGGCTCTAGAAACAGCATTTTGATTAAGGTAACCCCTGATCTAACGGCATATAAAATCGTCTTTTGACTGAAGATTATTGATCAAGACAAATGTGAAGAAACTGCAGACACTAGAACAACATCCTCTCCATTTTTATCTTTCTTTAAATGATGGTTTGAGCTGGCGACTTCTTTAACAGTGCTACAGTGGCTGAGCTTTACTCATTTATGTCACTTTTATTGCTGGGCACGTGTGAACTGGTGATTAAAGCTGTTTATGAAATAGTGACGTCAGCAGCCAAGACTTTACATAAATTCCTGCTCATGTTACGGCTAAAGATTTTAAAGCCAGTGCTACATCACTCTGTGGTATTTCATTTTAATGTACATCTGACAAGACTGAAGCGAGTCAGCTAGAGGATTTTATTATTTTTTTTCAGGGTGAACTAATAAATTCAGACATAGTTGCGTGTGAGCACATTGCTCTCTTCTCTGAAAATCATAATTTCTTTAAATTTTTTTAAAGCACCTTTTCCACAAATCATATCTCAGAAAATGCATTTTATGCTGATTTTGAGTCACACACAGTGTCAGTGTCTTCATTTCTCCTGATGTGATCAGTGTAAATAAAAGATTTAAACTGTAAAATGCCATTTGCACAAAGACAATTCAGCAGATTTTATATTATAGATGAGCTCAATCCATAACTGAAACTAAGACAGGTTTGATGCATGAGGTGAAAAGAAACAGACCATCATTTCATACTGTCGAAGTCTCAACCTCTATATTTCTACTAACTTTACATCTCGGAAAAAACCACACACAAATAAGTTTCGGCACGCTTGCTGAGGAAAACTGAACATCTATTACAGAGATAAGTGCCACAGAAATGTCAGCTACAAACAGAGTGCTGTCATGGTAATATCAATATCTAATAACTGGGTAATATCTGGTTTAACGTCTATTTGCTCCAGCTCACAGGAGACTGGTGAGCACATAGAAACCATGGTAACACCTCAGAGAGGGAAACCAATCCTTACTTGACCACTAGACAGTTTTTGAGTGCTTAAATTGACTACTACGAAACTACAACTATGAAAAGACAGTTCCTATGCCTGATGAGTTAATTGGTTTTGGTAATTGGTAGTCATAAAATATTCGAAAGATCTGATTCGGATTGACAATTAAACTGTATAATCACTCACACACACACACACACACACACACACACACACACACACACATCTGGCACAGTGAGGGGGCTGTCAAGAATTAAG
Source organism: Mastacembelus armatus (assembly GCF_900324485.2). NCBI lineage: Eukaryota > Metazoa > Chordata > Actinopteri > Synbranchiformes > Mastacembelidae > Mastacembelus > Mastacembelus armatus. The sequence continues at coordinate 12,526,856 of NC_046656.1, forward strand.
ACTGAAGTGCTGGTCTGCCTGTGTTGCCAGATAGATTCCCTAGACAAGCAATTTGACGTGCAGCGCTTGTCCCATGAGCCAATGCACTCAGCTTATCCACACGATTCATCTTCCTGATGGCACAGCGTGTCCTAGGGCGCTGCGCAATGTATGACGGGTTAGAGGCACATCGACCTGCTGCTGCTGCTGCTGCTGCCGAGATGGGGCTGTGTCCAAAACACTCTATGCTTGTTATACATTATTTATAAGCATCAGTTTAGCGGCATCGGTGCAATAGTGCCACATCCTGTATTTATATGTTTGTGATTTTGGACGGCTTCCCTCAAAGGGGGGTGCCTCTCATATTTGTCGTCGTTGAGTCCCAGCATCAGTCCCTGTTGCTTCCCCGTCTCGGTGCAGCAACACCGCTCACTCTATTGCGGTAAATAGAGCCTAAGCTGCTGGCATTCCTCCCGAAGCGTCCTGTTAAAGCAGCAGGAGACGGAGTCTACGCTACAGTGTGAGTGGCGGCGGAAGCGCAGGTAGGCGCACCGCCGCTGCCCTCCTCTCTTGGCACGTGGATGATTATTCATGGGTGCCGCGCGTGCATGCACTTGAGCCGAAACCCGAAGGGGTGTTGCAGGGCTGCAGTCGGGGGCTACCGGACCGGAAACCACCGCAGGACGACCAACCCCCGGCCCGAGTGCGTTGAATAAACGTGACTCAGATCTGAACAGTAAAGGGTGAGCTGCGGAGCGCAGTCTGAGAAAGTTAAGGCGCTGTCCATGGTAGCGGGTCGCCTCAGGAGGGAGGGGGGAAGAGACGACCCAGTCTGCCAGCGTCATCTTTTCTTTTTTTTTTTCTTTCTTTACGACCTGTCCATACCTGGGCTCACTAACGATCCACGATACCGAGGATGATGGAGGTGCACGCGCTCAGCTAGCAGATTAGTCAGACGCATCTCAGCCTGCGTGGGAACATGGATGAAGGACTTGAGGATTTAAACCTTAAATGAAGAATCGGTCTGGGCTCGACAAAATGTTTGTGATGGCATCGTTTGTTACGTACTTTTACAGGTTACCTGTTCATTGACTTGACCAGCTTCAGCCTGATTCAGCCAGTGGCCGTTCGTTCATTCATTCATTCATTCATTCATTCAGAGGAATCCCAACACATTATAAAAAAATATGACCTATACAGGCTTTTAGTCGCCCTTCAAGCGTAGATCTGCGTTTTATTTCCAATTAAGAAGAAGAACGATTTCCTGTGAGGAATGGCTCGTCTGCTTGTTTTGGTCAACTCTGTGGTCCTGTTGCTTTTTGGCAGCGACATGTTCTTGGTAGGAGCAAGTAAGTCAAATCAATTACTGAGCACTTACAGCTTGCATGTGCATTCAGTAATGTCATGTAACAGGGACAAGTTATTGTTTGTTAGAGTCTAAAGAGGCTGTTTATGTGTTTTAACCTGTATTTGATGATTCATTCCACTCTTCATTCATACACACAAAACAACATCACTATAGATTTTTTAATGCCTAGATCGATTTACTTAATTATTTTTGTGCCAATATTTAACCTTAAGAAAAACACTGGTCGTTTACTCTACTTATGCATCTAATAAAAAAATGTGGGTTTACAGTAAGAAACCTGGGAATAATTAAAAATAAAGTGAGGATCTGCACTAGAGCCAGTACAGCCATATCCAGCATCGTGTCCCCGGGTGTCTGCTCACTTGGCAGACACTTTCTGTGGCAGAAATCTTCTCTGGAGAAATCTGCCTCTGCATGGCTGTATATCCAGTATCTCTGTGTCTTTATCCACCTGTCTACCTCTATCACCTCCTCCCTCTCCTCTCAAGAAACCTGAGTCCTGCATGTGACAGCGCCTTGAGACAATCAGCTCTGCACTTCACTGTTTCTGTGGGCGTCCGTACTTTTTCCCACCCCGAGACTAATATTTAGAGCTTTTGTCATGTTCCGCACTGACAATGTGAACCACAAGGAGCATCTCTGATCTCACTGGAGTTCTGCGAAAAGATCATTCTAACATAATAAACATGATACTCATAAATGCAATTTCGGCTGGTGCACTGAGCTTCAACCTAAATGAAATGAAATGTTGAATAACCTACATTACTGCCAGCCCTGTGCGTGCTATGAGAGTATGGGATCCACAGTGACACGTCATTCAGAGGAAGGTCTAAATTAATTGTAAGCCAGTTACACAATGAAGCCAAAAAAAAAGAGAGAGGAAAAAAAGAACATTTCAGAGTGTTTCCGTTTTTGATTTTACTTTCTGTGGAATTTAGGTAATTGTGGCCTAAAATTATTCAATAATGGTGAATGCATGAATGCAGCCTGTTTTTCTGTCAGCTCACCTACTGAAATTTGTTCTTTCATCTGTAAGGTATGAGTGTCAAAATGAGTCATGCTTATAGAATAATGTGCAAGCCACAGGTCTTTAAATCTGGATGGCTGAAATTGCATTATAAAAACCTGCAGAAATAACACATGGACCAGATGATAATGTTTCAAATTGAGCATTCAGTTTCCAATGTCTGAATGTTTGTGACTGAAATCCCAGTATTTGCCAGAGTTAACCATGGACCGTCACAGACGGTATAAATCCTCACAAGGTGTTTTTTGTCCTGTTCAAGCTCCAAACTGACAAGAAATACTTGAATGCGAAGAATCCCATTTCCATTTATGCCCTCCAAAAAACAAGCAGGCTTGGAAATGAATCCCACAGACCTAATGAGAGCTTTAGGTAATTTATTGGATTTATTTGGATAGGCCAGGCTCATATTATTCTTTGAATTGGCAATCTGCTGTTCATAAACCTGCTGACACATTCTTGACAAATAAATGTAAGCATGAGGGCCACCGTTTGCTCCTGTTGTCTGAATTTTACCTGCTGTCACATGGCAGACATTTTCACTAATACACAGAACAGGTTTTTTTTTTTCAGTCTGAAATGTTCTATCAGCATTTTAGCATCATACACTAGATCACATTTCTTCATGTCTTACTTCTACAAGTCTTATTGTAACTTCTACATAAACCTGATCCTGCCAGTCACTGCATTCCAGCCTTTTACAGTTTTGAGATGATGAATCAGTGTTAGCTCATGGTTAGGAAAACCTATGGCCAGCGATTATATTACCCTTAGACTGGCACCTGGTCACATCTGGTCCCACAGCCTCTGAAAGACAGGATACCTAAAGAAAGGGACAGTGTAGAAAGCATCACTATTGTAGAGAAGATCTGAAATGGACTTGAAAATCCAAAGGGCTTAACCATGCCTAGCTGGATAAGCCCCTTCATCTCATATCCTACATAGGTCCTCATGCTGGTGCTGCTGCAACAGACAGATACTGTAAGAGTGTAATGAAGTAAGAGATTTAGGTAAAAATCACATAAAAATCACCACCCCTACTCGGCATCAAATGTGAAAGAAAGACAGAATTTCAAAAGGAAACAGCTCTCTGTGGGCACAGGAAAATGATTTTAAAAGGTAATACGGGGGTAGACAGTGTTACAGCTGAGGTAAAACCAGCACGACATTACTTAAGAGTTACACTAGCAAGCGATTTGCAGTACTGCAGCCCACGACCAGTGTGACAACATCCTGCTGTGTTGAGACCATTTATACTTCCCACAACACAGTCAGAAACACATCCAGATGAAAATGTTTGACTGGGCAACAGTCACAGTACTAAGGGACCTGTAAGACGCCAGTGAAAATATTATTTGACCAGGGATGAAGGTAACATAAGTGTTAGAAACAGATGTCATTAGCTTAGGTAACTGAAAGTGGAGTACGATCGATGGTCCAGGGATTCAGAGTCCACAAACCTGTTAAATCCACATTTGGCCTTTTAAATGTGTCTGAAATTAAATGAATTATGCATGTTGTGGAGTTTTACTGTATCACCACTGAACAGTTCAATCAGTCTGAGCTTTTATGTCCGCTTAAAATTAACCTACAACACTTACAGAGTAACAGAGAAAAATGTCACTTTATCATATGCCAAACTAACTGATCATCTAAGCTTTTTAAATGTCATCCTATAATTATATGGTAAATGTTATTATGTTATAAAAACCATCTAAAAGACAGGACAATGCAGAATGGATTCACAATTTGTCTAAAATGTTAACATACAATGTTCTACATATGAGCATTTGAAATGTATTGATATTTTAATTATGTAGATTCAGAGTCTGTTCACACATAGTAATGACATTTAGGAACTGAAACTGAAGGTCTGTCAGTACAGAAGTACAATCTTAGCAACTAATAAACAAACTAAAGTGCATAATTATGCTTTGCCAGCAAATATAGAGGTTAAAACATGTTGTAAAATGCTACGGCTGTACGTCACTATAACAAAGTCAGAGTCTTTTCCACATGGCTTGTCAACCATTCAGAGATGCGCCCACACTATCCCTCTGTGTGCACTCTGGTCAGATGGGGAGCTGTTAATGTGCAGGGCTTTGGCTATACACCATCCTGTCAGTGTGCCCCACATCCTTTCAAGGGCCTTATCATTTGTTTGCACTGACACATGCCTTGGCCGCTGTGACCCATTACCATTTGATTTCACATTTAACATAATGCATTCTGTGGGCTGGGCCTTAATTGGTACACATGGCCAATAACAAATATTAAGGATCCACAAAAAGTTTTATTACTGCAGAAGGGAACATCAATCAAGCCAGACGGAAAAACTGGGGAAAGGATCAGACACAACAATAAAAATATTTGCACTGGAAAATCATCTCATTTCATTTTCTAAACTCACCTTACCTCGACCCTTCAAGTCGGGCAAAATATACTACCACCAGCAACTGAAACATAATATAGGAAGAGGGCGCTTATACATTAGAGGTGATTGATGGCCTGCTTGAGCTGAACGATCCCTTGCTCCATCACCAGTAAATGACCTACAGACAATGTATCACAATTACAGGCTGCTTTTTTGCCCATGCCTGGCTGTCTGTAACCCCCATTACCTAAAGGACAACAAGTTTCAGGAGAAATGGATGTGTCATGTCTTAGACAAATATTATACCCGATTCCGTACAGTGTGCACTGTACTGTAGGACACATGCGGAAATTGCGGCTTGATAGCTTTCGCTTGTTAACAAGCAAAACAAATGAACACCCTTGTTAATTTGGCAACTTTTATGTTTGGGATAATGCAGAAACAAGAACTAAAGAAATACAAGGCTGTTCAGTGTGGACAGAAACATGGTTTTAAAAAATGTGGTATTTCAAAGCAATATGTAGTATCTGAGTTACTATGTCAGCATGTTGTGATGTAACTTGACCGACAGGAGATCCAATTGCAGGATCATTACCATGATCACCAAATGTTCATGACATGAAATTAGCCACTTCACTTAGCCACTGCCAAGTCACAAGGCCACAGGAATCGTTATTGCAAATATATGTATGACTCATTTCCAATGACTATCCAAAGATCTAGGATAATTTATCCTGTATGTGACTTTCTACCCTCAACCTTCTGTAAGTGTATCTCAACAAATCACAGCACCTGCTTCCATAAAGGAGCTTCTCATTATATGCACAAAATGAACCATCCATCACCTCTTAACCTATTGATACCCGGCATTACGAACCACTCTTCTCACTGCTCTCTCTCTGGTGGGAACATTAATTTCCTCTCATCTTCTCAATCACAAACTAAGCATTAGTCTGTCCTCTTGTTCAGCTCATTCACTCCCTTCCACAGACCAATCTCTGAGCATCCCATGAACCTGAGGAACTGAGCATCATCCCTGTATTTGACCTTGCCCCCACATAATGCCACAAGCGCAGAGACAGGGAGACTGATAGCCTAATCTGACCTGCGGGTCCTGAGATCTGCCTGAGTGTCACCTTCAATGCTGAACACACAGGCCGTCATAGATTGTCTCTGAGATAAAACAGACAGAAGTGCCAGAGACAAAATAGGGAATTAGAAAGATGGAGATTGACAAAGGGGGAGACATGGGGAGATAAGATAAAGGTGTGTGAGGAACCTTAGAAATGCCTCCTCATTTCATAATTTCGTCTTTCATCTATCTCTCTCAAGTGCACTGTTTGGATGAAATATTGCCTTTTTAGAACACATGGCTCTGCCTGTCGTCTCAGAACAACTGTGATATGGGTTATTTCATCCATATCCATAAGTTAGCAAAATAGATATACAAGATTGACTGTAAATCCTTTAATTAAAACTCTTTTTGTGCAGAACTCCTACTGAGAGCTGTAAAAACAAACTGTTGTTGCAACTCATTAGGCAAAGCATATCTGCATGTTTATTCTGTGTCCTTTCACGCCATGTGTTTTCTTCCTTGATTCCATTCCCATAAAAAACTACTCTTTTCCATCTTCATAATTTAAACATCTTAGCACAGATTGTTTCCACTCACTTTGCCTTCTCTACATTGCATCAGTTACTTCCTGTGACAACATACAAAGTTCATTAGACCACACGAATGACCTCCTGGATCCCATCTGCCACGCCAATCCCATCTTACCTAGCCATCTGACCTGAGCGATTGCTTGGACACCGTAAAGGCATACGTATTAGATCTGTCACCCTGAGTTTCTCCCGCATTTTGCTTCTTAGCTGTTTTGTCTCCACTTTGCAATCAGTGTTGTCCACCAGCAGCCATAACATGATAGATGGCTGCAAAGTGACAGAATGAAGTAACGTAAACCTGCCCGAAGGTGGTGCGCATGAAATGCACACAGCGGTTATTTTAAAAAGGTCATTCTTTTTCTTATCTTACTCTGTCAGGTTGACAGGCAAGGCTTTTCGTGTGAAAGGGGAATTGTGCATCTGTCATTTTTAATATTTCTGTGGGTTGCTCTAGTGGTATGGCTTTACATAATTGTAATATAATTTATTTAGTGCACAGAAGTGCTGCAATGTGCTGCTATCAGTGTTGTGCTGTTTTGTTTTGCTAATAACTTGTTTTGCTCTGAGACTGCCTTTCTGTCTCTTGTGTCTCTGAAGACAGTAAACTATAACTGTAGCTCTATTGAAAGCTCTATAAAAATAGGGCATGAGGTGCATGCCGTATATTCAAAGGTCCCTCTGTAGTCTTTGCTGCCTGATCACATCACTGTATTTCTCTAATTCTACTCACAAATATGTCCACAAACCATAGCAACTATACTCTGAGAATGGTTATAATCAGCTTTTCAGTGTTGATTCAAACACCTGTAGTGAATTAGTGCCACTGTAATTCTAGAGACGTTCCAGGTGCAGTGTGGGCACAGATGGCACAGATAATTCGATATCTAGCGCATGGATTAACAACCCTTCTGTTTCTGTTTTCTTTCCTTTAGACCGGCCACCAGCTCCTGTCAATGTCTCTGTCATGCACCTGCGGGCCGACTCGGCAACTGTGTCCTGGGAGGTTCCAGAGGGAGATATAATAATTGGCTTCTCTATCTCACAGCAGGTAATTCTGAACTTCTGATGTAAATCAAGGAGACCATGGAAAGGTTACTAGAACAAGTCCAAAATAATAAATGGCACTAGCTGTATTTTTGGCTTTAGCCATTTGCGGTTTGGAACTGAGCCTTCATCATTTCCTGTTGAAATTTTGTTGGCATGTAGAAGTGCACCTAGAATCAGTTTTCTCCCAAATCACATTTCTCGACAGCCTACGAGATTGAACTGTGAGTTTGCCCAGTATGCCGACTAAACAGTAACACGTATGCAGACATGTTTTCATCTTAAATTGCATTCTTAGGAATGCCCTAAAGCTTTGCATGACATTGAGAGGGGTTGACTAAATCTTCCTTTTGAGCCTGGAGTCAGAATAAAACTTGGCATGGTCCATTTGTCAAGAGAAAACAAGGGCAACCTGAATTCACAGAACTATCAGAGGCTGCCAAACTGCATTTTTTAAGGATGAAAAGATTTCAAAAGCTTGAAATGGGAAATCCAATGAGTGCAAGCACTGAATGACAGAATGCCATATGCCGCTGTAATCATGTTCATGCTTTATGCATCTCAAACCATTATGCAGCCCTTTAACTTTGCTATTCACTTAGTGTGACTGATTGGCTGTATACAATGCTCAAACATCTCTCCTTAGGGCTGTTCATCAAGTCATGCAGTTGAATTGCAGCTGGTAATTGCCTTCAGTGTATTTAGCAGTTTAATAATTATATTCATTGTTTGCTGAGAGATTTTTTCAGTCAAGCTGGGCCATAAAAAGCACATAAGAAAACATCTGGCCCAAAGCCACTTCAAGAACAGATGTGGTAAAGACCAGACTAAGAAGAGAGGTCTGCATATAAGATGGTGAAAAAAACCTAAAAACCAAAAAACTAAATGCGCCGTTATCGTTCTGAAGGTCAAAGATGAACTTTGAAAGTCTTTGTCTCCAAGGTACTTGCAGTCGATATTAATCAGAATTTTCACTCCAAAACTTTTCAATTTCCAGTTGAGACTCCATATGGTGACATAAAGTGCCAACTGTTAATATAATAAAGTCCTCAGCATATCACTCTCCACTACCTTCACCATTTTCTGGTTGGTCACCTCTCACACTGCCATGCCCCACATACAGGTACATGATTGTTTTTAGATTTTTTTTTTATGGTGTTCGAAGGTGATACATCATTAATGCAACATTGCCCCGTAAAGATGAAATTCATAAGGCAAAGCAACAGGATATTTTATAGAATGTATGGTTACATTTGCAGTGCTGTTATTTTTATGTGGTCATCTTGAGCTCCTCATTTCACATTGCACTGATTATTAAATCTACTCAGTTGTGCATTTTTTCTGTTTTTTTTTCTCTCTTCCAATCCTCTTCCAATCCAGAGACAGGACGGACACATGCAGCGATTCATACGGGAAGTCAATACCACCAGCCGCTCTTGTGTTCTTTGGGACCTGGATGAGGAAACAGACTACATCATCCAGGTCCAGTCAATTGGCCTATATGGGGAAAGCCAAGCCAGCAAGAAGGTCCATTTCCGCACCCTCAAGAAGTCAGACCGCTTTCCCTCCAACAGCTCCAACCAAGGTAAGCTGCTCTGAGATATAGATATTAATAATTGCCCCGTGGCAAAGTTCAGGTTTCTGTCTGTGTTTAGAAACTATAAACAGTACAAAGCATCTAGAGTGCTAGCAGCTCTGTACTCAGTGGTGCTTTGAGCTACATGCCAAGGTCAGCAAAGTATGTTCACGATAATATTGCTAACATGCTAATGTGAAAACCACAGAAAACATATAGATCTACATTGGATGACATATTCTTTCATTTGGTCAAAATGACACAAACTTTTGTTAAAGATTATGGTAGCTCTCATATTCAAAACAAAACATGATTCCCTGTCTAGAGCTAGTGTTTGGTTTGTCCATTCTGGTCTACCGTAAAAACATAGCTAAGTAACATGGCTGCCTCCGTGAAGAGAGACCTGCTCCCTATGTTGACTTAAAAGGTTAATTCTAGAATTAAGAAAATGTACCAATTGGTATATTCTGGTGATTACACACTAATGACAATATATTTAAAATATCAAAATATACACATTGGGCCTTTAAGTGATATATGCCCAGTCTATCAAAGTTAAAAATGCAGTTGTTTCAAATTAAATTACAATGGCTAGGTTTACGACAGGCTTATGAAAAAAAAGACATATTTCACCAGTGCAGTCAGTGTTGTGGAGTACAATTTTTTTCACAGTACTTGATATCTCCCTGTTACATAACATAATGTTTTGCTTTTAATTCTGCATGGTTTGCCATAGACCTTATTCCTAAGGCACAGACAGCAGCAACCCATTACAAACACTTTCATGCTGTTGCGGTAAAGCCTCTCCTGACCATTGAATGCTTTTAAGTGGCCAGACATTGAAAATGAGATACAGTAAAGGCTTGTGTCGACATAAGTGCAAGTAACCTGAAGCCTCCTCACACAGTGTCTCTCTGGGGGACGGAGCCCCTATGTGCTTCTCGGGTTATTTTCTCCTAGGCACCAATTCATTATTGACAGACTCTTCCAGCATGACTGCTCCTCTGAATTTATGTAACTTTATATCACTTCAGGTGCCTAATCAGGATTCTGACACACACTCTAAAATGCTTCAGATTCAGTGACTGTGTTCGGCTCATGAGCTTGAGGAAAAATGAAGACTGTGACCACTAGAGAATGGGTTCAGTAGCACTCAATTTCTCATAGCACAGGTTAGAAAAGTGTGAGAATTACATCTTCTTTCTATTTTAAGCAGTTTGGAAACTCCTCTGCTAATCAGCTGTCCATTATTTCAGCCATGATTATAGATTGAGCCAAATGCATGGAACAGCAATTTGGATTTGACATTGGTGCCGAAGCAGGCGCAATACTTCATACTATTTTTCTGTTATTTTATGGTCTCGTTGAGGTAGTGCTGACACAAGTGATTCATAAATGTTTCTCCAGAGCTGACTCAGGTTTGGTGCCATTAGTTAAGCTGGCAAGATCGACCAAAGTGAAAGACAAAGAAACTAATTCAAGCACAAGTTCAACACAAAAGCCTGTGCACTGTCCATTAAGCTAATACAGACACTGGCACTGCACTCTATTCCCGCTGCTACATATTCAGGGGACTATGTATGGTGCTGATATTTGAAGTTAAAAGCAAAGGATTTTAGAAAGCCAACTAACCATCAATATCTGAACAAAGCCTTGAGTATGAAAAGAATTATGGCTGATACCTTACTGATTTTTTTTAAGGCTCAAGGCTCTACCTTCCATTAATCAAGATTTGTAGCCAGACCCCTCCATCTCCCCCATGTCATCCAAGTAGGTCAGAAAAACAGCGCATTCAATAGATGAGCTTCGCTTGGTGGAGTTTGCTTTTGTACATGCACTGTAGAAGCAATCAGTGTCAACTTTTCATAAATCTAACACCAGCACTACTGACTCCTCATGCCCCAGTTTGCCAGTCCAACTCACATAAAAGAAAGAATGAAAGAAAGAAATTACTGTGCTCCATGGTTGAGGAATCTACACATAAGAGCTGCGACTAATTATCCCGTAAACTACGGCCTGTTGCATTGTTATTTATTTTTTATCCCAACTTCAGAAAAGATCCTGACTGAATGATGGCAGTGACAAACACAACCTAATTAACACAGGTTACCTGGTGTGATCAGGATTACAAGTAATATTAAAAAAAAGTAACATATAGAATTAAAATCCTGTGAAACTACATCAGAAATCCATAGCTTCTATAACAGATACTACCTGAGGTTACACATACTGTAGCCTAAAAATGTTTAGTATCTAAATTAGTTATCTAGGTCAAATGTTCTAATTTAGGCTGCTTACTTGCTTCTAACTCAACACCAACAATAAGTTCCACCTTTTAAAATGCTGTGAAGAAGTTCATAAGGAATTTAAGAAACAAAGAAACTAACCAGTACCTAATGGTCTGTATACCATGACAATGGTCTGAATCATACAGATTGCTTTATGGCAGTATTAGGCACACTGGAGTATTTACCACCCAACATTCAACCATTACCATTATATTTCTAATCAAGGCTGGATAACTATTTTTCTCCAAGTTACACTTTTTCCAAAAGATCCAACCAGTTGAAGTCTGCTGATGCAGGTACATCCTTTCATAAATACAGCAAACTTATTTGTGGCCCCTACAAAAATGCAATTTGGAGTTGTCTCCTGGGTTGAATACTACAATTAAAACCTTAAACTTGTCTATTATCTCAGTCTAAGTCCTTGAGTTATTGGTTCAATCTTTAATAAAATGACACTAGGCAACAGTACAGTTACTTTTCCTCACATCTACCTAATTCAGCTGTTTCAATTGCAGGGCTCTAAAGTGACACATCTTCAATGAGCATTTACCCACTTCTTCAGAACAGAATTAGGTTGACTAATTGTGATGCTGCAGTGATGATGGCCTATAATTATATCATTACACAGTTTTCCTGGTACAGGCTTGAATTTAGTCAATATTACAATATAAATGATCCCATTAAAGACCCACAGGGACATGTGATTACCAGGAGGGAGGAAAAAACTTTAAATTAAAAAAGAGCAAACACTTTAGTTGGCTCTAAGGTCATCGACATGAGGATCTGCACATTTCTCTGACGCACTACTCTGAGACACTTGTTTTAGCCACATCATTAGCTACCACAAACTCTGGAAATACATTTTTTGCTGTTTTGTGTTTGATACTTACATTTAAAATAAAAAAGGTAGCTTTTGTCTGCTTGGAAGGATGTTTACAATGCTATCTCTAAAAATAACAACATATGTATTCTTCATAAACCTCATTGCAGTTTAATTTAATATGACTTTTTTTTTCCTCTGCTTGTTGCTGCTGGCATCTGTTCTTCAAAAAGCCCCTTTAATCTAGCTAGCTCAAGCCATACCTGAGATCCTTTGTCACAGCCAAGTGCCTCCTATTGAAACTAAACTGATTTGCAGTATACACCAGACATTTCCAAGACCTAGAGCTATGATATCAATGAATCAATAATGCTTTTGTTGTGTCCTCAATGCAATGCTGTTTGATAATATGATTACATATTAGTGTGCATGGCTCTGAATGTATATTTGGCCAGACCAGATTTTAAATCCATCTATATTTCATATGTAGCATTTCCTGGCAAGAATTTGAATTTAAATGAGCTACTCTGGATTTTTTTTATGGATCAATATGTCTTTGCAGTCTATTTCAATTTTATTAGCTCCACATAGAGCTTTTAATCAGGGTATATATTTATGTGCATTGCCTGCCCTTCAGGAGTGAAGTGTAATGTGCTGTGGCTCTGGCTTTCAGATTTAAAAACTTGCACAAGACAGAACAACATTCAGGTTTTGCTGTGTTTTTACCTAATTTGTTGGCGTTTAAGCAATTTGAGTTCTAATTTTGTTGAGTTCAATTTCCATCCTGGTGAAATACAAGAGACCTACTGTGAAATATACAGTATCTACGGTAAATTAACATGTTGTGTTGCATCAGCACTGACACCATAGTCAATACAAAAATCTCCTAATACGTCATACAAATAATTCCCTCGGGAAAAAAAAAGACATGAAACCATTAGAAATACGACCTGCTTCCACTGAGCTGTCAAACTGCTTCACATGAGAGCAAAAGAATACTTTGAAAGGATGGGTGCTATGAGCAGTCAGATTTAATAAGGTAGGTGGTCTCCTCTGACACAATGACTGTGTGACTTCAAAGAGATGCCAAGTGTCTGCCTGAGTCAGAAGGTACAGTACACCTACAGTAGGCTCCCATTAACAGCACTGAAACACAGGAATGCTACATTTTCTTATGAATTTAACTACACAGCTCTTTTACCATATTTATTTCATAAAAACCATTTCGTCAGCTGTACCACAAACTAAACTCCACTCATCAATAGGCCTACTATCTGTCTTGTATTATACTAGTTAGTGTGATGCAGGAATAAATCAAATGATACATTTTTGTGATGCCAGTACAGTACAACACCCCAGCTGTGTTGTTACACTGGTTTCCTGACACTGTTCACAGTCATTAACAACACCATGGGATTTGGTGTGAGCAAAAAAAGAGGTCAGCTAATTATCTCAACACAAAGTCTATGGTGCACCACAATCCACTCATTCTCCTCTAGCGCTGAATCACATAGCATGTCTGAGTGTAATGCAACATGAAATATGTATGAAACGGCAGCAGGACATGTTATTCAGGTCATCTGGAAATTCTGTTCATTCTCTCTGTTGTATAAATCCACTGCATCAAGTATGCACACACAGCCTACATAGTGCATATCTACACACTACAAATTCTGCTTGTACCAAGGCACTTCTTCAAGCTAACTGTGATCATTAAATCAACGAGGAAACAAAAAGTTTTGCAGGACAGTAAGGTCTTGAGGATAAAATTAATTACTGAAATAGGCTTTGATGAGCTGCCATCACAGATCCAACCGTTTTACAGAAATATATCAGAACGTCATTTCAGTCTCAGGGATGGAAAATGAAAGTAGTTCTTCACTTGCTAGGAAGACCAAAGTTAATATATAATAGTCAGTGAATAGTTTATTATTGAGTGGGTTGGATTCAAGAGGATGGAGCAGACGTGGGACTAATAAGCTGAAGAACAACTTTCAGAAGCAGCAGCCATACTTGCAGTAGCGCTGAGCTGAGATCTGACTGTGACCTGGCATTTAAGTGTAATATGCAGGGTCATTTTAACTCTGTATAGCTCTGTGTACCTTTGGGATTATTTATTCACATCTCATATTTTAACTATACTGTAAATTGTATTCTCTTATTTCTCTTATCTTCTATTATATCTTACTATTTAAATGTGTCTTGCTGTGTGATTTGTGGTATTTCTAACTTCTAGTTTCTTCTCTCTCCACTCACATGCCCATACACACCATTACCAAAACAAAGCGGTACAACTGACCCCACTCCATTATTGCGATCACATTAGGAGAGCTGACAGTCTTGTATTTGGGTTCAGTTTCTTGACAAATTGATTCACTAAAACAGGCAATTGGGAAGAGTGCTGCTCTGGAAGCGTTCCATTCACGTGGGTTAAGAGATAGTTTGGAAAGTGGAAATAGGCCTATAGTTAATCCACTTAAAGCAGGATTAATGGGACAAGATTGATATGTGGTAATGCCCACGTATCTACAGTTTATGTTAAATGGCATAACAGTCATGAGAGATAAATGGAGTGTCCATTTTTGCCAGATTTTAGGATGAGTTTACCTAATGAGAGAATTCAATAATATTGCTCTACAACCAACAGCATCTTTGTAAAGATGACTTCTTGTTGTTTGACAGGCACGTGACTGTTATTTCAACTTTATAATAATGTTTGAGCCAAATGTTTCTGAATTTTCATGTTCAATATACCATATATTTCCCCCATTCTATATAAATAAAGGGGTAGGGACAAAGCATTTGGTGCTTTGTATTCAGGAGTCTGTATATCCTGCAACTGTCCTATCTGTCCTGTCTCCTAGATGACCCCACTGTGCAGGGCCTGGACAAGTCCCGACATCTGCAAACAGGAGAGATGATCATAATTGTTGTGGTCTTGGTGATGTGGGCAGGTAGGTTTTCAAACTGGTTAATACATTTCAATAGCTTTTGAGATCTCATGGCTATTCAACTGTAGTTAAGTCAAAATGTTTCTTGTAGACATGAACAATAAATCACATTATCATTATGGGTAGGTCACATGACAAACTATCTATTAAAACAATAGGTGTCCAGAATTATAGACTTCTTAGTACTAAGTAGGGCCAAGATTTAGGGGACAAAGTTTCAAACTTTTTTTTTTTATATTTGGACACTGGTAGATCTTTTTTGTAAACACGTCATCAATACTCTAACTAAAGCACATAAATAGTGTCTGATCTGTAATACTGTCTTTATTCTCAATAGTCTATATAACAACCTTAGCCCAGTAAGAGACACTTTTGAGCCTTAAAAAGTTATTTATGTGTTTAATGTCCTGGAAGATAATTTGACTTGTTAACTGGAACATCAACATAACACTTATTGTCAACCTCACTGATGAAGATTAATAGTGAACACATGACAGATGTTTCACACTGTAGATTGTTATAGTTACATCCAGACACTGACACACTAATCAATAAGCCGCTATCAACAGTGTGCAACATAAGACCAAGAGAAGTGGAAGCTAATGTCCAAAAACCTGAGTAACATACACGCAGAAGTAACTCGGACTACTCTGAACATCCCATCCCTCCAAGGCTTTTTCACAACACTGATGTCAAACCAACATCACGCTTTTCTGAGCATTCTGAGCAACTAAGCTCTCCATCTGAGTATGAGCGTCTACCCCTTTGAGGAAACTGTGCTGATTAATGAAGTATTAAGGTACAATGAGAAGTGGCATATCTGACAAGCTGCCAGGAGCAGGGTTTCCCACCCCTGAGCATCAGTGGTAAGTTAAACAATACTAATGAGAGAAACCAAAGTAACTTGCAGTATTTGAAGAGTGGGAGGAAAGGGATAAAAATACCACATGGGGCATATTCATAATGGACTGCTCAATTGCAGCCAGCCCAGTCCGCCTGAAGGTGGATTGACCTCTTTCCCTCATTTTGTGAGGCATCAAAACTTCATAATTGTTACATTTTATTTTTGTCCCTCTCTTATTTTGCAATGCTTCGCTGACCTGAAGAAACCAAAATGAATTAAAAAGTAATTAAGTACTGTATTTTCTTTAAAATGATGCAGAAAAAACAATTTGTTAATGAAATGAATTATGCTAAGCTTAGAGCATCTCTCACAGCTTCCCTCATTCTTATTACCAGAACTGTATATCAGTTTCTGAATATTTAACAATAGCGGTCTCAGAAACTCATAACGTCAGTGAAGCAAGGAAGTTCACTGTGAGCATATACTACAGCAGAACTGCATCTGGCACATTGCAGAATGCAACAAAGTAAACTCCACAGAGAATTACTGTCTGGGAAGCTTTCAGATAAAGACTCTACCATCACACTTCTATGGGAGCAGAATCACATTATCCACATGGCCTTTCAACGTGCTCAGCTAGAGGAAGTGGTGACATGTCTGTGAGTGACAGTTGCCGCCTCATGACTGAATTCCTATTCTCCTTTGTGTGTCTCTGCGTGTGTCTGTGTCTGTGTGTGTGTGTGTGTGTGTGTGTGTGTGTGTGTGTTGCACGTGTGTCCCTCTCTCACCTCCTGGCAGCTGTTATTGCCCTGTTCTGCCGGCAGTATGACATCATCAAGGACAATGACTCCAGCAACAATAAGGAGAAGGCCAAGCCGTCGTCAGAGAGGAGCACACCAGAGCACCACAGTGGAGGACTGTTGAGGAGCAAGGTGAGTGTGACATCTGAATACAGGCACAGGCAATATCTGTCTGCATTATTTTCTTGCTAAGTATTGAAAACATGCACACCAGTCACACTCATGCATCCTTGACCTTTGCTTTACCTACTATGATATGTTCAAATGCCTGATATATAACGTTTTCCTTTTTTTTTCCTGTGTTGTGCTGTTTTTAATATGCTGTGTAGCATAAACAATTTCCTCTGGTGAATAATCATGTAATTTAATCTATGCGCTCAGCCAGCTCATGCTGCAGGTGTTCACCTCTCTGGCCCTTCACAACTGCAAACTTGGTTATGCTGGATATTAACAAGATTACTGTGGTTTTGTAGAGGCACATCTGACTTTGTTGCACAGACGCTAAAATGAAAACTTGAAATGATGATAAACTTCATCAATCCCTCAAGAAAAATGCATGATTTTTTGAAACATGGCTTCAATATGGGCAGCATGGTGGCTGAGTGGTTAGCACTGTTGCCTCACAGCAAGAAGGTCGTGGGTTCGCATCCCGGCCTTTCTGTGTGGAGTTTGCATGTTCTCCCTGTGCTTGTGTGGGTTTTCTCCAGGTACTCTGGTTTCCTCCCACAGTCCAAAAAACATGCATGTTAGGTTGATTGGTGACTCTAAAATTGCCCGTAGGAGTGAGTGTGAGTGTGTGAGGTTGTCTGTCTTTGTGTCTATATGTGGCCCTGCGACAGACTGGTGACCTGTCCAGGGTGTACCCCTGCCTTCCACCCGAGAGAGAGCTGGGATAGGCTCCAGCAGATCCCCGTGACCCTGAACCAGGAAAAGCGGGTATAGAAGATGGATGGATGGATGGATGGCTTCAATATGCCATATTTAATTATGGAGTTATTATAAAGTGATGCAAGATCAATAAGTAGATGGTTTAGTAGCATGTAATGGTGTATGTAGCATGGCCAGTATCACTAGGATGATATATATACGTTTGCTGACTTAGGATAAACCTAACAGACTCTTCTCTCCCCTGCTTTACTCTTCTACAGACTCTCTTATAAAATGGCTTAAACAGCAAGAAGCCGTTGCCGTGATTAAAATAACAACATAAATTGACATGATCTGATTAGGAAGTAAGATAAATAAAATAAAATTTAAAAACCCAGGGAAAGCCTCCGTCTGTTTAATTAGAAACAAGCAAGTGAAACTAATCTTAAATCAAACCAAGCACAAGTGGTTTCTGTTATCACTGGTAAAAAACAAACAAATAAAAAAATAAAATGATGTTCCTTTTCTTTTAAATGTTTTTCTTTCCAGGAGATTTAACATCAAACTATTCGAGATGTAAATGCTTAACATTTTCTGGTACACAACAATTACACCCAATACTTGTGCTGAAGCGTTACCTTACACATTAAGATAATATTACACAGGGGGAAACAACACATCTTGCACCTAATGGAAGTGATATCTTTTCTGGAGATGTAATCACAGTAATCTCCAATGATCCGTTCCTCTCCAACAGTGCACATTAAAGCAGCATGTTTGTTAGAGAAAATACAGAGGAATGTGGCTGCTGTCTGGTCTATTGCTGTATCTGTTTGATTAAACTCCTGCAATGAAAATATAGAAACAGGTTTCTGGGGGAGCTTTGAGCACGTGAGACATACCTTTAAGAAGTAATAGATAGCAGTGGACAGATACATGCAGTCTCAGCTCAGTAATGAGGCTACGATCAATCGATTATCGTGGACATCTGCATTGTGATTGTTGGCCCCTGGCTCTGATTTAACATAGCAACATAATGAGTTCTCTTGTTTAAATTAGCTAAGGGCGAGTCATTGTAGGATTTCTCATTGTGCTCTCTTATCTCACCTTCCAGTCCTCATTAGGTAATCGGGTGTTGATGTACGGTGTCTGTCAGAGGAGTGGTAATAAGGGCTTCAGAAACCTTCCCTGGTACTGGCCAATATTGGCAAGATCTTCAGTTCAGTAGTGTGTTCTCAGGTTCAGTTTTGAGCCATCAAAAGTCTTAAAGGTATTTATTATTGGCAAAATGAGCACACAGTCTCCAATGCCTAGAAATAGAGTGGGTGTATACTGAAATTTTGCAGCAGCACTTGCAGTGGAATCCAATAACTTCGAGTATCTACAGTAAATACTGCAACCTGGCTCCCATCAGTCTCTTCAGTCAAATACAGGGTATTTGTCTTTTATCATAAATGTGTTTAGCACGAAAGTTTTAAAAAGTAAAACATAAATGGTGTTTGTTTTGTTTTCTTTCTTTTGCAGTTTCATCCTTCTGTGCCATCTATCAACATCATTGAAGTTTGAAAAGAAAGAAGCCAGGGTTAAATTCCTCTCTCGTCTATCTTCGATGCATTTCCAGCCTTTTTCCCTGGTGAGGAAAACATGTTCTTCTGGGTCATGATCAGTGAATACGATCGGCAGAGGCTGTTACAAAACACAATTGAGACACATGCATGCACAAGGTAATTGTAGGAAAACACAACACTACACCACACTACAGATACACACTGAAAATCACCCAGCAACCCCATACAAAGCTACACAACCCTACAAACACACACATCATCCAGTAGTTAAAAATAACTCACTCCTGCAGGTTGATACTACATAAATGAATGTTAACCCATGGTGAAGTTAACATCGATGTCTTTGCCAGGTGCTTGGTATGTTATTGCAATACAAAACACACAATACAACTTATCATCTCTGGGAGGCCCTGTCTTGGTGACTTTAAATACGCAGTGTATTTTTGATATCGGCATGTGCAATTACATACCACATTCACCTGTTACAGACAACTCAGCGCAATAGAAATCAACATTTTCCATCGCCAAACTGTGTTAATATACTGCCTGATCACTAATGTATAGTACTGTGTGGCTGTTGTGTGCAGATTGCTAATAAGGAGAGCAATCAAATATGTGCACCAGAAAATTGTCTGAATTATTCCAACTAAAATGCCATTTTTAGGAACACATTGTATTTTTTCACATTTCATACATAGGAAACATACTTGTACATATTTCATTCATTTACTCAATGAAGCTGCATGCAGGTCATTTGCCTGTAGATTAGCATTTGATGTGTATTCTAAGTTAGATGCCAAAAACCGAGAAATAAACAACTGAGGAACTGTGAAGCTGTTAATGTTTTCTTCGATTTTACCTTTTAGAACAGGACACGATATTTTATCATCCAGTGTTTCATTTTAGATCTTGTACATTTCCTGACAATTGTATAACCTGAAGTGTAAAATAAAGTTACTTTTGAATGTCCAGTTAGTTGCAGGTAATGTAATTGAGTTTACCCTCACTGAAATGCATAAATCACTTCCACTGTGCGCAAAATGCGCTTTCACACTCAATGTGCTCATCGGGTATCACGATGTTGCATTACTGTAAAGGCTGGCCGAGAATTACAGCGAAAAACTGCATCCCAAGCACAAATTGACTGCCAAAAAATTATTTAATGCAAGTAGTAATTTCTAAGTGCTGCAATTTGGTAATGACAGTTAGTTAAAATGATTGTAAACTTCCGTTGTTTTGAAGTAGTGACACATTGAATGATCGGTTGTATTTTGGTCACCTTATGCTTTTTCTGCTAGCATTTTATCTCTTGGAACATATTTTGTGCACGTGACATCTGATGCTGCAAGAACACATTTAAAAATCTTGGCACCTTGGAAACCCAAGGGATGTCATTAATCTTTATTCTTGACCTCATTTTTCACAAGTAAATTAATATTAGCAATAAAACCACCACATATTTTTACAACTTCTGCCCTTTCTGGTGCATTGGTGCAGCTCATCCAGAATGCTGCAGTAATTAGACCTCAGCTTGGAAGAAAGAAGCAGAATATGTCAAATATAAAGTCAATCATGACTGATATCACAGGGATTATGAAGTGATGTCAAGAGTATTTTGAGGAGGTAACATCTCAGTCAAGCTCTTTCAAAAGTTCCTGTCTTGATGCTGTTGTGACTTAACCAGGAGGAAGAGCAGTGAAAAACCAAAAGAGCAGGACAGATATTGGTCACATTCAATTGCATTTTCCTCTGATACACTGATTATAAACATGTTTACATGGAGCTACTGTATGTGCATGTATTTGCTCAATAATGCTAAAAGATAGCTAAAAATTAAAAATTGCAGTTACTTCAGCAACAATTAGTACATTTATCCAGACTATGCCAGAAATTTTGAGACAACACCGTCTGCTGCACTACTTTACAGAACAAATTCAATAAGCTGTTCCACCTGGCCTTTAAACTCTAATGTTCCTAATCAAAAATGTAATTAAACAGAAGAATCTAAGAATACAGCTCCTCTTAAAATAGAAAGTGATTACAGCGTTCTAGGGATTAATAGGTAATATTGTCTCAGTGCAGCAGTGCAGGCAACTTCCATTAGTCGTTCAAGTGATTTATGGGCCAAGATAAGCTTTGGTTAGATTTTAGATGTGATTCTATGCTGTATCTGTAAACAAAGAGATCTATAGTTATATGGACAAGAAGACATTATAACAAAATGCACAAATGGATATCTTTTGAAACTGAATGAGCAGCCTTACTGGTTATGTTGAATAAGGTCTGTTCTGTGTGCTGTCAATATGTTTTTCAGTTTTCTGCTATACATGCTGTTTAAACGTCAGCATATCTGACTACAACAAGCCACTCTCAACAGATTCTCATTATTAAACGTTACAACTATTACCAACACAATATTAAACCACAAGGACACTGTGGAACACCTTATCAGTAGCTAATTAGCCAGTTCAAAATTGTGTTAAATAGGCTCGTGAATAGGAAACAAGATGTTCATTCACAAATCACTGAATACCATGGGCAAATTGGAAACTCGTAATGAAAAACCATCCATCCATTCTCTAGACTGATTAGTCCTATTCAGGTTTGCGAGGGGGCTGGATCCAATCCCAGCTGACATTGGTACACCCTGGACAGATCACCAGCCTGTAGCAGGGCTGACAGGGACAGACACTACCACTCATATTCAGACCTACAGGCAACCCCAACCTACATGTCTTTGGACTGCATGTCTAGGTCCACAGGAGCTTTGGGTCATTGCTTAAGATACCACACACTAATGGTGCTGCTTTCATCTGTTGCCTTTAACGGAGAAAAAAAAAAAGTACAGTTATTGGTCTTATTAACATTATTATAGTGCAACAAACTAAAATTCAACATTCTGCCCCACAACAGGGTTGAGCAGGCTGTAAGCTCAGATCAGTAAAGAAAACAGAAAGCAGCTGAAGTGCAGAGAAGTAAACATGCTCTTGTCATTGACTTAGCATCTTCAGGTGGTCTTGTGTACTGAATAAAACAAAGCCCACAGAAACAGCAGCTGCTGTTTCTTAAGTAACTCGAGGTTAAACTTCTTAGTGCGGTTTTTCCCACAGTTCTACGTTGCTGGTCACTGCAGACAGGCCAACGATTTCGGATACAAGCTTCCTGGATAGTCCAGCCCTATGAGGTAAGGAACAGCAGCTCTAACTCAGCACTGGATTACAAACAGATTAAAGCGACTCTGTTGGTAAATGTAAAACTGAACATTTACTCATAAACATCGACCCAGTGGAAGTCTACTTACTAAAGCACCTGAATCACTGATGTGCGAACCCTGAGAGTGATCTTCACAGGTACTTTTTAAATGCAGTCTGTTTTCAAAAACCTGGCATGATGCATCATCTACGCTTTTAGAAATTAAACTCGCATTTGCATACCTCTATAAACAGTCATCAGACTAAACACACACACGGAGAGCACTGCAATCTCACAGAAACAAACACCATTAGATGCCAAATCCCATTTTGGGATGTTTTCTTGAATAAATGTGCTTGAAAATACATTCAAGAGGCTGAAGGAAGTCGAACTGCCAGTGCAAATATTTTATGCTAGTATAAAAAAAAAAAAAGAAAAAGAAAAAGAAAAAGCTTGATATCACTTCCTCATACACTGTACAAATATGTAAAGTCTTACATCTGAAGATATATTTTCTTTATTTGTGACAAAGAAAACTGACAAGACAAGGTTGACTGCACAGGGTATCCATTATTGAAGGTTTCAATCAGGCATGAGCAGTGGGCTGAATAAATACACATATTGATGTGATTGTGGTAGTTGGGCAGCCAAACAAGAGAATGTCCTTGCTTTTGACTGACCACAGAAAGCTAGGAAAATATTTGAGAGTATGGATTAAATGTCATGTCTGAACTGAAATGTTCTGGACAGTTCAGGAGAAAGAGAATGATTTCTGGAAAAAAAAAAAAAAAAAAAAAAAAAAAAAACCTCATACATTTAAACTTTTCAGGCCCGTGTGCCTGCACAGTGAGCTGTGGTTTTTGCAAACGATTTGCTGAAAGTCAGAATTGATCAAATTACAGAGTAATGTTGGAATCAAATTGATTTGCTACGAGAAGGCGCATTGCAATCATTTTGTTTGTCACTACTGAAGGCCAAACTGTAATTTGTAATTTATGGATGAAGCTTTTAGTTAAACACAGGTTTCTGCTACTCACAACTAAAAATGACAGCTCAGTGCAGTGAAATATTTGTACAAAGTCTTTTATTAAGCATAAATACATAACAAACCATAACAGTTTCCAAATTCTGTACAAATGTTTTACACAGTTCAGGACAACTGCTTGTGGTTTATTCACAAATTGCTATCATAATATCACAACACGTTTGGAAACCCACTAATTGCATAGATAGAAAATAAGCACCTTCTTTGAAAAGTAAACTGATACTGTAAACGTCTGATTAATGTGGGTAATAATAGCTTATATGAAAATCCTCTGCTTTTCCAGTGTAAGATCTTTCTCATGTTTACAAGATTCTAATGTTTTCTGAAAGGCTGATTTGAATTCAACACACTTCAGACTCAAGCTGGCATGGTGTACCCCCAAGTGCAGGTCTGTACTCCCTCTCAAATAGAAAATTCTCAACTGCATCCATTCAAGATTTGCTTGGATTGTGCCCACATTAATATGGGCAAAATATTTGCATAACTGACATAAAATAATTTACACAAGGCTTTTGTTCACTTCTCACTAATAATCCAAAATTCTAGCTGCAAAATCAAATTATTATATTGCACTGCTTTTTTGTTTTAAAATTAATTACAAGGAGCAAAAACTATTTCAGTTAAAGATCATTTTGTTCCATTGTCCAATTTCTTTTCACATGCCTTTAATAACAATGCAGGCTGTGGTGCAGGTGTGCATAAACAAACCCAGTGTTTCTTTGTATTAGTACATTTGTACTCAAGTGTTTGTTAGTTGTAATGACTGAAATCCAATACTGAGTGTGAGTGCTCCTCGACAACAGCCCATTTCCAACTATCATTCAGCAGCACTAAATCAGTGGCTACTCACAAATCAATCACTCAGTCACTTATGGAGGTGAAAAGCTGAGATAATGCTGCAAAAATAATTTCTACTCATTAGGAAAGATGTTCGAGAGGAAGCTAACATGACAACACTGCACGCTGACGGTGCACTCTGTTGACCTTGAACGTCACAGTCGATGCTGAAATGCCAACATGGCTGAATATATAATCCACAGACATGCCGGTAGCTATTTATGACATCCAAATAACATATAGAGCATTCTTTCCAAAATGCAGTGGAGATGGTATTTCAGCCAGTCAGAAACAAAACAGTGCAATTAAGCGTCATGGTGTAAACCTGATAAGCCATTCCAATTATTCTGCAGCGGGTGTCATGACAATAACTCAGCGCCCCTGCTACCTCCCACCTCCTGCCGTCACAATAATTCTCAGTCATGTTGCCATGAATACAGAGAGAAGGACCGCTTCAGCCAGACTCAGGCACGATGCAATATCCTCTTGATACTGAGTGTCATCTGAGCGTTGGATAAAAATAATGTGAAGAGCCTAAGCTGAGCAATAATTGCTCTATAATGAGATTTGGGACAAAGCGCATGCTTTGTGGCGCAGACTGCAGCCAAGGGAGGAGAATGAAGTGCATCTATCAGTGTAACAGGTAATTACTAACAGAAGAATTTTTGTGACTGCGGTAATAAAAAAACACATATGATTACATTTGTACAAATTGTCTAAACTAATATACAGTATAAAACATCCAAGCAGCTACACACTGAACCAGAGTGACAATTATTTTAAAATACAACCTGTGTGAAACCCTGATTATATTCTACTTCATTTGTAATGGATATACGTATGGGTAGATAAATTATAGAGCTTTGAAAAAATACAGCATTGTTTCTTTATGCTAATAGCCCGACCCTGCCATGAGGTTATCCTCATAACATTACATCAATGCTTTTCTGTAACAGTATAATCGACTTTATGTACAGTGGCAGCTCACTGACTGAAGTGATGACAGAATGTAAAATCATTCATTACATTTTGGTTACAGAGAGATGTTGCAGAGATGTCAGCCTGTTTCTGCAAGAGAAAAGCCTGTGGTTTCTTTACATTACAAACATGCCTTTAAAAAAATGGACATCCTATTGACATTATTATCATAGAGCAAGCAAACCAAAGGGGTAATAGTGGATTATTAACTTTGATTACCAATGTATCCATGACACTAAAGTTGTCTTGTGTTTCAATCAAACTTTTAAAACTGGATAAAGATTTGTTTATCTTAAAGGGGCATACACACACATATTCCTTTAACTCAGCATGATTAGTATTACGTAGCCTCTGAAAGCTGTGATATAATGTATCCCATGATAACAGTTGGATTAAAATGGGGAAACTAAAATATGTCTTCAGATGACTGACCCCTATTATGAAGTGAATTGCACACTTTCACCTGCTCCATATGACCACCTGTTACAGTACATAACAAAATAAACCATTTCCATAATGACACTGCTGTTGTTATGACTGTATACGATAACTGTACACCTCTCAAAGATTTTGCCTTATTTTCATGGTTGATTCTCAATTTCCCTGCAACATATTTATAGTGTTATCAATACAAAAATCACACATGGGTACAGTGTAACTGTATGCCTGTATGTCTAATGAATGCATCACGTTTCCTTCTCCAAAGAATCAGTTCCTTTATCACAATAGACTGATGATGAATGTATAATTCATTCAATACTAGTATCTGACACAGGACTTCTTCCAGGAATCTTTTTTTTTTTTTTTTTTTTTTTTAACAAATTTGATTGCAAACTCTGAACTTGATATTCATCCAAAATTCTTGTGTGGTTACTTCACTGAAAGGAAACTGTGTTTCGCCGGGCAGATTGTGAATATTTGAATTTAGCAAGAGATCACTGGAAATGACTGTGTACACTGAGTGGAGAGTGTGTTCACTGGCAGGCATTCACAGAAACAGCAGTTTATTAAGTCAGGGTAATTATTCTGGCTTCTCTGCAGCAAACACAGAATATCAAGCACAGCCTCTTTGATTCAGGTTGTGCACCGGGGATGGAGATATGTTTAACTGTCTGTTGGATGTATGCCGCTGTGTGTTTTGTGGGGACTGTGGCATGATTTCTGTCTTATTTTTGTGGTGATTTAAGGTAGCCAGCTATTGCAAATGTGTATCAAACGCCCTGTTGCAGACAGACAACAGATTGTCACGGGAGATCTCCCGACTTAGAGCTGCATCGTCAGAGATGGGTTTGGAGCGGGACTCGGCCAGTCTGACAGATACAGAAAGAAAAAAAAGAGAGAAAGAGAAATGAAGTATTGCTAGAGAGGTCAGTGGCATTTAGTTTAGTATTATTTATTTATTTATCTAAAAGTTTCACAGGGCATGCAAAGGTTAAAAAAACCTTGAGAAAAGGAAGGGATAAATGTAGCAAGGCAATGCAAAGGGTAACGATTTGTGTCCGGGACTGATTTTGAGTGGGAGGGCAAATGTGCAGAGTGACACATGCAGAATTATTTTATATATGAGACTGTTTGCGAAAATATCTACTGAAGTGAAAATGTAATTCTAAAGTAAGCACACACACAAAAACACTTAAATAAAGCCAAGCAAATATCATACCTAGTGAGATGAATTATGAGTTTAGTTTAGAGACACAGATAGTCACAGAGATCTGGCCACTGTCTTATCAGTGCATTTATTGCAAACTTAATTACTAAGATCTTAAAGCAACAAAACAGATTTTTCAATTCCTGAAAACATGAAAAGTTCATAAATTAATTTAGGCTAAGGCTATTTCACTAGGTAGCTATAACTAGCAGTCACTATTGTTAGGTTTTGCTGCTGTGTTTTCTACTTCTTATGAATACCTCAGTCTTTTTTCCTAAATGATATGTTTTATAGAGTGCTTTATGCTAAGGTATGATTCTGGTCTTAACTCAGTCTGGATCAGCTAATTGGTGGATGATGTAAAAAAGAAATGAAATTGATAAAGAGTTACTGGTACTATAAATGTAATGTTTCATGCAACATGCAGACCCAAATACAAACTCTATAATATAACATACATAAAATGAATCAATAGTCCACCAACAGACACTTACCAGTGTCCATCTCCTCTACTTCCATATTGCTGCATGGCAGGTAGAGGACAGAAGAAATAATGACTCAATTGTGGCTCAATTCTAAAAGTTAAATGAATGAAAACTGAAAATATCTTTCAGGTGCTAAAACTGGTTATAGACAAACCGCTGAGCGTTCTTCCCCTGCTCCACCACACATAACAGTAAGAAACACTCAGAAGCTTAAATTGCAAAATAAAGAGGTTACCTCTAAACACATTTAGATGTGGTTAAATGATTTAAGTCTATGAACCAGGTCAGCAGCAATATAACAGCTTCTCCACCATTCACCATTAATTTAACATATCTTAAATACAAATCAAACCATTTAATTAAACCCTTTTGAACTGAGGTTGATGTCTATAGTTTTATGCACCAAACTGCCTGGAAGCAAGGACTGAACGTTCACTCGAATAATTATAACTATACTTGTATTATAAATGTTTTTTTCATTTTGGTTTGTTTTTCACCGACGCCTAAACTCTGCCATTGCAGGGTATTTAAAATTATTCTACTCAAGTTAGATTGGTTGCATCAACTTTACAGCAGGTCAACTTTTAAGACTATTAAGACTACTTACACACGAGTGGAAAAAGTCAAACAACAACCCAGCAGCCGACACCCACGTTCATCTTTCACTTCTCTTGCTCTTTTTAACAAGGCTAAAAGTGAACAGAAAGTAAGCTCATGAACCACGTGGCTGTGGTCTATGACTGGCTGGTTTGTTTTTTCTATGACAGAAAGGAAGGACCTAAAGAATAAATACAGTATATTTTTATCAAATGCGCGTCTACAAATTCTTATTCTCCTATCATGTCAGGTCAGCTATCATCACAGTAATATATGGTAACATGATATTTTACAGGGATTTTAATATTGTCAATTGTTTATTTCTGTTTAAATATGATCTTGCCTCATTTGTATGCAGTAAAACATAAAAAATTTAGAATAATGGAAATTAACAAATCTTGCAGTACCCCTGGCCAGTCAGGGCAGGGTGCAGTGATAGTGCAGAGCAGTGTTTTTGGGAGGTCTACACTCAGAGAGCGTTCAAAGAGGAAGTTAAAAAAAAAAAACCCCACTAAGTTAGGACTATTTTTCTCCGAAGCCATAACCACAATCCTTTTTTACTTATCTGAAGGCGCATCACATGTAAGACTAAAGAGGTGTGGCAGTCCAGACTCTTCACTGTTTCAGGAGAGCTCTCATTGCCACCGCAGAGCTTGACATCGTGCCGACCTCTGCAGAAGAGGTCTGCTCAAACACTCCAAAATCCTTCAGCAATATAGGATATCAGATTCAAGTGTGCCACCTTCCTCCATTTCTCCATCAGTATCTCCTCATCTCTGATGAGAACAGCTTCACGTTCCTCATCTGGTTTCCTACCACACCCAGCCAGCTGGAAGCTGGATAACCAGATAACCAGATAACACCACATACACACCACACACTACTGCATATAATCACTAACTCTTATTTCCCCCATTTGCCTTAACCTTTAGCGTTTCATGCCCCAACACAACAGACAAACCAATTAGCTGTGGGCAACACAGCTTAATGAGTTGCCATTTCTTTAATGCATGGGGCACCATCCCTCAGCTGCTGTTTGCTCATTTTAGAGGATAATACAGCACCACAGAACACATAAACACATGTCAGCTGGTTATAAAAGGAAATGAAGCGCCATACAGAGTGCTCAAACACTCACTGGACTGTTCAGAAAATCACAACAGTTTGTTATGCATGGATGGTCATTATCAAATAGCTACTGCAGTTAGCTATGAAATTGTCAGAAGAAATAAGTATGTGTAATTGTAAAAATATATCATGTCTGTACTCTATGTCTTAAAATAAGACTACAATACATTCACTAGCTTTGTCTGTATGTGCATCTAGATGCGATTATGTACAGCAATAGTGCAGAACAAGGGTTATCATCATTACATGTATCACAACTGGCGTCCACGTGAGCAATAACATCTATATGTGGCTTTTTTGCACCTGTCAAGCCTCACATTTTAGTGTCTCTGTAGGCATCCTATGACCACAAAACGACAATTTTGCAGACTGTAACACTTCCAAAGAAAATAAAAAGTGTTGCACTACAATCCCAGTTCAGTGATAAAGTGCTAATGCACATGGAGAACCCTTCCTGCCTCCAGCTCCTTACAGCTCTGGCAGCAGAAGTACAGTAGTAATTGTGTCAGCAATAAAAGGAGCAGCAGATATTTCTATTGACTTGTTGTGGCACAGTAACCCCACAAGAGTTCAGGGCGGTCATTTACACATGGGTGATATATATATATATATAT
The DNA here is from genome assembly GCF_900324485.2 of Mastacembelus armatus. Classification (NCBI taxonomy): domain Eukaryota; kingdom Metazoa; phylum Chordata; class Actinopteri; order Synbranchiformes; family Mastacembelidae; genus Mastacembelus; species Mastacembelus armatus. The sequence goes on from NC_046656.1 coordinate 12,556,549, forward strand.
ATATATATATATATATATATATATAAAAATCACCCATGTGTAAATGATATATATATGCAAGATTGTGTATTGCTTTACAATTATTATGATTATCACAATCATAATAATGCCCGCATGAAACTCTTGTTTTTATAACAAATCCTCTCTACCTGACATGTGCCACTTGAGAGAAGGACACAATTATACAACCTTGTCGTATGATTTTCAATCTCAATCATCAAATGTGTCATATTTAAAAGACATCACCCCCACTGTAACTGTCATCCTCTAAATTAGCTTAACGGTATTTAGAAGATGATGCGTTTTTAGAGCAGGAATTAATATAAAACTGGTTTGATAAATTTTGTTTTCAAAGGGGAACAAATGAGTTTTTTTGTGTGCAAGACCTCTCCATTCATTAATCTAAGAATATATCCTCAGTGGTAAACATATTTGTAAACACAAGCAAAAGGTTACCTTGAAAATGCATCATCAAGTCCATCCTCCACATCCTGTTGAGTCAAAAACAATATGAATCAATACACCCATAAATTATTTCAAATTACTGTCCTGCTGCTTCTGTATTTTCAAGCTGTTGTGCATTTCCAGCGACTCAGCTGTTTAGCAGAACTTGTTTAATTCAATTGATGCATTATTTACAAAATCATGAGCTATTACTAAACATCATGCCCTGCAAAATGGATCTTCTTGTTTCATTTATTATGACTGTACCATAATATCATACCATATCAATAATCATATGTCAATTCTCCATGACTTACAGATGAGGAGTCAAATAATTTTTAACTTCCCCTTTCTCTGCTCTAATTTTCAGGGACTTATTCTAAATCAATAGATCTGATAAACATCACTCTGTTCAAGTTACACTGGAAAAAATGTTGGAGTCCTATGAACAGCACATGTGGAAAAATGATCAACTACACAACTGTGTCAGTGTAAGAGCGGAAAATAAAGATCAAGTTGGACTAGATGAGGAGATCTAACTGATTTAAAACTAAATTTTCATCAGTCTATCAAGAAAAATATGTCAATAATGTGACAATGAACACATGAATTTCACTGCTAGTAATCCGACATTTTCTAAAGCATATGGTGTCATCTAGTGTTGATCATGTGTAAGTGAACAAACAGGATGGTGACTGGTGAGTCTCTGCAGCATGAACGTTTAATCTGACCTACTACTGGATTTAACTGTTTTAATATAGAACTGTCAGCTTGTTCTATACAACAGATCGATGTAAATTACATGTTTGCATGAAAGATGCTTGATCTATCAGCCTGGCTGAAACGCTGCCCAACGACTCTTTCTATAGGAAAAGCAGAGTACTTTTCAGATATCCATTACTGATATATATGTGTACTGTACACCGTTCCATACACTGAGGTAAATTGATTTTAATGCTGGGAAAAGAGGGGAGTTTTGTTATCAGTAAAGAAAAAGGTCACTTAGTACAATCTTAAAAAACAAAGCCCACTATAGATAACTTGCCACCTAATTAAAATAACCACTGTAACCACTATTCTGGCCCAGTTAAACCAATCAGCTGACTGGAGGCCAGAGGGTGTGACCTACCCAAGAGTCATGTTTGATCGGTCGCCTTCGAGTGGGGTTACTACGAGGTGAGGGCAAGCTGAGGGAAGCAGAGAAAAAAGGCCTCCGGAGCTTCTCCTCTATCCCAGCAGGCTTGTGCGCCTCTGGGTCTGAGGGAGGTGGCAGGTGTGGACCAGAGGTTGACAGGAAGAATAAACAGTAGGGACAAGTAAACACAGAGGATACAGGAAGCAGGAGAGAGATGGATGAGAGGAAAAGGAAAAGGATGGAGCCCATCCAGACACAGAACAGAGGAGAGACAAGGAGATTTGTCAGCATTTCTATCTCTTAAGCTCTGCAGTTTGCAGCACAGAAATAATTCAGGCCTGTAACACACTCACAGGTTTCTCAGCAACAGGCAGAATTTAAATCATCCCTGTAAAACTTTTAAATGTCTTTCTGTGCTGGGTTATTTCCAAGATCCTTTAAGGCTTTCATATCGGATTTTCTCTCTGTCCTCAGGTCACTACCACTGAGAGCGCAGTGAATTTTAATTGAAAGAAGCTGGAAAAGCCAGAACCTATAGTAACAATAAACCGATTGGATGATTAAGTCTTATTTTGCAGTCTGGCCTGCTGAAGAGTGGGAAACATTTTGACCTATAAATGTCACAGTCATGGAAAAAAAAAAAAAAAAAAAAAAGGTAAATCTACAGCACTCCTGAATGACTAATGAGCTGCATGTAACTAGGTGATTTGTCCTCTGTGTGTGCGAAATGATTCACATAAATTCAATCTGTGTGTGAGAGGATGCAGTGTCTCGTTGTGATCACATTACAACTGAAAAGGTCATTTTAAAGTCATTATGCAACTGACAACTGCACAGTTGTACATACTTATTATAGTTATGTATTTTTCCATGCTCAGTTTTATTATTTTTATTTAAAGTTTTGTGCTTATTGCTGAAACACCGTATTATCCCTGCAGGGAATCAATAAAGCATCATCTATCATGTCACAGGAAACAGTCAGGTTTGGGAGGATTATGAAACCAAACCTAAATGTCTTATTTCTGTGACTGATGCTTTTCAGTGCTAATAAGATCATTTTAATCTTGCCAGTGGCAGGGACTTATTTTCCTCTCCCACCATAAAGCATGTGGAGATTGCATCACCTTTCTCCTCATCTTCACAGAATTACGCCTAAATTCTTTCAGACCGTTTAAAATTGTAACATCTGTCCTACAAATAATCCTACAAATAATCCTTATCTTATCTTTCTGGTTCAGGATCATGTGAAAAGATCAACACCACTCTCATGTCTGTGGGTTAAATATGAAGATGCAGCCAGCAGGTGGTTAATTTAGTTTACCATAAAGACTGGAAACAAGAGTAGCAGCTAACCTGACTCTGTCTGAAGAGAACAAATTCTTCTTACTAGCATCTCTCACCTACAATACTTGCTCTTTGTTTAATACAAAAACCAAAGTCTTAAAAACAAAAAAAACAAAAACAAAAAAAAAAAAAAAACTTGTTTTACAGGCGGCTTATGCCAGACCACATGGTGGCTGGGGGCAGTAAATTCCTGCAACATACCCACCTGACAAACCCTGAAGTGCAGGTTTTGTACTGATAACTGTACAAAAATTTGTTTTAACATATAACAGTCTATTAGTGAGCTTTAGATGTTCTGGTAGGCTGACATTTTTGGCTGGCTGGCTAAGCTTCAAACTGAAACTGAACACACAAAGATGAAAATAATATTATTTTATTTACTGTATACAGCACTTCATGGTAAAAACAAAAAATAAAAGTATTTAAATCAAGGGGGGAATTTATATAAAATGTATAATAATTAAAACAATTACAGATATGCATGGGTTGAGAAAAGGCCCTGTGATTAAAGTGAGTTTTAATTAGAGTTTCTGAATTTATCAGGAAGGGAGTTCCACAGGGAGCTCAGACACCAAGGGACCTGTCAGCTTTAGTGACAAGTCAAGAGTGGAGCCATTTGTAACGGCCTGCCACAGAATCAGACACTGACCTTTTTATCAAACTGTCAGCAAAAAGCAAAGCAATATGAATCCCATACAAACAGTTCCTTTAAATCTTTACTACTATTCCCTCAGCTGGAAACCATACTAAAAGAAGTTAACACTGAAATCAGGAGTGAGACAAAGGTTAACTTCAATTGTCCTGTAGAAACAACCAAGACATCCAGCTGTGTTCAGTGATTCTTTGAATAACAAAGTCATGACAAATACAAAATAAACAGACAAAAAAAAAGGACTTACTAGCTGGCACACACTGAGAGTCTGCTGACTCTGTCTGCCCGCTGCTTGTGGCACAGGAACAGCAGGTTCTGCCCTTCTTGCTTTTGTCTGCAGAGAGAAAAAACTTCTTAGCACTAATAAAAAACAGCTTAAAAAGTTTTCATACTAGGGAAGTACAGTGTCGTTATGTTCAGAATGCATAGTGGAAGGTTGGAGAATAAAGTACAGGAGGATGTTTTGATCACATATGTGTCTCAAATCCCTTTTGATAAAAATAACCTTGACAACTTGGCTTTAAAACCACAGATACACTGGTTAGATTACAGCATTTCTTGACTTGTATTGTGTTTAAACAGCCCAGAGAGAAAACCTTTTACTGAACAGTCCCAATGTCATCTCCCCTTTGTTCAGTGAACTCACCTTCCTGAGCAATCTCCCAAAGATCTAGGGCTACTTTAAAGGCCTGGGCTACTGTTAATGTCACAGCCTGAGCCTGGAGAGAGAAAAAAAGGCAAGAAAATAATTTATTATTTATCTCAACTCATTTTTCCAACATCATTGGATTTTCTTTGTCAGATTAACATTTTGTTAATGTCTATAATCCATATTCATAGATTATAGATCAACAGATTAGTTGATTTAGCAGTGTAGCTATAGTAGAAGTACTACAAAGCTGTAAAGTGGCCACCAGATGGAGCCACACACCATCTACATTCATATGAGGCACTGTCTTGAGTGCAGTTCATCATGTGTATACACTCAGTCCCCAGACAAAACTGAATTTACAACCTGCTGAGGTCTTAGAGCATGCTTTCAATACAAGGGGTTAAATGCATACAGGTAATTGCAACATAATCACAAGTATTGCAGACTTACAATCTTCTTCTTTTGGCAGAGAAACGCATGGCACTCCAGGGTCTCATTGAACTGACTCTGTGAGACATATGCAAAGACCTTATCCTGAGTTTTATCTGCTGTGCAATAAGAGATTCTGGAAGAGAGCAAACCACATGGTTATAATTTAACAACACCATCAATCTATTCGACATTAGTGCATTTATAATGATAAATGAACATTTATGTCTTAAGACAAGTTTTAATCACAAGACATACATGTAGAACAAAGGGCAACGTATGCAGTACATTAGCTAACTATTTTTCCCTGCACTTTTAATCAAATCTCGTACATCAAGGTATACTAAGCTACACAGAATACATGCCAATTTAGGCCATAACGCTGCCGTTGTGCTCAACCTTTTGCATATGCATAAGTAAACCAATCATAGCAGGATGAGAGCTGAGGTTATGAATATTATGTTGATTAAGTCCCACAGCTGGAAATGGCTGTGCAGGAGATAAATGAGCAGCACTGCCTTAAAACTGAGCTCTTCAATACTACATACTTTATGTAGTGAATTTCTTTGATACCAAGCTCATCTCAGATGTTGATAGAATATTACCTCATGGATTCATGGTTTTTCATGAAAAGCTCAGATGGTCAGTTGAGCCTGAGATTCTCAGTTAAGTGCTATGATCATGAAGGTTCATGCACACATCAGCTTTAGGTATGGTAGGTATAGGTATGAGTTTTTGAACTGTACGTGGGTAACTTTATATCAGGAAAAAAAAAAAAAAAAAAAAAATCTCTCTCACAGTTACATAATGAAAAACTCCCATGTGGTGAAGGTCCATTTTCTTAAAATATCTGAATTTGTGCAGCCACTGAGAAGTAAAAAGTCTTTGATTGCAAATCGATCTCTGCTGTGACTATATTGCAGCTCAGGCTTTATTTCCAACAGTCACACTGAATATCTCCCGTATCTAGGATCTGGTTTTCAGAAATCCAATTATCTCCAAATCCAGTGACAGCAATGGCCTGTAATTTTCAGTGGTTATCTGAAAACAATCTAGACAAAATCCACCAAGCTATTTTGATCTCCCACAGCAGTTCATACGGGTTCACTGAAGCAATGGATATAAAGCCGATAGATTTTTTTTTTGGTCAGATTTTATACAGGCTACAACAACTGGTATTGATCTTGAGTCACCCTGTAGGTCTATCTTGGGTTGTTACCTGAACCGGCAGTGTACATCATGTTTGTTGCTTTAAAAAGATTTGCAAATGAGCCTCAGTGAGTGATGCACTTGACCTCTGTCATTATAAATAAACATACAACCTTTATTGTAAGCAGAACAAGGACGAGACTGGGTGCATTTCTGTTCATTATGGCAGAAATAAAAGCAGCTATACAGGCCCAGTTGTTATTTTTGTCTGAGCAGATCACATCAGTTCATCATCTCAATTAGACTGAGATACTCAGGGTGTCTCAATGCATGTTATCATCATCAACAGTGGATACCACTGCGGTGTGTAGATTTCTGTATAATTTGCCATAACTACAGGAATTTTTAAACTGTATTCCAAGGGGATCTGAGGACAGCAGCTATTCATTTGCTGCCCAACTTCAAAAAGAGGAGCTAAATATGCAGCAATTTTTTCAATCAAACAACAACCATGAAATTACCAGTCTGTGTCAGATTGTTTGCACCATGGATGCATGACCCACATAGCAATGCCCAGGACACCCAGCTCTGTGCACCCCAACCCTCTTTTCCTCACACTCAAACTTATATATATATATGAACTCCTTAATTGAGGAAAAATAAGCATAAAAATAAACTTGAAAGGGTTGACCTATTTAAGTTTGGAAAACAAGCATGAGAAAATCAAATTTCTGTAATTGTTCAATATGAACTAAATTATAATTTGATTGAGATATTAACATGGTTCTGTTGAATCCCAGTACTGTCTTGTGCAACCTGATCTTATTGCAGTGACTTTGCATTGTTTAGGCCTGCACTGATCTGCATTCTTTCATGTATGCACTTTTGTTATTCAATCATATTATTATCCACATACATTACTAAGAATGATTAAATAATTCATTATATTGGGAATATGATTATACGTACTGCTGCACTGGCAGCAGGAGTAGTGAGTTGACTGAATGCTTTTGAAATAATTAAGAAAACGAACAGAAAAATGCCACTGTATAAAATGTATTTAACAGCTGGCACTGTTATTTTTTAATAAATGCCTCAGCAACAATGCTGATAATCCTTTAAGCTGAGCCCTAAAAACAAAAGTGGCTTCATCAGATTCATGATGATGAGCTGGCACTGGATTTTTGTTTTAATAAATTAAAGGTGTACTGGTATTTAAAGGTTCCACCTTTAGCATGTTCTGCAAGACTTACAGTAAATAATAGATCAACTGAGGTTTTAAATTAACATAGTCATGTGAAGACAATACACAGTCTCTATAAACACAGAAAATGCCTAGAAATAAGCAGACTCCATTCCAGAGATTGTGACACAGATTTTTACAAATGCCTTTCAACAAGAAATGATGTTTACTGTCCATGGTATGCTATCCTAGACCATTCAGCTGTAGGCATAGGCAAAATGAGCAAATAGGTCAATGCACATATAATCGAGTATATTAGACTAACCAGTGTCTATGAATATGTGCGTCAGCAAGAATCTGTCTGTCTTTTTATCATTTAACCACATATTAAAAGACATAATGACTGTCAGCAGAATGGAAATTATGTAATTTTCTTGTATTATTCAACTGCAAGACTGCCATAATGCATAGAGCTATAGATACTTATGTATGGGTAACCCGTATATGCATGAATAACCCATTGTTAAAGTTGTTCACAGTAATATAGTTTACATGTGAGAATAATGTGAATGTGCCAACAATGACACCTTATTGGTGTGACTACATGTTTGAAACTTCATCTTTTTGGCAAAGACACACAATCATATTCTATTTATGTACACTGGCCACTTTTTAAAAAAAAAAAAATCCCTCAGCAGGCAGATTTCATGCTGTATAATGAGTCTAGTCCAACAGCAGCACAAACTACAACGTATGAAAAGACTATATAGTTGAATCAGCACCAGATTATTAAAAAAAAAAAAGAACATTATCACCTTTGTGAGGGGAGGATTTATTGCAGGATTGTTGTATTAGGCTGTAATTTGTTTTACCTGATTGTACTGAATAAACTGCCAACTGAGTGTAAGACTACTGGTAGGAAAAAAAAAAAAAAAGCTTTCAATTACTGCCACTAATGTGATGGATCATTTTTATAATATAAACCTTCACTTTGAAACAACAGAAAAAAAAAAAAAAAAAAAAAAAGACTGACAACATCACAGTTTCCACTGAGCCTGATCAACAGAAGCTGAGCTGACAGTCTGCATCATATCTCCAAAGGGGCTCTATGGACTTCAACCCTTTGATCTTCTGACTGTGTAGAGCACCGGCATTCGTGAGGAAGAGAGGGAATACCAATGGAAATATTTAAATATTTTAAAGTGCAAAGACTGAAAGGAATGTCATACATCAAAGCTTCAAATTCTCTATATAAACTGAATAAAGCAGGTATGCTCTTTAAAATAACACTGAACTACTTTTGTCTAACTTTTCACCTGATGTACATGTAGTAAAAAACACCACTTTGGTTTTGTTTCTCGGGAAAGCATTTTTTACAAAACAGTGAAAAAAAACTCTTTCTTGATCAAACAGAAAATGCCCAAATATTTGCATGAATGCTCATGAGTAGTACAGTCACATCCTGTATGCTGTGTTCAGAGGTCCTCTAGACACATCTCACAAATCTAACGGCATGTCAAAACAACATGCATCATTACCAGCTCTCCTTTTCTGACCCGTATATTTCGCTGATTGATATGCTGGTTGCTGGAAAACTGCTCCTGTCAGAATATGAATCAGTTACACCAGCCCAGATGGAAGCTAATAATGTTCTGCTCATTGGGAGAGGTTAAGTAAAAGATTAAAAAAAAAAAAAAAAAGGACAAATATGACAGTTTAATTTTATTCAAGTATTCAGACTGGGTTTCTATACAATTGTAAATAAAACCCCTGCAGTGTTCTAGGTATCAAACCTGCCATTGCTCTACTATTAAAATCAGTAGCTGCTTTAAATAAATCCCCATGTTTCCTATATCAGATCTGCACAACCCAATGACAGATCAGTTCATCATAGCAAGATTACAATACATATTCCTGTGTGTATATCTAAGCTTGAATAGTCATTGGTATCATGTTTTGTAACTATATTTTATTTGGTTATTGATACATTTAATAAAAAAAATACTGTGATATTTACTTTTATCAGTATAACAAAGTACTACTGTTGTGGTAGAATATCATCAAATCTCGTGTGAGGTTTAGTCCTTTCCCTTAGCTTCACCAGCAGTTAGACCTCCAGCATTAATACAAAGGCACAGCCTATACTTGATCAGGTTGGAGGATCAGACTGATTGTAATATAATTAGTGTCTGATTCTTCAAATTAGCTGCACTGTAAAGTGTGCTGTGCTGACCTGAGTGGCTGTCAAGGCTGCTGACTTCAATATCAGGCCGTGAAACTGCGAACACTTAGGCTGAATGCCACTTACAGAGTACTCTGTGGGTGAGAGGATGGGGTGGTAGGGTCACAGCTTGAGCATCCTATTTCCAATGCCATGCACAAAGCCCTCCTGTCTGCTTTCTATCCCCCGCTAAGCTTCCCCTGAGGGAAACAGTGAGCTTCCTGTAAGTGTGGATACACAATTAACTTTACAAACACACACATTTAGATGCACAAACACTGTGAGGTGCATATTTAAATGCTGATATGTTCATTCATGCATGGACTTATGTGCACATGAACATGAACACAAACACACACACACACAGACAATGTCTAAACCTTTTCTCCCTTATTCTTATGCAGAGTAAACACATTTGATCCATTCTCTTATATCTACACTCCACTTTTTTCACTCTTCCCTTGGTTTCTTGGTCAATAAAGGGATTATGTTCAAAACAAGGTGCTGTATGAGAAATGAGGGGCAGGAATTGAAAGGGGCTTTAAGGAGGTGGAGGTAGGGGTGACGTCTCAAAAACCTGTGGCCCTTCAATCTCCTGTATAATTAATTCAAGGGTACTGCAAACGAATGGCAGTGTGAGTTTCAAAGTGCCATGGATACTCTTGCATTTAAAAACCCTGTTTATGTTAATATGAACACAATAGAAAGATTTCTTACTAAAGGCAAAGGAGGAAAAGTAGGAGAAAAAAGGGGACGATAAGGAGAGAAGAGAAGGAGATCAAAGATGAGGTTGATTCCTGTGGCCTGTTGTCTGTTACTCCTGATAAGGTGGATCAGAAGGGGGTACAGATCTCTGTGCGCATACACACAGACACATTCTCTGTCTTTCTCACAGCCTATTCTGTAATCACAGTCCAGTAAAATGATATTTAGACCATAATCCTCACTGATATGAAGCCCAATCTATATTACATGGTGCTATCCAGAGAGAGGAAGTCAGCCAAGCAAATCACAATCGATGCACACACTACAGATTTGGTACAATAAAACTTAGTATGATGCTGGAAAGGTTAGCTTTCATTGATAGAGATAAAGTAGTCACAGTCACCCCCAGCAGTACCCACCTTGCACTCTCATTACTGGTTTCTGGGTGAATTAAATGTGAGACTCATGACGGCTCTGAGCCAAACACTGCTTGGTTCAATCATGTAAAAGGAAGCGCAGCAACAGACAGAGTGTAAAGAGACCTGGATGGACAATAGCAGTTTCATCACGTGTCTGATGAAGCCACTTTTGTTTTTAGGGCTCAGCTTAAAGGATTATCAGCATTGTTGCTGAGCCATTTAATAAAAGCAAACAGTAATAATTTTACTTTACAAACTGCTGATATTAAGTGATTGTCATGTGTCATATTACCTACCAATACTTACAAAGTCAGGTCTTTACTCTCTTGAATTTGACTCTGCAGGCAATGCATGTAATGTCTGATATTTTGCATGATGCTTTATTTGCATAAAGCTAAAAATAAGGTCACTACCACATGAAACCTGTAACAAGACACACTTTTGGTTGTTCTACTGTACAGTAGATGACTATACATGACAATCTAAAAACACTGTATTTAATGGGAATCCAGACTGAGTGACTGGGCACTAGGCCTTTTGTTGGAGTGTTTGTCTCGCTTTGCAGGTTTCTCTGTAAATTCTGACATTTAGTCAGTCTTTTTTAAAAATTTTACAAAGAAAATTAATTCTGAGTGGGTCATGTATGTGTGTACCAAATGTCATGTTAATCTATTCAGTGGTATTTCACTATAAAACAACCAACCATTAATATATGTACAATACAAGTACACTCCATGTTGTAGATATATTACTGGACGAATAAACACTGAACTGATGCGGCACATGAGGAGAATTGCTACAGAATCACCTGTGCCATTAATTTTATTCTCTGATAACAATAAATGTCTGTACAAAATCTCATGACAATCTAGTAGTTGTTTAGATATTTCAGCCTATACAAAAAGTGCCGAACTGAATAACATTGCCTTGTGTAGGCCCATGGCTAAAATCACTCACCTGTATATGGAGACATTTTCTATGAGGTCTGTAGTCTCTGTGTCTGTGATGATAATGCCTTTCGGTGAGACCGTCAATGTTACTTTCCTAAACTTCTTAGCACCAGCTCTGGCCTGTGGATAAAACATTAAAAAAAAAAACATACACACAAACTCAGATGGAAAAAAAATCTTGCCTTGGGGGATGAACAGGGTTAGTCTGTCATTGACATTAATACAAGCTGATTTTTCTTTTTATTAAACCCTAAAAATCTCAAAATGCTACAATACCTGCCAAGCACAACTAAGCAGCCTGTGTGAGTTGCCCCAGAAATGAATTTATAAAAAGTGACAGAATCGCAGGGAGAAAGATGCACTGTGCAGCCCAGAACGAGCACTCGATGCCGGGCTGGCAGCAAGTGACTCCCCGCACTGCTCCATCTGGACTTTCAGAAAGTACAGCCATAGTGCTGAGCTTGTGCTCTGTGTGTTGACAATGACAATGACCTCCTTACCATGCAATTAGCTAGCAAATGAGAGCAGTGTAGTTTCACACCCTCGTATCAGGTTAAAACTCACTAGAGTGACTGTGAAGGACAACAGATGGGAAAGAAAAAAAGAAGGGCAACTAAAGGAAGTCATTACTACACATTTATACTTTAACCCTGCATGTGAATTCTTCCATGTTTGCAGAAATTGGCCAAAACTGTGATAAGAACTAAAAATGAAAGGGGTTAGGATCATTTTTTAATATAAATTAGGACTTATGTCCTAATTTATGCTAATTTATACAGTATGCTGTGGCTCTCTATAGGAGCCTTGATGCCCTGGAGATGATGCCAATGAACAGCACATGCTGCACCTAAAGTATGTGAAACTGACATTTTAATAATGAGGGAAAGGGTGCTGTGTCTGACTGTGGCAGCTCATTCACATAGGAAGAGCTAACAACCACAACTTCTGCTGTCAAGTTACAAGTGTTGTGCCTGTCAGCTTGAGATACTCCAAGTTCCCTATATGTTTGATCCCTTGGTCTTGGCTTATCAAGCCTGACTGAAACATGGAGAAATCACAAATGTATTCAGTAATCCCATTCAGGTTGATTGGTTTCCAAGGGAACAGACAGACACAATTGAGTTTCTTTTTCTGTCCTGGTGTAAGTCAATTGAATCTTAATCCTGCCATTAGCTTCAGTTCAGTCTCTAATTGAGAAGTGGGGGGTTTGTGATTAGACTGCCTGTGCCACACTTTTCTTTCTACAGATAAAGCCTTCCAATAGATTAAACACTCTCATTTTTTTGGCATCGTGAATGTGCATATGTGTGAGTGTGAGATGAGAGGTAGAAACATATTATAATGTATAGGTTTGGGCTTATAAAAACATGCCAATAACTGGGGTGTCACTGGTTTAAAAGCATGTGTCTAAGCCATGCTTAGAAATCCTGTGCAGCTGCTTTAACTGCGACACACATGCAACCACTGATAATCCAGGATTAGCAGCTGCATTATGTTTCCATACAGAGATAATGACTTTGATATAAACATGACCTAACTACATGCCCAAATTATGGAAAGTTAACGAAAAATACCACTGATTAATTACTTTGAAAATGTTTTGGTGGACAGTTTCCTTGTTTACTGGACATTTATATCTTTTTCCCAAAATCCACTAATACATTTTTTTTCTAGATTCACTGCTTCTGAATTAGGCTATGATGACAACATCCACAGTGATTTTCTGACCATGGGAATATACTGGCTGACCTGTGACTGATCTTATTGCACCACATGCACAACTTACCACCTTCCATCCTGACAAAATACTCTCCTGGGTTATCGAGAGAAAAAAAATGTTTAACAAGTATTCCCCCTTTTCAGATAATGTGCATTGCAGTTGAAGACTGTAATTTCTCAAATCCACATGAGAATTTCTATAAAAAGCATCACTGACATTGAAATCTTCACAATGTCACTGGGGCAGTTTTATTATCTTGCTTAGAATTTTATACAGCACTGTGCACACACGAATACAATAATGCATGCTGTACTTACAATGAAATACAAGCATAACACGCAAGATTTGCCAAGCACAGATCAAAAAAAGTCAGCGTACAATAACATGCATTGTAAGGTTGTTTGAATAAAAAAGGGAGCGAAGACTCACTGTGGCAACAATTCTGCGAATGGCAGCCGAAGCCATGTCCTCTCCTTTAGGCTGACCCACCAGAGTCATACCCAGGTACTTCAGGTTGAACACCATCCCTTCCAGCAGGGTCTCCTTCGTGTCTGTCCAATTCTCTGGCAGCTCTGATGGGACAAAAACACAGGGAAGTGGAAATTATTGAAGTGCTGGGACACTTATACTATACAGTGGCTGAACAAGGACATACAGTGGGTACGGAAAGTATTCAGACCCCTTTAAATTTTTCACTCTTTGTGTCATTGCAGCCATTTGCCAAAATCAAAAAAGTTCATTTTATTTCTCATTAATGTACACTCAGCACCCCATCTTGACAGAAAAAACCAGAAATGTGGAAATTTTTGCAAATTTATTAAAAAAGAAAAACTGAAATATCACATGGTCATAAGCAGTGTCACTGCAAAGGGTCTGAATACTTATGACCATGTGATATTTCAGTTTTTCTTTTTTAATAAATTTGCAAAAATTCCTACATTTGTGTTTTTTTTCTGTCAAGATGGGGTGCTGAGTGTACATTAATGAGAAATAAAATGAACTTTTTTGATTTTGGCAAATGGCTGCAATGACACAAAGAGTGAAAAATTTAAAGGGGTCTGAATACTTTCCGTACCCACTGTATAATAATAATAACTAGAATAACAAAAGAATGTAGTGGGCAAATGCACTTTATTACATAAAAATCAATACTCAACCTAATACAATATTTTCAAAATCTTATAGATGGATGCTTGCAAATGATTGATAAATATAATCTATTTTAATAGTCACATCCCAACATGAGTGACAAGACATTAGCGGTCATTTTGAAAGAACACCCATGTGTCCCAGCTCTTAGAAAATCCAAATTTAAAAGTTTAAAAGGTCTGTGACATGTTTGCGTTTTTGTTACAGAGCTTGGTGAGAAGACTGTTTACAGTGCTCTGCACATGCAGCATGGGAGTTGGCAGAATAACATCAGAGCTAAGCAGAAAACAGTGTGGACAATACAGACTCGACATGAATTCGTTGTGACATCCTTATCTTAATGTGAAATTATTTTTGCTAGAGAGCAGAATTCCTGTTTTTTTAAGATAAAGCAGATGGCATGATCATTTATTTGTTTATACTGCAAAACCATCCATAAGTGAATTTGAAGAAATCGCTCCTCTGAGATTTGACTGAGATGTGTTGTCATCTCTTACTGAAAAAGAAGCTAGAATCTTTGTAGTAGAGAAAGTATGGACAAGAAAAAAAAAAAAGGCAAGTTTTAACTAGGATTTAGAGTGCACAGAATTACTGCAATGCCCTGCTATTTCTGTGATTTCCAACAGGTAGCACCAAACTGTTCCCTGGCTGACTAGTTTAAACCAGGTGGGGGACTGCAACCATGCAGAGAGCTTAAAATATCATTCAGCCCACCTGGACATCCTGCAGAGGAGCATCAAGGGAGGAGTAACTTATTAGCTATGCAATACCACATTCTGTGATAAACTTCATAGGGTGTAAAGTGTTTTCTCCTGTGTTCAGAGGTATTTCTACTGACTACGCCAAATAAAATAAGACACTAACATTCACAAGGAATATGAACAAGGGGCAAAAGGACAGAAAGGGAGAAAGAAAGATAAAAAGACACACACACAATCATTGTTCAACACTACTGGCACCAAATTGTCCACATGGGCTGAGCCATCTGTCACTGGCAGGCCCCATGCAGCTGTGAAGGCAAACAGCAGAGAACACCATCCCCGTTACATCGCTTCCAACAACTCTGAATTATTAACTAATCCTCAATCACACCATGGGGGCTGCTTTGAAACCAGAGAGCCCATTTGATGGTATTAAATGTGACTGCTGAGATACATGGTGGATAGGTGGTTCACTGCTTTTGACTGTTCCATATGAGAGGTGCATGACAATTAAAGAGCAAGAGGTTTGCACTATATCTTGTCCAATATGGAGGCTGTGTTTTTTTTATACTCACAGCAATTCAAATAATAAATGCAACACATTTACTGTTACTGAACAGGCAGGTTCACCAGCATTTAAAAATGATACTTTAATGCCCTATTGATCGAGAGAAAAATTCATCTTTTTGCTTTCCCCTCTCCACAGGAGGACAGAGTTGAGGGTGAGCTACAAAGGGTTCCAGTCTTTTCTCAAAAAACACTCCAATATCTAAAAAAAAAAAAAAAAAAAAAAAATCATGAAAAGGTTAGGACACTCCACTATCTCTGGAAAGCTATTTTTTAAAATGGTTCTTTTATGCTTAGCACATCACAAACAAATGTACTTCTATTTGATTCGACTGTATTCTGAAGAAAAGCTAAATTCTCAGCTGTGCTTATGTGACAGTGCTAGCCAATAAAACCGAAATTTTGTACATGAGTCCATAAGATGATAAAGTATTTGTCTGCTCTTATGTAAGCTGCACACATCCCTGTATACAATCTAAGGCCTATTGTTTCAAAATGACTGCGTTTTGAGGGGTAAATGTGCCACAGTTGGAAATATACAAATATTACAGTGCATACATATACTGTACTAAGATGGGATGCTTGACAGGCATAGCATCAGTAACTAAAGGATGATGAGGGTCAGAAAACATTAAAGAATTTAAACATATTTAAACTTCAGAAGCTTTGCGACATTTCAAGGTGCAGAATCTCCAGCTCAAAACATGTATTGCATGGCTGCATTATTTAAAATGTCACAGCACTACAAAGCTGAAGTGTTACAGTCAATGTTGCGTCTTCACCAGGCTATACACATGAATTATTAAAGAGCGTCATGTTGGTGCTGTAGGGTTTCCAATATTTTATCCCCTAAAAGAGGAGAGCTTAAATTTTTAATAAATCCTGTGTGCGTCTACAGAGTGACTGGGACTGATAAGAGTGACAGGAACAAGGGGAGGAAGGCTAATTGGATTTGAACATGATGAAGAAAATACTGATGAGCACTAAGAAGTGTGCATTTTGGATTTTTCTTAGGAGGCTAACGGATAACCTGTATTTTCTGATCTGTGCTAATTCAAGTGCATTTGTGTACAGTATGTCAAAGTTATTTAATTTATAAGTGCAAAACAAGATTAGGGAGTATGAGGTCCTTCCTGGTGCTGCAATGTTTTTATTAGCCTAATGCCCGTCACCGTTTTCACACCCAGGCTGTTGAAGCAAGTGCACTGATTCTATTTTGTTCACACAAAAGCCTCACAGTTGTGACACTAACAGAAGCAACGCATTACAGTGAAGACAGACAGGGATTTCATGACATTTTGCTGTTACTTGGCCTCAAGTGTATTCACATAAGACCGAAATAACACCGCCCTGAGATGTTCAGCGCGCTTGAATATTTGACACAATGTGGAAAGAACAACTGAGAAGTGTAGCATTTCACCATAGCTGATCTGCTTAGAGGAAGTGTTATTGTAGCATAATAGGTACCATGTGCTCAGCACGCCCTCAGCTACATGCAGCGATCACCAGCTGTCTCTTTGAGCTCCACGCTCAGTAATTTAATTTGCAATGAGAAATCAAAATTGTACCCAGGTGAATTCTGCTCTGGCTGAACACCTACAGTACATTGACGGTTAATTAAAAACACAAACAGGAGCAAACAGATATGCACACAGGTATAATATACCAAAAGACAGCATATGCACAGGCATGCAGGGGGCACAAACACACAATGTCCCCAAGGCACCATCATCTGTGTTAATTGCAAAAGCTGTTGCCATGTTTCTATTCTTTGGTTTAATTCCAATGGAATAAGTAAAACATTATTATATGAGTAAGGAAATATTCAGCTTGATTTTTAGAACCAACAGATGCCCTCATCCTTCTCATCTCTATTAATATAATCTCTTTGCCCTACTGTTTTACTTATCCGATGTAACTTTGAATCTAGGACACCACCTTGACAGAGAAAATAGGCCGCACATTCAGGGAAGATGGTGGGCAGGGATGGTGTATGTGTGGGAGGGGAGGGGGCGTAAGTGGTTTCCTGATTCTGCCTTGAGGGGAAACCAAGTAGAATTAAGTTCTTTCTTTCAAGATCCCACTCTTCTTGCTATTTTCTTATTTCCAACCCTCTCTTCACCTCACTCACCTACCGTATCTTCACTTCTTCTGGCTTGGATTCCAATAAAAAATTTTTAAAAAAGCTTTTTAGAGTAGCTTGAGGACATTAGGTCCCTCTCAGTCGGAGCTACAGTAAAGCTCTGCAGCAAACACTGACAACATTAACAAGAACCAAGACATTGTCATGGGATCAAACATCCTATGTTGCTTAGCAACCACAGGCTCCATAACTAAAAACCCAGCAATGGCAGAAAGGTGGTACCACCAATTATATTACTGAGCACCTTTTCCAGGCATAAACAGAACTGTTCAAATTACATAAGGTACTCCAACAGCAGAATTACCCTGAACTGGAGCGGTACATAAAACAACCACATTTGATATTAATTGACCCATGTGGGTCAAATACACTACTTCAATTTTTTAGGCTCTAGTTTGTTTATTACAAATGCTCATTCATGTCACCACAAGAACATGCTTATAGTATTATGGTGAGGTCTTCTATATCACTAGAAGCAAACTGATAGAAATTACCTAAGAATGAGGGCTTTTTGAAAATACAAGTAGAAACCAAAAATCCTGTTATACTAGGATGGATTTATGGTTTATAATGAATGATATTTATCTTGTTATTTTGCTTTGATCACTAACTCTGGTACAACCATCTTTTTCTTTTGCTACCTCACAACTGTTTATTAATTATAACATTCCTGGGAGATCTGAAAAGCTTTTTGTTCTGTTAGAGCTCACGTTTCAGTGTGGCACTTTTCATTTGTTGTTTACAAAAACTGTCAAGAAAAAAAAGGTTCTTGAGATTCAATCCTTAAGTACCATGAAAGGGATTTAATTGCATTTGTGTCAGCTTATTTAAATTTTAGAACAGTGAAGTGATCAAGCTCCAGCACTTAGAAAAGCCATTTCCTTTAAGCATTTATTCCTTTTACACTGACAGGGAAAATATCTCTGGAGTAAAATAATTCAAGTTCATGAATCACTTGTTTTTCCTGTAGGGCCTTGAATGAATCTTTCAGCATATTTCCTACTTCACCAAAACTCCTCATTAATTGCTTTAACTTCAAAAAAGCTCAATCTGCCGTTAATCATAATGATGATGAGTTATCCAGCATATGCATGGCTGAGCAAATAGAGCCACTGCAAAGTGGCAGCTATTAAGGTCAGACTGTGAATATCAAAGAAGAAATTTCTTGAGAAACTGACATGGCTTTGCAATCTTACAACACATGCTGAGAAATAAGAGGACAGTTTTAATAGTGGCACCCAACATGACCAAGCTTAACAGCTGTAGCTGTTTAAAAAAAAAAAAACGTTAATGATAAACACAAGCACAAAAACACTCTCTCATAGTCCTGAATACTAATTCCCTGTGAATGCAGTTATCAAGGAAAACACAAGGCCTCGACCCTCCTATCACAAACCATGCTCTGAAGGCTCTGGGAATCATTAATTAGAAAGGATCAAACCAATGTTCTTGTACTATGCAGCAGTACAGCAGCCTTATCTTCTGAGAAGTACACTTTGTCCTCAGAAGTGTCCAGAGAATAAAATAGGATTAGCACCGGGGTTATTTTGCGGGCAGGCGTTATTACATACTACAAATTAAAAGTCAACGCAGATGTATGTTTGGGTTTTGTTCCCGAACGACTTCCTCTGGTCTTTTTACAGTGGGCATCTTATAAGGAAAATCGTGCTATTATTCGCTATACAGTGACAGCTGAGGCGTGGTCGGTATGACGCTGTGCAGGAGGACTGAGTCGTATAAGCACACAATAAAAAAAGCTTATTTTAATAAGGTGCAGTGTATAGTGGCAGCAGAATAACATAATAGCATTCACTGTAATCTAGTAACAGAGTTGTCCCCCAGGAAGATGGAATAAAATAGTGCTGATGTGTACTATATTGTATATCTAGTTCAAACTTCTCCTCTCTCTATGAGAGGTGAGGTGAAGGTCATCAACTAACTAAACAAAGTTTAACACCATTAATCACTTGCTGCTCAGACAGTTTGTCAATTTTTACAAAAAGTAAGTTAATTCACAGAAACCAATATTCTTATGCATAGCAAAGCATGTGAAACAGGCCTTAGCTTGACTAGAGGAGCCAAAAAAAAAACAAAACAAAATACTACAGTGTAACCTCTGCATAAGACACACAAATGTAGGTCTTTCTGAGACTGTCCTTACCAGAGCAGCACCAGTCATCCATTCACATGGTAAGGAGAAGGTGGTCTACCATGTCAGTTGGTTTCATTTCCTAATCTTGAATTAGTTTAAGCAGTTAAAGTTTCCTAAATTTTACCAAACATTAGAGGTGGCAGATCAGAGGTGAGAGATGGCTTTCATAATAAATGTCCAAAGAAACGGCCTTGAATCATTTTTAGTGGCTCACTGTTTGTCTGTGTCTGACATGTAGATTGCTGAATAACAATCCTAAGATTTCTATGCAGGTCTGAAGCACCAAGTCCCATTTTCTCTACCCAGTGACATGAATGCATATTTCATTCTACAGTTATAGCTTTAAAGCTGTTTCTATATGTTGAAAGACAAGGACTCTACCCACACCTATAATAGAAAGTACAGTAACTCTCAATACAGAAAGAGTAAATATTTCCAGAATCACCCTAAGATAGCACAACCAAATTAATGCAGACACTTCCATACTGAAGGAATCTTTCCTCACGGCTATTTATTCATGAAGTATAATCACTCAGCACCGTGGAAGGATTGTTTGCATTAGCAATTCAAACAGGGGTATGATTTTCTCATTGCTGATACAGATCTTTTCCCCTGGAGTCTGCTGGCTCACATTTCAACATCTTCATCAACTACAAATAGCTCCTTTGAAATAAATTCATTCATGCAATAATGTTTTTTTTTTCTTTTTATTTAATATCTTGTTTTCTGTTGAATGGTAAAGCTGTGACTCAGAAGAGGAAAAGAAAAAATATAATCCTCAGGTTTCCCAAACCCCATCTCAAGCTGAGTGCTTAGGAGAGCAACACTTTGCTTGAGCAATCATTAGCTTCCCATCCATTATCACACCAAAGCAAAACAAGTTACCTTTTAGAGCTGCTGATCTCATTTCAGGCAGCATATCTCTGCACCCCTTTAATAGATTTGGGCTTCCCACAGGAATCCTCTCTAATGCGGCAGAGCACTTTAGACCCTTCCAGCTGAGTGATGGATGCTAGTCCCACACAGTAAACCCCTCAGCTTCTCAGGTCTCATGTCCCGAGTATCAGGGTGTTACAGGGATCATCAGTGTGAGTGCTTTGCCTTGCAGTTTAGAAATATCTAATTTAAACTAAAATAAACATATTTTCTCAGTATATTTTTCATTTTTGCATTTTCATTTTAAGATGATGAGACCTGATATTGTTTGCTGTGCTTTACTACCTCATTTTTAATGGATGATAACTATACCATCTTTTAACAGACCTATTAAATAATTCAGTAACTTTGTAACTTTGCACTGAAGATTGCAGTGTCCTCTGTATTGCCTGAAGTCTTCCTCCCAGGCTGCTTACTAGACCAACAACCTCCTGGAATAAGACAAGGCAACCTTTAAGCAGCCTGACAGGCCTTACCCAGGGCGAAAAAAAAGCTTTTCCACACAGCTGCCCTTAAAGCTTATTGCTGTGATCTGTGGCCAGCTCAACATTTTTATCAACTTAAGAGTCTCATATGGACAATAGCAGCTGGATGGGAAGACTATACTTAAGAGATATTTTGTGAGTAAATCAAATGGAAACTATATAAGTGCAGGGAAATAAAAACAGGGTTTTTAGAATGAAGGAAGGCATATCCCCTGCTTATTTCCAAGTGAAGAGTAGGCCACTGTATTTATGGTATGACCACAGGCAACTTAGCAAGAAGCAACTAAAATCATTTGGATGTCATATAGATAAATAGTATAAAACAAAAATGACAACATTGATCATCATCATGTGGTTTAATAATATTAAGATGATCAGAGGAATCAGTTAAAAGCTCATTTGCTAATCTCAGCTGGTTTGAACATCAACAGCTTATCTCAATTATTCTGACAAAGACATCCAGATAATTTGTATATTATGAGAAACCTTCAGGGGTTTTTTGTGCTTTGTGTTAACCACAATTGCATGCACACTACGTTTCTTTACAGCACTTATCTACTTTTTTTGATAGTACATGGTTATTTTTAGGAGTTGGTTCCTTGGCTCTTAGGGTCAAGCTCAGATAGGAAATGATATCAGGAATGATGAGAGGAGTTTGAATTTTTCAGAGGAACCGAGCATGGTGATGAGATTTAGCTCTCCACTGGAGGAGCAGGTTCAACTGAAACACACACACATACATACACACACAGACACATACGCTTCTTTCTATACCCCGTGAGGACATTACATTGACTTACATTCATTTCCTGGTGACTTACCTTAACCATAATTGCTAAATGCATAACCCTTACCCTAGTTTTAACTAACCCTAACCTTATCCTAAACTTAAACAAAGTTGAGTTGTCTAATTAAAATTTTGTGAGTTGACCTGGTCCCTGTGTGTCACAGTGTAAACTTCACTGTACACACTAAACAGGAAGCTGGATTGGGTGCATGAAAGTCTATCTGTGTATGTGTGTATGTGTGTGTGTGTGTGTGTGTGTGTGTGTGTATGTGTGTATGTGTGTGTGTGTGTGTGTGTGTGTGTGTGTGTGTGTGTGTTGTTGCAGTAAAGTTAACAGGCAACATTCCCAACATAGGGTCTCTCAGTTTCCTTCTGCTGCATAATTCACATTACTTTAGGCCATGGAACTGTGTTGCGGCTAAAAACACTCCAGAGATGCTGCACGGAAAAGCACAATAATAAAAACTATATATAATGCAATAAACCAATGGTTTGATTGCACCATTAAGCGTTTATGGTAGTGATGTGACAGATATGAATGTAATCTGTGTTACAGTGTAGGAGTGAGAATGCCCTCATCTCAGCTGGTATTAAACAGACAAGGATAAAAAAAAAAATGTACACATAGATAACCTAGAAGGCTTTAAAAACATGCAGTACAGGTTACCAAACATCCATTCACAACACATACTATATATACAGTTGGCCATGGTATACACTTGCCATAACATAACTCTCAAGGGTCTCACAAACTAAGTCAATATGATGTGGAGCTGTTTTCAATAACATGAGGCCAAGCCTTTAAAATCAATATTGGTAGAGTGCAACAGTGAAGAAAATATACTTGATGCTCAAATATAACAAGTGCAGCACAGTGTGTGAAAATGTGAAAAAATATTACATTGCTATCAAAAAAAAAGATTTGATTCAGTCTTGAGTTAAAACTGGAGGATACAAAACATTCAAAGCAAAATTGAATTGTGGCTCCTGGAGGGAAATTGTTGGTAACACTTGATTTTAAAAGATACAGCCTGAAACAGACTCTAGGTACCTTCATAGAAGTATAACACACACACACGCACACGCACGCACGCACGCACACACACATCTTATTAAATCCTTTACACATTGTCATTCCAGTGTCTCCACACTAAGTCCTTTGTTTGGACTACAGAGCCAGAAAGGATCCCCACTGATCCCCAGTGTTCAGTGTAGCTTCAGCTGAAACATTCTCTGCTATCCTTAAACAAAGAGGAAGAATTAAGGTGAACCTCCTTGATACAGTTGGTATTTTAAGGCATTAATACAGAAAAAAAAAAGAGTTGTGGAGTAAAGGGCAGGGGGGCTCAGGCTAAGCTATGATTAAACGCAGATCTATGACGGGCAAAAAGTGAGGCATTATTTTAATTTAAAACACCAACAGCAACTGCAGGATTAAAACACAAGACCACAAGTGTGACAAGAAGAGCAGTTTGTGCAGTGAAGCACTTGTCAACCCAATTTGAGGCTGAAGAGCACTGTTCACACTGGCCCAAACAAACCTACTCAAAAATGTGTCCAACATAACAATATCCTAAATCCAGCTAATACTCCTCTTGACTTTGGAAAATACAACAAAAAATAAATAAATAAATGCACCTTTGTGACCTGAACTGAATTCACAAGAGGATGATGAAAAACAAACATTAGTTAGGTGGATTCATACAGACACAAACAATTTTTTCCACAACACAAATAAACTATGAAGTATGGTATAAGTTAGTCCGTCTCAATTTGGGATCACCAACTCCATTGCAGCTCATCTATGGAAAAATTTGAGTGTCTAAACCAAAGTCCATATCAATGTTTCCAATAGTTGATAGTTTCAAAAACTATAACTATTTGGTAATAAAAGAGCATAAAATTATAAATTCAAAGAACGATGTATTTAAAATCTAATGCCAGTGACACAAAATCCTTCCACTTCAAGAAACTGTGAAAAACCAAGCCATCTCTGAAATTGTGTATAAAAGCTTGACTGAACTCAACCTAAGCGGGCAAAGGGAGCAAAACTAAACTCTGTGCTGAGCCGTCACTGACGTAGCTGTTTTTGATGATAATCCAACTAATCTGACTGTTGCAGGGGATTTAGCTCCTGTAGTTCTCCTCTGACCAAAGTGGAAAGAGTCAAAAGGTCATGAACACACACACGAAATTCTTTAAGTTGTTTATGCTGGGTTTACATAACTTAAATTCCTCAACCCCAAATGAGCAATACCTCACAACTTTGGCAACCGCTGATTTTTAAAGTAAATCCTTAGGTTACTTTCCTAAAGCACACACCATGGAAACCCATTAGCACCTCTTTATCATCTAATCTAAATCTCTTTAAAGTCTCCTACTGGTCAGACTGCTGAGGTTGTGAGCATGAATTATGCAGAGTATAGGTGGGAAATCTGTTCAGTTAAATCATCATCTCATATACTGAAGCTCAGATAAGAGCACATGTTGGTTTACCAGTCCTCTAAATTGCTGTGCATGTTATCTATAGACCCAGGGAGTACAAGAATCAATAATTAAGGGTTTCTCCTTGAAGCGTAAATGGAAATACTAGATCAGCAGATAACGAAAACAACATTTCAAAAGATTTAATTAACAGTTTGGACAGAACACTGTGCTTTAATTTTACTGGACAGACAAAAAAAAAAAATCTTCAATATGGTTGAGAATTGCTTACATTTACGAAGATTTTGCTCTGTTGGTTGCAGAAATGA
The DNA here is from genome assembly GCF_900324485.2 of Mastacembelus armatus. Lineage (NCBI taxonomy): Eukaryota > Metazoa > Chordata > Actinopteri > Synbranchiformes > Mastacembelidae > Mastacembelus > Mastacembelus armatus. Next base: position 12,581,225 of record NC_046656.1, read on the forward strand.
TGCCTGTAACTGGTGCCTTAGCCATTTATAAGAAAGACATTAGTCTGTGTGGAGAGTACATACTGATTGGCTGTGGCTTCAGAAACACTGTACTGGAACGGGTACAGGAAAGGCTTTAGATGTGAGTCTTTTAGCATTCTGCAAAGCCACCTGAAAACACAAACACTCTCTTCAAAAGCATTTTCAGCTCTATACCTCCCTACAACTGTTTTGTTCAGATGCTCTTCTGTTTATTTAGTTGAATATATTATATCACATTTCTGAGAAATGCACACCTCATGACATGGGCAGTGTTAAACAAAACCATCCGCATTGTACGACACGTCTTATGACAAAACTCTTTAAATTGGCTATACAGTCATAGACACATATTGCCTTTCAAAGCTGCACAGTTTAATTGTGCATCGTAACACAAATCCACAAAAGTGAGCCCCTAGTTATTAACCCTTTATCTTCTTCTATCATATTCAAAGCACAGAAATCCCCTATCATTTGCTGCACACACCGTATTCTCTCTCTGTGACATTCTCCCCATCGTTACCCTTTATAACCCCCACCCTTTCCTCCCATTTCGCTTCTGCTCTTCCTCCTCCTCCTCCTCCTCATCCTCCTCGGTATGTCTTTACAAACCACTGAGGCATAATTGCTCCTCTAGGGGCAGTGCTAACTGACACTGCTGCCTCCTACATGTCATTCAGTCAAGCCCCTAATAGAACCGTAGGCTGTATTCACTGCCAGTTTCAAGACACTTAAAACTAATGACTGTCAGGTCCACTAATTCCAGATCAGGATGTTTTACGCACTGCAAAGAGCAGCAATACCAACTACATAATTTGAGAAATTCTCCTCAAAGCTTCATAATCTACCAGAAAAAACAAGGACACAGTCTTACTGAATACAACTCAATCTGTCCCAAAGCTACATGATTTTAAAGGGATGCAGACGGTACAGCATGGGTGTCCTTGGTGCCAAGGGCAAGTGTGTGTGACTTGAAAGGTCCGTCCTGCTTCTATGTGATGTGATCCAAAGGGATGGCTTGTACTCCAGGCGAATGCTGCATCCATTCCCATCCTGCGAGCAGCTTTGACCTCAACAGATGACAATGAACGGCCCCACGGGGGACGATTGGTGAAATGCTGCACGTCACTTTTCTGCTGGCTAAAGAACTGACGGATGGTTACAGCAAATGCCTAGAAACAGGTAATTTTATGTTAACAAGGCCAAAAATTAAATTATTCAGCTTTTTTTTTTCACTTGCAAAAAGAGTGCCTCTTTATTTGGCTATTATAAGTTTTTACACCCTTATCATGCAGACTGTGTGCTCCATCCTTGGGGTTATACAAAAAAAAAAAAAAATTAGGTGGATTTGAATGTAATATCTAGTTTTTACAGGCACTAATGCATTAGTCAGACTTGTAAACTGACAGTGGACTACAGCAGACTAGACAGGAACCTTCTGCATACTACATATGCTGCTTGACAGGGAGCCATTCAGACTTATGCTATGTTATCAGGGTTACAGAAATGTTACATGGTCAGTGCAATAAGATTACTCTCATGACCTTCACATGTGGTTCAGGTGGCCATTCAGACAGAAAGCTACATTCACAATTGCTATTAATGTAAGAAGGTGCATGTCTGAAAGGGTCACTGCCCAAAGCTTGCAGGAGTGTGACAGAAAGGTCATGGGGTAACCAAATTATAAATCTGGCATGTTTAATTAAAGGACCCCAACCACCACCCTTTGAGTGCTGCTGCCATAAAAAATACAGCACCCAAGTCTAATGTTCTGTCTCATCTCACCTTTCCACTGCAGTCACAAGTATGCTAATGATTTAATACTGAGAGTCTGGCATATTTAACACATTATCTTTAAACTCAAATGCCCTGATGGTGGCTTGAATTTATTAATATTGATATGGATATTGAGTGATATTGATTTTCTATCATTTAAGTCACTAAATTAACTGTATGCTGTCATTAAGTAATGTTATGTGAACAAAGGTAACATTATGGCAGTATTTGTATGCAGTTTCCCTTCAGTAAATAGATAGGACACAAGTAATTTAGCATTTTTCCCAAAATATTAATCACATCTAATCTGTGTGTCTGCCAAGCAGCTGCAATGTTGCCTTATTTGCATTCTGACAGGCGGCTTTGACGCATCGCCACATGCTGGCATACAGTCGCTGTCCTCTCTCCAAATTGCCTACTAAGTAGCTTCTGGACATCAGCAGTCACCCTGTCTGTCTGTACTGTTTGTGACTGCTGCGTTCACATTTTTCTAGCCTGATTCCTCTGGTGGCATTTAGACACAAACTGCTTTTGTCATCAGATGGATTCTGCTCTGACACCATCACTCTGCCTATTTTTCGATCTCTTTTTGACACAGATGACAATAAGAAGAAGAAAAGAAGAGAAGCACAATGCAGTAGCTCCTGCTAACAATAAGACACAGACAATGTCTTTCGAGATAACATGTTGATGTGTGCGTGTTTGTCGGCACCTGTCATCATAATGACGGTGAAATGGTTTGCACAAAAACAAAGATCAAAAGTTTTTGCCCAGCATCCATCAAGAGTCAAACAATCCAAATGTTTTAGGACAGCCTGTCATTCAACACTGACATCTTGCATTCACAGCCATGAGATAGACTCATTAAGGCCCTAATCCAGTGAGTAGTCTCACAGTCTTAACACCAAATATTAATAATTAATGTAGAACATTTCCAACAGAGTGTGCAGGAACCATGCACATCATCCTGGCTGTGAAATTAATCAGTCATGTTTAATGAAAGCTGGCATAGGTGGTTGATTGTTCACTAAGCAGAGATTCAGAATGAGGCAAGAGCAGCGTGCTAGTATTTATGGCAGCGAGAAGCTTTACAGGCGATGTAGCTGCACGGAGGGCGCCTTGAAGGCATCACTTCACACACGAGAGAGACAGCAGAGCTGCAGGCAGCCAAGCGTCCCCTCACGCTCTGCCCGGCGCTGACGGTGTGACAAGGTTTGCTGTACTGACCCTTCACTCAGCACCCCCAACCTACTGCACCTCATGCAGTCCAGAAGCAAATCTTGCACATTTTAGAGCATTTTCTGAATAAACATTTAAAGTTCGCAAAACAATACATCCAAATATATCATATAATGTTATTTGCTTGTTGTAGATCTATTTACCACTTTTATGATGAAAAAACAACCTAAACTCAGCCTGTGTATTGGCTTTGATGTTGGTAAACATACATGTTAATGATTTATTTTGAGTGACAGTCGTCAGTCAGGATTATGTGACAGAAATCACTATAATATCCTGATTACTTTAAGGGTTCATGTATATTTATCTCTAATTGTAGCACTTGAATGAACAAACTGGCAAAGGTTTAGTGGAGCATTTCATTTTAAGACTGTAGCAAATGTTTATTTTCATTATCAGTCGATTTGTAGATTTTTTTATTGATTACTCTGTTAATGGTTTATTCTATGCAATAGCAAAAAGGGAGAAACAGCCCCAAACTGATCTAAAACAGTAGAAAGGCTAACTTATCACATGTGAACCAGGAAATATTTATCATTTTCACTTTTCTGTGCCTGGTTCATTGTCTAGCCAGTTCTAATTAGCTCATTGAGCCTGTGACCTCAGTTGTTAAGGCACAGCAGGACTAAACATATCACCGAGGACCCTAAAACAATCACAAATGAGGCTTAACGACGTAAAACAGTTTGTAATTGTCCAGGTTTGTAAACTACATGAAACGCAGCTCAGGGAAAAAGCCAAACAAAAGCTCTCCATAATAAAAACACAACAGTTTGATTACTACGAGCAGCCTGAACCGCATTTGGTGCTCATTTCCCTCTGTGGGAGATAACACCACCTTTGCTGCATGGCCAAAATCTTTCCAACACTGTCCGAAATCAAAACATATAAACACAGCACATCCTGACACTCACTTTCGTGCTTGGAAGTTCCCCATGTGTGCCGCGGAACTCCGGGACTCTTGATAATCGCTCTGCCGGCGGATTTCAGAGCGTCCATCCCGAGGTGTGTCTGCTCTCCGGCAGGTGGATGCCCGCCCCCCCGGTCTCCGGAGCACAGGGAGGTAAATGCAGCAGCTTGAGCTCGACGGCGGCCGAGGCACGGACAGAAAAGGCGAAGAGAGAGAGAGAGAGAGAGAGAGAGAGAGCACTGGTTGAAGTATGCCCCCTCTGTTTGTCTCCCCTCTGTTTGTCTCCCCGCTGAAACACATGCAGACACTGCACCGTTTCCAAAGTTAAGGGCGTGTCCTTCTAACCTTCACCAGCTGCATGGAGCCTACTCCAGTGTTATCAGCATATGTGTTAGATAACTGCAATATTGTATTGATTAACATAATAATGCATTGATCCAGTAATATAAAATACACATGTGATGTTGAATACTTTTACTTATGGTAGTTCACATATATTTGACTGCTTGTACTTTTGTACGTGTGTACATTTTTTATTACTTGTAACAGAGTATCATGACACTGTGGTATTTATACTTTTATTTAAGTAAAGTTGAGCAAAGGAGAATATGGTGTAAAAAAAAAAATCATATGCAAGGCTAACTAATTCTTTTGGTTTCCTTTTTTTTTGGATGCTGGCGCCCTCTATTGATTGTACAGGTTATTGCAATGTTTTATTTATTTATTTATTTATTTGTTGTAACAGCACATTTCCTGGACATAATAAATGATAAATCATTTTTGTAATCAATTAAAGACTGTGACGCTTGGGTATGGTATGCATTTGTCACAACAAAGTGACACACAATGACATGCATATTATAACCTGCAATGTCCCCATCTTAGTTTCAGCTTTGGTCCATGTTCCCTGTCCATACAGTATCTCTGCTGTGGAGCTATTCACTAAAGGCAATTAGTCTACATAGATGAATATAAATGAATACGTATAGAGTATCTAATCAGAAAAGAGAGGATCTTTTACTGGAAAAGAAATTGATGTCTGACACATACAAAAAAAAAAAACATGCATTATGTTTTTGTCCTTCATGGTGAAATCTTTATTCAGTTTCTCTCCACAACCCAGCACAAGTTATCATATCATGTCTGAATTCATTTCTCACACATATTTCACACTCAGGAACCTAAGCATGTGTTTCTCATTAATTATCTAGAAGGGGTTATTATAGTTTAGCCTGAAGTGGCATGCTGCTGTTGTAATTTTGGTGCTCTGTGATCATTTGACAGGGTCTTTACTTTATATTTAATGCTCTCAGCAGTGCAGACTACTGCAATTACACTGACAACTGTTTTTGAATATGTGTGTATTTGTGTGTGACTGTACGTTATCCTGGATACACAGTGAGCAGTAGAATCATGCAGCTATTTTTAATGTGGAGATTGCCATGTTGTTGCTGCCATTGCAAGTATCTGCTTTAGAATGAGCATTTTTTACAAACCAAACAAATGTCTACCTCTTGAGTTTAAAAGGAAATAGTTGTCTGAAGGCTAAAAGCTGTTTGGCTAAAAAAAAAAAAAAAAAAAAAAAAATCCAAAAGACTTTGGATCTGTGATTAATAGTTAGAAGTCATGGCATTAGTAAGTCCTCAGTCAATCTAAACAGTCGCTGCCATAATATCACAGAGCATCTTTGAGTCCAATAGAGAACAACAGTTAGCGGCTTGAACGTTTTCCACATGTCAGTTCCACATTTTAACTAGACTCCTCTCAAGGAAGAGTAATCAAACAGTGCAGCATGCGTTGTCTGTTTAAGGTTGCCCAATTCAGGAGTGAACACTGCAACCTAAAAATACCCTTACTGTCTTGCAGCATGGCTTGGGAAGTGTTTGATATTCACTCACTGACAAGACAGTTGTTAGATTCTTAATCCCCCAGAAAACAAATCATGCTTGTGGGGCTTTCTTTATGTGTAAAGGAAGATTGAAGAGGTGAGATCACTGACAGAAGTAGAAGAGTACAGTCAGAAGAAGAGAGGGCTTTATGAAGTAGATTCGTAATAGAGGGGGAGTAAGGTAGTGTTTTTTGAAAGGACAACATAGAAAAAAAAAACAGACTGACCTTGTCAGCTAACATGCTCTCATCACTCATTGTCTTTTAGATTTGTTGATGAATGCTATCCTGTCTGCTTTAGAGTTTATCCCCCTTCCATGTTTATGTCATATTCTCATGCTATTTGCCTCTTACACACACTCCCACAAACTCATCTTTTTCATTTGCTCTCTCTAAACCTGCATCTTCCTTAGAGGCTGGAGCTAGAAGGCATCTGGTGGGAGGGCCTGTCTTGGAAGCAGGAGTTAGCCTTGGCCAGCAATTTTCAGGTCAGTCCACTGACATGTCAGCTCATGGATTTGTTTATTTCCATAAATCTGACTAAATCTTTAACCAAGTTCAAAGCCTGCATTGGAGGACCTCATACACTGTCTATTTCAAAGACTGGGAAAGCTGTCCCTTCATCTCCTCCTGCTGCTTCCCCTCCTGGTTTCTCTCTTCCCTCCTGCTGATCTCCATCTCCTCCTCTTCCTCCTTCTTGTCTTTCTTCCAGTTCTGAGGCACACAGGTAGTCTTGAGACTGGGACTGTGAGTGTCCCAAGGACTCCACTGATAAGCTTCGGCTAGACAGGATGCTACTTAGGCTGGACTGGCGGGCACCTCTGGGTTGGGTTTCAATTTCCACACGAACCTCAATATTAGTTCCTTCCCTGTAGTGACAACAGACACAAATAGAGGTCTCAATATAAAGCTGCAAGCCATTCTATACTAGACAAAGCAAAGAGTGCCTCAGAGAACTATATGTTTAAATACCTACACTATTGGATGTGTAAACTTTTGTTTAGACAAAAACAAAACACAATTATTCTGAAAAGAGATGTTACTAACATAATAACATACAGAGGCAACAGGTACCTCAAAGGAGGTGCTTGTGTGTCATCGTGCTTGCTGTCAGGCACAATAACCACCTCGCAGTCTGACTGGCTGTCCTGATGCGTGTATGCATGGCGTTTTGTGGCTTCGTCCAATCCAACATAGCTATCTAGCTCCGGGGGCGTGGTGCTCGTACTCGGTAGGACACCCACTTCCTGCACACTGACTCTGACTTCCTGGACGCTGGTATCGCTGAGAGTTGGGTTGTTCTGGCCCGTCCAGTGGTCACTGACTACATGAGAGAATAGAAGATCTATAAGAGAAGTTGAAACTTCATCAGATCAGGCTGTCCTTTGGAGCAACAATCACAACTTAGTGTCATCTGTCTCCTTATCTGAATAATTTTAGTAGATGCTATCCCTCACTTAAACTTTACACTTATTAGACTGTGTACTCACAGCTGGCTAAGTCCTCCAGTTGGATTTTCTGTGTTTCAGGAGGTTCACTCTGTGGTCGACACCATCCGTTCCTACACAGTGACATGGGGACGACCCCATAGACATATGTCAGCATTAGTGGTACACCCACACCTGCAAGAAAACAGAAAAATATGAGAAAACAATTCATAAAATATCCACAACAGTTGCATTTGGTTTGCACTAAACAATCTAATCATCTAATACATTTTTTTGGGCTTGTTAAAGTCCAAATCAAAGCAGCAGAGGCCAAAAATATCCTGACCTTTAGACCCTAGTGTGACTCAAGCTCCAATAACATTGATCCTAGATTTACTGTAATTCAATTTGACACCATGTTCCAGAAACTAATTTTCCGTGGTGCTTTCTTTTACACAGTCACACCCGTAATTAGCATTAAAATTGCTCTATTAAAAAAAAATCTTCAAGTCCAAACTATTCAGTGTAATGTCCTTTTCTGACTTGAAAAAGTTCCTCCACAAAAAACATTACTGATTTCACAGACTGAGTAGTGTCCCTGTGACTAGTAAATACACCTTTATCTGAAAAGATTTTATGTTTAATAGCATATTAAATTGGTGTAGTGCCCCTTTAAAGTTTTACATGATTAATATCATATCTTTGCAATGACCCAAAACAAACACAAGGGGGAACCCATCCTGCTTAACTGTGGATTGTACTGGAGTTTGTGGTACACAATAAAATGCTTTTCTTGGCAACTTAACTACATATTCATGGACTTCTGTTGAAAATGGGAACTACTTCTTATGCTCTTAGGTCCCTAGTGTTTGTATTGCACAAAATGTTTTTTCATATCTATTTTAATTCCACTGGAATCAAGTCGATCTTGCTTTAGTCGTCGATTTTTTATGAATTTGAATCTATTCAAATTAAACTTATATACAACAATAAATTCATTATGATGATGCAATAACATAAATTTGCTACAAGAGTAAACTAATAGATAAAGATTTCACTGTGATGGATCATCGGTCTTTATAATAAGTCAAAATATGAAAGAACAGTGCATAACTACACGGGCAAACTCCAGTTTCTCCCCACTCTCCTTCATAACCTTCACAAAAGTACTTTCAACAAGCCCTGCGCTGTATGATTATATAATCTGTGAGTGCGATAGGAATTTGGGAACACAAAGCAGCGTCCCAAACAAACAAAGGGGCATCATTAACACAGTGGGGACACTGGGATGCTATTGACTCAGCAACAGGGTGAAACCAGGGAAAGAGGATGTGCCTACTGGCCAGAGAGAGACAGGAATGAATGGAAGAGTCTGTGTGAGTCAAAAAGAGAGAGACAACAAGTCTGTGACTAATGAGATGCGCTAAAACATATGGCAGAGAGAAAGTGAAGCCAGAGTGAAAAATGAAACTGAAGGGACTTAGAGGCAGCAGAAGGAGACACACAGGGGTAGGAGGTGAGGGTGAAAAGGACAGAACAGCTAAATGTGTGTTTGAGGGTGTGTGTGCCAGGGGAGGGCCCATCAGAGTGCAGTACAGTGATGGCTTTGACACTGCAGAAAGCCAAGAAGCTGCGAAAGCCCTAAGGGTTTCTGTCACAGTCACGAATGTTACCTTTCAGTAGGAAGTGGCATGAGTCATCAAAATGCTCCTTTGCTCTCTGTGTGTCTGTGGTTATGGAATCAGGTGGGATGTTTTCATACAGAAACCTGCTTTAGGAGTATTTATATGGATTTACACTAAAGTTTTGTGCCAAATCAAGATCTACTAAAGGAATAGTTTGACATTGTGAAAAAGTCAAAGTTGTGGATATTGTGGTGATTTTATTTCTTGGTTATAGATTTTTACACATTTTTATAAATACAAGCAATGTTCACACTTTAATTACGTGGCAAAGTCGCTGTTTTCTGCTCCTTACCCACAGTGACAGCTGCTATGACTGGTGAAACAAACACTGACATCATCACCCCACTTGCCACAGTCAAATAGTGCTTACTTCCTGAGATACTGTTTTTCTTACAGCGTCCATGGACCTGGAAGGTAATAAAATGAAACATAAATTAGATAATGGAAATTTAACTGGGGACTTGTTGTTCTCATTCTCCACAGCCTCTAATTCCTGTCCCTTATTCATGTCCACTAATACCTACATCCCAGCATGCATGAGGGGAAAGGAAAACAGCCTGCACAGGTCAGCAAGTTATCATACTGTTCTAACATAAAAACAGACGCCATGTATGTCTCATTTAAAGACTGAAAACCTTTTAAGTTATTCTGATTGATTTGTTGACTGTGAATATTCTAGATATTATGTGAGCATTCTGCATTTTTTGGCCCTGTACTCTCTCTATGAGGTACTGCACAAACTTTACCAGTCCAACAAAACAGTCTAACTACTATCTATCACTACTTAATGGTTTCTACCTTTCGACCCATGTAGATTGGTATGCCTACGATGATGACTGGGATGGCGATGCCCGCTATAAGGGAGATGACCACCGGCGCTCCGAGCAACATGCCCACCTGCCACAGAACTTTGCGGGTTTGCGACCATGGCTTCTTCCCCCAGAATGTGCATCCTGAGGGACTGAGCCAAACAGGAGACACATCAGGGAAAAACAAGAATTTCAAGAGTTCAAAATATTTCATGCACAGAGCTCATAAAAGAATCATAAAACAAACAGCATTTTTAGCCAAACTAGAGGTTTGGATCCTTGGATGACTCCTGGTCAGTGTGTTCATCACTTTCTTCCAGCCTGAAATATCTCTCTGATGGATTGCCATGGTTCAAAGGTTCATATATTGTAATAACTTTGGTAATTCCCCTTTTTGTAACAATCATCGGGTCAGGTTGTAATTTGTCCATACCTTGATTTTTTTGCAAATATCCATAAAACTAATTCTCCTCAACATGAACTTTGTTCCACTGTAATTATCAAACATTAGCATGATTACATGCTAAATTAAAAAGGTGAACCAGGAAAACACTACACCTGCTACACATCAGCATGGCAGTGTGAAAACATGCTTGATGTAAGCACTTAGCTCAAAGCTCAAATGTGCCTAACTACCACAAACTACAGACTCACAGAACTGCTTGACTGACTGCAGGCGTTTTTATTTTACACACACAAACAGTATGTGTGCATCCACATAGGTGGCTCACAGAAACATCACTTCCGTTGTTATGATCACAAAAACGTCATCATGATGTGGGTCATGACGCGTCACACTGCCTAAAATAACTCTGACACAAACATGAAACACTTATGAGTTATTACTATTTCAAGAAGTGCAGTAAATGATGTACAGCAACATGACAACATTGGTGGACTATCACATTATTGTTATTATATTATTAACCAAAATGAACAACCTCATCTGCATTTACCATTTTAGTTGAGCTTTATCTCCCTGAATTACAGTCATTTGCAATACAGATACTCCTTTATCTTACACACTGCTGTTAGAGAAATAGAAAATCAGATGCATGATTATTTAACTCTATTTACAGGGGGTTGCCACTCTGTCATCTGATGTGATGTTAGGTACAATAAATGTCGCCTTAAGTGTTACTACAATCTAGTATTAGCTCTCGGTGTTGTAGATTGCCTTGGAGAGCAGTGACACTGACAAATGCTGTTTGGTCTTAATCAAACAGCAATTAACTTGTAGAAAAAGCAGTGACAATTTAAGAACCACAAATAGCACCTTGGGGCTATGCTGTTTCTAAAAGTATGTGTTTATGTTACAGCTGCAAATGTCACTTCAGGGTTCTAATAGCCTGATTAGGGGTATTATGGTGAGGTATTATACTTGTCCTCTGTTGTTCTGAACTGAGAGATTTGCAGGCAAATGCTCAAAGCTTTGCCCTTCTATCATACGCTCACTGTAATTTGAAGTGTGAAAGACACACGAGAGGAGGGGTAGAGGGAAGAAGAAGTAGAGAAAGTGTAAAAAGATAACGCAATTCATGCAGATAGGCGAAAACGCTTTCTTAACTGATGAAATGAAAAATTCAAGCATATCCACACCTTTCATACACTGTGAAATAGACCCTGGCCAGCAGAGAGATTCATCTGTTTTTCAGATTTACCTAATCAGCTTTTAGCTACTCTTGTAACTTGAGTTTCTGCTGCATGGAAATATGGAGGCAGAAAGATGTGATTAATTGATGACAAGACAGCAGTGACTCTCTTCCAGGACTGGAAAAATCAATGGAAGCCCAGACGAACAGATTAAAGCAGCACAGCATCTAAACAATGACATATTGCATGAGCCTTGCTGACTGGACTAGTTTTCATCACCCTGGGTATTGCTTAGTAATGTATGGATGGAGTAATGGTGTGAACACAGTCATGCTAATTTATGCTAATGGTAAATTATACGTTCCAAAAACCAAGTTTATTATAGGGCCACAACTAATTAGCCTATTTCTAGCATTATTAATTACATGGCAAATATTGTTTAATTACTCATTTTGTCTAAAATAGAAAACAATTGAGGTGGCACAGTGGTAAAGTGGTTTGCATGGTAACCTCCCAGCAAGAAGATTGTGGGTTTGCCAAACTGGGGTATCTCTAGTTTGCATGTTCTCCCCCTTGTGTGTGGTGGTTTTCTCCAAGTCCTCCTGCCTCAGTAGAAATTTGTCATAATTTAATTGAAATTGCATTTTATTGTTTTAATGAGCTGAGCATCAAAAAGATCTACCTGAGGTAGTGCACGTCTGTGATCTCCTGCATACACAGCCAGCAGAACTGACAGGCACACACAGTGCAGTTCATTCGGTTACAGCTGCCATCGTTCGTCTTCATGATGTAGGCACCACAGCGAGGGCACGCTTTGATTTCCTCTGCATCTACAGCAACAGAGTAAAATTGGGCAACAAATTCTTCTCATCTAACTAACAGGGAATACATCTATTTCCTAAACTGTGGAACTATTCCTTTAATGGCCTGTGTTACTGTCCCTGGCCAATTTTGGTGTATTTAGGAAATTATCTCTGCACGAACATACTCCATCACTTTCTTGATTCAAAAGCCACAGGAGGCTACAACAAGGGTAACAGGAGCTGCCGGCCTCACCTCCTCCAGGTTCTTCATTGAAGACGTACAGCGTGGAGGCATCGTTGCCGCTTGAGGTGTGGCGGGCCCGCTGACGCCGTGCCTGGTCACATGTCTGGTTGGGGTGCCACAGCTGCCGACAGTGATAGCAGAACTCTGTGTCACATCCCTCGCGACCACAGCTCAGCTTGGGACACTCTGCACAGCCGTACGCTATCACTGCATAGCTGAGGAGAGAGATAAACTTCAGATACAAAATAACAGAGTAGACAGGATTAGTATATTTGATCCACAGAGTGGGATTTATTGTTGCTCTTTGCTACAGGAGACCTCAACGGGCATGATGGAGGCTTCAATCCAGATTGTCTCCCTACTCACTATTCCACTCTATAGCGACGGTTTCAGTTAAATGTCACATCTTTGGTCGACTTAGCAGAACATCTAAGAAAAGATAAAAGTAGAATTCTCAAATGTCTTGCTCTCCTTGTACTGTTTCACTGTTCATCCTTGTGAAACACGCTGAATTGTTCATTGTTGTCTTTGCTCACAAACAGCACAGTTGACAGTGAGTCACAATTCAGAGATACAACTATCTGTGGGACTGATTCCCAGAGTTCAACACCTGAATCAGAAATAATCCCATCCTCAGATCTTGAGGAGTCATTATGATGAAAATGAGGCGCTTGACACCTGTGAATCTCATCTCGCCCCCCAGAGGCGATATTTGCATATTTTTTTCTTATATTCAGAAGCTCGTGCGACTAAGGATCAAACAGAAGTCAAAGTAACAGTAAGTGATTAGGATCCAAGCAGTTCTGCTCTGCTGAGAAATATTAAAAAAGGTTTTTTCCTTTGACAACTCCCACCTTATGTGGTTTTCACGTTTATATGAAAGGTATATCAGATATATCAGACAGGGTGAAGGTCACACACACATAAGAGGATAATTAGACTGCTGCATGGTTTCCACGTTGCCGTCAAATTAAATTAGAAGCGAATGTATCTAATTTTCAAGTCAAACACATTTTGGCCACACAACAAAATCAGTGTGGACCTAAAGTTGTTTCTTTAAGAAGGAACTAACAATAACTGGATTGGTTAAAGCTTAATCTTAAGAGATGTTTAAAGAAGTGCTGACAACGTAACAGGCTGCTGGCATCTCTTAAATTAATCAAATTTTACTTAACATACAGTAATGTACTTATTTCTTGCCCCTATAGCACATATATTATAGGTAGTTTTAGTAAAGCATTTTAGAAAACATATGCTTATAGACGTTTGTATTCTTAAAGATCCGGACATATTTTAAGGCAACTAAAACATTTGTTTTGAATAATAACTTGGGTCTGATATACTTTTTTCTACAAAAAGTTTAATTACTAGGTTAAAACTTCTCCTTTTTTCCTACATTGAAAAATCCAGGACTACTGCCGCAAACTCAAGCTTGTATGAGCACATCTTAAACTCAAGCAATGCAGCAAAATTACAAAATGTGCAGAGGTACCATATTGCGCATAAAAGTGTGTGGACACACACACACGCACACACAGGCAACAGAAACACACGTTTTGCCGCAGTTTCTTAGAGCCAACATAATCTCCAGCTAAGCTTCTGTCTTTAAGACCCTGAGGAATGTGTATATGTTGAGAACCGGTTGAATACATAAACCATAACTAGGAACAACCAGTTTACATAAAGGGTCAACACTTCACTGGTTCTTTTGCATGGGAACTATCAGTCGTTTAAAATGTTGAATACCACTAACCTCCAGAGCACTTTTAATCTCAAAATATGCCAAACGTTCAGTTGATTTGTTGTAGCTACTTTAGAAATCAGATCTCTTGTTTTTTTGTGTTATATTTAATTTCCCACAAATTGGTTTATTGATTTTTTTGTTCCACTCATTCATCACGAGGGCTGTGAGTACTGACAGTCGGGGAGACAGACAGTCTACCACTGAGCCCTGACCCTGGTGCATACATGCTTGTGACCACAAATATCAGAGAACACACACTCGTAACATGCACTCACACATGCACACACACTATGATTTCCCATCAGCATCCCTATCCTGTTACCTTAACATTAAGGTGATATGGCAATAGATCCATGTTTCTGCATATTGTAAACAAGAGCAGAAAAGATGATCCTTTACTCAGAACATGTTCTGTGGCTATGTTACATTGTTGTATATTGAGACTGCTGCCTCTGGAAAAAAACAAAGGATTTTCCATGTATGATTTATGACTATGTCCTAGATCGATTCTGCAATGAAATTACATTTGAGTTGTGCTTTAAACATCTCTACACGACATGATGTAATCCACATTTCAGCCAGTTGTCCTCAGGGAGCAAGAAAAACTGTAAAATGGCCCCAGAAATGCCAGGCACATCACCAATAACAATTTGAAAGTATTACTGTAGTAAACTGATATAATGCTGAATCCTTCCTGTAATGGAATATGTATTTGGTGGTAAATTTAGATGGGCTTTTGAAGAATTGTACTTAGAAAGGGAAAGAGGCCTCCGTGCTGTTTGCAAAGTATATTGGTCGCATCAAAAATGCAACAGCCTTGGGAAGTATGAAAAACTCAAACAGAGCTTTCACTAGATGTCAGTTCTTTTTTTCAAAGCCCAATCAGTCATTCTGACACTGAAAACTGCTTCGGTGGTTGGATGACAGAGTTTGATGAGGGCTGTCATACTGTAGCACTGGACTGGGGCTCTAACTTTTTACTAGGTAATTTATTGCAGTATACTGAATTGCTTACTGTGTCACTCAAGATGTCAATAAAATTATATTTTTCTGCAAGTTTAGATCTAGAGAAGCTATTATTTTAATTATCTAAGTCTTACTTTCTATCCTATTAAATTATCTTCTCTCTGTGTTATCAATTAACTCTACATGTACTAAAATGACTGCATGAAATTAAAAGAAAACCTTTTCTAGTATAAATACTGTTCATGTGGTGGTATAGGTTAAATTCTCACCTGCAGTCAGGTGCAGGGCACCAGCGCGTATCTGGATCAGCAGCCAGAAAGCGCCGCAACTGGTACTCCTCAAACCGCTCCAGCAGTGCCCGGTCATCCAGGATGGCACGAACATCTAGTGGCGCCAGTGTCTCAGGGCACTGTGGGCATGCGATGCCCACCCGGCTCTCTGATATCTCAATGCGCAGGTACTGGCGGAGGCAGTCGGAGCATGCCCGATGGGAACAAGAGGTGAGTCGCGGGAAGTGGCAACGCGGTTGACTGAGCAGGCACAGTGGGCACTCCTCCAGGTGTTCGTCCAATAGCTGCTCGTGGCTGGACGAGGAGAGGGACAAGACTCCAGTGGAGCCGCTGCTGACCCCGCCCACGCATTCAGCTGTGGCGGCACCATCCTCACCAGCCTCTGCTGCTGCTTGCGGACCTCCTCCTTCTCCTCTTTCTGCTCCTGAAATTCTTGATTCTCCAGCCTCTTCTGCTGTGAGGTTCAGGTCCTGTAAACAATTAGACAGCTGATGATTAACCAAATATTTAAAAGGGTGAAACTGAGAAACAGCAGACTTGTGAGAATACTGTACTACTGTCACAAAAAATATTTTATTCTAAAAGGCAAGAAATAAATAACATATGTAACAACCTCACATTTCTACTGAAAATCAACATGTGTGTGTCTCTGTGTGCATGTAGGAGGATACTTACTGTATTATCTTTGGTCTATTTGGTTTCTTGGCAACATAATTTCTAGAAATTACCAGTAAATTAAATAAACACTCTAATGGGTATGAGCTATAACAGGGGAGAAGGAGAAAGCAAGCAGAAGGTAATAAGCCAGGTTAATGATTTACAGCCTTTCTTCAGGTATATTTCAAATCACCAAAATGTTTAAAACCTACCTGTAAAATCTATTTAAATTAACAACAGCAAATAAATATTTGTGTTACTATTTTCTAACTTTAATTGCACAGTGTGAAAGAACCACAAAAAAACATAAGTAAGCAAGTAAAATTTCCATTAAAATAAAAAAAAATCTGCCTGTGTCTTTACAAAGCCAGCATGACCTATAAACTCAAAATAGGCTTCTTAATCGATTTTGTAAAATTAGAGCTGGACCATATACAAACCACTCCCAGACAGTAGTAACAGTATTGGGAGACACATCCTCACCTGCTCTGGATGCTCGCTTGGGGTCAGAGTGATGGCCACCTCCTCCCTGGGCCAGGTTTCCACAGACTTCTCGGGCCTTGGCTCCGATTTGGGCTTTCTGCTGAAGAAATTTAGGAAGCTCAGGGGCCCCGTCTGCTGCTTGGGCCTCTTCATGGTTTAGGACTAGAGCAGGAGCAGCAGCTGAGGAGGGCAGGCCAATGACCATGAGCAGGATGCAAAAGTGTGTGTGTGTTTGAGTGTGTGTGTGTGTGTGTGTGTGTGTTTGTGTGTGTGTTTGTGTGTGGGTGAGCAAGCGCAGTGAGCTCTCACGGCTCAGAGGCTTGGAGCTGGGCTGTTGCTTTCCTACACGAGGGAGGAAGAACATGAGAGATAGAGAGGGCGATGAGGAGGAGGAGGTAATCCCTGCCCAAGGGGAACATCACTAATTTGGAGCCTTTCCAAGGTCTGGTCATGTGGTTTACTTTGTTTTCTTCCTCCTTCACCTCCACTGCAGTTCCCTTGGTCCGAGCTAGACCTGAACTGGCCGACTGCCCTTCATCATTTCAGGCCTCCTCTTCACTGGCAGCAGCCCCCTAACATGGAACCAAAAATGAAAAACCAAAGTGAATCAGAAATGATGGCATGTGCTCTGTTCTCTGGAGGCATGTTGCTATTTTATATATTGTTGAATAAAACGCCCCCACATAAAAAGTGGAGCTGCTGAAAGCATCAGAGGTTTGGAGATAAGTCCACATTACTATTGATAACTTTTAGAAGAATTGTGAAGATTTTATTATATTGACACATGTCACTGTGATTATTTTTGAACTGCTGGACATTTTTTCCCCTCTTCAGGCCTCTAAATTACTATCTAAAGTTATAACTACTAAACAGAGATGGCTTGAGAGGTCACAAGTAAACATGGCTTTTCTTTAAGGGATCTGCACTAGATCACCAGGATGTCCATATTTAATTTATATATTTTTTCATAAAAAATAAAAAAAAAAACAATCCACCTGTCTGCAGTCACAAAAAGGTTAGAAGAAGAGGAAAGCAGGGAAAATCTTTTGCTATTGTATAAAATTATAGTTATTTTCCTCACGTTGCTCAA
Source organism: Mastacembelus armatus (assembly GCF_900324485.2). NCBI lineage: Eukaryota > Metazoa > Chordata > Actinopteri > Synbranchiformes > Mastacembelidae > Mastacembelus > Mastacembelus armatus. The sequence goes on from NC_046656.1 coordinate 12,598,846, forward strand.
ATCTTTGCTTATTCTTTGTAAATGTACAAGAGATTTCAGTCCCAAGCCACGGATTGCTTCATTACATTATTTGTAGTCACGGTCGCTTTTGAACTTTGGTTTTCCTTTGAACATTTTTATATGGAAAATCCTTTCTCTGCATGAACCTGTAGGCACATGGATATAAATATTATCTATCTCTTTTTCTGGCTTTAAATTTATAGCCTCGCAAAAACAGAGAGCCCCATCTGTGCTATGATGTTTTGTTTGTTTTAGCTTCATCCCTGCTAATAACCAATTCATACTTAATTACAAAACTGTTCCACATGATGACAAGCCATCTTTTTCTTTTCCTTTCAGCTGCTCCCTTCAGGGGTCGCCACAGCGAATCATCTGCCTCCATTTAACCCTATCCTCTGTATCCTCCTCACCCACACCAACTATCCTCATGTCCTCCTTCACTACATCCAAGAACCTCCTCTTTGGTCTTCCTCTAGGCCTCCTTCCTGGCAGCTCTAACCTCAGCATCCTTTTACCAATGTATTCACTGTCCCTCCTCTGAACATGTCCAAACCATCTCAATCTGGCTTCCCTGGCTTTTTCTCCAAAACATCTAACATGAGCTGTCCCTCTGACGTACTCATTCCTGATCCTATCCATCCTCGTCACTCCCAGAGAGAACCTCAACATCTTCAGCTCTGCTACCTCCAGCTCTGCCTCCTGTCTTTTTCTCAGTGCCACTGTCTCTAAACCAGACAACATTGCTGGTCTCACCACTGTCTTGTGCACCTTTCCTTTCATTCTTGCTGACACTCTTTTGTCACACATCACACCTGACACTTTCCTCCACCCGTTCCAACCTGCTTGCACACGTCTCTTCACTTCTTTTCCACACTCTCCGTTGCTCTGGACTGTTGACCCTAGGTACTTAAAATCCTCCACCTTCTTCACCTCTACTCCCTGTAACCTCACCGTTCTACTTGAGTCCCTCTCATTTACACACATGTACTCTGTTTTACTGCGGCTAAGTTTCATTCTTCTCCTTTCCAGAGCAAACCTCCACCTCTCTAGATTTTCCTCCACCTGCTCTCTGCTCTCACTACAGATTACAATGTCATCTGCAAACATCATGGTCCACAGAGATTCCTGTCTAACCTCATCTGTGAGCCTGTCCATCACCACAGCAAACAAGAAGGGTGCTCAAAGCCAATCCTTGGTGCAAGGCTCCATCCTTACACGATGACAAGCCATAATATGTATTAACTAGTGCCTTCATTCTCTTCTAAGGTTTTGTCATACATCTTCAGACATGAGCAATAAGGTCACAGCCATGAGCCACAAAGAGCAGATGGATGAGAGCATTGTGAGTGGTTTGACAGGGGGTGTGTGAGGCAGGGATGAGGGAGGGGGAAGGCAGGAGGGAGGTGGTTATAGACAGCACAGACTACTCATTCTGTCTCCATTAGGCAGCAGCAAGCTTTCATAATCAGGCCTAGAGAGCATGAGGCGATTCACGCAGACCAATTAAACCAACTGTATGCATATCTGTACTATCTCAAATCTAACCATAGAATATGGCATGAGATATGACCAGACATCATCATCTGTTTTCACCTCTAAAAGCATTTCACATTCTCTAACTCTGTAACTACAAATAAAGGAAAATCTACGATGCTGGAAAGTTATGTGTTTTTATATGAAATCAGCTGCAATGGCCAGAAGGAGGATGTAGATACAGAAGCTGCGATATGTTTCATCATTTTTTGAACAGGGACACACAAAGAATTAAGATTTTATGTAATGCTGTAGTTCCTAATTTTCCTTCCTGCATAGAGACACAGACCTGGAGTTGTGTTTGTATTACAGCCTTGTACATGGGTTAAAATCAACATTAAAAGCAAACTCTTTTTGCAGCAGCACATCATTATAGAGTATATAGTAATTTAAGAGTAAAGAAAGGCCATTTCTTGCCCTTTGAGACGTTGGCACCATAAAGTGATGATTAGCGTGGTCATTTTAGATGCATGGTTTTTCCCCACTGTAGCTCTGCTAAAAATAATGCATCTCTGGGAGATTTGACCGGGATGTTGCTGAGACAGTTTTGCCAACACATCACAAAATAACAATATGGGTACACATTGCAAACAGCTGTTTGTTTACCACTATGTTTGTTTGTCTAGTGGTAATGTATTTTTGTATTATACTGACTCTTAAAACAACATTAACGTTTGTGCAAAAGAAATAAAGGGTCTTCTCTGAAATCTCTTAAAAATGTACAATCCAAATATTTAAATACAGTAAAAGGCAATACACTACACACCATTAAGAAGGTCAAATGCCAAATTCAACAGGTTGCTAACAAACTGAATAAGAGATAAACCTATAAAGATATTAAAATGATAAACTGATATATGATGGATATTGTGATAAAACTGGCCCTGATCTAATTCCAAAAAACTAAAAGAACATAAATGGACTAGATGACTAATTTGTGAACACAGTTATATGTTTATATGTTATAACACACATGTGTACAACGCAGAGGATACAATGACAAAGTTGCAGCTTTGGTATTCATACAGTACAATTATAAATTCCCACATGTGAAGATGTGAAAAGCACATACCGTCTTCAGGGTGTATCTGTGCCTACACACTCAGACACACACTGGTACACTGAGTTCCCATAAACATAAAAAAGGCAGTAACTCTAAACAGACAGTTCATCTGAAATCAGTTCATACAAATTCATACACATGATATAAAAACCAGAACCTACACAGTAAAATTGACTTTAGACTAATTTATTTAAGTACAAAGTTTGATATTTTGCTAGAAACACAACTGAATTTTACTCAATGTTTTCACCATATGTGAACATATATGTATTTAATTAATTTAAGGACAAAGCTATACTCTACATTGTATTTCTCTGCTAAATGCTAGTAAACCATGGTGTGTTTTGGCATGAAAGAACCAAATGTGACTGGCTATGGTCCATACATAGTTGCCAGATTTGACCAGGATTTAGAGGCTCAGACTCGATTTGCACTGAGAATCAGCTCCAATTAACAATACAACTCAGACTAGTTTTCGACTTGATAATCAGCCCAAATAGTTAATTTGACCTGGGACAATTGCTTTTTTTTTTTCTTCAACAACTACTATAAATCATCCACATACTAGATCATGTTCTTTCACTTTAAACTGTCCTGCTCACAATCTGTACTTAGCACTGTTACATCATCAGCATGTTAAACCAGATCATCAATCCATCAAAAACAGCAGAAATAAACATTGCAGACATCTGTACGCACCAAATGCTATCATGGACATACACGATTGAACTGTGTGAATACAGCGAGAAGTGTCATAAAAAGCTTTTAGATAATGACATGCTGAACAGTCATCATAACATCATAACAACAAAATAATCACAAAACATCAAAAGCTGAAAGACTGAGCTTGGTGAACCTTATTGACACATCAAAATGTCAGCTATTGCAAAGACATGTTCGTAGACAAACAATTTTTTGTTTACTTGGTCATTGCAGCTGCCAAATATTGGCGAAATGTGTATAAATTATAGTAATAGTGCAGTAGCCATCATTTTTCTATCGTCTTTTTCTTAATACACTCAAGCTAAGATTCATATAGATTCAGTGAAGTGTTGTAACAAGTGTGTAACAACCTTATGTGATGTTGGCACACATATTATGGGATTGCCTGGATTCCATTTAATATTTCAAGGGGAAAGTGCAAGCGACAGCTACCAGTGTCATTCACACCCCTAAGTCAAAAAAACACTGTGTGTCAATCTCTGTCTACTGATTTCAAACACAAATAAAACAGCATGGCTACAAAATAATGAAACATGCCCTTGTGTCTAAGATATGTTAACAATTCTTAAAAAGTATTATGTTAAACAAACATTATGACCTCTCTCTAAATATATACAGTGGTTAAACAACGAGTAGGAGTCTGGTGTTCTTTCATGTCCCTCAGACAGCTCAAAAGAACACAATTAACAACCCGAGCGATGAAGGCAGATGCTGCTCAGGAAGATAAAGCACACCTACACTTAACTGTTTTCTTTTCTCTTACATGTATATGTGTGTGTGTGTGTGTGTGTGTGTGTGTGTATACAGTACACTAAAATGCTCCTGGGCCCACAGACACAGTCGAAGATTTGACCTCCTGTCTTTACGCTACAAGATGCCGACTCTCCTTTGATGTTTCATACTTCACCTTCCCCTCTGGAAAACTTTCGCCACAAGGAATGAGAAATCCAGCCTTTACAGGAATTCAAATTCTGAAGGCGTCTCGAGGGATTACAGCGAATTAAAGTACAACTACAAAATCTGTCCTAGAACTTTCTTTCTTTGCCAGAGAACAAATACATCATGCTGCATTTATGTGGAAATTCTAAATATCCAAATAACTTTGAACAAAAGTGTTCAGACTTCATTACGCTGTCGTACTAGTACAGATGTTTATGAGTAAAACTGCGAAGTGAATCAGAACCTTCTGCCACACCTAGTCCTTCTAAGAGGTAAATAACCACTGGGGAATAAAATCAGTTATGTTGAATTGGGTCCCACAGGAGACGTCAGGAGAAAAATAACCCACTTAAGTCCTAAAAGACAAATCCTACTGAGTAACCCTGCAGTTTTACTGTAGCGGGGGGTTTTAATTTATAACACACTAATGTGTTATAAAACACATTTTCTGAGCTCATTTCATTTTGACCAGCCGACTGAATTTATAATAAGATGATTCATTTATAGCTGTTTTATGGATTAGTTGTCATTATCAATCATTCATGAAGGAATAAGGGAAAGGTACTATAAATCATGCAGCTCTCAACATTATGAGAGTCTTTAGGATGAATAGGTGGACATTCCCTCTCATGCTGAAGCTAAGTTTAACAAGCTGGCTTGGGAACTTGTGACCTGCTCGAGCAGCTCACGACTTGACGTTACAGCAAGCAAAGAACGCAATACCAAGAGACGACACAACTTCCATCAGCTATTTACAAACACAGATCTTCAGCAGCACACCTCAGCCTTAATTCACAGCAGCAAAGCCTCATTTTGAATTTATTTCCAAAAGGCAAAAGAAATCCAATCTCTTGGCCCACAGCATCACCAGACACTTAACATAATGCATAGAGGCTTTGGCTGGAGTCTTTCTATTTTAAACTTTCTGACATGATGCAGCGTGCTGATCACACACTAACTTCTGTCTGACAACAAAAACAGCTCTCAATCAATGACGTTTCAACAGAAAACAAAACACAGTTTTGACATATAGTAACCAAAGTGGTTATTCTGCTTGTGCTGCTTATGCACATGTATACTATCATTAATTAATAACTCTTGTTATTCTACAGGCAGTAGACTAAAAACACATGAACTTCGAGGGACTGACGGTTTTGAGGGACCGTTACATTCGAACGGTGCAGATGGTTGGGTCAGTGTGAGGAAAACATGAGATTATATCAGACCTAATCTGTCCTGTTTATTACGTGGACACGTCAATGAGGCATCAAATCAAACTGTTTGCGTTCCTTTAATCCGGACAATAAGTAACGCAACGCTGTAGGTCGTGAATGAACTTCTGACTGAACACAGCATTTCTGACTACACGTAGGTTAGAGCTGGTGGTATGGCACTCCTCTTGATGACAGATGAAATGTCAATGACAAATAGGATTATTACACAACCAGCATCTGCTCTGAAGTGCTTTCCCCGCCTTTAAAATGCCAAACAGAAAACACACTAATCACATTTTATTTTTTGGGGGTGGGGGGTGTTTGTCCTTTGAGTGAACTGACTTATCACTGTATTATCTCCTCAGTTTGGAGGCGTTTTCCAGGATGACAAGGTGTTGAAAAAAAAAAAAGGCTAGTTTTCAGCTTGATGTTCAGTTATGCCTCAGTGGAGGGAAACCTGATGATACGACCTTATTAAATATCTGTTCACTGGACACAAGCCCACATCAGCAATGCGGGTTTCAGAGAGTGACCTCAGTCTGCCCACACACAGTGCTGTCCTCCGCGGCATCCCTGACCAAAATATTCTGTTTCTGTACCATGTGGTGTTCAACATGGGGTCTTACTGGCCTCTAGCAGCAAGCAGATTACTTTATGATATTATGACAGCAAAACAAAGGATTAGTTTTGATATGATATCATATCACTATACCCTACATTTCATAACAGAGCTGCAGGTCTTTATAACACACTGTTATAGCCATATGTTCTAACCCTAAATAAAAAAGTGTTATTCAACCAATAATATGGATAGGCCTACAGGCTGTATGGTGTGGATGCAAGTGTAAATTAAAAGTGTGATAAATAATACCATACACACTCAGACACGCGCGCGCACACACACACACACACACACACACACACGCGCACACACAGGCACACAGACACACACAAAAATATTTACACACTTTCCACAAATCCAATGGAATCGTTTTAAAGAGAGAGGTCTGCTCAGTGCATCAGTGCTATCGCAGGGAGTGGCATGTTTAATAAGCTACGTGTTCGCGTTCACCTCCACCTCCCTGTTTCCCAAAGGGACACGGGGAAGAACAACAGCAGAGCCGTCTAAATGCGCATTTTAAAGTTTGCTCAGGCAGCAGATAAAACGCACAATAATTTCTATTACGTAAACGGTATCTTACCTCTCTGCACGGCGCCTTCTCGTTGCAGCGTAGAATTGACAAGTGACTCCTCCCCTCGAGGACCAAACAGTAGCACAGAAATCTCTCCCGAACCTCGTCTCCTCCTCTTTCACCGCTGCTGTAAGGAAAAATACATCTGAGCGACGAAAGGCTGCAGAGAGGGCGGGTACGATGGACAACACGGGTCCGGTGCAGGAGAAGGTCGAGGAGAGGAGACCCGCGGTGAGGAGAGCCTTTCCTCCGGGTCCAGCAGCAGACTGATGGGGGGGGGCACACTGCAGCCACACGAACCAATGAGGTGACGCAGAATCAAAGGAACTCCTATTCATAAATGCCCAGGCCTATAACAAAAAAAAAAAACAAAAACTGTGGTTCACACATTTTTATCAGTGTATTTGTATTAATTAATATTTAATTAATATTTGTCCTTGGAATAAACAGAAAACTCCAATCCAGTAAAATCACATCCAACTGCACACAAAACAATGTTTAGGATGATGGAACTAACATTGCAATTTTACTGTAATTTTTACTGTATTACATGTGTATTTATTTAAAACAAATTCAACCTTAGGAGCCAAATGTTCTGATGGGTGTTACCTACCATGCAGTCATGTATTCTGCATTTACCAAATGAAAACAGAAGCTCATTTCAAGCCTCTTTACAACAAAGAGATTCACTGTCATTAAAGTTTCCCATCCTTTGGTCAAATGCAGATGTGATAAAATGTCAAAAGAGGTGGGAATTTTTTTTTTTTTTTTCTATTTAGAGTAACAATTTCTGCTCTTTTAGCGACTGTTTTATAATTGTATTATCTTCTTAAAATTTCCACTGGGCTCTCAGTTTCTGTTTTCAAATTTAAAAACATGAATATAAGTAGTGGATTTTTATTCTTCATCATTAAAAAGTTATAGAAAATCTACACTTTTCTGGTTTCAGTCTCACAGTAGACTAGTGTCTGCTGTCTGTGGGAGCTAAAACTATGATTTGAAGCAGGTAGTTAAATTGTTTTAAGACCGACTAAATTGTCTGTTTAAATAACAGACGCACAGATCCTAGAACAGTAACGAAATTTAGTCACGACGATCTTAAAGGGGCCGTTTCTGTTATTACCTTTAAGAACTACAACTACATAGATTCAGTGAAGTTCACCAACAGGAAACTGTTTTCGGAAACGGAAACACCGAACTAAACGGAAATGTGTGCACGTTCCAGTCAAGATAAACTCCACCGGCAACATTAAAACGTCCGGTAAGCGCCCCTGGCCTTCAGAATAAAAGCAGCAGAGAGCCTCAAGCGATCCAAACATTGTTGTGAAGTAGGACTACTCGCTAACAATGACATTTAAATAAACGGTTTACTAAATACTATTATTAGTAGGTTATTTTGTTTTTTTAAATGCAGAGATCATGCAGTTACTACTGCAGTTGAATACTCCAGGATTTTCAAATTGAAATAATCATTTTACAGGCAGAATTTTTATGATTTTCCCCCTACACAGCACACTAAAGGATTCAGTAAAACTAAAATAAAGTCGACGATTATTAACAGCATAATACGTGCAGTTTGTGCTTACTTTAGGTCTTTATTAATGGCGATGACGCTTTTATTCGGAAAGGAGCAGCCCGGAAGTCTTATTGTTGTTGCTGCTGCTGGATCAGAGGCGAATCTGAAAATCAATTAAGTTATGAAAAATACCATTAATTGCCTTTCTTTGTCACCGCAGCTCATGAAGAAATGGCGGCTCTCCAGACGGTGTACATTTGAGGAAAAACACTTCGCATGTAATGGCGCGTATTCAAACAATAACAACCAACTCAGTCGACAGGAATATGTTCGTTTTTTAGGTAAGTTAGCAGATAGCTACCTAGTGGACTTGACATTAGCTACTCGGCTAATTTAGCTGCAGCTTAACCTATTTAGCCATGGCTACTTGTCACTTAGTCCTAAGTGCTTAGCACTGTTTATCCCGTATTTTGCTGACATGTCGTGTTAGCATCAGCTAGCTGCACGCAGTGTTATGTCAGGGCATGTTTTTAGCTGACTCGCTTGGTTGCTCTCTGGCGGAGAGACCAGAGCTAATGTGCTAGCCTTTTTGCTAAAATACCTTGATGTTTAGCTATGTAACAGCGGATTTTGTGTTTGTCTATCGTGTAAGTGGCCTACACCGGTTCCTAAACTATAGCTACATATTTAAAGACTATATATACATTTAAAGACTTCAGTGTTTTGAAATCTTCGCTAAGAGAGGGTTTTCATACATAAGAATAAACTTAGGTTATAGTATGTTAATTACGCCGTGTCGTATCCACCATCTGGCTTCATTGGGACGCAGAGATTTGCTGATAATGATCGATAACACTGCAGTAAGACACTCAGTCAGTGACATGCATCGGTGGTTCATTAGCAGAAATGTTTGAACACAGGGCGTGAAGCAGCTACTTATGTTACAGTCAAATGACTGAGGTAGTTTAGCTGTGCAAGAGTCTATGTATTGTTTCAGATTTAACACCATCACTGTTTGCTACACACATTGTTGTCTAGTTATAAATATATACGATATTATATGCGATATTCTTTTTTTATAGGTAGACTTCATTATGAAATGATTTGTTTAATTGGTTAGTTGATGAACAGAAAATTAAATGGTAACAAATCCATTTATCGTTTGAGTCTTTTTGTTTTTGAGGAACATGTTAAATATTTGCTGGTTCCATCTTCTCAATTTGCTGATTTCTCTGTCTTTTATGACAGTAGAAGATATTTGTGTGGTTTTGTGTTGTTCGTCAGACAAAACACATAATATAAGCTGTCAAATCCCATTAATGCTATCTGAGGGTTGTAAATGTGTTATGGCAGATCTCAAGATGTATGTGTCTCCGGTCTTGCATCTGTAGAAATTCTGAAGAACATTTTGGAAACGCATGAGGATGAGCTGATGGTTGTGGAGGTCTGCGAGAAGACGTTGCAAAAAAGAGAGAGGTTGACTGGAAGATGCCAAGAAAAAAACAACAGAATCCACAGCCAGTCAAGTGTAAGTATTCATAGGTTTTCTTAAAGCTGATTGACAAACAAGTTGCTCATGTCTGTACCTTAACAACTGACAGGCCTTCTGAATATTGGAGTGGTTGATTATTATATGTCCTCTTGCTCTGTTCACATCAGGGCACCAGAGATTGCAGTGGTTGAAGGGATTGAGTACTGTATCAAGTAATGGGTTAGGGGTTTACTTATTCATTTTTCATTACATTTATTCACCTATCAGAATATAATGAACAGACAAGCTAAGGAGATATGATTGTTACTTACTGCTATGAGTCATCGTCGTACCAAGGATATTTGTATGTGTATTCATTTTTTTGTCCCATTCTAATTGGACCTACCTATTAAAAAAACATCCTACACATGCATGATATATTATTGTTATTATGTCAGATGCTAAACCAGTAGATGTAGCATGAGGCTGGTTTTCCATGGTCCTTGATGTGGCCTTAAAATGTTTTTTTGCAGAGAAAGGAAGTCTGTGAAAATAAGTGCAAACAACAAAGAAATGACCTTTCTTGTAACTTGTAGTGAAGTGATACTAATTTAATGTTGTTGGCTGCCTCATTTCTATGACTAGTGGATTCTGAAGATGGTGTAGCCATAGAAGCTCCAGGAAACCTCACCTTAGACACAGACTTTCTTCTTGGACAAGACCTTGAGTTTTGTGATCCTGATCATGACAGCAAGATTCTAGGCCTGGAAAGGTTCTCAGGTTGGTAATCTATTTTTTAAAGTTATAATCCAGTACATTTTAGATCTAACCACACATTGTGGCTGCTCTGTCTTGATGGTGCAATATTTAAAACTGATCCGCTGACAAAAAATATACAATCACCAGTTGAACACTTAATGTGAAGCAGAAGCAGCAGGAAATGTTTGGTTGGCATCATGGTTACCTTACAGTAGTACAGCTCTGATATGGCTTTAGGTATGAATATTAAATAGCAGGAAGGTAAAATGATGAGTATCAATGCTTGATGGGGAAAAATAACTGAACATAAGTATTGACAGTTATTTATCAAACATAGAAAAATCTGTCCATTTGCCTTGAAGTAGGCCATGTCCGTCAAAGGTTTCAATCAAGGTTTTTTCTTTTAGTGTCTCACTTTTCAAATCTTCCATACTAACTATATGGTAAATCTGTTGATTATACAATACTGCCTAGTCATTAGAGTACATTTCAGTTTAGTCCACAGTTTGAACTACATCTGCTCGGAAAGAATAGTCTCATGTTTTGTGTAAGCCCTCATATCCACTTCACAACATTACCATGAAAACATGGAATGAATCAAAGATGTAAATTTGTTAAATTGTTTTAATGACTTAACCACTAAAGGAAATGTAGCAGTGGCCTAATTTATGAAGTGGTTTCACTACAGAGAGTACTTTTAGGGTTTTACCATTTGTTTCTTAGTGATGAAGTGTAGCCCCTCTGTGCCACAGTAAGAGAAATGGAACTACCAGCTCATATTTCCCAGTATGGCTCTTTGTCAGACAGAGTGGTCTGAAAAATGGAAAAGTAGAGAAATGAGCTGAGACACCATTATTATATAAGGGTCATAAAAATAGGACCATTACCATCAAGGACACCATTATAACAGGGCATTTATTCATGATGATGATGATGATGATGATGATCATCATCATCATCATCTGCTGCTGCCTCTGCTCCCACTACCCCACTGCCATTATTGTTTCCCCCTCATCATCATCATCATCATTATCATCATCATCAGCAGCAGCAGCCTTACCATTATAGTCATCATCATTATCATTAGGCTTGGTAATCATCCATGAGGGTTTCCATGGGGCAGGGTATAAAAGGGCAGCTTCAGCTCTTGCCTTCCTCACATCCTGCCTGGGCATCTGTGAAGGAGGAAGGTTTCTCCTGGCTTGTTTGCCGAATAAAGCCTGAGAGCACTGTGTCTTCAAGTTGTGATGCGTTTCTGCCTTCTAGGAAATGGGATTTTCTTCTATGTCTTTTTGTTGTTTGAAAACCTTACGTTAAAACACAGGTGGCTTTGCTGGTAGGACTGTGAGTATCATATGTTACTGTTTCTCTGAAATCAATCTTTATTACTTTTGAAGAGGTTCTGGATGTTGTAAAGTTACTTTACTGGGGGTGAATAATATTAAGGGGCATTTTCAGGAACTGGTGGTTAATTTCTCTATTTGTTGATATAAGTCATTGACATCTAACAAGATTTTTCAACAAGGTACTGTTTGAATGGCATGAGTGCTATTAGGTGTCTGATTTTTGATTATTTATGTGGAAGTGCCTCAGTAGAGCTCAGCAGTATAAATATAAACCTTCTTGTGATATGGTGTAGATTCAATGAGCAGTAGTACAGTTACGTACCACTCTTATTTTGTTATCCGCTGAGAATACATTGAGTGAGTGTTCAAAACGTGTGCAGTGTTTGGAAACACATTTTTGTTTGTTTCCTACACAGAAGTAGCTGCTGAGATCGGTTTCTCTGTGTATCCTCTGGGTGATGAGGAGAGTCCAACCTACAGCCAGCTCAGCATGGAAAGTGAAACAGACAACTCTCGCAGCACAACTGACAATGGGAGGGAAGACGACGGCCGAATAGTCCAGTCCGAGCCCAGTTTTCCTCCCTACCTGTCGTGCAGGGGCTGTGGCCAGCTCCGTGATGAACCTCTGGGACCTGGCATAGACCTCGTTGGTCCATACTGCCTTAGGTGCTGTAAAGCCTCCAGAGATGCCAAAAGTACAGATTTCTGTTCAGCTTTCGTAGGCATCAGCGGGATTCGCTCAGGGTCCCAATCACAGCTTGATGGTGAAGGCATGGGAAATGGGGTGGATGACAAAGCCCTGGCAGCTGAGGACAAGTCACCAAAACTGCACTCGTGTCATCTCTGCGGCTTCTCCTCACGCTACGCCAACCACGTGAAGCGACACATGAAGACACACAACGGGGAGAAGCCCTTCAACTGCCCCCTCTGCACTTATGCCTCAGCTCAGCTGGTGAACCTGCAAAGACACCTGCGCATACACACTGGGGAAAAGCCCTATAAATGTGACAGCTGCACATTTGCCTGCAGTTCTCTTGGCAATCTCAAGAGGCACCAGCGCATGCATGTGCCCTCTGCAGGGGTGAGACATGATACCCCACCACAGCCTGCCAGTGGCCAAAACAGTCTGAAGAGGCATGTGACTGGGCAAAGACCCAACAGTGAAGAGCCTGCTGCTTCAGCCAAGGGTATTTATGTTTTTATAAAATCTTTACCTTACCTTAACTACTGTTTTATTTCATTCTGTACCAATTATCATGACCCAGGTTGTAGATAATAACTCAATATTTCATGGTTTTGTGGCATTTCAGAAGTCGCAAGGCCAACGTCCTTTGATGCCTTTGATGCCTTTGATGGTTTAAAGGCAGCATCACCACCACCAATACCAACCTCTAACCCAGCTCCTGGGCAGCAGCCTACACCACTGCTGGAGAGCACAGACAGTGGTTGCAGCAGGGCAGCCAGAGGCACCATAGGAGACAGCGCCCCCCTTCCCTCTTCGCTTTTCCCTTTTACCTGCCGATTGTGTGGCATTGTCCTGGAGGACGAGGATGGCTCCTCAGCCCAGATTTGTGCCAAGTGTACCCTCGAAATGCTTACTAAAGACTCCTCATCATCTCCCAACAGCCCCGGCGAGCGCAGTGACAAGGTGTACACCTGTGCCGCATGCCCCTTCCTCACACACTACCCGAACCACTTGGCACGCCACATGAAAACTCACAGCGGTGAAAAACCATACAAGTGCCCACAGTGCGACTATGCCTCAGCACACTTTGACAACCTCAAGCGCCATCACAGAGTGCACACAGGCGAGAAACCTTACAAGTGCCATTTGTGCGACTATGCCTGCGGTAACCTGGCCAACCTGAAGCGCCACCAGCGAGTGCACTCGGGCGCCAAACCCTTCCAGTGTGCCGTGTGTAGTTACAGCTGCAACCAGAGCATGAACCTGAAGCGGCACATGCTTCGTCACACTGGAGAGAAGCCGTACAAATGTCAGGAGTGCGGCTACACCACTGGCCATTGGGACAATTACAAGAGGCACCAGAAGAAACATGGCCTGGCCACAGACGGCTGGGTCAAAGTTCCCATGACTGGCAACAATGACGAGGAGGAAGTAAGGAAAGGGATGGGAGTTCAAACACACAGGAAAGAAACAGGCGTTGATATGCAGTATTTGCCTCGGGACGGAGGTCAGACAATACACTCATGCTACAAACTGGAGATTGTATAAAACATAACTCAGCAGATCTAAGCTACCAGCAACTCTTTTTTTTTTTTTTTATATTCACAGAGCCTTTATATTGTTTTAGTGTGTTTAGTGTTATGTCAGATGTCTTCAGAGGCTGCTAATTGTCTGTTTGTAGAATCTCGCACAATTATGAAAACAATTGAGAATATTTTGATGCCTTTTGGATTGAGAAAGGTGAACGAGTCTGTTCATAGTTTGTCTATATACTATGTTTTTGTCACTACAGTTTAAGTCCTTTCATGATCTCATTCTGTACGTAATGTCACACTAGTCACATTATAACGTTTCCCTCACATTACAACACATATCTGGTTCTTTATTCTGGGAGAAAGGACACCTCCAAATACAGATTCAGATGAATTTACTAATGTATGTACTACTAGCAACATGCTATTTAATAGAACTGAAATAGTTTTACACTTGATAAACTATACTGACCATATCCAATGTCTAACTATTGTCATTTTGCCAAATCCTTTGCAATCATAAAATGTGATCTGGAAAGCTAAAATGTTAAGAAAAATATCTTCTAGTTATTTTCATACTAAAATTGCATGTGAAACATTTTGAAAAGCTCTCTTTAATTTTGACCTGGTGTTACAGTAAAGAAAAAGCACAGTCATATACACACAGCTGCATTTTGATGTTTTAAAATTAAGTTGTAAAATTAAAAAAAAAAAAAGTAAACATATGAGATTAAAAATCATAATTTAGCATGTGGATCAAAAGAATTATTTCCCACTTACTACATATTAATAATATATACATTTCTATAACGTTAAATGGTTAATTTTGGGAAGATTATCAGGCAGACTGTTGAATCACCTCCATTTTGATTACTGTTGACTGTGAAAGTACTTTTTTTTTGTTTACTTGAAAAACTATTGGCATGTCAGTATGTAATAGTTGTTTTATTTTTCTAACGTGAGTGTAATACATTGCTAGAAATGCATACTTTAATATATAGAGAAATGTTCCTTTAATTTTATTTTGAACGTGTCAGTTACCATGCGAAAAATAATAGGGACTGTGATTTAAATTTCCTCTTTGTGAATGATTATTATATGCAAGTGAGATATTTTTCAGGTTGCCTATTTGCCATTACGCAATGGAGTGTTGAACCCATTGATTAGTACTGACATCCCTTAAGTGTCCATTTTTGTCTTTATGCAGTGTCTCATAAATGCCTTAAATGAGGATTTTGAAATAAACATGGAATTCATATCATTGAATGTCAGACGTGAGACTACTTCTCATTTTTCTTTGCTAAATTATTTTCACATACAAAAACACAATTATAGATTTGGCCCAACGACTTGAATCATGCAGCTCTAAAGTTAATCCTACCCTTAAAGTTAGCAGTTTAGGTGTTAGCAACTAGCTTCATAGTAAGGCCACTAACTTGTGAACAGAACTGGAGAGGATCTGCAAGGAAGAATGGCAGAGGATCCCCAAATCCAGGTGTGAAAAACTTGTTGCATCATTCCCAAGAAGACTCATGGCTGTACTAGCTCAAAAGGGTGCTTCTACTCAATACTGAGCACAGGGTCTGAATACTTATGACCATGTGATATTTCAGTTTTTCTTTTTTAATAAATTTGCAAAAATTTCTACATTTCTGGTTTTTTCTGTCAAGATGGGGTGCTGAGTGTACATTAATGAGAAATAAAATGAACTTTTTTGATTTTGGCAAATGGCTGCAATGACACAAAGAGTGAAAAATTTAAAGGGGTCTGAATACTTTCCGTACCCACTGTACATTATATGGTGAAAACAACTCCAGGATTTCTGATGTCACACCACTTAGGATTAAATGCTTATATATTAAAATGCAGAAAAAAATTAGGCAATTGTCAATAATAAAAAACAATACTTTCATTTTTAGATTACTAAATGAGTAAAACCTGTTACAAGCCAAACTGCTCAAAATTCAGTTGTTAAATTCAGTCTGATTATATTAATTTGGGCATACTTGTCTTTATACACATACATGTGTTAGGATAACACAAATGTATCAGGACACATATATGGCAAAATTTCTTCTGTGAAAAGGGTCTGCATCTCATGACTGTCCTACACTGAGTGAGATTTTTAGCATTTCACACAGAGACAAATAAATGTGAAAATTATGCAGAGCAATGATGAAGAAATGGACCATTAACCAACAACTGAGTACAACAAGGTCACCTATAACTTCAGTTTATTTAAGCATGATGAAAAATAGACCAGACAGCTGACCTTACACTAAAGTCAAAATGAAACATAGTGGAATGAATCAAGTCAAAATAATCTTCATAAAATTTGACAGTTTAAAAGTAATGCTGCTGAGAAATGCACCTAAAGTGTAATTTGGCACCTACACATTTATTAACATCCATGAGCTTGCAGCTTTCATGTACTTGGTATTGACAGGAATAAAGAAAATAAAAATTGTTGGTGTCCGCATCTCTTTGCTAAAAATGCAACTCAGAGACAGAAGCTCAGCAGTGAAAGAACAAGACATTTATACTGAGAACATTACAGTTTTGGCTACCAGTGAGAGTAAAGATGCTGACACTCTGGCATTGATTTACATTTAGAGGCTTCAAAACGCACAGAGATGCTGTGGCTAACAGCAATAAAAATGGAATGGCATGCCTTATAAAACAGCGAGATATGTTCATTTTGTGGCCTGCCCCGCATGAACTTTGTTCACTCCAGCAACTGTGATTACGTCTCACCTCAGCAAAGCACCTTTTTCAATTAAATCCTCTGAGATGATTGGCACAATGCAGGTACAAATTACTATGAAGTGAAGCCCCAAAGACTGCTCTCCACAACACCATCAGACTGACCAAAAACAAGAAGAAAATCAGATGCAAAATTTGTAAACACTTTAACTAAAAAGTCCCCTAAACATTATGTAAACATGATAAATGTTAGTCTATTTAAACTTTGTTTTATACAACCTACATTTGATCTATTTGATTAAAATAAGCTATGATGATAAAGATATTAGTAAGTGTTCAGAATGCTTAATTGCATGTACATAATATAAAAAAGTGACATTGTCATAATTTTTATGTTTATTTTGTGCAAAATGCTTTAGTAAACTATAATTTGGCATTTATGAGAAACCTTAAAAAACTGGTTAAAAAAAAAAAAAAAAAAATCATAGATGGATTTACAAACCCTCTTGGAAAAAACTTCCACACAATGTTTAATGTTCGAGCTTCCACTCAAACATTCATCCCCACCTGTAATACTGTGCAAAATGATGGGTTCAGCAAGTGCAAGCAGCTCAGCTAAATCAACCATCTATCAGGTTCTGCAAGATTCTAGTTAACCTGGCTGACACCTATTTCACTTGAAGTTTCTATCACTGCTGCGATGAATGACAAGGTAACCCACAAAGCGAAAAAAGTAAAAGTTAAGGCATCAGACAATTTCTGAAGGCAATATGAATGACCATGCCTCAAACATAAGCTGAAAACACCAATGTACCTCTGCTAAGATACTGCATCTACTGACTTGGTGAATAACATGACACAAAGAGGATCACTAACCACATAAAAACATGACCATTTGGTATATAGCCAAGCCAAACATTGATCGTCAGAAAGTATGTGCTCTGAAGAATCTACAGTTTTGAGATCAATTACAACACATTCGCTGGACTTTGGGTGTTTTCTAGAACTATCCATGTCCAGTTCTGCTGTATTATCACTAGTGCCAGGTCTAACTGAACATGTGGCTCTCTGATTGAAAAGCAACATGCAGCCATCACCAGGGGAGGAATCTAGTAGGTTTTCTTCATGTAGTTCATTACATATTAATTTACAATGTACCTCAAAAAAATACCTGCATTACAGAACTTTATACATACTGTCAATGACAGCAATCCCTGTTAATGAAACAGAACTAGGAATGTGTCAGACAGTAACATACAGAACATATCCATATTTGAGTACCTGTAGCTTTACATCCTATTTGCTGTGTGTTGCCACAAGTTTTATAACATAGGGATAAAGTTTCAATTGAATATGATGATTTTAACTAAAATACAAATCAAGGTGAGCTTTTGGAATCTAAAACAAACAAGAACTTAATTAAGGCAGCTATTTCTCAAGGAAGAAGCTACAATCTTGCAGAATCAGACACATACATGTGGTTCGCTTGGCTCGGCTCAGCTCAGCATGTAATTTTTGTCTTCCCAGTTGTTGACAGTGGAATGAAAAGGAAAGAAGGAAAGATAGGGAGGGGGTTACAGGTCATCATCCCCAATTCCCTCAAAAGCATAGTTGCCATGGAAATCATTGCGACTGATGTCGTTTGCTGAGTTGGAAGCGCTGATCCCTCGGAGGGATACCGTGCTCAGCTTGGTCTAAACAGAATAATAAACAGTGTTACACTCTCAGTATAGTGACCTGACAGATTTAAGTTCTGTATTATAATATCTAGCTACACCATCCACCTACATGTTCAGAAGCACAATACAACACAAAAACTGAAATCCAATTAGTCAAGAATATACTCACTGAGAGCTTGACAACTTGTTCACGGTTCGGGTCAGGAGAGTCCTGCAACCCAGTGAGCATAAAGGGTTAAATGATGATGCACCTAAGATCAATGCAGATCAACAAACTGACATGCTATTCCATTGCCTACCAGTAGAGGGGGAGATTTCACAGCTTGCTGACTGTCTGACCGGTGGATGGAGCCGTTGTGTCGTTTTCTCAGCATCTGAAAGGCGTCAAATGGCAAGAGCACAACTTACTGTGAAGTTTGGTTTATGTTTTTATGTGTTTTGTGATTTCAGCACATTGATCCAGAGACTTGTCTCCACCATCAGCAGAATAAATACTGAACATCAATTCAAGGTCAAAAACAATAGTGTAAGATTCTATGATGTGTGAAAATTTTTGCCAACACAAACCTTTTTTACGCTGCCTCCTGATTTCTTCACCATTAATTCATCCACCATAGACTGAAGGCAGATACTCATCATGATAGCCTGAAATCACAGAATGAAAGTCAGTATATTCAAGATTATTGTACTTGTACTGTGCTTTTGAGGAACCAATTTTTATTCCATGTTTGTGAAAATAATCTGGAATAAACTGGTTTTATGAGGAGGGAACAACTGCACTGTCAAAATGCTCTGTCAATCACAGTAATTTAATGTTACCTACCTGCTGACTGGTGATGGTGACCCACTGGAGGCGATCTTTGCTCATCAGATACTCGAAGGCCAGCTCCAGCTTGACCTCACATTTGGCTGAGCTGCAGGGATTGGTTGTGCCATTGGCTATTGGGACTTGCTACAGTGTCAGACAAAACATATAGAGGGTTATTTTATATTTTCCAAATGTACAATACACTAACTGTCAAAAGGTTATTAACGTTTTGTCATTTACATTTATTCTACTATGGGTTTTTCCTGTTTTACCTTCAAGTTAAATTAGTCTTGTGTTTAACAAATGTCCATATTTCTTAACCAACACCCAGCTAACATTCTTAAGGAGAGGATAAGCTTGTTATTCTACTGCAGGACTGGAGGTCGTGTAAGCAGCTAAATCACATTTCCTATCCCACATCTCTTATTAAGCTGCCATTCTTAAGCCGTTGAATCATAAATGCCAGCCAGCCAAATCTTAAGACACACACTAAAAGATTACCATGGGTGCAAAAGAAAGAAAGAACGGAAAATGTACAAATGCAGAATTTCAAATGCCTTCAAAGACGTGTGTAGCTCAGTGACACACACAGCTCCCTGGAGACGAGCCCTCATTCCTCATTTATGAAGCCTGTGCTTTTCACCAAAACTATTTCCTCTGAGCCAGGGACTAGCTGTACCACCCATACTAACAACACACACAAAGATTAGATAAAGAAGCATAGATAATAACCACAGGCCTGAAGCACACAAATACACACACAGGCACAAACTGTTTACGCGCGTTCTTCCGGATCCAATTTGAAATTTGGCTACAATGGGGGTTACAGTACTGTGGTGCTCTGAATAGTAAGTTGGAATGGAAGGGCTAATTAAAATGATTTTGACCTCTGAAAATGAGCTGAGGAATTAATCACCCTGCTGGACGGCGTGGGGGCTCAGTGTGTAATCACACAAGGCAAGATGCATTTTAATTTTGAATGTGCTGCCATGTGTCCAGATATCTGTGCAAATTAACTTTTGGAGATCTGTAACAGTTTCTCTAAAACACATGATAAGTGTAAGGCTCAAACACTAATGCAATACAAAAGTGAAGTGTTCTCTACATCTCTCTTTAAATAAGGACTTGTGTCTTTAAATGTTCAGCTTTCAAACGGTGGCTGAAATGATGTGGGTAGAGCTGCATGTAATGCTTTTCTCAGCTATTCATAAAAGTGAAAATAGATTGTTCAGGCTTTCAGTCGAGCTGTCTCTTTTCAAGACGACTGACTGGGTGGAAGCTGTAAAAATATTCTGCATATTCAAGGCAGATCAACTGTGTTGTGCATGATGGTTTGAATTGATCCTAATTTTACTGAAGCAATTCTGGCTGACAGTTTTTTCATTTTTTAGACAAGGAATTTTCTGTTTTTCATGCCAGCTATGGTTTCAAATGAAAAGTAAAATACAGCAGCAAGTAGAGACTTGCTGAGACTAGTCAGTAAACTTACAAAATTTCTTGCGCAGATTTAGAACTGCATACAGTTGGGTGACTTATTAAAGACATATTTTAAGAAAAGGCATACATACTGTACAATCTAAATGAGTGATTGTGACTGCATTAAAGACTGAACCCATGCAGAACTCTGCATGGTTGCTATTAGAGTCCCTCCTCACCACAGAACAATTATCTTTTCAAATAAACGATGCTGCTCTATGTGTGAGGCCAGTGGATCAATAAAGCACTGTCCTTGTGTGGGCCACGTTTGAATAATTGGACAGATGAAGACAGATGGTGTGGGTGTCAGCACCTTTAGTGAGCAGTGCAAGTAAAAACTACTGTCTGGTAAGATTAAAGATGTTTGTTTCTGATGCAGTGATGAGAAGAGGTTGTTAACAGGCAGGTTTGGATACACATGAGCCCTTGTGGGTTTGAGAGGGACTCTGACCAAAGCTGCTGCATCTCTACTCTGCTAGCTCGTAGTCCCTTAATAATCTGGAGGGAATCCAAATTCATTATTTCAGAGCTTTAGAGTTACGAGCATGTTCGAAGGTGAAAAAAAGTAATGCTCACAACGTCTTACACACAATTCAACTTACTGAAGACGTGACTCTCCAACACCTCATACGTGTGACCTTGAAGCTTCCCTCCTTCATCTGTTCGTTCGGCAGCTTGACATGGAAGTTGAGCTCATTGTTGCCGGCACTGACGATAACTTGGCAGCCCTTCTCAGGGAAATCAGTGACACATGGGTCAAACTTAATGTAGCCATAATATTTGAGTGTCTGACCTAGATGGATGAACTGGAAAGAAAGCATAAGAAAACAATTTTTAGACATTTAACTTTTGTGAAAGAATATTCCAATCCTTGGAGAAAGTAAGTTTGAATTCTCTACTGGATTTGTGTGATTAAAAATGTATTTAATGTGAAAAACTGGGCTAATTCCATAACAGAATGCACTAGAGACAGTATTCTCTGTGACCAAATGATTAAACCTTGGACAGACATTTCTGAGTGTCAGTTGCATTCAACTGGAGGAGGCAGAATAATTTAGAAGAGATGACCTTGTGTACCTCTTTCTTGGAGCCTTTCTCCTGCAGTGATTTGAGCTGCCTGTGCTGGTCTTTGTTGACGAGTACCCAGCCTCGCTCAATGTCAGACACTGTCTGGTGAAGCAAAAACAAGAAGTGAAGTTCATCTTTCTGCACAAATGTACACAGTCAAGCTGGCTTTGTGGTTCTGTTGGCACATTTGGAAGAAATTACACCTGACATTTTTCATGTAAACACTGCAGGTCTGCAAATACTTACAAAGAGACAAGTACAGCTGCAGATGTTTGCAAACCCACTTGTATCTTTGATTTCCTTTTTAAAAGGCCTTACTGCTACACAGAGGCGACACTCTGCAGCTTCAAATTTTGATCAAACTAGCTGCCTCAAAAACACTTAATACGGAAGATCACAGCTTGTTGCAGTGAACGGAATCCACCACAAAAGGATGAGAGGTACTAAGTCAAACAAGCTATCAGATAACTGAGGGACTCATGAGATGGACAAAAGCGTTTGGCAGCCCAGGGACGAAGCAGTGCTCGACTTAGTTTTCTTGAAGTGAATTAAAGACTGTGTAAGCTCTGTGTAAGCTCAACAAAACTCAGACACAATCATGTCTAATTTGGAATTTCTGTCTGATCTGTCTGAATTCAATTTAAAAGGGTATTTTTTGACACCACTGTAGAAAATAACATGGCTGAAAATGAACAATAATTGGATTACCTAAACAATGAAACCTCTTACCTGGGCATATAGCAAATTCAGGCCAATTCTGTTGTCCATCACATCACTGTCATATGCCATGTCCCAGTAGCTGCAGAGACATGAGGCACAGTCACTCTCCCACATTCAAGCATAAGTTGGAATTAACATAGTTGAACAGTTTCTACTGACAGTGGCAATTTATTCCAATGATATACACACCATGAAAATACCATCAAATTTTGGCTTTTTTCTACTAAATATATTGTCTCCTATAAATATGTCAAGAAACAACAATATTCTGTTTACTTGCTATCCTGTGTAAATAATGAGTACAAGCAATACAGATTTTCTTAAAGACCAATAACAATTCTGATATTTTTATTTCTGTAGCTCAAGAAGTATTAGAATGGTATCAACCCATAAAGGACTACTTAATCCTTGTGTTTATCTGAAAAATTTGTAATCACGAGATCATCCCTTTAAATCTGTGAAATGACAATGAGTTGCAGACTAAACCCCACAGCCCAATGTCAGTGAGGCAGCAGTGGAAAGATAAGTTTCTGCAGAAGCTGAAGGACAGTTGGTATGTTGATGACAACGTGGGTGATACACCATAGCGCTCCACAGACAGTATTGTGGCTGTGCTTTAAGTACTGCTGGCAGTTGTTGTGTCTAGATATGTGTGGGTGCCTGAGGGCAGCCTGAGGAGAAGAGCGTGACGCTGACAAAAACTGCACAATTTCTTCTCTGGCAGTTTCCAGAGAGGGATCAGATCTGGAAGCACATATGAAAATGTCACAAATCTGAATAGAAAAAAAGAAATGTAGAAAAGCTATGAAAGATAACATCTGGAAAACTGATCGGTCTTTTATTTAATCATTAGGCCCATGTTTTTCTCACTGTGTTTTAAAGACACTTCACATTCAACTGTGTCTGGATGTGAAATCTCTTCCTTTAATTGACACTGGTTTCATGCTTCAGTTTAGGATTATTTTCATCTGAGTTGGCAGAGCACTGAATTTTTTATTCATTGCTGCAGTTCTCATTGCATTAGTGCCTCCCAAAACCTTGGTACAGGCGTGAAATTTAACATGTTGTAATTGCATGACAAGAGTTTCAGTGGTCGGACAAGCTCTAGTTAATGTGAAGCTTGCCGCCTGGCCACATCAGCAATTCAAAGCGAGTAACAGGAAAGAAAATGGAGCGAGGAGGAAGAAAGAAAGAGGGAATAAGAGAATGCAAGTAGTAGTAGTCTCATATGTGTATCTGTAAGTGCTTTTTGCAGCTTTAGATTAACGTGTAGTAAAAGCCCAATTTTTGCAAATTGAAAGTATGACTTAGCCACAGATTTGCATTATAAAAATATATAATGAATACATATTGCTTACACAAACCTCCAGTGCTATTTATAATCTTGTACACATTTCTTGAACACTTTGGATTATTGTCACATCTGATGTTTTTACTGGGTATAGACAGCATTTCCTACATTTTGGCATGCACCTTTGGCCAAGAACAACCATTTTCACCAATTTTGTCCTGATCCTCCCCTGGACCTCATACAGTGGGGGGTCTGTTTTTCTTCTACCTCAACTTGTTATTTCCTGTCTGCTCCACACTCCACAGTGAAACTAGGTCAGGAGGACTAAGACTTTCCTTGAGGCAGAAAGAAAGTAAACATCCTGTATACCTCAGTCAGCAGGAGGCAGGGTGATGAAAGAACAGACACACAAGGAAATAGAAAAATGTTATGTTGAAGAGGTTAGCAATCACTGACTTCAGACCACACAGGGAAAGAGCAGGAGTATTTTCCATGCACAAAGTTTGTCCATGTGGCCCACCCAAACACATTTGCTCCCACCTAAGAAAAATCTTTTTGCAATATACAGCTCTTTATGACAGTTGTATACTTATTATTGCAGAAGCAGCCCTGACCATCTACCCACTTGTACCAGGCAAAGTTAGAGTTTTGCATTTTTATCTGCAATTAAATGAAATATTTTCAGTTTGAACCATAGACCATAGCCAGGGACCTGTCTATAAAACCTAAACAAATAATATTGAAATTCACAATGTGAGCCCTGCTTTTGTAGAGGAAGTACATTTTCAGGGTCTATCAACAGAGGGTGCTGTATGTTGTGCAGATTGTAAAGCCCCTCAAGGCAAATTTGTTTTTTGTGGGATATTTAACAAAAATAGTGTGATTTCAAGTCATGTAGATGGGGATGCTTGAATTGTTAAAAACAAGGGATTCAGTTTTAAACAATTAATCAAATAAATTGTCAACTCGTGGGGGGAAAAAAAAAAAAAGAGCACACAATCCAATTCAATAATCAAGAAACTTGACACTATGCTTATACAAAGTATGTAACATACAGCAAATGGCTGTGTCTGAATCTTGGGCATCCAGTTCATGCTGAAGCAACTATCATATTTATGGCTCTGTCTAACTGACGCTTCTCTCTGACAGTCAAGTGCACCACATTGTCCTTGGCAAAATAAATTGTAAAACAAATGACTCAAGTCTCTTTTACAAATTAGCTGCCACTTTGTGGAAGATTGCAACGCTGGATAGGAAGCCTGTGGTTAGGCTAACTGCTGCCCTGACACATTAAGAACAAGTGCTTCAATGCAGATAAGGAATAAAATGAGCAATGGCCTGCAAGAAAAAAGACTGTCTAAATGAATGAAATTAAGTATAACCGATGTAGTTAGTGTATGTACTGCTTACCAAAACAAGTAGCTATAGAGAAGACAAGAAATGCATGAATACTCTGGTCAATGAATTAAAACTACATTATTTGAGGAGGACATGACATTGTGAAAGATATAACGTGAATAGGTGGTGGGTACCTTTTCCGTAGGAGTATGTGGAATTCAGAGCTTCGCAAGCTGGTAATGGATACATAAGGAAGTTCAAACTCCTGCAGCTTTCGCACAACTGAAAGGGAGAGAGTGACGAGAACAGACAGTTAGGAACACGTGAAGTCCACACTTGGATACTGATGGAAACAACAATGATAGATGGACAAGTCCCAGCAGGTTAACACACTGTGTGTGTGTTTATGTCCATATTTGGCTGCTTCATAGTGATGCTGCTGAGTTTTTAAGCATCACAATATTCCCAACACTACAACAGTGCTTTGAGGTTACAAATATCGACAGGAATTAAAAAAAAACAGGCTAGTTTGAAACTTTCCTAGGCAAACTAAATCGCTACCAAAAAAAAAAACCTAGTGCTATTTCAAACCACATACTGGTTCTTCTTGACATGCCTTTGCATATTTACAGCATATATTGATTTACACAGACTTCTGGGAAGCACACTGCCTGTCAGTAAGGAACTGAATTCTTCTAGCTACCCTGTTATGTCAATACTCCCACCAAGAGTTTTGTTTGATCCGCAGCCTGCTGTGCCAGATTTATTCCAGTAGTCAAGTCATATTTAACACATGGCCCTTTTCTTTCATACTGAGGGGATATTCGGATTCAAACTGTGCCAGTAATATACTACCTGCTTGCATTATTTACAGATTCTTCTGGAAAACAAGATTTAAAAACTGAAATGTCTAGAAAGCTGTTTGCCTGTGAAACTGCTGTATTTCTTATAGCACCAAATGTGGGTGCAAATATTCTTTAATGATTTTCATTCACACCGTTAGTTAACAAATAAGTACAAACAAGTGCTAAGGGGGTTTATGTGATTGAAATTTAACATTTGACTAAACAATTACAAGCCATTAACACATGTCATATTATTCTGAATACCAATTACAGAAGCAACACATATGAAACAGCATTACATGTAGGCCTATACTTTAATAGGTGTGCTTCAGAGCAAAATAAGGCACTAACTCTTATGGTTGACAGAGCTCAAATGACAGCAAATCCAACTGCTCAGAAAAATACAGCATTTTTTGTTAGTCATGCAGCATCAGTGTATATCACTGTATATACACCCAGTTTATTAGGCAGATCTACCTAAAAATAATCAGTCTAATCCAGCAGTCCTGCAATAAATCCTCAATTGAAACTGAAACTGTTTCACAGAGGAATTGATTCTGTTGTTCTTGTTTGTAATCTGAGGTGTTCTTGAATTGCAACAGATGTTTCTATAGTTTTGTCTACACTATTTATACCAATAATTCTATGCCAAATATCATATCAAGGCAAATTAATCTATTTTTAAGGTATAAAATTGATTTTATTTGCAGTATGTCATTCTCTTGCATACATGGTCCTGTAAACTCTAAGATCTGCTGAAGTGACAAAACTCCTCTTGCAGAGATTCTGTAAAAATGACTTCACTAATCTGAAACTAGCCTGTGAATGTGATGTTATTTAGCACCCAACACAAGTGTCAAATATCAGAGCATGAACCACAACAAGTGCATTCTCAACCTGAAAACATGCCTGCAGCCTTGTGTGCCAGCTCACGTCACTCTAAACACTGAACAACTGTTATACATGAACCAGCCAACACACACACACACACACAGTCTGGCTTTCACTGAGCTCCCAAGCACCTAATAAATGAATAATTCATTGCAGCCAGAAACACAGCAAGAACTGACATCCAGGATGCATCTCTCAGTTCTTGCTTTTTAATTAAACTACAGTACATCTACAGGCTTGTGACAGATAAACTGAGCTTCTGGACTGTTGCCAAAGCAGTTCTTTTATTATTCACTGCAGTGAAGTTAGAGTAAAGGAAAACTAAAATCAAAAGCATGACATTATAGTAGATAATTCCTTTCTGAAAGTTTTTTCTCTGTGCATTTTAACAAAGGTTTTAACATTTAATCCTAAACTTCACTTCATTTTGAAGAATAATTTGTCCTCTAAGTTCTCCGTGATTTATGAATCTTCTAAAAAATAGTCTATGGCTAAGTTGATATTCATATTTATATTTTTTTTGATTTGCCTTGATAAAAACAATTAATTATCTGTTACTTTAGCATTTAAAATTGTTGTTTAATTGTAACTAAGTACTAATGTATTTTAGATCTACTTTACTTTAGCTATATACCTTAACATATTTCACTTCTGCCATAAAATTTTCTGTTGGATTTCTATTTGTGACCCACATAATTTTCAGCTGATCGGTTTGCCAGATGTTATCTTTCCCACTGTTATTTTTGTTTTATTAACCAATAATTAATCTTTTAGGACTTTAAAACTGAGTCTAATAGAGACAGCCAAATGTTACATTAAACCAGTTTTCATTTTGTATATTTTGTAAAAGGTTGATGGTGAAACTCACATGTTAAACCTCCATCTACGCCCTCACGAACAAGAAAGAGACTGAAATAACCAACAAGGTCATCTGGAAGGTCAAGCTTTGTTGCAACCGCCTGAAGAAAGATGTGAGATAGAGAGAGAGAGAAAGAGAGTTCATTTTCATGATCAGATTAATTCATTCTTTTCTCTGAAACATTTTCAGTAAAATACGAAAGATGAAGATAAAAACAACTGAATACATACAGAAGAAAAAAATTGCCTGGAATGAAGTGAAAAAATAGTGACATTTTGTGGTACAAATACTACCAAACGAGCTTCTGCAGGCATAGAAGTTTATACACACAGAGGTCAACTGTGGTTAAACTTCAGAATAAGAGCACTTTAACAAGCTTGATTTAAAGCCAAGTGTGACAAAGGACATCATGATGAAACATCAGCATGTTAACTGTAATTAGTTATTTTAGTGTGTGTGTAATTCTGGGTGATTTTATGGTCAATGAAGACTGGAGGTGGAGTGAATATAGAAAACAGTTGGTCAAAGTCCCAGTGAGCTTACAAAAACATATCTGCTGTGTTATTTTAATTTTAAACTGGGTTCTTTGATTTGACTTGTCCAACATTTGTCTGATATTTAGTCTCGTAGTCAATTTGTGTTTCTTTTCATCTCATCCTGTTTTGTTTCCATTATATTGGGATTGTTTTTTATTGGTTATATGGAACTTGCCCTGACTTCATAAAGTACTTTAAGCATTGCTTTGATGAAGACAGTCTACAGAAATAAATGGGACTGAATTTGACTTATGACATGTACCATCTGGTGAGCCTGAAGGACTCTACAGCAATATTGCTTGTCTAAAGGAAATCTCAGGTGTCTGACAGCACTGTTATGAAACTGCAGTGATCAAATGCCTCTAAATGCCTCTACTGAAGGTCAAAAACACATAATAAAAAGTAAACAGTTATATTATCTCCACACATTAAAGATGATTGCTTCCTATACATATTTAATTTCAGTATAATTCCTTTTGGTTCCTAAAATTAAAAATCGTAGGACTGAAATATTCTACAATGTACTGTATGTGCAGCACCTTAAACACTTGCTTTCTCTACAAATGTTTCATTTGTATAATCTTTTACTATCTAAGTTGCAAATCTCTACCAATTATTTACTAGGTCAAGTACTGGGTAAAAATGTTGCGTTACACTCTTACACAGAGCACATGCCAGCACTTACATCAAGGACGTCCTCCGTCTGATCTGAGGTCAGAATGTTGACTGTAACCTTCTGACCATTGGAGAGGCAGATGTCTAAAGCGACTTCTTCTGTGGGAATCTGCTGTGTCTCCTGTGGAAACAGGACACAAAACATAACAGGCTTTTCCCTCATGCTTTACGGATAAGCTAAGTGTTCTCATTCCTATCGGACAACTCAAAAACAACAAAAAAAAGAAAAGAAAGTCACTGAAGTTACACTGGGCAAGTATGGGTGGGTCAGAGTGGAGGTGAAGAGATATAAACAAACTACCAATTTCAGTTTTCTTAAAGTGGTTTTAAAATTCCATCATACTAAGGACAACAAATTTAACTCGCCCTTGGTTCCAGTGAGTCTGACACTAAAAATAAGTGCATCATTTATAGGGTCAAGACTGCAATCAGTGGTACGTGTGGGACACGTTCATTCAAAAAAAAGGAAGAAAGAAAGAAATATGGCATGGGAAAATCAATTTTAACCAGCAACACAAGTATAATATTTGCGTCAGGCAGCGTAGACATACAAACAATTACATACAAGGATTATTTTCATGCCACTGAGACAATAAATTAGTTCCACAGAGAAATCAAAAATTTTCTGCTGATTATTTTGATAAATTGTTCTTTCTTCTATATAATGCTAAAAATAGGAGGATGAGTGTAATGGGATGTCTTTTATCTGACCAACAGTTCAAAACATAAAAATAACCAGTTTACAATTAAAATAAGACTTATTAGACTGGCAAATATTCACACTTGTGATGCTGGATCACTTCAAAAAGTTCTCAGAACAGTTCAACAATTATTTAATTAGGCAATTATTGCTGCAGATTAGTTTCCTGGCAATCAACTAACTAGCAGATTAATTACTGATAGCTTTAGCTGTCCCATCCATTTATTTTATCGCTCTTAGTTCACGTAGAAATGATGAAAGCTGTATTCATTAGAGCTGCTGTATGTGCTTGTATTCATGCCTGAACAAGGTGGACAACGCCACTAAAATCTAAAGAAAATCAATGAATAACAAGTACCATCACAACCTGTGTATATTTCAAAACTCTAAATAATAGCTTCAGAAATGACAAGAAATCTGAAATCTTAAACTAGATAACCTCAGTGCCTTGTCCTTAGGCAGTCTCTCACCACCACTGCCCGTCTTTTATCTTTCCTTTTCTCTCAGCTGGGGTCTCCAAGTACATCCCCACCACTAAAGGTGCTGATGAAATGACAACAGCGGGTGGTAACTCGTCTTATATTCAGCATCTGCTGTCCTCACAGTATGTACTGTAAGAGGCAGTCAGGCAGGCAGAGAGGAAGGGGGGAGAGAGACAAACCCAGACTGTAATGAGAAAGGAAGACAGAGGTGGAGAGGCAGAACGAGTGTGACGTGGCTGCAGATGGATGAAACTGTCTATGAAGGTTATTGGATTTACAGCCCTCCTGGCAGCACAGGTCACAGCTTGAATGATGACAAATCAATCCTGCTACTTGGTCTGAATAAGTCATTAACACACCATCCATTTGAAATTGTATCAGGCAGCAATAGCACAGCACAGGTTTGTGTTACTGCAGCATAGTTCACTTCAGCTTGAATGTACTCGCATTTTTGGAACTGCAGAAAGAGCGTTCAGCAAATCTTGTGGGGAGGGTGAATCATCAGGTAGCTCACTTTTTCCTTTGTTATGATATAATGTTTGAAATAAATCCTGCTCTCACAAACACTATGTAATTATGTTGCTACATCTAGCTAAATGTTAAATTCCTCTGAGTTGCTGTCTGCCATAGAAATTTCACATATTTCTGCTTGCAAATCTCAACCTAATCTGACACATCAAGTAGCTCAGATTACATAACCAAAGATAAGGGTGTGTCTTGCCACAAACACTGTCAAACACAAAGAACAGAACTACCTCACTAGCATAATGCCAAAACTAATTATTACCTGGAAGAAAAGACTGCATCACCCTTTTGGTGTAAAGAGCACACACCGCCTCCTCACACGTCTGTCAACCAACAAAACACAGCCAAATACAGGTAGGAGGAAAAAAAACCAAAAAAACTACTAACCTGCTGTGCTTTCCTTAAGAAGCTGTTGAACATCTCACTAGCTCCAAGCAAAGGATCCTGACGCACTGTAAAAAAAAGGAAAAAAAATATATATATTAACAGGAAAGTTATAAAAATGAGTTATATCTTACTCTTCAGTCAAATGGAAGGAGCTGTAGAAGTCAAGATGAAATATATTTTGAATTGACAGCTCAGCAATTAGTTAAGGGTCTTTTAGTGGATGCTACGTAAACATAAACCTCCAGAGGCAGAACTGTTTCCCAATTTTTCTTAATTTTGCCTCCCATCGTGCCAATTCAATTTGTTCAGTGAAATGGGTTGGAACTTTCAACACATCTGTCAAGGTTATTTAGCTTAGCATGCAGGAAAATCTACATTATGTTGGGTAAACAAATGCATCAACTTGTCATTGGTGCAACTGATTATAAATTATTACAGACCAATATCAACTGAATGTACAGTAGGCTCCAGGTTTGGTAAGATGAAGTTGTGCCTGTGTATTCTATTTTTCTTCTGAGGTGGCTGCAGAGCAGAGTGCATTTAATTATCTGCATGACAAGACTGTAATATAATGTGTGTGTCAGCTTGCACGCCATTGTCATTTTACAAATTTGTCGAAACCTTTGACAAAATGTGAAAGTTCTGTGAGCCATCTGCGTCAGAGCAGATTGTGTTTGTGGCAGTCCATTTTCCATAACTATGCAATAAGCCATGATGTAACCAAGAACACTTGTAGCCAAGAACACTCTGTGTGCGTATGCTCCCAGACTATGAGCAAATACACACTTGAACAACACCTCCTTGTTCTGCTGTAACTGCCAGTGCTTGAGAGGATTAAAACAAACTCTCTGCACTGCTGCCAGTTGCCCTCACTCATGTTTGTATGCAGAAAGTTCACCCTCGACCTGTTCACACAATTTGAGAAATAACGATGAAAACTTCTCACATTGGGAGATGACATTTCCACTGGGTTCTTTAATGCAACATGCAAAAAAAGACCTTAAAAACTGTTTAGAGCTTTACTGAGTAAAAATGCTTCTCTGCTAATGTAAACACCACACCAAATATGAATTACTCTTTATAACATTTAATTTTTCATTTAGAGAAAAGTTGAGCATTGCTGAAGAAGCAAATCATAAATGTAGGATCCAAACCCATAAAACTTTTAAAAAGCCAACCAGGTTTAAAATCCTGAGTAAGGATTTTCTTCTCAGGTGTGTCAGCATAACTCTGTCTAGTGAGGCTTTGGCTCAGTGTCCCAGCTCTGGTCATCAGTTTTTTACTGAATCACTTTCACTCTTTTATGTGGCACAAAGAGACCAGTTATGGCTGGACTCCCCACAAACGCAAAACCAACTCATTCTTGTGATTGTGTGGAGAAGCAAACAATTCAACAAAATTGTGCTGCAAAGTTCCACTGTCTAAGTTGGTGCTGAGTTTTCTCCTTTCACGACAAGAACAAAAAAATCCCTATATACTAAATAAAATGCCAAGGATATGTAACTGCAATTTGAAGAATAATATTTTAAAATCCACTCTGAAGTCGGAATTCAATTCCGACCAGAAATGAAGTGAAATGCATTGCAGGCCATCTGTAAAAAGTTCATTCAACATGAATAACTTACCAGCCTGCATGTATTTCTCCAGCTGTTCGCGTCTCTGTTCAACCTCAGCAGGAGTCAGAGTGAAGATCTTCTTTGGAGGGAAGGCAGGCACCACATTGCTGCCATATTCTTTCTTCATCTGTTGGTGCAAAACACAAGTTGTGAAATTAAACGGTGAGGTTGCAGGCTACACAACCTGTATTTTCTGATTCTGCCCATGAAAGAAGACTATCTGGGAAGAGTCAGGCAGCTAAGTTTATTATTAAATAAAAATTCAGAACATCTGTAAAAGCAGATATGCAGGTTTATATGATTAAACCTAGTAACATTAGTACAGAGGGGCCATCTTCTTAATTAAAGAGTTATGGATTCATTTTCTAAGAGGTACATTCATGGTGATCGAGATGAATCACAGGTTTATTTTAAGCTCTGTTTCAGCAACTAGCTGGTGGAGTTTCCATGCATAGCACACAGACACACACACACACACACACACAGACACATCTGGAACCCTGACTGTCTAGTTGTTCCAAGTTTTCTTTGTCTTCCAGCTTTTTGACTCATTTCTTCCTATTTTTTTTAAATCATCTGAAAGCTTTTAGCTTTGAACCTTGAAAGTCTTAAACTCCAATCTTACAACTCTGAAGTCATTTATTACATGTGGTTTAATGTTAACCTGTACATTGCTGCGAGCAAAATTGCTACATCACACTCATAGGAATTCACTGACATATTATTTTGCCATTATAAAACACTCAGGTCCTGCACATATGCCGAGTTGTAGGCAGGCCACAATGGGCACTAGAGGAACAGAGGTGATATTCACCTCAACTGCCCATTTCTATTTTAAGTATGCCAGAGGCAGCACTGGTTATACATACAAAACAGCTCTCATAGTCTCATGTCTTCCCTAAATCTAAAATAAACCTGAGCTCATAGAGTTCTTCACAGAAGGGAAAATAAAGAGAAACAATTACCAGTCAGATTTTCTCTGCAATACCTGAGTAGATTTCTTGTGCCAATATCACCTAAGTGCTTTGGGGGTCATGCATATGCCACATGAAGCCCTCTAGGGTTGATGTGCAAAGATTCAAGTGCGTCTTCCCCACACCCAGTTGCTAGGCAACAGAAACTGTCAGACTGGATAACAGAGACTTAAGGATGGAGATAGCGAAGTTTAGCCCTTGCTTGCTTATTTATTAATGTGTAAAAACACCAGACTGCACAGCTATAAGAATTTTATGCTGTGGTGTACATTTCATACCACAAACAGCACAAATATCCAACAACTAAATCCATCTACAACATAATTTGTTATCAGAAGCATATGATAAACACTCTCATGGGTATATTTATTTTCAACCACTGCACTACAGAAAAAAAAAAAAAGTTTACACTAATCATCTAATAGCACCTCTAACAGCTCTCTTTCAGAGACAAAAAACTACTTGAGGACAGACCACCTAACACTTTCCAACAGCACTGCTTTTTCAGATTATGTTCCTTTTCCCAGCAGGTGAAATGAAAGATGGCCAAGAACATTCCTTCCATGTCATCCACCCCCTCCACGTAGTTGCCTATTTGAATGCAACAGACTGAACTCTGGGAGAAACAAGAGCACAAGGCCTGAAGCATCAAGGTTGTGATTCAAAGTGATGGGAGGTTGGCGTATCGACCGTAATAACACAAAGATGAGAGAAAGGTCACACTGGATGGCTGTGGTGGCATTTAAATAGCATTTCAGCATGAGACACATGTAGGACCACTCACTCCTGGTCTGAAGCATACTGACAGCAATGGGTACATTGTGACAGCCTGAGCCTTACCTGTTCATGAAGGCCAAGAAGTTGACTGTAGCGGACCCGACAGTGCAGCACACCATTGACATGAATGTTGTAGGCCTGTGGGAGAGAGAGAGTCCAAATTAATGTGAAGAGAAAGACTGCAAAGGTCTAACATGGGACAAAGACAACTCCAAATGCTTGTATCGATCTACCTAAAAAGCCTATAAATGGAAGCACAGACATGAAAATATCAAACATATACAGAATAAATACATATAATAAATACATATAATAAATATAAACATTTAATAGTGTCAGCTTGTAGTATATTATTAGTATATTATACTACAAGCCCTGTGAAATAAAATCTTTTGCAATGCATCACACCACAACTTCTTCAAATGCATTTCCCAAGGTGCCACGTTATAAAATCAGCACTGCAATAAAACCACAACTAGTGAAGAACAGTGACAGTGAAAACACAGAAGAATCAATCTTGTACCTTGAGCATAAGTTTCACAGCTGATTCACCTCACCAACACCGACACCAATATCCATCTCATATCACCACGGAGTTGTTTGCCCTCTTTTCTGTTTTCATTAGCAGGACCAGCCAAATGAAGTGTGAATGCGGTTCAGTCAAACCTGACTCACTTAAAAACCAAAAAACATGGGGAATCTCTAATCCTTTCTACATTTTAGACAGGAACTATCACTGCATACTCCTCCACAAAAACCACAATTTGGAATCAGCAATCCAAATATCTGCTTGCTGTCATGTTTGGGGCTAGTCTGAAAAAAAGTGAAACCATGAACTGTAATAGAATCCAATGTTTTTCACAAGTCTATTTAACCACCAGTCAACCCTGCCACAATAAATATTAAAAATGTGTTTCACTGCATTATCCTACATTCTTTTTTTAATAAAATACCTCAAAAACATAACACAGAAATGTTTGCACCAGAGAATCTACTGATAAAAATTAGTGGTTAAAACTGCTAAAGGTTTGGCAAATACTGTGATTAAAAAAAAGGGGCTGCCATCAGTTCTTTAAAAAAAATGCATTATATGACATTATGAAGTTTTCTTAGTCGTGCTTTTCATGAATACCTAACCTCTAGACCTGTTTATCATATTTATGAAGAAACAACTGAGCGATAATAACACCTTGACAGCTACCACGAGGCTGTGTACAGCTCTGGCCAGGAACTAAAGGAAGTTCGTTGTGTGCTTGCTGAAGACGTTTCCCGTTTGGGTGAGAAAGCACAAACTATCAGCACTTTAATCTCCCTACTTTTCCGTTTCAATGGCTGTTCTACTTAACACAGTGGGTCATCAATCTAAACAGACTCCTGTCACATGCAGCTGCACATGCTATTTCTGACTTTCAATCCTAATCAATAAGAAAGCAGCAAAATACAAACCAAAACTTTTGAAGGGAAAGAGGAAGGCTAAAGAAACTGGAGAAGGGCCAACGAATCAACTGAAAGATGTATGTATGCAGAGCCAGGGCAGGAAGGAAGAATGAGTATGCAGAATGTCTTGGCTCGGTTTGGATAAGACAATTTAAGAAAGAAAGAAAAAAAAAAAAAAAAAACTGCAAGGAGGTCAACTAAGGGACAGTTCAAAGGATGAATTTCTTTCTTTGAATAAAACTTTATTCTGCACATCCTGGGATTGAAACAGTGTCTATTTGAATAAAGTTGCACCGACATGTGATGCATATTGAGTCTGACGATTTTAAGTTTGGTACTTCTTTAAACACATTTTCAATCACCTGTGTGTCTATAACTTTATACATAGTTCTCACTGTGAGACGCAGGACAATACAAGCATGCTGCAGTGTGTGACTTCCAGGCTTTACAAAACCAGAAGCAGAACTAGTTCATATCTACGTCCTAACCTGTTCCTCATCTAGAGCAAATGAGTCACCATCACTTACAGTAGCACAAAGTCTTTTACACACCCACAAACAGTGAAAAACATAGTGTCAAAACCATGGCATTCAAGAGGAACATACAGTGAGTCTATCAGAAAAGAAGGAAGTGTGAGGACTAAAAAATAATGATTTGTCTGTGCTTGCACAGGAATAACAATGTATTTAAAAAAAAAAAAAAAAAAAAACTGCAAACCTTGTTATTCTAAAAAGCTCTGTGCACACTCTGCAGAATCTGGGGCCTAGTGGTTCCAAGGTACACAGCACATCTCTCAGCATTATAATCAAGCAAAGTCCCTTCCTGTTGGCTGATTACAGGAAGGTCACAATGACAGTCACAGGACTGCCAACTGGGAGGTGAAAAGCCATCTCTTTAAAATTCCATATACTACTGCGACCACTTCTTTATGGGCCTAATGGATAGAGAGTCGGACTTGTAACCCGAAAGTTGCGGGTTCTAGTCTCAGGACTGGCAGGAATTGTCAGTGGGGGCGGAGTGAATAGCCAGTGCTCTCTCCACCTTCAATACCACGACTGAGGTGAGACCCTTGAGCAAGGCACCGAACCCCCAACTGTTCACGGTGTGTGTGTGCACTTGGGTGGGTTAAATGCAGAGTGGAATTTCTCAGTTTCAGATGAATTAAAGTAAATTCTTAATCTTAATCTTCTCGCAGGAAAGTATCTAAACCCATATCAACAAGTTATGTTGAACTTAATAACTGAATATTAAGCTTATTCCAAGAATTTTCCCCTCTCTTTGAAGCACGTGGAGTCAAGATGGAAAATAGTTATTTGCAGGTGTGTGACATGGAAAACAGCCAGTCTGATATCACATGAATATCAGATGTTATTTCAAAGCACCTTTGAATCCAGTAATAATCATGTTCTTCAACAAATCATCTGAGACAAAAAGGTTTTAACAAAAATTAGACTTGACATTCAATAAAAACATGACTGTTTGTCATTGTAGTCTTAATTCATAACTTAGCCAAGCCCATAATAACTTGTTTTCATGGATAGGTCTGTACTGTGATAACAGAAATGCTTCTGTGCACAATGCTGTTGTCTAAATCAACATTTAAGGATTTAAGAAAAGAAAATTTATAGGACAATTTATAGAGTTAATTCTCTGGAACAATACTGCCTCTGCCACATATTAGCACAAAGTACCCTTACTATGTCTGTGACTGGTGTACACTGTAAGAAAAAACAAAAAACAACAACAAAAGCTTAAGATGTTTTATGTCTACGATGCTTCATCCTGGCTGTCCTTGACCAGCTCCAATGAATTACACCCTGTGAACACTTCAGTGAAGACAACGCAAGGCGTAACAGCACAATTGCAATTCAAAGTGATTTAGATGAGGCATAAAATAACGTTTAAAACACAATAAGAAAGTGTAAGAAAATAAACACCCAGTAAGGCTTTGGGAGCATCCTCTACAACAACCAAGAAATATAATGAAGCCAAATATTAATGCATCTCTTGATGTGCTGTCAAGATGGCTAGGCTATATTTTATATAGATATATTCTGTCAAGCCCCCTGTTACTCAGGGGGCATGACAATAAAGTTAAACCAATGTTGGCAGCATTTTTCTTTAAGTAACAAAGAGGATTGCAATATTGTGGTAGCAAACCTGAAATGTCTGTAACAATTGAAGTGCTGACTCAAACGTTTAAAACAAAAGGGACACTGTTGTTCCCAAGCAGGCCACACTCAGGTTTCCTCAGATGGCTTTGACAGTAAATGACCACATGTCAGCCTGTGCCATAATAATGCAGCATTATGTGGCTACAGACTCATCTCCCATGTTAAAGTTCATTGTCAAGAGAAGCAGGGACTCATGAAGGCCAGGGATTTCTTTCTGATTTGTACAATGGCATCACAGAACTAAACTCATCTCAGCAGGATGTACTGGAGGTCAAAACACTTTTACTCAACTTCCTATCACATTAATTCCCTAAAATAAACACAGTCCCCTATCTGGACTGTGTCATTATGAAACATACAATGTGATCCAAGTTGGCATTTTGTGGTTTATCTGCAGGTACTTTATGTTTTTTGGATTAGGAAGCCCTATGGCTGTACACCACTGTTCATGTCAGCAGATCATTTATAAGTGCAGACACAGTAAACTCACGTTAGCCCGACCTGCGGCCGGCTGAAGACACCGTTTAACACGGGTTAAGTGGAAGCGAGTAAAAGAGAAAAGAGACAATGATCATGCTCACCACATAGGTTGATCCATTTTCTCCGGAACGAACCTCCGTCTCGGGGATGGAAAAATGCATTTTAGCTTGAAACACAGCCTGTTTCCAGACGACGAGTCACAGCTCACGATGGAGAAGACACCAGTTTTCCCACAAAGTCCACTGCAGTGACTGTCGGCGGTGACTACAGAGGAGGAGGCGGCTCTCACACGGTTCATCCACTGGTTTGTTAGTCCGGGGAAAGCGGTGCCAGGCTGGGGGAGGCTGCTGCCGACTATATTATCCGGACAACAACTCATGTACCAACTAGCATTCGCCTAAAACTTCTCCCACGTCAGTGTTAAACTTTTCTCACTGCCGTCCCCGCAGCAGCCATGTTGCAAGTGTTAAGTAATTACACATTCAGTGTTGACGTTAAATGTCTCTTCCACGCACTTTTAAGTAATTCGTGCTAACTTAAAACCGCTCACTGT
This sequence comes from Mastacembelus armatus, assembly GCF_900324485.2. Taxonomy (NCBI): domain Eukaryota; kingdom Metazoa; phylum Chordata; class Actinopteri; order Synbranchiformes; family Mastacembelidae; genus Mastacembelus; species Mastacembelus armatus. Next base: position 12,637,814 of record NC_046656.1, read on the forward strand.
ATGAACTGAGTTTAGACGTATGCAAGTATTTTAGTTCATAAGCGCAACCTGATGAAGTTTCGGGATAAAAGGTGCAGTTGGTTCCTGCAAACCCCACAGCGTCGCAGAGACGTTGGTAAACCTTTCGAAATATAAGAGGGGACAGTTGCACTTGTTGTGGCTTTGCTTGTCTTTCCTGCCTCCTACACTTGCCGACTAAAAATGTCCACGACAGCGACGTATACACATAGATAGAGCGAAATAGAAATCGTAGAAAAAGCAGACATATCTATACCCATTCTGTGCTCTACGTATCTAGTGGCCCATCAACAAGCGTTGCAACAATCCTGCTGGGCCAAACCATCTCACATCCAGCCGGGGGTGGACCACTCTGCGCGGGTTAAAAAAACAACACAATACGGGCATCATTTCGGTCACGTTGGACACGTACAAAACACAATACCATAATAAAATATCACAAATAGGCCCCAAAGTTGTTTTAATCGGTGCTACATTTTTAATCTCCTGCAACTGTTTGACCTCAACTCTCCCCTTTTGGGGTGCAATCCAAAGTGACGGTAAAGCGCAGTCGAAATTCATCACGGTCAGAAAAAATGCGCCTCTATTTTGTCAACAAATTTAGAAATTAAATGAAATGTGACTGATACCACCTATTTTTACTGGTCGGGTTTATTATAAGCATAAACATTTTTCTCAAATGACAAAAATATTAAAAATAAGTTTTGCATGAAAAACTATAATAGGCTGTGGCTCTTGGCTTAAAATGAAGGAATTCAACGTAGTTTCTGCACTAATTAAAATGACCGCTGTATGTATTCACACCCTATTTCCCATTTTCTTATCACTACAGACGCAGATAATATTTGATTAAATCATCCTTAATTAAGCGCATGCGCAAAATTTAGGTATGTTGGACCAGCTTCCTGTCACATGTCTGATAGAGCAGGATCATATGACTTCAGTCGATGAAAATGAAAGCTGGGTGCAGCCAGCTGAAACCTGTAGTGTTTATTTTGATTTTTAACTTATGTTTTTACGCGAGCTATCAACTGACTGAGCTGCAGGTAAGACCATTTGTCAATGTAAAAGCTGTCTACAAGTATAAATAAATGATGCTTTATACGGACATTTAATTGAATATTCCAGGATTTGTAGATGTACCGCAGCCTAACGTAGCCGTAGGTGCCAGATAAGGACAAAATGTTTTCCTTCATAGTCGTTTGTAAACACAGGTATGTAAGCGCTGCAACGGGACCGTCCTAAATGACACCAAAGTGGGACAGTTTTGTTTCCTATCGGATGGACGCGTTGACGGACGCTGCTGCTTCAGGAATGACAACACTACCAACCCTGAACACATTATCGGGTAGGATTTTAGTGTTGCCTTCAGGGTCTATCTTGCATAGACGTCCCTACAGTGTGTACTGTGTATACCAGGCTTGAAATGTTATGTGAAATGCCAATTACGACGTGTATGTTTATTAAACCTTAAAAACATCTATGTATTATGATGTTTGTTTTGTTAATGTTTAAAGATTTTTTCTTTGTCAGGTTGGATCTATCCAACTGTTCACTGTCTCATGTAGAGGATCTTCAGGGAGCATCAACAGTGTTAATAATGTATGTATCATACCCATATATACACCATTTCTCACCGCTTAAGCAGCAGCATTCAGTGGCAGGTACAGACTAAATGATGGAAACCCTGCCTCTGTGCAAATGTATGAGAACAGTGCTCATTGCTACTGGACGACTATTGATCCTGCATGATCAAATGTGCCTGTTCATGTTTTTAAGATTTGTTTGAAGGCATTTGTGTTTGGCTTTCCAAAAACATTTTACTTTATAAACTTTTGCTTTTGCAGAGACCTGTCACTTAATCCCATTGTCAATATCAGTGACACAGCATTTCAAGGATTTACCGAGTTAAATTACATGTGAGTATCCTGTTGCTAATACTGAAATTAAAGTAAAAACTTGGTTCTGAATCACTCTAACCCAAAATTTGTGCTTCTTCAGAATTTTGCCAGAAGCCATAGTTTGTCCGGGAGGCAATGTGTCTTGGGACAAAGTGGAGATCAGCAAAGGAACTCGTCTTTGTGAAGGCCAGAAAAATATGTGCAACCAGACAGGACACCTGTGTAAGTTCCCATGTGATAACCATCCACGACCACTGTAATGCATGTAATTTAAAACAGGAGCAGCTTTCTGGTAATACATTTGTTCACCTCATAATAATTGACAATCCACAGCCACTAATTGCCCCCTGAACTCCCTCTGCGCCCCCTATGGCCCTGGCTTCTTTGAGTGTAGCTGTGCTGAAAACTACTATGGATACAAGTGTCTTCGACAGGTTAGTTCTGCAAGCAGTTTTACCTGAATGATTCTATCCTTATCTACATTAAAATGATCATTTAAAGCTCTGCATTTGTTAACATTGTGAACAGGGGGCGTTCCCAACTCTCCAGGTGTTTGGGCCTCTTGGAGCGTCTACATTTGTGATCGCTTTTCTACTTTGGGTCACCCAGAGGCGAAAGGCCAAATCACTCTGAGGTTAAAATACAGCTGACTGGTTTTTATCTTTACTTGCATTGATCTACTAAGCTGAAACCAACTATTTTGAATTGGAAAATGTTGACATGGAGTCCTCAGGCTTCAAGCATTTCTAAACATACTTTTAAATTTAATTTTACACCTTTCTAGAGCAGCTATGTTTTATTTACAAATATTTATATTTCACTTGTTTTTCTTCTTATTGCTGCAGAATTTAGAGGAAGTACACTATCATCACTTTAATTCTATCTTTTAATCTAGTTAACTGACACAAGATATTAATGAAGTTGTGTTCAAATTCAAAATTTTTGCTGTTACCTGTGCCAAACATACACTGACTGTGCGAGTTTACACAATGGAACTACATGTTCTTAAGCATATTTGAGGTAATTTGTAGAATATTGTTTACTGCTTGTTGAACACATAGTCGCTATATGAAGCATCAATATATTAAGCTAAGATAACTGAGCTTTGAGGTTATTATTCATATTTTAAAAGTAAGACATTGTATTTAACCACTACAGCATGTTATGCAGTTATGGGTTGTGGTTAGTCACATGTGGTACTTTGGGAAATGTCTTGCTGTTAGTGGATAAATAGTTTCAATGCTTCTTCCCAGTGGGATTCAGGGTTCTAATAAAGATTTTATAACATTAGATCTGTTGCTTTTCTTCAGGTACTACTATGGTATTATACAGAATACCATATATTTTATAGTAAAATTGTTTTTAGAGGCTTATCTGCCCAGGTATTTATAGTCACTTTACTGGCGAACTCATACAGTTATTAATGAGAACAGACCTAGCTTAAGAAATACAAGGCAGGTAATGTCTAGATTGATTGTTAAATTAATGTGATGATGTAGTGAATGTCATTACTGCAACAACTAATAAATAGTGCTCTGCCCTGCTTTAATATGAAACACGAGTATCATGTGTTGGGCATGAGGACATAGCAGTAAACAATGAATTTCTTTGCCAAGAAATGTTTTACTAGCTGGTTTATATGTTACTCTTTCTTATCCTGTTCAATTGATTATGTCATTAAAATATGATCCCAGAGAATTTATGTGAACCATAAAATTCTTCTGAGATACTGCAGCTCCAGCTGTAATTAGAGAACCATTTATGGGTAGTTTAAAATGGCACATTGTGGTTGACAACCAGAGTATTGTGAGCCACAATGGAATTGTTCTGCTCTAAATACTGGCAATTAAATGTTCTGTTGTGCAGAAAAACTTACATCACATGGATCTATTAAAACGTTTAGCTTTTTCCCCAACTATTAAAAAAACAAACAAAAAAAAAAAACAAACAGATTTATCCTTCACAACCCATCAGCCAGAGATAAAAATTCTATAATTATCCAATTCTTCCATAAAAACACACATGGACTCTGTTTAAAAAGCATATTCCATTTCATATATATATTTATTACATGCTAAAAGCACGATATTTTGTGGCGTGTGTAAGCACTAACAGCCTCTTGCCTCAGACTGATGTGAGGTGGAGGTTATTCACTGGTCCACGTTTTTGACACGCAGCACCACCGGGACTGAAGTGCATGGGATCATTCCCAGATCTGTGATGACCAGGTCCACAAAATCAGGCGGTGTCACATCATACACCAGATTTAACAGTCCAAGAGAATCCACTTGCTGCCAGTCCTCCAGCTGGGTCTTTCCATTACGGGTCACAATGAGGTCATCTGGATCATCTGGAAAGGATACATGATCATAACTGTGTGCTTTTCACACCTTTATGTAATGTTTGGAAGAAACAAAAAAAAAAAAAACAATGTTTATGTAACAATTCAATATGTTACTCTTAAATCTTCCCATACCAAGCTCATTGGACACAAAAGAATCTGTCTGCACCCTCTCGCAAAATTTGTAGGTCTCACAGCACACCAGCACAGGCACATTAAAGGCTTTGGCCACCAGAGCTATTTGTGATGTCCCCACACGAGACATGACATAACCATTGGCCAACAGAGCATGAGCACCAAGGAACACCTTTGATACCTAAAAAGAGAATTAAGAAACACAATATGCTTAAAGCTATATCCCCTGGTTATTCTGAGGGCAACACACTGCATTCAAGTCCCTTTCAATTTACACCGATTTCATGATTACCTCTGGAAGAATGTACGAGACAGCTGAGATGAGAACATAGGTGCAGCTGATGCCTCTCTGTACCAGGCGCCTCAGGGCCTCCCTGCCTTCTAGCCGAGGCCTGCTGTCTACCACGATTACGCGGAACTTCCTGCTTTTCTCCAAGGCCTCGCACAGGATGTGGTTGACCAGGGATGAGCTAAGCAGAGGGAGGTGAGAGTACAGACAAAATGAGATGTGGAAATGCCACAAGAGAATGCGGAAGGAAAGAGACAACAGGGAAGAGAAAGTACTAAATGTGGTTTAAAAAAAAAAAAAAGATCTCTTGTCTGGATGTTTCTTTAGCATGACAAACGGTTAGGCAATGCTTATGTTAGGCAACGAAGACTCAGATTTAACAGCTGAAACTAAGGACATTACCATCCATACACCAGGATGACATCACCATCACTGATCTTCTCTATGGAGTACTTGGCAATAGCTTTAGCAGCAAGAACGATCTTCTCATTTATGTAACTTTCAATACAGTCCAGAAGTTTGGTCTTTGCCTAAATAGAAGCAAGGGAAATAGACAAAGCCGATAAGGTTAATGTATCAAAAATGTCAACAGAATATATGAACTGCAACAAATTAAACTTATGACCTCTGGCTAAAGTGTAAGAAAAAAAGTGTGACAATAAACCTCTTCTTCTTTGCACTGGTTTGGAATATTGGAGATCTCCTTCTTGATATATTTGATTGCATTACCCATGCTGGCTGACAGAGGGCGACATTGATTCAAAAAGCTGAAAGAAAAATATTTTATTTGTTAAACTAAAATTTAGCAGGACTGAGCAAAAATCATGATGATACAGGAGTAACATTAGAAAAATGTTTGGCACCTGATATAAGGTTTCAGCTTGTTTACTAAGTCTCTAGATAGCTCCTCATTTGGAGGTGTTGTATAGTCCCTTATTACCTGTTAAGAAAAAAAACATTACTTTTAGTTTGGTGACTTTAAATCTGCCCATAAAAAAAAATAAATAAATAATGTATGTCAACCTAACACTTATCATTACATGTTTGGATGAAACATATGCTCAGTTTGGATATCTGTAAATCGGCAAAGAAACAGCTATGTGGATCACTGACTGCAAATAGTCAAACTAATCCAACCATGCTTTTTGTTTCTGTGTTTGAAATGCTGAACAGGGGGGTCAACAACACTGTAAAGTGTTCAGCCCGAATAATCTGTGGATTGCACCTGTTTGAAGGCATGCAGCAGAGCTACAGAGCGAGCATTCGATCCTGCCACAATGCCCTGTGAATACTGGAGACCCAGTCGAACAATAGCAGGATGAATCACTGTGGAGGGAATGCTGCAACAGGCAAAAACAGCTAATCAATGATATTTAAGGTATTCTTATGAGGTTTAAACAAATTTTTGGCAATATAGTAATCAGACAATACAAACAACCTCCTCTACTGTAAGTATTTAGTTTACCTGAGTTGCTGTGTTAGAGGGGCTTTGCGACTATACTGGTAGAGATGAGAAAACAGGCTGACTTTGCGGCCGTAGTCTGACCGGAGTGGGATCTGAAATGAAGCAGGTCAGAGTTCAAAGCCTTCAAGGCTCAGTAATGTGAGTTAAAGTTGAGATCATGCGATTATCACACAATCACAGCACAGCATAGGCATAATTCAATAAACAGCTAAGTCTATATATAAGTAAATTGAATGGACCACAGGGCAAAGCAAAAAAAATAAATAAATAAAATACATTGATACTATTTCTACAAGACCAATGAAAGGCTACCATCAAATTATATTAACAGACATATTTAACTTTGGCAACAGAAAAACAAACTTTGATTATGTATGATTTTGTGTGTACATACTCTTTGAACCAAAAACCCTCATAGCAAACACTTGAATTGTCGGTGAGCACAAAAAATAAATAAACAAATAAATAATACAACGACAAAAAGAAACTAAATTAACAGCGTTGTGTTAGACAGTAACAAGTACAGGTTAGAAAAAAAAAAAAAAAAAAAAATAGACAAATGTCAATGGCACAGATTTAAAAAAAGTCAGACCTTGACCTTTGTAGTGGCATTGTAGCCTGGTGTCTGCAAGAAATGTTAGGAACAATCACATGCAGTTATGACTGATGGTTATCTGAGTTTGTTGTGAATAGCCAAACACGAGTAATACACTGCCATTTTTATTTGTATTTTAAAGTTATGGGTTCATTCTGAGAGCTGTCCTTGTCCATTAACTCTTTTTACTGCAGATAACCAAATATAACTAGAAATGCCATAGATCTTCCTGAACACATTATGTTTTTTCATTTTAAGGTGTTTATGGGTTTACAATTAATTTGCTCCAGATTTTACAAAAAATGTCCACACAGGGTGTTCAAGAATTTGTAACTGGCAGTGCATGCTCATGTCAAAACAAGACAAAACATCAATCAGAAAAAAAACATGCTTCCACAAATTTTTTGTTTAAAAAAAATAACAAATAAAAGAGCTGACCTGTTGTCTTTCCAACTTCTTGGCCAGTTTCTTTAAAACGTCTGGGTTGTCTGCTTGGATATGTTCTGGAAGTCTCTTTACCACTGAAAATACATAAAGAGTGTGACTTTCTCCACAGTATATAATGTGTGGCTTGAGCTTATCTGTTACTACTACTGGTGTTGGTCTCCTAGGTATGATCATACCTGGCTGCAGCTCACTAGGCGGTGCTTTGGGTTTGCCGGTGGCAGCCTGGGGGCCCGCCTCTCCTTTCTTTCCCTGTTTGGACGCCCTCTCAGCTTCTTGTCGAGCTCTCCTCTCAGCTTTCAGCTCTGCTTTGCTCTTAGCGGGCTTGTCTGATGGGGCGGATGCTTCTGAGGCAGGCACGGGAACCGATGTAGGAGCAGGCACTGCTGGAGGAGCTGCTGAGACACAGAAGACCCAGGGATAGATTAACGGATCAGCTGATCAGAAAATGTGCTCAACTGAAATCACCTAGAAAATTGACGCTCACTTCCGAGCTATGTGCTAAGACACTCATTCAAATGTGCTGCCCAGATCAAACGCACCTTTCTGTATTGTGGGCTGTGCTGCAGGCTGGGAGGCTGGAGCAGCTGAACTGACAGGCTTCTTCTCTTTCTCACTTCCATGTGAAGCTTTGTCATCTTTTTTCTCTTTGTTTTTCTTCTGCTGTTTCTTCTCCTTCCTCAGTCGCTGCTTCTCCTCCTTGGTCAGTTCTTGGCCTTCATTCTGTTAAGCGCCAATAAAAAAGGTTATAATTAGGCCAGATATGCAGCTTTATACTGTAACTAAATTTAAAAAAAATAAAAGACCAACACTTACCTTTGCACGTTCAATGTTATCTTTCATTCCAGGACCATCTGTAAAACAGCCAGTGAACCATTGTGTGATTGTGTCAGGTCATTGCACGTTTGTGTCTTTTGTGTTATAAGGTTACGATGTCAAGGCCAGTTGTATGTTACCATCATCTTCACCGCACATCGACAGCTTAAACTGATTAGTTAATTATCACTTTAATTAGAAAAAAAAATACTCGAAAATATGATGCAATAATATTACGATGTCTGCCCATAGCGCTAGGCTAACGTTAGCACAGCTAGCATTTCCAAATTAACTTTGCTAGAAGCTGAACCTAAAGACCGCGAAACGCGAATTACAAGTGCGAGACATTTTGTCACTGCGCCTGGAGCAAAGTAGTTAAAATACGTGGGAAAAGACAAAATGTCCAGCTGTTACACACTCCCAAACTCACCTGTCACTCCACTGTCAGCCATGTTTACGATGCTGCTCCACTTCCTCTGCTGCTGACGAACCACTGCCCCGAAAATGTGTACCGCCCCCTGGTGTTTACGCCTGCTCCTTCATCTCTGTCCACCACCGTCCTATTCTTCTATTAATTCTGTATGTTAGCCCAGTCCAATATATGGTCCCTGTACGGGGGAGGTATCAGATATAAAACTAGACATTACCTCTGCTGCTCAGGATCTTTTGAGCCATATGTAAAAATATAAACAGATTTGTTCTGCATTTTCCCCTACTCTGTTGTAATATCCTCACACCAAATCCACATTTTCACTACTGTTTGTAATTCTTTTACACTCTAAATCCACCCTAGGACTATTTCCCACAGCACAGCAGGGCTGTACTCGTAATTACTTACACCAATACTGGCAGCCAATTTGTTTCCTGTCCAACCAAAGCTGCACCACTTTCTTAGAAGCGTACAGATGACATATTAATAATCACAGATTTTCCAAATGGTGTTTTGTTTTGGGAGGATTTAATTAGCTTTCACTCAATAGCTTGTTATTAATTATTTTGTGATAAGCTATTGTTAGTTAGAAAAATGTTTGCTTATAACAGATCTCATTCCCAGAAAACACTATTCTCCAGCTGCTCTCTGCTCAGACCACCTTAATAGCCTAGAGTTTGACTTCTATTTATTAGTATATCAAACACTTTTATGCATATAAATAGAAGATTTCCATTCAAAGTATTTTATGATTAACATTTCAAAACATAGCCTAATGGATAAATTACACCATATACAGTTTTCTTCTACACAAAACGCCTGCTTTAGGAAAAATTGTGCAGGGAAGTGTAAACTATTGAAGATAGTCTTTTCTTTTATTTACATTTTCAGAATTTACTGACTTCCTTCTTACATTCAATCCCTTTTAATGAGCAAACAGGATGAAAATGGCTGTGCAGTATGGGACTCAGACGTGAGACTGTAGACTCAGACCTGCATGACAGTTTCTTTCCATGGAGACCTCTGAACTGCCTTCAGAAATTCCTGCAGCAGCTCCGCTGTCAGCAAAAACACAAATCATTACTGAATATAATTAATATTACTGAGTCAAACACAGGTGCTGTCCGTGGTTCTGAATTCTCTGGCCTGGACTTGGTGCACAATGAGATGCTGAACTAATGTTAAACTAAAAAAAAAAAAAACAAGATAAACAAATGGCAAAAGTACATTTTATTTTAAGAGAATCAGGATATTGATTGTAATGTATTCAGGTATGACAAGATGACAAGAGCATATTTTTAATATGTGCTTTCTTCAGCGATTTCCAGCCTTAACTAATATATTTCAGAGTAGCTGGCAGCAGTATTTATCAGAGCAAAGATTTATAACTGAATGGTTTTTAGGGGTGCTCTGACAAAAATGAAGAAAATATTTTGTTTGCTTTTGGATAATTTTTTTTTCTTTGTATCAAGCATTTTTATTGCCACATGCACAGAGCTCAAGGTAATGCAGTGTAATGTAAGAGTACTGCAATACATCCTCCCTCATGAGATAGATCATGTTCAGTTTCAGAGAGGTGCTGATTTAATTGTACAGACATTTTGGAAAATTTAGTCTTCAAGTCCTCCAATAGCCTCCAAAACAATCATATAGTTGGATCAACACCTCCCAGAACAGAACATTATCACCTTCATGAAGGAAGATTTATTTCAAGACTGTTGTATTAGTGGTACATAGAAACTATAGAAACATAGAAACTAAGATGTCTCTATAAATGTTAATGATGACCCTTTAAATGAAACCTTTTCCCCTGTCCTCAGAAACGTAAATTCACCACTCTATGTTGTCAGTCATCCTTTATTTGCTTTTCAAACACACAGTGCAACATTGGAAACGAACAGTACTAAGTTTCTAAAGAAAAAGAAGCTATCATTGCCACTAGACTAACACCGCCAAAGTATGCAGCTTTACACCACAATGCCACTGTGTCTTTTGAGTCCACGCTGGTGTCTGCTGACTGAATGCACGACGCAGTAGCTGGTTGAAGGGGACCAAACCTCACAGAAACACCTGACTTGGTTCCGTTTGACCAGCCACAGCAAGGTGTGTTGCTTCAGCTGTGAGGGGCAGAGCAAGGGAGAGCAAGAGAACAGGAGGAGGCATACAGTGAGGAGAAGAGGGGTAGAGGACTTAGATAAAGAAAGAAATGAGAGAGCAGAAAGAGAGGAAATAGAAGGTGGACATTATCTAGAAGCAGTCAGGCTGGCATGTCTTCTTTGGCCTTACCTGATGAAACACAGAGAGAGAGAAAGAATATCTTTAATGTGCAAATAGTGAGATATCCTGCACAGTTAGAACACAGAAACAACTCCATGTTACCAAGCAGAAAGGTCCTATTTAGAGGTTTGGGAACCCTGACAGCCGGTGACATTGCCTTATTTCCTTTGAAACCCAGCCTACAGGAGTGAACCTTCACCCGCGGTGACAGATCCACATCTCTGCCCTCCCTCCCCTCTTCCTTTTTTGAGAGTCCTGTGGTTGCTATAATGGGTGACAGCTGTAGTCTGTCAATCCTCCTTCACTGTCAGCAGTTGGGGCAGGGCAGGAATTTTTTAAGAAGTCCCTGAGACCCGATCAGCGGCCCGTGGAGTAATGCTAACTGTTTACGTGCCTGAGCCAAAGGAAAGGGAACAAGCCTTTCACCTGTTGCCTTACCACACACAAACACACATGCTCATGACCCCTGATATTCCCCTCCTAACTCATAAAACAGACAAAGGCACACTCAGTCAATTGCACTGAATGTACCTCCATTTTTCACAACCGTCATTCACTTTAAAAAAAATAAACAATAGATAAAAACTGAAATAAGAGGGATCTCTGTTTCCCTCTGTGGTTGGTGCTTATCTCCCCTTGAAACCACACACTTCCTTACATTCCATAAGTGGTGTATTAATATGGGGATATAAGGAAGCATGTCCTCACAAGGGGCAACAACTGGATTCACTGCTCCTCGGACACAAAGCACCCTTTCATAGTCACAGATGCAGAGTAGCGGGAACAACCGGCTTAACAATGGTTAACTGTGACAGACCTAGGAAAGAGGGGCTAAAGAAACACGTGATGGCGGTTTCAGTCATCTGCGCCACAGAACCACCAGAAATTTGGAAGTAGAGAGGTTTTGTTGTTGTTATAAGGTAAATGCTTTATTTTTTATTGAAAGTGTAGCTTATTTGAAGCCAGTTTTCCTATTATTGCTGTCAAATAACAGCAAAACCAGTAATTTCCAATACTAAAAGAAAAAATCTGAACTAAATTCATTTTATTCTTATTAGAAAAGTTATACTTTATACTTTGTTTTACTGAACACCAGCCTGCACAGCTTTTCAGTGGGTAATGCCAATGTGATGATGCTCAAGTGTGTTTAAATAACTCCAGAGGGTGAGGCAAATACTGACTTCCAGCAGACAAAGGTCACAATCAATGTTATTTCCTAAACATCACGTCTATTCATGTTGATCCAATGTACAAACAGTTGTAAGAACAGAAAAGATCCAAGTAAAAGGCCAAATAGCTGAAATATAGCTGAGCTTGATAAGATTTTAAACATGCTTTACTCACCTTTGCTGAGCTCTGATGGGTGTCCTGGCGTGGTTTTCCTGTGATGACTAGCTGGTGGTGAGCTTGAGGCCACAGTTGGCTCAGCATCTCCTACACATTCACTCATTTACCACTGATTTACCTAGATCAGCCCATTTATTTTAGCACGACCATGATGGTGCTGAGATACATGTCAAATAACTAAATTTCCTGATTCTTTCCTGTATCACACCTCAGCTTCCCCTCACAGCACAGGCGTCAGTGTGTCGTGCCATAAAACCTACAGAAAACATCTAACAACAGGTTCGACACCTGATTTTATTCACAGACTGCTGCAAATGAATTAAGACTGGAAAGTCTGCAACATCTGAGTCTAGAAGAGTTTTGGCCTGCACAGAATTCCTTGTCACATACAGAGAGAGGTGTTGAAAAAGATTTAAATATAAATAAAACTATCAACAAAATCACTTTTAGCTATTACAGAACAGACAAAACTCACAGTTCCTGTCCTTTTCCACCCATCAAAGCCCAGAGTCCTCAACCTATCACTCCACTTCCTGAGATACCACCCTCCAACCCTGCTCCTCTCCTCTCTTCACCTCAGCTCTCTTGCGATCAACCATCCTCCTTCGTATCTGGCCTGGTGGATTGTGCCCACAACAGGCCTTGCAGATCGGCCTTTTCTATCCCACCGGGAGCGCCCCCCTCCAGAGCGGCCTCCCACCTGTTGGTGTCCTTTAGAAGCCCGGGCCTCTCCTGCGCCTCCTGTCCGGCCCAATCAGGGCCCTGACAGGGGGGAGCCAGCCTGTGAAATCACACCTCTCAGCTGTTCACACTGGGCTCGAGACACCCTACACCCCTGCCGTTCCTCTGTTCAGCCCCCACCCCACCCTGCCTCTATTTTACACCGAATGTCAATGGTTCCTTTTTGGAAAAAAAAAAAAAGGAGAGGGGAGAAGAGAAGGGATACAGAGAAACAAGGAAGCAACTGCATGATGGGTGTGTTTTATTGAGTTTGGGGGTATGGACAGAACAGCAGTTAGAACACACCATGAGTCACAGCTGAAGCCAAGGTTGAATTTCATCCCAGTTGGGTTTCCAGGCTTTGCTTTACTTTCATTATATCACAGGAAAAAGTAACATTCACTATCTCATTTCAAAAATCATTTTTCAGCTGATGTTATGCAACAACATGATGATTCTAGATGATTAACTTCATGAGGCAAAGGACAAATCAATCTCCTTCACAGTCCACCAAATGTGGTAAATACACTTTGATGAACTGAAACATAAACCTGAAACACAGTCAATGATATGGGAGGACTGTGGATGAGTGATATAGGGGTTTAAACAGGCAATATATTCTTGAGTGGGTGAGTGTAATATAAGCTATACTTTGTGTGAAGGAAAAAATGAAGAAAATGTTAAAAATGTGAGGAAATACTGATAAAAGAGTGAGTTACCAAAATAAAGTGTAGTTAAATTTTCTCCATCAGCCACCATCAACCACTGATTTTATTTTTTATTGTTACACACGCTGTTAATATTTTTTGACTGACTATATAGAATCTGTAGATCCATATATGACCATTTTAAAGCATCATACAGTGTCTACCAATACTGTGAGGTAGACAAGCCAAGTACATGGGTTCATTTTCCTCTGTAGCAAGCACAAGCCGCTCCACTAAGGTCAACACCTGTGTTCTAAAATCAGCGCTGGGTTGGGTGCGATAGGAACCCGGGCCTCATTCACAGAAAGCTCGAGCTCAGAGAGGGGGGCTTATATTGAAATCTAACGCTCTCCCTATTTTTGAGTCACTCACCGTCCACAAATAGCAACCCCATCGCATCTTTGTAGCTCCCGTTTTTCTCCGCCACAGGATGTTGTTTAAATTCGACAGTTGTTCAATATTTCCCATGGCCCTGAGCCAGGGTGTATCACAAATGCAACATTTCCACTAATGTCAGCTATGTGCCAAGGCCTTACCAGTTATATCTGGGTGCTAGAAATATCAGATGACTTTCGCCGTTGGGTAGATTCTAGGTTGCTTCCACTAGACACAATGGCTAGAGACACAAATCATAATCCTTCTGTTCCTCCTAATGGGACAGCTGATCCCTGTCACACAGGCCGAAGATTTGCCAGCAAACGGATCAGTCAAAGTGTCTCATCTAATCATCATCATATGTCATGCAAAAGATCTCATCTTACTCTATGATTTTTTTTTCATCTATCAACACCTCTTATGTTTTATTCATTTGAGTTCCCATCCTCAGTCCAGTGATCATTTACAGATTTGAAGTCACCTCGTTAAAATGTACCCAAAGCTTATCTAATGTATGAGTGTGATTCGGAGTAGGATTTCATGCCTTTACAAGTCCACAGAGTCATTTTTAAGAACAATTCAACCAAAATGAGAGGATGACAGCACTCGAGTTCAGCAGTTGGGTTATCTACAAATTGGGTCAGCAAGGTTATTTTTAACCCCTGTTCACATACCGGGGCCCCCATTTGCTAATCACTTTGTTCCCCTCTTCATACCCATGTGCTCTATTGCCAATGTCCGACTGATTCTGCGGAGGTCACAACATACTCTTTTTGTCAGGAGTAAATAATTTTCCCTGGGACAGCAGATACGAGTTAGACTGACTAACCCCAGAGCAGTTTCTTCAACAGTGGAAAGCGTTCATTTCTATTGGTATTAATAACCCGGCAGCTGACACCAGACCAGGTCCTGCACATGCACAGGATGGGACAACAGATTAGTTTGGAGGAAAACCGTGGCAGCATAATTAAAAATGCCATTAAATGTGATTTATTTTCCCATCTAATTTAGAAAACAATTAAACAAAAAAGGAACAGCCAAATCTGCAGCATGCTGGAGAAAAAAATCTAAAATATGACATAAACAAAATCTACAACAAATCTGCAATAACCGACCAAGAGGTAAGAGTGAGCTACTTAATCCAAACAGAAATGAAACAGATCACATTGTTACTCATCGGTGCTGACTCATTACGTGGTCTGACATTAATGCCACTCTGTCCTTCCTTGGGCACACCAGTTGCCAGGCTGAGGTTGACACAGCTGTTGCAGGGAGCCTTGTCCCGTGTGGTGGAGCAATGGAGCAGAAAGGTCAAAAGTCACCAACATTTAGGCTAAAAGAAAGAACAGGTGATGAAGAGGTGAAGGTAGCACACTACTGTGATTCATGCTTTGATACTTTAAGGTCAGTGGATTTAGAAATTACCTGCAACAACTTCGGCGAAGAGTTTTAGGTGTTAGAATTTAACAAATAATTAAATGTTATTTTCACCCTCCAAAAAGCAAACCAACAAAAAAAACCAAGTCTGTTACACTAGTTAAACAAAAGGTGGTCACCACTTGATTACATTACAGTTTCATCTCTAGATATTTCTTCCCCTGATCTGTAACTGAAGGCCCAAAGGTGTTAAAACAGGAAACAAATCTTTTCTCACCACCTAAACAATTAGGACATAAAAGCGCTGTGGGTGTTACCCTGGGCCCTGTGTCCCCCTAAATGACCCCTGTTGTAATAGTCAGGTGACCCCTGAGAGACTGGGTGACAGGCGAGCTGAAATGTGGTGGATCAATGTACATCAGAGCATGTACGTCAGACCTGACTATATATTTTACATGCTCCTGTTGCTACTGTAAAAGCCCTATCAAGATCCAGCATGAGAGGACATTTCAAGTGCTGTATTAAATCAAGTTCACTTGCTCTTTATTGGAATAACATTCTCAAAGTAGTTGACAGGACCATTTTAGGCAGGAAACAGGGGCAACAGGGCTATTTACAATTATAGTATAATTTTCATATAGAGTACAGTATTTAGAATATGAGCATTTTAAAAAACACTGGTGGTTTATAAACGCATGGCATCATATAGAAGTTCAAATCTGTAAACAATAATCATATGCACAAAAACCTGTTTGTCATAACCTCACCGACTAGGCTACATTGACATACACACAATGTAATAAGTGGATATTTACATACTGGTAGAAAGAAGCAGTGCGAACCAATACATCCAAAGTCTTGTTCATTGATAGTGTAAAATAATATAAGCAGTTACATTTTTATTGCAGCGTGCAGTTTGCCTATAAAGGGCACTTCTGACGGCTGTTTGAACGGCGTTGTAGACTAGATGTCAAAAGGTTTTACTGCATCGGATCACATGATGTTCCAGGGTGTTTTCTTGAAAGGAATTTGGTAGATATTTAGTAGAAATTATAGGTTCAAAAATTGACAAAGTTCTGAGACAACTTTGAATTTAATAACATATATTCACATGATCCTCTACTGTGGCTCCTGCTGGAGAATGAATCTAGAGTAGCCTGTGGACACCTAAAAGCCTGTGGGGGTCGACAGTCAGCTGCCCGACTCCCACCAAAAGGGAATGACAACTGCAGGAAAGCCAGCATCGACAGCAGCAGCAGCAGCAGCGGTGACACCAAGATAAAACAGAGATGGGATTTATGATGGGCAGAGAGTGGGTGGGGGTGCGGGGTGGATCAGCTGAATCAGCCGCTCAGCTGAAGATGTTTAAAGCAGGAGTTAACAGTGATCAACGACAGCCTCTGTTCTCTGCAACTTTGCCTGCTGCCCCCCTGAAATTTCTTTGCAATGACAGATCCACCAGGAAAAAAGTGCAGCAGAAATGATCATATTAACTTAAACTGCCTACAAACATTCCATATAACGGCACAGACATCAGTGAAAGAGATCACAAAATGAAAACTGCAGTAACAATGTACTTTTTGATTTACGTTATTGATAAACCATCACCTTCAGACCACATTTCTCTTGACTTCTAGGTCAACTGGACCATGAAATTCTAAAAGACCATGCATTTTAAAATAAACTATACAACACCTAGTACATAGTTTGTGTCTAAATGTATAGATTTTTTTGTTAGACCCTCACAAACGTGCCCTGATCAACCCTTCACGCCCCCAAGCACCTCTACTTGTCCTCCATCCCCCTCATGGGAGGTAACAGCTGTGGTGTCACCCCTGAGTCACATGACATGGGCAGGTGGGAGAAACCTATGTGGGGCAGCAAGCAATCCCCCCTTTCTTGCCTCCTATTCTCTCTGAATGTCAAGCCTCACACACACACACACACACACACACGCACGCACGCGCACGCGCGCGCGCGCACACACACACACACACACACACACACACACACACACACACACACATAATCTCCTCTTTTCAAGGGTGTGGCCATTCCTGAAATGTGCTCTGTGTTTGTAACTCACACTGTATGTCTGATCTTCCACATTGATCAAATACCACAGACATAGAAAACACTCTTTCACTCCAGTCCTGGCTTGTAGCTGCTGTGTGGCTGTCTCTGCCCAATGTCAGTCCCTACTGAAAGCATCTCTTCATCATTTCCAACTACTCCACTCAGTGTTTAAAAGAGAATGGACTTTTCCTCTTATTTCACATATGGTTCTGAAAAGTTTTACTCCAGTGTACATGTTTTGTAATGCTATAAGACCAATGCACTCACTGAAACGGTCCATTCGTTATAAAATATATAACATTTAAATTTCTTTCGGTTTTATTTGTTGTCACTCTCGCAGTGGGAACATAATGCGCTAGTTCAGTTTCCGGGGAACGCATTTACGAACGGACTGAGTAAGCTCGGTTATTCAGCGGGTGATCAAACTTTCCCATTAAATTTAAAATCATTTTAATTTTATAGCCCAAAGTCAAATAAACACATTTGAAACCGCTTGTTCCTGTGAACAAGTGACGACTTCACACCAAAGCAACGTGTTAGCAACAATATGCCGGCGGGAGTCTCTTCGGGCTGATCATATTATTGTGAAAAACTGTCAAAACAGAGGTTAGTATCTGTAAGGAAACAAATACTGACTTGCAGGCATAATTTTTACTATTTATTTGTGAGCCTGTAGCGCTTTATCATTTGATTTACAGTGAAAATTGCTCTCTACGTTGACGCGTTTCTATGCTAAACATTTAAAGACCATGTTTGCTGTTGACAGTTTATTATTTGTTCGTCTTGCAGACCATGTTACTGACAACTGGTCGGCTGTCCAAGGTGCTGCAGCTCACCCTGGCGGTCATCAAACCAGACGCTGTAGCTCATCCTCTGATGTTAGAGGTCAGCTTCACATTAGTACTCGATTTTCACAGCTACATCTCTTGGCTTTTACTTTGAAAGGCCTGTAGCTGCCACTTGAGCGAGATCTAAAATACAAATTTAAAATATCATGATATGTACAGAAATCCTCCTCACTGTGGTACAATCCAGCCATCTGTAGTGAGACATTAGAAAACCCAGTTGTGGATTTTTTTAAGCTGTTGCCAGGATGCCACATAGCTTGCCTTCTTTTTTTTATTTTAAAAGTGTATGTGGTCTCTACAATAACACTTGTTAAACACTTTCAACCTACATAATTTGATGAATTGTACTGAGTATTGTATTGAAGTAGAAAAAAGATTGTATGTTAGCTACCTCCTTAAAATAATCAGATGACATAACTTCCCCCCCCCCCCCCTTCAGGCTCTTCATCAAACAATCCTGGAAAACAACTTTGTCATTGTTAGATGCAAAGATCTGGTGTGGAGAAGACAGGATTCTCAAAAATTTTATTCTGAACATTCAGGTACAAACACCATTCATCTGTTTTCAAATGAACAGGTTTGCTTTGGTTGTACCATCTGAAGTATGTTGAGTCATTTAGAGCCAAAACTCACTTTTATTTTACTTCTTAGGCCGATTCTTCTTTCAAAGACTTGTGGAATTCATGTCAAGGTGAGCCTTTTTTCATGTTGACAGCATTAGTGTACAAATCCCAAATCATGACGCTGGTTAATTTCATGTGTAAAGTTACAGTTTTGTCTCTGCGTCTTGATAGTTTTCTATCTGCTGCACTTGAAATGGAATAGGAGGGAAATTTCCATACCACACACCCGACAGGGCTGACCCAGTTGATGGTGCTCTTATTTCAGTCTCAGCAAGTCTCCAGTAAATCATTCACAGCAGGAGTTTCAGTTATCAGTGGACTGCTCTGTTTAGCATAACACCCCTGGGGTAATTGTCTGAAAATCATCATGTATCCTCATCACAATAGGTTCACATGCAGTGACCACCCACTGGATTGCAAAGGGTGATTGTAATCAGTGTAATATTTGTCTTGTCACAGCAGTGAATCGGTGGTTGCTACAGAAACCTTTTTTCCTGGCTGTGTCAATGGAAGCAAAGGAAACATCTTCAGCATGTTAAGTTTGAAGCATCTCCATTTATCATTGTTTAGCCCAAACTGATAAACTGTACATGCTGGATATGCAGATATTGCTGAGCTCTTTTCCTGTGAAAGTTCTAAAGCAAAGAAATTGGATTTGTAGGAAAAGTCCATTTTAGGCCCAGTCAAAGCTTCAAAAGCATCTAAAGCTTGAAATCAAACCTGTGAGTTAGAGTGCAGTAAAGTGTGTAATATTTAACTCTAATTCCTGACTGTTGTTGAATTCTTTTCTGTAGTGGTCCTATGCGTGCATACATTTTAGCCAGAGAAGATGCCATAAGTCACTGGAGAGAACTGATGGGACCAACCAAAGTGTTCAGGGCCAGATATACCTCCCCTTCCACCATCAGGGCTCGGTTTGGTCTCACGGACACACGAAACACAACCCATGGCTCGGGTAGGAAACATGATGCATCATGTTTATGTACTCTATTCTGATTTGGACACAGCTTTACATTTACCAAGCCTTCCAATATCCATTTTCAGCTTGTTTTTAGTATTTACTGCATTGATGAGTTAGAATGTTTTTAAAATCATTCTTTTTTTTTTTTTTACCTTTTCTCCAGATTCTGTCGAGTCGGCACAAAGAGAAATCATTTTTTTCTTCCCAGAGTTCTGTGTGGAGGAGTGGATGGAGAAAGAAGAGCCATTATTTAGAACAGGACAGATATGTTATGACCATGAGAAACAGATCCACACGCTTTCAGCACAAAGCTGACCAGAGACCTGCTGTCTCAGTCACTGTTTAGCAACATAAGGTCAAAGATACAAGCGGAGGGGCTCTGTTGCTGCTGCTGTTCATGTTAAAAAACAAGCTACCAGAGCTGATGCTATGTTACATCTAATAATGTATATGTAAACCAGTAAAGTGCATGTTTCCTGCCATTGTATTTATTCCCTGCTTGTGTTATTAAATCAGTTTTTTCCTTCTATGCAATATGAAATGAGTTAAAATGAGAACTTTAAGCGCTTTTGTTTGATTTATTGTCATTATAAAATGCTAATTGCTAGATAAGAAAATCAGACACTGTGCAAAACAACACAATGAAGTAAGACTGTTTTTTACAATATCACAAATTTATGTCCAGGCTTCACTGTAAATAGTGCAATCAGCATCATCGGTTTCAGTTTCCTGAGCCATATACGATGTAGCACAGCAGCATCTATATATTATAGCAATGTAACAAAACCACAAAAGAATTCTAGTTTGTGAATATTCAATAATGTGAAATAATGGTGAAGCTTTCCACATCTATTTGTCATGAAAAACATATTTCTTTGTTCGCTTAAGAAATTTAAAATGTGCTAAGAAATTATTTCCTCTAAATGAAACAGGATGTTTGCTGTACTATGAATTTTAATTGATTTTACTCTGGTACTGCATGTACTCTAAAATGTTATGTTTTTTTACGAAGTACAATAAAACACTGAAACCGGCACCAAAGGAATACATCTTATAGTATTAAACACTTTGAATGAACTATGTTTTCAAAATGACAACCTAAATTTTATAGTTTACAGTGTCAGGTAAAATTCCTCACAATTTTTATATTTTCATCAGCTACCAGAACTGATACATTCAGTTCATTTATTTCACAGTCACCCTCTTTTTTTTTTTCTTTGGCTTCTTCCAGTCTCGCCTGCACTCAAGTGTTTTGTGTGGCCGCCTGTTTGAGAGTTTCCACGGGTTTCATGACCTCGTAAGTCGTGAGCGATTTCTTCACCTTCCCGTTCTTGTCCACCTGATGAATGCTCTGTGTCACTGTGATGGTCACCTGCTTTGTCGACATCCGATTGTCCTGCCATTTTGTCTGTTAATGATAAAGGATGGGCCATTGTAAATATAGATTGTTCCTAATGCAGACTGTTTTTTTTTTTTAACTTATGGTTTCAGCAATAAATGTAAACAGTGTTTCTATTGTTTTGCTTCTAAATTGACTGTGGGCATTTAAAACCATCTAGGTAGAGACTTACAATCTCTTCCGTGTGTAAAACACTTCGGCGCTGGACTGTGGTGCCAGATGAAGGTAGCACCTCCTCCTTGGGTGCAGAGGCCAGTATTGCAGGGGGGCTGCTGGGTTTCATGTCATTCAGGCTGGCTTCAGACACGGCTGAGCAGACTTTCAGGTACGCCTGAGCTGGAGGTGGGAGGCTGTCTTCAAAGAAATCAGGAACTGGAGCAAGACAAAAACTTAAGATTTGTCCTGTGGTGCAATAAAACCCCAAACAAACGTAAGAATTAGAAAACAAGTCGGAATAATAAGGTTAGTATTAGCACTGTATTAGAGGAACTATTTCAGTAATTATTCCTTAGTAGTGGAGCAAGACCTGAACATGTGTTATTATGTACACAGTAATAAATAAAAGCTGTTTAATTGTCACTGGATCTTGGGGAGAAATCATGTCCATTCTGTGTTTTATTCATTACAATGGAGTCTATGAATATTACTTTTTCAAAATAAGTCAGTGTATTCCAGCCTTGGCAAATGACTAATAACACACTATTCCTAATTTGCATGATGTAGTAGTGGGTGGTTTGTAAATCAAACAGCATTAGTCAGAGACCGTGTTAGAGTGTATTGCTGCCACTACAATGTGGAGCAGGGAGGTGTTACTGTATGTAGTGTGGGTTAAGTGTACTAGATGTCGGTACTTGCAGAACACCTACAGTATATGCCCATAGTGATGCATGAATACACACTTTAAGAACATGTTATTGGGACACAATCAATGCAAACAAAGGAAATTCTGCCCTGTGTACATGAACAGATGTATATTAACCATATCAGGGAACCACAGTTTGATATAATCTTCGTGGCTGCCAGTTGCTGATTAATTTGGCCAATTCTGGATGTGTCTTATCTCCTCGGACTGGAGCTCAGCTGAATTTGTCATCAAGGCTCATCTGCCCACATTCACTAACAGCTGTATCTGTTGCCATGAGAGCCAAGTCTTGTTCGAGCAGTGGCTTTTGATGTAGCCTATTATGCACATTTACTGATTCATCTCCTCCTGGCTTCAAAGACAAGGCACCCACAATTCAACACAGAAAACAAATTTTTAACAAAAGAGTTATAGCCAAACCCATCTGTTTCTCACCTATATGTAGAGTGCACACTACAACACACTGAAGGTTTCCAAAGAGGTTATTTTGTCTGTCATGCTCAGTCCTTTGCTACAGTATAAGGGTCACCACAACTGTTTTTTCATCATTTCAATTTTCCTTGTACATAACAGCTTCTTCTTTGAATGGACCATGGAAAAGTGTGAAAGCAAAACCGTGTTGCACCTGCACAGAAAAGCAGAAAATAATACGCACTGCACTGGACAAATAATATGTCCACCATACAATAATTATGCCCCTTTAATATTGTACAAGTGGGTGTAAGAGATGAAAGAGAAAATATGATAGAGAAATAGGAACATGATTGCAAATATACCAAATTCGAAATAAGCAGTTGTTTATTCAGCCATAAATGTATTCATTTGTTCCAGAGATGAATTACTGCCTGTTAAGTACTCATTCAGAAACCATAATTAATTCTTCTTACCAGGGCTAATTGTTTTCTCGGAAGTGAAGCCGGCCTCAGAGTTGTCAGGGGGGATGCTCTGGATGGATGACAGGGGGATGTCAGCGTCTGTGCTCGTCAGCCATGTTGACTCTGTCTCTTTAGTCCAGCTCTCCAGGTAGCGAGGCTCCAGAGCGTCTGTCCTGCTCCCCCCACAGCCCATGGCTCTGTCTCAGGGCTGCTTCACTTCCCAGTTGGACCTTTCTTCAGAACAGACAACAGAAAACAAACAAATAGATTTACACTGTATACCAAATTAATCATAGGACGCGGTGCTATTGACTGAATGCATATTGTTAAATAGTATTTGTGTATTTGTATTTGTACTTTAAGAAATTACATGAAACTGATGTCAAACAAGAAAGCAAAAAATTCCACTAATATTTAGACAAGGCCTATTTGTTAACTAAAAACTATTCCAAGTCATGAAGAAAAGCTATTATGCTGCTGTGTTGTACACTTAAGATGATTATGTATATTTATTTAAATCAGAACTAAACTAAGACAAGTCATAGATTAAAAGAAACTTAAATACTTTGACTGCCAATTCATTTTTCAAGCAATCAGCCCAAACACTAACAAGTTTCAGACTCATCTGTGAGAATTTGCTTTGAATAATGTGATAATAAACGCACCATTCCTGAGTTTGAGTATGTGGTTGGAAAAAAAAACAAGCAGTGCCCATAACAATCTATAATGAAATGAATAGTAGATCCTGCATGGTTTAAATCTGCACAGCTGAACACCCTCATACGAGTGATGCTTATAGTCTCCAGTCACTTCTATGCAAAGAGCAGGTGGAGCGGTCCTGCTGGTGATAAAGCTTACATTTCTCAGTGAGCATCTGAAGGCAGCATCTTCTGATTGTGAGTCAGGTCAACAACACTATTACAGGAGCCTGATACACGTCAAAACATGTGATCACCTGCAGGAAGGGAGAGAAATGCATCTTTTTAGGTCACAGACTGGTCCAATATAATTAAAGCTTTGTTGAGATTTGTTCTCTGCTAAATCCAAAATGAAGTGAACCCCTCTGGTGTGGTGGCTTAATGCTGTGTACTTCACTGTACCTGTATCTGTACAGTTACTGTGTAGAGGCCCATTCTAATTGTACAGCACTGAAAATGAACGCATCATGGTACAAGCAGATGAATAAACTGGGTTTAATCACTGCTCTGTGTGTCTGTGTGTGTGTGTGTCTTAATCTAAAGTCTGAATGTTTATTGATGTTATTGATGCATGAACAACCAGGCCTCCTGAAAATAATTAAATCTCCTCTTTATTAATTCAATTGTCCTTCTCAGGACATCCAGGCTCAAATGAATGGATCTAAATGAGCATCAGTCCACAGCCATAACGCAGCTATAAGAAGCGCAGACATATGTTTTGCTCTCACAGGACAAGAAAAAAGAAAAACCACACTGACGGCGTTAAATACACAGAAAATAAAAAGATGTAAGACGTATGACAGAAATACTAAGGACACCGTTTAATACCGTTTAGTACAGAAAAATCAAAACAGTACTCAGTGAAACACGAAGAAGGCTTACTAATGATGGGGAGTCGTTGTTTTTGTGTCGCTCCGGAGCTCCTCCGTGTCGTCTGCCAGGCAGACCTGCAACATATTGCCAACACTGACGCTCCCCGGGTCGGTAACAGACTGTGTGCGTCTGTGCGCGTTACCCACAACCAAAACACGGTTTGTTTGTTAGGCAGCAGGAAATGTTAAGATCATTCAGGCTCTTGTCATGAAGACGATGAGGCATCTGTCTTTCTGTAAGGCTGAAGTAAAAGCTGATCACTTCAGCTGTTGCCAGGTAGACTTGAAAATAACACGCCGGTCCTTTTTATTCTACATCCATTCAGATAACTGCTTTTTTTCTCATCATACAGGCAGCCAAACAGTGTGAATTTAAACAGTAAGTATACAAACACATTCAGGACACACAGTTAAGTAATGATTTAATTTCAGTGTGTTAAAGTCTAGACTAAAAAAAAAACTTTCAGTGCTGGTTACTTTTGTCTAGTGAGACTTTCAACAATATACAGTCTACTCCACAGTATTTTGGTGAAATACACATGGCACAGCAGTGGTAAGCTCACACACCCGAAACACAAAAACACAAAAACACTCTCTGCCCACAAGGGGGCAGTCACAGCTCACTCCTATACTTGAAGATACAAGCTGGTCCAGAAATGACAGAATGTTTTAAATGATAAACTTTTCAAGGTAATACAAATATTTACATGCATATAAGTTGTTTTCTTGGTATATCCAAATTACACACACTACATCTGTTCAGTAGTAAAGAAGATACTTGGTACAAACAGTCCAGTGAATATGTGTAAACTTGCACTACAGACAGTCATTATTGTTTAGTTTTGGGTCACACAACAAAGTAAGTAGAAGATGGATCAAATACCATCAAGACTGACAGTATTAGCTATTAACAATAGTGTAAAAATAAATCTAACTGTATAAACAGCAACACTTTTGTCTAAACAAAGTTAAAAAATATAAGTAGAGTGCTGCCATCCTGTGGTAATATTTGCTTTACCATATAGATTCTTGCCTAAAACTCTACAGTTACCTGCTTTTAGCTTTTGATTTTCAGAATGAACTAAGAGAATAATAAACAGCCTCTTTCCTTCTTGCGTTACTGATGTGATTGCATTTGACAAACACAGCTGCTCTCAAAGAGAGGCCTCTTAAATCATGGTCATTTATTTCTGATGTAACAGATGCCAATAAAAAAAAATAAAAAAACCTAAGAAGAACTGAGCCGTAACTGTAAGATCAATTGACTAATGGGGAAGCTCAGCGCTTGTTCCCATCACAAAGCTGTCGGAGGGAGTGATTTAATGTGCAGCGGTATGCAGTATATGCTCTGGTCAATTAGTGAGGACCACTTCCAAATAGTGGACATGAGGACTTTAAGGTGCCATAATCAGACTTACACATTGTCAGCTCTTGGTAAGCTCACGACATGTTTTGAAAATGTGTGTGTAAACCCTGCACACCACGTTGCATTTTTCTTCACTACTGGATGGTCTGAAGAATGACAAGACAGAAAAAGCACACGCTTATTCTTGAGCCATGAACACCCCCGACACCCCTCATCACTTATCCTCCACCCCTGTCTGGTGTACCGCTGAACCTCTCTCCCATATACACATACGTGTAAACCTGATAAGCAAAAGTAGAGACATGGTGAATACTGGTTAACAGTGGGGAAATATTAAAATAAGACTAACCTGCCCTTTAACCTGCCCTTTGAAGAGTCTGAGCTGAATCAAATCCCTGTGATTTCCTGAGCTCAGCCCTCTCCTCATTCCTCCGTCATCCTAATGAATCTTGCTTCCTCTGGACAGTGTGGTCAATATAAGACTGGACAGCTTTGATTTGTATGTCCTGCCCCTCTGTCCTATTGGACTACTGGTCAATAGGCCTGTCTTCCCATTACCCTGGTGATTAATGTGGCACGCTGCCAAAGGATACACAGGAGTAAATCATGAGCGAGCTTTCAGCACTTTCAGCTGCAAACCAGGATTAATGCCTGTTTAAATATATTAAAATTTGACTTCAAACAGCTTTAATACACGCAGCAGCCTTCCTCTCAATGTGAGCAAGTTGCTAAAACGTTTATCAGAATGTTTTGTTCTTTTATTTTTTCTCTTTTGTGACAAGTTTTCATCTGCAAACTGCAAGTCTTATACATGCACCGTATGTCTCTGCATAGGCCTAATAGCTAAAGCCGCCCTAATTAATATATACCAACACTGGATAAAATCAGTACATGCTTTTCACAGGGTTTGCTTGTTGTGACAAACTAAAAGGTAACTACTCTATCTCCCAACATTGCAGCTACCTTCAGCTACTGTGAAATAACTTCTGCCATAGATAGTCGGTGAACTAGGAGGGGAGGACCCATTGGCAGGCGAGCAGGTTCAGGAAGGTTTAACTAGTGGGAGAACTGATGAGGAATCTGGGAATAGGTGTGTATAAAAACAGCTATAAATTATGTCCCAGCAGCATTAGCAGACAAAATCAGGGTCTAGCTGCTAAATGCAGTGGAGCGTTTAGCTCCTAAAGAACCAGATATTTCCATCAGGACTTGTTAAAGACTTAAGGGGCTAATGAGAATTACATTTGCCAGGTGGTCAAATAAATGATAATGTTGCTCTGAGTCTCCTGGATGCATAAATAGGCGACACTTTTTTAACACGTTCACCAGAAAATTAAATATCACTGTTGTATTTAAAGTCAACGTGGCATCAACGGCAACGAGAAGGTTCTGGGTTCGAATCCTGCTTGAACTTAGGGTCTTTCTGTGAGGAGTTTGCATGTTCTCCCCGTGCCTGTGCGGGTTCTGCTGGGTACTTCAGTTTCCTCACACAGTTCAAAAACATGTAGATTAAAGTTAACTGGTGACTCTAAGCTGAGTGTGAGTGCTTGTCTGTCTCTATGCGTGAGCTCTGTGATGGATGGGGTGTATCCTGCCTCATGCCCAGCGTCAGTTGAGATTGGCTCCAGCCTTTTACAACCGTGGATGTGACTGGACAAGCAGCTGATGATAGATGGATGGGTGTTGTGTTTACACATTGTTGTGCTGCACCCAAGTGAATAAGAAGAGCCATCAAGTCACTCTGTCATATAGGACTGATTGATAGAGAGCTGCTTAGATCATCACCCATCTGGCAGGTCCACAGATCTCTGATCTGAGGCTCCGGTAATGACTGCTCAGTTCTTGGGTACTTCCCTGACCAAAGCCCTTCTCGAGCATCTTCACATCAGTGGCTGTGTCCCATGTCTCATGTCTCTGTGACTATGAGGGAGAAGAGGCATTTTTATTTTTGCTCAAGATCAGAAGCATATTTTCATGTTCCCTTTAAATTTATATAGTGCTCCAGTTGGTCTCAGCATTTCATTCCTTTCTGCTTTATATTTAACAGCTGGTCAAGGTTGATAGTGGATAATATGCACTCTCCATTGATTTCCAAAGTTTTGCTGGAGGGAAAAGAACTATTTTCTGACAAAAGTTCTTTCAGGACTGGGAGAGACTGAGCAAATGTGCAGCAGCGGGGCAGCCAAATCCAAACTTTCACTGGGATTTCAGCGAGACAGCCAGCGGGTTACGGCACTAGAAAACTAATTAGGATGATTTGGGCTTGTAAAAGGGAACAGTTGCTAGCAATCACAAAGGACCGTTGCTTTTACTATCAAAGTACTATGATGACTGCAGATATACCATACTCAATTTGGCACATGTAGCTTGAAGGACCAGGTCAATGCATAAGAAATTTGTCCCAGTTATTATTATTTTTTGTTTAAATTAACTAAAATTACAAAAAACCCCAACAAAGCAACAATGTAAGAATAGTTTAGGCATCAGAAAAATCAAAGTACTTCAAATGATACTGAGATTTTGTCATGTCCACTTGCCCAGATTCTATTTGCTGATATTGCAGCTGCCAGTGGGACAATGAGCAGCTCAGCCAGATTGAGCTTTGCCTGGAGGTTGTGGTTCAGCAACATCAATCACATCTCTGAACCTTTATCTGGCAGAGACCTGCCTCCTCTCCATGGACTGGCAACGCTAATCTCCCCTTCTCATCTGGAGCCTCTGGATCTCTCCAGAGGTTGTGCTCTTTTAATCCATCATGGTCTGAGCTGACATGACACCTTATTATTAGTATTACTGCCCAAAATAAGCAAACTGGGCTAAGATAATAGTATTTACTGGAGAACAGCGGTCATGAGCTGTGGATGGGTCTTTTGTTCTGAAGTTTATTCATCCTGGGGGAAAATAACAGATGCACAAAAACATGCAGCTGTTGAATGAATATGAAAAAATTTGGCTTCCATATTATCTAGTTTTGTTTTTTTATATATTAAAAACATTTTGAAAGAGCTTTGATGCTGCAATTCAGAAAAATGATCAAAAAAGCAGCTTGCAGATATACATTTTTAAAAAGTGGGATGTCTTCTGGACTCATCCTTTGGACTAAGCCAGAACAAAACTGCATACCACAGCACATCATTAAGTATAAATTTTCTGTTAAAGAGGCTAAATTTTAGAATATATACATTTTTAGTTTTCATCATATCTTGATAAAACAGCCTTTCATCTATTTAATTACATAAGAAGATTGAAAAAACTCAAAAAACCAAGTCTGTGTTAAAACTGTAACGCTGCCGGACATGTTTGAACTAAAAGTCGTGTTTTTTTATTTTTATTTTATTTTTTTATTAATTAAAATAAAGTCAGTCTTCCTGACTGATCCGTTTCATTCCCCTCACTGCCATTTGTATTATCTGGGGAAGTGCTAAAATCAATATTTAACCTCTCCCTTGGCCTCAATTGATATTTCTGCCTTTTAAATTCTGGTGAAGGCTGGTCCATAAATGCAGCCTTTGCACTTTATGCGCTTCATTCGTTTTTATCCTGCTAAACACACAACTTTAATCCTATCAAAGACAAGGAATATTCCAGAAAGGGCATTAGTGGGGGCTTACGAAGCATGAGAGCGGAACATTAGTATTCATTGAATTTCGTGGGACAGACTCTTAGTTTTAGGGAAATTATCTTGGGAAACTCTGATGGAGCCCGCATTAAACTATGAGCTACCATGAAAAAGCTGGATGTTGGAGATGAAGCCAAATTTCTGACCTAATAGGGTGATGACCTTTGTGTCAGCTAAGAACCAGATGTTACTTCCTCATCCAGACTTTAAACTCATTATGGCTAACAAATCTGCCCATATTTTGAAGTTTGGATGGTCACCTAGTGTGAGGTTGTCTGTCTTTGTGTGTCTATATGTGGCCCTGCGACAGACTGGTGACCTGTCCAGGGTGTACCCCTGCCTTCCACCCGAGAGAGAGCTGGGATAGGCTCCAGCAGATCCCCGTGACCCTGAACCAGGAAAAAGCGGGTATAGAAGATGGATGGATGGATGGATGGATGGTCACCTAAGGTGTGTATCTGAATTATGAATACATACAAAATAGGCAAGTGATCAAATACACTGGATATAATTATATGAAATATTAAAAAAAATCAGAAGGGCCATAAATATTAACTGTCACACTATACAAATCGTAAAAAAATACAAAAACAACCATCATTTTGTTTGTGAGGTATTTATCTAAAATGTTCTACATTTCTTACATACTGAAATGAGCGTTCAGCATCAACCACACACAGTAAATGAATTTTGGAGAGCATTTTGTTTTTGTTGGTATTAAGTCATTTGTGAATATTTTTAACACTTGCTTTTAGCACGTACAGTATAATGTGGATTAACATGCTCTGAATGAGTTAAGATTTCATTTTCCAAGTCTGTTCACTTGCACAGCTATTGCACAGCATGAGTGACATGTTGACAGTGTAATTTCGAGCCGTGGTTGAAAAAGTGCTTCAGCAGACTGAGCTGCCATCAGGAGCTAATGAGCCAATGTGATAATTTGCAGCTCTGTCCTCTGAGGAATGATCATGTTCTCTCAGGTGAGCGGCGAGGCATTTATAAAGTCCACAGGATCAATCAAAGAGCTCATTTACATTCATTATTTTGCTATTTTTATTCAAAGGACATAAAATGGGCTGAATGAACAGCATGAGTGAATTTCATTTTAATTCATCTATTTAAAATGTTCTTAAGCGATATAATAAACGTGACATTAGTCTTACAAAAATATTTTATAAAATGGAGTTACTGTTGAATGTATGTCTCAAATTTTGATAAAAGCCCATGTTTCCAGTATACTATGCAGATATAATATGAAGAAACAAGGGGATGTTTATTTTCTCAATAGCAGCTGAGTAAAAAAATCCATATTTCTGTGTCATTTGCTGAATATATTTAAAAAAATATATTTCCACAACACTATTCAGAAGCAAAAACAAGGTGATTACTATCCAACTCCAATTAAAGCATGAGTGGTGTTGCTAGGTTACAGTGATGTTTGTTGCTGAACCAGGGGATCATCCAGAAACACTTGTGTATATGTCATGTCATCTTATTTAAATCCCTGTGATGGCAGCACATGCTGATTTGCAGATGATATTTTTCATCAGAGTGATTTCCCATTTCAACTGAACCACTATTTGGTTTCTCTCCTGAGATGCCAACCAAAAGCTCCACGTCTCACACAGAATTAATATCTACCAAAAGGAATCCACATCACAGCACTAGAAGTGCGTAGAACAAATAAAAGGAGCCAGTGCGGCAGCAGATGGGATTGTTTCATACACTGCTGATTCACTGTAATAGGAACAGGGGACATACACAGCTTATATCCTGATGTATGCTTCTCACAACTCAAACTGAAAGGACAGGTAAGAACTACTAGTGAATCAAATTCACAGAAAATAAAGTGAAATCATTATTACAGTCTTTTATGGTAAAAAGTGATCCCTACTGCCTAATAGCTTGTGTTTGTTGTTTTCAGACATTGTTTTACTCATTTCAAACAACAGTACAACAACCTAAAATGTAGTTGGTGCATGAAATCAAAATCATTTTCTGTTTTTTTTTATTAAAAAAAGAGTATAAAGAAAGTGAAGTAAAGAAAATGCAAGGGAAGTAAGTGTGCTGAGGTGAGGTGGAGAATGGAGTCAAAGATAGGTTTGTTACGAAGATATGAGTCTGAGGTGATGTCCCCTCTAATCATGAAACTGTCAGAAATGATTTAAAGTGCAGGTGCTCTTATGTCACCGTCTTGTCTATGGTAACTTGACACGAGTGAACTGTAAAGGCATTTAAAAGTCAAACCGCACTATATGTTGCAGGCTGCACAAATGTGAAGTTATTCAAAGTGACTAAATCTAAATGTATCTTTTAATTTGCACACTTTAAGAGGAATTACTGTAGACAGTGAAGCAGCATTCAACATTTCAACATGGCATTTTATCTGTCTACCACTGCATTAGCACATTCTTGTCTGTAGAAATAAAACAAAAAAAGACTACTAATATTCTGAGCACTGGTTTGGTCTATGAACTATAAAACAGAGTAAGGTGTGATGTCAGGCCTCTTATTGAGCCGACGCTCTCCGTGGCAGTTCAGACTCAACAATTACCTGATGTGACATAAGTGTCAAGCTTCAGCAGCTCTCGCCGTGTTATTGAACGACTTTGTCAGTCATTTTGGCAGCCGCTACTGCTGATTCATGTCTCTCTCTGCAGAGCAGTTTGCACCTGCTGACAAAATCAAGTTTCACACACCAGTTCAATGTCAGCTACCACTACCTTGAGTCTTAATTTGAAAGATTAGGTGATGGTGATAATTGGCCTGACGCTAACACACAGTTAGTTAGCTGGGAATTGCACCCCAAGTGGAAAACAATGACATTATTATGGTAACAATGACATGTTTTCTTTGGTTGGAAAGTTTTCACTTTTGATCTGGCTTTCAGTTTGAAATTTAAGAGATAAGATGAACTGTAATATATCACCCTCTAATTATAACAACAGCTCACCATCAATTTAGAAAGATTAAACTAAAGTTTGGCTCACTCTGTCATTTAGATCAGACGTGAATAAGACCAGGAGCTATAATAGCAGCTCTTTGATGTTGTTTTGAACTAGATGGTAAATTTTGCATGCTAATATGATTACATTGAATATTCTGTATTTGCTTATGTTAAGGCACCGCATTCACAATCTTAGTTTAGCCTGCTAACACTAGCTAATTAGCATGAAATATAAAGTACACCTGAGGCTGATGGGAATATCATTCATTTGCAGGTATTAGGTCACAAACAAAATGATTAAGCAAATCAGATCTTTGACCAGCTAATGCTCCTTTCATCCCTCCACTTGGATTGCAATGGGGTGGAGCCAATCCCAGCTGCCATTGGGTGAGATGCAGGGCTGACACATAGAGACAGACAAACACATTGGCATTCACATCTACAAGGCATTTAGAGTCACCAATTAGCCTAACCCCAAACTGCATGTGTTTGGACTGTGAGATGAAACTGGAGTACTCAGACAAAACCCACACAGGGAGAAGATACAAATTCAAAATAGAAAGGACCCATGGTCAAAGGGGATTCGAACCCAGAACAGTCTTGCTGAGAGGTGACCCAGAAAATGATGTCGCATAAAGAGTTAAGGGATCACCAAAGTTATTTAAATCTGTCCTGAGGGGGACAGGAATGTGTATATCAAATTTCATGGCAAGTCATCAAATACTTTTCAGGATATTTCACTCTGGACCAAAGCAATGGAGCATTCAACTGACCATATTTCCCCTGACTGGAGCCAAGTCACTAGCATGGATAGGAATGCCAACTCCACTTCATAATAATTTCTCTTTTTCCTCATCAGAGATTCACAACAGCTGTGTAAGTGAACCCTAATTCCAAATCAACATTTAATTATTCCTTAAAAACCTCTGCAGTGTCCGTAGCCAGTACTGTCCACGAGTCTCACTTCTCTCACAAAGACTTGCCTGCTCTAAGAAAAGAATTACTGTACTCAGGTAAATAATAACTCATATGGCAATCTGAAAATAACTGACTTCAAAGGCAAAAGAGTCAAAGGCACCACTGTGTGCAATGTTCTTGTTCTGAACGTCACCCTTCTGACCACTATCGTTAAGCCGGCACTGTAATATCTTACACGTCTTTCACACAGACTCCATAAATTTTACTGCACATCAGACACTAAAATGAGGGTCGAGCACAAACGGGAATGCCGTGAGGACACATTGGGTGCAATGAGGACGGTAATTTGAGGATGCCACATTGAGCAGGGACCTTGCAATCTAGGTGAGATATTAGGTGAGTCAGTAAAGCAGATGTTGAATTTGACCCAGCAGTCTGTTAGAGCTGATTAGAGAGACACCTTGCACTGCAGTCTGAAGCATTTTTCATAGGCCATCGCTTATGGTCGAAAAAGTAACATTTGCATGGGGACTACAAGGTTCAGCTTATAAGGAAGATGTGTTTGGAGTCTGTTTAAAGCTGCACGAAAAGCTGCATGTCTTCTAACAAAGTCATAGGTTCGTTGTCTGAAAACAAGAGTTCTTGTAACTTCTTAGTCTTCTCTGAGGGACGATGAAGACGAGGATAAAAACAGCGTGGGATGAGAAAGATAGATGATCTGTCAAGGCTGAGGATGTGATTAGTGATAGCGTGGTGGAAGAAAAGACGAGTGAGGACGACCTTCAGACCTCACCCCAAACTCAGCTGTCCATCATACTTCTGAAACCACTGAAACGCTTCAGTGGGGGGGGGGGGTCATCATGTGGTTCATGGATCTCTGCTGTTTTTGAGGACACCTGCGTGCCTCAATCCAGCTTCTTAAACGTGAATGACACAATTTCAAGCTGAATCAGTCAATTCACAGAAAAAAAGTCAACTGTTATCAACTATTATCCCTGATCGATAAAATATGTTTTATGTTAGGGACAGATTTACACAGATTTAAGTCTGACCTTGTGTTACCTTTAAGGCCATGGGTTAGAACCTTTTTCTAATTTTGTATGTATCACCAAACATGACATATTGTATTCTGAAACTGATGGTGAAATGAGCCAGCTATACTGAAACCTGGATATATCAGTTGGCTGGTTATCTATCTCTGCTTCCAATTTTTTTTTTTTCCTTGTAACAAGCTGTGACAAGTGTCGGACAGTATCTTTGTAAACCACTTGGTGGCAACAGCGTCTCATCTTGTTAGGGGACAACTTTAATGCAAAGAGAATTACACAGAAGTATGAGACGATGCACATTAGCTGACTGTACCTGGCATCTCTTCTCATTTACCACCAATGGTGTCTGGAATTTCACAGCTAAAGCAACAAAAAGGTTTTGTTATTAAAGATCGTTTTTTAGGTTTTCCACTCCTCTAGAGAGATTGGAAAGAGGTTGTGTAGTTTGGCGAGACATCACACTTTCCTCTGCTTTTCCTGAAGTTTATATATAAACACTGAAATGTGCTGAAAAGGTCTGAACTGAAAGAAAGAACAATTTTTTTTTTTTTTTTTGTGGTTATTGGTCACAGTTTGGACAATTTTCCCATTTCAGTTCCCTGTGTGGTTTCCTGTGTTGGTTTTCAAAGTGGTGTTGGATCCAGATGGGCTTCACAAATAAATACTCTGACAGTGGCACTGATTCTACAATGGTTATTTTCTACGCTGGAAAAAGGACAATATGGGTTTTTTAATGGCCTCCTAAAGATTTGCAGATTTGCGTTTTTATGATTATGTTGAATGGCTGTGTTGTGATGGCGTTAGAGTTGTACAGTCAAAGGCTAAACATTTATTGTAACCTTTCCAAACTGGGACAAATGCCCATGAAAAGGACACAGAACAACAGCTAGAGCTTGGGGAGACTTGCTTTGCCACAGTCTCTAAAACTTCTAAACAACATTTTCCAAAAAAGGGGTATGAGCTAATTTTATGATTTTTTTTATGTGTTTCTGAACAGATGCAGTTAGTCAGGGTAATAATAGCACTCATACAAACAGTACGCATTCAAGAAGTGAGTAAGTAATTGGCTGTGCATAGAAACAACTCAATTATTCCATTTTAATGAATGCATATTTTATGAATTAACCTCTGATTCAGTTCCCAGGAACACCATGTCATTTCATTTCTCAAATGTCAGCTCAGGACATGTATTAACACTTAAGTCTATGAAACTTAGTGATCATTTTAGTTAACCTAGTTCCTTTATGTCCATTAGATGCTTTTATTTTTTTTTCCATCCTCTGCTCCCCCCCTTTAAATATGGGGACTCCCACCCCAGTCTGCCACTCCACAGTCACTGCCCCCCATCCTCCATGAGACACTGAAGAGATGTGTCAGCCAAAGCAGCTGAACTATATCCAGAGCCTTCAGCATCTCAAAGCCTGAGCCAAGCTCTGCTTTCCCTTGTTGAATGATCTGACAGTTTGCCAATGTAGTTTAGCATAAAGACTGGAAACACACTGATCCCCCTCTGTCTCTGGTTCTTATGCTAAGCTAAGCTAAACTAAATGGCTGCTTTAGTGGACAGATAGAGCAGTGTAATAGACCTTATCTAACTCATCTCAGATAGAAAAAGCAAATGTCTACAAATGTTTAACTTTTCATTAATGTATAGTAATTCTTGATGGAGAAATAAGTACACATATATAAATAAGTATTATTTTATAAGCATTTTTTCCTTCCAGTCTATTTTACATTTTATTTAAAATTTCTGGCCCAGTAATTTTTACTTTAAAGGATGAAATTAAACTTTCCCTTTGTCTAAAACAAGACCATTTTAACTCCATTTTGAAGAATATAAAATCATCTTCAGTATCGCATGACAACATCAGTGCAGCTAATGAAAGACTCCTGCATTATACACACCATACACTCCCATGTGGCAAACTCATAACTAGAACAGAGTTATTTTCAATTGTGTTTTGATTTCAGCCCAAGAGCATATTAGAGTGAGGAGAGGGAGAGGGTGTGTGGGGAGTGTGTAAAATAAAGAGAGGGTGACATGAGGTAACTCAGCAAACTTCTGGATCCATTGCAATCAGCTTACTTGGCCTTAGTCTCAGCCATCTCATATCTATAAAGTATCTACTGAAGATGGTTTCTTGGCATCAACACAATTTCAGGAATATCACTTCACACCCCTGCGCCCCTTTGTCGTAACTTGTGATAAGGCAGCAGTTCTGGTTCTGCACTGGCTTTCTGAATCCTTCTTTCACCAGTTGCTTATCGGTAGAACCTGCATGAACAGTGAGGCAGATGAGACTCGAAAACAGGAGCAGCTGATCAGACAAAAGACATTGATGCTTGTTAAAGTTCGCTTGTCTCGCTTGAGATTATAGCTTCATGAAGGTTGTTCTGGTCAATTGGAACTTGTGAGGGAAAATGCCTCTTGTTTATTCAAACCCTGTTGCAGGGAGATTTTCTTAGTCTTAGACTCTATTGATTAAAACTTAAATCAGGCATCAGGCACGTCCCGATCATTTTGACTGGGGTGGTGAAGGTGGGGCGCATAATCAACCAAGACTGGTAATGCAGAGTCATGACAACGCTGGAAGAATTCAGATCCTTTACTAACGTAAAAAAAAAAAACAAAAAACACACTAGTGTAGATTTACAGCTAAAAAGAACATCAGCAAAATGTACTAAAAAATGACTCACTCATCAATTATCTTCAGGACAGTTTCGTCAGACACATTTTGTTGCTTTTCTTTAATTACTTTAAAGATGCATTTTCTACATTTACATAATTTTACATTTATTTGATCATTGCTGTTAGGAGCCATCACAGCAAAGACACTTAAACACCACAAAGTGCACTCTTGGGTTTTGTGATATAGTTATATTAAATGGACTTTTCATACACAACCTATCTAATCTAATCTGCATCAGTTTGTGACAGAACTTCAACTGACAAATATTATCTCATCATATTGGCAAAGAATAACTTACAGCTAATTACAGAATTATACAACAGGGCAGAAATATTGCTAAATGAGTGAACAGGCAGATTTGGGACACTGTGGGAGGAATTTTAAAGTGTGTTAATCTCCCTAGAGTGTAATAAATGTTTTATTTCTCCTTCAACATCTGCAGATACTGTCTGATATTTCTCTCATGGATTAATGAGGCCAGTTTAGATGACTGAAGGTAATTACTTTAATTGTAATTTTCAACTACTATAGATTCTAATAGGGATTAATTATGTCACAGACTTGTTGCCCTGTTGCTTTTTGACAGGGATGTCAGCAGATAACAATTACGGATCCTCCCCCGATAATTCACAGTCCAGCAAACACATAGTGGAACAGCAGAGTTTCCTCTTGACTCCACATCCATTGTGACTAAGATCATTCATGTCATACCTGATCAGTCTGCCTAAAAAGAACATTATTAGTCGCTTCATAGGCTAATTAGTGTAAAAAATGTCACTTTCAATTGAAATATTCTAATATTCAGGTTGATTTTAAACATGTTTCTACGTTTTCATCTTACAATGACAGTTTGGCAAATTTTAACTGCATAAAACACAAATACATAAAAGGCTTGTCTTTTTAAATAAAAAAAAGATAAAGTACAGAAATATATCTATCAGCCTCTATCCACGCATTTTCCCATTTTCAAACTGCACACAGCCTGCCCAGCTAACTATTACCTTTAAATAGCTATGGAAAAAACTAATTAGTCATATGTTGGACACAGGACATGCCCTCCAACCGTGTAAGTTTTCACAGTCCGAATGTCTCTGGTCACTACTGTCACAGTAGTCACTGTTGCCCTGCTGGATTAATAAAAGTGATCAATCGCACTGATCTGAGGATCATAACTGAAAAAGTGACTTAATAATACAGTACCTCCATTTGGCTGCAGCCAGCTCGCCACCAAATGATAAAACAGATAAATCCCTCCCTCAGAAATCACAGTATCTGTTTAAGTGCTGCAACACCAGCTCAAAGCTGTGTCTTTATTGCCGCTACTCTGTATTTCAGTAGCCATCAGTGGTGAAGCTATTTTCTCATTCTCCTCAAGAAATATAAAGTAAATGTTGAGGAAGGTATACACACTACTCCTCTCACAGATACGTCACTGACCTTTTCTAAGGATTACAGGCTTTGCTGCAGCTCAAAATTTCCATTTGGTGAAAAATCCAGGTTGTAGAAAGGTAAGTGGGGTATTTAACTTTAGGACAACGCGCTTCAACCCTATGAGCATCTCTTTGATTATTGTTCAGGATTAATTACTTAATAAAGACTTCTCTGTGCTTTAAAGTCAACAATGTACAGGCCAAAACAACAGTTTTACTGCAAGGGGCAGTTCTGCATGTTACTTCTTTGAAAAAGTACTGCCAGATTGTAAACCAAAAATCATGTTCACTGCGGCAGAAGGGACATTTGTTTTCCCTTCCAATTTGAACATTGTGTGGTTATCGTTTCCTAAACACGACAGGCCACACAGCATATTGTGTTTGTGCTACAGTGGCTCTCATGAGGAGTCTGAGGACCATTCGCTTGGCCAAACACACAACCCTCTGTGGGAAAGAGCAGCTTTCAGACAAGAGGACTACTGTTGCAACACACTGTGCTGAGGAAGTGACCTAAGTAAAACTAGAATCCTAACATGATAAAGCTGAATAGTACTGCTTGAATACTTCAGTAATAGTAGGCAGCTTCAGGATTCATGGAGGCTGTGTGTTGCAGCAGGGGTTAAAAACATGCCAAGTCCTACAAATTAAACTGCAAAATATACGATTTCTCTGTAAACACACATAGAGTATGAATATTTACTAATCTGCACCAATCGTTGGGTGACAGCATCTGTCAAAGCCTTCCAAGATATTTATAAATTCTTTTTTATAAGCCAATCAGGGAGAAAAGTGTTAGTGTACTGATGTACTTGTCATTACACAACACAAGATTTTTATCTGTGATCCACAAGACATTCCCACCATCTTTATACTGTAGGCTCTTTGTTATGGGTACCTAAAGCACTGCCCTGGTAGGAAAGGTCACACTTAGTCTTTAAAGCTCAAATGAAAGCACTTCAGTGTACATAAATAACTTCAGCTCGTCTGGCTGTTGGCTCGGTGTGGTACAAAAGCCAAGTGGCCGTTTTCAGTAATGAATAAAGTTGCAGCAGAAGCTTGGTCTCGCCTCGCTGTGCCAAGATGTGTTGGCACATTTGTTGCCATTCTGATGGAACTACTTAAACTAAATGCAGAGTCATTTCAGACAGTTGATT
Organism: Mastacembelus armatus; assembly: GCF_900324485.2. NCBI lineage: Eukaryota > Metazoa > Chordata > Actinopteri > Synbranchiformes > Mastacembelidae > Mastacembelus > Mastacembelus armatus. Next base: position 12,677,438 of record NC_046656.1, read on the forward strand.
CTAATAATAGCTCACAGAGAAAATGCTTAACTTTGCTGCTTCTGACAGTAAAGTCTCAAAGCTCAGGACATGGCCAAAAAATATATAAAGGATCTGGCCCTCATTCAGTAGTTTGGACCTGAATCAGATACTAATAAGTCATTGTGTGCCAAGGTTATTAATGGACTTTTGTATTACTTAATACCTGCCTGACCTGATGTAAAAGACAGTAATGATATTGACCTTTAGGTAGCCATAAAGACAGCGGACACCCTTCAAGAGTGAAAAACATTTTCAAAATTTAGAAAGAAAGCAGCAGAGTTGGGCTCAGACAGTGGAAAAAGAAACCACATTGGATTCTGATGATCATACAATCAACAGTAAAATACAGGAGATCCTTTATGTATAAGACATAACAATAACTAATGAGATCCTATTCCATTGCTCTTATCTTATTCAGCTTTGATGTGTCAAAAGGCCTGATGCTCAACCTCTAATCATACCCTCTTGCTTTCTATTTACTTAAATCCCTTCACTTGTCTTTGGTTTGATTTTATCACTTTTTTCAACAATCTTCTTTGATCATTTGGAGGAATATTGTCATGACACAAGGGCTTTAACTATTGAATTTGCTATATAGTTCACTGCTCATTCGGTAAAAAAGCCTGGGTTGCCATGTAAATACCAAATTAGCACGTTCCCTGAAAATTCTTCGTTTTTGTTATTTTTTAGGATTGGAAATGATTTAGGAACAGCACAATCAATATAATGTAAGTAATTTCCTTTAGTTTGAAATATGTCAACTCCCCACTGCAATCTGAGTGTCAAGTGAGTTTTCCCTTTCCATTTCCATCTGTATGTAATTTGTGAGCTTGTTCTGATTTTGCTGACATGTTTAAGTGTGGAATCTAAACGGTGCTCTCATCTTATCCCCATTTATTCACAGAGAAGTGGTCTGATTGCCTGTAATGTCTCCTCATCAGACAATAGCTCCTGAAACATTAGTTGACACTAAGAAATGGAGCTGTGTTTGTGCTTTTAAATGAAAAAATGAACCGGTCAATATCCAAATGCCTAATGTTGCTGAAAAAGTACTCTTAAGGTTATATATATATTTTTTTATTTCTGAATTTCCCCCATGGGCGATGAATAAAGTATCTATCTATCTATTTTATAGATGCAAACCCACAAATTTAGAGGCGAAAATGTGAGAGCTGAGGATAATGTGCCATTTTTATCTAATTGTTCCCTCGTTCCACTTCAAAAGCTTCATCAAGCTGTGTGCGATCACCTCATCTCCACTGAAGTGCTACAGAGAAAGAAATATCTGAATATAAAGATATATATATAAATATTTGTCTGTCTAAAACCCTGTGGGACCACTTCAAATACATGTGACTGAATGAGAGATTGCCACTGGTTAACCATCACACAATTAAATGGCTCTATTGAAAAACAGGGTTCATCTACCTGTGACATGAATGGTCTTATAAAGCTGTCATGTGACTGTGAAATACAATCCATTTACATGCAGATCTGAGAAGAGCCATCTCTCTGTGTGGTGCTATTAACCTACGTAAGGTGGGGAACAGGCCAGAGAAATGTGCAAAGGGCACAAAGAGATTGAGTTCAATTAACCAGGCATGTCTGCACAGGAGAAGTGCAGTGGCTCTGGTCTCCACATAATCCATTACATCAACAGTGATCTACTCTTAGGATAACCTGTTGTGTAAAAGTGAACATTTAGTTTGCAGTGTTTCAAATGTAATTAGTCTTCATAACCAAAATACCAAATTAAAATAGCAAACGTTCTTCAGTGCACTGAAATGTTATTGTTCCCGTTCATAATACAGTGACAAAGCAGTAGCTAGTATGTTCACAGAGCAGAAACACAACACCCATAACCTTCAGCCTGTGTGAGATCACTGGGATACCACTGATGGCTTGTGTTTTCATTTTGCTTAGTTTATTTAAGACTTTTTACTGTACTTTTAGAAGACAAGATTGACACGCTCACCCCCTAAAGTCTTTCTGTCAGAGGGACTACTGAAAAGTCTGTATAATGTTACCCAATAAAGACCTGGAGCAACAAAATATAACTGCTACATCCAATTAAATTAATTTCTGACTCAGTCATACTGACAACTGACTTTTCTCCATTAATTTGAACACATGAACTCTCAGGCATTGCTCAGGTTCTGACCCTGTGTTGTTGCCATGTGTGCGTGATTTCACAATAAAAGCATATGCTGCTGGAGAACTTTAAACACAAAGCAGCAGCAGATTGTGTTCAGTCTACTGTGACAACAAGCTGGTGATGGTGAATGGAAATACATCACATCCCGGCTACTATTGGAAAGAAGTCTTAGTACAACATGATCTATGCTGCTATGATAAGAACAGCTTTTGTACTGTCAATTTTCGAGATAACCTACATAATCGATATTTTTGAAACACCGCTAAAGCTCTTTGTGGTGTGAGCCCAAACAGATTTGGAACCTCTGATGAGAAATAATTCATTGCACTCACTTTTAGAGAGAATTAAAAAACTAATTTAAAGCTGAATAAATGAATGAATGGTTCTTCCAAAAGGCACTTCATACCTCGAACTGAGGTACAATAATTATGTATTCTCTGAGGTCCTTAAATCAAGTTAAACATTTGATTCGCACATTCATATTATAAGCCTGAGCATTTTAAAACTAAACTAGTTTAATGTGTTTTTCTTAGCTTACCAAATTCTGAAATGTTTAATTCAACTTTTAATAAAGTTAAACTGTGATATTTTGAACTGTCTGTTCATGTGTTTTGAAAAGGAAGGTCACCATTTTTAACCTATGCACATCTGCAGGTCGGCTTGGCACAGCTCAGAGTCTTAGAAAATTTTGTCACCATTACTGTAGGTCATACAATCCAGTCTTATCCATCCACTAATGTCCCAGAGTAGCTGGATAATTAACTTTATCACCTGGACCAGCAGTTTCATGGATTGACCTTTATGTTCAAATTATAGCCATTGTGGGTTTTGGTTGTTATGACTGCAAAAATGTATCAAGTTGGGAGATGTTCTGCATAGACACTGCATGATAAAACAAACCTCCGACCTAAATGATGTTATGAATTGTCCCATATGCCCATTAAGATTTAAATCATAATTTTACAAACCATATTATTACAAATTAGTACCTTTTGTTATCAGCAAAAAACAAGGAGCATATTGCCTAAACCTGTATGATTTTATTCATTTAGTTTGATTGTTACCAAATTCTTGATATGGTCTTTTCATAATAGAGAGAAAAACTGAACAGCATGGACAAAACAGGGTCAGTTGTTATGTGGTAAGGAAATTGTCTTTTGTCAGCGAGTGGCCATAAATGGAATCTGCCCTTTGTATGTGCTGTCAGATGTCAGACAATTTGCTGTCAATTTGAATAATCAACAATGTGGAAGACAATGTTATTATATTTTGGACATGAATGCGAACACCGACAGGACAGTGCTTGAAGCAAGATTTTAAACATATAATTGCTTGAGTGGAACAGTCACTGTGGAGCATTTACCAGTTTAATATGTCTACCATATCACTCATTACGTCTATCTCATGGGGGATTTTTCCACAGTGTTTAAGTACAGTTGCTTGTTTTATGTGCAGTTTTTATGCAGCAAACTGGAACTGACTGAAACAAGAAAATCAGCTACATTTTTTTACACTGAGGTGCAACTGACCATTTGCTAAGTTCCTCCTCAAGCAATGATTGTCCACTCACAGCTAAGGAACTCCATTTCTAATTTAGCCTTCTCTAAACAAAGCGCACAAGAAGAAAAATGTTACGATTGGCTAAAATCACTCAGATTAAACAGTATATGCAGAATTCGCTGTACATTTAGTGCAAACATACTGACACAATCTAAAGTCAAGTCTTAGAAGAAGATACTCGGCATCATTCAGCATCAGACTAATGCAATACAAAATAAATGGCTTTATCACACCATAATCCCCATTGTGGTGAGGGGAATACAATTCAATGCTGCTACTTATTTTACTGTTTGCCCACAAAGCTTTAACTCTCAGAAGCAGGCGTGTTTTATTTCTGAGAAAAAGAAAGACATCGAATTCCCCGCGATTTCCCATTGGGGGCAAAGTAAAGCTGCTTTGAAAGGGCACTGATCTAAAGAGCCTCTCTGATAAACATGCTCCGGCTTATTTGCTGGTTTTGATCTATCTGTTGGTCACAGTGGGTCTCTTTGAGGGATTTTGTACATTGTTGGAGAATTGTTGGAGCCCTTCGGGTGTTATAACATGGTGTACTGCAGATGGAAAAGCAGCCATTTTCTCCTTGACTTCTCAGAAACAAATCTATTTGAACTAATTTGCCACGTAACTATTTGTCTAAAGTGAAACAAGGAATTTTCTGAATGTCTTTTCATATTTGTATGTCCAGTATATCAGTGCTGCAAACTTTAGGTTTCTAGGACCAACAGGCTCTGTACCATCCTTATCAATCGCGGCACTGTGCATCATGATGCATGATGCTGATGCAGTGGCAGCAGCTACGGTAGCTGGCAGTAAAACTGCCATGGTAACAACCACACATAATTTTAACCCTGATTTCAGTATTATCTGAAATTGTATGCAATCACTGCCCCTGCTTCAAAGCAGCTCTGTCCTGAGAGACTATTGTCAAACTTCGATGGTGAGTTTTCAGCCTTTTTCTGCAGCCAATTCTCTGTTTGACTTGGATTCAGCTGGATCCTATGTTGTGGGCAGTTTCATCCAAACATCAAAGGCATTTTATTATTTCTTGCAATATTCCAGATGTAGTAAAAGCAAAACCGGTTAAGAGGAACTGGCACATAAAGTACTTTGGGAAGAATATTGCACAAGTCTTTACAAGTAAAACATTTATAGCTGAGTTTCAACTTTAAATCTTTTAGTTGTGACAATGTGGACTCAGTGTTAGCAGTTTTATATAAAACAGCTATTTTCTGACATCACTGGAATTTTAGAAAACTCAATAAAATACAATACAACTCAATACAATATAAAGTTAAGTGCCATTAAGTGCTCTATTCAGACACTAGTTAAAAAAATTCAACATCAAATTGCATTAATTAGAATATGACTTTTTAAAATGCAAGTTAGCTACATACAGAATATTAAATGCACAGTGTATACCAAATATTGGAGAGTAAAAGCTGAACCATTACAAATTAGTAATAGGTTTTGGACATATAAAAAAAATATATATTTTTTTTAATCTGAAAAAGCTCAATTGAAAATACTTTTTCAATTCAGTTTTTGCTTGGACCTCCAAATTTTTACCTGAGAAAATGAGAGAAGAGAAAATGAGCTCTACCATATGTTATTTCTAAAGACAACCTGAATGTTGGGATCTGACAACAGGACAAAGACAGTTTTTATCAGTTGACCCTGGTTACTTTCTAAAAAAGCCTTTAGCCACACACTTTCAGACACACTAACAAGGTTAAGCTACAATCAGAGTTCAAATTTGCTTCTGTATGAGTCATTCAGAGTGGCTTCTACATATATCTGGTGATATTTAGGTCTGCTGGGCTGGATAGTTACCATCCTCCATGATAGACCTCTGAAAACAAGCCGACCACAGAACGCAGGAAGACACTTCAACAAAATATTTGTTAAAAAAAAAAAAAAAAATGACTGTAGGTCTTATCCTGCATGCCCTTTACACACTAAATATATGACTGGATTGTTTTGAGTATTATTGCTGCTGCTGTTCATCCTTCATTGTGATCAAAAGACCATTATGCTATGTTTAATCTGAGAAATTTTGCAGTGTGGCATTTTGTCCATAGTTCACATATTATTGGAGATGGATCATATATTTATCAGTCTGCCTTGTGTAGTTCCTGGCAGTAGGAGCAAGAAGAAAGGCCTGAAGTTTAATTAGGTTGATGGTTAATGCTTGCTGCTACTGCAACTTGCTTAGGATAGAGTATGACCTACAGGTTTTGTCAGCCTGTAAACTTTTTACATTTTATGAGCCATGTCAGGGCAATGCATTGTTTTAACAGTTCCATAAAAGCATGAATAAAACATCTTCATAAAGAAGGCAGACGCACCCAGCTTACATCAGGACAATGGGAGATGGTGCTCTGAGTAACATCAGCCTCCGAAGCATCCTCCACAATCAACCATCGTCCTCTGAAAGAGAAGAGGCTTGCCTTTTCTCCAAATTCTGCATTTTTTTAAAAGCAGGAGTGCATTATAAATCATCATGATGTTGAATGGTGTTTTGCTTTTCTGTCTTTTTTGAGATTCATTATGATATGCCAAGGTACATATTGCTCATGACGAAATATATGGTACTGATGAGGTTAGTTATTTGATTTCTTTTAGAAATATTGAGCTGCTGCTCCTGCAGGACATGATCAAAGCTGAAGCATATCAAAGACCAATTAGTGTCCAGTGCCAGCACTGAGCAGGGATCAAAGGAGAGGCTGCACTATATGACAAGCAGTGGGATAGAAAGTCACTCGATCCCATTATTAGTGTGGGCACATCCACTAATGGGGTTTTGCGTCAAGTGATCCATTATTATTGCAAAGATGGTGCTGGCGCCTGTTGAGGTGCCGTGGCCAATCTCTCGCATCAGTGAAGCAAAATAGTAGGTTTTTATTTTTCCTTTTTTAACAACACTTTGAAACTTTGTATTATCATTATTATACAAGGTGAACCTGATATGCATCTGTTTACTGCTGCAACTACACTGAAAGTCACAACAGAACAGCCTTTGCTATTACAGTGACACAGCCTGTCCATCCTATTTCAAACACATTATTTCAGGGTGGGAAAAATTGGACAGAATTTTCTGTGTGAGCATGATGTAAAACTCAAGAAAATAAAATATAGGCAAAACTGTTTACAGGGTGTTGAGAGTTTGTAGCTATACAAAATACTACTAATATAAGAAATGTGTGAAAAGAACATTGTGTCACTCAGATTGATGCTGCATTGTTTCCAGCAGCAGGTGTGCTGGTGAGATTTCATAAAAACTGCAGGTTGGTGAAACAAAAACAAACTGACTAAACACGTAGCCTTGAAATTAACATTTTCTGTGCATTTGTTTCTGTGTGTGGTGTTAGCTGACTCTTCTTAGCTTCACTTGGGCTGAAATTAGCAGATTAAATCACTTTAGCTTACAAAGTCAGTGATATTGACCAGTATTATTTGCCATGGCAACACCATATGGATTTTTTGAAAAAAAAAAAAAAAAAATCAACAAACGCCAATAATTCTCAACAGATGGTAATTACCACGATAGCTTCTGCTCTGTGATACAACTCAGTGGTGCTTTCAAAATAACATCTGGCCCCATTATTAAGTTGTACACACAAGTGACAGAAAGGACCAAAATAAGTCAGCAAAAATGTTAACGCCAAGTCATGTTCCTCTTCAAAGGTCTAGGATGACCATGTCAAAGGCAAAGTGTCGTCCTAATTACCCACTTGACCAGCACAACAGTGCGATGATGACTCACTCCTAAAACACTGTCATCAATCATATCTACCATGTCTGACACTGGACTCATGGCTGCTAAAACACATGCAGATACACTTCTGTTTACACTGAACATATCCACTTCCAAATTAAATGAGTCCCTGAATGAAGTGTGTGTGTGTGTGTGTACGTGGCCATGAAAGACAGACAGCTATGAATAATGGTTGCTGTGTGTGTCAGCACAGGTGAGGAGCTCTGTCAGTGCCTGTGGCAGATCCCCACTCTGAGCACACATCAACAGGCATGAAACACACTGGCCACACTTAACGCACCAGAACCAGCTGCTGTCAGGCAGCAGCCAATCAGCCTGTGAGGTCACTGGAATCCATGCAATCTGAACCCGTCCAAGTTTTCCAGACAGACAGCAATTAATAATTAGCTCCCCAAGGAAATGGATACTTCAATCAGCCTCCATTATTATGCGAGGGTCCAACAATCAACTTACTGTGACTGATCATGCAAGGAGCACAATTACTATCAAGGGGAAACAACTGGTTGTTTTGTCAACCCTCTAACACTCAGCATCCAGAAGAGAAGAATCTGTCACACCTACAAGTATGAACTTAGGTGCCACTTAATGTTGTTCCCTTATTGTTCATTGGAGTCTCTGGTGGTGGTTATAACACTGCATCATCATAATGAAAAAAAAAAAAAAAATTCCATCACGGTGGACAACAAAAGTATTCTATTCTATTTTATTCTATTCTATTCTATTCTCTTCTATTTGCAAAAGCCTATTTGTACATAAAAATAATTAAAATGAAGACAAAATGCATTATTAAACCAGTGTTATTAGAATATTACTGCAGTTTTTGTACTGCACATCTTTAGTTACTATTGTTGAACAATATGAAAAATTAAACAGTTACACTGACATGTTTAGAAATTAATAAGAAGAACTTTGGCTACATGTCCCAAGCTTTGTTAAATACATACAGTCTTTTTATACACAATTATCCAAGTTAGACAAGGCAATGTAGCTGCACTGCTGCCACCAAGGGAACAATACAGTTAAACAACAGCTCAGTGACCCTGTTCCCTAAAAATAGATCCAAAAATGGAATAAGAGTGAATTCCAACTGTAGCAAATCTGTTTGCCACAGTTTGATAACCGTGGAGTACGGGAGGCTCAGCTGTGCAATAAAAATGCTGAATTTAGTTCATCTATTTTTTATTGCACTTGAATCAAGCAATGTCTGAAGCTATCACCTCTCATAAATGCAATGTCTCTCAGTGGTTGACAGGATAAGTCACGTTTAACCATGCAAATCTCTCCTGTCATCATATTATATTTGCAGCTAATAAATATGTTGTTGTGTTCTTAATGAAATTTCAGTTCAAAAAGATCCATTGTTGTAGGGCTGAGCCTGGACAGCACAGCGATCAGGCTTGGGATCAGTCAAACTTAAGTGTTAATTAGCTTTGCAAGGCATTATTTCAACCAATTATAATCCTATGATCAATAATATGATTCACTTCTTCAGGAAATTAGATTCTCAGAGCAGCCCAGACTTGCCAACAATGCAAGTTAAAACTATTTCAAGAATATAATTCCACAATGACTTGAATTATTTGAGCTGACAGAATAAGGGCCTATACATCACAAAAGCTTCTCAAATGATAATGTACCGTAACTCCTCATCAACTCTAATTACTGCATACTACAGTAAATAGTGCATATATCCTTGGCAAAATGTTGCTTGAAACCCTACTGAGCAGTACGGTCGAATTAATTTCTTTAATATGGCAGGAGCAGTGTATTTTATGAGTGTGCACTCCATGATTATTTACAGCTCAGCAGGCTTTGCAGAACAACTTTCATTCAATGACAGTAAAAGCTATATCATCCTCTGGGTAGCAATCTAATTAAATTCAGGTAATTTAATTTAAATGGTGGTATAACCTAATTCAGGAGAAGCATGATATCATATAATTTGTTTGGGAAATTGGCACTACATTTGTGGGGTGGCTTTGAAGTGAGAAATGTAATAGTTGTTTCTCAAAATGACAAAAAATAAAGGAGCTAGGAGTTGAGGAAACAGATTACCTCTCAGGAATTTTATTTCATTTTAACATCTAATTGAGAAAAATGATTATTATTCTGAGTATTATTTTCCAAGAGATCATCTATGATTGTTATGCAATGCTGTGTCACATTTCTTTCATTGTTAAGACACTACAGTGCATCAAACTTCATTCTGTGATTCCTAGCAGCCTGCAGCTCAGTTCACAGAATAACAGCTAAGACCAACCTTGTTCCGGTTTTATGTCATGAGTCAGTAGATGAATGCAACATTTTAAAGTTTGCATCATTAAACAGTCACTCAGTTGAATGTCATGATTGACCTTCAACACCCATGTATAGGCTTACAACATTCATCAAGTAGCACGAAGATCAATACATAGATTACCTTCAGAAACACTAAACTGAGCGACACATGACAAGGTCATGCTATTTTTACTGGTATGTTGCACAGGACATACAGGATAAAAAACTAATTTAAGTGACACATTATATATAAATAAATGAGTTTGAATATCATGTTACATTATGTATGTGTGCATGTAAGGACTGCTTACCTGATACACACGCACTGCTAATGATGATCACAATCACTGTTGTTGTTTTTATTCTATTCTTTCTTTTTTGTTACTTGATTTCAATTGACAATAGAAAAGAAGGAAGGGAAGACATGGGCTGTTTCTGTGTGACATCAGGTTAATACATAAGGAAATAGCTTCACAGTAAAAAAAAAAAAAAAAAAAGATTCAGTTCCATCTGTCATCCAATCAGGGGCCTGTGCTATCTCAGTGCCAGTCTCATTTGCCATTCGCCAATTCAATCCAAGCATGGCCGCTGCATTCACAGACAGGCAACCAGGTTGTCACTTTGAATATTGTTTGTTTATTCTCATTTCATGAAGTCTGCTGGAACACGAAGACAGCTAGTCCCAGCTGCGCAAATAAGTTGGTAAACTGGGAATGAACCATCCAAGAAAAGTGTGGTACCTGCATGCAAAGTGATTTTTTTCCCTCCTCCTTACAAAATGCAGATACTGTTGTTGTCTGTTAAAATGATGGAAAAATTTAACAACAAACCATTTTTGTTGCTACAGTACCAACACATTTTTCATATTGGACTGATATTAACATGTCACTAATATAGTGTGGCTGCAGTTTTCATATATATCTGTTTTTCTAGGAAATGTATACTTTCATAAACACATTATGACTTCATAGCCAACTTATGGCCCTGCAATGTTAGGGTTTACAAGATGGTAAAGCTCCTGACAGATGGATATTTAATTAAATAGCCTTTTTTTGATTCACAAATTACTGTGAACATACTGTTTTTGTTTCATTCTTTACATACTGCAAATGGCAAAATGAAACAAAAGTTACTTCTTATTAGAGTAGAATTAGAAAATGTGTACATACTGTAGAAGGATAGTGAGGATTTATTCTTACTGTCATATCCTCATGCAAACTGCAAACAGTTTCTCCTGCAAATATAAGCTGCTTGTGGTTCTAGGCGTGGAAAAACAGATGGGGATGGTTTCTGGGAGGATGAGGTCGTAATGCTGAGATTCCCTTGAGAGCATTTCATTTGTACTATAAGCTTCTCAGTGTAATACAGCAGTCTGCTGTGGCTGACAAATAAAATCCAGACCTTTCATAACCATGTTGGTAGTGTCCATTGATAACACTGATGGTTTATCATCCTGTCAATCCGCAGCAATGACGAGATGACAAAACAAATAATTCTATTCATCAATTGGTATCTAATATTCAGATTGATTCTTGTGTTTATTTGTCTATACAACGTTGTGGTGAAAGTCATTTTTCAAATATTTATTATCTATTACTGAGAAACACCAACCATATTAAAATGTCACACAAGCCTCCTTTTTTAAAAACAAGTTACAACCATGCAGAGAACAATCAATGACCCATTTTAAATGTAGCTTTTCTCCTGCTTTTACTATTGCACCCTGTCTATTCTGGGCAGAGTCTGTGCTGAGAAGTTAATTCACAGGTTATGACATTAGAGAGCAGTAGAGGAAGGCCAGTGTTGGGAAACAAAAGTTAGAAGTTACAGGTTTAAATAACAGAAAGTAATTGTTTTACTGTAATACCTATAACGAAGCTACCACTGCATTTCTTATTTTAAATGTGATTGGCATTAGCTCATCTTGTAAAAAGCGCCTATATGAAATTCAATATAACAGCACTCTGGTTATAGGATATCACAGTGTGCTTTTTGTAATTTTGCTTCAATGCACTGTAAACTGGATACCAGCCCACAAGCCTGACTGTCTCACCCAAACCTTTAAATCTAATTTGTAGTTTCACTTTCTACATTAATGTGAAGTAAAGACAAAAACACACCTTAGCAACAAGTAAAGATGGCCAATGATGAAAATGTTTATAATATGATTAAATAAGTGCAATACTTCAGGTACCACTTCTTCCCCTGTTTGACACTGGCTCTGCAGTCCTATTAGATTCGAGGAAGGACTGCCATGTCAAGTGACTCAGCATGGCGGCTGTGTCTTAAATAAAGTGTCTGCTTTACAGGGGACCTATTAGAGTGGAAAGACCGTGCACGCACAACGAGAAGGGAAAACAATAAATCAATACAAGTTATGGTTGAGACTTTGTTATAGTAAACAAGAACAAGAGGCTTAGGGCTGTAATGAAGCTGAAAAGGGAACTGTTTTATGTATCTTTATCTACTGCACAATATGTCACTTTTTTGCATTTGCATAATATGGCTCATGAGAAACATAACTTTGCCCAGGTTATTGTTCTTTAATATATGAGGCAATATATGAATATATGTGTAGGATATTTACTGCCAGTGTTATCTGTTCCTCCAGTATCTGCACATCCCAGCTACAGTAAAATATAGTTAGGTTGGCTACAGTCAGTATTTTTAACAATGGATGAAATGACTACATATTTCATACTGACCAGCTCACAGAAATCACAGCTGCCTTCAGTTACATGGATAGTTTTAGTGTCTTTCAGCTCATTGTTTTGGTTTTATTGACAACTTTGCTGTTTTAGTTCATTTACATTTTCACTATTAGATGTCTGCGATGTAAATAGACGACTGCTTGCCAACCAGGTATTAAAAAGTGATGTTTGTTTCATACAACTTGTTTCTGTTGTCCCAATGTGGGCAAAATAATCTGGTGCTAATAGGTTTAAGGCAACTAAAACTGGCTTAGATTAGAGGAAGAGAAGTATGGCTAAAGAATATAATTAGCATGGACGACAGGACATAAACCAGCACCTTCATTTTCCTGAAAGCAATGTGGTCCAGTCCAATTTATTGATGTGATCCACATTAAAAATGCGGGTTGTATAACATAAACACATTACAGAATTATTGCCTGAATTGCATGGATGTCAGTGCCCATCTGTCTTACATTTAAAATTTCAAACAGGCCTGTCTAAATTGCAGTAATTCCCATCACTGTGACCTCACATTATCTGGAGAGACAACATGAAAGCGTGTCATCTTCATTCAGGTGTAATACAGCTGTTTTTCCTCCATTTGTTATTTGTTGATGATCTGAATTCAGTCTAGCTTTTTTTTTTTTTTTTTTTTTAGAGGGATGACTTATTTATGCTAACCATTGTTTTCAGTCAGCTATTAAATTTTCCTCACCACAACCCTTTCAATAGGTGACTGATGTCCAGAAGGACTTTCAGCAGAATATTTCATGTGATGTATAGTTGAGCTTCACACTTACAGATGATGAGTAGCTGCAGTCAGTTGTACAAGGTTGTTAATTTATATTCGTGGATATCCTCACACACGTGGGTTACACTTTTTCTCAGTGTATACCCTAAACAGCTTTTCCTTTGTGAATATAAGCATTCTGAAGGATTTTCTGGTACACCTAAGCTTACAGACAGTGGGTGAGCACCTACTGCTGTCATAACCATTCCTGACACTTTTCTGAATCATGGTCTGGAATGAAATGCGATGGCAGTTTGGCCTTTAATCATGGCCCTTGGCAGAAGCATTGTACGTGTTAGCCACGGGGTCTGCTGAGGTGACTCAAGGCTGAGGGCTGACCTTGGGCATAAGCAGCAGTATTCGGCACATGTCACTCTGGCATTACTGATGTGATGGGTTGTTTGTGTGTTGTGTGTGAAGACAGGCTGTGACACCTATTTTTCAACCTTAATTGCTCTGACCTGTTCTAGCCATATACTCTATGTACTGTAGCTAAGAAATAAGCTGCAGTACTTTATGATGGTGCCTTTTTGTACTCTGGACTTACAGTCCACCTGAAATGGATTTATGTGCTGCAAATCTGCAAACAACCATAATAGAGCAGAATTCAAATCTCTCAAAGACATTCTCTCATATATGACATATTTCTATTCCTTTGGCAAGGCAATAGGTTCTCCACTGTCTATGTATTAAATTACACATGAGGTGGTGCTCCTGACAAAGCAGTTGGAAATAGATGACTCCTGTCTCTGTCAACTTGGGCGTGTGATTAATATTGACCCTGCCCGTGCCTGGTTATTGACAATATTGGGCTGAACACTATTACCAAAAAGACAGATTAGTTAGCTGTTGTCGCTCAGGGGCCCTAAAAGCTCATGGATGTTAGCCATACCAAAAAAACTGCTCCTAAATACAAAAAAATAAAAAATAAATAAAAAACAACTCTTCTGATTTAAAAAGACAACCACTGAGAATCTCACTCTACTGGAGATGAGCATAGCATAAAGTGATTTACAGGTTTATGAATCTATGTCTCTGCAACATCTATGCTACTGATACAGAGTCAGGGTACATACTCATTGATTGTCTTGGAATATATGATCCCTCTGGTTAAACCATTGATTACTGTCTCAGCAAAAACGCGGATCCAGGGATAAAATATGCAGTCGTCAACATATTAATTATACTTCATCGTCCTGTTTAAGCAGAAACTCATATCACAGATATTACACAATGTCACAATGGTGATCAATAACAACAAACAGCTCACTGATTATTCAGATATGGGACAAAACCTGCTTTACAACTTCTATATGTGCTAAATTAATTTGAAATTGATATATTGGTAGACAGGTCTTAGCTGACCATACTGTTCCCTGATTTAGTTAGAATTATGAAAAAAATAAATAAAATCAGATGGTGTTTTAAGTTCACTTTGTGTATTGTTTGATGCTTTTCTAACTATTGTTTGTCTTTTGATACATTTATTTTCTAATTTGTAGAGTTTGTAAAAGGCTTTCTGGGCAGTTTCATAATGTTACCTCATGGAGAGGACAGGTACAAGAACATACTTTCTAACTACAGAACATACATTTAAAAAAAAAATTAAATTGAAACTGTTAAAATACATGAGAATAATAACATGGGTATCTCAAGAATCACTGGGCTGCTTCTGATATTGAACCAAGTAGATCGAGATGAATTTTCTGACATTTAAGAAGAAATTCCTGTTGTACAAATAAATGTTTTCCACAGAATCAAGAATTCAGTTTCACTTTCTTCCTAAAAACTCTTTTTTGAAAGTGATACAATATAAGAAGTAACCAAAATCTACTGCTCCTAAAAAGCTTTGACAGCACTGCTTAAATTTATGTTGTAATTGCATAATGTCAGGAGTTTTATTTGGCAAGGTTGAATGGGTGAAGTATTAAGTCACTCAATTTCCTCTTGGTGAATTTCATTCCCCTTGCCAACTGTGCAAGCAAAATGACAACTTAGCATCTCACATATTTACAGCAAACTGCAAACAGCAGCAAATTTTTAAACAGGCTTTAGGTGGGGGTAGCTCTGATGTGACGTGCTGCTCACTGACCGACTCTGATGTCGGCCTGCTGGTCAATATTCACATCCTCCCACATCCATTTTTAAAAGGAGTGATTACCTGTAATTATAATCACAGCTGTCTGCATGTCAGCGGGATGCAGAAGAAGAAAAGAGTCTCAAGGCTTTCCAATTTAACAGTGGCCTGAGCCTCAAAGTGGTGAGGATTGCGAACAGGGTGGATGAATTATTCAGATCAAGAGTAAACCTGGTCCCAGGCGATGAGGGAGGGTGGACTGCGCATCAAATATGTGTCTGCCTTCTGCTAAAAAATGTGTTTAGGCCTAGATTCAAGATGTCTGACATAGATGTTTATGTCTGGTGTTTGTGGCAAGTAGCCGCATATAAAACAGGTGGAAGTGGCAGCGAGGAATAATTGACATGTCACTCATGAGATAGTACCTCATCCTCTAACTCTCCTCTGAAAGTAAGAGATTTATGATGCACAGGCATTTACAGATCAGCTATCATGCACTTATTTTGCAGGAAATGGACTCGGTTGATGCTGCGAGTCCGGAGAGAATAAAAAGTATCTGGCATTGTTCTGCACGTGTGACAGCAAAGAACATGCTCCGCTGTCCCTGAGAGGATGTCAAGCACACAAACAAGGTGCAAAACAACTTTCTCTTGTCCTCCTATTATTTTTAGTGTTATTTCAAGTCTTCTAATAATATTTAGATACTGTTAAAGTTGATGGTAAACTTTGAGTTCATAGGCAGCAAGAATTACACTACCTCTGTCCTCTTGCTCCCCCTGTTACTAGTGATGCTCACAGACGTGTTTCATTATGTGAACACAAAACAGTGTCCTTGGTGATCACAACAGTACAGCAAATTTGATTTCATAGGTAGTTTTTGGGAAGTGCACGTCCAATGACATTCTGTCTGAGATGCAGAATAAACCAGTTATTAACAAGATGCAGTGTGTCTGTAGGCTAGCATTCTGTACCCGGGTTAAAGGGAGGCAGCCATTCAATAAAAGCTAGTATACCCTTCATGTCTGACAAATATAGTAGTTCGGGTAATGCCCTAAACTCTTCACTGTTGACTGCTGCCATAAAAATCAACTACAGAAGGAAATGTCATTTACCCATATGTCTGGAAAATATAGCTTTTTAATGGCTCTGACTATTACAAGGAAGACAGGACAGGGGCTTTATTAGAAAATATGTGGTTCTTTGATAAATAGTCCAAGGTACAAGTGTATATATATAAAACTATAAGGCTGTAGCAAAGGTGCAATCAGCAAGATTAAAATCCTGTTAGATGTGACGCTAATGTTGGTTGGATGTGAATTCTGCAACTACAATGACGTTTGGTTTAAACTTTAAAAGGCCGAGTTATGAGTTTGAGTATTGTTACATAATTTGTCATTTCATCACTGACAGGTGACATTAGTGTGACAATAATGTTTCTCAATGCAAAAAAGGATGATTAGTAAAAAACTGTGTACATGCCAAGGACACTACGTATTTAATTACACGGTTTAAATATGTGAGCGATTTATACTGGATACACTTCAGACATTGGAATAAAAAGGTGGACAACACATGCAATCCACTATAAGGTACAGTAAACAGGGATCAGTTACAGACACACCCTTGTTTCCATTGTTTTAGGTCACTGTTAAATGTCATTGACCCCCATACAGCATGTCCACAGTTACCCCATATTAAATATAGACCCTAGACCTGTGCATTTGTCAGCCTAAAGAGGTTCAATATTTTACATCCTACAAACTGTACATACTGTAACTCCTGGAAGGCCATCTTACTTGATTCATACTTTGCAGCAATCACACTGACACTATTCCCTTACAATGATGGTCCTCATTGATCAGCAATTAACCAACAACCCTGTGTCATGAAAGGAAACATGGGCTGCACGAATCAGGACACATGACAAATGAGGACCACTAGTGCAAGGAAAACAAGAACTTGGTTTTGTATTACTGTCTTCACTTGGAGGAGGCTGTTTACAGTAGTTTTAACGCTTTTAGAGTATTACCAAGAAAACACATAACTTACACATTATATACATATTATATTAATGTTATATAAACTTGCTCATACTTAGATTTTTGTCCTTGGGTAAACTGTTATGTTACAGTTCTTGAATAATGAATTCCTATACTAGGATGCAGATTGTGACCCTTAGCCAATCTCAAAAGTATTTAATTCATGGTCTGCAATATTAAACCACGGTGCGCTGGCAAACAGAGATATGGTACTGAGAAAGTATATTTTTATTTCTCTTTCTTATTATTATTTTTCATTTTATTTTTAATTTATTTGTATTTTTTTCCCACAACTGTGTCCCTTATTTACATATCCACTGACTGTGGAAAAGGCACCTGACTAATGAGAAACTGTGCTTGCTATTCACCATTTCCACTGCTTGAGGCCAAGTTCAGATTGGCTGAGTGTTACAAGGAACATACATACTGTAAATTTCTTTTTCTTTCCGTTTTCATTATTTTTTTCACCACATCATTATTTCCTTATCACAGACTTATGTGCCATATTCTTTTCTGGGATTTTTTATTTAATTTCCTAAAAATGAATTTATATAGTTTTATCATATAACTCCAATAAATTAACTAACCACAATAAAAGCTGGTATCAAACTAACTTTGCTGCCTCGTGTATGCTGCAGGCTGGTCAGCGTTTCAAAAGCATTCATTTCATCGTCCTTGTTTTTCACCTACTGATTTAGATACATCAGCTGCAAACAAATGAAAAAGCAGTCCATGGAACATTCACATTTATTTCACCCTCAGTAATAAACCTTGCTAAAACAATGCTGTGCAGTACAACGCAAAGACCTTCTATTGATGTTTGTGTAAAAGAGACAATATAAATATTCCATTTTATATGAAATGAAATTGGATTCTCTTTCATAATGAGCAGCGTGAGCTGGGATGTAACGTCCTCTAATCACTTTGTTGACTCCTCAGCTGCAGAGACATTTGGAGATGAGGGCACAGTACATACAGTACAATACCTGATCAGTACAATCACTCTACTGCTCCAGTATAAACAATGGAAAGAAGTGTACAGGAGAGCAAAGTGGATTTTAATGGTGCCGCAGTGTGCTACAGGGCACAGGGTGTGTCTGTACATGTGTGTCTTTGTGAGGAAGCTGAGGGACTGACTGTGTGTATGCGTCACTCCTATGTGTACTTGGGGTACACATAAACATGCTGTCCTGCTGTTCAGAAAACAGCTTTCAAGATAACTGTGAGAAGACCTAGGGGAACATCTGTACTGTGAGATCCACTGTGTGTGAAGCCAAATATAGCAAGATCATAACAGGGGGCATAGTTACAGTAGCCCTGGTGAGGCAGCTCATCACATATTGGGACAGGGTTCTGATGGTAGAAATGCACTGTAGGCCATATGAAAACAGGAATAAACCAACAATTTGTATCCACTGTGACTACATCAAAATATACTCTGCTTACATCTTATGTTTACAAAATTGTGACTGTAATACAAATGGAAATCAAAGACATTTGGGCTGGAAAAAGGAGCTTTGCCTCATGTGATAATTTAAGATAATGATGACAGTCATCTGCAGATGTTTTAGCATCACTGTCCCCGTATCACTCAAGAGCCCATTGGCCCCAGAATTCCCTCTCCTTTTAAATAGTACATTCACAAAGCACTGGTTTAACCTCCTTGTTGGCTAATGTGCAATGACCCCAGTTAGACAGCTCTTAATGTGCTGGCTGATGAGATCAATAAGCCTCACACCACTCCACATGCCTCCCGATTCTTCTCTGTTTGCATTTCAGTCTGGGATAACAAACTGTGGAATGTAATGATAGTTCACTTCATATGCCCAACAAAACAACTACTGACTGAGAACACTGCTGCGACATATACATGACCGTAGCTGTGTTACGATCAATTATAACCTCCATCAGGAAAGTAAAGTACGTGTTGGTACAAAGTTCCACCCTGAGTTGCAGTTTGAAAGTGAAGACAGATTGCTGCAGTGGACTTCAGAGCTCATCATTTAATCAGCTGGCTATCAACACCAGTTTATCGCAAATGTACTGACAGTTGGGCAGACTGCACTAGTGTACTCCTCCACTGCAGAGAGGTAATACAAAGTGGCATCTTCACTCACAGGGCACAAGAGAAATGTGAAATTACCCAAACCACCTGCCCATGGTGTTTGCCACGCTTGCTTTCAAGATAATGAAATCCTGCAGGCGGACTTGGTGAAGGGAGCACCACTTCACCACACTGCACAGCTGCAGCACTTGAGCAGCAGAAATATTTCTAAATGGGCTCATTTGGCATAGGTACTGTAACAGGAATGATCATTTTGCCACACTGCAAAACTGTTCAAAGTCATCTTGTATAAAGGGAAAAGTATAAAAGGTCAAATTTTCTGTTTAAATAATAAAAAGCTAATTTTATTCTCATCTACACTATCTTAGTATGTTAACATCTGCTAATTAGCACTGGTAATGCAAGCAAGCAAGAAAGAAAAGTTTATTTTGATTACACACTGAGCCCACGGATAACAACAATAAAATGTGCATGTGAATGAGGCCTGAGGCATCTCAACACTTATAACACCGAGGCTCCAAAAACCTGTTCAGTTATTCCACTTGCAAAACAGAAACACAACCAAGAGACAGGAAGCAGGGGCCATTTGCAACTTTAATTATTTCTCAGTCTTGGGAGAATTTAACTCTCTAGGGTGTTATGAAACATCTCTACTGAAGGTGAACACTGGAGGTTATCAAAACTGTCAGTCACGAGCGAGACTTAAGGGCTAACAGCATTATTAGTCATGCCCCCCGTTTCTCCTCGCTGTGGAAGTACATCCATCACTCTGCCGCTGCTTTCCATCATCTCAATCTAGGCCTAATTAGCACCTAATAGGTCGATTTGTCACAGTACAGGAGCATGGAGACCTTTGAAATACAGGGATTAATCTGTTTCACAATAGCAGCTGTTGATTCTTTGTGGTCTACATTTATTATAAGATTTTATAGGATGGTCTATTATTCACTCACCATTTAGCAAATCATTTTTAAAATAACATTGTGATCTGTGTGTGTCTTTCCTTTAGTCACCGTGTAAGCACCCTGCGAACTTTATACATGAATTACGGTACTAAGTGTTAAGGTAACACAGGGCCGTGCTGAAGGAAAATAAAATGTGCAATCATTTATAGACTGCGTGGTGCAGCAGGCATAAAACAACCAGCTTAAGGTGAGTCTGCTGTGCATTCACTTTCAACGAGAATCCTTTTAAACCCGTCAATATGATTTAAATATTTTGCTCCATGTATTTTTTAGCACCAATAAAACACTCACTTGTTCAGGACTAATACAGGCAGATTCATGAGTTGTCTTTATATAATGACTATGCTTTGTGTATTAGTTTAATAACTGTGAAAAAATGTAGAATATTATTGCAAGATGCAATTTTGCAAGATGAGCAGTATTACTCTGTATATAAGAGTGGTCATTATTTGGTCTACATGAGACAAGACACACGCTTTGTGTTGATTTGTCAAATTGCTTCTCTCATTTTGTATGGGTGAAGATGTTTTCTGTGCCAAAGGTACTGGGTTGTATTTCATTCAAATACTGCGAAATACCATAAATCTGTGTTTTATCGCGTCAGAAGCTTTTATTTTTTTTAAATGAGGATTGTGAGATGGACAACAGTACAGTGCTACAGGTGCTCTTATAATAAAAACTATAGACTGAATTAAAATAAGGTGCAAAGTTGGTGTGAAATTGGAGGAAGAAAATGCTTTGGAGCAAACAATAAATCATCCAGGATTCCTTAATTGACTTTCCTTTTAAGGAACTCACTTTCACTTAGTGTGATGAGAATGAATTAGGAAATTGCACAGAGCTGCAGAGTACTCTCTGAAAGTGTGTTCCCGAGAACTGCTGTATCTTCAATGAACAGGACCATGGGCTCCATAGCCTTCTCAATGCAAATCAATACAGTCAAAAATTTAAACACTAATATTCCCTAAAACTACTACACTCCTCTTACGAGTGCTGGAGTTTGATGGTTACAATATTTGCCTTTACTTTTAGTTCAACTATGTATTTCCCATTTGCTACATTAAGTCAGATAGTTTCAGTGTTTTTTGAGAATGGCCCACACTGTTTTTTCAACTTCTGCCTCTCCCAGTTACTGAAAATGATGAAACATGTTCAGAGTGCCAGCATTACAAGTCTCCAGAGAAAAACCCATTGGCAGCAGTAGCTCTAAAGAAATCTTTACCACTCTTTATCTTCTCTGCAGTGGGCTCCCCTCACCCTTTTCCTAGCTGACATTACTCCTCCACATCCATTTTAATGCAATTTGAAACTAGTTTAATGAGCAGAGATTAAAGAAAACACAGAATTTGCCAACCTTTGAAATAAATGAGCAATATTTTATGAAAGACATTGGTCAGATAATGACATTTCAGATAATAAGGAGTCATTTTTGTTTTCAAACATAATTGCCCACAGGCTTATAGTCCACTCACTAGTGCACTGCATTTCTATTTGACATTCTATGAACAAACCCATGCCCTTCAAAACTAATAAGCTTGCATCTTATTTGCATAATTGGAACATTTTCTGTTACTACAACTTAGGGCTCAAAGCAATGAAAAAATATTTGTAAACAAAAATAACACAGGAACGTACAGGAACCCTTCCAGGTTCCACACCAATCAGGCGTGACTTTAAACAACTCCTGCCAAAAGTTATACCCTTGTATGGACTCATTAACTCATCACTGTTCGTTTTAAAATGATGCTTTGTGTTATCAAGTTTCTATTTTACAATCTGATATTTGATGCAGGCACTTTTGTCAGAAATGACAAGTATTTGTCTGGATCTGGATTTATGGGCTGGATCAACGTTGACATATAAATTTTGATTATTGTTCCCCACACGCATTTTTGATTAAATGGAAATAAAACAGATTTTTACAATTTAATTAAGCAAATATCCAACAAAGATACCAAAAAAATAAATATATCTTTTTATACCTGACTCCCTGGTCCCTGGGCTTGGATATACAATATATGAAATAACAAATGTCACTTAAACTTAAGGCAGAGCGCACGAGCTGATTTTTGTTACGTTTAGTACTTTAACATTACAAATGGTTTATAACATTGCCGTGAACTATAAGGTAATTTATCTGCCCAAAACTCTGCATGAAAACACCACTGAAAGAACTGCATTGATTGTTTTGTATACTTTGAAAAAATAGGAATAACTCTTAAAAGTGTCCAAATGTAGCGAATCAGATTTGATCCGCCAGCAGGAGCTATTAGTGGCTGAATTCTTCCACTGTGGGGAATGTAAACAGAAAGCCCTGACACAGACCAAAAAGCCATTTATTAATTGTTAAAATCCAAACAAACACTATTATAGAAAAGAAAAAACGGAGGCCAGATGTTGACAGATGATTTATTTTATGGTATAAAATATGAGCCTACTAGTCTCAGAACATCCTTATTTCTGGTTTTACGAGTGAGGTAGAAATCTGTGTCACAAATGATGATCACTGACTGTTTTGCACTTTGTACTGCACGAGTCATAATAAGGCGTAAGTCATACATCTCTGCATTAAACATGATATGTAGAGATGGACAACAGTGTCTGACCCTGACTAAAACGAAGCCATCAGCTTATTTTGTAACTAAGCACAGTAATGTGAGAAGAACGAGACAGCTTTGTCCTCAACTGAGCCCTTGACCCAGAACAATGCAAATAGACTGAAGGGCTGTTGACTACGCTGTTTGGGTAATGTGTTGCATAATTGCTATCAGCATACAAGTACTGTACATGGCGGATGTAAGGATAATGCAAGGGAGGGGAGTCTGAATGTGAGAGATATTGATGCAGAAACCTTTTGATGGATTTATTTGTGTCTAATTTTAGCTACAAAGAGAAATACAGCACCTAGGTTGTAATTCTGACACGGCACAGGAACAAGATTAAATGTCTAAAACTGATCTGGTGGCCCACATGATTTCAATTTTCACAACACCCAAGATAAAAGTCTTGGATGTACCATCTATATATCCATTGCTGAGCTTGAAGTGTCAGTCTTAACCTTGGAAAAGCAGTTTGGGGAAAAAAAAAAAAAAACCAGCAAAAGTAAAGATTTTTGGTTAATTTTTTGTCAGTCATGGTTTTGCTTAGAGCCTTTAGGGATAAAAAAGACAACAACAGGGTGGGTGCATATTTCTGAATGCTGCTGAATACTGACCCTGACAATCAAGGTAATTTTAAAATAAATAATAAATATTAAATAAAATACTTTGTTTTCACCCTGATGTGTGATTGACTGTCCTGTTACTGAACATACATTTATACTATAATCTGACTTTTTATTTCACTACAATTATAATGGTGAAAAAAAATGCCATTTCATTTATTTGCCAATATCCAAGTGTTTATTTCGATATGACTAAATGAAAGGTACTGAGGCGGAACGGCATCTACAGTTTCTTTCAGCAGAGTCAAAAATATTGCTGGCAGTGACAGTGTCTCATCATCCAGTAATAGGCTGCAGTGTGACCACTCAGCAGTTCAGGATACACATCCGCATCCACTAATACCAAACACACACGCACACACACGCACACACACGCACACACACACACACACATGCAATGAAATGTGCTTACAGCAACATAAAGTCTCTCTCTGCGTAGACAATATACCATATTTCAGTGGACAAACTAGATGTCTGTCTCTTGTTCCCTCCTGTTGTCCCTTTTGACTTTTGAATTTGGAAGGAAACCACCTAATAAACAACAAAATCACCTCGGTGGGGTTTTCTAGCAAAGCAAAGAGCAGGTGGAGCTGTGTGGGCACCATCAGCCCATCTGCTCCTGTATACAACATTTAAGATTTTTTGAGCAGGAAAGCTGCACTGGAATGCACATTAAAGATGTATGACTGATACTATCCATAATTGTAAAAAAACAAAACAAATCAAAGAAAAGCTCCTGGATATTTGTTCAGATAAAGGGGGACGGAGGCTTTATCAGCAATTTGAATCAAGCAATATCTATGCTGATTCATTTCTTATTCAACAACCTTGGAAATAGCTCCTTCCACCTTGACAGACCAAGCATGGGCACATGAATTTTATACGAGACGTTTGCTGGATTGCTTCAGCTTTGTAGACAGATGATGTCCATGTGCTAATGTGATCACTGAGCAAATTCAGGCTTTGTCAAATTTCATGAAATATAGTGTCAGTAATGATTGTGTGTGTTTGTGTGTATGTGTGTGTACATGCATTTGTGCAAAGGTGAGAGAACAGGGCACACACAAAGGAAATGAGGAGCAAGAAGCCAAAATAGAAGAAATTCCAGACCCAGCGGGCTTGTGGATATGAACACTAAAAATACTACAACATATTTACAGTAAGCAGACGTGCTATAGTCAGTGTTAATGTTTGAACTGTACTGAGACTTTTACAGTGTGTGGCAACACCAGCATTTAATCCTCTGCCTTGTGCTTGGCTGCTCAGTGAAGCAACCTCCTATTTCCTGGGCATTACACGTGCCGCAGCCCCTTTTTAAAGTCAATGAAATGTTCTAAATTCAATTTGGGACTTGAGTGCACCTTCTCCTGGAAATATTATTCTCACACATTAGCGCCCAGTGAGTTTGTATGTAGTGTGTGGAAATCCCATTATTAAGGCAGACTTGAAGAGAGCCTGAAGGACAGCCTGGTTCCCTCAGAGCTATCTTTAGTGCATTTGGCATTGGTGTGATTTGAATGCCAATGGCAGGTAGCAGAGCACTGTGTCTGTCTGAATACCAACATGAAGAAAGGATGTCTGCTCTTTCCAGACAAATTTCACTTTTGACTTCTGGTGTGCTGAGATGATAAAGGTCAAAATAAATGTAAAACTCCTTTGATAAATTCTTTTTGTTCAATCTTGAAGTCAAATCTTGTTGTGCTGTGTGGGAGAAATGAAAAAGATCCTTTCTATCCTTCTTCATTCAGAGAGGTCAGCACCCAGGGACCCGTGACACCCATGGATTTCCAGTATTCAATTTGGCGCGTAGGACTAGCTTGATATCTGTGACCCTGACCCTCACTACTCCTGTCATGACTCTTTTGGCTGCCTGGTATTGATTAGGAGTTCCTGCTTGGATGAGGACACAGCTGGGGTCCTAATTCACACTGTCCTCTTGCTGACTGCCTTCCATCACCTCCCAGAGAGACACAGAGGGTGCAGCGGATACAGGTGAGAATGACCCCAGCTTTCCTGATAACAATTTCTGTTATCCCCAGTTGTTGTGGTTTTAGAAATGCTCAAGCCAGTTTTATAAAGCAGCTAAGTGTTATTTATTTGAAATACAGACTTGTTTTTATACGAGTTTGTTGGTAATTAAACCGCAGTCTTTTTCACCAATTTTGAGAATATTAGGTTTTGGGTGTAATGAATTGACAAAAATAACTTGATAAGAGAGAAATATAACACAGATGATCAAAGGGATCAGAAAGTAAACAAAATGATGTTAATTTTCTTGTCAATCAGATTATACTCTTACGTCTCCAGCTTTCTTAAAATACTTCACATTACCAATCTGATAGGGGAGGAGAATTTGTATCATTTTAAAGGGTCACATGCCAAAAAGGATGACAAGCCCTAATCAAACAATAAAAGGAGCTTGATCTTCAGCTACTGCGAAAAGAAACATTTGCACTTTTGAAAGTCTTTCAAGATAATGAAATGAAATAGCAAGTCTCAGTTAAGAAACAGTCTTGGTTAGGCTTCTTTCTTAGACGGAAAAAAAACACATCCATGCTCTACTCTCTGATACAATATGTCTCCTTCAATTCTATTTATGTACATTTCAGTAGATATGAAAAAGATCAAAAGAATCATAATCATATAAAAAGATCAATGTGTCCTTAATCAAACAACCTCAGCAAGTGAATCTCCAGCTGTGACTTACACAGCATAACAGACTTAGTTCTTTACTCTCTATATTGAGTAAGTTAGTTGCCTAAAGGTTCCTTATCAGTTTTCTGACATTATTCTTAACTTCATGGATATTTGGGGAAAGCCAGAAAAAAGGAGGATAAAAAATAGGTTCAAAATAGGGATTAGCATGCAGGAGAGACTGCAGGATATTTAAAAAAGCAAGAAAAAACAAAAAAAAAGTGAATTAACTTTAAGGAGTGCTGCTTACTGAGTTTTACTTTGCTGTTTGGCTTGGGCATGGCCAGTTAACACCGCAGGTTTGAAAATGTTTTCTTTTAAATGATTTTCTTTCCTGCTTTGATATTTACTTTAAGGGCTACAGGAGGCCAGAGGCCTGTATTACTGACACTATCACATCAAACCAACAAATGACCATGTTAAGAGGTAAAAGAGTAGAAAAATTTTAGTAGCAGTAGAAAATATAGTTCAGCTGAAACAATATGTAAACAATACATCTATCCCTTATCTATACTGCTAATCTAACTGAGGTCCATAGATGGTCTGGAGCCAAATCCCAGCTGACAACCACTCAGACCAATTTAAAGTCATCAGTTAACCTAACCTGCTTGTCTTTGGACTGTGTGAGGAAGAAACTCTGGTCTGTCCAGGTTCAAACCCAGAACTTTCCTGCCATAAGGCGAAAGTGTTAACCTCTGCCCCACCGCGCCACATCACTTCATACATGCAGAAATTCTGTTTCCCTTTAAAATCTTAAATATCTTATGAACCAACCCCTAACCTATTACCATTTTATTTAAAAAGGGAAGCACAGCGCCAGCGATAATGTGGACTCAAAACTAAAACGACACCATTCAGGACTGAGAGTCTGGGATAAAATTATTCATTCATTCATTCATTAATATGAATATGTCTCACACTCAGTAATAGACCCACTTAAGATTCACTGACATGAAAAATGAGTTCTTCTGAAATTAGTAATCTGTAACATCTGACACCCCATTTATTTTACACCTCAGTCTTGTGAAGGTAATCAAAGCTCCTTCTGGTTTCTTTCCAGCATTTCGCTCGCCTGATGGAACAACACATCTCTCTTTAAGTTACACAAATCAATAAAAAAAAAAAAAAAAAAAAAAAAAAAAAGGAGAAAAAATTTGAGCAAGTAGTCCGCAGTGCATTATGTTGAATTTAATGATCAGTGAGTGACATTGGAAGACACCCAAGTTTTAAATGTTGTTGCAGTTAAATAGTTTCACAATTTGAGGTGCTACATTGGTTCTAGATACAGGTATGGGAGAAATGAATTTTATTGTAAGTGCAAGCAAACAGGATGTAAATAGATTTGAGAATAGACAAGTTACTTGGACATGTTAAGCTCTTAATAGCTCAATAATAATCTGTGATATTGTGATATGTTACTTTATAGTGTAGTGTTTGTATCTAGCATAAAACATACATGTCATTTTATTTTGTAGCTTTCTTGTAAGTGGTGACATTACTGTAGGAGGATGGATTGAAGCCACGACTTCCTTTCTGACCTTGTAGTCTCCAGGAAGCATAACAACGGGCTAATTATGTTTGGCTAATTAAATTTGGACTTGCCTCCTAACCACTGGTCTTATATTTTTCCGGGGATATTTGATTACATTAAACATAAGCTAAGACAACTGGGATGTTGAAGAACACTGCCTCTGTATCTGCACACATTTGTATTTCCCTCGGTCCAAATCAGCATCATTCTGGATGATCAGTGTTCAGAATATCCTTAAGCGGTCTCACTTCCTGCTGGTTGACTTATATAATGAGATCTGGATGAAGGTCTGCATTTTCTTTTTTACGGGAGGCATCTGTTGTGAAACATAGCACAGACAGCTTGTGCAGAGCCAAGTGCCCTTTGCCTGCACCAGGGATGCAACTTATATAGCCTTTCAGTTTCCACTTAAACGCCAGAGGGTTCAGATCCTATTTTTGTGAAACGAAAAGCGGTCTTAAGTGTGGTCAAATGTGAAACGTACAGAGGGCATGGTGGTACTTTTGGTATCTTTTATGACCTGTGGCCCTTTTGGAATTGGGGTAGGATTAGCAGGGAGTAGAATCAGTATCAGTGGTTGTGATAGAGGATTATGTCAAACTTAGCCAATCACAGCTCATTTTTGAAAGCCCAGTCTCTGTGACATACTGGCTATTTGATAACGCCAAGGCCAATTTTTCCAAAGAGCAAACTATTACTTTTGTTTAGGATGTGCAATGCTATCACAGAGCAGCACAAATATAATAAATATACAGCAGAAATAAGTGTGCCAAAGTCCTGTTAAATCAAATTCTCTTTTTCTAAGCCTGATCACAAACATACATAACTGCACAGTTTTATCATCATTATCTTCTAAACAGACAATTATAGTGCACCTCAGGGATATTACCAGCTCCAACATAATGTGCAGAGCAGAAACCTAGAAGATGTTGAAAATAAGACAAAATTTTCTGTGGTTATTTTACAACATCCTCAGGGCGGCTGTACAAGATTTAATCAAGGCAAGGCAGTGGAACTGGCATATATAATCTAATTCTAAAAAATCTGTAGGATTAATGTCTATTTGTTCAATTCATTGTAGGGAGTGTATCTGCTGGAGGCCATCACAGAGTCTACAAGCAGTAGCACAAGCAAAATTCAATTCCTGTTTAGTTAAGTACTACAGTATTTCCTTTCAAGCAAGCGGATATTTTGGATGGCATGTGGGAAGGTACAGTAAATCTACTGTATGTCAGCTGACCATTGGCTGCGTTGTGGTGTGTTCAAGTGCAAATTTATTAATGGGCCTTTGTTGGAGGGTGTAATTTCAGGTCAGTCTCTTGTTTTAGGGCTCTAAGAACATCGATTTATCTGATAGCAACAGCCAGCTAAAAAAAATCTCACAGAACATCTTCGGTGACTGATTTTAAAATTGTTGAGATTTTAACATGTTAGAAATGTTGAGTGAAGGTCATCACAAAGCCCTGCATGTTACTCTCTAAGCTCCCAAATTTGTGCTGCAAAAGCAAACATGGATAAAGTAGCAAGACATGCTGGTCCAGAGTGCTAAGAAAAGCCTGAACTGTGTTTGGGTCCCAGAGTGGATTAGCAGAGTTTATCAGCAGCAGCACACTGTGGCACTCATTGCCTTTGCACTGCTGTGGATAAGTGGCTGCAGAGAGCACTGAGTCCTTGGCCTTGGTCAGTAACAGCCCTCAGGGTACACAAGGTGCTGGTCAATTAGGAAATGCTGAAACTGTTTCTTGGTCAATATATTCATGGTCACTGTCTGATCTATTATGTATTTTGTACACACTCTAGTGGATCACTTCATGAATTCATATTTTGCTTTCATTTGAAATTAAGTACTTAGGTTATTTTGACAGGAGAACACGGGGGGACAAAGTCAGTCACGATACGAACAGCAATGCATTATTTTAAAAGGCAATATGCATGGAGAAAACAATGAATCTGTGTCAACAGATTTAAAAAGTTGATATTTTGTTAGTAATTAAGATTTTATGGTCAGAATGTGTGACAGAGGATGCATCAGTTATGTGACATGGCTGAAGGCTTTTTACACATAATGTTTGACAGACACCATCAGGCCCACTGCAACATGAGGAAGAAGTGTGGCTCAAAAACTTAAGGGTTATTCCCATTGATATTATGACAATTACCCATTAAACAAACATTTCATTTAATTCCTCATCACAAAGCAAATGAACTAAACTGTAAATGTAAAAGCAACCTCAATGCAAGGTGAGGTTGACATCAAAACCTCATTCAAAGGCTGATTAGATATCTGATCATCTATGACTTAAAATGTGAATGATTCTCTGTGCAAGACACCTGTCAATGTTGTTATGTCTTGGTTGCCAATTATAGGTTGATAAAAATCATAAAACTTAGAAACCCCCCAAAATGCCTTTTATACCGTCAT
This sequence comes from Mastacembelus armatus, assembly GCF_900324485.2. NCBI lineage: Eukaryota > Metazoa > Chordata > Actinopteri > Synbranchiformes > Mastacembelidae > Mastacembelus > Mastacembelus armatus. The sequence continues at coordinate 12,707,725 of NC_046656.1, forward strand.
TTTCTAAACATTGTGGTCTGCCAGGGAACATGTACTATATGTATGAAATGCATAGTTTTCATTTATGTGCAGCCCATAGAAGCTAATTCCAGTAGCATTCAATCTATGCCTTTGCAAAAAACCACCAGATGGAGACTATTAAATTTTCTAGTTATACAAGGTCTGAAGGTTTAGTGTTTGGAGCTTTGGAGGTGTTGTTTTTAAAAACTATAAAACAGAACACAGCCGAAAAGACCCAAATTTCCCAAAAACAAAAACAACAACAAAAAAAAAAACACTTGACTTCCAGGTGTAAATGTAATAAAAACTTTTCTGCCTTGATTCAACCATTAGACACAGATTACACGTTCTCTATGCCAGCTGGTTACCCTGACATATGGTCATTTCTGAGAAATATAGGTGCATTCAGAAGCACTAAACTAAATTTAGGGATGTTCTAAATTTAGAGAGGAGAGAGAAATGAAAACTACACTCCAGTGGTTTTAAACACTGTTTTTAAGGAAACATCTCAGAAAATTAAACTACATTACTGTAGCTTTGCCAAACCTGAAAGACAACCAATAAACTCAACTTAAAGTGTATTATTAATCTCTCACCATTATAGGCTGTCTTGATATGGAAGCTATAATACCTACTGGGAAAAAGTCCTAGATTTAGATTTAGTCACATATTAAATTATGAAAGTACTTACTTCTAACATACTTTTATGGGACCATTCCTAAAAAGCAGCAAAAGTAAATTCATCATGGTAATAAAAATACATTTCCCCTATACCATAGATCCTCTCCGTTTCCTGTCTCACAACCAGAGCCTGCAGATGTGAAGTAGATTACACCCCCACTTTTGCCCTCCTTTTGCCAGCCCCTCTTTCCACCGCAAAGAAAGAAATCATTCAGTTTCAGCCTTTTCTGAAAACACCCTCGCCCCCCCCCACATTCCCTCCCAACAGCAGACACAAGGCATAGACGACCATGCTCTCCAGCCAAACCCTAATTGTGTGTGCGTGTGTCTGCATTTTTTCCCCTGACATGAAGAAGTAAACCGAGTGAGTATTTGTTCTCTGTGAGAATAGTAGTCCTGAACCTTTTTGACGGGATTTGCTTGAAAGTGGAAGTGGCAGAATTTAGCTGTGAAAAAATACTGGAGTTAGGTAAGTTTGGTGTTTGGATTTATTCAACTTTTTTGTTAGAGTACAGTATAATAGGAAGCTGAGGCTTTATCATTGCATTGGTAATAGTAGAAAACTCAAATTTGAAGGGCACAGTACATTGTTAACTTTTTATGCCATTTTACACGTCTAGTGAAATTACTCCAGTTGAAAAATTGTGCTATTGATGTGGATGGTGATATTATAGTTGACTAGAAAGGTAAAAGGATTTTATGAGGAGCACATGCAGACATACAGTATACAGTACTGCATGTGTACAGGAGAGAGTGTGTACTCATTACTATTGCCTGCAAGTGTGTACCCATCTTACATGATTCCCACCTGTGTTGCTGAGCGCTGAACTTGCCAGGCGTCTCTATGCTATATTGGCTTACTGGTGAAGACCTTGTTGTCATGGCAACATTAAAGTGGTTGAGCTATAAAACACACCTTTGACAAGAAGGTCCACAAGTCTGAGCTGCAGCCACACTACAAACATAGATTAGCTCTGAGCCGCTGCAAAGGAGTGGTAAGCCATGCAAATTCAAGATGCACAGATAGAATTACCATTACCATTACTGTACCATGACCATACAGTTCTGCAAACAGTATGATTCATTCATTCATTCATTTTAGAGCTGAAACACAATTAGTCAAGTGAAAAATTAACAGAAAAAGTATGATACAAAACAAATAGCTTAAAAACATCAACTTGGGCTTTAGGAAATGATTAACTTATTTATTTAAGAACCTTTTTTAGGATCAAATAATTAATTCACTAATCAAGAAAGTAAGAATCAGAACTGCATATTTTAATGTTGCACTCGCTGCATTACTGTATCATCAATGTGCATACTGGCCCTGGTCTCAGCAAATCTTCTAAACTATTGCTTGAAGTTGTTCCACGCTTGTAGCCACTGTCCTCCTGCAGACGAGCTACTGCTATTTTAAGCCAAAAGAAAAGGCAGCCTATAAAAGCCACTTCGCAGTGACAGAAGTGTCAGCATGAAGCCAAAAAGGTCACTACAGGACACCGAGAGTCTAACACAAAAGCCTGTTTGACAAAACTATGAGATGCCTGCATGGAAAGTGTGCATACAAGACAAAGGCAACTGCTCCTGGCAACCTGTGATACAGAGAGGAGCACGTGTGCAGGCTCTTTAGAAACTTAATGAATGTCACTGAATGTCCCTTAACTTTTTACTGCTGCTATAGTAACTGAATACAGAGACAATAAACTTATATTTTAGGATTAATCACCTTTTCATTTGGCTGTATTTGGTCACTGGGTTGGAACTGCTGCTTAAAGGGGAACATTATTCACAGGAAGGCAGCAGGTACAGTGCCAACTTTGGTTTTTTTTAAATAAATGCTCAAAGTAAATAATCTCTGTAATATTCAAAGTGTCCCAATAATAAAGCTCCTATTCCTACAGTATGAGCTGTCTACTGATACATGTGTCACCTCAGGCAAAACTCATTAAATCAGTTTCACTGCAATGGGTTTTATCAGCCTGTCTGTTACAATGCACATGTCAGTCAAAAGGAAAAAAAAAAAAGAGCACACTTATTACACTGATGATGCAAGGCTCCTGAGTTGAGTCTCTGCATGCAGTTTGCATTGGTTTGAAGGTTTCTGTTTACAACTCGTCTTACAGCTGCTTCAACATATGTGAGGTCACTGCCTAAAATAACCAGAGACCCAGAGAGGGAGGGAGGGAGGGAGAGTAGCCAGCAGTTGGCTACTTTATGGGGTTGGGCCACATCACAACTCATCTGGGCATACATCCTGTGCTCCTCAACAAAATATGGTAATAGGTGCGAGTCAACCAACTTAAATTTTCCCTTTATGAGAGGTTGAAACAATTTTAAAGCTGCTGTAAAAATGAACTGCAGCAGAAACCAAATGTGCTCTGATCACAGACAGATCTCAGCAATGCCTCTACATGCTGAATACAGGTTTTTAAATACAGTTCCAGATGCTGAGAAAGACGTTTGACTGAAAATTATACAGTTGTTATAAAATCCTACTTGATTGGAATTGTGCTAGAACAACTATTCTCATATGTTGTAAGGATTTACAAGGTGACTTGATCTTGTGAAAAATCCCTGAACAAGCAGCCAAATACCAAAACCAGCCCAAGCAGTACTACTAAGGGATATGTCAGCGTTTATGGCCCTCGCGTGACACAACTCATACATCCTCTGAGCCCTGGCCCAACCACAGAATGTGAGGCATTCTCTATGTAACCACAACCAAGCAGCACACGGCTCTGTTTTCTAACATTTTTACATCAGTAATGTTAGAAAACAGACAGAAAGCATGACTAAACAATCTAACTTCTCCAAGAAGTAAAAGAATTGAAGTGTCCCATATTTAAAACAATACTCAGTTTTAGTCCAATTCTGATCTACAACTTCAAGTCAAACACTCAAGTTGCTCAAATTGGACTGGTGAATGTCAGGCACCAACATTCAATACAGAAAAACCCTTAAACATCTGAGCTCCAGACACATTCAGTGTAACCTCATAAGACACAAATCGATCTTTGGCAGACTGTGTGTTTAAGTTATAATGTTTCATCTTGAATTTCAGTGTCAAATTTGATCTTTTAGATTTGAACTTGGAAATATGTTTTTAATTTGAAATTGTGAGCCCTGGAAAAAACTGAAAAAAATATTATACTGTGTTCAATCCATCCCTGGTAACATGGAGGTTTGATAAAAGCTAGACACGAGTTTACTCTTAGTACAACTGCTGACTTCTTTAACAAATACAATACGCTGCGTTTTACAAAGTTATATGAAACAAATCATTCCTGATAAACTCTCCACTGACATATATTTCGAGCCACTACATTTTCATATAGAATGAATGAGTTAACTTTGGCTTTAACGCTTATGTCCATGTTTGTTTATTCAGCATACCACAGTGATTCATATTAACATGATATTTGAACTGAAATCATATTTAAAGTTATATATTTCAACTGTACACTAAACCACTCAAATTAGAGTATAATATAATAGAAGTGTCTTTACCTGTTGATCAAGCTCAGAGATTATTCACCCTCACTCTCCTCTTCTGTCCAGACTACCATGTGGTGTTGTTGGATGCTCTTCATCTTGGCCTGTGTATCTATGGCAACCCCAATGCTCTGCCAAAGTGGAGACGGAGAATGGGGATCAGGAATCGGCATTTTCTCTGCAATAACGGCTACCAATGACACATCTCAGGCAATTAGTGATGAGCCGGTGAGGATGAGAAACAACCACGACTGGATTACACCAGCAGCATTTTCCCCATCACCCTCGCCTTCGACGTATTATGAACCCCAGCCGGACAAGTGCTCAGTCTACTTCAGTACTAATGCTGCCTTGGCTCGAAGGCTGAAGGCCCAGAAAGAGGAGCTGGCCTATCTTCAAGCCATCCAGCATGGTAACAAAGCGGTGATGGAGAACTTGGTGCAGTTTGTGGGAGCAGAGCTGGGAGATCAGAGCTATGAAGATGTGATTAAGGAAAATGTTATTGGCATTCAAGAGGATCACAAGAGCTGCCATGATGTGGTAGAAAAAGCTGAAGAAGACCTAGAAAAGCAGCTGGAGGGAGGTGTAAAAGACACCTCTTCTGGGATGCAGAAGTGAGTAAATAATCTTTCAAGTGTGTCTTGAACTTGATGTTTAAGGTTAAAATGTATAGAGATCAGCTTTTATTCATTGAAGCTGAAGATATAAACAAATTTGGTGTGGTTGATGGTAACCGTTTTATTCTGTTTTTCACAAAGCATGTCAGAGAGAAACAGTAGATTTACTGCTGTAATATCATGGCGACTGAGTCCTGCCTCTGATTGCAGTCTTGACTGGTTTCAGGTTTTCTGTTTATTACTCAGCAGCAGCAGTGTCAGGTGTCCATTTCAAGAAACCAGAAACAGCTATTCTGAACACCGCTCCTATTACAGCAAAATGCACTTTGCTGATTCTCAAGTAGCCTATGGACCATTTATTTGCACACATGAATTTACACATTATGGTGCATTAAATTCACTATTTCTCACACATGGAACTAAATATGTTTGGGGAAAAAACCCCTCTTGTTGCCCTGTTTAAGTCTTAATGTTTGTCATTTCTTCAGCGTGATATATGACTGGCTTTCCTTTTACACAACCTTTCCCATTACAATAACAGGTTTAATAAAAAACATATGTATCGCCCCCTTTATAATACATTTCAGCTCTTCTTTCATTACTCCGTCTCTATACGTGTCTGCTCCTGTTGTTTTCTTTGTGTGGTGCTTTCTCCTTCACTTCACCTGGTGACCTGGATTGTGTGGCTTCCCAAGCAGAATCAGAGAAGAGTCCTTGGCCTTTGAAGAAATGCTTCGAGCTGCAGCAGACATCGCCAACAGGCTGGAGAGCTCATCGCTGGCGCTGCACGCTTCATTCACAAAGCAGCTGAAAGACATTGCCAAAATCCAACACTGAGAACGTGCTGAAAAATTACAGTAACTGAAATCATATGTCATCCTCGAACCTGTGACTGATGTTAGGTGTCCTGTGAGAATGAACCTTTCAGCAACTCTATATTTTTTTATTTCTTACCTATATACCTTTGATACAAGAATGTGTCTAGGTTACCGGTTACATCGGCTGAAGTAACAGACAAAGATGAAGCTCTTACAAGGTTTATATTTTCACAGCGTGATAATGACGAAAGAACACAGCAAGCAAGAACTGTTGCCTATAAAAGATGTTTGCCTTTCACAGAAGTAATGACCCCAAACCCATAAAATATTATTTTCCATCCATGGGGTGGAATCTGGTGAAGTCAAACATGGCAACAGTATGTGGCGCAAGTCTGAGCCAAGTTGAGCATTTATGGATCAAACTCTATTGGACTTCAGAGACCAAGCATAATGACTGTGTTAGTCTTCTCCTGAGGAAGCCATGGATCGGCCATCTGGTTCCAGGGTGAAGATGGAGGCTAGCGTGTTTCAATGAAGATTTTGTTTTTGTAACAAAAAGAGGAAAGGGACTGCTGTTGTTTGGAGAAAACTATGCAATAACCTGTGGATGAAGGCCTGGATATTGTATAAACAATCATTCCTGTCATTCAGAAGAAATTAGCAGAGAGAAATACCATACCATGGATTTACCGGTTTAAACAAGAGAATCAAGCTTAGGTTGCCTAAGCCTAATTTTCAGTGTTATTATCTTTTTACCCTTGCCAGGACTCATGGGAGGGAATGTTTTGATATTTTCAAGAATAACATATGTAATAATATGACTTTGTATTTGTATGATATGAGGTATGGACAGTATGAGCCAGTAAACAGCATCAAAAAACAAATCAGTCTTTGTTTTATTTTTTTTTTTCAAGCTTGATGCTTTATGTATTTGTTCTCCATCTTCTACTCTCATATTAATATTATGGGGGAAATTAGAACTTCACTAATCATATCGATCCATCCCAGTCTGCCCTCTAGCTGTTTTAAAGAGAAATATCCCACAGACGTTTCTTCAACAGCATCTGATTTAGGCTATCACTCATATTTCAGTGTTCAAATAAGAAAATTAACGCACAGTTTTTATTCTTTCAGAGCAAAAAGGATCTAATTTGAGTTAACTGCTCGATCAATTTCCATACGAGCACTTGGCAGCTTCTACAGTGAATCCCGTGCGTGTGTGAAAGAGTGAGCAAGGGAGAGGCAGGAGGAGGGACAGATACAGGTACAAGAGGAAAGAAGCAGGACTCAGATGTGTCCTGTCTCCTCGCGGTGGACGATGCTGCTTTGCGGACCTAACCGACTGGAGTTGCCACTAAAATGCTCCCAATCGTATAAAAAAACTAATTAAAGTGTCAGATCAAGTCAGTGGAAGACGCGTAAAGTCTTGGCACCGTGCGTAAAAAAGGTGGGATTGTTTAGATTATTTGTTAACAAACTGGACTAATTTTAGTGGTTTGATTGATTGAGGCTGTGTTTTAAAGTGGTATTAAAGCCTGCAAATAAACCAGAGGAGAGCCAGTGTGTTACAGTGCCGCTCCCTGATTCTTCACCGACTGATGGATAGCTCTCCGACTCAGTGCGCGGAACCTGAAGGCTGGGGGCTCGCTCTCATCCACTCCAGACGGGGATAAGTGAGCAGAGGTGACACATTAGAGAAAAGACAGAAAACTTATTCAGTCAACGTATCGTCACAGTCTCTCCCCGCCCACAGATATAAAAGCAGGTATAGTGACACTCGGGGTGAAGTTGTCCTGATATGCCTCCCAGCTGCGAAGATGACAGTTTCTGCTCACCCGTCACGGTTTCAAGATAACGTTTTGACCGCGCTCGGAAACACCTGCGTGCGAAAACAAAATGGGATACAACCACCTGTTTTCTGTAAGGACGGCTATTCTCTGGTCGCTGCTCGTCAGTCAGACAGGTGAGTGTCCTTTAAATGCGTAAATACGCAAAATGTCCCGTTTAAACTGATATATTTATCAGAGAGTTGTGCTAATTCTAAAATGCTGAGACTCAACATTTCTGAAGTTTAACAAAGCTTCGAACTTTAAATGCTCAGTTCAACTAAAAGCAGCTGAACGTAACCTACCTTTCAATCTTCGCACCTGCTCTCCTTCACCCAAGACTCCCACAATCCTTTTCTACTGTTCACGTATCTCAGCGCAACTTCACGACTATAAAGCAAGTTACCCGACTTCTTTTACTTGGTTTGTATTTTCACATCTTTTTTTTTTTCTCTTTATTTTATTCATATTGTACAGTTTTATTTTAATGTAACATAAAAGACGAGGGTTAGGGTCAAATCAGAAACTGAAATGCATAATACCAAAAATGCAAAAGTCCATAAAACATTTTGAGAAATCATTTTAGACAATATGCCATGCCACAGCAGCTGACAGTCACTGTTATATAGTCAGTGGGTGTTGATGGTCACGGATCTGTTTCTCATAGATATTAAGGGACAGGACAAAGATCATAGTTTATAGTCAGAATTTGTACCATACTTCAGGACTCACCCCCAGAGTTAATTACACAAAGTCCAGCTACATTTGAATTCTCTAAGCTTTTGTATAAGAAAACAAAATGAAGATGAGACATTTCTATGAACAGATTTCTGGAAACAGTGTCTAAGATAATGAAATTATTTCAGTCTGACTTTATCACACAGGGGAAGTTGAGCTCTGTTTGGAAGTGAGTACGAAGTTAGTACTTGCTCAGACGTCTCTGATAACAAATGTATTTTTTGACATACTGAAAAGAGGGTTTACGAACACAGATACCTTCCCGCATTCTATCTCTCTATGTAAGAGCAGTCAGATGTGCTGGTGTGTCGATTTTGTGTCGAATCACTTCTCATTATGACACCGACAGAATTCAGCTTTTCCACGTGTCCTGCAGTTTTAGCCAACTCATGGAAAATTGTTGCATGTTCCCTTTTACTAGACTTTTCTTTTTACTGTATTTGACAACTCTAATTTCACCAAGAGCACCTCTGGCCTGAAAAGCTGCTGACTCGATCATCCAAACTGGTCAGTGTCTCATACACCCCGCCAAGGGGGTTGGCCAGAGTCCAACATCCATGGTCCGGTGTGCTCGATATTGGAGGCATCATCTCATTTCAGGTTTCCACTGTCAAGAGGCTCTGATCTATGAGACTTGTAAGCCTTTTTGCCAAGCCACACATCTGGTAATTTCCAGATGCACGCACAGATGAACACACACCACCTTGACTGTCCAGAGATCAGATAAGAAGTCTCTGGTAAGCGCATGTTTGCCAAACTCAATTTAAATCTTAATGGTAGAAGATAACCCCTGTGTGCCTTGGGCAAATTAACAGTGAATTCAATAGTCTTTACCCTGTCTAATGTCTGTTTCTGTCAGCTACTGATAAAACACATTTGCCTAAAAAGTCACGACACAGATCCCACTTGTAAGATAATCAGAGACTTGCAGGGCTGCTCTTTGTTAAAAGCCCCTGAGGCTGAGCAATTAGCATGGACAATAACTCATTTAGACAGATTTGCATGTATCCTACAGGTCATCACTGTGCACTTAAGCCTATTACCTGGCTATCATCCACTGGACTGTCCTGCAGTTGCTGTATGGGTTGTAAAGACTTGTCAATAGTGTTGCCGGAGATACAACTCAACCATGCACAGGTAATGATGTGGCCTTGGGTAAGTAACCATGACTGCTGCCAGATGCAGGTGGTTCAAGGTCTTGTGTTAGGATCCTTGATGGCAGCACACTCCACTGGTTTGCATCATACCAAACGGAGCGCCAGGAGGAGTGCAGTGTTAATGGCATGAACACCCACTGGCATCTCAATAGATTTTTATGTTGTTTTTTGAGGTTTGGCTTTGGTGTGATTCTTCTTCTTTGAAAGTAGAAGAAAAAGTTGATAGACAGTGATGTGGTGGACATTAGAGGTGCTAACAGGGGGGTTTCACTACCTTTGGACATAGGACAAGACTGACTAAATTGTACAATGTTAGCACACATCAGCCCATAGGCAAGAAGTAACTGCATTACTGCAGTGCAAAAAATGTTTGAGATACTTTGGAAACAGTGCCAGCATGGTTTGCCAACAGTAGAGTACTTTTTTCATTAACTATAAAGTTGTCCCACTCAGTGTATGCAGTATGTTAGAAAAATAAATGAAAATGACTTTATCAATAGGATCTCTGAAATATAAAACACTGGTTCCAAAAGTCCAGTGTCAGTGGAGATTCACCATACACAAATGCAAACACCCACCATCATCACCTTCTGCTTCAAGGGAAAACTGCTAATTGTTTAATGCATCAATTGAAACACAGAGTGACAGGCAGCTCGACAATAAACACCCTCCAATACTGAGAAATGATCTCACCTCCACTTAACACTAGCAAGTAATGATCTGTGTAATTGACTCTGACTACACTGATGAAGGTGGAAGTGGTACTCCCCGAGAGACGGGATTCCTCTGTATTTCCTTGCTATTCATTTAAAGAGTGACTCGGTCAGAGCTTTTAAGCAAATCAGTGTCCCTGCATATTTAATATCAATTTGATTGAGCCACCTCTCTCTGTGAAGCCTCACATGTGTGATAATAACAGTAAAGAGATAGAGAGGTTACGGCTGCAAGACTGTTGCTGTCGAGGGAGGAGAGATTCTTCCCCAGTCTTCATCTGTTCACCTTGAGGCATTTTAGCAGGCGACCCAATGGGGAGCTCAGATCAAGAGATCAAATGATTTGCTAAGATGTGGAAAAGTCGATAAGACTTTACCAAGAAAGGTCTTAGATGTTTACAGTAAGCCTGTGTGCAGAACACAACATATGTTCACAACACTCACCCTCAGTCCCTGAAGCCTCCTGCTGTTTGTTTAGTGAGGATTAGAGGAGACACAGATGAGGGAAAATAGATATGATCCCTGTATACTGTGCATTTTCCTTTTCTATTTAACAGTTGCATTATTCATTAATGCATAACTGAAAAAAAGAGATGCCACTTTGTAATCAAATGAAATGATGTATCCACAGTTGTTTGTCACGACAAGACCCATTCACACGCTGAGGATGAGCTTTTCAAAACTCTGTTCGCTGGTTACAACAAGTGGTCGAGACCTGTGCCAAACATCTCCGATGTGGTCATTGTCAAATTTGGACTGTCCATAGCGCAGCTCATTGATGTGGTGAGTCTTTACAGACGGACTGTTTTACAGCATTTTTGTCCAATTCAGATAGTACATGAATAAATGTAATATTTAAAAACTGCATGTTTTTAGTGATGTGGTAGTTGCTGCTCTTATTGTGAGTCATACAAAATCACATATTTTACGCAGCTTATGTCTCTTATAAAAAAAATCTTTAAACTCAAAGATCTGTTATATCATCTGTATGACATTCTTTGATAAGTGGATTTTATTTTAAAATCTCTTTAATGAAAACATGGATTTTATATATAATTCTGATTCAATACTGAACAAACTTTCAGAAGTTGGTAGCTTTCACTCTGTCTCTATGTATTTCCCTCTGTCTGTTGGTTAGGATGAGAAGAATCAGATGATGACAACCAACGTCTGGCTGAAGCAGGTTAGAAAAAAAAGCTGTCAAAGTTGATTTATTATGTTTTTGTTCCTCTAAGAAGTGAGATGATGATACAAAATGTTAAAGAGCGACTAATATGACAGTTCAGCAAAGGATCTCCTGAAACATCTCTGTTGGTTGAATCTCCAAGGAATGGAATGACTACAAGCTTCGATGGAGGCCATCTGACTATGACAACGTGACATCCATAAGAGTGCCATCCGAGCTCATATGGGTACCAGACATTGTCCTCTATAACAAGTAAGTGTGAAATGAGACTAACATAACATAATGGTAAAAAAAGAACCTTAACATTAAGGCTCCTTAAGTGTTCTTCAACAATGTTCATTGATTTTTTTTTTTTTTTTTCAAGTCATTCAATAAGATGTAAGGAAAAAATGAAATAGCAATCACAGTTTTACGATGTCTAAGTAGACGTAATCAAATAGCTTGTTTTGCAACAGTTAAAGCCTTAAAGCATTTGGTTACTGCTAAGAAAACCAGTAAATATACAGACATGAGAAGCTTGAATTTTGGCTTTTCAAAATGCTTAAATGACAACATTAATATTATTATATATGTCCCTGATTAATTTTTTGTTAATAAAGTAATCAATACATTGACTGTTCCGTTCAACTCTACCAAAGTGTAATTGATAGTTTTCATTCATGGTATGTCCTTGTACTTTAATAGGCATTGTTTCAAAATGTTTTCATTTCATAATATACAACTGTGACTGAAAACAAAATAATGATAAAAGTGTGTGAGCTCTACACATCTTAGAAATTAGATATTGTTTCAAATACATGCCTGCTGACTGGATTATATCTGGTTTGAGGATGGTGCCATCTAGTGGATTTTGCCAAATCTGTTATGTTTCTGTGTGTGTATTTCTACAAAACAGGTCTTGAATTTTAAGTTATGGTGAACAGTCCTGTTAACTTTATTTCCATTGTGCATCTGTGTTATATAGCCTACTAAATATTTTATTTATTTGAATTTTTTTGTATTCCTAGTTTCATTGCCTTAATGTAAAATCTATGTTAATATCCATAAGTTTTAATACACATCTTCCTTGTGCTAAATTCAGCTCATGAAGATTGAGTTTGATAATGTAGTTCTACTCGACTGAGCTTGTGTCAAAATGAAATGAAAAAGGTGTAAGACTGATGAGCTGATAACGACTCATCATTGCGTCCTCAGCAGAATCTATTGTTACCATTAAATGGAAGAACGGAGAGGAGATTACTGAAGATTATTATTATAAAAAAAGTATTTTCACTATATGGTTTCAAAAATGAAAAGTAAATGGTTTTCTCAGTAAACGGGGTAATAGAACCTTTCATATAGTATGACTGTTAGCGTAACTTCTGTTCTCATATTTATAAGCCTCATACTGTGTGCTGCCGACTTGTTTTTCTAGTGCTGATGGTGAATTTGCTGTGACTCACATGACGAAAGCTCACCTATTCTACAACGGCAAAATCCGCTGGGTCCCTCCTGCCATTTACAAGAGCTCCTGCAGCATTGATGTCACCTTCTTCCCCTTTGACCAACAGAATTGTAAAATGAAGTTTGGGTCTTGGACTTATGACAAGGCCAAGATTGATCTGGAGCGAATTGAAAACACAGTGGATCTCAACAACTACTGGGAGAGTGGTGAATGGGCCATCATCAACGCTGTGGGCACATACAATACTAAGAAGTACGACTGTTGCCATGAGATCTACCCAGACATCACCTACTTTTTCATCATTCGAAGGCTCCCTCTGTTTTACACCATCAACCTCATCATCCCCTGTTTGCTGATCTCTTGCCTCACTGTTTTGGTTTTCTACCTGCCCTCAGACTGTGGTGAGAAAATCACCCTGTGTATATCTGTGCTGCTGTCGCTCACTGTTTTCCTTCTCCTCATCACAGAGATCATACCTTCCACATCCCTTGTCATCCCGCTCATCGGCGAGTACCTCCTCTTCACTATGATTTTCGTCACCCTGTCCATCGTAATCACTGTCTTTGTGCTCAACGTGCACCATCGCTCTCCCAGCACTCATAAGATGCCCCGCTGGGTCCACTCCGTCTTCCTGAACCTGATCCCACGCTGGCTGTTCATGCGACGGCCTGCGCCAGATGGCCGGCGTCGCAGGTTGTTGCTGCTCCAGCAGGGGCAGGGTCGCACAGCTGGATACAAATCTGGCAACTGCCTTAGCACCTCAGCTAACTGGTTGAGAGACGACACCACATCAGAGAAGCCTGAGAGAAGTTGTTATGAGGATTTGGAGTTGGGAACACTTACGTCTTATTTCTCCTTCCGACCTCCTTCGCCCAGGCCTCCAGGGTCAACTCCTCCACCACAGCAGAAAAACCCACAGAACAGCCTGAACAGAGAGGATGTGGCTGGAGGCACAAACAGACAGTTAGCAGGAGCCAGAGTCACCCCCACACAGCGACCAGCTAAAGTTGATAATACAATATCAGACTCAACATTCCTGCTTTCGCCAAGCGTGATACGTGCATTAGAGGGGGTGCACTACATTGCAGATCACCTGCGGGCTGAGGATGCAGACTTCAGTGTGAGTATCACTGAAAATACTTCAGTGAGAAGTAGGTTCATGATTTACTTCAATCTTCTGAAATACACAAATCAGTAAGAAGTGACTAAAAGAAAACTTAATAGAATTGAATAGAGAAGCCAGAGTACGCAGTAGAAACACGGCTTTCGTGTTTCACTGTTTTCTTAAATTTGTTGTTTCCTCTATTGCTCTTCGTTCTGCCCAGGTGAAAGAGGACTGGAAGTATGTTGCCATGGTGATTGATCGCATCTTCCTGTGGATGTTCATCATCGTGTGCCTGCTTGGGACCATTGGCCTCTTCCTGCCCCCCTGGCTTGCTGGCATGATCTAGTACCTGGGAAGAACTGTGTCAGACTGGAAAAAACCTCCATGATTGATGTTTGACACGTGAAAAGTAGCTGAACTAAAATCTGACTCAAGTTTGTGTGTAACACAGTAAAATGTATGTGGCCTCAAAAGGCTACATGCTTTTTACACACAATGTCAAAATTATAGATAATGAAAAGAATCTTATTTTTAAGAATCTTACCACTAGTGAGGAAAAATAAAAGTGTTGATTATCTGTAGGTTCAGTGGTAATTTTAGGACATCTCAGACTCCGTAGATGTATACACTCAGATGCAGCTGTTACCTGCTCAAATGTTGGACAGGAAATGTAATGCCTCCTAATGCATGTACCGTGTGTAGGAGGGCAGGTCTTTCCACAATTAAAATAATCAAAACAATGAATTTACAACAGATTTTTCAGCAGTTTGGTTTGTTCAAATATCAGAACTGTATTTATCATAAAGGATATTTGGTTACAATAATAAAAATTTTATTCCAAAATACTATTTTTAAAATATTCAATTTAAGTTACTTATTTTTCAAAAAATGTATAATGAGTAAAATGTCCGCCTTTATGGAAATGTATTTATAATGTTGGAAATAAGCAATACATAAATAAAAATTATAACAAATGTTAATTATCAAATATATTGGCAGGCTATACAATTATTATTTTATTGGAACTGGCCAGAACCCCCTGATGCAGCATCTAAGTGTATATATCTAGGGTCAGGCCTCGCTATCAGACTTGGCGCATAGTTAGCGCCAGGATAAGATCCTTAAGCTTAGGAGTAGATCCTGGGCAAAATGAAATATTTTCCTTGTAGACAAGTGTTTCTCCTAATCGGAATCTGAACTCAATTTACCCAAATTAACCCTGTACCTTTGCCTACTCCTAAGCCTTAGGATCTCAGGGTTTACCCAACTTTCATGTTAGCATTAGCTACATGCCTCGAACGTGGATATTAGCTTGTTGACTAGCATTAGCAAAGTTAGCATGGGTGTTACCAGCTGATGTTTACAGAAGCGTGCAACATTTGTCATGTTAACATCATGTTAGTGTGCTAACATGCTTGTGTTTAGTAAATAATCTCTTTAGCATGTGAGCCTAACATGCTAACCTGGGTTAATTAACTTAACGCTAACATGAAGCCAGCATCACTGTTGCATAATGTCAAGTAAAAAACGTAAACTTTATTTTTATATGGAGGGTTTACAATTAAAATAGTCAGTAATTTTGCTCTAATTAGTTAAATTACAGTTAAGAGTCATGTTAGTAAGATTACAGTTTTACCAGACAGATTCTGTTTCCCCATCAGGATGTGTTTACACATGTATTTATACTGCTTACTGTTTACAAAAATATTTCATGGCTACTATAACTTACTAATACTATTAAATTCCCACGTCCTGGTCAGGGAATATTTTCCCCCATATTGTCACCATACGGACTCCGTACTTCACTAATAATGTGATTATATTTTCAAATATCAGTCAGTTTAATTTTCCAATAAACTTGTCCATCACTAGCAGGACTAGTATAAAACCCAATTGGTGCTGACAGAGATTCATTCAACACCTTTTTCAACAATCTTTAACTCGTATAAGTGTACAATTAGATGTGTTCGTCTGCCCCTGGACCAGCAGTGACAGACTGGTAGTAAAAAGTAATATAAGCAGTGAGTTGCTAGGTTTGTGTCAGGTTGTGACGGTCTTTTCCATACAAGTTTCTAAACTCCCTTTACTCTGACAGTGTGATAAAGACTGACATGCTGCACTGTGCACACTAATTCCAGTCACTTGTGCGGATTTTTTTTGTTTTTTGATTGTTTTTTGTTTTTTATTTGCCTTTTTGTGTTTTCTTTCTGGCAGCTTTGTCATAATTAAACTTATTTTTGAAAGAACTATATAATAAATACCACAATGAAAACAGTTGAAAAGTCTGACCATGTGACATTTATTGACTGGTGTAAATGACCGATTGTACCATCCCTGCAATTGTGTGAAATTGTATGTTACAATAAGTTTTCTCTGCTATAAAGGACATTTGTGTTGACACATTTATGTGCTTTGCTTCTTAAAGGACAAAATACACTTTCATCTTGATAGTTCATCTATAGTAATATACAAAAGAAGCTTTTTTTTATTTGAGACAACTATTCACATCTTCTAGGTGATGTTTCTGTAGGTGCACTGATATATTTGGCAAGCCTTAATACTTGGATACATCCATATATTTATCCACTATATATGGAAAAGCATTAATGTTGAACACACTGTTAAAGTGCTGAAGGTCACACAATTAAAGCAACACTTGTACAATATAATGCAAACCAATTCATATTACAATTCATACTATTGAATGTTCCTTTTTTAAATGAACTGAATCAGAGAGGAGCTTATTCAACTTTGTAGTCATTTCAGAGGTTATTATATATATACATATACATATATATTTGTGTTTCTCTGTGGGATTACATTATATTACACAGCTGTTGCTGTGATTGTATGTGTTACCTACAAAAAATAGATTTTATGAGAGAGGTAATCTTTGTATAAATCATAACAGTGAGTACTTATTTTCTATCTTTTTAGACCTTTGAGAGCTTCTTTCACTTTTCACAGGATGTAGCAAGCCATGTACCAAAGTTGTCATTTTAATTGGTTTTCATGTCAAGTGGTTTATGTGCTAGAATTTTTTGTTTTATTATAGTGGACATAGTTGACAATCCATTATTCATACTATAGTTTTCATCATTTATATAAAAGCCCATGTTTTTAATATGCATCACAGCTTGAGAGGTTTGAATAGCTGAGCAATCTTTTCATTTTGTCTCACATTTTGTCTTTTCATTTTGTCTTACATTTCACACGTTACTACTGACAGGTTTGAAAAAGTAAACTATTTGCTTGTGTTATATTGTTACATTTTTCTGCTGCAAAACATGTTGCAATGATGTCATAAGATTTTATATTTACAGGGCAATTCAATTACTAAGCAGACTCTTAATTCAATGACCACAAGTGAAAATGCTGAAACGAAGTAGAGAACTGACTACATCCAAAAAAAAAACAAAAAAAAAAACCAAAAAAAGGCAACAGACACAATTCATTAACTTCAATATACACACACACACACACACACACACACCACTTTGGTCAACATAAACACCTTTTTCTCCCAGTTGTCCATAACCAGTGAGTTATAGCATAACAGGATGACAACTCTCCAAAGAAGCTGTGGATGCCGCAAGCTTAGTTTAAATGATTGGATCACGTCAAAAATGTTCAATTGTGCACAAATTTCTGACTATACTGATAAAAATATGATTTAAGCTTAACGTGTAAATTGAAATAGAAACTTTACAGTCCACTAGGGAGCCACAGGCTTGGCTAAGTTGGCTCTAACTCTTGCTTGGTCCACAGCATCTAACATATTCTTGCTGTCCATTGCCAAAGTGTGTGCCGCAGCCAGCATCTGTTTCTTACACTCCTCCTTCAAAGAGGTGATGGAATTCTGCTGGGCCAGCCGCATTTTACTGATCAGCTCTGCCATGTCGTTGTTCAGCAGCTTCTGGGTGCCCTCGATCTGTGGCAACGGTTAACATTATTAATTCATTTTGTCAATATTTCACAGTCAAATGAAAACAGCAAGAGTACAGTGCAATCATCTAATCTACAAATAAACACTGTCTCTTTTGACTGCAGGGATATGTTGATTTCTACTTTGCAGTACACACTATACATTTGCATACTGTCAACACTTCACGTACAGGTATATTAATTTGTAAATCCTGTCCACACTATCAGTTGGTGTGGAGTGAATAAGCAGTAAATGAATTATATTTTACATTTCTAAAGACTACAGTTTTATAAAGACTGACTGACTTTGGGCGTCCTAGGCCAGAAGTAAAAATTTCTTCTTTCCATCTTAGTATTTGAAGAGGTATTCTGTCACCAGCTTTGTTAGGGGTGGTGGGGGGGAAATCAATACTGGCCCAGAGTAAGGAGATGAGAAAGCAGAGCAAAGAAGCAGCAGACGATATACTGTACCTCAGTCCTGACAGACTCGTGTAAGGTGGGCAGTATGTCATCCACACTGCAAATCAGATCTCTTAGAGCCATTCCTACAGACTGTGGGTAGCGAAAAAAATTAATCAGCTGTACAAATTAGGCACATTGTCTCATTGCAATTCATACTTTATATTTGTTGGGGGTAGCAGGAAAAGAAATGAAGTAAAACTCTGTAAAAATCTGACACAGTACCTTGACAGTGGTTATATATTGTTCTGGCTGCAGCACAGGGATGTCATTCTTGAGTTGGACAACAACTTTGACTAAGTCCATAACCGAGTTATAAACTTTATCATCAGAGCGGTCCAGTTCAGCTGTGGGCGCAGGCTGAGAAAGAGGAAATAATATGTTTAATAAAATACTTATCCTCATTACTTTCCATGAACGATTGGTGGACATTATTTGATATACACTGACATCTGTGCCCTTTCAGCTAAGCTGTAATTTCACTTTTTTTTTTTCAAAAGACAGAATTAATTAGAAATCCATTTCATCTAGCAATCTAAACTAATAAAATTAAATTGCCTTTTCAGTGAGATAAAGATATTATAATCCAAAAATGAATTGATATAATTACCTGTGCTGTGAGCCGTGGGGGCTTCTCTGGCAGTGCTGTGGGGCAGAAAGATGAATGTTATAACAGACAAAGAAAAGGGATTATAGATAATAATGTTCTGAACTAATTAAATGTGTGTGTATATATATATATATATATATATATATATATAATTTTTTTTTGAACACTTACCATTTCCAGTATTAGATTCAGGGGACTACAAAGAATACACAGAAAAAAAAAAGCTAATGAGGACTAGAAAACAGATCCTGTCTGGACAAGACTTATTTCAGACTAAACATGCTGTCATTGTAGGAATAATTTAGACTATACAGAAATACAAAGTGTAGAGAAGAAGTCTGTTGTATTTGCTATTGTGAAAAATCACTGTGGCATGCTATTTGTTAACTGTTTCTTATTCTAACTTTGAGTAAATGTGCTTCCTGTATTTCAACTGGTGGTTTCCTGCCTTTTATTAACCCCCAGAGAACAATGAGTGAAGTTGTTGCATGTAGCTGAAAGTAACAAGTGACTCGAATTGGGATTGTTGCAAATGCATGAATTCATATACAAGTGATGATCACTGGGGCAGGATGGAAAATATGCCATAAATAGGTGCTTTTTCTAAGGTGAATTATGCACTTTTATTATTTCTATTAAGAAATCTATGTTGTCAAACCTACAAGATACACACTATCATCATTGCACTTTCACTGGGCTGAATTCTGATTTAAACAATCAAGCTTAGAGAAAATATTTTCTAACTTCATTTGATGCCAAAGATAACAAACCAAGCGCAGAAATGTAGCATATATCCCGAAAAATTACAGTTTATACCTGGATACCTACCACGGGGATGGAAATCTCCTCAGGTGCCATGGGGTCCTGCAAAATAAGAGGAAGGTTCATTTTACAGAATATGGACATGGATCCTCTCTTTGGAACTCTTATCAGGGGAACATTCAATTCAATACTAGCAGGACGCTGAGACTGAACCCGTGGGTTGATACTGTTTAACAATGGTTCTTTCCACGTAGCCTCTGTGGCCACATTGAATTCAGGAGCAGGGGGAAACAGAGACACAGAGGGGGGGTTGACAAAAGTTAATGATGCTCTCTTTCCCACCAGGAGTTTCTCCTCCTGCTTCAGCCACTTTTTATCCTCCATCATCTGTGCTTTCTGCTGGCGGAGAGTCTCCTGCATGTTCTGTTTCTCCCTCTGCCACAGGCGCTGTGCATCCTCCCGGATGTTTGGCTCCACTCGGTGAAACTCGCTCTCCTTTAAGAGGGATAGTGGGGCTTAATACCTCATAATGTTTTCTTTCTATCTGTTGACACATACTTTTTTACCTCATCAAATGTAGTACGTCAGTAGTATAGATTACCTACATTTGAACTTCATCAATTGGGACTTCAAATGTCTTACCCCCATGCTGCGACGTCGAGGGGACTTGATTGGTGGTGCAAGAGTGTTCATGGAGTCCACAGGAGACTGATATTCAGATGGACTGGCCAGGTCAGGTGAGCTGGCACACAAAGCCTCATTCAGCTGCACAAACACACACGTTTAAGTAAAGCCTGTCATCTTGAAGGGGACCAGCATTTTTAGAGGGTCATACATGGACACTACTGTACCTGAATGTGCAGACCAATACTGAGTGTGTTCCCAAACCGCCCTGGCATCATTCTTGAAGGCTATAGTAATGATTTAAAAAACCAAAAAAAACAAAAACAAAAACATGATTCAATTTTAAAACATTGCTGTTTTCTAACAGTGGCTGAAATTTGACAGGGATTCATACCTTGGGAGGAGGCTCATTAAACTTGGAGTCAAAAAGTTTTGTGGCACGTGCTTTGTCCCTCTCTCTCTCTGCTTCCTGCTCCTTTTCCATCTTGTGGACATCGCTGAAAGATTTAAGACAGTTGAGATCATGTCTTTGTAAGAAATGTACAAAAATAATTTAATGAAAAGCAGTACAGAAAGGCCACCACAAGGTGTAAGAAATACCTGATTTTGACCACAAGCTCAGTGAAAGTGGGCCTTTCTTTGGGGTCATAGGACCAGCAGCGGGTCATGAGTGAGTAGATAGCAGGAGGACAGTTGTCTGGTTTGGGTAGTCTGATGCCCTGCTCCAGTTGGTTGATTACGTCTCTGTTCTCCAGCCAGAAAAACGGCTGCTGCCCTCGACTCATTAACTCCCACACACATACAGCTACGGAGCAAAGACAAAAGAACATGCTCAAATGATCCATTATGCAATTCTGTGATAAATACAGAGGAAAACCCAAAGATCATTGAGGCAACTGGAAACTCAACAACTTAGAAGCAGGAACCATAAACGTTTAATTCCTTAAACATTTTGCTCTAAAGAAGGAAATACAAAGTCATTTGTCACCTTGTATTTGTATTACCTTGACATTAGGGCTATTATCTCTTTTTTTTTTTTTAACATTTTGCCTCTCTTTTAGCCTAAAAGGTGTGTGAACATTATGAGGTTTAGAATATGCCAATGCTTCGGTTTTCTGGGCCTAATAAGCAGCAGCAGTAGACATGTGCAATGTGATTCAGCTATCAGTAAAAATAAATTGTGGCATGTAATAAAACCATGCAGTGTTTGTCCGGGTTGAATATTAACCAGCCACTGGCCTCTGCTATGTCTGAATTAGTTTTTCTGTTCTGTGCACCAAACCCAGCAAATGCCTTTGCACTAAGCTGACGTAGGTTTGTGAATCACATGCTCACCAAACATCCAGACATCACTGGCTGTGGTGAAACGTCTGAAGTTAATGGATTCTGGGGCCATCCACTTAATGGGCAGCCGAGTAACAGATGCTGCAAAGAAACAAAAGTTACTTTTTTTTTTTTTTCCAATACAGTAAAGGTGCCCGACAATCATTTTTTGCAAAGTAGCCTAAAGGTGTTTCCTAAATAAGGCAACTAATTCACCTGCTTTAAGTTATTTTGTTGTTGTTGCATATTTGTGTGTCAGACTGCCCTTCTCTTTGTGTGAGATGCATCTAAAGAAACATTTATTTGAGCCAAATTTCTCAGCCTCTGTTACCTTTGTAGTACTCTTCATTCTCGATGTACCTGGACAGACCAAAGTCCCCGAGCTTCACACACTCTGGACTGGCAACTAACACGTTGCGAACTGCTATGTCTCTGTGACAAAACATGTCCAAGATGGAAATAAAGGATTAGGTGCTTATGTAGGTACAGATGGAAATAAAGATAAAACATGATTTATGCAGATAAAACAAGCAGACTTTCTTTCCACTGATGGGCACATTATCACTCAACTGATGATCTAAATTTGCCTCGTGGTGACTACACTGCTGCAGTGACAGTAGCAGGAAATAATACAAGAGAAATGTTTCCATTTTCCAAAAACTCATTTCCTATGTCTGTGTTTTTCCTTCACTGGAGATTGAATCCAGGAGCGAAACATGCTTCTCTGTCATCTCACATCAACTTTCTATAGTGTTGCATCTTGGTATAAATATTTTAAGATTAAATGAAAAAGTTTTCCATTGTCACTACTTTGTATGACTCCTCTTTTTCTTCAGAGCTTTTTATAACTGGCTGTGGACGAGTGCTGGCTCCATCCAAATTTTGATTAATTCTGTTTTTTTATTGATCTATTCTTGGTTCTCTGCCTAACAATTTCAGGGACCAGATTTGGGACATTTATAAAAAAAAAAAAAAATTAAATCAGTTATCATCAAATCTAATTTTTGGCTATTTAGTGAGATTTTGCACTGCACTATATATAGTATTCTGCTTTAGCTTGTTTTCATCTTCTTTTTTAAGACCTTGTCTTTTATATTGAATCTTGGCAGTTAAAGCATGTCAGTCTGTTATTGTTTAAAGTTGTTATACAATAAACTTGCCTTGCCTGAAGTTTTGGGAGACTTTGGGATCTTTTTCTTTGAATATTATGTTAAAACTGGGTTAGTCACATATTTATTGCCTAATAGCATTTAATATTTTACTGGGAGTCAGTTACATTAAATGAGGCTAATGCACAAATTAACTACTTTACAGACTGTTGGGTATCTTGATCTACAGCAATGCATCATATTCTATAATTATGCATGTTATGTCCAGTGTGCTGCAAGGATATGCTATGTCTGTGACTGCATTTTCCATCTAATCCAGTTTATTTAGCTGAAGTTTCATCAACCCATAAAACAACACAATCTCTCACCTTAGATGATAAAAAAAAAAAAATCTCCTACCTGTGTACCATGTTAATCCCTTCGAGGTAAACTAGAGCTTTGCATATCTGCAGGGTGAACAGCATCAAAGTTGTATTTGTCAGCTTGTTCTCGTTCTGAATCAGGTAGTTCCCGAGCTGCAATGAGTGTCAACATTTCATTCATTAAGAACATTTTATTATTATTTATAATGACTTTAACAAGCAAAGTCATGAGCAGCACTAACCTGTCCATACTGATAAAGCTCCATGACAATCCACACAGGATTCTCCTCTATTATGCCAATCAGTTTGACGATGTGAGGATGGTTCAGGCTTTTCATAGTTACTGCCAGATACACAAGGTTTACAAACTTTAATGTTACTGATATTACTACTGGTTACTGGTATTTTTTTTGTATTAATACATCCTGTACATTTTTGTAATTACCTGCTTCACTCATGAACTTCTCCATCACATCAGGTGAACAGTCTTTGCAGGTTTTCACTGCCACATTAATCCTCTCTCCATTCTAAGCCATAGCATAAATACAGTATGTTAGGACAAACTTTTTTTTTTAATTCAATAAGATATAGTTTGTTCAAAAAGGGAAGAAGTGACCATACTTACAGCTTTGTTGTAAACCCCATCGTAGACTTCCCCAAAAAACCCCTCACCAAGAATTCGGCCGAGAACAATGCTACGTCGGTCGAGCCCGTACTTCTCGACTACAGGACAAGATTGAAATGAGTCAAAGCTCAATAGTGACTTTCCACTGTTTTCATTCTGCACGAGACATGAACACAAACCTTCAACAAACCTGTTTTCGGCTTTTCATCAATCTCGCAGTAGATATCTGACCCTGATACATCAGAAGAAAGATATTTTTCCACTTATTTCAATACTTTGCTTAATATACAATACATTTTGTAATAATTACATAACATATAGTTAAGATTTGAAATCAACTTCTTGTATGTTGTGTTATACAGTGAAATCAATGTGAGAGTATGGAAACTGTCAGCTCACCCATACTGTGTCTGGAAGAGCTGGAGTTCCTGCTGCTCCAAATAAAAGACAAAATGAGAAAAAGTCCTGGTCATAAAATTTCAAATGATGACTCCTCAGAGCGCTGACAGCATGACTCAATAAAACAGCCTCTCTCATCAATAACTAACTTTTCATTTCATATTACAACCAAAGGCACTGAGTACACCTTTGACTCTGCAGCTACACTGAAACAGAGAGGGCACAAATCATTTAATATTGTAAAACAGCCAAACTTCACTTACAGTGCAGGAATTTCTGGTAGGGAACTTCGTACATTGGCATCTAGGTGAAAAATGGTTATGAGAATTCAAATTAATTTTAAATAATATATTTTAAAAGTTTGTCATTCAGCTGTTAAGACATCCACCTTTGGCAGCTTCAAAAAAAACACATTCATGCAAACTCTATCCACAGTGATTAGAAAAGAATAGGTGTAGTGCATGAGTCATACACACCTTTATTTAGTCGGTTAATAACACTATCATCTGTGTCCTTTTCCAAGCGGCAGTACCCATCAATAAGGTCCATCATGTTCTCTGCCATAGGGATCGAGCCCACACTGACCGACAGACGCTACAGTGAAGTGGACAATGTACTGGGTCAAATATCAGGGGAAATATTTTCTATGGTACCTATTCTGATGCTTAACAATGCACTGAATATTGTTGTATAAGAACTTACCTGTCTGGCCCCCTCTACGTCAAGGTTTAGGAGAGCCTTGCCATCGCTCTGAGGTAAACATTGTATTTTCTTGATCTGTTTGAAGTCCGCTAGAAACACAGCCTGAGGCACAAGAAAAATAACAAGGCTGACATGGGGAGAACATGCAAACTCCACACACAAAGGTCCTGCTTTGAAGGGGATTTAAACCCATAACCATCACATTATATTTGATATCCTGTTGTTGGCCATGACAGAGCCAGGCTAGCTGTTCCCTTGTTTCCAAATCTTAATGCCAGGCTAAGCAAACTGGCTGCATATTTAACATCCAGTCATGAAATAAAGCCTCATCTAACTCTTAGTATTAAAGTATTTTCCAAGATGTCCACTTATGCTACAACAAGGCCAGTTACAGCTGATATATGACAACATAATGTGCTAAATGATGAAAGGTCAATGCCCTCTGGAGAAATACCCAAACCTCTCCCATGTTTACCGCTGAGTTCTTCTGTGTACGCTGGCGAATGCCTCTCCCACCAATGACCAGCTCCACTGACAAACTCCAACCTTGCTGTTGAGAAATGAGGGCGTTTAGTGTTTGTAACAATGAGATCAACAGTGAATCAAAGTCTGCCATATGATTTAGGAGAAACGATTCTTGCTCTGTATCATTTTGAAAATAAAATGTCTGCTCACCACTAGTTCACATGGGAAGACCTCCTCATCATAGCTGATGAAATCTTTGAGGGTCTCAAAAAACTTGACCGTGCACTCGTCCTCCTTGAATGTTGCATACTGTTGAAACGTTTGCTGGATCAGCTTCCGTAGCTGCTTAGGCTGCATCACAACCAGGGAAATTTGAAATTATTATAATTTGCACAGAACAAAACAAAACTATTGGTGTATAGTCACTAAGAATTAGATCCAGGTTAGGGAAGTTTACCTTCATGCTATTAATCAACTGCTGAGGGAAGAAAAGGTCCAGACCCACGTCTTTTCTTCATTTGTAAAGAAAAGCAGAGGAATTAAATTCCTGGTTATAGTAGTAAAATTAAATGTTCACACTGGCATCAACTTTCAGCAAACAAAACATGGAGTCACATTGCTACCAGGCATTTCTAACATTATCAGTGGGGTTTTTAAAAAGGTTTAATAAACTCAGGGTGAATTTCCAACCATGTCAGGGTCATGTTATCCCTCAAGTAAACCTATGTAATCCAAAACCATCAGAATGACAATGATAAATTTAAGAGAAAACGTACTCTAGCAGGTCAATGTTGGACTTCTTTTCTAGACCTTTTGCATTCATGTCTTTATAGAACCTCCTGTAAAAGGAAAGTAAAAACAAAGCATGTGAGTATTTTTTTTCATGCATTATTACTCAATCACCTCAACTCAATCACCTCGTCCTTGTGGCTCTTAAACAAATAAAATTATACTGTTTGATCAGCGAGAGCAAAGAACAGTGAAAGAAGAACATGCAGTGACTCACCTGAGCTCCAAACAACCGAGCTGCAGTGCCATCCCATCGCTGACTTTACTGGCATGATACTGCATGTAATCACTGCGCACCTGTCACACAAACCACATATACAGTCATACTGGACCAAAATTACAGTCAAATTAAGATTCATATGCATTTTGTTTTTGCTTTCCCACTACAGACTGCTAACACAAAAATAATTCATGTTAACATTACTGAGGCTTTAAACTTGTTACATGTGATATTGTCTAAATCAGGAATCAGGAAAGTGACACCCTGGAAACTGAATAAATGTTTAAAATTGTGAATGTTTTACAAAGGTTACCTGTTGGTAAAAATACAGCAATGTCGATCTGTCATCTTTGAATTTTTCCAGGAAATTGACAGGAATGTATCTAATACGGAGGTCATACCTATGGTCCAGAAGCATAACCATGAAAGTTATAAAATAATACACAGCAAATGTCTCTCATCTGATATCATCTTTGAATCAAAACATGAAATAATGGACCTGTGAAGAGTCTCCAGGTGAAGTTATCTAGAGGTTGAGTCATGGCAACTAGTTCTAGTTTTTTAGGTCAAAACATTTCACTACTCATCTGAGCAGTTTCTTCTGTCTGAGGGAAAGCCGGTAGGAACCTCACATTTAACTTTCAGGTTGGTTTACATAGACTCATTAGGTGAACTATGTAAATGGGGCAAGAGTTTTTGGACCCACACTCCTGAGTTGGTTTCACTTCACACCTGATCTGAATAGGCTTGTTAGGTGAACAGCAGAAGTGAGCACAGGTGAGGGTCATTAGGATCTAATGGTGGACTCATGTGACCCCTCTGATTCACCAACTGGTTGCAGAATGCAATTCCTCCCTGGAAAACATTTGATCTGGCCTAGAAATTGAAGACAGGTTATGTCTGATCCCTCCACCCCTGTTAAGGAGGGTTTTTCCACTTGAACATATATGGCTTCTCTGACTCCTGTCTCACACCATCTATCTCCTCTGTCCACAATATGTACATCAGTCTTCAAATGAGGGCCATCCTCCTCTTAAGTGGTTGTGTGGTTTCTCCAATGTAGATTTCTGAGCATCCTTCCCTACACTACATTGCTCCTCTTTTGTTTTGGTGTCCAGGCTTTAGTCTCTGTGTCTGAAGTGAGCGTAGAGTGGATGTGATGCTGTGATGAGTTTCCTACCAGCTTTCCCTCAGACTGATGAAGCCACTTGGATGTGTAGTGAAATGTTTTGGCCTAAAAAACTAGATGTCCAGTTGCCATGGCCCAGCCTCTAGATAAAATAATGGACAAACCATCCTGGTAATTCATCCATACCTCCACTCAGCTTCCACGTGATGGCTCTCGTAGCGCTGTTCAACTTCTCCGACAGTCAGATCTGGATGCAACCAGTGAATTTCTTCAGATTTCAGGTGCTTCAGCAGGAGACCATAGCATCCTGTGTGTTCGATATTTGGCCCCAGTCGACCGCTGGCCAGAATGGAACGAATGATGGCCTGACAGAGACAGCATAAACAAAGTTTGTGAGGCTTGCTGACTTTATCGTGTCCTTCTTGTCAAATATCAAATATTACTTTTTGTTTGATGTTACTGATTTTACTCTCAGTTTAGGAGCCAAACTGATGAAACAAGCAACATGGAAACATAATTTTGATCAAACTTTTGTGCATCTTGAGAAGTCCAAAAAACCACATGCTTTAAACTTGACTGATCGTCTTGGATTTGTAATATCATCTATCTAAGATAAACACTAATTTCCAAATTCATCAAAGTGTTTTGACATGTCAACTCCCTTCTCCATATTTTGCAGATTACTCTTACCCTAATTTGCCAGGAACTGTCACATTTGACCAGCTTGAAGTTCTTTCCCAAGTTGTTGTGGGTGCAGAAGCAGACTTTGAGGATCTTGATGGGCCCCCCATTCCCAATGAACTGGGATTCGGCGTTGGACTCAGCACCAGTTTGTTTTGGACTGGGCACCTTCCAGGAAAGGGTCTCACCAGACATCACCTCATACATTCTCAAGGTTGGGTGGACACCATCATATGCACATCATCCCTTTCAACAGACAAAGGATTTGAATTAAGGTTTAATGTGAAGTAGTAATAATTTAGGACCATGTCTTAATATTAATGTACCTACAACCCTGAAACAGGTGATCTACAAGGAAGAACAGATTTTATTTCAACATTCATTGATACATTGAGTAAAGGCCTGTGATGACAGTACTGTAACACCAGAGTACACATTGTTCTGTGAATTGGTTCAACACTGGTTTAGTCATGCTACAATTCACACTCATGCTGTGAACTTGTTCCATGTGGAGTCTATGACTCACAGCATTTGATTCTGTGATCTGCTGATTACATTCCTTCCTTACCGTGATTTCATGTGAGGACCTGTGTGATTCATAAAGCAAAACTGTGACTGTGTAGAGACTCAGTCATCAAATATCAACAGGGTAAAACTCCTTGATATTTCTCTTTTTAGATGCAATTGGATTAAAGAACTGTTGAAACACAACGTTGAAGTGACAGCTTGTGGGAAACTACCGGTGTACAGGCTGACAGGGACGCTACATGAACCAAGACAACACTGCAAACCACCTGAAACTAGTGATGACTAACCAAGCTGTGCAACGGTTTCTTAGCTCTGGGCTGTTATGCAACCCGTGTTGATTCGTCCTACATGATGAGTTAGGTGATAAAACCCTCCAAATGTAGCAGGGAAGCTATTCAGTTTTCTCAAAGGTTTCATTTGACTGAAAGACTGGAAACAGTAAAACCGAAATCAAATCTAAAGGTATAAAAATCCCATAATACACAATTACATTTAGATATGCACAACAGCTGAAGTGTAAAAATAACAACTGAGTTTTACGGGGGTTATGTACCAGACTATTTCTGTGCCGACTAAGTGCAGTGACTTTCTGGAGTTACTGTGATTTTTTTTGTAATGGATGAAAACCAAACTTAATAAATAACTATATATTAACTGTAAATAGTTAAACTGCTGCAGATATACTGTGCACACATGACTGATACTCTTATTTGATTCTTTGCAAGAAACTGAATAAGTGGCTTTCCAAATATGTTGAACTATACCTTTATGACATCAATGCATCATAAGAAAGACACAGCAGCAACTGGAGTTTCTGCTCCACTTAGTTTTGAATAAACACATAGACATTCAGTGAACAGCACAAAAACAACACACACGCACATTGGAAAACATTTGTTTCAAATGTCTTCAGTATAGCTGTTAAAGTGAAAAGCCTGCACACACTTTGACTGAACTGACATTCAGGAAGGCAGGAAGTAAATGATGACTCAAAAAAAAAAAAAAAAAACCATCCAGAGATGGTGTCCCCTCAAGAATCCAAATGGTAAAGAATCCTCATGGTAATACACTGTTCTGTCATTTAGAATCTGAGTGCATAAGACAGCTAAATACTTAAAAACAACCTTGACAACACAGATAGTTATGAGTTAGAGATTTCTGCAGCTTACCCACCTCACAGCAGTGTCCGTCAGTAAAGTGCTTTTTAGCTGTCATAACATGTTTTCTCATAAATGTAGCTCCATGCTGTTTGTCCGGTGTGAGGGAGCTGAGCTTCTCTCAGGGCTTTCTGCTGCTGTTGGACAGGGTTGTGTTTTGTTAGCCTGAGGCCATGAATTCCCCAGCACGGCTGTGTGTGGGTGTGTTTGTGTGGAAATGGAAATGTGTGTGGAGTGAGAAAGAGGAGAAAAAAATAAAAAGAGCGACTGTGCAGCACGGCCGGCGTGTTGCACCATCACCTGGGTGTGGGAGGCCTGACAGGGAGGATTGATGAGGCAGAGGGGTGAAGTTTCTACATCCGTGGATTAAAGTATGTGGAACAGTGCATCAACAAATACATTCCTTGGCTCACGTGGAAGAAACAGTGAGTGGTGATATATATATGTACATGTAATAGTGTGACAAATACTCAGACAACATTACAAACTCTGTTGTCCCAAAATATTGTGGATGTATGACAGCTCTAAGAGGAATGGGGATAGGCTTTTAAACAGGATGACAATTAGTCACATGACAGAAAACCCTCTGGCAACTATGTCATTTTATCATTTAAGTCATTTTTGTGACAAGAATGCCAAATATTAGCAAAATTCATCTTCTTAATTGTGAAACATTTCTACTATTCTTCCTTTTATGCAATTGGAAGAAAATTTAAAAAAGCAAAGATGCTGTAGTGGACTTTACTAAATTCTGACGGACAAACTCATGGATGAATTATTGCACAGACCAACTGGGCACAGGCCAAGGGGGCCCAAAGGTTCAGGGGTCCTAGAGGAGAACCGTGAAGGGAGTGTTAACCTCTCCTTTGGGAAGTCTACAAACAACAAAATCCAGAGAAAACTTGGATGCAAAACAGCTACAAAGAGATAGAAAACCACTAAAAACAGACAGTCACTAAAAAGAGTGGCAAAACACCCCCCAACTCTGCAAAGAATTTAAAACCAAAATAAGTAAAAATAGGTGCAAAATGACTATGAAAAGATGCAAACTGAGTTTACAACATTATTTCATTATATTCCCAACATTTCATAGAACAAATAATGTGTCAGTTAATCAAGAAAGAAATGGCCTGTTTACTTACTTTTTAATCAGATGATTTAACTCATAATATTCAATTAGATTTTAATTTAGACGTCCCTAGAGATTGAAGTTTTGAAAAGTTTTGCATATTTTGTTTAGTATAAAGAACATGATATCAAAAAAGGCATAGTTTTGATATGAGTACTGAAATCACTAGTTGTTGCCATGAGCATCACAGTTTGTAGTAGTCAATTAGTTTCATCTTGTAAGACATATGAAGACATGCTATTACTATGATTTTGTAGGACAAATGTCTGACAGTTATTTTGTGAAAATTAGAGAAACAGTTTTTGAAGTAAAGCTCTTACAAAAAATAAATATATATTAGCGACTAAATTATATAATGCAGGAAAAAAAAAAAGCCCAAATTAATGTCACTGGCAGTCGTGAAGGCCTTTCTTCTGCTTGTTTCTGACAGCACTGCAGTGTTTTTTAAGTGAACAAAAGCGACACTTTGCAGGCACACAGTGTTGTTGTTTCTCTCACACACTGTCATGCTGGCACTTGAGTTGTTATGGTAACAACTGTTCCCGTGGGACGTTTTTATCATAATCTGAGACGGAGGTAGTCTTTCTACACTCAGCCGCAACAAACACTGCAGCGGGACAAAAGATAGGACTATTCAGTACCCAAACATTTGTGTAAATGAAAAATTATTCAAACACTTCACTGCTGCTCTTCTTCCAGTTTTTCTCATTTACTGGTGAGCTGCCTGTGGGTGAATGACTGGGACTGATTTAGGTTGACAGATTGTGACAAATGAGAATGAAATTCCACAGGAACTGGTGGAAACTTGAACAAGACAACACTTCAGAGTAAGAGGATCCAATATAGAATTACTGGCATCCTTTTCCAGCTATAGGGAAGTGTCTGTAAACAAAACCTAACTAGAGCAAATCCCCTGATAATATTCAGTCCCTTCAGAAAGTTAAACTACTCAGGCTGATTAATCCACAGATATTAGCTCGTTGCACATGTACTAGTGTCACTGTACATGACACATCACTGGGCTTCTGGATCAGTGTGATACATTAGTTCTGTATTTCATGGGTTGTCCAGCAGAGTAATTAATATTTGTATTTTTAAAGTGTGTATCTTGGTAACAAAGAGAAGTAAAAAAGGATCGAAGTCCAAAGATCAGTTGTTTATGTTAAAAACTACTATCAGCAGATCAATATCCAGAATCTGTCAGACTATGGTCTAGCACCGGTTCAACTCTATGTCTGCGTCTCCACGGTACGTTTAAGCAAAAGTAGAATGGAAGACATACTGTCTTCAAGAATCTGTTGTGACATGCTCTCCTGAGCACATCATGCTTCTGGGTAACAGCACTACAGCAAAAATGTCATCAACCAACTCAGAAACCATATAAGACCTGTGGTACGACACAAGTTCTTAAAGGTAATTTGAGACAAGGAACTGTTTTGTTTTTTTTTTTTTTTTGCTTGTAAAGACGAGCTATGCCATAAATAATAAAAGGTGCAGCAGTTACAGTCAAACCTTCTTTCCCAGTAGGTACTTGTCAACACAGGCAGGCATTCAGACAGACAGGCCTGTTCTCTGCACAGTGTTGTGCTGAGGGTCTGCATATTGCAACGTCATGACCCCAGGCACTGGAATGTGGCTGGGTGCTTCCTCACCTGCACAGACATGCTTCAATAATGAACAACTGTCTCTCTCCTGAAGTCAGTAACTTCACATTGTGCCGTATAACCAGTTCGCTACCTTTAAAATGCAGCTGAGGAGCTTCAAGGCCACATTTCAGACTTTGTAAGTCCCAACAACAATGAACACCTCTTAGAAAAGGAAAAATTACAGCTTGTTGGCCAAAACAACCTGAATTTCTAAGCTCATGCCATCGGTTGAATGCATGTCTATCTCTACAAATGTGGGCCTAAAGCTGCCACTCCTATTAGTAGATTTAAGTAATTAGGTTCACCTCTTCATAAAAGAAACCCTCATTTGCTGAAATAAACATGAGAATTGGTATTTTGTGGGTCTTACCTGATTTGATGTAGTAGTTCCTCCAAGAATTAAGCGTGACAAAGTAGTATTCCTCACAGGCAGTGCAGGTCAGACAGTTTTTCTCTCACTGTTTGCTGAGCAAGAAGGTGGCAGGTAGCCACTCCCTCACCTCTGCAATCCTGAAGGTGGGCCCACTTCCTTATTTTGGAATCTCACCAGGAATATGGCGGGTTGTTCTTGTTTTTTTTTTTGTTTGTTTGTTTGTTTTTTTATTTTGTTTTTTGCACAGCAGACTTTTCCGGAGTTATTTTGTTTCTGTCTGGTCCTGTAAAACGTGACGGTTTTTGCACATGTCATCTGACTACTGGTTCAAAGCAGTGCAGATTATTGCCTCTGTTTTTAGCAGACTTCTCTGAAAACTGTTGTTGTTGTAATGTGACTACACTATTTGAACAGCAGAGGGCGCTGTGATCTAAAGAAAAGAAAAAAGGTTCTGTAAGTATTTTTGAAAGCCCCACCTTGTGCATATTTTACAGATATACTTAAGTAGCTGTATCTGTTTTTTATTTTATTTTATTGGATGAAAATAGCATTAAATATTTTGCGTCTGTTACAAGTATCTAATGATCCCTCGACCCCAGTGCTTCCTCTCTCACAACATTTAAGAAATACTCACTATTCACATAATAACTCCAAGTTTACTGTATGTTTACCTCTGATAACAAATACAGCTGAAATAAAAAAAATTTTCTCAGACATGTCACTCTCGTAGACATAACATGCAGTTGATAACTGTGCAGCCTTGAAAGTTTTTCATTCTCTCATCACATTATACACCCACAAAGACAGAATGACTAAAATAACAGTCAATCTTATTATTAGCTCCTTTGCTGCTGACTGCCACAACCTGATACATGATCTGATCCTTTTCCCTCAACAACTCAGAGACCCTGGAGATGGGTGCAAGAGACACTTTGTATGAACATGCCACAAAGCCACCTGTGAGCCCCAAGTTTACATTTCTAAATGCTGGCACAGCTCCATGCAGGGAGGTGCCATCCAATGTGGGCACACAAGGAGAAAATGGGGAATGTGAGTGATTAAGGAGTTTTAGGGCCTGACAGGTTTTAAATGTTCACACAGAGCCCAGTGAACAGTGAAACCATTGTAATTGCTAAAGCTTGCCACTGCAGAGCCTGTGCTGCTACTGTCTGAATGCATACAAATCTGAGCTAAATGGGCACCTGTTGTGGATTCTTGCCCTTGACATTGCTCCACTTTGCTGGATGGGTGTGGTTTGGTTTCAATCTGCCCCAGACGTGAACTCCCAAACAGCTGTCACTGTTCCACAAAGCTATGCCGAACCCTCTGGCACAGTAAGCAGGACTGGATGCTACAATGAAGGGAAAGACACGACTGACTAAAGAAAAGATGTTACTGATATATGTTATATAGTTTATAAATGCCTTACTATGTGTTCAGGGATATGCAAAATACAAAAAATACATGTCACTGAAGACCCTTTGAAAAGACTCTTTCTTCCTTAGACAGCACATCTATGGGAGTGATGAATAGGAGAAACAATATCAGGGTTTGTCTTCACAGATGATTGGTATGGTTAGTGATTTGTGGGTCTCTTCATGGTTTTTGTTGGCAATTAGGAAAACACAGAATGAGTGTAAGAAGTGATATTACATATTTTTACTGAGCAATTAATGGAAATGTAACATTTTTTTTATGTCACAGACACTGCAACAAACTCACTGCAACATCTTAAAGTTAGGAAGCACAGCACATCGTATTTTATAAGATAAAAAAAGTCCAAAGTCCATTACCCTTTGAAATGTAATGAAATGAAAGTAAGGTTGGGCAACATGTAAATACGCAAACTAGGTACCTCCAAACTACTGATAACAGATTACTGCTCAAGTTTGTGTGTTTACTAAGATTTTCTATCCTACCAGTCAATTTATAGTTGTTCTTTCTTTTCTCATGCGTGGTTCTGTTCTGATTGCAGTTTTGTGTCTGACCACAAGAGGATTCATAACACCAATTATCTGATGATGTATGAAATATGGTTAGTTATGTTTAAAAGCTTTAATGATTGTTTATTCTACCAATGTGGCACATTTGCCCAGAACTTCTCAGGGAGTTGCCTTCCCTAAGAACAAATATTTCTGCTGAAACTGCCAAGAAACAATTTTGGTCAAATCATTTTGACATGCAACTATTTTTAGATGCTGTTCTTTTATGAGGGAAGGACTGTTAAAAACACCCTGATAACTGCCACTCCTGTCCAAGCATCCCATCCTAATGACCAAAGTCCCCACCCTGAACCCTCACTGTGCAAATGGTTTGTGTGGTATGCTTTGATCTTATAGGTCTGCCCTTCAAACCTATTACTAACTTTTTACAAAAATCCTTGCTCAGCCATCTGTCTCTTTAATAATATCTCAATATTTATCTTTCCCTTGATGGTCATTAAGTTCACATTCTTCCACCATTGAACTCTGAGGTCAAAATCCTGTTGACATCACTTCTCTGAGTAATGGTGAGCTAGGACTTGGCTGCTTCTCTATTTGTTAACCTTTTGACTCAAGGCATAGACACCTGCAAGACAAAGAGCTCAGACACCAGAACGCCAAAGGACACCCAAGGGGGTCATGTGGTTTTGGGTAGCAGGTGTGTAGATCTCTAGTGTTTATGTGTGTGTGTGTCCAGTAAAAGGGTGGTCATTGATTCCTATCCAAACTCAGCAGGAGTCCACAGTGCTCACTGAGGTGTGAAGTGGCCCGGGCCAGGAGTGGATTATAAACCTGGCCTGCATTACAATAGAGGTGAGAAGCAGCAGGGGCCCGACTTTACAGTTTGGCAAACAAGTTAAAATGCACAAGAATATCCCAAGCGAATCCTTAAAGAGGTATTCTGAATAGAGACCTGTTCTTTGAAATGATACACAAATAAGCCTCCTGGAGGAAAGAGTAAAGGTCACACTGTCGGTTAAATAGGTCTTAGTAATAAAAGCATAAAAAGCGTAATTAAGGACAGGTTAGACTGGTAAACACACAAAGGTTAAATAGGGCAAACTGCATAACAAAAAGGGTATTTAGATTTACACAATTAATCTGAAAGATTTTATTAGTTAACACATTCTTAATTAGGTAAATTAAAAAATGACTTAAAGTAGCTCTATTTTCAGCTTGGATTAGAAATAAATAAATTAGCATAATAATACTGAACACATAGGGATGTTAAGGTTAATAGTGCGACAAACAGATGGTGACTTTAAAATACTAGAATACATCTACTCTTTGATTCTCTACAATACACCTAGATAAATGTATTATTGCTATATAAATATAAATCAGTTTAAATATATTGAGACAAAAAATTGAGGAGACAAGGATGTTGCGATAAAAACTGTTTTGGGAAGAGGGTAATTGATAAAAATCAAATCAAATAAGTTCCAGTGGTAAATGTAGACAGTGTAGGAACACCGTCAAGAACACAAAACACAAATTATGTAGCTGCAAATTGTGTTAATTGTTTGTTTTTGTATGACAGCAGTGCAAGCTGGAAATACAACACTGACTGACTGTTAGAAGTTCTGACACGACATGAGTGACATGAGTTTTCATTTGGAGTAGTGCCCACAATTTAATTGAAGTCTTGTGCTTTTTGTCCTGTCAGGGCGCAGCATCAAAATTGCTTGGTGGATGCTTTAGGCTTTGCTCTCTGTCTTCATGTGAGGCCGTTCAGAACAGCACAAAACTTTTGATGATGTCAGACATCACGTTGTATGAATAAGTGCAGTTCACCCGTAATCCATGTTAAACTCCACCAGCTACTTGGCACCTTGTGTTTGGAAAGTAGTCCAACTTTGTTGCTATAAACTGCTGAATGTCCGAACTAGAAGAAAACTCAAAACAGTAAACTGACGGTTGCAAAACCAAAACCATGAGCTCAAAGACATTAAATGCTCCATAGAGCAGAGAAGTTATAATTCTCTGTGGGTTTGTTAGTAAAAACAAGAACTTTCACTTTACACATTCATTTGACCTATTGTTAATACAAAAATATTGATCAGCAGGTCACTAAAGTGTAAAGTATAACACCGCTCTATAGACAGCGAATGAGGCATTGAGTTTGTTGACCTATAAGATGAGACCAGGTCATACATGCGTTATAAATGCCTAAATATGAAGTGGATGGACACTTTTAATGTGGTAATTTTGTGGTTACAAAAAGTCACCGGCCTATCCAGACTTTTATTTTACTTTCCAGTGACACCACAGGGTCTGTGGTTTCACTTAGATGTGTAGAGCGATGAACGTCCACAGACTGTAACCCTTTATTATGACAGTGTAAATTATATTTTACAAAATAAAACTGAGAACCTATTCATGTGGTTAGGTGAGATGACACATTTACCTGTCACCCCCTGCTTTTTTGACATCATCTAAATTTGTGGGATGTCATTCGGAGTGAATACATTCAGGGAGTGTTGGGACATGTACAAAGGGCAGTGATGGCACGGTTGGCATGCTTCAGTGGATTTTATGAGCACCAGCTGCCGAGGGCATTGGATGGTGTAATAACATGACAGAGGTCAATCCTCATGGTGGCCTACTGAGACAGGAGCAGTGGACTAATGAGTGGGGGGGAATTTATTTGGTGGTTGGTATGCATCTGTGCACAGCTGTAAATTCTAAGTAAAGCTTATGATACTTTATTAAAGGCACTTGCTATATAACATACCACAGAGGATATACTTCAAGAAGAAAAACAACATTTGGGAGGGTGGGGGGGCATTTTATGGCTTAATTAGTTAGCAAGCAGTAGAGCAATGAAAGCAAATGAGAGGGAAGAGAAACTGGGAATGACAGAGACAATAGCTCCCAGCAGGACCCATTCAGGTACACTGCAGCACATAGTCAGGGTTAGGTGCGAACCCAATGCCACCAGAGCTCATTAGATTACATTTTCACTGGATTAATTGTTTGTTTATGGCCCTGTCATTGAATGTTGTAGGAAATCTGATTATATAAGGAAATATGGGCAGCCTGCATGGTTCAAGAACCATATAGAAAAACCTCTTTGAACATCACAGATGAAATTTCATTTGTCTCTAAGACTGATGTCTCAAAACATGACCAGACTGTAGTTCTGTAGATACCACTCTGTTGTCCTATTCTGATGCAGCAAACAATCATCTTTTTATAGGAGAGAAGCAAAGCTCTGCACGACGGAACTGCATCTTGTGTTTGTTTTTAAAGTCAAATTTAAATTGTGGTTAAAATCTCCTTGTAAGTTATGTGGCATGTAAACAGATGATCACTGACTTGCTAAATGTATTATATCTATTCAGTCACTTACAGATTACGTGTTATATACAGTAGTAATATTTGCAAAGCAATATGTCCCTTAAAAACTAATACACATCTAATGACGCGTAAGTAACAAACAGTAACAGTATGTGCACTAACATAGGAACAAATCATAAAAATCGTTACAATTGTCAGTATAAAGGCACGGAGGAGCACAACCATCCACTCATGCTTGAATCTGTCTTCAAAATGCTTTCTTGCACACGCTCACACACGCCTGCATGCACAGAAACAAACACACTCCCTCACCACACAACAGTGGAGCGAACAGAGGGGGGAGGGGCAAACAGAGGATGATGTCACCTCTGTAGACAGTTAAGCCGAGGCTTGAGATAATGGTGACATTTCAGGGAAGGTGATGTCATTCTTCCACTGCCTCCTCCTCCTCCTCTTCCCTTTCTTTCCTCTCCCGTCCTCCCTCCCTCCTCATAGCTGGTGCAGGTGGCTGGACAGTCTCTTTGAATCCCCGCACAGGAGAATTAGCTTTTGAATAGGCACAGACCATGCAAGCAATGTGAACCCAGCCCCCCGTGCTGTGCTCATATCTGTGATGTGTGAGACTCTAAATGTGTGTGGGTGTGATGTAGGTGTCGTGTGTTTGAATGTGGGTGTTGTGTGTTTTAATATGTGGGTGTGTGTGTATGCACATGGATATGGCCGTCCTTTCTTCTTTGCCGTTTAACTGGAATGTTTTAGAAGAAATGAAAAGCATTTGTTTACAATATGGCCATGTGCCAGCATGTGTACGGCCTGCATGTCTATGCTGGCTGCACTCATGCATGTCTATGTAGATGGGTTTTCTGCCCTCCATCACAGTTGCCCGCTGAGACCAATCAAGCAAAGACCTGCAGGCTTCAGGGCTGCTTGGTACTAAATCCCTCGCTGAGCTCCTCACCCTCACCCTCTGCTCATTTAAGGTTTCCTTGACTTCACACAACATCTATTTCTCTCCAGAAATGTATTATATTACCTGTAATAGTCAGTGGGTAAGGCTTAAATGGTTGCATCTGCTACTAATGCTTTAAAAGTGAGCAATAACAAATGACTCCCATTCAGTGATAGAAAAAGGTAACTTTACTTTCCAGAAAGTTTAATACAAAGACTTACTGGGCATTTGCATTTTATGGAGATTTAGTTTAACCTACTTCAGCACGCTGGGCTGATTGCCACAGATAGTGATGCTTCAAAACCCAAAGGCTCTTGTACCTCTAGTCTCACCGCTGAGCTCGAGGCTGCTCACAGGCAGTATTTTTATCCCTGAAAACCTACCGCTAGTGCACTGCACTTTCACTCTGCCAAGTTCTGGTACGCTGTCTTTCTTCCCCTGTCGAGAGGACTCAAAGCAGCATGTGTGAGCTGTAAACAAGTTCCCACCCCCCACCCACACCGCCACACACACACACACACACACACTCATCCTGTATCTGGGCAAAAAGAGCTTTCTGAAACCATAAGCATCTGTCTTATCATATGATTGCTTTTTGTATGTCACACACTTGAATCACAGGGCACAGAAGGCTTCCCTTTGCACCTAGAGGAAGTCGACCAGAAACCAGAGCACATGGTACAGCTGTGGAAAGAACAACTGTCCGTGTATGTGTGTAGAAATACAGCATGAACATGAGCAACAAGGCAGCATGACAGCTAAACGCTGCAGAATTCTAACACATGGCTCTTTATTAATAATTTCTTCCAAAACACAAATTAATGTTGTGAAAACTCATGATGTAGCAATGTTTGTTTTTTTTTTTCAAGCCTGCACAGTTATGGCTGAGCACAGCACATTTCACATTAGCAAGTTACTAATTCAGTGTGTAAACATTTGACTATTATGCTCAGTATTTGTAAGAGTATTAACATGCACATGAAGTTTAAAAAAAAAAACATCTAAAAGAAGTGTGAAGTTCAATGTGTTATAAGTTGTTTTGCAATAGTTATATAATGATGCTGGGATACTGAGCTCATTGCAGAAAGATGTACAATAACAAAAATGCAGGATTAGCTGTCTTCAAAAAAAAAAAAGAGTTTCATATGTGTTGTCAAAGAACTAAAATGTGCTTGGTTTAATCATCATCACACACTCACTCTCACACATACACCTTTTTTCATCTTATTTGACCTCCTTTGAAGACTAACCAGTGAGAGTTGCACCTGTAGACAGTGTGAGATAAAAGCAAATTATTGAATGATGACATGTAATGAGATGTTTGCATGCTTGCACTTGGGTCACCCGATGAAGAAATTTTCCATCTTCACCTTGACGATTCATAGCAGAGAAGACACGGTAAAAATATTTCCTGTACTCTGAGCAAAAGGAAGCTGCTCCTTCCGAGCTCTGACTGAATACAAGAGTACCCATTCAGCATTAAGCGTTATGAAGAGGGTGCTGATGTGCAGTGTGCAGCAGCCTTTTGATATTATGTGAGTGATTTCACATCACTGTGTCTCCCTAGGAAACCTTTTTCAATCCTCAAGTGTAGAGTTGAGTTGACATACATCATTTTCAATGTCATTGCTTCGCCTGATGTGTGTTGTTACAGGATGTAGCATCAATTATTGAAATCTTAATATACTGTGTGCATTTGTGGGGTGTGGATGATAAATCATTCATATCTTGGTGGATCTTCACATATATAAACCCTTATATTATGGACCCTGACGACACGTCTGTCAAACACACACATGTGACTTGCAGTAAATATTTAGAAAATGACAGAAGTATGACATGTGATAGACACTGGTTTTAATTTGCCTAAACAACAATCAGGTGTTCTTGCACATGAATTACCTTGAACCCCTGTTTGGTAAACATACAGTCAGATGTAAAGACAGATGGCATTCTCAGTCCAGGAACATTCATCTGTGATACTTTGCTAATCATGAATGAAGGATCCCCCAGGATGCTGCGCTGTCAAACTGACAGACTCATTAGATAGGCATCAATGTCTGCAGAGTAGTGGGCCTGTTTCTATCACCCCTTGTGACACAGTTTCCCCGTTCTGGATGGATGGTAGAAACACTAATTAAGATGTAGAGATATTCTCCAGCACCTGAGGTGTCACTGTGGTATCTGATACTAAATGCTCTCAAGGTTTCTGTACTTAGTTTCACATTAATAAGTTGCAGCTCAGGTACTGAGCTGCTGGGAACATTTTCTAAGCATTCTATTCAAGGCAGTGAATAGAGATGGTGCCATATTCTTTATCAAGTTTTCTATTACTAAAATCAGTGGTAAGACTTTCATAGCAAATTTCAGTTGAGGAAAATCCCATTACATCCTTCTCCTTTTCAGTTGCGTCTTTAATACAACTTGATGGCTGATCAGAAAGTGAGAACCCCATGACCTTTTTTAATGACTCACTAACATCATTAACTGCAAACTTTGTGGGTTATAAGAGCTAGAGGAGGGGTCATAAGCTTTCACCTTGGGCCTTCAGGGATGCAGTTCTAAACGTTTACACAGATAATGAAGAAAGGTTTTTGGACTGGATGCTTTGCAACTCTGCATTCAGCTCAGTATTGCAGGCTGCAGGCATGATGAATTAAAGAGCTAAGAAAACAAATCACATTATGCTAGTAGAGGATCTACACCTACCAGTTTGATTTTTTTACAGCCTGAAAACCCAAATGCTTTTTCAAATAGTTTTTGTTGCATTCGTGCCTTTACGAACTGACCATAACTGCCCATAAGCCGACATGTAACAAATTCCCCATATTTGAACCAAGGAGGCAAACGTTTGCATGTGAATCCAACCAGGCGCATCCAAATATTTTAATAAGGCTTATTACTGATCTAAACACATTTTGTAAAGAAATAATTCACTAGTCATGATTGACACCTCTGGTAGTAAACCTTGACTTAATTTTGTCAAACTATTGTTCCCATGCTCGTAAAGAACTTCAACCCTAACGTTTAATAACTTTGATTTGTAAAACACTGATGGATTTGCAACTCTGTCAGTTTTAATTAGAACCTGTTTTAACTTAAGTTTGATCAAAACAAAGTGTAAAACTAACAAGGACAGCCACCACCTTATGAGCATGTCATCATTTTAAAATGTCTTGTAGTTAGTGACTTCAACCAACAAAAGTAACCCACATTCCTGAGGTGGATTTCCCCCTGATTAGGTTGACATCATATAACAGGAATGCTGTATGCACTGGTTTGGGCCTCTTGTATGATGTCCATTGTTGGCCAGCTTGGCTGAGGCCTTTCTTTCACACTGGGTGATGTTTATGAAATGCAGGTGACTACCGTAGGGTCACAGGGGTCTCAGAGCGAGACCACAGAAGAGCTGCTTAGGGGATGACATCACATAATCCTGATGCGTTGACGCCTCATTCACCACAGGAGTAGTAGTAGTGTGTGTGTGTGTGTGTGTGTGTGGGAGGTGATCCTGATATCATTGTTTGTCTCCACTGCTGCCCCAAGTCCTGTCTGAACACCTAAAAGAGGCGAAAGTTTTTGCAGCTATTTCTGTCCACCCACATGCCTCTCCTCTGACTTTCTACTGAGCAAACACTCACTTCCTCTGTAAATGAGGGCGAGGACTTGAAAGTTATGGCTCAAAAAATTCCCAGTCTAAAAAATATGTGGGGCTTTTCAGGAAAAAGGTGTCAGCTTGTTGTGGCAGTCTTTCATGTCCAGTTTGGACAGATGAGGTACACTTATGGGAATGTAGCTGCCCTGTAAGAGTTTAAGGACTAAAAACACTAAACCACTACTAAAAATAACAACACAGGGTCTTTGAGATTGTATTTAACAAATAAGAAGGATTTGGGCTGGAAGAGCTTTTATTTTTTGTAGTGTTCATTTTCACCAAAGAACAAGAAAAGTTCACTTGGTTGTTTAAGATGATCATGGAAAGGTCAAATCAACCAAGTGACAAATAAAAACATTATTTCCAGTTTTTAATGGGGTGTTTACAACAGATATTGTAATTAACCTTTGAAAACACAACAGTAGATAAAGATTTTTCACACTTCTCCACAAGTATATGTGTTGGAAGTGAAAAGACAGTAGCTTCTTGTTTATAGTGTGGGCTGATGATGACAATCTACAGATAGAAATAAAGGTGGTGCAGGCTTTGCTTACATTTTGTCAATATACTGTAAATGAAAAAGAAATACAATACAGCTCTTAGGAAACAAAAGCTCTTTAGGTTGGCTGTTTTTTATGCTGATTTATGAGAAACCTGATATGTCTCATGCAGGGTTTTTGATTTTATCTTCTGCAAGTACGACGCAGCCAAGTCAAAAGGTCAAAGATCATAATCCTCCTTTAACTTTTAAACCACACTCATGACTTAAATGGTGGAATGGTTGCATTCAGTGAGAAATTTATGATGATCTATACAGTTTTTACTGGGTTTATAATATAAAAAATGTGGAGTCCATTAATAGGATGTGGATTCATGGCTGTCTATCCTTGGTAGCAAGCATGACTCCGCGTTGTGTAAAGAAAACTGTAATTAAGTGATGGTGTCATCCGTAACATAACCCTTTTCATGGATTGTTTACACGACTTCTTTTGATCACACACCAGTTGTGCTACCAGACATGGCGGTTGTTTTCTCAGGGAGGGGTGGAGTACATGCTTATTCAGAAACATTCAGCAGACAGACAATGAAGAAAATCATTAAAGGGGCATGAAGGTTGCAGTGAGTATGCTACTGAAACCATACGGGTGTACGTTTATTACAGCTTGTCGATGGTGAGTTCAAAAACCGTTCGGCTTATGAGAAAAGGTGGCTCTTATTATTTTTCATGACGTGCATAAAAATGTATTCACAACTAATGATGGTCTGTAGGCTACAGCTTTAATATACACAGACACCACTTGGAAGTCATTTTTAAGTACAGTAATGCACCTTAGACTAACATACGCCACCTGATGGAAAAGTAAACATGTGGTCTGATGTCTTTGGATCATTTTAATCACAACCCTGAGGCCAAACAAAAAATCCCCAAAACTTCTTTTTCATGGAAACCACACAGGAAATGAGGTCATCTCCTCTACTAAGTCACTACACCAGCCATTATACATGTGACATCATTATGGGTCTGGTTACGCTCGGCTCCCCTGCATTGTGTGTGTGTATGTGTGTGTTTGTGTGTGTTGAATTGGCGCTCTGTGGTGTCACTAAAGCCATGAAGAAAGTGAAATATAGCACAACACCCATTTGACATTTTGTTATTTTAATTTATTCTTAATTATCATAGGATGACTGAAACTAATTCCAAATGACAGACGCTCCTATAGCTGCTCTTTAGGTACACGGTATATTAAGAGGTGTTGCTGTGATAGAAATAGATATAAAATGTCTGCCAACAATCATGGGGAACCATCTGAATTTCAAGTATGCGACTCATTTTGTTCTTCTTATCATCACAGTTTTAGTGACAGC
Source organism: Mastacembelus armatus (assembly GCF_900324485.2). Taxonomy (NCBI): domain Eukaryota; kingdom Metazoa; phylum Chordata; class Actinopteri; order Synbranchiformes; family Mastacembelidae; genus Mastacembelus; species Mastacembelus armatus. Next base: position 12,752,270 of record NC_046656.1, read on the forward strand.
TCTACCTAACTCCCATCCCTTGCAGCATGCAAGACATAGTGAGGTGTATTTCTAAAACTATTCACTGTCCTTATTGCACCCAGATCTGTACTACCATTCCTTCACTGCTAGAAAGCAGATTCAGTCATGCTGACAGTTGCCGCTCTTCAAAGCCTCTTTAATGGCACATCAACTCCTGCTTCCCCTGGGACTCTGACGGAGGGAAGATGAGGAGACTGACTGTGACTGCTAGTGCTATAGGACTAGCCAGCTGAAGCTCGTATCCACTATGCCAACATGTAATCTTCCTCCCTCAAGTCGGCTGAGACATATTCGCCTTTGTGAACTCTTCAATTTAAGGCATGGCTGTCACAGTGATGTCTAGCTGTGTCTGCACTCCCAAATCGTGGTTGTTTGATCTGCATGAAAATGCACTGAACAGAAGACAATATCTCCAGCCACTACTACTATGTGAAATATTCTATTATTAACTAGGCAGAGGAGAAACACCATCTTGAATATTTGATACTTATTAGCTCAAAATCACAATATAATCCTTCACATTTAGTCATCATATCTAATGCAGAGTATAAGCTTTGAACACAGGGGGTGTCTTCTCCAGACTTCACTACTGATATTTAGTTTTTATAAATACATATCCTTGTATTCATGTTCATGGCCCAAGGAATACCTTTAAACCTGGCTGTCATCCAAACAAATTAACCATTTGCTAATCTAATACCTTTAATAATCCTTGAATGTTCATTCAGCCCCAAAATCAGGTCAAATTTTCAGTTTGTTTAATAACTTGTTTCTATGTGATCAACTAACTAAATACATCAGTTTTTATTTTTAATGCAAATGAACAAATTTTAGTTTGATACTTGTCATTCTAACTAATTTGGTGATCTGTAGACCTTTTAAACATCAGCATGTCAACATTGCTGTTAACATTAATACATTAACACAGAGCTGCTAGTTGGCTGCAGACTCTTGTCTTGTTAACACATTGGGGAATTTTTCAAACATTTATCAAAGCAGTATTTGGAGTGTGCTATAGGCAGTCCTCTCACACATGCAGTGGACTGAGCAGAGCCCATTAAGTCCACTAACCGTGACCTGCAGGAATGTGCTGGTCTTTATAAGCAGGTGGTCCAGGGCACAGGTGTGTTTGTCAAACTCCTGAAATGGAGCCACATCTGTCAGTACGATACAAGAGGTATTATAGTACTAGCACCATCCTGGCACACACGGCAGCTAACATCTGCTGCCCATGTGTTCAGCAGTGACAGAAAGCTGTGTAAGGCTCAGTCACCCAAAAAGAAAATCCTCTGGGAAAAGAGGAAGGAAGCCAGTGCGAAGCTAGTAAAATTAATTTGCAGCTCAATCATTTAGCCTCCTCCTTCTTTTTTTTTAAAAAAATTGACCAGAAAATAGATTTTCTCTGGCATAACATCTCTCTGTGGTGACAGGATCATTTCTTAACACCAACTGACAAATTTCAGCAAAGCCGCTGCTGAGGGGTACAAAATTGCATTCAGCATATACTAAAATTTGAGATTTGAAGCATGGTGGGTGTTAGTTAAAATGCTTTGCACCATGACTCTAGTGTGCACGACCAAGCGACTGAATAATGGCTGCCTAATTAAGACAGCCTTAAAATGATTCCAAAATGCCTGGGATTTGCACAGCTTGTTTACAGCATATCCGCCTCTACTCCTTAGATATTCTCCAGCTCTTTATTTTCAGGAGGAAATCAAGGTTCACACTGTGCGTCTGTGTGGTTCACTCAAGTGTCACTGCTTTAATGTGAGGAGCGCTTGCAGCTGACGATATGGGCGAAGTCTGTCCTCAGATCTTCAGAGGCACCGCTAGATCAGAGGGCGGCTGTCACACCTCCAGGCAGTCTTCAGCAGCACAGTGGAGATTCTTCAGAGCTACTGACCCCCCTGAGATACAGCAGGGCAGCCATGGTATAGCTGCACCAGTGTGAACGATTTCAAAGAAAGGAGCAGCTGATCAGTTGATTGTGGTTGCTGTATCTCTAAGCGAGCAGGCCTTTTAGTGCCTGCTAAACGAAGGTGGGATCACCGATTTGGTCGATAAATGATTTTTTGGAAAACTTGCTAACTAGGTCAAAGCTGCATTAATAAGCGAGGAGCAATTAAAGCTGCCATGTTCCCAGATTTTTATAATTTAAAATTCTCTTTCCACGAGGAGTATGTTCAGTTTTTAATTATACCATAATAACAACCATGCAGTTAGTGTGTCAAGATGATAAGAATGAGTTTAAATAGCATGTGTCAGATTTATAACCAAACATTATGGACTTCTTTCAATATGAATGAACATTGCATATGTAAATCCCTTCCTTAGTGTTTCCTGCTGAAGTAATTATTTGCATGATAATACGACATCCTGTGGAATCGAAACTAGGAGAACTGTGTGTGTGTGACAGTGTTAGAGGAGAAGAGAGGATTTTGCTGTCTATTCACAGACCAGTTTTTTTTTTTTTTTTTTTTTTTGGTTCTCTCTGCCAGTACTTTCCGGACATGGTGATGTGCTTAAACTGTTGAATGCACACTGTATTCATGGAGACAATACCTTTATATTTTATTTCCTGTTATTATTCTCCAAGCTGTGAAACCTAGTTTGGTGCTCTGCTGTATCCAATTAGCTTCACAGAGACAGCAGAGGCGATCCTCTGCAGGCCAAACAAAAAAAGGTGAATAGGTCATTTCACGGATGAGCACAGTATAAGGCCGATCCCTCCCAGAAACCCAAAGACAGGTAAATCCCTATAGCTTGGGGGGGGGGGGGGGGGGGGGGGGGGGGGGGGGGATGACGTAATGCTAAACATAAAATCGCCCAAATCCTGACACATATTTGCTTCTGAGAAGTGCCCGGACTGGTGAAAGACGGAGCCGTGCAGGATTTACGGTGCCTTAAAATGCAGCTTAAATTAGGTGAGTCATCAGATGCTCCAGGCTATTGGAAAAGGCCCTCAAGGGTTGTTTGTCTTGAAGTCATCCCTTCTGACATCAATTAGGCCTTGGCAAAGAAGGAAACTATAATAGCCAGCCTTTAGCATGTTATATACAGGCCAGTGGAGGTAATAAAAACATGCAGCGCTGACCATGTTACACCAATGCTTGTAGAATTTGTTTCAACTTTGAAAATCAAACCTTCTGATATCTGATTGGTTTTTTGATCTAGGACTTGCTAGAATTACTTTAACTGTACACACCATGTAGACTGTGGTTAGCTCCCAAGAGTGTATATTCATTTTCATTTTATGGTAGAATCTCACATCTAAGACCTCACAAAAGTACATTTCCCTAAAGGAAATCATTGTGTGATGCCTGTTAAATGCAATGGGATTTATAACATAATTCCTCAGGGTAACACCCAAGGGACTCTTGTTATTCATTCATTTGGGGAACAAAGTCAGCTTCTATCATATACAGCAAACTATGTACACCAAGTCAAATGTTCTTTGCTTTTTTAATGGGCTTTAGAACGGTACCACTCTTATATATGTCCATTCACTATAAAGCTGGAACTAACCTGGCTTGGTCTGAATGCGACATAATCCACCAGCACCTCCACAGCTCACCAGTAAATAATTTAGGCCTATATCTTTTTTTTTTTTAATTCCACTGGTTTTATGGGGGATTATGCATATTACTATTTCTTGGCTGGTGACGGTGTCGTCCTGGAGTCATGTTGTCATCAGAAATTCCAATAAAAAATGAGCTCTAACATGTTAATGAGTGAGCTTTAGAGGTGCTTCATCATTTTCATCTGTCTCTTGGGCAAGGATGTAAATAAATGTATTTCTCAAAATGTTGAAGGTCTCCTTTATAAATTGCTGAAATGCTCTTAGTTGCCAGTTTGTTACAGATGCTCCACCCAGCCTCCTCCTAATATGAATTTTCTCATTCTATATACTATGTCATCTAATTTCCTCCTTTGCTTATGTCATAATTACACTAGAGGTCACCTAAAAATAACATATAACCATTGGTCGTAATATCCTTCTGCCACAAATTTACCTATGGATGCCTGTTTTGCATGAAGACGGTCTCATCTGTAGAGACGTTTGCTTTAAGCTTGATAACCACAGCCTGTGTGTTTGTGTTTAGCTCAGCCTCTGACTGATTTCAGAGCTTACCGGGAACTCCTGTCCTTTCTTGCCATTTCCTTCCAGTCAGGCTTTATGGCCTGGCTGTTGTGTTAGACTGCAGTAGTTTCAGCTAGATGTACCTAATAAACTGTGAAGTGCAGTAAAGAGCCGTAAAGCCTTTTACATTACTGTAACCGGAGGAACATTTTCTTTAGCATCAGTGTTGTTTGACTCGTGCATAGAAAAAAACTTCTGCATCACACACGTGAGTGATTCTTCCTTTGTGTCATTACATGAAAAACACACTTCCTGGTAGGCTTGGTCTATTGTATTACTGCTTGAAACCTGAACTTTAAAACACTTAGCTCCAAATCGCAATTTCAAATGAAACATTCAGTGCAAAATAAATAACACGGTGTGGCATTTATTGTTGCATGCAAAAATAAATTCTCTAATATAGATTCAGTTTATCTTCCAACCACAGTAAACTAATTTGTTAGGGAGCTATGAGCAATTTCTGTGTTGGATGGTAATGTTGTTTTTACTAATCATAGCAGCATAATGTTCCTGCCTGAGTGAGTTTTTGCCTGCAGTTATGTTAAATTAGGCAGTATGCATGGCATGCTCAATTCGCAGAATTATTCGAGAACTTCTCTCCCCCAACTCATTACCTATTCAATGTGAACTCCTGATCCTGCAGGGTATTGACATTAATTCCCCACACTACCAATGAGAGCAGTATGAGAAGTTTAAAAAGACTGCAAACCTGGCTGTCTTCAAAACAAACTAACCATTTGCTCATTTGTGTCTTGCATCTTGCCCGAAGAACAGCTTTGTCAAATGCTGCATTATTTAGTGAAAAGCTAATTATGCCTTTCACTGGCCCATGTCCATTACAAGCAAGACAATAACAAGCTCATCAGCAGTGACAACAGGAAGAGCACTTGTGTTGTTTAACAAGTTGTTGATCACAAGCTTTAATCCCACAGACATGATGAGGTAGACTTGTTACTAGGATCTTGTTCTGCTCCTGCCTGTCTAAACCAATCCAATTTGAGCAGCACAGTGTTTGGCTTGACCTTGGGCAGTGGATTTCCTTAAGGGCAGGGTGGCCACTCTGGATGTTGAGGGTGGAGAAAACAGGGGGAGCTAGTGCTGAGGCAGGCAGAGAAATGTATGAATGACTGCAAAGAGGGGAGCATCAAGCCAATCAGAACAAAGAGGAAATCTGTCAGCCAATCACAGACAGCTTTTCTTCTCTTCCCTTCAGCGTCTCTCTGACTTCTTCTCCTGACTGTTACCAGGTCATTGTGCCTGCCCGCTCCTCTGAATAATCTGTTTCATTGGGTCAGTGTGCCTCTCACAACGTGCCTGACTGGCTGCTCGGGCATACGCGGTTGCTAGGGAGCTCAGCCAATCAGAGAAAGGCGGAAGCTTCCCCTCGGTTTCTAGGCAGGTTTCACGTGCTGTAGATGTTTTGGCGGGAGAGTGGGAGAGCAGGAGTGGGAGGGGTGGCTGCAGGGTGAAGTGGAGCATGTGATTGTGTGCTCGCGTGTCAGAGTGTGTGTGTGTATGTGCAAGTTGAGTGTGCATGTTTGCGAGCATGTGTTCATTTTGCCCTGCCTCTTGCTTTCTGATGCAACATCGAACTGTGTCTCCTGGGCTACTAGGGGACCTTGTTATGTTTTTTTTTCCTTCCTGTCCTCGCAGGAAACGAGAACCAATTGCTGTGCTGTTGCCATCGGAGCAGGGAGGTTTGTTTTCCCTCCACTTTCAGCCCTGGTACCTCCCCATCTACAGTTACCGTAGAAACAAGAGCAACTCCAACTCTATTTCCATCCATGTCTCCTTCTTTCAATGATTTATCGTTGCTTTCTTTTTTTAATACACTGCGCAGCATCTACCTACCAATGAAGTATTTAGAAAAATGTGTGACATCTCTGAAGAGGAACAGTATAAAAGCAGAGATGAAGAGCTGCACAAGCACATGCTAGGGCACATCTAGTACAGTGGCACCTGAACCTCTGAGCTCTGTTAGGGCTCAGAACACGTCAAGATTGCAAGTTAACAAGATTAACTGTCACACTGTTTTGAGGGATAGCTTGGCTTTCCTCACCCTATAAAGCAAACTCAGACATATCTTTCACCAACATGTTATCTCCCCCACCCCCTTTGAAACCTTGTCTCAACTGAGGGATCTAGTTCATCAGATCCCAAAATCCTATTATTGCCACTTGAGTACACAGAGTTACAAGAATTAAACCGAAGAGCAGCGAATGAGCTGACATATATAGAGCCACTGTGCATCCACTTCATCCACCCTCAAAACACAACAAGGAAGGGTTTAGTGGCTTTACAATCAGCTGATGCACTTCTGTGCGCTAAGAAATTAATTTAATAATAAATGTAATAATAATTTTTTTTTTTACTCTAAATGATTAGACAACTATTCTAGTTGTTATGAATGATTTAGTAATGCAGTCTCATTATGGTAATTTCAAAAAAAGATTTTAAAAAAAGCTGTCAGATTGGTCAGATAGACTGAAATATCCCCAGGCAAGATGACAGTTCTGGAAATGTTCAGGGACAACAATCATTTATTTCCTCTGTGAATGTTTTAAAAATCTTCACTTGGTATAAAATCTGAACATAGCAACTATGGTACAGTTGAGTTAAGCCAAAGATTGGCTCTTGGTTTTACCTCCAAAACAGATTGGTTAACAATTTAGAAAAACTGTTGGTTTGTTGACAACCTGACTGATTGTCTGACCCACTGAGGCCCTACCCAAACAGTCTTCAGGTGGAAAAGAGCCAACTACAGTCATCAGCAGAGTAAAACTAGCCTTTCTCACTGCAGTCTAACGTTTTATCATCGGTATTTCAAAATATCATCTGTTATTAGGCAGAAGTTTTACTGATATAGCAACACCAAAGGTAGTTTTTTAAGTTTCATGGGTCATTTGGTGTAAATGACGATGAGTACATCTATGAAGCATGCCAGTCATCTCTCTCACTCCTCACATTTTTTATAGGACTTGTGAGTCAAACGCAGCTGGACTTCCTGTTCAGTTGCACAGCTGAACTCTTGGATGAGTAGTGTAATTGTGTCTAAGACTAAACAAGTCTGGTTGTCTTTGTCTCACTACTCCCAGATCAATTACAGTATTTATATTAGTGTGTCATGTATATGTTACATGTTATCAGTGGTGATTAACGTTACACTGCATCTCAAGCCATAAATTGTATAACATAGTGATATCCAACAATAACAATGTGACAGCTATAATCTAAGTCTATACCGCAGTGCAAGGCCAGCTGCAAATTGGATGTAGGAACTGTTGTAGATGTTGCATGGGTGTCATCAGGCTGCCAGTCCGTTCGACAAATGGTTTGTTTACCACCTGAGCTGCTGCTGCTCAGTATTCGTTAAGTGTTCATTTACAATAACTTGCCATCGCAGCTGGAAACGTGAGGACAAAGTGTATGACACACTGAGACAAAGTCATTACCATATAACACTTCATCCAATACCTGCTCAGTATTACTCCTGTATAAGATTGCTTTTAATTCATGGCATTAACATGGTGTCAAAATACACATAATGGTAGGGAAGTGTTTCCCTCGGGCGGTTCTGGGCTTTCCAATGTGTTACCTTTGGATGAACTCTTGGAGAGCCGCGTTCATTGGCTGATTCCCTGCCGTACCTGTGGTTAAAATCAAGAGGTGTTGACAGAACAGGCAGGAGATGGAGGGGTGGGGGCAGACAGAGGTTTCCAGTAACCTGTGAAAACTTGGCATCTTTGTCACGTAATTTAACAAGAACAAGCCAAAAACAACCTCCTAAACAGGGATTTAGGCAGATAATTAAATGATGAGGGGCTCAAAACCATAAAATTGTGATGTGAGAGCTCATGCAGTACACGCACAAACACTGATGGAGTTGTTTGGGTGTGGAACAGATTGAAAATTGAAAACAAAGCGTCTGGACGTCAGGCACCATTAAGGAAAAAGCCACAAAGCAAACTGTATCATTATGCATTAGGCTTTGAAATTTTTCAACATCCCAAGCCTTATCACCTCTGCTGGCAGCATGTAGTCATAAATAACTCACTATGGAGAATTTTTGACTGCCTCACAGGGGAAAATTGCTCAGATAAAAATGGGCTGGGACACATTGTCTGCCGATGCACCTGACACATTAGAGGTACTGGAAGTTTCAGTTTAGATGACAAGTTCTGAGTTCAGTGCTAACACAAAGGCTGTTTTCCCTCTTCAAAGGGGTTGAAGCAGTGCACTTGAGTGTAAAAGACAGCAAATGACTTAAAACAGTGGATGAGATTGCACAATGCATGATAGTTGTGAATCTCTTGCATTGACAGCGCATCATGTTACGTTCTATGCCAAAACAGGGAAAAAAAAAATCTGATTTGCAACACAAATATGGTTAACAGCTCTATGTTCAAAAAGACAACAAGACTTCACCAAACCAAAGTGTAAGTGATGAAAAATGACTGAGTACCCCAGAGTCTATTGGCAATGAGATATCTGATTGAAATGCACTATTCCTGGAGCTATTGTTTGGGAACACTAATTAGTTATTGATAAAGCGAACACAAGGGAGTAAAAAAGCAATGAAATGCTTATGGGCAATTGGATTTTTTTTTTTCATTTCTTTGTTTTTGAAAGCGGCGCACAGTGGACTAATTAAAATTTGAAAGGTTTCACCTCTGAAAAGTAGCTTTAAATGTCTGAGTATCATCTCAAACTGCGGCAAACTGATGTTTTTCACTTTTTTTTTGTTTTCACTGTTTATTCGTCAAAAGGTGCTTTAAAGTTGAAAATAATGTAACACAGCTATGTCCTTTAATTCAGAAATTTCTAAACATTAGTTGAGAACCAATAAAATAGTTTTGCACAAGTAGTTGCTGCCAGCATAAAACTTGAGTTCATCTAAATGTCTCTCGATGTTTCCAGTATGAAATGCACTCTCTCAGCTCAAATCAAAAGGCAAAATTGAAGAACTAGCACAATTTATGTGAGCAATGAGTTAGTAGCTCTGATTCACCATTTTTACTTTTTATTTTTCATGTGACATAAATACAAAGAATCTTACATTTATTAGCTTGTGGAGATTTATGTCTGCAGTAACGCTGCTGCTACTTGGGATGTAGGCTTCTGTATGTCTAAAATGTCTAAAATCTTATTTTTGTTCATTCCTATGCATACCATCTATGTTAATGTTTATTAATTGTCAAGTCATGACCCTTATTAAGGTTTACAGCACCTTCAAGCCTTCAAGAGAGATATTCCCAAATTTTGGGTGCGGTCCTTTCACTACTAGATTGGAGATAGAGGGGGTTGGTGTAGATGGGGGGTTGGGATCCAACAAACAGTCTCCTAAACAAAGATGAGCAGGGGTTGTTTGCTAGTCTCCCAATAAACTGTTCCGCTGAATTATGTGAAAAGTTGAGAAAAGCACACTTCACATGTTAGCAGAATGAGACAGAGTAAAAATATAACATCCTGCACAGGCTGCCCAGTGCTACATGCAAGCCCAACAGCATCTGTTTTCATCCAGAACTAGTCTCCTGGGAAAAAAATCTTTCTCACATGATGGATCAAATAGTCTCACTCTTCTTGCCTGGTTGTTATGCACTCAGTAACCCCTTTTACAGCTCAGGCTTGATTTCACTCTATTTTTTTCTTCGTCTTTTGAGGGATGCCATGTGTAGGCATGCCTCCACCCTGCAACGAGGGTCACTAGCCACAACTGCTGTTTATTTCACTGTCACTGTGCATCCATCAGAGGAGGACATCATGTTCAACAATGGGTGCCCTAAGGGGCTGAACTGAAACTGGCATTTGAATCCTACTATGTTCTACTACTTCTAAATTATGATGTTATACATAGTACTTTTTTTCATTACTAGTACAAAATAATACTCATACAACAATAATATAGAATTTTCATTTTAGATTTGGTCAAACGTAATTTTAACTACATTAGAGAATGTATATGTAGGGTGATTTAATCTGTAACAATGCAGTATACCATATTTTATGAACTGAACATAGGTTTTGTTTAAAATCATAATATATAAAAGTACTATGGTTGTCAGATAAATGTAGTCCAGTAAAACATATATTTGCTTCTGAAATATGGAGTATTAGTGTAAACTTGATTAAAATGGCAACACTCAAATAAGCTAAATACCTTTAAAACTGTACCCAAGTACAGTACTTGTAAATGTAGTTTTACATGTGTTACTATGTCTCAGTAATGTTTGCCTGACGCATGTTTAGACATATAAACCTACAATGGGTCACTGACATGCATTTGACAAATCAATTTGTTAATCTATTTCACTGGCATCCCTGTGTGACAATTCATTTTGTGAATCTATTTGTTGCCTTGACGGTACACTGCTTATCATCGCACCAGCCTCAGCAATTGGGTGGGTGCAGTCACTCTCTCTAGCAACAGCTCCCAATCAGCTGAGACGAGCGGTCACACGGTTTATCTAGGTTTGTGTTTTTTTTTCCGCTACACGTGTCAAGAGACGCGAAGCAGAAGGCGGGACCAAAACAAACGATCTGATTGGTCCATGTCTACATCTTATAGTTGCGAGGTGGGCTTGCCTTTTAAAGGGCCAGGGGCAAAACTTTTTTTTTTAATCACTTCAACAACAATCCAGCATCAGCTCAACATGTTACACACACATCTGCGTTAGTGATTAATATTTTAATTTGAAATGATATGATTAGTCAGAAGCACCTGGGAAACGATTCATTTGGCAAGCAATTGCATCAATCCATTTGCAATTATGTCCATTGTAAGTAAGTAAAATGTACTACATTTAGTAAAAAAAATGAGGTATTTCTACTTAACTTGATATTTACATTTGATGCCACCTCTTATTTCTACATCTCAGAGGGAAAATATTTCATTCATCCATTTCATTTACTTGACAGGTGCTGTGAGGCCTCTCGAAAACAGGCTTTTGCATACGAAAACAGAAAATGAGCTTATATAATGAATTGCATAGATGAAAATACCCAATAGTGCAGAAGGCATCATACAATTTTTCACCACCTTGATAATTATGCTACATAAACATTCATTATCAATCTGATTAAGCTATATAATACTGTGATACTAAACATGGGCCATCTTCCTGCATTAAGTATATTTATTTTTTGTATGTTTTGCTATGTCCTTTTACTGGAGTAACAGTTTTGATGCAAGATGCATTGTATTGAATTTTAGTTGTCATGGAGTATTTTTGCAGTGACTACTTCCGCTTAAGTGACCCATCTGACTACTCCCTCCTCCACTACTATTAGTTAAAATACAAATGTAACGTGTTTTTTAATGCAATAACTGCATTTTTATGTCATTTCAGCGTGAAGTATTTGCATAACAACCGTGCAGCTGGTTCTTTATTAAGTAGGGGCGGGTCCCACAAGTGAGGGCGGACCGTTTAGACCCGGAGAAAAAAAACAACTCCACTCTAGTCAGCAAACATCCATGAGCGGCTGTAACGCGAACAGGGATACGAGCCGTCGCATCACCTCGGTCCGCACGAGACGAGCACACAGCGAGTTACCAAGATACCGCCGATAACCGCGGAGAGCGCGTGAGTGTAACGGTCGTTTTGTTTAACGGTCGTTTCGTCTTAAAGGGAAAACCGTCTCAATCCATCGTCGCGTGCTTCGCTGTTTGTGGGAGTTTGTCAACAAATGTGCGGGCAGGTTGGGCATGCCCGGACACAGACGGGATGAGCGGACCTACCAAGCTGTTGTCATATGGCAGAGAGCGTTTACAGAAGAAACGTTAGGTCTGTCCCGGTCTTCGTGTCACTGAGACTTTCTCCCCTTGTGTCGACGGACGAAGTGAACAAGTGACCGGTCCAGTCCACCACCTCTCGCGATTGGATTCTCAACGTCCCGGCTGATGCTGCCCGGTCTGTGAGACACCATCGTCGGTCTGTTGTTTTCTTGTCTATACATTTCAGTATAAGTAGAGTACTTTAACAGCACACTGTAAAATGACTTGTTTTTATTCCACACATTAGCAACTAATGTCTGCTTCGAGCGGGAACATGCCGTCTTTCTTATCCCTGGGGTGTTTGTTTTGAGGAAGAGTTGTCGGGCACAGTGTCTGGATAATGACAAGTAAAGAAAAATAGCTAACGCTAACTGTTAATCGTAACTGTGGCTTAAGTACCTAAAAATACGTGTGGAGAACAACTAAGATTGGGTTTATTCTCTGCCTTAATGGGTTGTTGTTGTTATTTTTGGTTGACGACAGCGTCCTGTTTCTTCACTGGAAGATGCGGGTGCTGCTTGAACGTGTTGTGTCTGCGTTGATGAGCGGTCGGACTTGCAGTGTTTACGCTCTGAGCTGTCCGGAGCATTGTGCTTCTCATGCGGATGCAGCAGATCGCCGGTGGTCCTCCGGAGCCCACGATTTGAAATAACTTGATAAAAAAATATCTGCAAACGATAGTTCATATTTTTTGGTTGTGCTGTTACATCAGCTTTGTATCCTGGTGCTAACTTAAAAAAAACATCAGAAACATTACAAAATCCAAAATATTAGACTGGACTGGCTCTTAGTAGATCATAATTCATGACTTTTTTGGAGCATGCCACTTGCACACTGTTATCTACAGGTTATGTATTGCTAGCTACATGAATGCAGTGGCTGAAGTAGCAGAACTCACCTTGTGTGCACCCCCAGCCCAAGCTTTGCATGGAGGAGAGCCCAGTGCACAGATGGTGCAGCAGAGGGAGCCACTTTCTGCTGCAGCTTTGAGCCTCCGACCAGCACTGTGGTGGCTGCCAGGCCTCCCTGCAGCCCCAGGCGTTGTGTGTCTCTGTGTGTATGTGTGTGTGATGTCTTTCTGTGTGTCTCCCTGTCTATGTTTGTTTTTTATGCGTCTGACACTATGGTAATCTTGCCAGTCCTCTGTTGACTGCCAGTGGAAATTCAAGACAGGTCTCTCATTGCCATCAACACACAAGTGCACATTTAATTTCAGTGAAACTTGCAGCACAGTTGCAGAAAAGCCCTTATTGCCTGCATAACATTAGTTAATGTCCTACTTCACTTGCCTAGAGGAGATGTTGATACAGAGAAGAGGTGTTTTGGATTTCAGTACAACCAATTAGAGTACATTATCAAAAATGACTACTTTCAATTTTAAATTTCCTTGGAACAGTGGAGGCCAGATGATCTGTTAGTCAATTTTTTGTTTTCCAAAAATACACACATGACTCGCTGTACATCTTACAGTAGTAATTTGGCTCGGCTTATCAAAGAGTGTTTTTCCACAGCTGTGCAAAATGTAGTTTCCTCCTTTGACTCTCTATGATATGACATCATGCAAAGAGACACTTTCACAAAGAGATATGCGGCTGGGACTGCTTTGCTCAGTAAACACAATACCAGTGTATCCAGTTTCAACTTTTGCATTTGCCAGTCAACCCAGCCCATTTGTCTCCACTTACACAACAAAAGGAAAAGACAGGCACCCTTTACAGAAAGATGAAACAGTAGTTTAGACTGTGGCATGTGGCCAACAAGGAAGAGAGAGTGTTTGTGTTCAGCAGGCACAGTTGAGGATGGAGTGAAACTTGTTATCTCTCTCCTGGAACGGCTGCTGTGATACTGCACATGACAGTCTAGCCAAAACTTTGGTTTCACTCTCACCACCCTCTGCTGTATGTGTGTATGTGTGTGTAGATAGAGTAGACAGGTAACTATCCAATGATTGTGTGGTTGAGAGAGAGGGAATAGTGAGTGTAGGCTTTAATGTTGAACAGCAGAATTCTGCAGCAAGATCCTAATCCCCTGTCTGTGAAACACTGGTTCATATTAAGGTAATTGTGAGTAAAAAAAAAAACCTTTCCGGTGAATTTTTTGCCACTCAGTTACAATTTGGCACTTTATCAGGAACAGCTTGGCAAAATCTGCTGTGGGAGGGTGGAAGATCTGGCGTAGCATTTCTTGCCGCCCACTGGGTCCCCCTACACAGGGTGTTTCCATACATTTGGCTCCTGTTGCTGCTCAGCTCTATATTAAATAGGAACGTTTGCTGTAGCTACATTTGGCCTCTTGTATGTTTATTTCCACTCTTTACATATGAATTTACATTGCCAGATCCATCTGTGCTTCTGAGACGATTCCTCTGTCCTTGTTTGTTTTCAGTATTACCTCACATAACATAAGCCTCTTAGTGGGTATTATAATGACTAATGATTTATTTTCATTGAATGTACACACAGCAAGATAATTTTCCATCTGTCAAAAGGCAAAATTTCCACTAATAACAGGATAATATTTGGCACTTTCTGGTCTTGAAACAAATTACACCCAAATATCTGTGAGGTAAAGATCTCAGGTATGAGTTAAACACTGTCCACAATGGATACTATATTTGCATCATCAAAGCACTTTAACACACGTTTAGTCTCATTCTAAAGTTTCTGTCTTCTGTCTCCTTCTCTCCAGGGGGTTTACCGCTGAGGCGTCGAATGGATGATGAGGAGGAAGACATGTCACGGCCCATCTCGCAGCTCTGGGCAACGCCCTTTAGGGACGTCAAATACGAAGACCGAGCCACACAGATCGCAGCTGGACAGGCCCTTGCTGCTGTCACTGCTACCGTGCCCACATCGCAGAGCCACAACAACAACAGCATTAGCATCAGTACGCTGCCCTGCAGCTTGCACTGGCAGCCTCGCATACCCTTTCACGGTAAGGAGGGTGAGCTGTTATGAGCCTGCTGCAGGGATGTGGGCTTAAGGTTTTAGAAATCGAGTACACAGTATTGAAGGACGTATATGTAGTGTAACCTCACACTATTAGTCATTCCTTTTGGCTGATACGTACTTCATTAGGAACTGTCCTCTATCACCAAAATCATGATAGCGGGAGACTGCTGCTGTTTTCTGTGTGCACTCAGAGAAACTAATTTCTATTCTAAATTATTATTACAAAACAGACAAGAAATGAATTTTTCTTGTAATTGGGAGCAGCACTTGAACTCAAGAAACATGCCATTCCAAGAAACTGTATTTTGTGTAGTGTTACATTTATTCTTGGTACATATTACTTAACATGTCATTGACCTAAATCTGATTAATATAATCACATTCCAGCCAGTTTTTTGCATTTTAAATTAGCTTTTTTGGAAAAAATAAAAACAGTCAACAATAATGTCAAACATTGATAAAGGTACATACACACACTATTACGGCTATCAGTTTTAATCCAATCGTGTTTTCCCATGCCTAATCAAATCAGTGTGACATCACCCTAATTAAATTGAATGAATGTCGAAATAGAACGTTGTTTGTTTGTTGACTCAGCGTCAGTGTGTGAGAAGTGCATATTGTTCTGGGTTTAAAGTCATGAATACATAAACACAACTGACTGCTATTACCTTGTCATTCATTGTAATCAAACCAGTAATGGATGTCATGCACTTGGCTCAGTGCCATTTCTTCAGGGCACTGAGTTTCTTAGAGATATTATGGTCCTTTGTGAGACAGAATAGCAGGGCATTCTGCACACTTGATAACATAAAAAATTGTTTTCCCTCCAAGTGCTATGACTGCAGAAGCGCATGCTATTAACACAGCGCACAGAAAGGCGACAGTTCACTGAGGCCATTGTTTATTTAATAAGGTGTTTGGGTTTTCCACCTACCAACAGTATCCCTCTTTTTTTGTTTGTGGACTCTTCAGTTGTACTTCGAGTGCCTACATTGAAATTTGTCCAGCCACAGGAAGATCTGATAAAACTTGTTTGGGTTTGAGAAAGCATTATGGCAGCAATGTAAATTTGATACTGTATATTTGACTAAGTTGGCAACACACAGCTGTGTTTAAGGCCATTATTAGTAATAAAGAGAGCCTGGCTTATCTTAAGACTATCTGCAGAGTGTTTTCTGAGGTTTTTCGCTGTCTAGTCTGAGATCAGAAAGGAAAACATTAGGGGTTTGGTATAACAGAAACATACTTTATACTATACAGGCCTATGGAAATCCAACAACAATACAAGTTTTAAGAAACTTGATGTTTTTCTCGTAGGCAACGCTGGATTACGCTCACATTTCCCCGCTCAGTTTGAGCCTATGGAGGGCCGGGGAGAGAGGCAGATTGAGGAGGAGGAGGGTGAGGGCAGAGGGGAGGAAGATGACAGGATGGCAGAGCGGCCCGAGGAGCAGGCAGGGGTGAGCGTCGAGGTGCAAATTGGCCGTAAACTTCGGGAGATCGGAGACAAGTTCCAGCAGGATCATGTTGAACTGGTAAGCCTCACTCTCAAGCAGTGAAATAGACTCTTAAATAACCTTACAGTTCAAACAACCAGCTGTAGGAGCTGTATGTATTATAAAAACACAAAGTGTCAAAGTGTAAACAGTATGAACACAAGAGGACTTATGTTGCTTCAAAGGGATTTTACCTAACCTATTACATAAATGCTCTATTTGTGGATATTATCACCCAGACAAGTCAGCAGCAAGAGACACTGAGTCTAATGAGCTGTTAGGATTTAAACTATAGTTCATACACTTGGGAAAAAAGTTTACATTTGTGTGTTATGCGTGAACTGTTCACATGTTACATGATTAGATACACAAATCAAAGTTACCTTATGCAAATTTGTGGCTCACTTTTTTTGAAAGAAAAGGACAATATTTTGGCAGCTAATTTTGCCATGACCCACATTGGGTAAAAATAGCTTGTGCAGTGATTCAAACACCTTCTTGGTTAAATCACCAATAGTGACTAAAACTAAGAACCTAATATGCACACAAATGATAGGTATACAGCTAATTTCACTATCCATTGGGGATAGTGTGGTATTGTGGTCAAGGTCATAACATCTAAAAAAAACTGAAAAAGCACCTCATTCTGCGGTGAAGGGTTATAGACTATGCTGTCAGTACTGTGCTGATACCTTGTTTTTAGAGTCAATAGCATTATAAGGGTTGCATTTTCTGGAAAGTAAAAGGAAAAAAAACTAAAACAAATGTGTGAAACCTATGCTCTTCCTTGTTTGAAAGCTCTCAATGCTTTTTGGAAAGAGCAGATTTAATGACACTGTCCATTCTGACACTTTCCTTTATGTTTTATCAATTTGTAGTCATTTAAAAGTTCATGATGTGTAGTTAATTGTGTGTGTCAAGAAATCTACATGGAAACATGGCAGGCATTCAGTGATAATCTTAAAGACGCACCTAGACGTTGACTCAAGCCTTCAATGTTCCTGCCATCAGGGCTACATGTAGTCTTCCAGATCTGGTATCACAGTGTGTTTGATAACAGGTTACTTGTCTGATCTGAGAGTTCACATTAGTCACTTGATGGTGAACCTGGTTAATAAATAAGTACAAATATGCTAGGAGGGGTGTCAAGTTTCTTATCTGCTCCTGTGACTGTTGTGCTGTGGGGTCTGTGTTGACAGTGAGGTGTGGCTGATAAGTTCTGAAACACATTTAACTGTGGTTAATAAAGTGGACAAAGAAAGAAAAGAAGAATGTGAAAGACAGAAAAGGGGAAGACAAAAAAAAGAATGAAAAGAAAGTAAGATATGCTGTACCAAGATTGAGGAAGAGCAGGTAACCGATGCGACTGTCACGAACAGGAGTGAGCAGCCTGTCTGTGTCTGGGTAGACTTCAGGCGGCTGTTTATATGCTCGTCTAAAAATAGAGACTGACTCATACACTTACAGACGCAGCCAGTAACATGACGGCTACCCACAATACCTCAGTTGTCCCTCTCACTGGCTCTGTGTGTGTTTGTGTGTGTTTTGGTTTACGTGTGTAACTCTGTGACAGAGAGATAAGAGGGAAAATTGTCTTTATTTGTCTGCTGTCTGCCTTTGAGTTGGTTTTATCCTGCAGGATCTGAATCTGCTGCTGTAGGAATACTCCAAAGGGAAAATAATCACAAGCGAACCTTTATGGTGTCCAATCACTTCTCTGTATGGTCCCTGCTGCTATTGTTAGATTTTTTTTCACTTGCTTCTCCAAGCAGAAGTTGTCGGTGTGGGCTAATGTGTGGGTTTTTGTTTATGTGAAGCACACTATATTTCTGGTTTGAGTCTTATCTTTCAGTTTTGACTATTTTTAAATTGCTGGTACTTCATTTCAGGGCAAAATGTTAAGCCCATCCATGAATTTAAGCGAGGGAGCAAACGTGCACATTGTCATTTCTTTTAATCATTTTGGGTGCATTAACCTACAAAAAGTGAAACAAAATACATGCCATTTTTTGCTACCCACACAAATGAGAGCAGAAAGATGAGCCTCATGCAGAACAAACCAGGCTACTGTTTAAATAAGCTCAGCAGTGTAGAATTTAGGCAATTAAGGACAATTAGGGTCACATTTAGCAGTGCCGGTTCAGTTCAGTTCAGTCTGCTGGTTATGCATCAAATAGCCTGTGGTGGACTCTGATTGCTAGGCTGGTAAAGACCTTGATGGACAGAGCAGGGAGAGAGATCGTAACAAGAATGCTTATGCAACAGGCTGCAATATTTGAGCACAGCTCTTCAGAAAGCCATTGGGATCTGTGCAGGATCAGCGATGAGGAGGGGGAGAGAAGAGATAGCAGAATCCACCAGGAATCCCTTAGCTGCCTGTAGACCATGAGGGTTGCACATCCTAATAGAAATTAATGGAGCTGGGAGAAGGCAGCTCCATAGGAGACAGCGGTTTCAGTTTCCACTGCTTTGTTTTGGTAATTATTCAGCTGACTTTGCTGTTACAAAAGAGCTCTTATGAAATATGCAGCACATTCTTGTTCAGAAAACAATCAAATTAACAAGTATTACATTTAAGTGCTGTCTGTGCATGAGAGCCACTGTACTGATACTGTATATATTCCAGAAGTATCATGCAGGATATGCGTGTGACAGGCATGTTTTCTAGACACAAGCTTATGTTGTGGAAACATCCAGTCTACTGATAGACTGATAGATAGTCATATGGTTTTTGCTCTCAGTGTTTACCACAGTTCACAAGGTCTTTCCTCAAAAACCTGTTATGATCAATCAGATTGTGTGGAGTGATTTTCATAACTGATGAAAAGCTAATTTGGATTTAATATTCTTTTAAACATCCAACCCTCCTTGATGCTAATACATTCATGTATGTTTTTTTTTTGTCTCCTTGCAGTTCATGAGGCACCAGAGACAAAACCTGCCTGCCTGGATGCGGCTTACGATGGCCCTGTTTGACTTTCTGTTTCCGAGACAGGCTCTCATCCCCCGCCTGAGAGGAGAGCAGAGATAAGGGACTTCCTGCTGGCCCTTGCCTCAGCCCTTGTTTCCCCACAAAGGGACTAGGGAGGCAGACTTTATGAGATGGCACTGTAAGATGGAACACGGGTTTGGATTTTGTTTTCTAATTGAATATGAAGATGCGATGAAGAAAACACTGGTCGCCGCTGGACGGAGACTGATAAGAATTGTTTTGTTTTGTTTTTGTTGTTGTTTTTTCGCCTCTCCAAGAAGAAGCCATTGTGTTTGAAGAGATATTTTTGAAATATTTGTAAGATTACCTATTTTGTACAGTAAACTGCTCTTTTTATTTGGTGATTAGTCTTGAAGGACCTCCATCAGTCCAGGGAATGCCTTACTCTCTCCTGCCACAGTACATACTCTTTTGCATCAAGCAATGCATATGAAAGAGATCAATTTTAAGATTAGGCCACTGTTTAGTTTGGCATAAAACTGTGGACATGGACATTTCTGTGCTGAAGTTACTGATTTACAACCTTGAGGACTTTAGGCACATTTCTGATTTATATTTCTGATTTATTCTAAGAAAAACAATAAGTCCAGTACTTACCCTTTACCGTTCCACACTGGCTAATTGAAAAATGGTTGCATGACATTGTGGCGGTGTTTCACACTGGTGTTGCACTGTTGGTCAGCTAGTATACGTGTTTTATCAGCATCCACTGGAGGCATAGGGACATTTTATCAGCTTTTGTCTTTACAGTGGTGTCATCCATCAGCCTCTCCATCTCCAGTACCACTCATGCTCTTGAGAGTGGCAGATGTGTAAATCAGATCCTGTTGATGAACACACGTACTTGAATTTAAGTGTACTGAAGATTATGTTCGAGACCCTGGCATCGTAATCATGATTACTCTTTCAATTTGTGATCATTTGTTTGCAGGAAATGCACTCTTTCCGAAATGTGCAGTAATAATGAAACCAAATAAGCACAAAGTCAAACAGATCTCCTTTGTGAGATTACGATCAGGGAACTGGAAACAATCAAACAGCTGAGGCTTTGGATAAGTTTCATCATTTTCTAAAGGTCTCCAGGATTTTCTTCGCTGGCTGGGTTGACAATCGCAGTTTTGCCCTTTGCTGCATCGGATGACTTTTTTCAACCTATTTAGCGGTGAGCAATATTCAAGCCAGTGGAAGGAATAAAATCTTAGGGATAAGTTGCATTTGCAATCAAACTGACAACCATACAGTAGATAGACAATTCCCAAAATATGGCTGTGTAGTCAATGCACCTCTTTTTAAATATCGTAAATCGTATCTGTTACAGAAACATTTTGGGTTGAAGTTACAGAGATGCATTTTTGTTTTATTTCACTCCAGGTGTACATGTCTCTAGCACCGACTCAATCCTGATGTGCTGTTGATGTGCGAATACCTTTTTAGACATAGCTCAATCTTAAACTCACATTCAAGTCTGTTCTTTAACCAAACTGCCAGTTGTACAGTCAGCTTCACTGAGAACTGTACAGTTCAAAACCCATGGTTATTAACACCCAGACACAGTTGACTATGGGAGAAAGTTTATACATCCCTGCACGACAACTGCTACATTAGCATTTTGCAATGACACAGCCACTGTTTTTCAATATAGGTTTTGTCAAGGAAAAAGTCTTTAAAGACTTTAAATAAGATGTTAAAAATTTTGTTTGATATATTATTTCAGTCGGTTGTAGATTCATGATATGAACTTTATAAGACACTGATGGGTTTTTTTTTCTGCTTTATGTTTTTCTTCAGGGAGTAGTTAATAAGCGTGATTATAACCAATGCCTATTATGAGATGTGTTTGCAAAATATCTGCCTCTGAGTGAGGACTTCATCAATGCTTTTAGTCTTTCATCTGTGTGATAGATAATGCTGAACAAGCAAAGATGTTTTCCAAAGCGTTTTCCCTCAACAATAACATGGAAGTGTGTTACAGGTTGTCAGGAGGTTTCCTTTTTTTCTTGAACTACACGAGTAGCTGAACCAAAAGTTTGTTTCCTGCAAACACTGAACGCTGAGCCATTTCAGATAGTTGTGACACACTCTCTGGTCTTTAGTCCAAACTTCATAATCTCTTCTATTGATCTATTGATCAAACATCATGTTTAACTACTCCCTGTCCTTTTTGAGAACATTTTTTGTTTGGTTCCTTTGAGATAATTTATTCTAATTTATTTTGTGTATATTTGCTCAGTGCTACTGTATAATTGCTATCTCAGTGTGTACAGTCCTTTTCTTCATTGTTGGTGTGCATTCAGTTGTGTGTTTGATGCCTGTGTGTGGGGAGGTTGGACTAAAGCCATGTGCCTCGTGCATTCTCATACAATCGTGTGAGTCTTTACAGATCACGTGAACAACAGACAATCAAATGTATAAAATGTGCCTTGTGAGTTACAGACCTGCCACATCACCAACACTTGGCATAATTACCCAGAGTCACTGGTCACAGCACGTTTCACTTGGGCTCTGTGAGATCAACATGCTCTGATACACCAGAGTTGGCACTAAGAGTATAGCATGTTTGTTGTGCCTTGATTCAAAATAAAATCAGTTTGATTCCTCACATCAGCTCACGAGGCACAGGCTCAACCTTTGACATCTCTCAGCACGAACGGCGAGTTTCACCACGCAAAACCTTCTTGATACCAGAAACGACTGTTTGCAATCAATGTGCACTGTAAAAAAAAAAAAAAAAAGATTTTTAACCTGTATACTGTATTTTGCGCCTCTCTCTTTCTACTCCTGTGCTGAACTTCCCCTCTAGATTCTTGAAACTTTTTAAGATCTGTAATATGCTGGATCAGCCTAGCTCGTCTGGGTTTTCGTGCTTTACTATCTACAATCTAGTAGGGCTGTGGGTTTACAATTGAAGGAGGAATGAGCCACCATGGTGCCCAGTATTATTTGTATGTGAGGTGGGTTGAACAGCCACTCAGCTGATGTGGCGTTGATCTGAGCCTGTTGTTACCAACCACTGTTGCGACCCTCACTCAAGTGAAACATTTGTTATATGTTCAACCTTCAGTGTCTTCAATATCAAATTTCTTCAATCAGTTTTTTAGGTATCCAAGAAAGAGTGCATCTCTACTGTCAAGTGGTGTGATTTGATGTTTTTATACATTAGACATGAATTTGACACAGCTATTGTTGCTGTCTTTATATAACAAAAACATTTTTTTTTGCAAAATTCTTCCATAACCTTTTGTAAGAAGACAGAGAAAGAACAACACAACTTTTTTTTTGTTTTTCTATGATTGCTTTTTTCAACGTTGTGGCATTTTTAATTTTAGATATTACCAAGTCTGCTGTCACTCTCAGTTCAAGGGCTTTTTCGATATATGTAAATGGAATAAAAATGCATGTCCAACATTCCTGAAAAAATTCTGTATCTTAAGGCTTTGAATGTAATTTAATGGAGTACAAACCACAATATCTCTTTTAATACATGAATTGAACAGTGGAACTTATTTCAGACTCCTGAGCTCTATGCACAGGGGGTTTATATTGTCTTCACATTTCTTTCTTTACATCCAGAGTGGTCTCAAGGATTTCACATTCATGTGTCCTATGAAGTGAGACCCAGTCCAGATGTAGCAGTTTTTTGTTCAAGCATTGGCTGTGTTATCTTTGGGACTGCTCTGTTTCTACTGCACAGGTTACAAACAGCGCAGGACATGGAGGGATTGGAGGAGAACAGGAGATGTTTGAGATGTTCTTTTTCTAGTGCAATATGCTGTACATACGAGCTTGGCTCTCGAAATCTTACAATTTCTCATAAATTCTTTTGTTGTTAAATGGGTACATTGTTGTTTTTTTTTTTCATTAAAACTTTATGGACAATTGAATTGGACTTGTGATTTATTTCTTTTACTAAACACAGGTAAAACCACTTCTTGGTTTTGGTTTGTATCACTGGTATCAGCAACTAACCTATTTTAAATATATGAATGATTGGGGAAGCGTGGCCATAAAGCTCATGACAAGGTTTCTGTAACCTAGAGTACTACAGTAGAAACCGATCTACTACAGTGTGCACATATAGATGTGTATATATATATATATATATATATGTGTGTGTGTTTGTGTGATGTTGAATAGTTTAATGATAAAAGTCTATAAGTCTTAAGAGTGAGTCAAAGGCACCTGCACCACCACAGATGACGTACAGAAAACCGAATAACCAGGTTTCTCGTTTCATGAATGCGTCATATTCTAATTTTGAGTAAAACCAAGATCAGACTCTAAATGCAGATACCAATTTGCATGTAAATGTGATCAGTGAAGCAGAAATGAACAATTCCACTTGTAAGAAGATGGGAAAGTATTTATAAGTCTAACCATCTGCAATTTTACAAAGATATCCAGTAAAAGTCACACATTCATAATGGATGTGATCAGTCATCCGTATGTGTCACTTCACAAGCTTCTGCTTCCACAACCAGCAACAGTCTAAAATAAGTCACAGAATAACCTCCTCTATGACTAGACAGCAGTAATGTAACCCTGCTGAAAGTCCCTAAAAAGTTAATTTAGCATGAACAATGGAAGCATTTCATAAGCCTCAGAGGCAACGATGGTGCTCAGCACCACTTTTTTAAAGTGCTCTTCCCTCTGGGGAGGGGGGACGGTGCTTTCTTACATAAACCGTGAGTCACTTTTCTCTCACCAGGTTTCTAAAGCAATCTCCCCCAGGCATCTGCTTTGTGTAGACAGGGGCAGCAAGGGAGGTTAAAGGGTGCGTATGTATGTGTGTGGGGTAGGGGGAGTGCAGAAACACATTGCCTGAGGAAAGTAGAGAAATGATGTTTTCAGAGACGGCCTGACCTGAAGACAATAAAGACATTAACACATTGCACTGTGTTGTGCTACAGGGCAAGCTGTTATCAGTTAATATTATGAAAAGCAGTTGCAACTGTCATCTTTAGGGCATTTTCTGTTTTTAATACTCACACAAAGAGTACACGTTTGTTTCTGCTTGTGCAAACAGTGTGTTAAGGTAAGTAAGAGCCAGTGCATGTGTACAGATGCTGAAAACAAATCACTTGCAGACATGCTGACTGCACTTTATTTGCACAGAGTAAGACATGTAGGAACACTGAGAGATAAATTACTAATAGATAATCAAGTTACTTCAAAGAATGATGCCATATTGTTTATATTCATTGTTTGTGGCGTAACTACCAACATTATGTTTTGACTCTCATTTCCAGTTTCATAGTTTCATTTTCAATAAAATGACCTGACTGATCTGAAATATTTTCATTTTTGCCTGAGAATGAACTAAACCAGGGTTAATTCAAAAAGACATGTCATTTTTGTTTGTTTTGTTGTTTTTTTTTACAAAAAAATTCACAGTGAAAATTGCAAGCAGACCCATAAACACTGTTTGTTGTGCACAAGACATGAGTTATTTGAGTCCTCATAGTGATTTAGTGCTGAAGAGCATACATGTTGCCAGGCAGGATGATGTTTCTTTCTACTTAACTACAAACCCGGACTATTAGAAAACTCTTTGCAGCAGGTCAGTCTTAAAAATTCATCCCAGAATGCAATGCTAACATATTCAAGCTTTAAGTTTTAACCACAAAACATGCACTATACTCCCCTTCTTAACCTCCCACCATCTGGAGTGAAAGCCCCGTCCCTTGGGACTGCTGGTAAATACAGACAAGTGTGTGTATGAGCATTTGTGTGTCTTCAGGGAAAAAGAAAAAAAAAACATGGGGATGGGAGGAGAGGAGGGGGTGAGGGGGCTGAGGGCCTGCTTGGCTCAGCAGTTTTTTCGCACACAGCCCTGACAAAGACCTCTCTGTTCTCCTGGCCAGTCACTCAGGGAGACGCCCTCATGATAGCCCGGTGCCTATCTCAAGGGTCACGCCTCAACTTCAGCAGCAAGAGAAGCTCCAGTCCCTGGTTCTT
This sequence comes from Mastacembelus armatus, assembly GCF_900324485.2. Taxonomy (NCBI): domain Eukaryota; kingdom Metazoa; phylum Chordata; class Actinopteri; order Synbranchiformes; family Mastacembelidae; genus Mastacembelus; species Mastacembelus armatus. Next base: position 12,777,600 of record NC_046656.1, read on the forward strand.
TTTGTTTGTTTCTGCCTGTCTGGCTGGGAGCGCCAACATTTTAACCCTTTGCTGTCTGACTGCCAGCAAGGAAAAACAGTTAGAGAGACTTCTCTCAGGAGTAATGTAATGCTTTCCTTGATAAGTAGTCTCACTTTACCATAAAACCGTTATTTCCATTTTTATGTTCTCCATTCGCTCTGTGCTGCTGCTCTGAGCAAAAAGAAAAACATACAAAAAAATGTTAAAAACAGTGATGACAGAAAGGAGCTTATGATATATGCCTGGTTTACAAAATCACAGAAAAATCTCATGAGATGTACGGTAGAGTGATGACATTTTAATTATCACCTTGTGAAAGCTTGCCGTGTCTGACAGTTCATGTCAGGGAAAAGGGTCAACAGCGGTCGCATCTTCCTGCGAGTGTCAACAACATCCATATTTACTCTAAGCTATCACTGATCTCAAATCTCTGTTAGCACCTATGAGACTGGTAGTTTTTATTAAGGCATATATACCTGGAGGTCTGACTGCAATTATCACAGATAAACAGGAAACCATTTTGAAGTTCAGTAGGTGTAAAAATATTATTTTCCAGTGTAACTAATTAAAGCACAAAGAAAAAAAACAGTGTTTGGGGAAAGTGAGAATACTGAATATTAAGTAAAGCACTTTTGGGGGGGGGGGGGGGGGGGGGTGTTAAGTCAAAACACATCAGTGCAGCTGCAGCTGAGAAGTGGCTCTGGGGAATATCCTGACTTCCTTCACATATAAGCGTCTGCTCTGTAGACCATGTTATTGTAACTGACTTGCATCCAAAAAGTTACCTGTGTTTTGGAAGTGAGAACTTCTTCTGCAGAATAATGCTGCTTGCAGATGACAATAGGTATACAAACATCAAACATCAGTATATTCAGAAAGGACCAATGTGACTATGTTGTGTATGTATCAAAAATGCAGTAACCACATGTTTAGTCCAAACTGTGCTGCCTCTGACTTGGTATCTGTTTTATTACTTGAACTTCCCTTCAGGCATTAAAAAAAAAAAAACCTCTTATTTTATTGTCCTATTAAAAGCATTAAGTCATATGAATGGATCTTGTTTTGTGAAACAGCATATGAAATATGCAGCAACAACCAAACCAAACAACAATTACTGGACTCCGGTTTGGTAATCTGTGGGCTCTTAATATCCACAGTCACAGTTTCAGTAACAGAGAAACAGTCAATTAGTCACAAAACAGTTGAAGTTAGTTTTGAGATTTGCAGATTTGTCAAACAAACTAGCTCGCAGAAAAGAGCACAGATTTTTCTTTGAAGATAATCTAACTGTGCTTTTTATTTATTTAAATATTTTGGTGTTATGTAGGTTATAAGTTTTCTAAAATCACACAGCCAGTGACACTTGCACAGAGCTTAAATAGATTCTTGGCAACACTGGATTTGGCTTTGGTTTTAGAAATGTATCCACTGACTGTTTCCAAAGGCAAACCTGTAGGATCACAAGTTACTTTGTCATGACAAAAAAATAAGCAATCTACACACACACACACACACACACCCACACACACATACACAAAACATAGACATGAGTCATGGTTTCTCAGAGAGCAGTTCTTGTAAATTGGCGGCAGTGTTCCTCAGTTACCTGGCTCCGCACTGACTGAGCCACATATCCTTCACTTTACAACTGCAGCTATGCACACACCACACCACCAAATGAGGCTCCCCATCTCTTTTGGTAATAAAAAGTTAAATGCAGCCTGTGAGTCGAGACATGCCTCCAGGGGGACTTGGAGCAATGGGCGTCCACTATTGTCTCTGTCATGTCGGTCCTGCATCAGGGGAGCAAAAACTACTGAGATGATAAGTGGGTATTTATTTGGTGGTGACTGCTGTAATTCAAGACAGATGAGTGGTAAGAGGCTGCAGCAGATAGGCTCTGGAGACTTAAAGAACTACCTCTCTATGTCACAGGGTCTCTGTCTATTTGGAATAAAGAGAAAATGCAATTATGTATGTAAGAAAATGATAATATAATTTATACACAGTGTCAATAGACTGTATATAGTTCAATTTATTAGGCAAACAATATTGACAAACAATACAATGACAATGCTAATGCTGATACTAGAAAGGCTTAATGTTTTTGTCTAAGCATTGCTAACATAAGCATAATGACGAGCACAAGATTGGTGTGTAGGCCTGTACCGTCGATTTTTGCACCAAAATGAATGGCAATCCCATTAAAAATGCCATGAGAGAGCAAAAATGTTATTTTACAAACTAATATTTCAACTGATCGCCTTCTGACTGTGTAATCTACAAACGTTTGATTGTGAAGTAATAGTGAGCAGTGTTTTCAGTTGATTATTATTATCACTCTGTCCAGAACAGATCAAAAGTCAAGATGTAAAACATCCTCCTATTGGGTATTCAATCTTTACTCACGTTCTCTGAGCATTACATCTCTATCTTTTCTAGCGTCCAAACACAGGTTTCGCTTTGTCTGATACTGAATGTGCACCAGTAGCCCCCGCATGTTTATAGTGAATCTCTGGTGTGTCCCTTCCCGGAAAGTTTTGTTTATGATAGTCTGACTGTTGGATGAGGGTCAAACTGTGATGATCATGTTTGTTGACAGTGCAAACAACCATGAATACTTCCAGAAACCTGAGTTGGCAGTATCAGTTTACACAGTGACATAATGACACGGCGACACCATGTAATGTACATGTGTAATATGTAACTAATGGCATAAAAAACCGAGCAGTTGCAGAGCAGAACAATATCCAGACTGCAGTCAGGGTTTGAGTTGTGGATGTTGATGCTGATGTTGATGATTGGATGAATTAGCTCTGTGAAAGACAGAAAACTTTTATGAGTGTGTTCACAGATGTGAATTGTATGCAGCTAGTGAAACACCACATAGGTTTTTGTTGCACTTTTCAGCAATATATGTAAACATGCAAGATATTCATAGAAAGCAATGAAATGAGGGAGAAAAACACAGACTAGTAGCCTTACTGCAGGATAAACAACAACCCACTGATTCTCCTTAACTTCAAGTTTCCTGTGCAGTAGATTCGTGTAATAATGATGTCACAGTGATGTTAGTGATTTGGACATTTCCCAGGCAGAGAGGGTGAAATGAAAGATGCTAGTGAGTTGCATTCTGAGAATTTGTAGGATCCTGTATGTTTGTTTATTTATTTATTTCATAGCTGGGTGTATAGAGAATAAAAGTCAGGATAGAAAAGGAGGGAAAATGATTGGATTTATAATGTTCATGCTTTATGTACAACAACTGTAGTATGTTAAATTATGAAAGTGTCCATTCTCTGCTGATATTCAGTGTTTCAGTTAAGGTTCACCTGAAGGGTCATGGTGAATGAGGCTAAGCCATCATCAGGTTACGTGGCTTAAGATACAGCTAAACTTTCTTCTGATATTCATTTATCAAGGGCCTTTGTACTATATATTGTGTCACAGCCAAAAAAATGAAGAAATCCTACTTGGCAGCCTACTCAGGTAACAACAAATATGTCACCTCATTTTGACCTGCAATTTATGCACACACTTTCTACGTGTGCTATTTCCCAAACATGGGTTTATTAATACAAACAGATTGACTAAATCCCTGCAGCAGTAATTTAGAAGTGAAACGTGATTCAAATCTGATCAGTGGTGTGTGTGAGATGTCACATTTCCTGCCTTTACCATCATGAACATCTCAGTGGATGCTTTTTTTTTTTTAATAGATTAAGTGCATGATTTATATTTCTTGACTGTATATTTTTCTCGCAAGTACCATTTGCAGCAAAAGAGGTCTATTAATGCTCTAATATGACGTGAAGGGCAAACAACATGAGCAGTCATTATGTCTTCCCTTAAAACACAGACCCTTTCCCCTCCAGTGTTTTCATTGCAATTACTCAGCCCAGGCATAATTTCCTCTGAGTGCCCAGAAATATCTAAGGTCCCTTCATTAACTGTGGCCTTAAGGAGTGCATTGTAAACTTAAAAGAAAATGAACTGGACACTCTTCTTGTTTCGTGCAATAAACGGATATGAAATATGACTTCAGACCTCATGGGAATGTGTAGAAAAGAGAGTCTGGGAGGAGTAACACGTGAGCCAAGTTATTGTGTTTTATCAGTGTTTCTAAAGGTAGGTGATTGAATGAGTGATGACAGAACACATTAAGAGTAAAATTGTTGAATTCATTATGTATGTGTATCCAACAACTGGGGAGACTGCAGGTATAATTTGGATGGGTGACATTTTAGATAGCTACATATCGACTATCCCATCATAAATTAACATGCAGTTAAAGCGCAATGAAATAACTTCACATAGTCCACAAAAATAAACATTATAAGCATGTTAGTTTTAGTTTTTGCATGCATACTGGATTATAATTCAAAACTCACAGGTCTAGTGACCTTTCCTTCACTTTCTAAAAAACTCATTTCATATTTCATATTTCATATATTGTGAAACTCACAACTTTTGTGTTTTACTTTCTTTTAAAAAGTGCCTCTGACTTACTAGTCAAAACCACATGAGAGTACTGAGGAGGTTAAAAGGTCACACATACTGATATTGCCACCAGCTCACCCCCTCAACACATGCAGCTACCTAGGATGTTTGTGTGTTAGCACTGTGCAGCGTTTACTGCCCCGCTCTGCAGCTGGAAGAGCAGGGGAGAGAGGCATTGTTTTCTATGTTAACACAGTCTATCCCGCTGAGGTAAAAATAGTTCCCAGCTCTATTCTCTCACAGCAGAGCCAGCGATAGCTCAGCCAAAAACAATATTTGGACATGGCAGCAGATGTCCCCAAACAAGCCCAGTAGGACAGGCCTGTGTGGAGAACTTTTGGCTTTGCCCGACTCCAGGGAGAGGGGAAAATAAACTGGAAACAATGTAGTTTATTAGGACACTTGAGGGAGAGCGCGAGTGCCTGCCTGCCTCATCTCGAGACACTCAATGAAAGACTCAGATTTATAGATCGTGAAGAGCCTGCCTCTTTAAATGAAGCAGGGGATAGTTCACAGAATTTGCCAACTTATTCCTGGCTGTATGTGTTTGCACTTTTGATTTGGGAGCTGAGAAAGAGGCATTTTCTTCTTTGTTTTACTTTTGCAATTGCTTTGGTGTTATGCAGAGTGATATCTGCACACTGAAACAGAAAATTACAGGAAATAAGCACTAATGTTTGCCTTTCAGACACGGATAATCTGATCACTGTCAGATTTCCAAGACTGTGCAGTCATTCAGTACCTCTATTTATTCTCTGTCTTCTTAAGAGCCGTGTCTAGAGTAATGTCAATCATTAAAAAGTACCATTGACAGATTTCATGGAAAAATGTAAAGCCAAGTCACCCTCTTCGAACTATTGAAAGAGGCTCTATGAGGCAAATAACTTTGAAACTTTTGGAAAGTATCGTAAATTATACACACATTTCTTGCATCTGCACCACTATTACATATATTACATTATTATTTTTTCTCTGAAAAAGTGAAGCACTCTTTGTATTGTCTATGAACAGTAAGCTGTCTTAGTGACCCTCTCCTTAAAGTTAATGTGCAGAAGCCCCAGTGCCTAGTGATCTGCTGCAGCAGCGACACAAACCTGAAACCACACACTGCCGGTGCTGAGCAGCAGATACTTTCACATTTACTGATCAACTGAGATCAGATGAACTTTTTTCATTCTGCTTTGTGTGATGATCCATGCTTCTTTGTTTGAAAGCTCACCCTTTTCTTTCTTAGAACCTTGCAGAAAGTAAAGATAAAATCTCTTCACAAGTCATTATGACATATGTTGAGCAGTTTTTAATGCAGCATGTAAATCTCAATCTCAATCGCTCGATAGCACAGAGCGAGACAAGCGCTTGTTTTACTGAGTGAAGAACGTGGTACATATGCAAGTTATAACAGGACTGAGACCATGTGCTTTGCATCCTGAGACTCGCTTGTGATTAGGCAACAAAAACACTTTAGTACGGACTGATTGTTGTTTAAGTGTTAATCAAATAAACATGTTTGCCTTCAGGTTGGTTTTGACATTTTCACTTCACCTTAACCAAGTTCTGTGAGTGCCTGAACTTAACCATGTAAGAACAACTATTAAAGATTCAGTTGCTACAAGCAGATACGGTTCTGCATGAGTGATATTGCAGGGGAAACAAATTACACTTGATATGCCCATTAACAATGTTTCCTCACTATGTTGATAAGATGATACAAACAACATAATCCAGGTATCGTGTTTCTTTAAAACACATTGTTCATTGTGATCAGTTCTATTTTTTCCATTGTGTATAAAACTGTGACCTTTATCCAGAATTTGTAGTGTTGTCAGAAAAACAAAAAGTTCAATCTGAACTGTTAATGACACATTTTATTCATCAACCTTTCCAAGAATCTCAGTTTTCCATATATAGAAAATAAAACTAGTAAGATGAGCACTAATTCATTGAAACAGTAAAATGTTTTCAAAAACACATGTATTTTATCTCAGCATCTAGACTTAACACACAAAGTATTATCCAGTGAAACCAGTGAAATCCAAATCATATGAGCTGATTCTTCTTTTTGTGTAACTTCATCTGCCATTGTCACATTTTTTTTTTCTTCTTATGACTTCAGGAGACCCTACAACACCCTTAAGCGCTGCGATTCTGATTTTCCATCTCAATCAGCAGTATCAGCGAGAGAGAAACCTACACCACCTCCTGAGACTATCAGACAATGGCCCTCACATCAGATTTTACTCTCCCTCCTCAGCCCGACTAATACACTGTGACCTGGACCTGGCACTCTGACATGGCAGCAATTCAAATCGACAAGCTAAGAAACACGAGTGCTACATGATCCTGTTCTGTTCTGGCAACGCTTATAATGTCTCCAACACCACTGCCAAAACGCCGAGACAACAGGGACTGTAGGTTTCTTTGTTGGAACCGTTAATGACATATATCTAATGTCTTCGTTTTCATGCACAGTGCTCAGGGCTTCTGTTATTCAAACACTGTAACAGCATTGAATTCTTTTACTTAATCCGCTTCTACAACATGTTAAATAAAAGCTAATAAATCAGCCAAACAAAGGAATATCAGTCATAAAATCCGAGGTAATAAAAGCACCACAGTTTAAACCTTGTGACTAATAAAGGAGCTTCTCTAACAGAAATCTGTGTGACATCCACATACGGTAGATAATAGAGTTGTTTTTCTGCCATCAACAGCTCTAACCAGCTGAACCAGAAATACACAGGGGTATATTTAAGGTTTCAGATTGGGACCAATATTACACAGTGAATCTGGTTGAGCAAGTCTGTGCAAAAAAAAAAAAACCCAAAAAAAACAGCATTTCCAGCACAGGTGTGTTCACGTCACAGGAGTGAGAATTAATTATACAGCTTAAAACAGACAACAGAAGTTGAAACACAATGCGGTCTCGTTCCACAGCTGTGTCCTACGGTGCCATCAGGAGAAAGGGAGAGAACGGAAGGAAAGGAAAATAGGCGAGGGAGCACCTCTCATTGTCACCACGCCGGCTTATTGTTCACACTCCCTCACATCCAACCCTCTGCCTCAAGCTTTTTATCATGCTGTGGCACGTGAGCTACAGCTGAGGCCTTGTGAGGAAAAGGCCACTTGGTTGCTGCTGAGTGAAGGTGAGGAAGGAAGCGGTGACAGAATGGTCATGCGTTGGACTTCCTCTGATAATGTTAGCCAAGCGTTTCAACTTTACAGGAGAGGTTAGGGCTAAAAAGTGTGCCTTAAAGCTCCACAATAAGAATCTCTGATCTCACAGTTGGACTGAGCTTTCACCAGTGAAACATCAGCTTGAACTGTTTTACATCTGATCCAGTCACTGCTCATTGCCCTTATTTTGATTGTTGTGAACATGTTTGATGAAGTAGCAGGAGACGTGATCATAAAAAACTGGGGAGTATTGTGGTGTCACTTGAGTGAGAATTTGTTTATAATCTGGGTCATCATGCTGCAGACTGAAACCTCAGATGACCTGATGTTCACCCCTTTTTATTTTGGACATAATTCACTTCTTTTTCTATTTACTGTTTATAGCCGGTGACGTATGTCCTATTTCCTGTGGTGATCCAGTGCCGTGAGAAATGCAGCCCACCACCCTAAGAAAATGCATGCACATTGGTTGATTCTGCACCTCATGGTTTATCATTATTGGGATTAAGTGCCAACACAGATACCAGATACCAATCATAACCACAATATAGCTGTAACTTTCTATTTTCACATATTGCAGAAAGTGAGGAGTTTTAACTCACTGGCAATGAAGGTAAGAAGTGACATGGCTTTAAATGTAAGCCAGTATTGTGTAGAATACAATATAGTTAAGTTATTTACCCTTATTAGTCCCACAATGGGGAAATTGCATTACCCACCCAAAGTGCACACACACACAGCAGTGAACACACACCCGGAGCAGTGGGCAGCCGTGGCGCCCGGGGAGCAGTTGGGGGTTCGGTGCCTTGCTCAAGGGTCTCACCTCAGTCGTGGTATTGAAGGTGGAGAGAGCACTGGCTATTCACTCCATCCCACCGAAAATTCAAGTTTCAAGTCCGACTCTCTATCCATTAGGCCATGATTGCCACCCATAGCACAATTTTTGTTCTATGACAGGGTTGGACACTTGTGTTTTGACATAATTTACCTGGGTTTACTTATTCTATATGTTAAAAACTTCCCAGTTTTAGTTTCCATTTTTAACAGCATTTAAATATTTTTTGTCCAGTGATCAATGTGAATTTTAGGAGCAACCCATCAAGTCAAATTGCACATTTCTAACCATACTGTAAGAGTGACAAACCCAATTAAAATAAAGTCCAGGTATGTGTTATTAACATGTAGTAGTCAAAAAATGGCTGAGATTTTGACAGCCCAACTGCAGAATAACATGTGACACATTAGTATTAACGTCAGCTGGCTCCATGTGAGGCTTCTCTCTATATGGCCGTATGCTGAGAAAATATTCTTGTTATGATCCCAACAAGTCAGAGCCATTTACTGGTTCAAAATGGTCAAACCACTGGCCCTGATGTGGAAGTCACACAGTACATCATGAGCTCTGGTTTGTTTCAGAGGAGACACAGTAGTTTGGCCCAACTGCAGAGGAAACAACATCTGGATTTTTGCTCTTAAGGGTACTTTAGAGTGTGATCGACTTTGCCTCCCTAAAAAACTAACTCTCAGACAAGTAGACATGATAATAGTGTACTGTGTATGAATACTGTATTCAAGTATTTAATATAGGAAATACAGTAATGGTGCATTTTGAAATTGCTCAATAGTGTTTTTAAATTTATTTGTTTGACCCAAAGGGTGATCCCACTATTTTTGTCACTTTGTTTTGTTATAGGGATATTTAATTCATTCTGTGCAGTTTCTGGGCCTTTTGTGTGGTACTATATCTGCACTTTGGGCATTTTCTGAATAACCAAATAGTTTCTCTTAGCATTAAATGTGTCTCTGAGAGGGTTAAAAGGCCACCATTTGAAACTAATGTCTCTCATTATACATACTGCTGTTGCTGTAGTCTAGGATTAAATTGTACTGCAACAGCCAAGGTGAGCAAAAACCTATTGTATCAGGAAGACAATGGGGACAAGAAAAGTGGTGGTAGGTGGTGGGAAAGGTATAGACCAAGACATAGGTCCTTCACTGAGAACTAGTTCATGAGCATATCATTTCTGTGTGATTGAGTCTGATCTGTATGGCAGAGAATCTGCCTTCCATACAGTCATATAGCGTTTTGAGCCGTGTGTAATTCATTTTTACCAGGGTTTATTAGAAGCTGATCTGCTGTGGAGGCAAAAATGTATGTATTAGTGCTCAGTGAGTAAAGAACAACAAAAAAATAAACTTAAAAAAACTTGACCTGCCCATCACCTGGTAGGTAGACACAGGTAACAAATACCTGGTGAAGAAAGAAGCACATAAGCACATCCTACTATTTCCCTCAGGAGCTGTTAGACAGTTAAAAGGAGAGTATAGATTGAACATCCACACACTCATAGGCTGTACATAAACCATGGCACTGTGGGGCAGTGGTTAGCACTGTTGATTTGAGGTTCAAATCCCATTCAACCAAACTAATCGACCCTGAGTGTACCATGCCTCTCACCCAGGTCAGCTTGGATTGGATCCCTGGTTAATACATGAATAATACAAATGGCTGGAAACTGGCAAAGTTATTATTTAAAGCTGCACAGTTAAGTTTCGTTATCACTACTCTATTCATACATCTGTTCTCACAAATACTGTCTGTGAGTATTAGGATCTTTGAGGCAGTTTCCTTTATGCTGAAGACATGTCATATGTAATAGAAGTGTGAATAGCTGCTCCCATCACACACCTTTCTGCAGCTTGACAGACATAGAAACCTCATGACACATAGAAACCTCAGATACTGACTGCTGTTAATAGTGTTGTGGTTTTACACATCAACATTTACAGGGATACATGTAGATATGGTTCAGATAAGCTCACATGCGCACCACAGGTTCTTGCACAAGTTGTTCTGAACTTTTGCATGCAATGGTTTTACTACCGGTGTGTGTACTGGTTTTACAGAAGGTTCTTCAAGCTTTTTTCTGGTGATCGTTACATAATCAAGTCCAAGACGAGGAGAAGTATTGTTTACAAATCATGCTGTACATTGTGATGCAATATTGTTTGCTTAAGAAACGTTTTTCTCATTGTTTCACAAACTTATTTGGAAAGTTTGGTACTAATGCATACGAGGTGGTGTTGATCGAGGGACAGCAATGGTGATGGTCATCACTGTTAGTTGGATTGCCATGTAATCTGATGTAAAACATTCATAGACCTCAGAATAATGCTATGGACTTTGGTAATCAACTGACTATTGTCTGTAGTGCTTTCATAAGTTTCACATTTGTGGTTCAGAGTGAATGGTCTCAACAACTGCTGGATGGATCAGCAGGCGATTTGGTACAGTTTTTTCACTGTCTGTGAATTTTGGCCTTGAGCATTGGTGAATGAGCTTCCTCCCTCAAAGACCATCTTCAAACCCAGTTGGTGGAACATGTATATATTTTAAACTTGTATTATTTACATTGTTTAGATACATGTAAAACAGCAAGAATCCAGGGGGAAAATGCCCTGTGCCAGCTGAGTGCTTTTGCATGTAAATGACAGTACAAGATATAAACAAAGCAGGATCTGACTCATCAAGACATTCCTCAAAAACTACATTTTCGCATTTACACTTCATTTTGCTACTAACATTGTTGTTGGCGACCTGTCCAGGGTGTACCCCTCCCTTACACCCAAAGAGAGCTGGGATAGGCTCCATCTGATCCCTGTGACCCCAAATAGGAATAAGCAGGTATAGATGATGGATGGATGGATGTTGTTGTTGGTTAATTGCTGCACATAAATGTAAATCACAGGACAAAGGATGCCTACTGATATTGTCAACATTTGCTGCATGTATGTGTTGCATATTAAAGCCTTTATTACTGCTGCAAAGTGGAAAATATGGTCAAAAGAGTTTCCCAGATTCATTAAGTGTTGCCAGAGACCAAGCGTCTTCCTCATAACACAACACTGTATAAACCCTACATGATCTTTCTGACAGCTGACTAACATTGCACTCATGATTTGGAGGATTTAATTTCAAATCTCATAGCCAAGTCTTCAGGCTGTATTAGAAAAAAAAACAAAAAACAGCAGCGACTGTCACGACATTGAGTGATGGTGAGCTTGTCCATCTTGGCGAAGGCTTAATTTCGTGGGGAGAAACTTTTGGTTGCTCAGCAGTGCACATGGAAACAACTTTTGGCTCCACAGACACTTACAAAAGGCCAAGAGGGGAGGTGAGTAGAGCACATACAAACATGAGTAATGACATCCAGCTGCTGGTGCGCATACACGCGCACATGCACACACACACATACACACACAGACACTGTTCGTGAAACAACACAATTTAGTAGCTTGGAGGATCACGAAACGACAGCGACAGTACTGAGGTTTGTTTTTTTTTAAAATCTTATTTGGTGCGTGAGAAGAGACAGTCACACATCCAACACACACACCTTTCTAATGTCTGTATTCCCACACTCACACACAGGCTTGCTGCATGAAAGGATATTTGCACATGCAAATGCCGCAGTCTGAATCATCTGGTTGAAAGTTGTGGGCGATGAGGTTTTTGAGTTGATGTTGTGGTGTGGTTGCTAATGATCACACTCATCTCTGCATTGAAAACACAAACAGACATGAGCGACAGGTTGCCATTGTTCTGGTGACTAAGGTTTCCATTCTGCTTGATGGTTTACAAGAAAGTAGCAGTGTGATTGTGTGCAATGTTTGTTTTTTTCTGTATTAAAAGAAGATTGTAAACAGAGGCATGTCAGCTTTTCTTGATAAGAGATCTGACTTACACCGTTTTTTTTTAATAACCCAGACAGTCACGCACAGGGGACTTTCCGGGAAGCTCTTATCTAACACTTAGAGACATGACATTACTGTTCAGAGAGACTGCAGAGACTGCAGAGTACAGCATCTTAAGAGTTTTCGGTCCTTGATAAAGATAATATCACAGTCTTGAAAATAGTGAAATGAAAGTCGAAATGTTAAAAAAGCTAATTTATATATACACTTTGCTTATGTGCCTATTATTTGTCTATACTGCTCCAGCATGTGCAAACCATCTACAACTTCCAATCAAATTTATTTTAACAGATCATGTGAAATCCACTTTGTGTCAAAAAGTAATCACCAGAAAACACTGTAGCTAACACAGTGAATTACATAGCATAGTGGGTGCAATCTTTTCTGGTCAGCTTGCTAGCTGATTTACTCATTCCATTCATGCTGCTGTAGTCATATTAATCATCACTGTCTTTTTTAGTTTGGTTTTAGTCAAGGCCAAGAATGAACCTTTCTGTTAAACTTCACCAAACAGTTTTCAGATCCAGTTTCACTCAGTTCATTTTAAACTAAAAACTAATTTTAAACTTTAAAAGAAGAAACCTAAAAAACAAATAGGCCAAATAAGAGGTCGGAGGAGGCTACTGATGTTATTCTTTAAATCAATGCACCTAAACACATAATCAGATGAAACAATTAAGTCTGAAAAGATGCAACAATCCACTGTAATTAAACTCCTTCAGTATGAGTCCGTCATTTGTATGATCTTAACTCCGTGCTTGGTAACACAACCGCCGAGTACTTTACACAAAAGAACCCTGTACAACAACACTGTAATAAATCCTACACTTACCATGTTTGTTTTGTCAGGACTGTAGGGCATTTTGTAGGCCTTAGTGGTAATCTTGTACTAGGCTGTGTTATACAGTACGCATTTTACATTAATACAGTACAAATTGTAAAGAAAATACTTGTAAGCTGTAGGCGAATGACACAAGCCAACTGTGCCACGGTACTTGCTCTAAAACTGCTTTATACTGTAGTTTGGTACAATCGCATCACAGGACACATCAACGTCTGGGGTGTATTTCAGCCATAAGTGCCTGAAGCTATAGGGAAAGGCCATCAGTTAGCATTATTTGACTGTGCTCTGCCATTTTGACGTATTTACATTATTTACAGTATAATCATATAAAAGAACATACGTTACGTATGTAGGGTATTCAGTTTGTTTAGATAACATGATCTGCTCTGTATATGCAAAGAAAAAAATATGGGAATCAGGTGGGGGCAGCTGTTAACTTCTGCAGAACTATAGTGGTAAATGTATACACAGCTTACTTAAGAGTGTCACCTAACTGTGTTTATTATTCACATTTAAAAAGCACTGAGTCTTTGATGCTGCAGCTGAAATAAAGAAGCTGCGGCAGGTCATAATTTCACTGTCAGCTGAGGGAAACGAGGAGGGGGTGGGGGGGGACACTCTGGGATTCGAGGGCACCAGCTGTGTCTCCAAGTCCAGGCCAAAGTCTCAGCTGGGAGTGACAGTAAAACATAGAGACACTGTAACCTGAGATCAGAGGTGGAGGGAGCGAGGGAACGAAGAAAAACAAATCCTTCCAACGCTGCCAGAGTGTGTTAAAGACAGTGGGATGGATTAGTGCAGGGTGGGGAGTATGGAGCATCCCCGTCCCTGACAGATAACTCCACACTTCCACTGAGAGAGAGAGACAAAGGAGGAGTATATTTACTATAAGGCTCATTTAACACATTAGAGGATTAAAACTTCAAAACGTGCTGAAATTAAATAACTGATGTCACGTCAGGCAATATAATTGTGCTGTCAGTCTGCATTATAGAAAGAGTCTGATGAAGACTAGAACCAAACTTATTTTAGTGTTTCAGTCAACTCCCTTCACTTTAATGGGACATGTTGTATCTAAACACAGGTATGATGTATCATTAACTATCAAACTATCCCTTTATTTGCCAACAAGGCTGTGTATGAGTTGGCTGAGCACAAATGCTGATATTGGCACCAGTGCTACTAGTGCATGGGGCAGGGGAAACAGGGAAACTTTTACAAACTGACTCATATATCAGAGTTTCTAGAAAGATTATACAACCAGAAGATGTGTTCCAAGATAACTGGTAAGCATGTGCTATAACATGTTACATAAGCAACTATTTGTTTGTTTATTTATTTGCTTATTTGTTAATTTTGTGAGACATGAAAAAAAAGTGAAAAATTGGTTCTGTATGTGCACACACACGAAAAACAACTAACACCAATCAAAACAAAGGGGGATATCCTGTTTTTCTAGAGCCCACTCCTCACAGAATAGCGCAGCATGGCAGAGAGGTTGTTATCGTTCTTATCACAACCCACATTTTAATGGTCTGTGTGGCAAGGAAACATTCCTTATTGTTTTCTCACAGGCTTCCTTTCAGACAAAGGGCCGAAACGACCGAGAGGGTATCACTGTCATTCTCGTTCCCGCACTGGCCGGCCATTAATACACTGTATCTCCATCAGTGTTTTCAGCTAGTTACACAAGCTCCGCCCTCCCCAACCTTATCTTAAGTTGCCTGAGCATGTGGAGGATGGTGTATTGTACAAACATGTACAGACTCACACTCATAAGGCAAACTCATAGATTCCTGCTTTTACTGGTACAGTGCTACAGTTATACCACCTCTAAACGTGTGATAACCGTTGCGTTAGAGATGCCTGAGCAATGTTTTAGAAGCTTGAAGTGAATAGAATAGCGATGCGTTAATATTCCCCTTGTGCACATGCAGTGCATATCTTAGTAGGAATCCCATGCATCTATATGCGCAGCACATTGCTTACATTCAGCTATGGGTTTTTGCATCATTAACACACACAGGAGACACATTCACAGTTCCCTCTTATCTGTGTCACTCGCCTGAGCGTGCCACTTCTCATATCCACACGCACTGAGTTTGGTGTAGTTTGGTATGTGAAAGTAACACAGGCTCATAACAAGCAGCTTTACACAGCAGCTGCTGCTCTGCTCATGTGCCTGTTGCTGGTATGCCTTACTCCATAAGTAAACCCACACTCCAGATATTTGTGGCATGCAAACCGTACCCATGTCTAGGGTAACTGTGCACAAGTGCAGAGGGGAAAGGCAGACTCAAGCAGAGGCCAAGAAGTCAGTGATTTGAACAGCAAGGTCAAAGCTTTCAGTTAGAGGGCTGTTTGGGCAGAAGGCTTGGGATCGAATGGTGCTGCAGCTTCATGCCTTCCCAGTGGAGGAGCTCCTCCCTCAACAGTGTGTGCACTGCCAAGGTGAAGATGTGTTTTAGTGTTTGTTTTGCTATAAACTTAGTTCCATTGGGACAATAGAGGCTCTGGTGTTTGCTCCATTTGGCTCGTTGTAAATTTTCTATTAGTACTGTTACAATATCGGCTCTCTAGTCTAATAGGCCTACTGATGCCAAATGTGTTTGTTTCCCTTTTGCATATACACAGTGTCCACTACACTCACATGTGTGTCTCACAGCTGATTTTTCCCCTCCTGGCAGTCATTGATTGCTGATGCTTAGATCTGTGAACTATAATATATTTCAGCTGCAAATGTCTAAACATAAAGTAACACCTAACCTCATTTATGGAGTTAAGGATCATACAGGAGCAGGCTTAATAATCCTCAACATATTTATCCCTCGGAGCAAAACTGATGATCCAGACAAAACATACAATGTCAGAGAGTGAACGCCTCCACATGCAGACTCTGTTCAAATAGACTGGTGTAACTATAGGCTTCCGTTGAGTCTTGTAATTTTACAAGGTAAACATAAGTGTGTTTAATGTTGGAGCCTGTAAATGCAAACAGATAGGTCTGCCCTCCTCACTCATGAGTCAAGGTCATTATGGTGGAGCAGCACTGACACCAAATTCACTGCATAGTGAAAAATGTGCACCTGTCTCTCTTACTGTCAGGGCCAACTGTTGAGGACAGACGGTCGTGGGAAAACTCAGAGGGTGCTGCGCTGTGATGTTTTGTTAGTCTGGATCAGCTGAGTGAAAAGATAATTTGCCAGCGGAGGGACACGGGCTAAATTTACAGTCCACTGGAGCACTTGTTTTGTACCTTAGCTCTAAGAGTTGCATGAATTATCATCTGGGTGTATTTTTAGAATAACCAACTGAATTAAGGAAGAACATTGATCCAGATTTACAGTGCATATATTTGTCTTGACTGAATGAAGAAAATGTTTGACGCCCCTTTTTTACAACAGGACTGGCTGAAAATAAAAAGGTATTGTGTTCCATTAACATGATTGCCAAAGCAAACAACTGAATTATTAGTCAGCTTGTTAAGAAAAGAAAGATTTCCTGCACCTTTTATGTGCCGGTAGGAAATTCTGCCATTTTTGATGAGCATTTATAATGAACAGACATTTTAAATGCCAATAAATGTTTTAAAATTATGCCACTTGTGCAAGTTCTTTCTGATAATAACTATTGTCTTTGCTGTGGTTCATGACAGGACAGCTGCCATGGTTTAGCACACCACGTCTCACACATCACCCACACTGTCTGAACGTGTATGTTGGAGGAGAAAGTGAGTGTGGCTGCATGTGGTCCCCCACACTTTTCAAGTGAATTGTTTATGCTGTAGCAGTGAGGTGATTTAAGGGAAATCAAGAATTTTTTACAGGTTTTCAACAGGTGTAAACATGATTGTATATGATATGTCTTTTTAGCTGGAGATGCCTGAGTGCAAGATTAACCAGTGTATCTCCTAGTGTGATTAGTAGTGGTGATGTTTTGCGTGCATCCACGAGCCTGCACCACCAGGCCCGTATTTACTTATCAGCGGAGGATAGCTGTAGTAATAAATGTCTGTTCTGTCCTGACATACAGTAGGCTACTACCGAGTAAAGCCTTTCAATCTTATCTGGAATGTAAGTTACTGATGTTTGCCTTATGTTGAGGCTCTTGTATTTTTAGTTTTGGAAGTCTTAAAATTGCACCCTCTTCCAAACATTTTAAAGGTATAGTGTGACTCTTGCTAGAGTCTCTGTTCACACCAAGAGGAGAAGTATAAAGCTTAACAGGCCAGCTGTGCCTTATTACAGCAGCTAAGTTATGATTGGACAATCGCCGTTTAGGGGAGGGGTTTAGCAAGCAGTCAATTGGACATCCAACTGTGGGATTGGTAGGTTAAAAAGTTCACTAATTGGTGAGGCACCAAAGTCAGCCGTCACCTGGCCTGTGATTTCAGTGTCATATTCCTGCCTGTTTTAAATCCAGACACCATCATCCTGTTGTGGTAAGGAGTATTTATCGCACTTTTTGTCTGCCAAGTCCAATCACAAATCACGATGAGTCAACAAGTCTTCTTCGGCATGAGAAAGGTGAGAATCGGAGTAATTTTTTTAAAGTTTTGTAACTATCTAAATTGCTTCATTAACACCAGTTGTCTCCAAGGATTCAGCTGCCCCAAACAGGGGAAGGAAAGTTTAATTATCAGCACCAAAGGATATCACTGTGAAGTGGCTGCAGATTTTTTGACAGTATCTCTTAATTGGTTAGGGTGCGGTGCCAAGACTCAATGTGAGAGTGAAATAGTGAAGCGGTGCCAACAGAATAGCCAGGCCACAAGAGGAAGGAGTATTGTTCTTGGCATGGATCGAAGCGACCAAATCCAAGCACCCAGATGGACTCCGACAGGCTCCAGCAATAATACACACACCGAGAGAGAATAGAGGTCACCTCAGGATACACACACAATAAATCCATTGTGACTGGCTGTCTCTTTTCAAAGATATTTCACTGCTCGCAGACCTTATCTACCTCAGCACAATGAGGAGAACTACTTGGTGAACAATTAGTCTCAAATCCAAACAGAGACCAGACCCTTAAAAACAGTGCGAGTGGAGCTTTTAAATTATACAGTGAGCTGAATGTACTGATGAGCAGATCTGAGTCTGGCCTTTTTTTTTTTAAAGAGTCAACAAACACACAGTAACCATTGCATTCAGTACATCTGCTGCCCTGCTTTTACTACTATAGTGTAAGCATTACTGAGATTCAGTCATTGTTACTCTCATGAACAAGACTGCAAAAATTGACTACAGGCAAATACTAAAAGATGTGTGGCAGCTTTGGAAAGTTTCTAATCTATGTGTGCTAGTAAGATATTGTAACTGGTTGCTCTTTACTCAGATGACATGCCTATCAGCACATTAGCAGACTAACACACAGTTGCACAGTCGAATTATCATGTCCTGCAAAATCCACTTGTGATAGTAATGTCTAGACATACATCAACAGGAAGACAGACACGTAAATGCAAATCTAAAAAAAGAATACGCATGTGCAAGCTTCAAAATGAGAAAGCAAGTTCAGTTGAGGCGTTCCACCCACAGAAAATCACACATTCATCATCATCCTCAAATATAGCATTTATAGTCATGCAGGTAAACACCAAAGTTACTATAATACAGATTGAACTATGTATTTACACAGTGTGAGTGTCTTTTGGAGATTCTTTACATTAACTCATTGAAATGGGAATATACATATACATATACATACATATCTTTCTCCATCTCTCTGTCACTCTGCATCTATCTCCTGTGTTTCTCTCAGGAAAACAAAAAAACCGCAGCAGCCATAGCGACAGAGAGCAAAGGAAGACCTGGCCCGGGCCTGTCACCTTTGGAGAGTCCTGATTGGTCGAGGCCCACTGTGTGAGCTTTGTTGCTGTGTGGACCGTGAGGCAGGCAGTTCTCTGATTGTTGCTGTGGACGCGGAGCTATCTCAGCAGTCCTGTCAGGGCGGATTTACACAGCAGGCTCAAAGCTGATTTTTTTTCACTCCTGTGACACATTTTGCAAACCTCGGTGTTGCAGTGAATATCAACTTCAGTGTGACAGGGACAAAAGACCTGCTGACTTATTAATTACTTACTGGCAGAGGAAATGTCATAATGCATGTCATAATTTGACCCATTGTTAATATAAAAACCTTGATGGCTGAAGCAATAACTAATCCTCTACTTCTGTTTTCAGTCATAATCAGTCAGTGTTGACAATATATCACTTGCTTCTGCTAAATAGGACATTTTCTCTTTCCCCCTATGGAGAACTTTTTAAGCTCACCTGTGCCATGGTCATGTGTGACAGCTTTAAGCCCAATATATAAATATAACAGGAAGGCCTTACAGCTGACACACTATGCTACTCTCTTATAGAAATCAGGTATGACAACCCCCTGACCTTTTCATTTAACTCATTTATGACAACCATCTTCAATGATTAATCAAATGGCACTGGAGTAAAGACTGTGGCAGCCACATAGGCATTCATAATCCTTTGTGGAATAGTAGATTGAATAATGTTGTATTTTAAGTTTTAATTCAGTTCACAATTCTATTCATCCATTTTTTCATACATGCGTTCCTTCTGCAGGGTCACAGAGGGTGTTGGAACCCATCCCACTATGCACTGGGGTCATCGATCCATCATAGTGCTGTCTTTTATACTTCCACTACACCAAAGTTCAGGTAGGAAACAGTGCAAATGTGAATCTGCTTTCATTACCATTGTTAGTCATCCTACCCTCGTTTGTTATTGCCCTGTGGCACTGTGTTGATAGATGAGGTTAAAATACAGTGAATAACTACTGACAGTTGTTTCCTCTGTAGGAAGGAGGCATACAATGAGTTCTCTGAATCTGTTGTTCCCACACTGGGCCCAGATTGAGGTGATGACTTCCTATGACTCCACGGTGCAACAAAAAGCGAGTCAGAGACTAACTTTTTGTTGCACCGTGGCTCTACGTGTTGATCCCAAATCCTGTATCACTCACAAATAACAGAGTGTGGGTAAAATAAGATGAAAAATCATAACTCTGGATCTGTTATCACAAAGGTAAGTTTCAACACTGCAGGTGTGACTGATGGGCACGAATGTACCATTTCAACTATAATACAAAAATGACAAGTGCTCCTTTTATCCCCTGATGCCGACTATGAAATACTTACGTTACACTGGATTATGAGATTCAGTGATTTCTGTCATGTTGCCTGTCATAATGTGGCTTCAGTTCTTCCTCTGTGTTTAGTGCTGATTTTAAAATAGTCAAAGACACCATTGCAGTAGACAAGTAATGGTCGTATGGTGTCATGAGTAATCCCACACTGGTTTGGCAGTAGAAGCCAAAAATGATAAAGACACCACTAACACTGCATGTGCACCACTGAAGAAAACATCTCATTTAAACAAGATAAACTGTCTCTGAGTACATTTCTCTCTCTCTCTCTCTCTCTCTCTCTCTCTCTCTCTCTCTCTTTTGGTGGTCAGAATACACCCAGGCAAAAAATGGTACTTCTACAAACCAGCAACCCTATTCATGGGTGCTATGATAAATGTACTTGTAATTGTGTGTTTATGTCTACATGCACAGGCATGTTTCATACAGCTGCAGAGTGGGCTGTAATTACCTGCTAATGTGTCACAGAATTAAACAGAACTGTGACCCCTGATGGTTGTTAGTTTCCCCAGAGAACAGCCCGAGGCGTTCCCACATCAGTAACATCAAGTTAGGCTCACATCAGTAACCCAGAGGATTATAGCCACAAACACAGACTGCGCAAACACACACTCACACACCCTCACACACCCTCACACACACACACACACACACACACACACACACACAACATAAACTCAACAACCCTCACAGCTGAAAATGTTTTCTTAATCATGCCCTTATGATTCAAAGGAAGAGTTTGTATTTTTTTCACATTATGAGTTTCATAATGTCCTTGCCATACAAACCTGAACAATAGAAACCAAATCATGTTGAAATTGAAAAAGAATAGATTTTAAGATGCAATACTTTTTAAAATCTAAAAATTAGGGTGGTGCTTTTTCTGTCCCCAGTTGTGCTGTCAGTTTACTCGTGCCGCTTTAACTTCCTAATTGAATCATAAGTCAACGTTACTGTCAGAGCTGCATTTTACCAAACCAGAGGACAGCATTACCTTGCCTCACCTTGTTATACTGACTCACCATAGTGCACTTTTGAAAAGTTCTTTGAAAAAGGAATACTCCTATGCCCTATCAGTGACCAGGGGGACAAAAAACAGCAGTGAGCATGAGCATTAGTGTAGTCTACTGAGTCATTCTGAATAAGAGCATGTCTTTTTTTCCCAGGCTGGGAAGATTTGAGTTTTTTACCCCCTCTCTGTCTGTGAGAGTTCCACTTTCCAAAGTTTAAAATAATAATGGACTTTTAATTGACTTTTCATCCTTGTTCAGTCAGACCAGGTATTCAGCCATGATTTATGTTGGGCATACCTATGACAAGTTAATGTAGAAATTCCCTGCTGAAGTCCCTTAAAAATGATTAAACTAAGCAGGATTCCCGGAACTGTCCCTGGGAGGGATTTCTGTTGGTTAGACATAACCATTTGTAGCCAGATTAGAGTAAATGTTTATCAAAAACAGGCCAGCAAGACTAGCATTTGCTAAGGGCAGTGCACTGTATTTCCTAGGGCACCTTGAGGAGGATATGCTGCCAGGCTAATGAATGACTTTTAAAACATGTTATCATAAATAGAAGGGATCCAGAGCTAAGAGCTGTTATTCTGTGATTAGAAATGATTTAAAGCCCCGTCTGGTTTGACATGTTTGTTCATCTTGCTGGAGAAAAAAAAGTAAAATATTACTTTCCTGTGGAACAGTAATTTCTGCGGCTCACAATTGTTGTTTAAATAATCAAGTATTTAAATCACTGTCAAAGCGTAGCTGTTCATCAGAAAGTCAACTTCGAATTTAATTAGAAATCCAGCAAGTTATTAAATTAACTATCCCTAGTTTCCTATGTGATGATGCACTATGTGGGGGGGAGAAAAACTTCTGTGCCATCAGACTCTGTACCTCATCATTTAGCACCTGTAATCTCCCAAGGCTTGTCTAGCCCTCTGAGATAAGTCCAGCTCCTTACATGCAAGCCTCCCTTCTCCCAGCCGTCAGGTGTAATATGTCCAACAGCTTTATTCATGCAGTAACACAAGCAGCGAAGTTCACGCGAAGGTAATTAATCTGGAAACCTAAGGCTGCTCCCCATTCACAGTGCACCAGACAGATAATTATAGCTGCAGGCTTTTGAGGGTGTGAGGGCAATAAAAGTGCTGAAAGACAGACTTTAATGAGAGACTGAAAAGTCATATTGAATTCTTTTTGTTTTACTATCCAGAATTTCATTTTCTCATTTATCAGTTTTGGAGGAATGGAGAATTATAATACTGTGACAATAACATGTAATGTGAAAGCACTATAGTCATCACTTGTTTTCTTTTAAGAACAGATAATCACATTTTAAATCACTAAACCATTATTTCTCCCACCTGAGCTTTGCTGCAGGTGTGGAGCTGTGCTGATGCATAAGGTCACAGTTCCAACCTGGAGGCCAGGGAGTAAAACCACCATACTGATAGATATGTTGTTGTTAGACAGTGACAGGTCTGACGGTAGACTGTTAAACCACTTCTGTATGGCTGTGTGAGCTATAAACATTGATCACTGATTTCAACAATGCTGCATCACAAGGGCTTTTCTTATAGCATCATGTGTCTATTTGTGGCCAGCATGTTAAAGAAGTAGGTCTGGTGACTAAAGTATGGTTATATGTTAGGACTATAATTCAATATTTTGTTATTTTTGTGGGTTGTCATACATGGTAGCAGCCAGTACTTTCTATTAGTGGTTTTAAGAGTTTGAGGAAATATCTGTGTGTATTCACAGTGAGTCACTCACGGTGAGAAACTTCACACCCATGACCTGTGTAACGGAGTATAACTTGTTGTAGGATGTAAGTACATCTCCAATAGTTGCAAGAACCACAGTGACACAGGTCAGGATGATTGAGATCCGCTTTATAGGAAACTGTCTCTTCTTTGCTAAAAAACCCGCTATTGTAATAGTAGAAACAAGAGGCATGTGATGGGAGCCAGTGTATGAACCAAGCCAAGAATGAGCAGATCACATACCCTTAACCACGCACTGTAAAATAATTACCTCTCTTGCGGTTTAATAATGGTCTCCTGACATATTCAACATGTTAATTATTATAAGATTTTCAGTGAATATCATATCTCAGCCTTCATAGAGGAGATTAGTCTTATCAGCATCAGTGATAAACTAGCTCTGCAGGGTGTCACATTGTGAAACTTCTCCCTCCTTTGGTCCACTGATAAAAGGCACTGCTCGGCATCCTGCTAATACTCTAATTAAAGCCAAACAGGCACACAGCTTGCTCCACCACATAATCAGTTCCCCCTTTCACCAAGATTCATGTTCACAATGGTATGTATTATCTCCCTCATTCTGTATTTATAAGAAGATTATTAGTTAAAATAGCCTGAACGTGATATGCTTTATGATGTAGGAGGGCAAGAAAGGTTTTGATTAAGGTCAAAGAAAACCTTTGGCTGAAAGTTTAATGAAAAAAATACAGCTGTTTTTAAAAAACACAATCTTGATATCTACATTAGATGATGGAATATATTTTCTAAAGTATTATTTTAAGATCAGATTTAGTAAAATATTGGAAACTTTAAGACCAAATAGGCCTTTGGAGGAATTAAAATGTTACAGAAGGCTATGGTATATGGGGAACGTCAGTGGCTGAACTTCTTTGCAAGCAAAGAGAGTCCACATATGTTGTCTACTCAAATGGGAAAATGCACTTGTTGAAGCCAACCAGCTGCAAATGTAATCAGCAGAGGTCGTTACATGATTCAGTGAGGCGTGCCAAGATGTGAAGGTTTTTAACAGTCTTCAGCTGAAAGTGTCCTGAGTAGCTGCAGACTAAACCTGTCATTGCCATTGGTTCAGACCAGCAGATTTCTCAAATGCACAAGTAACTCTGCACATGTCAGGCTTGTAGTCTTGAGACCAGGGTTAAAGAAGGTCCTTGAGAAAAAAAGCATGTGGAAAGGTAATACACTTTTAATGTAACATCAGAGGCAATCATCTGACGCTCTTCTGCACAGAATCTATAGGAACTGACACTTTAATAAGGTGCATTCTTATCCTCAAACATGTAATGAGAAGGTCAAATACGTCAAAAAGACCACAAATGTATCAACAGAGAGAAAGAAAAAACACCTACTCTTTGTGTTTGCACACATCTAGGACAGAAAGGATCTTGGACTTTGTCTGTAGTACTGTTTCCATCAACCACACTGACACTTCATCAAAAGACTCTTATGAGTTAGTGTCTAACTGTAAGCATCTTCAGGTAGCAGAAAAACAAACAGTGGATGATATGTAAAAATGTGGTATTACCAGTGTCTGGCTTCCTGTCAGGTCTCATGAACATGTGTACACTTTAAATTACCAGAATTTTCACACCATCTTTTTTTCCACATAAACATAACAGATGCAGCTGATGTTTTCTTTTACGATGCTTAATGTGGTTTATAATGCACCCACTAAAATTAGATTTGCCACTGGTGTCCATGATGTTTACTCTCTCTACTACGGTGATAACTGATAACTTTGCTTTTTGATTTTTGCCATACACTTTCCTTTATTTTAATGCAGTGCTTTGTAAGTAAACTGTTGTATTGTTAATTATTATTTCTGCTCCCCTTCTGACAGGTGGCCTTTTAATTGGTCTGCTTACACCGTTTTCTACAAATAAAACTGTTGGTCCATTATATATAATCTTTCCAAAAATGGTGATGTAACACATTTTTATTGGGCCTACTGCATCAACACAAGCCAAGCAATAAAAAAGAAAGCCACACGCTTTCTGTGCAAAAGTGAATAAAATCCTGAAATCAAAAGGCTGAACTTGATCTTCATAACTGAAAGCTCAGTGTATCAATGTTTAGGGAATAATTCAGCATTTTGGGAACTATGTTTTTTGTTCCTTCTTTGCCAAGAGTTACATTGGAGCTAATTAGTTTAACTTTGCATGAAGAGGGAAAACAGTTACCTGGCTCTCTGCAAAGG
This sequence comes from Mastacembelus armatus, assembly GCF_900324485.2. NCBI lineage: Eukaryota > Metazoa > Chordata > Actinopteri > Synbranchiformes > Mastacembelidae > Mastacembelus > Mastacembelus armatus. The sequence continues at coordinate 12,803,037 of NC_046656.1, forward strand.
TAACAACATCCATATTACCCCAGTAAAACCACAACATATTGCTTGGTTTTTGTGCAGATTAAATACATTTGACACAACATATCACTTAGTGAGCTTTAGCATGAGGTGCTGCAAGCAGATTTGGACTCTGTTGCCCCTGTTACCAGTCTTTATCCAAAAGGACCTTAAACAGCTTTTGCTATAGCCTCACGTCTGTGTATAAAACTGCATTTCACTGATGTCCTCATGTAATTCAAAAAAATCGTCTTATTCTCTGCACTCAGATAATAATGATACTGAAGAAGAAAGCTACCAAAGCATACCCAGTCTGTGTGGGCGGTTTGTTTGTATAAAAAATAGAAAGAAGGTTTATACAAACAGAAACAAAGTATCCAATCCTCACAAATGATGCTGTTCTCCTGAGTACCAATTAATAATTGTAGATGCAGTGGAATAACCCAACCTACATGCTAAAAGACGAAGCTCGCATTTTACAGACTGCGGTGCAAAGTTCACAAAATTCCTTTTAGTGGAGTTTGATATATGGACAACTTTCGCGTTGTTTTAATTCTCCAAAGGTGCCGCTGAATTAAAAAATCCGAAGCTTGACCTGCACTCCTACACAACACAAAGATGGATGTTTTTTTTCAGGTGTGTAGCCCTGACTCCGCCAGACTCAATGCTAGAGAGCCTTCAGTGACCCAGCAAGTCCCTCCACTGAACCTCCAGCAGGTTTGGCAACACTGATTGGAGCAGCTGTAAATCTTAATAGGCCTTCACTTCCTTTCCAGTGTCATGATTAAAAGCTTCACCAGTCAAATGCTGTGAGTCAAAACTGGGTTAACCCTTCAACCTCTGGTTGAATTGTGTGCTGTCCTAAATCAACTTCTCTTACTTAACTTAATGCACTAAAACAAAAAAAAAATCAATTTATATTCTTACACACTGGGTGATGCAAAGTTTTAATTGCACTTTTTAGTGCCTACATGTTTTTGTCTTTGACGCAGTCACTAGAGGTCTTTTGACATCACCTGTCTCACTGTCTGTCTGTGTGCACAGTGATAGTTGTTCTGCTGTGTGAGTCTTCCTTTCTGCATGAGTATGGTTGTGTGCAGTATGAAAGCCTGATTGAGTGACAACACTCAGCTGCAGCAACTTCATTCAAACCAGTGTCCTCTTGTTAAGGAAAGTTGGTATTAGGTTTCTTGGACATTGTCAGAGCAGGTGCAATGAATCATCTTCTAGTGCTGTGTGTTTTTTTTTTTTAAAGCTTTTTTTTTTTCTGTAACCTTCTACATTTCCAGCCTTTCTTTTGCCCATTTCCAGCCTCAAGGCAGGATCTCAACTTATCCAGACTGTAACTTGACACTAAAGAGGCATCACTTCTTTTGATGGGGGACGTGTTTCAGACGACTTCATGTGTCTGTAGGTCAGGAAGAGATGGGAGGCCGTGATTGCAGAACTATCGTCATCACAGCACATGCGGTTAGAGAATTCACGGATGTTTATCAGCTGATTCACAACTGAAGTCTTTTAGTTTATGACAACATTTCAAAGAAAAGGGAAGTAGAATTGACACAGTCCTCTGGGTAGGTGACAGGGGAGATCAATGTAAGCCACAGGATAGCGGATTGTGGTCACATACCGCACAGTACAGGTGGTGACTGAATGCAGATGCACTTAGCATTTGCATGAAATTTCTCAGAAGTGTTTTTCAAACTGCATTTATATTTGCCAGGGGTATACTAGAAAATTTCCATGCAAATGAAATACATATCACATGGAACAGTTACAATACTGCAACACCAAAAATGTCTAATAAAGCGCAAGTACAGAGTGAAATCGCTTATAAATGTGCTGCCAGGAGTGACAAAGCACACAAAATACAAAAGCTCACATATCAAGGCCGTCAGATTAGGTTTGCTGCAGTGGGTGAAATATCACACAATGATGTATTGTGTGCTGTAGGGCTGCCGATTGACACCAGTCTCATGTCTCTGCATTAAAATATGAAGATAGTTGTTCAAACATGGTTAGCCTAGTGTAGCATAAAAACTAGAAGAGGGGGAAGTGACCAGATTGCACAATACTCTCTGTCTCTACAGGCACAAGGACAGTAACCTCATAGTGATGACAAGGATAACACAGGAAGCTGCTGAACAGTTGCTCTATCCAGCAGTCTTAAGGTAACATCAAGAGATGTGATGATAATATATATGTCAGGTTCTGAGGTTTTCTGCCTCTCCCTTGGTCCAAATAAGCAACTGGGACATGAACAGCAGCAAGGCAGCATAGCTTTATGACCTTAAGTGACTTTTTTTCAACCATACTCTAGGGTTTCTTCTTCTTCCCTGGGTTGCTTACAAGTGGTCCAAAACAATGCTGCCATTGTCCCCCAAAAGTTCTCATGTGACACCTATTTTGAGTTCTTTCTACTATCTCCCAATAAGTTCAAGATTCTTGTGCTTATGTTTACAGCTGTGCTTTGGTTGGCACCTACCTGCTTTACAGATGTACTGCAGCCCTACATCACTGGTAGGAACTGGAGGTTTGCTGATCAACGCTGGTTGTTTGTTACTCGCTCCAGGCTCAAGACAAAAGGAGAGAGGTGCTTTTGAGGCTGTAGCAACTACACTGTGGATCTCGCTCCCATTGGAGAGTAGATCTATGGACACTGTGATGTCTTTGAAAACCAACCCAATATCAACTTGTTCAGAGGTCTTTTTGTTTAGGTTTTAGTATCTCATTTCAGTTTTTATGTTTTCAGTGTGTCATTTTATGTGTGAATTACTGCTGCTCTGTTGCTCTTATTTGATGCTTGTCTTTATTGTGAAGTTGTCTATGATGTCTGCTCTCAAAAGGTGCCATATAATTAGATTTACTGGAGCTTTGTTAGGTGTGCACAATTTCTACTTGCTTGGATGTAGGACAAGTGTCTGTAACCAAATACATTTGAAAATAGGCATTTTTGTTAGAAAGGTTATGAGAGATTACAGACAATGAGAAGACACAATGTGTGAATCTGCAGAGGGATTGCTAAGAAAAGTTAGTATCAGACAATGAGAAGCTGATACTTCTAAACATGAAACAAGTTTTGCATCAATTTTGATTGACACATTTGAACAAAGCAGAAAGAGAAATGGAGCAGACGCCCATGACTGAGAGTGTGTTAGGTGCTTGTCTAGACGGTAAGCAAGATCCTTCCCGTCATTGTTGGTTGGCATTGAGGGGTTGCAAAACAGGAAATAATCTCTGAGGGAAAACATACAGCTAGGGACATTAGAAAGTCAAAGACACATGCACAAAGTTAAATTAGCGTTAATTTAAATATAATTTAATTTACATTGCAGCACTCTAAATCAGTGAATAAAGCATGAGCCTAGCTGCATGGTCCATCAGTTTTCTATACTAACACTTGCAGCACAAATCTGTTTTATCTAAATGAGGTAGGTTTTATGTGGCCCACTAAAAACTGAACAGATTGTCTAAGATGAAGTACAAAGTCTATAATTACATCAGTTTAATAGAATCAAGCTTAGGAATAGCAGTGTGTGTTCTTATTGGCCTGTTGCGCCATCTTGTGGATATAACATTTAGATTTGGAAAATTTCTTTATGCTTACTTTGATTTCTATCATTGAAGAAATTTTAAAAAAAATCTATAATATAGGAACTTTCTTTATTTGACTTAACTGTGTGCTCACAAGGAAATATGTGTCTCCAGTTTATATGAGAAAAAGATTATTACAGCTTTCTGAGGTACTTACATTTGTTTTAGTGCAATTATTATATATTTTTTCTTTTTGTGTGATAAATTGTTTGTCCCATTCTGGGATATTTTTGATCAGCTACAGATACACACTTTAAATCGATTATCTTGAATAGTTGTACACAGATACATTCATAAAGATTTTTACTCAGCTTACTACAGGTGTTCTGCACTTGCTTTCTCAGTATTTAGATTTTTAATATTTTTAAATTTATTTATTAGTTAATGGAATCTCCAGGTACAATAAAAACATCTGTAACGATCAGATACACACATAGCGACAAGGACATTTTTGTTCCTGATCGGCTACCTTCCTCGTTCACGTGATCCGCGTCACATTTGTCCCAGGTGGTTGTTAGCGGCAGAGCTGGAGAACATTATCACGTCTTTTATTTGCTTATTTTCCTCACTCAGAAACACGAGCATGGAGATCGGGACGGAGATCAGCAAGAAAATAAGGGTGAGTAACGTTTTGGGCTGTTTGTGCGTGATTTGCTCCGGTCTTTGACGTCTGTTGGACGTCAGCATTTGACGCCGCTCGCTAACGTTAGCTTGTTAGCTCGGTTTACGAGTCGAGCATTATGGTAACACGGGTTTTGTTTACCAGCGCGGAGAAAGGCTTTTCTGCGTCTGTCGAAAAGTTACTCGCAAGTCGAGTTTAAGGATGTGTTCGCAGCGTGTTGTTTGAATCCAAGGAAACTCGTGTTGTGTGCGACGTAGCGTTACGTTATTGGTTAAGTAATCCATCAGTGAATGGCAGCTCGTCGGTGCAGCCTGTCCGGTGTCCACGCTTTGTCCCAATGACATCGTTACTTTTGGTCTGTTTCAGGCTGCGATCAAGGGCAAGCTTCAAGAGATCGGTGCATATATTGGTAAGTTAAAACTCACAGCTGGGTGGCACTTTGTTCAAACATGACAATGCTGTGTATGTGTATGTGTGTGATTCCTCTCTGTTTCCGTTTCAGACGAAGAGCTTCCTGACTATATTATGGTGATGGTAGCAAACAAGAAGACCGCCCAACAGATGGCTGATGATCTCTCCCTATTCCTTGGAAACAACACTATTAAGTTCACAGCCTGGTACGATCGAACTAGTGAACCTTTTTTCTTTTACTTTCAAGTCTTATTTCTTTTTCTTTATACATACAGTGTGATTGTGAATGTGTGTTTTGCCCCAAACACATTATGATTATATCTGTTTTTACAATATCATGGCTTTGTTGACTTCTTTCAGGCTGCATGGCGTCCTGGAGAAGTTAAGAGCAGTTGCCGTTGGTAAGTCGGTCTATATTTAAAGAATATAGCTTTATATTTAAAATATTCTACATGTTTTAACCAACTAAAGGGAAAATTTAATGAGCACATGTGTCCTTGGATGTTTACTTTAGCACGTGCTCTTTTCTTATTGCTTATCTGTGTGATTTTTTTTTTTTTTTTTTAAGAGCCTGCATCACTCAAACATCCGCTCCAGTCAGACAGCAGTGCTGTGGCTGGGAAGAGTCGATCATCTGTAAGCGAAGATGACAGATCAGCGGAGTCGAAGGTGTTGACAGTTTCTAGCTCGGGCTCTGATAGGACCGAAGCACATGTGTCAAGTTCTGCCCATGACAGGTACCTAATGCTCTGTAAACGTTGTTTGCATGCTCTTGACTTTAATATTACAAATTCTGCAATTGGAAAATTAACATTTAATATCTGCTCGACAGCAGGAGGGGGGCATTAGAGAAGAGTTCTTCTCGACTTACCTCCGCTGTTAAACCCCTCATGGAGCTGCTCCCCTCAGACGCTGTAATCGACATCAAACCAGAGATGGATGACGACCTCATTGCTGAGGACACCATAGAAATAGGCACCAACCGTGGGCGAACACGTGCAGCTAGTAGACCCACAGCTGAAATATACAGACCAAGTCAAAGCAAGTTTACATCGGTTAGGTCTGCAGACACAGTTCGACCTACAGAAGGATCCTCCCACAGCAGGCAGCAGGACAGCAGAAGCAGCAGAACCTCCAGAACCGGGTCCAGTAAGGTACTGTGATTAGACGAGAACATTGTTGGTCTTTTCAAAGCAGGAGAACATAAAAGTCACTTCAGTCAGAGGATTGCACTAATTATCCTTGCTTCTCATGCACACTTTTTGTAAGGACTCATAATAATTTGACCTATGATGTTCACAGGAGGAGTTGTCACGGAAACGTAAGGCGCCTGTAGCGAGTTCAGTGGTGCGAGTGAATCGGGCAGCAGATGAGGACAGTGATGATGTGGAAGAGGACGATTCAAACTATGGGGGAAGAGGCCTGTCCAGTAGAGTTTCCCTGCCCTCCAAACCTGAACGCAAGTCAGTGTTAACTGCCTGCATGATTTTTTTTTTTTTTTTTGGGAACATTTTGTCAAATGCCTATATTGTGTAATAAGTGGTCAAGTCATTATTGTACTTCTTGGCTAATGTGATTTGTCCTGGACTGTTTGTCAGACCCAGAAAAATAATGTTCCTTCCTCGGTTCTGTGTTCTTTCAGGCCTACTCTCCCTCCAGCCAAGCAAGCTAACAGGAATCTGATTCTGAAGGCCATCTCTGAGGCTCAGGACTCAATCACCAAAACTACAACTTACCCCACAAGTTGGTTTTTGTCTTTGTGCAGAATTTGTTGAAAATAATAAAAATCTAGAAAATTGACACACTTATCTTTTAACTGTAAGCCATTAACACTTTTTACATTGGCCTTTGTCCCATAGTACCACAGAGGCAAACTGTCCCTGTGGCACCACGTACTCGTTTAGCCAGTAGTGAGGACATGACAGCTGCAATCCAGCTGGTCCAGGACCACCTCCACAGCCTGGCCCCCCGGGTGCCTGCGTACACCCCCGCAGAGCTGCCTCCTGCAAGAACACCTGGTATGTGAACACTAAAATTAATGCACTGTGTAGGTCTGCTTTTGCTGAGCATCGCTTTGAATAGCATTACCCAAAAAGCCAGAATCATGTTATTATATTCACAATTTAAATATACTAATAAAACTATGTAAAAATGTTTTCATTATTTGTTAGGGTACCTGTAAAATTTCAAAGTTTTTGAACAAGCATGCAAAGTTGGTGTATGACTTTTAGATTATAAATTAAAAATGATCTACTAGAAGAAGAGTCTAGTGTTATTCTTTGTGTTGTTTGGTTTATCTTTTTGGTTTTACATTACTGTCACAGCTCCAGCCAGATCTTTAGCTTCACGCCTCCAGTTACCTCAGAGCAATGATGTAAGAGAGCAACGCAACTATGGTGAGGTTCTTTTGTTTTTATGGGGCAAATTTAGAAAAAAGCTTTAAGAAATTAAAGTTTTAATGTTTTAATTAAATGTTAATGGGGGTGTCTGCATTTGTATGTCCCTACAGGTGTTGAGCTCACTGCAGGCAATGAGGCAAAAGCTTTCGATACCCGCTCCTTCATAATGAGCAAACCTCAGCTGGAAGAGTCTCATACCAAAACTCAGCAGCATGTTCAGCTCAAAGACGGAGTCCAGCCTGGCTTACCACGCACCGTCCAGGCCAGGTGCAAACACATATCTCTCCATTCATACATAGATGTTAATATGTGCTATTAGATTTTTTTTTTCACACCTTTTATTTAGATTTGATTTAGTCCTTGTGTCTGTGAATGTTTTTTTTTTTTTTTAATCTTAGTAAGGAGAGGGGTGACTACACCAGCCCAAAGTTCATAGTGACATTAGATGGGGTTCCAAGCCTGATGGAGAATCTTGCAGATGGCGACATGGACCTGGATGATGTGAGACCACCCTCCAAAGTCACTGAGACTAATGTCCATGTCAACACGGAGTCCAAAGTCAGTGTCCTTCACAGACTACAGGGAGTGGTTACATCATCGGAAGGTGTGTGGTTTTGTCAGAATATTTATTGTATTATAATATTCTGAAAGTTTTGTGTTTTTACTGAACTACGTTCTATAGTCGCTCATACCTCAACTACCTCCTGTCTTTTGGCAGATGACATGATGGATGTTGAGATGGCGGAAGACGACACTGTCCCTTTAAAGAAACAGAAAGTTTTGGAGCGCTGCAAGTTCTGGCCAGTCTGTAAAAGTGGGGAGGAGTGTATGTACCATCACCCCACAACACAGTGCAAGTAAGTATTACTATTGACCCACTGAAGTGATGATAATATTTTCCCACTCTGAATTATAATCTATGATTTTTATGTGTTTTGTGTTTTTAAAGGACCTTTCCCAACTGCAAGTTTGGAGACAAATGCCTCTTTGTTCATCCTAATTGTAAATATGACGCCCGGTGTACCAAGCCAGATTGTCCCTTCACTCATGTCAGCCGCAGATGCACAGCAGCTCCTCCGCTCAAGCCAGGTGCTCTCCCTCTCACTGTATCATCACAAAGCAGATTTTGGCTTTATTTTAGTAGCTACCTGTGGTTTATTATGGCATGTTAAGATGTTTCAGTCTGCATCTATGACTAGATTTAGTGTGTGTGTGTTTGTGTTCGCAGCAAAGCAGCCAGCCCAGACTACGAATGTGTGTCGCTTCTTCCCGGACTGCAAGAAAGTGGACTGTGTGTTTTATCATCCCAAGGTAAATAAAACATTCTGAAGTGCAGCCATGGAGCTTTGACAAAATGTTACTGTTTAGTTTTCAATTCTGAGCAGTTCTGACCTCCGACCCTCTTATCTACAGCCTTGTCGCTTCGCGGCGCAGTGTAAACGAGTTGGATGTACTTTTTACCACCCAACTAAATCTGTGCCTCCAAGACACGCCCTGAAGTGGACAAAAACACAGAGCAGGTGAATAGATGGAGATAATACAGAGTGAAACTTACATAGTAAAAAATGAAACTGAAGGCATGAATTAAGTAATGTCATTGTCTACATCTGAGTTCATATTGCAGTTGAAAATTATAATTTTCATTATGATTTGGATATTAAAGTAATAAATTAACATGTGGTTTTGTCAGATTCTTTTGTACCAACTAACAGTTTTCTCTCTCACAGCTAATAAAGTCGACGATGTGAAGCTCTGGAAAATCATCTGTATCTGTTCTAAATTTTCATTCATGGATTGACCTGTTTTATTTTATTGTACAATTCATTTTTAAATGTTTTGTAAGATGAACAGCCAGGTTTTTTGCCTATGCTCTGAGAATATTAAAAATCTCCACATGAACAGTGAACATTGTGTTACCTCACCATTTTGTCGTATGTTTTTATTTTTTTGTTTTGTTTTGTTTTTTTACTGTCCAAGCCAAGGAAAACAGTTTTAGGCTGTTTAATGTTTATTCTCTAGGATACGCTCAGGGATAAGTTGTGTGCAAAAGCACAACCATAAAACAGAATAACACAGTGAAATTTGCAGTTATATTAAAATAAAGATGCTGTATGTGGAATGGGTTTTCTTCTAGTAAGTCTAAAGATTTCATTACTCATTACCAACAGAAAAAGGAGGTGAAAGATGATTTTTTTTTTTTTTAATAATATCATGCCTGAGTGACTTCATGTAATTTTGTTCTGCATCAATATACTGTATACATTATTAGGCTTTGTTTAGTTTGAGAAGGCTGCAGTTTTATGCTGTAATAGTTTCATTCTCTTGAAATATGACAATAAAGTCAACTAATGAGAAACAGTTCAAATATAGAAAATTGTTCCAAAGTTATTTTTAACAACTATCATTTGGAAATAACATCAGGACATAGCAGTTCATTTTTGAGATGGGTTGTGTGTGGGAAGTATAAATGTGGAATCATTCTTTCTAGGTATTAGGAGTTTAAAATATAAACCCTGTTCCCTTATTCCGTTTGAAAACTCAGCTCAGCAACTCAGATGATACATATCAGTTTGTGAAAAGTTACAAGATCATCGTCTCAGACTAGATATGACCTAAGGACATTTGAATGAACTATTAATGGCTCCTTTATTGCTAAGAAGCAGTAGATGATGTGGAAATATAAATGACTTTAAAACTTAACTCTTTAAAACCTGTTAATTCCTGGCCAAGTTCATCTCCAATTCCTGTCCCATCAGTCTGTTATTTCTCATTCCCTCTAACCTGTAACTGATGAGATCCTTTCTAGTTTTTATGAGATGGATATTAGATCGATAATCCTAATTCTAAGATATGGAGTCACAATTAGCTATAAGGACTTTGGAATGCAGTGATTGGACTGATTCAATCAGAAAATGCACATAGTGTCATAATAGTATGTGTCTCAATGAGGGGCTGCGCTGTACAGCTGTATCTGATGACGTCACGTTAGTCAGAGACTAAAGCCCGATGAGCTCGTGAGCTCCTCGCCGGGTGCGGTGGCGCGCGCCTGTAATCCAAGCTACTGGGAGGCTAAGGCTGGCGGATCGTTTGAGCTCAGGAGCTCTGAGCTGCAGCGGACTATGCCGATCGGGTGTCCGCACTAAGTTCGGTATCGATATGGTGCTCCTGGGGGAGCCCGGGACCACCAGGTCGCCTAAGGAGGGGTGCACCGGCCCAGGTCGGAAACGGAGCAGGTCAAAGCCCCCGTGCCGCTCAGTAGTGGGATCGCGCCCGTGAATAGACGCTGTAGTGCAGCCTGAGTAATACAGCGAGACCCGGTCTTTTTCCACAACAAAGCGCTGTCACACATTATATCTTCACATCACACGACCGCTTCAGCCCCGATACTTTGTCTCTTTTGTCCACCACGAACAGCCACAGCAACACAAACAGCTCGGCCTACAGCGCGTCCTGCTGGAGGACAGCTGCAACTGCATCAACCACACTCACCTCTTCTCAGCTCGTCCTGCAGGTGGAGGCAAACTACGTCTACAAACATTAAAGAGCTTCCTGTTCAGTTACTCAGAATCACTTTTCCATCCACCTTCATTAATCATCTTGGCGTTAGTTTCGTTCTAGGGAAAGTGCAGCAGCAGCTCAGATGGAAGAAACACAGAAACACTGGCCCTCCTCAAATGACAGTAGATTTTTAGGTTATTAGGTTATTAGGATTATCAGTCCAACAAGCAGACTGTCTACACGGTTGTAGTTTCTGTACCATGGATGTATTCATTAATTTTGCTTAGAGGCGAATAACACAACTATAATTTTCAGCTCATGAGTTTAAAATGTTGATGTATTTGTTTAATCATAGACAGAAATTAGCCCAGTGTCACACACACAGACCTAGACCACCTCCACCTGGAGGGCAGCAGGAACTACATCAACAATAGTGAATACTCATCTGGTCCTGTGGGTGGGGGTAATTTATGACCACAAAAAAAACAAACAAAAAAAAAACAAAACACTATTACAACCACAAAGTTCAGTGTATATGATGTCAAAGATTTAGCAGCATGTAGTTGTAAGGTGACACAGTGCAACCTTGTGAACCCCCTTGTTTCCAGAAGCATGGGAGGGTTTGGCGGTCGTGACCTTTCCAGTGTTTGGTTTGTCCGTCCTGGGCTCCTGTAGAAACATGGCAGCAGAACATAGGAGACCTGCTCCCTGTGTGGATTTAAAAAGGCTCATACTAAGATTAAGAAAATGCAAAGGTTGGTCTTTTCTGGTGGTTACACACTAATGGCAACATATTTATTGAATTAATACTACAGTCTAGTCCTTATAATTCTGATACATTACACATTGTACCTTTAGGATGACTCAAATGTGGCACTATACCAATGTATCATAAACTGTCTCTCTAATTTCTTTAATTTCATAGTGTTACACAAGAATGAGTTGTCCTGTGTGGATTTTCATATTGGCCCTTTATATTTAATAGATTAACATTATATTTAAACATGTTTATACTCTGCTGTCCACACTGCTTTGTGGGTTATTCATGAGCACAATTCAGGATGTTGAGGAAATGTTGCCTCATATCTAAATTGATGCAACGTGCAAAGAACACACCATTTTGGAATAACTTCAGTGTCATCCAAGTCAAAAAATGCACCTGTCTGAATAATAACCAGAAAAGAACCTAAAGTATATTTTAAACCTCATATGAATACATGTCATTTCTCAGATTCACAGGAGGCCTCACTCACTCTTTATTTTATTTTTTGCCTTTGACTTTTCTGGTCAACCACAAACCTCAAATGTCAAAATAAACTGTAAATCATACATTTAAGTAAACCAATAATTTATCTGTATCTGAGGTGTTATACTGAAGTTTGGGCCAAAAATAGAGAAAATAATAATAATAATAGATATAATAATATAATAATAGACTGGACTTTAGATATTCTCTACAGTGACTCATCTTTGTTATGAAGTGAATAATTATACTCACAACACGTGTGGCAGTGCTGTTGTTTTTACGGTCATCAGCGTCTACACAACTCTTCACTTTCTCTCAATAATTTTGGTGCTTATTAGAAACCTCCCACAGTCACTTCCAGGGAAGAGAGACCACAAATGAGGGCATGTCAGTTAGCTCTCTAAATAAATGCCTCACAAGGGGTTTTTCTAGGCAAGTGAGGCCTTGAAAAATGAAAGATATTACTGATTACAATTTATCAGCTGTCAACGCTATTACATTTTCCTCAGGTTTGATGTTACGTGAGCAAGGGTGAGCTGCATTGCCACTGAGAAGCTGCCATCAAGCTTCTCGTTGCGTCTGTGAGATTAATTGAACACCAAAGGTAAAATGCTAAAGAAGGCTAAAAGCCCTCATTGTTTTAATTATCCACAGATGGAATAGAAATGTGGCAGAAAAGTTGTGCTAAATTGCTAAATCAAAATGACATATAGAAAACCTATAGAATGTTGAAATGATGACAGTATGCTTAACATTTCATGGATTTTTGTTTAACATACACATTGCCCAGCACTTCTAGTTCCTTGAGGTCATTTAACGTTTAGCAATAAAGTCAGCTCAGAAACTGGGCCACGCTAAGTCAAAGCGTCTGTATTTGTGTTGTGTTGTGTCTGTGTTCTGGTTAAATTAAATCTGACTAATCAGCTTTCTTCTTCGTTCTCTCTTTTCTTTTTGCAGTCTCAACTCTTTTGGACAGTGTTAAATGCCAAGTATTAGAAATGTCTGCCCTTGCCCAAGCTCTTCAAAATTCCTGTGATGGTGGAACATGTTTTTGTGTGGGAGGACTGTTCTGCCAAGCAAAGCTGTTTTGGTCCTGATTCTTTTTTTTTTTTTTTCTCTCTCACAAGAAAATCTTGTTCTTGCACCACCAAATGCTACCTTATGATGGGGGGCAAACAAGAAAAGAATAGACGAGCAAATAGCTCTACGGTTTCAGAGTCATCGCCCCTCGAATTATACGCAGAAGTCGTCGAACGTTAACGCTTCGATGTGTAAACACCCCCAAATGATTTCTCAGGTTGACACTCAAGTCATAGTTGGAAAACATAAAATTTTTCTTCTTTTTTTTCTGAATGTTTTTTCCCCCTATATTCCCCCCGCAGCCAATATTTGTATAATATTTAACCAAATTGTACATTTTCTTGAAGATTCCCCACTGCTTAAGACAGAGAGTCATTTAAGTGAAATGTAATGAGGGAATTTAGGTGGGGTTTTCGGGAGCCCCTTGACATTGCCTCAGCTGGTTGCACCTGGTGTGTAGCAAGTGAGCGAGCGTGGTGCACTTCTGGAAATTACCACAAAGCGTGTGTAAATAACGCAGCTCAGTCATCCATGCGGAGTTTAGGGATGCTGTGTCCCTTGAGGATTTGGTCGAAACATGGTATCATATGTGGCTGCTAAAAAAAGAGGAAAAGGGAATGCCCATGCCCGCAATGCCCATCTAACACACACACATAATCAAACATGAAAAAGGGCTGGGATCTTATGTTTTAAGAGAAATTTATTCATTCTTGAATTTGCATAGGTTTGTTACCAAACACTAGATTCTTTGAAAAAAAAATGTTTTTCACATTTAAACAAATGCTTAAGTGAATTTCTATGACTCTGGCAGTATCCTCCCATATTCATTCAAATTGTTCCTAAAACTCACAGTATGTTATTTTTCTGGAGTTTTCAAGATTACCTTATGCGCATTAACTTTCCATCAGACATGTGACTTCCAGTCTAATGCAACTTACCCAGATTCTTACCAGAAGCCACATCAGATATGGCTAATTAGACAGACAGCTAGTCTCACAGTGTACATGTGTCAGAGAGAGAGAGAGAGAGAGAGAGAGAGAGAGAGAGAGTGAGAGAGAGAGAGAGAGAGAGAGCAAGAGAGAGAGAGAGAGAAAGAGAGAGAGAGAAAGAAAGGAAGAGCATGAGCAAGTGAGTGAAAGAGAAGGAGGAGTGACAGAAAGGGAAAGAAAAGAGGGAAGAAAGAGACTCATAGCTCAGTAAGTGGTAAGCCAAGTTCTTCTTAGCAACTCGTTCTGCTACACAGACTCTCTCTTTCTCTCTCTCACACACACACCACATCACACACATACACTCACGCACATAGACTCAAAAACACAAAGCAGAAGTGGACAAAGACACAAGGTTTCAGTCGCTGCGGTTGGCTATGGCTCAGGGCTCTGACAGCAATGACACAAGCTACAAGTCCCCATCACCTGGAAGCAGGCCGGTAAGTGTGCACTTCCATTCACTTCCTAAATAATGTTCTCGGCAAAACCTGTTCACATCCTACTTCGACTGAAGATATCTTGAGTTAGAGCTTCGAGAATTGAATTTTAGCTTCACATCCTGTGAATTAAACACTAAATCTTACTTGTAAATCTTTGACTGAATGCGGTGTTTCATGCATGTTTAGTGGGCAGCGACACAGCTACACTGTGAAAGGAACTCTAGTTCTGCCTTTGCTGGCTCTTTTCACAGTTTCTCAGAGTGTTTCACATGCACACATGGGCTGGAGGCATGACTCGCTTCAAGTGTAGGCTTTTGTGAATTGCAAAAAAAAAAAAAAAAAAAAGTCATCACTTGTTCAAATAGTGGGAATCCTTTGTTCGTGCATGTTCTCAATCTGTGAATGATTTGAACAGACATTGTGCCAATAAGAGCTGTAGGTTCCTGTCCATGTGTGACACTGCCCATCATCCTCTGTGCTCTCTAGTTTCACATGTGTTGGTGTCTAAGCACATTGTTGTTCCTTTTATTGCTCCACAGCATTTTGGAAACAAAAACTTTCAAATGCACTATTTTTAATGCATTGCACGGTGGTTGGTGTAGAGTTTTCTCTGTAACGCTTTAGTAGATGTTAGGTAGTTTATTTCTTTGATGTATAACTGACTCAGCATTTTGAAATGGATTACTTATTATGAAACAGGCTGTGCGTTATACCCAACCGATGATTCAGCCACTCCCCGACCCAGCCCTTTGCATTAGGTACAATGTTAAGCTGTCAAACTGTCATAACAGTACAGATAACACACTTTCACACATAAACCCACCAGCAAGTGCCAGTAGTTTAATTTGAGTCGACGAGCTCCTGGCTAATTCACTTTTTCAGGTTCAGGAAAGTCTCTATACCAAAAATATCAGTTTTGCCAACTCGATGTTTATGTAACGACACATATTTAACTGTAGGTGTTTGTATTTTGTTAGAGCTCCTCAGATGATGCGAAGAAGGTGATGCGGAGGGAGAAGAACCGGATTGCTGCTCAGAAGAGCAGGATGAGGCAAACTCAGAAAGCCGACAGCCTACACCTGGTGAGAAGCTTTGTCCTAGCAACATACACTCATTTATGCACCACAGGCAACACTGACTTCTACTTTTTTTCAAGACATTGGCCGAAACAAATATTATTAGTATAATTATAGCTTTGAAAAGCATCATGTATCGCGGGCCTTACAGTAATGCAATGCTGGTTAACAGTATCTACAGTAGATACACACTAAAGGATGTTTAGGAAATGTAGCAGTAGAGGATCCTTGGAAAATATATAGTAATGAAATGTAGATGTCATAAATAAATAAATAGAATTTTTTGTTAGAGATATCATCTGAATATTTTGCCTTTATTAATAGCAAACAAACAATGTAGTTTGTGCAACATGAGGGTCTTGCCAACTGATCAGTTTCACATCGAACTCTAGGACATATGGACATAGAGAGAATGTAATGGTTTCTAAGTGCCCATGCAACACGTCGCAGCCTCTGGGAATGTACTATTTGTACTATATTTACAAAATGCTACCTGACCATGTGGCGATGTGTCATGGCTTCTGTCGAGTTGCACACTTGGACGCTGCTCTGTGTGTTTGCAGAAGCTTAAGGAATAAATTAGCATGTGTGGGCAATCACTGTCTTTTGCAGCAGACTCCAGCACCAGAGATCGCAGTGCTGAATATGACAACAGGAGTGTGTTTGGGAGTGCCGCTTCATTCACTGTTGCCATTATTCTTTTATCAAGCTCATTTCATATGATAGCTGGTAGTCAGTGCCAGAAGAGATCACACTTTTATTTCAGCTTCAAATGATCTGGGCGTCTATTCATAAATAAACAAACACTTTAAAAGCGGTATAAGCGTTTCTCCTGTTCTACAACCGCACATCTGGATTTGCAGGTATTTCTCAATGAGAGGCTGCATCTTCCGTTTTTTTTAACCTGTTAAACCTGACAGACTCTGTGTTCAGAGTCCAGTTGTACAGTACTACTTTGGTTATGTCTATTTAAGCAAGCCACACCTTCCAGGTTAAATATTAAGTTTCCCAGCATGTACATTCTACAGGTATGCAAACACAATGAGTTTTCCAGCATTTATGTAATTATCCTATGTACTTTATAAAGTACTACAACTCTACGCGCTCTCAAGCTTGTACATCAATCCATATTTCAGCACACTGACCACATACCTACTCTCCGTGTGCCTCCCATGATCATGAACAGATGATTTATGGCATATTCTAGTCTGTCCACCATGATGTTTTCAGAGCAGTTGTTTCTGTGAACTTTATCAGATGAACTGAATAGATTTTGACCTTCAGAAAAGCATTGTTGTAGGCAGCAGCAGATCCAGTGTAAATGTGGGTACTATCAATTTTTTAAAACCCTGTCACAGTCACAGAGAACACCAGGGGACCACAGAACATAGTCTGTGGTTTTTGCTTCATCGTCTCACTAGATAAACAGGAAGGCGAATTTTCCCTCTCTATGACACTGTAGCTTATTTCCTGTTTCTTCAGTAGTAGTTTTTTTTGTTCTGTGTAAATGAGCATGAAATTGTATGTCGTGGGCAGTAGGGGAGAAAAAGGCTGTCACTTCTTGTAAAGCTCTGATAGCAGTGGGCTGTATTTGGCTAAGTGACGCAAGCACAGGGGTTTGCCCAAAGGTTCTGTGACAGTAAGGACCCACTGCTCAGTCTTATCATCCTTTGACCAGGGTGTGATGACCTTTTCATTAACCAAATGGAAGATTTCTCCTTTGCTGTTCCCACACACACACAAAAAAAAACTACTAAAATACACTTGAGATAATAGAACTAGAGCAAAGTTGATAAATGGGAAAGATTGTTTTGGAAAATATACTAACATCATGCAAAGTGTTATAACGGCAACTTTTCAGATTGTAGTGCTTAGTGAGAAGCCAGGACTTCATATATAATAAACAGCTTGTTTTTCAATCAGTATTCAGAGTTGAAGGATAGTGTCTGTGTTTTCAATTTTATTGTAGGAAGAAAAACAAGTCATACAGACTGTTTTTGAAATCGTTTCTCTCTGGCATTTTAAATTGAATCTACCTGTATTACTGAATTTATACTGTCTGGTAAAGCAAAACTGACTTTTTAAACAAATCCTTGATTTCACTTATAATAACAGCTTGTTATGAGGCCGCTCTGAACAAATATAAAACTAGCATCAACTTGCTATAGCTGGGGTTTTCTTATGTTTTAGCACATTTTACATTAACTGTACATTGTACATGTGCTAATATGAAAAGGGGCCTTGCAGAAACAAGCCTGAGACACAGTCTCAGATCACTGTCTGCTTTAATAGACACAACCCCACAATAGATCACATATCTACATGCTGACGCTCACACCTCTCAGACTGAATGGAAACTAATTAGCACCAAGGCTGAGAGTCTGCAGTCATGCTAGCACTTCTGTAAAGTTATGCTTAACCACAGTGGTGCATTGATGCTAAATGCAAACATCAGGATGCTAACATACTCACAGTGACAGTGCTAACATGCTGATGTTTATCGGGAATGGCCTAATGTTTTGCCATGTTAATGGGCTTTAAATTTTTATTGGTCATAAACCACAGTATTGGACAAATTCTCAATGTGACCTAATGACGGTGCAACATGAAAAATCAGAAAAACATTTATTAAATTTTATCCTAGAGGGGAAATGAATGGAAATATCATATTAATCCATCTAGAGGTGGTTGAGAAATTTCACTCAAAACCAAAAATGTCAACCTCATATTGATGCTATTTCAGGCTGTGGACCAGTCGACAGACAATCTGCTGTGCTTTGGAAAGTGCTCAGGGCTAAACATGTCGAAATGTGTGTTTCCAGGAGAGCGAGAACCTGGAGAAGGAGAACGCTGCGCTGAGGAAAGAGGTGAAGCAGCTGACCGAGGAGGCCAAGTACCTGACGTCTGTGCTGAGCAGCCATGAACCTCTGTGCACCGGTCTGACTTCTCAGACCCCCGACATCCTCTACCCTCCTCACCACACCAGCTACCACCAGCACATCAGTGTACCACACTACCAGCACTGACCTGACTTGACTACTGAGACGGCAGAAGACGTGCTGTGAAACAGAAGACTGACCTCAATGGAGAGAGACTGACTGGAGATGTGTCTATAGTCACTATTCAAAACTGATCAAGGAGTAACATGAGCCAATACGTCTGCCCAACAGTGACAGCATGGATCCCAACCTGTAACATACAGTGTTCAAAACTATTTATTTAGCTTCTGCTCATCTATTTGCTTTTATCTCGGTAATATCTGTTTGTGAACTTTAAATGGCTTTGATGAGTAGATTTATCCACCAGTCTATGTTTACACTGAGATCCGATCTACTCTATGTCATGTGACTCAGATGATATTTTTGTAACTTGCTTATTTTTAAGTGTCATGGAGAATATCTTGGTCATGCTTGTCGTGTTTAGACTTTCTCGTGTTATTGTGTGTTTCAGTGTGTAAATGTTGACTGAAAAATGCTCAGGAGCTTTTGACAGATTTGATTGTGGACAAAAAGAATGTAAAGATCCTAAAAAAGTGTAGATGTACCAAAAGGAAAAAAACAAAAACAAATAGATTGCTATGAAGAAGGGGCATTCAAAAGGTTTTGTACTGTGTACTGGTGATAATGCTGATATGTGAGAAGTCCCAGCAGAGATATTTATTAAATGTCATGCCTTTAAGGTGATCATTTCTGACCTTGAAGAGGGGTTGTTTTGCTTTTGCGCAGTGTTTTTCTTTGTCAGGACAGCAGAGTCTGCACTGGTGCTGATAAGAGGAGACTTGTTTTCTATGATTCTCTAGATGGCAGTGTTTACCAGCATGAGAGACGAAGTTAAAGTAGCTTCTGTTTCAAAAACACCAAAATACTTATTAATAGCCTGTAGCTACTGTGGGAGTATGAATTTTTTTTTTTTTTGTTTGTTTTTTGTTTTTTTATCGTTGAACACAACTGAGTTTTTATCTCATTGTCCTCTTGCGCATTCCACAGTGGAATAGGCAATAAATGATGCTGTAGTATTTTTCAATGGAAAGTAAAACAGAAAATGGTTGTGGTGCCGTATATTTTTTTTTATATAATTCATTAACAGACATAGGTGCTACTGATAATATATCAGAAAAGCCGCTGATATTGTTGATGTGTGTACCACAAAGTTTGTCAACAGTTCCTGAAACTCCGCCCTCGTGTCTGGTTGAACGGTTTTAGGTCCGGGTAGAGGGTCACAACAGGCGGTCTTACACGTGCTGACTGTCGGGAAAAGTCGATCCGAAAGGATCCACAATAACACTTCGAAAGTTTGATGTCACTCTCAACAGGCGTTATGCGTAATTTTGACCACTGAACCAACATCGGGCTGAGGAGGAAATGAGTCACTAGACCGGAGAGGGCCACCCAAATTGGACGTTGTATTCAAAACTGTTTGCTGATAAACTACTCAGATGAGCAGGCTGGATATCTGAAACAGACTTTGGAAGTGAACGCTGGTTTTAGCTGAAACA
Source organism: Mastacembelus armatus (assembly GCF_900324485.2). Taxonomy (NCBI): domain Eukaryota; kingdom Metazoa; phylum Chordata; class Actinopteri; order Synbranchiformes; family Mastacembelidae; genus Mastacembelus; species Mastacembelus armatus. Next base: position 12,822,878 of record NC_046656.1, read on the forward strand.
TGACGCCGTAGTCCTGTTCGTCTTTAACAGAAAGCGCTGGATGTTGATCATTCATAAAAGTGGACGAACTTTAGCGACTTTGGGTTTTGTTTGCAGTTGCGTGTCCCACAGTAAATCAAAGTAAAGGTTATACTCCATGAGTATATCAAAGTATCTCATTTAATATGAACGACAAACAATTATTACGCGACACTAAACCTAATGACGATCAAACTAAGGCAAAGTTGGAAAACCATGGGAAAGTGGAGGCGGGGGACGTGGCGCAGCGCAGCGACCATCAGAGCCAACTGGACGGTCCTGGAGCGCTACGACCCACTCGTTTGTACAAACGGCGCTGGATGATTGTTCTCCTGTTCAGCTCATATTCACTGTCCAACTCCTTCCAGTGGATACAGTACGGCATCATCAGTAACATTTTCATGAAGTTCTACAAAGTGGACGCCTTCACCATAGACTGGATGTCTATGATCTACATGCTGACGTATATTCCATTCATCTTCCCGGTGACCTGGCTCCTGGACAAGAAAGGTCTCCGGGTCATCGCGCTGATGGCCACTGCGCTCAACTGTGCAGGGACATGGATCAAAGTGGCCAGCGTCAAGCCCAACCTGTTCGCCGTCACATTTCTGGGACAGTTCTGCTGCTCCTTCGCTCAGGTGTTTATTCTCGGGATGCCGTCGAGAATCGCGTCTGTGTGGTTTGGTTCAAAGGAAGTTTCCACCGCCTGCTCCATCGGTGTCTTCGGGAATCAGGTATGTGGTTAAGCAACAACTGTCCTTTCAGTTAGTGAACTGTTCAGTTTAGCTTTTCACCCACCTGATCATTGATTTATATTAGTAAATAAATATCATAGCTCTACAAACCTCTAATCACTTGGACATTCCCAGATTTGGCGCGTGTGCGTAATAACGCGAGTAATGCGTCTTGTGCGTCAAAACAATGACAGTGCTTGTGACAGAATGAATGAAATCAGTGAACATGTGAATCAGCGTGCATGAGAAGACATAGATTTAATATTGTCAACCACTATGTGCTTTATTGACACAGAACCATTCATACACGATTCCCTATTATTGAAGCAGACACATTATAACAGTGAAATATGAATCATCATCATCATCATTTAAAGTGTTCTCTGTATATCTGAGTTCCTGTCATCCTGTCATGTCAGTGGTTATTTATACCTTTCTAGTAAGAGTCTTAAAGTGTGCAGGGCAGCCATGATTAGATTTTTTAAGGTACAATTTAAAGCTGTAAATTCATTCACAATGATAAAAAAATAATCATTTCATACATGTTAAACATACAGCACTGATGGACATCACAAGTTTCTGATTTAACACTTTAAGATCTTGAAGAAATAACACGAGTCAATGTAACTCCAAGTAAATGTCACTGAAAGTCATCACTTAATGCTGGGAAATTTGGATGCAGTTTCAGTAAGTAAAACCAAAACACTTGTAAACTTTATACAGATCTTCAGGTGTGGTTGTGGCTTGTTAAACCAAATGGCTTTCATGTGTGTGTATTTGAAGTTTGGTCTTTAACACCATCCATTCAAACCTTCCTTCACATTATTCCTGCTGAGACAGACACACACCCGCTTTACTTGGAGATATCAGAGTTTGTTTTCTTGAAATTTCTTACAAACAGATTAGGCACCAGTTTGTTTGTGTCATGGGTTAATTTATAGCATCTAAACTGCACATTTAATTGTATCACACCCTTCTGCAAGAAGGAATATACAGCAAGTCTAAGCCATATCTCAATATTTCAAGGTTTATTGCTACATCCACACCCAGAGGGGAAAAAATGCCTTATCTTGACACTGTTTGTCCTAATAATAATCCAGATTTTTTTTTTTTTTGAAAGAATTCAGCTCTGGAGATAACACTGAGGTCCAAACATAGTAGTTTCAGATTTAAAAAAAAAAAATTTCTACTTCATACTTTACAAAAAATACCAAAAAAATATCATATAAAAGATATCAAATCCAATGCATAACAATAATACATGAATAGACGTGCACTTTGTCCGTGCATGGGAGAATCATAAAGTAATTCATCCATTTGCCTGACTCAATTTGCACTAATTATTAAAAGACCTATTCACAATGTCTGTAAAGGCTGAGATAGCAGTTAGTTTAAAGCTCAGTGGCACTAAAAAGTTAGAATTTTATAAACAGCATTAAAGAGTGTGTTTAAACAGTCAATAATAAAGGCTTAGAAACATGAACCTGTTGCAGAAACACCCAAAACTTGTCTCACACTGACATCATTTAACATTCACAAGAGGTTTAATTAAAGTTCAACACTGTTTTCCTTTTCTGAGATCACTAATTGGAACAGTTAACTAAAGAGGTGATTCTAGGTCTGTGTTGGTAGGAGTGGTTTAGGTAAAATTGGAAAATGTCTTATATTAACATCACATGACTGAAGGTCATAAATATGTGGCCATGTGGAATTGAGGTTCAGTGGCCTCACATGCCTTAGTGCTGTGAATGAATGGAGGGAACTGGTAAAAGGCATTAGTAACTGCAGCTGTGCTGACCTTCTGGCATCTTTCAACGACGAGCAGTTTGCTGTTAGGTCACAAGCTCTGAAATCCTCAAAGCCTTTCACCTCTCACGTTCCAGGGGCCCGTTTTAGTGCAGTTGAAATGCCACAAAACAATACTTTGAAAGGCAACCATGCAAATTCTGAACTCACTGGTGAAGAATGGCCCCAGTCCAAGGCTTCTAAGACTATCTCTCAAGACCTGGCCTCACTGCAGTGGAGACCAGGACCTTTAGGCAGAGCCATCTCCAGTGGTTCATTGTTAGGCACTAAAGCTTTTCATGATGACCATGCAGAGCTGGACACAAAACCTGGGACCAGAGTTTACCATCGTCGCTGGTTAATGCTGTTTCTCTTCAGCTCCGTCTCAGCCAGCAATGCCTTCATGTGGCTCCAGTATGACGTTATCAGCAACATATTCATGAACTTCTACAACATTGGCTCTCTGGCCATCGACTGGCTGTCCATGATCTACCTGCTCACCTACATTCCACTTATTCTGCCCGTCCTGTGGCTTCTGGACAACAGAGGCATCCGGGATGTTGTTCTAGTTGGTTCAGCCTTTAACTGCATTGGAGCTTGGATTAAAATTGGTAGCGCAAGTCCAAATATGTTCCCAGTCACCTTTTTTGGCCAGTGTGTGTGCTCAGTAGCGACTGTGTTCGTCCTTGGCTTTCCTTCTTACCTTGCCTCAGTGTGGTTTGGAGAGGACGAGGTTTCCACTGCTTGTTCCATAGGAGTTCTGGGAAACCAGGTTTGTCTGAATATATAAATCACCGTCTAACGTCTGCTTCTGCAGCATGGTCCACATAGTGAGTCTGTCTGTGGATTATGTAGGGCTGCACTGAGTTCCAGAGCTGCACAGAGCTAGTGTCTGTGTGAGAGTCCTGAGATAATTGTGTTAACTGTTTGCTGCTGAATAACAGTGAAAAACTGTGAAAATGAAGTATCAAATTACTATTATGTGCACTTTTAAAAGTGTCTGAACAAATACACGTTGTTTAAATATTCACAGACCGATAATATATTCAGTGGTAACACAACAAGATTGCACATCATATACTTAAAAAATGTTTAACTAGCACATGAATGATGATTTAATGCATGAATCAATGCAGGATATATGAGTATGTGCCTGAGAATATCAGTGGTAACAGTCGGGGTTAAAAACATAACTTTTAAACCGGGATTAGACTTTTCTTGTAGGAAAAAAAAAAAAAAAAGATCATTTGTATTATATCTGTTCATTGTTTTACAGCTGGGTATTGCCATTGGATTCCTTGTGCCTCCTATGCTGGTGCCTAATGTGGATGACATGGATCAACTGGCTCACCACATCAGCATAATGTTCTACATCACAGCAGGAGTAGCTACTTTTCTCTTCATCGTCGTCATCTTTGGTAAGAGAAGTGTAGCACGTACAGTGAGATGCTACCCAAATAGATTTGGCTTGTGCCGTTCAACCACATCACCACCTTAGTCACTAGGCTTTTCAACTCCCCCATATTTAAGACTTTTTCTCATTACGCTCTAAAAACGCTCAGACATTTTGATGTGTGTTGTCTGGACTTTTTTCTCTCTGGCCTGTGGGAATTTCTTATTCAGCAGATCTACTTGATGCTGGTTTTATTGTACTGCAGATCTAACTCTCTGACAAGACATTCCATTCATTTGATAAAGAATGAGCTGCATGTTTGGGCCAACACACACCCCCTCCTTAAAGGGAAGATTGACAAAAAGACACCGTTGTGGTGTAACTATCATCCGGAGAAATGTCACGGGAACCGTCACAATAGTGCTCACAAGAGTGCTCTATAGTACTCCAACTATAGCACTACTTTCTGTCAAATACATATCGGGCAAATGGGGAACCAATTCACAAATGACTTGTGTTTTCTCTCAACAGGAAGTAGCCAGACTTCACATGACTGACAGCACGTGAGCTGAAAAATGCTTAGTGTAGTAGTCTGCGGATACAAAATCTGCTGCCCATGCATTTTGACCCTCTTTGTCTTTTCTTACCAATATAGTATCTCAGTTTATAATTTTTGAGTACAGTAACACCTTGTGTTTGTATGTTGCTATTTTTTATCACTGAAAATACAATGTGTCAGTTAAAGACAATGTGGATTGATACTAGAAATAGTCAGTGCTCAGCAGATAGTAAACCAGGGTATAAGTATCTTCTATGGGGCTGAGTAATCATCAGCATGAAAAAGCTGTTGTCCTGTCAGGGCAGGGGGAGGGTGGGGGCGATGGTAAATGTTCAGAAACACAAAAGGATGCTTGTGAAGGCATCCCAGTGTCGTGCCATTCACAGCATTCAGACTGACAGGACTGTACTTTGGCTTTGTTCTAATTTGTGTACAGATTAAAGAATCAACACAGAACCTATTAATTTGTGGTTTTTAGAGGTGCCAGTAGGCATTTTATCTTTGTGCTAAGCTAAACATCTGTTTGCTTTAGCTTCATCATTTTTGTATATTTATGAGTATTATCAATCTTCTCAGATAACTCTCCACATGAGTGGGAATCATTTTTGATTTTCCAAAATGGTGTAACTATTTCATGGTAACAAGTGCTTACAACCCAGTGTGGAGGGTGTTTCCACTCTTAGGCTGGTGAATTTCAGTACTTTCAGAGATCAGAACAGGTCAAACTAAGCAACATTTTACTGGTAAAAAGGTCATTTCTTTTATAAAAATAAACCAAATACAATGAATTTTGCTTTTTCTTGTAATCTTGCAGCACTTGCTGCCAAGAAAGGGATGTGACTTGTGGTGCTCTTGGTTACTCCAGTGAAATAATTCACACCAGCTGGCCACAGTAGTTTCATGATATGACACATATACTCTCACACACAGCACACCCTCACACATATATGCAAGATGCCATGTGTGAGGGCTGTCCTGCTGACAAGGCCATCTGTTGCCCTGCAGCAGGCCTGTGAGTAAGCAGGGCAGACAAAGTCCCAGCATTCACAGATTTGCATAAACTGTTTGCAAAAAAGAGCAGAGATAAGATGTTTGGCTGCTGCTTCACTCTAAATGAACTGTCAGACAAAGTAAACCACAGTCACGCTCTGCACCGAAACATAAAATGAGAAGGTTTGGTTGAGAGAATAAGGGGAATCACTCGGGGTGAAAGATTAACATGCCAAAAGTATTTTTATGTCAGTGTGAGCATGCCAAAGGATGTTTGAATAATACTTTGCATTTCCTTTGAATAGCAAAGACCACACTTGCAATAAAATGCAGCTAAGGTCATGTTTTTAACTACTTCACCTCCGCTAACAGAGCGGCTGTTTCCAAGAGTAGTGTCATGTGGTAGGATTAGTGAAACCTCATTACTGTACATAAACCCTTAGGTGAGATTCACAGAACCAGAAACAGAGACATCTGGGTTTCTCCATGAGTGGCGTCACCCGGGAGAAAGACGGACTCAAACACATCAGCTATCACACCACATCAAAGGTTACAGTCACACTGGCTGAATGTCCTTCAGCCTCAGATAAGCTGAAAGACTTGCATATGAATCACACCTCAAGTGGAGGCGTGTTAAGCGTACTGTACATGTTTGAACCTGTCCCACTGTGTCTCAGTGTGTCTGTGTGTCCTGTTCCACAGGGAGACTGTACGACACAAAATACACAAGGCTCGTCTGTGCTGTGGTTCCTGTGGCTTTAAGAAAACGTCTTAAATATTTTCCTTAAATGTCCCCAATTTCAATGTACTTGGAATAAGTGAAACATACAAGTATAAAAATATAATATTTGCTTTTATCGACTATGCACATTTTCCAGTGTTTGTATACTCTGCAGTACTGAATACAGTTCAGCAGGTTTAATTAGTACAGTATGAGCTTGTAATAATAGATAGGTGCTACCTGGCAAAATCGTGTGGTGTGTGTTGTGTGTGCATGTGTGTGGGATTTGCTGCTGCTGTTTCTTGTTAATTTTTTTTTTTTTAAACATTGTTTTTGGGATCTCCTTATGCCAGTCTTCCAAGAGCAGCCTAAACTTCCTCCAACTCAGGCCCAGGCCACAGCTCGTAGCATACCACCAGAACAGTACTCCTACACGGCCTCCATCCGCAGGCTGCTCCACAACAGGCCCTTCATCCTCCTCATCATCACTTATGGTCAGTCATCAGCATCCTCAACAGAAACAGTTGTTTATTTTGTGGACAAACATGAAAAATGCTTTAAAATGTATTGAAATATTTATTTTTCAGATTAGTGGCTCTTCGTTTAGCATGTTAAACATTAATTGATTGCTAAGAAAACGTTACAGGGTTTATCTTGTCAATTAACCTCAAACACGCACGCCAAACATTAGTCATTATTCACACGTTCACAGAGATGACGGTGGACGTGTCCTGCAAGGGTCCAAAGTTTGTTTATACTCTGACAATCTTTAACAAATACATTTAATCATTGAATCTCAACAGTCCAAAAAAAAAAGTGTTGTAGTTAAAGGTTTAATGGTTGGATATATTCTGTCTGTGCAGTGAATGTCCAAACTGGTGACTTTGTCTTAAACCTTTGTTGAAGTGAAAACATTCAGTGCAGATTTATCCTTTTCTAGAAGTCCTTGGTTTGGAAAACCTCAACTAAATCCCTCTACTGCCTACGTTACAGTGTTGCATAATTTGGTTAATGCTTCCTTAACATTGTGAAAAGTTTCCTGTGTTTTCTGAAACTCAGGTCTGAACACGGGCTGTTTTTATGCTGTTAGCACCCTGCTGAACCGCATGATCATCTATCATTACCCTGTGAGCCCTGCTTATTTTTTCTATACACATCAGCGTACATTGTACATTAGCACAGATTTGCACAACAGTGTTTTGCTTTAGTTTTTCTCTGTATTGAACCTCCAGTCACTTCTAATGCCCAACAGCAGTAATACACATGTTGTAGTTTACAATTTAGGGACTTTAGAAAGTGGTTCAGCCTTTATATTTTGCATCAGAATTACACTTCACTGCTTCACATATTGGCAGTTTTGGTTATAACCTTTAATAGATAGAAATAATGTAACATGGTGTCAATAAACACAATTTATGGTGATTTATAGGTTTTTATTTTTTCTCTGGGGGTTTCAGTTCAGTGTTTTATGTGGAGAGTGTAGTAATATCCACACTAGTAGCAGATTTTTATATCAGTAAAGTGAAACTGTCTGTGACACTAGATTCATTTAGAAATTCACAGTCCAATTCATCTCAACTCCCTTACATGGGATAATGTCTGCTTTCTCTGAAACTTCTTTTCCTTTCCTTGGTATGTGAGGTCAAAAGGACAATAACTTGACGTCTTATCTTCCTTGACATTTCAGGGAGAAGAGGTGAATGCTGGGAAGATAGGTCTTACCATTGTCATTGCAGGGATGGTCGGTTCCCTGATCTGTGGCATTTGGTTGGACAGAACTAAAACTTACAAGTAAGGCAAATGTCAGAACAGGGAAGCTCAAGTACGGCAGTCTTCCCTCCCCAGGAAGTGTTTTGTTTTAAGTGTTGGAAAAGTTATAGTTTATAGTAGTAGAAAACTGAACATCATCAACTCAAGAGAAGTTTCTGATTTATTTATTTATTTATTTTTGCCAAACACCTACACAAATCTCATCTGTTTGTTGTCAATTCTCTATTCATCTCACTGCAGAGCTTGTGTTTATGTTTTGGCTGTCTGAACTTCATGTCTGTTTATCCAGATGCGGCACACTAATATAACAGCGACCCCTCTGACCTGTTGCTCCAGACTTATGGTCCCCTCTGGCTGTGTAGTGACAGCAGGATCCACCCAGTATATTTACAAGAGTTGTGTCTTGCAGGTGGAAGGATGAGGGCATGTTTGTAGAGTACAGTGAAAACATTTGCATTGTTGATATCCAGATTTACAGATGACTTACTGTATTTTTTTTTTTTTTTTTTAGGCATCTGGTTTTGTTGGTGCATTAAAATGTTGTGTATTTATATATTTCTTGTGTTTTCCAGGCAGACAACCCTTGCAGTCTACTTCATGTCTCTGGTAGGGATGATAGTCTATGCTGCTACACTCAGTCTGGGGCACCTATGGGTGGTTTTTATCACCGCTGGAGCACTTGGGTATTCTGCCTTTTAGTTCTCCTTTCTTTTTAATTCTAGAAACAATGTCATTGAAGGATTTATTTAGTGATGTTCATCAACAATGTGTGTGTAAATGCATCGCGTCTGCTGCTTCGTGTTGCTGTCATGAAAGCGTATTCATAGACGCATAAAATAAACTCTCGTCATAGAAATGTGTCTGGAAATACAGTATGCACTGACTCAGACTAATGAGTTTTGTTGCTGTTGCCAGGTTAGAACCAAGTGACTGAGTTTCAGTTGTCGTCATTTCAGTGGAAACACTGTTATCAAGTGAGAACAATAACTGATGTCATTGGAGGACTTCAAAAACTTGTCGTTCCTGTATGATATGTCAGCTATAAATAAGATCTTTTGATCCTAAATTCCTGGAAAATCCTGTTGCACCTGTTTTTAGCCACACCATTTTACACATTGAGTAAGTCACATCAACACATGAGGACAGTCTGTGGCCTATAATCCTATAAGTGTAAAATACTGAAATACCTAAGGTTGAAATGTAGAAGAAATTAGCACCACAGCTGTGTAATTCTAACGATCAAACAAACTAATGTATATGGTTAATGGTTATGTTTACTGTGTGTCTGTGTGTCTGTGTGTCTGTGTGTCTGTGTGTCTGTGTGTCTGTGTGTCTGTGTGTCTGTGTGTCTGTGTGTCTGTGTGTCTGTGTGTCTGTGTGTCTGTGTGTCTGTGTGTCTGTGTGTCTGTGTGTCCAGGTTCTTCATGACAGGCTACCTGCCGCTGGGCTTTGAGTTTGCGGTCGAACTGACATACCCAGAGTCAGAGGGAACTTCCTCCGGACTCCTCAACTGTTCAGCACAAGTACGGCTCTGTGACTTTGAGGGTCATTTTCAACATAATTACACAAGAGAACCCAGAACACCATCCCATGTGTTGCATGAGCTCATGAACGTTTTGAAAGACTAACAAATATTCAGTCTGTGTATAAGGCCTGGTCACAAATCGCTTTTATAGAACAAAACCCTGGACTGCTTCACAAGCTCTAATCCTAAATATTACATGTTGTGCATGCACAGGTGTTTGGCATCATATTCACCATCTGTCAGGGGAAGATCATTGACAACTTTGGTACACTGGCAGGAAACATCTTCCTCTGCGTTTTTCTCCTAATCGGCACCATAATGACAGGTAAGACCTTTCTGACTGTCAACATTAAGCTGTATATAGAGTCATAACAAGCTTTTGATTTCATGTCACACATCTTGTGTATGAGAGCTGTTTTTGTTTTTTGAAGGTTTCTTTCCTCAGTTTACTAATGTTCCTGTGGGATAATAGTGAATTCCAAGAATGTAGATTATAGTTACTGTGTAACTTGAAAGTTGTATCTAGGTATGACTTTTTCAGGGTTGAATGTTATGATACAGAATATTCTGACAGAGGTGTCTTTATGGTTGCATACACGCAACTAATATCAAAACATCATTTTGTCGCCACCTGTCAGACTATTTGACCTTAGTAGCAGCTCATGATTTAGAAATCCTAGAAATTCTTTAGTTTCCTTTGAAAGGGTTCAAAACAAAACAGAAGGGCAGAGTGTAAGCACAAGCATGTTTTTGTTTTATTCTCCTCACCCAGAAAGGAATATTTTTCATTAGTCAGAGTTCCAAGCAGAAAAAATAGGTCATGGTGCAGGAGTTGTGGAAAGCTTAGCTCCACCGCGAAGGTAATCGATGTAAAACAAGATACATATTTTGCAGGTTATTTCCTGGTAGGAAAGGAGTAAGGTGACATTCTATGTCTCAGCTCACTCCACAGTCGATACAGGCGACTGACAGTAGGTCACTTTGCATGGTCCATTTAGGCAATTATGATCAATGTATAACCTTTACAAATGCGTTAGCTACTAAAGGGTTAAACTAAGGGCACGCTAGAAAAACACTCATTTAAACATTTAAGGCTGTTAATGAGAATTTTGTGCTCACAAAGGTCGACAGACTGAGTCACTGTCTTTTGTAACTTACTCAGCTTCTATTTGTGTTCATTGAACCAACCACGACTTAACTCTCACTTCTTTTATTTGTGCCATACATTGTTATATGAAGTTGTTGAACTAAGTGAAGGTACAATAGAAATGCATAGCTGTAATATATTCAGTTACAAAGGTTACAATTTGCTATGAAACACTCTCTGTAAGTGGATATTGAGGTTAATTATTAAATTGTAATCAAGGTGTTTGAAGGTAAGTAGGGATGAATGACTTGACTAGGAATAACATATTTTATCCTTCAGATTTATACACACGAAGTTTTGGGAAATACAAAAAACGTATTATTCAATAGAGTCACTGTGGTGTTAGTAATGTTTGAGCATATGGGCCATCAATTGGATAATCATTATTACATCTTTCTTGTTTTGTAGAACATCCCTTTAGAATACAATTTTTTAATTCATTAATTTATTTATGTTCTGGTTTATTTTGTAATAGAAGACTTACATGTCATTATCTTTTGCTTTTGCTCTGTGTATATTGCCCTGCAGGCTTTATCAAGTCTGATCTACGGAGGCAGCAGGCAAACCTGTTAGCTAAAGCAGCAGTAAGTCATGTTTGTTCATTTTATCTGGGATACCTGTTTTTTTTTTTTTTTTTGTTTGTTTTTTTTTTGCTGGCAGGCATGCAGTGTCACATATGTCGCTCTTTCGTCATTATTGTTTTTTTTTGTTTGTTTTTTGTTTTGTTTTTTTTTTTGCTGTCATCTTTACTCAGGCTGCCAACTTTGCATAATACTGGTGAAAACATGAGCTCAAGACTGCGACTCTGCTGCATGTTTGGCATCTGTCATCTTTCTTATATCTGGATGATGTAAAAACAAAGCATGCATCTGCTTCAAAAACATTGCTACATCGCTCTTGAAGTAATTTCTTTAGCAGTTTCTTGATTTTGCATCAATAGTAAATGCTTTACTACTCTTCCTAACCCATACTGCCATAATACGATTCTATTTCACCACTTCTTGACTTGCCAACCCTTGGTAGCATTGCTTTCAGTATTTCTTTAAGTAAGAAACAAATGACGTCCAATAGAAGCACTAGGATGAATATAACTGTGTAGTTGAGGCACAAATGCAACTGAAGCAGTGCTGCTCTAAGGAAGCAAAAAGATAAAATCCGAAAAGTTGATACTAATGACTGGGTGGGTCTCCAAGCTTTGTGGTGATGCTAGTGATGAGTACTGACAGAAAATGTTTGAAGTGAATGGTTCATTATATGGTACAGTCAAACATGACAAATATGCTCATTTGCTTTCTGCTTCTGGTGTTTGCTGAGATATGTGTGCTAGTAATCTGCCTACCATTACTTCTAAAACTAATATGGTATATGTTGTTTGTTTAAGCTGTGCAAATACTTAGGTGTGAAAACAATTTGCCATTTCATGAGGGATTGAATGCATATTTCTTCGCTGAGTTAAGCTAAGCTGTCAAACGTAGCCTTTTGTTTATATAATATGTTATGTAATCACCACAGTCAGGTAAAAAAGTGGTAATCTATCGTTTTTAGGTGACTTTAATATGAAATACAAACGTAATAGAGTGAACCCAGTTAAGAATTCAGTCTAACTGCGAGTTAGATCAGATTCTGTTCTGCCACAAACTTTATACAGACTGGAGACTCTGCCTCTATAACCGCTGAATGAGAAATGATCAGTAGCTGTTGTTGTAGGTGGAGAGGAAGAAGTCGGAACAAGACTATGGAGCCACGGCGCTAATCTCTGGGCCGCAGACTTCTCCTTCTCAAGCCTGATCAATAAACCTTTCTGCTTCAAAAACAAACAAAAAAAAAAAATCCCCTTAAATCTTAGCTCAACATACAGATGCACTAAGGTAGGAGCACCAAGCAATCAGCACACACTGCCAGTGATCACCCACACCTGCTGCACACCCTTTCACCTTTCATTGTTAAATCTACATGTTCTGTCTCTGTTTTCTATGACCACAGCAATTATTCACACAATCACGTCAACTTTCTTTCTTTGTGATTTTCTCTAATTACCTCAATATTTTAAGTTTGGCAACGTTATAAATCCCATCACAGCCTCTGTACCTGACATACTGTAAACAACCATATAATGTTAAACAATTTGTCATTTTTACATGAGGCAATGTTTTTAAATATGTCTGGTGATTAGAAATATGATGGGACCTGCTTTGTGGTAAGCTTTTTAAAATTTTTAAAAAGTTATCAAATTAAAAGGTTTCTTGCAACATACTTGACGTGTTCCAGCAGAGAACCAGCAGATGGCAGAATTTGTCTTGAAATGTGCTGGGAACCATTGACAAGGAGCTCTGTTTTACTGATCCACTTCTTTGATATCACAGAGACAATACTGCAGGGATCTTGTGATGTGAGAGTCAGTGGTCCAAGCACAGAGATACAGGGAGTGTCATCAGCACAACAATGGAAAAAAAAAAATGAAAATATGGGTAGCATAGAGAGAGATATTAATAATTTAATTTAATTCATAATTTTTCAATATTGTAATTTTTAGAGCAAGTACATGCAACATTACCTTCTTTAATGGTACTCAATTCTGTGCAAAATGCTTTTGGGTGAATATACATTGGCTGTAAAGCTCCAGGGCACTGGGAGAAGATACTGTGTTAAGAAAATGCTTTTCCAATTCAAGCTATTGTTTTTAGAATGACGTCATACCGATCTGCCAAAAATCTACAGTGACAAAGGACAACCTCTGTGTCAAATCCATAAAAATGTTGAATTGAAATTCCTCTTTTGATTGATAGGGACCTTCGGACTGCCACAGTGGGAGCCTGGCTGCACCTTCTGTCATCAAAGAAGCCCGGCTTTAGAGGTGTACACACACTTATATAAAAGCCTTGACTACATTGTGTCACGTGCTAAGATAGATCAGTTCAATCAGGAAGTTTTTCGACCCATTTCCCTTGTAAAAAGAGCACAATGTTGACATAATTCTTCAGAAATGCTAATTAAATATGCACAAATTTACTATCAATTTATTTATATTTAAGGAAAATTAAATATTCTCACTAAAGCTGCAAAAGACAAATCGTTAGTGTTGGTGGCTCAAACATTTTACCTAACAGTATTTTTTAAATGAGTATAACTGTCTGTACTGTGTACAGTATAGATAGATATGTTGTAATGAATTGACACTCAATGTGTTCTTACATTTAGTTATGTAAGTACAGTAGGCTATCCACATTTTTTTTTTTTTTTTTTTTTTAAATTGAAAATCTTTAAGGAAAAATGATGTATAAAAAAATTGAAAAACTGATGATACACAGTTATGTAATATTATTTAATGACAATGTTTTACTTGAAAATAAATTTTATGAATGTATTTTTTTCTTAATGTTGTATCTCGTTTTAAATTGCTGAATCATATCTTGTCCTGAAACTAGCTGACTAAAAGCACAAAAAAAAAAAAAAAAAAGCCCAGCTAATTCAGGTGCGTCCCTCCAAAACAAATCAGGGGATCAGAGACATATTGTTCATTGTCACAGTAGAAATAATACTGATTGCTATGCCGGCAGTGTTTAAAGATAGAAGTATGATCTTTCAGCAGGTAAAATCAAGCCGCACATGTAGAGACACAACAACTGAATCTCTGCATTTACCACAGCATGAAGTCATGGCTGAGATGTTGATCAGATGATTACAGGTTTTGTAGAAGCTGATGTATTTCTTGTGTTGTACATAGACATGGGTAATGTTTGAGTCTAATGCAACAATGCTGAATCAGCGGATCTCAAAAAGATGAAAAGCTGCTGTGATCATTTAAAAACAAAATGAATTCAAAGTACAAAAGCAAAGTCTTTTGCATCCTGATGCAATAGTACCTTCAGTGACAGTAATGTGCCAAAGGTAAAAGAGAAAAACATAATTTACAGTGACACCTTTGTTTCTCAGTAGATCATATGTGTAGGATTTTAATTTATGAATCTGATCCATGTATTACAAAAATATATAACTCAATCCAGAACTGTGGTAACCCTCTTAGCCATATGGTGGCAGAATTGTTATGCACAAATTACAATCATTTCTCAGTTTAATAAAAGGGGGCGCAAGAGAAAAAAAAAAAGATAATCAAAACACATTGTGGACATAATTTGTGTTCTGTTAATTGTTTATCCTGGGATTTAATCAAAATAGCCTGAATAAAGCAGAGAGCTGCAGATGTGAAGTGCGGGTCTGAATAAATGACTGCACTGAACGTCTCATTGGCATGAAGAGATAAAGTTGCTTCTGAGCAGCTCTGTTATGAGATCATCCTGACTGAAGGCCAGTACTCAAGGAGCAGTTCCCACATGACTGATTATCTGATGATCTCATTGTTCTCTAGTTAGCTAATGACTGATCCCTGGCACAGATTGGTTGTTAAAGTTTTCCTGGTGGTACTAAGGTCATCAGAATATACATCTGTGGAAATAGTACTTATAAGTAGTAATTCAGTTTTCCATGAATGCTAAATAATTGCTTCATTTGCAACAAAATTTACATCTGTTGCCAGTAATTCAGCAGCAAGTGAACTGCTGCTTCTTACACTTTTGAAAAGGATGAGAAATGCAGATCAACAGAGTAGGAGAAAACTTCTGTTTGGGATTTAAAGGAGCTAAAAGGCTGACGTCATTTGTTGTCAACACCACTGTATGAAGTGTTTCCTTCTTTTTTGAGTTTTACTAGTGTGGAATATATGAACTGTAGACAGGAAGGTCACAGAAGGACAAGGACAAGCAGGGTGTGACCTCAGGTTCACTTGGGAAACCCCTGACGTCCTGCTCACCCACATGTAGAGATGGATATTTGAACAAGGCCCCTTGTGTGAATCTGACATCACAGAGCTGCTTGGAAGAACTTACTGTACATGTGAAGGTTAAGTCACTTGGTTCTTTCCAAAGAATTTTGATGATCAAATGTCACTTCTTTGGTTCCTTTACTTTTCAGCTTCGAAACTCAGAAATGCAAATGTTATATCTGATTGAAGTTATTTAAACATTGTTAGGTCAATGAGAAGACTTATAAACAGGTCTTACAAACTTAGAGTGGTTTCAGACGGTATGCAGACCCTTCAGGTTTGGCACACTTTGCAGTGTTGTAAATGTAATTTTAACTGGATAAAACTGTCACTTGCACATCATTTTACACTCAAAAACCGAAGTCAAACAAAGTCAAAATAAAACTGCTCTAAATATTTTGAGGGGAAGAGGCATACACAATTCTGAGTCACACTATAATTTGTCGTGATGAAAATGATGCAACTTGGACGAGCCTGTGATTTAAATTTTTCAGTGTCACTTTGAATAAAGCCATCCATGGGCTGATGTTTTGGCGTCCACTGACATTGTCATTTTCTTCTACACAAATGATACAATATAGTGTACATTACTAAGGATTTTCAACTTGAATAATTTGTTCACCAAGAACCAATGTGTGATTTAAGTGTTCCCCTTAATTTTTTGTGGATTTTACGTTTTTAGAAATGTTTGCATCAGAAATAAAATCAAAAACTGAAATCTCTCTGTTACAAAAGTATTTGGACCTTTTATGCAGTAGAACTACTTTGGCACCTTCCACTGTTCTTGAGTAATTGTTTACAAGCTTTTTGCACACCTGGATTTGAGCAGTTTATCCCATTCTTGCTGACAGATCCTTTCAAGTTCTGTCAGATTGGATGGGAAATGTTTGTGAATCACCATCCTCAGGTCTCTCCACAGATGTTCTCTGAGGTTTATGTCTGGGCTTTTGCTGGACCCCTGAAGGACAGTCAGAGACTTGTCCTGAAAACACATGTGTTTGTGCTTCATTCTTCAGTTCATTGTTGTGCTGAAAGGTGAAGTGTTTCCAGTCTTAGATCCTGTGTACTGCCACCACCATAGGAATGGTATTAGCAGGTGATGAGGTGTGCCTGGTGTTCTCCAGATCTGTCAAAAAAGTTCAGTTTGTCTCAGCAGAGTCAGTTTTCTCATTCTCTAAAGTTCTTTAAATGCCACGTTCAAACTCCAGTGGGTCTGCCATATGCTTTTTACTCAAAGTGGCTTCTGTCGAGCACCATAAAGGCCTGAGTGATGGCAAGATGCTGAGATGGTCATCCCTGTGATAGGTCCTCGAGGAGAAACTGGTGTTGGTTGTTCAAAATATCGTCTCTGTCACAAGGAAACGAATAGTTAAAAATACCTAAAAATGAAGATGACACATCACACTGAGGGAAAGGTGTAGTAATGCCATTATGTAGACCTACTCAGTGATTTGAGTGAAAATTTGACATGTCTTAAATTGACCAGTGTTATTTTGATATTAGGCCTCACAGGACTTTAAAAGAATACTTTAACTCAAATTTATCATGTTTTCCAGTACTTGTACATCTCCAATAGTTGCTTGCCAACTTCGCTTCAGACCAAAACCACAAATTGTCATTTCTTTCATTTCACCACCTACATTATGTTGACTAGTTATCCTGCTGGTAGGCAGAGTTTTGAACTTTGGAGACAGCCAGGCTATTAGTCATCCTGCTAAGCTAAGCTAACCACTTCCTGTCAGTAAATTTCCCAAAATTTTGAACTATTCTTTTAAAGTATAGCTGCGTCACTCCAAAAGTCATCTCCCGGTATAGTATATCATTATATACCCCACCACTAATCATGACCTTGTGGGACAGTAATGTGACAGATTACCAGCACTGCCAGCATCACCACAGGACGGGTGATGTTCTTCTTCAACTCTTACGCCACAAATACTGAATAATTCATTGCATGATGATTCGTTCTGCAGTGCTGTTGAAAAGGTGGTGTGTGTGTGTGTGTGTGTGTGTGTGTGTGTGTGTGAGTGTGAGTGTGAGTGAGTGATAGATAGCCCTGAGGATGGTGGATCCTGTTCGCCTACAGTCCCTTCACAGGCATTATCAACTATCCACACCATGATTTCTTCTGTGCCCACAATCCAAAAATACACAGCTAAAATTGTAAACACTATATGTAGAGTGTCTAAAGAGGTGGGAGGAAAATAGCGTTCTGTAATCAGCTGCGTGCAGTGCTGTTTATGTGAAATGTGGTTTACAGGCTATATTGTAGGCCTTCTCACAGCTAGTTAGAAACAAGAAATAAACCATAAATTTGCCACTAACACCGACAGCTAGTGTAGGAGTGCAGATAGCCATCGGGCTTGGAGGAGACAAGAGGGAGAAATGTGGAGGAAGAAGGTTGAAGCAAACACAGCGTGACACAGGGTCTCCTGTTTGTGTTGCCTGTTCAAACAGCTACAGTGATTGATGGTGCTGGCCACATGCAACACACAGTAGTAAAGAGGGAGCTGCGTGTGCACCCGAGCATAGACACATGGGCGGATGAAAGAGAGCTAGATAAAACTAAATCATATTTTAGAGATGAGAAAAGCAGAAAACGAAGCGCTAAAAAGTGAGAAGGTCAAACTCAAAAGGAGGATATAAAAAAAAAAAACCTAGAAAGAAAAGGAACCTTGAAAGTGAGGAGATTAAAGAATTAATGGGACAGCAAGCGAAATACAAGTAAGTGCTGTAAAGACTTTGTCATACACAGATGGTCACTCTGTGTATTTTGGAGAGGCTGCTGAACAAGCACCTCATCCATACACATACTCTCGCAGATGGACTGCAAAGAGAGGAGGCAACCTGCAAACTGATTTTTGATATTTCAGACTGGCTCAGTGCCAGAGGAGCTGTGCTTGGTACCAGTGTTTCCTTCTCCTTCACTGCAGGAAGAAGATAAAGACTTGCCTCATTTTTCTTAATTCAGATGCTGCATTTTTCTCCAATTATGACAGCAAGCAAAAAAAATTCACATTTGGTTTTTCTTTTTTCTAAACATGCAAAAATACACAGAGTGTGTTCAGGTAAGCCAGAAAATGAAGACATCCTCCACTGGTAAAGGGGAAGAAGACATATCTCCCCTGTGGGTGTGCAGACTAGATCATATTTTAATATTAAATTGCAGCTCATAAAAATGATTAAGATTTTATCCAAACTGCCTTTGTCAAAGCTATTCTAACATTCACTGACTCTATTTTCTTAGTAGCACCAGGAACATTTAACCAACAACATCCCTCCACTATAATTATCTAAAAAATTCAATAACTTTATCTCGTGGTGAGTTTTATGTGGTTTACCATGATTACAGCACCAAAACTTAGGTTGCCACACCAGCATCTGCCTTAAATTCTGTCACACAAATAGGGCGTCACGATGTGTGTTGTGGCTGTGTTGATTAGCTACTGCAGTCAGGGACTAATTTCTTCCAGTGTTCCCCAAAGCTTATGTGTTGTTTTAATTTTATTGTTTATTGGGAAAATGGCTGAGCTGGTAAAAATGGAAAAAAAAAAATTACTTAATTTTTCCTCCTCTGTTGAGCTACTGTTTTGGCATTTAGAGCGTCTACACAGAAGACTGGACCTATGGTCTCTGTGGCCTGTGTTTCTGGCACATACCTGACTGTACTGTAGATAATATGCGTAATATATTTTTCTTGTGTACTGCACTCAGTTATTAGGAACAGGTATTCAGGAAATTCTTCGCTTTACTCTTAAATATTTCATCTGAGAGCAGGAGAATACTGGGCCATAGTTTTCAGAGGAGGTTTCTCTGGCCTCAGGTTTCAAAGCTGGCAGTCTGATCAGAGCACAGAGGGTTTATGAGCCTTGGCACTAAGAGCAGCACTAGGCTTTGAGGACCCAGATTAACTTGCACAGTAGTTAAATAAACACACATCCACGCATGGCCGCATGAATGGACGTTTCATCACCGCTTGCTACGTTTCCGTGATCGTAATGACTCACACCCACTGCACTCCATGATGCAATTAAAAATAACAGTGAAAACACAAAAACATATGTGAAATATATTGTATATGTATATCCTTGAACTCCCCTAAATAACCTCATGTCTTCACTTTTGGAGCTTTTTCCATTATTTATTTTCTCAAGATTTGATTTATATGTTTTTCAGTTGTTAGTAGGTTTCTGTGTTCACAGATTAGGCTCAGCATTGTCACTTCAGTCCCAGTCAAATTACTTTAAGACCAAATTCGTCTGACCCAGCATATGAGTCTGTGACAGAGTGACTTTTAGTCAGTGTTGACTTTTAGACAACTGCAGGTTTGAAGTGAGGTAAACCCTTATTGTGGCAAGTTATGCTAGAACAGCATATGCAGGGTTTACACACTGGGAACCCTGGGCACCTCGGTTATAAGAGCTTTATTATTTAGACCTCTGCCAGGCAGAGATCAGGTTGGAAAATACACAGGATCCCCGGCGCCAAGTCCTTTGCACTTGGAAAATCTGCCACAGAAGCGTCCAAGCGTAGGGCCTGGATTTAATCACCCATTGCTGCATTTGTCGTCAGTTTGAAAAAAGAAAGCTACAATCAGTCTACATCAGTGTGACCCTCAGCCCTTCCACCGGCAGTATTAAAACAACACGTTCTCTAATATGTGAGTAAGTCTGGGGAACAACTTCAGAAATTACTTATATCTGTTTGTATAATGTGCAAAAATGAGTTCAGTCTGTCACAGAAACTTGCTCCTTACTGTCCTTACTGATAATATACATTTCGGAACAATTTCATAATCACATTATTATTTATAGTGTATGTGGTGAATGTATTTTGCTACAGAAAATAGATTACACACTGAAAGTTCATCAGGTATCATTTGGTCTAATACTGTTATCTGTAATGAATGCAGGTTAAGACTTTTTGCTATGTTTAACCCAGGGTTTGAATCCAGTGAACCAGAAGGACGTGCAATGGTGGGACTGACCTTTCAGTCCCAGTGGATCTGTCAATGTTCCCATTTGCTGTTGGACAAATCCAATAGGTGAGCACTTACTCAGAGCCAAAGTGCTGTTCAGTGCACAGAGATCCTGGATAACTCATATCATCGAGTTCAGTATAATTGGTGATAGTGTATTAAACAGTCAGTAAATGGAATGAAGCCATTTCTGTTGCAGCGATGGAAACATGAACATACACGTGATATCATCCAAAAAGTCAGTTCCTTCACTTTTTCAGGTGGTAAAATTTAGACATTTGTCTACAGTGCCAACACCTTACATACACACCAAGCAACTGACATACAATAAACACAAAAAATACCTCACCTCTGTGAAAGCCATTTAAGCTGGAACACCTGCATACACCAGCGTACTTTACTAATCAATCAAATTGAATCAATTAAATTAATTCAATATAAAAAATAAAAAAAACAGTCAAACGTTTGAGAAAAAAATTTAGGCCTGAAAAATGAAATGATCTAAATGACATCAAAAACTATCCAATTTCTTATTGTGTCAGACAGTTTAAGCAATGTCTCCAGAATGTTTTTGGTGACTATAATGTTACAGCAGCTATAAAAGCATCAAAGGTCAAAACAATAAAAATGAGGTCAATGTTATAATGAACCAGAATTATGATTTAAGGAAATATTGTCTCATATCTAACGGTGATAATAATTAGATCTCATTTTTCTTTTTATATACAGTATAACTACGTCATGCTACAGTCTTCCAAAGCACAACTGGACACCAACAACCACCGTGTGTTCAAAGAAAGTCTGTGCTTAGACAAATAGTGTTAAGATCAATCATCTGCCATCGATATAAAAATTTAGTGCCCATCACCTCAATGTCCACTTTGATCCATCAAACTGGTTCTGAGATCACGAGAAAAATGAATTCTTCAACTGACAATCATCATTTGGATGAAGATGTTAGAAAGTTAGGGCAGAGAAAGTTGTATCCAAAACACACCCTGTTTGTGATTCACCAAACAAACACAGCTGCTGTTGGCTGATAGCGTCCAGGCAGCCATCCAGCCTTAACACTGCTGCACCACTGAGAACACATACAAATACATTTGCTTCTCTGAACTTTTCCCATGACATTTTAAGGCCCAATAATTATGAAAATCACTGTATTAAAGATATATTTACATGCAATCAAATGGTTTGACTGACAGCATTTTGTATTATATATTTTCTACTGGTACCCATATAAATAAATCTGCACATAGCCGTCCATGTTTTATGTTTACATATGTGCCATTCAAAAACTAATACCAAAAAAATAAATTACATAAATTAGGCTATTGTTGTTGTTGCCTCAAAGTTTTACCAACTTGTTAGCGTGCCTATTGAAAATATTAACTTTGAAAGTGATAACAGGTCCTTGGCTCATTGTTTTGTTTTTTTGGCAAACTTAACCAGCTGACAGCTCAGTGGAGGATTTAGCAGTTAAGAGAAGGATATTTTGTTCAGGAGGTGGCGGAGACCAAAGCAGTGGAAAAAGCACGGTGAATGTTTTCGGCTTGGTGTGTCACATATTTCCTGTTTCATGCTTTTATTTCATTGTTACATTTCCGTGCCTCCCGTTTCAGGTCCTGCCTCATGACATTGCTGCTGGCCACTCCCCTGCACACCTGCTGCTCATCATCTACAGCCCTCTACTCAGCGTGTCAAGACCTTCATCAAAATACGTCTTGGTGTTCATCTTTTCTGCTGTTTTCAGGTTTTTGCCTTTTTTGTTTTTTTTTTTGGCTCTCTTGCTGTCAATTTCTGGAAATTTGAACTTTTCTAAACTAGAGGATTTATCTGATCTTCCAGCTGAAAGACAGCCTTGCTGTCTGCTTTGACTTTGCATTGTTTGGTCTACTCCCTGCTAGGGATAAATTCCAGGAAGGAATAATCTCAGTCCTGTTTTGTGACAAAGCCCTTTATTGGATATTTTTGCTTGTTAGTACTTACTGCATGCCAAGAATTGTCTCTATCTTTGATTAGTTTGAGATTAACTCTCAAAGGGCTTACTGTTTTGTGTTAGCACTTGTGTCTTATACTTTGAACTCTTTGCCTGCTAAATATTTGTCAGGTAGTTTGACCCAAAATCCCATCAGGCAGGTGTTTGCAAACACACTGACCATATAAACTATATATACGAGTGTTGTGTTTACAGTTTGCAACACTGCCCTAGTGGCCAAAACCCTATCAATGCAGGTTTAAAAAGAAATTCATTGTATTGTTTCAATAGGTAAATAAAAAGTGATGTATCTCTTACTAATTTAGCAAGTCATCACTATAATGACACTGTCATAACCCCCTGCTAATTTGTTTCTTGCGTAACAAGAATGTAAATCTAGAATGAAGATTTACTTAACAAACCCTTTAAGGCACCTGCTCTTATCGTCCATGGTGAACAAATTTTGTCTTCTTTGATTTACTCTGCTGTTGAATCATTCTCTGGCCTTGTCAGGCTGAACTTGATCCAAAGTCCTCTGACTAGCTCTCATTTGTTCATTTCACTATTGGACAAAACAGGTGTGTGAGTCACCACACAGATCCCTTATTTGACGCATCAGCTGCCTGTATGTTTGCCTTTTTGCCCCTCTGGCTGAATATCGTGTAAACTCTACATGTTTGGATTTTAGTGAGGTTTAAAAAAAAAAAAAAAAAAAAAAAAAGTCATTCCTCTGGAAACAGTCCCTTGGCAAGTGAAGGTCAACTGTGAATGTGATCACTGAGAGTGAAAAGGGAAGTTACATCAGCCCTGCAAAAGACAGCTTAGTGAATTATGATCATCATAGTCAAGACTTCCACAAAGTCCAATGAATGTGTAGCAACAGCAAGAGCTGGCTTTGGCTTGGTAGAGTCAACTACCGAACCCACTGCCTCTAAGGCCTTGGATTTACTTTAGGAATTTATCAAAATAGACATATTCCTAACACACCCAGTGTGCAGCTAGCTAGCTAGTGTGCACAGTGGAATCTGTGTTTCACTTAACAGCATTATATTTGTGCCAGTGGAGGATTTTGTTCTTGTGTGTGAGTATATATGTGTGTCTGCATACACTGTAAAACATCAAACAGAAATTCGGTAGAATTGACTTAATATTTTTTTTTTTTTGCACTGGCTTAACATAAACTTGGTTTCAAGTTGTTTTTTCTTGGCATAGCTTTATTTTCAGACTGGTTTAGAACTGGGTGGTTCTGACTTGATGTTGAATTAAAATGATGAGTTGAATGAATGAACTCCTAAGAGTTTACTCCGCTCATTTAAAACTAGTATATTAGCAGACTTCCCAATATGCAACTCTTCTTTTTAACACTCAGAAGAATCATAATACGTGTTAATACGTTAATGCGTGTTAAATGAATTCCTATTTTTCATAACCAAAAAAATCCTAGTCATGATGTGCTGATGCTGCTACAAAACAGCCTTATCATCTGCAACTTAAAATTTTTCATATCGGTTACTGATTCTTTTAAACTGTCTGTAATCGCTGTTAAACAGTCAGTTCAGTTTGTTTTCAAAACTCGTAAAAATGAATAGGAGCTGTGTAACCTAAGTTCATCTCACTTACATTATAAGAAAAGTTTTC
Source organism: Mastacembelus armatus (assembly GCF_900324485.2). Taxonomy (NCBI): domain Eukaryota; kingdom Metazoa; phylum Chordata; class Actinopteri; order Synbranchiformes; family Mastacembelidae; genus Mastacembelus; species Mastacembelus armatus. Next base: position 12,846,933 of record NC_046656.1, read on the forward strand.
TTTCTAAGCTGAACAAAACTTAAAATTGTTTACAGTGTACCACTAAATACAGAATAAGAGTTCACAGGCTCCTGGCAGCTAAAAGACTATTAAAGTCAATTTTTTGAGGCTTTATGTCCCCTTTATCCCAGTTTACACTTGGCCTCAATGTAAGGGAAGTTACTAAAGTTATTATTTTAGTCCAACACTGTAATTATCCCTTGCTTTTGTCTTGGCCTTTTTGTATTCCTTTCAAAACATCAGTCACCACACAAAAATGTGAAGTGATGCAACAGATATCCTTCTTAGAGAAATACAGGCTGATGATGCATCACATATAGGTGGTGGTTGTGGTTTTCTCCCCACTCACTGCTGAGCTCGCTAAAAGCAAAACTAAACTTAATCACCAAATAAAATGAAGTTTTAATGAGCCATGAATTGAGCTGCGGTTACTCCATCAGCAAATAGCAAAACGATACAGTAGAAACAGGACAAAGGCCTCACAATGATGGTACTGGCCTGGCTATGACAAACACTTTCAAATTTCAGTGTCTTCCTCAAGGAGGCTTTCACATATGGCCAAGCCTGGCAACGAATCCAACCTAAACCCTAAATGAATTGATGACCTGATCTGCATTGTGAATCACAGCCAAAAACACTACCGCTCTATGAGTTGCAATATGTAGAAGTGAAAAAAGCTGTGTTATATTAAACACATAAGGTAAAGGGATACTATAGAAATATATAGCACATAAAAGGGAATAAGGGAAAAGAGCAGATATGCCAAATAAAAAAAAAAAGATAAAATATGGCTATATCTTTGCTGTACAGTACAATGGATATATAATATATATATTGATGGAAAGGGTAGATTGTTTTGGTTTAATGTTGATATAAAGTATCAGGATTGAGAGTCGCTAGTGCTTATATTGCCAATTTGTTTCTAAAACCCTGCATTATGGAGTGGCTGCTACTTGCACTGAGTTCTGGTGTCTGTTTTCGCAACTGCACAAGAAAAACATTGAGCTGCCATGATCTCTCACTCTACTCTCCACATCAATCCCCATTGTGGACTGATGAAGCCTTTTTCACTCCATATGACTCTTATTAGATTGATATGAAAACCCAACTTCATCTCTATTCTCATGGTCGAGAGCCATTCTCACTGTGTGATTTTCATCCTCTCGTCTGTAGTCTTTGCTGCCTCAAATCAGTCCCTGACCAGCAGGCCACAAAAAGACGTATTTATTTTGGATGTACAGTATAGTGGGTTTGCACAACCCTGAAGTTCAAATGAATTTTTCATAGTTACAGTGTGACACCTGGATCTGATTTTTGTCTGCAATTGCAGCAGTAAATGGAGATTTTTGTAGGCCATTTACATTCAAACCGTTGACCTTTTCTTCTAGGTCAGAATTACAATTACATTAGAGCATACTAACAATGAAGGAATTACATCATGTGCATTTGGTTCGCACAGAACTGCTGTAAAACCAAATGACCTGCAGTTCATCTGAAGTCTTTGTTGTATTGGGAGCTGCTCAAGGAGCCATTGGGAGGGAGGTTTCAGGATAAGGTGTCCTTGCACTGTCAACACTTTCAGAAATCAAAGCCTTCTTTTCCCTTCCTGTGTGGAAACGCTCTCATGTTTTCAATTTCCCAGCAAGGGGTGCACTTTTGACTCTTTTTCACAATACTTTTCACACTAAAACGCCTCTAATGTAGAAGCCTCATGTGGTTTGGTAAAATCTGCAGAGCTGCTGACATGTGCACCAGCTTTAGCTTTCACAGCTATCGTCATCCCGCCATTGCTGGTTTTTAGAAGCTGCAGTGAAAGACCACTGTGTTCATCTCTGTGGTATGTTATGACAATTTGAGGTAATTTTGTCAGCCAAAATATAAACTTACAGTAAAATATACAGTTATTAGTAAATGTATAACGCGGTTGCTTTTGAATGAGTTGGTTTTCATTGTTGAGATCAGATCCTCTGTAGTGAAGTGTGTAAACTTTTAGGTATCAACCCTAAAAATAATAATTAGTAGTAGTAGTAGTAGAATTACTGGTGATTGATTGATAAATAGGTGATTCTAGAATAAAATAGAGGCTTGTTGGTTTGCGAAAGTCTTTATATTTATTTATGATATTTAGTAAGGGAACATTTTTTTCTACATTGCAGTTCCACCAAATTTACTCTGGGAACGTTTCAGTATGACATCATGGCATCTGTATTTGTCCAGTAATCTGCAAGAATAGAACCATAACCACTAAGCCTCACATGGACATAGAAATAGAAAGCATGTCACCAAAAGTTGTTCTGTTTAATTTAATAATTTGTTAAACAAACACTGTGCTGGGAATAATCAAACATACAGGTTTTGTGATGTCAGCATGCTTCATTTTTCTTCACATACCGTACTGAACTTGTACCCAAAGAGACAGCAGGACGTCACCAAGTGGGTTTTTCCTCATCCAAAGCATGAGATTAGTCACAGTCAGTGGTTCCTTCATTAGCAAATATTAATGTGTCCGATACTGAGTTGATTTTCTTCACCACACACTGCGTGATCTACCCACATGTATTACACACTAATCTAATATCTAATCTGCAGAGCTTCACACGGACCAAGTGGATGCGTGGCAGCAGGGTGACATGTTAAGGCTGATGCTGACCAGTAGAAGTTGCATTTATATCCATACCAGATGGGGTCGAGCCAGGCGATGCAGACTTCATGGCTGTCGACTTCAACGACATGCAATTTGCAGGTGAGACATTTCAGGATGAAAATGATGGATGTGTTTTCCCCACAGATGCTAAATCTGACACAGCATTTAAAAAATGACTGAACAAAGCTCTACAGATCCAGATGGAATCACAACATTCCTCTAGAGGCTGTAATATTTCACTACACTTTTAGAAGCTAGCTAGCATTTTGTTTTTGCTTGTAGGCTGATAGTGTCACCTCTCACCTTGATGGATGTCAGAAAAAACAACCAGAGAAGGATGTATAGAGGATGCAAATGATTAAAAAGGTTTATGTGAGGAGAAGGTGATTCTGAAAGGTGACTCCGTGTGTGTGGTCTCCCCCTATCAGATGCCCTACAGGGAGACATGCACACACTATGTTGATATTGAAAAGCCTTGGATGTTTGTTTAAAGTGAGTAATTGATACTTGCCACTGGAAGAATTTCCCCTAATTTGGCACAGAGTGTGAGAACAAGGAGAGTCCAGTTTGCCATGTCTGCCTGCTGTCGGCATGTGTTATGCTACGGGAAGCACACTGGCCCTGGTCCCCCTTGTTCTTCTGAGTTCACTGCAATGGCAGCACTAGACCACACATACTGCCACTTTTATGGTTTTCGGCTGAAGATTCCTACTGTCGCTGCCAAATTGCCTATTATTGAAACTTTCAATAAACAAGCAAAGAAATGCAATGCCTTTGTTTGGTTTGGAACAACAGTTAAAACACTTTAAGACCAGTTTTTAGTATACTAAAGAGTGAACTATTTGAGGAGAGCGCAGACATCTCAAATTGAAAATATGAGCTCTTACTGGAAGGCCCTGGAAGATTAGCAGCATTCTCACAGAACACTCCTTAACTGAATTACTTTCTGAGTTCATCTTCTGAATTTCTTTGAATTATTTGAGTTACTGCTACGACTCCTCCAGAGAGAAAGTGTCTTCCCTGCCTCATGAAAATTTGTTGATCACTGCTCCATTTAAGGAAAAGCTGAAGTGGTCATGGCTTTTTTGATCTCAGCCTTTTTGACACCTTGAAACGCGACATGAAAAAGTGCACCAAAGAGGCTTACCCACAGCGGGATTCCGCCTCAGCTGTTATCTTTGCCAGCATGGCGGTGCTTCAGAAAAGAGAGGATCTTTGCACTTTGTTTTGATTGCCGCTACTTACACCGCCAGCATCTCCTCTCATGCGCAAAATGGTGCTTGAATATCGTTTTGAACATTTCATTCTTCTCCTTTCAGCTGCCCTCATTCTTGTCTCAGTACAAAGTGTGGGCCCTAATCCTTTAATGAATGTCTTCTTCGGGGGCTTCACATGACAGCACATTCCAACCCCGGGAGAGTGAACAGCTGGATGATGGCAGCAAAGGGGCTTTTATTTTATCTCGTATTGTCAGGCCTTCATGTTTGCAAAGCACAATTTATCTTCATATATATCAGGGATGACAGCTGAAGTGAGATTAATGGAGATGCAAACTGAAGCCTCACAGACAAGCAAAAAAGACAAAATCAAATCACTGAGCGGACAGACGTTTAGCAACTCATGTCATTTCTGAATATTTAAACTTACCCTGGAAACTTCCTCTTAGTGTTTTTGTGGTTCTGTATGACTTACAAGATGTCTGACGGGTTCATATTAGAGTGGACAGGCCTTTGTTTGAAATTTTGGTTTGATTAATGCAGGCTGAGGTGGAAAAAAGTACCACATATTTTATTCAAGTAGAATAATTGCTTCAGCAGATATATTGACAAAGGGCAGAAGTAATTGCCTAGAACAGAGCTGCAGTAATTCCATTCTAGGACTCTACAATATTTCGATGCATCATTATCAGCTCAAAGTTTGGGAATGTTATTAATCTAGTCAATATTAATCCAGAATAAATTCAGATGTCGGATTTGACTATACTCAGTATCCTAAAAATACAAACTATAACAATATAGAATACAGCACAGCAGAACTATTCACATGGCAAGCATAGGTATTTCCTCCTAAAACATGAAGCAGTGACTTACTGTGAGCAGCTACACTGAGTCCTGGTGTGATCGTCTTTCCACCGCGGCATCAAACCAAGATTTTTATGTTCCTTCCCTACAATGCAGGTGCAAAAACAAACAACAGTTGCCATAACCATCAGGGAGGATGTACTTTCCACATTCTTCTCGTTCTTCTGAACAGAGCAACCCTAAAATTAGTGGTCCTCGAGGTCATCTAATCTCTGAAAACCAGCTATTACCTTTCCAAATCCCAGCTCCCTTTCCTGAACTATATTCTGTCTTTGTCATCCATACAATATGTGTCCTTGTGTCTGTAAAACTCTGTTGCTGCTTGATGTTTCAGATTTCTGTTGAGCTGGACACAAGGATGAAGCTGCAATTAGTTACATCACCCTCATAGACTAAAGAGGCCAGAAAATTGTCCCCTCACTGCAAAATTTCAGCCCAATAATAGTTCCCAAGGGAGTGTTAGTGACGCCAAATAATGCAATCATAGATTCACAGAGTCCAGAGGGCATCAGTTCTGTGTTTGTCCAGATTCGGTTGTAGATAAGACGGTGGGAAATTCGTTGTGTATGGATGATGTTAATATAAAGCCCATTGTTTAATAACACCTCATCAGAAAGACAAGAGTCTCAGTACATCAAAACAATGAGGACTGTAAGAGTTGGCTGCAGGAGCTGTGGTTCAGTAATTCACTGAACATGGACATCTGTGCAACAGATAATTTAACAACCTATCAAACATATGAAGAACATCTGTAATGAAACCTGCTAAGGTAATGCATTCCCAGATCATTTAATCATAATTTTAGTTGATGGCGACATAATTATACTTAAGGGTTTAGTACACTTGAAATGAACTGGGTCAGACACTGTGTCATCATGAAGTCTAGAGGCAGTGTACTGTACTTTGGACAGTCCCTGTCTGAAGAAATTCATGGGATTGGGCTTAAATGTACACATGAAAAGTGGGAGTCAAACTAAAATCTTAATCGCAGTATTTCACTCAAAGCAAACATAGCCTTTAATTTGACAGAAAAATCGCATGAGTTATGAATTTATTACTTGACGTATCATAGATTCTACTGTTTCTGGGTCATATGCAACCCATTCACAGAGAAGCATTTTATTACCGTTTCTAAAGACATTAATCAGCAGATACATCATTAAAAGCTATAAGCCATCTGTGAGAATTCCCAATTAATTGGATATTATGGACCCAGTTCAAACCCAATGGCATTGCAAAGCCTTAAATTGCGGAATAATAAAGAGAGGAGCAAACAGGAGTAACTAAATTTCTTTATTCTAGATTAACCTCCTGATATCAGGAAGTCCTGCTTCCATCCTCCTCAGCATTCCTTTTTGCTGATAACTCCCAGATGACTGCTAGCACCTGTGAGTCCACCAATTCACCATTAAATAGGCCCAGGGAGTAATTGTCATGCTGCCAATGCTTTATAATACTCACTGACAGATGTGGTGAATACCGCTGTGATGTGCTTGTGTTTACTGACTCTTGGAAGAGCTATTATCAAAGTCTTTTGGCTTTTCAACCAAGTTGGAGTGAGATTTCTTTGCTGTTTTAAATACACATATCTCACAATATACTACTGTAGTACAATATAGTACTGAGTCTTTGCTATTTCCACAAAAAGTCCTGCACAAATTTTACAGTATGTTCCACCTGCACTCTTGGCTTGGTAAAATGTAAATATTGGCTGTGGGAGCAGTGAATAGCATTTAATTTGAACCATTGATTCTCAGACGCACGTTGGATCCAAACTGGCTAGACATTAAACTCCTACAGCTTCTGTAAAAGTCAATGGTTTGATCGTGCTCTATCAAAAAATATTGTATGGCTGCAGACATACCTCAGCATGTAATTGCAGTAAAATGATAATGGACAGAGCAGAAGTACACATTCCGTCTCTTTCGTTATCAATCTGTCATCCACCTCATTGTCCTCTAGCTCAGCTATGTCTTTACCAGTTAACCATGCAGCCATTTTTCCTCCAGCGAATAATCGCTTTACATTTACTGTGTGGTATCTTAGAGGCTCTTGAGACTGACAAAGGCACTGCAATCTCATGGAAACTTGCTGATGAAGCCAATGTGGAGGAGAGAGTTAGAGAGAAAGAGATATAAAGACAATTTTATGGCTCATCAGGGGAAATTGCCTGTAGTAAGACATTTTAAAAACCCTGTCTTCTAAGCTTATACCCCTGGTCTACAATGACCAGTTATTCCAAGAGCAGTGTATAACTTTATAGCTCATAGGCTATAAAGACATTTAAGTTTAAAGGCCAGGCATGTGTAACACAGACATGAAGCTGCTGCAGAACTGTGAGGCCTAAGTATTATGATCGATTTTTCGGTCTGATCCTGATCGTATCAGCAGTGGTGCTAGAGACAAACAACCCTCTGGTATAGTGCTGTGAAATGAAAAAGTTCTTTGGTCTGACGCTCACGATAAGATATGAGTCAACACATGAGCATGAGTTCTTATTGATGTAATGTTACTGAAAATATATTATCTCCTCCTTCAGCCAAGGCAATCTCATCGCTTGGGCCAATGTTTTCTTTGCTTCTCAGGCTTGCTTCCAACATAATGTATCTGATGCCAGAGGGTTACTAGGCAGGCATCTTAATTACCTTCTATAATGGCATTCATTCTTGAGAAGAGACAGGGAAAGCATCATAGCAAAAAGCTCATGTCTCCTGCAACTTCTCCATGTGGCATGAAGTTGAACCAGTGTGTTTTTCGGTGTGTTCGTGGTTAGGGCCATGATCCTGCAGCTTCCTGGACTGAAACTGTATCTTTACAGACCGAGCCACAATAATGACCTTTCCCACTGAGCATTTTCTGAGGTCTCTACACTCCTGCAGGGACACCAACATTAAACTGGAAAATTAACAATAGGAAGATTAGTTTTCCTTGGAATTAATTTCTGTGGCATTTTTATGGGCACTTACATTGGGGTATCGGGTCACAGTTAGTAAAACTCAAAGGTTAGTGTGGCAGTCTCAGAGGGGTCTTTAGTGAGTGGGGAAAAAATGACATATTCTTTAGAAATGGAAAGTTGTTAGAACATTGTGCAGATTCTTGATGTTGTTTGTTTTTTTCATGAGGTTTGCCTCAAAATAGCTTTCTCTAACTTGACTCTGAAGTTGTATTTCCATTTGCATTTGAGGCATTGATGTTGTAATTCTATCTACCACAACTTGAAATGAGCAGAATAAGTTTAAAATTGTAGTTCTAGATATATAACATATGACTTGTCCCAAGAGTGAATGTCAGTGTAAGTAAGAAGGTAAAACATGTGGGACATATATTAGGATGGCATGGACATCGGATGGTAGAATGCCAAATATTTTAGCAGACTAAGCTATATATCTGTAGATATTTTATTTATTATGAACAACCCTTAGAGGGCTTGCAAAGGCTGACACATGTTTTTTGGAACTACAAATCCCTGTATGCACTGGGAGATTTAACCAGGAAACATGATGTAGTAATGAAGTCAGTTCATCAGCTGAGGCCTACAACATGTGGCCTCACTTTTTGTGGACCATTAAAATGTATGTTGATTTAGCGTTTAGCAGTTCTTGTCTGCAGTGTACCCTTAATGTGTACAGACAACTATCAGTGGATTTGGTTGATACTGAAAAACACTTTGAAAAGTGAAAAAGAAGAGTCTGGAGATATACTGACCAGCTTTTGTCTGTCATTTCCCCGCAGGTTTATGGATTTTCAATCAATGGACATCAGAGATAATGATATCTTCAGAAAGTGTAAGTCACTGTAATTTTTATAATTTGTGTATCGTGGCTTTATGAGTCATCACTCCAAGAAATGTTTGGTGCACCAAATCTGGGCACAAAACTGCATTAATTGGCTTTATGAAGTCTGTGTCAGATCCACTGCTGTAACTTCAGCTGTTGACATTATCAGTAAGTGAACCAATAACTTTCTGCCATTTTTAAAATGTGTCTGTGTCAGACACAAACCTCCCTCAGTACCATGACCTCTTTTCAACTCTTCTCATGCTGAAAACCTTTGACATAGTTTGTCAAATAATATAATTTCACACTATATACTGCCACTGGTTGTAATTTAATGTTATGTCCTTTTGTGAGGCACTTTTATGGGTCTAGATCATTAAACCTGTGCATGCATGTTCTTGCCAAAGCCTGTTAGAAGCTCCTAACCCACCCATAGGTGCTACCCTGGGCTTAATAAGCTGCACATTATTTTTGCTAAAGCTACAGGTGGTAAAATAGTTCATTGGAAAGATATATCTTAATCAAAAAGATTCCTGTCTAATGAAAGACCTTAAAGCAAGTAGTTACTTAGGATCCTCTCATTTTAACTGATTGCTTTATTAACGTTGTTGCTGGTCTGTAGTTTTATTTTAGCTGTATTTAGCTCACTACTTCTACTTATTTTACAACTTGAGTACAGCTAGATACATGCTTCGATTTTTAAAAGACAGGATACTTGTATTATTGCAGAGTGGATGAAGAGATTAGGAAAGTGGAGACAGAAGAGAAAAAGCAATTCAGGGTGAAGAAAGTAATTCAATAGTGATGAAAGTAAAGACATTCAAATGATGATGAAAGAGATGAAGGAAGAAAAGAGAAAAGAAAGAAATCTCAGAACACAAGACAAATCTGCTAGAAAATAACCGTTTTTAATACAAGGACAAACAAAAACAACTATGCTAAATGTACATTTTGCAACAGTATTGATGCAGTTGTGACAGTTTCAGGTCTTAAAAACACAAACTGCTGCTTTAAAAGGTTACGTTTCAAAGATGAAATCCACTCTTCAACTAGAAAGAAGGAAATGAGTCCCATATAACTCACAGCATCAAACTTACATCATTAGTGATACCACTGCCTCTGACTGCTCTGGCTTCCCATTTCAGATTTAAATTTATGATTCTAATACCTTTTTTTTTGTTAGTAATATTTTCTAAAAAGCCCCCTATGTTTTCCAGGTAATGGCCATGAGCTTAAGATTAACATCTGATCTGGCTTCAGCCAAAAGAATCCTAACACAAGTCTGTTGTAAATCTGTTCTCCAACCACATCTGTAGATATACTTGATCATAATAGACAGGCTTCAATGGATCTACCATATGAGGCTAACCAACAACATACCTGAACAACCTCCAAATTTCCCTGGTGTCTATTTTTAACTCTAGATCTTGCTGGATGTGCTTTTGCAAAAAGTAAGTTTTGGAACATATGGTACATTTTCTAATTAGGATCACAAGAACAGTTTTCAAATGTAAGCACTAACAGGACATTTTGTCTTTTGTTAGAAATGAAGTTATTTTCATATTTTGGTGTCTGCTTTAAGCAAACCTTATTTCTCTGTATAAAAGTTCAGATGGAAAGAAACAATGCATTAAAATTTCAGACACTGAGTGAAGGGTTTTATGTTACATTGAGGAGGAAAATGGGTTATTCTTCAAGGTTTGTCAAAGCAATACATTAATAATGTGTCCTGCCACATAATCCTATACAGTTGATTTTCATATACAATAACAGATCTCCTCTGAAGATGAAAGCTGGACATAATATTGAATTCCTTTCCCCTTTCTTTGTTGTAATTTCTTGGCATTAAAGTGATTAAATTGGCAACTGCATGGCTGAGTTCACGTAACCACCTTTAAGTGAAAGCATCCAAAAGGCTGACAATCCAAGAAAGCTAACTGAGAAGCTCAAACAAGAAGCAGTGCTGAAATGTAAAAAAAAAAGGCTTTTTGCCCTCCTTAAAAAAGACAGGACAAAAAAAGTCTTGTTTCCACCTTCATTCTTATAAATTAGAACCAGATGAGGCCACGCACCCCTGATCCCCTGAGGTAAGACAGCTCTGCTCACAGTGAGCAGCTACATGCTCCTGAGAGCCCAGTGACACAGCTAGACAAACTCCAGGGGCCGTAATTCTGGGCAGAGATAAACCTGCACCGCCACTTTCGCTGTCTCTCAGGCAGAGCTGGGCCACAGCTTTGCCAGATTATGTTTTTTTTTTTTTTATCCAGTTTTCTCAGCAGCTTTGGCACCGTGCACAATAATTGTCAGTGTCTCAGTCTGAAGTTATGATCTTTATGTGGGATCCACTCCCAGTTGCGTTGGAATAGCTGTGATTGATCAGTGCTGAGGGGCTACGATTATGTAAGACAGTGGTTATATTTTCTTTGATATTTTAGCTCGTATTAGGACGATGACACATTTTTGACTCAAATGTATCAGTAAAACCGCAACATGTTTGCATCTGATTGCCTCCCAAGCACAGCAGGCTTTGTGTGAGGCCTCACATTTTTGAAGAGAAGCTGCCGTGGGATTCATTTTTCGAATAAATCTCATAAATGTTGTTTGGTAGCAATGGTAAGTCAGCTATGAGCGAAAGAGAAGATGCCTGAATCTCACAGCCACCCAGCATGTATGGGACCCCTACCACTGCTGGGAAATTCAATTCAGATTCTGTTTACTTTCCATCTCATGTGTGTGGTTGGGTGTGGTGAAAAGCCTGGATTTCATAGCATTCATTTGCCTTTACATCTTTAGAGTAAAGAGTTAAAATAAATCTTTACTGTTCTTCTTTTAGAAGGGCTTTGGGGCCATAATTCATGAAATAACTGATTTAAGCTCTCCAGTCATCTCAAACGATCACTTTTAACATCAGGCATGAGGTCTATTTTTACTGTATACTAAGTTTGTCATTTTCTTGGTGTTTGATGGTTGACCTGCTGGCTCAATTGTTCATTAAAAACGGTGGTGAGATCAGCCCATTGTGTGGCAAATCCCACATTAAAACATTATGTCATTAAAAGTAAAAAAAAATGATAACAGATGTTCTTGCAGCCCCCCCCCCCTTTGAGAGTGGGCATTAAACCCTGTAGGTCTTACAGTTATTCAGGCTGGCGAAAACACAGGCCTCAATTTTAGTCAAAACATTTATTCCAACTAGTAGCAGTGTTCAGTGGCAAGGTATGAGTTGAATCTTTTTCAAATTAAGACATAAAAATCTTATCTCAAGGCATTTCTTGGCAAAGGACAACAGACTGTTGAATAAGCAAAAGAGTAAAAGGATTCTTTTCTGGAAAATCCCTGATACACTGCACCATAAAGTCATTTTAAGTGTCTCTGGACTGGTTTATTTCCTGAAAAGAGGGAGGGTCACAATTAGATCTCCATCATTTGTTTAGTAACCCTGAATTCTTATCAGATTGTAATGGATGGAGTGAAATCTAAGCCAGAAGTAGAGATTATGGTCGTCATGGGACTCTAAAATAGTCAAACCCTGGGGTTTCTGCATTTACAGCACTGATGAAAGGACCAAGTCTGTTTGACCGATCTGATGTAATCACGGGAGACAAGGTGAAATTATCAAGGCTGAAAAGAATACAAAATCCTACTCAAGCATAAAAAACTAAGCAATTTTACAGAAATGTTGCTGGAGAGCAAAAAGTAAAAGTATCTTTAAATGCAGTCATAGAAAATTTTCCTAGTAGTGGTTATAATTATCCCAGAAAAAAAAAGAACACCTAAGGGAGGAAGCACAGGGCAAAGTTAATTACAAATGTACAGCAAACCATGTGTAATGGTGAAAAGTTGATTTTGGAAAAAAAAAAAACAGAGGTCATGTGAAACTGTGGTGGGTAATGGCAGGCTATGTGCTCTGTTTTGGAGATTACAGAGGTTTAAGTCTGATCCTGCCGTAAACTTCTGTCATTTGACTTTTCAAAACACACAGTTGGATTGGCAAATGTTTTATAGATGGCCCTCAGAATGTAATAAAAAATGTAATTGTACATCACACCATAATTTAATGAGTAAGGTGTTTTTACTTTATTGTATGTGTGTGTTTTGCCCTGCAAAGTGTGCATTTTGTCCCAGTGTGAAATGTCTGCAAACACACAGCCTTTACAGTGGAGTCTTCCAAACCTAAATTTATTGTAGACAAAATCAGTCTTGCTTGAATTTCTGTGACAAAGCGTCGCTTATCTTCCACAGTGTATGTTGTGGCATACATTTTCTCTTTGCCACCTCATTTCAATAGTTTATCAACTAAAGAAAACAGGCTAATTTAATACTATTAAACCTATATGCTGTAACACTCAACAAACAACTAGAATTAAATAGGGTGTAGGAATAATATATATCAATGCCTTTATTTTTTCAAATAATTGAATCATTATTGTGCATATGTTGTTACAAGCTGCACAATACTAGAATCATTAGAGCAGTTTTCTAGTGACAGGGCTGCCACATCTAAGAAGATGAGACAAGTAGATATTTAACACTAATATTTTTTTGGATGTGTTTACTGACTTGGTCCCTGATGGAAAAACTGATTCAGAAGTTAAAAGCGCAATGTTTAAAAGTGTTTAAACAGGTCAGTTGTACAAGTTAGCTCAGCTGTACTACTCCAATATTTAAACAGGGTTGTGTATATTTTGAGTCCTGGCATCAACCAACAATCACTGCAAACCATTACAACTGGAAAAATGTGAATATGTCATGTTGCTGGACATAAGGCATTTGGTGCCTTCTCCATTGTTGCATCCAAAGATGATTGTATGCTTAAAAAAAATTAAAAAAAAATCTACTCAATACCCTTAGCAAGTTTTCAATGTAGATTTGCAAATCTGTGTTTCTGAGGTTAATGGATCCTCTTTAAATGTGCCAATAAGTAAGTGAAAACATAAAGCTGTAAAAATAAAATTACTGACTTGCAAAATGAATAAAAATAGCTGAATTACTCAGTAAATCTTAAGTGGCAATGTTATTTCTTATTCCATCTTTGGAAATCGTAATAGTAAAACGATTGTTTTTAACGCGGTGTGGGTTTCTGTTTCCCATTACACTGATTATATTTGTGGTGCTGAAAGGACAAAACTCAGTTTAGATCTTAATCCATGTAATAAAAGAAACATGTTAGTCACTGGGCTGGAGAAGTGGACCGTTGGATGGGCCGCAGCTTGACTACGAGGATGTTTGTTATTTGCCTTCTGCAAACATAACAAAACACATCTGATCAGCTCAGTTTACAGTCACAGTGAAACCAATATTTCATTTGGAAGAGAATACAAAGAGAAGGTGGTTTTGGGTTTGGAGTTTTAAGGCGAAGAACAGTAACAGAGGAAGAAGGCATCTTATTTTGCTTGTTTACAGATCCGATTTGGCCATGTGTACAAATTAGATTTTGTGAGCATTAGAGGACAGAGAAACCAAAACAGCAGCCATTTGTTTAGAGGCATTTAGAAACACCCTCATAAGACAAATTAACCTTGAGCTTAGCTCCTCTTGTTTCAATCAGGACATCGGTGACTGTATTTAAGAACACAGTTTGACAGGGCAGATTTTTCTGTGCACTGCTGGAGCATGTAGTGGGAATGTGAGAGGGGACAGCCCACATTAGTTTTTGTTTACAATGAGAACAGGATGTGGCTTGAAAACTATGCAGTGTAGATTTGTTTAAGTATCATAGTGACTTACAGATTAGAAATCCTACATGTAGCATTAATGCAGGCCTCTGAAGTAGTCAGTCCTCTGGGAGCCCAGTGTGTCCTGTTATTGTGTCCAAAAGTGAGCCAAAGGATCACTCGCACACTGGCAATTTTATCTAATTTTGCTGCCACACAACGTTTACAAAAACCTCCACTGGGCTTGCTGATCTGGTGTCAAGGCGTAAATTATATAGATGAATCTGGATTGTAGGCGGAAGTAGACAAGCTGCCATTACTGCGGTGGTACCGCATTTGTAAACCCTGGTATAATACTGTGCACGCAAAAAAGCGTTCACTTTTTAAGCAGCTTTGCCAATAGCTCTGCCCTGCAGATGCAGCAGAACTGGTTATTTGCTGAGAATGTATTCACCAAATCTAAAAAATGTAAACTTTTCAGTGAATCTTAGTCCAGTTAATAAGCCTTGTTTTGGCAGCAACACTGTTTGCTGTTCCAATAAACCTTATTCTTGAATAAAACATGTACAGTAAAAGCCACAGGCCTCTGCTTCATGAAATAAATTTTACTTTCATAAATCTCCTTAACTTCCTAAGTTTGTCTCAATTCGATTCTGAATGGCATGCCAACCCAGGACCAACCAGGGGTCACCGCCTTGCTGATCTGTTACTAGTTTGGTTTCTCTGGCTAAAATTCCAGTTTTACAGGTTCATATGTTTCCAGTTTCTCATTAAATGATGCATTTTTATTTATTATGATGCAAGAAAATGTGGATTTTGATTGTTTCAGTCACGAGTTGGCATTGCAGTTGCTTTTGGATTTAAGAAGCTAATCCACACAGCTCTTTCACTTTGAGAATGGGAAGATCTAACAGAAGCAATATGACAATGTTATTTTTCCCAAGCCTGGTTCATAATTAAAGTCAGAGTTCAAGTGTTCAAGCCTGAATAACTTCCACATTCACACAGACAACCCTTCATCTGCAGGAGGGACTGAATGCTGATTAACCCAAACATGAACCCCCAGTATGTATAATGAGGAATTAAAAGCTATATAGACCAAGACAACCCCAATCCCCCATTTTTGTGTTTTGGTTTTTTTTTTGTGCTTCGTCCTCATTTTCAGCATTACCAATGCAATTAACTGTTGAAATAGTTACTAGTGTTGTTATTGGAACCCAGCAGTCTATCCTGGTTTGGGATGTGGGCCCAAACATTAATATATGTGCACGCATATGAAGCTCCATGGAGGGGTCGTAGGCCTGCTGTACATTACAACACACACACACACACACACACACACACACACACACACACACACACACACACACACAGTGTGAGACGTAGAGCAGCCAGTCGTCTATGGAGCACCGCCAGCCAAAGGAGTCATGAGGTCTCACGCTGATTAATGAGAGGCACAAACCAAACATGTTTCTCATTGCCTTTGTGGATGTCTTTGCTTTTTCTTTGCTTAATCTTTGCTTTATGTCTTTGCTTCTGCTGGTTACTTAGCAACACGGAGGCTGAAATATCTTGTTACCAATAGAAGAGTAATTATAGCGCTATTAGAGATGTACAAATTTTACTTTTTCCACTTTTGTTGAGTAATGTTGGCATGAGGTTGTGTATGTCAATGGACAAAAGTACAACAGTGTGGTTTCCTGTATCCACAAGTAAATGAGGGTAAAGTTATGTTCACAGCAGCTGTTCAAAACATTTGAACAGTTAAGTTTTTGTTCGAGCTGAAATAGTTTGCAAACTTTAGCAAACATTCAAGTTTGTTGGTCTTGTCAAACAGTACCAGACCAAAGACACGAGTTGACTGAATTTCAGTGGGTTGTCACCACTGGATACCTCATATCTGAACAACCCTGCATTGTTCTGGAGTCTTTGTTTATTGGGCAAATCCTCCATTGGTCTAACAGCTTCTGTTATGCCCCTTTTTTGGCATTTACTCTATAGTATAGCTTATAGCCAATATAGGTGAGTCCACAAGGTCTAAATTGGGATATTGAATATAGAAAGATCACTTTAACAGCAGCTGGAGAATATTACATTTTATATTAGGTTTAATAGAAATTTGTAGAACATAAACCCCTGGATATCACAGTAGACATATATGAAACACCTGCAGATTTTTCTTTCTGTGGACCAACATCAAGTGCAATTCATTTTAATGACCCCTAATACAGCACTGTACCCATTTTTGCACTGTTATAGTATTTCTAGTATCCTTTTAAGAAGAGTGAGATCAAGAAAGCCTTTATTTCTATAATTTCTTTCATGTGCTGGGGCCCCTTGCAACTCATTGACTTGGTGACTTTAAGCTTTGTGTTCCTTAGCCGTTATCCAAGTGATATAAATCTCTTCTTCTTTGTGGAGAGACCACGGCATAGATGTTTTCATCGGTTTGATCCCCACTAACTGTGAGAACATATACTGTGCCCAGACAGCCAGAAAGATAATAAACTTAGCAAAACCATTTAGGTTTTCATTTTGCAGCCTGTGCAGCAGAAAGCGACCTGCTGACACTGTCTCCATTACCTGTTTGAGTGGTGGCAGCTGTATATGAGGCTTTTAAAGAGATTCCTTTACCCATCAATCTGGTTTGTACTTCTGGGATCACCGTTGGGGGAGAAAGTGAGTGTTACAGTTACCTAGAGGGTAATCTAAGGAGTCCTCCTTCTCAGGTGTCCACTCGATTTAGGGTTCTCTTTCTCTCAGCTACACTTTTCCACACAATTCGTGTGTATGTGCATGGACATACCAGACCAGCTGAACACACATACAGTACATAGAAGATGCTATAAATGCCTCATATCCTCAGTCCACATGTTTCTTCCAGAGTTTATATAGTAGTAGTTAAAGCATCAGGGCCTATAAGTTGATGTAAATGGAGGAGGTGTTTACAGCTACACAGAGACAAAATAAATGAGGTAGATGAAACCTAAACCGCACTGCTGGCAGCGTTAGACAGATTCCACGAACAAAAGAGTCATTTTATAATTTTATTGCCAGGATGCTCTACAGTTTGGCTGTTTGTGCATGTGACGTTGACTCCATGTGTCTCATGATGTGAGTTCTTTAAAGAGTTTTTATTATTATTATTTGAAAATGAAAAGTTGTAACCTATTTATGACGCAATGTCATAAAAGATCAAGACTGTGTAGGTTTAGCCACCACAGCCACAAAGTTCCTCCTGCCCAAAATGTTGTTTACATAATGCTAAACTTTCAAAATGTACTGACTGTCAGAGAATCGGAGAACACGTTTTGCGGTCTTCATCCCACGTGTGGGTAGTTCTGGGCAGCCCAGACGTTTCTTTTAAGGCTAGGAAAACATGGCGTTTTTATTTAAATATCAATAAACAAACGGATCCTGTCTTTTGCATCATGTCAATATTTTATTTATTTTTATTTATTTTTCCTTAAGTTTAACAAAGTGCTGTCAGTGCCTTAAGAAATCAACATTTTACTTCATACAAGCAGATATTTCAGAAAACAAAACAACCTCTTGCAGGTCATTATCAGTATTTTGTGATTTTTGTAGATATGTTTATTAAAATGCTTCCTCATGACATTTTTAAAAAACTAAAAACGCATCTAATATTACAGATCAGATGTATATAAACACAATTTTTTGGTGAAAGGATTGGACCACAAGTGACAATTATAGGAACTCAGTAATCCAGCAATGTAATATTGCTAATATAGCAGAATATCCATTAAAAGGATGCTAATAGGCTCCAACAGGTGAACAGCAGAAACACGTAATTGATCATGAACGTGCATTGACCTGTATTTGATTGGCCAGCAGTGTCAGACACATGTGGAACCAATCCCAAAAGTGTGCTGAAGCTGTTCTTTAGGGATACCCCCATACAGGTGGTATTTTATGTTGGTTTTCCCTTTAATTTATCACCCGTCTGTATAAACAGGACTAACCTGATGGATAAATTCAACTTTGCATTTGTAAGAGGAAGCACGATTATATTTCAAAAGATACATAATCACCACGATACATAAGATCCACATTTGTCTTTCTGACGTCTCATAAATTGTTTTTTATTTTCTTTACTTCTCTATATTTCTGAACCAGCAGTCATTTACATGCATGTTGTTCACTCTTGTTTACTAGGCTTGTTTCTTTGAAGAGCAAGACATTTTATATATTGTCATGTTGTATCTTGATTTAAAGGGTGTGCTAATTATAATCTCACACTGTCCCTCACAGTTGCTATTTTCTCTCCGTCTGCTCTCCCTCTGTCTTCCTCTTGCACACACCATTTCTATATTATTGGAATACTGTCACGGAAAGACACACTCTGCTGTAACATTATGCTGCAGTTTGATCCAGACCTCCCATTCATTTGTTTAGCTATAAAGGTCTATGAAGTTGATTTGTTTACATATTTGTTCACCCCTTCATTCTATTGGCTGCTTGCTTGACATATACATATATATACACACACACACACACGCGCACACACATATATATATATATATATATATATATATATATATAATATATATTTCTGTGTGTGCGTGCATGCGCGTGCATGCATATGTGTGCTGAATTACACAACTCTTTCCACCCTGGGGCCTGAGAACTGGTCTGATGTGACCTGATGATTTTATTGCAGCAACTCTCTCTCTCTCTTTCTCTCTCTCTCTCACACACACACACACACACACACACATATATACTTATTTCCCTCTGTCTCTGCCTCTCACTTCCCCCTCTCATTTTTTCTCTGCCTCCACATCTGTTAATCTGCTCAGGGAATAGCAGCAGACAGAGTTTTCCAAACCTCTGTGCATTTACGTGTCATGCAATTCATCATTGGTAAGTCTTGGAAGAGCACAAGTTCTGAGAAAGTCAGACTCCAACCCAGAAATGGACCCTGAACTTGAGTCAGATTATGGCTTGCTCATCCAGTAGCCGGGAGCTGGAAATAGGTCTTTTGCAGGTTTGCGGTTGAGGTAGCAATTTTGACAGAAGGAAAAAAAAAAAACAAAAACAGTGTTCTTATCTGTATTAAACCAACCTCAAATGTCATTTTCTTCCTAAAAACAAAGTCCATGTTCAGCAGAATCCAGATAATTCCTCAGTAAATAATTTTTAAAAGGTGTATGCAGTGAAAGAAACGAGGAAAGAGATAAAATCTGCTGAGGTACATTTTGGATTCATTTACCACCAATACCCATCTTTATTTGTTCCTCAGCTGCTGCTTTTGTATTTTCTCTTTATACTATATCAACACAGCCATGCAGTCTCTCACTTGATGAGCACATGGCATCACTGCATCATAAGCTTTACCGTATGCTCTCACTGTGGGCATTTCCGAGCGTGTCTGTGTGGTGTTTTGTTGAACAATGTGACTAGCTGCTATACAAGCCAAAACGTCTCCTTTCATAAATGGAAAGTCCCGAGCCAAACTACCGCCTCACCATTGATAACCCCTCAGCCTGCTTCCATTATACTGACATGGGAAAAGTCGCTGTGGAAGAATCAGATATATTATTTTTGCTCTTACCAGCCAATTTTGGTTGCATTTAGTGGCATGAAGATGCAAACAGGGAAGCATAGTTGCAGAGTATTTTGTGTATGTGATACTAAACCTGTGAGAGCTTGCTTAGTTTGTTTCTAGTAAGAACATGTGAATGTAAGAAAGTGACTTGTGCTGAAGGTTAAAAGTCAATCATGCATGGGACGCAGCTGCTCTTTACCGGTAATGTGTGTTTGTAAGTACAGGGCTTTCTGCAAAGCCATTAAATCCCCGACCCCTGTTTTTAGACCTCGTCATGCCCTCTGGTCTTTGTGTCTCCATCATGGTTCATCTCTGATTAATTGTGACAGGGAACAAAAATGGGCACACAGAGAAAGAGAATTCTCTTTAGCTACTTGTCAGTGCACATTAATTCAACCCAACACCCCCTAAATCTGTGTGAACAGTCTCAATGCAATGGCAGAGATGACATAAAAATGTCAACCACTTCTTAATAAGCCACCTGTTAAAAAACTTTATATACTCACACATAACATTGTTTTAGGGATGAGTTTTAAGCCACTGATAAGAACAACTTTTGTGTTGGGTTTATGTAACCAGGACCAGTCTGGTTTTCATCGTCACTAAAAAAAAAAAAAACATAAAATTTTAGCTACCACACTGTAAAAGTGTCTAAATCTTTGACAAACCATCAAATTACTAGCATATATTAGTAAGTAATAAGTACAAAATAAACTAATTTTGGTCCAAAATAAACTAATTTTGGTCTACTAAGAGGTGTTGTGCCTCTTTAACACAAGGTCGATGGTGAAGCAAGAATCGTGGGGGAGGCCTCAGCACCTGAAGCGTGGTACCAAAAGTGTTATGTATTTCCCAGGTTTACGTGTGATTTATGCTAACCATTTTATGAAAAATAAGAAAATAAAGAGATGTCTGCACATTAATATGCTCTGAAAATAAGAGTAATTGCTTTTTGCCTGGGAAAGCTGTTAAGCAATAATCCCTGAGTAAGAGAAGTTCAATTTATTACCCTGGTAGAAAAAAAAAAAAAAAAAAAGTGTGTGCATGCGCCTGCAGGAAACAGGTGGGACTGGTGAGAGTCAAGTAAGAAAAATTATGTTCATATGGAACCAAAACATTATAAGAAAATACCATTTTAAATGGCATTTCAATATGGCAGACAAGACCAGTGGGTAAATTCATCATTCCCTAATTTGGAGTTAAATGTTTTCACAGATATTACATTTTTTTTTTTTTTTCTTATGGTTCAAGAAGAGCTCATACAGGTTTTGCATGTTGTGTTTTTAATAACAGTCATAATCATCAAGACAAACAATATTACTGCCAAAAAACGTCACCTAAATGTCCACTAAAGGCTAGATGACCTACTGGGTGAATGTCAAACAGTACAGGGATTCAGATTCGTTCTCCTGACTCGGAGAAAATTGAGGTCTAACTGTACATCCAGCCACTGTCATGTTATGACTTTTTCCCCTCCTTCTTCTCTTTTTTTTGTTCCATTAGGGCTTCACACTGTAAAAGAGCACCAAAACAAACAGAGCCGGAGCAGAGGGAATGAAAGACTGCAGTGTTTTGGGAGTCCTGACTGCGCATGCAACTCTGGAATGACTGAAGGGCGACAGGTGAGTTGATAGCATAGTATGATTTTTAAAAACCACTAAACATGTGCATCTTAAATGACACTTCCTGTTATTGCTGAAGAGTGCTCCGATTTTACTTTCTGGGCATAGTCACCTTTAGAGCCGCCCATATATTTGGTTTTAACTACGCGTTTGCATGTGCATCATCGTTGCCTCTTGTATCCTACATTCCTTGGGATTTTGGAGTTTTGAGTCACCACAACAATGGAGGTTTTCTTGGAAGAAAAAGAACATCTAAGAGCTTGTTTGGCTGAAATACCGTCCATGATGTCGCTGCTGTTTGCCTTAATATAAAATTGTAAACAATATTACAACTTCCTCAAGTGTTGCAATGTTGTGTTTACACTGTACAAAAGCAGAAGTTAACAAGGAAGATATTCCATTTTTAGCCAGGGATAATAAGGCTGTTCCCAAGAGGATACGCATTTTTAATCCTACGGATAAGCACAAAGTATGCATGTCAACAATGACACCAGTGTTGGCACGTACGCGTTGGTAAAAAGCAAGTATATTGGCAGCTTTAGTACAATAAGCCTTAAGTCAAAAATACTGGATCACATACACCAGGTCAAACTAATTTGTAAATGGACAAAATAAGTTGCACATTCTTCCTAAATGGCCAAGAAATGTAACAGTACTCATGGTTTAATATAAAAGTGTTTCCACCAATGAAGATACACATCAATTTTCTTCCCAGTCAGTGAAACAATCACTATATGACAAGCTGCACAACAGACCAAATCTGCTATTAATGTAAAAGAAATCTCATAAAAAAAAAAAACTTGTTGCGTAACACTTCTTCTTTTCCAGTATATTCTTTGATGTTCCAAAAATGATTTGAACCTGTTAAGGATGAAAACTTCCAGTGAATGGCAATGTGCTCATGGCTAGTTTCCATCACAGTTCTTCCCTTCCATACAGGTCCCCGCTTCTTTTTCTTCTTCCATCCATTCTAATAGATGCACAGAAAAAAAAAAAGGGCCATTGCTGCTGGCTGGCCAAAAAAGAAAAGCTTGGCTCAACTTCTTTGTTCATTCGCTTTCCATTGCAAATCCAACAGGCATTCTCTCTCAGCTCTCCTTTTCCCCTGACCACAGCTATGGCTTTGGATACAGCAGCAAGTCTGTCCTTTCTCCTTTTGTGTTTGAAGATAATGCCCACTGTTTGAAAGGAAGGGAACTTAAGGCAAGTTCAAGGAAAAATCCAGCCTGAAAGGACTCTTCAACTTTTCAGCAGAGCACCATCTATATTTGTGACTATTAACAATATCATCCCAAGGCTAGAAACAGAGAGCTGCTCTACTGACGATGTAGAGACTATAACTTTGTGGAATATTTCTGTGAGCTCTGAAGCAGAAAAGTTAATTCGTTAATTGGGTTTTCTTTTATCACAGGTTGTACAGGTCTCTCTTCAATCTTGCCTTAGGACTGTGTTTGTCCATCTTCACAAATCGAGATGGAAATATTTAAGATCATACCTTGACTGTAAGACTAAGTTTTGGTTGGATTAGATTAAACGAACTACTTGTCATCCAGAACTGACTGAGTGGGAGGAAAAAAATAGAAAAAATAAAATAAAATAATGACCTTAAGCTTTTTAAGAAAAATCTGCATCCTTGAAAAAGATGTGACCAACAGAGTGGTGCTCAGATCTAAGCCATGAGGCCATAGGGTCAGTTTAAGTATTTGTCACAGCTAAGATTGTCCAAAAGTCAATGTGTTTGGGTCTGGTCAGTACCTAGTAATATCCTGCAACACTACCTTTCCTTTCATGTCTTCTCAGCTACACTTGCAAGACTTGACAATCATGTTGGAGAGCTGCTCCACTTTGGGGGTTCGCCCAGAGTAGTAGAGTATAGTCAGGGGTTCCAGGTCTTGAGGGACACAGCAGGGGGCGGCTGATGCCTCTGGATTCAGAGTGTTGTACAGGCTCAGCAGCTATTGCAAAGCACACAGGACAGTTTAAAAACTTCAAATTCTATTATAGTTGTACCTCAAATTGTATTATAGCCCAAATCTAATGTGGGATTTTGCTTAGTTAAAACAGAGCTGTTTACTGAGCTTAGCAAAATGCTGTTTACTTTTCTGAAAGTGTTTGGACAATGGATCCAAACCATGAAGCTAACATAGGCTAAAGGTTGACCTGGTAAGGTCAAGAATAAACTTGTGGGGGCTTTTTCTTTAGTAAAAAGAAGTTCCAAAGAAAACAGTCCAGGCCTGTTTAGGGTTATTTAGAGCAACAGGCATATAGTTTCTGGAAAGATTGCTTATCTAATATTCGAGTGGATTTGCAGCAGAGTCATTATTAGCACCAATTATGTTGTGCATGCTCTTTTGTTGTAAATTCAACTTTTTACTGCATCTGCTTTTGGTCCCACAAAGACCTCCAGTTGGAGGCAGAGGTATCAGGACTATCATACAATCTATACAAATGAAACAAAAACAAACTGCATGGCTGTTTACAACTAGAAGGAAATGAGAAAATATGTTTTTGTTTTGTTGTTGCAATTGTTACTGTGGGAAAATCCAAACTCTCCTTGGGTCCTTCTTACCGTGCTGTGTGTTGTATCTGAGCTTCTCAGATAAGGGCAGGGCCCAGAGCAGTAGTTGGCATCATAACCACTGGGCTCATGGATCCATTTCCAGTCCAGGTCACGTCGGAAATCGATGTGGAGCTTGCGAACACAGCAGCTCTCCTCCGTGTTTCTGTGATGATGATGCAGAACAATTGTGGAATAACTCTCCACATCAAATTTCATAATGATGCATATTCACACTCAACAGTTAATTCGTTCTTGATACACTGCAATATATATTTGGTATTTTATACTATGCGTTTAAGTACTAGCAACTTCTGCTAATGAAGATTTACGCGCCCCTTACGAAAAACAGTAGTTTGTGTCCAGTGCTCTCTTGTGTCGGCGTGTGGACCGTGTGTCCAGGCGGTGGGGTGGGATCATCATAAGGATAAGGTGAGGCTGGTACTGCTCCTTTTTCTTCTTGAGGTTATCTAGATCCAAGCGGTTTTGCCCATCATCTCCATCCACGCCTTAATTATAGACATGATTGAAACATATTTAAACCAGTTTGTCCTTTTATAATTTCTTTGTCTGAACATAACATTTGCAGAACTGTTGAATAGGAAACTTTCACCCCAGTCAGTATTTTGTACAGTCCATACAAATGACTAAGACCCATATGAACAAGCAAAATGATCCATCTCTAAACTAGACTTCTAAATAAGTAAAGCTTGACATAAATAACAACATAGCAAAATGTTGCTGAGACCCACCTTTAAACTTCACCTCCAGAACCTCGTTCTCATTGTCAATGATGTCACCATTTGGGCTGAAGGTGTGGCACGGACAGTGCACACTAATTTCCAAACCCAGATTAGTTCCTGATGACAAACAATTATGGAAAAGATTTTTTTTTCTTTCTAAAACAAAGCCCAAGTGAGCAGTACTTCACAGAGAGAGGCATATTTCTCCATTGAAACATGCGATCATCATTAGGACTGTGATGTAGGAGTGTTTGAAAACAACCAACGGCACTGTTCTCAGTCTCACCTCTGTTCATCAGCCATTCCCGCACTGTTTCGGTCACATCGAAGGAGATCCACTCTGGAGTACCTTTGGTCAGCACATTCTTGGCTCCAATGTAGCGTTGTTTCCTAATGTGTTCATTTGGTCTCACAATCTGCAAGTCAATAATAAACAGACACTGAAAGGTTTTCCCTCAGTCTTGAACCAGCATCAACAAAACAAGTAGAAAAGAGCAGATATAAACACTATGGATTAATCGTGTTTTTAGCTGTTTGCTTACAGCTGTCATCCTGACATGGCCAAAGATGTGAATGTCTTCATTTGATAAACATGAGAATCTTTCCGCTCACTAGCTTTCCTTTCACAGGATGTAAACATCGGTCTGATGTATTTCAGGTGTAAGTTTTACCATGTTCACTGTCTTATTTTCACATGTTGACATGCTTAGGACTAATTAGGCTAATGGGAATGTTATTAGTTGTGCTTGTATTCTGCATGTGGACATTTTGAGATGTTGCTGGTTGGTATATGAAAACTAAAGTGAGCACCAAAGCTCATCCTGGAGGGACCTGACTGAGTTTACCAGGTTTCATGGCAATTCATTTAAGATTTGCTCCAATATAAGAACTACAATTTTTCTCTGAGTCATCAGGATTTATAATCCAGGAACCCTGAATGGTTGTAGCAAAATCTGTGCTAAATCATGCAGTAGACAGATAACAGACAGATAACCTACTGATGGTGCCTTTAGGGCAAAGGCCGTGCAGTTCTGGTCCTTGAGGGCCACTGCCCTGCTTGTTTTCTAACTATCCCTGCCATGCTCACTGCTGGTTACCTGGTTCAGGTGTGTTCAGTCAATCAGAAACTCAGTTTTCTCCATCAATCACTTGTTAGGTTTGTTGTTTGGGTGGGAAAATTTACAACTGTATCAGTCCTATTGGTTCATGGAGTCCAGTAACATTACAGACAGATAGAAAAAGTCCACCGCAGGCTGACAGACAGCCGGACGAACATGTTAAGGTGTTAGGAACCACAGACGATGCAGAGCAGCTGGAGCATTCAAATGAACTCATCTTTCTGTCCTGCTGTTAAATGTGAGCCTAGAATTGGACACTGTTGCTGGGTGGGTCTGCTACGGCAAGCTGCTTCTTTCAAATGAGCTGTAATTATTTTATTCTTTTAAATATAAAACTTTTTGCACTCTAGCGTTTGTTCCTAAAAAAAAAAAAATCGTATTTACTGTGTGTGTTTAGTGGGAGCACCTACTGTATGAAAGCAAACTATTGAAAAGCCTATATCCTGACCTGTTTAATGTCATCTTCAGTCTATGAAGTAAAACAGTGCACATACAGTGCACATACATGCTTTACATGTATTGGAAGAAATGGGAACAAATATGAATGTAAAACATGAATGCATTTATTTCTCAGCTAATGTCCTTTACATGTGACCCATTGCAACTTTTACTCAAGTACTGTGCTTAAGAATAGATATGATGATTACTATTTAATTCTTGTAGCATTTGTATTTATGTCTGTTTACACTGGAGTAACCCCCCCCCCCGTACCAAAACAAATTCCTTGTGTGTATGTGCACCCACTCACACACACTTGGCAATAAAGCTCATTCAAATTCTGATTCTGATTCTGATGTGCACGTAGTTTCTATTTGAAACTTGTGACATTAAAAGCTGTTTATACACATGCACATATGCATGAGAAATATAAGACTGACTAAAACCATTAGTACTTTAACTTTTGATTAAAAAAAAAGTAAATCTTGCTCCCAATTCTTTCATTTTAATAAGATTTTAAGTGTAAGACATTTACTTGTAATTGAATTTTTATTTTTCCTTGTGCACCTGCCAGATGTTGTTTTGGGTTTGTCAAGTTGTCACTCCTGACAATAGAATCAGTACATATTGGGATTTTTTTGACATTTATTCTAATGATTGTATTTTTTATTTCATCTTTAATAGCAAGGAATAACACGGATCTTGATTACAGCTTAGAAAAGTGTGGTGCATGGTTTCATCACTCAGAGGACCAGAGTCAGATTCTGACACTTAAAGTTTGCATACTATTTTGAGGACTAAATGTTAAAGGCCTCTACATAACCAATATTGGTATCGTATGACATCTGAGCTGCCAGCGCTGCACTAACCGTACCCCTGTCCTGGTTTTGCAAACATTCTCCAGGCCTGTTGAACTTCTTGGCTTTTGGTCTGGCTGTTACCCACGCCTACAACCACAATCTGGTTGTTTTTGGCTCCCTGTCTCAATTAGGGCTGGAGAATATGTAACCAGCTTATGTAAACTACATTCTTGGCTCACTAGAATTGAACTATCTAGTAATATTCTTGCATATGAAGATTACATCCAAAAAAAGAAATATTTTGTAGCTCTTTTTATCTTATTGTGAGCTTTGCCTTTTATTTTGGTAGGAGGACAAGAAAACGGTACCTTTACGCACCTGGTAGAGCTCAATCCGCTGTTCGTTCCTCTTGGCACTTGCATTTGGCACCCTCAGTGCACGAAACTCTGCTCTGAAGAGGTTAGTTGAGTTCCTTTCCATGGTGGAGACGTTGAAGCGGAAAACCTTAGAGGTGATGCCTTTTGGGCAGTAGGGAAGATCATCTGGAGGAGAGAATAAAATTCAGCGAGAGGACAGGTTTAGAAAATCTTATCAGGGTCGATGCAAAACCAGCACACAGACTTCAACAGCTACTAGACATACTATGCTCTCACACACTCATGCACTAATCTGTAATTTACAACTATGTCCTTGAGTAAAACATCATGCACCAGTATAAGATGAAGACTACTGATTTGTGAAATTATGCCCTTAAACACAGCTTCTAAATTGGTACAAGAAGCTGAGAATGAACTTAAAATGTTAAGAATAGGGCTGCAACTAATGACTATTATCATTATCTAGTAATTTTCCAAATATTCTATTCTCCATTAATTGATTTAGTTACCAATCTGTGTGAATGTCAGAAAGCAGAGAAAAATGTTAAATCGGACACAGACAAGCAAGTCATAAACGAGGAGCTGGAACTTGTTCATTTTAGACATTTTTCCACGTGAAATGACTTAACTGATTAATCTGTTATCAAAATAGGTGTGATTTATTTTTCTTTTGATTAGCTAATTGATGAGCTGATTACTCCTTTCAACTCTGGTTAATCGCCCTCACTGCATCAGCCTTATCTCCATCCACACCACACTTTCGAAAAAATGCTTTTCTGGCAAAACGACTGAGTGAGGGAGGAGTAGGCTGGGGGAGGTGTGTATTTGGATCAGACTTTTATCCACTTGATGCCAGAGTAGTGTCAGTCATGAGGTACTGATACCACAGACTGGGTTGGCAGAAAACATCATTTTCAAACTAGATGGTAATGTGATAGTTATCTTTTCTGCTACAGTATAATAGAGCTGTTGTTATCATAACTGAATTAGGGCCCTACATGAATATAAAAATAAAGGTTCAGATTTATAGTGAATGTATTTATTTGCTGAAAGACATCTGAACTGATTCAGGTCAAAAAATGAACTTTCAGTTTATGGGATCTTGGCTGGCACTAAGTTTATCAGCCCATAGTGAAATGATTAGTGTCGTTATCAAATTCCTCAGTGTTTTTCCCAACACATTTTGTCTATATTTGGGGGAAATTAAAATGCTGTATTGAATTAGCAATATTATTAAATTTAGTATGACTTCACATCTCTGCTATTTGTGTATCAACAGTCCTGCTATCCTCTGTCCCACTGACAACTCTTTTGGACCCAAAGCCCTCCTGACCATGATGACTTCTCCATAAACTAACCTCAGTCATTGACAAATGCCAGATTCTGTATGAGTACCATGCTATAAAAGGAAATCTTTCTGATACTTGGTCTCCAGCCTCTCATTGCAGTCAATTGCCACTTATCCAGCAGCTTTCTGCTTCATTTGCACCTGTCATGGATTTGTGTTGGTTCACAGAGCTGCCTCAGATCCACCAAGGGTCAACAGTTTACCTTTAAAAACCATGAAAAGGAGAGTGTGTGTTTGCCCACATTAACCAAAGGAAAGAGTGAAATCATTGGCCCCAAATCAAAAATGATTCCACAAAGCCAGCACTCTGCTCCTGCTATAACACCAGGGCAACACCCTGAGGTGGCTGTGTCTTCATAGCGACTGACTTCACTTTCAGTGTACCTGATCTGTAAGAAATATTTTCAGAAATACACTGACTGCCTTTCTCACAGAGAATCAGATGAGAACATTAATATCACCCCTTTTGCCTATCAGTAAATATGAAACTGCAAGCAGATAACTTAGCTTCGTTTTATTATTGACAAAATGAAAAAACATGAAAATAATAGTAGCTTGTTGACCTTTTAAGCGTATGAGTAGCAGGGATGTTGACCAGGATATACACATACAGGTACTTATTTTGTTTTTATGCCATTTTTCTTTTGTTTTGCAATTAAGGAAATTTATCTGATTAAAAAAAGATTCTTCACCCCACTGTTAGAAAAAAAACGAGTATGTAAGTCTGCCATACATCTCCGTACCTCTTTGGCACTGAAGTCAGCAGTGAAACCACCACACCAACTTGAGGCCACTACCGCCTGGTGTTTTGCGAGATTCAAAACAGGACATTGCTGAGGGAAAACAGGTCTTTGGAGAAACACCTGTTGATTTCAAAGGGACTGTGATGCAATAATCTTGGCTTTGCTCTAGACCATGAGGCCCTCTCCAGCTCGCTCTTACACACACACACAGCATTTATCCAATTCTACTTTCTCAATAACCTAGACTTAGTAGAAAAGCGAGCTGTGTGACTCACCCTCAAGTAGAGACACATGTCCCTTTCTGCACCAGTTTTCCACTTTCATTTCAAAGCGTTTAATTCTATAGAGGAAATTGTTGGGCTAGATAAAGACTGACCTCAAATCACTCAACTCAAAACAGGCCTCAATTTCTCAAACAGAAATGATGGCACAGTAGAGTCATTCAGGTTTAAGGGGAAAGATGCTGGCTCTGTTTTACACTCAGTTTGGTAAAGTTAATCCTGAGCCCCGCAGTGAGTGATCTCATGCTCACAGCCCACCCATGTGGTTAATCCACAGGCCAAGATGAGCAGTGGGGTCATCTACTGTGGGCTTCTTCTCAACAGGGATCTGTGTGGTAATGTGTCTGTGTAATGGAAGGCTTCATGGGACCCCTCTCCTCCAGTCCAGACAGACAGCTGAGGAGAGAGGGATCCCTCTATCCAGGCTAACAGGGAGGTCCTTCCATCATCTAACTTTTCCTGCTCTTCTCTTAAAGGCCTCCCCCACTCTGCCCGGGCAGATGTCCCTCTCATTTGGGCCTGACTGGAAAGGAAATGGGAACATGTGGGGAGAAGGACAAGATCCATGGAGGAAAAAAACACAAGAGGAGGAAGGGTGGAGTCAGTGGTAGGAGGAAAATGACTTTCCTGGAACAGGTTGGTGAGCACTACAGGAACAAAGCACATCCTCCAAGTGCACAGCAAGTTTAGCTTCCAGTTTTACAAAACACAGAGACACAGACACTTTCTATGAGTGTTGGTTCACAGATACTTTCAGATCACTTCCTCTCAAAAAAAAAAGCTGATTTCGATGTTTCATCTTCACTGTGCTGAATGATGTGTGTGAGGAGTTTTCATATTAATCTGCTGAAGTGGGGAATGTTTAACACATGTTCATGCAACCTGAATATGTGACTTCACAACTAGTTCAGAGAGTTAGAACCCTGGTACAGTACATCATTTACAGGAGTGCGATGTGAAGTGCAGTGAAAATGGACTTTATTATAGCGACACTCTGTGTTCAGCAGTTTGTTTTTTTTAAATCGAGTATTTATATACTCATAGACTTTGGGTTTCTCTGTTGAACAGAAGTGACAGATGCCATTTTATGATTTTTAAGGTAAGAACTGTTTTGTGGAAAACCATATCAGGCAGGTATTTCAAAGCAAAGTTGTTTTTTTTTATGTCTCAAAACATGTTTGGGAGCAATATTTATATACAGCAGATAAAACTAGTTGCTGAACTAAAACCTATAAATACCACTGGTTATGATCAAAGACATACAAACCTAGCTGTAGTTAGGAGATTGAAGCCTTTGGCTGGTACAGGCTTAGGCGTACACCCATCAGTTGGTGCGTAATTACGCACTGCGGGCGCGTTGATTACCAGTACTAACAGGAGATAGTTACAGAAATTCAGATGCCTAAAGTAGAGTAATACTTACTGCTCTCTGGCGGTCCGTACACCATGTTGAATTTGTATATCTCTTTGGCATAGTACTCTGTCTCTGTGTTGTCCTGACCGCAACTTTGCTGCCGATCCCTCCCAAGCTCCTCCAGTAGCTCCTTGGTGCTGTTATACAATGCTTGGATTTCATATGGGATTTTACTCGGTCCGAGAGAGTGCGGAGGACTTGTAAGTCGGAGTTTGCTCAAAATCTGACCTCGTATCGCCTCGACCCTCTTCCTTTTCACATGGTCAATATCCACGGTGGCACAAGTTGACAGGGATGAGCTCAAAGTTGCGCAATTGAGGAGGAGAACAAACAGTAAAGCCTTTCCCAAATGCATCTTTCTGTCTGCATTTGTTTCTCTCCGTAGTTGAAATGTGCAGATTCACAGACGAAGACTAATAAGGTCAGTGTGCGTTAAAACCTTCAAATCAAACTGATAAGACTCTTTGGGATTTAATGATGAAAACCAGCCCTCACTTAATTCGTTTTCTAGTGGCAGTCCCTTTTGTGATCAGCAGACATCCAAGTTTAGACAGAACAGAAACTCTCCCGCATGTATGAAATTTATCCGGCACAAATATCTCTGTAGAAACAGACACTTTCTTTTGCATTCTTGTGCTCGGTCCAGTAGATTCAGGTCGTCCCACACCTTGGCATATTTCCCCTCCTTTCTGTCTCATTAAAAATCTACAGCTTCTTTATTGTCTGTGAGGAGGCAGACCGCAGCCTGTCGGGTCAACGAGGTATATGCGACTTTGAGCGGTCGGTATGGCCTCACATGTGTTTTATACCACTAGTTTCTGACGTTTGACGGAGGAGGGACCGCAGGCAACCGGGGAGAGCCTAAATCATAACAGGACTCACTGCGATGCACCAGACATCAACTGTGACTAATAAACGCTGGGAGCCTACTGTTTCATTGTCTGACCATGTAAATTATAAGAACATTTACATGAGGTTAGGATGTTCCAGCCTTAATATTCAGATTGCGGTGGTGTAAAGTTCTAGTGTTGGCTCACTTCTTTGGTGTTTGCTTTTTTTTTTTTTTTAAGGTTTAACAGCAGCCTGCTGTGTGTTGTGAACTGTACAGCGGTGTTTCTTCTGGTGTGTGTGTTGTGGTGTGGGTAGACGAGCAGACTGGATCGGGCACCCTCTAGTGGCATGCTGTACCACTCGCAGTCACCTTCATTTAATATTTGAATATGTTTTGTTTTTATTCTTTGTAAAGTATGAACCTAAACAAACATCATCATCAGGGAGGCTTTACCTGAGTTTAAAAAAATTCATTAAATTCTTAAAAGACATTACGTGAAGATGGTCATTCTCTCTGACAGAAACTTTTTCCTGTGAGGATAAGCCGAGGGCAGTTTAAAGTCATATGTAGGACAACATGAAAATATGCACTGACCGTGACAATCAAAGGGTTTGTTGCTTTTTATACATAAAAACTGTGTAAAGATGATCTGTGTTAATTCTTAACTGGGCCTTTTGTGTGCACTTCTTCAACTGAAGCCTTCTTGAAGAAAAGCAAAACCCACACAATACAGGACAAATTCTGCTGTCAGACGCAGCTCTCAAATTACAGAAATTCTTTCAAACTTCGCATTCTGGCAACACGACTGCATTACTGTTCAAAAGAGCTAAAGTTTCCTCACTGTCGGGGCAGGTTTTCCCATGTCCTCTGCAAACCACCAGCCACACAAAATTCATTTTTCTGCGGAGATGTCTGAAGGTTTATTTGCAGGCCCCTATCTTTTAGATTTTTTGTTTCCACTCCACAGTCTGTTTTATCTCTATTCATAGAGCATATCCAGATTTCTCAGACCTATTTTAGCTCTAAGTTCACTCAACCACTGGAGACCTTGTACCCAAACATGGGGTCTGGTATTTCATTATGTTTGCATAGCAAGAATGATTTGTACAATGCCCAAACTTGGTAAATATTTGGCTTTCGATCATATGCCCAGGTGCTTCTATGTATTTTATCCACACTTTATTCATTTATTTTGATATGGAGATGAATTATACAGTAAGCTCCGTGTATATTTGTGTGTTTTATTGTTTGAAAAGTATGAAGCGCTGTTTTTACATCACCACATCTGTGAGCAGTACAGAAAGTTGAATGATTTGGACAGTATTTCGTTCTATATTGAACATTTTATGAATGACAGGTTACTTCTCAGTTTCATTTACAGTAGCCTCAAAATGAGCTTGAATCAGCAGTTTATCAGTTGCAATAAATCTCCATTGTGAGGTTTAAGCAGGTGGACAGTGAGCTCCCAGTGTTTATTAATGATACAACTTTTCAGTATTTGTTTTCTCTTATATTTTGGCTATATGAACATTTTCTGCTTGTTTTTTGGTTTATTGATTAGGAATTAGTGTCTGTTAATGTCACTACAGTGTCTTCATTCCTGAATTTGATGGCATGATGTATGATGTGTGGGCTTTTTGTTTGCCCAAGAATGAGCAGAGAAGGAAATTTCTTCCAGTCCATGGTGAAATTATTTTAGGACCAACACCCAAGGTCCCTAATATCCCTCTCGTCTCTGGACAAACTGTGACACCACACACGTCATTTCCTTGTCAGACTTCTGTCTTTAGTTTGGTTATCGTTGCTCTTGTCAGTGTTTCAGTAGAACATTTCCCAGTTTATGTGACACACCTCAGTGAACACACCCTAACTTAATTAGACTAGTCCAATCATTAGATTCATTCTAGCACTTCACAGGCCAGTCTAAACTGAACATTTGCTTGTTTTGTTGGCACAAAAGAGGTTTTGTATTTCTGCCGCTCCCTACTCTCATATCATTTGGCAATTAGTGTAATACTGGCAGTTCTCCATTAAACCAGCAGGTGATGCTGCATAACAAACAATGTGTGTAGTGTGTAGTGTGTGTGTGTGTGTGTGTATAGATACAGGAGCAAAAAAAACATAAGATTTCAAGAGGATCGTATTTTGTAAAAATGTTTATTTTTGTTTAATGCTTAAGTGTCCTGTATTCCAGCCTTAAAATGTTTATAATTGAACTAAATTTGTCAAAACATTACAATACAAAATTTTCTATACAGTGGCACATTTAGTTGGAAAATTATTTATGCAAAATTAATGAATAAACAACTCGGCTAATTTCATACAGATCAGTGTGTGAATTTGAAGTCATCATCATCCTCATCATCATCATCATGAACCCTTCTGCTGTACTTATCCTTTCATTCTTCCTCTCTGGTCTTATCAGAAATGTAGAAAAAGAACCTGAAATGATGTTATAATACACAGACATATATAATGTAGTAGTCTAAACTGTCTGGGGATTCCTAGACACGATCCCAGACATCACCATCAAAGTTAACTTTTACTCCCGGCGTCCTCCAGTGATTACCTCACCACTGGGTCAGGTTTTAGTGAGTCATTCTTCGGCAATCTCTCCGTCTCGCAACACACGGAAAAGGAATGCAGCTACAGACTGGAGGATGAAAATAAAAACACATGCTGGTAGCAGTTCGGAGGAATTTATCCCCTTTCTTCTGTAATGTAGATTAGATTTCTGCAGTTTGTACTGGTCAGGGTAGTTACTGCAAACAGAGTGCCTCTTCTAGCGGCGTGGTGAACTGCTGTGTTTACAAAATATAAAACAGTTCTTTGGGTTTGAAAGATTTTATTGTGGTTTTGTAGTCAGACTGTTACCATCTGACCACAAACACACATGCATACACACAGGCTGCTTAAGACTGGCGAGACAGAGTCAGACAAACCCCAAATACTAAGCAGCATCCTGCCAGACATCCCTACTACAGCACACTGACAAGCCAGCACAGTAAAGTCTACTTTGTCTCGGGGTAACAAGCCTATGAGTCACACTTGAGGAGTCAGTTGGGCAGGAATGCTAACAGGAGACCCCTGAAACCCACACCAGCGGAGACAGTGATGTGTATATGTCTTAGCCATACAACTCAAATGACTCATTTGATTCTTCCACCATCTGTGTTAGTCATCGGCTTTCCTGATACATGTACATAGGAAAGGAATACCACCACGGCTAGACGATGACTTAAAGTGAGATCACGTGGAGTCAGCAAAAGTTTGTCTGTGTTTGTTTTGTTTGGAGTTCACGATATGTCTTTATCTTGCTGCAGTCTTACGTTTTAATAGAAAGTGATTACATGACAATCATCTGTAGGTTTAAAGTCTCAGAGTTGAGGTTAAACAGATGGAAACTTTGGCCACTGGCTGATTTGTAATATGTAAATCTTGGTGCTCTCAGGTGTG
This sequence comes from Mastacembelus armatus, assembly GCF_900324485.2. Lineage (NCBI taxonomy): Eukaryota > Metazoa > Chordata > Actinopteri > Synbranchiformes > Mastacembelidae > Mastacembelus > Mastacembelus armatus. The sequence continues at coordinate 12,882,386 of NC_046656.1, forward strand.
CCCAGGTTGTGCTTTAGGCAAAGACTGATTTAGATATAGTTTATTTTGGCTAAAATTCTGTTCTTAATGTTTTCTCACACTATTCTACCTCTTTGTTTCTTGCTCATGGCTCCTTGTTGCAGCAAGAGTGTGGTCAAAAAGTGTTTCTGACCCCCAGAGAACAGACCTAACATGGTTAACATGCAAGCAAACAAGTACTGTACTCTTCTACAGTATTTGGTTCTGTGTGAAACACATATTCCCGAGTATTGATAGACTGAGAAAATCCCTTAAAAACTTTTTCCCAATAATTCTAATTCTTAGTCGTTTCTTTTACCTCCCCCCAAAAAGAATCACCTTTGTCATTTGTTCTTTGGGATGGTTGTCTGCATGGCCGGGGTGTTTGGCAGGCTTCTGTAACGGCTTGCTCCCATAAGACACCGTTCTGTAGCGTCTGATGTCACAAAGGTGAAGACCGTTCACTTTACATCTGGGTCTAAAAGGGTGGCGATGTGCTGATTCAAGGCCTTTTGGAAAGCAGAGGACAAGATGTCATTGGGCCTCTGCATGAATATGAAATAGTGATGTCCATGATGTTTATTCGCAATCCAGACAAATACTGTCAAAGCTAAGACTAAACACGTTTAGCATTTTTTGATTAGCACGTAGTGTAAGACAGCAGAAAGTTGCTGTACTCAGTGATGTTTGTTGTGATTACTAATGGCAGGCTTTGTGCAAATGATTGATGGCAAGAGGCTGTCAGCAATTCCAGTTATGACTTAGCTCAGTTTAATCATGTTACAAAACCAACAAGGATTCTTTTACAGTGACTTAATTTTCTTTATTTTCAGTGTCTCTTTTTATGCCATTGGGCTGAAACATATACAGCTTTCAGTGCCATATTCACTGTTGTAGAGCTGATCAGCTGAATTAAAGAATGCCAGAAAATAAGGAAAAAAGTAAGCCCCTCAGTCCGTTTCTAGATCATCCTTTCTGTTTGTATGGAATTTAAGAGAAAACCACATCAGGGCCTTTTTCCACTTTCCTCCCAACTTTTAACCCTCTACACCCCCACCCCTGTATTCCTGTAAGTGCTGCAAGTTGGATAATGAGGGAATTGGCTTCTGGGATTGCTGCAGCATTGGCGCGCATGGCAGTGAAAGTGTCAGAATAACAGAGTCAACAAAAAGGTGCTTTACTGGAAATTGTCCAATTAAAAACAGGCTTTGGACAGAGGATATTTGAGACCAGAGGTTAATGTCTGTACTTTGGTTTGGATGAGAGCAATGATAGTGTGAAAATACATGTGTAATGTTGTGCTCACACATATATCACTAGCCTGCACACAAACACAATGGTATTATGCATGTATGCATACTGTCTCTCTCTCTCTCTCTCTCTCTCCCTCTCTCTCTCTCTCTCACACACACACACACACACACACACACAGACTCTTAGTACTGGCCAGGCTAGTGCTGGCCTCCTCATGCAGAGTCTAGACAGGAAGCGGGTCCATGCCAGATTAGGGATTTTCTCCCTCACACCCTTGCACCATTGCACACACACATACACTGCTGACAGTCATCTTCTTTCAATATGTCTGCATGTATTGTGTGTTTAGATTGTGAGCAACAGGAAAAAAGAGACTTGGTCACAGGGCTTTGGGTGTATGTAGATTTGTGTTTATTTGCTTTTCCATTTGTCAGTCAACATATAAAAAAAACAAATCAGAAGAAACCAATTTGGTGTCAAAAGATTGTTTTTTATATCTATTGCTAATTTTTCCTCAACTTTCCACCCATTGAAATGATGCGTCTGAGGCGCAGTGTGAAAAGTTCAACTTGTCCTTCCCAGTTACAGGGGTGCACCACATCCTGTAGTGCTTAGCTAAATTAAACCGAGCTCCTACTGTTCTCATCTGCTCACCTGTAGCCCCTGCCAGGCCCGGCCATGACCTTTGACCCCACACAGATGGGTCTGCATAATAAGACATGGGCACACACAGCTAAGTGCCATCTTGGACATGTTTGATGGGTAGCTATATGAGACAATGAAAGTCTGACTACTGTATGTATTGGTATGCTAATGTGTTGACCTCTCTGAGCAGGAGAGGGCGTGTGTGAATATGTGTGTGTGTTTCTGTAATTCTCTGTGTGCATTTGACCGAACTTTTAAGTGTAAATACAGAGACCAATAGTGCACTTACTGTACATAATCTTTGTCTCTCTGTGTGTGTTGCTGGCCTGTGGCCAATGGCCCCTGTGCCCTGTGTATGGCACAATGGGCTGTACTTCCACTCTAACTGTATGAATATGCATAGCCTCCTGGCTTATTAGACAGGCCAGTATAGACCTGGATTGTAAAAGAGCTTTCCTAAAAAATGTTGAAACTTCAAGTTATTTTATATAAAACACACCCTGGTCTCCTCAGCGTGTTTAAATTTTCCACTGTCAACTGACGAAACACCCATTTTACTTGAAGAAATAGTTCAGTCTGGGGTGAATTTAGTGTTTTTCCAAAACACCTTTTTTTTTTTTTATACTCTGTGTTGAGTTTGAAGAAATGTTGAACTACTGTTTATAAGAGGAGTTGCTTTTTTTGAGTCCTACAGTCATCTATGAATTGAAATGAGCAAACTTACAAAGATGCGGACACAAAAAAGGCCTCTATAAGTTGGACTGACAGAAAAAGAAAAACAAAACAGTAAATTTTCCCCAGAATTGAACCCACTCACTCCATCAATTCGGAAGATCCCTGCTATGAAAAGTGAATAATGTATTAGTTGTTTAATGCACCTACATTCTCCCTCGAAACATGAAATATTTGATGTTGACACAAAGGAATCCAAGTACTTTTTTCATTACTTACATTATATGAAGTTTAAAGTGCTATTTTTAGATAGCAATCATCTCCACCCAAGTCCTTCTCTTTGACACCGCCTGAATATATGAGCATATTTACACCTTGTCTTAGAGAATATATGACATATGTGTACTGGCCACTGCTGCATTAACAGTATATTTCATCCCCTTCTTGGTTCTGTCTGTGAAATGGTCTTCTTCATTTCCCACATCAGTGGTTTTCTTATCATCTAGACCCCCCTCACCTGCCCCAGGGGCTGAGTTAAAGCCGATAAAACACCCAAATATTCTGTTAAACATGAACGGCCTCTGCCATGTGGCCTCTCCCTACAATGCCTCCTGGGTAATTATGGTAATAACTCAGCCATCAGAGGCGAGGCCAGAGGCCCTGGGATGACGAGGTCAGACCAGCGAGCCTGAGACGAGAGGAGTGGTGGCGCTGGGAGTGGGGTGGTGGGGTCAAGGTGAAGCAGGCGGGCTCCGACGTCGGTATCACATAAACCGTTGCTGTCACATCAGAGGCCGGTGGATGTATGTGGACATTCCCGCTGATCTGTCCTCCTCAACAATCAAGATGCTGATGAGGGATGATGACAGGTGTTTGAGTAGCTCGGTTATTTGTGCAGCCTTGACTGACAACCGCATGGTCTGGTGGTCGGTAGGAAGGTCAAAATGTGCCACGGTCCGAACAATTAGACTTCTAATTTTACTGCAATGGCAAATACTGATGTGGTCTTTTTTTTTTTTTTTTTAGAAGCAGTTTGGGCAGTCCAGTGTATTATTTTTTTCTTTATCGAGAGAGTCAGAAAATTGAGAAAGGCACAGGACAAAATGTTCTGGCGGAATCTGATCCATTATGGGTACATGTTGTTCCAGAGACGGAGGTGTACACCATTACTTTCAGAAATTAAAATCAACTTCTTTGTATTCTCTGTATTGTCTGACTGCCTGCTCTCATGACAATCTGGTCGGTGATGAATAACTGAAAAAGACATTGAGCAAAGTGAAGTTTTGAATATTTTTTCAGCAGATTTATCTCTATGTAAATGTATCTGCTCCTTTTTGCTTATTTTTAACACGTTGTGTTTACATTGCCTTTGAATCCTCTGCACTGCTGTGTATAATGTTCCGATTATTGAAGTGAAAGCTATTACAGAAGCAAAAACAAGTCATGTTATGTTTAACTACATTTAATTCGTCATAATATTGTTTCAAGTTGTGACATACGTCAGTCATTTAACAAAAATCAAAATAAACTGCACTGGTTTGTGTTTTAAGAGCATCTGAATTCTTGTAAAAAGTAGGACTGTAGGATTCAAAATGGAAACATGATTACGAAATTAAAGCACAGCCATCCACTTAATGTACGTGTGTGTTTCTGTGCATGTTCGCTTGCATGTGTGCATGTGGCCTGAGCCTTTCTTACATAACCTATATTTAGACTCAGAGTTATGCTAGACCAGCAGTGACAGAAACACAATCTTCCCTCGCATTCTGTCCAAATTCTGGTCGGGGGTGGACCACAGGAAAATGTTACCATTCAATCACCATTTTGGCTACTTCAGCATTTCTTCATTTCCTTGAACCTTAAATTTTCCCCTCTTGTGCTACTCTTCATCAATTAAGCCAAGGCTTTGTCTAGGTCATTCCAGTCTCTTTGCATAGAAATATCCTCTTTAAAGTATAAATTTGATAGGAAGTGGATTGAATTGACAAGTATAATAATTTCCAGGGACACACATCTAGATTCAGACTGAAGTTTAATTTAAAAGTGATCAGTGCCAGGGCTATTATCACAGGCATCCAGATGTCAGGGAAAATGAGAACGCTGCATTTAGGGAAAGTGTGAGTACAAATCTAACACCACATTGCAATGAATAAGCCCATAAGGCACCAGGAAGCTTTGGTATCTTATGTTATTTTGAAGCTTAACCAGTATTAGTTTTGATAAAGTTGGTCTTTGTCTTAGGTTTTCTCCATAGGTTATAATTCCTATGCAGGTATTTTTAAAGTATGAACAAGTGCCAAGCTTTAAATATCTCAGTTCAAAACCCATCAGTTTATTCCTGAACCCTTGTCCATGCTTACATAGTTTCATACTGCTATGCACCCTGTGGGTTATTGAGACCCCTGACCTGCAAACAACTATAAATATTTATTTGCGTCGGCTTGTCTAAAAATAACTGTATTACAATAGAGTGTCCTGGAAGAGGTCCAGGAGAGTTGTGCAGCAAGCAGTAGTCAGCATTCAGAGTCCAGCCTCTGTGTCCAGAGAGGCAGGGCAGTGTCAAGAGGCAGACATATTGATAGCTTTGTGGTCAACAGAAAAAAAAAAGTCACTTAGCAAGGCATCCTTTGGGCCCAAGGATATATTTCTGTAACACGCAGATGGAAACAAGGAGCAGTTTTGAGTGATGCACAATGGTTTTCCAGCGACATCTCTAAACACTATTTCCAACTTTTTACAACACAGTGCTGAATTATAAATGAAGGTGGTGATAGAAATATTAGAAAATATGTAAGAGACCATGGACAAAGGAACACAATAAGAAGTATTGTACTAGATAAATAACAATAGAGCTCAAGGATTTGTAAAGCTTTTTCTTTATATTCTGAAAGTCTACAACGCTCCGCAAATACAAACTACTCTAAAGTGTTGTCAAATTGCCTTAGAGGGACATGAGTGTATTTCAGCATTAACTGTAATTATAATTGTTTATCCTGACAGTAAACCTGTGATTAAAATATTAATATGTAAATTACTCAAATCAACTGTAAAATATGACGTTGCCTACAAAACATCTGATGCATAGTGTCCCTGGACAGGTCAGGTTCATGCACTGGCTAGAGACCTATAATGTGCAATGCTTGATACGTGGACATGTGAAGACATATGATCCCAGTGCAACAGCTCAGACTGAAGCAAAGTCTGCTCAGAGACAAACAGATTTAGACTCAGCTCTGCAGTGGATAATTTTATTGTTTTCGTATTGTCTTCATTGTTCGTGCCAACGCTGCATGCCAGTCGATATCAAACTGTCTGCCAGTCTAACTCAGTATGAGACACAAGTCTCACTCCGCAACTTGTGCCTCTCCTCCCCAGTCCCTCCTTCACCCCCAGAATGCAATAAATGTCCAGCCATCATTTATTTTAATTCACTCCCCTCTTGCACAGATGAAATGGATTCGTAACCTTGTAGGACAAGGACGTGCATGCCGTCTGCCATCAGTTGCTGAGTTATTCTCTATTCTTCCTGCATAGAGAGAGAGGGGGGGGGGAGAATGAGAGATAGCGAGAAAGAGGCCCAATGATGAAGAGAAATAGTCTGGCATGCAAATTGCCAGCTGCCATGTCCAATGAGAAGGCCTGGTAGAGATTGTCACCGTAGAAACTCTGGACAGGGTTAACGAGGCTGAGGCAGAGACAGAGCTTAAAAGACAGCAGCGGCAGTACAGGGCGGGAGGGAAAGAGTCTGAAAAAACTCAGTGTGATTTATTTGCCAAATCAAGGCCCGATGAGTGGATTATGGCAGCCTAATGAGAAAGAGTGTTTAGGGGATAGCTAATTGGACGTGACCGAGAAGGAGAATACTAAGAGCAGGCAGAGATGGGGATTGGGTGGAGTATGTCATTCAGCTCATAGTAGTTTAACTTTGTAGTATGGAAAGTTGAACAGTGAAGAGAGCAGTGGGAAAGAAGAGGGCTGATCTTTTTTTTTTTTTATCAGAATCAGTAGCAATAGAAAATGTTTCAATTTAATTTAGCTCGTTTTATTTACACAACAGTGTAACCACAGATTTTAATTACTGTCAAAGCAGCAAGGAATCACTATGAGATGCTGGAACTTGGGAGAGATCATCACTTTTTTTTCCTTCAGAAATGACTGAAACAAATAACCGATTTATCAAAATAGTTGCCGAATAATTTTGTTTATCAATTCATTGATTAATCCCCTAATTGTTGCAGCTTTACGTGTGTGTAACCACAATTTTCATACTCATACTTCATACTCTTACTTACTCTTATTTGCGCAAACTTGTTTAGCCTGTTTCCTGCACAGTGCCCATTGTTCTGTTTTATATACATTTAAAAGAAGAAGTTTTTTCAGGAACCCTCCTCCCTTTTATGTAATACAGCCTTTGCATCAAATCATGATTAGAGATCCAGAAATTATGCAACAGCCACTAGAGGGTAGTATTTAACTACAGGCAGCATTTAATATTTATCGATGCTTTCTGTTATACTGTACATACTGAATCAATTGCTTGCATGTGTGTTTTGTTTAGTTTTAATTTTTGTCAACTCAAAGCATCTACATCTGGATTTAAAAACACACAGAATTGTGTTCATGATGTGTTTAGATGGTTTGATGAACAGAACAACTTTGTCCTTTACACTTACCTCTGATGTTTCGAGCATAGTGTGCCAGGCATCTTCAAACTTTCACCAGCTGAAAGATGTGAATATGATTTCTTTATGATCATGACATCAGGATGTTTCTTAGTCTATTAATCTTGTTGACAGATAGATAGATATCACAAACAACAGTTTTCATAACTCTTCTACATATGAACTGTCAGAACTGAAAATGTGCTGGTGCCGAATTTTGCCATTCAAAATTAATTTTGTGTATTTTAATGCCACATCTGAAATAAATATTCTGCTTAAATAAATGTACAGAGAGATACACCCATTTGTTTCACCACCTGCTCCTGTGATGTTTTTCACATCTGGTGCGGATACATTTTTGAAAACACACCATTGCCTTTAGACTCCCCTCTTTCCATAATTGGGCCTCTGTACAAAATAATGCATATGTACTGATTTAGTAGAGATTGTTTCTTTCTTCTTCCACCCAAATTACACAAGAACCTTTTAAATTATCGTCCACATATCTAGTTTATTAAATCAGCCTTTTATTGCTCAACATTTTTAAAAACATCAGTTTATTTTCTTTTCATTGAATGCAGATCCTGTTAGTGATGACATCTGCTTTGTGTGTCCCACGAAGTCCTTGGAAATGTTTGTGTTGCATCCATTTGATCACCACAGCATCTCTCTCATTTCATGAGTGCAACGAAATGCACATTTGAAATGGGTTAGGACACAAATGGGATTAATGCTTGCAAGACTTCTCCTAAAGCGTTTCCACCTTTAATGTTGTTTGCAGATGCACTAAATGAGATGTCTCAGGAGCGAGCGTCTCTGTATGCAGAGCGAATGGGGGGAGGGCGGGGGGAGTTCTGCACCCGGCTGCACTGTGACCCCCCAATACAGGTCTGGCTTTCTGGCTTCACTTTCAACAGGATGTACAGTAGCATATAAGGAAAGAGACAACATGGGAAATGTGATTACACAGTTGCCTAATGTAAGAGAATCTCATTTGTTTTGTCGGCCATTTGAGTTTTCCTTTCTGCGCTGCCAAATCTGGGAAAACACAATGCTGTTGTGGATATGGGTGACCAGTCACTGTTACCACCCAATCTGAGAAAGTGTGGACTTTGAAGACTGTCAGAAATTATTGTAAATTATGCTTCTGTAGATTCATTCTTGCTGCAGACATTCACCTGAAACAACAGCAAGTCCAGAACAAAAACAGAAAAGCAAGAATATACCGTAACACTCTAAAGTGTCAAAATAAAACCTGAAAACTCGTGTTATAGTGTGCAGACTGTGGTCACGTTGCAGGATCATGACATAAGATGTCTGTTGAAGCAATAGACTTTCCTAACCAAGATGAATGAGTGATATCGAGCTCTGACATGACAAACAAGGGCTGAAGTGTTGCAAGTGTTTTATGATGGTCCCTAGGGTCCTTAACTCCCATCACATCTGACCTGTTGACCTTTTAAACCAGAAGGGTGATTATAAATGGCTGGCCAATGAAATAACCGATGTACTATGGCTTTTTAACACATGTGGTAAATACTTAATATAGAAGTATGTAGTTACAGTTTTACATTAACTAGAAAAGTATATGTTTAGTCCTCTGCCTCAAATTTTCCAGCACCTCAAGACATGACTTCTGTTATCAGTGGACCTGTGGTGTTCATGTTTTCAGAAAAGTGACATGCATCACATACAGTCTGCTGCCATGAACCGGTCAGCAGAGTGGTGCGCAGAGGTCTCACTTACTGCTCATCTGCCACACCTGTCATGTAACCAACTATGATATCTGTTCCCCATGGGACGCATAACTGTATGACACTGGCATTTTTCAACCGGGGCTCTGACACCACACAGCATGACTGACCATTAAAACCCTGAGGCAGGCAGCAGTTTATTGAACGCTATCATCAAGGGGAAAGGAAAGCCGAGTGAAGTAGAGCAGACTTAAGGACATTGCTCTAGCTTTCTGGTCTTGTTTTGTGATAAATTTTAATATTTCTATGTATTGTATGTGTGAAAAGAGCAACTACATATAAGCTGATTCACACAACAATATGAGAGAAAACCCCTTAGTTGAGATGACTTTTGCCCTGCTGTATCGTTTGATTAGTTGTTTGTTTACTGACAGGATGGATTCGGGGTGAGGACAAGTAACTGATGTACACGTGCTCCCATGGATGCTGGTGTAACTGGCTACTGGAGATGTACATCATTTTTTGTAACATGGCAGTCTGAGATTAGTGTGGGGTCCCAGGGGTCTCGCTCGTCACTCCATTTCCTAAATTGACAGCTGGAGAAACTCTATTCCACCGGACGTGATAAACGACACGGGCGTCACAGGAGTGCACCGTAGAAGAGAGAAAGGAGTGATAAATGGGGGAGGATAGGAGGAATCAGGACAGATGAAAGTTGTTGGGCAGTGAGAAATGACTGACAGCTCATTATGAAAATCCAAAAAGGGAGTCTAACCTGTTCAGCCCAAGCATTTTCAGCAATTTCTTTTCTTTTTCTCAATTACCAAGACACTGAAAATGGGGACAAATTTCCACTAATGCAGCCTGTTCATCTGTTCCACATATCATAGAAATGCTGTGGCTGTAATTTTGGATAAACATGTTCTATAATACAAATAATAAGTCATATTTTTAAAACTTTATAAGCTCACATTTCAGGAACCTTTGTGTCCTTTTTTTGGCACATTTTAATAGTGGTAGGGTGAAGTTTCTTGAAAACTGACACTGTGGGAAAGACATTTGTAATTTCACCTGTAATTGTTGTAGGAGCAACATCACCTTGTGAGGTTAAAGGTTGCCACCTTTGCCTGATGCTTTTCAGCTTTATTTTGAGCACCGGCAACTTCGGAGTGGACATAAGTTACTTTTTTTGGCATGAACACTATATTTCTCTATAACCCCTTTGTCATTTACATGTATGCTGCACAAAAGCTATAAGTCAGCCATCAGGATATTAGTAGACTCAAAGAAACCCTTGAGATTGCCAGTTGGCATTGCTTTATTGGGTATTTTCCCCTAGTACTTTTACTAGCTTCTTGCAACCTCACTCAATTTAGTTGTTTTAGCCCCCTATGGCCGTGGTGCTGATTTTGAATAAGTGCTCAGGGCAAGAAGGGTCAGCTGCAATTTCAGCCGTAGCTAAACTGGTCTATTCTAATGTGAGATCTGAGGTGACTTTGACTTTTGATTAATGACAGTTCTCCAAAGGACATATCACCAAGAAAACTTTCCACAGCATGAAAATCACTTCCAGTAAAAGAAGAAAACATCTATATCTTTATGCATACAGAATACTTCACTGACTGGCTGCATTCAATGTGAAATGATACCCATGTGCCGTTACAGGAGGCAAACACTGAAAGTGTTTGTTATTAAAATATTTGTACTTCTTGGGCCCCAAAGGCCCACTATGCCTTTTCTCACTTATGCATATTTCCATTATAGTGACATCAAGCAAACAGAGAAACGCTGCTGCCGCCTCACTCCTGTTCTCTCCCCTTCTCTCTTGAGTGCTTCTCTCACAGACTGTGAAAACATCAGCCCCAGGGAGAATTCGTATCCCATGAGCCCTTGGGGCAGAAGGCCCGAGGACACACTATGGGGATGCATTGATGGGCGTTGTGGGATAAAGGAGAGAAGCACATCTCAAAATGAATACTATAGTTAAATGTAAAGCAGATAGTAGTTGAATAGAATTGGCCCATGTGGGAATTTATCAAAAAGATTTAGAGATAATGAGAAAAGGCGAGAACAGCTACTGTGGTATAAATACTAAGACCACAAAGAGGTGAGCAAAGACAATTATATTGTTCAAGTCTGGCTAAATGTAGACACAAGGCTATTTACATGTCAACTGGCTTTTCCACATTTGCATTTTTGCATTTGCTGTGCACACTGAAAACACCACCAACATAATAGAAGAGTAACTCTCTCTTTAACATCCTTTTAATTCCCAAACTACACTATTGCAACCATTATCTATAAAGGAGCTGGGATTAATATACTGTTTTACATAATTTATTATTGGTCTGTGTTATATTCAACTTATGGCGAGCAGTTCTTAACACACTAGAAAGTGTCCAGACTTCCTAAATCAAAGCTTTATTACTCCCTGAAAATCAAAAGGTCCACAAAAAGTGTTATCTTGTACTAACAGTGTTTATTGTATTATGTATATTAGTTAGAGCAGAGCAACAGACATTTGCTTTTAGGGTGATTTATAGAATCAAAGAAAGTTATAATCCATTAAATATCTGAGTCAAATGGTGTTGGCAATCAGATATTTAAAACAAATATTTGTCAAATATGTTGTAGCTTTCAAATTTTGACAAAATACTTTTTAACAGAGTGAATTGCCACTTCAAAAGAAAAAAAAATATTAATCCCATGGAGGTTTTATGTAAAATAAGTCATGAGAGATGAAATTCATGTTCCGTTAAATTTATTTACTGTCATGTTCGTCCATGCTGTACCTGCTGTGTGGTGTTTGTGATGCAGACCAGAGGCTTTGCCAGAAGTAAGACTGCTGGATTGTGGGACAAAGGTCTCCGTGTCTGTACTCTCCTGTGTGATCTTATTATCTGTCAGCCAATTTAACAGAGAGGCCTTTGGGGAGTGACAATAGGGATGTTGGAGGAGGAGGAGGGAGGGGACGCCTTCATACACACACGCACACACATGCACACACCTTTGCTCTAATTCACACTGACCTCTGCGGCCTCTCCACAATGCCTGTTTTTGTATTTGATAGAAAAATCGATAGGCTTGCTGGCAGAGAACAACCTCCATGAAGAATTAAAACAAGGAAAGTGTTGGTAGCGGTCAATCATTTTTCTGTCCACTAACACCACGCTTACTGATGCAGCCATGAATAAATGCTGTTCGCCTTCAGAAACTTGCTGTCACCCTGAAATGGGAAAAGAAACAGTACAGCTGATGATGCAGGGAATATTTGGTTTCTTCAAGAATCCCTGTGAAATCAGGCATCCACTACAATCACATGGATGAAAGCATGAAAGGATTATCAAACAAACCTTCTGTAGCAGAATCAATCCATTCTGGTTATTCATTGGACATATTATACTCAATTTTTTACAGCATCAGCTTAAACCACAGCACATCTTCCATAATATAAATTACTTCCTGTTATGCAGATGACACACACCTGTGTCTGCTGACCTTGTTATGATAAATCTGTCTGTCTGATGAAGTAGGTTGCAAAACATTATGCAGTTAAATGAAAGCAGGACAGAAACCATACATTTAGCTGTTTTCTTCTTCATACCTGTCACAGCCAAACTCAGAACTTAAATACAGAACTAAGGATCATTTCAGTGCTATTCAACTTACATACGTGTTCCAAAATATGAAACACCCCTCATCTTGATATCATATTCTCAGTTGGGTGTTGGTGCATAGTTCCAATCTTCCTCTATTGTCTTTTGTCATTCTTGCCACAAAATATGCCAAGATGTATGTAAAATTTGCATAAATCAACAGTCCGACTCCAAAGTGCACTTATCACCAATGAAAACCTTACACATCGAGGTGCCTCCTGACATTTGCCAACAATCCCAGTTCTTTTCGACCATAATACTTCTAAATCGAAACTTTAGGTAAATCCGTTTTGATGTATAAATCCCAATCAAAGCCTTTCTTTTTAAGCATTTGTATTGGTACCTGTTTTTCAATTTATCATTAAAAGTTCAATGCTCCAAACACATTTTCCAATGAGTTATTTTAAATTTTCCCAAATCAGTCGTAAATACATACCAATTGATTGTCTACTTTGATTACAAACAGTAAATACTTCATATTTGTTTTCAGCACAAATTCTTGCTATACTCAAAGTTGTACGTCAGCGAGCATCAAGTGCAGTAACAGTTATTTCTCCAAATGTGGCTGTTGATCCAAGGTCAAGCAGCATAGACAGGCCTCTCTCATGCCAGTCTTGAGGCCATTCTGAACAGATGTTGGCACAGCCAGCTGTACATGGCGACCTTGAGTAAATCTCAAGGGGGGCTTTTTTGGCAGCTTGGACACCCAACTCTCCCCCCTGGCAATGGAGACCCATTGCAGCAGCGTATAAGTGTGTGTGCGTGTGTGTGTGTGTGTGTCTACAAACCAGCATTGTGTGTCATTCAAGCTTCAGTGAAAAGGTACCAGTGAATCAATCACATGCCCTGTGTAACACCACACTAAATGAAATTCAATGGACTGATTGAGTGAGTGATGGATGATTCACATACATACAGCCAGAATTAAGTGATGGAGAAACACTCAGAAGGAGAGTGGAGGAGGTGAGGGTTGGTTAGACCTCTGAGGACTGCGTGTGTGTGTGTGTGTAACTCTCTGAGTGTATATGTACTTATAGGGAAAAATGTGGATGTAGTGTGTGGAGACTGAAGGCTGAGCACCCTCAGGAGTGGCTGTTTTTGTACCCCACATCTGCCCTCCCATGATGTAGCAGAATGTGTGTGTGTGTGTGTGTGTGTGAGAGAGCGAGAGAGAGAGAGAGAGAGAGCAGGAGAGTATTTATATGTGTGTGCTCAAGAGTGTGTGTGGGTACCATCTGGGCAGAACATCAGGGGCACGCCTGGACTGCACGGTGAGCCAGTCCACTTTTAATCTGCCCAGCGCCCTCTCCCCACCAAGGAAGGTCAACGCCTCGGCAAGGACAGCACTGTCACCCCTGTAACACCAACAGTGGGGGTCGGCACTGGCTATCCATAATAGTGGCAGCTGGCTTTAGTGTACGTCTTCACTTTGCCTGGGGCAGCGGTGTTAGCCCATCTTTCATTCCCACTACTCGGCTGAGCTAATGTGCTGTGTTAATGCTTGTGTGAATCAGGAGGAGTGCTCAGTCGTGTGTCTCCCCTGTAGCTACCGAGCGCTCATGTCATTGCCAAAATAGGACAGAAGGTGCTTCAACAAAGGAAACATTCATCTGGAGGTATCACAGCATGACAACAAAATCAACCTTCATATATTAGGAGTTCACAACACTAGTTAGTAAGAGAAATGGGATGTAATGAACTTTTCTGGGACAGGATGCCTTTGGTAAACAGGCAGTCATGCAGGTCCAGTTTACAGAAGTTGAAAACATCGAGAGTTTTGATGCTGTAATAATCTCAAAGTTCTTGTTTCTGTCTTTATTTTAATCTTGAAACTGTGTCTATTTTCTCTGTGTAAAGTAGTAGTTGTACTGTTTATGATAATTCACAGGAAACGCATCAACCACAATTTCACAGGGTTTTATGTTAAGTGGCTGTACAGACCGACTCGCCCATCAAGCATGATTTCCGAGAACATGTTTTGTTTTTTTTTTTTTTTCAACTTGCCAGAGAGACCAAAACCATTTTAAATGCAAATGACCTAAATAAGATTAGCGAGGTAGGCAGTCCGCTCCCTGTTAATTATCACACGCAGTAGTCAATTAACAACGCTAACGATGGGACACTTAGTGAGCGTTAACCCAATTTACTGTAGCTAAGAGCTGGGTGGACACGGTTGCAAGGGGTAACTTAAGGTGGGATCTGGAGGAAGGGGGGGGTTAGCTTCCCCCTGTTACAGAAGCAGAAAGGTTAGACGCATTGACTTGAGCAGAGTTTAGCACTTAGGTATGAAATTGACAAGAAATAGTAACCATTCAGTGATGATGTGTGGTCTCCCAGCACAATGTAGTCGGGCACCACATGGTCCAAAGGGAAAGCAAGATTCATCCGGGGGTAATTAGAGTTACCCAGGATGTGTAAGCCGAGATGCTGCTCTACAGTTAACAGCATTAGCCATGGCAGGGATGAAGGCCTGCTCTGATTTAACAGTTGTCACTAGACCTTGGCTGTGAGAGGAATGGTTGACTGACAGGTTGAAACGAGGTCCTCGTTTGTGTGTCTGGGTGTGCGCACATGCGTCTGTGTTCACCTTTGTGTATGTGCATAGGAATGTGTCTGCACTGAAAACACATTTGAAGGGTTATTGTGAAATTTGTCACTGCGGCTTCTGTCATTCTTTGTTAGTGACCTTATAAACCAGGAACAAATATGTTTTGTTCTAAGCGACAGTGGGTGACGTACAGTTAGCTGCACTTTGCAGCAGGTGCGTGACACCATTCATTCATGCAGTGATACACAATAAAAACACTGCTGTAAAACACAGGTGGTATTTGTACTTTGAGTTGTACTGCAGAGCAGAAAAGTTACATTATGTGTAGCAGCTTTTTTGGCTGTACCCATCAGGTGATAAATAAATACTGTCATGTGTCCAAATGGGATCAAATGAAGTGAAATGACCGTATGGTTTTGGAGCATATGGGGGTTCACTTTTCACCACTGTGACCTTGTGAAATGCGTACACTTTTGGCTCATCACAATAATTTATCAAATTTTAAGCCAACCTATTTTGTTGCACATATTTATATCCATATCTAGTTATAAAAAGAAAATAGAGATGGATGATGATGTTGGTTCTCATATCTGCAGTTGACTTAAATTGACATTATTGTCTTTTATAGTTTTGAGTTAGTTACATGATTAAATGACTAAGATAAATAGCTGTCTTTAGGTCGATTTTTTTTTTTTTAACCTTGCTGCTTGCCATTTTCTATCTTAAAGGTGCAATGTGTAATATTTTCTTAATCTCAGGGTAAACTGTTTAAACCTATAGGAGCAGGTCTCCTTTCACCAAGGGAACCATGTTGCACCACTATCTTTCTACAGTAGCCCAAAACGGACAAACTTTAGACAGAGTATCGATTTTAAAGGATTTTTCTATCTTGCCTATTCAGTTACTATATTCTCTTCACTGAATGTCTATACAGAAGAGATTTGGGGTAAAATAATAATAATTGCTTGGCATTACTTGTGACACAGCCCAAACTAAGCTTTAAGTAAGCTTTTAGTAAGTACTAACAGTAGTAGTGCTATTCAGCCTCTCAGGTGGCCAGTTCGACATAAAGCAATGACTTGACAATGTGTTTTTTTAAATGACAGATTTCCTTTATTTCATTGGAACATTGCATATTATATAGTTTATAGTGATTTTACATCTAAGACTACACTTACAGCAAAGTGAGTGTTTAGAACATTTTTGCCTTGTTCCTAATTACCTACTTTAAAAAGAAACCACCACTCAAAGCTGCTCAAATGACTCCTAAATATCCTCATGAGTCTGTTCTAGTTTCTAAAAGTCATATTTTGTACCAACTGTCTTATCACCACCTGCAGACCAGCACCAGTCCACTGGTATGAACAGTCCACTCTTTGAGGTCCCCAGTGACATTCAGGCATCTGTATCAGTCTCTCTCCAAAATGACACATCTGCCCCACTAACATAAATCATCATCACACTCTGGCCCTGCCCTCTCATTTTCATCTGTGTAACCAGAGCTCTGAGCTTCAACAGGAAGTGTATTGGTGCAAGCAGCTTATTGATCATTGATCTGGCGCCATCGATCTGAACCATGCCTCTTTCTCTCCCACTCTAACGCTGTCTCTGTGTCTGTAATCTGTTCAGATTCTCGAGGACACTCCTGTTCATCTTTTGACTCCAGTCTCCCCATGGAATATACATGCTCATGCTAAGATAATGAGAATAAATGGCAGTTCTGACTGTCATGGTATTTCTCTTTTTCCTGATTGATTTATCACTTTTAATCAATACGGTTGATGTCAGGAGCAGGAATCACCTTGCGATGTTGCAGAAAGGTGCACTTCTTTTGTGTCTCAGAGCATGGTTTAAAGTCATTAAGATTTAGGGACAGTGAATATTTAAATACTGGCAAAGTAGTCCTAAATTTCTCTCCTGATTTTTGAAAGCAAGTATAAGTACTTTCACAAGGAATTTTAGATGTTCTTTTCTTAAATAATTCAATAATAGGCCATTGATGATAAATACTTTATAAATGTCTATTGAGATAAAAGCATAAAAAGGCTAAAGCTTTGCATTAGAGTTCAATATGGTGGCAGAAATGCCCACCATAAAAGCCACCATAAAAGCCACAACTATATGATGAGCAGATCAATATACACGTAATTTAACTACAGGGCAAGTAATCAATGAGTATAAAAGTGTATGAAATATACATTACAGGGATTCTGCTGTAGTGTTGACCACAGAGTTTGATAAATAGTCAAGCCATTTATTTTTGCCAGTATTGATTATTCAATCTAGAGAGCTCACCAGAATCATTCGTCTCTTCTTGCCCTTTTCTCTCGATCTTCGGAAAGCTGATTTACGAGTCGGTTCAGATAAGCAGCTATTGGTTAGAACACCTCGGAGATGAATAAAAGCGATTTGGATTAAAGAGCCTTTAATTAGATGTTACAAATTGCTTGCCTTGACTTAAACGTGGCTTTATGTGGTTTTTATTTTACTTTTAACACAGGGATAGATTTACTGCACGTTATATGAACCTTTATTAGTATTTTTTTCCCATTTTTAGTTAATTATATTATCAATTTGAGTAAAAGCCCACCTCAGACATCACACAGTATTAACTAAAATGCTTTAATTGACTGATACCAGTCTGGGTGATGCTCATTCCTCCTTAAGACCTTTCTTTGTTTACTTATTTTAGTCTCTTTTTTTTTTAGTTAAGTTCTCACATTTTAGGCTCTCCTAACACCACACACCAGAACTTGGCTATTGCTCGTCATTAGAATAACAAATGCACTGGGACTTCTGATTTAGTGTGGCTCTCTGGCCCCTGATGTGTATTAATACCACAACACTGCACCTCTTACCCAGGGTTCATCATTCATCCAGGCAAAAGAGGTGGAATTGAAAAGCAGTCCTTGTTTTTGCTGGAACCTGGAACATAGTCATTTATTGTGTCATGAGACAGGGTGGCCCCTCCACACGTCCTTCACCTCCACGTCCACTGCCAGCTCCTATTAGAAACTAAATTGTGTTTGTGTGTTATTTTGTGAAGCATGTAAGAATTAGCGCGGAATGGAAACGTGAGAAAATCCTACAGTTAAAACAGTGTTGATATTCTTTGTTTTTTGTTTTTTTGTCTAAATGTGTCTGTTACCTTACATTCACAATTTTGAGCTCAATACTAAAGTAAAAAAAAGTGACGGATTTGCATTTCATTTCATTTCATGCATATTTTTAATCATGTCTCTTTCTGGCTCTGCCCAGCGTTCCCATTTAAGTCTGGTGATATTCTCATTGGGTGAGTGGTGCAGCTCTGGGCTCAGTTAAGTGATGACTGCTGGTGACAGATTGCCCTACACCACATTGCTAGCACTTCTCCGAGACAGACCGTCCATCCCTTTTTCATCTCTTCCTGAGTGGACGCGAGGGCTCACCCAGCAATACAAGACAAATAACACTTCTGCCAGCCCATCAGTCTTTCCAGCAATGAGGCAGCTAAGCTTTCAGTTGACTAGAGTCCATGTAATGTCAGACTCAGCAACACCTCAGCTTCCTCTTTCCTTTCCTGACTGTCCCACACTGCACTGCCTAATAGGTGCATGACTATCTAACAGTAAGATGACTTCAAATCAAAGCTATGCATGCTGTTGGTTTCTGGGCATTTCGACCCCTGTTGTGTTTACATGCACACACGGAAATAGATTTGTCATTTTCAGTTATTGGTACAATGCAGTGTGTTAAATATTCATTAACAACCTTTTATATGATTAAAAACCAGACTAAAATAAAGTCAGAGGCATCTTTAGTCAACTAATAAAATCTAAGCAGTAATGTCAAACATGGATAAATTGATCAATGAGCTAATTACAGATTTAGTGCAAAATCTTCAGAACCTGTAGCCAAACTCCTGATTCTGCCAACCAAACATCTCTTGTTCAGAAGTTTACTTAGCTACTTGACCTGTTGCACTAATATTAAGCATCTTGCATTCAGTAATGCTATAGGAGTAATGTTTTCTGATGTTACTGATTTGTGCTGTGTGCATCACTTGCTGTGATGTGTCACTATCTCTTTAATTTATTTTCCTGTTACCCTCATAAATGCCTGTGACCATTACCTGACATCAGCCACTGAAATAGTCTGAACTTAATATTTTGCACAATTAAACGACGATTTTGGACAATTAAACATTGTCCTTGAAAAAGTGTGAAAAGAAAAAGCTTTTTACAAAAAGGTGCATTTCAGAGGTTTTCACCTGAACTGTAAAACCTGCAAATGGGCTGTCTGTGTAAAAGTATATGAATACTCTACCTGCCTATTACTCAGGAAGATGTTGGTGTGAATGTGCTTGTATGAAAGAGGAGCTTGGGTTGAGTCTAGACTCATGATTCGTTAACTTCACAGGCGCTCTCGGGGAATCCTGAGGCCACACTCCCCCTGCCATCGCCCTGGGCAATTATGCTCTTTTGAAATGCAAATGACTGGCATGTACATGTGTTAGTGTGTGTATATGTGTGTGTGTGTGTGTGTGTGTGTGTGTGTGTGTGTGTGTGTGTGTGTGTGTGTGTGTGTGTGTGTGTGTGTGTGTGTGTGCGCGCATGAATCACTTTGTGAGTGGTTGGATATACATGCAGGTTTGTGTGTGTCTCCATGCACGTCTGTGCGTGTGTGTGCATGTCCCCTTAACTTATCTTAAAAGCACCTAAATCCACTGGCACCCCAGTGCAGCAGCAGTCAAATACAATAACATCTGAAAGCCCTGCTACCTTGTGCTCGCTCGGTCCATAGAAGGGACCCTCCAAAATGCAGAGCCGACAAAGAACATACCTTCAATTAGCCAAACGATTAACATTTTAGAGGAAGTCTGTGTTTGGGTCCCTTGGGCTCCCTGCACTCCCCACCAGCCTTCTTTTCATATTCAAATCTGCAACATAAAAGTTGGCTATATCTAATCCTAAAAAATGGGTCTTTTACTATTTTATAAGGAGATAATAACTGAAGTTTTTGCAGGTGGTATAATTGCCAGGTTATGGAAGAAGGTGTAGCATTATGTATAACAGTCATCATGGGCCATAGGTGCTCCTATGAGTCAGGGCACACAAAGCTCTCAGAAGCAGCACAAACGCTGTATGATATTGTCTTTTCTAATTTAGTAGGTGATTAGTCAATCACACTAACCTACATTCATTTAAACAAGCGCCTCTCTGGGGGTAGCCGCAATGCTTGAGTGGGTTTGTGGTCATTATCATGTTGTGCTGTGGTTTGGTCTTCTCCATAAGAGACGCCACTATTGATTTAATTCATCTCTGTGTCTGCCTGTTGTCACTTAACCATGGCATCTTGGTGCTGAGTAAGGCAGAGGTTGCCCACCTGCCTGCCTTCATAACAGAGTGTGACAGGGTACAAAATGGTATTGTGTTGGTAGCTGTAAACTCTGTGTGAACTTACACCACGTTCCCTTGCTGTGAGGACTAGATGAAATTCCTCTCAGACATTTAACCCGGGGTCAGGTGAAGTGAATTCCTCCCAAATATGCCACTCACAGGATGCACAGAGGTGTCTGTATAACCTTTTTGTGAATCCAGGATCAGCTTTTTCAGACTCAAAATTCATGGCAGTGTGCTGTCAGTTCTTATTAATGCTACACCTCACATTCAATAAATTCAAATTCCAACTGCATTTGCATTTATTTCCACTTGAAAATGTCTTATATAACCCACACCAGGTAAACGAATTACAGGCAAATCATTAGTTATTAATATTTTAATTGTCGATCATTACAAACAATTAATGTAACTCGCTCTTTTAAATTGAGACGTTAACTCAGTTGGAGGAAACACCCTTTGAAAAGCTGGAATTATGTATTGATTTTCCTCTCACCCTGCTCCAGCCTTAACTGAACTATCGGGGTGTCTCAGTCTCTTTGGTCTGTTATGTAGACTCTTACATCAGGAAGACAACACCCCTGACTTCTGTCGGATCACATGTCTCCACCATCACCGTGCCGTCGTACTGTACGTTGACTTTTTGGGGAGACAGCAAGAAGTGTTGCACACTGTAGAGGTTCTGTACCGGAGCCTGAGAGGCTGTATGCTGAATAAACACATCATCAATAATGTTATTTAAAAATGCATCAATTCTGGTCACAGTCGCACTGGGTGCTTCTTATAATTTAGCCTTCTAGAGCTGTGAGATTGAAGAATCCACTCACACTCTATCCACATCCATTTCTGATAGCTTTGGTCCAGACTCTCAATGAGAGAATCGGACTTTGTTTACTTTTGAGGAGATGGCACAGGAGCTCCCTGAGGAGAAATTTGACTTTCAACTCCTAATCTAATAAACAATCAGCAGACGATTTCTCATAATAATCTGGAGGTAAAATCAGATTTTATTTCTATACAGCACAGTAATTAGCCACTGTTGTTCCGTTTTTTGCATTACAGAAAACATAATTTTCCCAAACAAGCAAACATGTCCAAAAAGACTGAGGGTGAAGCCTTGTGTCGTGCCAAATGGTTACACTGCTTCTGTTTGCTGCAGACTGGTCCAATGAGCAGGACCTTTTCCTGGGAGCTGACATGAGTAGGTCACAAATATTTCTACCTTTGTGTGACAGATTCTGATGAAAGGCTTTGACAGCTGGAACATTACATTTTGAACTTGGCAGAATAAATTATTGTTTTCATACTAGCGGTCTCATCTGAGCACTGCACTTTAATTCTGTCCATATGTTTGACTGCTTTCTAAAAAGGGAAGACAATGAACACTTTTCAAAGTGTCTTTTTTTTTTTTTAGGACAATGAGCCTTGTGGGCTTCAGAGACCGGTGAAGACAAACTGTTGATGACTGCCCCTAATTCCCAAGATCTACAATAAATGTTTTCCTCTTTTTCTTTTTTTTGGTCCAGAAACGAAATCTATCCATCATGATGTTCTAGGAGCACACCTAGAATAAGTGTCCTCCAGAGCTAGGTGTAGTTCATTTGAGTGAACGTCACCTGGATTAGACGTTTCTTTAAGGTTAAACTGATATTTAAGGTGATATGTAGCGCTGCCTCTTTAAGATTTATATCAGTTTTCTAAACCGACACACATCTTACCAGAGTCACACAGCGTAGCAAACATCAGACATTAAAATGGGTAAAAATTGATTCAAATTCCTCTGATGTGGCATTGTCTCACTCACTTGAAAAATCAAATGAAGAAAGCACTGTGGTAAATTGCTCTGTGAATGTGGCTGCTGAAACCAATACTGTTTTCTTTGCTTTGCTAATTATTAATTACCCATCTCCATGCATATGTGTTTATTCCTAATTGTATTTGATGGATGAGTGGCAGCTTTGACACCTCATTAGACCAGATTAATTGAACGACACAATATTTATGTCTTGGCAATGACCAGTTATCCTACCATCTATCACTGAGATGATCTCACTGATTGAAAACCACTGGTCCGTGTAATCCTAATTATTTGGAATTAGAAAAGAATTTATAGCTTCTTGTGGCGTTTTTCTGTGATGACGGCAAATTGGAAACATTAAATGCATAACGAGGGAGAAAATGAGAGGAAGATACAATCATGGAATTAATGTGGGTGAATGTCGGAGAGGGGGGGAAGGGCACATAAAATAAACGAGGTGGATGCCTTATAGAGCCACGGTTTTTCACTGCACTGCACAGTCGTAGACACAGGCTCTCATGTTTTCTCACGATTTTGGCATAACATTTGTCTCTTTCTCATAATTCTGAAAGGGAATGCCCACAGGATGCCTATTTAGAAGAAGGGTTACTTTTTTCACATTTACTAAACCTGTATATTCTCCAACTCCCCATCCACTCACTTCCAAACATGCGTCTGCAGAACATCTCGATCCATATTCTTGTCTTTTATTAAAAAGTTGGCTGAGTACTGGAAAAACATTTTCACTGAACTTCATATAACCCTCCTCTAACTTCTGCAAAGCTTTACCCCTCATGGGAGGAGCACAAACTAAAATCCAGCATTTGAGCTCACAGAGAAGCAACAAGGCCCAGAAGAGTGGAGCTTTTACTATCATACAGTATAGGAAAGCCTCAAGGAACAGACTTCTTTCCCAGGTAGTGAGAACTTCCTCAAGCTTATTTTTCCAACTTTTCAAGTTTCTAACACCATTAGCCGCCTCCCTTGTGGTCTTGAAAGCAGTAGCGCTGATTGAATTAAGCTGTTTCCTTCTTTGAGACATTTTGACAAGCTTTTTTTTATATACAGAATTCAGTCACTGCTATAACCAGACCAACCTATACCAATATGTACATGCAGCATTCTCAAAGCACAAATGCTTCTTTAACTATGCACATATCCAGATGTAAACATCAGGGCATGCACACATGCACAAACACAAACTGTATCTGACAAACCATCTGTAGAACTATGCTGACCAGAATCGCTCAGTGGGATATAGACCAAAGACATTCGTAGAAGCTGCTCTATAATGCCATTTACACCATAGTATTTTAATCAATTTAACTGGTCTTTTTAGATACACTTGGCTCAAAATGCTCTTTCTAGTTATAAAAATAGGACAAATGGTCTTTTGGAATCAACTGGGGAGAGGTTTAATCTCATTGAATGGAGCCAAAGCCAGACGTTTAGCTCCACACAGTGTAGAATACAAGATTATACCGGCCTGATATAGCCCTTCCACCACCCGTTTATTTTTATCCTCTATTAAGGCAGCGATATCCTTAAAGGCTGCCAAAATTATCCTGTAAAAATGCTGACTGGGAAATATGAAAGGTTCCAGGCGGTTCTAGTAAGCAATCTGCGCGCATGGTGGAGCAATGTGACTGCTGTGCTTGCTATACCAACAGGGGTGACCCCAGCTGGATGGAGAGGTGAGACTAAATGAAAGTCATCCCTGGATCTTAGGGGAGCCAAGTCTGGAATACCAAGCCTCTATCCACAGTGAGATTCACTGCCAAAGGAGACTGCTTTACATAAATGTTTGTTTTTAGTATTATTTCATCAGCACTGTGTAAGCAGGCTGCGTCTCCTGCAGTGTCAAATCCACTGGACTTTTTTTTTTCCCTCCCTCACTGTTCATACACGACTACTACAGGCACTGCAGGACCACTGCAAGTGTGTGCATGGTCAGTAGTTATTCAAATTACACACTGAAATAAATGATATGATTTTTTTTCAGCAGCTCACATCATGTTCAGATAAGTATAGATTCAGAAGAGACACCACTGACTCTAAGTATTTTTGACAATCCTCTCGCCCGTGGAGGTAATTTATACAATAACAGCCTCTTTTGTTGTGCGACTGGGGCACGCCAAGAGGATAATTTCCTTATCAAACACACTCCAAGTCATTTGAAACAGAAAGTTTTGTACTTAAGTTAACTATTCCTCAGAGTGAGGCTGGTAATTGAAGAGTTACTAGTGCCCCGTGGGTGTTCTGAGATGTTGAAGTCGGTTTGAGCCCAGACGTCAGCTCTGTGACGTGAATTCTGTGAACAATTTTTTTCTTCTTTCATACATTTTTTTTTTTTTTGGTAAAGCTTACTGATGTGAAGGTTGTCACAACTGTTATTATACAGATCCAGGTTACCTACACTTAGAAATGTACGTGCATATTCCTTAGTATGGTTTTCTCATTGCAGGCCTTTTTGTACATTAAAGCATACGCTAGTTGTTGCTAAATCTTTTTTGCTGCACAGTGTTCTTTAAAATATTGTTCTCTAAGATAGAAGTTCTCATTGTGTTTTGTTTAATCAGTCTGTTTATCCAGCAGATGTTCAAAGCTAACGTGTAAAGTTACCAACTTCTCTAGGTGCTAGCTATTTTATCTGCAGCGTCCAGACACAGCAGACTTGCTACGTATGCACAAGCGTCATAAAGCTTTAAAAAGCTGACATCACGAGGACCCTTTTTGCCAGGTGCCTTATTGGAATGAACTTGAGATGAATGTATTGATCCTGTTTCTGGATGGCAATGAGACAACCTGGCTTCGGTTTAGAGGTGACTCCATCTAGACCCTTTTGTGTTATGCAGGTGACGTAGATGAGTTGCCGAGGCTTCGACTGGTGTCAAGGAGCTATTTAAAATTGGAGCATGGGGGTGCAATTGATTTTGTTTATATTTGATGTGATTAAACATAGTGGGGACCATTTGCTGTTGCCGGAATCACAATCGTGGCTTTCACTGAAGCATAACCCAAGTTAGAAAAATGTCCTCAAGATAATATATGCCATTTGGCAATTGCTTTTAACTTAAAGTGTCTTATCGTGATTGAAAACATTTTAATAATGAACAGTGCAGTGAGAACAACCAGGAAAGTGTTGGTGCAATAATACAGGACATCCCCAAGGCAGGTAGATTTTTTTTTTTTTTTTTTTTTAATGTTTTCAAAACAGAACTTTCTTTAAAATCATCAGAAATCTTAAATATTACAATGCCTGCACCAAATAATGTGTAATAAATATTGCTTTATTAGTACAACTCCTCGTTGTATTAGAATAACACTACAGGCACCCACAGTATAAAAAGCTACATGACCTCAAGTCAACTGCAATAGGACGGTTTAGACAATACACAATGTTCTCAGATTAGAGCTGAAGAAGTAAGAAAATAATCCTAATTTCCTGTAACATGCCTGTCTTGCTGGGAGTCATATTCCACTACAAGGTCTGATGAACTGTGAACCGACGACACATGATGAAGCAGTTTCACAGCAAAAATAAGTTACTTTTGGATCCCACCCTACATTTCCTCCCTTCATTGTGCGAGTCCACTTCTCTCCGTAGAGATATCCGAGTCCTGCTTGAATCCCAGATTAACACCGCTGCTCGTATAGTTTTTGTTTTAACCATCCTCATTTAAATGAGAAATTAAGAGGCAAGAGATAGAGGCTAATAGCATTTATTAACCCAGCGTGAACGGGCAGTGGGGCGACCACGGTCCTCCACCAGCCTTGTCTAGTCCTGGTGGCTGAGTCTGCGTGGCCCAAAGAGGAGGGTGGAACATAATAAAATCCAACACATGCACCCAGCTGATTAATGCAGCCCTGTGGCTATAGTAATTATCCCTCTCCACACTCCTCCAGCAGATGAGCCAAACAAGTGTGTGGCAGCACGAGGAAAATGTGCAAATGATGGATCTGTGGGATTCAGGGTCTTTTTAGTAAGATTCACATAAATTGTTGGATAAAGACATGTTTTTCTTCACTTGCTTACTACGGAGGTGGAGTTGAAGCTTTTACACTTACATGTTGGGCATTTACTCCCTACAGTGCAATGTTTTTTGCTTTTAGTTGAATATAATTACCATGTCTTCAAAATGTACATTTAATGTAGGTTTTTCTCTGCAGGATGATTTCTAACGCTCAAATGAGTTCAAATATACAACACTATCATTAGAGAAATGGCACTTTGTTTTGTTTTTTTTTTCCTTTCTTCATTCTGTGGTTTTCATTGATATATTTAAGTATCACTAATTTGATTAAAACTGCTAAAGTTTGTGTGAGGAGTTCATTAAAAGTAGAAAGGAGGCAGCTATTCTGAGTGGTGTTCAGTGGATATGAAATATGAGGGAAATAAAATTTTACAGCCGTTGCAAAATTTACAGGTGTTTAAATTAATTTAGGGACTTCTATTTGACACAGCTACTTTTTCTACAAATTGTCTGATATTTGATTCAATTTGTTTATTATTTTTATGTGTATTTTTTGTCGATAAACACTGATGCAGAAGGGACTCTGATCAATCTGTTTCTGTCTAGGTTTTTTTTTTTTTTTTTTGTGGTTAAAGGTGGATGTGCAGCAGTTGTCACTAGTTAAAGGAGACCTTCTGCTCAGAGGTCAGAAGGTCAGACATACAGTACAAGACCACTTTGC
The DNA here is from genome assembly GCF_900324485.2 of Mastacembelus armatus. Classification (NCBI taxonomy): domain Eukaryota; kingdom Metazoa; phylum Chordata; class Actinopteri; order Synbranchiformes; family Mastacembelidae; genus Mastacembelus; species Mastacembelus armatus. Next base: position 12,909,384 of record NC_046656.1, read on the forward strand.
TTGTGAATCTGGAATTTAATTGTAACAGTATATACACTGTGTGACTGAGAGGCTGTGTCCCTCAGCCCAAAACAATATGTAATTACTGTGTATTGACAGATAGCAATTGATTTTTTTTTTTCACTTTTCAGAACAAAAATGAGAATTTGCATAGACAGCAGCTCTGATCTGCTCTTGTCACTTACATCTTGTTTGTTCACATATTCAATTTTTAAATTTCAGTCCAAAAATAAACCCAACACTCCCTGTTTTCTGCTAAATTAAGGCCATATTCCAGCAGTCAAAGACACCGGGGAAGGGGAACACATCGCTGAGGATGAAAAAACAGCAAGTAAGAACAACACTTCTGTGAAAACATAAACTGCTGCCTCAAAATGCCGACTGGCTGTGATCTGCTTAAAGACTCACAATCTTGGTTGTGGAGCTGAAAATCTGTTTTCCTTAAATACAGACTTAATGATTGGATTGCTTTTTCCTCGTTTGGCGATAGCGTGATAGTGGGATTACAGACTGTGCGCTCAATAGATTTCCTGTCAGTTGCCATGAAGCCCACAGTCCCCTCGCTGGGTAAGCTGGCTGGCAGAGAGGGAGGGAGGCAGATGAGCCTTGGACGTACAATATGGACCACCTAAGAAAATTGCCAACACAATCACAACAGTGGAGCAAAAAAATTAAAAGGACTATTTTTTTTTTTAAATGACTAAAATAAAACTATCCTGAAAGAAGAGAATATCCATTTCTATGATTTTCCAGTAGTTAAAAATATGTTTGATCAGCCAATTTAGTTGATTTACCTTTGATAAAAATTTCCTATGGTTTAGAAATCTTAAACTTAAATCTTGAAAACTGACAAAAACACTAAAGATCACAGCTCAACTTTTTTATTGGATTAATTTCCTGTTAACATGTCATATGAATGTTCATCTTTCTCTTTTTCTGTCCTTTTTCTCTGCCTCATTAAAAACATAAACATACCTCCCATATTGATTATGTCTGGCATGTCTTAATCAGATCAGCAGGAACACTGTGTTTCCTCCACAGGAAGTACATTAAATGCCAAAATATTGATCAGAAGTTTAATTGAGAAAGCATAGCTCCTTTAATAAAGCAGTTGGCCTTTGCTCCTGTGACTCTGATATGGACTGACATGAAAAGAAAACATTCAAATTTATAATTCCTTTTTATTTAAAAGACGGTTGGGAAACGGAGTCTGTCCCGAGGCTTCTGGCGACATGGCAATGCTGTGATCAATAAGAGCGTGTGATGGGTTTTGTATCGATCATGAAAATGTGGGTTGATGAAGTGGGTTAGAGGGGGAGGTGGGAGCTTTAGGTTTCCTCTGATGGTTGCCACATTACACAGACGTGGTAAAGATCCACTCAAACTTCTCAGTTGAGTCGACATCATTATTATCATTCCTGTCGAGGTCATTATCACTCTCAGTTTCTTGCATCCTGCCTCTGTCAGGACTGGTAGATCCCCTTGCTTCGCATTGTGATTGGTGAAAGGCTGTGGGAAGCAGTTACCATTACTTTAAAGGAAGGCCAGGCTGTGGAAAGCCAGACCCAGGGTGGAGGGGATGAAAGAGTAAAGGGAACAGTTTAGCTCTGTAAGCTGGCACTGAGCCCTCTAAAGCACAGTACACAAACCTGTTTAAATCACACTTAGTGAACATGCCGCTACTTCTGTTGCTTGTCAATTATTAGTGGCCCCTTCAGTTTAGTTGTAAACACCAGCTGTGACCCATATGAAACTCTGTGTATTCATCCATCCATCCATCATCCATCTATCATCATACATCCAGGGGTTCTGCCTGTGTCTCTATGTTTTGCAGCGCTCCCTTGTGAATGACTGGACACAGAGTGGTCGCCCATTAGCCCGTCCCATCCCAGTAATCTTTCATCCCTATTGGCTGCTCTCGGGACAGCCTTCCTGAAAGCCACCAATGGTAGCTGCTCCATATGCACCAAACCACACCCTCCTGCTCTTAAAGAGGCCCCATGTCTTCAATGGAGCCTCAGTCCCCTCACTGACTTCCTCAGCCTGAGTGCGCTCTCACCACTGCTGCTCTCCATCCGCCGCTTATCTTTTATTCTGTTTCTCTATCATCACTCCTCTAATCTTTACTCTTTCCCCTCTTCTTTATACCTACTTTCTGTTTCTTCTCTTTATCCCTCACAACAGTTTTTTTTTTCCTCACTCCTCTTTCTAAATCACCACTGAATTCGCCTTCTCTCTTCATACCTACTCTTGAGCCTGAGTGTGCAGCACCTGTGCAGACTGGAGTTTGTCGGGCTGAGGCAGAAGGGATTTTTTTTTATTGTGCGTGTGTGTGTGTGTGTGTTAAAAAGGGGAGGGAGGGGAGACAACACCCAGGAACACCTGACCAACATTTCAGCAAGATATGTGGAGGCTTAGGAACTGATCTCCTCCTCCAGCTTTTTCCCAGCTGTTTTGTTTATCTGCTTTTTATTGCAACACCTGGAATGCTTAACGTGGACTGATGGATGTTTCCGAACTGTGCATCCCTGACCCCCTCTGCTACCACAACCAGTAGGTGCACCTTTTTTTTTTTTGTTTTGTTTTTGCATGTTTTCTCACCTCTGTTTATTTTTAAATTTTTCACCTTTACTTTTGTTTCCATTTTGAATGACAGGATTTAACTTACTTCCTCGCCTCTATTTTTATCAAAAAGCAGAAAGCAAATCATAATGATCTGTTAAATCACTGATGTGCAAAGTAAACTATTTCAAAAGACAGGGAGTTCCTTGCATTTCCTCAGCTCCACCTCCCCGTGTACGGGACAAGCAGTGCTCAGTAGTGTCTGAGGCTGCAGTAGCGTAGCCTGCAGGGAGTCCAGCCCGGACCACTGTCCTACAGCTGTCTAGCTCTGCATCAGGATTCAGGGTTAACCCTCAGCCACAGGGAAGAGCCAGAGGCAGATTACTGCAGACGGTATCCAGACCACTATCCTCTTGCAGTAGCCGGTGTCCCAGAAAAAGAAAACTGTGACTGTACTGTCACCCAGTTTACGTGAGTGTGTGTGTTGAGTGGCGAGAGTATATTTAAGGGGACAGATAATTGCCTGTGTTTGGTTAAAGCCTAAATGACCTGCTGACCATAGGGGGTTTGATAACCTCCAAAGTAGCAGCAAATGTAAAGGAAAGGTTAATAATTTTGTTTAAAGAAGATTAAAGTGCATTCAGTTAATAAAGACAAGCATCAATGAGTCACAGAAACACTCAAAGCACCGGCTCTTAGTTGTTCATTGCAGGCTTGGAAAGAAGCTTCTCCTTTTTAACTAAATATAACTGGACTGGGGAAGTCTTCACTGGCATCCTCTTAATGTTAAGAAGAGATTGGAAAGATTTAGTCTGCTTGGCACTTTTACAGGAATGTGATTAGGAATATTTAAAACCCCACAACAACCTCTATAAATAAAAAGAGAAATATATCTATAAGGTTAAACCAGTTTATTTTAATTCATTACAGTACACAAACGCACCTGCTTTGCCATTTCTGATGCATCCATGGAGGAATAAAGATCATAAAAGTGAAATAAAATTGGCTTTGTGCTGCATTTATGTATGCCAGGTTACACGATTGAACATCCATGTATACAAAAGCAGCTGTTTTTATTAGTAGAGAATTTTTTTTTTTAATTACTAAAAAAAAGTGTTTTTTTAAATTTTAGAAACTTTTCAGAATTGTTCTAAAACATCAAAAAAAACAACTGGTTAATTTGGTCGGTTATTTATATTTTGCAATGCAATGTAATTTTGACAATACAATATTTTTGACAATACATTGTGTTTCAGCTGTGAAATGAAAAAAGGCACTACTCATACTCCAAACATATAGAGAAATTGAATTGATTTACTGCAGTCAGGTAATTACACAGATATCTCAGTGACTGGAAAGATGTTGTTTCAGGTGTGTAATGTTTAACCACAAGTGTTTAAAGAATGTCAGTTGTTTTGATACCTCATAAAAGTAACAGACCTGGGTCTCATTTGTTTTTAGTGTGTGTTTAAATATATCAGTTTCATCTACTGTCTTTTAGGGCGCTGACAGTCAATATTGTAATTCCTGTGCAGGTTGAAGTGCAGCTGAAAACCCACAACCCTGAGCTTCTTTTTCACGCAATCATCACTTTCCAGAATCAGTAAAACTCAATTTAATACACGTCTGTTTTGTTTAAAATGTCTTAAGTTATTTTTAAAACACTTTAAGCTGAATTTAAATGATGAAAAAACACAAAGGCAAGAATTTGATGATATTAACCTACAGTGACCCTCAGCCAAATCTTTCTGTGTGTGTGTGTGTGTGTGTGTGTGTGTGTGTGTGTGTGTGTGTGTGTGTGTGTGAGAGAGAGAGAGAGAGAGAGAGTGTGTTTGCAGTGTTTGTGTAACTTTGTTGTCGTGTACATCTGCAAGTAAACTCTAGCTATATGGACGTACACAAAAATATGCATGTGTGTTAGGGCAAGTCAGTATAGCTGATGGTCATATGTGCACACATTTACACATACACGTACACGTATATGTATATGTATATGTTGTGTTGCTTTGTGTAGATATTTTGAGGCTTTCAGATTTTCTCCTTCATCACTGCACAACTGGCTGGTCACATGTGATACGACAGCACATTTTCCTGACCCACTAAACATTTTATGATCCACAACATTCACCTAAGTATGTACAAATGGTGACATTCTACAAACTCACCAAAATATATATATATTAATGATTATTATAACATAAAACATTATGTTTTTTAGGGATTAATGCATTTTCTATGGGCCTTAATTGAACTTGCTTTGTTGATTATATTTTTATTTAAGGGGAGCAAATAAAAGTATATTGTGAGTTTAAGCTGTTGGAAACTTGCACACTCTTGATAAAACTATAGTATTGTAACCATATATATGTTTTAACCTTTGAGTACTGTTGCCCATGCTGTGAAACAACATCACTGTAATTGCAAATTGTAAGTCTGTGCTGTAGCGTTTAGTTAGGGAATACTATTAACCCCTTGATGACTTTTAACCACCTTATTGGCCTGAAGTTAAAAGTCAGACTGCATCTCTGCTAAAGAGGCAATCAGGGTCCACTACCAACAAACTAATATTCACTTATCAGGTATTTCACTTTATTGCTAAGAATTCTTAATAGATAAACAGATTTGTAGATATATACAGTATTTATATAGTCATGACTTTTGACAAGACAAATGGTAATATATCATTTATATAACATTAAATGTCCTTTTCAAAGATGTTTTATGCTTCAGTGTTTGCTCTGTAATTATACATATTAGTAATTTATGCAAGATGATATTTAAATATGGTATTTCTTGAATATAAGTGATGTGTAAAAATAGAGGAAAATGTAATAAAACTTGGTGTATAGCCAAAATCTAAAAGAGCTGCAGTTAAACATGTAGATTAAATAACAGAAATTGGATGTTTGTGCATTAAAATGTATAATGTGTATCTACCCTTAAAATCTGACTTCTCAGAGAGTTGACACCGTTTGACTGTCTACAACTGAAGTATATATTTTTTTTTTTCATGGTAGCCACTTTTTTTACTTAGAAACATAATATAATGTTTCCTTATGGGAAATAGACACATTTTTTATTATTTAATTGTTAAACAGGTAAATTTTTTAAAAGCCCCTCTGTGATCAGCGGTGGTTTCAGTATGATTAGGTATGATCTCAGTAGGATTAAACGTCATATTTTTGACAACTTTACATTAGTGTTTACATCTGCATTTAACTGTCAGTTTGTTTCGATAAGTCAGATCCATTTCCATCTGCTGGCCCCATATTTGCCCTTTGCAAACAAACAAACACAAATGCAAAAACACAAACGGTCAAATATGAACACACGGACACACACAAACAAAAAGACACGTACACACACATATGTGCACACACACATGGATGAGACCAAAGAATCACACACTGACCTGGGATCTAATTTTAGCAGTGCCAAATCATGGAAACACCTGACTGTGTCTGTTAAAAGAAACACATCATCTTATCATGCGGTGCATCTGTATGCAATATACTTGTAATGCACTTGGTCATTATGTATCTGGAAAGTGTTTTCGTTAGTTATTGTCATTAATATCTAAAGAAAAAAAACATCATGCTCCAAGCATTTATCTTATTAAAAGTCATGACTGTGACATATGTATGCTTATTTATTATTTTAAAAATTAAAAATTAAATTTAATCATTTTCTCACTTTTATTTAAAAAAGTGACACATTTAATCAAGAGGAAATGTTATGAAATATGAAGTATCAGAAAGTATATTGTAAATAAATTACATCCAAATATCTTAACCCAGAGCAGAAAATATTTCCTGAAGTTGCTTTCTGTTGTAGCCCAGTCGATGGGTGGATTTAGGCATCGTAACTAAATGTCTATTCTATCGTTTGCCTGAATTTTAAGAGTCAAGTTTTAGCAACATTAGCGAAAAGGTTTGTCTTGTTTGGCCAAAGTTTGCTCAATAACTGTAGTAATGGGACAAAGTTTTCTGCTTCCATGTCACCTTTTTGCTTTGTATCACATGGTGAAGGCTGGTTTCTCTGCCATAATGGATGATGAAGTTTAAAAATTTGCATTGGGGACTGATCTATCTCATATTAAAGTTTTGATAGTTGGTTGATGGGTAAAACTGGTCTGTGAAACCAACCGAACCTGCGAGTCCACTGACGGATGTGGGGAGCAGGTGGTGGGACAGAGCTGTGTTGTGGGAAGACTGTGGGAAACAAACCTGCTTTTTCTTCACCAGCTTTGAGTTTGAAGGAATTTTTTTTTTTTTTAAACCCCAAACCCCGGTATTCGCTGCTGTATTTTTTCATGACACTGTTTTCCAAGTGTTGCGACTGTCATGTTTATTAATGGCGATGGCTGCTGCACATGAGGGTGCAGCCCAACTCTATAGTAGAGTGGTTCTATGTGACAGCACGAGAGGAGAAATAACTTCATTACATGTCATGACCCCCTCTTGATATAGATATATCCTTTAGGCAGCCTGTCAAGGACTCTGAATTCATCAGGATGTAGATGGGCGCTTTTGTGCAGCCACTATTCAATCAAAACACGAATCTGGCTTTCATGTGCTCAGGCTCAGTACGAGCTTCAGAGAGGACTTCTTAGAATGAGTTTGTTTTATTGATCAAATGAAATTAACAGAGAGAGAGAGAGAGAGAGAGAGAGAGAGAGAAAGAATAAGAAGCAGTGAATCTAATCAGGAAGTGTGGGTCAGCCAGCATGTTTAATTTAATGGGCCTCATCGTAACTTCACGAGGTCTCACATTGTGAACTTAATTCCTCTTCACCACGTTAATTTGCATTGTGTCAATTGACCGGAGCGCTTACTGTATCAGCCTGAGTCTCACTTGAAATTCAGCCCATGCCCTAATACCATTAGGCAAATGCAAAGTTGTGTCATTTACACATTTGAAAAAAAAAAGGGGGGGAGAGAGAAAAGCCAATTTGCGCCGGACAAGACTCGCTTGTGATTATCAGTGGATGTTATTACTGTGGAGAAGCAGACGTTTGAAGGTTATGTTTCTGGGCAGTAATTGAAATGCAAAATAACATTAGGATCGATGGCCATCTCTGTTTATTTATGAAATCAATATCGTAACTGTCCCTCATGAGTCCCTCTCTGATTCCCGATGACGGCTTAAGTCTGTGCTCGTTTATTCTTTCTCCTCCATAACCTCCTTCTTCTGTCTCTTTTTAAAAGGCAGTTAGGGGTGTGTTTGACTTTGCAGGGAGAGCAATTTCCTGGAGGTGGTGGACGTGTATGTAGATGGGGGTTGATACTCCAGGTAAAGAGACATCATCCATGTGGGAAATCTATGCAATCTTTCCTCGTGGCAGTGACATTGAAGAGGCCATATGCTGGAAGTTCTGTGTACGAGCTTGTATGTGTGTGTGTGTGTGTGTGTGTGTGAAAGAGAGAGAGAGCGAAGCAGAAACAAAGTCATCTGGGCACTTTTAATGCAGCACCAGGACTTACTAACTTAGAGGTGGATGTTTTAAAGTAAAGTTTTAAAAGGAAAAATGTCACAACAAAATTTAGGAAGCCCATTCTCAGGCTTCATGTCACAAATCTGTGGTGTACATTCTAAGGTTCACACACTTAACCTTAGACATCTCACTCCATCTATGGAACGTGACCTGTAAGCTAAAGCATTTAGAATAATTAACACTGAAAATAGACAGCGGCCCTCACAACTTAAGCTCAAAATATATAAAGATCCAGTTTTCCTTTCATTTGAACTGAAAAAAATTAAACAGTAACTTTTTGAACGGATATTTAATCTTTAACTGTTTTGATGACCAGTAATTTAACTTTCATTTCGGACAAAAACAAGACACACGAAGACATCGATTTGATTTCTGGAAGCTTTGATGGACATTTTTCATTCATTTTAATTGAGCGAATTAAAGAAAACAATTCACAAACGAATCCATCATGAAAATAATTCATCGCTCACCTAAAATTTATTTTCCAAGAAGGAAACTTTGTCTAGCGGCCAGGTGGAACGTACAGTGGAATCTGTGCATACTTGAATATAAGATTAAAAAACCCTAATGATATAAATAAAACATGTTATAAAATTGCAACAAAAGAAACACAACAAAACCTCACCTCAGTCCAGTATAGCTGAGTAAAAAGTTTTTGTTTGAAGAATTTGAGAGGTTAGAGCAATGCACATTTTTTAAATAAACATGACTGTTACTGTTGTAAAAATGTATTTTGACTCTCCTCTCTCTCCTGAAACAGACTGTGTTTTTTGCAGCAGCATATGAATCATGTTTTTAAATCTTTAAAACATGCACTTTTTGATGACCTTCATTTGTACCAAGGCTACTGTATGTCCCACGCATGCTGTTGTTACTACTCACAACATTTGGGCAACACACGCTGCCTCATTTTCCTGCTCACATGACCATTCATTTCCCAGACACCCCGGCCGCAGACTAACAGTGTAATCTATGTGTCAGGCGGGAAGGGGAGCTCAGTTTAAAGCTGATAGAGTCTGCCCCAAACAAGGACAGCCTATCATGGAAAGATTAATGAACTAATTTCATGCATGGCTTTTTGCCTCTGTCCTTCTGCGCTTCCGTGTTCGACTGTGTGTTCAGCACTGTGATTTACGCCGTGTTCCTCGCTACAAGCTTAACCCCAAGCTGAACAATAATGTTTCCCCTCAATTGGAAAATGCATAGTAAAATATGGAGGACCAGATTCTTCAACCCTTCAGTCGTCCAGAGAAGGATAGAATAAGGTCATTGTGAAGAACTGTTTTAAATGTGCATTTTAGATTTTTTTTTTTTCTTTTCCTTTTTTTTGACTACTGGTAAAAATTTATTGTGCTGACATTTGGAGGCTGGTAAGCATATTTCATGGTTTAGAGAAGAGGTGGATGGATTCAGGATTTATGTAGGGAAGCAGGGGATCTGCAACACTGCCAGCATGAGAAGGCTTGCCAAAATACACACACACACTCACACACACACATGCACACACAAACATTTGAGTTTTTAAGCTGCTCTGATGGGATATTTTCACACCCATCACACTATGGCCTCAAAAAAAAAAAAAAAAGGAAAATAAAAAAATCAGTGGTCACTGCTTTGGCATTTCAGGGAGCGTCTTGGTCGTATTACACATTCTGGACAGCTCTCTGGTTTTTACATGGAGTCGTGTCTAGACGCTCTTTTTTTTTCAGTGTGGTGGACAGACTGAAACCTGTGTGTCTGCTGCTCCGAGGCGTCCACTGTGGGAGCATCTGGGCCTCTAGGAACAGCAGAACAGAGAAGGCAGGTGACCTTCACGTCTGTCTGACGAGTCCTGCTTGTCTGCTCAGTTTGTACCCTTTTTCTGCGTGGCAGAGCAAACACCACCCCATTAGATATTGGGTGCGATGCATTTGTGTGTGTTTGAGTGTATGGGTCTGTGAGTGTGTGTGTGTGTGTTTCCAGGGGAGCAGGGCAGGTTGAGGAGAGTCAGGCTGCGCTTAGAAAACTCTGTCTCTTTATAATAAGAGGGGGAAAACCAAATTATAAAACTGTGAAGCTATTTCTGTCTGCGTGAATTGGTGGTTCGGTGGTGCCTTTATTTCATTTCGACAGATTTGAAAGGACCCATTAGAAATTTCCATTAAACCTAACAAAAAAACATCTCCCCAGCGCTGCTGTGTGCTAAGTGTGGAATGAACTACTTTTTACATATGCCACAATGTACTATTCCACAGGGAATCCCCCCTATCTGGCTGCAATGATGTATTAACTGTTACCATGCCGCTCTCTACTATTCCCTCAGATGGGAGAAAATATACCTTCCAATTGACTATATGTGCATGCTGATTGCTAACAAGATTTAACAAGAGCCCTGTGAATCTTTTATAAACTGCAACAGCCACAGAATGAAGACATAATGTTGTATCGCTCCATCTTGCACTATGTTAACAGTCCTGACTGATTAAAAATGCATAAGGAATGTCTGGGATCCGTAAGAAGAGGGTTTATTTTTTCATGCCTCATCTGGAACAGGAAGGAAGAAGAGGATCAATAGATCTGATCTGGGCCCAGGGGTAGAGGCTATCTCCTCCCTCCCTCCCTCCCTCCGCCTGTTAGCAGTTAAAAGAGAGGTTTCAAGTTGTCAGGGGCTGATGACTTCATGGTTTTATATAAACACTTATGCAAAGAGGCAACAGTGGGAAAATACATTTGTAACCACAACACTAAATTTGAAAAAAAAGGGGGGGGCAGCCCCCGACAGCGAAGAGCGAAGGGCAAAGGTTTAGAGGAGTCTGGCCACCCATAGCTCAATATGCTTTCCACCATTTTCAAACAATATTTACAGCTCACAGTCATGTAAGGGCTAAAGTTGTGTTAGATCAGCACCAACTGTGACAGACAGAGCCAGCGGTTCTGACACAGAACCAGGACTCATTTCATGGTTTGTTTGAAAGGGTATTATTGAAGGCACTTCAAATACAACAACAAGCAGCTGCCTCGAAGAGAAATTATTGTCCATCAGGAGCCAGAGTAGTCATTATTTATTGCGTCATGCTCACATGGACTTCTGCAAAGTGCATAATTTCATACATCAAAATCTACATGGCAAATGGAGACCTTTTTAATCCTCTTTCAGCTCCACAAATAAAAGCTGCCACGAAAAGTTTCCAAAGTGGTTTCACAAAACCACAAGAACCTTTTTGTTTGTTGTAACATCAGGACAGTTTTACCTTTTATTTATCCCCAAATCAATCAAAACATTTGCTTCGGGAGGCTTTACAGTCCGTGCACCATGCAACACCCTCTCTCCTTAGACTCTCAATTCACAATAGGGAAGAACTCCCAAATCTCCCTTTTCACTGGTGTCAAAAGGGAAGATAGCTCAGGTGGAGCAACACAGGAGGGATCCCTCTTCAAGAAACAGATGCAGTGTGTCTCGATGTAGAGAAGTGACCTTTTCCCAAATCTTGTAATGAAATTTGGGATTCATGAACTTAATCCAAGGTCTTCCTCAGCCTCTTCAACCTCTCTCCACTGTAACCCAGCACCGTCCATTGGCAAACTAACCTGGGACTATTGACTGGGTCATGTATGGTCATGGTCCTCTATATGCTGAGTGTAACACCTCTCTCTGTCCATTAACAGCCTTCTGAAGTTTCATTCATTCATTTACTTCTGGCAGCCGACCAATTGTGGGCATTGTTTGCAAGATGTATGGGGCATCTGTTGACATGGTCGTTAGTTACCATTTTGCCTGAGAGAAAAAAGCTGCTGTAGTATATCACTTGGCATTCCAACGCATTAATGGTTGTGTCTGTAACGTAATCTATCAATCTCGGATGAACCGGTGCGCTCCATCACATCTGATGAATCTCTTGCAGGGTGATGAGGCGATGATGGAAGAAAGCAGCGTTCGGTGCATCTTATCAGACTTGTTAGTACTGATAATGCAGTTTTTCTGATGTATATTAATTCACGTGTTTTTCATTCGTGTTTTTAGGTGATTGAGTCCTAACAGAAATCATTTGATAATTATAAAGATGGTTGAGCGCTGAGACAGTGGCTAAAGATCCTACTGTTTGATTCATTTCAGTTTGATTTCCAGCTATGTCATTTTTAAAATGTTCTACAGCTCAGTTGTTCCCTACTTTATGTTATATTTGCTATAAATTCATTACCAAAACTGACTGCAGCTCTGGCACTGTTTGTGTTTATCCAGGTTGCTCACCAGGATGCCCTCTGAGGACCGACACTTACCCTCAAGCTGTGGTTCTTACGTCAAAACTGAGCCCTCCAGTCCGTCCTCCTCACTAGTAGACACTGGCAGTCACCACAGTCCCAGTGGCAACTCAGACGCCAGCGGTGGCTACATTAACGGCAGCAGCGGACGCTCTCACGCCCTGGATTCCCCGCCAATGTTCAACCCAGGCATGCTCGGAGGTGGCAGCGCCTGCCTACGCCGCTACGAGGAGTGCTCCGGTAGCATGGCAGATGACTCGCCAATTAAGTGCGAGTACATGCTCAATGCCATTCCCAAGAGGCTGTGCCTGGTGTGTGGCGACATTGCCTCAGGGTACCACTACGGGGTGGCCTCCTGTGAGGCCTGCAAAGCCTTTTTTAAAAGGACGATACAAGGTATTTCCCAGTTCCTCTTTTAACTTTCACTGATGCACCTGAGCTGATCTCCAGTGTCTGTACACTCTGTCTTACACTGTATAATAATGTTACCTCTGTAACCCATGATTCCCATACCCATGATTCTTTACCATGGCACTCGTGATTGCCAGGAGGAACATGGTGAGGAATCCATCGTCATGTGTTCCTCAGTGCTGATATCCAACCCTCTGCTCTTATGGGACTAACACAGCGTAGTGATTATGAGTGTCTGCAGCAGGCATTAGGGCCAGACTGTAAATCTGCTCTGGCGCTGTAATTTTTTTTGTGTTTGCATGTGAATCGTACATCTGGCATCAACCCTGCTGTTTGTGGGAACTTTTCCATAATTACCACATGGATGAAGATAATGTGCCACAAACTGAGATGCAAAATTAAGAATTTTATCTGCAGCATTTGTGTCTGTAGACATGAAGTCAGACAGTTGGATAGATAGGCTATGGGGAAAAATCATTCATTCAAAATCATTATGTGAATTTAAAAGAATAATCAAATTAAAACAGGTAATTTCCTCCTCTTTCTCCTAATTAATGTTGTTAGTAGGAAAGACAAGGCAAAGGCAAAACACTGTGGCTAGTTTGATAAATATCGTTTCTGTATTAGATTCTCATGCTAATGTTCTCTGACAATCTGTAATCACTATTCCACAACATACTTATAGATGTTATATCACCCAGTTTCCTCTGTTGGACAAGTAAAATAGTGACATAGTGTCTCTGTTCAAATGTTTCCAGTAGGCAGTAGGCTGCTGCACAGATGGTCTTCAAAATTTTAGTACTTTGTACTTTTGCAGAAACAGACATATGTCTTCTTGTTTTGCTGCTATGCAGACGTTCATGAAAGATTGACAGCAGAAAGAAAAAAACAACTTTATATCAATGTTTCATTGCTATATCCGTCTGCAGTAGTGTTTTTGAAAATGAAACGAAAAACAAAACAGATGCATTTTCATGTATTTTCACAGTAGTGTCATCATGGTTTGAAACTCCAGCCACTTAATGCCCTCAGGTTTATTTAAGTTGCCAGATTTCTAGCTGATAAGATCATTTCTTTAAATACTCTTTCATAGAGACAACCAGCTAGACATCTAACACTGTGGTCACAACTGGACTAAATGATATGGAAATGAATAGCTCTCTACTGTTTTAATAGTTTTGATACTTGTTCTCTGTGTTACTGTGTGAAGGACTTAATGTCCCATTGAGCACTTCTGAAGGCACAAATCAAATGCACATAACTATTTCAATCTACGTATGCAATACCTGTTTTAAATAGTGATAGTTTAAAGGCCACATGTGTCTAACTCTGGCCAGCAAAACAGTAGATAGTGTTCCCGTGTGAGTTTGTGTTGTGTCCTTCGTGGAAGACAGGCCCGTAATGAACCTAATCTGTCCGTCATTCGTCCTGAGCTGCGGGAGTTTCAGTCAATAACAATCAGTGTTGGGTGACTGTAATTAAGAACCAGGCATTTCACTGGGAGAAAGTCAAGTATGGAGGGTGGGAGGTGCAGATCTGTTCTTTGCCCCAAGGCCCCTCCAGCCCAACACCCAAGGGAAAGGAGATGGGGGCCAATTAGAAGCTCAGGCACGTGTTGTCAGGGCAATAACAGAGGAAGGGGAGAGAGGAGAGAGATGCTCGAAGTCCTCTAAATAAAAGGCAGAGGGACAGGGGACAGAGAACGTGGTCATTCACTGAAAGGAGAAGCCACTTTAATGGAATGGTAATCAGGAAGGGGGGTCCCGGCCTCGGTAAAGGAGGAGGACAAGGAGAGGTCCAGCTTGAGTGGAGATGAGAGCGTGGATAATAGCATGGCATAATAATATATCAAAATTTAGAGGGAAAATAAGAGAGGTTAAGGAAGGATATTAGAGTGGTTGAAATGTCCTTTGAGAAATAAAGGTGGACACAAGACCTGATTAACTAAGAGGGTATGCCGACAGTGAGCTTTTAGAGGTAGGCAATTTAAGACTATTCTGGACCCCCAATACAAGGCTTTCCTCACATACATACACTCACCAACACACTCTCCAACATACACACAGGTTATTTTTGATCCATTCAGGTCGTCTATAAAGTGCTTCCTTTGATAATCGTAAAAATATCAAATGATAAAACCTTTGTAGACAGATGAAAATCCTCTTTATTTAGATAATTTTAAAAATGCACAATAAAAACAATAAACAACAAACACTGATGAAGAAAATATAAGCAATGTGAAAAAACAATGAGGGAAACCTAAACTATACCTGTGTCCAAGTTCTGTATTTATTTCTAAACTAAATTATATTAAAAGCACTCACCAGTCACACATTGCAAACATCTGTGGTAGCATACTGTCAAACAGTACATTGGTGCTGAGCAACAATATAAAATATGTAATAATAATTTTTACTGACATACACATACATGACTGTTTTTGTGTGTACTTAATTTTTTTCACATATTCAAAACCTGCATAAATTTAGTATGTAATATGAAATTGAGTCAAACTCATTGATAATTACTGTATTCTAAGGGTGCAAACAATATACATTGACAATTAGTATATAGTACATGCTGTATGCGGTTAGATTGCAGGGTAACATTGGTCCACAGCATGTGTCTTTTATCTACACGAGTACTGCAGTGTGCTGCATTTTCCCACTGCTAATGCCTCTCAGTTTAAAAGACTACAGCCGCCCTGAAACCAGCAACAGCCTCTGCCAACATCCTGGCATGGTGCCCCGGGCCCCTCACTGTGCATGTGACCCTGCTGGCACCATCGATGCCAGAGATCCTGACAAATGTTGGCACCTTCTCCTTGACCAACAGGAGACTGTGTGTGAAGGTGGGGGCGGGGGGACTTGCAACAGACAGCACCTGGTTTGCTGTTTTTAGGAACCATTAATACATCTCTGGACTTATGGGACATTCAATCAAGGGATTTGGATACTTGGGAAAGAGGATTTGTCATTGGATTCTTGGGGTCACGTCAACTTTTGAAGTGAGCGCATAATGATCCGGAAAGAAATTGTTAACCGAAACCTGGTGAGAAAGACAGGCAGCGGTTACATGGCAGCAGATTCAATATGTCTGCATCTCTGGCTGTTTTCAGACCTGAGTGATTAAATTGCATAGGAATTATTTCCATAGTGAGCCAACAGCCGTCAAGACGGACTTGAATAATACATTGAGCTTTGCTACATGATATGGGAGCCTTAGATCGGCCAGTCTAATAGCACCTTTTGGTCTTTCTTGGAGAGCATTATGCAGAGCGCTCTGCTGTGTGTCTAACTCATGGGCCTGCCTTGTTTTATTGAGGGAGGGAAGACTTCCCATCATCCTTTAGGTGAAGAGGGATAGGCTTGGAAGGGGCTGTGGTGAACCTTGCAGAGAGGACACTGTATCAATAAAGCTAATTTATCCAAGAATCAAAATAGGGGGGTGGGACTCAGGGGCAGCGAGGTGTTTTTAATTTGTCCTATCAAAACGCGACTAGACCCATGTCTCCTTCAGGAGTGTCACATGGGGGTCACCTTGGGCCAGGTGTGTATGAACACACCCACATGTGTGCTTGTCTTTTACTGTCTTTTCATTTCATGTGGGTTGGTTTACATGCCATCATTTAAAAACAGTCTCCTCCTAATTGTTGATGTTCTCACACACACACACACACACACACACACACACAAAATGACACCATGTTTTCTGATCTTTTTCAGGGAATATTGAGTACAGCTGTCCGGCCACTAACGAATGTGAGATCACCAAAAGGAGACGCAAGTCGTGCCAGGCCTGCCGCTTCATGAAATGTCTTAAAGTTGGCATGCTGAAAGAAGGTGAGTTCAGATTTTATTATCTGATCATTTTTGTTTGACTTCAGATATCATGTGTGAAATTTAGTGCTTAAGCAATTCATTGGTAAATTGAGTAGTTAACAGAAAACATATCATCGCCCATTTCCCTTTGGGGATTAATAAACTTCTATTTTAACAGCCATTTAAATGTTTTTATCAAATAAGCAAAACTGCCAACATTAAGATTTTGTATGATTTTGTATGTAAATATATATGTGTGTATACTGTGTATACTGTGTAGTGGCCAAACTTAAAATAGGCATGGTTTCTAATTTATGATTTTCACATGCTAGCAACTGAGTAACTATATATATGGTTTCATTATTAGAATGAGAGAAGAAACAAGTATGTCTACCAACATTTTGATATGAAGACTATTCAGTAATCTGATATTAAGGCACATGTGGCATCAGGGAGACACCGGTGACATCACCCACTTACTTAGCCCTCCTCACACCACTGAGCCTCTCTGTGTTTAACTCAGATGGTTGGAAAAAGCTGCTGAGTTGGATGTTCCTATAAAGACTGACTGAAATGTGTAACAGTACTCTTGAAAAGCACAGGCTGTTCCCTCAAGACTTCCCTCTCCCCTGGGCTCAGGGTGTCTCTCTCCATCTCTCTCCCTGTCTGCCTCCCTTCCCCTCTCTTGCCTCGTTTATTGATCCACTAAATGCTTTCCGAACATCCCAGCGCACTTCCTGCAAGTGTTGTTTCTCCTCCAGTGAGAGACCTCTGGGAGTACAGAGGGAAAATCTACCCAATAGGTTTTTTTCTTTCTATGGGAAGAGAGTTTTTTTTCTTCTTTTTTTGTTGTTGATTTATTGCATGTGAGTGTTTAGCTTGAAGAACTGTTCTACATTGACACACAAGATCTATGGGTATTATGAGAACTATAGCTGCAAAATTTAGAGCATGTTTTTTAAGCAAAGCATGGTTTTCTCAATTGGTTATCTGAAGAGGGACCCCAAAAGTATCAGACTTTGAAATCCCCTGCATAGCATGCACCATCAAAAGAATTAGATTATAGTTCAGTTGACAAATAGCATCTGTGTG
This sequence comes from Mastacembelus armatus, assembly GCF_900324485.2. Taxonomy (NCBI): domain Eukaryota; kingdom Metazoa; phylum Chordata; class Actinopteri; order Synbranchiformes; family Mastacembelidae; genus Mastacembelus; species Mastacembelus armatus. The sequence goes on from NC_046656.1 coordinate 12,927,003, forward strand.
GTAATATCTGTGTTTTTAATATTTATTTCATGGCATTAACCATAAAAGTAAGACCAGCCTGAGACTCCACCATATAAAACTTCATCCAGTTCAAGGTCTGGACTGGGCCCACAGCATCCGTACTGATTGTAAAACATATATCCTACTATCAACAGGAGTATTTCAAGACTTTGTTTATAGGTTTCACTTAGAGACACAACAGTCATAATTCTCTAAAAATAAATAATGGTCATACAGTTTTGTTGTGCTCTGCCAGCACCAAACATATCTCCTAATAGAAGCCAGCAGTAGTTAATGACAATATGGTAACACAAGATAGTATGTCAGGATCATGCTTCACTTCCACTAATGCAGCTTCCCTGTGTACTGGTGTAGCTGTGTTCGTTCATCTCAGACTCAAGGGTCATCTATTGTATTGCCGTTAAAATACTATTTATACATGCACTTTTGATGTCTTCATCCCAGCCTGAATATCTTTCACAGAGGCTTTGACTCTCAGCCAAAACGAACAACATTGCTTTAGATATAAAGCCGAAACTGTTAGCGCATGCTTAAATAAAAAACGGCAGGGTATTGTCTGTGGAAGGCCAAGCTAAGCCACTGATGTGGACAGTCAGTGTGTATGTGTGTGTGTGTGTGTGTGTGTGTGTGTGTGAGAGGGGGAAGTAGATGGCGCAGCCTCTGCCGCCTGCTGCTCCTGAGTCGCAGCATCACAGCCGCCGCGACATGTGGCATAGTAGGTGATTTTCTGAAAGTGATGGCATTCAATTAAAAGGAAAAAGCACATTTAATCATGGCATAGAGCCGAGGCATGGCGTCTTTCAAACTTGGGGGGGCTTTGATCATGGAATCAGTGGGGGGATAGCAGATTGCCCTATTTCATGTAATGAGATCACCATATAACACACTTGTTATACAGTGATACGGTGGCCAAGGGCCTGTCATAGAAAGAATAATCACATAGTGTGATATAGAGGCAGGTGTCATGTTTGAAGCAATTTAGCTACAAGACATCCTATGAACTGACATTTCAACCAAACACAAGATAAATTAAAATGAGGTAGTACTGGAATTGAAAAAAACAATATGCATTTTGATCACATATCTAATGATTCTCAACCTCGTGCTGTTTTGGGAATATTCTGCACCTCTTAGCATATAGATTTTGATATTACAGATTCTTTTGTCATGGCTCACATTACAAATGTCCCTTTGCTCACAACATCCCAAAGCTATTGCTTTACTTGTTACAGTGTAGCAGTATCATAAGAAATACCTCGTACCGTAGAAGATGCTGAGAGAACTTATGTGATCAGTCTTTCTAAAAGTATCTAATATTTCCACCAGGACCCTCTAAGCTCCACTTTAAGCATGCCATCCTGAATTATAAAGTGCCAGCTGCCAGAATGAGACAGTACCATTGGGGGTGGTGGGAGAAACCCCTCCTCCCTGCAACACCTGCTGTTAAATAGCTAACTATAACGTCAGTCCTCGATTCCAGTTTGGTGGTTTTAGATGTGATTGGAGTCCAGTGTAGGTCCAAATAAATCAACACAACACAAAGAGACCAGGGAAAAGCAAAATGTGTCTCTAAATGCACCTTGTGTCTGAGAACAAACTCGGAGATTCATGTAAAAAAAAATAAAATATTTAAAAAAAAAAAAAAACAGGCTTCCTTCCAGATCTGGCTCTACTGCTGTGCCACAGCAGAGCACCTGGATGATTTGGTTGGACGGTAGCGGCAGGCGGCTGTTTGAGGAAACCAGCCTCACTCAGTGACCCCTTAAATTTCCAGCTGAGACTGATAAAAGGTCACAAGTCCAATGGAAAAACTCTCACGTAATTACAACTTGCGGAAGGTATGGTGTCAGTCACTACTGCCAGGAGTCAGCGGCTGCAGCTAATAGCAGCGCTAATACCCCCATAGCGTTACTGCATGGTGTTAAATGATGCAAGAATTTTCTGGAGTGAATTAGCATTGTTTGACTCTTCACTCTTGTTATTGGCTGCTGAAGATAGAGGATTTATTTTTAGTTTTTTTTTTTTTTTTTTTAGTTTTACTGCTGCAATAAAATCTCAGTAGGTTTTTCATGAAGTAATCGCAGCATCATGTTAGCAAATTATCATGTTTATAAGTATGTCTTATTGAAACAGAAACCCCTGAAGACCTCCTGGATTTGTGTCATGAATCAAAAATTCTGAAACAATTTGACACTTAAATATTTGCTCTTGTAAAGTTGATGGTTGTCAGTTTTAGTGTTAGCGCCGTGTTTCTGTGGTGTATTCTCCACTTGTGGGGATTTTGTGACACGGTGTAATGTGGCGGATGAACACAAGCTGCCAGACTATTTTGGCAACCTGCACCGCTGTCTCGCCCTCGCCCGACCACAGATAGGGATCAGCAGTCTTTCCTAAGCGAACGTGGCTACCAGGGTAGCATTACAGTCTTATTTTCCTCCAGCCACATACGCAAAAGATTAGTAAAGCCATATCCAATATCACAGACTGTCAGGTCCCTTCCCAATCAATATGCTCAGATCAAAAACCAATCTATAGGCCATACTAAGATTACATCATCAAAATAAAGATACAGTAAACGTTTATGCCTTAAAACTCCAGACCAATACATTTTGAAGAGCATATTATAGAAGGCAAGGTGAGCACAATGTCTGTGTATAAAAGAACATTTAATTGAAAGAACTGAACACCCTTTGAATCCTGGTGACTTAATTTTTCTTGTACAACAACCTTGTCTGTCTGACAGCACATTTCCAGGGGCCTTGTTGCTTTTCAGGGTGTCAGGCTGCAGCTGAGGGTCAGCGCCCACCCGGAAGCTCTGTGCTGGCCTGTCCTCACTGTCTGGCAGGTGATAGATCAGACACGGAGGCAAACACGTGTTGCTGTGAAGAAGGGGATTTAGCAAAGTGCTGACCTCTTCACAACCCTCTGATATACACACTCGCTACTCACAACACCAACGTTTGTGGTATACACACACACTAAATGTATATCACCCCTGACAAGCGACATGGGATCAGGTCCTGAGGTCCTGCTGGCTTTTCTTTTTTTCCCTACTGTCTTTTTGTCTTTCACCCGTTCCAACACCGCAATTTATGCGAACACCATGAACCAAATGTCTGCTACACCAATACACTGGGGATCTTGAATCCACCCGGCCATCTCCAATCTTGCAGATGTTTTCGATTGCAGGCGCATTTGTGTTCTGGGCAGCTCTGTAATACACAGTAATACCCCTTGTGGACACGCCTGTTCAGATTTATGAAAAGTGTAAAACATGATAAAGAGAGTGATGCCTGTGTGTGTGTGGTTATGGGAGAACAAGTCTGTACATCAGGGACTAGAGCAGCTGGGACACAGTGTTGTTACACCCCTTCCTTCCTGTCTTGTACCCATTTTCACTTGACTCCTTCTGTCTCTGCAACCCAGCCAGACTCAGTCAAACAAGTATGATGCCTTTACTGTAGCTCTTTGCAGGCTTCTGCCCTCAGAAGTAGCTCTCGAAGGACAAAGTCCCTGTGTCTTGTAAAGGGTGAGTGAGGTGTAGGAGGGGGGCGCCCCCTGCATCCCTCTGATTTTTCCCAGCTAAAATAGGGAGCTCCTAATCTCCTTTTGGCAGCATTCACCAGCCAGCCAATCCTGACACATTCTGTAGAAAGAAGCGCCTCTGACAGGTGAGCGACTGAAAATAGTTGCGTAAGATACAAAAACATTCACATGCACATGTTCATATAACCCATGAGGTTAAAACACATTGCATGAGCCACAATTTGATGAATTCTGTCCTCTGCCGAGAGTCTTTTATGTAGAATTAAAAAAAATCTCCTATTAATATTGTGGCTATTTGGGTGTGATTTATAGTTAGTAAAAATAGGAGCTTGTTGATGTAAACAAGTGACAAAATAAATAATGCAAGATAAACACAGAACAGAATAAAATAAATTCACTTGACACATACACAGAGTGCCTGCCACATACTGTAAAGGAAAACGCAGTCGCTTTAATTAGGAATGTGCTTTAAGGTTGCACAAGTCAATAAAGATATTGAATGTGAAAGGGAACCCAGGGTCAGGTGGCTGCAAAGATTGCTCCTATGCAAACATGTCTCATCATCTTTCCAGGCACAAGTGCACACACACAGATTTGTTTTCATTTCTCGTGGGGACTTTACATTGACCTACCCTAACATTAACCATAAGCACTACTTGCCTACCCCTAACCTTAAACCATGTGGTCACCCTAAAATTCAAAGATTTACAACATCTGGTCCTCATGAGGAAGTCCGAGTCCCCACATCGTGAGCGTATAAAAAGGTTTTGGTCCCCACAATGCCACAATGTGAGTAATACCAGACACACAGAGAGAGCTTGGACTGTCGGCTGGTATCTGTATGTCTCAGCTCATCTCTCTCGTAGTCTGCAATATGTTCTGAGCAGACTGTACCACATGATCTTACCAAGCTCATATCGTCCAGCACACGCACTTCTACCACCCACAATTCCCGACACTCTTTTATCCTATAACCTCACCCCCTGCATCCATATTTTGGCTGCCACACTTTACAAAGTGCCAGCAACCATAAAAAATGGATCTGGATGCTTTTAAGATGATCTGAGTGCCCACCTGGCCCCCATGTCACAACACCAACACAAGCTCTCCACTGGACCTGATTGTCATCATGGAGGCTGCTGTGGTTTTGGGCCTGAGGTGTGGAATGTGTTGCTGACGAGGACACAAGCTCCCCCTCCCCTTCCCTCTCCACAAGAGGCCTCATCCAGCTGTCTTGTTGTGGTCAGATTCTCAGTACTGCGCCATATCACATGGGAAGGAGATAATCCTGCACTGGTCAGATCAGGTGCTGACTGGGACAGGCAGGGCTGTCAGGGTGGAGACGTACACCCAATGCTGAAAGAGAAGTGTGGAAAAAAAAGTGAGAGAAAGAAAAACAGAGATCTTGCAGAAAATTGATACATTCAGCAGGAAAAAAGCAGCTTGTTTTGTCTAATTCTCCAGCCCTCCCATTCTTTAGCATTATCTAACCCTTTTTTTCTCCTCACTGTCATTCTCTCCGCCCTCCTGCCTTGGGTCTCTGTTGTTTGCAGCGCCGCTAAGCTGTAAACTGAAACTGGTTAGCGCTGAGCTCTTAATTCTTGTCAGCGTCTATTAATTACGGGCCAGTTGGATGTTCCAGTTCAAACAGCCCCCGCGGATCTTGGAATTCTAACTCCGGCTGTTTGGTCACTTGTCGCTTGCCGCAGCCACATGACCCTGCAGCCTGCAACAGGGAAATCAGTGTGTGTGTGTGTGTATTTGTGTGTGTGTGCATGTGAGGATGATGGTAGATGTCAGGGACAAAAGCTGCAACAGCTCACTGTTAGTCTGGGATGTCTATGGCAGCTTTATATTTTTTGCACTACACAGGCTTGTGAAAGCCTTTACTAAATGCATTTGGCTTTATTACGTCTGTGTGTGCCATTAAAATATCTGTGTGCCATTTAATATCTGGAGTACATGTGCACAGTTTCCTTAAGCACAATTTATAATTTTAAATTTACCTTAACCAGGATTAATGGTAAGAACAACCACTAAAGATCCATCTATCACAAAACCCAGTTCCTAGTTTCCTAACTGATTAATTAAAATCGCATCCACATGTGTTCAAAGAACAAGAAGTCTATTTGCAAGCCTTATTGATTACTTTAAGACATACAAATGGAAAGCTGTGTTAGGAGAGAGGCTCTCGATTTAGCTTCAATCTGCCAGGCATAAAATGATCTCACTGTGTTTGCTGGGAAGAATGAGCTCCCTCTGGGCACGGTGGGTAATTAGGTTAGTGGATAGTCGGTGTCAGGAAATTGAAAGACCATCCTAATCGGATTCTTTTGTTTCCAGGGGAATCAAAGGAATTTATATGAGTCACTGGAAAATCTCACACGACTCAATTCCACTTGACCATGTAAAGTCTGTTTGCTCGTCCTCACTGCTCAAACAACTTCTAATACAGGAGTGTAAATCCAGCACATAAGATGCAGCTGATGTAGCGCGTGTCCTCTGAGATGGCTTTCAACATAATCCCAGATATGTCACGCTTGTATACTGACGAAATACTTACGCTGCCATCTGTAACAGCGAGGTACTAAATAGTCATTTCAGTTAAAAGGGTTATAAATAAGATAATGATCATAAAACTATGCTGTTCCACTTAACATATACACACTATCTACCAGGAATAAACGTGGTATTATTAGAAAAGCCTCTTTAATATACTTTGTGTACAGTATATGTTGAAATACATAGCAATCTTAGATACGACACAGCCAGACATCATCCTGAGGAACTAGACGATCTGCAGTTGTGACTGCATCAGGTGTGTTAAAATGAGGTTAAAAGTTTATTCATTACTCAGCAAAATATATGCAGAGGTGTATCTCAATAATGCACTAAAATAAGGAGATTATTATTAGTAGTTGTAATTGTAGAAGTAGCTGTAATACCATAAATTGACAGTGTTGAATTTTAGCTAAATCAATGAGGATTTAGCTCATAAAATACAATGTTGCAACTTGGTTGAATTCATCATCTTATTTCTGTTAAAGAACCAACAAGCTTCAGTCTTTCTTTAAAGTGACTTTGGTTTACCTGATATTTCTTTTGCAGGTGTACGTCTGGACCGGGTGAGGGGGGGCAGGCAGAAGTACAAACGAAGGTTGGACGCGGAGAATGGCGCCTACCTCGGTCTCACCATCCCTCCTCCTGCCAAAAAACCTTGTGAGTCACACACTTTTTCTATGGTGCAGATTGTTACCTTAGCATAACAGGAAGGAATCTTTCTGCCTTTATATCAAAGCAGCAATTGTATAATTGGGACATTTGCATAAATGTTGGGATTTGAATACTGCAGTTAGGAATATATTTATTTTACAAAATGCTTCCTTGATGAATGTCTTCACAGTAACATTTTAAGGATGCATAGCTGAAAGGAAAAATAGTATTAGTTCTGTTAAAGTCACATATACCCACCCAGCCAACTTGCCACCTGTTTTAGACAGAGATCATATTCTATATTGATGCTTTTCAAACTATTTATTTATTTGTTTTTGTCTATCAATGTAATCCAACCCACCGTACGTTGTTGATTTTCCTTTGAAAATCTTCTGTATGTGCTTTCAACTAAAATAGTTGCTTGACAGAGTAAATTTCTCTCTTTTCACTTTTTCCTCCACATCTGAATCCATCGTCCTATCTCTCTCAGTGACGAAGATCGTTTCCCATCTGCTGGTGGTAGAGCCAGAGAAGATCTATGCCATGCCCGATCCCACTATGCCCGACGGAGACATCAAGGCCCTGACCACGTTGTGCGACTTGGCCGACCGTGAGCTGGTGGTCATCATCGGCTGGGCCAAACATATCCCAGGTAGAGAAACACGACGGCTAATGAATGACTGTTGCGGGGGGGGTTTTCTGGACAAATAAATTTCTTAATGTAACATTTCAGCAGACTAGCATGGTCGATAAACAATTATAAGAATGATAACTAGATTTAGATTTCCAGATATTTTAGCTCATAATATTAAAATATTTATTTCTAATGAGTGTGAAATTGTATTACTTTGTGAGTTCTGATAACTTGATTTATGAAAGGCAGCTTCATACTGTAGGTCTAATGCTGTTGGTAAATCAAGGAAGTAAACTAACATGTACTTTAATTTGCTTAAATGGTACAGTAGATTACTGAAGCAGTTTGACTGTTTCACACATATAAACACCCCCCCCCCACCACACACACACACACACACACACACACACACACACAACATAATTAACATCTGCTACTCATCTGCACCTAAGGGAGAAGCTAGTCCCATATTCTAAAATCTAATCAATAAAGAGCAGCTGAAACCTTTGATTTGACTGGGGGAGTGGGGGAGACTGGGGGAGTGGGATCCGCCCCTATGTCAATGTATTCCATTTCAATCCCAGACTTAAAGAAAGCAATCCTCTTACATACTTAAGGAGACTACACAGAGCCTGAGGTAAAATTGATTTATTTAGGGAAATACTGACAGATTTCCCCCGTCCTTGTTGATGAATTCTTAAATAAGACTTGTTGTGCAAATGTTCGTAGATCTTTCTTACCATCATCAGTTGAAACAGACATTTTGGACCCTTTAAAGGCAGCGCAGGTTGGACTCAGACTAGATGCATCTATTTGATCCAATCAAATAAATTACATAATGTTTGAAGTTGCATGTGTACGGTAGCAAAGTCAGCTCACTGAACCAAGCGATATTTGAATTTGAATGAATTTCAGATATTTTTTCTCAATCAGCCTGGTTTTACATCCATCAGAATTTCTCAGAGGACAAGGTAATGTCTTCAGATGCTTTGATTTGTCCCATCAACACTACAAAACCAAAACATATTCGATTTACAGTGATATAAAACAAAGAAAATTAGTGTGTCCTCACATTTGACCAAAGAAAATTGAGTAATCAATCAATCAATCACTTAAGTCACATAATAAATACATTTCTCCTTCACAACTATAAAGATAAAAATCAAATATGTTTTCCCTACCTGTGGATTTATTCTTTTTTTCACAGCAACCACAACACTAACTAGCTACTTAGCTCTCTGGTGTGTCCAGGGTTAGATGTGTCATCAGATTTAAATTTGACGCCTTAATTAATGCAGTTTTGTGTGGGTGTCAGTCACATATTTACCCTGGAAATGACTTTTACAGAGGCACAGGGGAGCTGTATAGTCTGATCAGAGTTTAGACTGTGGATGAACGCCGGGGCACAAGACAACAGTGCTGTCTCACCATTTTGGAGTTTACATTGAGACAAAAGGAGCATCCCTGACCCAAATGCACAATTTTTTTTCTTCCCTCTGGCCTATTTTTCATCCAACATCTTGAGAATAAGAATATATCTTAACTAGCTCTTTTTTATTATCTAATTCAGGTAGGTTTTAGGGAGAGAGAGAAAAAGAGGTCAAATAGGGCAACTACAATCAAATTCTTCAATTTAATCTTTGCCAAAGGGGTGCAGAAATTAATTCCAAAAATTTACTGTTATATTTTTGGACCTCAAGCCCTGCTACATTTTCTATGTATAACTATTGATCTCGTATGCTACGAAGATCTAACTCCAGAGCTGAGAGAATTATTAAAGGGGCATGTGACACTCTGGGGACATTTTATCCGGGGCCACCAGGTCAGAGTGCCACCAAGTAACGATTAAGACAAAAGGGGTCCCTACAGTTTAACAGATCACTCCCACCATTACACTCATAGCTCACTGCACAAATGGCCTTAACGATGAGGTAATAAGAGTCATTACTGTAGATCTCTCCATTAATGTAAAAAAGTCCTTCGATATCCAGGTATAGAGACCTAGGAGGATACATCCAACTGTGAATATTTTTTCCTCTTGCACATATTTGATGGTCTAAATATTTATGGTGAATAGCTGGACAGCTTACTGTGCTGTTATTTAATGTGCACAAGTTTCATTTGTCGTTAAATATTTGCACTAGGAATAAAATGTCAAAAATAAAAACAGGTTTGGCTTTAGGAAGAAAACTGTTAGAAGACATGATTAATCATGTTTAAGTGGATGGTTAAATTAGATGTTACACACACTGTCATGAAAATGGAAACTGGATTATGGCACGGTTGTCAGGAGGTCAGAGGTGACCACTAATCTATATAGCTTTTAACACACACACACACACACACACACACACACACACACACACACACACACACACACACACAGCCTGTCTCAGGCATGTAGCCGCACAAAACAAGTGTAGATTTACATTCAAGGCAACAGCATTGAGAACTCTGTGATATTTAATGTTCATTCAGTTCAGTTTCTTCCTCTTTGATTTTTTTTCCTCTTTTTCCCTCTGGCTCAGACACACTCTCTCACACACACACACACACACACACACACACACACACTCCTTTCTACCATCATATCTTTCACACACTCTTTGGCTTTCCTGTTCTGTTGTTCCCCTGGCTCTCCCCCTCCTGCTCCTCCGGCTCACACAGGGCCCTCTAGTCTCATTATTACCTCTGTCTTTTTATTAGGCCCATTAGGGCACTTAGGAGCCCTGTAATGATACTAAATGAATAGAGAGTGAAGTGCTGTCTGTTTTAGACCTACCTCTCAATGACAGCTTCAAGCTTCACTGCCAACCACTCAGTCTCTTTATTGTACTGAATAGGGATCCAATTACTTATCTGATCTGTACCTGTACTTTGCTGTTGCATAGGCAGAGCACTTTTCTACAAACAATCTCACTGTGCAGTACTGACGTTTGAGTACAGATACACACCTCCAGTATAATGTTCAGTCTCTTGGTACAGTGGTTTAGTATGTCCTGTAACATCATAGAGACATAGTATTTCAGTATTTAACATGATCTTGTTGTAAAGTTTTTAGTCATGCTTTAGTATATTACTCATTATGTTGATGTATCACATAATCTGGGCAGCATTAGAAACATATTGGCCTTTTTAAAATGAGTATATAAAAGTAATGCAGCGAGAATCGACAGGCAGTTAGAGGCTAAATCCAGTGAAAATGGTAACTAGCCTAATTTAGCAGAGTATCAGTAACTGTCAATTCAACATTACAAGATGTCTGAGAAAAGGTTGGCGATAGGCAGTGTTATAACTGCATTTTATAGAGATACTTTGTAGTCTATGATGGTGATTTATTTATAAACAACCTTAAAAGGTATACGGTGAAGGCATTACTTCCATAGTTAACAGCCAGACCGAAAACTTTAAATCATTTTTTCTCAATTGCTCTGTTTTTATAGTTCGTGCTTTCTGCCTTTGTAGAGCAGAATAGTGGACAATAAATCATTTTCTTATAGGGCAGTGGAAGCCTATGGTATGCTTTTTGTCACCACACTGGGAGGAAATTGCAGAGACAGAGATATAGACATTCCCCAGTTTGCTCAATATATGTCATGTTTGGTCAAACGGCAGTAAATCAGAAGGGTGAAATATTGATATTTCATCAGGGGGAATCACCCTCCACTGTGACACTTAACTCAGCCACCTCCGGGCGACGCACCTGAAGGTACGGGGCGACCCCGGGGAGCCGGGAAGTCACTCCATCACCTCAGTAAATTGAGTGGAAAAAAAACACACACACACACTCTAGCGAAATGAAAAAGAGGAGACAGCTGAAGGAGATCTTGGTTCTTTTGTAAAATGTGTAAAGAGGTTTGTGTAGTGAAAAGAAAAAGCTGCAAATATAACAAAAGAAATGGTGCATGGATGTACAGTCACAGCCAATATATGAATACTTTTGATGGTCAGTAAGAGAGGTTTGATGTCCAGTGTTAAACTTTACTAATTAAAATGATTCTTTATGTCATTGCTCCTTGGTTAAGCAAAATTTGCTTTTTGTCTCACTTTGGCTTTTTAAGACAACTAAATGTGTTATAAGTGTAGTCCTGGCTCCTGCCTCATTGTTCTAAATATGACTTAAAGAATTAAACCATTAATTATTTTGAAAAAGTGGCTTTTGGGGATAGATAGATGTAAATTCATGAATTCCTGATACAGTATCTACATTCTGTGATCCCATAATCCTCCCTTCCCCCACTAAACGTGCGCTGGATGTCCTCCATCAGCTGCCTGTTTGTCAGATCTGAGGCTTGGATCGATCCCCCTTTCGCATTTGGTGGACTGATTACAATCTACTAATCAATGACACCCCCAGCACTCTTTTCTCTCTGCTTCACTTTCTCTCTCCCCCATCGTTTCTCTATTTGCTTGATAAGAACTATCAGGGAGACCTTTTTTGAGTCAACCTGCCCCATTCCCATCCATACAAGCTCAGATTTAAGCAAGTAGAGTGGTGGGTTAAAGGCCCTGGTCAATACACCCAATCACCTCCCTATTCACCATAGCATAGTGAAAGGTATTGTGGCAGTTGAGGTCCTTTCAGGTGTCTGTCTGTTTGTTGTGGTGTGTGTGAATGTTAGAGGAGACGATGGCTGGATGAATTGTTACCTCCAGTTCACAAGGTTGAACACAAGAGACTAAAGAATCAGGACGGAGCCTGTCAGGTGGAATACTTTTGTGTTTTTGTCTTGAAACTTAAATTTGCTAGACGAATGAATTTTTTTTCTACTAACGGCATTGTGTCACCCAGTAATAATGCAGTTAATTTACAGAAAGTGCCTTTACGTTGTCTTTGTATATAGTCGTGTGACTTTTTAAGTGAAATATCACATTAAATTCTGGTAATTTTATGTTCTTTTTTCTTGTGATGGTTACAGAAGAGCCAACTTCTGACAATAGTTGAAACCTCATGTCTGAAATGCCTCCAGACTTGATTTATATTCTTCTCTTAAGCCACCTCATGCAGTGGTCAGCCTCAAATTGTCGGGCTTCTCTGGGGATTGCACAGCATTGTATAGACAGCCTATAAAACATATGGTCGACTTGATATGGTCAGTTACAGGGGAGCTAGGTTGAAAAGTTGATAATGTAATTTGGCATGTGGTTGTACTTCAAACCCTGGAAAGAAAATCTCAAAAAAAAAAAAAAAAAAGAAACTCTTTTTATTCCTGCAGGTTTTTCCACCCTCTCGCTGGCAGACCAGATGAGTCTACTGCAGAGCGCTTGGATGGAGATCCTGGTGCTGAGCATCGTCTTTCGCTCGCTGCCCTGCGAAGATGAGATTGTGTACGCTGAGGACTACGTGGTGGACGAGGAGCAGGCAAGGATCTCCGGCCTGCTGGACCTGCACGTCGCCATCCTGCCATTGGTCCGGCGCTATAAGAAGCTGCGCATGGAGAAAGAGGAGTTTGTCACACTCAAAGCCATTGCACTTGCCAATTCAGGTATAGTTAACCTCCTTAAAATGCTAATTGGGATCACAAAAACATACCAAATATTTCCAGCTGAATTTTAGAAAGACACGAGGACCTGCAAGACAGAGAATCCTTCCCTCTGATGAAGTCTTTAGTTTCAGTTTGACTAATTTTCAGTTTGAATAATATAGTATCAATAAAGAGGTGGAACAAATATGATAGCATAGATGTTTTTTTATCTTAAATCTACCTAAAAGTGGAAGTTACTGTAAATCTGATGTCAGGGTTTTAACACATCCATACAATACATATAAAATATTCCACAGCTTATAAATAGTGTGTCATTTAAATTACACCAGGGACTTTTATTTCTGTTGTGTCGTCGTCTGGCCAAATATACTTGAACTCAATAGGGAGGGTAAAGCTCAGGAAGGTAAAACTCTATGTTAAATCTCAAATATATCAAGATGGTTGGCATTTAATTAAAGCAAACAAAGCAATAAAACAAAAAATGTCAAGTGACTGTCTGTATCTTCTGAGCTGATCACTTCTACAATGAAGGGCACCTGATAAGAGGGGACAAAAAGGTCAGGAGCAGGGTTGTTTAATTTAACACCCCCTGTGTGTGGCGGTGTGTGTATCTATGTTTTAATTTGTGTGTGCGTGTGTGTCACTGTCACATTGTGCTCTCGTTCTCTCCATCTCCATAACAGTAGCTGCCAGCGCATCACAGCCGAGGGAGATATATTTAGCATTTCATTAGGAAAACAGGGGCTGTCAATAAAATGTGTTAAGTGGAGTGGAATGAGCGCTGGGGAGCGACGGGCCTCGTTTGTTCCAATGTGAAGATGCTGCGCCTGTATCGACAGTTTGCTTTTCATGAGGCCAGGCCTGTCCCCTACTAATCAATGCCTGTTAGGAGTCTTTTCTCCTGCCTGACTGAAAAATGAAAAATGCTGAGCCCAGAGCTTTAGTCTTGTGATGACAAACTCTCCATGGGAGAGGGGAGAGAGGGGAGGGCTGGAGGAAAGGTTGGGAGACGGGTTGATGGAAAAACAGGGATGTAAAGGTAAGGGAGAAGTGTGAGAGAGGAAGGCAGAGGTTGAGAGGGGGGTTCAGGGAGAGCGAGAGGGCAGCTTCGGCTCGTTTGAACACCGTCTCGGAGAGCTTCGGCTCCAGGGGTCTTGTGGGTGTGACAGCTGTGGAAATTCATGGCCATTGATTTTGTAATTAGCGGAGTATCGACGGGATTGACGCCAGGCTGCTGACGGATTACATGGAAATTGCTTCTTCAAAGTTAGTTTTGCATTCCGCCCCTAACCCCCTACACACACATACACACACACACACACACACACGTGCTCTGCCTGTGCATTCACACACATATTTGAAAACATATTCTTTCGTTCCCTCACCCCTCCTCTTTCACAAACACACACACATGCTACACAGCCAAAGGAGGATCAGATCAGTATTAACATGAAGGTTTCAAATGAAGAGTGCTGGAACACATGTGCGGTCCACATAGCCTAGTTAATTTCCCAAGATAGAAACGCAATTTACACAGAAGGCGACTGGTAAAAGAGACTTAATCAGTCAGTTAGGAACATAATTAGCCTTGTACTTTCCTTTTTTCTGCCTCATTTACATGTTCATACACGGTCTTACTTCACTCCACAACTTTCATGACACATAGCAGAGCTGATCTAATTCACTCACATACTACAGTGTGCGGTTGCATTTGGTTTAGTGTCAATAATACAGTTTGTTCAGGATGAGACGAGTCTATATTATTCTGTTAGATATACCAAGATAAATTGTTTTGATTCAATTATAATGCTGAATTGAATTCACATTTTGTTGTGCACAATTTTATCTATCGGTTAATGAATAGTGGATATGATACATACACAGATTAGACCTGACACTATAAGTCTCTGCAGTGAAATTGGCTGAGAGCAAACCAGTGCTTGTACATTAGAACGATCTCTGTCAGCTTGTCCTTTGGAGGACAGGCCTTTTTTTTCCTAACATGTAGGCTTATATAGAGAGAGCAGTCTTTAATAAGTCTCAACTGGTTTTATTTTAGAGCCTATACATAAGGGGGCCAACTACTCTTTCTTATGGAAATGAAGGCCATCTGCCGCCATCATTCAGCTGAACGATATCCTAGTAATGCAGCCATCTGAATTCATTAGCAAGGGGGGATGTATGTGGTCCATGATACCAAAAGAAATGAATCTTTTTCCTGTCCAACTGTATATTTATACAGGCCTACAGTAGCTCTCCCTGTCTCCCTAGAGTCCTGACCAAGCATAGGCATTTATTTAAGGAGCGTCATTAACCACTAACAAGAGAAAACCTCTCCCTAAAATTGCATGTTTGCAATGACAGGATGCAAAATTCACACCAAGTTGTTGTTGTAGCTGTAAATCTCTTAATATGTCATTTTATATAAAATATGAATAATACATATTTTTTCTTTTTTTCCCACAACCCTCGCTACAGACTCCATGCACATAGAGAATATTGAGGCAGTCCAAAGGCTCCAGGATTCTCTCCATGAGGCTCTGCAGGACTTTGAGGGTTCCCAGCACCCGGAGGACCCTCGACGGGCAGGCAAGCTGCTAATGACCCTGCCCCTGCTCCGTCAGACCGCCACCAAGGCTGTTCAGCACTTCTACAGCATCAAAATGCAAGGCAAAGTCCCCATGCACAAACTATTCCTTGAGATGTTAGAGGCTAAGGCTTGACACCTGGGCCAGATGTTTCACAGACAGCTGCATCACTGAATGCAAGGAGAGGGACAGCCTCTAAAAAATCAAGGTGGTGTGCCAATTGACAGTTAAAGTATGAAGTTTGGACAACTGAGTCATTTTAACACTTTTAAATGGTAATCAACATAAAAAGGACTTAAAATGGTTTTAAAAGGGTGAATATCAACCTGACTGATGTGGGATCATGATGATGTAAAGTAAAGATGTTGTGTACAGAAATAAGGCAACCGTGGTCTTGTTATAACCAGAGACCCCTTGCTCTATATCACCTGAAGCTTCTGTGAATTTGTTTCTTATCTTATTTTCATCTCAAAATTGACGTGTATTATTATAAATGTCCTGAAGAACTGTATGGCTAGGTAGCCACATTATGTGTTTTTGTTTCTTTCTTTATTATTTTCTAATCTCAGTTGTTAAAGCAATAGTCTCTAACTGGTCTACATATAATATGTGTACTGTATATTGTGTGAAATTGCACTGGGAGGGAGGGGGTGAATAACTGTTGGACATATTCTTATATTCGTCATCAAAGAAAGCAGCACCCACCATGAGATTCTCGATTTCCTCGTAATATATTTACCTCATAGTAGCTTCATCGATTATAGTCAACTTGGTGCTTACAGAAGGACGGTGGTTGGCTAGTCATCATAGTTCACAAAGAGTTTGCACTAAGCATTTATGAATAATGTGGCAATAATGGGTATTGTACTGGCAAGCTCTGTCTAGTCGCATCTGAGTGTCAGTCAGTGGTTTTTTACAGACTAAACCCCCTCCTAACTTTACAATATGTTCACTGTCGTACAGAAATATTGGCAACTAAAGATACTGTGAAACGTACACATAAGCTACATTCTGTGCTGAGAATTTTTAAACTGAACCGTAAGGCCTGTCAAGTCGGTTTATTTTATGTAAACACACATAATAGCGCAACATCTATGCAATTTGTGGCAATCTAATACACCCTTTAATGTAAGATGATAAGCCAGCAATGCCTACTAACACTTTGCAAAGATTTTTAACGCTCATTTGGTGTCAGATATGTGCTGATCCATCGCTATGGTCATTTTTTGAGTCTATTCTTTGTGATGGTGTTGTATTAGATTGCGTTAAATTGTATAGGTTTTGTTTTATATGTGTCCAATGTTATAAATTCTATTCTCAAACAACAAGTGTCACTATATTGACATTAGTTCCACAGCTAATCAAATTAGGCCTTAGTCTCTAGATACCAAAGGCTGTGTGCTAGTCTTGCATATCTGAACTTTAAGGATTTTTTTAAGATCATGTATTTGTTCTTATATGGGGACCACAGGGTAAAATACTGAGGCTGTAAAAGAAGAAACTTGTCTCTGCCTGTCTCTGGGCATTATAATGTAGAACATTTGACATTCTCACAACAACGCTATACAGAATACGCCATGACTTGGCTATAACAGTAACAATGGCTCTGACACTACTGGGCATAGTGCTGCAGTGATTAGCCAATTAATCAAATAGTCAAAGAAATACAAAAATCTGTTTATTTTGATAATCAAATGATTAGCAAATAAAAATTATCACACTATTCTCGTTTGTAACTGAGGATGTTCTTTTAAATTTACGCTGGCAGAGGCTTACACGATTGTGTTCAGTATAATGACACTTGTGTTGAGAATAACTTGAATTGCTCGCTGAATTGAAATGCACCAATAACAATGGATTACTGATCTACTCCGTATGGTCACTTGTTTTTTAGTTCATCTTTAATGAAGGTGCTAAATTTCAGATTGGCACTGTATGTACATTTGTACACACACTGACGCACCTAGACCCACTGAGATGGACAAACTAAGTTAATAAATTTAGAATCTAATATCTAACCAGTTGCCAAATTATTCAAGGAAAAGCAAAAGCAGAGTAATATGATACAGGAATCACCATATTTCTTCTGCTTGTGATAACATGGAACATGTTATCATAAAATCAAAATTATACAATAATGTATTGATCAGCTGCTCATAGGATTTTAGTGAGACAGATATTTTCCCTCATGAACACTTTAAGGCAGTCGTGTCTTTAAAGTGTCAAGTGCCATTTAGCTTCTGCTGCAACAAGAAGAAAATATAACGCCAAGCAACCAGTAACTACAGATGATCCCCACAGGAACAGAGGCTATTGATTCACTTTAATGCAATGCATAGATAATTATAACCCAATACAGTAGAGAATACAACTCCCATGATGCACTTCCCCAAATGTGTAACCAGTTAATCCATCCCCAGTTGAAATTAAGGATGTATCACCTTTGTACAGTAGAAAACCAAAGCATAGTGTCTTCAAATACTTTAAAATGAAACACTGATTAAACTGCCTATTGAGCCAGTCGATTCCACATGAATATGGATGATACAATATTTACAGTATATTAATAATAGTATTACTTTCATCCTGCTGAGTATCCAGCTGTGCATCCATTTATTTCAAGCATCTTCTAAACCTAGAATGGTGACAACAGCTAAATATGATCAAAGTTGTTTTTTTTTTTTATCTTTATTGTTCTGTTTGAGTCCATTGGTCAGCTTTTTTGTCAATATGAGAAACATTAAGTCTCATCCTGTGGTCTAAGAAATGAAACTACCACAAAAAAGTGCTGTTGACATTTTTAGATGGTTAAAGCAGAGTTTTAAAATTTGAGTAAGCTCCATCAGTTTATGTTGTGTTGGCTGTGTGAAATGTTAATGAACACGATTTGGCCCAAAACTTGACCAAAACATTAATGTACTTCCCCTGTGCACTTTGAAGACTAATAGCAGATAATTGTTTCCTAACTTTCCTTTCTCCCAAATTAAAATAAGAAAATAAAAGAAAAACGCTTAATTTACTTTGAGTTCTAAAACAGTTCTACTACATCCAATTAATTCTAATTGTCTCCTAAGCTGAAATTCTCAATAGAAATGGAGCAATTAAATTTCTGCTTTGGCTCTACCTTGGGGACAAGAGACATATTATTTCGGTTGACAATAGGGAGGGTTTGTCTAAACCTTTACTAAGGCGATTTCATGGGTGTCTGTAATAGTTTCATAACAGTGATCACTGGGCTATGCAAGGCAAATATGGCCACCTATGTTCCTTGTGTTGTAAAGCATCAGACTGACATTTAGCTGTGCTTTGTTTACAACATGGCCGTGCTGTACAGTGCTATACACTGCAAATGTATTGTGCATATTTCACTATACTATACTGTAGCTGCTGTGCATTGATATGACTATGATCATTTGTTTCATTTGCCTGTTTAATCAGTTTTTCATGATGTATGAGCAATTTAAATTTAGAGCCCGCCTGAATTGGTGAGTCAAAGGGTAATTTTTCAAGTGAAAATATATTCTATATTCTATTTGGCCTAAGGTGGGACACTCTTATTTTCCTTTTGTTTTCTATGTCTTTGTGTCTTTTGGTTAATGGCACGGCAGGACGTATAGCGAGTGAAGTCGTGGAGACCCTATACCTCAATTCATATTTTGAAAATTACACTGGGTTTGGAAGCGGGCCATGGGATCCTCCTGGGAATCAGTGGCACAGAAATAAAGTGACATCACTGACTGGGTATTAAAAAAATGTAGATGAACCTACTGCAACTGGGGAACACATTCCTCGGAGGAGAAAGCTGCTTATTCGCTGTTCCATTTGCGGACTTATCTCTGTGCACTCTGAGATGACGAGATTTACATAAAACATAGAGGAACCTCCCTGGCCGTTCTGGTCCACGTTGTATAGAGGACCCTACTAGGTGTATGTACCATAGACATCTGATTCCCCAAGAGGTTTACTCCCTTCAACAGCAATATCTTAGCGATTGTGAGATATGAATCAAGTTAAAAGTTAAAGTTAAAAGCCTTGGTTTGTTTGAATTATAAACTTCCCCTGTGCTCCGTTAAAGGCAGAGTAACTATGCACATGCAGTCCTGGGAAGACAAAAAAGGAAAAGGGAAAAATTTTGAAACTGAGAAGCAAAAGCCAACCACAGCTGGGCTTCACTGGATGGTACTGTGTGGCATTTTCATCTGTTTTGTTTGTTGTGGTCATGCCTACTGTACCAATGTGTAAATATATGCTTTTTTTTGAGTGAGTCAGATCTAACAGTGCACTGACAATAAAATCACATGGTTTATGTAATCACTGCAAATGATTTTTACTGAGAAATATGTTCAAGTTAGCAAACACCAGAGGAAATCAATACCTAATGTGAGCAGGTTCATACTACGTTTTCATACCACGGTAAAAAATATTGTATCGTAGGTTTTGTCAGCATTGCAAGATCCATAGAGGACTCTGTGATCCTCTTAATGAACAGGGAAAATACCTACACACTGCTGTCTCATTCCTAAATAATTGTCTCAATCCTAAATAATCTTCTGTTCCACATGAATTTGACAATGTTTTGACCACGGTGGTCTTCATCAGATCCTACTGAGCTGAGGAAAGACCATTTGCAGTCTAAATGTTGTCATGTTCACAAAGAATTAAAGAACTAGGAGCAAGATGGTAGTGCGTGCAATTTAATATTTATTTAATTTAATTTTGTTTTATTTTCATTCTTTTGTTAGTGCTTTTGTTTTTCTTTGTTTTTCTTTTTCTTTTTGCTTTTTTGTACCAATTTTTACCGAGGATCCTGTACATCCACATCCTTAACATTACCTACAGTAGATGTATGATTAAATTCATTTTACAATTTACACAAACACCTCTAAAACTATCTCTCAGATAAGCTTCCAAATCATTATAATTTACACCTTTTTAAAATGTTAAGCACTGAATCACTTTCATAACAAGCAAAGATTTTGTCTTTTCCTTTGACACTAAGTCATTTTCGCAACAGCAAAACAGACTGTTAGCTCCTTCGCCCACTTGTATGTAATATACAGTAATTTACAGTGATTTTGTTCCGTAATGTTCTGTTGTTTTTAGCTATTCCTTATCATCAAAACAATTTGGTGAACAGTCAGGTTTTCTATTCAATGTATATCAACACAATAATAATGAATAGTAATATTAATTTGATCTACTGTATATAAAACATTGCAGTGCAGCTTTGCCCTTGTCCCAAACTGGGCAAAAAGAAATTTACAGTCAAACGGCATCTAGATGTGTGTGAGCATCCGTGTGTGTCCACAGTATGTGTGCACTTGCACGTTAAGCAACACGGTGCCTTTAGGTGTAACGGCATCCTCATGCCCCAGCTGTTAGTCGGTTAGTTGTCTACACAGTGTCCCATTTGACCTTGTGTTGACTAAAACACTGGCTGAATGCACATCTGACACACTCCCTTCCTTTGTGGTGCAATCCTGTGGAAGTCATTTCATTTAGAGGGCTTTCAACTTCAGCCAATATGGGGGCTGGGGGAGTAAGTCTGTTTAATCAGCCTGCCACAAATAATTCCCCTAAACAAAATCAAGTATGATGTCCAACGAAAAGATCTCTCAACAGAAGATTGAATTAAATAAATAGATGGGCTTGTCACTTTTTCATTTTTTATTTATTCTCTTGGCACAGCGACGACCGCTACTCCATATTACTCCTGGAAATAACAACAGTGTATTAACTTGTGGATTGTTCTGCACAGTATATGGTGGTATTTTAGTAGTGAATGCATAGGTGCTCTCCACTTCTAATTAAGGACTGCTGAGAGAGAACTGATGCAATTAAGGATATAACTGCAAGGAAAGTAACAAAATGTTCAAACACAAAAGAAAACACAGAATCACATGATTGCGAGTAGTTTTTCCTCTGTTTGCAGTCATGTAGAAAGGAATTAGGGCATGGCCCACTGTCCTCAGAGTGACTTTCCATCTTATGAACCATATTCTCCTTAAATCATCACCACTTGTCAGGTCTGTCTGTGCTCAAGAAGGGGCATTGATGCTGTCACCGTGGTCTGTTAATCAGCCAGCCTTGTTGCCCACCTCTTTCAGAAAATCTATGATCACACTGTTAGTGCAACCTTGTACTGTCACCACTGGCTTTAGCTCCACTGCCGTACACTCACACTCCTTCCCTTTTCTCATGTGAGGATTATTCAGCGGCTGAGGTGAGACTCCACTGAGAATAGGCTGTAAAGTGTCAGTCATAGTTACCCAGAGTGGTGTTGTCTTAGACAATGTAACTAGGTGAAAGTGAGTGAAGGAGATAGGAAACCATCAATATGCTCCCTGTGTAAATTGAAGAAGGTCATGATTTATGGCTCCCGGCTACAGTGTACATACATGCTGAATCTACTCTTTTTTTTTTTTTCCCCCCTCTGTCGTCTGGCTCAAGGACAGGTAAGGGTGCCTTTCTCCACAGCTCATCCCCACCACCACGCAGTCAGTGGCACTTTGTGATGGACAGCCCCTAAAAAAAAAAGGCCTGTATTTTTTTCAAAATGAACTGAGCGCCATCTATAGGCAGCCACGGTGACTGAGTGACGGATCGTCCAGTGTACAGACAGTGCAGGACAGAAACAAATGATCAGATATGCATTAAAATGTTGCGTTCTACTACCTGAGATAATCTTCATCCACTTGCCTCTTCAAATTATTTATCACCTCATCAGTCACATTTGTCTTTTACTTGGGCACTCAGACAGAGAGGGGACAGCTGTGGGTTTTCTAAGCCCTCGCAACAGCTGCAAACCCCACATGGCATTACATCTGTTCAAGTCTCCCAGCATTATGGCTAACTAAAGCAAGTTACATTACAGTTCATAGTGGGCTTCTCTCTGGTCTTACCCTATTAACCAGCGAGCAGATGGAAATTATATGGTAGGGTGTTAGTCCTGAAAATGGACTTGCAAGCATCTTGCTGTCTCATGCAGGCAGCTTAAAATGGGACAGTTTAAATAAAGCCACTTGAGAGAAATCAGAACTGGGCTGTAAATCCATTCAAGGTGGCACAATGAATACCATGAAGTCGTCTGTGCATCGTTATTATTTATTTGGATGATTTATTATGTCTGGGCGCCTCTGATGTTGTTACTTTGCCTTTGGAGGAAGCCAGACGTAACAAATGGAGCGCTCATTAGCATTTGACCTCCACATTATGCTTTGTTTACCTGCCTCTCCTCACCTCTATATCTCCTCAGACAAAATCAGGGCTTTCACAGAAGGCTCTGAGTGTGACACAGTTTTGTTGCTGGGCG
Organism: Mastacembelus armatus; assembly: GCF_900324485.2. Classification (NCBI taxonomy): domain Eukaryota; kingdom Metazoa; phylum Chordata; class Actinopteri; order Synbranchiformes; family Mastacembelidae; genus Mastacembelus; species Mastacembelus armatus. The sequence continues at coordinate 12,949,803 of NC_046656.1, forward strand.
GTAAAGGTAAGTATCGCATTTGCATTGCAAGATTTCTCAAACTTGAGCATGCTGAAACAAGAAGGGGGGCAGGGTGGGAGATGCTGTGGTCCTTGGGGACGTCGCCACTCCCAGACTCTGCCGTCTAGGCTCTGGAGTCTTGACAACTGCTGAAATCCCAAGAGGTGATAGAGAGAAATATGAACAAAAGTTACAGCAAAGAGTCAGTGGAACATCCTGTTGTGTGAAGGTAAGAGAATGTGTTTGGTTTGGAGGTTGCTCACCACAAATTGCTTGCAGGCATAAATGCCATGAATAGATTTTTGGTGTCTAAATACTCAGTATACAATAAGTTACACAGCCATTGAAAAACACTAACTCAATAAGTGGTTCAAAAATCATTTAAAATTGCTTTAAAGGATTACGCAGTATGTAAATGTTTTGCTGTGCCTCCTGTCATCTCCAACAGTCATTTACACAGTACGGGAAAATAGTGACATAAGCTACTACTAATATCAAATCAAATGAAAAAATGAATTAAATGTAGCTGAAAAACTAAAGAAAAATATCATTACAATTGTAATTATATGCTCTGTGCAGTATTAACGATTCATGGGCAAACAGGTCATGCATATTGTATGTATAAAGCGAATCATAAGCAACAAGTAATGGTGAATTGGCAAGAATCTACAAAAATAGACTTTATATTACCAGACTGGGGGGTGTGGCAGATAGCTGTGTGTGCTGTAGTTAATTACACAACGAGAAACTGTTCTTTAATTTATTTCTTGCCTGTCCATACAAGAGTGATCATGAGACCCCATTCATTTCACAGAACACAATTTTCATATTTAATGAGCATGACTCCAATACAATTACAGTAATTAGTCAAATCTCACTCACCGCCAATGGAGCTCGCCACCATTATTAGTGGATCTTATTAATGATGTTGCACATGTGGTGCTCATAGGGTAATTGAGGGCATGTGTGGGTATGGGAACAGGGGTACTGGGGATTGGGAAGCAGAGATGGTGTCATTCTGTTTTCTGTCTATATTGGGCCTTATGTTAAATGGATGTCTGCTTGATATTAACTCTGAGATGTTTAAACATGGTGCGAGGCATCACTGTTGATTCACAGACACTGTCAGCTGGAGTGAGTTTTGCCTTAAATAAGATAACTTGAATTGATAAATTGTCTGTTTTTTCACAATGAGAATGTAAAGACCCATCAGTTTGTTTCTCCATTAGTTGACCTGAAGGCTTGCATTGTAAATATTGCTTTAAATAATTGCACATCTGTTCACAACATCACTGCTGTGCACGAGAACCATGAGGATCACACCAAAAAAGACAGAGTGAGAAGCTGGAGGAAACAAGCCCATTTACTGTGAGTGATGATACTGCAGTGTCTGACATTTTGGAGGTTTGTGGAGCTTCTCTTTCCACACAGATTCTTATTAAACACAACACAATACAGAGCTGTGTTGTATCTGCAACAAGAGTATGCTGCACCAAGTGACATGTCTCCTACTGATGTGGAACCAGTCACTGTGTGAGGAATTTTCCAGTGTGGACTCACATCTGTGATGTTACATTTATAACTGTGATAGCTGCTTTTCACATTGTGCTAATGTTTATCAGAAAGGTAGAACCAACTTAATGGCATCGTGTATACAATTATTTTAAAAGCTACTATGTCTTATTTTTTTTCGCATGCTTTGAATTAGTTAGTGTCAGGGTTGATGTTTATAAGGATGCAATAATTTTAATCAACGAACAGTGGCTTAATGACCTCTTATCCAATTAAGGGCAGTGTCACAGCTGAGTTTAATGAGTGTGACACAACAGAAAAACCTCCATTAACACAACATAATTAGCGGAACATAGTGGAATTAGACAGCAGCAATGACAATGCTTTGGTGTTTTTATAATTAAACACTAAAAAAAAGACAACAGTTAAGCCAGATCGTAAAACCCCCAGTCTCATTCAAGCCAGTGAGGGCATGTATTGTTTTTGGGAAAAGCTCTAGAGACGGCCCTGCTGAAGTTTGAATTACAGTTCAAAGACAAGAGCTGAAAGTGTGGGAGGTCACGATAACGTGTGGGAGACCCATGCACAGCTAACGTACTGTACAGGAAAGTTAGAAGAACTGCTCATATCTGAACAGTTTACCAGAGTTGTACAATTTATTTTTGCAGCAATGTGCTATTGCTCTTCATTTATTCCGTTCATTTTGGTCACTTTTCCACTTGGGTCCAGACTTCGCCTAAATATTGTTCAGGCATTGATGATTCCCTGAGTATAAAGCCTGATCTGAATGTGTTTTCATTTGTTTGTGGAAATGATTTCTCTTTGCATGGCCTCATTCAGGACTCAGTGTTAGTGCTAATAGTAAAAGGTTGTTGAGATGCATCTCAGTCTGAACCAACCAATTATTCTCACTGCAGCATACTGGAGGGCAGGCCTTATTAGTGATGTGCTAATGTGACATTAATTGCTTTTACTTTTTCACTCCATTAAGAGGCTGCTATCTGTTTCAGGAGCCTGGCCAGATGGTTTATCGGCTCGACTCTGGCGGCAGTGTTGCTAATGGACTGAAGCGTGGAGCAGTAGAATAACGGCAGCAACAGGCAACCACAAGAAATACCCGTAATTGAACAGCAAGTGTGGAGATACACAGCACCTGTCACACTGTGAAAAGTAGGATTTGGAAATGTAATTGCCTAAAACTGTCTTTCCTTCAAATATTGATGACAAAATTCAAGGAATTTTGAACAAAGGGAAACTGTTGAGCCCTTGACCTCGGATAAATCAAATATCTGTGTTTAGGGTATTTTTAAGCTTTTGTTAGAGACCAGTGCCAACTCTTCATTCAAAATATTGGCAGCCATTGACTGAAAATAAGGCCACCGCATTGAACACTAAAGCCAAGACCAGGGTCAAATGCTAAGCAAGAAGAAAATGGCAGTAGAGGCACCCAAGGGAAGTCTCTTTCTCTGTGTCCTTATTCTCTTCCTTTTCTGTCCTTTCTCTCCTCATCTAACCCCCCATTTGCTTCCCCCCTACTTTGATGCCAAACCTCTGTGACCTAGGCCAAGATCAATACTACAGTTTAAAGAGGATGGACTGTGTAAATAGAGACGACGGATCCTGCCGATGAGGATGCTTTGACCACTGATGGCCTCTGACTGGTGCGGTAGCATTTGATCAAGTCTAACATTGATGGCTGTCAATACATTTGGCACAGGGAGGTTTAGATCCTGTCAGTGGGAGCTCAAGATCTTGAAATTTATCGGGGTTGGATTCAAAGATGAATGGTCAATTCTTAAAATAAATTTCTGTTCACAGGTTTCAGTTAAGGGTTAACTGAGGCCAACGGGGAACCAGGATTGCAAGAAGGTACTGGCAAATGGGCATCCAATTACAGCATATAATGAACGAAATGATCTGGAGATGAATCCATAATGAAAAGCATCTTTAGTCGCAGTCATAATCATCTGCAAAGTCTCAGTGAAATAAAAAAAGAGATTATATTTTGTGCTAAACAGCAGCCAAATTACAGCAAATTCAGCAGATTCATATTAAAAACCTAAATTTGAATTTAGACAATATACAGTATATGGAGTTATACATTATATTATACCTAACAACCAGTCCCAATTATAGAGGCTGCAAGGTGCAAATGTCAGTGTGTGATGTGTGAAGAGATTGAAAAGATGCAATCTCAGCAGCTTATCTTGGCCATATTCCTGAATGAACATCGTTCTGTGTGGAAATATTGGATTCACGTGGAAATGCTCTAAAAGAAAATAAAATCAGAGTTTTATTAACCATGATTTCCAATATATTTTACCACTTCTGTGTAAGACTTCACATCATGCTATCAGGAAATCTAGCCAAAGAGAAAAACAAGTAGGGTGGCCTCTTTATTTTACATTAAAAGAAGAGGCTTAATAGGTTTGCCGGCAAGAGGATATGAATATAATCCACATAAGTGCTCAAAAAATACCAACCCAATATATTGACTGAATGGGTGAAGTCGTGGTGTAATCCATTCAAGCAGCATATATGAGAAAGATTTATATGTTTTTTTGAATGTGGAAACCAAACTATTTTACACCTTTGTACAGACCACCTGAGCAGATAGCATCTCACCATCTAAGTGAATAGTTTTTCAATGAAAACAAAAACACTGCTTACTTGGCTTTTATGCATTTAGTTTGTAAATGCATATTTGTGTTAGTCAGAATCCTGCTTATCTCACATGTGTGACAGTTCACATTTTACTATATATACGAGCCTGTTACCACTGCAGTAAGGTATATGCAACAACAGAATCTGTTGAACCTGGAGCCAGCCAGCTGCTCATATTAATCAAACAGCCCACTTCCCTTTATGGCACAAAGCAAATAGTCATAAATGCTCTTATCAGCCTTTCTAATAGTGTGGACATTACAATCAGATTCATGGTGGCATAAACTATTACATTTTATCTTTATCATATCGAACGATCACTTCTTTTTCATGAGCATCATTTATAACTCCTGGACAGCTTGTTGCGTAATGAAATTCAAAGCAGGCTATCGACTCGAGGGATCTCTCACTCTGTTTACCTAGATTTACATATATTTATGTGGATTTTGTTTTTCCACAGCAGGCAAACAGGCATGATGAATGGGACATGTGGTTCCCTGCAAAACTGAGCTGTGGTCAGGCAACTTCCATATTTTAGTGTAAAGTCTGGAGAACCTCAGCCCATGCAGTGTTTTTACACTGGAGCCTCTTCTGCATTAACCACTCAGGCTTTTCTTCACAGTAAGGATGGCACTATTGCATCAATGCCTTTGCAAAATACAGTAATACACATACACTTATCATGGGCATGGAAAATCTGATGTTTTAATCACAAAATACTGAAATTAGATCAAATGTCCATTTAACTTTAATATAATATTTTACACCCAATTCAATGAGCCAAAAAACTTACAGCTGTATATCCAGATGTCAGTAAGCAGTATTTTATGCCAGTAGAGTATTTAACATCCTATGAAAGACACGTGCAGCATGTTTCACGATCAAATGTGAAGGAAATGTTTTAGACCCCGGCTTTGTATACTGCGCTTTTAATTTGGAGCACTTTGATTAATCAATTAATATTCCTTTCTCAAGGTCTTTTTATAAACCTCATCATTAATAAAAGCAGACATTCAATTAGCAGTCAAATCTTGATTGCCAATTTTGTCATAACAGTCTCCCTTTCTATGCTTTTTTTTCTGGGAGTTCGTTATAGTTGGGAGTATAGTGTGGGTAGGAAGAATTAACTAATTTCATTAATCTAATTGTCATCACTTTCAACCATCCCACTAATAAGTACAAATTAATATGATTAATCAATTTGACGACATAAACTCATTCAATTACAGTTTTTCAAAGGCAAGTGGGTGTGTTAGGGTGATAGGGAGGTGCAGCGAGTGAAGGGAGGTGGGCGGCCAAGCAGCTTGCCCTGTGAAGAGCCCAGCCCACAAAATTGAAGTCAAGTCAGGCAATTAGTCATTGTGAATGATAAATAAATGGTGATGAAATGTTGAGGGCAGATACTCCCCTAACCACAGTCTTATTTGATTCAAGGAAAGTTGTTCTATTTCATAATGAAAAATGATTGGACCATAGACTGTAGGTTAGTGGCTGTTTTAGTATTTTAGACAAGACTGCCTCCATCTACTTTTACTGCAAAACAGCTCTGCATTCAGGACAGAGACCACTGTGGAACAAAAAAATATCTAATTTTTCAATGTGAGTTCATGTAGACAACGTTTGACAACGAACAAGCTCAGTATTGGGATAATCTGCCGTTGAGTCAACATTGGAATTATTATTTAGGGGTGACATTTGCAACAAGAAACAGGCAGCACAGTATATAGTGAACTGACAAATTAAATGTGAACAGCCTTATTGTTCCACATTTCATTGTATTCTGCTTGTAGCCATTACTGGTTTTCCTTTTTCTTTTTTGGTGTAATTTTACATTGTGGTATCACTATGCACAACATTATTGTAAAGACTTTGACTCTGAAAATCTTTAGGTAAACATTTTAAAGGCAAGATAATCAGATGATAATGTCTGTTCTTTGGCTAATCAGATCATATCTATGCATTGACAATTGGGGATCCAAAAGTCAAACCAAAATGATTTTGCTAAATGTGTTTTTGGTTGAAGGTCCAAACAACATTACATGTCAAAAGATAAACCTGAGACTTCAGTATCTGCACAGACGCATACATACATGTACAGTAAATACCATGTATTAATAAACAGGGTTTTCAAGGTGACTTATGTAGCTGATTTCCCCTTTGTTGTCTGCACGATATTGCCTTATATTAAAAACAGATTCCTGGAATTTAAACAGTCTGATAATAGACCGGTGAGTCTGAAGTGTATTTTTTTGGAACAGCTGCTGGAAGCTGATTTGTGTATTTCTATCAGATCTAATGTATTGAAAAGGAGGTGTGCTGGCTCAGCGTTGTAGGTGATGTCCTTTAATGCTTTCTCTCTTATCAGTCCAGCATCACCCCTATTCAAACCTATGTCTGATTAAGCACCAAGAGGTTATTTGGGTCTTGTTTGGGAATAGTTTATATAGAGACCATCTCTAATTTGTGAAGTGAGGTTTTATAGAGGAGACAATTAGACCAAGCTTCGATTGGCGGATAGAGGCTTGGATGCTGACAGTCAAGAGAAGGCTTTCAGATGTCATACCAATTAATCTATCCACCCATCAAACAATATTCTGGAAACAAAGTCGTGGGGGGGAGCGATCAATCCACATCACTTTTCTCCTCACCGGGTTATGGGAAAATTGATTTGCCAAACAAAGCATTTTGGAAGCAGTGCATGGACTTGTTTGGGATCCATTAGCCTCCATTGAGCATTTTGTTTAACATAGGATTTTCATCACAGAGAAAATGCAGTGTCCTCAATACTGTGAGCTACAACTTTACGATTTCTGATTTCTTTGTTCTTCCTTAGTTAGCTTCAGAAAGTGCTGATGAAGAATGAAAGGGGCTAACTTCTAGTTTGGTAGTATTTGGGAATATTAGGCTGTCGTTTTCTCTCATATGGTCCTAACTTTGCGCTTCATACAAAATGCAGTAAGCGCTACAGTTGAACTGTGTGACATTGTACAGAGAGGTATTTCCATTATTTTGTCTCACCTCATTGATATATGTAAATGGGTTGGACATAATGAAACACCTGTTAGTATAATGCTGAACAATTTAACACCACCACAAACTACAGCTTCCAAAGTGATCATGCAGTTCAATCACCGCCTCTGTAAATCAGTTTGAACAAAAACTGAACAATATCACCTTCATGAAGTTAGGATTTATTGCAGAGCTGTTGTATTAGGCTGCATTACTTTTAGCCAGATGTACTTAATAGACTGCCAACTGACTGTGTATTCATCAGAATAGTCAAGAAACACTTAAACAAATTAATATTATGAAAATCAGTCTCACCCGTCCCATCCAAAATGCACCAGGCATTAGACCCTAGTATCATTATTATTGTACACTGTGGGGCTATCGTGCCATCCTATACAGCATGGCTGCCTTAAGCTGTATCATGAATTCCCTGTATAGTGTATTGTTCTAAGACAGAACTGTATCACATTGTGCCCGTCATGCTGTTTTAGAGGGGAGAGAGCTTCCTCTATGGGATTTCTTCCACCCCCATCCCCTGATAATGTATCTCTCCCTAAAGGCTAGGCCTCTGTGACCTTGTCTTATTCATCGAGGGCGTCTTAAGCGAAAGAACTGAATCCTGAATGGGCCATTTCCCCTCTTTTAACACCCCTTTAATGTCATCAGTGAAATATGAAGTCATTAGGCGATATTAAAACACTGCTGACAAACTAATTAACGGGAGACATTAAACAGGACGGGCTTGATTAATCCGCTTTAACGATTCTTTTTAAGTGGTTCTGGTCAAAATTAATACAGATTTACTGGTGATCTTAAGAAAAAATACTCTTATGTATATCGGACCTCAAGGGCAATCTAAAGTCACTGGTCTTTTACCTCTCTTCCCTCTTTGTTGCTAAACACAAAGTCTTCCCTGAGAATCTGGTCTCAGAAAGTTGGTCTCTCACATCAAACTACTGTAGATTGTTTGGAAATATCTGTAGGCCTATTCTAAAAGATTTTTTGTCTCTCTCTCTATATATAAATATTGGTCAGTGGATTAAATATTGCTGGATCAGTTTCAGTTGTCACCCTGCCAAATGTCCATGCCCATGATGTGTGTTTAGGACTGAAAATGTTCTTGTTGTTAGTTGTTATTGTCATTATTGTTGTTGTTTCGTCAGTTGAGGCCTATGTCTTTAGAGATTGTTTTTTAGTCAGTACTGTACCTTGTTGAGTAGAAATGTGTTTGTAGATGTCTCCCTCTTGTGGTAAAACCATAGATTCAGGGTCCACTACCTTATTGGTATCTCTGAAATCATACAGAATAGTAGATGTTATTTTAGTTTGGACCTTAACTGTGTTTTATTTATTCATTTTATACATATTGACTTTTTCTGTCTCATAATATGTCAGTCGGTGTAGCAGTTTTTATTGACCTGTAAATTTACATAAAGCATTAGACAATAATAGATATTATTGTTGTTTAAAGTTGAAAACGCAAGAACAATGAGCCTCTAAGAAACAAATTAATCATAATTATTATAGTTTTAAAAAACGAAATTTCGGAATAAACAATTTTTAAAAAAACGAAATCCATATTTAGCGCTACCGGAAGTGGTCACCCGATACTTGTAATGTATTTCCGCCCTCAGTCGTGCTCTGTGTGCCGGAGCAATTCTCACCGACATCAGCTTCTGTAATTTAAACGTTTCTTTGTAGATATTTTCATCTGAAAATTTGTGTATTTATTTCTTAACTGATAACTGTCGAGGTGGGGTTTACGGCGTGAGTTTAATGCGGCCTGGTCCAGTCAGCAAATGAAAATGTAGCTGTCGGTTGTATTAAAGCAGGTCACCGTTAGCTGTTAGCTTTGTTAGCCGCTCAGGCCTCGCTGCATGTGAGACAAAGGCCGCGGACACCGCGTCGCCTCTGGACAATGTTTCCCTCCTGGGGGAATTTTGGTGGACCTCAGTCTCAAAACTATGGAGGATCGGGGCCCCGCAAGCCGCCGGGTGGCGGCCACACAGGTCCGTCTGTGGGGCTTGGCGGCTTCGAGGCCTCATCCAGCGGCTCGCTGTTCTCCAGCCTGCAGGAGCAGCACCTCCAGCAGATGCAGCAGCTGCAGATGCTGCACCAGAAACAGCTCCAGTCTGTGTTGCAGCACGGCAACAGTACCGTTTCTTTCGGTGGTGGACTGTCTGGTGGGTATTTAGGTTCTTCTTGGCATTCAGATGGATCAGGACATCTAGAAGGGGGTGTTGGGGCTCCGTCGTACTATAAACAAGACGAGACCCCGGCTCAGTTGATGAGGGGTCCCCCTGCTCCCAAGCAGGGTCACCAACAGCCTCCTCCACCTCCACCACAAACACACTCCACCGAGCCTCATCCGGTTCCCCAACCTCCGGAACCTCCATCAGCAAAACCACCGGATAACATCGGTGCTCCCAAAGTCAAAGAGGACAACAAGAAAGATGTATCCACGGCTGAAGATGACAAGGGCTTACCTTTACAGGTGACAGGCTTTTCTTCATTTAAACACATTTTACTTCTTAATCTTGATCTTTGTTTAAGTCATGCACAGTGTGCGGTGTTAGTACAAGCAGTATGCTGTTTTCTATTCAGAACCATCATAACTCTTTGCACTGAGACTCTAATACCTAATTACAGTCGGTACCAATAAGCAGAAAAAATATCTTTTAAAAGCATTGATGCCCACTTGTTGTCACCTCTGATCCAAGACTAGCAGCAAATTTTTTTAAAATCCAAAAGTATTTAATGTGAAGTCCAAGTACTACATGTATTATTTGGTTGGATGAAAAAATTATATTGTTGTTTTCCATAGCTGACAGCTGCGCCTTGGCATTCCACTTAGTAATGAACGCAACCAGACACTCCAGTCTGAAGTCTGAGTTATTTTTATTATGATATAATACAATTTAGTTTGTTATATTACTAATTTAATGCAGCAGTGTAGCCTGGTATTTTAGATGCCTGACATGGCCATGTTGTGTTTTACTGATAAATCTCAACTCTGCAAGTTATTAAACTAAACATGTATAAAAAAAAAAAAAAGTTTGTGTCCTTTGCCCAACAGTTGTCTTTGTTTCACACAGGAACAACAGCAAATGTGGTACAAACAACATCTTCAGAATCTGCAGAAGTTGAAGCAAGAGAAAGCCAAGCAGAATCAAAAAGAAGGTGATGGTCCTGTGCCATTAGCACCCCCTGGCCAAGCAGTTCCTCCTCCTCCATCAGAACCACTGAAAAGCACACCTCCTCCCCCACCCCCAAAAGAGGAGCCACCAGCACCACCACTACCACCTGATGATATAAAAGTAAGCATTCCTAAAATGTTACGGGGGCTAATATGAAGGAAGCGTCTTGGCTAAAATGAAACTCCTCTTCTGTGCATAGGTCATGCAGAGTCTACTGTGAAATATTGCTTTAGACAGGGCTGCATAAAATCTGATAAATGTCCTCAAGAGATGTCACTATAGTCATGGTTGAAATAAAACCTGGAGGTTTCTTTTATGAGTCTGGTATTGTTCTAGGAGTACAATCCTAAATCATTGGAGTGCACTGTTAAGACTAGAATAGTGAAGTATTTAAAATTTCCTTAAATTGTTTAAAAAACAGACTTTCTAAATTTGAAGTGCAGTTTTCTTCTGTATATGATCTGAACTCAACAATGCTGCCGACAATTCAACAGTAAATTAGTTTAGAATTTTCTCATATTTATTGATCTGAGTTATCATGGCTGTAGCTTTATCATTACCTATTCATTAAGGAACACTTACAGTACAAAAAGTATCTTATCCTATGTTTTGAGCCTTTAAGATAGCCTAGACTGGAAAAATGCTTCTGTTTTAAGCTTTACCTTTAAAGTAACATAAATGTTTTTGTTTAATGAAAATGTGAACCACATTAACAATTGTGACTTAATCTTTTTTAAATTTGTATATTGTTTCTTTTCTTCTCTTTTTTGTATTTGCACCAAGTGATGTATTCAACATCTTCTAACAACAAACCAACTATGCCAGAGAGCTTCACCAGATCTAACTGTCATTTAACCTATTACAACAAACTACCCTCATAACTGCTGGAAATATTTGCTTGTCATGCTTTCCTTTAATCTTGTCTTGTTTCTGTTTAAAGCCTGAAGTCCCACAAGACCCAGAGGAGGCTGCTCGCCTCCAGCAGTTACAGGCTGCAGCAGTGCAATGGCAGCAGGTGCAACAGCAGAGAGTAAGCTTGCAATACCAGGCTCTCATGCAACAGCATGAAAAGCTTCAGCAGGTCCTAGAACAATACCAACAGCTAATTCAGCAACCTGCAGATCTTCAGGTAAATAAATTGTCTTTTTGACAGCTGTTATCTGTATGGTCATTTTTCCTGGTTTGGGGTTGACCTGTGTAGAAAATGACAAGTGAAAGGAATATGTTTTATGTTTAGTCAAACCAAAAGATGGTGTAAGTGTGCAGGGGGTGCAACAATAGGGATCTTCAGCCCCAGCACCATGTAGGATACCCATAGTTTTTCATTTTTACATTAGATGCCTCAGTGGTTTTGTTCTACAGGCATCTGTATGATACTTACACCAAAAATAAATAGCATCTTTTCCTTAATGTGCTTTGTTGCAGTCGATGTCTCCTGAAATGCAGCTAAGACACTATGAAATGCAACGGCAGCAGTTCACCCCTTTATTTCATGATTGGGATCGATCCTTTGCACTGTGGTATGAGCAATTTCAGACCTATCCACACAAAGACCAACTGCAGGACTATGAGCACCAATGGAAGCAGTGGCAGGAGCAGATGAATGCAACCAATGCCCACCTTCAAGAAAGGGTGGCCACACTGACTGCCATGGTGCCATGCACTGCGAGCCAGTTTACTAGTGGGCTGATGGGGCAGTATGGGCAATACCCTGGACAAGACATGCATGTGCAGCAGCCGCCACTAACCACAGGTATGCAGCATTCCCCAGTTGCTCTTGGTCCCAGACCCCAAGGCCCACGGCCCACTGGTTTTGGGCCACATTCAGAATCACCTTCTGGACCTCCTCTGCAAAGCACTGCCCCTGCTGGAATAGGAGTCAGACCCCCAGCTCCCCCCACCGCTCAGTCAGTGAACTTCAACAGCATCAGAGGGCCACGGTCAGTAGCTGTGACTGGCTTTTTAAATTGAAATTAATGTACTGAAGGATTACTTTTCAAAAGAAAGATGCTTCATAAAATCAGTTGAGAGAGTATATGAATTCATGTGCGTTGTTGAAGTTACTTGTTTACACTAAATGCATTGTTGCATGTGTGACTATATGTTAGAAATTTTATCTTAATTGTAATGTTTTCCTTACAATTTCTGTTGTCTTGCTTGTTTCAGAGGAATCAACCCTAGATTTGACCAGCCACAGCAAGGTTTTGATGGTCCCCTGAGATTTGACCAACCACAACAGCGCTTTGATGCTCCCCCTCCATTTGACCAACCAAGGCACCGCTTCGATGGTCCTCCCAGATTTGACCAACCGCGACAGCGTTTTGATGGTCCCCCCCGACTTGACCAGCCTCGATTTGGGCTGCAGCCTAGGTTTGAGCAGCCCCCAAGACACCCTGGCCCTCCACCTCTTTTTGAACGCCCACCTGTGCCCCAGCAAAAACAACAGCAAGGTCCCCAACCTAAGACAGAACCAGGTACTACACAGCCTGCCAGTGTGGATTCCAAGACTCCAGAAAAATCAGCTGGGCAGCCGCAGTCTGAAAAAGAAAAATGTGAATCAGCATCAGTTAAGGTAAAAAGTGAAGATTTGACAGATGACAACTTGCTTGGAAATGAGGGGTTTTTTGTCCAAAATGACCCCATTCCTCAGACGTTACCACCAAATGAAAAACCAGAGGGATCAGATAACAGTAATTCTTCGGACAATAGTGAAAAATCCAAACCTGTTAACAGTAAGCCACCTGTAACTGTTTCTCCTTCTGTGGCATCAAAAAGTACTGCTGCCCAAAATCCCCCCAAACAAGATGGACCATTGCAAGACAAACCCGTACTGGATCCAAAGCCCCAAGAAATGCAACAAGAGCCACAAGCTCCTAGTCAAATGCAGTCAAGACCAGAGCCTCCAAGGCCTCTGCCTGGCAGAGGACGAGGTCAGCCTCCAGTATCTGGGCAAGTGCATGGGCGGGGACGTGGGCAGTGGGGACGTGGAGAGTTCAGAGGATTGAACACTATACCCCTTGGGGAGGAGAGGGGAGAAAAATCCTATGATTACATGCCAAGTGATGACAACTCTGGAATGCCAGAAGAGCAGCAAGATTATCACTGGCAAGATCCTTCTTATGATGACTTTGGCGGTGAGGAATCTGAGTTGCCACATGAAGAAATGTGGATGCCAGAGGACCATCATTTCCCAACAGAGGAAGAGTATTATGAAGAGCCAATAGAAGGATCCCATATGGGTAGAGGAGGGCCCCCAATGATGAGAGGAGGACCCCCAATTGGAAGAGGAGGTCCACCTATGGGTAGAGGAGGACCACCTCCTATGGGTAGAGGAGGACCACCTCCTATGGGTAGAGGAGGACCTCCTATGGGTAGAGGTGGACCACCAATGGGGAGAGGAGGTCCAGGTATGGGTAGAGGGGCACCACATTTGGGTAGAGGAGGTCCACCTGTGGTTAGAGGAGGTCCACCTGTGGTTAGAGGGGGTCCCCCGATGGGCAGGGGAGGGCCACCCATGGGAAGAGGAGGACCGCCAATGGGAAGAGGAGGACCACCCATGGGAAGAGGAGAGTCATTGGACAGGCATTGGGAAGAACCTGAATCAGCTGAGTACTCAGAGGAAGGGGACCCTTACTGGGGAGAAAGGAGACCTTCAATGAGAGGAATGAGACCTCCATTTCCACCTGGCCGAGGTCTTCCCCCACGTGGGCATCCTGGTTTCATGCTCCAAGGACGAGGACGCCCCCCTCATCCAACACATGGGCTAATGGATCACGAGGCATTAGGCCATGGAATGGACACTAATGATAGCGAAATGGATCCAACAAGGCACCCCATGTACCATGGACATGATCCTCATACCCATCAGATGCGTCCTGATATAGGAAGAGGCAGGCGACGTGTGCCCCCACCTCCTCATGAAATGATGGATCCCATAGAGGATCCATTGTACGATGAAGGAATAGAGAGAGATTTAGGCTGGCAACCCCCACATGGCAGAGGGCCTCCTTTGCCTCCTCATGAGATAGTAGACAGGGGAGGAATGAGGAGGAGACCTATGGGTCGAGGAATGGCAAGAGGCATGTGGCGGCCAGGTCCAACACATGAGGAATATGAAGAGCGATATAATGACAATTATGTTGAGGATTATGGTCATGGGGAAGATGGGTATTGCTGGAGGCCACAACAGGACTATCCTCCAGATGATTATTCATATGAACCTAAGTACTTTGAGTCCGAATGGGGCAGAGAGCGTACCCTTGAGAGGGACTATCCTCCTCGCATGGCACCACCAGAATCTTACAGAGATGACCACTGGCTAGAAGAAAGAGAAAGAGGTCGCCCATATCCATTTGATGAGCATGACAGGGGGAGAGGAGAACTTAGAATTCGTGAGTACAGGGATGAGCCACCATTCCGACAGGAAGAACCACCATACTCAGCACCCCCATCAGAGTGGGATAGGCATTCAAGAGTTCCTCAACAACCAGACAGAGGAGGGTATCCTCCTGACTATGAAGACCGCAGACCTCACTATGAGGATCACAGGGAAGAGCCTCGTTTGGATATTCCTCCACCCCCACCCCATGCTGCACCTGTCAAAAACTTGACAGAGAGCGGAGTTGAAGCAGGGCCCCAAGGAGCAAGTGGAGCAAATGTGCTTGCTCTCTCTCAACGGCAGCACGAGATCATCTTAAAAGCTGCTCAAGAGCTCAAACTTATAAGGTAATTTCTAGGCTTCAGTGAATAGATTAAATGCAGTGTTGAAACAAATTACAATCTGATTTAGCTTTACTGTCAACTATTCGTTCAGATTGCAGTGTTATTTTCCCAGGTTTTAAATATCCACTTCCATCCAGAAACTAGAGGTGAATGGAACATTATTTGTGATGTTTATTCATTCAAAAATGTAGTATGACCTGTCTTTACATCATGCAGTGATTGAAGCAGAAGCGTTTTAGTTGCTTTACTTCATAGTGGAGTGAATTTTGGGGGGCTTTTGGACTTCCATTCTTTTGGTTCTACAGGGAAATGCAGGAGGGGAAGACTGCTGCTACTGAACCTCAGCCTGCATCAACTGATCTCATACCTGAGCTTCCTGCTGGTCTTCTTGGTTTGGAGATCCCACCAGACGTCAGGAATGTTCTCAAGGTAATTCATTACTTAACATTGCTAAGACTGCATTGCTGTAAGAATATTGAGCTCACGGATTATACAGGTTGTTTCAGAACATGTTAACCATGTGAATGTAGGCAGACTACTAGACCTTTTTTACCTTTCATACGTTTTCAAATATATTTACATTTTACTTTCCTTTTTATGTTATTATTTGTTATTATTTATGTAACATTAGTTTGTCATCCTTAGGGCATGTCTGCAGCATCACAGACTAGTACAACTGAACCTGCGTCCTGGGACACAAAGCCTGCTGCTAAAGATTACCAGCCAGTTCTCCTAGCTGCACCCACAGTTCCAGTGATTCCAAAGACTGTGGATTATGGGCACGGACACGGTAAGCACAGCAAAGAGGACCATTTTAACACATGAAATGGGCAAGTTTCAAGACATTGTTGGTGATATTAGCGCTCAATGTTTCAGAGCCTGGAGCCACTGTTGAGCGAATCTCTTATGGTGAGAGAATTATTCTGAGGCCTGACCCGGTGCCATCAGACAGGGGTTATGAAAAAGGTATGCTTTAAAACTGTAAACCATAACTTTTTCTGCTTTATTTAGCAATTTATTATCCATTGTTCACTGATGAACTATTTAATTATGTTCCTAGAACCTCTTGGTCCGAGAGATCCTTACAGTAGAGACCCATATTATGAAAGACGACCAGACCCCTACATGGAACGCCGGGAGTACAGCAGAGAGAGGGAATTATACAGAGAGAAACCTCCATCTGAATATGAAAGAGAAAGATTCGACAGGGAGCGGTATCCTCCGAGGGAGCGAGATGACAGGTAACATGCTCAGCAGCTCCAACACCTTACTTATTTTGAGTCTTTAGGGAAGTATGCTGCTTCCGTACATATGTAATATTCTTTTTTTGTTTGTCTGTTCTTGGTTCAAGCACACAGTCCATGGTTGAAGAAAGGTACTATATCACATTGTGTCATAAATTGTGATTAGTTATCAATGTGTGCCAGTTTGAAACAAGAAATTCTGTTGAGTAAATAAAACTTAATGATGCTCCTCTTTTGTGTAGAGTTCCACTAGCACCTCCTCTGCGCTCCGGATACAGGGAGAGAGAACGGGATGTGCGAGAGAGGGAGCGAAGTGGCAGTCGTGATCCAGATGAACATTATGGAAGGCCTCCCTATGACAGACCTTCGTATGAGCGTGCGGGACTTGAACGCAGTGGGCCTGAGCGTTATGGCCATGGCTCCTCACCCTACAGTATGTTCAGTCCCACATGTTAACACATAGTTACATACTACAGCTGTATTTAGTAGAATTTAAATTCAAAATCACAAGTTTATTTCTTAGTTATGAAAGTGTGTTTTGTTGCACAATAGACTATTGAAAAACTTTTTATATTCATTCAACTAAATTATTGTAATTAAAAAAAACAACGTAGCTTAGGTAAATACTTAAATTGCAAATATTGTCATACAGTGGACAGAAGAAGTTATCCAGAAGACAGAGGGCCTCCTGCTGTTCCACCTCTACCACCTCCGCCTCAGCCACCCCCACGAATCGAGAAGAAGCCAGAAATTAAAAATATTGATGATATCCTCAAACTACCTGGCAGATTATCTCGGCCTGAAAGGGTATTAATTACTGTAAAAGTGTTCCTTGATCTAATAGCATTGCATTGTTAGTTGTGTAATATTGAGTACTTGTTTGCATTATGTGTTTAAACAGATTGTCATCATAATGAGAGGGCTTCCAGGAAGTGGAAAAAGCCATGTTGCAAAGTTAATACGGGTGAGTTTAATCACACTAATCTAATTATAACCAAAGTTTAAAAACTATATACTATAAGAATATTCATTAACTGTATTCATTTAAGGACAAGGAAGTCGACTGTGGTGGTGCCCCACCCAGAGTTCTTGTTTTGGATGACTATTTCATGACAGAGGTTGAGAAAGTTGAGAAAGATCCAGACACAGGAAAGAGGGTCAAAACCAAGGTAAGTCTGAATTAAAACAAAGAGGTGTTCAGAATTGGTGAGCACCAATGGGGAGGTCTGTCACAATTGTTATTGTGAGCGTTATGAACAGTGTAACACAAAAATGTGTCTTGCAGGTTCTTGAGTATGAGTACGAGCCAGAGATGGAGGACACTTACCGGAACAGCATGCTTAAAACATTTAAGAAAACCCTGGATGACGGCTTTTTCCCCTTCATCATTTTAGACACAATTAATGACAGAGTTAAACATTTTGATCAGTTCTGGAGTGCAGCTAAAACAAAAGGCTTTGAGGTGAGTTGTGCTCATAAATGAGTAACGTTGACCCAGCCTGTTCTCTGCTAAATGTGTTGTTTTTCTTATTTTAAGGTGTATCTGGCTGAAATCACTGCAGACATTCAGACATGTGCAAAGAGAAATGTCCATGGACGCACACTTAAGGATATAATGAAGGTCTGCAAGATTTCTGATACATTTATGAATATCCACTAATTGTTCATTCACATTTTTAATGGAGAGTTCTGTACACAGATGTCCAACAACTGGGAGCCTTCGCCTCGTCACATGGTGCGCTTGGATGTCCGGTCCCTGCTTCAGGATGCTGCTATAGAGGAGGTGAGTTCTTAACAGACTTAAGTTTCCAAAGTTTGCTTTCTGTTATTGTTAAAGCATAAGACACAGATGAAATAGCTATTCATTATGATAATGAGTGCACGAAATACATTGTTGGTTTAGTCTCTGTGCCTCTAAATAGCCTTTTCTTCTTAACTGAGCTACACTAACGTGGTTGTGTCATTAGGTCGAAATGGAAGACTTCAATCCTGAGGACGAGCCAAAGGAACCCAAGAGAGAGGAGGAAGAAGAGAGTGATCTGGTAGGACATGACAAACTTAATTTTATATCCACGTGGTTGTCTGAATCATTTCTACTTATTTTATTCCCATCTATCACATATAAGGTTTATTCAGTCATTTATTAGCTTTTTAGTCTTTCGAATCATATTTTTTGGTTTGTTTTAATAGCCAGTTGTGTTTTACACCAAAGACATCAACAATCTAAGAAATTTATAGAAACGGATAGGTTAGTTTGTCATCATTTATTTTACTTAGTTTATAAGCTTGACCAGGGCAGAAATCATAGAACAGGATAGACACAAACACAGCAGTAAATAAGTCCTAAATTACAACTGGATCGGTCCACTAACTAAATGAGCAGCAGGAACAAGTATGCCTATGACTTTGAACATCTGTTCAGATTCAGTTGTTGGGTAGTTAAATATAAAATTGTTTTAATATGTGTTTAAAGTTAAAATTCAAATGGCCATCAAAGTGCCACCATCAGGAAATGTGTTTCCAAACCTCAGCCTGCATCTCTTTTAGATATTTCTTTTTTTGTAAGCACTTTTTTTTTTATCAAACAAAAGTTACTATAGAAAAATCTAAACTTTGAATAAAATAAATCATAATTGGAAAAACTGTGATGTTGACAGATGTCTACTGAATCTGAATGATTTGTATTTTGTGTTGTCTGAAATAGTTAATTGCTGATTAAAGATCATATGAAGGTCAAAATTCTTATATGTCAAATAAGTCAGTCTTCCGAATGGTCTTTACAAAGATGAGCTAAAAATTGCACATACAATCAGAAAATTGCTGTGATAGTTGTCGTCTGTTGATAGTTGATATACCTTTTCAAAAATAGCAAATATTTTAGCGGTTTCAAAAGATATGGTCTTCTGGCAGAATTTGAACGATGTAAGCAAACAAAAGGTTTTCTGTACTGTTGTCTTCAGAATAAGATTTTTCTCTAGAACCTTTTTTTTTTTTTTTTTTTTTTTTTTTTTTTTTTTAAAGTAAACCTTTTAAAAGGAATTTTTACTAACGGACGTCCTGCAGAGACATTGACCCCTTGTCAATTTTACAAACTTAGCAAGCTGGACTGCTGGGCAAAATTTAATGAACTTGTGATTATGAGAAAGACTGAAGGAAAAAAAAAATTGTTGTTTACCTTACATTCACATTTGCCTAATAAATCTGCTTTACCTTTTACTTATATATAAAAAAGTAAAAAAAAAAAAACAACAAATGTTTCAAACAGGCAGTCAGTTTTTTAGATTTTATGCCTTCTCCCTGACAGGTTATTGAGGCACTCTCACTAATTAAGCTGAAGGAGTCATTTTTAGAACTGACTGTTAATAACCTACTTTAATGTCCTTTAACTCTACGTGCAAATTAAATGAATCACTAGGTGACAAGGTTTCCCTTCAACACATCACTCAACTCATAACTACAACTACTGCTACATTTGAAAACATTCATTAAAAGAAATAACCATTATTTACATATATATATTTTAGTTGCACATCTTCCAAAAGTACTTATTACTTGTCATATGTTTCATTGTAACATTTTGTGATTAGCTTTATGTATGAACTAGTTTGCAGTACTTGATTATATTTTGTGTAATATAATTCACAGTGTAATACAAACATCAAAGCTATAAAAGCTGCAAAAACCTGCAATTTTGCAACCGTTCAAAAAAAAAAAAAAAAAAACAAAGAAATCTTTTACTTGCTCTCGAGGTTTAATGTTTATCCATCCATCCATCTTCTTCCGCTTATCCGGAGCCAGGTCGCGGGGGCAGTAGCCTCAGCAGGGATACCCAGACTTCCTTTTCCCTGGACACTTCTTATATATATATATTTTATAGTACTATGATAACATTACTTTCTTGACCATAATTGCATAAACATTACATATTCTAACAGAAAATTTGTCTTTTTAATTCATATGTGCCTTATTTTACAAAACCATGCCCACTTATTTTAAACATGAAATTTCATAAGTTAATTTTGACATGACTATAATGCGTATAAACAAAGTTTTGTAAAAATTCACGGTGAGAGTTCATTTTCTGTAATTTGTATTCCTAAGGGGCTGAGCAAAGTGCAGTCCTGTAGTTATGCTCAATGAAGACCTCAGAATATAAAGAAAGTTTAAAGTTCCTGATGGAAAAAATAAAAATGGGCAGTTAAAAATAGTTGGTTTATTGTTGACTGCTTAAGTGTTTCAATATTAAGTATTTCAATACTGCAAAAGTTAAACCATTTAAAATGATATTTATTACCTTAAATGCAGCAACATGCTTAATGCTTGATTGAAATGGTTCTACATGTGTCCATTAAACTCAGTATTGCATGACACAACCAGCAACAAAATGGGTTGAATATGTAAAACTGCGCTGATCATTATCACACTCAGCTGGTTATAAAATGCAATTCCACATAGAACATCTTCCAGCACTCCTTCTTTATTTTAATTTTAGTTGTGATCACAAGCTGAAGTCACGCTAATACCAGCTTAAGTCACGGAGGTCTTGGGACTTGACTTGAACTCCAGATCTGGACATGTGAACAATCTTTTTTTTACTTTTTTTTTTTTTTTTTTAATTTAGTGCATCAACTTTAAGGAAATCTTTGAGCTGAATATCATTTCCTAACTGTGACTTGACTGGGAAAAATATTTCACAAGGTCACAGTCAAAATGCATTGAACCAATACTTTCGCTACAAGACTAGCTGGGGAGTGGTGTTTTTTTTTTTTTCCATGTTGCATGGTAATAGCCAGTTTAAAGTAATCAACTCTCTAACAACTAATCAATGATGATACTATATGCTAATAGATAAAGTATTAGTAAGTATTGACTGCACAGTACATGCTTTGAATTCATTAGTTATATCAATACTGGTTTTTAGGCAGTCTGCATGTAGGAGATGATAAATGCTCATTTCAACTATAAGACACTTGAGACTTGGACATGTAAAAAAAAAAAAAAAAAAAAGTCATCTGTGAGCATCTGCGGCTCATGCTGATTTAAACTGATGTCTAACTGTCCAAATGTCAGGTCAAAAACTGCTGTGTTGTGACTGCAGCTGAATCGTTTTGTGTGAGGCTTCAGGTTTGATTACTGTTTAATAGCAAGAGGCTGTTACAGTAATGGCCTCAGGTTTAAAAAAAAACAAAAACAGCAGTGACAGTGAAGTTGAGTAAAAATGGTCTTATGGTCTCTTCTCAAAATGTGAAAAAAGGTCAACGAACGACCTGTAAACGTCTTAGTTTATCATTTCTTGTTTGTTCTTGTCACTGCAAAGACTGTTTAATCAGGCAAAATTAGCTTTTGTTCAAGCTAAACTGATTTAAAAACTTGCTGTTACCTCATTATTTAAAA
This sequence comes from Mastacembelus armatus, assembly GCF_900324485.2. Lineage (NCBI taxonomy): Eukaryota > Metazoa > Chordata > Actinopteri > Synbranchiformes > Mastacembelidae > Mastacembelus > Mastacembelus armatus. The sequence goes on from NC_046656.1 coordinate 12,971,545, forward strand.
GCAGACACTCAAAGAATTTAAACTATGTCACAGATTGTATAAAAAATTGATTTCTTCTGTTTTTGTAAATATTTCTTGGCATTTGAGATAAACAATTGTGGATAAAATTACTGTACACATTACACAAACATTCTCAGTCAGATACATCACATCATAGCTGCAACTATTCTTTGCTAGGCTTTGGAAGCATGGGAATAAAGGTAGATGCATTTTCATCTGAACTAAAAGAAAATCAATGATTCTTAAATTTCTCTATAACGTGTCTGTATTTATGCGATTTTTTTTTTTTTTTTTTTTTTTTGTAAATATTAAGCTTTACCATAGCAGATGTATGGTCACCCCAGTGGGCTTGGGGGGATTTAAGGTTACGATAGCACCGATACTTTTCCAGCAACATAGGCTTCTGTGTAAAAAAGAAGAAAAAAAGCAAACTTTTAGCCAGGTTTACTGGCTTTAGTGACATGATTTCAAAAACCTTCTTTTTGATATGAATGTTATATTTAACGTGCATTACCTAAGATGTGTGCTTAGTTCAGAATAAGTTACTGTATTGAAAAGATAATGGTGCTGCACCATGTCAGCCTGCTGTGGCACATCATTCCCTAGTAGAAAGCATTTATTTTAGATATTTTAAATTTATCACTCTTTATAATTAAATGTAGCCAGATATTGTATTTTGCTCTTATGGCCACACCAAGAGGGCTTTACTGCACAGGATGCGGTCTCAGCATACAGGATATCTAATCTGAACGCCTCCTTTCTTCAACTTAAATCGTCAAACATTTCAACTCTGAAATCCTGAGCACCTATATACACCAGTATGCCTTTATTGTTCTTGTTTCGTTTGTCTTACATACACATAATCACACTGAACATTGTTATAATAAAACATACATCTGAAATATACAGAGACTTCAGAAAGCAGAAAGCCCAGCATTTTTTTTTTTTTGGTTTTGTAGATTTCAATATAAATAAATAAAATTGCCATTTTTTCGAAAAATAAATTACAATTAGTAATCCACAAAGTATTCATATCCTTAAGTGTAACACTCCAAATTGTGATCAGATAAATTCTCTAGATTTGTATCTAGAGCTGCTGTTAAAACAACAAGACCTCATGCTCAGTGTGTGCCTTCATTCAAAGCAGGGTTCCTGTTGTTTACCTCACCATTGATTAGGTTTTTAAATACCAATATTTCGTATTTTAGGCAGGGCCAATTGAATCATGCTATAGTAAAGTCCATGTAATGTGACCTTTGTCATTTTTTGGTGTACAGATTCATCAGAAACACCGTATTTCTCGGACTATAAGTTGCACTTTTTTTACTTCTCTGGCTTGTAGTGGGACTTAATATGTGTACATTTACTGTGATTCTGTCGAATAGTTATTAACGTTAGATGGCACTCTTGACTCAATTGAAGATAATACTGTACTGCCGAAAAAGTAAAAACGTTTATGTTCACTCTTAACTCCTAATGTAACACAAGTCAAAATGTTCTCCAAAAGAAGGAGCTATACTGCAGACTTCAAAGTGCAGCTAATAAAGTATGAAGCTGAAACAAAGTTTGGAGTGTTGGCATCCAGGCAACAGGACACGCTGCTTCATCTTTTCCCGATGTTGGCGCAGTTTAACTTGACACAGATGAATGAATTTCATAATGCACTTCTGCTTGTTGTTAAGCCGAGTCTACATTCTTCATAAGTTAATTTAGACTATAATTAGTACAATCAGAAATGCGACTTACACACCAGAGTAATTTATGTTTTTTCTCTTCAACAAGGCTGTTTTTGCTAAAGGCACCTAATATTCTGGTGCGACTTATAGTCCGGAAAATACAGAACTTAAAGAATAAGGAGTTAAGAAAAACATGCTCTTCTTCTTTGGCAGAGCTTGTAACTATAACTTCATTCAGCATTAACAATCTAAATCTAATCACACTTCTTGCGAATCCATTGTAAGTTCCTAAAAATAACACTCATTAAGTTTAATGTTGATTCATGTATCTGTAAAGATATAATTTGTGTAGTTGATCTCTACCCTCTGAAATCCGGTTAAAGGGGTAGGGGTTAATGGCTATAACAATACATTGTGTTTCATTATTTAACAACTGGCTAGTGCTGATGGGAGACTGAACCCTTTGCTGTTTGCTAACCTGCCATTATTGCTTGGTCAGGAAGAGGCTTCTCTTTTCCATAAACATGTTCATGTTCAGCTAACACTGATATCTGTGTAAAAGTTGGAGCAGCCTCAGAAACACAGCTGCTGCTCTTTATCATGTTGTGAAGATCTGGAGGAAATTGCGAGTGAAAGTAAAGTGCATTAGCTTACGTTAACTTACAAAGGAAGCTTCATGATTAGAGACTGAACTTCCTTTTTTATCTTCTGATTTTAGAGCAATTACAGTTCTGCTGGCACAGAATTGGTGTTATTTTTTACTTTTCCTCCGAATGTGACAAAGGCTTAGTCTGAACGTCTCTTTCAACTTGCAATATGTTGCATGTCAGTGTTGCATTCTATGTCTTAACTAGATAATTTCTCATGCAGACTCATCTTTTATTTCTCTTTGTTGACCTTTAACTTCTGATAAACCAGTGTCCTCTCTTTTCAGCCAACCCCTTTCCCCCACCTTCTCTCTCTTCCCCCGATCCCTGCATTACCCAGACGTATAACCATTGCAGTGTTTCTTTATACAATATAGGGCTACATTCCGAAAAGCAAATGGGAGATGGACACGTCCGAGGCAAAACTTGGTGAGTTTTCTCATTTCCTTCTTTGTGACTGATTACCTAAACTTTAACTTCTGTAATATGGTGCCTTCTTCACCAGTTCAGTTTCAATCATTGATGCTGCCATTTTGGTTTTCCTCGATAAAGGGGTTTATAATCTGTCGGACTTGCCTGATTAAATAAAGGCTCAAACCTGGAAATATTGGTTTGATGTATGATGCTTTTATTTCCTGTGCATTTGTTTACCTGATTATATCTGTGAATTATATTATGCACAGTACATCATGACCATGTCTAAATCATAGTGATCGCTGTTTCCAGGTTTTACCATCTCTCTGTGCACAATGCATAACAACCTGTGCAATTCGTGATGTGACTGCATCAAAAGATGCTTAAAATTTTGACATGTTTAAATATATAACACAATTTAAGTAAGCGCATCTGACTATATGTACTGGTTAAAAATATCACTTTCTAAACACAGTTGTAAATTCTACAAATTCCACTTCAAGTAAATGCCTAGCGAATAAGATATACTCCCCTCTGCCTGTAGTACTATTGTGGTTCTGCTTTGGCTGTTACCTGATGCATATTGTGTGAGACTATGTAGCAGAAATTGTGAATAGAAATGCGGATTAACAGAATTGATCTTTTTGTAGATTATTTCATGTTAAAATGTTGAGATTATCTGAGGTAATCTTCTCTTCATACAGACAAGTTGGACGGTCTGGGCAGCAGTGGGAAGAGGAAACGTGAAGGTGAACACATGGCAGGTCTGGAGGACTACCTTCAGCTGCCGGACGACTATGCCACACGCATGTCCGAACCAGGAAAGAAAAGGGTAATTTGACATCATGTGCTTCAAGAGCTGTGCTTTGATTATTTTTTAATGTATTCTTTGCCAACCAAGTGACATAAAAATACTGATTATGAAAATCCAGGTACACCATTGTAGATAATAATCGTTACAGGCAAATCAGTCATATTATGTAACAATGCTCTTTTATCCAATTCCTGCTTATGAAACTACATGCTGGTTCTTCTCCCTCTTGTTAAGGTTCGATGGGCTGATCTTGAAGAGCAGAAGGATGCTGATCGAAAGCGTGCTATCGGCTTTGTCGTTGGTCAGACGGACTGGGAGAGAATAACAGATGAGAGCGGCCAGCTGGCCCAAAGAGCTCTCAACCGTACCAAGTATTTCTAAGACGATAATCTTATCCCCTTTTTTTCCCCCTTCATTGAAAGGTATGTATCTTATTATTTTGTATAATGTTGCTAGGATGGTTAGGGACATTATTGAGAGCAATTAGAAGGAATGGATATTTTAAGGTCAGATTCATGATAATTCATTCAGCTAAATATTTGGTTAATCCAGTCTTATATTATCCTAGGTCAGCAAGCCACTTTTTCAAAAGCACTTCTGTTGTATTTTCAAGTTTAAGTCTAGTAAATAGTGAATCGCATCAAATGAATAATTCTGAGGTTAATTCACAAAGTTTGATTGGGAGCATGTAAGTCTAGTGGTTTTAAAAGACGTGTGAGACATGTAGTGACATCTAAATATGACAAAAACAAAATATGTCTGACTGTAGCTGAATTTACAGAACTATAATTTATTGAGAAAATGTCTCACACATTTGCCTTTTGCCAAATTATCAATGATTTTTTAAAAATCTTTTTGCAGGTGTCCAGAATGTGAAAACAGAAGTGAAACAGCACTCAACGCGGTATCACCAGTAAAATAAAGTTTTTAGTTATTTCATTAATAAGGATACAATATAAATTACTTTTTACTTTTGAACAGACACCCATTAGTTTGTAGTTTATTATTGTCTTACTTCTGGTGATGTATTTAGTCATGTCTTTTGCTGTTTTATACTCCCTGTACTGTATACCTGTAGCACTGTTTCTTGGTTCATACATACTTGAAAACAGACAATAAAAGTTTCACAAATTGACCAACTTTGAAAAACTTGGTGTTTTCATTTGAACTTCAGGAAAATAGTTGTTGACCTCCACTTGTCTATCCTCTATGATATTATTTACCATATGGTTTATCACTATAAATAGTTAAATTATGAGAATGAGCGAGAATAAATGATTACATGTGTTCTCATGTACGTGTAAAATGTCCAGAGTGTGTTGGCTTCCGTAATTCACGTTACAGTTTCTTTGATCAAGTCAAATTTCAATGTGAAATGTTGGATAGTAATTTACTACAACTCTTTAGAGTATTAAACCTCTGGATTGTTTCTCAATCCCTTAATGGTTTTTGTTTTTGTTTTCTCAACATCTTAGTTTTTTTTTTTTTTTCAATAGATTTTAAATTTAAAGCAAATAATACTAAGACGCAGTTGCTTTTAGGAAGATGTTGCCAATTATATGTCGTCTTAGTTTGACATTAGACCAGTTCATTTTTTGTGCTTGTTGGCTTTTCTTTTCTGGCTCCATTTGAAGCTTGAATGGGTTTCAGAAAACGGCCTAATGTAAGTGCATGCGGGATTAAAAGATATGTAGTATAATTTAAAAAAATATTCTAAAGCAATATAAGAAAAACAATGTATGGACCCTTTGCAAGGTTCATGAAGCTGTCAAAAACTCAATTTCCAAATATACAAAATATTTCATGGTGTAAAGTAGCTGTAATGTAGGGGTTCAAAAGGGTAGTCTATTTTCATGACTGAAGGCTAAAACTTCTCATCTTAATTCTATTTTTGAATCTTTTTTTTTTTAGAACATTACATTTCGAGTTGGATTGAAAAATGTTACATGTAAGGCAGCACAAAGCAAATGAATCGCTTTATTTACAGGCCTGTCAAAGACAAAAATCTAACAAGTTAAATTTTAAATAATTTTTTCCTGTAATTTATCATGACAAAGTAAAAATTGCTTTCTAGATTTTTTTTTTTTTTTTGTGTGTGTGTGAATGTTTTGAAAAATCCAAAAGCATTCATACTCTTAAATGCGAAAGCGATTTACGTGTCTCTTTGCACACTTTGTTTTGGGCGATTTGTTCCATTCTTCCTGGCAGATCCCCTTGAGCTGTCAGTTTGGATGGGAAATGTTTGTGAACTGCCCATCACCAGGCCTGTCCACATATGTTGTACAGTCTGGGCTTTGGCTGGGCAACTCACGGACAGTCAGATACTTGTTCTAAAGGCAACCCAGTGTTGTCTCAGTTGTTTGATCTGGAGCAGGTTTTCTTTAAGGACCTCTCTATTTGGCGGCATTCATCCTTCCCTCAATCTGACCAGTCTGTCTGTCCCTGCTGCTGAGAAGCTCCTTCACCCCAGAGCATGATCAAAATGATGATCATTATGGTCAATGCAGGTGGCTGCCCACACTGAGCCTGGTCCTGTCAGGGGTTACTTCCATCAAAGGGAGTTTTTCCTCCCAATCTCACCCAGTGGTTGCTCAAAATGGGTTTGTTTGGTTTTTCTCTATAATACTGTAAGATCTTGACCTTACTATGTAAAGTGCCTTGAGTTGATTTTATTGTGATTAGGCATTTAAATTGAATTGCCACAGTTTTATTGTGGATATTTACAGAGAGGTTTTTGGACTTCATGGCTTGTTTTTTTACATTCAGTGGGAACTGTGGGACGTTCTAGGCACATGCATTTCGCTTTCTAATCTATAACTAATCAGTTACTTCAAGCTCTAGGTAAACAGGATGCACGTGGCTGCAGTAGAAGTGACACAACAAAGGGTCTGAATGCTTTTGTAAATGAGACATTTCAGATGATAATGCATTGTCTTGCTGCAATAGAATTTATTGAAAAAGTCATTAACAACAATCTTTAGCACAAGTCAAGTATGATTATCAATATATGGCACTGTATATGCCTTTTTAAATACTTTTTACATCTACAAACTTTGCACAGGATTCAGAATTTGCAAATATCATAGATTTTCAGATGGATTATCAACACTGTGACCGAAGACACAGCAAGAATCATCAGCTGTGCTTGAACATATAGAGCTACTGATGAAGACCATGCTTGATTTGTCTAGAGATGGCAGTACGTCATTTGTCAAGTGGCTGGATCCATATGGTAAGTATAGAAGAGACACAGAATAACTGCTGTTTTAACAGTTTGTAAAGAGTGAGTGAGATGATGGATGTAATTTACTCATTTCAGTTAAATATCCTGTACATACATACAGACTGGCAACAATGAGCTATGCTGAATATTAAACTTTTTTACCTTGTGTGGTGTGGACCAATTTTGTGCTCAAAGAAATGCTTCTTAATAGCTGAATCTTCTCAGTTGCACTTTCGCAATCATACAAAATATGTATTTTTGCTATATAATATGACATATAGCAAAATACATGAATAAAACTGCTTCATGGTGCAACAGTAAAAAAAACGGTGACGCCTGTGATAAACACGAACAAGCTTGTTAGATGTTACAAACTCTGTTATGTTTGGAAGCTGGAGGCTGGAGATTTCACATATGAGACAACCTGGCCAACAACTACAATAATTATATACTATTCCCAAAATAATTTGCTCATTAGGCCGTGTAAGTCCACATTGTGAGAGTAACCACTGTGGCACATAATGTCCTCTGGTTTTTATCCAGAGTGGGGATGTTTGAATTCATCTGGTACATCGCTGTCCAGTTTACAGATGACCTTGTAGATTGCTTTCTTCCACGATGGCTCACGATCTTTACACATCGAAATGGCAATGTAAAATTCTCTGAGTGTAATCTCAGCAACTTCTAGGAATCTGTTCGGGACCTGAGTCCACAGGAGATTAAAAAAAAAAAAAAAAAAGATAAAAAATTATAAACAAATATAAGCTACAACTCACACAAAAGCCTATACATTACCCATTGTTTATTACTTAACTGTTTTATAATTGACAGTTGTAACTCTGTTATATTATTAAATTCAGTTAAAGAAGCGGAAAATAGTATGTAGTAAGATGAAAATGGCTTTACAGTGCACACACAAATACGGTAAGTCCCCTGTCAGACACCTTTAGGTAGATAAAACGATGTATGTGTGTGGTTTATCTGTGTAATTCTTCATTTGCATAAACATAAACCCTCCAATAATGGTAATAGCTAGTAGGTCTGTTCTCACAAATGAGAGCAGGAGTTACACAGTTATCCTGTAAGAAATATAAAGTTGAAGGTGCAATGTGTAAAATGTAGCGTGATAAATAAGCAGAAATAGAATGTAGTGTGTAACTAGTATGTAATCACCAGAAAATACCAACTGTTGCATTTTCTTAATCTCAGAATGAGCCTTTTAAATCTTTATAGGGGCAGCTCTCCTTTCATGGAGGCAGCCATGTTGTGCCGCTATGTTTCTACAGCAGCAGAGAACAGTTAAACCAAACACTGGCTCCAGACAGTGAATCATTTTTTTTAAAGGTGACAGCCACTATACCACTGTTCTGTCTGAAAACGGGTGGGGTGTGAGGCATGCATTCTGCACTCTCACCACTAGCTGCTGCTCTTTTATATTTCACACACTGCATCTTTAAGAAAAACAGTAATTATGAGCCTGATTGCCACTGACCTCATTTTCCAAGTTTTTAGTGGCCCAATGACTTTTCCTCACCACAATTTGATAAAAATGCACATCGCCTACGTACAAATGTCACAGTCTAATTACTGCCGTGAAATTGTGTGTGCACATTCATGCTCCTCAGAAGATGAATTCTTTCAGTTTTGGATATTTCAGGCCACATATGTCATCCTCCAACAGAACACAGGGCCACTCAAAAGTTTGGACCAACTTTCCCATTCAGCTAAACAGGAAAACGTTTAACAGGCAAGAGTATTTCAGAATCTAAAGGGTAAATTTAAATACAAGTCTTTACCTTTTATTTTTAGTAACATCTTATAAGATTCAGCGGTTGTGTCTCCGCCTCACACACAACACCCAACACCACTGCTGGGTGTGTTCATGTATGAGGCCACACAAAATAAAAGTCTATCATAACATTTTGACATGATGCTGATAATGTTGAGGAACAACCTGTATAATGGACTGGTGTAAATAAGGGTTATTTAAGAATGTCCTCAGTGCGGTTATACTACTGACATCATATTATAGTGCTTCCTGAGAAGAAACTGGATCCAATATTCTCCATTAAAAAAAAAAGTCCTCTCCACTCTTGCATACTCACAGCTATTAAGATTTATGATTATAACACATAATTAATTAAGGGAATCATTAGGAATTATTGTTGGAAATGCACTAAAAAATTTGTGGCCACATTGTCGCAACTGGTTTTCCATCATACTTTCATGCTCATTGAATTGTATTCTGTGTGGTGTTAAAAAGGTCTTAAACCTGGTGAACTCTTTTTACCCTTAAATTAGAGCTAAAGGGGAACTGAATCCCTCCAAAGGTGAATTATGGCACATTTATAAATTGGAGCATATCCAGATTTAATTAAAATAAAAAAACAGATGGTGAAAATACCACTTGGATTTGAATTCATGTGCACCAGGGTCGGGTCCAAGTCAGTTTTTTAAATCTGATGATTACTAATGAGAAAGTGCATTGTTTTAAATTTCCTTATATTGTATTTAATTTAAAACTTAATAGGAACAGAATAACCCAGAGAGTTTCCCAGGTTCATTGTACATCTAAATATTCCCTCCAGATCTAAAGTCGTGGTAAAGAGTTTACACTAGGGGGGAAAAATGGCATTTCACATTTCTACTTTTAATATCTTTGTCGTTATTATGACATGAACTTCAGTGTACTTCTAATTTCAATTTATTAATTTATACTTTGAAATCAGCAAGCCATATTTCACATATTTCTCAGCTTTTATAATGATAGAATTTATTTTTATACTTTATGAAATCTTCATTTATGGTCATACTAAGTGTGAGTGTTGAGCTTCTTGTTCTTTTAAAACTTCTCTTCAGTCACACCAGTCTCACTGTGCTTCACGCCTACTCACAGCAGTGAATAATCATTTACCAAGCTCATAGTAAAAAGTGGTGCTGTATTGAACTATCTTACATTGAAGGGTGTTTCTTATTTTTTTCATGCTAATTTACATACATATGTACGTGAGGAGACAGAATACCAAAGAATATAATGTAGGTCAGTACAGCACCACCACTTATGCTAAGTCGGCATGTGGTAGTCTATGTGGAAGATTACATATGTATATAATATGATGACTGACGAGCTGTGGTCGATGTGCATAATAACAGGTCTACACTGACTGACTGCATAGTGAATATGGACATTAAAGAGGAAATGCTAATCACAAAGAAGAAATCTTTAATTGCCACATGGATCAGTGCAACCAATTACACATCTTGTGCACTCTCTAGTCCTGACTGCTTTGATAAAAAGATCAGACCTGTCTGTTTCTGCCTGGCATCATGCAGTTATGATAGACTTTAAAAAGAAACTCAGTGTGAGACTGTCTTTTCTCACATCAGAGTAAATCTGGGATCACTGCTGAGATATTTAGTGAAACCGGAGACATCACACCAAGCTTGAAAATGTACAATACTCCAAACCCTTTAGATTATTTGTTTGTTTGTTTTTTAACAAAATCTGCTTATTAATCATGTGTTGGACTACACATGATTAAAAAAAAACTGACTTCACTGAAAGCTCCTAAAGCAAAAATACATTACAGATAACTGAATGAGTGAATGAATCTGTGTCTCTGCTCTTTACTCAATTGTTTAAAAGACACTGCAGACAAAGCACTACCAGTCATTTTAGAAGGACATCACCAGTATTTTGTATGTTGAGGATAGAGAAAGAAGAATGATAGTTACCTGGAAGTCATTGGCTTTGTTGTAGTGCATGTTGAGAGCTCTGAAAAGTTCTGATTCTCTCCCCACAGTCAAATCCCTCACGTCGGCCACTCCTTCCATGAGAGCATGTCGAGCAAACTTCTCCATCTGGATGTAATAAAACTCCCTAAAGTTACTGAACCACTTGATGAGCTGGGAGGTGATGCAGCGTGTGAACTGAGGACAAGACACAGAACAGGTAAGTGAATTAATAGATGTCACCTTCTTGTTCTGTAATTTGATATCCTGTAATTATTTTTGTCTTTATGTGAGAGAAAAGCTGGCTAAAAATATTTCATAGTGTACATTTCAAAATACAAAGAAAGTACAATATGAACAGAAATGCAGTAGTGATGTTGCTTTTTAATGCCGATCTGATTTCTTTATTGTAATGCTCTTAAATAAAAAGCAAAAATCTTTAACTTGTCTGGAGATGATTCTTTATTCTATTGTGACAGATGATATTTTGAGAACACAAAACCAGTTGGAAAACATTTTCATTAAACTTGCTGGATCATTAACATGCAGAATATTAAAAACCAACATTTTCAGGCTATTTTAAAATGTTATGTTTTTCTTAGAAATGCCATGAAATATCACATCTGCTTAAATGCAAAATACAACAGGTTTCCCAAGACCTGTGATATTTTTACAGTAAAATGAAATCATGTTTTGTACATCTATTAAATTGAATTGAATGGATGATTTATACTACTGCTCAATATTGCTAATGTTTTCTTACCTGCACATCATGGAAACACATCTTCAGTACCAGTGAACTCGGGTAGCGAGTGTAGAAGAACATAAGCTTTGCTTTTTTCAAGTGGTTTGTGGTCAGACCCTCCTGAATGCACCAGTGTTAAGGGTAAAACACACACATAACATACACACAATACAACACTTCCCTTTTTCTTTTTTAATGAGCCTGTAAACACTTTCCTCCAAGTTGGAAAGATTTTCTTCAAAGTTTGGAAGATCAAAGTGAGTACTTCTTGAAAAAGAGGTCAAATTGGTGTTGATGAGCAGACTCATTTTCCAGCATGTACCTGGGGCCTTGACAAGGTTTGTTTGTTGTTTGTTGTCTGGGTTATTATTTCAAGCTCAACAGGCAGAGGGAGAATTATTACTCATATCTGTAGCAGCTGCTTCAGACACAATATACAAAGAATTCTCAGGCATTTTCTGTCACTGCTGATTGATATGTCAAGATTCCAGAGAGCAAATAAATAGACTTTAGACATTACAAACTTGGCAAGGATACATTCAGAACGTAGAGCTTATTCCTCACAAAGCTATCGGACTCGATCTTGACATGAGGGAGATGCAGGCTTTCTAAAAGCCCTGGATCTACTGACACGGTGTTAGTCAGTGGGCTCCTCACAGACCTGGCATTGACCTTTGAGCTTACTTTGACCGAATTCCAACGTGTGTCAAATGTTTTAAACTTTGCTTCCGAGCGTCTGTCTTGCAAGCATCTGAGGGCATGTTGATGGACAATGTTGTTACTCCTTGATTGCTGATCTTCATGCAGAGCGGACTCTAGGGAGAAGGGGAACTGAGGTTTTGGATCATGGTGAGCTTTCGATCTGGACTGGAGAATAAACTTGTCAGGTCTTTCTAGTCCAGGCTTTTGTACAACCAGAGACAGAGCTTCAGTTTGAACATCTGGGACTTGCACCTCTTTGTTACCACAACATGAAAGTCTTAATTTATTATCATTACAGACTGATGACTGAGGAGATGTATCAGTCTCTACAGTCCCCTCACTATTTGGTGATGTCTGCAGAAGTGGCATGCTTTTGAAAATAGAGTCGACGCTCCTGCTAACAGCTCTGGACAGTTCGTACTTCAAAACATCAGCCATGAGTTTTATTCTCTCAGGTCTGGTTTGAAAGTAGTTCATCAGCTTCACCTTTTTCCATCCATGATGCTTTGTGCTTGCGCTGCTTTCAAAGTCACTGTATGAATCTCTTACTGCATCCCCTGGAGATGTATCAGGAGAATCGCCCCATATGGGATATTTTTCTTTACAACTGTCTGTAGTATCAGACACTTCATCCACGTATTTAAACCTTGTTCCGGGCTGTCTGACGTGTTGTTGATTCTCAAGATGTTTTCTTGTTTGGCTGTGACTCATGCTGCCAGTCCCACTTCTTTCCATGTGTCTCTGATGTAGTTCTTGAATTTTTTCATTTTCCTGCATACAATCTGTCTTCTCATGCAGACTTGACATCACATCTGAGCAATGCACGCCAGGAGAGCTGGTCATGCCTTTGATGATATTTTCTACCCTGGCGCGCTTTGCTTGATGGCCACTGGTTAAATTCCAGTCATGGTGACCAGAAGAACTGGATGCAGGAGGTGGGTGCATTCTTGTGGTGTTGTCTCTGGGCGGATTACTGGAATAAATCAAACTTGAAGTGCTTTCACCGCCGCTGTAGTAGGCACTCTCAGGTAGCATTTTCTGGTTGTCACAGTCTTTGTGTAAAGTCGCAGAAGCACCCGACACATCTGACAGCACAGGGTCAGGTTGAAAAGAGGAGAGATGCTCTGCAGGGCAGCCATCAAAGCAGATGATGCTGGAAGAATACATGCCTTTGCTCCAGGCACTTGGATTCATGCCTGTAGTGTTGAAAAAGACAGCAGTGAAAAATAATTATCATATACATATAAGTCAGGGGTATAGGGAACTAAGAATTGCTGAAATACTGTGTTGACACAGTAACAAATACTATGATAAATTGATGTTTTTTGTACATGCATGGATCGAACTTGCTCTGCAATAAAACTGTAGTAAAACATACTGGTTTTGTTCCACGCCACAATAACAAATACTTCTCAAATAAAAACTCCCTTAAGCTGTTGTTTAAGTATTAGTAGTATATATGTCGTTTTTTTTCACAAGTAATAAAAATGAAATATTTTTGCTTTCTCTTCACACTTCTGTTTTATTCCTGCAGGCTTCTTTGCAAGTTATAACTTTTATTAAAATTTATAACTATAGTAAAAATATTCTTTCTGGGTGAAACATGCAGCAGAAATATGAACGACCCCAGATGGTTAACTTACCTGCTGCCCTTCGGGAAACACCAGAGGTCTGCACAGTCTTGAGCCTTCACAAGACGATTCAGTTATTTGTACTGGTCCAGCGACGACCCCCCCTCCTTCCAGAAACCAGGAGGTGTGGTCAAAAATGTCAACCTATCCCATTCGTACCTGCCACATAATAACATGAAATATAGTATTTGAGGAGTACTTGTTTATTTTTTAAGGAGGATGTTTAAATTGCATTTGGTATCCGCCCTTTTCCAGCCTCAGTGGTTCCTCCCAGCCGGATCGCCCCTGAGAGCAGCGAGCCACCGTACTCCGCTCAGTCTTCTGCTGTCAAACAAGGGTCACAGCCACCAGCTGGTGCGATGTTATCACGATCCCGATGTGTGTACCGGACGCTTGGCCGTTCTCTGTCAGCGGTGAGCCGGGTAAGGTTGGAGAAATGAGCGACATGAGGACGTTTTGACCGTGAAATCGTTAAAACGCACAGCTAACGTTAGCAGTTAGCAATTAGCCCCGGGGGAAACGGCCTCGCCTGCCAAGGACAGACAGCTTAACAGGCGGGTCAGGTTTGTCAGGAAGCAGGCAACCCTGTCCTGTTTAACTGGCTGACTTGTAAAAGGAGGTTTATTAGAAGATAACTAAAAAAAACTGACAGGTCTATCTACCCTGCAAGCCGTGACACTGGCTAGCAAACTAGCTAAGAAACTAGAATCTCTGTCCAGTCCCAGTTAGCTAAGGCTACAGCACTGTCTTATTTTACTTTTCTAAATCATGTCATGTCATGGAGCCGTGTGTACAGCTCACCTGACAGAAATAGCTCATGTCATTTTAGACATGCACAGAGGCTTCAGTTTTTCATACATCACTGTGCAAAACCATTTACTTAAATTAATCACGTAACTAATTGTTAGTGCCATTTGGCCCATCAGACCACACAGTAAACTACAATGGTAAGTAAAAGCATGTATTTAGACATTTTTGCAAATATATTAAAGTCAAAAACTGAAATCTCACCTACAAAGGTATACAGACCCTAAATCAGTTACATTACTTGGTCGAAGCCTCATTAGCAAGTGCCTTGGGCTAATAAGTGACTTTACTTTGCCCTAAATGACTTAATTTGGGTTGAGAAGTGACTTAACTCTGCTCTAAGTGACTTACCGTATTTCCTGGACTATAAGTGGCACTTTTTTTACTCCTCAGTCTTGTAGTGCAACTTATATAGCGAAGCGACTTATATGTGTGTACTTAGTCATTTTGTCAAGTAGTCTCTAGCGTTAGAATGCATATACTCTACCGTTACTCAACATGGGTGCATGAATTTTGTAATCCACTTATGCTTGATGTTAGCCTATGTTCTTCATAGACTAATTTAGACTATAATTACTATGGTTAGAAATGACTTATACACCAAAGTGACTTATATGTTTTTTTCTGTTCAACAAGACTGTTTTTGCTAAAAGCGACTAATATTCGGGTGTGACTTAATAGTCTGGAAAATATGGTAATTTGGGCTGATAAGTGACTTAACTCTGCTCTAGCTGACTTAACTTGTGTTTATATGTGACTTAAGGAAATAAGTGACTTAACAGCTATAAAGTTCAAGCTACACAGCGCTGTCAGACTTATAGCATGCAGGAGGAGTAAAAACTAAAAGTATTCTTATTTAATCATTTTGTAAAACCTCTACATGATGTTAAATTCTCCATGTCAACTATACAGAATGTGGTACATAAGAATGGAAGTTTGGTAGTTGATCGTGTAAGGTATTAAGATGTAATGATGCTTACTGTGATTAATTATTGTGGGTTCTAACAGTGAATCAAGAAATCTTCCAGGGAAGTGGTTGGAAGTGGCAGATCTTGTCATATTTCCTCGTGTGATAAACTGAGTTAGTTGATGATGTTCAAAACAATGTCCACATATGCCGCTTTCTCTGTGACATTGAACATTTGTTCTTTTCTCCCTAGACCTTATGAACTGCATATTATAGGTACACAGGCGTTTTAAAAGCAGTATTAATGTACTTATTCTTTTCTGTTTGGCTTTGCATTGGTTTTACTAGTGTTTACTGTTTAGCTTATGCCTATCTGTTTACAATAAAACTGACTGAGGCCACAATGCTACAGCAGATTACCTGGCTCAAAAAAAGAGAGAAACAAAGGCTTTGCTTTGTTTTTAATCACAGTGTAAGCTAATTACACTAATATGCTTTTAAAAACTGATGGTATAAAGAGCTGTCAAATCCAGATTACATTCACACAGATACAGATAACATATGATTAAAATGTTTTTTACTTTTCATCTTTTCAGGCCAATAACGTACTGGTCCGACAAAATATATCACGTAAGTAATGAAATATCTTAAGACGTATGTCTCTGTTTCATTGTTAATGTGAAAATAAGCTGATCCTAACCTGAGTCAGTAATGCTTGTTAAAAGACTGTGATGCCTTAGGAGCCCACAAATACACTGGCATTAAGAGCCCGACACACTGCATCTTAAGAAAACATGCAAAAAGACAAAACACAAGCAAACATTTTTTTTTTCATAGTTCATTTTTTCTTATATTATCAAATTGATTTAGATTTTTTTTTTTTTTTTTTTTGGTGGGGCTGTGGGGGTTGTTTTTTGTATTTGTTTTGATACTTTGTGTATTTCAGTGTGTTTTTCTAAGATGCAGTCTGTTTCTGTCTGCAAGGGACTCCATCCATACTTTCATGTTAGAGCCTCAGGAGAAACAGTCATTACAGCCTTTGTTGATCTTTCTGTCTTTGCTTTCTAAACCTTTAAGGCCTCCCTGTCTGCAGCCGATTAGTTTTCAGGAATTCTCAACTGTAAGTGCTCTCTCCCATTCGCTGATCTGTCATCAGATGCCCTTCAATAAACACTT
Source organism: Mastacembelus armatus (assembly GCF_900324485.2). Classification (NCBI taxonomy): domain Eukaryota; kingdom Metazoa; phylum Chordata; class Actinopteri; order Synbranchiformes; family Mastacembelidae; genus Mastacembelus; species Mastacembelus armatus. The sequence continues at coordinate 12,988,019 of NC_046656.1, forward strand.
CATCTGTAGAAACACTTAAGCACTGAATTTAATTCACCTGAGCTACACATGTGCAAAAAATATTGTCCACTGAATAGCATAGGAAGGCTAAGTATTGAATGTGCACATTTTAATATTGGTCAATATTGTGTATGCTTATTACCAAAGCAATGTAGGAATGATTGCAGTGTTTATTTTTCTCTATAGCATATTAAGGCCAGTTGTCACTGATGAATAAAGTAATTTGTCCTTGCATTTGTCTAAAAAGACAATATTTTTCTTAACATTTAGATGCGAATTTCCATTGTCAGCAAACGTCTTTCACATCAGATACTTCAAGACATCAGTTGTTCACAGTATGTGCTGCAATACTTCTCAGCATTATGTACTAAACTGAGCTCTACTCAATGTAAAGCTGTACATTTTTGTCTTAATACAGGAGATGAAGTAGTCATAGTCAAAACTCCAGCATTTGCAGAATCTGTTACAGAGGGAGACGTGAGGTGGGAGAAAGGTTGGTATTTGTCAACATGTGATAGGTAAAATGTCAGTATTTAACAGGTGTCAGTTACAATATTGTATCATCAATGAGTCATATATTGGCTGCAAATGAAAAACATGCTCCTTTTATGTTAATGTTTTAGCTGTGGGTGACTCGGTGACAGAAGATGAAGTGGTGTGTGAAATTGAGACGGACAAGGTACAAACAAGGAAGAGCCTGAAATCATTTGTATTGTTTTTATTTTTTATTTTTTAAATAAAATATTGATATATGTCAAATCTGTCTATTTTTCTTCTAGACCTCTGTACAAGTCCCTGCTCCAGCAGCTGGTGTAATTGAGGAACTCCTGGTGCCGGATGGAGGGAAGGTGGAAGGCGGAACACCCCTGTTTAAACTCCGGAAAGGAGGTGTGCTCAGTTGAGCATCAGTTATCATTTAAATGAACTGTGTACTGTTTTAGTTTTTTTGCCCGTAGAACAGTATATTTTTTAAACTAGCCAAACATCAACATACCAGACAACAAGCCCAGTAATGAGAACATTATGAACTATTGCATTAAAATGTGTATTCTGGGTATTGGACTCACACTGTTTGTTCCCCTTTTGCTTCCTCAGCTGCTGCCAAAGCTGCACCCTCCCCGTCTGCAAAAGCACCAGCTGAAACGGCCACAGCCCCTCCTCCACCTCCAGCACATCCAGCGGTAGCCCCTACTGCCATGCCTCCAGTGCCCCCAGTACCAACACAGGCTGCCCAAGCCAAACCTGGTATGTTCTCTAGCATTTATATATCCAGATAGTGTTTGTTTATTTATTATAATGTGTAATATGTATGTATCTTAAAAAGGTCTATCAGTTGTTTTTGGCTCATCCTTCTCTCACGTAGTTTCTGCTGTCAAGCCCACTGCTCCAGCACCAGCTCCCACAACAGCAGGAGCCAGAGGGGAAAATAGGGTAACACTGGCAGCGCACCTCTTTTGTTTTAATATTGGACATAAACAATTTTTATATCATGACCAATAAACAATGAAAGATGATTCACCTTTTTTTTTTTTTTTTTTGTTCTTTTGCTGTCTGCTGTAGGTGAAGATGAACCGTATGAGGCTGAGGATCGCCCAGAGACTGAAGGAGGCTCAGAACACCTGTGCCATGCTGACCACCTTCAATGAGGTAGACATGAGGTGAGCCACATTAGCTCCTGAAATGATTATTCTATATTTCTTTATATTGTTTACACTGGTTTAAACTATCAAGTTCTTTTGCTGTATTATGGCAGGAGTGAGTCACCGTATGATTATTTTGTTTCAGCAACATTCAGGAAATGAGAAAAACTCATAAGGATGCGTTCTTAAAGGAGCACAACATCAAACTGGGTTTTATGTCAGCGTTTGTGAAGGCTGCAGCACATGCTCTGACCGACCAACCTGCTGTCAATGCAGGTATGACAATGCAAACGTCTCTTTTTTTCTCCTCTGCTTTAAATGGAACTTTCTGAAGCCTAGAATGAGCTTTACTGTGTTACTGAAATGTTTTTTTCCTCATATTTTAAATCCTCAAAATCTTTCATTACTACAGTTATTGATGACACAACCAAAGAGATTGTCTACAGAGATTATGTAGACATCAGTGTTGCTGTGGCAACTCCAAAGGTACAACTAGTGGTACCATAAATGCTATGTTTTTTTTAAATGAAAACTGTTACTGCTAAATGCTGGGTAATATTGACTACATCTGAGTATCATGTATTTCATTAGGGGCTTGTTGTACCAGTGATTCGTAACGTTGAAGCCATGAACTTCGCTGACATTGAAAAAGCCATTAATGCACTGGGAGAAAAGGTAAAAATCTGTGTTTTATCTTTGAAAACACTCAGCCTATTATTCTCATAGTGCAGTGTATTCTATCCCACTATGTCATTTTAAACTGCTAAGTGAGCTTAATAAATACTGATTTACTTTTATCACAAAAATGAGAAAATCCTTTGCATCGTGTGCCTCAGGCTCGTAAAAATGAGCTTGCTGTTGAAGACATGGATGGCGGCACCTTCACCATCAGCAACGGTGGTGTCTTTGGCTCATTGTTTGGCACACCCATCATCAACCCCCCACAGTCTGCCATCCTGGGCATGCATGGCATCTTTGACCGACCTGTGGCCATCAATGGCAATGTAAGACTGGTCACTCATGAGAAGTCACTGGTATTTTGATCGGTTTTATTTTACCTGATAGCTATAAAAATCAGCACTAAAAACAGTGAAACTTCTTTCTGCATTGGCAGGTTGAGATCCGGCCCATGATGTACGTGGCGCTGACATATGACCACCGACTCGTTGACGGCAGAGAAGCTGTCACTTTCTTACGCAAGATCAAAGCAGTGGTGGAAGATCCACGAGTGCTGCTTCTGGACATGTGATGTTTCTGCCACTATATTACTTTTATATTATAGCTCAGCTTTAGAAAATGAACTCCACATAATAGAAAACGCACAAAACTGCCTACATACATTTTGTCTTGACTGTTCAATAGCACTACAGGGGGGACACTGAGGTTCTGTTCCAAAATTCATATGGAGCATAAATATATTTTATCCACTGTTGTATCATCAAATGTTTTTGCTCCATTGGAATATAGCAAAGAGACGAGCCCCATTTACATTACATGTCTCAGAACAAAAAAAAAAAATACATATATAAGCAGAAAGTAGTTATCTCACATATGGGTGTATTATTATACCCATGTGCTCTTCAGATAAACATATGAATATGAATCACATGTGAATCAGTAGATAAGCACAAGCTGTATTTTTGTGACAGTTGTGTGGTCATGAAACAAAATGGCTTTTCTACTCAACAACTGGCTGCATGACTTTCTCCCCTGCTCATTAGTTGGTGCTCATGAGCCACTTTTTCCACAGTAGTGCTGACTGGCGCTCACTCAAATTAGTTCAACATGTTTTGAACAGAAAATTCTCGTTTTGCTGCTTGTCCCTGTAACTGCAGTAGCTACTGCCTGGGGGAAAAAATGGTGACCAGAAAACAAGTTTTTTGCCTTCTATCAAGGGCATGCTTTTAAATCTATGTTGACTGTCCAATAGGCATGTGTTGTTTTTTTTTTTTTTTTTTGTTTTTTTTTAAGAGGTGACTCAGTTCAGTTATATCCCTGCATCATCCATGTCTTGCATCATTTTCTTTTTGTTTTAAACCTGTTGCTGGTATCAGGCCATCGAAATTTTAAAATGTTGATCAAAGTGTTACGAGCTTTTAAACAGACATGAATTCACTGTTTATTGACAGAAATTGTTCAAAACACAAACCAGACACTATTTGTATACTTTATGTTGTAGATTAACTTTAAATGGAAAACGTTGCATTTTTTCCCATCAGGCTAGATAAGTGAAAACCTTCTAAATGTTTTTAGAAATTTTGGCAAATTTATTAAAAAATGAACATTTTTAAACCTGTTAATTCCAAAACTGTCAAGTTTAGACATTTTGCCCTTCCTGCCTAGTTAGTCTTCTTAGTCTTGATGGTTCCAAACTTCTCACTTCCATTGAATAATTACTGAGGCCACTGTGTTCCCGGGAAGAGTCAGAGCTTTAGAGCTGATTTATGTCTCATCAGAATGTTGTCTGTGTCTTTTAAAACTTAAACTTAAGTCTAATTATTCAGTTTGTGATGTGTCAATTTCTAGACACATCACAAATGAACAGGATTCAACTGACCACCAGTTGGAGCATGTTTTAACTTTGTCATGAGTTATTGAGCACTGATTGATGGGCAGAAATTGCAATATTATTGCACCAAGAGGTCTAAATACTTTCTGAAGTCACTGTATATACAATATGATGTCAGATTATGGACAATATACTGGGAGGAATGTTCAAAATGCACAATTTAAACATTAAACATCTCAAGAGTTTTATGTACTGTTTGCATTTGCTGTATTTCCATCACTCCAGTTATTTTCTAGCATAGAAATTAGTCATTTGACCATGAAGAGGCAACAATTTTTGGTAATCCATCAGTTTGTTACATTTCAAGCAAAACTGCCAAAAATGTTTTGGTTCCAGACTCTAAAATGCACTGCTTTGTCTTATATGATTGGAAATTGCATCCATTTGGATTTTCACCTGTTGTTTGTAGAGAATGATACATTTGAAGATGTCACATTGCACTCAGAGCCGCCACACCACCCATACGAATCTGATTCCAGCTCAGCTTATGGGAACCTCCAGCCATTTCTCTACCACTTATCCTGGATCATCCCTGAACAGATCGCCAGTATATTGCAGCTTATGAGAACTTGTGAGTGGAGTTTTATTTATTTTCTAAAGTTGTACAGACAAGTAAATTATGTGATAACATGTGAGTTTAGATTCAGCATAACAGCTGCAGTTCAGTATTGTAATCCCTGGCATTTACTGCACCGGAGAAACGGGTACATTTCACCTTAACGTTCATCTATCTTCTTTTTTTTTTTTTAATAATTTGATGGTGGCAAAATAAAAACAAGGCTGAGGCAGAAACATCTTCATGCTCAATCTTGGATGGACCATTTTATCTTGTGCCAAGTCTATTTTGTTCCCAGATTCTCTGCTGCCGTTGAATTCTGTGCCAAAGATGGATCTTCAAAGCCTCATTAGCTGGCCTGTCGCTCAGCTCTTGAGAAGCTCCAGATAATGGGATTGTCTCTGACAAAGTCTTAAGGGTTGCTTGGCCCTTTCTCCCACTTCACAAATACAGGCTGAAGTGTGTGCAGCTGTGTACGATACCCCTTCAGTATTTCTGTTTACTTTAATAATCACAGGGAACAATGGGTCCTAATGTACGTCTTTGTTTCTGTGCCAGCACCTACACAAATGTCTGAACAACACTGTTTGGAGGAAAAACACAGAATTCATTATGAGAACACAAAAAACCCAAACATTAGATTACCATGAGAATACTGGAGGTCCTAATGGGCCTGAATACGGCGAACAATGGTACAAGGGATACTTTAATTTAATTATTTACTTTCATTACCGCTCAAGATTCCATTAGCGCTTTCGAGATCATGTTAATTGGCAGCGTGTGCCAGTGGGTGCATAGATATCTGAAGGGTTTTTTGGCAGGTTTTTGTTTCGTCTTCAAAATTTGGCCAAATCTGTGAATTTCCAATTGGATTGCTCAATAAGATGCAGGTTTTAAGTCTTTGTGTCCATTCACATGAAAGATGGCCCATTAGAAATTGGCAGCTTGCTGTTTGTTTTCATCAAGCCACATCAGAGGGATAATTTACCTAAATTATTCTGTTATTTTTTTCTATCTTTTAAACAAGCTAATTATATCAATATTATGGAAGAATTGTACTTTAGTCCAATTTTTGAAAAAGTGATACCATTATTAACCAACTTGTCCACTCATACTTTTATTCATAAACACTTGTACTTCTAAATAGTCAAATACATCATATAAGGCTTCTCAAAACTTTGAGAAGTTTTTAAGTACTCTTGTTCAAAAGGAAAATCTCTATGCATTTTGTCAAATTCAGTTCTTGTGTGTATGTACAAAACAATTCTACTATGATTTATGTAAATGTAGTAAGGGGCAGATTAATCTCTGCACCTGTAGTAGTAGCACCCTGTAGTGTTTCTGTCAAATTTTCCTATTTTGCTGCATTGTGTAGCTTATTTTAAGAAGGATCCATATATTTGCTTTTTGTTGCTGTGTTTTAATAGTAGCAGCAGCTGAGTGGAAGCAAGACTTTCCACAGGTAGCTTCAACAATTTCAATTCAATAGCACACAGTGGAGTTTCTGTACAAGGGTCGTGTTGCTTTTAAAACAGCATATGTATGAGGACACCCTGCTCCGAGGAGCCAGAGAGGAAGGTGATAGAGTACAGGGAGAGGCTGGCAAATCAGTGTTACTCTCATTATTATGGATTGATTCGATTTGATTTGAAACAGAGGTTAAAATAAAATTTGGGTCTAAAGGGTCATCTGATATTATCATTTTGAGCCATTTAAATATGATGCAAAGAATATATGCAGGCAGGATGATTTGTCATGTCATTGTCTCATCTGTAGTTACCACTAGAGACACCTGACAAAAACTGATCGTACTGTTAGGTGTCACACCTTGAGACAATTCATCAGCACACCCTTAATAATTCTACTCTGCAGGGCCTGCATAAGTAATGCTGCACTTGCATATTCATGGATGTGCTGTTTCCTTTACAGGGCATTTCATTCAAAGCTGACCAATGTGGCAGAACAACTAGGCTGCATCTGGCCCTATTTGTTCTCTCGTCTCGGTCCTTTGATATGGACGCCAGCTGTCTTTTTCTTCCTCCTCTTGTTCTGTTATCATACCAGAAGATTATTTTTGGATGGGTAGAATGAGGCAGAGGACCCTGTGGCCCAACCACAGACACAGCTGGCAGTGCTGAGGTGGGTGCAGCTGGTTGGTGTCAGAGGTTCAAGTATTCAAACTGGACAGAATTGGGTTGAGCTAAGAACTACAGCAGGAAGGAGACGAGAGGGGTAGAGGTCACTGACGTAACAGGAAGCTGCTATTCAGGTACACCTGTCACTGGTATAGAATACTAGTAGGTTTGTAATGTCAGCTGCTCCTGCAGCACCACTAATAGATTTAGCAAAAAATGTGAAATTCTGCCATTGGAAGATTCGAATAGCAAAATAAAAGACTTATAAATAACATTGCTAGTATATAGAGAACAGAAAGCAAAACAAAGTTGAACCTTTACTTAAAGACGCCTCATCTACTGTCCTAAAGATCCTCATCTTCATGGTGCTTTATGCCTCTATGATAGCTGAGCAAACTGACTGCAACAGAGATAAATGAACACATTCATCATATTCATCCATCATGTCTGACTTTTGTAACTTATTTTGGCAAAAATAAATGAGATTCCCAGACTAACCTGTAGCTGATGGTGGCCATGCACTTGTCAAACTTTCTGGTCATCCAGTCCAGCTGTTGTTCATCCAGAGGTATGTTAGCAGCCTGCATACATTCAAACACTTCATGCTCTCCAATGCACATAGACACACACAAATGAATATCTGACCACTGCAGATCAGTTAAGTAATTTCTCATGATTTGATGTGTTGTACTCATTAATGTTGTGCATTAGTACACAGTATGACATTGTCAGTGCAGTGTGGAAATCTGTTAGTCTGACCTTTACAGCTTCCCTGAAGGCAGCAGTGGAGACTTTTGTGGTTCCTTCTTTATCCAAAGCCTGGAAAAAATCTATGATGCTCTCATTTCGCTCTTTGAGGACTTTCTATAAACAAATCAACATCAGGTTACAAACTTGGAAACATATCTTCCTTTTTTCATAAAGGTTGCTGACATTTCAGTGGTACACAATGGAAATGTATTGCTGTCCTAGAAATGTATACATAAAGGAAACACTCTAGGAGACTTAGTACAATTTTTATAATCATTAATGTTGACAATATGTCCATCATCAAGTGCTGTCTCTTAACCTGAAAGATGCTGAGGGCAGATAGGTTCCTGGTAACTGAGCTCATGACGCTGTACTGGACATCCAGAGCAGGGCGGGACTGACGGGCCTCCTCCAGCAGCTCCACAAAGGCCTCACATACAAATACTGTCTGCATTTACAGGAACAGATGTAACCAGCACCAATTCACATTCACATACATTCCTCATATGCTGCTATGAAATTCGTTTTGCTGCACTTACAGAAATATCGATCTCCTCCAGTGCTGAATTTGTGTTTTCCACCGTTTTGAGCAGCGTCAGGGCTCCGGTATCTGTCATAGGGTTGTGGGAGAGCTGCACAACACATATACACACATATAACTTTTACTGTGGGTGAAGCTTAAGTTTCTCGGAGTGCGGAACCACCACCCTTTGCTCGGCTCACCTTGAGGACCCTGAGGGTGTCGTTGGAGGCCAGACCGGGGCAGAGCAGCCTCACGGCCTGGTCGTCCAGGCGGTTGCTGCTGAGGTCCAGCCGCACCAGCGTGCTGTTCACCTTCAGCGCTTCGCCCAGGGCCTGCGCTTCAACGGGCCCGAAACCGTTCCAGGACAGCAGCAGCTCCTTCAGAGTGGAGTTGGCCTGAGGTAAGAACCAAATGCGAAACACAGACTGTGACAGGACGGTAAAAACACGCTGAAGTCTTATTGTGTTTGTGTGTGTCACCTTCAGCCCAGCACTCAGAGCCACCGCACCACCCATACGAATGTGGTTCCAGCTCAGATCTAAGACCTCAATACCTAGGTTTGTAGCTTTGAGAAAGGGGAAACTCATTAAAATAACCAAAATACGTGTACAATTTTATAACTTCTACATTAAGTCTTGAACCTAAACTAAAATCTACACGCTTTGTTTACGTTTCGTCCATGTCCTCTAGCTAACGTTAGCAACGCTTTGAAGAGCTAAGCTAGTTAGCCTAGCATTAGCTAGTTTCCACATTTCGAGTGAAACTAATTTAACGTAACAAAAATGTTATAAATGACAAATGGCTTAAATTATGGAGCTTCCCCCCCAATTTTTAGAACGAAATAAATAATTAGGACGGTATGAAATAAAATATTTAAATAAACATACACAATAGTATGACCATGGAAATGTAAAACAATGAGACATCTTTACAATTCAGCTCATTAACGCTACTAAATAGGTCTTAAAATGTTCTTTTCTTGTTATTACGAAATATTATTTCATCATGCTTATTTCCACCATATTGGAAACACTCTTTTTTTTTTTAATCCTGCACTTTTTGTTTCAAAATGTTTATTTTGTCTGTCAAGACTAGGAGGGCGGGGCCAGTCATGCGATTGGCTGCTGCATAGTGAAGGCTATTACCAAGCGGTCGCTGCAAAAACAAAGCGAAATGGCGCCAGATCTTCTTAGACCTTCTTCCACCATTCGCTCTCAAATAATGCTGGTTGATACAGCAACGATATTAGCTATATCTCGGATGTTTATGCCTGAAAGCGCTAAAGTTTTGAATGCTTAAACTGGAATTTCAACACAGCTGTTCCTGAGCAGATTCAACATGAACACAGTCCTCGCTTGGACCCGCCCTCCTAGCGTTGATTGACAGGCAAAGTAATTTATGATGAAAAATGAAATAAAAAGGACACCAGGGGAACAAGCACTGTGAAATAAAAGCCAAAAATGGAAAATGTCTTGTATTAGCAAATGTATGTTACAGGAAAAAGGTAGAAAAAAATCCTCTATAGTATCTGTATAGTCCTGCTTTCTACAGGGCTTCCAGTTTATTGGATTATTTCTTTGTGTATACATGCAAAGGCAACTGCAGTGAATTTGTCCAGTAAATCCATAAATAAAGTACTTCACTGTACCTAACATGTAACCGAGGTGTTCAGTATCACAGAACTTATTGTGACTGAGGTCCAGCACTTGGACAACATAGTCACCCTGTTGGATAAAAAAAAAAATAAAAGAAAATGTTGAATGGCAGCTTAATGAACATTTAAATATGACAATTGGTTGATTCATTATGTGAGCATAACAAGTGTCTGGGTATTTAAATGCTTCGTCACTGCATGGATTCAACATGAAATACTTTTGACTAACCTTTAAAGCATCTGCAAAACTTTCAGCAGCAGAATCGTCAAAATCATTTCCTACCGCGAGGAGAAGAAATGAATTTAACACACAGACGTGCACATAAAATATATGGAATGATAAAAACTTTGTTTTCCACCTGAGAGTTTTAGGGATCTGATATAGCAATTGTCTTGCAGCATTTTGGAGATGATGTTGACTCCTTCAAGACGCAAATGGTTGTTGGAAAGATTCTGAAGGAAAGACATTCAGCCAACTTTGAGACACAAAATGAATGTTATCTAAATATAGTACAATTGAAAAGATACAGTTCATCTTGCAGTGTTTTTGAGAGGATTATACTAAAACTTCACATGTAAATAAAGATTTTTCAGAACTAGTTTGGTTGTTTCAGAATAGTTACTAGACTCTGTATGCTGGTGTTTGTTTGAAGCATCTCTGTCACATAGCGTGTCCCCTGTGCCTGAAGTGCATTATCCTGCAGCTCAAGGTTGGTTTTGATATAGTCATTCTAAAACATGGAAAGGAAGGGAAAAACATTGAACGAATAAGAGGAAATACTAAAAAAAAAAAAAAAAAAAAAAAAAATCAAAGTAAATATCAGATCCCACTTCTCTCTACACCTCTTATTCAGTATAAACTGTGTGAAGAATTTTTTAAAAAAACTATCCATGTCACCAAAAGTTAACCAATCTTGCCTTACCTCAACCCCAGGCATAGCATGATTGAAATATAGTGGTCATTTTGGTAGACTGCACATTTTTTTCATTGATGTGGTTAGAAGAGAGGATTAAGGGGCCCTACTTTCAAAACTACGGCCAAAGCTTTGGCCCCCAGGGGTCCTACACCATAGTAGTTCAGGTTCAGACTGGCTTCATCCAAATGACGAAAGAAGGCAGAAACAGGAGTGGCCCCTGTCTTTTGGCAAGCCTGCAGGTACAGCTCTTCAATGGAGGAACCTGGTCTCTTATTAGTGATATCTGAAAGTAAATTAATGCCACAAAACAGAAATAAAAAGTCATCAAGAAAGACAGGGTTTCTGCAAAGTCAAAGTTTAATTTTTAAAGACAATAATAGCACATATAAATCAATTTACCAGTTTCACAGTAATAATGACCAAAATATGAAAGGTATCAGTGAAAACCACATAAGTTCATAAATATAGTGACACTTTTAACATTCCTTACCAGCTGTATATAACAGTAATTAGCAATAATATCACAAATAATAATTACACCTGTTTGGTATCTGAACAGACAATAGAAATGGATTGATAAACCAATTTAAAGCCAATGTTAAAAATTTCAAAGGTGCAGAGAGTTTACTACAGTTTTGATAATATCATATACAGAAACATTTCATGATCAACATTACAGCCCTTCTTTGCAAATTAAGTTTAGACCTTTTTATACCCTGTGTGGTCTTTTTTTGAATAAAACTGAAAAAGAGGAAGCTAAAGGGTTATGCATCATCCATTATTATATACTAATATTATTTATGCTACCATCTGTTTCCAGATCCGTATCCCACTCTTCACCATTGTCCTGCCTTTGGCCCTGGGTGGGTTTCGTCTGGTCCCCCATCCTATCCTGGCTTTCTGTGGGGCAGGACTGACTGATCAGCTGGCTGAGATCCTCACCTGTGCCTACAAAACACGTGCACACGAGAGGTGAGTAGCGCTGTGATTGCACATCTATCTGGACTATTAGCCCGGTGTATACCTGGGTAAAAAGTTCACTAACTATAGTGCCTTAACAACTGCGGTTTTTACGTGACAATGAATGCAAGAAAAGATCGTTTCTGGTTTTAACTGATTACGGTGAAATTTGCGGGTCGCCGCTTACAGTAGTCTATTTTTTTACACACATTTGGATCTGCATTTAAATTCAATTATCATAATTTAGTGTTCTGTTAAACAGCGATGTAACATGTCTTTTGAGGTGTAAGAAGAGAAAATATTTACCTACCTGAACAAGTTTTGGAATTGAACGTTTGACCACAGGAGCTCAACGGTTGTTGCTATGGCAGAACAAAAATGTGTGTCAGCTAAAATGGATGTAAAAAAGAGCAGGTCCGTGTGTGTTTACAGTAACCGATCATCATTGGGTGGACCACAGCGTGATATTGTCAAGATGCTGATTTATCGGATCGTCAGCAAATCATGCAGTTTACAAAAGTATCCAGTAGATGGAGCTGTTGACCGTAAACTGCTGAATATAGAGGAAGCTGCTAATAGTATATCTGCAAGAGAGTAGGATTAGTTTAATTAGTAGACTTATCACAACCGCACAGTAAATGTGGGGCTCCATTTTTGTTCTGTGGGATCGATCAGAGTGGTTAATCAATTCAGCTTTATTGTAAGGTCATTTTTAGATCACTAGGTATAAGATAAGACTGTGAAGTTGTATTATGGTTGAAGTCCTGCAACATTTGCTGGCCTTACGTTTTTAAGGTTCATGTGTTAGGGAACCATATATTTTAGTTCAGCGTATTGAACATCTTTTCATAACTCCATAAAGATTAACTGAATGTATTAATTAGATTAAGTTAAACTAATTGGCATCAAAAATGAAGTGTTAATCTGTGAAGTGAGTGTTCGATTCCTCATTCAGCAACAATTTAAATAATGTAGTTATATTTCAATAATACATATTTTATAACTAAACTACAAATGGTGATACAAAGTGATTTTAATGTACTTAAGTAAAACATCCTTAAGTTAAAAGGATATGACAAATAAGGATGTAAGAGGAAGTAAAAATGAAACTCAGTGATATGTCATAACATTAATGCAAAGACTTTGTGCACCCTCAATGATAGTGATCAAATCTTAAAGGAGATAAGAATTAATTGTAAAATATATTCTGTCCAAAATTCCTGCTGCTGAGATCTGAACAAAGGGAGCTGTGTTTAGAAAAAAAAACTTTATCTGGCCAGGAAGAGACAAATACATCCATGACCTTTTTTTTGCAAATGAAAGTAAAACCCTGGTTTTGGCCTCTGCTATCAGAAAGCATGGTTGCACAACTTTTGTCACTTGATATTTCTACTGTAGTGGTATGATTCGTAGTTACAAAAATAATTATTAAGATTAATTTACCAGAGAGAAGAGATGCAATAATGTACAAGTGAAAAAATAAACTGCGACAAATATTATAAATATCCTTAGAGTTAGAAAATAAAATTTAATCTATTGAGGGTAATAGAGTCATACATAGCAGATACAGGTCTGGAACAGACATTAAAATACTGCTCAGCTGAAAAGTTTTCTGCTTGTTTTCACAGCTGTTTGACAGCAAAACCTGACACAGATAGACTGAAAAGACTGCAAAGACAAATCACATCAAGTGATTAACAAGCAATTCATATATGTTTATGTATACAAAGCAGTATAAAACAAGTACAATAATGGACAGACAAGTCCAAAAAACAAGGGGTGTAAACATTTTGTGTATATGTGCTTTTCATGACGCCAGCGTCACCACAAATCGGATCAACCGGTAACTGCCGTCATCGAGGCAAGGTATAGAAATCAACATTACAAAAACAAAAAAAATCTACTTCGTCTGGTGTACTTGTACTGAGTATTGTATCCTAGAAACTCTACACCTGTATATTTCGACTAGCATACAAAGGAAAACTGCAGAACACAAAGTCTTTGTGGGCCTGTGCACTGAAACAATGCCACACAGTCTACTTAGGGCTTTTGTAACAGAGCACCATATTCATATTAGTGTGTTTCCTCAGCGTTGTTTTCAGTCATGATCTACCGTTTCCATTGGTCCCTTTATGTAGAGATGGTTGAAGTTACAAGTAGGCACAGTGGGTGTCAACAACACCTAATACAGAGATGAAACTGGGTACCTCCAGTCTTCCAATGGACAGAGCCAGCTCATGTAGCAGTTCTGAGGAAGCCCTACAACCTCAGGTCTTGGGCAGAGTCTTCAAAAGTCTCCAGGATGGAGCTCAAGTGCTTGTTTAGAAATGTATTGCCAGTTATGTTTTCATTTTCATGGCTGCCACAATGGTGCTAGGTTGTCTTCAGGGATTCTGTATCCCTGGTTTCCTGGTTTCACTTGGTTTCTGCAGACAACTGCTCAAGCAAGGGGTTGGCCTCACTCTCAGGTGTTTTGACACTGTCAGTCCTCACAATGCACGTGGGCCGGTGGAGATTGAGCATCACCATTAGTTGTTGCCTCTCCAGACGCAGCTCCTCGATCTGGGCCTTCAGCTCTGAGTTCACCATCTCCAGGCGCTCTGATTCCTGGACAAAGATGTTGAATCATTAGATACTTCTGAAGAAACAAATATTGTTAATACCTGGCAGTTTTTATCATTTCTGAAAAATGATCTGACTTTATGTTTTGCATGTGCATGTACTCATGCTTGTTTAAACCAGGCTTGTAGTAGCTTGGTTGTGTTGGCTCAAAGTTGGGTTGAATGGCTTAAACAAGTTGCTCAGGTTAACTAAAGTCAGGCTATTCTTAGCTACTCCCTTCAGCTGCACTGCTTCTGCTCAGTAGTATGCAGTGCCTTAGCATGAACTCACCCTTTGAAGGAAGTCAGTCCGTTCCTTCTTTTTGTTTCGACAACGTGCTGCTGCTACCTTGTTTTTCTCACGTCTCCGTTTCCTCCTTTCCTCATCTTCATCCATCTGCAAAAAGAATGTGTTGTTACTGTATATGTACATATATATCTCACAAGACTGCGTTTGATCTGACAGAATTCGCAAATTACTTTTATAAATTATACATACAACGAACACTAGTGATCCCCACCCCCCACAAAACAGTTGTGAAACATCTACAATTAATAATTTTTTCAAGCACTAAGGCATACTTACCATGCCAATGTCATAAGCTGTATTTATTAGCCACATATGTACATATACTTGTAATAATCAATTTACAAATGTAGTTAGAAATTTACAATTATAGGGTACCATGACCATCTCAGGCCAGTCCATTTTTTTAATCACAGTTTTTTATTCATCCCTTCCCACTTCTTTATTTTAATAAAATGTTTACTTCCTTGCTGACACAAAAACCATAAACTGCCTTGATAAGCTCAGTTTGAGACATCCTAACGCACACCCTACTTCCCATTTTCTCCTCTTTTCTCTTCCTCCTTACCTCTGTCTTGATGGCCAGAGGCCTCTTCCCCAGCCTCCCCAGGAAATGCAGTGGGGACAGCATGGTGCCAAACTGGCGGAAGTCAGCCAGCTTAAGTTGATCAGTGAGTGTGGTGGCCGATATGCCCGCCAGCGGGCCCAGGCTAGGCAGGGAGCCTGCTGCCAGTGAAGGGTCAGGTATCTGTCCCGGCATCATTTCCGACCCGGCCACCACCGCCGCTGTGAAAGAGACAGAAGCAGGGAGACAGAACGATTAGAAGGAGAGAATGAGGCCTAAAACAAATTTGGTGAATTTGAAAAGTCATTGCAGCAAGACCTTACAGTGGGAAGGATAGTCTAAACGCCCCTTTTTAATGTTCCCTTTTTTATTATTCTCTATCCTAAAATAATCCTATAAATCACACTTCTTTAATTTGTCATTTATACCAAAAAGTTATTTCACAGTTTGTTATACTTGAAATTTAGTGTGTTTACATTTTGTGTTAGATTTTGTATCTTTCTGTCATTTTGTCATGTAGAATTACTATATTTTCATACTTTGTGGCAGAAACATGAGCCATACATTCATACCCTTCTTCCATTATCATGCTGCTGCCCTGTGACAGTACCTTTCATCGTTATTATGATTTTATAGTACTGGCATTCCTCCACAAAAAGATTCATTTACTGTCGTCTCTCCTTGTCATCAAACATCTTTCTAAATACGGGTTTTCGTTTCCAAGAATGCATTCAGACGTTGACAGCTTTGACAGCTGTGTTATCTTCTTAGTCAGCAGTCGGTGAAAAAACAAACTTCTCACTGTCAGCAGCTACACACTCATCTCTGTAGCCTCAACTACATGCAAAGGGAAGCTGTGAACCCCTTTGGTCTGATCACATAAACTGAGAGCTATCTTCTACACTTTTATTTTTGATAATGTACCAAGTGGCTTTTGTCTCAAATGTCTCATTTGGTCCTGGTACAGAAAATTCAAAGCATATCAAAGCCACTCTTATCAAAACAGAGTGGGTAACATTCATGCATTCCTCCACCACCCTCTTCCAACAATTTTGTGTAGTTTAGAGGGTTGACCACAGCTTTTTTTTTAATGTAATCAAGGAGGAATGAGGAGCAGAGAAGGGACAAAGGAGAACTTGTGCAAGCCTAAAGGAAGTGGCTGGAGAGTTAAGATGTCTCTCTAATTGCTATAAGACCAAGAGTTGGAAAACGTCTGATGACCAAATATGTTACAGACAGTGTAACATGAGTTGACTCTAGCTTGCCCACCTCTAAAAAGATGCAGAGTAAGAGCAATAGATTTTTTTTGAAAGTCTGTTCATTAATTATGTAAAAAATTAATAATTATTTAGTAAGATAAATAATTTACCCATTTACATATATGTCCAATATGTAAATGGGTAAAGTATGAGTAAAAGGGGCAAACACTCAGCTGCTATTTTATATTATCTGCTGATGAAACAGAAACATATCAAGTTTGTTTTTGACAAAGCCCCTGCTTGACCGATACAACTGAACGACTGATACTTTAGTAACTTTGGCAGACTGAGAGAATGTCAGCTAGGATTACTGGCCAAACCCGAAGCTTTGAGGAGTTTTAAAAAGATTGATGATATCACTGTGACTTCTACATTAGCAGCTCAATTCACATTTGCCTTCTAACTATTCAGCCAAAGCGGAACCTCTACAGGTTGGGCACAAATGAACAAAGCCCCTCTCATATGGATCCAACAAAGACATGCATTGTGAAGTGCAGCCAAAAAAAAAAAAAAAAAAAAAAAAAAAAAAAACATGACTTTGCTGGTGGGTGACTAGCTGGCAGAGTGACTGTAATGCAACATATACCAAGTTTTGATTTCTTTGAATTTTTTTTTTTTTTTTTTTTTTTTTTTGCAGGGCTGAAGGCGTTGATCTAGTACAAAAGCCATAGAGGTAATGAAAAAAGTGGGGTTATGTAACTCTATTCTAATGTACTCCGCCCTGCTTATGGGCTGGTCTCAGTGTTTTTACAGTTGGAAAGGAGTTTTCTGTCATGCATGGCGGAGAGCAAATCAGCTTACTTTTAACAAGAAGTCACTTCTGAGTGGTAGTTGTGTTATTTCTCTGCTAACTGGTC
Source organism: Mastacembelus armatus (assembly GCF_900324485.2). Lineage (NCBI taxonomy): Eukaryota > Metazoa > Chordata > Actinopteri > Synbranchiformes > Mastacembelidae > Mastacembelus > Mastacembelus armatus. The sequence continues at coordinate 13,005,311 of NC_046656.1, forward strand.
TAGCCTCTGAGTAATGTATGTCCCACACAGCGTTTCAACTGTATCATCCATATTAAAACTACTAATTTACCAGCAGTAATTATGGTGCAAAACAGTCCAATTAAGTCCAAAGCAGTTGTACACAATCAGTTGTTCCTATGTGTGCTTGTTTTTTTTTTTTGTTTTTTTTGGAGGGGGGCAACATGTAGCATTCCTATAAATTCATTAGCTAAGACTTAAAATATTGCCATGCATTTAGAGGAGGATTAGGTACATCTACTGTCAAAAGTCTATTATTTAATCTCCATACCACCTTCAGTCTGCTTGATTTATTTGCTCCAAGGGCAAATTTGTGTGACGCTAGTGTCCAATGAGGCATTTCATTATTGAAATCCTTACTGCCCCCAACCCTCTCCCACGTTCGCCTCCCTCCCTCTCTCCCACTTTATGTATACTCCCATTTACACTGCACTTGGCAGCAGCCTGTTGTTTTTGCTGGAGAGGAAAAGAACAAGACAGCCCTGGTAAAAACCTCTCTCAGACAAAATTCCCTTTCTCTGGAACTCCCAGGGGAGGTGAAAGAATGAAAGGTGCCAAGGCCTTCTCATTCTTCACAGAGGCTGTCAAAGAACAAGGCAAGCCATATGGCAGCTAATCCAGGGGTGAATGAGAGCAATGATTATCAAAAAATAGCCTGGCAATAGTATAAACTGTAGGACTTTTAGAAGCTTACTAAACTAATGCATTTCAGATTAATCAGAGTTTAAGTTTCACATTGGATGTTGTGATTCTCCCTACCTTTGCACATCTGTATGTTTTACCACATCCAACTTTGAGCAAACATAAGCTAAACCTCATCCATCCATTATCTATACCTGCTTATTTAACCTATGTCACAGGGATCTGCTGGAGCCTATCCCAGCTCTCTTTGGGTGAAAGACAGGGGTACACCCTGGACAGGTCACCAGTCCATAACAGGGCCACATAGAGACACACAATCTCACACTCTCACACTCACTCCTTTGGGCAATTTAGAGTCACCAATTAACCTAACTTACATGTTTTTTGGACTGTGGGAGGAGACCGGAGTACCCGGAGAAAACCCACGCATACACGGGGAACTGAAACTCTGCACACAAAGGTCCTTGACGGGTCGACCTTCTTCCTGTGAAGAAATGGTGCTAACCACTCATCCACTGTACTGCCCCAAGCTAAACCTCAATATATGGCATGTGTGTGACAAAAAAGGATGGCATGTGTTTTTCTTTTATTGCTCATTACTGACCAATAACTACAATGGAATTTAAAAGATGCAATACAAACTAACTCCTGGGCCCAAAAAACAGCCACAGGAACTGAAGCAACCATTAGGAATGACTGAGCACATCACTTTCAGAGCCAAACTGGAGTCCAATATCTATGCCAGGTAGGACCAGTTTACAGACTTGGATTAGGCTCTGACATGGACAAACCAGATTTTTCAATAGAAATTGACACTGGAAAAAATAAGTAAATACGTGGGTAATTTTATTTTGTCTCATAGACTTCCCCATACACAGTACATTGTAATTGAACCCTGCTAAGTCAAGATAGTGTGAGGAAAGCCCCCATTCCTTACTATGGCTTGTTGAAACATGCAACTGAGGCAAGGGCTCAACAGACACATGCAGGTATATACTTTCAGTATATGAACTTAACATAACCTTCATATTTATCTGCATGTCATCTGATCACACAATTCAAATAACCAAGGTTTTGCCAGCAGCCGACATAAAGGTGACATTATGTCTGAAGCAACCTGCCTATCAATTATGAGACAAAAAAAATAGCTACATAGTTTCCATATAATTGATAGAACTGTTGTAAAATACAATGCATAACACAGTTCTGACAGGCCATGCTTTGAGTTAAATGGGATTTTTAAGTAGAGTAGAAGGTTTGTTGTATGTTTAATTTTTTCCATCTCTTTCAACCTGCCACACAAGTGTCTGAAAATCCCCCTTGCAAATTCAGCAACCCATCAAGCATATAGAGTTGAAACCTTTAAGAAGTCTGTGTTCTGTACAACACAGGGAAAGTTTGCTGATGCAGTCTTGCTGGGTGTAATTATACCCACCACGAGTCAAAGTGATTTTTACATTTTTCAAAAGACAAGATTTTTCTCTCTTTTTCCCCTCACAGAAGTAGCATGCAGCCTAAGTTTAGTGGTCAGTGTTTGATGATGCAACACGGTTACTGTGCTTTTGCAGCCAAGCAGAAAAGCCAGTGCCACTGCCTTTAGACCCACAGTAGCCTCAAACAAAGACACCTACACAGCCGAGCAGCAGAGTGGGCACTGCAGCCTCTCAGATTTAACTGAAAGGAGACGAGCTGCAGCCAAGGGCGGGGAGCGGAAATGTCATGTATATGTTATGAAATATAGGTCCATACTCAACACAGCTCACTTTAGCCCAGAATTAATCTAATGCATGTGAGCCGTTGCTAGCCGAAGGTCTGTGAAGAGAGTATCTGTGTGTGTGGGTGTGTGTGTGTATGTGTGTGTGAGAGAGAGAGTGTGTGAGTGAGGGAGGGGGAGTTTTCTAAAGGTAAATGTACAGGCAGGCAGTGGCTGATGTGTGTGTATATATATATATATATATATATATATATATATATATATATATATTTGCACATTGCACTAGTTTCTTACCTCAAATACTCTGTCTTAAGCTCAACCAAATGTGTCCATTTCCTGAGTTATTCCTGAGAGCAATTAGCAGTGCTGAGGAATTCAGGTCTCTACCAAATGCCAGAAGCACAACTTTAGGCCCTATTATCCTCATCCCCTATAGAGAAGGTGAAGGAGCTGGGTAGCACAGGTCACAGGGGGGTTTTCAGACTCATTAGTTTTATATACTATTGCTTTTTAAAAAGGAGCCCACAAACAGCTAACATCTAGCAGTCAAGTCATTTGGTGACTGAAAGCAGAAGTTAAAAGTATTTGCTAGGTAATTTATCTTTGAGATTTGTAGAAGTTACATTTTTGTGCTGCCAGACTTCTAAACTTTAATCACTGAATCACATGCACATTTTCCAAAATGCCATTTGACCTCTTGCATACTTTGTTAGTCTTAATTTTGCACTAAGGCAGTGCACAGTCCACACACCAATGTCTTGTAAATTTCTATAGCTCTAACTCTGCATAAGTGCTGAAAAAGAACGAGTGCAGAGGCTCCGGCCAAGACACACACACTCAATCTCTGGCCAAGGTCTCAGCGATCATCATTACCGTCTGCACTCAGTCAGCCTCTGTGTTGAGTTACAGCCTTTCACAATCCTCTGAGGAAACCAGGGAATTTGGCATCGACTTCGCTCGAGGACAGGACAATCCAAATATACAGTATCAACAAGCCTGCAACCCCTCATTATATTTTCCTTGGAGGGACAAGACAAGACACAGGCACGGGAAGAGAGGAGACACCATAATAATGGCTGTTGTTCTGATCACGCTGTGGTCATCTCTGCCCATTAAACTCAAGGGTGATCATGTGTAGGAGTGGAAGTGATTATCACAACATTAAAAAGCTCTCTTTTCTTTTCAACTTTCATTTCTCTTTTGGCTATTTTTGTGGGCTAAACAGCTGCCATAGGTAAAAACAAAGTTTCATAATTGCTCTTCTGAAGATGACTAAACTTTCCCAAAGCAATTCAACACAATTATGAACATGTAACCTTGCTATATTGTTAATGACAATGAGACTCTCAGCTGCAGCAGTAATAAGCAAGCTTAATTTTTCCTCACAATTACAGTTTGGAAGTATTAGGATTGAGCAGCTGGAGTGAAGTGCATGCAGAGCTTGTCTTTTGTTCACAATGAAATTACACAAGAGCAAAAAAGTTTAACTAATTCATTTTATTGTTGCCAAAGAATGAGGAGATTTTCAAGCAAATCCAAACAAAGCACATGCAGATATGCACAAAGCATGAAGACTGTGGCTGCCTTCATTCAAACATTAATATATGGTCATTGGCTTAATTCCTGCTTGGCCTTCCCTAATGCCATCCAAACAGTCACACAACTATATTCTGAATCTAGGTGGTCCTGGTTGAATTATTATATTTTTACGATTCTTCTCCACATTGTAAGTCAGGATTAGACTTTGCACGACACAGAGCTTTGGCTTGGCTCAGACATGGATTACATGGATCACAATGCAAAATGCAGACAAAAGTCATTTCAAATGTATGGAGTTCACGTCTATGACAAATCCAAGGCAAGTTACAGCAATCCCTGACATTAGCCAACCTAGTCCAGAAAATCAAATTTAATGCTGCCTGTTGAAGCAATCACCATTATTATGTAACATGTGTCTGTCACTTTAATGCTGCTTCATACTTTGTCCTCTGATATTTCTTCATCAGCCCCATGTCGAGCAGATGCTTTCTCTCATTTAACAAACCACAGTGTCTGCACTGTACTATGTGTTCAGGTCCATTTGTTGCTCTACAAGGCTGTGAGAAAAGATCAATGTTCAGATGGACATTTAATGACATTTAAGACATCCTGCATACAGAAAACTGGCTTCAAGTCCAAAAAAGGTAGTAAATCTGGAAATCATAGCTGTGTAAAGGCCTTTTTAAAATGCACTTTTACTGTATTCTTTTACAAAAACATTGACTTTAGTATGTCTTCTCTGTTACACCTTTGGACATTTGGTTGTTTGTGTCCACATTTTACTCTTGATACATTGTTTTTACAAACAATGTGGAAAGGCTTATAGGAACTACAATGTCACACTGATAATGTGATACCCTCAGCAGTGAATAGCTACTCCCTCAGCATTGGTATTAGTATCACTGAACCTGGCTGATGCATATTTGGCTCGCTTGCCTGCAATGCGTCTGCTGTTTATTCAGTGTACTAGGGTGCACTAGCAATTCCAGCTTTCCAGAGATGCACTGGAAGGCATTTTTACTTAAAATAAACCCTCTGCGCCCACGTCCAGCCTCTTAGCCCTGTCGGCCCTGCGCTGCTCGTTGGCTCGCCAGCCCTTCCCCATTAATCCACTGCAATGTTCCATTTATGCAGAAACCATCCTGAGGATGTGCCTGGGCAGGCGCTGGGGCATTTAAACCCACTGCAACACACACTTGTTTACTTAGACACACGCAAAACACACATCAAGACACAAAAGAAATTCACATATAAAGAACACACAAATAGTTTCCCCTACATACCACTGTACCAGCTGGAAAGCATGCATTCACACTATAGGAAAACACTGACCCTTTGAACCCTATGAACTTGCAAGTCACAAACCCCTACCACCCCAGATCTAGCCCTACCAATCATATTTCCCATTCCATGGCTGGCCTTTAACCTTCAGGCCAACAAGGGCAGATGACTAAAGCTATCCTGACCTAGGTAGAATTACTGTTACACAGTAAAGTGTAAATCTTTTAAAAGACCCTGACGTACACAAGAAGATATTTACTGGCTCATCACAACAGCACATGGGAAACAAACTATTGCTGTGGTGATGGAGGATGAGTGTAATACCAGAGTCTATTTATCTGGTAGTATACAAATTCAGTTGTGAGGGCTGCACGCACACACACACACACACACACACACTTTCCTCATCCAGTAACCAAGAAAACCTGTTAAACATACTGAGTATGTGTGCTATGATGGGCCAACACAAAGATTACAAATATAAGCCAATCTGGGCGCACATTTTGGCAGTACTCACGCAGCCAAATAAACTTCACACTTCATTTCCATCACTTATGTTTCAAGGTGAACTAACTGTTCCGAGAAAAGTTGTTTTTCATGCAGCAGAACAGAATACTCAAAAAGCACCTCTAATTGACTAAATCTGTTATAAATACACAAATACTTACTCAGAGAAAACTTTTCAGTCGTCTTCTGTCAATGATGCAACTGTGTTTGGACGCTGTAGGAAGGTAATAAGATGTTTTACTGTTCATAGTAGCAGTATCAGTACCATGAGAGCTGAAGTGATTCATTGACAGAAAATCAATCATCAGTTTCTGAAATTCCATGAATTAATTGAGCAAATAACAGTACAAAAGTACCAAGGACTTTCTGGTACCTGCTTCTCAACTTTGACATCTTTATTCAACTTTTATGATGCTCAGTTTATATAACTTACTGCACAATGTTTCATGCTAATCAATTCTTTCATAAAAAGTAACAAATCAATACATTTAATTAATACTAAAAAACATTTGAAGCCGTCGACATCATTGTTATTGCTCAGTTCGTACAGAAACTCCATTGTATCTTGCAGTCATTTTGCTAATCCATTATTCGCAGCTTATTATATCGCATCCAGAGTGTTGACTTTAGAGATCTTGGCTGAGGTGGATGAACTGAATGAACTAGCCGATTATGTTACAGCAGTGTAGAAAAAAACGGCATGGGTGTAGTTTAATTCAGTTTTTTAAGAGTGAAAATATAAAATGCAGACTCCGTGCATTTTGGTGCACCACACCACTTTTGCTAACATCCACAGTTACTACGTGTTCGCGTGTAAAGCGTTGCCGTTACATAACTGTCTTCACAGGGCTAACCCACACTTCTCCTGTTTAGTAAAACTGAAGTTAACACTCCCGAGATGAAAATACACCCTCTGACACAAGCTGGTGTGTAGCTAATTCAGCTAGGGGGTCTGTAAACAACGAGCTGTAAAGTTAAAGCGACAGTTGCTACAAACAGTTGTAACAACAACGTACGTAACGTCAATGTTAACGTCAACGTCAACGGCTGTGGTAAAATCACGGAAAACTTTAAAAGTAATAAAACCTCAGGCTGTTTGCAGCAATTACGTGTAATTACATCGTCCTATGGTGACATTAACTAACACAAGTAACTCAACAAACACAATTCATTGTATTCAGCCGCTGCAACGTGGTGAGAAAAATGCAACAAAAAAAATGTGCAAATGTGAAAAGCCTGTGCCAAAATTAAGCTAACCACTAGCACAAAAACAAAGAGAGGAGAAAACAATAGTAACATAGCTCAACGGTTCACACACAGACGTACCTATTTTGCGTCCAAAATCCGCAGTAATAATGAGACGGTGCGGGACTCGGGAGTCGGATGTAGGCTTTGGGGACTAGCTGAAGTCGTTGCATCAGCCCCGTTTAAGTACTGATCTGGTCTGTGAACGCTGAGGAATGCGGAACTGCTGGCCCAGACGTAAGAGGAGCTCTGGAGACGGAGCTTAGTTAGCCCCGCCCCTAGCAACCACAAAACATACACAGAGCCGAGGAAAGTGTGATACACATGGGGAAACACATGCCCACAAACATAAACGAGCCAATAAATAAATTCAAGGCTATAAACACACATACTCTTGTCTTAACAGCAGGTGTTTTATTAGTTCATGGAGCTCTCGCTAACAGTGAACTCCTTTATGAGCCTGTAATCAAATATAGTAAGTGGTCAGATCAGACAGAGAAATGTATTATAAAAGCATTAACATAAGCAGGTGCAAGACAGTTGTTATATTTTATAACACTGCTTGTCGTTCTTTTTGGTTTGTGACCTCTTGAACAAATCAGTCTGTATTTGAGACCACTACATTGTCCAACCATTGTGCATTTTGGCATCACTGTTGACATGAAAGTTAGTTTTAAGCTAACTTTGGAACCATACACTAAATGGCAATATTTCCGTTTAATAAAGTACAGGTTCACTTACAAAAATGCATTTAGAAAAAAAATTAGAGCATTTTGCCAGAGAGAAACAAAAAATAATGAAAACTCAGGAGGAGGAAAGCATAATGTTACTATCTGTGTTTCTCTTTCTTATACCTTTAATCTTTTAGTAATCCCTGAGGGGGTTAAAAACCTCTCATGTGGAGGATTCATGCTAGGGCATGTTACTGTGTCACATGATATTTGTCTTCTTTATTAGAGTTAAATTGAATTAGGCTTAAATTAAGTTTAAATTACATTTAAATCTTATAGACTACTTTTGAGTTTTGAAGCAAGAGGAAGGATGTGTCTCAGTGCCTGATTTCTTTCATATCATGTTTACCATGTTGATTGACTGAAAACCTAAGAATAAGCATATTATCAGTTGAACTAATAAGGCCCCATTGTTGCAACAGATTGCTCCTCTCATATCAAACCACTGTTTGAACTAGACGACTTAATAATGAAATAAAACTTCTTGCCAAACACAGCAAACAAGAACCAACCACCAAGTAAACTGGGAATGATATACTGAGAATGTTTAAGTGACAGTATGTCCTTAGTTCTGTTGTCACTTAGCCTTGTCATCATTTAATGACCCTGTTGTTACAACTATTACTGTTTTGACATATTTTATTGCTTGTATTTCACCTCGTTTATCATTCTGGCCCTCAAAGTTGCCCTCAGATTTCTCCCAGGAATGTTTACTTATAATACTGAAAAAGACAGCCAGCATTGCTCTGTTCAGGCAATTTCACATAAAGCTATACAATCTTATTAGTTTACCATGTAGAGGATTTTTGATGCACAAGAAAATCAGAAAATCCTGCAAGGTATTTTCACATGTACCTTTATCTCCTAATTAAAACCCTATTTTATATTTTTTGAGCTCTCCTTTATGATGATGTAACTTGATACGTAACATGCCAAAACACACATCTACAAATCATGTTGGAGTATTTCTGATGGTAGTTTCCAGAAAGTTCCAGAAAAAAAACTCTAAATGATCTAATCTAAAAGTTTCTTCCTGCTGCTTCCCTCTAGTGTGGACAGCTCTTACTACATCCCACCACACTGTTCTTATAAAACTCAAATGAGTCTGTTTGGTTTTCTTATAGAGTCATGCAGTTATATTCTTAAATGGCTGAAAACAATCAAAATGTGACGTTTAATTGCTTTTGACTCTGTGTCTCACTTTCAGTTTGTGTTTTGAGGTTGTGAATGACTAGAATACATATATATTAAATTATCTACATATATCTACATTACCTGTCGATCAATAAATATCAATACCAAAGTCCCAAATAAGCTGCAACAAAATATCCCCAAAAAATATGAATTCTGGTTATTATTGTCATATTGCAATAAAATAGTTTGTGTTAGTATCAATTTAATCAAGTACACCTTTAATGAAACAACGTTTTTCCATGTGCGCCTTTTAACATATCACAGATCTTTATCATTATCAAGACTCAGTTAAGTTTTACACATTGCTATCTCAACTCCCCCATTTAGAACAAGCAGCAGAGTTATTAAAGGCTCACCAAAATGCCCTACTATGTTCCTTTTTTTAGATTCTAATTTGGTTCTTCTGTGATTTATGCCTCACATCTGAGGGGAGGTTTGGGGAGACTGTGCGTCACTGTCGCTCTTAACATAGATGGCAAATTTTAGGGGAGGCATTTGGCAATAATAAAACAGAACTAAACCAACCAGCAGACAGGAAGGTCCTGGGCATCCATGATTAAGACAAAGTAGATGTTTCCCCTTTGCAGGTATAGACTTTTAGCTAAACTCTTTTGTCCCTGCAGGAAAACATCCAACAATGCCACTCAGTACATCAGTGCACACAGTGCAGGCCCATTTGGCACATTAGGCCTTTAGGAGGGAATTGTCATTATGTCACGATAATAATACTTGTGAAAAATATACCAGTGTGGAAATGCAGACCAAGCATGCAAAGCATGTTAATTTGTTTAACACTGATGTCGCATCCACTTTTTTAAAGATGATCTTTAAATAAACACGTTATGAACATGTTACAGTACCCATAAATGACTAACCACTGGTGTTTCAGAAAAGGGGATTTGTATGTTAGAACACATAGGTCCTTTGCCCTTATAGTTATGGAATAGAATAATATTTCAACATACATTATATCCCAATATTTTTTGTAATAATCTTGCAAAGAGTAGTTTCATTAAAACATATTTTTGGGTACTTCTTAACAGCTGGCCTAATGGTGGAGGGAGTGCAGTTTGAGGTTTTGCAGCTTTGCCAAACTCATGCAGAGTTCCGGCTGTGTGAGCTTCAGAAATTAAGTAAAAACAATATAAAGTTCTGTTTTTATGTCTTTTCAATAACTCATTATAAAGACATTTACATGTGTATATGCTAACATTTGATGCTAACACATTGCATTTGTTTCCTTCTCAAGCAAGATGTAAACAGTATTGTCATAATTTCTTGTTTTCGACAGAAGACCACACTGATTAAAATCTGTAGGTTAAAAGTTTTGTTGTAACTTTATCCAGCATTACATCGTTGGGAAATACCCAGAAAACCAGACACCCCCAGACACAATCCTGACTCATCATCGACCACACTGCGACAAACATTATTTTTATCATCGCTCCATTTAATTTCCTTCCTTCCATTTTTCTTCTTTCCAAATCATCTCAGACAATTGCTTGTTGATACACATCTAGCAATGTGTAAAAATGCACATTCAAGTGAACTTATTTAAACTATCATAGATGTATTTCCCATTTTGGGAAACCAATTTGGAAATGTTGTATTAGTACAGAATGGTACTTCTTCTTATATGACTACAAGGCTTTGTGAGTAAATGGAAATTCTTATTTTTGTTAATGTTTATTCAGTGAATCCCAGACTCCTCAGTGATGTATTGTCATTTTCTTAATTTTTGCAGGTCTAGGAATTAGTCAATGCATAGATACCAATACACTGAAATAATAAGAAGAAATAAAGTACTGCACATTATGAATACAATCAGTATCTGAAACATATATGTTCCTTCTCAATCATTTACTGTAGATGATACAATACATGTCCTCTTTAAAGGATTGAATTGCACTGACTTTAAACCATCCTCTTGATTTTCATCACCCTCTCACAATAGTCTGTCAGCTATCATGCCAGTAACTCTTCCCCCCCACTGATCTTGTTTCCATTTGAGTAATAGCTTCCAGTGTTACTGTATTAGCAATGTGAGACATGGATTCACCATTTGATGTTCATCCATAGTATCATGTAGGATCAGTCTATAAAAAGCACATTGTTCCGCACAAAGAAATTAAGTCTTTGTAGTTGTATACATGCTACTTTACTGGAAAATCCAATAAGTCATTTCAAAATAAAGTACCCAATCAGTACAGGATCTTTTTCCTTGAAAGGTGCCATCTCCAACTGGAACCAGACAGCATGGTTTAAGTTAATGTGCATAACAGCACCATCTCTAGTACTGATACAAGGTTGTTCTCCCATAGGATTATTCATGTCAGGTGACCCAGCTTTCCTAAATCTGTATGACATTGATTTATCCATGTAAATATAGCACTTCCTTGGGAATATTACAGCAAGCAGGAAACAGTAGTCAGGAGGTGTATGAGTTTAAAATAACAGAGGTGGAAACAGTGAGCACATAACAACTAATAGAAAGATCGAGATCTCTAGCCAGGCAATGTGAGACATATTACAGGGTTTTGATGTTGTTGAGAGTAATCTCATTCCCAAATCTTTTTTTAGTGATCAGTGATGCCATCTTTCAAACTTCCTCCAAGTTTTGGATTTTATTAAATACTCAGCTCAAGTCAGTGTTTTACAAAGTGAAAATGGAAAATGTAGGCACATAAATACATGTTGAATTATATATGGCCTCTAAAGGCCTCGCACGCGCATATGGGTGTTTTTGCTCAGTTTGAAGTTGGGCATCCTGTGTTTTATGTAAAGTTACTGAACTATGACATAATATTAAAGATAAATGTGAAAGTTGTCCTGTCCTTACATCTGCAACCAAAGTAACAGGACAGTGAGGGAGCTGTCAGTCATGCAGTCTGAAAATAACAACATGGTCTGAGAGGAGCATTATCAAGTCAAATTAATTTAACACCTCTGTGGGATGTGTAGAGTGTTTACATTTGAGGTGCTTTTGTGAAGTTGTTTAGTGAAGCTCCACTGCATTTCAAAGTGAAATATTGTGTTTTTTATTTGAATACATGGAAGATGTAAACCACATTTGCTAGTTACTTTGCAAGTTACCAGTTTATAAAATTATTACATTCTATTTTATTTGGTACTTCTGTGTTTTATACTTCTCATCTCATATACTCATCTGGCTTGATGATTGGTTGTGAGCTGGTGTCACAATGTGATATTTTTGCAGTTCTGACATTTTGCATTTGTTTTACACTGACAAGGCTGTGGAGGTGAGAAGCATCACACTGCAGGACAGGCAGAGTATGAAGGAACAAGTGGAGTGGACAGAGGATGAGTCAGAAGACATTAGCTCTGACAGACCCATCCATCATCACTCTAAAATAGCCAGGCATTGAGACATCACGCACACACGGTTGATTAAAAACAATGTTGAAGTAGTGAGAGGAAATAGCAGGACAAAGGACCCTTGTCCTTATAGTGTCTGGAATTTAAAATTTTATTTTTATTTGTATGTTGCATACCATTTTAATAGCATTATAAGTAGGCTTGGATGTTTGGCATAACATTTCTTGAATAAAACACATACAGCCTCTCAGCCAGAATCGTTTGGTATTGCTTTGTAACATGACTATTATAATTGTGCAGACGGAAACAGCCACAGAGAAAGAGTATATGAGCTATAGGTTCATCATCTTCTCATATTACTGAGAATGTCAGACAATCTGAACCTATAAAGAGGCTCTTATATGTCATTTCAAGCAGCAATTTTCAACATTTAGGCAATTTAAACTAAAAAGGGAGTATTTACAATTTTAAGATGCTTGTACAATGTTTCTCAAGAAATAACTTTTGAAATGTCAAAATTTAATCTAGGCTTGTTATTTAACATTATTTTCTGTATGAAGACATGTCAGTGAATGTGTGTGTGTGTGTAAAAGTAAAAAATAAAATAAATATAATCAGAAAAATATTTACAAATATAAACATTTACAGTTATTGCGCTGGGCACCAAGTATTACACCTAGGGTGTGTTTGCTGATCTGTGTCCAGGCAAACATGATTAACTTATCATAAGTGAAATGCCATGGAGAAAGAAACGGTTCTGGTGTCTACTTGTTTTTCATACCATGTTCTGTAGCACCATCAGAGAGAAGTTCAAACAGTTTGGGCCCAGGATGGGAAGGGTCTGCAGGAATGTACTCTGTCCTCCTCTTGACCCAATAGGTGTGCAGGTTCTCAGAAATATACTACTTTTAAGTTTCAACAGACTAGTTAAATATTTGTAAATTAATTCCTAATTATTTTCAACTTTGAGTTGAAATACAATAATACAGTAAACCTAGAAAACCATGTAAGATAACTTTTCTGCTTTGTTTTTTGCATAAGGCTTAATGACAACCAAAATCTGCCGATCCTCCTAATAGCTAATATAGATGCATATGATTGTTGATTTATGTACGCGCGGTCGTGATATTGTGCAATACCATCATATAGTCTGAGTAGAAGCTGTGATTTGAAGAGCTTGTCACTGGTCGCTGTGTAGCTCCCCCTCCTGATGACAAGAAAGACTGCACTTGTCACATGGCTGCTCAGGCATGGGATTAATAAAATGTCATGCTTTGGGCTGAATGCGGTCACATTAAGTGCATCATCTCCGGTATTACTGCTGCAGGCGGTGAAATATTACATTAAAGTCATTAAAGACAGACACCAAACAGGCTTTGATTAAACAGCCAATTTTATGCTCCGAGAAAGCCTATGGTACAGTTAAATTAATTATCAGACCGATTAGCTGCATGTAAATGATGCAGGCTCTGTTACTGACGTGAAACTTTTCCTCTGTTTACAAGCAAAACCTCTCCTGCTCGTCCCTGCTTCGACCTTTTCCGGTAATACGCTCCTCTCCCGTGCCGAAATATGACACCCGTCACCATGGAAACAAAACAGCTGCAATTACCCAAATATGGTCAAGGGAAGTGAAACGATACGGCAGTCGCGTGTTGACGTCAGGCAGAGCACGCACTGCGCTGCTGTGGAATCGGATTCCCTTGACCGTGAAAACAGCAGAGCCAAGAACGAGCTATGAATAAATAATTAACCTGCTGCTTCTGCTGCTCCCACTCAAGTTGAGCACGATTCGGTCCACGCTGGTTGTGTTTTATGTAATTCTGAATCCAAAAATAGGCACACAGACTGGTGCAAAGCTGAAAATAGGAATATTTTTGAGATACGTCGTTCATTCTTGACTCTCAACTCTTAAAGCAGATGTCATATAATCGGCAGGTGGAGACTGAACTGATGAGATTTCTGCTTTTGAAAGCTTATCATCCATATTGTCCTAGTTAAAGGTTCAACGTTCATTCTCGACCTTTTAAAAAAACGCAGTTGAGACATCAAACTCACTTTTAAGTTGTATTTAGTAGCTGTTTTTTTTTAGCTTTTGTTCATATTAATATGACATTTATTAGCATAGCAAGAGACTAAGTTTGGCACAGTTAGGCATAAAACATGTAGATAAAAAAAAAAACAGTTCTGCTCTGGAGCTTTCATCATCACACCATCTTCATCACCAACAACAGATAATAATTTGCATTTGTCTTATTTTATTTCCAGCACTATACAATACTTTGCATCTGTTCATTTTGATAAGTAAAAAAATAAACTATGTCATAAAATACATTTTCATAAAATACATGACATGATTTTTTTTGTTTGTTTGTTTCATGGAAAACCTGAAAGAAAAAGTCAAGTCTGGTCAAGGGACACCTTACAACAAGATACACCTATATGCTACACTAGTAACCCTGCTATTTTCACTTACAACATTACTATGTCAACAGGATTACAAATACCTTAGGGAACTGAACCTGATCTAGTTTCACATCACATTTAGGGATTTTACAAACACAAGATACCACTTCTCCTTGAATTATGGATTACTTGCATGCATTTTTTTGATACCATCTCCAGGAGAATTGCACTAGCAAAATGGAAGATGTCAACCCTGTTACAGTCACGGAAAACATGTCAGGTCCACAATCTTTGATGTCTAGGTTTACACAAGATCAAAATTCACACTACAAAATATTATGTGAGAGATCATAGTTCGCTGGCTGGTTAGAATGGAGTTACAGTAACATTGCATAACTTGTTTGCATTCACAAAGCCAGAAGTGTTGGAGAGTTAAGACTATCTTTCATTAACTCAGATGCACTGAGGCTGCCTTTAAGGCTTTCACAGCCCTCAGCTAAAGAATCAATTTCAGAGTAATTAAAGGAAAACACGGTGCGGTAATTGCTACAAGTAGGACTGGAAGACATGTCTGGTGTGCTCAACGATTCAAGGTCATTCGCCACAGACTTGTACAGGGTTTCCCAGTCTGAGAGACAGAAAGGCCCGTTCAAGTCTATGTCAGGGACGGATGCAGGCATCTCAGAAGTCACTGCCATCTCTAGGCTGGGCACCAAATCATCCAGGTCATCACCTTTTAAGTCCTCCAGAGCCTCTTCTTCTGCACTGGAACACAGAAAGATGTTGGAGTTCCCCAAAATGGCTGCAGCAGGAATGCAAGGGACACTGTCCATTTCTTGACCACTAGCTGCTTCTCCAATTGTTGTGTTGCTCTCTGGGGTTTTTCCATTCTCTAAGATAGACAGCAGCTGTGGGGAAGCCAGTGGATCCTGCAGCACTGTGCTAATATCATCATCATTTTCTTCTTGATCATCATCATCTGCAGGGAGTTTGCAGGATGGTTTGTGGGATGCTAAGACCTGCTCCAGTCTCTCCTTCTCCTCCAGCAGGTCGGCTATCTCCGTCTGGAGGGCAGACTTCTCTTCTTCAAGTGTGTCAGTTTCCTGAGATGAGGAGGAATAAAATCAGTAAAAAGACTTGGGATGGGGGGAGCATGAAGACAGTCATCCCTGCTGTGCTCCTTTAATAACTAGTGACATGACACACAACATTTTATTATACCCTCCGCTTTGGAGCAGTGCATGTGTGGAGTCAGTGTTCTCTAAGTCGTTTCATAAAATAGGATACTTACAGCTTGGAGAGTGTCTATGAGCTCTCTCCGTCTGTTGCGACACTTTGCTGCAGCAATTTTGTTTCTTTCCCTTCGGATCCTCCTCTTTTCCTCCTCTTCTTTGGAAGGCTGGAATCAATCAGAAATTTTCCGTTTAAAATGCACATCCCGCTAAGTCTTGCTACATCAGCATCTGGCTCTTTAACACCATTTCGCTTGCCAAAAAAGGAAAAAAATGTGTTGCAGTGTATGCTGGGAATAGTGATCTGGACGGTGCAGGCTCTTGCAGTTCAACCGTTAAAATGCTGCACCACTGGCACGGTCTAGCCAGGCACGTGAACGCGCATTTTAATAGCCTACAATCTCCAATCCCATTCATAAGCAGTGCTGTGCACGTTGCTCTAAATGTGATTACTTGCTGCACCAATAATACACAATCCCATTATTTAGGTGCTGCTCTCTGCAGTAATGTATTGAACCTACGTGCTACTTCAGTTTTTTTCTTTAACATTAGAAACAATTGCATGCTCTTTCACATCTGTTTAAAATATCGCGATACCTCGATTATCACATGAACCTCTATATATTTAGGCTGTTCCTGGACTTTTAATTCACAGGATACCATTGCTTAAATGACAGCTTTTATAATTGATTGATAGGCTTCTTGTTATAGTAGCCTATCAATGTCAGCATATCAATATACTGATATTTAATTAACCCCTCCCCAATTTCGCATACCTGCTCTCTCTGCCCTTTCCTGTTGGAGGACTTCGCCTTGTTTGCACCTGCAGTGGAAGACGAGTGGGTCGAGCCGTGAGCTTTGGTCTTGGCACGGCTGGACGACGGAGAGACAGACGTGATGACTGTCGGCTGTACCATCCACCTCAGATCCGGTGAGGTTGAAATTACAGTTACACTCGGAACAAAAGAGTCTACTGCACTGGTCCCAATATCCTGGAAAACACACATCACAGAGACATGCATATGCACACAGTCAAACACGAATTAACTTGATAAATGAGCATCCTCGCTCATTGCTGACCTTTAGGTGTGCGTAAATGGTACATCAATCACTTGACTGGGATTCGGGGATGCCAGAGACGACAGAGCTGTCTATGGAACCATCAAAATCAGCAACATATCCCGTCATTAAATCCTTATCATTGATTTTCATCACCATCAATTTAAAATGAAAGGTCACAGCCAACACATAATTGTATAAAGTAAATTACAAACAGTTCTCCTGAAATATATTACTGCGCTGTCTTAGCGGATTTCCTACTGATACATGGAGACTGTGGATATGTGTTTGAATATAATCTTTTGCAGCATGGGGCAGTAATCCTATTAAAGAAAAGGCTGTCTATGAAATTGACTTGAATATATGTGAAAATTTTGAGGAATGCAACCCAGGCTATATTATTCTTATGCACCAATTATCCTGCAAGATTTCATTTTGTGAAGATGAATTTTTTGGATGAGCAAGATCTGCTTCTACCTTGGCGCTGTCCACTGATGATGAAAGCGAGTCAGGAGGATGCAGGCTGCACCCAGGGGTGTCCCCGCCAGGCGATGCTGTGCTACAGCTGGACGATGAGTCGAACTCAGTGCTGGAATCTGGATGCATGTTCTCATTTAAAATCACTGCATAAAAAGACAGAATAGTCTATCTATTCTAAAGAAAAAAAGCTGTCATCTAAATGCCTACTTATATTCCATTTGCCAGGTTCATAAATGGTAACTGTGCAGATAGTGGAGAGGCCCGCCTTTTATAGTGAGCTGGAATTTTATGAATGAAATCTGTGTGGTGAGACCGAACCATTTCACATAGATAGAGGAGAGGGAAAAAAGCAAACAGATCTTTTCCAGTTTAACCAATGAATCCGTGAAATGTATGAACAGCAACTATGAGCAGCCTTAATTTTTTTTACTTGTTTTATTTACTCAAGTATCAAAAAATAGCGAGCATATATAAAGTGACACCCCCGCCTGCACGAGGTGTCCCTCGCCATGAATGAACTACGTCATATCATATATGCAGCATCTGCATCATATACATTATCTTCCCTTTATGTCCTTATATGTTCACGAGACGTATCTGAACGTATAGGCCCCTTCATGTCAACAGAAATATTACTGAAAGTGATGACAATGCAAAATGTCAAACAATGGACTTAAAACTGCACGATACTTTCATTAGAACAATGATGGTGTATAGTGGTTACAGTGCTTTAATATGGAAATAGATGTCTTAACTTACAATTTGGGCTAATATTGTGACGCCAACTTTGATTTTAATGAATGCACAAAGCTTTCAGCACGCAGACTTATTGCTTATGGGCTGCTAAATGTATTGTCATCCATATATCCCATTGTTTTTCCTGTCTCTGAATATGAATAGAGCTCCAGCAACAGAATTGTCGCTGTAGTAAGCAGCCAATCGCTGAATGGACCGGTCGAACCATATATGGTGTTTCCGGAGAACAGGGGCGCGCTGTGGCTCGCAGGGAGCGCGCAAACGGACGTGTGGCTGTATGTGTGGCCCACTCAAGTCAAAACCACAGAAGAAAGTGAAACATGCGCTGAAAGGCTGGACCGTCATGCATTGTATCTGATAACAGCGTCATTAGCTGCGCGTTGACTGCCCACAGATACATTACTCCGAGATAAGAGGAAGGCTAACACCTGCACTTGACCTACCTTTTTAGCAAAACAATAGGCTTTTTAGGGTGTAGCAATTACAGTAACACTAATATGCAGATAGACCTGTGATTTTCTAAAAGTAGCTTGTACTTGATTGGTTTGGTGGATATAACACCACTGTTTCTGTTTACGCAAACAGACTAATTAGCCTAGTTGTGCACCAATTATGTTAACGTTATTCTTCCAAAAGCCTAAAAGGCTTGTGTGACTATATTTAGGTTTCAGATGACCTCACAGATCCAGTGAAATGAAAGGGATAAATGGTGAATAGGGCCTCTACCCGCTAAGAGGGGCTGCGCCTTTGGCTGTTTCCCGGCAGTCACAACCCCCCTCCAGGCTCATTTACTGGCACATCATTAGGTGGTCGGTTTCGCCTATTCAGTCCACGGCGGCTCAAGACCAGAAGGGTTCAAAGGTCGGACATAACTGCAGAGAGTCGTCGCTACAGCTCTAAGTCTTGTTTTCATCATAGCAACTTGAGCGTGAATGTGCACCGACTAGAGGAGTTTATTTTTAGACCCAATGACATCAGCGTCCAAACTTCATGAAAATGAGGCTTCAGCTTTAGCGTATTGTTATTATCACACTATTGACCCATATGCAGGGAAACGAGACGGACCTGAGTGCGGCATAGAACACACATACATAGATAGTAGTGAATAACACCAATGCTTACTGTGTAATGCAATTGTTTGTGTAGCTGACCCATAGTCTAGAATTGTTATTAAATAACATGTAAATGAATTACTACACATCGGGAATAACATACCTAAAATTATATCAGGCATACTTGGCAAAATACTTCCCCAGACTGCAAATATAACCATCTATTAATAAATTCTCTTTTATGTGGCTGCATTCAAGTTTTTATTTTTTAAGTGGGCTAAATGCTCATTTTTAACGAGTTCTTTATTTCTATTATTGCATTAGTCTATTCATGCCACCTAACAACTAAAAAACATTGCTGAGAACAAATAGTCTAGGTCAGCATGACTGGGAAACTGCTCCTCTTGCCAACTATAGTCAGACGAAACAGTCAAACAATCCACAAAGTAAACACTGTGTTTGGTGTCTTGTTTCATTCCACTGCTCCGCAGACACTGTGGAGAGCAGCGCAGTCTGAGAACATCTCTCACTCTGCCGGTTTTTTTCATACAACCACAGGTTTCGACCATGTAATAACGTGTTGTGCGTGACCACTCTTCAGGCGACGCCGCAGAAACGGTTTTGTTTTACTTTCTGTTGCTCCTCTCCCCTCCACAAATGATCTTTGCTGCTATGCAAATTAAGGACGTCACTGACGCGAAGGGGTGGAGTGTTACTATGGAAACTAGGAATTTTCAACAAAACATGAGCGCGGGAAACAAAACGTCTCCTTTAACCTATATCGACACACTTTGACACAGTGGCACTATTGCAAATACCTTACGTTTATTAACGGCATGTTAACGCTTATAGTAGATATTTTATTTTTGACAACAGCCCTGTCTGGGGGGGGGGGGGTTGTTTTGAGTGTTTGTTTGTTTTTTGGGGAGGGGGTGCTTAATAAAATTGGGTGCTCCTAAAGGAACCTAAAATTAAAAGAAAAACACATGAATTTAACACAGCATTTTAAATGTACATATATCTTTATGTGATGATAATCTTGATTGGGGTATTGATGGAAATGAACGCATGCTGTGTTGTAATGCAATAAAGCAACTTACAAAATTATGAATTTAAAGATAATTACATACAGAAACAAATAAAGTCAAAATATTGGCAGAAAGTCAGCCTTGCATTTTGGTTATGTAAGGCAGAACAGGAAAGGTATGAGGATTCCCTCTGCCATAGTTTTCGGGGAAGACCTTTATGAACATGTTTGGACACCTTGGAGATATGCAAAACTGCTGCTGTGGAAAAGTACAAATAATGAACACCTTAACCGCTTGCTCTGCAACTAAACACACCCTTGACTGGATTTTGCACTAAAGTACAAATGCCTGAGGGTGAAATTCACATGTACTCCCTTTGGCTCTCACATATATCAACAGTGTTTCTGGTGTATGTTCAGATAACACATAGGCCTATTGCACAAATTAGGCACATTGCTTTGCGTCCTTCAAACAAACAAGTTTATTTGCATCTCAGAAAGGCTAGAGACTGAAAGTATTTCAGTTAAAAAGCCTGCTCAATAAAATCCTGTTCTGGCAGGTAGCCAGCAAACAAAGTGGCAATTATATTACATTTACCCTTCACTTTACACTAATTTGGTTATCTAACTCCTACTTTTTTCTCTAATTATAATTATCATTCTTCTCACCCATAAGAGCATTGCTGCAGAGTATTGCTGCATAAAGGCTCCAGCCAGATCCCTGTGACCCTAAAATAGAAAGAAGCAGGTATAGATAATGGATGTCTTGTTAAAGTGTTTATGTATTTTTTATTTTAGTGTGTTTATCCCTCATTGATAGCTTAGTCAGGGATCTATAAAATGCATTATAATCCTAGAGGGAACAAACATGATGCTGCTGCAGTCCTATATTGTCATATTCATGATATAGCTTAAATAATAATTTTTAAATAGAGTGTTGGAAATATAGTAGCAGTCAGTGTATTACTGCGTTTGTTTGCCTACGCTTATTTCAGAACACACTAATCTTCATGTTCAAATTTATCTTTGATGCGCGTTGATGGTGTAGGATGTACTTTTGCTGACTATTATCTCAGTTCTTTAGTTTTCACAACAGCCTCGGTGTTTGTTGTCTTACATAACGTCATGTTGCTGTCGGCCAATCTCGGATGGTGTATTTCCCAGCAAGGCCCGCCTTTTTCACAGGATGCACCATATTAGGAAAATTACGTATTGGGGATCCCGTTTCTGGAATATTCCATTTCTTAAAGTTGAGCCTAAAAATGTTTGTAAATGCTACTTTTCGCATTTAAACAGCACAGATGAGCACTGCACATTCGACTTTTTTATGTATTTAAATTATATAAGCAATAGTTGACATTATTGCCGTGTTGTTAAGTCATTGTTTTGGTGTTTTTCTCCCCTCGGAGTGGAGTGAGAACCACTCCCCTTTACCGACGTCATTCCGCCGGCTCGCCTCAGAGTATAAAAGCTCCTGGGCTCCTGGAGTTAGCAGTCAAACTTTCAGTACCGGAGCTACGACTAGAGGAAACAGATCGGGATCAGCATATTAGAGTTTCTCACAAAAGGGATTACGCCTCACGTTTACATTCCCCCTCAGTACAGTTTGTTTGGATCTCCTTACTTGTGCTTTTTGAGAGCGATGATGTTCACCGGTTTCAACGCGGATTGTGATTCTTCCTCCCGCTGCAGCACTGCTTCCCCGTCCGGGGACAATCTGGGATACTACCCGTCACCAGCGGGCTCTTACTCCAGCATGGGATCTCCCCAGTCTCAGGTACGTACACTTACATTCTTATTAAACTTTTATTACAATAAATGACTCTATGTATATTTTTCGACATGGGAGGAAAAGCTTGTAAAGAAAAAAGTAAATTTAACATACACTGAATTATGCTCCTACAGCCTAAATATAACATTTGTACATAATAAATGTAGGCTTTCTGACAGTAATAGCCTCTGCCGAGTTGTGCTTGAAATAGTCTGTTAAGTGCGCTGCACACAGTCCAGGGCAATCTTCATTCATCCACCTGGAAACTCCAAAAAGAGATTGTAACGTCATAGTTGACATCATATGGATATTTTTAAACCAGCCAGCTTTTTATAGATGAACTACTTCATTCATAGACACCCTGCAATTCTGTACCCCCTGCTGAAGGGATATACCACATGTACTGATGATCCTTTTGCTTCATTCTCTCCAGGATTTCACTGACCTGACAGCATCAAGTGCCTCCTTCATCCCCACTGTCACGGCCATTTCAACAAGCCCAGATCTGCAGTGGATGGTCCAGCCTTTGATCTCCTCAGTGGCCCCTTCTCACAGACCTCACCCTTACAGCCCCAGCCCCACCTACTCCAGACCAGCCATGAGGTCTGCAGCATCCAAGGCTCACAACTCTACTAAAAGGGGCAAAGTCGAGCAGGTAATTATTATCTGACCATATACTTCAGGTTTTACACAAGTAGTAATTTCATTGTTACAGTGTATATGTGGAATCATGTAGCTTGAGTCTTAACTTTTTCTTCTGTTATGCACAGATAACACCTGAGGAGGAAGAGAAAAGAAGAATTCGCAGAGAGAGAAATAAGCAAGCAGCAGCAAAATGCCGCAACAGGAGGCGAGAGCTCACAGACACACTGCAAGCTGTAAGTATCCCACAGATTTACCCTTATTCATTAATATGTATTCTTCACCACAGCTGAAAGCTCTGTTGTTCAACAGCCAAGTTAATTGCCACTTCCTCTTTTTCTCTTCCTTGCAGGAAACTGATCAGCTGGAGGATGAGAAGTCCAGCCTGCAGAATGACATTGCCAATCTTCTGAAGGAGAAGGAAAGGCTTGAGTTTATTCTGGCTGCCCACCAACCCATCTGTAAAATCCCCTCAGATTTGGAGACAGAATTCCCCATGACGTCCATCTCCCCTGCACACTCCTGCCTCTCCACTGAGGTGCCCTCCCAGACGCGGACCACCATTCCAGAGGCATCCACTATCACTTCTAGCCAGCCAACCTTCACCTCAACCTCCAACTCGATCTTCTCCAGCAGCAGTTCCATCCTTTCCACTGCCACCGTTTCCAGCAGCACGGTCAAGATGACAGACCTGGAAGCCTCTGTCCTGGAGGAGTCACTGGATCTGCTGACAAAGACAGAGATGGAGACAGCCCGGTCAGTGCCAGAGGTCGACCTGTCCAGCTCCATCTACACAACTCAGGACTGGGAGCCTCTTCACACCTCAGCCAACAACAATGACTTTGAGCCCCTGTGCACACCTGTGGTGACCTGCACCCCTGCCGGCACATCCTACACATCTTCATTTATGTTTACCTTCCCAGAAGCAGAGACCTTCCCCACTTGTGGCATCGCCCACAGGAGAGGAAGCAGCAGCAATGAGCAGTCCTCTGATTCCCTCAGTTCACCAACTCTGCTGGCCCTTTAAAGACTCTTCCAAAAACAATACTTCCTATCAAGCACATTTTCTTCAAGTATGAGATAGATGTGCAGATCACAGGGCTACGGAATAGACTTGTACCACAAAGCAAACTAGTTATTATTTTATTTGCCTTTATCTATACTTGCCTATTACACCAATGTAGCAAGTTAAAAAGCATGTTTCAAGTAATACCACCTAGTTGTTTTATGAGTTCATATATAATTTTATGGTGCTATATAATTAAAAACCTGTTGTAGTATTGATGTTTGCCCAGAGCAATAGCTAGTTATTATTGATCCAGTTTCTTTTCTGGTTGATGGAATGTGAGAATAATTGTGAACTGTTTGTGAAACTTTAAAACTGATGTGCTTTGTCTTAACCATGGTCTGAGTGGTCTATCTTAGTATGAAGTTTTCTGTGAAAACATTAGTGCTTTTAATTTATTAAATTTTCACTTTATTTTTTTACAGAGAAAGTAAAGATGAATGTTGTTTGTATGAGATGTAAATAAACTATAGTGATATTTAAATTCAGTTTCCTGTGTGTGGTTAACTCTGTGACTCTCATCATGTGCCAATGCATAAAAACACATTTTTCACTTTAGATGTATAATTGTGAGTCGTATAAAACAGACCCAGTGATATTCAACAAACAATTATAATAATGTCTAAAATTAGTCTCTGTAAGGGATAGCGGTATTTTTCCTGCACCTCCACTGGCTCTATTTATTGTTCCGTCTGTTGCCAAGGTTAAGCGTACGTCAAGGCTCATACGTCAGTGCGTTCTTTCCATTTTTTTAAATTGCAAGCCTAGCGCGATGACGTCTTACTTCCGTGCCCAAATATAGAGTGCTACGAGGACTAGCTGCTGCTGTCTGCCCGCAGAAAAGTAGAAAGGTTGCTCGGTCGGTCATCTTTTTCCGCTTAAACCTTATCGTCGAAGTATTTGGGTTTTCTCCACAGAAAAATATACAACTGTTGGCATGTCATAGGCATGCCAATAGAGGAAAAACGTGGTGCATTGTTTCTGTAACCGAGGCGACGTCGTTCTCATAACCCAGGTCCTCGTTGCAAGACAATAACACGGTTACACAAGAGAAATCGCAAGAGGATACGAAAGCAGCAGTTTTTAATCACGATCTACGTAGGTTTAATTTATTCTGTTCTGTCTGAAGGTTCATCAAATTGTCACCTCCCACGGTCAGACACAGATGTGAGTTACAAAGTAGCGCAAGAGAGAGTACTGAAAAATATTTTACAAAGGCACAGACAGCAGTTAGGGTTTTAAACACATCAGCTGTGTTCTTCATGCAAATGACTTAGGGCACGCAGACAGCTGGGCATGAAGTGTAAAGTGGTTATCAGCAAACTGGCATTTTATTCAGCCTACTCCAACTTTTTTTTTCCCACCGCACAGTTTAGACGACCTTCTGGGAGCACAACTCAGCTGAGACTACATCTCATATGCCAGTTTCAAATCAAAATGGCCTGTTAAATGAACAGCTCACATTTGAATATGGGATGGTAGATGATGATAACACTATTTTTCTGTTTTTTGTTAATGATGTATAAATAGCACTGAAATTATCATCTGTCTGGCACATAGGTTTCTGTTCATGCTCAGCCAGATCAGAATGATACCTGCACCCGAAGGAGTCTTACCTGATTTTTCCCCAGAAACATACAACTAATGCAAAATGTGCAAAGGTGATACAGTTTCTAGGTGTGTATTTAATGACTGACAAAGCAAAGCATACAGAATATGAATAGGGGAATTTCCAAGTTTTTGTTTTGAACAAAAATATTGCTTTTCAACTGTCAATGTCTTAAATTTTAATTATATTTTTCATTAAATATTTTAATATTATTTGGATGCAACTCAAATCTTTGTGGTCCATGTACATGAAAAATATTTTTAAAGCTGTGTATACAGTCTGTCTCATTCACCTTTCCGTGACAGAAATTTATGATTCAGAATACTAATTTGTACACACAGGAAAGGTACATCCTTCATTAACATAATGGTAATTTAATTTCAAATGAAAACTAGGGGAGTGATCATTTTGACCTACTTTTTTGTTGAGTTTAGTCAAACTGATTTCCTAATATCACTTGAAGTGACTCATTAGTTTGATTATCGTAGTAGTAAAATCGTTTAAACATTTGGTAGCTTTAGCAAAAATTACAAGCCACACCTCATTTGTCATCATATGTTCCCAGCCTCTCCCTCATGATTGTAATGCTTTCAAAATTGTCAATATTTCACCACGCATTATCATCAGAAGGTATATTGCTTAATGACTTAACACAGGAAATGCGTGGTGTATCTGCACGAGGGACATTGTGGTTGGTAGACTACCATCGCACAAGGCCTGATTTTCACTGACGTTTGAGCTTTTCCAATGTGGACACACCCTTTTTTGCAACATGGCCAAGATATCAGCCATTGTTGTTCTGCTTTCTATCACGATACAGGCCTCCTCCCCTAAAGTATAACCTGAAAGACACCTAAAGATTAAAATATTTGATACAGTTTAAAAAATTTAAATTGCAGAAGTACAATGCTATGTATACATCATGGGTCTACTGGCAGTACATTTTTGAAAAGCCTGGATTGGATCTTTGTTTTTCCAAAGCCCCTTGAAGAGTTGAGAGCGCTGTGCTGTTGCATAACAGCTGAATTCTGAGTACCTATCTGTTTTCCTTATCACTTAAGCAGAGCCTCTTTTTCCTCAATAAAACCTCTATGCACCGACCATGCAGCGCCTAATAATTCTTTCTATTAATACCTCCCTGTCAGCCCCAGGGAGATGGGGTAGCAGCAGAAATAGCAGGTGCCTATTGCTTCTTTTAACATCAGCATCAACAGCAGTAAAATTAGACCACTATGACGCCAACCTGCGTCGGTGCTGCAACCCATGGGAGGAACCGTGCAGCATATGCCTGATAGAAAGCGAGAAGAAAAGTTAAGAGCAAAGCAAGGGGAGGAAGATGAGGAAAGGAGAACATGATCAGTGTATGAGGATAACAGGAAGGGAGACAGACAGAGTTCCCTGCCTGGGTGTAATTCTGATTACACTGGTGATGAAACAGCCTGGTTTGCCTTCATGCCACGATATCTGAGCTCAATGCTCTATTTGGCTCTGCTCCATATTAACAGAGACCTATCCCCTGATCCTTGTTGAGAGAGGATATGTAAGGTTTAAGAAACCATTAATGCTTCACTGTCTTCCCCCTCTGGCTCAACATCTGTTCAACTGACAAAGCGATAGTTGTTCAGTTGTGCATTTATACCAAGTTAGCCTTATGCAAATAAAAGACAAAGCACCCATAGGACGCAGTTTTACATCTGCTCCTGACATATCTTTGTCACTATCAAGAATGTCAGCAGAGTGACACATACAGATATTGTATGAAACCAAATTTCTATGACAGAGACTGCGTTTTCATATGTGGTAGGGTATGAGAAATCAGACTTTGGTTTGAACTAGGTCTGGTGTCTGTGCTCTTATCTGCATTAGATCTGCATTTAGTATTTTTATCTGTGATAAGAACAACTCAAAGAATGACAGCTATTAGATGAAGGGTGTGTAGACACTTGCGTCAGCATGCATGCTCATTTAAGGAAATGTTCTTTGAGAAGTAGGACTTTCGTAATGGCATCTATGCTGAACTGGCGCCCAGGTGTGATAAAAAGGTTAGTCAGTCAATAATAAGATTATTGAAGTGCCTCTTAAAATGGTATACAGAGACTGCAGCTCATCTGTTGAGACAATAAATCCAGAGTGAACGAAATATACTTACAAACAAAGGTTTAATGAACAGGTGTGACATTCACCTTTCAGTTAAAACATGGAAAAGGGTAGATAAATCCTTGTTATGTGAATAGAAAGTCAATTTCATTTCAAGCCTAAAATCTCTAGTTTGGAGGAGTGTGTGACGTGCTATTCTTAGAGGTTATTTGACGCACTGAGCTACAATACTGAAGGGATTTCTCTATCCAATAATTACTGTTCGCTAAGTGCCAGACTCCCCACTCAGCCGCGTGTCCTCGTCTTGTCTCGTCTCGTGGGATTGGTAACAAGGATGTTTCCCAGGAAACTGGACAGCTCTATAATATCTAATTGGGTAATCCCTGAGCTGTTGACAGAACGATTATAGCTTTTGGGATTTTCAAAATACCACATCCAACAGTGAGCATAATATGTCTGTTATATAATTTAGATTAACCAATAACATCCTGTATATATTACTATGCATTTTCTGATTAAAGCTGTAAAGACGATGAAGGGATGTATTGACACATGAGCCTGCAGCTGCTGGCGCTTTGCAAGATCCAAAGCCCACCCTCACTTGTGACCTCAGGAATAGATGTTCTGACAGCCCAATCACATACAAGAGTCTCACTGGGATTTCTCTAGTGGTCCAGGCTAGCCATCTCTGGTCTTACATTATGGTGAGATTCTCATGATATACAAATTTTGAGCATTAACCCTGGACGTGCTGCACTTTCCTTTCTTTACCCTCCATTTTACTGACGAAGATGTATTGTTTTCTGATCTCACCCTTATATATAAGACACCAGAGCAAGCTTTATGTGCTGATTAACACAATAAGATGTGGTGTAAAGGATTGTTTTATAATAAAGAATAGCTTTCATGTCCTATAATTCCAGGCTCAAATGACTACATGTATATAATCTCTATTTTTCAAATGGTGCCAGTTTCATTAAGGCTGGAATATCATCCAGGGGCCTCCAACTCAGACCTGCGCACACAGTTTGACCGCATTATATCCACTATAGCGTCGCTAGTGGGGACGTAATTCTCCCTCCAGGCCAGCGGCGGCGCTGGATTGTAGAGTTGGCCGGGTTGTGTGAGCTGGAACTCGGTGTTAAACTGGTGGGCTGGCACGGGCTGGTCGGATCGTTTGGTAGCCATGGCTCGAATTGCTGTGCTACTGCTGTTACCGGTTTTTATTGAATCGGTATCTTCCATTTCTTTCTTTTTACCGGTCAACTCAAGAAAGTGTTTACGGGAGGAGATCCACAAAGACGTGCTCGTCACGGGAGAGTATGAAATAAGCGAACAGGCGAACACCAAAACTAATCTGAAGGTGAGCACTCACCTGCGGCTAGCTAAGCTATAGCTAAGTTAATCTAAGGCCGAGACTGAGTCATAGTCCGTTAACTGCCACTAAGAAGCTACTGGTTAGACGTGAATTCCCAGCTAATATCAAATATAGCCTTAGATGTCAGTGGGCTGCGGCTGAAATTGGTAAAAATCGTTATATTGATGAGGTTAGCTAACCCAGGCCTTCCTGGTTGGGTAACGCTAGTCGGCTAATGAGGAGCTAACGAACATTACCGTTCAGAGTAGCTGCTTTAACGTAAATTACGTCTTGACATAAACGCAAATAAAGGTTGCTCTGACACAAATCAAGTCCTTTGCGTCGCCCATTGTGTTGTTTATTTGGCAGTAACTGTGTGAAACAATTCCCCGAGTGTCGGCTCAGCTCTGCTGCTGTTACACGTCAGTCTTAACGTTGGCACACTCCAGCTAGCCACGTTAGCACATTAGCCTCTTAACGCTACATGTCACCGGCAGCTTCTATTTAGTTCATGTTAGCATTATACAGATATTTATGTATAACATTTCCACCATATATTATACATGCTAGCCTATCCGCACACTCGTATTTAGACGCTATATTCCCATTAAAAGCATTTCCCTGTTCGAACATCTGTCAAAACCAACGCTAATAGTTTACTAGTATTTAAAATGGGCTAATTATCAGACTTTAATGGGACTGTAAGTAACAAATAGTTTTATGTTTTAATAGTTTAATCCATAACATTTTAGAAACTACCCAACACAGGCTGTTGCTGTTAATGCAATTTTTAAATTACTTGTTTAAACAACTAAGTTCAACCTTTCAACCTAGTATGGCTTAACCCTTGCATTATTAAGATTATTATGTTTCTACATTTTTGTAAGCCATGGTTGAGTTTTATTCAAGCACTTTTAAGTAGCTGTAGGGGGCTCAATTACATGCATTTTGACATATTGTGTGATATATTGGCTCCAGTGATTAATAAGCTATACTCATAAAACCAAAGGCACCCTGGGGGTTGAAAAAAAAGCTTAGTAAGGGTTAAGAAGGAGAAAGGCAGCAGGTCCTCCCAATTTAAAATGCTGGGATCAGAGACTGGTAGTTTCTTGATAAACTATTTAAAAGGATTCAATTACAAAAGTGTTAGTCATTAATATATGTATTATTATATTCCTTAATCTTTTAGATCACAGATTCCTCTAGCCACACTCTATACTCCAAGGAAGATGCATCAAAAGGAAAGTTTGCATTCACCACAGAGGACTATGACATGTTTGAGGTGTGCTTTGAAAGCAAGTCACCCTTGGGTAAGTGTGTGTACTTCCAGAACCAGTTAGCTGCCTAGTCTAATACAAAAGCCACTCATTATTTTTCTTTTAGCAAGAGACATATGCTATACCTGTTACAGTCACATACACACACAGGATTAGTTTGAACAAAGAACAAATGTTAGTGGCAGTTTTTTTTTGACATTTGCACTGTCATTTTTTAAGGAAATTTAAAAATACATTTCATTCTCATTAAGTTTTGATGTTAAATGGACAAAGAAAAATAATAAATGGTGAATAATAGTGAAATGTTTTGTTTAGCATATAAATGAAGGATTTGCTTTTCTGTAGATAGCCTAGTTTTATGTAGCATAATGACTAGAATATATATTTTTCTATTTATGTTAGTTGACTATGGAGCTAAAAATGCCTTCTCTTCTTAATCAGGAACTGGAAGAGTACCTGACCAGTTGGTCAATCTGGACATGAAGCATGGTGTGGAGGCCAAAAACTATGAGGAGGTAAATGTCGGTGTCTTGACTTTCTGTAGGATGAAGCAGATGGTGAAATACTAAGTCGGTCTCTAGCTTAGAGACTGTATCCATAGATGTCAGAGGCTGGGCTTGCAACAGGAGTTTGAATACATATATTTACTATCAGTTGCCAGTATGCATGAGTCTGGAATTGTTAGAGGGCATCCAGATGTCCTTAATAAGGATTAAACTTTTATCAAAAGATCTTAAAAACAAAATGAATGTAGATTAGAGATTGAAAAGTCTTTGCCCTGTAGCCATTGCGTAAATTGCAAAGCAATCCATGACTTCAACAGGTCAATAAGTTAAGGCCTGTGGGCTGAGAATTACTTCCCCTTTCCGCACGTGAATATGACGTCCTTGTGCTGAGTGCATTTGTAGCGGGATGTTCATGGAGAGCTTCACCTGCCTCAACTGGCATGTGCTGAAACAGCATGTTTTCATCTATGCAATAGGTGCACTACTTATTTTCTGTGGAAGACGCTGCCCTGCTTGCTTTTCCAACTATCCCTGCCCTACCCACTGCTGATTAGCTGGATCCGGTGTGTTCAGTCTGTCAGATGTTGGAAGATACCAATTGCCTCACAAACTCCATCCTTTTCTGAGATGGTATCTTCCAGCGTCTCATTGACTGAAAACATCAGATCCAGGTAATCAGCAGTGGGTGGGGCAGGGATAGTTGGAAAACAAGCAGGGCAACAGCTCTTGAGGAACGTGGGTTTTCCCCTGTCCTACATAGATGGGTGTGTTTATTGAACAAATTTGCACACTGTTCAGTGGATGGTGTGATTATATGTTGGGAAGAGACGCTCTGTTGCACAATGTCTGAGAATGTGTACTTGGCTGATTCAAGCTGTAGTATCCAGGTTTTTTTTTTTTTTATTCTCATTGTTTTTGATGCCAATTGTATCCTGTAAATATTCTGATTTTACAAGGCAAGTTCCTAATGGGCAAAATATCCCTCCCTGGTGCTGCTGCACAAATTTATGGCTATAGTTTATTGGTTTGGGCCAGACCAAAGAGAGAGACAGTGATTCTATTGTTGTCTAGTTTTTGTCCATTTCAGATTTGCTGACTCAGCATGGCACAAAGCAAATTCACTTTTGTGTGTGATAGCAGTTTATGCTAAAAGAGCACACACACAAACTGTTTCCATGAGCATTACTAATTGAGACTATTAGATGTCCATTATAAATAAGATAATGGAATAAGAATGCCACATAAATTGAAGAGGAGAAAATGTCAACACCAGTGTTAGAAAAAAATGAGCATAATCAGAAGAAAAGAACCAGATCTCATAAATATCTATACTTTAGCTCTGAAGTTTGTACGCTTCACACATTTACATTACCCAAGTCTGTGGGCTGGTCCAATTTGTATTGTCACCACAAACCAACCATTCCAAAGTGTGTTAAAAGATAAGCAGCTGTTTGATTCACATAAGATTTGAAATGGCCTTGGTCTCGCCAACCTAAAATCAACAGTTTGTTTAAACACAGGTGGTGTGTACGCAGCCTAAGAGTGACACCCAATGGACAAAGTATATAATGACACTGCTCATATAGTAGTAGTACTAGAGCATACCCTGATGTTGACTTTTCAGGCATCACTTTTCAGTGGTTTTAGTAGACTCTGTTTCATCCCACCAGATTGCCAAGGTGGAGAAGCTGAAGCCTCTTGAGGTCGAGCTGAGGCGACTGGAGGACCTGTCCGAGTCCATCGTCAATGACTTTGCCTACATGAAGAAGAGAGAGGAGGAGATGCGGGACACCAATGGTAAGCCTGCAACTAGATTAGCTCCTATGCTGCATAAAAATAGAAGTAAACACAGGGAATGGACAATTAATTGGGCCAGAATGGCTAAATTTGCCACTCAGTGTATGAATTTATGGATTTCTTAGGATGCCTTAGAAGAGTAACATTTTGTTTTTGTTTTTTATTACTTTGCTATATGCATACACTGTAAATTATTGGTCATTGATCAATAACATGACTTCTTTTTTTTTTCACCACTTTTCAGAGTCCACCAATACACGTGTGCTGTACTTCAGCATATTCTCCATGTGCTGTCTGATTGGGCTGGCTACATGGCAGGTCTTCTACTTGCGGCGCTTCTTCAAGGCAAAGAAGCTGATTGAGTAGATGGCGCCCATAGCGCCTTACCTCAGGGGAAGGTGCCTGCCGGTCAGCCAACACATCCCAACATCCACCCTCCTTGGACTATCTTCAGCAAACAACAGCAAGTGGGGTTGAGGGGCTCAAATTGTAGTTTTCACGGCAGTGATAAAAAGAGTACCTGGTTGTCTTCTGAAAAAAACAAAAAAGATTCACCTACTTATTTAGTGATTTAAAACATGAAAAACACTGTAGGGAGAAATGCACCAAGACATTGGAGGTGGAGGTTCCAGCATTAGTGAGATATGTCCATCTCCATGATTCCTCACATTTCTGTCTGCACTGTTTTGAATGTTGCAGCTCACTGAATAAGAGCTTCATTCAGTTGAACAGTGATAATTGTTTTGAGCTCAGTTTTGAATGGATGTGCCACGAGCAAACGTCTTTTGTTCTTCTGTTGATGTACACATTCTTTACCATGCCAAGCAAACTAGATCCTTTGTGTCCTTTTATCAAGTGAAGGCTATTTGGAAAACTAGGTTGTTACGTTGACAACCACTGAACTTCTGTGTTATGTCACTAAATTTGCATACATGTTTGGTAGCTAAAATTGACAGTGTCTTTAGTTTTTCATATTGTAAATGTTACTTAGTTGCTTCTACAGATTTATTTTTTGCGGGGATGGGTTGGTGAGTTGTCAGAGTAATATTCTCTCTAATTATATATTAGGTCATCTCTGTTAGCTCTTCCACATTTTGTTTTTGGAGCATCTGAATATTGTCAACAGAAGCCCAAAACCAAAAATATTGTTATTGGGAAGGAATTTGCAGCATCTCGTGCATATGGAAATTTACCACCTAATTTCATAGTTTACACTGGTACAAGTTTGTTGTCGCAGTGATAGAGGTTTTGATGGAAAATGTAGATTATCCAAACTGTTTCTAAAATAATTTTAATTGTATGCCTCTTTGCTATACACACTGGTAATTTTTGGTTTAATTTCCAAACTATCACTTCCCAATTACAGTACTTACAGGTCCATCCAGTGTTTTCTGTAGACATAACTGAGGCTTGGGTCACATGAGAATATGGTGAGTTGCAAATAATCTGATTGATTTAGACAGGGAGTCATTGATCCTGGGTGCATTTTTAACAATGGACAAATGCGCATTGTGCGCAATCAGCAATTTTTATGTTGACAAATTTTGTAAATTTGTGTTGGGCTTTTATTCAATAAAATATTGGATGGATTTACATTAATTATGGTGTAGTCTGTTTTTCCTTATTTGTGAGGAAACATGGGCTGTTACATCTATATGGTGAATGCCTAACTTTGGAGAAAATGGAACTATTACATTATTACATTACTGCAGCTGGTGATGTGGAAATTCAGAATATTTCCACATTTGAAAAATGTTTACATGAATCAAAACATAGATTGCGCTGGTCACAGTTGTACCCAGTGAAAATGACATTTTCAAACTACAAATGTACTTTAATGGCATTAAGTATGATTTCTTTTTCTGGGGGGGGTGATCACATGACTACATGTTTACATTCTAGGGGAAATATCACAGGTAAGGATATTAATGTGATTTGGAAGCTATGAGACTGTCTCTTACTATATTCATAATACAGACAGTACAATAGAGTGAACTGTTGCCAGGGATTTACAATATAAGATAGTCAAAACTACATGATTTGATTGTCTTGTGCAGTGTAATCATAAGATATGGTATATTTCATTATAATAACGAAGTTCGGCTTGGAATTCAACCATTTTTCCTTGTGAATACAATATATTAAGAGCAAAATATTTGAATAAAAAATATGTTGTTAAACTTCTCCCTTTTTCAAAATAAAACTAACATGGACCATAAAACCTTTAATACAAACTGTTCGTGTCTTATAGGAACCTTCCTTCACCTTGTTAGTGATATTTTATTTTCCATTTTATTTTCTACTTTATTTATGCCAACACACCACAATGACGCAATTGATGCATCATGTCGTGACGCACTCACCCGGATGTACTTCAAACTGTTTCCGGGCCAAAAAAAACAAAAAACACTGGTGGTAGAAACACTGAGCTTCCTAGTTTTCACTCTGGTTGGGCGTCCTTCATATAACAACGATGCCGGGTCCAGACAAAGAAACAGATCTGACTGAGAGAATTGAAGCGTTTCTGTCCGACCTGAAGCGTGGAGGGAGCGGGACGGGACCGCTGCGGGGCTCGGCGGAGACAGCCCGGGAAACGACAGCTCTGCTGCGGCGAATCACAGCCCAGGCTCGGTGGAGCAGCGCAGGTGATTCACGCTGATCTGGTTATAAAGGTTACAGCCTCGCACTGTGTCTTGTTTCCACCAAATGAATTGTGTCTGTTTTAGGTGATCTGATGGAAATCATTCGTAAAGAAGGGAGGAGGATGACTGCAGCCCAGCCCTCAGAGACCACTGTTGGTAACATGATCAGACGGGTCCTGAAGATCATCAGAGAGGAATATGCCAGGTGACTAACAGCATAACAGTTGCTGATTGCAGGGCAAAGTCATTGGTTATAGCACATTACATTAATATTATATGTGGGATGTGCGTACACAGAGAAGTCCTGTGGGCTGTCACCATCATCAAGAAGTAAACAAAACTGTGTCCATTTATTTTTGGCCACATAGTTGTGCTCTTATTTTTCTTTATATGCTTTTTGGGGTTTATCTTTTGAGCATTTGTTTGCTCCCCATTAATATTCCATAGATGAATCTAAACAACTACATTAAATGTTGTAGCCTGATCATTTACATACAAAAGTCAATTTATATTTTTTCTTTAAATAATGTTTTAAAAATGAAAATAAATGTACTTTGGAACTGTAGCTTGTTTTTCCCTAAAGTGAATCCAATATTTATTCATTATTAATTTATTTCTTATTGGAAACATTATTATTGTACTGTGTAGTGTTTGTTTATGAGCTGTAGTCAGCTTGTCTCCTGAATTATATATAATTAAAATAATAATAATCAGAACAGTGGGCAGTAAGTTACATTTCACATTTCGTAAGTTAAGAATTGAATAGGGACTAAGTATTTAATGATGGAGTTATTTAAATAACAAAATAAAATATAATGCACTTTCTAAATTATACAGCGTCAATAAGAACAAATTTAGAGTTTCTGCAAACAGGGCTTACCTGTCTCCTGATCGTGTTTGCTCTGTGGTTTAATGCAGATCTCGAGGTAGCAGTGAAGAGGCAGACCAGCAGGAGTCTCTCCACAAGCTGCTGACTTCAGGAGGACTCAGCGAGGAGAACTTCAGACAGCATTTCACCGCCCTCAAAGCCAACGTCATCGAGGCCATCAATGAGTTGTTGACCGAGCTGGGTACATTTGTTTCCTGTTTATTCTACTTTTTAGGTCGGAAAGGTTTTGTGTTAGCTTACCTGACAATTTTATTTTTCAGAGGGTACAACTGACAACATTGCCATGCAGGCCCTAGAGCACATCCACTCTAATGAGGTCATCATGACTATTGGGCGCTCTCGCACCGTCGAAGCCTTCCTGAAAGACGCCGCACGCAAACGCAAGTTCCACGTGATCGTGGCAGAGTGCGCGCCCTTCTGCCAGGTATCTCAAACGCATCGAAGACACAAGAAGTTTCAAATGATGTTCAAGATCATTTGGTATAAGTGAGATTAAAAAAAAAAAAAGTTATAATTCTTATTTGTACATTATTCACCAGGGACATGAAATGGCGACCAGTCTTTCAAAAGCTGAAATTGAAACGACTGTGATTGCAGACGCTGCCATATTTGCAGTGATGTCTCGGGTTAATAAGGTATTTAACACCTCAGAGAAACTTTGAAACGGTCACGTCAGAGCATGAGGGTTAACCTGGGTAGCGATTCTTTTTTTTTTTTTTTTCTTTCAGGTGATCATTGGTACTCAGACAGTTCTAGCTAATGGAGGACTGAGGGCTGTCATTGGGACACACACTCTAGCCCTGGCAGCCAAGCACCACTCGACACCTCTGATTGTATGTGCTCCCATGTTCAAGCTCTCGCCTCAGGTAAGAAGACACCACAGTCTGTGAGACTGCTTTTTATTTCTCGTGTCTGCTGACAACAGAGGATGATGAAACTGTCCTGTGTTCTCAGTTCCCAAATGAAGAGGACACCTTCCATAAGTTTGTCTCCCCACATGAGGTGCTTCCTTTCACTGAAGGTAACTTATATTCCTGACAAAAAGCTTGTCAGCATCAGCGTTAAAACCCTAATACCCCCAAGGTTCAGTTTATTCATGGTTTACTTTTGTATTTCAGGTGAAATTCTCTCAAAGGTGAATGTACACTGTCCAGTGTTTGACTATGTCCCACCTGAACTGATCACACTGTTTATTTCTAACATTGGAGGACACGCACCGTCGTACATCTACCGACTGATGAGCGAACTTTACCACCCAGAAGACCATGAGCTCTAATTATAAGTAATAAACTAAATCAACTGATCATTGTGATATTGTTTGCGTCTGAGTTGATGAAACATGCTGTATGTGGTGTATGGAAACTTTTCAAGCTCGGACCAAACTTGAATTTACATTCTGCACTATATGATTTTGTGTCACCCTTATTGAGATATAGGCTATGTGTATTTAATCCAAATCAGAGAGTAAATTGAAACTGTGAAAAACAGCTATCAGTTTATTCTGTATAAATCTTACTCTTAGCCTCCACCTGCAGGACGAGATGAGAAGAGGTGAGTGTGGTTGATGCAGTTGCAGCTGTCCTCCAGCAGGACGCGCTGTAGGCCGAGCTGTTTGTGTTGCTGTGGCTGTTCGTGGTGGACAAAAGAGACAAAGTATCGGGGCTGAAGCGGTCGTGTGATGTGAAGATATATGTGTGACAGCGCTTTGTTGTGGAAAAAGACCGGGTCTCGCTGTATTACTCAGGCTGCACTACAGCGTCTATTCACGGGCGCGATCCCACTACTGAGCGGCACGGGGGCTTTGACCTGCTCCGTTTCCGACCTGGGCCGGTGCACCCCTCCTTAGGCGACCTGGTGGTCCCGGGCTCCCCCAGGAGCACCATATCGATACCGAACTTAGTGCGGACACCCGATCGGCATAGTCCGCTGCAGCTCAGAGCTCCTGAGCTCAAACGATCCGCCAGCCTTAGCCTCCCAGTAGCTTGGATTACAGGCGCGCGCCACCGCACCCGGCGAGGAAGTTACGAGCTCATTGGGCTTTAGTCTCTGACTAATGTGACGCCATCACGCAGCACGTTGTACTACTGACTCATTGATACGATTTACAAAACGTGTTTTTATCTGCTCAGATTTATTACAGAAAAACACGAGTCTATACCATAAACTTTTTAACTTATAACGCAACACTGAAGTTTCTAAAATCCCTAAATTCTCTGAAACAGATGAAGAACATGACTCAGTGTCCGTATAGTGACAGCATGTAATGGCGAAATCCTACCACAAGGTGACTCCCCTGCCTGTTTTATGTGTTTAGGTATTACAAACAGCCAGAGAGTTTTGTTGTCACATGTGAAGGCTTGGTCTAACAGAGAGAGAGAGAGCATTGTTCTCCGACCTACATCTCCTGACCTGGAACTGCAGGAAACAAAAAAAGCTCAGGGTGAAAAGGCCACAGTGACATGTTTCCACTGTCCCACACTGACCGGTCAGACTGTGGCATCATCCAACTGTCAAACTACATTTTCTGATCTCTGGCTCTCCTGAAAAACAAAAAGTTTCTACAAAGAAAGATCCAGACCTAGACCTGGGGTCAACAACGTAACCTATCTTGGCTCATTTTCCATTGGAACATCTTAATGCTTCACCTAACTGGTGTTTAAAAAGTGTTGCTGTGGCCGACCAAGATTATTGGTTAAACATTCAGAGGACGGTTTTGGTTCCAAAGTCCATTTCTGCCCAGAAGACAATAGTAAAAGACTACAGTACCCAGAGACATCATCTCATATTCCCTCACTCATGTTCCTGTGTTTACACTAAAGACTCATTATACTGTATGATCTGAGTCAATACACTGAAGAAAATACATTTCTTATTTACAAAGGAGCAACAACTGGTTTTATCTCACTCCTTCAGCTAAACAAGCTCAGGTTCAGTATGTAAAAAAGGCTTCAAATTAAGACTTCTGGGTATATTCCTAGTGTGATAATAATAATGTCTGGGAGATAACTAGCATCAACAGTGTAGAAGGACATTGCCCTTGAGGAACTTTTTGTTAGAGCTGCGATGCTCTGATCTTAGGAAAACATGCTAAATAGAATTTTGAAGAAATGGCAAGAAAAGGGACTAATTTAAAGTCATTTCTGTGGATGAGTCACTGTAACAGTGCAACAGATAAGAAGTCTAGTTTAAGTGAGTAAGTAGCAACCAGGCAGACTCTACATATGAAAGAACCATGTTTGCCCAGAGAAACAAGTCTGTCCTTCACGCCTGTGAGGAAAACAAGTCAGTTACATTTGGTAATCATTGTTCAAAGTACTTAAATATGTACTAGTAATACTAATATTGATGCGGTAAATACAAACTCTGAGAGGAGAGTATAGGAAAATCTGCTGCAGAGAAAACACATGGCTTCTGAAATGAATGTCTCAGTCTAAATCTTCTCAGGCATGATGAATGTACACGGCACCATTTAAGAAATGTTATTAGTCTGTACTTTTCTCATGACAATAGCTTCATCATAAAATTTCTTACATTTCCAACCTTTTCTCTTTTAGACCCTGTCAGTCCCTACCTTGTCCAGCAGGGGTCCTCGGTCAGTTTCCACCAGTGACCTGATCATCACCTGACAACACACCTGCTGCTCGTTTCACCTGATCACTCCTTATCCTGTCAGTGAATCTCAGTGCTCCAGTCACCTGGTCCTGCCTGGTGTTTGCAAAGTTTATTGCTTCATAGGTAAGGTAGGTAACCACCTTCAGATCTTACACCAAGACACAGTTACATTGTTTTCTGTGACCAGTAGGCTCATCAGTATCTCAAACACATCGAGTGGCATCATTGCATTTTCAGGTGTGTCTTGGTGAGGTCCCGCTTGTCAGTCCTCTGTGCTCATGAGTCCGTATTAGTGTGTATAGGAGAGGAGGAGGAGGAGGGAGCAGATAAATCTCATTCTCTTTTTCATCACACTGACTTCATTCTTCACAGCCCTTTTGATGAGACAGGGGAGCAAACCTGGGTGGAGCCTGGAGATTAATGGCTGACAGAAGTGTGCAGGCCATTTGGTCTGCTAATGAACAGTCACTGCAATCACAGAGAGGAGTACAGTATGTAGAGAGCTCATCGATCCACTGACATCCATAGGGACGTGTGTGTTTGAGTCTGACCCTGTCACATCAAAGGACAACAAGATTCATCCTTATTTTCTAATCAGATCCCATGTTGGCATATACTGTGTTGGATATCTGACTTCGGATATGTTATTGTGCCATGGATCAAGTTTCATATGCACTGTGTCAGAGTAGAACTGTAACACTGCTGAGTAGCAATCACTAGAATTTGTGAGGTTTCATGGTAAATGCTAACACAGTTATTCCTGCACCATGTGAATTAGTGCATCAGCTACCAATCACCAACATACACACTGTCATTACTCCTCTTGGCCCTCTGGGTATTGACGTGTTGCCGGCAGCCCCAGCTGTTGATGCAGCGCTCCAAACTGTGGCATGTTGTCGTGAGTGTGCTGGTGTCTCATGGGAGAACAGAGATGAGTGCTGTAATTAGCGGGGGAAGAGGCCGGCGGCAAGCTGAACGTTCCTCTGGGGCCCCTGGGGTCCTCAGGGGACGTCAAGACGCGTGGCTAACCTGTGTGTCACTAACCTGTGGCTCTGAGCGCAAAGTCAAATTCTCATATTTAACAAGCACGGTTTCACCTATAAATGTTTGGAGACTTGGTAGAGGTGAACATGGATATATCTTGAATTCCACATCC
Organism: Mastacembelus armatus; assembly: GCF_900324485.2. Classification (NCBI taxonomy): domain Eukaryota; kingdom Metazoa; phylum Chordata; class Actinopteri; order Synbranchiformes; family Mastacembelidae; genus Mastacembelus; species Mastacembelus armatus. The sequence goes on from NC_046656.1 coordinate 13,045,951, forward strand.
ATTATCAGAACAGGGATAATATTAATAACACAATAATAAATTAGTTCATATTGGTTATTATTCAAAAATTAGGGCAAACCCTTAAATTAAAACATCTTTAGGGATGTCAAAGACACAAATGATTTTTCTCCCAAAGCAGATATGTCTTCGTGTCAAAATAATCTGACTAATAAATATAAATTAGTCACAAAATTTTCAAAAACCACGACTGGGCAGTTGTGGTTGGACCTTTCTCTTTATTTTGTGACATTTTATAGGCTTGATCAAACAAACAATAATTATTCTAAAATGAAAGATATCCACAGTTGAAGTAAACAAAAGTCAACAAATACTGTATGTGCTGTATTCATGCCTATTTATAATGCAGTCCTGGGTTTGTATTTTGTGTTGATGATCCTTTACTTTATCTCAGAGCTTGCTAAATATCTTGTTATCCTGACACTCTTAGCTGATATAATAATAAATTACTTTTGTGTGTGTGTGTGTGTGAGAGACTCTCCCTCCGTCTGGCTGTTTCTGCGTGCGCTGGTGTGTGCAGGTGTATGACGGCTTCTTGTGCTCCATCTGCGTCTGCTGCTGATGAGTAAAACCATGAAATAGATCCAGCTGGAGATGTGCAGAGGAGACTGGGGCCTCCTGGGAAATCATCCACACCTCCAGCAGCACCGTGTCCACTTCTGTAGCACCCCGGAGAGCTATCAATAAGTAGGTAATTGAATTTTAAGCACAAACACTGATGTCAAAGGAGTGTGTGTGCATGTGCGTGTGATGGGGGGGGTGTTTAGCTGTGAATGTGGTGAGGCTGAGGTGTCCAACCCTCGCGGGGGTTTGCACAGAAAGGATGAATGTTTAATCCATTAAATAACAATTACGGCCTGTAATGGTGCAGAGTGGCTGGTTGAGAGGCAACTGCTCACAAAGCATCCTCACACATGTCGATAGAGCATCTTCACCAGTGTTTATGCAGTTCAAATGAAGGTGATGTGACTCAAAATATGCACATTTATAGGTCCTCTACGTTTTGAGGCAAATATGGGGATTACTTGAGGATGTTTGTGCTTAACTGCTGGTTAAACCCTTATGGTGGATTATTTGTAAAGTCAGTATATGTGAGTTTGACTACTTTTAGGACCAGCTAAACAATCAGTATATATTATTTGTTGATTATTATTCTTGGCAGTGTGGACAGGGCTTTAAAACAGTTTTTATAATAGATTAGATTAATTTCACTTTGGTTTCCATGTGGACTTTTACAAATTATACAAAAGAGACTAAGTCCCACAGGTGCCAACAGACAAAAGAAGCCAAAATAGTGGTAACGCTAATACATAACCCAAAAGATTTTTCAGAAGAGTGTTAGTTTAACTCAGGCTCATTTTTTTGATCCAAAAACAACAATAGTAATTTTTCAGTTATTGAATTTGATTTTAAAGTCCTGATTCTTTTCTCTAAAGCTGTTTTCTCTTCAGATCCTATAATAAATTATTTTTATTTTATCTATATAGTAATTAATAAGTTCCTAGAAAGTATTTTGCAAAAAAATATCTAATGTACTAATTATAGGAAGGAATACAGATATTTAGATTATTTTAGTTTATTTATTTTTAGAGTTTATAGTTGAGAAAAACTGCAAAAATATGATTAAACAATTAACTGAATAAACCTTAGGTTAGGTCCTTAGGTGGAATTTGACTCATAACCTCAGTATTTATAATTTATTTATTTTACTAATTTATTTATTAGACCTCTAATCAATACTCCTAATGGAACTGTTGTTAATGCAAAGTAATGAGAGCAGATTGTTTGGTCAGCAACAAACCTTCGAACAAACATCTTAATAGATTTGCTTCATTCGACCATATTCACCATGAGTTAGTGTAAAATAGCCAGTTATGCCTCTTGTCTCATTTCCCCTTGTATCATATTTTTTTCTCTACCACTCATTTTAAATGAGGACCATACGTTTCAAGGAAAAATTAGATTTTTAGTTTGCGGATGTAAGTGGTTTCTCAGTATTGAAGCAACCTTGGAAAATGACTTAACATATTAAGTTACATTATTGAAGTTTACTGAATTGACTTTTGAGCTTGTTTGTGAACAATGTGTTTGGAGGTTAACCTGACTTAAATCTGATCACTATTTTTATTGAACAACTCACTTTTAAGAACAGCTTGTCAGAGTAAAACACAAAACTAACTATTGTCTTGAGAGTCAGATGTGAGCAGATGTTTGTAGAGATTACATTTCTGCTCTGACTGTAAATGAAATATGTGGTCTGCATGATAAAACAATTTCCTGTCGTCTGAGGAAGAAATAGCGGGGAAACAAAGTGTATAGATTAGGAAACTGAAATGTAAATTTAATCAAACTCAATGTCAAAGTTAAATATCAAGAATAACCTTTTTACATGAATGAAATATTAGAAGCTTTAGCGTTTTCTGAGGTTATAAGTAACCTTCACTTTCTGACTAATGTCACCAGGAGAAAAATTATTTCTGTAAATGACACTTATGTAGATGACTTAGTGAGAAATAAAACTGAAACAGGTGCTCATGCTGCTTAGTCTTAGCTTAGATGTATCGCCAAGTATAGTGACATTCATGCGTTCATATTATTTTTAAATCATCCAGAATGGCAGCATCCATAAGTGGAACGGTTTGTTGGTTTGGTGAAATAAGATCAGATCAGAATCAGATCAGAATCCTTTAAAGATCTAAATGTATACTGTAGCTACGTGCTGATGTGTGTGTGTGTGTGTGTGTGTGCGTGTGTGTGTGTGTGTGTGTGTGTATACACATCTTTCTATGGTTGTGTGGATACCATTCCCTTGGGGATATTTTGGGGTTGTGAGGACATTTTGGCTGGTCCTCACAACTTCAAATGGCTTTTTGAGAGTTAAGACTTGGCTTTAGGGTTAAGGGTAGAGTAAGTGTCCTCACAACTATGGTAAGACATGATTGTGCATGTGTGTATACAGTATAAATGTTAGTGTGGGGTAAGAGTAGAAAATGAGGTGGACCTCGTACCTCCTGCAGGTACTTATTTTGCACATAAAAGCCATCACACGACATAAAATATCTAAGTACGAGTGAGGGAAACAATCTGGAGCTGCTCACTGCGGCTCCATGCTCGCTCTCTGTGCAGGCAGCGATCGTTAAGTTGCACTCATGATCCAAAACAAGTTTGCTAGCTGTGGTTTTCTCATGTTGCTCACACAATGGCCTGTACATGGCAGCTGCCTGGTGGCATTGCTTAATTGGGCGAAGAGTTGATTCATTTGCACTAATTGACAGCTAATTAAAGGACTGAGGGCACATCGAATTGACATTCCTCTGAGCTGCGAGGCCTTGAACTGCAGGGGATGTTAAAGAGAGCAAATTATGAAATATTGAGTCTTCTGAGAACCACCTGCTATTAGAGGTGGCCCCAAACATATGGACCAGGGTGTGTGTGTGTGTGTGTGTTTAAACAGCCTCATCCAGCAGTGCTGAAATGCAGCCTGTAGAGCCCAGCAGTTTGTAGTTCAAGGTTTTCTTCTGGAAACATTGAGCTTACTGAACACTGAGGACTACAGGCATAGCATCATTAAGTCTTGCATCATTCATTCAGTAGGTTATTTACCCAAAGTGATTTCACACTGATATCAGTGAATAATCCCAGACTGTAAGATTGTTTTCTTGGCATACATGAAGCCACATTGTCATTTTTGATGCAGCTGACATCACTGTCGTGAAGCATGGCTGCTCCAGCGTCTCTGTGTTCAACATGTTGGCAGCTGCCCAGGTTTGGGATGCTGTCACATGATGTTAGCACAAGTTATCTGGAGTTTTGGGGGCTGAACTGTAAAGGTCCCGAGTGAGTCAACTTAAATTTCTGCGTTTCCTCAGGATGAGCACCATGCTCTCTGCAGGACACTAGCAATAGGCCGTCTTCGTGTCTTCTGGTGCTGCCCATGTGAATCAAAAGGAGACAATTAGGGGCTTATTAGGGTCTTGGGGAGACGTACTTCACGGGGCGTCCCAGCTCTGATCCACTGCCATGGCTTGAAACAGTCAGGGGCATTGTCTCACCTAATTACACAGAAAGCAGGGGCCCCTTTTTGTGTTGCCACGGCCATGCCTGTCTGATTCCCTTCTCCTGCTTAAGTGCGAGTCCCTGTCCACTGTGGAAATGTGCTAATTAGACTAGAAATGGGCCCATGTTATTATGTCAATTCTTGTTCTCGGCAGCCTCAATGAAAAATATTATTTTATCAAGTAACTTTTGGTGTTTGAAGGCCTTTAGCTCATGTTTCCTGAAGTATTTAGCCAATATCACATCTGCTGATGCAACACGGGAATGTGGCACACTCGCTGAGTTACAGTCCCTGACAAACCTCAGAGCATAAATAGATGCACTCATACAGAAATGGAGACTATGGAATGTCAATAGCATGAAGTTATTGCCCTAATTAATTCTTTGTGTCCCCAGAGCTAACAGTTGAATCACCAGTGGCACATTGTGAGGGTTGTGAGAGGCTTTTGTGTCTTCACCTTAATAGGATGTTTTGATCAACGGCTGTTTGGTGACCCAGCTCCTTTTCTTAAACACAGAGCTCTGGGAAATGGCAATTAGCTAGATTTGAGGAGCCATTTTTGGAAATGCAGAGTTAGATCAGACAGACAGAGCTGAATATGACTGACCCAGGCTGATTTACTCCCAAATATTGTGTTAGCATTGAATCCCTGTAAAGACTGAATTTACTGTTTGAATTAGTTCAATAGAGAAAAGCTGTGAACAAATTTGGGTTAAGGATCATTTTATTCTTCTGTGGCTGATTTCAGACCTGTGAACCATGAATTAAGACCCTGCAGCCTTTTTTCTTTTTTTCTTCTCCCATAAAGTGGAGAAAACTTGGTTTCAGGTTGCAGCCTAATCCTGGTGGAAGGTGTGATTGGATTGGTTCAAGTCATCTGCATGTCTGCGCTGTGTGTGTGCTGTAGAGGCCTCATTATCATAGCTGCTGGTATGTCATCGATCAGCTCTAATGAAATGTCTCTAATAGCTTCTCATGAGATGCTGGTAATAAGTCGATTTACTCTCTCTCTCTCTCTCTCTCTCTCTCTCTCTCTCTCTCTCTCTCTCTCTCTCTCTCTCTATATATATATATATATATATATATATATATATATATATATATATATATATATATAAATAATCTGTTTTTTTGTAACATCCGGACCATTTCATCTTTTTTAACATTATTTTGCTCTGACTTATAGATAAAAAAGTTTATTGTGATTATCTTCTTTTGGATTTTTCATTTTTTCATATAGTTTTGAAGTGAATTTTATTGTATGGCCTTTTTTTAATTTTACTTCAGACCTGTCACTTTCCCTGCAGGGAATTGATGCGCAGTGTGTTACTCAAAACATCCTCACGAACAGAAACAGCAGCGAGCGCAACAACTGAGTTGACCGGGTTGATGCCTCGTCCCCTGATCGTATCTCAGATTATAGCACTAAATCTGCTGCGGGTTTGACCGTCACTGACAGCCTGACGCGCGGGGTGAACAGCCCCACAGGAGCCACCTGTGTATTTATTTATTTATTTATTCATCACCACATGTCCCATTGATAAGACTGTGCCCCAGCTTCCTCCGTGCGCGTCCACTCATCTCCATAAACTCTCCTCTGCGGAATTATCTGTCCAGATGTCCAAAAGTGTGCCGCAAATTATCTCCGAACGATTGAAACTGCGCAATAATTGCAAAATAGCTGATTAGAGGAGATTAGGTTTGTGGAGACAGGCAGAAAATTTGTGTTTTTACTTCATTTTACTGCTGAGTGGGTTTGGATTTCAGCCACTCGGTTAAATGAGTGTAGCGAGAAGCTGCAGAGGATTGCCCTTGAAATGTCTTTGCTCCACTTTCCAACATTTCTGTGACAACGGTTGTGTGTTTGATATCAGATCTAAAAGCCAAAAAAACTAAAAAACAAATAAATAAACCTCAGGAACTACATAAATCTGTTGCTGTGTTGTGCGCTGGCATTTGCTCCACTGTCTCATATTTAATTGCCACCCTGGTGTGCCCCAAATACCCTGAACTGGGGCATTGTATTCTTTATCGTGTGACCCGTCAAAGAATAATAATAAAAAGCCTAATAATCTACCAACAGATGCGCAGACTGCAGCCAACAACAAAACGTTTTATGCGCAAACCTAATTAGAATATGCAAATGACAGTGTTTGTTATAAGGGACGTTGTGCATACAGGTTTTGTGGATGTTGCCTTTATAACAAGACGATGAATTAATTATTATTATGATTAAACTGAAATTAATTTCTTTGATTTGACCAGTGAAACTTCACGTTTAACATGATGGTGTGGCCTGTTAATGAAATCAAAACTAAAACAGGCCTGTTCTTTTATTAGAAACCTTTTTAACATTATTGATAAAATAGCTTTTTTTTACCATTGTACATTTGTACCATGTACAAGTGACTGAATCATTAAATACTTTTTTAATACTAAATGTCAGTGTGTCTTTGCGGACAGTGATTGAATCAGTTTGACGAGCCGGTGAATCCCAGATCAGATGATCACAAACATGAGAAAAAAAAAAAAAACAGTGAAACTAAGATAATTTTTCACTTGATTTTTTTTTTTTTTTTTTAAACTAGCCTACTTCTATAAGCCATAGTTTAAAAAAGTCTTCCCTCTTAAACCTAATCAGGAAGTAGCCAAAAGCTCTTATTTTACCAGTTTTTATTATGTTATAAATAATATGAATTGAATATGAATATGAAATTCGTATGAATTGATATCAGCCCCGAAAGGCTTTTTCTGTGAAAAACGGATGTATGTTTTTCTGAAAATGGGTCTGGTTGATGTCACTTTTTATTTATGTCGAAGAATTTTAAAAATTCCTTCACCAAAGACAAATGTAGTTTGTGTTTCTCGTTTTTCTCCAATGATAAACAGTATTTTCTACTGTAAGGATGCTTGTCGAGGCGGATGGAAACTTGTGTGTGCGCTCTCTCCTCTTGTGATTGGTTGACGCCTGTTGCCTGTTGGATAAAAAGCACAGCAGAGAAGAGCTGGAGGATAAAGGCGACAAAGACGCGCTCTGCTCGTTGCGCCAGGGGCTGTGGGTTATTTTGGAGGGAGTGGGAAAACAAAAAGTGAAATCCCATCGCCATGACAGGGAAAGAGGGAGCTGTGCTTTCAGACACTGAGAATAAACAGAAGGCAGCTTCACAAACCAGCGTAAACCACGTAGGACCCCAGCAGCCGCCCCCAGTGTGGAAAATGCCCCCAACTGTGCATCGGCGCACCGGTTTTGGGATCCAGGAGCTACTCGGCCTCAACAAGGAGCCGCCAGCGGCACCGAGGCGACCGCTGGAGGCTCTGCCGCACAGGGCACACGTCCTGCCTGCCAGGTCGGTCCTCGGGCACGGTAGTCTCGGGGTCGGCATGGGTTTGCTGGGACCAGAGGGAATACATTCGTTTTATAGTCAACCTGCTTTCCTGGAGGTGCTGTCAGAGGCGCAAAATGTGCACCTGCAACCGCTGCACAGAGCAGCGCACATGGAGGCGCAGATGGAGGCACAGCAGTCTGCCAGCTCTGGTGAGTACAGGCCCGGAGCTGTACAGCATCTACTGTCCCACGTTTTTAGCTGCTGCTTTTATTCTTAGCGAGGGAAGAACCAAATTAAGTTTGAATATAATGGCCTGTACATATGTGAGGCATATGTAGGCCTCATCTTTTCTCCAAACATTTAGATAGCTTTTACGAATGTTCATAAGTTTAAAAATATTTATTTAAATTTACTTTTGTCTGTGTTTTTTTATTATTATAGGCTTTTTTCATTTCAATCTAAATCAGTGCTTAAGATTCGATATCAGAAATAACCTTTTTACATAAAGACCCACATGACTATTAACATTTCATTTATTACCATTATTATTATTATTATTATTATTATTAATTGTCCTCATATTTTAAGCTGTTGACTTGTTTCCTCACAGATTCGGATGACATGAGCCTCTCCTCCAGTGATCAAAAATTCTCAAAATCTTCAGTCAGTCAGAGCAAGAAAAGAAAGAAAAGACGACACAGGTAAAAAAAAAAAAAAAAAAAAAAAAAAAGACTAGACAAAATTATTGAAAGTGTTCAGAATTATAAATAATTTCTATAGACTTTAAAGAATAAATGGCCTTTTCATTTGCTGTCATCAGTATGATGGAAAATATACAATTTCATTCCTATCTATCAAAAATATTTCTTTTGCATGCCCACTTCTAAAAGATTTTGATTCACTGAAAATAAAATTCTCATTATATAAGAGCAGTATTGTAAGGGCTTAGTGTCACATTGAATGCACTTATATATTGTCATTGTCATGCTAAATTAGACAAATAAAGTATACTTTCATTATAATGTCATTATTGTATAAAAGGTCAGGTCAAGGTAGTTTTACCAAGGAATTCAAATATATATATATATATATATATATATTCATTTTAAAGTAAAATAAATTGGTAAATAAATATAACTGATCACACTAAACTGATGTCCTTTTTAAATGGTTATAAAGGATAAAGGTAGTTTTTTGGGGTTTTTTTTCCAAATGTGTTTTTCTTTTGTCTGCAGAACCATTTTCACTTCTTATCAGTTGGAGGAGCTGGAGAAAGCTTTTAATGAAGCTCACTATCCAGATGTATACGCCCGGGAAATGCTCTCTATGAAGACAGAGCTACCAGAGGACAGAATACAGGTGTGTGTGTGTGTGTGTGTTTGAGTGTTTTATAATATTTGTGCAGGAGGCAGAAATGTAGGATATCCACTTGCTGCTAATTTCTTATATTTCGAACTTTGATGATGCTTTGACAAATAGAGGAAGTAGGAAAAAAATCATCTTAGAGCTTTTTTTGCCATAGACGTCCTCAGCATTAATGCAGAGCTAAAATGATGTGTGGGTATAGTGCAGTCTAGGTTATACAAAGTGATGAAGAAAGATTTGTCAAACATAAAAAAGGAAAAATTCAGGCAGACAGGTAGAGCCACCAGTCATCTGATCCATCATCATCCTCACAATTCCTCCTGCTTCCTCACAACAACCTCCCATTGTAATTAGGTAAACTGAGAAGAACCTACCACCTCTCTCCCCTCAGCCCTGAAATCAAATGATAACTACATAGAAATTAATTAGCAGAGGTCAGCGGCTGAGCAGGGGGCTCCGCCCGACTGCTACGAGCATTTTAATTTCCCGTGATATTTGAGTGGCTGTCTCCCATCGACCAGGCCTGGAAATTAACTTATTTTTCAATCAGCCTCTTCGCCCCCAGGGTCACCTCTCGCAGGAAGCACTTCTTCACACACACACACACACACACGCACACATGCTTCACAGTGTTGCTGTCAAAAAGCATGATTGCTTATCTGAGGCTCATCTTTTTATGAGATGGAGGTTATCATCAGATCTACCTGAATAGCTTTCCAGGCTCAGCTTTGATCGTTTTTAATTCCAATTCTGCAGAATGCCCAGACATACTCCCCCACACACACACACACACACAGACACACCCACACACACACACACACACACACACACACACACACACACACACACTCGCTCTCTCCACACCTCTCCCGACATCTTATCCTCAGCCATTTTAGGATTCTCATTTTTTCCTGGTTTCCTCATCCATATTCACAAGCTGGCTGGGGCTATTACAGGGTCTGGTTTGGTGGAGATCAATTGAGGCACTTGAGGAGCCAGAAGAAGAATAATGCACAGGCAGACCTGCACATCCACATAAACAAATAAAAGACAGTCCAAAAAATAGTATTAAATAGTGAATTCCTAAACTCCTGCATTGAAACAATGTAGATTGTCTCAAAAAATTCCCCACCACAGAAGATTTAATGAAGCTTTAACTGATGATAAAATGAGAAGATAAACCTTCATGGTGGTTTTAACATTTCTTTAATATCCCCTAAAAATAATGCTACTGCTTATTTTTGTCATGGTTTTTTCCCCACAAGAAAATCTAAACATATTTATTTCTTCATCATTGGAAATCCAGTCTGAGTCTGCAACTGCTTTTATTTCAAAAGTTCAACCCCTGGACACCAGACGTCTCCTACTTTACTAAAAGTCTGTTTTAAGTGTTTGTGAATTGGAGGCTGCAGCTTTGTGTGAGTCACATACTGAACCGTGATTAGCTTCCAAACTAGCAGTGAAGCCACAAAGTCATGATGAGATTTTAACATAAGAAACAACAGCCTGCTGGCATCAAACTGCACAGTGAAGGTCAAACATCTAAAACAATACATGGGAGAAGAAGTGAAGGGGGATTTTATGTTATGTTTTGGTTACACTGGGACACTCTATAGATCATTATTTGCCCTGTATGCATTACTGTTATAAAACCTAATCCAGTCCTTATCTGACCTTCATCTCTCCAGGTGTGGTTTCAGAACCGCAGGGCCAAGTGGAGGAAAAGGGAAAAGTGTTGGGGCCGCAGCAGCGTGATGGCAGAGTACGGCCTGTACGGAGCCATGGTCCGTCACTCCATCCCACTGCCCGAGTCAATACTCAGGTCTGCCAAGGACGGCATCACAGATTCTTATGCCCCATGGTTACTAGGTGAGCAGAATTATAATCATTATATCTTGCAAGCAATGGTGTAAATAATAACATTAATGATGACTGAGTTTCATTTAGCTATTTCAGTGATGATGAGATTAGTTAGTTTGGTCAGAGCAGAAATGTCAGACAATGAGAGAGGCCGTACATCAACATCCATCACCAAGTCTTTAAAATATTGTTGGAAATATCTTGGAGTGTCTTGAACCTTTAACACCCTCATGAACATTGGCTCATCTTTCTAACAGAACAGTCAAAGTCATATATAAACTCATATTTTAGTTACAAGATGGCAATTTGTCTGACATTAATACTTGAACTAAAAAACTTCCAGTTGGAGTCATTTGATTGTGTTTGAGAACAGGGATTAAGATCTCTTCTATCAAGAGGAACCAGGAATTAAGCCCTGCTCATGTTAGGAGCCAATAAAAGTGTCAGCAGGTCGATAAAGGGTAGCAGTCGATATGGTGATAATCCTACTTCATCAGGGCAGATTAGACCAGATCTCCTCTCTCGCCTCATGTCAATTGATTAGTTTAAATCAATTAGGTGGATCTAATTGAATAAGAGGTGCTATCACTTATCTGTCTCATTCGTCTTCATTCTCTTTCACACTATATTTCAGCATCAAACACATTAGTACATAAACTTTTGAGACATTTTAGACATTGAATCTCTTAAATGCGCCAAAACCTTGAAAAGTTTTTAATTTTCACGCCCTAATTGAAAATACTCTCTCTTTCTTTAGGTATGCACAAGAAGTCCATCGAAACGTCGCACAGCTCTCCAGGCAAACCGAGCAATACAACCCCAACACCAGCACAGGAGCACAAAGTGGAGAAAGCGATGGAGGAAGAAAAGGAGAAATATAGAAAAGACAGTAACGCCCCAGTTTCTAAAGAGGAACTGAGGGAGAACAGTATTGCTGCACTGCGAGCAAAAGCGCAGGAGCACAGCGCTAAGATGCTCGGGACAGTTTCAGACAGACCAAGCAGACACGTAACGCAGAAAGAGGAAGCTGCAGAGCAGGAAACAGCAGAGGTGGACTAGTGTAAGCGAAAAACACTTCAGGAGACAGACTGATGATGAAATGCCTGCAGAGTGGAGTTTGCAAACATTTCACACAGGCAGAGGTCTTTTTTTTTTTTTTTCTTTTTTTCGCTGGCTGAGATGAACCTCAGTGGGCAGATCTGGGGAAAAATATTACAGCTCAACTTTATCCTGTATATCAAACCTGTGGTTCAAATTTCAGCCATGATTTAACACACAACTTTCTTCACTCAAGCTGACCTGTCAGCTAATTTGTGAAAAGGTAACTTGGCTCAATTCAACTTTGAACTGTCCAAGATTAGCTCTGCCTCTATGCTCTTAGAATATTTGTATGACTAACCAACTTCACCTTTTCCTGTCACCTTTTAAACAACCTGAAATGTTTCCCCAAGTGTTCTGACATGGAGCTGCATAGAGATACATTTACATCCATATAGGCAGCTTGCATTTAGCTTGGGCTTGAGCTCTCCTATCAGTGAGCATGTTGGGAATGACCCTGAACCTCTACCTGCTTAAGAGCTGACTGTGACCTCTGACCTCTCTCATGTGATAATGGATTTCATTTAGGTAGCTGAAAACCTCACACTTATGCCCCACTCTCTTCATTTCAGCGGTTCTAATAATTGTGATGTAAATATAAAAACAATGTCCAATAGTTAATACTGTACAATTATGTAAAGTTGACATCAACTGTGTTTGTAAAAAAATTAAAAAAAATGTAACTGTAGGCGAATTAAAAGTTGCTATTTAAAGTTCCATTTCAATGTGTTTTGCTTGTTGTTATTTCACTTGGGTGTTTGAGCTTTACTGTGCAGAACGATGTGTCTGCAGACATGAATACCACATGAAGGGAAAAGGTTTCCGTGCTCACTTTAAATCTCATCAGCATGATTTTGGAAAACCAGCCCTGGGCCCACCAGTTGTGATGTGGATTCCGGTATCCACATCACAACTGGTCTGTTTGTGCAAACATTTCTATCAGCAATTAATTTCTGCAGAATACCTTAAACACACTGTGATAATGATATGATGAGTGAAGGTGATAATGCGATAGTTTCCATCACTCTCTCTGTAGGTTTCTGTATGGACACGAAGTGAACTGCCTGAACCATCCTGTGCACACCTGTCCTGATCCAGGAGAATGATGGACCAGGGTTGGAGATCAAGGTCACCTGCAAGTCAGCAGGTTGGATTAGTGTTGATACTGACATGACTTACTCCCCAGGCAGTGTAGTTTATTGATATGTCTTTGTATGACATGCTGTGTCCATGTTGGCCTGTACTTGTGTTTTGTGGGCTAGACCAGATCAGACACAGTAACACATATTATAGGTGCACTAGTCATTAGTTTCACATTAGCCATGAATTAATCATTGGGTGGAATGTGAAAGGTGTCATTCATGATGACAAGTCTACAGATAAATGCATTTCCTGAAGGTATTACTTATGATGGGATAGGTCACTGAAGGGGTTAAAATAATTTTAAAAAATGCTTGTGCAAAATGGTATAAATCAGTCAGGGCATCAGAGGATCAAAGAGTGAAAAACATACCGCAGGCCAGAGCAGATGTTTGTTGCTATGAGAACAGAGAATCCGGTCACCATGACACCCAGGGATGTTGCTACAAAGGAGGTGAGAGCAGATAAATGAAACACTTGTTTGAGGAGCGTAACTGCAGAAAGTTTGTTTTTGTAAGATGAAGATTTAAAACTGGGATTTTTTTTTCCATGTTAAATGAATTTAAACATTTATGACTTGATGAAGCTGTTAGCACATATTGTGATGATTAAAATAAATCAACAAATCTTTGAGATTGGAAGTTCACTTGATGGTGCAGAAAACTCAGGTGATGGTCTGTTCTGTTTTCTTTAGCAGATGAAATTTGAACATCTAACTACAATCCCATAGCAACTTCTAAGGAAGATCTTGTGATGTGATTAAAAGCTCCAGAATAGCTACTGAATTAGCTTTGTGATAAAACTGCTCCTAGTACCAATAGTAATATGTAAAATATTAGTATATGTTGTTATATATTATAGTATATGTTAAAATATTTTTTTCTGCATCCTAAAATGTTAAGTTCCTTGTGTTGACTATTGTTCATCAGTGCATATTCAGCAAGAGATGATGAAAATAGCTTGTTACGCAAAGCATGTTTTTTTTTAACAAATAATCCATAAAATTCATTATGTCATGCAGCAAAAGCTGGAAGAAGATGTGAACAGTGAGGATGTCTTATTCCTGCTCTACAGAGTATATGGTGCACTGGACACATAGGGAACATCCAGCATGACCTGCAACTGCAAAATCCCATTTTAAACAAAAACTATGTTTTTATCATGCAGTGTATAGTTGCTGTGTGCCAGTGGATGGCCAAAGTATGATTCATAATCCAGGTTCTGACCATCTGTAGAGGAAAGCTCAGTCTGTTCACAGCAGATTATGGAGGAAATTCACAAAAAGGGTTCTGGGGTTTTAACATGGTGTATTTATTTAATGCACTGAATTCAAGGTGTGTTTGTAGTTAAATACAGAATAAATCAGTTATTTAGTTGTATAAAAGGATGCAAATACTATATTATTTAAATCTCCAAATAATTTTATTTCTATTTCCTCCAATCATCACGTCAACAGTAGACTGTCTATATACCATAACTGAGATGTGTTTGACTCTGTGGCAGGTACTGCAGCTGGCTGGATAACGGGGCACAGAGTGTCTACTGACCAAAAGGTGAACCACAGTCCTGTTGGAGACCATTCCCTGACCCAGGTATGAGGATCAGAAATATATGAATGTCACACTGCTTGATAAAATCATAAAAGACAACTGACATTACAAAAAAAGTCTAAAAACACTTAAACTGTAGACCCCCTTGATAAACAGTTTTTGTATTAGTTCTAATGATATGCTTACAACGGGATTTTATGATTATGTTAATATGAAATATAATGTACTATTCAAAGTGTTTTGGCACACATCCTCTATGAATTGTTGTCCTTTGCCAGCAGCTCTGTGTGTTAGTGGGCAGAGCTGAGCGTCTAACATTATCAACAGCTGAAGTTTGGATTTGTTTTTACTGCAGAATGCAGATATTATCCCCAAAGCTGTCAAAACAGCCACATAATAAAATGGATGGACTTAATTTTGTTTATGTCAGAACCACCACCAGATGAGTCTCTTCAGTTCTCAATTCTCAGTTCTCAGTTCCCAATGCAAAATATCAATTTGGTCGTTGCTTTGTTTTTTACACTGAGCACAGAAAAATCCAAATTAAATTGAAGTAAAAAATATTTTTAGTGCATTCTCTAGTGTGTAAACTTTAGTCAATGCAGCCAGCAAATGCATTATAGTGAGAGTATAATTACAGAAATTGTGACACACTTGACTTGAAACAAAAACTGTCCTTCACTCATATAATCTGCTGTCAATCCAACATAACCACTGTTTCTCTGCAAGAGTAGCTTATGATGATATGAAACATGTTTGAAATCAGCTGATTTTGCTAATAAAATCAATTTTGTTGAGGTCAGGATGCAACTGACACTGGGTTTCATCCAAATTAGTCTCTCCAAATGAGACTGAGTAATGACCAACTGGAGCAAAACTGTTAATTACTGTACAAATGGATAAAATCTATAATTAATTGCTGATAATTAAACATCAGAGCATCATGAGCATGAGAATTACAGACACAGATATGACCCAAATACCCTACTTCAGTAAAAAAAAGGATTATTTTGTTATGTTACTTCCTGGACCGGTGTTTCCAATTAGGACTAAGTGGCTTTATTCATAAATGCCATTTGGCTGATCTGGGAACAAGTAGCCAGTTTAAAATTCTGTTTTGATCCTCAGTTGGCATACAGCCTTCATGTTGGATCATACAGGACCAGAGACGAGGAGAGAAAGTGGAAAAGCTTAATAGCATCCAATTACAAATTGACTGAAAATATTTCATTTCCACATATTTATATTTGTACTTTCCTTTTTTAAGGAATAGTTTGTTTTGGACCTTTTTTGCAGTATTGGATGTAAAGATTGACATCTTTAATATGTGTATGCTAAATATGAAGCTACAGCATAGAGCTATAGTTAGCAGAGCTTAGTATCACAGCTGAAAACAAGGGGAAACAGTTAGCCTGGCTCTGTCCAAAGGTCAGTTAAAGCTATAGGATCCAGGCCATCTGTTTCCATTCACCTCTTTATGCTGTATCAAAACCTAATATATGTATTTGCCAAATATTAATCTGTTCCTCTGATATTTAAAACTATTGAAGCCTCACAGCTTTCATCAACTTTGGAAGAAACTCTTTTCTGAATAGTTTTTGATTTTTATTTTTTTGGGAGGGGGTTTAGTGCTGTCAATCCAGTTACAGTTGATTTAAACAGGATCCTAATTGCTAATGCTATTGTGGAATCATCTGTTGTGTCCTACTTTATACCGTGTCCCCTCTGCTGCTTCTGACACTGTTGCCACCGACACCACCAGGAGGATTTATCAGTCCCTGAGGTCCAGGCAAACCCTAATTGCATTTAATTTACTTAGTATGGCTGTAATTCTACAATCCACATTGTAGTAATGAGAAAGGCTTTTCACTTTTTTCCCACACTGCTCCAACATGTTCCCTTACTCGTGAAAGTGCCTTTAAAAATTAGAATAAGAGCAGGAACCAGCAGACCTGGGCTTGTGCCATAGATAAAGAAGGACAGTCAGGAAACATGAAAAAGGAAACACGATTGGTTTTGGTCTTTTTATAAGATTTGTTGACAGTAAGAAAAAACAGAAAAATACCAGCCTTATCTTTTGCTGAAAAGGGCACATACCTACAATATGCTTTGGTTTTTCTTTCCTGTGTTATCAAAGACAGGTGGCATCTGCATCACCCCAAGGTCATTAGACCCTGATACAGAGAACCTTTTTTGGCATAAAGCCAGAGCTCATCGACACTGAGGTATGATGCTTGAGTGTGT
The DNA here is from genome assembly GCF_900324485.2 of Mastacembelus armatus. NCBI lineage: Eukaryota > Metazoa > Chordata > Actinopteri > Synbranchiformes > Mastacembelidae > Mastacembelus > Mastacembelus armatus. The sequence continues at coordinate 13,062,609 of NC_046656.1, forward strand.
GTGTGTGTGCGTGCGCGTGCTTGCGTGAGTGTGTGTGTGCGTGTGCGTGCAAATGTTGGATGGCTGGGAACGGCCTGGTGGAGAGGGTCAGATTAGGATTATAAAATAGTCTCCAGCTGTGTCACTTTTGATACCCATCCTGCTCCCACCCATCAGTCCCTGTCCCTCTGTGCATGCCAAATTCCTTATTAAAAAATCTGTCATACTGTTCAGTGGTTTTTGCTTCTGAAATGCACAGATTGTACACACAGTTGGAGTGTTGTCTCTGAGCTGAATGCTCTTCCTCCCTCTCAACACAAATATTCAATTCATATGACACGAACTGTGCGTGTCTACAGTCAAATTCTAAAAACATTAATATACTTGTTAAAACGTCAATAAAACAATCTTACATTAGTCCTTGTTAGTAATTACATCAGTTATTTAACATTTATTTTTTCTTGTCTTCCACATTATACACTTTCATCTTCTTTTGAATATTCATCAGTGATTTGGGTTTCTTCATGGTAAAGTGTTGACCTCCAACAACACATCTGGAGCACCATGTATGGCTCGGCCAACACCACCAGAACCTCACTGAGACCTACTGTACAGTACAATCTGTTTCAGTAAAAAATGTCTCACGTTTATGGTGTTTCTCAGTTCCCATAATGTTTCACAGTCTATAAAATCCTTCTGTCTTTATACCTACAGGTCATTTCTTTAACTGGTGATAAGGCACTACAGTCTCTGGACTGGAGCTCAATGGACACTGTGGTCACAGGATTGGGACACACGAGATCCATGGTATAGTAGCGAGGTCAGTGATAAGGAAATTGCTTGTATTTAAACATTGCTTGTTACTGGCAAAGGCTAAAGTACAATACAGTAAATGAACACATGTATTGTATATTGATTTAAAAACACTGACATATTTAAGATGCTAATGTTTGTCTAGGAGACATTTAGCATGGAAGCCTTCATTTTCGACTGGCAAACCTTACGTTAGCTGCCCTATTGGAAATTATTCAAGATACTCACATAACATCAAAAGACAAGATTAGCAGGAGTTTTTTTTATAGTTTGTGAAGTTCAGGATGGATAAGAATTTGACACCATTGTTCTCCGAGTGTTTATGCTTTTGTGCTGCTAAAAAAAAAAAAAAAAAAAAAAAAAAAAAAGCGATGTTGAAGAAGCAGACCAGTCCAGGAAGCTCAGAGACTTGACAACTCAAAAGATTGTCAAAAGACACCTGTCCAGACTGCATCCAGGTAATTTAGCTGACTTAAAAACAGACATTTAAGACTGACATGTAATAAGCAACTTGGTAAATCTGACAATTTACTCAGTGTGCACCAAAGACATACTGTATTCCCACCCAAGTAAACGTAAGTAATAGTAACTGATGAATTCAGGAGTGTGTCCTCTACTCTTCAGCATGATGATATTTCCTGTGTTGGTGGTCACATAGTTTCTTCCATGTGGCTGAGGTTCCTGCTGTTTCCTTTCAACTTAGTTAACTCCCATCGGCCTCCTCCACACAGTTTCAGCTGGACATCGTGGTACTGTTAGAAACAGAAGGATATCAGTCAATGTCTTTTGTAGATTTAGACAGATTTGTGAACAGAGAAAAACAAAGAAACCAAGTAATCAAGGACCAAACAGCAGACAAGCAAGAAAAGCTTGAGCATTCTTCTGAGAAATGTAAAAAAAACAAACAAACATGCTTTTCCCATCACTTCCTCCTCCAATTTGAGCTCATTGAGCTCAGTGTGTTGATACTTTTGCTTTTATCTCATTTAAACCCAGAAGAAGAGCAGAAGCTATAATTTTAGTATCGTTTAGTGTTTTTAATAGTCTAAAAACTGTGATGGGTTGATTGGTGTTGGATGCCAAGATGTTCCATAAAACAATTTACAATAATAAGGTTCCTAAATATCTAAATAGCATTTTGATTTTGGGACATGTGCATGTGTTTGGTCTACCTTCTCCAGGCTGCTGCGATGTCCCAGACTGACCATAGTCATGCCGAGCTGTTTACAGGTTCTGTACAGCTGTGCCTCCGCCTCCTCGGCCAGAGCGCTAGTAGCCTCGTCCAACACTGCAAAAATTAAAAAAAGATACATAATAATTGAAGGCAGGACGTAAAAGTGCTTGTCACTTTCACTAAATGTCTGTATTGCTTAAGACGCTTTAATGAATATTTACCAGATTCCTAGAACCCACCTGCATATTTGGGCTGAAGATAAAAAAGTCGGGCAAAGGAAAGACGCTGCATTTCACCTGGAGACAGAACATCATACCTGCAGAGACAAAACATTGTCTGCATCACTCCACAGAACACTTAAATATATAAAATGTACTTTTCCTAAACTTGTCAAGAGAACTGGGGAAATAAGTTACAAACAAATTAAAAGATTCTTCTTATTCTTATTTATTACAATAAACACGACATTATGAAAAAGACGTTTTCCTGATATATAAAAAAAAAAATAGCTGAGATATTACAGATATTCTAATATTATTCTCAGTGACAACTGTACTGCACACTACTGTCTTACCAGTTCCAGTCCACCTTTTCATCCAGTCCCCCTGTCCGCTTCAGGAGACTGGACTGGAGTACAGATAAAAGTCCAATTCAGGATCAGTGTGTATGTTAAAATTCAAAACAATTTAATAAAAGATTCAAGATGAACAAACACTTTAGCAAAACAAACTGAATATTTCGTACTTAAGGATAAATAACTCACCACTCCAGCCAGTTCCAGGAATTGTACAATTCTGTCATCATCCACTGATCCTGAAAACATAAAGTCACTGACTCACATGAACACCACTTACATTTTTTTTTTTTTTTTTATTCACATGCTTTTTTATGATTGGGACTAACTGTGATTAAATCAGTCACTCAGTGATACCTGACACAGGGTAAATGTCCTTCAAAGGGTAGATCACCTGTTTGAGAAGAGAATTACATTAAATCCTCTTTTAGTCTGATCTTTCTTCATTTTAATAGATATTTTCCCTTCAAACACCTCAGCCATACATGTCTACTTTATCTAAGAACATAGAGGCTCTGAAGAAAAACTAATTCTGAAGGAAAACCCAAGACATACTTGTTCACGCAGAGTGCCATCAGTCAGGTATGGTTTCTGTGGCAGAAAAAGGGTTCCTCTGGGCCCAAAACATGTGGTCATTTGGACAAAACCTATTGAAGAGAAACAAAAAATGGCCAGTGCCTTTTATTTGAAATCCTTTAACTTGTGCATTATTTCTGAAATTGTTTGTCTTTATTAAAAAACAACTAACATGAAAAATCAATTAAAATATTCAAACTTTTCTTTTCTTTTTCTCACTACAGACTACAGCTGCTCTCTCACCACTCTGTGCCTCCCACAGTCGGTTGAGGACCCTCAGTAGTGACGTCTTTCCAGTTCCTGTGTTCCCCACCACCAGTAGATGGGTTCCCTGGCTGATTTTCAGACTCAGATCCTCCACCAGCAGCTCGTCTGAGTAAGGAGATTTATAAGAAAGATGCTCCAGGATGAATGCAGTGTCCAGTGGGCCTGCGTGCACATTGAAGTCACTGTGTGTGGAGAAATGAATAAACACATGGAGGCTGAAAAGCTCTGATGTAAGTACCTTATATTCATTTTCATCTATCTGCAATTCATTCATGAATTCTTAACTGACTCTGATTTCAGCCACACCGCATGTGCATTCTGTTAACACAGTTTATTCGTTTTGACTGCGTGTTACATGTAAACATGTTCATACCAACCTGTCAAAGTCATAGCTTTCCCCTGACGCAGGGTCATAGTCACACTGCTTGCGTAAGATGTCATCCATCACCTCTCTCAGCTCCCCAATCCTGACCACAAGAGATAGACAGACGCGCACGCACGCACGCACACACACACGCACACACACACACACACACACACACACACACACAATGATAGAGAAGTGGATGGCATGCATGCACACTGCTGTCATCAGCTGTGCTCCAGGAGTTGGATTTAAGTATGCTGTGTGATACCTGTGGGTGTATCCAGCCACATCTGACAGGGTGGTTGACAGGTCTATTAGCTGCGTGAAACCATTTATCAAGTAGATGCATACAAAGGCGTTCTGAATATGAACAAGGACAGAGAGAACCAGCACCGAGTGCAAATAACAAACAAGATTATTAAAAAAAAAAAAAGAGTGAAGACAGAACAAAAGGCAGTAACAAGGGACATTGGAGGAATCTAAGAAAAGAAGAATTTATTACTGGCTGAGGGTGAGGACTTATTTGCACTTGCCTACGTGCGATTGTAAAAATTATGAAGCTACTAGAATTAGGTGAGAGCTCTGTCTAGCAGGGAGTGGTTCAGGGGAGAAAGGTTTTTCTGCCACCTAGTGGTTACACTAGCAATATATTCACACTTAGCCAGATGTTCTGTAATAAGAAATAGGACTGTGAACAAAACTTTAGAATAACATCATGTAAATTAAGGAATATTTGTTGTACCTCTTCAGCAGCGTTTATTATTTCCGTTTTTGCTGTGTCAGGTATGCTATTGTATTCCTCCTTCCTAAAAACATTTCAGCACCGATCTCATACGATTCAATGACCTAGTTTTTTTTAAATTCCCCTTCGTTATATTTATTATTTCTTAATGCCGACTGTCCGTCTATATCTTGATAAAAACTGGACTGTGTCAACACCAGTGGAAATAAGTTCAGGTCTTAAGTCTAAAGCCTACCTTACTGATGAGCGCACTGAGCTCTCCAGGAGTTAGACCATCATAGACACCAGTAAAAATGGGAATGGCAATTATAAGGTAGCTGAGGAAGCCTCCGAGGTAGTCAAAGGTGTTCACCCCAACTGGGAGAGGAGAGGTCAGAGGTTAACTCTACATGTGTAAACATGATCGTGAGAGATATGAGTGAGTGGGTGTGTATAGGATGATCTTACTATAGAGCCATAGTTCTTTGTTTATTAGACTTTTTTGAGTCTCTAACAAGGCCTGCAGTCTTCGGTTGGTCCTCATGTGTTCCACTTTACCAGCTCTAAAAACAAAGATAGCAGCATTTGTTCCACCCTGCTTCAGCCACATAATCAGTGTGACTTGGTGTGTTGGGAGAATTTAGGATGATAATGATGATGTCTCCATGATAATGTAAAATGAAGCACCTCACCTGTAAAAAGCTGCAGACTCTGCATTGACACGGATTTGCATGTGCTTGAATCTGGAGATACAGAAAAAAGAGATTTAACAAAATTAGTATTTACTTTCTCACAATGTCATTTAAGATTTAACACCAAACCACTGCGTCTTCAGGAAAAGACTACATTGCAAGCTGATGCATATCCTGTGGTATTTGCTAAGAGGCAAGAGGGACTAGGCCAAAGACTACAAATACTTCCTCTTAACAAAAGGACCAGTTTCCTTAACAATAAACACAGGAAACTTAAGGTTCAGGAGAAACGCATGTTGACTGCCCAATCCTCCTTTTCTTTTCTGTTTGCTCAAATTCTCATATGCATAGACACCAATGTATTTTAGCCACTTAATACACAATGTACACAGAGTTTACTAAACTTTACCTGAAGTCTCCCTCCAGTTTTTCTTGCTCAAACAAAGTTGCCACAATTGGCCCCATTAGGATTTTATTGGCTATGGTCCCAACCACAAAGTAGCCAAAAATACTCACAGGACCCATCCATCCAGTGCTGCAAAACAAGGCAACTTTGTGTAAAGCACCTTTGAAAACAGTGTTTAAAAGACAATATCAGGAAGATCAATTAAAATGAAATCAAATTATATTCAATGGAAAGAATTCCACGGTTGTTGCCAGTAGTTGACAACTTTCCCAATTTCCTCTCAGTATTTCACGAGTGTTGCTCAAGCACAAATTTTGACCACGACACTGAGTTTTCTTAACGTGTATGTTTGTGATGATACTTTAACTTCATTCTCAGAGTAAATGTTAAATGCTAGTATATTAAGGTACATGTTGCCGCATCACCCAAAAAACTCACCTGTAAAAGCAGTGGTAGGTGTAGTAAGCCAGCGTGAATGGGGACACAATCAAGCGACTAGCCATGGTACTCATCTGTTTACACAACCTCTCTACATCCTGACTGATTCGCTGGTCTCTGCAAGTCAGAAACAACCATGAGCAAAAAGAACGATCACAGGGACTAACCAATTACAATGTTTCCCCCCATAGGATCAGGTTTAATGGGCAAAACCTCCATTAAAGGGGGGGGGGGGGGACTTTGATGCTTACGGGTTATCTATGTCCTCTTTGAGTACGTTGAGGGTGTAATAGACCCGGCCCTGGAAGTAGGCTGTATGGAGGCTCTCAGTTAGTGTCTTCCTCCAGCTGACGTACATCTGATTACAAATGTACTGGTCAACACTTTTCAACTGGGGAAAAGAGAGGAACACAGACAGGAGGAATAAAACTGTACCAGAGAGAGCGAATAAACAGTAAGGTGTATAATGATGTCTGTGAGACATGTACTATGTACCAGATTTTTTTTATTTATGTCTCCAGATAATACACAGTATTGGGAACATAGAATGTGCCCCAGTTTAGATAAAACCAGGGCATCAAATACAATAAATATTTGCTTTAGTGTGCTGCATTATAATAAGTCACCTTTCTGAATATGCTGTAAACATATAGTAAATTGATATTTCGGGAAGAAGACATAATAAAAAATGTAACTATGTGGTGACACCTTTTATCCTGTCTCTCAGAAATAATTTGATCACATTTCAACATGGTTACATAGAAAGCGGCTGAGAGAGCAGATTCATGAAGTTTGAGTATTATCATCAATAGCCTGTGTTTGCAGACCAGTCAGAAGAAAAGGGGGACACACAGGGAAAAGATAAGAGAAACATGCAGCTGAGTTTACACGTGTTTAAAGGCCAAATTCCATATTCAGAGGCGTGGTAGGAATGACATCCACAGGGTGTTTTTATTGGGTCAGTAGGGGGGTCAAATAGCCCCCAACCCTCAGTGCCACATCAACTTACTGTGGAGTTGAGTAAAATAAGCACCATAGCTGTGGCCACCAGACTCCTAAAGCCAGAGTAGTCTTTGTCTGCTAGCACATTGTAGAAGTGGCTGGGGAGGACACCAACTTGGTAAATGATCAGCTGCTCTGGTGGCAGAAAAAAGATGTGTTGGCGTATTGTTGGGAGACGGAGAATCGTAAAACAGGACAGTTAGGCAACACGTTGAGCTAAAGGTCAGGGAGAAAAAACATAGTATGCAGTTTTTGCAAACAGTCTCATGATGAAGTTTCTTTTACTTTGTAAAATAATTATTTAGGTTTATATAAATATTTGACAGGCAGTTTGACTCCATGGTTGTCATACTTCTCTTGCACCAAAAGCTTTTGTAACTCCAGCACTTACCTGTCAAAGTGATGCCAAGCAGCGTCCCAAACATCAGGACGCTCTGACTGGTCCATGAGGGGAACAGGACCTTCTGGATGCTGCTGAACCTCTGCACAAACCTCCAGTCCAATTTTGGTCTGAGTTGTGAGCAGACAGACACATGACATTGCATTGGAAAATGCAACTTTTAAATCTTTTGGTAACACAGCTCATGTTTACGTGCACATGCAGAACACGTGACTTCGATATGAGGAAATGAGTCACTTTAACAAAAGCCCTTGTACTTTTAAGATCAACATGTCAGCTCTGACTTCTGATGCAGACACAAACCAGAAAGTCTTGTTTAGGCTGTCAGTAACCACATGCTCCATCACCTTCCCTTCACTCTTACCTTTTTGTCCCCCTGCCCGCGGATTTTTCCATACGAGTCATCTGCACAGGCCGCAGAGAACAAATGTATGTATGTAAAACAAAAAAAACTTAAACGTTTTCCAGACTTGTAAATAAAAATGAACCGAGCAGCTCAAGCTAACTTCACACCATCGTCTAACAGTTTGAACGAGTAGCAGGGGGGATTAAAACATTATCTAAAATAAATACCTTTTGTCATACTTCTGAAATTATAAGCTTAAATGTTGCTCAGCATTAGCAGAGTTTCACTGAGCACCGTGTTTTTGCTGCTGCTCTGTTGACTGACGGCGGACGGTCGTTTGTAAAAGTAAAAGTCCGAACTTCCGCTTTACGCCCCCTCCTCCTCCTTTCCCCCCTTCCTCCAGATTTTTCAAAATAAAACTTCCCTTTTCTTTTTGGTTTTGCCTGATGTGCTTACCTGGGTCAGTCAGGTGGAAAAAATACAATTGTACAAGCTTTAAGAAAAAATCATGACTGCATGTTCAGCATATTATAGGATTATAAAAAACAGCTTTATGTAAAACCTACCCGCAGAATACATTTGTTTTTCAGTTTAATAGTTACACTTTGATAAGAGTCATAATGCATTAAATACTAGTTCATGAAAATTATCTCCAAAATGATTATAATTTTGAATCAAGAGCTTTAATTCTTTGTTGTGTGTAACTTTTGTTTTACCCCCCCCCCCCCCCCCCTTTCATTTAGAGTGAGGCTCGCCCTTCTGACCAATCACAGAAGACTGACATCAGTAAACACACCTGAAGTTTCAGACATGTCTATGGCCAACACTGTCTGGCAAGTGTCCACTATTCCAGTGTTCACAGAAAAGAAGTGCAATATTTGTTTGATTGGTAAGTTGAGTTTATTGTAAATTTGTGTTATTCCATAATTCTTCACTTAAATTCCAAGTATGGTTGTAATAACACTAAAGATGCCATTTACCAGTACAGTATTTGCTTTTGTCATCTTAATAGACTTACCTTCAATATTTAAGTACACATATCTATATCATTTAGTTGTAATTATTAATGGTTAATGGTTTGTTCAAGAGGTCTGTAAGAATTGAGATTACATGTTATTCATATTTAAACATGTAGTTCTCAAATACACAGTTGTCCAAAATCCCAAATACATTTACACTTTTTTATATATTTTATTTTTAATTATTTTCATATTTATTTGGATACAATTCTTATATAACCAAAAAAGTTTAGATGATGGTGGTAATAGACCAATAAATATGTAATCATGTATATGATGATATTAGAACGCTGGCATTCATATAACATCAATATTAAAATTATTACAACAGAAAAAAAACAATTACAATATTTAGACAAGTGCTAGGTCATTATTTTTTATATATACAGTGGTGTAAGGGGGACATGTTAAATGTCCCGGGAATTCATAGTATTAATATATTCTGATTTTCAAGAGCAACATTTCTGCTTAAGATACTTAGGATGATAAAAATTATTTATCAAAAATATTATTTATTTTATACTCTCTATTGATAATTTCCGACACACATATTTTAAATTTATGCCAAAATACCAACAAACAATTTTGTGGAAAGAGAAAAATACAAAAAAGTAGGCAACAAGATGGTGTGTTCATGGCCATGTAGAAAAATAGTAATGACAAGACAGACCTGCACAAAATCCAGATTTAAACAGAGTTTACCTACCCTGACACCTGAGAACTTACCGTACATACTTACAGTATTTTATTACTTTGCATTTGTGGGACAACAAATGAGAAGTGAAGTGACTTCACATTTCACAGATGTATGGTTTGGTTAATACTTGGCATACAAAGTATCCAATAACACATTTTTATAGATTTCGATCAATTGATAGATATACACAATAGATTCCTCAGTAATGAATACAAGAATAATTACAGTACATTTGATTTTGTATTAGTTCCAGTTAATATTTAACTGTGCTGACCACAGGAGGTTCTGAAAGGATGCGGTGTTCATGTGATATTTTACATTTCTGACACAGTCAACAAGTCACATGAAAAAGCCCAAACTCACAGTGGGTGATTGGTCTTCTTAATACTTTCTGTGGCTCTCTGAACCAATCCCACTGGTTCCTACTGAAAACAAAAGTCCTTAAAAACAGGTAACAAATACATTAGTTATATAAGTTATTTCCTAAAACAACTCAGCATTGTATTTTTTTTTTAACCAATAATACTGAAACTGGAGTAAAAGTGCCTCTTCTGAGGGCTATTTTCAGATGGAGTTTTTGGATTGACCACTACAGCTGTTGCTTTCACCTAAATGAAGAAACGTGTGTCCAAGTGCAGCTGAGAGACTCACTGATGTCGTTTTAGTAGCTTATGGATAATAACTGCTCTTTATAAAAAAGCCAAATCAGGGCTTTGCTACATAGATAATACTTGAGTGCAATCGATTGCTGATTTTGGCCTTTTCATGGGATTTGTTGACAAATGGTCTTATCCTTTAAATCAATATGTCATGCAGAAACAGCCTTAATGTTGTGTCAAAAGAAACTAAGTGCTGTTTGTCTTTACCATGTAAATGTGTTAGTAGTACATGTACACAACACTCAGGCAAGGTTTAACATCCTAAAGAGGAGAGGCACAACACAGACACAACTAAAACCCACAACACTGTAGACAATGTAACGGTATGGCAACTCTACTTTCATGTGCTTCCTCGCTTGTCGTACATCATCTGAGGGCAGCTGAAACAGTCGACATAGGAAGGGAATAGTCACTGCTTTCATAACCATCCTTGTGATCAGGAGGACAGTGACTCCGATGAGGAAACGCAGCAGGGATCGAACCACCAAGCCACAGCTGATTGTTGGTAAAGTTAGAGGAAGTGAAGGCAATGGTGGATCCAAAAACAGCCCCAGCTGAAAGTTCATGTAGGTACCCAAAGCAGCTCCTGCCCCGGTGCCCAGGGCCTGAGCTGTGTCGCCCCGAGAAGTGCTCCAGGAATCCAGGGAGAAAGCCACAAGTCCCAGGCTCACGTGTGACACGATAATGACAAGCGGAGCATAGTGGTCCATCATGTAGTAGTTGTCAATCTTCTCCAAAATTGGCTGGAAAAAGGCGAGAACAAGAAGGCTGTACAGGAAGCCAGTGATTACCTCCTGCAACATAGAGGCAAACGTTATTGCAGACCAGGAAAATACACTGTAATAGTATATTGTTTTAGTACAGTGCAAAACATTTGCTATACCTACAGTCTTGAAAACTTAATGATTTGTGAGCTATGTAAGTTGTGTGTTTTACGACTAAGCTCAGACTGTAGGAGGCACTGGAGGCAGAGCGTTCGGATGGAGCAGCATCCACCAATATTCTTGATCTAATTCAGATTTGACTGAAGGATTATTAATTATTATTGTCTAACATACTTACCAAAATAGAATGCATCCCCATGTAGACTCTGCTCACACAGACCAGGACACTCCACAGAAAAGCCACAGAGAAGCCAAAGAGAAAGGGGTACTAGCAGGGACAGCATAGAGGCATGGCATTAAAAAATTAATATAGGACCTGGAAAAGTGTCTGAAGATGAGGCTACAGTTCATTTACAGTGGAAATGTTATTTTTACAAGAAAACAGCATATAACCCAGTTAGAGGACATTTCACTAATGTCTTTCTTACAGTGGATCCAGGAAAAATTCACTGATTTAAAATGAACCTTGTAACACACTTTATTTAACACTGGGAATATCACTCCTGACCTAGAAGCTCTTCTTGGCCTGCATCCCATGTTGTGTAACCTCTTTCTTTAAAAATCCTTCAGGTCCTCAATGTTCAGAGTCATGATGCTGCAGAGAAACTGACACCAAGAGAGTTCAGGCAGTTTGAAGAGCTAAGTGTATGTAGTTCAAACCAGGTATGTAGATGTAGAAAAAAAAAAAAAACCTTCCTGGTGATTCCTTGGTCAACTTCAAACCCACGTTCTTTTTCTTATGTCCTCTGTTACTTCCTATTCTGTCTCTACCACCAGCCACACAACCTTTTTCAGCCAGTGTTTGTTTAATTCTCAAATATCAATGTCAGTATAACCGTAAAGAAATCCAACATCTACACCTTTATATGTGGCTAATTAATAGTATTTAATAATATTTAAGAGAAGAGTAGAATTATTATTTATTAAGTCTGGAGCAGATTTTCTCTTCAATGTCCTGGATTATTTTAGAATCAGAACAGTTAAAAGTGTAAATCCCTGCCAATGTAAAGTCATTACCAGTCTGTGGTGCAGATGGTAGATCTGCAGTGTTCATCTCTGCTGACATTACAACAACTAGGTGCCTTATCAATAGACGAACAAGTGTCATGACTTAATCTCCCTGAACAGGCTGATCCTACACTGTTCTCTTATGAAGCCATGTTCCCAGGCCCCTTTTCTCCACGATCAGATAAGACATTCAAGCACAGGAAAATGTGAGCACCATCTTATTTTGTTCATTTATTACTTAACCTTCAGAGAAGATAAGCAGAGGTGCTACGTCACACATGATGTGTTTAATGAGTCGGACTACTTCATAGGAGATGAGGTGAATCGGGATCTGGGTGTCTTAACACCTTGGCTGAACATTTTCCTGAGGGAAATCTTCAGCACTATGTTATTAAGAGACAACGGCAGCGACTGATTAGGTTCATGTGATGACAAAGAGTTACAGTAAATATTTGCATCAGAGTGCAGTGAGTAACTCCCTAACCAGCTGATCCTTTCAGACCAAAGAAATGTCTCTTTTCTCAAAAATGAGAATAAACCTGGAGTGTTTAGGGCCCCTGATGAGGTGGGGCCCCTGATGTCGTGGGGCCCTGTGCTCTGAAGGAGATTTAGCTTTCAAACTGTATATTTTTTACAAAGGCAGCACATGTTCTGCTGCCACACTTCACCACTTGTACCTGCCTGAAGCCTGTAGCTCACCTGCCAGCGGCCATAGGTCAGCATGAACAGGCTGAAGGGTATGGCTGTCCCTGTCATAGCGTGTGTGGACGGCATGCTGTACTCGGAGTTATAGAAGACCTCCACCTTCACCACAGGAGGGGAGGCCGGCCGGGACCAGCGGACCATGTCCTTGGTGGACTGTCCCACGAACAGGTTCCAGGCCCAGACCACGATGAGTCTCCGGCTGACCAGGGCGTCAATGTTCCAGAAGATGAAGGGGAAGAAGATGATGAAGAACATCTCGTTGCCCAACTCAGTCCCAAACGTGAACAGGTAGAACAGAAACTTGTTGTGGATCAGGAACTCTTGACCCACGTCTCCGGTCAGGGAGTTTTTCCGGAGCGGTTTGGCTCTGGCTGTGTCTGAGTCAACGTCAGCCGCTGCTGACCCCCCATCAGGCCCGGGGATAATGTCGTCCTGGGTCCCGTTAACCAGCGGAGCGGTGCCATCCCCGGATGCTCCGGTCCCAACACCAGCATCTGCGCTCCGTCCCTCCTGATGGACCCTCTTCCTCAGCCCGGGACGGTCCGGCTCCGACTGTCCGCCGTCCGGCTTGTTCAGTTTACCCGGGAATGTCCCTTTAACCCCGCAGAAGCGTTGAAACCGGGCTACCTGGCACGGGTCCTGAAGATACTTACACACCTGGACAAACATGACTGTGGAAGTTCAAAGCGCCGAGGTGAAGATGCAGCTCATGATCATCTCCTGAGCTTTGGACAGAAACGTGACTCAGCAAAAGACAAAAGACAAATTATTGACGACCTGCTGCTCCGCCGTGGAAGTTTGTGTGGAGCCGCGTCAAAGTCCGTGAGCGTCACGACGCTGCAGGTCCCTGCAATCACCGCTACTCTTCCTCTTCTTTGGTTAGCTTTCTTCTTCGTGTGGTCATATGTTTACCGGTCAATGGTCACGAGTTTAAGTAGCTCCCCCTGCTGGGCGTGTTATGAATTACACGTCCAAAATGGTTTTTAAATTGCCTGAACAATATTTGAACCGTACAACGTTGTACATAAATGTAATAGAATTAATTTGTCCTTTCTCATTAAGTTTTTAAAAATACACATAGTACATACTGATTACAATATAGTGCCAAACCTCAATTAAAGTCTTTATATCATGTAGCTTGCATTTGCTCAACTACTGTACTTTAACGCAAATGTGAAGTATGTGTACTTTGCTAAAGTATTTTTATGTATTGGAATATCACTTGTACTCCAATACACTCCACAGGTAAATATTGGGCTGTTTACTACAATGTTGAAGTAAATGATACAGGTTGATGATGTAAATAAAACTATTAAGTAGGGTAAAGTGGAAATAAGTACTATTCTCAAATGTGTACTTTATCGCAGGAGGTTTACTTAAATGGTAATTGGTATACCTAAAAACCTACTTTACTTTACTTTTACTTTATATTTCCACCAGTGTGACTGTTTGCATCATCAATAAGCTATTTGAATTATATTACTTAAGATTTTGCCACATTAGTTATGTATAGTCTAGTGTAATTGAATACAAATTGTTTGTCAGCTAATCTTGACCATCATGAAAGTAAAAATAAGATTTTAGTTAATAAATATTAAATTAATTCCAGGTCATGTGCGCAGGTCTGAAGTTAAAAAATAAGACCACCATTGCAACGGGAAAATCAGCTTGTGACCTTTCAAAATAAAAGCATCAAGTGTATTTTTAAAAATTATTATACAGTGATGTGATTCTTATGTTGTTTGTACAAGGCGTTTTTGACAACTGATCTTCATTCATTCAGGAATGTGTTACATGCTTTGTGGCTCATTCAAGGGCTAAGACTTAGGTCTAGACCACTGTAGCTATAAATGTGCTGTAACAATGACAGTTTGCAGATAATAACCATTTGCTCTCAAGTCCACTCTACATTAAATATTCATCCATTAGTCCTTTACCAAACAATAAAGATGCTTCTTTTGACAAAGAGGCTTTTATTTTTTTAAAAACATAGCCCGGACATACCTTCTATAATTGTGCTTGACTTGACACTAGTCCCTGCTCCAGTCCTGGGCAGACAGCTGAGGGAGAATTAACATCAGCACAATCACTGAGCAGAGCTCAGTCTCTGTCCTGAACTCACATAATGCATGGGGGAAAGAGAGGACTGGTCGCTCCGCAAAACACTTTTCTGGAAAATATTGTCCGGCGCTCCAGTGGTGAGTTTTAATCTGAAAGAGAAACAAGGCTTAATGGGTGCAGGTTTGTCTTTTCAGTGAAGGCGCAGGGTTGGGATGCTAAAGTAAATCTATAATATCATTTAAAGAAGTGCAAATTTTCCTTATATGTGTGTCAGGTTGTGTATAGAAATAGGCAGGCCATTTAGAGTCTGGGGGAGAACTCAGTTATGCTCTATTGCTCCTTATGTATATTGATTTAAGTGCCAACCTTTGTATTTAAATGTAAAAAGTATTTTATTCTATTTTATTTTTGTTCATCTGGATGAATAATTAAAGAAAGCTGAGTGTTTTTGCAGGGCTAATGAAAGACAAAGTTCTTTGAAATATAATGTAAGACCTGTTCAAAATGTTTCATCACTCTAACAGTATATTTGGTGTTTCGCATGACACACTAAATAAATAATAAGAGCAGAGCAGATGTTGGAGAGATGCTGGTCAGGCAATAATTATTTTTAATTTGCTCAAAATGTGCAGCATGGTATCTGTTCAGTGACGGCTGAGTGAATTTGTCGCTCCTACAAAAAAAACAAATGGTGAGACAGCAACAAAGACCAGACATGTAGCTGACATTTTATTTTAGTGATTTGTGTGTAATAATTGCTCATTCCTGTTTCATGGTATTTTATCTCTATTAGTCCCTTTGAGTATATTGCACCTGAAATAATTAGTCTCTGCACAATAGTCAGCAGTCTTAGTAGTGTTATTAGAAATACATTTTGCAGATTGACAGTTTTTTTTTTGTCAGGTGTCTGGGTAGTAACGCTATTAGGCTGAGAGTTAGTATGCATGAGATCGGAGGTTACAAATACAGATGCAGTGCATGTCAGTATAATGAATGTTAATGTGACGTAGGGTGAAGGTCTGTAACCTCAATAATGTATTTACAGTAAATTTGGCTTGTGACAGTAATCTGATATTGAGTCATTATTATCTCAATGAGAATCTGAAACACTGCACAAGCCTGCAGAGTGGATGCATTCGTTCCAACGCAAGCTCATTTAAATCCCAGTGATTTAGTTGAAGATAAATGTGCAAATGCTTCAACTTTGACAACTTTAATGGGGACTGTGCGACTTAATAGAGAGAAATTGTACTCGGTCTTTTCTCTGGAGACTCCAAACTGTTGTGAAGTTGGAAAACTTTGCAGCTCCTCATCAATATTTCATTTGCATTAAGGCCTGAACATCAACGTTTTATCAAGAACTATTTGCCTACTGACCCATTTGATTACCACCACTAACTGCTGTTTTAAATATGAAGGATTTTTGCGTATTCTTTAGATTATATATGGACATTAATATACGTTAGTAGCTCCAGAGTTTGCTTTTCTACTGGTTTAAATTATTGCACTGAAAATTGCAGATAAAGAAATACCTGTGTGCTAAAGCTGTGGTACTGGGGAACATGACTTATAAGAATCCATTAAAGAAAAAGATGTTTATCTGAAGCTACATGACATTTGGTAAAAAATTTAAGTAGCGATGCTGAAAAATGACTCCAGGTTCAGTTGCGTAACTCCATTTGGGTTGGTAATAGGGATGCCCTGGCTTAGTAGTGGCTAGTTTTGTTTCAGGCTACTGTATCCCAGTTTCTGCTTTGTTTCAGAGACCAGTTTCCTTCTGGGAAATGCACAGATCGTGGAGTGGCCGATTGTATACAGCAACGATGGATTCTGCAAGCTGTCTGGATACCACAGAGCTGAGGTCATGCACAAGAGCAGCATATGCAAGTGAGATGGACTTTTATAGTATCATGATGTGATTAACTGCAAAAGAGATCATGAGTAATAAAACACAAAAATTGGATTAATTCTTTTGTCATTGCCATGAAAATGTGACCACTGATTTGCAACAGGTGCAGTAATCATTTAAAGACAAAGCTGAAAACATCCATCTTAAATCCCCTGATCTTTTTACTGCACACATCCTTTTGTTTTTTTTCCCCCTTTCTTCATTCCTTTGCAGTTTCATGTATGGTGACCTGACTGATAAGAAGACCATAGACAAAATCAGACAAACCTTTGACAGCTATGAGTCCAATTTCTTTGAGGTGCTACTCTATACAAAGAATAGTGAGTATCCCTGTTGAGTCTGTTTTTTACTGCAGTCATTTAATGCATGATACAATAATGTTTAGTCACTTTTGTTTTGGTTTAGGTATAAGTTTCCCTTTGTTCTGTCTCATATCTGTTGTTTTAACTGTTTCCTACAGGAACACCAATCTGGCTTTACATGCAGGTGGCTCCAATCCGA
This sequence comes from Mastacembelus armatus, assembly GCF_900324485.2. Classification (NCBI taxonomy): domain Eukaryota; kingdom Metazoa; phylum Chordata; class Actinopteri; order Synbranchiformes; family Mastacembelidae; genus Mastacembelus; species Mastacembelus armatus. The sequence continues at coordinate 13,079,807 of NC_046656.1, forward strand.
AATGAGAATGACAAGGTGGTGCTGTTCCTCTGTACTTTCAGAGATATAACACTTTTCAAGCAGCCGATTGAAGATGAATCAACAAGAGGTGAGGGAGATCATATTCAAACGGTCTGAACCCGTTTGAACCTTCAACTGTGTCCACGGCATTTTATACTGAAACAGTTTAATAAAATATTTTAAAATTTAAAACTTAAAATCGAACATGCATTTACCTTTAACTTCAAAGCTCACATTCATTTCATTGGACAGTGGAGGCTGCAGTGCAGCCAAAAGCCTCATGCACATGAGCGGCTGTGACTTGACAGACATTTGTTTCCTGCTATGTAACATACAGTGCAACTGGGCAGGTGTTGTATGTGCAGGTCAGTGAACACATCGTTGATTGTCTATGCAGTGCCATGTCCCAGGGGATTAAAGGTGCTGCTAGGTCTTTTACATATATCAAGCAGAAACAAAGGGCATTCAGACCATCTAAGAAAACTACATGTATGAAAATATTGACAGCAGATTTTATGGAAATGTGTAGTTGTGATAAAAGGGCATGGATGCCATGTAATAAAATTTAATTTAATAAAATAAAAGTGTAATACAAATATAATTTTTAAAAAATGTAATAAAATCATTTGTCCTTTTGTTTTCGTGTAGGATGGGCAAAATTTGCCAGACTGACACGGGCATTGACCAACAACCGCAACCTGGTGCAACAAATGGCACCACTGAGCAAGACCGAGGTCAGCCACAAGCCCTCCAGGCTGGCTGAGGTGAGCAGCGACCCCAGTCTGAATGAGGATGTTATTTTGTACATCCAGTATGTTTTTGTTCTCATAACAGTGTTTTTTCCCTCTCAATGAAAGGCTCTCCAGCTGGGATCAGACATCCTCCCTCAGTACAAACAAGAGGCCCCAAAGACCCCTCCACACATCATCCTCCACTACTGCACCTTCAAGACCACCTGGGACTGGGTCATCCTCATCCTCACCTTCTATACCGCCATCATGGTTCCCTATAACGTCTCCTTTAAGACCAAGCAAAACAACTTGGCTTGGCTGGTGCTGGACAGCGTCGTGGATGTGATCTTCCTGATTGACATCGTGCTCAACTTCCACACAACATTCGTGGGTCCGGCTGGAGAGGTCATTTCAGATGCCAAGCTGATACGAATGAATTACCTGAAGACGTGGTTTGTCATTGATCTGCTGTCCTGCCTGCCCTACGATGTCATCAATGCCTTTGAAAATGTAGAGGAGGTGAGTGAATTGCAAAGAAATTGTTTAAATGGGGGACGGTTTTAGGACGGTTCTTGTCCTTTGGGATTGGTTGTGTTGTGTTTAGACATCTTTATCTCGCACTGTAAAGAAATATTACAACATTTCTGCTTGATTGTCTCTGTGAAGGATGTCATCACATCTGCCTCCACAAGTCATCTCAGAGAAACCTCAAATTTCCACCGAAATACCACAAGGACAGAAGACTCCTTACTCCCAGTAAGGATTTATTTTAATTTACAGCTGCTATAAATAATGTATTTCATATAAAGAGTGGATTGTTTTAGTTGTTTCAGGTTTACAAACAGCGTCTAGTTCACCCCTTTGCTCATGTCTCACTCTACAGGGTCTCAGCAGCCTCTTCAGCTCCCTGAAGGTGATCCGCCTGCTCCGTTTGGGCCGAGTGGCCCGGAAGTTAGACCACTATCTGGAGTACGGAGCAGCTGTTCTGGTTCTGCTGGTATGTGTCTTCGGCCTGGTGGCCCACTGGCTGGCCTGCATCTGGTACAGCATCGGGGACTACGAGGTCATCGACGAGATCACCAACACCATTAAAACAGACAGCTGGCTCTACCAGCTGGCCCTGAGTATAGGAACTCCTTACCGCTACAACACCAGCGGCACAGGCCAGTGGGAAGGTGGCCCCAACAAGGACACTTTGTACATTTCCTCTTTGTACTTCACCATGACAAGTCTCACCACCATCGGGTTTGGCAACATCGCTCCAACCACAGACGGCGAGAAGATTTTCTCCGTGGCTATGATGATGGTGGGCTGTAAGTACTCGGTTAACAATTTTCTTTACACATCCTTTTTTTTTTGCTTCAGCTGACGTATTATCAAAAAGTCTGATATTACACAACAAATAGTATCCTTCTGTTATTACTGTTCCTGGTATGAGTGGGGGTTAATGGACCAATAAACAAACCAAGTCTTTCCAAACCACACAGTCTTTCTATCACATGATCGCACATCTTTAAACAGCTTCCGATCAACACGAGCCTCTGACGAACAGCACAAACCCTAAATTTATCATTTCCCAGTGCCAAGCTAGTTCAGCTTGTCAAAAGAAATTTAAGTGAAGCTTTTCAAAACAATGAAATCTGTGACCACTGTTCTGCAGTGGACATGCAGTACAACCTTGACAGTCCAAATAAATCAGAGCAGGCAACAAAAAGAGTGGCATACAGTGTGAAGGCAGTATGGCAAAACCAGGACTCATAAAATGAGTCTATATTCTACTGAAAGATACCACTTAGCTATAGCTACTTTAACTACCCAGCTACTATGAAGTGATGCTACAAAGTGGTGTGTCTCTATCAATGAGCAGTAACATGTTATTTATTAGTTCAGTTTACCAGACCAACAGCTGTATAGCAATAACCTCTTTTCAGTTTTCCCGTCACTCTTAGCATAAAAATGACGCACACTTCCTTTGCTGCTGTTTTCTTCTCACTCATGCGTTCATCCATTCATACGGTGCCAGTAGGACCTGACAGGAGCTAAAACAATCTGGATGCATTTACTTGAATAATAGACTTTGCCCTGCTGCCTGTCGGATAACTGCCAGTAAAGCAACATATGGTGCAGATGCTGTGAGAGTCTGTGCAGACGTCAAAGTTAAAATCAGGCTCAATATGATTAACGGGTACTGTAGCTGGTTCTTATAGATAAATGTGTTAGTTTTACCACAATCGGGCATAATCAACATATACAAGAGCAAAAACAGCATATAAACCCACAGAAGACACATGCACACGGATAAATGTATATACATATGTGTATATGTAAAGAAACAAGTAGTAATAATGCATTCCACTGTACTGCACACAGAAATACAATAACAGCACAAATGTTTTAGATTTAGCCAGTTTTAATCTGTAGGACAGGGTCATTTTAACAAGATAATCCAAATACATGTGTTAATTCCTGGAAACAAGAAATTGTCATTTTATATATTATTTTTAATAATTACTTAGGAGTTTTGGATAAATAAATATTTCTTTACATTTCACAACATTAGCTCGTCCCCAGTCTCTTGATTCTGCTCAGGAATTTCACGTTTAGCTGCAGACTCAGTGCTTGAACGCTGGGGAGAGTTTATCACTTGGCTTTGTTGATAATAAAAAGTGACATGTTCAGGTCCCATCCCAGCCTGTTCTCAAAGTGTCTGTGTGAAGGTTGGGCATCGCTACTCAAGATCAGAAATTCACCATTTATGTGTTAATTCACTCATACTGAAATTATTCTCTGTTACTTGAGGAGTAGATTAATTATCATCTTTTCATGCAGTGATTTTATTATCATTTAAACCAAATAAACCTCATTTGAATTACATACACAATATTTGAAAAAACCCATAGTAGAATGTATTTTTGTGCAGGTGTTTGTGTTATCGTCATCTCCCACTGAGGTTACAGTAATAGCCTCAATAGCTTTCGCTCACAGCTCCTCTGTCACGACTTGGTGTACTAACCTCTGGCCCAGTCCTCTGAAACAGCATGTAAAGTGATGCAATAAAAACAGTGAGGGAGACACAAAGTGACACCCACGCTTTAAGGTTTGTACTTCCAAAAGTACACACCCATTACTCTGGTGGTGCCTCGATCGTGAAGACGAGTCAGTCACACTGAAGTGTCAGGTTCGATTATGGCCGATACCTCCTCTGCTACAGATACAGTAATCATGTGAGAGGAGAGAGGAATAGAAAAAAGGGAGAATTTGCCTGCAGCCTTTAGTGGAGTAAATGGACAATGAGCCATCACATTAGATATGTATCCTAACCTCTGGGATCCTGCTGTGACGACCAGAGCCGACTCTTTCCCCTTGAGTGGGTAAAACCTCACACTAGGAGATGCTGACTGACTCTTTGAGGTCACTGCAGCACTTACTGAGGAAATAGCATTAGAAATGATATTATAAATGTTCAGCCCACCACTCACTGTGTATATGGAGGAATTTTCTTACCTTAAATTCCAACTAATTTATCCATTAATGATCAGGTAATCAATGTACTTGAATAAGAATTTGAGTAGTCACATAATGGAGAGTGTTATTTTAATAATTATATGCACACATTTAAGGTGTATCAATAAGGCCAAAACCCCTTAAACCTGACCAAATTATCCCTTAATTAAACAATGGGCTTTGGAATATATGATATTATATTTAATTAGATATTAATAGACAATAGGTTATAGATGAAGTGAGGAATTATAATAAATTTCAGTTGTTGATATGATAGGGAGGAGGGAAGGGGGAGTGGGGAGGGGGGGACCATGCCCTTTGTGGGTATTTAGGGTGTGAACAGTCGTGGGTTCAAATCCCTTGTTGAGTCATGCAAATCCATGGATTAAGAAAGTGCTTTGAATCTTGAATCAATTGATTATTTTTAATATTTCTATGAACCTGAAAAGAAAAATTGAAATCCTACTGAGAGGTACATGTAGTGTTATTTTGTAAAGAGGGTTTTACCCCATAAAAATTCCTTAAAATGTGCACATATGCCACATTATACTAATCCATTATTTTACCCAATATCTGGGCCTAACTTTGAGGTGAAATGTCTGGAGACTGTTTGGATTACACATCCCAGAGATGTTATAAATTTTCACCTGAAAACATTTAAATCTCTCTCATCTTGTGGAATAAATGTTGTTTCCTCTTCATCCTTTGTTTTAGCTCTGCTGTATGCAACCATCTTTGGAAACGTCACCACCATCTTTCAGCAGATGTACACTAACACAAACCGCTACCACGAGATGCTCAACAACGTGCGCGACTTCCTCAAACTTTATCAGGTTCCCAAAGGTCTGAGTGAGAGGGTCATGGACTTCATCGTCTCCACCTGGGCCATGTCTAAAGGCATTGACACAGATAAGGTTTGATATATTTTTATATTAGTCACTAGCAGCAGTAGTAGTTTATCAAATGCTCCTGTTTGTACCTGATGTGAACAATACTCTGTCACCATCTCTCTCAGGTTCTTGCAATTTGTCCCAAAGACATGCGAGCAGATATCTGCGTCCACCTGAACAGACAGGTGTTCAACGACCACCCGGCGTTTCGTCTGGCCAGTGACGGCTGCCTGCGCTCTCTCGCTGTGGAGTTTCAGACCACACACTGTGCACCTGGAGACCTGATCTTCCACATCGGAGAGAGTGTCGACACGCTTTGCTTTGTAGTCTCCGGGTCCCTCGAAGTCATCCAGGATGATGAGGTCATTGCAATACTAGGTAATCCCCAGCAACATTATGCAATATAAATGAAAATCACTGAAAAATCTTCCATTTACTGAAGTTGAACTTTTATTCAACACATCAGATTTTGTGTCAAAGAATCTAAACCTGTGTGTCTGCAGTGAACAGACTGATACCATGTGGTTCCCTGCAGGTAAAGGTGACGTATTTGGAGATGTGTTCTGGAAAGAGACCACACTGGCCCGAGCTTGTGCTAATGTCCGAGCTCTAACTTACTGCGATCTGCACGTCATCAGGAGAGAGTCTCTGCTGAGGGTGTTGGAGTTTTACACGGCATTCGCCAACTCGTTCTCCCGCAACCTCATCCTCACCTGCAACCTACGAAAACGGGTACTCGGACACACACGTTACAGCTTTCCTGCTTTCTGTCTTTTCCTTGTCAGTCATTTCTGACTCCGGATGAATGAAACACATTCAAGTAAAATAAACAAAACATTTATTTATTGTTTAAATTCATTTTTGTAGACAGGCTTTATTTTACGTTCCAGAGACAATCCCACATTTTTCGAATTCATCACAGTTGTCACGATACAATTTGGAGAAAACTCTTTATAACTGCACCTCTCTGCTTTATAATGGCTTCATTCTCGCTGATCGCTCTAGTTTGTTGCAGCTACCATATAAAAGCTCTTATGTGATCATATACACTAAAATCACATGGTCTCAGCGAAGCGGCTCCAAATCTAAACAAATTCAAGGAACATTGTAGCTGCATGTTGAAAGATTTATGGCTTTTTACTTAAAATGTGTTCAATGAAAACAAAGTGATCTATTATTCATTTGAACAGTGTAAAAACTGTTCATACCTGCACGGTCTGTCTTGTTTACTGTTAAATATACAGTGAACTTGGTGCATGGATCTAAACTGCACAGGAGCTGTTGGTGTTTTAGGAATCCATATGATCAGAGTCTGAGAGCAAAATGTTGAATCTTTTCCAGTTTCATGGGCACCTGATCCAAATGTGCTCAAAAAAAAAACTCCAGTAATAGAAGTTTTGCTTTGAACAGAAAATCTGTGATAGTCAGTTTCAGATGAACCCACAGACGAGTTAAATGCTGATACATGTTTGAAGCTATGCCATGAAAGAAGCTGATCACTGGTTGTTCGGAAAGCTTTGTAACTATTCAGCGTGGAGGATTTAATTATTAACTTACCTGTCAAAAGGACCTCAGAACTGCTTGTGGAGCTGCTCATGAACACTAGAGGTTATTGTTTTAAAGTCACAATACAATTTCTGCAACAGCAAAGTTTTAAAAAATGTTTGCAAAGTCCAAATGGGAAACAAAAAGTGTATCAGCTTTTTCTTTCCTTGTCTCCTCGGGGCACTGAGAAGGTCTCAGGGTGTGGGTATCAGCCAATAATTGCATTGTTCCATTAATGGTCTCCCTTGTGCCTTTCTGCTTTCAAGTCATAAATATTTCAACGTATACAGGAGCTCTAGATGGTTACTCTTGCTTTAAAATTACTTTGTAGAGTACATTACATTTTACAGCATCCAAGGAGATGAACTGTAGCTCCACTATTGTTACAGTAAAATCCACACCACAGGCCTCATGCACAGATGATCCCTCTTACAGATAATCTTCAGGAAGATTGCTGACGTGAAGAGGGAGCAGGAGCGCCAGAGGAGCGAGGTCACTCTGTCCATTCCTGAGGACCACCCAGTCCGTAAGCTGTTCCAGAGGTTCAGACAGCAGAGAGACGCTCAAACACCAGGAGAGTCTCACACCTACTTTGACCATAACAGTGTTCAGGTTGAGCTGCAGCACCACCACCACCACACCGAGCCAAACTCTTACACGCAGCGTCAGCCTGTGTCTGCTCAGCAGCAGGAGTACAGCTCCGCCGTGCGGAATAATGCGCCCTGCCCAGGGGGAGGGAGTGCAGGCAGCGGATGCGGCATGGCAGCCGCTCCACAGGCATTTGGCCCCACTGAGATGTTAGACAAAAGTTGCACACAAGATGCTGGGGTGTCTGTGTCAAGGCCGTGTGCTGGGAGTCAACTTGGTCAGAGTGTTAACAATCCCACAGGGGGTGTTGGTGCAGGTGGAGAGGGGGCTGTGGGTGCTGTTGCCAGCAGCAGAGGTGCTCGGGGCTGGGCAAAGTTTAGAAATGCTGCCTCTGCTGCACCTGCGCCTCCTGCTGCTGAGCGAGAAAAGCAGGCACAGAGCACAGAGGACAGGCCCAAAGCATCGCAGTCCTCTGGGCAGTTAGCAGCTGCCAGCAACCCAGGAGAAGGTGAAGAGGGTGGCACACAGGGTGGCAACAATGCAGGAGAAGCAGGTGAAGAAAGAAGCGCCCTACACAAAACTGACTCCTGCGACAGCGGCATCACAAAGAGTGATCTACGCATCGACAGAGCTGGTGATTCAAGAAATTCATTTGAACGAAGCCCGATGGAAAAGAGCCCAATGGGGAGGAATCCATTTGAACACAGCCTCGGCGTTGACAGCGAGGTGTCTCTCAAAAACTCTTTTGCACAGCCGGTGTCTGAACAAGCGCTCCTTCAGGCTACGCTGCATGAAGCCAAACTGGAGCTGAAGGGGGACATTCAGATCCTGAGCGGGCGGCTGTTGGTCCTCGAGTCTCAGGTGGGCGAGGTCCTCCGGTTGCTGTCGATAAAAAGAAGACTCTCACTGCCACCGACTTCTTCTCCAAAGCCAAAAGCCAAAAGTCAAGACTCACTCACTGCCTCCAGGCCTGTCACACCAAAAACAGACGACGGGGAATTTTCAATGAACTCTTAAACAGACTTCTATGAGCATAATGCATGTCCTGCTGGACTCTGGCCTACCAAAGAAATTTCCTGCATTAAACACTTCAGTGCATGCAGAAATCCAATTCAGGTTATTGCAGCATGTTATTATTTTTTTAATAGACTTATGAGACCCCTGTATAGGCCCACAACATTTAAGAATACCAAGCAGCAACAGCAACACTGTTATTGATTAGTGCATTTGTGCAAAGTAGAGGCTACAAATCTCTGATACTTATGATGCTCTGATGAAGGATCTTGCAGAAACATACTAGACTCATAGGATGATCAGTAAAAATATGAGCGAGATGAGACTAAATCATCTTTTTTAAAACATATTTTATCACGTAGCAAAACAGGATGAGAGCAGTAAAGTTAATGTAGGAAACGTTTTCCAGTTTTCAGTAGTGACTACCTTTAGAGTCAGGTCATAATGTGTGCCTTATTATGATAAAGCTTTGATGAGACATAATGAGCTGTTTATGATTTTTGTGTGTGTGTGTGTAATATGTTTTGATGCATTTTCCAAAGCACAGGATGAAAAAATAACAGAATCTGAAATAACTGCACCGAAGAATCATGAAAATGATCTTTGTCACTTCACTATGCATTGCTTTTACTAACTGCCCAGTAGTTTTCTTTGTGTGTGTGTGTGTGTGTGTGTGTGTGTGTGTGATTGAGCTTCCTTCGTGTACACATAAAACAAGAATGAAAATGCAATACTTTAAAGTGAATATTAAATTTTCACTGTAATTATCTCAAATTAAACAAGATTCAGATATTTTAATCAGTAGTTGCAGCAACTTTACTGCATATTTCTTTTCCTCTTGCTCAGGTATATTTGATCTCATGTTGAATTTGAGTATTTATTTATTACGTCTACTAGTAAGATGAAATATTAATGCACCGTAGATTTATACACACACTGCTGTGCAAATCTGAATGAATTGGTTGTGGATAGAAACAGCAGCTGTAAAGTTATGAAGTTTTCTCTTTGTCTGTAAATGCAAATAAAGTCAGTATGCACAGTGAAGGCGTTTGCATGTGACTGTCGGCCGAGGCAACACATTTATTATTTTTTTTATTAGATACATGAATGACCTTGTGTAAGAGAACCTGAATAATGAAAGCGATGCCTGCTCACCAGCTGTTGTTAGTCTCCTCTGTTATGCACTACTGCACTCAGGCTTTGTGTAAATTGGAAGCATTTACAATTTGTCTTTGTCTTATGTTTTTGCTGATGTAGGTGAGTCACAGGAGTGTTGTCAATATGAGCTGTTGTTAAATGCTCCGACGGCAGTGAAGGTAAGACTGTTCTGCTTATTGTGTGGGCTTAGTTGTTTGTTCTCTAGCAGAAAATAAAATAAAAATAAATGATTTCTCCTCAGTGCTGACATGGGAATCTAGAAACAGGTTATTTTAATGTCCTGAAGGTTAAATAAGTCTAGATTCAGTCATTCAGGCCTCCTGACGACAGGGGGCGCTCGTGTTTCTTTGAGTGTCTTTGAAAGTTGAACCACGCATATACAGGAAAAAACGGAAGCGACATCTGCAAAAGTTTCAGGCCAAAATACAGAGAAAATCTGAAGCAGGTGAGTGTGAATCTTTCCGGAGCTCTTTTTTTTGTAATACCGCTGAATTTCTGCAGCTTTTTATCGGAGAATGTGAATATTTTTACACTCCTGCACCGCGAATATTCCCGTCGTCTCTGTCATTTCAATTAAAGCCCAGGTAACTTGTTAAAAGTCGATTTTTACTTTATTATTATTGGTTTTCTAATGTTATCATTCAGGTTAAACGGCTCGTCAATAAAAAAAAAAGACCTGCTGACGCTTATTTTGAATTTTTGAAAGCCCCTGACTTTACAGCTGCAGTGGTGGAGATTTCCTACGGGCTTCCAGCTGTTCTCATGGTGCAGTGAACGCAACACTTGACCTAATACCTGATCCTATGCAGCTTCCAGTAAAGTGTGTTTTGGTTTGTGTGAGAGGCCAATATCTTTTGAACAAACAATGAATCCTCTCTGCCATTTTCTTCATAAGAATAAGAAAACCTCAGTTTCCTTTCCAGAAAGGTGTTAAAGCAGTGAACGCCTATTTTATGTTTTTATTATTTTATTTCTTTGTTTCTGCTAATTAAATTAAAAAAAAACTGTGTAGGCCTGTACAGCTTGACTACATGTCAACTCCAAGTTCTTCGTTCTCCCAAAGGTCTGACTAAAAGGTTTATTTCAAAAATGATAAAACATGTGCGAAGCCTGCATCACAAAACACATCTGGCTCATTTTTATTTAGTAAGTAAAACATGAAAAAGTTTATATTTGTCATAGCAGTTAAAGTTTCAGATCAAAACCTAAAGCAAAACCACAGTGGATCTAGTTCTAATGATTTCATAGACATATAATCATTGTTTGACCAATAACATCTGTTTCAACATCTGGCATCTAAGAAGGGTTTACAAAATAACGAGTCAAACTGATGTTGGACAACAAGCTTTCTTCCAAACTGTGTGTGGGAAAATAGTGACGATATGACTTTTGTTTTTACTTATTTTTAGCACAGAGATGGAAATGCAGCTTCCACCTCACGAGGGAGACGTGCTCTCTGTGGTCGACATGCACACAGGTGGGGAGCCGTTACGGATCATCCTCGGCGGCTACCCAGAGGTCAGAGGCGACACTGTGCTGTCCAAACGCCGACACGTGCGGGAACATCTCGATCAGCTCAGGAAGGTGCTGATGTATGAACCACGGGGACACTATGACATGTACGGAGCCCTGATCGTGGACAGCGAGATCCCTGAGGCGGACCTGGGGGTCCTGTTCATGCACAACGAGGGCTACAGCACCATGTGTGGACACGCTGTCATCGCGCTGGGACGCTTCGCTGTGGACTACAAACTGGTGAAAGAGCCACAGTCACCAGAGACACAAGTGAACATCCACTGCCCCTGTGGTCTGGTCAAGGCGTTCGTTGAGTATTCTGCTGGTAAAACAGGAGGAGTGAGGTTTCTCAGCGTGCCAGCGTTCGCCTTCGCCACAGGTATGACACTCGGCTTGATTTTCTGTCCTCACGGGAAACCAAACTGTCTTCAGGTGTTTTTATTTTCTGGAATAACTAAACTACTTTTCACCAGATGTGACGGTGACAGTGGAGGGCTTTGGTGAAGTGACGGTTGATGTCAGCTATGGAGGAGCCTTCTACGCCTTCGTAGACGCCCAGAGGTTTAACCTGGATGTCACCAAGTCCAGGACTCGGGATCTGGTAGACGCAGCCACAGCGGTGACCAATGCTGTCAGATCTCAGGTAAGCAGTTCATATTGTACGTCTGAGGGGAAAGAAGAGTGTAGACAGAAAAACTGGAAGATGCAATCTTAAAGAAGAATGTGTGTAATGGACAGATTTCCTTTCTTGTAATTTACCTCTAATAAGTTCAATAATAATTTAATTGTTTTGTACTGATGAGCTATTCAGATTTGGGGAGCTGTAATTTATCATAGCACAAATTCCAATCTAGGGTAATGAAAGTCACTGTAGTGCAACTTTTATTAGACAAAGTGCAGTTTTTCATATCCATATTGTGTTGATCTAATAATTATTCATCATGACTGTATAATTAAAGACAACTTGTTAGAAGCCTTTGTATGCATTCTAGGTTTTGGATTTTAGAATAATATAAAGCTACTCAAATCACTACATGGCCAAAAGTATGTGGACACTCGAACATTACACGCAAATGGGATTATTGATGTCTCAAAAGAAAATCACAGGCATTAATATGTTGTGTTCAAATAACTTTGAGATTTATTTTGTCTTAATGTCTCCAAGGTGAAGCTGCACCACCCAACCAGCGATGATCTGGCTTTCCTCTATGGCACCATCCTCACAGATGGCAAAGATGGTTTTTCCTCTGAACCCACCTCCAACGTGTGTGTGTTTGCAGAAGCTCAGGTATTTTACTGACACTTTTGAGAAATTGTCTTGTTGTCATTTTAAACTTTAAAGAGTGTTATCTGAACCTTGGTGGAAAGATTTGTTTACATTATGTGCATTGTAACAGTCTTTATCATTATCAGCATTAATTGAATCCTGCATGGGCCAGAAATATCTTTGCCTGAACAAATTATTTATTTAAAAAAAATCTAAAGATTTTTTCATATAAAATTTAGCATAAATCAGTGAAGTGTTTTGGGAAAATGCTAAAATAAAAACAAAAGTAAAACGGTACGGGGCAGACGCCACATGTCTCATCTTAATGTGGCTTCAACTGGTTTAAGCGCTGTGTTCTCAGGTGGACCGAAGCCCCACTGGTTCCGGTGTTACAGCTCGAGTGGCTCTTCAGTATCACAAAGGCCTCATCCAGTTAAACCAGACCAGGACATTTCAGAGCGGAGCCACTGGATCCCAGTTCACAGGAAAAGCTGTCGAGGTATTTGCATTTTCTTCTTCTGCATCGTTAAGGATTCTTTGTGGGGTTCAGTGTATAATAGGTTGTAGTTTTTATTCAGTGGAATAAATGCCCTGGGTAGAAGGTTAATGCCAACTTTAACCAAGCTAAAATAATATTAACATGTAGCTGCTAGATGCATCTCCAAATAGTTCAGAGCCATGAGTAGTTTGAATCATTTGAATCTTTTTGTGGTCATTTTACATTTTGGAGTCATTGAGGATATTTATTTTTTTAGTCGTTTCTCCCTTTGACTTTCTAACAAGAAGTATCATACAGAGGCTTTTGGTTCAGGGGCCCAAGCCCCTCAGGCTCCGCCCCTGCACACATGCTGATAAGATGGTCATGGGTGAAAGGTTTCTGGGTTGACTGTCATGGTCAAAATGTGTCATTGACCAAAGGTCTGTAGCTGTTTGAGATAACATCACTGCCTCCTGACGTGCAGTCGATCACTGCTGTGATCAGTAGATTAGATCTTCAGCAGAACAACCAAACTCTATTATCAAAAGCAAGCAAACTGATTTCTTTTGAATGAATGAATGAATGAAAACCAAATTTTATGAACACTATAAGACCTTACAATGAAAATCTATCCACCATAAATCAGATTTTCATTGGACTGTTTCATTATTTGGATGGTAAAATCAGCAACACTCCTGTAGCTTCAGCTTATAATCAAGACAATAAATTGATCATGGAATATTGATTTGACCTGCAACCCACAAACCTATAAAAGTGAAGTTTCTCCTTTTAAAAAAAAAAAAAAATTTACAAACATCTGTTCTCTGATGCATGTTTGTGATTCTCTTGTGTTTTCATTCAGGAGACCAGGTGTGGAGACTTCAGAGCTGTAGTGGTGGAAGTTGCTGGCCGAGCTTTTTACACCGGAGTTTCACGTTTTGTGCAGGAGCCAGATGACAAGCTGACACATGGTTTTCTGCTGAAGTAAGTCTCAGTTACAGGTTTCCTTTCAAAACATGGTTATACATAAAAAGTATTTTAAGCATTAGTATTAGCAAGTGCTTCTATTTGGCTGTAGACATTGTACCAACAAATCTAAAAATCTCTAAACTCTCCATGAAGACAATGAGAGCTATAATAAACAGTTTTAACTATTGACCACTAGATGGCGCTATCAGCCTGCTTCAGGCTCAGGCTGCTATCTGTTTATTTTTTCCAAACCCTCTTACTAGTTACTTGACACAAAAACTCAAAACTGTTTTGTCCCATTTATTATATCGACAGGTCATTGTACAATGGAAGGCAATATTTAAATTATAAAGTTCAGTGGAGATGTCTGGCACTGGATGGATTCACACAGCTGATGGGGACACATTCAAATCAGAAGTTACACATCCACTTGTATTGTTTTTTACAACAAAGAAAACATCAGATGTGGATCAGAGAATTTAAAATCAGGACTTTGTTTCCTTTTTTTTCAGCTGTGTAAATCCATCTCTTCAAATAAGCACAATGGAGGGCAGTCCATGTAGATGTATATTGCATTTGTTGGATATGGATTTAATTGCATTTAGCATAGTAATTATCAATTTATATGTGCAAACACATAACCTTATATATAGATAGATGTAATCTATGACGTGACTGTCCACACTTGTTGAGAAATTGCAGATTAGGCCCAGGCCTTTCAGAGTACCCACTCAACAATTAAAATCAACAGAGTTAAGGCCAGCTCTTAACAGAAAAAAAGTTCAAATAAAACATACAGTGATCAGATACATAAATGATGCATGTCAATAATGATGAATAGATACAAATTAAAAAAAACAAAAAAACAACCTCTTCTCACCTTGTCGTTTGCAGTTAAAACCACAACTGTTCAACAACACCGCAAAAGAGCGGCAGTGTCAGGAGGAACTTTAGATTCAGCCTTTCTCCAAAAATCATCTCTTGGACCATGCAGACATGTGAAAGCAGGCCCTCCCGATGAAATCTGTCCGTACAAAATGGCCCCTTGTGTTTTTAATGGAATCATCTTCTTGTTTGGATCGAGCATCAAGCCCTGAAAGCAGTCTAAAATCTGCACATTTCACTCTGTGCATAGATTTCTGAAGTACAAAAACAGCACAGAACAGTTCACATCAAACAACCGTGAGCGTCTCTTACACCTGGAAGGAGATAAAATGTCCTGGTCCTGCATGGTAACTTCTTAAAAATATTTAATTGACCAAAGTCCTGCAGGATGTATCTGATTTGGTCAGTAATTAGCAGTTTTTGGCTTCTGCTCTGTTTAACACTAAAATCACAGAGGATAAAAGGTCTAAACATGTTGTGCTGTGTGTGGCTCTGCAGTGAGGATGGGAGGCCGTGGTTTATTTAAGCCGAGCTGGGTGGCTGCGGTGGAAGGTGCTGAGGAATGTGCATGTCAGGTCGACCCAGAGGGAAACTACAGATGAGCAGAGCGGGAAGGGTAGGTGAGTGAGGTTGTCATCCTTGTTGTGCTCAGTTGCCGTTCAGAAGTTGAGCTTCGTGACTGGTCGCTCTCTGCTGGAGTCTGTGGTCTGGCTGTTGATGCGTTTGCGGTTGCGTTTCATCTTGGACAAGTCCTTGTCAAAGACCTCGCCTGATCGCAGCGCGGATACCAAATCATCAAACTCTCCACCGTCGTCTTCCCCGTTCGCCTTTGCTTTCCGGGCCTTTCGCTCTTTCTCCCTCTGTTCTTTCAGCTGGTGGCAGAAGTTAAAGTAAACTCTATTAACAAAAAAGCTCTAAACATATTAGCTTAGTTCAGTGTTTAACTGAATACATTTTTTTGCACTCTGTCAGGGTTTATTCCTTTTTTTTCTCCATTCATGAGCACTTTCTCTGCATGCACTCAAAACTATGTGGCTCTCAGATATAAAGCTGCTTGCACAAATTTCCTGTGCTAACGCTCGAGTCCTCCTCCTGGCTCCCAGGCTGCTGCTGCAATCCCGCAAAAACTTCTGCTCTCAAATTTCTGTGCAATAACCCTGTCCAAATCCACCAACCAATAGAAAGCCAGTTACAGTGCTGATCAGTGACGACCACCTAGCCAGCACATTCACTTTACCTCTTTAATTTCTTATGAGGTTAATCAGGCTCATGCATTTTTTCTCTCCTGAGCTTTATTACACTAACCCTTTCCGTTTAGGAC
This sequence comes from Mastacembelus armatus, assembly GCF_900324485.2. Classification (NCBI taxonomy): domain Eukaryota; kingdom Metazoa; phylum Chordata; class Actinopteri; order Synbranchiformes; family Mastacembelidae; genus Mastacembelus; species Mastacembelus armatus. The sequence goes on from NC_046656.1 coordinate 13,095,672, forward strand.
TTTATTTACAATAATAAAATATACTGTACATTAATTCTACCATGGCACATAAATAGTTGCTTTATTCCAAAATTCCTGGAAGAAGGGAAGTATGAGTAATAACGATCATGAGAGAATAGATGACCCTGATTACAGGGAAAGTAACCGGCTGTAAAGAAGCAAACATGGAGGCAAGGTAGCCGCAATCATTTTAGTGGCTAACACTGTACTGGGCTTCCTGTTGGTTGGGGGATTTTGACAGGGTTATTACACAAAAATCCAAAAGTGACAGCAGACATTTGCAAACAGGACAACTCAAGTGTGAGCTCAAGATATTTGTGCAAGCAGCTTTATAACTGAGAGAAGACTCTCAAAAAGCAGTGCGTTTGAATAAAAGGGAATAAACCCCCATAGAATTTAGTTCAGAGGATCAATACCACTCCCATTTCGAGACACTGAATATGAAGCACAGGTAGTTTGAATCAGTCTAAACATAACAAAATCCACCTAGTAGCACCTCAAAAGTAATTTCTTGGCCAGGCAAACCAATTTCCTGGTATCTTGTCAATAGTGTGTTGTTTCTAGGCAACCAGCTGAAAAATTGTCATGCACATAACTTCTGTTTGTACAGATCAAGGCTAGCTGTCTTCCTGTTTCGAGATTTTATGCTTCATATTTACTGCCCAGGCATGAGAGTGACAGCTACAGAAGTAAACTATATTCAGGATGTATTGTATTATGACTTACTGTCTCATATTTACAATACTCAGATCTCAAGACAGTGAGCTTTTCTTGTAATTATCACAGATCTCATAATTACAAGGTGGATTGAATGGATTGGAACGCTTCAGAAGTTGGTTGAAAATCACGGACAATCATGTTCCAAAGTGGGCTGTGATCTGGGCTCAGGTTTTAATCTGTACTTGTTTACACTTTGGAACATTAAGTGAACCAAATCAACTATTAACAGTTCAGTGTTGATTACATTAATACTAAAATCTTAAAAATCCTGTGACTGATTTGTGTACAGTGAGTTTTACCCTGATTATGTTTTGGCATGTTAACTATGATAACATATGGTGTTCACACTTCCTTTGTGCTATGTACATTGGATGTACAGACAACTATCGATGAAATACTTTTATACTAAAGAACTTGAAACACCTGATGATTTTCAGGTAAGTTCGTCAGCGTTTCAATCCATACAACATTGGAACTTATTTTATAATCTGAATCACAAAATTACGAGATCTTTTAAAATGGTAATTCATGATAATGGTACTTACAAGAAAAGATCCTCTTTTTTTTTTTTTTACACAACTGAATGCAATGCATTTTTGTAGATAGCAGCTTCTTCTAACAATATATTATATTTCAGATTATTCTTCTTTAACTGCGCTTTACAAAATTTAGAGTAAAAAATGTCAGCTGTGGTTGTTCAGGAATTATTTAGAAAACAGGGCTAATGATGTACCTGAGCTTCCATCTTGGCCCTGCGCTCCTCTTCCTCTTTGCGTTTTCGCATGTTCTCATTCTCCTGCTGAGCCTCTGTGAACGACTGCAGGAATTGGTCAAAGATGCCAAAGAACTCATCTGGCTGCATCTTGCTGGCATCCTCACCGAAGTGCTTTACTGCCCTCAGGAACTGTGGGACCAAAGAAAAGGGGTACAGATTTACTGCACGACTCAGCAGATCCATGTTTTACTCTGTCTTTGACTGTTTTACAGGAGACTCATTAGGTCTCAGCTCTTTGAAATCAGAGCAGAGTACCAGTAGTTGGGCTTTGAAGCCCATGTTAAGCCAGATCCGACTGGCTACTGATTACAGCTCAGACTGGAGACTGGAGCCAGAGCCCAAATTAAGGCAACGTGTTTGTTGGGTATTTTTCACAGTAAGTTAAAAAGGAGAACATCCAGATGTGAGATCATGCTGAGAACATATACCTTCAAACATCTGTATGTTGACAGCAAACTTTTATCATTTAGCTCAAAGTTGCATTTAAATTATTTTGTTAAGTGCAGTTCATTCAAACAGCAGGCCCTCTAGTTCCCAGTCATGAGTACAGAGGACCACTCTGAATGCTCTCAGATAATTCACTGAGACACTGTTAATGATTCACAGAAATTAATGGTTGCCATGTGACCAGCTGAGCACTGGGTCAATGTTGCGCACACTGAGGGGTGGAAAACATGCTGAAGATTAAAACTCTTCCTGCCTCGCACCATTAAGGTGGACAGACCATAAATCTAACTACAGCGTGTGAATCTCTCCCTAAATGGTGAATATGCTCAGGTTTTTAATAGTAAAAAGTTAATTTCCCTTAAAAGACTGCAATCTGTAAAAAAATGTATGCTTTTGTCAAGTCATAAATTTGACAAGCACTTGCAGAATTATACAATATTACATTGGCAGGTTTGGTCAAAGCTCCCCAAACCATGACACAATGAGACACATTGTCTATAATGCTGATGACAATCATGTAAAACAAAACCTAACCCTGTGCCTCTGTTCCTGGTTTCTGTCTTGACCTGCACACATGGCAAAGAGCAGGCTGACTAATAAAGTGTGTGCTGCAGCAGGAAGCTGAAACACTTCACTCCTGCTGTTCGCTTTCCTAGAAAGGTGACTGATGAGGTCAGTAAGGTGTGTAGAAACAGCTGCACAGGGAGGAAATAGGATACAAGCCTTCAGCATCTGTGTCTACAACAGACAGTGGTGCTGCCCAGTCAGCTCACACAGACAGACGCTCAGTTTTCTGCAGAAATTGACGAAAGAAAAGGACTTACCAGTTCCTTTGCCTCGGTGAGAGAGTCCTCCACATCGGAGAAGCTGAAGCTGGCCACAGTGATGAACTGACTCACCACTGATACAAACTTGTCGCCCAGTTCCTGCGGGTGATTCTTCTGGTACTCCAGCTCCTGTAGGGAGAGAAACGGAAAGAGAAAAAAATAATTGACACTATCCACACTCTAAATATGTTGGCCAATACGTGTACTGACTAAATCTTTTGTGACTCACGTTCTCGACACTTTTCAGGCCACTGCGCAGGTTGCAGATATCTTTTTCGAGCTCAGTCATGCTGTGAGACAAGGGAAAGAGGGCTGGATGTAACCAGAATGTAGAAATGAGTTTTAAGGAAAGGAGAAACCGCTGTCAGTTAGGAATCTGTTTCAGCTGTTTGCTTGCAGTGGTTGCCAACTCGCTTTGCTTACCCCTCCTTTAAAACAAAAGCATGTCTAATCGTCACAGATTTCATGTCTGTTACTTGCGAACAGTTTAATCAAATGTGAATAGTTTTGAGAAGCATGAAGCGGTAAAACTAGCCATAATACAAACAAGCCAGGAGAAACATACGTTGTGAAGCCAAAAGTTTTTTTTCATCCTGTCTCCTATCATGTTGATCATCTTGTGACCCTTAAATTTTACCCTGCAAGCCCTTTGAGGGTCATAACCCCCACAAAATTAGGAATCACTGCTCCAAGACTCCACCTACTTGACTTTTGCTGCCTCTGGGATACTCTGCAAGTCCCCCTGGAACATCAGGACTATGGGATATTTCTTCTCCAGGATGGTGATCAGGTAGTGCAGGAGAGTGATGTTCCTGCAGACACAGATGTACAGATACATTGAGCTGGACCGACCTTCAAGGCAGTGAATGTGTCAAACGTGCAATATATTGCTTTTATTATGGAGGTTCAGATATGAATAGCCATATGGAGCTTCATCAATGTCACGTTCACAGTTCCAGATGTGATTTTATATTCCATACATTCCTCCTGTTACTGCCTGCAAAGGTTCATCTTACAGTTGAAAAATATTCTTACTTGTCGATACTGGATTTGGTATCAGCGATCTTGTTGAGTGAAGACACCTTGAAGCCGTAAGCGTTCCCCCTTTGACCCTTGTTCATGTAGTTTCCAAAGGCCAGGACCACCTCCAACAGCTGCTTTAAGTTTCTACTGTGTAAAATCTCCTTAGATGCCTTGGTCAGAGCTGAAACATAAAGAAAATTTATATTTCCAGTGGGTTCATATGAATTTTTAGACTTTGGAACCATCACAAGACTACTTTCTTAGTTTAAATATAAGGGTTTTCTTCTTCTTAGATATAAATAATACTAACTTTTTTAGTCTTTCACTTTTATAAAAAGGAATCATTTTATTTCATGTGCATGGTGAATGAGGCTTTTCCCACCTTCAACTTTGGGTTTGATCTCTGCTATCCTCTCTGCAAACTTCTTTTTGAAGTATAAAGACTGCAGCCTCTGCTGGTAGTGGTTTATTCTGGAAAGAAGATGGAAAATGTGTTTAAAAGTAGGACAAAAATAATAAATTATAAACAGGGAAATCCGCAAATTTAGACAAAAGCCACAAACATGGACATTGTGCTTGAGCAAAATAAAGCAATCTGCCTGTGCTCACTGAATGGCACATATAAATGTTTTAGTTGCGGTAATGGATCTTATTTTTTGGCAGAGTTTATGATTTCAGCCTATAAACCACTGAATCTGCAGCTAATGAGTGCCAGTGACACATCTGTCCTCCACTTTATTCTGTGTTTGTATAAACTAGAAAAACTGGAAAACTACAGTAAATTATTAAAACAAAACACTAACTGTATCATTCTGCTTTATTACTATGCTGAAGAAATGCCACTTACTTTAGGTTCTTCTCTTTGCTTAGCTGCTATATTAATATATTTATGCAGTCAGTGGCTGAGCTGAAACTTGTTTCCTTTGTTCCTTTATCTCACAGGACTTTGTTTACAAAACTGCAATGCAAATACTGTTATTACATTACAGCCTGTTTATTCACCAACACAGAAGTAGTGATTCACACAGCCATTGTTCCCTGCTAAATAAAACCCCATGTGTCATTTCATTTATCTGCTATGACTAAGAGGGAACAATAGCTATTGTTTGTCAGCAGAGAGCTGCGCTGACCTGAGGCCGCAAGGTTTGAGATAAGTACCTGTTTAACACTGAAATAAAAAACTTCCACTTGAGAAAAAGATTATTGCTGTATGAGTCGAGTACCTGCTCATCTCGTAGAGGAAGCGGTCAGGTTTAGCCATCCGGTCGAGCTCATGTTTGTGCTCCTCCAGAAGATCCACATCGCTCTTCTCTGGGACAAACTTCAGCAGCTGATGGGGGCAAAGAAAAGAGTCCACTTAACATATTTAACACCCATTCCTGCAACTGCACAAGATGGTGGATGGATTTACTCTGCTGTCTGTGAAACCAGCTCCACATACCAACAGGATGGAATCTCTGCTAACATGATATTTCATCTCATTAAGATTGGTTTCCCCTGAATAGAATATACTATTACCAGCTTTATAACACAGTGAACATCACCTAGCACACATTTGTTGAAAGGACTCCAAAAATATATTCATGAAAATGAAGTCAGTACTGACATGCTTCACTTAACTCCACAGAGAACAGCTAAAGCCCGGCCAATAAATGAAAGCACATTTGATCCTTTAAGTGCTTTTGCTGCATCCATCAATGTGTTTACATGCACACAAGAAACCAGGTTACAGGGAAATTCAGGTTACACGTTTACTTGCATATGCACACAGCAAGTCAGTAATCAGATTTCCCTCTTCCTCTGATGTCATTTTGGAAGCATGCCTTAATAAAATGTAGTAGTGGTAGTAACACTTTTATTTCTAGTTTGGACTGATTTAGCTTGAAAATTAAGACAGATTTGATACATATTTACACCAGTACATTATGTTTTTTCTTTCACACATAACATGGCTATTATAAAACCCTAATACCTCCATGTATGGCCAAGGAACCCGAGTTGTCCAGGAGAAATTAGGTTTCTCTAATCCCTTACTACTAATTACAGAAACAAGATTTCTTGTTTAAATGACTTTTAATCAGCCAGCAGCCTGAAGCCACATGTTCCTCCCACACTAATGACTGGCAGCAGAAGCTCCGCTGCATATGGGAAACCTAACTATGTACCTGCTCCAGCATGTCTTTAGGAAGGTCCTCCTGTTCATCCATGGTCAGAATGGCTCTCTTGATCTCCTCGTTAGAAAGCTTCAGTCTGCAGTACACAACAGGCAAGTCAATTAAAAACACACCATAAGCTGTAATGTGTCAGTAATGCAATTTCAAATTGTTAGTTATGGACTAAACCTACCGTGAGAGAAGGATGTTGCAGTTTTGAGCACGACGGCCATCAATGACTGACAGCTCCTTAACTTTTTTAGAGCTCAGCGTGTCATCTTCTGTCTCTTTCTGTGAGAAATTATAGATATTAGAGTTCAATTTGACATGCACAAATTTTGATTTGTTATAGTCACCCACAAACATAAAGCAGGAAGACCGACTGACACAAATCTAAAACAAGGTGGAAGCAGCCAAAAGGGCTCGAAACAGTGAAAGTTATCACAGGTCATGAACACAAGCAAACAACACACATATAGAAAAAGGATGTTGACTTATAAAAAAACCTCAAAGGTGTACATAAATATATATGTACTGTATATTCTTTTGTCCAAACTGAAAGAAGTACAATATCACATTCAAAGTAAGTCTGATTAAATCCATGAGACCAACAAAAAACTACTATAAATGCACTCACCTGTTTGCTGTTATTGATCATAAAGAAGTCCTAAAATGCAGGCAAGAAGCAGGGAAGATGTAAGCACTCATTAGGATAAGTAAAGCAGTTACGTGATTGCAGCCCATAAAAACAAACAGCAAATGAATCAAAGCTCATTCGGGATTGGGACAACAACATCAGTAATGAAGTGAGCAGCATAGAGACATGAGTGATCAATACGTGCTTATAGCTCACATGCTGTGCACATAAGAAATCAGTCTGCTGATGGTGTTTCATCTTTTTGTTCGAACTAAGCAGCCTGAGAATCTCGATTTTCTTTGTGTTGAGATGTCAAGATGAGAACAACTGGATATATATTACTTTTTACATCTTGTGTGTATATGATGTACTTAAGGTTAGATATTACAGATTGAGATGGAAGAAAAGAGCTGTGGACATCACGTCTGGGACTACAAACATGCTCATTCTCTTTTGTGCAACTAATGCAGATATTACTGATTATAAATATCTATTAACTAAATTCATTGGAAACTGAAGCCATAAGAAGGAAACAGCCAATTCTCAGCAGTTCACTCATGCATTCTCAATCACATGTGGCAAAATGATCAAAACCACAAAAAATAGCAAAAATATAGCATTGCATTCTAATGTAAAAAGGCATGTAAAATGATTCAAGCATGAAAGTTGTGCATCGATTAAACTCCCAAAATGATCTGGCAATAGCTCCTTTCTATTTGTCTGACTTTTTGGTGCCTTTTTTTAAACTATCTGACCTTTCCCTTTCTCTAACGGTGCTTAAGAAATCAAAAGTTGCAAACTAGGAACAACTTTAGAAACTCTGAACACAAACCAAGTCTAAATTTAAATGCAAGCCAGATGAGCCCTAACTCATATACCCCCAGGCCTCTCTGACAGTAGACGGCGACATGATGTTTAGATGGAGAGATGCTTGTTGTCAGTACCTGCTGCCTCTGATAGGCAGAGAAGGTTTTTTCAATGTCTTCCAGATCCAGGATTTTGAAAACCTTGGTATCGTCCACTTCCATCCACACAGTGCCCTCCAGTTTATTCTGAGCAGAGGAAAATAACATTTAGAATTTATGTTTTAACTCAAAGCATCAACACACCCAGGTCTTTTGGGGTCTTGACCACGCTCACCTCAGCTAACTTGGACCAGTTGAAAGACTTGAGTGGATTGCAGGGCTGGGGAATGTTTTTCTTCTTTAAGGATGGTCCCAGTGGCGCCCCTGGTGGCGGAGGGATCCCTCCGATGGGTGGGCGTCCAGGAGGAGGTGGGGGGCCACCAGGAGGGGGTGGTGGTGGAGGCGGAGGAGGCATCATACCACCAGGAGGTGGTGGGGGAGGTGGGCACAAACCTCCAAAAGATGGTATTGGTCGAGGAGGCAGAGGGCCGCCAGGGGGACCAGGAGGCAGGGGGGGCCCTCCAGGAACAACAGCTGCCTGTCTCTAACGGGAGAGAGTATAACCAGGGAGGGTTTAAATGCTAATTTATAATGTCGTAATACGTCTTAAGAGATGGTATCTTTTAGGTGTCAATAATGATGATCAGCTTGAATTCTGGTGACATAAATGTTGGGAAGATTATTTAAAGTTTTTTGGCTCTAATGTGAACAACAATAATAATAATACTTTAACAATTTAACAGGAGTTTAATTTAAGAGTTAATTTAAAGTGACAGTGAATAAAAAGCACAACGTACAGTGCTGAGTTCGTGCAGTTGGGCTGTGAGTTCAGCCACTTGCTGTTTGACATTCCTGTGCTCTGTGCTTTCCTTTTCCAGCTTCTCTTTCATCTTGTTGAGCGTCTGCATCATGTCTTCTTTCTCCTGGGTTTTTGCATCACATTCACGCTCCTTCTTCTCAAACCTCTGCTGCAACTCATGGTGCTCTGATGGGAAATCACAACCACATATTAATCTTATCGAGTATAGTGGAAACATGATTTTAAGTGGCAGCCATGTTTAACTAACATATTCTGTTTCAAGTATGTACTTTCAAATCACACACACCTTTTCTCATTTTCTCTGCCTGCTCTTTCCACTGTTTGACCTCATTTTCATTGACCAACCTGCAGGGAGGATAACACACAGTTAACTTCAGTGTCTTAGCAACTCCAGTCATTGTTGTTCTGAACATCAAGTAAAAGCTATTTTGAGCCAACACTGTTGAGCACATGGCTCTCTACAAACACAATCTTTAATCTGGCAGCCAAGTAATCAGTTCCATGTGCTCATTCACGTGTCAGTCTGTACAGGGAAACTGGAGGACTCACATCCGGACAACGTTCTTCACGTTAAAATTCTCCAGCGGTGTGACGTCAGGGTCGTGGCCTTTGTCATTTTGCAAGACGATCTGCTGGACGATACGGTCCAACAGCAGCCAGTATTGCACCGTGTTACCACTCCTCTTGTCTGAGGAGAGAAATATGCACATACAGAATTCCACCATATCTTGTTAACATATAAGACACTGCTGATTCAAGTTTAACAGTGACTGTCGGATTATGATGAAACACAATGTTGAAACACCATTTCTTGACACAATGTGTCAAGGCATTTTCTAAAATTACACTGATTAGTCAAAGACAGGCAAAGTAATTAGAGGTTGCAGCAAGATGACACATGTATTTCAACATATTGGTGAGACCACATCTGTCATGAGGGAATGACATGTTTACTGTTGCCTTGTTATTTAGTCAGAAAACCTTATAACATACACGCACACACATTACTGTTGGGAGGCATTCTGTTATTACTCACTACCAGTGTATCTGCAACTGTTCAATGCACCAAATCATATATTGTGATATTATTTTTATTGCTCTTTTTTCAGTACTATCACAAGATTGCACTTTATTAACACTTATGTACAACGGCAATTCGTATATTTGCGGCTGAAGTGCTAATTTCACTCTTAGCACCTCAAGAGGGTAATTGAGCGGAGGTTCATTAAAAAGCCACCAAAGAGGAAGATGAACATCAAATAAAAAGGCTACTACAGTACTGTGGTGGCTCTTTTTTCAATTCAAAATTGAATCGTGGGAAAGCTGGCTACTTGTAATCAGGCTTGATGCAATTTTGCAGAAAAACAGCAACACAAAATAAAGAGGAGCAAACAATAGTCTGAGTAAGTATTGTAGTCAGTTTGGCTGGGAACATGCTTATCCAATTTCTGCACTGTCTAATCTGAACAAAGTCAATACACTTATCTGTTTGGCCAGAAACCAGAATGTAATACTACTACCTTGCTTGGGGCCTCATTACATTTCAGGATGTTTTATATTTTGTCATTTAAACACATTTTACAACAACAAAGACTATTTCTGTGTAATGTTGATACTCCTTGCATAGTGCTGTTCGTAGTTTTCATCCCAGCAATGAATAATTTAAAGAAATACTTACGTGGCATGAGGAGACAGTGATGCAGGACAGACATAAAGTGTGGGTATGCATCAGTGTGGTTCATTTTCTTGCGGATGAGATCGAAAACTTGGGTAGCACTTTTGGTGTCTATATGTACCTGGAGAAGGAGTATAAATAAAGTATAACAAAAACTATATACTGCAAAAGATCATAGAAACAATAAGGGAATGATTCTTTCTCGCCCTTACCGACTCAAAACGTTTTGACAAAGCCAGCTCATCCTCGTTCCGCAGCATCTCAAAATAGTCCAAATGCCTGAAAGTGTCAGAGGGAAAGACTGTATTAGGAAGCAGCCTGCAAATGTGATGATTCATACATTATAGCTTAAAACAATCTCTCCAGAGGGTAATAATGATATACATAGATGACATCTACAGATGTCTTCTCTGATTTCCATCTAATCAACCAATATTTATTGGTATTACTGGACAACAGCATATTTTTTGGTTATATCTCACCTGTCTAATGTGGAGTTTTCATGAGAACGCAGTTTATCGATCACTGGTTGGATCCCCAGCATAAGAAACTCATATCGTAGGTGGATACGGAATTCCAAACTTGTCTATTTTTGAATAAAAATTGGTTAATGGTATAAAAAATGCATACAATCTTTTAAAACTCTCTTATTTCAATGCTCAAGGGGCATGATGACCTTCTAGTGTAAAAAGCTAACTTAGACAAAAAAAAACTGTAAGGTATAAAATTCACCTCTCCAGCGCCTTGACTCAGCACAGCATTAATAAAGGACATGATGGCTGTTTTCAGGTTGACCTCGTCTCTGTATCGCCCTGTACTCCGGTCCAAATCGTTTATAAGGGTCTGGGGGATGACAGACCATTAGGTATAGTGTTAAACATCTTCACGCAATGTTGCTTTTAAACGGCTTTACCTATCTGCAAAAGACTGACCGTGCACAAAGCTACCCACCTGAAAGCGTGTTCTCTCGCAGGCGAAGCGCTGATAGTGCAGCATGGCCTCCAGGATTTTTTTGTGCCCACCAGGCACCAGACACACAGCACCCATAATTTCTAGCACTGCCACCTTGGTCTTGATGTTCTCTGTTGCCAGACTCTGAGCGATGATGTTGATGCTCTCGGAGTGAGAGAGGACGTGGGCACGGCCCTGCGAGTTGTTCATCAGAGCTTTGATGCACCCAATGAGAGATGTGTGGATCTGCGACTCTGTGGTCTCGTAGTCCATGGTCTTCAAAAAGTTCAGGATACATGTCAGGCCATCCAGGTCGATGAAGCGAGTCACAAACCTGAGAGGAGAGCAGCCACAGAGAAGGCATTCTGGTTTGCTGAAATGTGCATCTATGCCAATGAACAATCTTTAACCAACACTGCAGTGACCTTTAAAAGGTGTGCAGCTTTTCATTTACATACTGTTGAGAGAACTGAAAAGGTGAGAGCAGGTTAAGTGAACGGAGATGCATGCTTGTAAAGGACAGAAAAAGCATAGTGCAAAAGAGAGAGGAGGATATTTTCAAAATTTCCCACCTCATAGGCTGTGTCCTCAGAGCAGTCTTCAAACTCTCAATGGTTTTGTTCCTCTCCTCCTCATCTTCCTTCTCTAGAGCGAGCAGTGTCTTTCTCTGTTCAACAAAAGCATAAAAATACATAAATATCTGAGTCTGAGTGACACAACTCAGTTTCTTGATTTTCATATACGTGCAGGCCACATTGAATATGAATTCCCAGAAGGAAAGACTTAGTTTAAAAGCATCCTCCTTTTATGACTATAGATCTTTATATCCAAAGAATATATTAATTGTATATTATTACTTACAGCTGCCATTGAATTGAGCTGATCAATGTAGTATTCTGGCCAACTAGTTGCACTTTTGTTTTCTTCTTGTTCCTGAAACACAAACAATGACAGTATGAGTGACAGCGTGCAGTGATCCAGGTAGGCACTTTGTTTTAAATACCACTGCAGAATGACCAGGGAAGAAAGACAATGGGCTTAGTCAATTAAAAAAAAATATGCAGCTTCCTTTTAAACATTAGTGTGAGTGACTTGGTTGGAATTTAAAAATGTTATGTAAGAATGTGGCCTTGAAGGAAATACTTCAGAAAGTCACATCAAACTACAAACCATATTTTTTTCAGCTCGTTGGTTTTGAAAGACATGAAACATAACAAATATATAAACACACAAGAAACAGAAGGTCTGAGGCATAAATAACCAAAAATGGAACAAGAACTCAAAGTAGAGCGACACACATATCCAGCCCATTTTTTCCTCCAGTGCTTCACTGAGTTTCAAGATGTGGTGAGAAGCAGCGAAAAGAGAACACAGCTGCTTGAGAAAATCTTGAGATTAGCAAATGAATGTTAAACTAAAGATTAAGGACATGGCTTGACTTATGCTGAGATTAATCTTCTGGGAGGCACGTTTGTTTTACAAGTGCAAAAATAACTGCTGGACATTTCTTATGACTTCATCTTTTAACTCAAAGGAAATGCTGAGGAGAAAATGATTTGACCCTGAACTTGGCTTGTACATAAAAGGGCCCTGGCTTTCATCTTTACTTATGCTCTATTAAGCACAAGCGAGCTGTGACCATCAGAAACTAATTGGGCATCAGTTAATAAAGTGTGCTGCCGAGACATGGCGACGCTGACAGAAACTGTGGGCCTTGGCAGATTCGCAGGGCTCATGCAGTGACAGGAAGGTCTGATCCTGCTGTTCCACCCGAGACCGGTGCCAGCTTGACCAGGCGGCTGCTGGAAGAAGTTCAGTCCAGACTGAGGTGGGACCACTTCCTTTTACATCTTAAGAGTTCATCTTTCAACTTTAAGTCAGCCATCTTCAAACACTGACAGTTTATTTAGGGTCATGATAAGAGAAAAAAGTGGGGAGTGTGTTTCAGGATTTTTTTTTCCATATTTTAAAAAGTAAAGATCAAAGACACACCAGGAAAAAGGAATCAGTTAATGGGACAGTCTGAATTTGAAAGAGAAGTCACAAGTTACTCCTTTGGATTTTTTTGATGAAATTTGAAACCTAAACTAAGACCAGTAAATCTACTTCTCAGCAGATGTCATAGCCTAGAGGAGAGCTGACAAGAAACAGAAAGAAGACTGATTCTCTGCAGCATGATTTCATCAGCTCAGGTGCCGGGCCAAACCAAACAACTAAAAGCTTTGACTGACTTATCTCCTCAAGTCCCAATCTGACTTCTGAAGGATTTAATCGCCAAGAAATGGCTGGCAAAAAAGATCACCCTCATCACTCACGAGCTTGGAGTGCCCTTATAATGACCCCACCTTCCTCCCTGTCATCCCCCCTGACTCACATACAAAAGCTGCACCTGTGGAAGTGAAGCCTTCCTGTTTGCGTTGGAAAACCAACTGCTTCCTTTGCCCCTTTCACTCACTCACTCACTCACACACTCACACTCACACTCACACTCACACTCACACTCACACTCACACTCACACTCACACTCACACTCACACTCACACACACACACACACACACACACACACACACACACACACACACACACACACACTCTTCCTCTTGGAGCTCAGAGGGTGAGTTTGTATCTGTCTGGGCTGAGTCCAGGCTCTGCTGCCGAGTCAGCAGTATTGATGCATTTCTACCTCTCCTCCCTCCCCCCTTCTGCAGGTCGACACTGCACATAAATATTTGGTACAGCTAGACCCTCCTCTACCTTTACACCAATATTAAACCCTCCCAGCCTGTTCCCATGAAGCAAAGCAACATTCTGGGGTTTATTGTGAGGCTACTCTGGACACTGGGACTATTCCTAATGAGGCCATTAATTGAGACACAGTAGAAAGAGGAACATGTATGTGCTGTTTCCATTTACACTCCTGTTCATGACTTGTCTTTTTGCTGATGTTGGCAACGCTGTGTGTGTCCAAAGTAAGCCATAAGTGCATCAATACTTTAAACCATGCGTGGGTTCAGCTGTCCAGATAAATGTAATGGCTTGTGGTGGAGCCTTTCAGGCCTCTTAGCCATCAACTCACAAGCAGTGAAAATGTGCCATTTCTGCATATAAAACTTATCTGCATCCAGCATAGTTTAATTAAGATTCAATGAGATAAGATTCTTGTTTGTTCAATGCATACAAACAACTGCATAATAATGTGACTTGCAGATTTATAGGGTAAGTATAATTGGTTTTTGCACTTTGCCTTTGAGCAGCTGTGTTTTCTGATTTGTACTGTGCACTGACATACTAACTAAAAATCAATCAGACTAAATCCCAACACCCCTCACCTCCAGTTTGTTACCAGATGTAGGAAAAGATTTCTAAATCTACATGCCCTTTCTGAATATTAGGGGGCAGGATATCCTACACACTTATACTGATGCCCTTGCTGAAAGAATTTGAGGGCACATTCAGTGGTTGGTGGGAAGCTTGAGCTGATCTGAACTAGAACAGGCGTCTGTGTTTTCCTGTTCACAGGGAAAAGGGGGAACAGCTGACAGTCCTTTTATCAGGAACAGAAGACATAATGAAATATGACACTGTCATAGAGTGGTAGAGCATGTTATGGCTACAGAGATGCTTTGATGGGACGTGTATTATCTAAAATGAGAAACCACATGATTAAATTGAAAACAAAAAAAAAAATCATACAAAGACAAGAAACTTTAAGATGGGAGAAAATGCAGTCAGAAGAAATAAGACACTACTTTTGACTTCTTTAGCCCTGCAATATATTTCACTGCTCTAAAACTCCTGATACTGCCTGTTAGTGGATTATCTAACGGAACAGGCCAGATTCAGCCTTCGTCTTACTCTCCTCTGCACGTTGCTTTTATGTCCACTTTGTATAATATTGACAAGTCTAGTGAGCAAGTAATTCACAGTGGAGCTTTGTGCAGGAAATAAAGACTTATTGTGAAGTGATGGAGAAAGTGACTAATTGCTACATAACAGACCGGGCCATAAAGGTATTAGAAAGCACTCTTAGTGGAAAAGCAGTGGTTTGTATTCTGGAGTAATTGTTTGTTTGAAATGTTTAACACCAGCATGTTTAACACCAGCATGATTTGCATTATAAACCTGGGAGTTTTGCATTGCAAACATTATGACTGCCTATTGTTTTACCAGGTCTTGTATGTTTTAGCAATATTTAAATATCAGAATGTTGTTAAAAATAAAACATCCCCCAAATACAGCAGGTTAGCTTAGCTTAGTACATAGACTGGTAACAAGAAGAAATAACTAGTTTACCTTCGACATTAGCTCTAGTCTGACAGAGTTGTTTCAGAGCAGTTGTTTCCCCATGTCCTGTCTTTCTGCTAAAATAAATTGTTTTGCTGTTCACATGTATTGTACAGACAATGGATTGGGGTCAGCTTTCTCCTCTATTCCTTTAACATTGAAAAGCACTGGCTTTCAGCATAATAATATTTAGATGTAAAAATCTAACACCACTCAAAAATGTTGATTTCAGTACCTGACAAAAACCTGTGGATATTACTTGCTCTAAACAAAAGGATTTACAGTATTATGGTTAAGATGTTCATCATGAGCCGTTAACATACAGCTGACACCAGACATTAAATATAACCGCGTGCATTCCACAGATACAGTGTGCAGACAGCTCATGCTAGGGCCTGTTGTGAGCAGCGGTACACAGTGACACAAGGCTTTGCGGGCTGTGTTTTAGAAAACACACAGCTTCAGGTATCAACAAATCAATGAGGGTGGAGATTACACAAACTTGGCAGCTGGCATATCTGCAGATATAATGCCGGTTGGCAGCATGGTGGCTCATCTGGACTTTGACATAATACCCTGTGAGAGTGTTTTACCTTCTTTTTGCTACAGTAGATCTGCCATTTCTTCTCTGCCGGCAGGGCGAACATGGCTTCTCTGTGTTTCTCTGTGAGGTCAAGCTCGTCCTGCATCGTGGAAAAAAAAGGCAGAAGAGTTTAAAAATGGCTGTGGAAAGGAAAAACTAAATATTACGCCCTAATCCCTTAATACATATGCCGAACAAAATAGGAGGCACTTCTTAAAAGATCTCATCATTCTTAAAACATACTCTTGTACTGACAAACTGCACAAGCTTGACCATCAGGCTGCCAATTCATTGGTATCTAGAGAAATCAATTTTGTTTTTCTCCCCTGAAACAAAGGGCATGTGCTATGTCAGTAGGTGCTCTCATCAGAAAGTCAATATGATCTGGATCACATCTTTCCAGGCTTTAGATGTGTGAAAGTCGTGGGTAAAAAGATAAGGCGTGGTCTGCTTGTTTGACATGTGGTGACAAACATCTGGAGACAACATGCGTCACAATGTATAACAGATATTTCACAGAGGGTGATGTCGGGTAAGTGTTTGACTAAATACCAGAGAGAATCTGAACAACTGAAACATATTAGTTTTATGTGAGCCTTTACTGGTTTTGTGCATGAAACTGAAAAGTATTTGGTGTTGGGTTATCAGATACAAAAAGTCACAGTATTTCACACATTCTCGCCTAACATTTCAAACAATAGCAAGTCTAAACACAGGTTTATTTTTTTGTAATTATCACTGCAACAAATTGATGGTTTACCTAACAGATGGTCTGCTAAATGTTTCATGCATCATGGGAATTGTCTTTGGGGATGTTCTTTGATAAAGCCATTACATCCTGTGGATCAATATGTGCAATAATCAAATGTCCCACAATGGTTGTGCAGACTATTGACTGATCTTGTGAATTAGCTCCACATACAGTAAACACTGAAAAGGAAAAACAATTTCTAAAAAGCAGCTTCTGTATGTGTTTTATGTTGGATCGATTTTTATTGTTCTGTGTAACTGTGAAAGCAACTCTGTTCTCAGCGTGGATTTAAAAAAAAAACTCCACCTTGACTTGCAGGTTTTTGGAAATCAGTTCAAGTAAAGTTAAATTGATCATAACAGAGCAGATGTCCACAGCAACTTAGTTTTTTGTGACTAGACATGCACTGTGTGGCTTGTACTAGGAAAAAGAGAAAAGCACGTGGCTGTTTTTTTGGGTTTTTTTTTCGTTTGGTAAACAGAGCAACTGAAAGCCTCCTTGTCGTCACACTTAACTTACTCAATTATGTCTTTATAAAGGGCCATAGACAAAAAACAAGCAATTAGCAGATGGAGGAGACAGAGACTGAGAGTTCCTGAATGAGGCCCATTGATGTGCAAAAATGTCATGCTTAGATTACTGCGGCAACCATGGGAGAGGAAAATGGGGCCAGGAGAGAGGAGAGAGTACAACAAATTAGAAGTGACAATAAGAGAGAAAGAATAGCAGCCTGGTCCCGTTACTCACAAGCTAGAGTAAACTGGGAGGAAGTGGCACACAGTGAAAACAATGAGGCAGATTATTTTAAAGATCTCTTCGGAGTTTATGTTAAAATGTGTGTTATGCTAGATGGTTAAACATACATTGTTTATATACAAAAATATTTTTATGCTGCTGTAAAAAAAAAAAAAAGAGAATAAAAAAATATGTCATGCAGTTTTGAATTGCTTTGAGATTATTATTATTATTATTATTAACTGGATCAGTGTGGATTTCCTAAAGGAAAAAGGGTGGTGTTATTCTACAGTTTATTTTTAATGTCATAAAAAGACCGTTATTCCACAATGTAGTGGTCTGTCTTGCAATATTTTGACTTTATTTCCATGCATTTGACACTCAGACTTAAGCCCAATTTTCAGCGGAGGATTAATACACATTTGGTGCTCTAGAGACTATTTACAGCAGCAGGATGTGGTGTCTGTGGGATTAACTCAAAATAACAGTGGCCATGTTCATGGTAGCAAAAATGACTTATAACCACTCATGTCTGGGTTTCCTAAACAAAATAAGCAGAATGATGTCTTACCACCAACTCGGAGAACATCCCATCCAGCTCATCGTATCCTGGCATCGGCAGCGCCGGCTCCATGGCCTGCAGGGCAAAGTCCTCCCGAAGCCTGTAGGTGATCTCTGGGTGATCACTGCTGTTAAAACAGCAGAAGACAAAGGAGAGGCCCCCACGGCCGCCGCCACCGCGTTTCCGAGGAGCCATGGATGTCCTATCTGTCCAGCTGGTCAGGTAGAGAAGGGTGGGAGGCTCCTTCAGGGCCTCTTTACAGCCTCCTCCACCTCAGAGTTTGGCCCCCGTCAGAGAGTACTGTGGACGCAGTGAAGTGACACTGAGCTTGTGACACAAATCAGGTCTCACACAGAGGGATAATGTGTTCACCACTAAACCAACAAACTTATGATTATTAAAGTAAGTGGCGATAAAAAAAAAATTCAATTACAGAAGCAGTTTTCTCAGAGACAAACAACAGAAAATAACTTTTCTCTTAGATAAAAATTAAAACCCCCAGGGCAACACTGCAGGTCCAGTTTTATTAGCAGCTTGACAAGATAAAACCTGTCAACTCCATAGGTCCTGTATACTTACAACCTAAATCTCTGCCCCATAATTTCTGAAGGGAAAGTGCATTTCAGTGTATCAGTGAGAACAAGCACTGAAAGATTTAATTATATCATTTACACAATAATGTCCTGTGAAACCATAAATTGCCAAGATTAGTGTATTCAGACCTTGTCATCTCCCTTCCCTTCATTTTCAGCATCAGATTTCCTCAAAAGACCAAACAAGTAAGGATTAGAGGGGTATGTTTACAATGTGTGACTTCTTGCTGTTTAAAAGTTGGTTACTGTGGATAAAGAGTATAAAACTGGCCTTCTTTTAAATCCTGAGACAAAGTGTTATATTCATGTTGCTTAAAAATTGTTTTAATTCATACACCGTCTCCGCTAACCAACTTTCACCAGACTTTCTCTTCAGAAATTTAGTAGACATACTTACACATTTGGTTTGGTCACTAGCAGCTGCAATTTTACCAGTTATGCAGGAAATGTGTGCAATCCTATTGGACTATTGCGCCATCTGGCCAGCCTCCATTCACAGACAAAAATACAGAGAAATCAGCTGTTCTAAATGAACAGCATTACTGAGCAGGGCTCAGCACATTACAGAAAGGTATGTCCCTGCCAGGTGAAGATCCAAACAGCCTGACAACATGCCCATTTATGTCGGTTTTCCCATGCTTAAGGGTAGTGTTTAGTCATGATAGTGGTGGGCCTCTAGAAAAGGTAATGCTGATGTTGCCCTTGGCCCACCATTCTGGTCTAGACTAAATATCTCAAAAACTATTAGATGGATTGCAGTGAAATTGGGTACAGAGATTCGTGAACCTCCGGGGATGAATGACGTTGACTATGATGACTTTGGCGTTATCTGGCGCCACTTGTTTGACATTGTACTTCTGAGTGAAATGTCTTGGATATTAAAAACATGTACAGACATTCACTTTCCCTTTAGGATACAGTCTTGATCTCTTATCTTTTCATCTAACCCACAATCAGTCAGTGTCTCATTTGTCCAGTATTTTGGTTTATATCCAAATGAATGACATTCTAATCAGCTGCAGCTGTACTTTGTGATGGTTCGTGCTACACTAAAAGTGATTCGTTTTATATCCATTATATCTGCTAAACATCATCATGTTAGTATGGTCGTGCTGGTTTTAGAACTCTGCTAAGACACCAATGTGCCAAGATACTGCTAACAAGTACATTTAATTTATGTTACGGCCCCTGTGTCATCTCTTAAACTGTACATGAAGCAGGTGGCTTCATTTGGTTTGGTTCCAGCTACCTAAACATTACCAGTAATGGCTTAATTTGTTGCTAAAGCTAAACTCTGATACCGTGGGGTTCTGATTCTGGGGCAACACAAATGTTAAACCTTACTACTAAAAACAAACAGATTTGATTTGCAGCAAACAACTAATTGACGCAGTACCCACTCACACTTTAAGAGAGAAGACAGATGCAGGCTGTGCTCTCAGACCTGCTGGCTTCACTCCAAGCAGGAATAACGGATAAGTGCACAAAGCTTCTCTGCTGTCTGGCAAATAAAGTCATGCTGTCCAGATATCCAAGAGGACACTGTCCTCAGCATGAGACAAAAACAGCTCTACAGTCTCCGTCCCCGCTGGGACTAGCAGTGTGATGCCAAGTATCATAAACCACAGAGGCGCTGCTGACCTGCAAAAATTTCTGCATGTCTTTTCTTGGTGACCAGCAGCCTACTGAACATAACCACGTTCAGTTGACCTTTCCCAGTAATTTTCTATAAGTCAGAGGCTTCACCCACACAAAATGCATCGTAGTCAGCGTGATGCATTTCTATATTTAATCTGGTCAGTTCACAGTCTTCGCTGTAAACGAAGATTACAGGTCAGTAAGCTCAGTGGGCTGAGGCCAACAGATGACAGCTAAAGTCGTCTCTGCTAAAAGGGAAAGTGAGGACATTTCCTCTGGCAACTTTGTCTAAGTAGAGCCAAATTAAAAAAAGGACATTTTGTGGTTTACCTAAATAAAGCCTCATGTCATCACTGCTTCATTTTAGTCACTTTTTTGGTTCATCTGGGTTTCCTCTATCCAGCAGCTATGCTTTTGAAATATCTATTTTGTATTTTTCATCCTAAAAAAAGTTCTTCAAATGTTCAAATTTTTACAACATTCATAAAACTAAAATAATCACTCTTTCCTAGTAAAGGCAATAAATGCACAAATATATACAATGAGCAGTGAATGAAAAAGCTTATAAGTATACCACACATACAAGGTTCCTCAGGCCAAACGGGCACATGTAGGATAAAGTACACAGCAGCTTGCTCTAACACATCGGATAGTGTATTTATTTTGACACATCCTTGACTTTTTCAAATAGACTACCAAAGGCCTCAGCAGCAGCTGCTTGGCTTCACGCTCACCATCTATTCTAGCATGAAGGAAAGAAGCAATTCAAAGCCCCCTCTGACCATATTAGTCCACAAAACTGCCCATCTTTTCCATTAGCTAAAGCGAGCTGTAAACTTTGTATAAACTTGTGAGCCAAAGTGGGACAATGTAAGCCCCCGCCCCCCACCCCAGCTCCAGCAACCTGTGGATGTGCTACAGCTCAGCCACGTGGGAAGGGTACATAGAGGTAAACCACAAGGGCAAAGAGACAGGGAAGGTGTCGATGTGTTTGTGCTGTAATCTTCAACCTGTAAGACCTGAATGCACCCGCATTAGCCCCCGGAGGCTGTCTGTCAGACGGTCAAGGTTCCCAGCATAACAGAGGCTTGTTAGAACAAGAGGACATTCCTCTCATATCCAGGTGAGCTTCATGACCCTGAGCAACACCTATACAACAACATTGTCACCTGCTCTAAAGTACAGAGAACACAGGTTACCTCGAATCACAGTTCATGCATGTACAACTAAATCTAACCAACCGAGTCTCGTCTGTCCAAGTAGTACAAGTTACAAGACTTATTTCCAGGAATCACCTTTGTGGTAAACATGTTTGAAATGTCAGCAAAGTTGATGATAATTCTATATAACAGCTGCATTTTTCATATGATCAACCGACCAGCTCTTGGACTGTTCAAGAGAAACATCATGACTTTCGTAGGCTGTTTCTTACAAGGCAGATTCTTTCAAACTCCTTCATTCATACACATACAATAATTAAACCCGCCCACCCATGTTCACGCAAACACTCCTCTCTTTGTCTGGAGAAGATTTCTATCCTTGGATAGCCTTGTTGTTTTCTTGACCATGTGGTTTGGTGGGTAACCTGGCAGGAGTCCAGACTGTAAAAAGAATCCCAGTGTTTGTAAAGTGAGTGTGAGCTCGTGCGTGGTGCCTGCCCAAGACCTCTCCATTAAAACCTGCAGAACTGTCAAGGTTGCAAGAGAAAAGGCAGAAGCCATAGAAGATCATCTTAAACTAAACAGTGACGCTCACGTTACTAAACATGTGCAAATAAGAATGGAGAACAGAGCTAGAATTCAAAGATGACCCAACACTTTTCATCCAGCTGTCTGTGTCTTTGCCAAGGCCCTGTTTCCTTTTCCTTTGACTTTGTTCTGTTCATTTTACTAATTTCTTCCACTGCTTCTAATGTTACTAAAGATTTTAATAACTTGCTTAATGCCATCAGTACTGTGTAGTGGAAATGTGGGAAGGTTTGCCTGGTGCTACCTGGGTCACTGGTACAAAAGTCAATCTAACAATGCCCTTCCATGCCATAGTACTTCTACACAGTACATAATCTTATTTTGCCAAAAGCTGACAGTCACAATAGCCTTATTGTATGAAACCGGAGGTCTTGTTATCTGGAGGCTTGTATTATATTGTATAACATCAAGTTGATGTACTGAATACAGCCACCATACCAGTCATTCAAGAAAAGAACAAGGCTGTCAAGAACAAGAGATAGAAATAAAAAAAAACAACAACAAAAAAAAAAACAGCTTCTACCAGATTCACACAAATGTGCATAATCACGTTGTCTATCATAAATAATGGCTCTCATAAATAGTAGCTCTGTGTGTAATATTTAAATACAGGTCAACTTCAAGCTGATGCTAATAAGCCAACATGTGTCTGACTTGGAGCAGGAATTCAACCTTGGAGAGAGAACACAGTGGACAGTAAAATATTGAAAACAGATGTGTGAAATACCTTCTTCTCCACCAGCAGGCATCTCTCAGCAGTTTCTGGCTCCGAGATCCACATTTAATTTTTGACATCTAAAGTTACTAATGGCTGCCTATACTACTGGCTGCACTGATGACTGAGACAAGATAGGGCTGTATAGCTCCGCCATGTATGTGATAGAGCATAGCAGCTCTGCAGCCAAAGGCAATTTGGGAAAGCTTGAATGAGAACGTGATTATCGAAATGATAATGACAGGCAATGCAAGATCCTCATATAAGAAAACAGGTATGTTTCACCTTCATTTGTTTTGAAAAACACTAGAATATGTCTCTTTAGGGCCCCAAAACTGTAATAATTTACCTTTGTGAAACGTCCTTGAGCAGCACAATGAATCCCTCTCTCCTCCAGGGACAATGTTCTCTCTGACCCTGACCTCTGTTTTGCAGGCTGCAGATGAAAATAATATTTCTCCTAGAAAATTAAATCAACTTAGTCATGATGCATTACTCTGACCCTTTCATCACAGCTTCTAATCCATTTCTGGTACACTCTGTCATATTAATAATTAAATGAAAACCCATATCATTTCATGAGATGTTTTCGGTTAAACTTGTGAAAAGAAAAACATACTGTAGGTGCAGTTCACTGCCTGTTTATGAAGAGTAAAGCTGCTGCTGTGCTATAGGCAGAGCAGAAAGGCATTTGGTGCAGAACTTTAATCTTCTTTTCTGATTTAGGATTTGGGATGGATCAGACATGATTTGATGATCACCCCATCACTGTATTTTCAATATATAAAGTAAACATTGTGGGTACAGCTGTTCCATCCTGCTCCACCATATTACTTTATGGTGTCTCCCACAGAGGAAAAATTCATTTATCCAGCATTAACACACATCTATACTGAATGTTAAATTGATACTGAAGACACAGTTCCAGCACTGTCCACTGTACTATCTGCAGCATGTGAACATTCATTTTCAACACAAAGAGGCTTATGGGTATCTGGAAACCACCAGGACTTGTGTCCACTGCACTTGGTAATTTATTTGGGATCAGTTTGGACAGCTGCAATAAAAGGCTCAGGAACCACACAGTGAAGGCTTCTGGTAGTCCTTTCATCAAAACACATAGCCTGAGCCTGGAGCTTACATCTAAAAATCAATCAGCAACCCTGTATTTGGACACTGAGTGCTTACTTAACCTGTGAGACTTTAAATGGATTTGACTTGAGAGCAGTCTCTATTTCTGCAGCTGTAGTATTGTACTTGTATTGCTAAACTTCTTCCCAGGAAAAAATAAAACACCTAAAATCTCTAGCCTCATGTTTCTGGTCACAGTGAACAACTATAATTGCTAACTGACAGTGAGCTGATTTACTGATAACTCATGTAAAATGCAAAAACTGGTAGCCATTTGGACATTATTTTCATGTTAAACCTGTTTCACATTGGAGAAATTTCTGTGGTTTAGCTATAGTACAAGCAGCACAGTGGTGCTACACAGCTGGATAGCACACATAGCACTCATTCTGCCAAATTACTTAATAGCGCCCTAAGTACACAACAAGGAAACACACACAGACTTGGACACATGTCAGAAACTAGGCCATGATAAAAATTCTGACTGGCAGGTTAAGAGGAGATTAAAATCAATCACTTCTCAGTTGTAACTAAACACAGCCATCAAAACTGCCCTTAGTGTGAAAGCAGTAGTGTTGCACTGGCTCCAGTGTGTGTGCTCATGTGAACTCAGCACTGCATGTCAAGATATGACAAAAGCTTTGCCTCTGGAGCATTACTGTCGCATGGCTGAGGGAGCAGTAATGAAGTGGCTCTCAGATTACAGGATTAACATACAGTTATACAGAGTGAGTGGAGAGAAAAGGTGCACGCAGAAACAGACAAAGGAAGCATTTCTTCCACCAGCGACACATTTTACACTTGGCCCATATGACTGTGGGTTAAAAAGTTCAGATTTTGTAGGACTTTAAAGTCATTACAGTGAAGTTGTCACTGTTACACAACACATTGCATATGCATATGGAATGTAGTGTTATTCTTTTGGTGTGGTTGTTATTCCAGTTTTTATGTTGACGTAAGTCTGTGTGTGCAGTAATATATCTATTGAGTTATTTAAATATTTAATGCTACACAAAAAAAGCTAAATACAACTACACATCCTTCCTCAATGTAAAGATCAGTAATCTTCACTCAGTTATTAGTCTGTAATGATTCAGACAAGTCTGATTTACAACAGCCTAAGTTAAAAAAATATCATATGGGACCACATGAGAGATAAAGGCTATGATCTGTGCAAGCTGATTAATTTACTGTGCTTGTTCTTCATAGGACTAAATGTTCAATCAGTGGACTATTGACATTTTGTCTATGAGGCCACAGCATTATCTCATAAAGAGAGGGTTGGGCAAACCCAGCGCTGACAGGCAGATGTTTGTCAGTAAAGTTGTTTTGGAAGATTCAATCACTGGTGATGTACCATTTCACAAGTTTTCTGTAACTCCAATAACAGATGCCATGATGATCTAAAAGACTGGAAAGTGTCCGTTTAATGACCTGCTGACGTATGTTTGCTAAGCTCTAAAAATTCTAAAATGAGCTGCATATTTGAAGAGTGCGTTCTGCATAGACCTAAAAGTACTCTGATCCATAGAGATGCTTCCTGATGCTTTGGAACAAATTTGGTCTCCAAAAGCTATTTCTCAGGAGAGCTCATGATCATAATTGCCTATGTTCACAAATTAGACAGGAGAATATTCTTTGAGGAGACACAGCTGGATGTAATCAACTACATGCTGAACTAATCCACACCTTAAAAAAATGAGTGGTATTTCCCTTTAATTCTTACTTCAATGAATAATAGCACAAAGCAAAAAAATTTACATTTAGGATTGGGGAGGGTGCGGCTGAAATGTAGGGAGGACAGAGATTAAAAAGCAGGTTAAAAGGCTGTTGCTCTTTCCACAGGCAAGGTTGTCAAACCCGTTCTGCAGGCACACTCTCCAACCCCCCACTCTTAACATGTTAGCATTTTTCCTCGGGTCAGACCCACAAGTGGAGGTTGCACTCGGGGCAGGGAAGGAAACTACTCAAACAATATTGCGACAATATCCTTGCCAGGGCTTTTGCTTAATCATCTGGGGTTCGGTCTAATTGGCATGTTCCAAAATATAGAAAAAGATCAATTTAGTTTAAAAGTAGCACTTCAAACATCAGTATCCCTGTTCCTTCATAATTATGACAAGTGTCAACAAAAAGGTTCATGTTTAACACCCATAGCATAGACTCTGACATTTGAACAGTTTTTTGTGTATGTTTACTGTTTGGAAAAACAGCTTCTCCCAGCGATCGTAATTTGCAATTCTAATTTGTAACCTTGATGTGTTTGATGCTCCTGTCTGTGCATCTCCAAATGGGTGCACTCTTATCTTCAATCTAATAACCTGCTCAGTTTTCAGATGGTGGGAGAATTGCTGTATATTATCATTAAGACTGGCATATTAAGACCATGAACTTTCTATGCAACAAGGGACTTAACTGGATTGTCGTATTGTAGTTGCATCTACCACTTCACAACCAGAAAGAATTAGTTTATTAATCTGAAGAAGAAAATCCTACAGTGTGTTTGTATATGCACTAAATGCAAACACAACTAGAAAAGTGGTTCCAAAATGGGGGTGCTTGTACTTCTGCATTTGACAAGAATTATGCAAAGTAATAGTGGAGGAAGCATGATGATTGGTGCCAGTGAGGGGGCACTTTAACATATGACAAAGAAATCTAAGATAGGTCTACTTCTACTTCATCAACAATTCACATATTACAAAACTGGGGCAGAACAGAAACATTTGATGATTTCAGATCCAAGCTTTGGACTTAATCATAAAGCACCAATAGCAGTCATCAGCTTCTCCACCGCTTCGTGTGGCAGAAGGAAGAGTAAATATTATAATATGCACTATAGCTCAGTACAGTCCTATATTAGGCACAAATGCTTTCTGAGCTGTAAAACACACAGACAATCTCTCAGATCGTCAATATTCGGGCGTGGAGAGTACTGTAATCTCTTCTAGGATACCCTGAGCTGCAGCCTGCCCTTTAAAAATCCCTACCTCTTCATCAGTTGCTATAGTAACCAGAGTGGTGGTTGACCGGTGCAAGCTGGGTGGGTGATTTAATGTAAGCCCCATCCATCGTCCATTACCCTCCTTTTTAATCTGCCCTGGATGTTTATAGGGGAGAAAATAGGATTGTCTCTCTAATTCACCGGCTGAAAACAAATAACAAAACCATTAAGGATTACAGGGTAAAATCAAGCTTGCTATCACCAAGGGGAACCATGAAATCCTGTCGAGTAGCTGTCAGTGCTTTGCATACATCAGTCTGTGTAGCATTTACATGCAATGCGATATTTCACAGCATGCAAGTCTCTGGAAAAGTGAGAATGGAACCTGAGACAGATGGGCAGCGACAGGAAATGAGTGAGGAGAATGAGCAGACCCCTCTCTGCTCAAGGTGACTTTCCTTTTCTTTGACCTGATTATCTGCACTCCACCCACATCATGGAAAAAAGTATGCCATCCTCTCTCTAACACTCATTTGACACTGATAACAGGCTGCATTTGTCAAACCGCAGAGAGAAGCTGGTGGGAGGCAGCAGCCTGTAGCCGGTATCTGTGTGGATACATATTTCTACCACCACCTAACCCTATCTCCAGACCAGCCCTGTCATTATGGGGCATTCCCCGCATACAGAGGACAACTCTCTCACCACGAAATCAGCCCAGGGGCACGATCGGAGCAGCCTGTCATCCTCCCCTCCCCCATGTTACTACGGCAACACCGTTTTCCGCACCAACACCTCTTAATTAGAAAGACATGACACAATCACCTATGTCTTGGTGAGAGGAATCCGGCATGTATTCTGGGAAGTGATAAAGCAAACCAGGAGCTTCGACTCCCCTTGTGCATGCGTGCACGCACACAGACTGATATGATAGCCCTGGACTATCTACTGGTCACATGCAGTCCACACAGAGACACATTCCAGTCAGCAGATAGCCAGCATCAGCTCCTGCACTCCTTTTCCTTGCACTCATCTGATTACAGGACAGAATAGGCAGATTCATTGAGCTCATCTTACCCTGTGCACAATTGAGCTCACCTCTGTTGTTGTGATCTGTGCATTCCCTTTATAGCATCGTCTCACTGCAGTATCCAGCGATGCTCACGCAGCAGAGCATTCCCTCCGTAAGGTATGTAATCCACGCAGGTTCAATGTCGTCTGTTTGGGGTTGGAGGGGCTAATAAGCACCTTGAATCTCAGAGGCTGTCAGAATAAACAGAGAATAATACCTGTTTGATGCAGACAGGAGGACAGATAAGGCATAAACTCGCCATATAGCATGAGCTGCGTTTGTGTGCAAACAGCCAGCTGGCCGGCAAAAACTTCTCGGCGTATCCACTCCCTCCCTGACCTCCTTCTTTCTGCCTTTCTCTGCAGAATGCCGTGGGGGCAGAGGGGACAGGCACAGATGTTACTGGCTCCAGGCCACACCCCTTTTCAACACTCCCAGTCCTAATAGGATGCAGCCGAACCGTGGCCACCGCCCAGCTTACCCCCTCCCCCCTACAATGCACTCGATTTGGACAACTTTTTTAGGGTTTGTTTGGAGAGGGCTTGTACAGAGAGCTGCTGGAGGTGAGCAAAGCTAAGG
Source organism: Mastacembelus armatus (assembly GCF_900324485.2). Taxonomy (NCBI): domain Eukaryota; kingdom Metazoa; phylum Chordata; class Actinopteri; order Synbranchiformes; family Mastacembelidae; genus Mastacembelus; species Mastacembelus armatus. Next base: position 13,123,941 of record NC_046656.1, read on the forward strand.
TGTAAAGTGCCAGTAGCGTAACTGTGGGTGTGCTACAGCGTTAAAGCAGGCAGTGAAAGTGTGACAAAGGTACTGGGGAAATTAAGTTACATGTGAAAAATACATTAAGGTATAAAAACTAAATCCTAATCCACCCTAAACACCACAAGTATGTAATCAGCCCACGCAACGTATAACGAGATAACAGACAAAAGACCCAGGGGACTTTACAGTAATCTAAACAATCCCAGACACTCCCATATGATTTACAGCACAGCCATCACTCCTGCATCTCAGCTAATTACTGACTCACAATATCCAGCATCTATAAACACTCCTACATTGCAACATACTGACATTGTTTGGCCAAACACCAAAGTATTAAAAGATTGTAAGGAATTTGGCTTTATATGAAGAATACTTGAAACTAATGTATACAACAGTACAGTCATTTTGACTTTACAGCGGAGAGCTAGTAATATAAAAACGTAAGAACTATTTCAGTCAGGTCAGATCAAGTCCACTCCACTTTATTTCATGGGAGTTTTCATGCAATCTTAATTGAATAATATATTATCGTTTTGACAGATTAAACAGCTGCAAACACTTCACTTTGACAGTTTCTATTCTTCACAGAAAATTCCCGTGAAATAAAGCTGAAGATGATGATTTCATCCTAGTGTCTATATACACTGTTTTAAATAGTGTGTGTAATCTACTAAATATTAATATTTTACCTGTCACAGGAATCTTCTCACACTTCTTCACACTAAAGAACAAATGTTTAATCTTTCCCAGTGAAAGTACTTTCAAGACCAAACTACCACTACATCAGTAACATTAAATGGGTATAAAGCCAAAACAAAGACAACAAAATGTTAATTAAAAAGACAAATAATTTGTCTAAAAAATGTGATATTACCATTTCATCCCAATAGAAAACTGGACACTTATCCAATTTTGTGAAAATAGAGGATGTAGACACAATAAAAGCAACAACTTTGAAATGATACACAATCCAGCCCAACAGTCCTCTAGGATTAATGTCACAATATATTTGAGACAATATGAGAGGGCTGTTGATTCATATCTACACTAAATGCTATTTTGTCCAGGAAGTGAGAAAATCAGACATGCTGTCATAAGAGAACAAAAGTCATCTACCTGATTCAGGCCCTGCAGGTTTCTGAGCAGGTGTTGACAAAATGTGTCATGTACCAGTCATTCATTTCTTGTTCTTCAGAAGGAAGTGAGCGATCTCTGTGCTGTTGTTGTTTTGTTATTCACGACTGTCTTGTCCAATCAGTGCAATTGGACTGTGGCAGACACAGTAGAGTATAACATGCCCTGTAACTGACACTGTAAAAGAGACAGGATTTTCAGGACTCGCCAAGAAAATTTTAAGAGTCAGACGTTCCTCTGCCAAAAGCTTGTCACAAGTCAAAACTAAAAAAAAAAATTCAAACTTGTTCCCTAACAGCTGAGAGCGAGCAGTCAAGTCACTGACTTTTAGCATCAGAAATGTTGCTTTTCCTTAACATGGTTTTCAAAGTCAGTAACGTCACTTTCATGATTTCTAGATTAATGAAGTCCAACAGCTGCCATGTGGAGTCGCCAACATGTAAAGAGCAGCTTTGCGATTTCTGGACCACCTCCAAGTCACATGTTATTGCTAGCTGATAATGTACAATCTAAAGCGATACAACTTTCTTCTTAGGGTTTGAATCCCCATATTAGGGGCTACACTGTAGTTTGATCCAAGAAACTGTGCTAATGTAAAATAGTTTCTCTCTGCAGGACTGGTGTTACAGACATCAGTGGCGAGCCACGCCAGTGCAGTCATGTATTGATAACAGTGGAAGCTGTACTGTCCTGGGTAGCTGCCTCTGAAAAGTATGTTATGCAGCTGGAATAACAGACAGGTCCTGTTCCCATGGAGGGCTTCTGTTCTGGTGGGACAGATCATCCGTATCAATACAATCCAGGACTGTTATTTTGTCAACCTCGAGGGCACCAGGTACATAGGGCAGGAAATGTACAGGACACTGAGGATGGTGGTTTTTTTATGGACTGTGGTGCCGTGATGCATTTCTGTGCTATGTTGGAGGATTTAAAGGAAAACATTATCTTTTTATTTGGTTATTTTTGAATCAATGGATTTTTTGTGTCTCTCTCTTCCATGTTAAGAAGGCTGCTTCCTATATCTCTAACATCTCTACTGTAATGTGATTTAAAAATGATTAGGCCTAACGCACATCAGCCTGCAGGCCAAGCTAAAGCTAAACATCTTTATGAAATAAAGATTTTAAATTCTTCTAATCTCCTTGTTTCTATTTAACAAGCAGTTTGTAAAGGACAAGGACAGTGTCATGGTCAATGAATGTTTTGGATGAGGGAACTCTATAAAATGGCCTTTAACTATCATTGATTTTTCAAGTGAGTTGCAGACAACATTTCAGGAGCAATTAAGCTTTAATCACGGTAATACATAAAAACCTCTTCATTTCAGTGCTTGACTGACACTTTTTCATCTCCATATTTCACAGCATAGAGGCAGCTACACTGAAAAATACTCCTGTGGCTACTACAACTACTCTGACACACTGAAGCCTAAAAATGGTGTTTGTGTGAACCTTTTCCCACTTTACTGAACTCGTCTGTTAATTATTAAGCATGTAAGGCAAAAGACAAAACTCTACCCTTTTCTCTGAGGTTTTCAACAGTCAGTAATGTACTTTTCCCTTTGCTTTGGTATTACCTTTTAGTGTCCTGTTGGTCCATCAAGCAAACCAGCAATCTGAACAAAACATAACAACATATAAGGCATTAAACAACAAGCCATAACATAAAAATAAATAGAATCAGAATCACTTGAGACATTGGTGGCGAGCCGCACCACTGAGAGCTTGTCATTAAACCTAGTGATAAATGCAGCTGCTCTCCAAACATTGCTTCAGGGAGACCATATTTAAAAGGCAAGAATAAAGTTCAAAGTTGAACGTTGCTGCATCTTGGAAAACGGCTTGCAAAACATCCAACGGCAAAACAAAAGCACAGAAATCTGATCAGCTGAGGTTTGTTTTGAACTTTGCTAAAAATCTCAGGAGTTTTCTGTGCTTATATCAGAAATCAAAAGACTGTGATGAAACAATACAGATAATCGAAATAGTGTTGAAAGGCCTAAAGTGAAGCATCTCAATGTGATAAGTGTGTGAAAATAAACCAAGTTCAGGTGTGCAACAATGATAAGCATCTTCTTAGTTCAGGCCTTTTATATATATTTAAAAAAAAAAAAAAAAAAAAAAAAAATCAGATTCACGCTAAGAAAATGTTTGATGAGAGAACGGTACACCATGGCTCAACATGATGTGGTGGAAGGCAACAGTGCTACACCATACATATGTTTCGTTCAGGGTGCGGCTATATCCATAAATTCCACTCACACAGCCCTTCCCTTGCAGGAGACCCTAACATCACAAATTAAATGTCAGGATTAAAAAGGGTCCTACTTGGCTCTGCCCACCCTCTGGAAAGCTTGTAATTACCCCTGGAATAGAAAGATCCACCACAGAAGGGGCGCGTGACTTTCTGCATTCACTGATCTCTAGAATGCAGTTAAGATAATGCAAACATGAAAAGCAAGTCCAAGTAAGGATTCAACATTTCCCAGTTTAGACATGGAGATAAGAGGACCAGTGTTTGTGAAGGAAAACAGCAGAAGAAGAATGTGTTTTTAGAAGAGACATGTGAGAGCTATTAACAGTAACCTAATGGGAGGGATGGGTTTCATTCTTATTATCACAAAGAGCGAGCCTCCATTTCCCATAGTCCAGTACAAGAGTTAACGTGATGATGTTTATCATTAACATATTGTAAGTCTGATTTAATGAAACTGAAATTGCCATCTTGTCATTAACAAATCTTGACTCAAGGTCGGCTAACTAGCTTTTTCCACTGCTTTCAACCCATCTCAGTCTTCTTCAGTGGACAGGACTTTGCTCAGACGAGGGAAATAAAAGCCAAGTGCTGAAAAAAGCTAATACTTTTCTTGTAAAGGTGATTATCTTTTAATGTCTGATCTTCCCCAAACATCTGGAAACATACTAGTTTCTTTTGTTCACAACAGCTCACATTAAGAGTGGATATGTATGAAAATCAATCAATATTATAAGTCAATAAGTCATTTAGTAGACTTGCAAAGAAATTATTCAGCATTCTGGCAAACTACACAAGTACTTTCTAAACTGCACATTTACCTGCTTCTTTGGCCTAAACACAAGAAACAAGATATTTCTACTAAAGATGTTGAAGAAACTGCTACAAAAATATTAAGAAGAGAAAGGACTGCAGCTGCAGTGAACGTGCTTGTAATGGATTGAGAGAATCTGGGGGGTTAAAAGGCTGTGGCTTAACTTGTTGATCCCTCCAGATGTAGGCCAAGCTCACTGCACAGAGAAATCAGTGGTTAAGGTTTTAGAGATAAGATGGCGAAGCGAGCACTAAGTTTTACAGTGAAGGTATCTTATAAACAAACAAACAAATCAAATAGAGTAACGTTAATCCAACATAATCCAATCAGTATCCAACCTGCTCTCAGGGTGAGGACAGCTTCAAAGCTCTGTGTGCATATTAGCTCACGTCACACACGGATGCTCTGACACTAAACTCATGTGAAAAGGTCTGAGGTCCAGGCTTCATCTTTGACTGCCAGCACAGATGTGAAACTGGCTTCTGGCCAGCTGGACGGCTGACTGACACAAAGGCAAAGTCGAAGGTGAAACTAAATAGTGTGCAGCCATCTTGTGTGGCTGTATGGCTGAATTACAAGCTGCTTATCTCAGAGCATGTCATAATCTCAGCGGGGAAAAACAACCCGTGACAAGAGAAGCCGAAACAAAATATTAAAAGTAGAAAAAAATTAGGAGCCAAAACAGAAACAGCAGAAAAAGAATGTTTGCGGATGTTAACAAGGACACCTGCTGGTAAACAGGATCGACCTGACAGTGTTTGCCTGGTGGCGTCTCAGCTATCAACTGCACAGGGTGAACTGCTGGGAGACAAACAACACTGCTTTTCAGTACTTTAAGGTGGAAACACTGGGACTGTCTGTTGCTTAAGTGGTTATGATCTGTGCTGTTTCCATGAACAGATAAAATTGAGGGTTTATGGGTTTGAGTGCTAATAAGTGAGAATCCAACTGGATCACCTCTCAATTCTAACACTGAAGAGTATAACTAGTGTGAGAAAAGAAAAATATGGCTGCAGACAATGGCTGCCACTAAAAGCTGTAATCCAACCGCTCCTGAGGAACATTTCGCTATTGACGCAGCTGCTTTCATCTGACTGCATGGCTGTTTTGACGGCTTCTCTACAGTAACGCTATCACACAGATATGTTAGACTGTGAGAACCTGCTACTTCTAAAAACACGGCTCCTGTGACTCTATTTCAGACCAACACAAAACATTCCCTACCTGTCAACATATTGTATCAGGCCAGAGAAAAAACAGCACTGCCGCGTTTCATTCACTTCAGCCTTTCGAGAATGTTATTTGTGAAGAGCCACAACGTGCTTCAAAACTAAAATGACAAAGAAACAAAGATGCTTTGTGAAACAATCGCAAATTCTACAAATTCAGTAAGGATGTGTGTGACTGACATTACCGGCTGCACTGACGCCAACTCACTTAACAGGAAATTACATTACCAAATACCAATGAGATACACAAAAAACAAAAACAGAAACTGATCACCAAAAAGTGCATTTGTTTCCATATATTAAATAAAGTATTATTTTAAATCAAGGTGGTCTGCACTGCAAAGTAAGTTATCTCCATCCAAGAACTGAACATTAACTGTTGAGTCTTGCCTCAGTGTCTCTGTGAATAGATAAAGCTGCCCTAATTAATGAATAATAGAAAAATAAGAGAGAAACTGAAACATATTTTTGCTATCTTTGCTCTTTTGCTCTCACAACTTGTCAGAACCTGAGCATGCTTTTTGGAGGGTGGGGTAGCATTTTAAGAGCATACCATGCTCTGGCATAGTCCGCATGCTGAATCTGATATCTGTCTGCTGTTTTAAGGCCTGTTACACACAGTTCGCTTTGTGTCTGAGGAAGAAACATGTTGGCATTGGAACTGCACTAGTCCAAGAAAATAATCAAACAGGATGCACGGCATATTCTGTTATCCAAATATAACTCCTGAAAAGCGTTATTTTGTAGCCTAGAGCCATAAAATTGGAAACACTGAGACTGTCATACAACCACAGTTGCCTTTTGAATCTTTTGAGATTAATCTTCTTTGTAAAGCTGCCCTGACAAAATATGTCATATAGAAAACGTCCTGTACTTATGTATTTGACGGTCGAAATGCTCTTATACAGGTGAGCGTGATAAGGTTCACTGTGATAGGATGAACGTGCGTCACCTTACTGTTTGAACTGTTATTACCATAAATGCAAGTAGCAGCCTGAACTGGTGGATTCATAAAATTTGCTGTCAGACAAAATGTTGGCATCCAACCAGCTGGAATCTGTCCTACAACAATGTAAATTAAAAAAATAAGATAAAAAGCTCACAGACTCACCAAAAGTGCAAACTCATAGAAAATTCTAATTTCCAGTGTGTCTGCCCGGGAATTAACATTAATAATGTGACCTACACAAAAGGGATAGAGACGTGCAAGGACTGAAACATGAATCCCTCCTGGCCCATAAAACCTCCACCCACAGATCTCAGTTATAGGACTCCCCTCTCCTCCCCTCCTAAACACACACACACGCACGCACGCACGCACGCACGCACACAGAGGACAGGACCCACATGCTCCTTTTGTCTGAACCGCAGCATGGCTACACTCCGTTCCACATCTTGCAGCTGGAGACACACAAGTGATTAATTTTGATGCTCATTGTCATGATAATCTGAGGTTTGCCTCAATTCTCTCAGTCTGGCAAGAGAAGAGTCACTTTCTAACTTAGTTGACTACAGCCCAACGTCACTCTTGAGCAGGAAAAGCAAAGCAAGGCTACTAATTAAAACCTACACAAGCTGAAAAAAATTCATTCAAAGACTTTAGAACTAGATGAAACCAAGCAAGTATAAATATAAAGTGTCGTGTGGCACATTGTAACAGCCTGAGACAGTTATGTTACATGTATTTTATTATGTGTATGTTAATAGGGTGTGTAGTGGATTTAAAACTGTGTTGTACTGGATGCACTTAAGAGGTACTGTTCTCAGAGTACTGTGTTTACATGTATATTATATAGCTCAGTATGTGCAATATGTTCTCATTATAGTCTGTTCTCTGTTAATGTATATTTTTAAAAAATTAAGACAAAATGTTTCCGTAATATAATATATTTACTGTCCTACAGGATAAAACTTTTTTTATATTCAGATCTTCTGTATCATGAAGCTCATGTGACTTCTGGCCTAAATGGCATTCATTTATAAATGAGAGACTGAAGACTAGTCACATACATACAAAATTCACAATATATGCTGTATGTTATCACCACTTCACATTTAAAGGGAATAATTTAATATTTCTGGGGTTAGTTGAAACATTAAACAAAAAATATGCATTAAAAGTGTCTTGCTCATTCATTTGTAAGATAAGGACCTGCATTTTACAGCTGTATCATGAACTATCTCAGTAGGCATCAGAAGTAGACCGTGCTCTCCCGGGTACAACTGCAACAAGTTCAGATCAGCCCAAAATATCATTTCTACAGGTCACCTAGTTCTAGTTATAGAATCATAAGATCACAGCTTGTTTCTCAGAAAGTGGGCCTGCTCTGTGCTCCAACATCACTGACTGGGCTGACTTGGAAAAAGCTCAATAGATCTAAAAATGACACAGCTTTCATTGAAAGAAGCTAAGGTCTTAACTTCTACAAACGTGAGGATTTACACTAAATTCTAACAGTGTCATTAGGCTCTTCACATTTTAAAATCTTATTACCTTAATTAGAATGTAAAAGGTCAGAAAATATAAGGTGACTGTGCATAATACCATCATTTTTGGCTATTAAACCAGTTCACATCATCTAGTTGCTGTGATGCATTTTTAATTGCCGTGCATTTTTAATTGCAGTTGATGTGAAGGCTCCATTACTCACCAAAAAAAAATCTAAAAGCTGTCAGCCATTAATTCAAAATCTGCCACCAGTGAGAGGCTGAGCTGGAAACCAGGTGCACCTCCCTTTGACCTTCGAACACCAGGAAGGTCAAGAGCCAGCAGAGTTAGGAGGTGACAAGCAGTGTGCAGTACAGTTCATCTGCTAATGCAAATGTTTAGCATAACTTTTTATGTCTTGCTGAATCAAATCGCGTAAAGAACATGCTCAAGCTATCAGCAGTGGCTTATTTTACGTTAATGCAATGGGCTGTATGTGTTTTGGTCCAGTTTTTACATTCTGTCTCAGAGCGAAAGTTAAAATAGGAAAACCATCAATCACCAGTTACGATCCAGGGGTTTCTGTTTAGTTTAAGTGGTAAGCCATCCAGATGCTGACTTGTCTCAGCTCATGATCAAAATAGTTTACAGATGACAGCCTAAACAATGGTCTCACACTAGATACAATGCCTTTTCTTTGTGAAATAGCATCTTTGCAGCATAGGTTTTATTTGTGATATATGTCTATAGAGTTTTTTAGAGATGTTCTTTGTTCCAAGTGAGGCCACCCAACTCCACTATAAATCACCTCAAGAAGCCAAACGATCAGTTTTTTTATTTCTTTGTCTCCATTTAACAGGTCTCCATCAAGCCCAAGATTAGATGTTGGAGAACCCTTTATACATTCAACTTTTTCAAATAAAAATTGTAACAAGCTGAGAGGTTTTCCAGCTTAGCCACAAAGCAATAATCCTGAAAATGTGAGGTTGGGTCTTGGGTGTGTCCAACAATGGCTGGCTAAGCCCAGCTGTCCCAACAGTGTGGACAAGTGCAAAGTCGGACCAGACTGGGGGCAGGGTGTGGCATGGCTGGGGTGCCATGGTGATCGAGCAGGCCTCGGCAGAGAAGAGATGCTAAATGAGGCCATTGTCTGGCCCAAGTGAAGCACACCACACAAAGAATGGCACATTCAAACAGTCATACAGGCCTATTGTTGTTGCGGGCCAGCAGAGCACTGCAGTTTCACAGTTTATCGCACAGGATCCACTACACATCACTTGGAGAGATCGATCTGAGAACATCAACAACCAGCAGGAATGATGCTGACTAGGAGGAACCTTTCCTTCAAACAAGTCAAGGAATTTTTAGGCCACTTCATCAGTGTTAGCATCACTAGACTAGTCTGACAAATACATACTGTCATACAATGTCAATTTCTGCCAATAATGCCAACTGATAAATATTTCCAATTTATAGCACCATATATGGCCTAAGGCTAAAAAGAAAACTGATATCTTAAACTGACATCTCAAATACGGGTGTACATTTTCATCATTCTCACAGGGATAAAAAACTGTATTCACAGGGGCATGGTTCAGCACCTGCCTCTGCACATTAATGCCACCACAAGATCCAAAGACCATGCTGACATATGGTGGTCCTGGGGGCTCAGCTGTTTAACAGCCACTCCTAAATGACATCCATGGTTGAAAAAATAATTAGTCTCTACCTCCTCCCTGTTGTCGGGGCTGTCGTTTACTCTTTCACTCTGTAATGCTTAATGTGAGCCAACCAGGGAAACTGGTCTCCCTTGCTGGATTGCCTGTCCTGTGAAACTTAACACTCAGTTCATTAACCCAGTTCCCAGAGAGTGCTTCAGAAGTGTTTGCACTCTGATGTACAGAAGAGCAGGTACAATACACTGGCTCTCAGTGAGTAGCAGTAGGACTCTTCTTTGTATTGCATTTGCATATTCTGATGTGAGTGGATGACAGAGGAACTACACAAATACATAGGCAAATATGAGTCTGATTTTATCGACTTTGTCAAACATCATTATAGCTCAGCCTGCTGCCAGAGTTGAGTATTGCCAGCACAGAGGAAATTTTGGGACAGTGACAGCTTATATCCTAACAGATACAAGTGACCTGGTGCGTGACCCGTTTCTCCACCAATGCCAACTGAAACCGAGTCACAATGCTGCAGCAGTTTTTGTCCAGTTCTGTTTCCGACAGTAGCACAGAGCGCATTCATGGCTGTGACAACAGGCAGATGATGTGAAACATCAACAAACAACCAGTGCCAACAAAACCCAGAGAGCAGTTGCTATAGCCAAAGGCCGTGCTTGTACAGAGGAAGCAACACCATAATGTTGTGCTGATGATTGTTATGATTGCTAAGGGTGACCAGGATAGCTTTTACAGTGGCTCATAAACAGAGCTAACACTGGGCAACAAGCCATTAAGGATGTATTAAAAAGAGGCACGCATCGCCTATTGTGTTTGCTCTTCTGTCAGATATGAAGTCATGACAAGGATTATGGCAACAGCCAGGTAAGCACACTCATTCTTGAAGGTGTACATGTGGGGGTGGTCACACCTCACCATCTACAGCCTTTCATGGCTGACATTTTTACATGTCACAGTAGGAAAAGCACATCAGGAAATAATAAAATATCATTAGAGGAAATCCATTTGGCAACTTCACTTTTTTGTGCATGCTGACAGGCTGTCAAGCATGTGACTGTGGAATCAAAGTACTTTATCACATGATATGAAATAAAACATTCATGCTAATACCATATCTGTGATGAGTCAATATCACCCTATAGATACAAATCAAAAAGGTTTTAAGACATCAGGCACACACCACTTGGAAAAGCACACAATCACAACACAGATGAATCATCCGTAACGTGCACCTAAGGCAGAAAAACAAGACACATACTTCAAATGTCAGCACCTGTCAACACTGACCTGTAACTGGCCACCTCCCTGTCTGAGCATTAACACTGTGGACAAAATAGCAGCATGGCACATGGTGTAAGGCTTCTTGCATGTTTGCAGTGAAAACATGACTGCAGATTACACCACAGCAGTAAGCCATCTCACAAGGTAGCGACCCATTACAAGCACATACAGGCCCCTCAGTGATTTAGAGCATTTTAATTCCAGGGAATGCAAGACTTTTTCCAACCAGCGCCTAACTGGATATATCTACCACCTGAATGATTATATTGTCATAATCTCTGCCTTGTCCTTTCTGACTGACCTGTAACTTTGTGGTTTTCACAAGAGAGTTATTCTGCTTCTCACCAACGTAATATTTTATGTTTTCTGAAAGCAATTCCACCAAAATCTGTAAAGACATGTCAGACCTGATCGAGTATTTGTCAACCTGGGTGCCTACATATTACAGCCTCACTCACAAATTTAAGGGAATATAATAAAAAAAAAAAAAAGTTTGATTTTGTTATGTATTAAGCAATAAATAACATTAGCGGATAAAAACAACTCTGAAATATTGATATAAATACTTTCATACACTTAGTTTTGACCTGCTGTAATTCCAAAGCCAGATAATTAGCTATTAGTCAAAGAAAGTCACCATTGCGATTCTTCACGCTGCTTCATATTGCAACATTGACCAAACAGCATATCCGCTCTAATACACTGTCAGCATTGTCCTGTCCACCCTGGAGGTCCCTGGATCCCAGTTTGGACACCCGTTTTTAGGTAGACTGGGAGCCGCAGGAAGTGCGGTTATCGGGGTGGAGAGGTCAGCTTCCCCACCGGTGTCGAGAACTGACAAAACAAAAACAACTTGCAAAACAGATGCAAATATTGTCTGACTCCTGACTGCTGACCCATTTCTGGACCAGGTTTCAGTCTATGAAGAGGCCCGGAAAATTAAAGACAAAGAGAAACTGGCTTGACTGTCGCCACAGATAACGTTAACGTTGACTGTTGTACTAAGTGGCCACACCGGTACGGAGGTCACCACCAAAACCGCAAACAAACGGCCCGGTGCGGCCACTCAGTGTAATGTTTCGACTGCTTTTACACGAGTTTTATCCAAACTAAGATTTTCTTACCTCGTCACGTTGAACATTTTTCCACGGGTTCGACAGGTAGGGAGAAAAGTGAATCAACAAAACTACAGTCCACACACAGCGGGATGATTCAGTCGACTGGTTAGTCCAGGCTGCTCATCGGTTTACACGAGCACTTACTGCGCATGCGCTAGCCTTTGATTAAAACCCAATGATTCATGGAAGTTGTAGTGTAAAATATAAACAATGCTCTTCAGAGAAACCTAATAAATGCCAGTGTCAGGTTTTAAAGCACATGTGACCAAAGTAATGCTTACTTTAAATGCTTTCCAGCAGTCAGTCCTCAGTACGGGGCAGCGCAGCTCTGTATTTATTTTCTTGTAACATTCCAAAATGTTTGGGTGGAAAGAAAATAAAAGAAGTTTTACAAAAGCTGATAAACACCACAGCTTCACATATGGCAGGAACTTTATTTAGAACATTGCCAGTACTTTTATTTTGAACATATATAGACAACTGTCTGAAATGCATTCATCATTTTTATTTTCACTAATGCTTTAAGAACTTATACTTTCCTCACCCTCAACACTCAACTCTAATTTCATATTATTTGTACTTTACAGCTCTTATATCTTGTGTGGTGCTTAATGTCAAGAATTTTAACACAAACTGACACTTCAGGAACTTTATTATGAACGTAGGTAACCTGTAGACAAGTTAAATAAGTTTCTAACTGGATCTTTCTAAATTTGGTCACCTTCTTCTTCCTCTCCCTCACCCTCAACAGAGTCAACTCCAACCTCCTCATAATCCTTCTCCAGAGCTGCCATGTCCTCTCTGGCCTCGGAGAACTCTCCCTCCTCCATCCCCTCACCTACATACCAGTGAACGAAAGCACGCTTGGCATACATCAGATCAAACTTGTGGTCAAGCCGAGCCCAAGCCTCAGCAATAGCAGTGGTGTTGCTCAGCATGCACACAGCCCTCTGGACCTTGGCCAGGTCTCCACTAGGAACTACAGTGGGGGGCTGGTAGTTGATGCCAACCTTGAAACCAGTGGGGCACCAGTCCACAAACTGGATGGTGCGTTTTGTTTTAATGGTGGCAATGGCAGCATTGACATCTTTTGGCACCACATCACCACGATACAAAAGGCAGCAGGCCATGTATTTGCCATGGCGAGGGTCACATTTTACCATCTGATTGGACGGCTCAAAGCATGCATTGGTAATTTCAGCCACGGTTAACTGCTCATGGTAAGCCTTCTCAGCAGAGATGACTGGGGCATAGGTGGCCAGAGGGAAGTGGATACGGGGATAGGGCACCAAGTTGGTCTGGAACTCTGTAAGATCCACATTAAGGGCACCATCAAAACGAAGGGATGCAGTGATGGAAGACACAATCTGACTCATCAGCCGATTCAGGTTGGTGTAGGTAGGACGCTCAATATCCAGGTTTCTGCGACAGATATCATAGATGGCCTCATTATCCACCATGAAGGCACAGTCAGAGTGCTCTAGGGTGGTGTGGGTGGTCAAGATGGAGTTGTAGGGCTCCACCACAGCAGTGGACACCTGAGGAGCTGGGTAGATAGAGAACTCCAGCTTGGACTTCTTGCCATAGTCTACAGACAGGCGCTCTACCAGCAAGGAGGTAAAACCAGAGCCAGTACCACCTCCAAAGCTGTGGAAAATCAGGAAGCCCTGAAGACCAGTGCACTGGTCAGCCTAAGGACAGAAAGACAAAAACTAAGCAAAAATAAGAAATGTAGACATGTAGTACAAATGTAGATTAAAAACCATGATAAGTAGATCTGACACAAACAAATTTATTAATAATTAAGATCAAAATGAATTGACTTTAATCTATGAATAACGGCATCATGTTCTTAAAGTGTCACTTTTTTTTAAACAATTCAATATGATGATTGTAGACTATAGCTGATATGACTTGTTCCAACAGCTTACAGTGGAATTACTTTCTACCCCCCAAAATAGTCTCTGTTAAACCAGTTGGCATGGTGTGATAAGATTAACAGTGACACTTTCAGAAAATAGATGCTGCTGATCTTCATCAGCACAAAAAATAATCACAATCATTGTACTGGACTCAAGGCAGAAATTGAAGAGGCAACTATGTCAAAACCTAGAAAAAATTCAGCAAACATTTGCACAGCTCAGATTGTAAAGTGAGCAAGGGCACTTTAGATAACGATATGGTGCCATCTGCTGGTGCAAAGATAAACTCCAGAAGTCTTGAGCATAGTATACCTGTGGTGTCCCAAGTTTGCTAAGAAATTAATTTTTTAAAAATTATTGTAACATAATATTAATTCATTACAGAGTCTTGGCTGTATTAGGAAGGAACTCCTGCTCTTATGTGACTCACCAGTTTGCGGATCCTGTCTAGAACCAGGTCAATAATCTCTTTGCCAATGGTGTAATGTCCACGGGCATAGTTGTTAGCAGCATCCTCCTTGCCAGTGATCAGCTGCTCTGGGTGGAAAAGCTGCCGGTAGGTCCCAGTGCGAACTTCATCTGAAGAGAGAATTAAAATCAACATAATTCAATGCCTAAATTGACCAAAATCAAGCACCTCCTATGGCCTATATATTTAACCATGAGTTTACCAATGACAGTGGGCTCCAGGTCTATAAAAACAGCTCTGGGTACATGCTTTCCAGCTCCAGTCTCACTGAAGAAGGTGTTAAAGGAATCATCTCCTCCTCCAATGGTTTTGTCACTGGGCATCTGTCCGTCAGGCTGAATCCCATGTTCCAAGCAATAAAGCTCCCAACAGGCATTGCCAATCTGGACACCAGCCTGACCCACGTGGACTGAGATACATTCACGCTGGATGAAAAAAAGCGCAATTTTTACTATTTATCTAGTTCATAGTAATCAGGTAGATTGCTCAATGTGTATTTTTGACAAATCAAAACATAAGGCAAGAAGAGCAAGTCACTTGATTAATGTACCCTTCTGACAGAGCAAGAGGCACCTGACTGTAGACAATTTGACAGATCCCTATCCGGAACAATGGTTTACAAGAAATTATTTAAGTATATAGCGTTATATTTTTTGATCAACAGTTGTGATGTCATATGAAACCTACATGTTTTGGCAACACATGAAGTGATGGAAATGAAGCATTTACTTCACTCCCTTAAAGCCATCTGAAAGATGATGATGAAATGTATTGTCTCAAATTTTATATATAAGCTATATATATATATATATATATATCAGCTATATATACACATTTTTTTGATGACTTAAAAAGCTACTTTAAATAATACCACATTTGAGTCTTCTTTATTCTTACTCTGATTTTTAACACAGAAGACACTTTTAACAACCTATTTTTATTAAAATTTAATAAATTAACTAGTTATTCCCGCATATCGCAATTATATTGTCCAAAGATCCGAAGTGAAAGAGTCGGACTCTTCTGCTCCCGCCAGTCAGAACCGTTAGACGCCCGCCATGTTGTCTAACGTTAAACCAGCACCTCACGAAAAACTGAAACTTAGCTAACTAATTGAAAATAACGTTATATTTCATTAATCACAACACACCAATGACCCAGTACTTTATTAATATCACAAACAAACACATCATATTGATCAACTCTGGTTATTTAACTGTCATTAGACTTCTTATGTACCTATGGTAACCTAACTGTTAACGCTAACGTTACTCTAACATTGGCTAACGTTAATTTTAACTGATTTAGTTCAAACTGACAGGTGGCTAGTGTTAATTCTGGCTCCCAGACTTTAAAACCAATTTCCAACCCCCTTAAATAAATCACATCATAAATCATTTTCCTATGCTTACCATGTTTCTTGAGGCAGTGAAGTATGAATATTATAAAGTGTTATAGTTAATTCTACTTGCGTCTCTGCAGTTATGTCTCTCTCCAAGTCCTCTTCAGCTTTTTATACTGACATGGTGGGCGGGAGAAAATATCTGCTGAACGTGATTGGTTAAATGTCAAATGAACTCTCTTCCTATTGGTTACAGAAAACCATTTTCAACAGGATTACATTTTAAGTTATTGCAATGAGTCGTTTTTAGCTAATATAAAGCATGTTTTTTACTTACCACATATTAAACTCTGACATCATAAATGTATATTTAAGAAAAACCTAATTTTTAAAAAAACCCCTGTATGGTCTTGCCATCACGTGATTACAATAAAAACATAAATGTCACTCCTTCCCGATTATCACTGCACTAATTGTATTGGTTTTCTGAAATGGACACAGAAACACATTTGTCATGCTAGAGCTTCTGTTTTATTGTTCACATTTACAGAACTGAATGTGTGAGTACAGCATTTATACAGAGAGCCCACTTAATCCATACAGCAAACAGACATAACACATCCCCTCACACTATGTACAGATTTAAGCCATGATAAAGCCTGGGCCACTAGCACACTTGGCATAACACTCAGTCATTCAAAAGTTCAGAAGAAGTTGATGGACACTAAAAGTTCAATAATGTGGCAGATAACACAATATCTTCATGTATTAGTGTTACTGGAATAGTGTATGCCTGAAAGGGGGCAGCTGGAAGAAGAGAAGGGGTCAAATTCAGGATTGTCTGAAGCAAATTTGAAGTTTGAATGTGAAGATTTCTATTTCAGACACAATAACAGTTTCTTCTATATCAAGAAGAGACATACTATATCAATATGTCATGCCATAACTCATATATTGTTTTTGTTTTAATTCTGGACTGTGCTTTTGTTTGGCTTGCTGCTCAAATGAATATGATGTTTGAAAATAAAAACAGAAGTATGATCACTAGTTCTGTGGTAAAACAGTGTCAACAGCACCATGCTGGTCCTGAGATTAAATGTTTCAAGTGGGGTTTGACCAGAGACTGACTTAGAAATTAGTAGAAAAAATGTGTTCAGTTTATCTAGTAGGGTAAAAGTTTGTAAAATGATCTAAATGATGACTTGACTGTTGTTGAGATGCAATTTCTGGATTTGTTTAAATACAGTTTGAATTTCATGTAGAGATACTATTTTAAGCTTCTTACCATGTTTAATCAAAAGAAAAGCCAAAAATCTTATCATGGTCCAGAAGTCAGAAGAAACTATGAACTGTAGAAATTATATTAGATTCAACTTAATACAAAGTTATGGACTAAGTAAATGTGAAGAATACAGTAAATGACAGGATCAATATTTAAAAAAAAAAAAAAAAAGTAAAACTGGCCCCAGAAATCCCTATACCAATCAATGACGAATATCTGTCTTTGCAGAACTCATTCTTCTGTCTCTGCATTCCGAACATATTAATTATATCTCAATTTGTGATCAAACTGTCAAATTATGCCCCAAATAGTGGTCCACAAACTAGTTAAAGTTACAGATAATTTAGGTTTGTACCCTTTGTACAGACGCAGCATTTCAATGTATTTGGCAACCTTTTGTTGTAAAGCTAAACACTTTTTGTTACCCATTTCCCTGATAATATCTTCTGGATGTTGCAGCATCCAACCCACTTTTTTCAAGATATATCAGATTACCAAAAGATAAACTCCACATTGGACTGCTTCAAACAGTGTTTTCATACAAGTTGATACGTCTTGAAATCTAATATTACAGAAAAAATAAAATATTGCCAGAAGCCTCACTTATAATATTTTAGTGTTCCTGCCACACATCCACGAGTACTGAATCCAGATTGTGAACATGACACTGAATAAACAAACATCCTCCATGTTCATGTAATGCAATTCATCACAGTTGATCAACTGTCAATATTCATCTTAGCTTTAATACACTGGATTTGTTTTGACTGGCTTATGCAGTTAATACTGAGGATTTACAACATTTTCTATTTTCTTCTATAAAATCGATATTTTTCTCCATGGGAATATTTTAAAAGGACTGTTAATCATTACTGACAGCAGCAATTTGATTATCTCACTACTCTTCACTTCAGGGTTTTAGGGAGTTAGTGAATTACAGTTGTTCCTTCTGTATTTATCTTTGGTGGTTAGACGACAGTAAAATCAAACACCAAGCACATTTTTTGGCATTAGTGATTCTTTGTGCAAGGGGATCGAATTGATATTAAAAGATACTCTCTGTCGAATAAATTTAATAACATTTCATTGAGAAAAATCAGCAACACCTCACCTTAAAGATGATTTTCCAGTGCCATATAAACCAGTGCCACCATAAACCCCATCAAGGCGATGGCTAAAGAAGTGTGAATACTGCAAGAAATACTGAATCTAAAATTAGTCTTTTGTTCTTCAAGGTAAACTTTGATACAGGGCTGACACTGAATCGGGATAAAATCAGGTTGGAATAATAACAGACCAATACTTTAGAAGGTGAGGTGTGGTTAGGTTGGAGTGGCTTAAGAGATTTTCGCATTTGGAGTGCTTGTGTTTCATTGTGTGTATCTTAGTGTGTGCAGATGTAAATAAGTGCATCAGAGTTCAGTGCCCACTGCTTGAGAGAAAAGGGTTTTGTGAGAAGCTCAAGGCTTGGGGAGGACAGAGCACCAGGCTCCTTTGTTCTTTGCTCTTGGTTTTCTCGCTAGTCCAGCTGTTAAGCCAGAGGTTAGTGGAGTAAGACTCTACGCCAGGGAGCGCTGACGAGGCTTGATCCTAGGATAGAGCTGCAAAGAAAACAAACAGAAGAGCACAAATGCTTTACATTACCAACAATCTTTTCATACCTGAACTGTACTAATATAATTTTTAATAAAATTCTGACAAATGTAAACGTGAATAGCAACAACAACCAGGCACCCAACCAACCAAACACCCTATTGATAAGGTCAAAAAGTCAAGTATTTTTAACAGGTTATACTGACATTTAGGACTATAACTAGATAATATTTTCATCCATTAATCTGCTGATTTTTTTCTTGGGTGACAAAGGTGAAACAGACTTAAAACATTTATCCAGAGTGCACTTAATTTCCTCTGCCACAAGTAAATATCTGGGATTTCTACATCAAATCAGACCACGAGTAAAGAAAGGCCCGGCACTAAAACTTTGTGCAGATCTATCCATAACAACAAGTTAAAGTCATACTGGCGTGTGTGGAAAGAAACTGGACAAATGTGACACTAGGTGTGTTCTGTTCTTACCCCCAGCAGGTTGCGGGGCACATAGCCCTCGTTGTCTTCAAGTCGCGCCCACCACCACTCTGTTTCACTGTCGTCCTGTCGCCGCAGAATGGTGATGGCATCCCCTTCGCTAAACGACAGCTCATCTGGGTTCTGGGCTTCGTAATCCCACAGAGCGTACACGGTCCCTTTGTTCATGACACCCAACTTCTCCTGAACACCTGCACAAGACAGTCCAGCCCAGACAGTTAATATTCCTATTGTAATGGACAAATCTTTAATTTTTTCATGGATAACTCTAAAAGCCAAATGCCACGCAAGACCTTTTCCACATTACACCCAGTTTCTTTACAGTACCAAGGTTAACTTGACATGTTTTTGTACAATCCTAAATTAAATGTGGAATAACAAAGTAGAGACAAAAAAACAAAATTTTGCTGTTGAAATGAACTAATCCTTTGAGCATTACATTTTTCACCCTGGAATGATTAGTGGGTTGTTTCTCACCATATAGAAACTGGGAACACTGGATATAACCCTCTTCCATTTCTTCACACTTATCTGCAGCAGTCTCCACATCACTGATGGTGCTGGCAAAGATGGCTGCTCCTGACTCAACCAACAACTTGCAGAGATGAACACTGTTACAGGAGGCGGCACAGTGAAGCGGAGTCCTGTTCAGGCAAACACAACCAGGAAAACAGACTGTATATAAATCTAAAAGGATAAAACAGCTGTTCATCTAAAATCAAACCATCATTAAGTTCTTGTGTCGGAGAGCTTGGACTCACCATCCATCACTGTCCGCAGCATTGACGTTCACACCAAAATCCAGCAGGAACTTGACTATGTGATGATGTCCTGCACACACTGCATTGTGCAGGGGTGTGATGCCCTCATCATTGGGAGTGCTAGGATTCTCCACCTGAAAAAAATAAGGATGAAAGTATGAGTCCTAATCCTACATGCAAATACACAAACATTATGTAAACAGTCATGATGTACCTCATAGATGATTCTCTGGACAAGGTCAAACTCCCCCTCCAATGAGGCATCTAGCAGAAGGGCCAGAGGATTGAACTTCACTCTGAAGCTATGACCAGTGCGCTCAGAGTTTGGCTTCTTCAGGTTTGTGCGCTTCTCCTGTAACAATGAAGACAGGAAACATAACTTACAACTTTACTGAAATATTTTAGTCTTTACATGTAATACATTTGTATTAATGTATCTCTCACCAGTGTCTGTGTGACCACTGTTCCACTCTCTTCTAGAGTGGTGACCTCTGGCACAGGGCTGGGCAGCAATCCTTCAGAGCTTCCAACATTGTTGTTGTTGTCATCCTCTTGTCCTTCTGCTTCACCAAGATCCTCCAGCCCTTCTGGTGGCTCAGGCAGTGGCTCATTGTCATTAGCATCAGTAGATGAAGGTGGAGCCTCAGAGCCTGGCTCCTCTGCCTCAGGTGGTGGTGGTAGCTGTGTCTCAGAGGGGAGGTTCCCATTGTCTGTATCAGCCACAGAGTCGCCACCCACATACCCAGGAGGAGTAGCTGGCTGATAAAACGGTGTTCCGTTACCTGCACCGTTGCCACTTCCTGACCCACTGACTCCATTGCCCTCTATGCCTCCTGCTAAAGTGTTGAATCTCTGATAGAGCAGTTTCTGGATGTTGGGTCCACTGGGGCCCTCTGGTTCAGTTATGGAGCTGCGTTTCTTGAGTGGTCTCGGAGCATTAGCCAGCTTTTTACGGAGCACCTCGAGATCGGCGTCACTTTGGTAGCGCAGTGGGGAGTGTACCATGGGTGTTAGCTTAGTAGGGCTGAGTGGTCGTGGGATGTTCTCCACGCTGGGAGGAGGCGCAGATGGCTCCAGGTGATCATCAAATTCTCCGTCAAAAGTATCTTCACTGCTGGGCTGGCCGTGAAGCAATGGGAAGGCTCCTCCTACCTGGGAATAAGGTAGGGGCGAGGGGGGTGTCGAGCTGGGGGGAAGAACAGGCTTCCCGTATACTAGAGATAAGCAGAGAGTGAAATTATATTTGATGGCACCGACATTAAAGCTGCAGCCAAAATAATTGTCATAATAGTTATAAACCCATTTCTTATTTTGTCATCAATAGATTTCAAAATGACTGACTAATCTAATAGTTTAAAAAAATGCCTCTTTTCTAACCAGGTCCACATACCTGCCAGAGGGTACACTGTAAAATAAAGAAAAGTCTAAATATATAGACAAAGCATACAATAACTGACACTGTCTAATGTAACTTTTAAAGAGCCTCCTGTGCTAAATATGCATTTTATTCAAATTTTTAAACAGGAATTTTACAGTAAGGCTTCATACACTGGACTATCTCTTCAAACACAGCTCTTACATGCTTTGACAGCAGGCTTGAGTGGCTGGCTCTTTGGCGCTGCCTGCTGGAGGTACATGTGATAGATGGAGCTGGAGTTCATGGTAGGTGGGCCTTTTCGGGGCGACTGAGGGCGTGATCCCCTGTCTGGGATGAAGGGGCGTACTGCCACAGCTGGTGGGGGTTCCAGGCGTTCACTCAGCCCAGGAGGGAAGAGAGGACCACTAGGCTGGAAAGTGGGGCTTGGTGGCACAGAGATACGCTGCTGGATCTGCTGCGAGGATGAGCCTGTGGTAGGGGGGACGCGGGGCCAAGCGGGAGCTGGCGGGTTCGGGAGTGGGCGAGGAGGAGGAGGTGCATCTTTGCGACGTTCTAAAGAGCTGGCTGAATTTGCAGAGGTGAGGTGGGAGCCATAGGGAGGCGGCTGAGGTTTGGATATGGCAGGGGACACCACCATTTTGGAGTCTAGCACCTGTAAAGAAGAATAATTTTGTACAGAGAAATTCAAAATTTTTGCCATAACACTCTTTTTAATCTCAACATTTAATGTGACACTACCTCAAGAGGTTATCAGCTACAAAAACAATGGATATCATTTTATATATGAAAGGGGATAATAAGAAAGAGGACAGACCTTGTCAGCACTTGGAGTGACGGGGGAGCCTGAGGGAGGGCTCTTGCCCTGGGTATCAGTCCCTGAGTCTCTTCTCTCAGGGGGCTTCAGAGTGGTGTTGGTCTTGCCTACAGTTGACCAACCCGTATCAATAGCTGGGGTTCAAACAGGACAGAGTAAGTATAATGCAAAAAAAAAAAAAAAGACAAGAAAACATCCAGAAGCTGGTTTGAGAAGCAAAAGCCTCCTTTACAAATCAGGGTAGTGACAAAAAAATGTTCACCAGAGTTAGATCTAAATGGTTACACATTGATCTTTTTAATATTTTGAAAATGTCTACTGGGCCACATTAAGTAGAATATTAGTATTATTATTCGTGAAACATTTGTATGTGTACCATTACACCACACACAGATCTGGACCATTTTGACCTAGGGCTGGTATTAAATGGAGGGTTCAGGATTTTGAGAAGTAAGTCCTATTCAACTAGACAGACATTTAAACACAGTCCTTGTTGCCTTTTGTTAATGTGAATTCCACATCTTTCACCTTCATAAGCAAAGATTTATTTTAAAAAAGCATGAGAAGAATCAAAACAGTTCTCTAAAAAAAATGCAATTTCCTGCAAAAAGCTTTATTGTTTAAGTTACCACTGTTGCCAAGGTTATTGAATGTAAAACTGATTTTCAGAGAAATGGCTCTATGCAACATTTAAACCTAAAACACTGATAATAAACACACACTGACCTAGGGAAAATAAATTTCTCATATTCTGTTCTTGCAATAAACAGTGAAGGCAATTAACAACTTCTGGTCACACACACATATGTATAAATATATATATAAAGGTGTGTGTGTGTGTGTGTTTCAAGAGAAGATAGTGATCAATAGGACAAAAATCCTGAGCTTACATAGCAATGACGACAATGAATGCTTTTGTATTAGTGTTTTGTTTTTATTCAGTCATGTAACATTTTAATTTAGTTCTATTAGGTAAGCAATAATTAAACTGTGATATAAAGAATTCTGGGATGTGATAGACTCTAAATTCACTACTATGTGTGCAAGTTAAATTTAGCAAGGATAGGGTGAAAAGAAACAGGATGGAAAAAAGAAGACAACAAAACAACAGCAATAGGTATGGCAAAGTTTGGCAGGATTTTGTTAGTGTATTAGGATAATGAATAAAGCTGCAGTGTGGTGACTGGTTCATTACAGCCCCCATAATTTAAAAAGCATTAAGATTTCAGAATTATAATATTTATTTCTATGGTAGCTTTAAAAGGTTGTGGTATATATATATATCAGTTTGGCTAATTGAGACATCTTTAAAAAGCTGCACCCAATTATTTCTTGAAACATCAAGAAAAACAAAACAAAAAAAAAAAATCAGACTGTTGAAAGACTGAGTCTAGATGTGTTGCTAAGAGAATCCAGTGACATTTTGACATGTACAAGTTAAATTCCTTGTGCATGTCAGACAACTAAAAGTGATTCTCACGGCTTGGTTATTGTGAGGGTGTGACATGTAGGTGAAGGTTAAGAAGGCTGAGAACGTTACGAAATTAAAACAAAGCCCAAACAACTTCGGCTGCTTTGCTCAACTCACTGAACCTTCTCAGGAGTGTACAAAGACACACGGGAGCAGCTGCGCTTTTTCAGTGACTTTTTTATGCAAGAAATGATGTCAACTATGACTAAGAGTGTGAAACCTCTGAAGATGACAGCAAAATGTGAAGATTGCACTGTGCTACGCTGACGTCATTAGCCAATCCACAGAGGAAACACTCCAAATGAAATGTAAAACTGGCTCAATGCTGCACTGGCAGAAGAGCTTAATGATGCCAAAGAAAGATGATTCTATCATTCAGCGATTACTCAAGTTAAACAGGCACAGATGCTCATCTCCTCCACAGCTGTGCATCTTCGCATCAAATTGTCTGATGGAGAAAATCATCATTGTCCCATTACTTTCAAAGATGATGCATTTTCGTAAAATAGGTTACAGTGTAAGGGGCTCATGGCCTGATTGGGAAGAATACCATCTTAGTATTATTAAACACCCAGCTAATTCAAGAACTGAGCAATTAGGTTTTTTACGTACAGTTAGGATCATATGTCTGATGATGATTTGGCTGTAATATAGAGAAAAACTGCAGTGCATGCTGAGGATCCTGTGCTACAATCAACAGAGAAGGTTCAGAAAGTGCCATCCCTCTGCTTATGCAGCACTGTGCACTCACGGGACGTGCTGTCAGAGCCTGTGGAGGCTCCAGGGCCCGGGTGTGAATCTGGAAGGGGCGGGGGTACCGGGTCCACAACGATGTCTAAATCAGACACCTTCCAAGGGCCTGGAGGCTTTCGCACACCGTCTGCCCCGGGAAGAGTTTCCCCCAATCCCACACCCACAATGAAACAGAGACATTATATAGACAAAAGAGCAGAAACACATGAGAGAGGAGAAGGAAAAAGGGAGGGAATCACAGTTTACACAACACAGGAAAAGAGTGAGGTTAGACAGGAAGGAAGAAGAAATTCTAGGAATCATGTCCAGGCAGAGAATTCAGAAAAGAAGTCAAGTAGGAAGGAAACAGTAACAGCTGGGATCCACAAGGGAACTTCAGTTACAGTGTTCATGCATGAAGGGCTGAATGTCTAGTGGTGTAAGATTTCTTCCTCTGGGACTACACACATTCAAGCTACTCTATAAATAAATCCAGTAATTATTTTCTCACCTCATTTTTCTACTTTTCTAACTATCTATTTTTTTCCCCCAAGACAAATTCCTTCAAAGTTTCAATTAAAACTTGTGCTCTAAGTTTAAGTTTATGAATCTCAACTGACCTGACTTGGTGCGGCCATGGTTGGCTTGATTATTGACGCCCAGGGTCTGAGGCTTCAGTGGATCAGGTGGTATGGTGTAGCCTCCTTCCTGTCGGCCTGGCACAGGGACTTGTATATATGGCCCGACAGCAGCAACACGTCCCAGAGTCCCAGGAGCAGGCTGGGGAGAGGGAGGTCCATTGGCTCTGTTCAACTGGAAGAGTTGATAATCATAAAAATGTTTTAAAAGTTAATAGTGTTGGGAGTGAACAAGATTAAGATGTACAGAGATATACTACTACGGGTTTAATGAATCTATCTTGAATGACTGGAGTGTCTGAACTGATTTCTTAAGAAGTGAAGGACTTTTAGAAGGAGATGTGATAAGTGTTCCTAGTCTTACAGGAAGGTTCTCTTTTTGACGTGCCTCAGCTTTTTTCTTGTACAAGCGTTCCCGCAGCTCGCTGATGCGCTTGTCCATGAGGGTAACTTCCATGTTGCGCTTGTTCAGAAGCTCCTTCTGCTGCTGCAGCTTGCTGTTTTGCTCCTGGTTCAACTTGTTCCGAATCTGAGGATGACAAATGAGGACCACATGCACATTTGCAGATTTACTACAGCAATAAAATACTACCATCACAGTTGTCAGGGGTAAACAGTCTAAATAATTAAAGCCTTCCCTTAGATACTGCACTATTCCACAGTACCTGGAGCTCCTGGTAGAGCTTACGGAGCTCTAAGGCTGCAGCCCCGGTTACTTGCCCGCCCAGAGCTGTCTGTATGTTGCTGAGCTTTCCTCTGCGTAGCTCCTCCAGCTGCAGGCTGAGCTGCTCCACTCTCAGCACAGCTGCCTGCAACTCTGCCTGCTTCTCTTGGAACAGGCTACTAACTTGCTCAATCTCTGCAGCTGAGTGAAAAAAAAAAAACAAAAAAATGTAAATTAAAACTGAAAAAAAGAAGGAATCACATCTACTCATTCATAGCCCAACAGTTTAGCAAATGCTTGTAATTCAAATTCATATTTAACTCTTTCTGAGCACGTTACCAACTGTGTCAACATATTTATGTGGTGGGGAAAAATTGTTCCTCTCCATTCCAACTTCCTAAGATGATTTTAATATGAAAGAAGTACCATAAAGAGAGATGAAATTCAGCACATATTGTATGTATACATACACAGGTTGCCATTGATGACCTTGCTGTAGTCCACCTGGCCCCTCATTGCCCGAATCTTCTTGAGCTTTGCCTCCTGACTTTCCACGCGTTCCTTCAGCCTCTGCAGCTTCTCGCTCTCCGAAACCGTTTGCTGCTGACGCCGCTCCTGTTGCTTCAGGTAACGCAAGCGTTGCTCCTTCATTCAACAAGACAGAGATTTAATAGGTTAAGAGGTAAATACAAAACACAAAATGGTGTT
The DNA here is from genome assembly GCF_900324485.2 of Mastacembelus armatus. Classification (NCBI taxonomy): domain Eukaryota; kingdom Metazoa; phylum Chordata; class Actinopteri; order Synbranchiformes; family Mastacembelidae; genus Mastacembelus; species Mastacembelus armatus. The sequence goes on from NC_046656.1 coordinate 13,150,182, forward strand.
AAACGGCATCCACCATTACAGATAGTCTAAATGTTCACTGCTCTGAAAAAAGCAGTTTGGAAACATGTTAGAAATGCTGCTGACCATTATTTTAATCAGTTCAATGTTCAAATTTTTGTAAATAAAAAATAAGAACACAGGAAAATAAAACAAGCAAGGCACCACCTCAAGTCTTATAAGATATTTCTATGGCAGACATACACTAAAACTAGGTTAAATCTTACTACTGTATGTAAACGAAATGCTGTGCTGTGTCAAGACTGACTGTAGAAGAGTCAAATGACTTCATCTCTATACCCACAGAGAAGTGCTCCAGTTAATGTTCTAAAATAGGAAATGACAGGGAAAGATTTCCAAATAGCTGCAGGGCTTCAAATGGGTCTACTTTTCAGACACTACAACAAAGGCAATAAATAGTGTTTCTATCTGCGGGTCTACAGTGAGCTTAGTCTTGCATGACAGATCAGCACACCACAGTCATGGTGGTCAGACTGTGGTAGTGTAGCAAGAAAACCCCAGACAATGATAAAGTAGACCAGTTGTCTGGAGGTTGTCCACCAAAGTCTCATTCATTCCACTACAAGTCAAAATCCACTTTTTACAAGCACAACAGAGATGTAGGTGGTTAAACATGTAGTATACTCAGTGTCTGATATGCTGAACAACTGACATGGTTGAGTAAACACTGCAGTGTTAACTGAAGAATAGATACTGACAGAATATAAAATCCATTCATTCTTATTTCTTACGTAACTTTTTGCCCCTGTGCTAAGTCATGATGGGACTCTGGATTAGAGCAGTGTAGCAGTAGTAAGAAAAAAAAAAAAAAAAAATCAAGTCTATGTCCTGGATTTATTTGGCCAGCCTGTCTATGGAATCAGACTGCATGACACCAATATCAGACCGGCTTTCAACTTTACAGTCCCATATATACACAGATGCATATATGTGTTTAGAATTTTTGATTCTATGAGTGCCTTATCTGACACAGTAACAATATCAAAAGGTAAAAATTTCCACTTGGTAGGATGGTGTTTCAGCTTGTGATGGGTTCTATGTGTAGGAACTGTCTGATGTGTACCAATACTAAACTAGAACTGTACAGTCACCTCAGAACATCAAATCACCCCAGCATGGGGTTTTATTTTTAAGGGTCTTATTAAGAAGCATATTTTGCATGAAAGATGTTTTATCATATTAAGGGTAATGATTCATAGTAAAATAAAACAGTATAGCTAGGAAATTACCTTTGCAACAAGCATCTGCTGCTGAGCTTCAATTTGCTGCTGCTGCCGCGTGGCCATCTCCTGCAGCTCCGACAGCGTGAGCTCAACACGCTGATTCCCCACCTACACAGACAAGCGTGCAGAAAAACAGGTCAAGTCATGGTAACAAATTCAAATCTCTAAAATCGGAGCGATGACCACATCTGACATCCTTGTTTCAGAAACCAGTGATGTAGCTCGGGGGGGCGATGATGCACACAGATTTCTAAACATTTCAGTAAATCCAGGTTTAGAGTTGTTGGTACTGGGAGAGTCCTCTTTTTAAAACACTGCTGAAAGTTTTTTGTTACACGTGAATTTTGTGCAATAAGTCCAATAAAGCAAACTTTACCTTTCCCTGGAACTTAAGCTTGTTTATTTCAGACAAGTGTATGACTATGCTACCAGAGTCTGTGAGTATTCCAACACTTTTTCAACAATAAATGACCCTAATCCCACCCAAAGTCACATAGTCCTAAGGTAAAAAAGTTGCGTAAGAATAACACAAAAACAAAGTAAGAAGTTATGCAAAAAGCCATTTGCAGAAATGATTTTAAAAGATGTCTGATTTTGGCAGCCAGAGGGTCAAACAGCAGGAGACTAAACAGCAGTGAGAGCTCCGCTTTCTTTCCTCCACAACAAGGATTCAAATACCATTATGATGGGACATTAACTGTGACAAGGCTCAGTTAGTAAGCAGGGGTTTCCAGGCTCTGAGGGCAATGTGTCATGGCTTAAGCTTCATATCTCAGCGGAGAAGGCAATACTGAGGTGCAATCATCAAAGACCACTACATTACTCAAGTTCACAAGACAAATTTCTTCTATGAGCAACTTCAAGTTCAATTTCCATCTGAATTCCTTTGGATAGCTTTTTTTAATACTTCAAAATGTTTAAAATGGATACAACAATCTAAGTGCAAAAACATTTTAGAAGCAAACCAGCTTCTTGTAATTAAAAAGTTATTTTCCTAATTAACTTTTGGGATAATAAATCCAAGAAAACAGTTTAACCACTAAAGTCTGGATACTAGTTACTATTCATCTGTTAACATAGTTAAAAACATTACCTTATTTATACCTCATGTAAAGACAAGCTGATAGACCTAGTGAAGACACTACATATAAAAATATGATTTAGATAAGATTCAGAAATCAGCCCCTGTGTGCTGTTTAAGAGCCCACAGAATAAAGTAAGACTGGCTATCACATTCAAACTTCAGTCGACACTGTGGCAGGCTACTCTTCAATAAAACAACATACAGCGTGTGCAGTGAATGCAGTGGTGCTGAAATGCTGAAGTGCTCACCGACTTTTGCCTTCAGGACGTGTGTTCAAAGACGGAGGAGAGGGGAGCTGATGCAGGAAATGTCAATGTGTTGTTACCCAGTAACAGACTGAGAAATGTAGAAGACTGATGCAGATAAAACATTCTTTAAACGTGAAGACCAGTAATGTGAATAGAAATGACGACAGCATGAAAACCAGAAATGTATTAGTTTCAGTGCGTGTTATGTAAACCATACCAGAAGATGATGAACAGAATACACAATGAGATGCCAATAAGCTGCCATCGATTATGGAAGCTAAACTACAATATACAAAAAAGAAATAAATAAAGCAACAGTGTTCCCTCAGGGCAGCGCCCCTCTAAGAGGATGATCATCTATGCTGGGTGGGGAGAAAGGCCCTGGGGTTTGGGCAGCAGCCCATAAAAAAGCCAAAGCAATGATCCTCTTAGGACCCGTTATATCATCCAGCAGACTGACCAATGTAATCCTTTAAATCAGATATTAGGAAAAGCTTCGACACCAAATGAGCGTCGGCACTTGGAAGGTTAAGAAAAGCCAGACATGCAGCTTGTAATGTGTTCCTCTTTGAGTGAACAAATTGTAACAATAACAATGCTTTATTTGTCATGTTGCTGCAGGTATTTACGGGTTAGTAGCATGGTACTGGTAGTGCTTAAACAGATGCCACTGCTTGAAGACTCCCATCAACAGCTGATTCCGAGATCCATGAGAACATATTATCTCGTGATGGTTCTGCAGTACGAACCATGTCAAAAGAAAGGGATTTTCAGGATAATAAAAGGAATGGCTTCTGGCTGCTCTTATACTACACTACCATAATCTTTTTTTGAAAATAAAAACCACAACCCCTCCAACTTCTGCTGTGCTGGATTCTACCCTCCACCCTTAAGGTTGAATTAGTTACGATTCCTTGACTGCAACACTTCACTATTGTGAAATCTGGGACAGATGGTCATAGAGAGAAAGGATGCCATGCCAGAGGCGGCTCTTATCAGTCATACATATCTCCGTAGCACAAATGTATCCTAAAGCCATAGAGCGGAACATGTATAACAGTGGGTTCACCAGACATAAACATAGTGTCTGGAAATGTAACAGCTCTATTACACCAGGGTCTGTGAGGTTATGTGCAAACACTGCATTCATATCAGAATGTCCATGTATTAACAGATATTAATGCTTTTACCATATACCACAGACAGCTAATGCTACCTACACACCCCTGCTTTCTAAAATATGTTACAGCATCTAGCACAACTAGAACTAGATGCTAGTTAGTTTAAGGGAGAATTCATGCAGGGCTGTTTTACTGGAGTGAGTTAGGTTTAGTTTTGTGTAACTAATCTGCCAACTAAATTTGCATATATACTAATATTTCATTAAAGAAGGCACCAAATTACAGTAGGTTGCTAAGTATAAATTTCTATTCCAACATCATTTAGATCATGGTAATGAAGTCTCACCCCATTCTCATTGTGCTTCTCTCCTGTGTTTCCACTTCTGCGACTCGTCTGATCCTGAGACTGCTGACTCCCTGCAAAAAGTAAAAACAACCACCACAATAAACACAGGGCCATACAGACAAGTGTGCGCAGAGAAGTGCAGATTCAGAGACAGCAGCAATTGTCCGGAATACTTTGAAAATTCACTGATGTGACAGATGGATTTAAGAACTAAGACAAGCACTGCTGATGAAATCGAGTTGCTGAGCAGTTGTTAAGAGTTTGATTTTAAGTTTAGATGCATTTTACACCTGGCAAAGGCAAAAGATAGATGTTAAAGCTGTGTGTGAGAGATACCCTTTGACATCATGCATGTAACCACTGATTAAACTTAGTTGTTTCATCCTACAGAGCCTTTTATACATTTAATACCAAAGGATTGGAGAATTTTACAGAACAGCGTATTGTTACAAAGAAAAACACCCCCACCTGCTTCAATTTCAAAGCAATTCTAAAAAGTGACTGAGGTGCACAGTGAGAGCACTCTAAGGCAACAAAAGCAAGAAAGCACATAAACCTAAACTCAAAAGATTAGAGATACAAGGGCAAGAAAGGGAGAAACACAGACTGACACCAGTGTCAAAAGCTGAGAAACCAGCCAGTGCAGATGTCAGGGGTTCCCCTCGCAATCCACAACGCCACCCTCCAGACGCCTTCAGGTGAGCCTACACATCTAGCAGAAACACCTCCAGTTGGAGGAGGCTGGGACAGTACGCACCTTGATCGCTGCTCTCAGTTGGTGAATCTTCATGCCGGAGGAAGAACTTGACCTCTTGTTTCCGAGGTCCCCATTTCTGCAGATGTTCATACATCATGTGCTCGAAGGGGATCGCGCGCTCTGCAGACGCAGAAAAGTTATGAAAAGGAGAACAGACCCATTTGTCAATAAGTCAAATGGAAATACTCTGTTCCAGTTGGATGGATAAAAAAAACAAATATATCATAGCGACGTAGATTTAAAAACGTTTCCTGCTCCCATTTGTATCAAAGACTTCTGCTCACATGTGAATGAGTTGTCACTTCTATAATATCAAAATTGAGGGCCATGCTCCTGCCATGAATTTTCCAGGATGATGCTGGTGATCCATTTAACCTGTTGCTTGTGTAAACAATGTAAACATGGCATGGTAGTGAACTTTGAATAAACATATCTGAGTGAGTTTATGCTATTACATAGCTGTGTATTGGCATTATGACTTTTTGGAAGAGGTTTTCCATATTAAATCAGGCAATGACATCTATAGGAAAACTGGCTTTACTGAGGCTGATGGATAACTATGAAGTAAAGAAATATTTTGCATTTAAAGAGGACAGCTCTCTGTGGACAAAAAGAGACAGGAAAAAAAACAAAGAGGTTTTAGGGGCAGACAGCTGCATTGTCAGGCACCCGTCGAACACGACTGCATAATGTGGGTTAATAAAGCCCTTGGCTGGGATGTTGTTTTCAACAGGGGAGTGGCCCCTCAGCAAAAAACGCTGATAACACTGGGTGTGTCAGCAGGATGATGGAGATGGGAGAAAATCGTTCAGGCAGAGTGGAATCTGTTGTGACAGTGCTGTGGACTGTACCAGCATGTAACCTTTTGGCAACTTACAACTTTGTACTTTGTGAATTATCCTAGTTTGATTATAGCTGGGGGAATAAGAACATGTTACTCGGTTAATGCTTTCTTCATTCTGAGGGTGTGAAACCTCTGCATTATTCATGGCTTCTCTGTGATTTTGCTCCACACAGGTAGTCATCCAAAACCCTGTCTGGCACTTGAACTTTTCTTTAATAGAGTGCTTGTATTTACAGTAATGAGAAAAGCTAAAGTCCACTGCTTCATAAAATTAAATTCTTGTTCATGTGATTGAAGAGTCAAGCTCAGTGATGACGTGGTTTCAGGTGACTTCACCTTCACGCTTTACTTGTGACCCCTACTGTTCTTTCTCTTCAACATGACAGCGCACTGAATGTGGCTTCTCACAACTAAAAGAAGCGCTCTCTGTTCTGACATTTTATGGGATTTTTATGTGCGCTGAAAAACAGGCTTTAACACTTTGCAGAAAGAGACTACAGTTTCAACAAGTTCTTACCGTTGCCTCTCCAGACCTCGGCCAGATGGCAGCCGCTCTCGCCGGGCTCTTTGCAGAACTCAACAACATCACGGCATGTCGTCTCAGGGGTAATGGGCACCTCAGTCACAGCCTGTTCCCCATCACTGAGGTACACCGTCAATATCATCTGTAAGAGAAGTAAAGAGATGATGCTTAAAACAAATGAAGCAACATTTGAACATGAAGGATTTAAACTGTTAGAACACCAAATCATTAGAAACAGAACACAGTGGCAGATCAAAATTTGTTCTGTATTTAAAAAAAAAAAAAAGAGAGACACATATCCAGAAAAGGAAAAATGCAATTATCTCACAATGTGGTTTAAGGACTAAGTTTGATGCACTCTTATGTTGTACAAGTCTCAGTGAGCTGACGCTGCATTCTGCTGCCCACCAGCCCTGTCTGTGAGCTTGTGCTGCTGGGGCACTCATGCCTGTGCCTGCCACATTTCTGTTTACTATGATTAGAGCCTGCCATAGCGTTGAATATACACAGCGAGGCACAGAGACGATACAAGCCAATACATGCTTCAGTCTGCACTCATATAGCTGTAAAAAGCTGTAAAGGAGTAAACACCCTCCTAATTAAAAGCTGTTAATGACTAAAAGTAAAAGCATGGAGACAATATATAGAGGATAGCTACATGGGTCAGAGGGCTGCAGGCAGCCTGGGTGAAATTCTTTCCCCAAAGCCTCAAGAATCTTTTATGTTTATACTCTCTCTGACAGAGATAAGACAAACCACTCCAACAAAAGGCTTCTGTTGAGACCTTCAGACAAGTTTAAAAAGCTGGTTTTGTCAGGATGGACGGTAATTATTGGTTGCTGCTTTTCTTGAACATAGCACTGTCCACTCCCTGTGAAAAGTAAACTAAAACAAGTCGCTAATGGCTTTATGAACATCTATACTAATTTAAAGCCAATTAAGCAAAGTGATTAGGCAATGTGGCTGGAACATGTATTTGACTTTTGGACTAAAATCCATACAATATGACACTCCCTGCTTAGCTGGGGACTTCACAATGAAGGTGCAGGCTGAAACAACTGGATAATTTAACAGTGAAGCTGTGGAAATATCTATTCATTATTTATATTTTTTTAACCAATATTGAGAATACTAGTTAGGGGTCCACACGTTATTAACACAGTGTTAAAACTAGTGCCATGGCTTCTCAAACGTTGGAAAAACATTTTTGTTCCATTAGTGTAAGTGTTTTCAGGCAGATTTTTATTTTCTTCGCACAAATCATACTAGGTGGCTGAGGTGTGCCTTCCTGTTTCATGTGACAGGCCTCACTTTTTTTGTGTGACTATAGAAAAATAGGACTGTGAAGAGTTCATGGAATAAAGAGAAGAGAACCAAAATGGAGAAAATATGAGCAGCAAAGACTTTTTGAGAGATGTGGTAAAAATACGGTGAAAAGTCAGAGATTACAGTGGGCTTTGTGCAAGCTGGATGTGGGTTCAGTTAGCTGTCAGTAAACACAGTAGACATGGAAAATCTGGATTCTCAATATTTCATTTTGTTTTCTAGCTGTTCAATTTCCAGTTTCTGTAAGTGCGTCACAGGCTGATCAGACAATGACATGGAGGACAAGAAACAATTCAAGTCTAGTCCAAAAAAAAAAAAAAAAAAAAAAAAAACAAGTAATCAAGACTTAAATGAAGCATTACTTACACTATCAAGAGGCTCTGCTGACTAAAACAACCCTTTGTTAATATCTGGCTCACAATATCAAACTATTGTCCACAATGTCAAAACAAATGAATCAAAACTGCAAACTGCAAAGAAGAAAAAGGGCACAAATCTAACCACTAACATACAGTGTTGTACAGAATGACTGTGTTTTCATTCAGTTTTCAGACTTTGTTTACTTTGCTTAATGAAAAACAAATATTAAATTATAAGCCGCAATATTTTTTACAATTTGTTGGCACTTTCAAGCAAACCAGTGAAGTGTGTAACTGTATCTGTGGTCTCAGGGCACGTCTGCAACCCTGCAATAATTGTCAGTGTATGCCACTGTCAAATATCATCTAGCTTTAGTCATTGAGCTACCTACAGATCATTACTCCAGGAGTTTCTCCGAGACAAAGTGACTCATTTTTGTAATGATGCAGCTGTGTGAGTCGATGACATTTTCCCCAGCAGTCTAACTCAAACAATATGATCACTTGCGCTTGAGAGATTCTGTGATATCACTCAGCCGATTATGAGTCTCAAAGCTTATATTTTTCAGACACTCGCCCTGATGAAATAATACTGGAGCTGAGGCACAAGCAACTGTCAGATTTTTAGGCAACACTGGCTTTTCTTTACAAATCCACACACAGGCATACATCCATACCATCCATGTATACGCTCATGCTGCTTTTGTCTATGCCCAGATAGGATGTCACTTTTGGGACGTGATCTGCATGAGCATTAACAGCAAAAAAAAAAAAGAGGAAAGAAGTTATTCTAAGTAGACTGGATACTAGTTACATTCATTTTTTTTTAACGGATGAATAATTACTTTTCTAATCCCCAGGGGACATTGGAGTGCTACCAGCTGCATAATAAGATAAAATATTGGACAGACGTTAAAAAAAACAAAACAAAACAAACAAAAAAAAAAAACAGTGAACATGAGGCCAGCAACAACATCAAGTAGACTAAAGTAAGACCAATGCCATTAGGTTCATACGTTCTGGTGGATATTATAAATTACATAGAATTACTGTGATGAGATGCTTTATGTTATTCTTAATGAATATGTTTTTCAATAATGCTCAATGTAAGAAAATAAATATGTAAGAAAATATAATGCATCACACTAATGAAATTAAAAATAATAATAAACAGCACTACAATCGATTTGCTTTCTCTTACTGTTACAATGGATATCTAGGTACTATATGTCCTTTAGAGCAGGTCAACGAAGAAAACGCCAATCAATCAGCACAATCCTTTATCTGAATATGGTCACAGAGGGCCAGTGCAAAAGACTGTCAAAAATACCTTCACCTCAGTGGAAGCTACATTCAACATGTAACAGCATAGACCCAGATCACTGACTAAGGGAGAAATACGAACCGCCCTCACTAAGTTGCGTCTGCCCATGTTCTTGGATCTCTTGACTGCCCTCCGTTTCCTCCTGATCTCCTTCTTCGGTGGACGGTGGTGCTCCTTTGCCCAAATGGGGTTCTCCTTGGAGAGGCTAACAAGGCCACGTAACACTATAGTCACAAACCTCTTCATCCTAGCACTGCCACTCTTGCAGGCACGAGACTTAATTGCTATGCCATCCTGTGCAGACCTCTGAAGCTGACAGCGGTGCATGCATTAGATAAGTGCTGCAGAGGAGACTTGGGAGGAAAAAATACTTGCTGTATGTATAAGTCAGCCAGGGAGGGAGCAAGAGAGAGCTAGAGAAAAATAAACTGCAAGAGAGAGAGTGTGAGGGAGTGGGAGGGAGGGTAGTCACAGAGTGGTGGGTGGGTGACGGCAAGTCCTTTTACTGAGAATGTGTCCCCAGGTTGTGCCTGTGGCTGCAACACCGACGGCTCTGTGTTAATGACAGGAGTTTGGCCACAGCTGTGATTGGTGGACTCATGCAGAATTAAGAATGGAATAACCTGTGTACTGTACGCTCGCTGCAACAGAAACAGTATTTCTCTTGCCTGATGCATAATGCTTCAGTGGGCATCATCTGGCGATAGGGACATTTATCATCAGCTTCTGAGAAGGACACTGTTCCTTGGCTTGCCTGATCACTAGCAGGATAATTCAAACAGCCATTTCCTCAATCCAATCCCATCACAAACTGTGCAAACTATTCTCAAATGCCATATAATGAAATCAACCACGGATATATAGAATTACTAAAAGTATCTGTTCACATTGTGATAATCTGTTAAATAATTCTATCCAAAATCAAGCCAACTATGACCAATACCGACTTTGCTTAATCATCTGATCAGACACAGACAAATGACTTCATCAAAGCTAAATCCAAGTCTTCCATTCACAGGGACATGAGCAGGTTGCCTTTGACATTCTTGAGAGAGTGAGAGAGTGTTATGTAATCTACAAATTTCATGCAGCCCAAATATGCCAAACACTGCCCATCTGGCTAAAAATGGCACTGAACCATATGGAGGAAACATGAGGTCATGACATGACAAATGATGGTGAAATAAACTGCCAAAACAGCCATGGTTTCTAAAATGTGATTGCTTTTCTGTACGTCCACAAAACAAGTAGCACAGAAAATGTACTATTTTAGGTAAGCACTGCTAGCTAAGCTAACACTGATGTACTGTTTATAACTATAGTGATCTGCTATTACAGACTAACTCTAGTGGAGATTATATTGTGTGTTTCTATTATTTCTAATTGTCTTTTGCTTTGTTTTAGTCTTGAAAAGACAACACACAAATCTGGATAGCGTAATGGAAAATTATTGGGTCCCTATAAGATTTAATAGGCTGTTTCAAAAATCATGTGTCCCTCTGATGTGCAGTCAAGGAGTTTAATTAATAATAAATGTATCTTTGACCAATAAAAAGAGATCTAGGAAGGTTGAACAGGTGGGAGTTGTTAAATAAATCAATAACTGACTCTTCATCTGTTCTTTGAGTTGAAGGAAAAGGCTTAGCATTAATAACTGTATATACATAGTTTTTTGACATTTAACTTGAGTACATATGACATAACTGATTGTTGGAATAATGCCATTTCAAGCCTTCAAAAATAAGCAAGTGATAAATAAAAGATGTAATGTTTACTTTTCCTGTAAGTCATGCTCTGCCCAGCTCCACTGCATGAGATTAATGCCACTTGACAATCTACTCAGCTCAAAAGTTCCCCTTAACAACAGAGCATTAGTCGACGCAGCCACACAGACCTAGATCTGCCAAGGTCTCATTGGCTGCTAGAATCACGCGGGAACAGAAGAGCGGTGCTGCCTCTCTGCTCGACTGACTCTTTGACTCTGATAGCCCGCTGGTGCCACAGGGTACAAATGTCCACCAAGGCTACCGTTGCAGTCAATCCTATGAAGGTGACGGTAGCAGCAAAGATGGAGTTACTCCGTACTCCTGAAAACTTACAGGCCACTTTGAAGTTCAGCTTGTGAGGCTATTAAATTGATGATAAACAAAAAGTTACTGTGATGCAACCAACGTACAATAGTTGGAAAGGTATGTAGCCAGGGGTGAACCACCTCTATTTACGATGACACCTTATTGAACCTACTGTAAACCTATCCTATATCTGAGTTTATACTGCCTCCCTCAAGGCCAAACAGGTTGCAATCACAATACACTGCTGCATTCTCAGGACTAAACATCACAAAAGAGGCCTGAACAAAACACTAGTCCATTCAGGTATTCTAGTATTTGCAACACAGAGAGTCTGGAACAATGACACCAGGGAAAACAACAGAATGAAAGTGGTTCTTAATTTCACATGCAACAAAGCATGCTATACATACTGCTTTAAATACAGCTATATTAATGTTTCAGCGTTATTCACCACTAACACAGTGGAGACGGTGTATGGTGAATCTGTCCTGTTCTGATGTGTATTATTCCTATACTACTAGTTCATTACTGCACATATTTGCTACCATAGACTACATGTTCAACCTTGTAAGGAAAACATATTATTCCTTGTGATTAAAGCATACAGACTGCAGGTACACCACATTTCCTGTTCATCAAGTTGTGACAAGCTCTGTTTCTCCTTTGTGTTTTAGTCACTGTTACCGTTAATGTGAAAAACTTTAGTCCTGCAGCTATGAACTCCTGGCACAGTGATACTGTAGAACAAATAAGGTTGTAACAGATTTTAAAAAAGGATTTTATTTCTAGGACTTGATTTCACATATATTACCTAAAGGGTAATAGGAAAGACAATAGATAGATACCAATCTTACTTGGATTTGTAACTTGTATGTGACCACATTTTTCATGCTGACAAAAGACAATCAGATGTGAATAAAGAAGCCTAGAAGGTGTGAATAATTCAAAGAATACAGCCATGTGAAATCTGCATATGTGACACTTTCCACCAGATTTGATTGTGTACAGAAACTGGCATTTCAGTTAAAAGGTCTGAAGACACTGATCTTACAATAATAAATAATAGGACAGTTGTTTTTTCTACGCAAGGACAAACCGTGGCTGTGTGCACTTACCGGCATCATATTGACAGCTCTGGCAGGTCAACACCAGGGGTGCATCGGCAAGTTGACTTCAAGCTCGGCCACTTCTCTCCAAAGGCAACACCGTAGTCAGCCAGGACCCACCGTGCTAGCAATGGGCTCTGGTTAGTCCAACGTGACAACCAAATGGGCCTCGGTCCTCTCTGTAAACCAACACAGTGCACTTCTTTTGCGTGCTATAAAACGGGACATTTTCAGATATCTGACACAGGTTTGCAAAAGTAACACCTGACGTTTCCAGCCGCAAAGACCAATTTAAATGGCCCAGGCGGGGCTCTGTGCAGCTGCTGCTACAAACAAGCCGAAGGCTAGCCAACCTTAGCTCGTAAAGCAACGCAAAGGCGTGTCAAAACAAATGGCATGCAATAGCCTGACACTACTAAGTCATGCTCATAATTACACTCACCAATGTCAAAGACGATTCATGGTGTCAGCGAGTGAATCTTAGCTACGTTACTGTTAAAGGCACGGAGCTAAAACCAGATGTCAACCAGTTAGCTAGCGTTATCTCCAGTGAGGCGTTAGCTGTGTTAGCTGGTTTAAGAGACGGCTAAATCACGGTATGCAAGGCGATCTCTCCGCTCTCGTAGGTCTTTTAGCTTACACCAGCTGCGCATCAGTACAAGCTATCGATTGAAGGCGCCTCAAACAAACGAAAACGAAAACAATTATCCACCCACATCAACTAACTCGTTTTTTTACGAGCGCTATGAATCATCGTTAGCAGGCTAGCGATGCTAACTGGCGAAAATACAAGTAGCTGGAATCCAGTTGTTGACTGCGAGAGGGGCGGGGCTACACTGTTACAGCGAGAGGGGCGGGGCTACATCGTGACAGAGAGGGGCGGGATTACGCAGGACGAGCGAGAGGGGCGGGGCTAAGTCGACAGCGAGACATAAAAATAATAACTATGAATTTACATCCGATTACTTTTCACCAGTTTGGTTTGTTTCAATCCTGTCAGAAGAAGTGTATTTATACTATAAGATACTTGATTACATTAAAAATACATTAAACATTTTTATTCCAAGACACTAACACCTCTAAAATATTTACAATTGGTACAATTGGTAATTATTAATAATAACTATGATGTTTTGCTCTTGGTTTATTGTTGTTCCTATTTAAATGTAAAATAGCTGCTTTAACAGAATTTTATATATAAAGTATTGAACCCATTTCTCATATTCTCTTTGTCATTTCTTAGATTCATTTGGGGCAGGCCCTTAAGTTGGGAACCACTAGACTGAACTAATTAGCTAATTATAAAACATCAATGCTGTGCCTCCTAATGCATACCCGTGTATGAAGGCGGAGGAGGTCTATGACAATTAAAATCATCATATATCTGGCACAGAGGTGTTAAATGAACAAGGAGCTGGTTTATACATGACAATAAACTAGTAAGCATATGAACATCTGAAGTCATTTCTGCATGTAAACAGTTTTTTTTAATTTTGTGTTTGAATGAGCAAAGTATGCAAGTTCTCCCTAATAAATATGGACTTACAGTACAATAAATGTCTTGAAAATTACAATTAAATGGCTTCTTATATTCAGTTGTAAAACTGCATCAAATATTTAAAAAATGATTCTCAGAAAGGCTTTTAAAGCTTCCACCTCCAAAAAAAAGTTTTTTCCACAAATAAAAAAATGTATTACATTGCAATGAGTGATGTGTAATAATAAAAAAATGTCAACAATAAATAAGATTGTTGTTTTTCATTTGACCTTGCCACGTGTCTTGAGCTGAGAAAGCACATTGTCTACCTGCAACAGAGCAGAATAAGGAACTGAAGCAGTAATGACAATATTCTATTTCAGTGTAATAGTGAATAAATGTGTTTAAAAATCATTTGTAGCTAAACAACAAACTTACAAGCAAACTCATAACAAAGAGATCATTTCTAAATATAATTCAAATTTTCAGTGGTTGACTCACTATATATTTTAATTTTGATTAACCACAACAAAATGTGAAAACATTATATGACTCACTGTGATGAACCAGTAAGACTGTGACCCATAGCGAAGCTGTGACTTGATGGTCATAGCACTGGCTGGAGCCAGAACATGGAGGTGGAGGTGGGGAACAGAAGAGAAAGGAGGCACATGGAAACCCATCCTGCCGAAATTCAACATTAGTTTGAGATTACAGGGTCAATTCACAGGCAAGGAAAACCTATTACCTGCATTACAATAAATAATCAAAGGTCTGATAATACATTATGAAAAGCAAAATAACAAAAAAAATATCCATTCTTTTAAAGGTGATCCTCTGTAATTTGCTTAAAATTGCATGAGTCTCAAGTGTGGTGATCATATCTCACGAGAGCTTTACCTAACGTCATTAATAACACTGACTTTGTTCTTCTCCAGTACACTCCTCCCCATTTTTTCCATCCGCTCCACTGTCAAAAAACAAGTCACATCAACATGGCAGTCAGACCCAACCTCTTCAGAAACAATGAATGGCACTGTGGTGCTATTATCACACCAACAATACTGTAATTACTGACAAGTATGAAGCACACACAAACAAAAAAAAAGTTACTCAGAATCTTGTGGTCAACAAAACAATTCGTAGTGTGAACATAAAAAATGTAGGAGTTAATTTAATCGTCCAGACAAGTTTCAAATGACAATAAAGAAAGTGAATTCACTGTTTAAGTTCAGGACTGGATCACCTAAAGGGATGTCATCCCTTTGGAGAGATTTACAGTTGTTAATGTGAGTCCTGGGAACAACGAGGTAGTGATGGGTGGCACCCGGCTTCACGTCACGAAAACAAACAAGCACGTCATCCTGTACTGAGACACAGGAACAATCAACAACTTACAGATGAACCTCTTCAATGAATAGACAGGAGTCTGTACTTACGCTCAGCAGGATTTCCCTGTCAGTCCTGTTGTTCGCTATGTGGCAGAAAGGACACTCTTCGGTGCTTGAAGCCTCCTGAGTCCCCATTAGTGATCTTAAAGTTGTGCCTTTGATAGTTTACACTGCAGGCTAAACACTGTGAAGTTGTGACTGGACATGACATCACCGAGGCAGACAACAGGCGGAGTCAGAGCAAAATGAGCCGGCCACTGCTGCGTTCATGGGAACCACGTAAATTTCTAATTTAAAGCACTAACAGGATATGTACATGCACACATTTTAAAAGGTTCATGACAGAATGTTGAATTATTCCTTTAAACTTTCACTTATGACACAATTACCCAGTGTCAAGTTATATTATCTGATTTTAGTCTTAGTGCTATTGCATTTGCAACTAGGCAAAGTGGGCTACAGCATTTCAGATGGCCTGAAGCCCATACTTTCACTATATGGCTGTTCCTTTATGATAATATGGTTATGGTAATTACATTTCGTTGGTACTACAGTATAGCCCCTACCAATGCAGTACTACTTTTAAAAATGCAGTATATCTCAACAACATCATATGGCATTTATGTCAAGGGAATCAATCTGTTGTCCTCTTATACTAATCATTTCATACACTCATACAGACCAATGTCTAGAACATACTGTAGACAAAAATGTTTGTAAGTGCATAGTTTACAAATAAATACATTGATACTGTTTAAATATATAAATTAATATATATTTAAATATAACTATACATACAGTATTTAGCTCTGTTGTTACTTTTCTACAGTGATATCTAATAAATATAAATTTCCTTTCAAAATGAATGACTCTATCTGCTTAACTGTCTCATTTATCGACTCCACTTGCAGATAATGTTTTGTAATTCCTTGTTTTCCAACCGGCTTATGAGCTTATGTTAATACAGTAATGTCCAAGTGTTCTTTTAAAGGCACCCTTCCCCTGGGGTAGATTCCCCTTTGAGACTCCTTTGAGGTGTTTTTTGCCCAGCAATCCAAAAAGTCCAGTTTGGGAGCTGCTGGCTCACATCTACTGCTGCCACATACAGCTTCCAAAACAGTTCTGGTCTGGCGAATCATTATCCTTCAGGCGCTCTCGTAGACCTTTTTCCTGCAGAGAAATACATTATTTTAAATACAGGATAGAAAGAGCAGGGATCGACAAGCTCAAAGGAGAATTGATGTCATTGTATCTGTTGCTGGATCTATTTACATCCCATGTTCAGACATTTGTCACACGGTTTTAGTCACAGAAACATGAAAACAAAAGAACTAATACAGAAAGAGTAAATTTCTACATAAAAAAACTCAGCCTCTGCCTAGCCCATATACCAATGGCTTTTATGTTCTATTCATAAGAAAACTGAGAGAAAAATCAGTGAAACCAGGAGTAAGCAGACTAGTAGAGGGAAATTCTCACCCTCCTCACTCACAGTAACAAAACTCTTAGTCTCTGGCATGAACTTATACTTCATGTATTCTGAGATTCGGCTAGAAGGTGCGAGCACATGGAGGTGGAGGTGATTTACTGAAATGTAGGGAGGTTGGTGGAACCCCAGCCTGTGGAGAAAAACACATCAGTGCTGTAATCAGCACTCTGACAATTAGGTCAACGTGCAGCTTTAGAAATTCCAGCAGAGGAATTAAACACTACAGCAACTAAACACAACTTTTTGGACAAAGATGGTGTGTACTCCCACTTCTCACACCAATTTAAGACAACAAAATCAGTTTACATGATTTTTTTAGCTTAAAGATGCATCATATTTTCAAAAATGACACCTCGTCCTTTATTTTAATCAAACGTTTAACATTTTATGAAATAGCCCTGCCTCCACCTACCTTATGTCCTTCATGTCAGTGATCCCTTGGTCACGTAGTACAGCCTTCCCCATTTCAGCCATCCTTTTCACTGTTAGACACATTACATTTATTTCTCAGTAAAGGCCACACTAGAAAATAAAATCTACGCACATATGGGCATATAGGCAGCATGAGGTAGCCTCACTATAACTGACCAAGGTCGATGTGTCCCTTGTGCAGTGAGAGGCAGCTCTGTATGTGCTCTCTGGGTACAACCAGGTAGTGGTGAGGAGCAGCAGGATCAATGTCTCTGAAACACACCAGCTCATTATTCTGATGGGAGGAAAACATCAGAAGACAAATTCAAAACACACACACCTAGGCCAGTGGGTGCAGCATTGTTGTAACTCATGTACTGATCCCGTAACACTGACGTTAGAGTTAGGCAGCACCTTGTCAGCTTTAGTGGTTTTATTTCAACACATAAATTGAAACACATTTGCCTGAAAGAAGAAAGCAGCACAATCATCCTCACTCAATCAGTATTCATACATCATCAGATATGTGTTTTTTAATTTACAGTGGCTATGAAAGTGACGTTTCAGCGCAGGTAAACCAGTTTGACAACCTGACAGGTAAAGACCGGAGTCAAGAGGATGTTAATATTTTAATGACACAGAGATCACGTTTACTTTGATGTCTCACTGATCATTGATGAACAAAGGTTAGTAAAAGACATTAAAAACAATCTGTCAACGAGCAGATTAGTTTCACACAATGATTTACCACAGTAACTTGACACATAGTTCAAGTGATGTCTTTCTGCAACAGAAATCTCATGAACACTCACTAAAATCTACCCCAGGTCTCTACAAATAGACCATTTTTGTGCACCAGAATTTTACCTTTTTAAGAACATCCGCTTCTTCGTCCTGATCCTTGGCTATCAAACAGAAAATACAATCTTCAACAATGTCATCACCTAGGTGTGCCTTGTTTGTCGCCATATTTTCTACTTGTTTCCTCTTTGATGCCGGTGTACTTCTTCCTGTGCTGTTTAATGGCGGTTTGCAGACCAGCTAGAGGGCGTTACTGCCACCCACTGAACTGGAATATGTACATTCATTGAGTTCTGTTTTAAATCTTATCCCTCATTTCTATTTCTTTAACAAATCTAATAACATTTTTCTTAACTTCTTCATAATCATAGTTTCTTAATATCTATAGATGAGCTATTCATTTTAAACTTAGTTATAGATGCAACATTTTTTATCTTTGTTCCTTATAAGCTTCACATCTTAATAGAATATATTCTAGTTTCATCTTGACCACAGTTTTCAGAGTCCTGTGGGATGTTTGTCCACTCCACATAATAAATTGTTTAAACTAATACTTTAATCTTAATCTATACTTCTAGTAGTGCATAATGGTTACTTTAAGGTTTAGCAGCTGCATCAGCTTCCTCATTGCCACCAATGCCTACATGTGACAGGATCCATAGAAATTCAACCTTGATTCCTTTCTTTTCCATTTTCCATAAAACAGCTTGTATTTTATATAATATGTCTTGATTTGATTTGGATTTCTCAAACCGGTGTAGGGACCAGGATTTCTTCCTCTTTGGTTAAATGGTGAATGAATCTCACTTAAAAGGAAAGAAAGTAAAACGGGAAATGAAAGTTGTACATTAACAACAGAACCCATGTATCATATGTATATTTCAACATTTATTTCAGTTTAAATGTGGTTGCAATAACACAATAAATAGATCCTTACTGATACTACAGAACACAGCAGTTTTAAACTCACAAGAAATAATACTTAGGGAACATTCACAGTTACAACACTGAACAGCTGAAGACGTCAAAGCTCATTTTCACATGAAGCGATAATTAGTGAATAGAATGGCAGGTATCATAACAGCCGTGTCAGATTTTTGCAGTATCGCATATTCATGCACTACAAGTCTGTGTCAGACTTCGTTTCTTTTCCATATTAGATTTGAAATTTTTACTTAGTGGCATATCAAAGTGCAAAAACAAGTGATCTCTTTTCCACCCATTTTTACAAAAAGGCTGACCTGCGGCTGGACAGGCAGCTTCCCTTCTGTAGTGGTGATTCAACAACATTCAGCAACAATCTTACACTGAAGAAATGCTTAATTACACAGGGCCACTACACAGCATGGCAGTCCTGTCGATTAACTCCATAGTGCAAGTGACATCATGTTAACTTTTATAGAAATATTTACCACATTTCTATACAAGTACAACCATTGAGAAAAAGAAATGTAAAAAAAAAAAAAAAAAAAGTAAAAATAAAAAGTGAATTATTTTCTTAAAAAAACAAAAAACAAAACAAACATGAAACATAACATATTTGGTCACTGCAACAGTTTTCTGGCTTTGCCATTTGTTTTGGATTTTATGGGAATGAAATCATTACATGAAAATGTACTCACACTTTTTCATTTGGTTCATTTCAAACTCAAAAGGGTCTAGACAGCTGTCAGAGGCATTCTAACAGTAACACTGTAAACAGTTACTTTATTTCCTGTATTCAAAGTTAATTTAATGGTGCAGGATCACAAATCCTCCCTGGCAATTTCTATTTTCCTTCAAGTTTCAACATTGTGTTGTAAAACAAAAAAACATTTATTTATGCACAAAAAGTCTACAAACTTAGGTGAAAATGCATTATATCTTTTTGGGTTATTTCTCAACAGTAACACCAGCAGCTTTTTTCTTCCCTCTCTTCCCATAAGCTTATGGTGGTTAGGCAGTCTGCATGCTGGAAAAGCCATTGTTGCATGTCTAAGGCAGCCATTGAACTGAGAGCACAAACATTTTCTCACACCTCCACCCTTAATGGAAGGGTGAACCAGGCATAAACTGGTCACGCTACCTGCAGGTCACACCCATGTCAAAACAGGTGTCAGAAGACTGACATTTCCATTCTGTTTTCAGACAACATAAAAAATTCACAGGCTGTTTTGTGTCTTCTCTCACAGAACGTTTAAGTGTCAGTGTGGGGCAGCTAGGTTTGCTTCCAAGTGGTGCATATTACACTTAGGGGGGGGTGGCGTGAGAGGAGAGTAAATGCAGATGTACAGTAACTGGAGCTGAAGGGGCTACTCAAAGGTCCAGACCTCCAGACTGTGTATGTTGAAGTCCTGCTGGGCAGAGAGTGGCTGGTTGTTGAAGGTGGCACATTTGGTGGTGGTGCCTCGGTACAGCTCAGCATCCAGCCACAGACCCAGCTGACCACTGCAGAGGAAAGAAGGAACTGATAAGGAAAGGTATCCAAGAGTGTCGATTATTAAATTAACTTCAAATAATCCCTAGCACTAAATAAGTGAGTGATTTCTAACTGATCTGGGAGATCTACTAACCCTCCTCCTCCCATTTGCAGACAATCAGTACTGCCTTTAACAAAGTAGGAATTCTCCCCCGTCCAGCGGTACACCTGAGAACAAACAGCAGCCATTAACAATTTATAGAAATCACTGTATTTGGGACTGAAACTCAGCTAACTAGACAAACCTTGATTTCAGGGCAGAAGCTATAGAGGAATGTCTCCCCTGTGCCATAGAAGTGGTCGCTCATTCTGAACGGATGAGTCGAGAATGCCCCAAATATCTGTAGAAAAGGTCAGGATTCATTTTAGAATGGGGGGGAAAAAAAACAACAAAAAAAAAACAAAACAAAAACAAAAAAAACTAGTTGGCTAGTCAGTAAAAGCCTATTTTTTATTATTTGTGGAGCTTACATAATCCTGACAGCTCGAGCTGTTACTACAGTGTATTTCTGATACCATCACAATGTGTATCCAGAGTCAGGAGAATAACAGAATAAGCTAATAATCCAAACCTGTAAACCATTTGCACAAGAGAGGCATATATAACACATTACCTTATTTTGAAAAGGAGATAAAATTAAAATGAATTCCCCCTGTAATATACTACTTAAATTTCACTATGATTTGAAGACAGGTTCTCTCATTACGCCTTACTATTACCCTTAATTGTGCTCTGTAAAAATTCATTCTGGTTTCCAGTTCTGTTTCTCGTTTCCTGTTTCATAGGGTCATTCTGGGCAAGTGTGTGTGAAACCTTTCAGATTTTTAACAAAAGACTTTTCAGTGTTACGTCTTTCAATGTGACATTAGGAATTAAAAGTGGAAGAATCTGTCCCTATGCACTGAGCCATTAAATGCCATCTACTGATGATCAGTGCCCATTAGTTATTATCAGCCTGTGTGGGCCCCAGTCATTTACACAGTACGTCTACCTGGTTGTCCATGTCTTTGACGACCAGGAGCACAGGACTGTCGATATCTGTCAGGTTTCTGTACAAAGTCTTTAGACTGGTCCCATGTTTCACAGTGCTGTACGCCAGTCTCCATGGGTAGCCCTGCACACGGGCTGGCAGGCGGCAGGCAAGCTGGAGAAAAACAAACAGGTCATGAGATTATGAAACAACACACCATCCTCAATGTGAAAGGTGAGATACTGAAAAACATAAAGCACGTTTGATAATTACCTTCTCAATGTGTGTGTCCTGCAGAACATTACTGTCATCACTCAGTATGGGCAGCGTATCCACAGACAGGTCTCCATCATAGCTGCCAAAACTCTGCCTACGCTTAGCCTCATTAATGGTGATGATCTGGGAAGTCAATTCAAAAGAGAAAATCAATCACACAAAGACCACACAGTCTATACAAACCAGGCACCAGTCAGAAACAAAGCTAATTTGCTTGGCTGTACTCAGATGAGCGGCACTTTCAGACAAACTGGCCATTTCCACTGAGCTCACCTCCCAGCTGCAAGACGCAGGATCACTGAAAAAGTTATCGATCATGTCCAGCTCATCTTTCTCCACCACAACAAAGCCTTGCTCTCGAGCCTCTTTCCCATACACATCAGGAGACCACTGGACAAAAAATGCATACAGATGGTCCACCCTGGAAAAAACACATAGTATTTAGAGGGGGATAAAACCGTATTGCAGGCTCACAGATTTGACCACCATGTTCATTAACAGCTTAGAGTGGGGACTGTTTGTTTTAAATGCTTGAATTAAATTTATTTATGAGGTAGTCATTGTCTCACCTTTCCTGTGGCACAGCGAACCAGTACTCTAGCTGCTTTCCACAGCCCCCAAACAAATGGGCAGGACTAGAGGTCAACCCAGTGGCAAAGGACTTCCTCATCGGCTTCCCCACTTTGAAGCACAGGAACATGGGTGGTTTTTTACTCTTCTCCTCTGATGACAGAAGCATGTCTACACAGAACAGGAAATGAAG
This sequence comes from Mastacembelus armatus, assembly GCF_900324485.2. NCBI lineage: Eukaryota > Metazoa > Chordata > Actinopteri > Synbranchiformes > Mastacembelidae > Mastacembelus > Mastacembelus armatus. The sequence goes on from NC_046656.1 coordinate 13,172,570, forward strand.
ATGGAGAAGAAAATTTGGTTAGTTTAATGCTACACTTGATTTACCCTAGGGAGCACTTATCCATATTTCTTTCCTGCTGAGGCCAGTTTTGTGATTCTGCCACTAGGAGGCACCAAAGTATGAAATTTCAAATTCTACACAAAAAAAAAAAAGCAACATTGTGACATAAGCATTAGAACATGAAAGAACATAAGATACTTAATGACAAGAAAGAAAATACATAAATAAACAAGAAACACTCAAATTTTTTTAATATACCACAAAAAAATATAAATGTGTTAATCTTGTCATGGATTTAATGTATAGTTTTATAGTTCCTACCTTCTATTGGAGCCTGCATCCTCTCCAGCAGCCATGACTTGACTTCTGCTTCATAGTTTTTCTTCCGTATCTCCTCCTCGCTGAGTTCAACCTCTGGGCTGTGTTCAATAGGACTAGATTTCCCACAAACCCCTGAAGCCTCCTTCAGGTTCAACTTCATGTTTTGGTCCACTAGTGTGTTGATCATCTTATCATCTGCACCATTACGCAGCTCTTCGGTCCCTTTAGGTTTGGAGTCTTTGGTTTCAGTTACCTCTCGGTTTGCAGGTGTATCATGCGGTTCACTCTGTTTTTCAGTCTCTGACGAGGACTGTATCGACTCGCCATCCTCGATGGAGCTGTTCTGAGCTACACCTTCATCTTCTTCATCGTCCAGTTTCCCTTTAGTTTGACACAGCCCTGACTTGTCTTGCGAGTCTCCCAGGGCTGAACAGCTTAGTCCTAGGAGTCCCTGTTTATCCGTGCTGTCAGTGCCGGGTGTTTCCTCCACTTTATCGGTGCTCCCATTGAAAGTAGGCTCCAACTCTGTGAATCCTTCGTCTGATGGGGACTTCTCCGTCTGCTCGCCCTGTGTAGTCACTGGAATCAAAACAATTAAAAAAAAAAAAAAAAAAAAAGAAGCATGGTTTAAGCTCATCGCTTTATGTTCCAGTTATTATTGTTGCAGTAATCCAAAACACATCAGAAAACAATTAAACATGCACATAACGGTTTCCTGGGGTCTGGGTTCCGATTAGTTGGTTTGTTCTGATTAACAACACACAAAACCATAAATATCATCCAGAAGCTGTTGTTTCAGCTGGTAACACAAATTCAAATATTTCAATTACAAGACATGAGCCAGAATAACCACCACAGGGGTCGGACTAGTGGGGAAGTTGAGCACAAATGTCAGTGTTACCAGTTTCAGAGAGGGTGGATACAAAGTCGTCCAAAACAATTGGTCTCTTTGGATCCAGAGCTTCATAGCGACTAAAGGGGTTCAGGTCCTGCTCTGACGGCAGCTGCTCCCACTCGCCAGGCCTGTACACAGGACACAGATCCTGGGGTAGGTCTCTGGGGCGTCACAGGGCACCGCACATACCACACCACAAAAGAGGATGAAAATGACAGGGGTTGGAAAAAACAAAAAAGAAAAGGTCCAACAGAAATTAAAAATGACCAGAATGATACAAAACTTAAAAAAAAATTATAATAAATAACGTAACGTAAAACTGCAAATGAATCAAAAATAAAAAAGCTTAACAAAAAACTACTAAAACTTTTTCATAAAAGGAAAAAGTAAGGGAACTGGTATAAAGGCAAATGTAGAAAATTCAAAAGATCAAATGGACTTGGTACAAATGTTCAACTTTTGACAAGAGAAAGAAAAATAGGAACTGGAAGGAGGAACATAAAAGGAGAAACAAGAGCTGAGGACTGGAAAAACGGTTACACAGGAGAGAAATGAGGAAAGTGAAATGTTGGGAACTCTTACGACGGAAGGGCGTCTTTGAGCTTCATGCGTGACACATCATCATACAGCGCCACGGACACCACCTCCTCCATGGGGCAGATGAGGCCATACTCCTCACAGCCATTCTCGATCACCAGCGGGTCGGACTTATGGGGGTCAAACATGATGTTGTTGGGGGTCACAATCAACACGCCCCCCACCACTCCCTGCAAGAGGAAATAAATGGAGAGGCAGCAGTCCTGAGAGGAGCGATACCAATGATTCCTGTTCAAGAACAACAAGTTTGTTTCTACTTGTAAATGGCAAAAAAGAAAAAAGAACAAAAAAAAACATTTGTTACCGATCGATTTTACGAATCCAAAGGAAAAGTGTTTAAGCTTTGGTTTGAATGGTGTTTGTAAGGTGTCTTACCATGCCATCAGTGAAATATTTGCAGCTCATCTTAATGAATTTAACTGTTGACGGGCTCTCGTCCTCTGTGTTTGGGGAGAGCTCACGCTGAATGGGCTTTGCTGATCTGCAGTCTGAAACACCATCCTGAAGGAATTTGAAAGGGAAGATTTAGGGACTTGAAATTTCTACTCGTCTTTTGTATAACTTGCTTACAGGAGTGGGTTCAGAGACCTTAGAGCCCCAAGACATTTGCTACCTGCTCTTAAAAACAACAGCTTTGTCTTTTGACTGCCAAATACCAGTAAATAAAATGACCTTCCAATGCATACTGGCAAAATATTGAGTCTTATCTGTTGATGTCCAAAACATTAAAAAGTGCTAACTCAACCAAGCTTTTCATTTCTAATCCAACATGAATCAATGCATGTGTGCATGTATGAATAAGAAGAACACATTTTGTAGCATCAGCCACAGTTTACTTATAAAAAATAACTTCTGGGTGATTTGTGATCTGTGTCTTGAGCAGTAGGCCACCACAACAACTTTTCCCTTTATAGCTACTGTAAACTGCTGTATGTGCCATGTAGGGATACAACAACTCTTACGTGTGCTGCTGTCTCAGATAAACCATTTGTGAAGGTCGGATCAGAGGAACCTGGAGATTTTAAGTCTTTTTCTGATTGGCTCACATCAGGGACAAACAGCTTCTGTAAGATGATGGACAGGCACAGGTCAGCCAATCAGAGGAATAACATAAGGACTGGAGCAGCACATTGTCACTGTGTTCTCACCTGACCAGGGTAGACGCTGCGGGAGAAGAGCCGGTTCAGCTGAACCAGCTTGTTTGGGGTGATGTTGAACTTAAGTGCAATGCTGTTGAGGGAATCATTAGGCCCAACCTGTAGCAAGACATCGACTGCACTGTTTAACGTGTCTCTAAAGATGCTCAAATGCACACAGGTTAAAATATTCTGCATCCTTTCCCTTATTTGAAGGTGTCATCATTGTGTTACTCACAATGAATTCCACTGTCCCTGGTGGCCTCCTCTTGTCCCTCTTTTCTTGATTGTTGCTTTTACAGCCATCATCTGTGCAAAACAGAGAGAGAGAGATTTTGCAAAACTAGGGACAAGAGAAAACTGACACCATGTTCCTTGTATACGCCTTTGCAGTTGCTGCAATTTCACGTGGTTTATCGGTAAATACGGGTGCGGCATATCACTCAAGTGTGCACAACATCACGTCTGGTGATAATAAAAATCCTAGGGGAATCACTGACAATAACCTCACAGGGGAAAACGTACAACTATTCTCATAAGAGATGAATAAACGCTTCATTCTGTGCATCTCATACTTTCTGTGCTAAGATATCTAATAAGCCACTAAAACAAAATAAACATTGAAAATAAAAACACCATCCAATCGGGAAAAAAATACCCAAAAACAGAAAGGACCGTCTAAATATTCTCTAGTTAACTACATTTTGATTCAGTACCAGTGCTTGTTTGTCCCATATAATTATACAGGCTTTAAAACTCTGTACCACACACTGAAGCAGTTATCGAAAATACACACACTTATAATCAGATCCTTGTATTAGAGACGATCCGCAGTCAGCATTTTCTTCTTGCCAAGAACACAGCAGCTATTAGCACACCACTCCCTGCTGCCTCCTCCATGGAAACAGGGCATGACTAAGCATCAGACAGCCAGACTCCAGCTGTATCTGCTCTTTACTGTACTGAGCGTCAAAGACAAGGCAAAGCACGTTTAACCTGGAGTTAGGTTTTATCTGGCTACTCTAATGCAGAACGTTTAATTTGGAATGATGAGCTTCAGGTAACAATGACACGGCCTTATTAAAAACACAGTTTACACAGCGGGCTGACCCACTGCACACATGACATGAGGCCATTATCACTGTCATGTCATGATTTATAAGAAACAACAACACACAGAAGCATGTTGTGATTATTATTAAAATATAGTGACGCCAACATTTATCAATCACAACAAACCTCTTGTAAAAACCTCTTAATGTACACACAGGTTTTCCTCAGTGTAGTGATATAATTTAACTGATATAAAAATATCCCAAAAATACCCACAAAAAAGAAAAACCTTTTTTTACTTTGGAAGCTACAATACATACATTTTTTTCCTAATATTTCTTTAGTTGAAGTATTCTTCAAAACATATCTTCATGTGGAGAGATGTTGTCAAAGGCTTATGTGGCCCAGAGACACTGAACAGTCTGGCAGCAGTGCAGCGATTGTCCCTTCTGACCAATCAGACAAAGCCAAAGTCAGGGGTGGAAACTGTCAATCAATACGTGAATGGTTCAGGTTTACAGTTCCTCTTTTTCCAAGGCTTCAGGCTAGTATTAGCTGCTGGACTGTATGTCTACGGCTAAACTACAGGTTAGTAAACTCCTGCATTCACAGAGAGGTGAAGCATTATGGATAATGAAGTGAGAGCAGTGTGCAAAGCTTTGAGGTCTCATACTAGCTTAATTTAGAGAACTTGCATATTGCTGCTTTAAGAATTATATATCTATATTTTACCAAGATGCAAGAATCTTAACTAGGACTTTCAATCATTTCTATCATGACTTAACATAAGCACCAACTCATAGTAGTGATAAACTTTATTATATTTAGTGTCATCATCAATTGTATACCAGTAAGGAGCAAAGGTTATGCAATTTCCTGTTTAAAAATGTTGAGGCTGGTTCCCAACACATATTAGTCAGCACATACTCATTTCTAGTAACACAGCAGCCATATTGACAGTAATGCCACAACTGTAAATTTCATATTTCTTATGGTCTGGAAATGGGAATGTAAAGAGTGGGTGGGACTATTTGATTTAGCCCAGTCTAGTATCAGATTTCTGCTTTGAATGAAGCCATCACACCAAGGTGAACTGCATTTGCTGTAATATGACTGGAATGTATGGAAGTCAGTGATTAGTACAGCAGTGTCATAGGTGCATTGGTGTATCCTACACATCCTACGCATATTACGCATTAAGGCAACACTGATGACAAAATGCTAATTACCAGCTAAAATAGTATTGGGTTGAGCCATGTTGCCCCTCTGCAGCACAGGTACAGCAAAATGTCAGTGGTGCAAGCTGCAAACTCTTTGGATACATTGGAAATCTTTGCTGTGAGTTTTTAAATGCATGACTTACCCAAACCTGCAGGGGACTTTGCCGTTACTCGTTGTTGGTCTGTTTTCTTGTTGGGATTGTTGTCATTTGGGTTGTCTGGACAGGAGATGATTGTCTGGTTCTGTTCATTCACATTCTTGTCCGACTGGCTCTGCTTGAGCTGTCTCCGCCTCTTCAGCCTGATGGGATGCCAGAGGAGAAGTTTTTGTTAACATCTACTCATCATGTAGGATAAAGAAAGTGGAGGGTGGTTATCTGGGCACTTTTGTTCAAACTTAACACCATGAAAACTCCTTCAAGGTCAACACAAATATGCACATGTGCACATACACATATTGATGACAAGTTTTTTAACTCTGAGCACATGACTGTTTATTGTCATAACTTAAGTGCAACAGTTATGACCACAGACTGTGTGTCCAGGTGCTACTACTGTGCTCAAAGTTATCACACTGAGCTTTAACCTTTTCCTCTTTCTATTCTGCAGCGTCATCTCTATTTTTTTTCTCGCTGTCCTTTCCCCCGTTTAATCATTTATGTATAAGTGAATGATGTAATGGCATCTCCTGACTCTGTTGGGGTTCACTAATGGGGAACACTGCAGTGCAGTGCATCGGAACCACAGGCTAGCGTTGAAAGAATAAGCACAAAGATAAGGCATGCCCTATGAGAGCCAGTGAAACCGAAAGTGTGGATATTAGTATGTTAAAAGAAAATAAGACCAAATTGATTTAGCAAATGCTTTGAGTGATATGGATAGAGTTGTTCTGCACAGCCCTGGGCAAAGGCAGAATAAAAGAAAAATGAAAAGAGAAGTAACATTAGTGTTGAAGTGCCTTAATGGAGAGGCAAGAGTGGGTCGATAAGGTTGCAGACAGACAGAGCTCAGCCCTCCTCCACAGCCTCAGGTCACTGTCCCACTTCAACCGATAGAGCACACATCTGGTAGTGAACTCAGGAATCTGCAGACAGACCATCTGTTTCACTCTGGGGCATTTCTCAGAGCTCCCAATCACTCTCCCCATTTCTTATGTTCAAAGTTGTTTTCTTGAAAATAGATCTTCTCCTAAGTAGCAGTATTCTAGCAGATGCTAAAAGCTTTTCTTTCAGGATATTTCTGTAATGTAGCCACACATCCCTCCCTACTTTCTTGTGGCACGATGGCATCCACAAAGCATGCCGCTACCACCACCAGCCCTCACGGTGGGAATTGTGGATTTCCACTGATGTGCAGTGTTATGTTACACCAAAAATACTGTTACTAGTTTGATGGCCAAATAGTGCAATTTTGGTCTCATTAGACCATGGAAACTTTTTCTGTTTTATTTATAGTCTCCCACATATCTTCTTGCAAACACTAGCTACAATGTTGTGGGAGTTCTCAAAAGCCACAAAGCTGCGACTGGTGAAATCACCAAAGCAACAGTTCCTTTATGCGAAAGGACTGTATATCTCAGCCTGTAGCTCCTTCACCGTTGCCATGAGTCTCTCAATCTTCATAAAGTGTGTGTGCAGTTTGCTCTAGACAAGTGTACAGCAGTGCATACAGTTTCCAACTTTCAATGTACTCACTTTTCTTTTGTATTTACTGCACATGCAGTAACCTTGCTGCAGACTTGTTAGGAATCTTTCTTTGGCGGATTAATACTTTAATAATTAATTTTTTTAAATTTTTTTATTGGCACTACATGTGTGTGCCTCACAATGACCTTTGCTCTAGTTGTTAGGGAGCAAAGCAGCATATGGTTCAAGAAGCAAGAGAGCTACATGTTATAACAGTAGCTGCGCTGGGAGATAAGGTTTATTTTCCTTCCTGACATGTTTACTCTCTGCCCATAAATGTCCAACGGTGCTATATTTACAGTAGAACATTACTGCATGAGTCTGGTGTATTGCGGACTGTTTACAGTTTTTACAGGGATCCACCATCCCAAATCCAACATATCCATCCTATTATTGTCTAATGTACTGCTTACCTAATAATTAGAGGTCACCTAAACTACAATTCTGTGACCAACTCTTTTCTCTCTATAATGTAATATTTCAGTATAATAAGACAAACTGCAGTAACATGAGACATAATAAGAAAGAATAAAGGCCTTTAGGCCACATGGCATTACATCATATCATCCATCAAGTCCATATTCAACATCGATGCTATTAGCAGCAAAATCAATGTGCAACTACTGCTTATCCATTAATCAACTTATTTATCCAGTTTTGGGTACATGTGACTGTTCTGTTGGGTTTTAGTTTTCACATTAGCAATTGTGTATCCATTTTTAGGGCGAAAGCATTCACCCATATGCTTGTGTATGCGGAAGAGGCCAGCCAAGCAGAACAAGAACTTTATACTGTGGGTTGATGCTTTTTAGCCACACTAAAGCCACATTTCACAGTAGTACACTGCTTAGTCACATTGATCCGCTTTCATTATTCACTCAGCTCTCTGAAATGAACACCTGCCAGCAGGCAATCACGCAGCTCTATGACACACCTAATCTGTGCGGACGCCAGGAAGCAGGGGCTGCTCTTTGTTCATAACCTGCCAGTTCATAGTCAGCCTTATGCACTGTAGCTGTGACAAGCCTCATTACACAAATTTCCTGAGATCATCTTTCACCGTGCTGCCAAAATCCAATTTTAATGTCAGCATCATCCCAGTAGGTCAACAGTGTTCAAAACATCTTGACACATTACTTGGATTATAAGAGAAAGAGGATGAAAAACACAAACAGTTGACTTAAGAGGGCGCATCCAGGATTCAAACAGGTGTAAATAAATAAGTTAATACACCTGGAGAGCACAATGCATGGGGCAAATGAGCAAGCAGTGCAATGGAGGGCCACTGTGTCACTTCTAATGCACTTTGGAAAGCCCAAGCTGTTATTATTCATAGCTCTGCAACAATAATTTAGATCAAAGGTTAGCTGCATTTGTATTAATTTTTAAAAAACCTATAGCAAGGCTAATGTGTAGCTAAAAAAACAAAAAGATCTTTTTCTTAATTATTTCTCACCCTTACCTGGCAAAATATCCCGGCTTCCTGTCTCTCTTTTCCATCAGGCCAGGGTCCTAAAGCTGCATGTAATCAAGTGCATCCATACAAACATCCACCCTTTCACACACCAACACACCCAGTCAGTGTTGGCCAAGCAGGCAGACGATCTCCTCTCACACTGTGCTCTTCTTTCTGGCCCTGCAGAGGAAAGAAGTGAGGGATTAGCAGGCTCACTGGGTGCCCTCCTCACTCAGCACCACTCACCACACTACAAAAAGCCCAATAACCGACGGTGAAGCCTCATCGGTCTTAAGTGGAGGACGATGAAAGCATCCTATAATAACCATGTCAGGGCACTCAGCTGGCTGACCAACAGGATGGAAAATGCATCACTTTGCCACCAGTTAATGCTGCTACTGCAATCCAGTGTTTTAGCCAGTTGGTGTAAACACGCAGACTTAAGAAAAACAAACAAAACAAATAAAACAAACAATTAACATGCAGAGTAGCTGTATATCAGACATCAGCTAACCGCAGCTCATCCACGTGTAGCCTGTTATGTAACATTAGCCTAAATTGCTTACCGCGGAAGAAAAGGTTACATTTGAAGCCAAATCACAGCACATAACAGCATCGTTCAGGCTGATGAAGCTTGCTCAGTGGGAATTTCTCTATGAACCGGAACAATGATTAGCTTTCTGACTCGCTACGAGTCGCTGCAGCAACAACAAAATACAGATAATTCAGTTGTGGCTAATGTTAAATCCGCTTGTGCTAATTACCGTCGAGTCTAGGCAAACACAAAGACGATGAAAAGGATCCTGTGTCCCACCTGACTTCACAGCTGGTGCTAACGGTGCTAACTAGCCACTTTGTTTACAGACAATAGCAAACCCGTAACACAGAAACTGTACTGTGTTCGGTCACTAGCATGGTCTCTTAAAATAAGATATTCCTGTGCATTTAATCTCACCTAACGAGGTGGATGCCAAACACCGAAGCGCAACGATGCGTCTAAATGCTAACTCTGGCATAAAATAGGTAGCTAAATTACCCACATACCTTCCGTGCATCCTCAAGCGGCTAACGTTAACATCAAAATGAAACCTCCCTTCACGACGCCCTCTGGTGTCATGTGCACAATAAAAACACAGACGAGCTGTAAGCCTTTAACGTTAGCTAAGATTAGCTAGCAAGGCTTTTGATTTGATCATTAGGTCGAAATGCAACGAGATGGAATTAACAATAACAATGAATAAAAATATAAAAAAGAAATCACATATTGATATATTTTAATTTAAAGCTTTATTATCACAAACCATGTATAACCTTCCCTGGTGGTCTAGTGGTTAGGATTCGGCGCTCTCACCGCCGCGGCCCGGGTTCGATTCCCGGTCAGGGAACTACTTTTTCGCCACAACACCAGTTTACATTTCCTATTTAACGCTACTTCAACAACATTGAAGTTAAATATTAATATGCCACTGTGAGCGTACTACTCATATCATTGACCCTCCTACCCCCAAGCATACTTGTCAACCCTGCCGTTTTTCCCGGGATTCTCCTGTATTTTACCTTTCTATCCCGCTTTCTCATTTTCCCGTTTTGGTCAGATGCTCTTGCTGGTATTGTTGTTTTTCCTTTTGGGCTGTGTGGATGTACTGGAAGGGAAGTGGGGATTAGTCACCGAATTACTCTAGAGTGGACGGTCCTATTAGCCTGACCAGCCCAGTGACTGTCAGCCAGACTGGTTGAGACCATTGACGGTGTATAATCAAACCTGTCAACCCTCCTGTATTTCACCTTTCTGTCATCCAGTTTAAATATTTTCCCGTATTTCTCCCGTATTTTTAATCTTTCTATAAAAGAAATCCCACTGGGTGTAATTGATATGTTTGCTACATTGACCTCCGGTAAAGCAGGTGGTAATTTACAGAACATTAGCTGCAGCATATAATATAAATCCCAATGTTGACAGGTATGCCCCCAAGTAAACCCATGTGACCATCTCCTGAACTATTTATTAAATATTCCACTAGGCGGCGACATATCACAACAAATACTACAAGCAACAGAGGTCAGAGGCTATTTTGTATTAGGTCTACAGCAATTTATACGAGCTTTTCATTTTTCTTTACAAGTTAACATTAACAACAGTTATTGTTGGATCAGAACAATGTCCTTTTCAGTATTTCTCACTGAGATTTTATGTTTCAGGGTGAGACAGTTAATGCTATTTACCTTTTTTTTTTTTAGATCATTTCTTCAGTCTGTACAGACAACTTCACATCAGTACTCAGTTGTGCTCACATGTTTGTAGCTTTAAGCTGCAATGTGACACAGAAACTGTTTTCTACCATTCCTTCCTACAAAGCCTGGGCCTATTTGGACGGAACCTGTTTGAGATAGCGAGCAATGAATCAGAGATAATGTGTGTTTGTGGAACTTGGGTCCCAGAGAGCCCTCCAAGGTGGGGAAAGACAGAGACCCCGGCAGCAGGCCATCTGATTGGACAACGCTGGAGTTAACCAGTTCCTGGCTGGCTATGTATCTTGGCAGATATTTTGACAGGCGCTATCATTGTGAGAGAGGAGATAAGTTGTTTTAGGGATCGCCATGGCGCCGGTGTGTCCCTCCTCCGGCCTGTTCAGACTCTCATCAACCCCTCTACACTCCCCTCCTCTCCCTGCCCTGTTTGTAGCAAAGGATTGTGGGTGGACTGTTTGGTTGAGAGCAGGGTTTGTGTTGGCAGGGACCCTGAGGCTCTGGGTATCATCGTCCCCTTTCAAAACCACGAAAACCTCCATGTGACTCAGAAATAGGACAGCTTGAAACATCACTCTCCATCTTTTTTTCTCCAAATGCTACCTTCGAGTTGCTTTCTCCCTTCGTGTTCCTTTTTATTCCTATTCCATATTCTTAAAAAAATGCTAACAGTCTTTCTATTTCCTTCTAGGACCTACAAAGATGCTATTGAAAAGATACGAGGGATAGAAATGATAGAAATCATACCAAAACAGAAAGAGCAGCACAGTTTCACAGAATTTTAAATGCTAAAAAAAATCCAAAGATGAGCTCTAGTAAGCATTTGATTCTTTAGTGACTAATCTTTTCAAGATGTACCTCACAGACATGGTTGTAATTATAGTCTAAGTCCATTAAATATATAGTGTCCCTGCTCTACATGACATATAAGATCAGTGCAGTCTGCCGGTAGTTTAATTTTAGCCTGTGATATTAGAACTGTTAGGGCCCACAGGCACTTGGTAGCATCATAGTATCTGGTTTTTGTGTTGAATATAGTTTGAGTTCAAAGTTAAACAAAGAGGAAAGGAATTTAAAAAAGACGGAGCACATTCAGGATATTTGTTCCTGTATGTACCAACTGTAGTACCATATTTACAACATGGTTAAAAATAAATCTTAAGATCTTCACTTGCTTTTTTTTTTTATCACAGTTCAGTTATGTCGGATTTCGACAATCAGAATGTCAATAGCAGCAAGTGTTCAGTGGCTTGTTTTGCTAAGTCAGTGCAAATAAAGATGATATCTTACTTATAGCTTTAGAAATTGTCTCAGTCACAAAGGTCTGACCCAGCACAGGCCTTGGAGAGATTTAAAGTCGTTTTGCTCCGACGTCATACACTTCTAGCTTAGACTACAACCGCTGATAACTTCAAGTACACCGTGGCAGCAAGAAGCCGCAAAACCTAAACACTGAAAAAGGATATGTCACACAAATTATAATTGATAGGGAGTATGGTGCTCGTAATTCATTATAATGAGCTAAACCTGTAAAGGAAATATATTTTAGAAAAATCTTCCACTGGATGGTGTTTTTATCTGTGTTTATTAAAAGACATAAGAATGCAGCTGGATTGCTGTGCAATACACCAATTGGAACATGAAATATTTGAGAGAAAGTTATTGTTAAATTTAAGACTGCGACTGCAGGATTGATAGCCCCACTTACAGGGGCATATGGTTAACACATCTAAAATGACATTTGTTTAAAATACTCTTTAATAACAATATAAATTAGACATTTACCAAATAGCAAGATAATATGCATCCAACTACAAAACATGTTAATAATGTCGGACTGCATAATTAAATGTATTCATCGGTGAGATTTATGGGTGTAGGTAGGTGGATTTTCTTATGTTTTGTTAGCCAGATAAAACAGGGAGCTGCTAAGTTAACCTGCAGCTGGTGATTGCTTCATATTCAGTGTGTAGACATTAGAATAGCATCAGTTGCATCATCTCTCTTGTCAAGACATCGAATAAGAAAATTTCCCAAAATGTCAAACCGTTCCTGTAATAGAGCAACCTGAAATTAGTACACCAAAACCTTGAAGTTATTTTAGGAGGTTTTTGCTTAAAACATAGAAAACAACTGGTAACAGATTTACAAACAGATAGTGGGACCACTTCAGTGTCAGAGTGGTTTGTGGTTAGCTGTAAAAACAAGAATTTTACATTGTTTTTATTAAACTCACACATCCATGGATGATTACTGAATGGGTCTACCCAGGGGCCCAGGGGGCCCTAGAGGAGAACAGTGAAGGGACTTATTTGGAAAGTCTACTAACAAGAACAAAATCCACACTTGCTGACTAAAAATTGTAGCAAAACAACCTCAAATGCTGCAAGGTGATGACCAAAATCTGAAAATCATAGTAAATATAGTTGCAAAATTATAGATGAGATGCAAATGAGTCTCAATGGGCACTAAACAGCTAAATACACAGTAAAGAATCACAAGAAGACACAAACTGGTGACAGATCAAATGTAGGAGATATAGGGGCTCAATATTTCCTCAGCTTAATGGACACATCACAAGCTATGATAGTTCAGATGTGATGGAGACACGCACCACTCCCTTGGTGGTCTAGGAGAGCCCAGGCTGGCTGAGAGACCACCTTCTTGGTTACCATGGGGTTAATGACCCCCTACACACACACTCTCTCTCTCTCTCCACATACATGCATACCGGCCACTTGCGGTCAGTTAACAAAGACAGAGAGGGGAATGAAAGTGATGGAGACATGACTTGAAACAGCTCCATACTGTATACCATCCAGTGCCACTACACCCACTGTCAATCTGCCAAGTCAGCTGAGGCACTGCAGCCATGATCTTTGACCCAGGAACTGAACAGCAGGGGAAAGGTTATCAATGTCAGTTCATTTCTTAAAGCTGAATGTCCAGACAGTGGAGGAGCCACACCTTGAGGAAGGAGCAGACAGTGTAGGAAACCTGACAGAGAGATGGACATGTCACCCTCTCGAACACGCACAAACCCTCTCATCATTGTTTTTGATCACATGACCATGGCAGGGGAGCAAACAGTGCATGGTTGTTTACCCTGCTTATCAGTGGTGTTGTAACAAGTAGAGGAGCATGCAGGTCGAGCTCAATGCGCACACATGCGTGCACCAATCCTAAGAAACTTCACCTTGGACAAATGCAAAAAAAATCTTAAAATTGTATAGACATCTAGAGCCCAAACAATTTTCTAAACTTGATCACCTTATGTGACATTTTTCGGCCCATGCTAACAGAGGTCTTATATTCTAACGCTTACTGAATCCCTGATAATGAGCACAGATCATGGGCTATTAGCTAACATTTCTAATATTTCTCCCTGTGTGCTCCTTAACGCTCGTCTGATCTCATCTGCCATAAAAAGAGGCTTTACAGTAATGACCACTTGTCAGAAGAAAAAGCCCTGTTTCTGCTCAGCTCATAGGCAAACTATGAGTTGGCCAATAAATAACAGCCATAAATTTCTATATGAATTATGACTCTGTCCAGCCGTTTATGGTTGTGTGATAAATCAACTTTTCATGTATTCTAAAGCTACTATTCCTTTGAGCATCGTCGCAAAGAAGGGCTATGTTAATGGTAACATAAGTGTGTGTTTACTGTGTCTGAGTACCTACATGTGTATTTCTATTTGATGTATATGTGTGTGTGTGTGTGTGTTCTTGTGTGTGTGTGTGTGTGTGTGTGTGTGTGTGTGTGTGTGTGTGTGTGTGTGTGTGTGTGTGTGTGTGTGTGTGTGTGTGTGTGTGCCTGTGTGCGTTCATATGTACACTCCCACTCTCACACTCAGACTCTGGTTAGTCCAAGCCAGCGCCACATCAGTCCATCATCGCAGATATGGCTTGTGGTTAGATAGCAGGTCTGGCTGCACACAAGACATTTTGTCCACTCTGTCATGTTTACTTATGATGATAAGCTTTGATGGATTCCCCACAAGCTATAGACGCCATGCCGCGCGCACACCATCTAATTCACACATGCTCGCTTGTGCACACACTAACACACATTCGCAGAACCAGAGAAGCAAAAAACATTAGAAAAAGTAGATAAACCTGCGTAAAAACTACATTTGACAAAGTACAGTTAAGGCATTTATACAAATTCCAAATGTTAACAAGGAAAGAAAATACATATGGTATTTTCGTGACCCAGAAAGGCCATGCACATGTACGAACGGACAACGCTAACTCCCCATAAGGATAAACTTTAAGTTGTTCACTGTTCTCTTCATCGTGGGAAGGAAAGTACTTTTTCAGAAACTTATAAAAACATGGTTTAAATGATTTGACAGGAAGGTGATTTAATGTGTTTAGACACAGATTCTTTAGGTAATTTAAACTTAGAAAAAAAGGTTTAACAAAAGTCCAAGAAAAAGATTTTAAATGCTCACATTTGTTGCTTTAGTTGAAATACTTGAAATACTGAATTAGCTAAACTTGATGTTGCACTCTGATCTGTTGGTCGGCCTGTACAATGTTTTCATTGGGTCGGTTTACTTTAAGCTGGCATTTGGCCAGACCACATATCATCCCATTACAACTGTTCTGGACCAATTAAAAAGACTAATGAGTCCCTGTGCTTATCATGTCACCCAGAGGGCAGAGAGGGGGGCAGTGAAACAGGCGGCACGGCAGACAACCAGGAGAGAGATGATCCGCTGTTGGTTGGAATGTGATCACATGAAGTCACATCCTTGATGATTTGTTAATCAAAAGCAATTTTTTTAAAAAAATGAATTTGTTCTTATCACTCATTTATCATTTTTGTGTTGGCATCACCTGTCACCTGAGCACTGATGTGGCCAAAGTTGTTGCAGCCCAGTAAAATTTAACCAGTTTTCATAAAAATGTCCTGCCCGTATTTTTCTGTGCAGCCACTGATAATGCAATATTTTACAAAGAATTAAAATCTAAACCCACAGGGTGTTCACAGTCCATGCTGTAAAGCTGCTGCCTCACTCTCATCCATGGAGGTGCCTTTTCTCCTTCTTTTCCCATGCGTCACATCATGCCAACAGTAATAAAGCACCATAAGTTAAGCTTTCACTTTCCCCTTGCACACCTCCTCAGATACACTTGCAATGTCTTTCTTATTTTATGGTTATGTAAACTCAAGGACACCATGGCCACTGGTGAAATTTAGGGAGTGTGTGTCTGACAACCAGAGTGAGATAAAATGACAGCGAGAGGCGGAGGAGAAAAAATAAGCAACTCCAGGAACAACGGTCTCCTTTTTTCGCCGATTCCTATTTTACATCTCACCCCTCCTCTCGCTCTGTCAAGGCCACTCTTTTCTTCCTCCTACTTGCTCGATCGAGGAAAGGTCAGAGTGAGAGAGAGACGGCAACAGACACACACAAATCCAGGGGTGACCGCCCACAACCGTTACAAATCTTCTCCACCTTATTGAGAACAACACACTGATAAGTGTGTCTCCACTCCCCATCCGACAGATCCATCTCCGAAAACTACAGTATGTGTGTAAATGGCAGAATGATGGCTCAGTGCACTCCCACTACTGTAAAGGAGTGGAGCCCAAATTAAACGGCTGAAAAAGAGCTGAGTTTTGGTGGATGATAATCCACAGGGTTTAGATATGAGTTGTTTGTGTGAGTGTGTGTTTGCACATTTTGGGAGTGCTGCACCTGCAACTAATGATGTGAAACTTGCCAACTTCATTTGTTGCAACCTTCCACTCTGCTCTCACTCCCCACACATCAAACTTGCACCTGTTGACCTGTACCAGCACAAAAACACACACAGTCACACACTCTCTCTCACACACACACACACCTTTCACCAGTTTTCTGGCATGACAACAGCCATTCCACCACTTGAGGCTAAGTGCCTCCTTAACCCAGTCTCAGACAATTAATTCCCTGATTTTTTTTCCCATTTAATTCATGTTTCATGGACTAATACCAACCCTGACATCATAACTGCACTGCAGCTGCAGTGTCTTTAGTGGAGCTACGTGGGCTGATGAGTGTCACAGATGCTAAACTCTATGTCTTCATCCTAAATGACAGCTTCCTTCCTCACAAATTATCTGATTTACATTTTTTATCAAGTTGAGAGGATGTTTGGGGAATTGATTTCTTAAGGTTGAAAACATGTAACTTAAGAGGCACAAAATGACTCTGTGTGTCACGGTTGAAAGATTGTGACCAAAATGATTGGAGATAACATAATGGAACAGTTTCTGGTGCCTTGGGACATATGTGAGGCAAACATACATGCTATTTTTATAGAAATAGATGAGAAGACCCTTCTATTGAGCTATTCAGCACTTGGGAATTTTGATAAGAAACATCTCATTAACTGCTCAATTTATATCTGTTGCGGATGAGATCCTTCTGTTTATTTTATAGCTGCTCAAAGATACTGCAGAGTCTACTACAGTGAAAAATGCTCTGAGCATCTAAGAGGTGAACATGTGAACATGTATATGCAAAGCTGCAGTGTTGTACACATTTAAATTTGCATGTATGCCCCTTTTTGTATTTGTGCAAGGTTTATCAGCTGTGCTGTACACAGAGCATCAGTGACATCAGTGACAGCACATGCATCATTATTTATTCAGTAAATAATAAGTGATTTGCTTTTCCACCAGATGTGAGTTTATAAGTGTAGAAACTCTTCCGAGGTTGCTACAAAGCTCCGATTTACACAAATGTATATATTCGTTCATGAATTATCCAAATACGTCCACGTGTGTGTGTGTGTGTGTGTGTGTGTCTGTTGTGGACGTGCAGGGCCAATGGGTTGAGGTGGGCTGGGTCCGTTGTTCCCACAGCCTGTGTGGAGGCAGCCTCAGCCGCGCTATCAGCCTCTGTCTCCGGCCCCCCAGCACCAGCGGGCCCCCTGACGTCAGCCCTGGCCTGATAACGGGGTCCACAAGCAGCGGGGTGGGGGGCTGGAGATGTAGGGATGAGGTGGAAGGAGAGCGGGCGGCAGGGAGGGAGGGAATGGGGTTACACTAACAGAGCCAGTGGTGGATAAGACCCGTAGACAGATAAGACAGAGCAGAGTGTGGAGCCTCTTTTGTTTTCCACTGCTCCTCCTGTCTGGTGGCATCTCCCTTCTCCTCTCTCCCTGACAGTCTCTTTCTCTGTCCACTTTCAGCTTCTTTTTCAGACGTAAACAATTTATTAAGCCTTTCTCTCCTGTCTGTGTCCAAACTGGAATATTCCTGCTGTTATCGGTCATGTGCTCTATGACAGTGCCTGAATTGAGGCACCTTTTCTCCTCTGGCTTCCTCATTGTGTTTTTTTCTCTTACAGTGTCTTGGAGGGGGCGGGGCCAGCATTTGACTGACAGGAGGAGAGACTTTAACGCTGACCAAAAAATTCCCACAGATCTTGTTAACCATCCTTTCTCTTCTTCTCTTCCCATCATGCTTTGTGTCTTCTAACAACATTTTAGCCACACTGTCACCTCTGTAAGCCTCACTGCTTGAACTCCACATGAACTCTCTTCATACACACCAGAATCCATTGTTTTGATGATGTCACCTCACCTTTGCCTAACCTGAGTCTTACCCCTAACTTGCCCTTTCACGTTCAAACAGACAGGTTTCCCTCTGACTGCCACATTACACTGCAACTAAGCCCCATGTATCAGCATATTAAACACTGGCTCTGCATGTGTGTATGTGTATGTGTGTGTTCCCTATTTGCTCTTCAGGCCTCTGCTAGCCTGCGGACTTTGGCCACAGCTTATCACAGGGAGAGGCCCTGGGATCCCTGAGTCTTTACTGCTAAAAATACACTCACTACAGCTCGTATACACACACCGATTTTCACATACACTAATGGGACACCTCCTTATGAGGCTGTCTGTGAGATATCAGGCCAGTGTGACTGGTCACTCTGGGATGAGTGGTGGGTTTTGCACATGCAGAACGCACACTTGACTATTACCAGTCACTCACAGAACTTCATCAGTATTTTTCTCAGTTTTACCATTGATGTTTGAATTGAGCAACACCCACGAGTGGAATTTCAAATATTAGCTTCCGAAAGAAATAGCGGATTTGATCATTGAATTCTTATCATCCCTAATTAAGTGTTATGTGTTGTGTGATGTGTTTGTGCTGCTCTTTATCTGTGTGAACCAGTTCAGTCCAATTCAGCACTTCAGCCCATTGCATATGAGAACCTGCAACTGAGGAGTTAATAATTTATTCAAAAAACACACTCCAAGTTAATGATGTGTATGTGTGTGTGTGTGTGTGTGTGTGTGTGTGTTAGCTGGAAAGAAAGGCAGGGATCATTTGTGTGGCTGAAGCCAATGTGGTTGGTGTGACTCCCTGACCTGACTGGTCAAACACACTTAATCCACAAACATAATACACAGATACGTAGAATAACACATACTTACCCAAACACACACACAAGAAAACACCTAAAGCAAATTTTACATATTAACAAAAAAAGTGATTATAAAAAATGTAGACTGTGTATATATCCATAATAGCCATTTTTATGTGAACCTTATTCACACTGTTACAAAATGGCTTAACCTTAAAAAAATTATTATTAAAGGTCAATGACCCCCAAAACCTACTAACAAAGGACGTGAATTTCTATAGGATACGATGGCCTTACAAAGGTGTTGTTGTTGTAGGACCTACATGATATGAACTGATGTTAGTGGCTATGAAAATGAGCAAAAACGCAGAAAGAATCAAGTTTCAGTGTCAGAACATTTAGTCATTAAATCACAGAGGTCAGAGAATAGAGCTTTCAGGTCAAAGTTAGTGTTTGACAAAAATCCAGTTGAGTTTGTGTGTGCGACAAATGAAATTCTGCAAGAAAACAGAAATGAATAAAGTCTTCAGATGTGATTCATGAGCTCATTTCAGGCACAGTGGGTTAACATTGATTAGCACTGTTTGAGCATTATCATTATCACATGAGTGGATCCACGATGATCAATCAGATCTGATAAAACAAGACAAACAAGTGAGGTCAGCAGGAGCGGATGGTGAGAAGATGAACAGAGTGGATACTTTCTGCTGAGTCTGCAAAGCATGACAGTGAAGAATACCAAGGAGTACAGCTGAGTGACATGTGGATGTGTCTGTGTTCCCCCTGGCCTCTGTCAGCCTGTACTGACGGCGTATTCAGCTTCCTGGGTTTTCCTGCTCCTTCATTTGAAGTGTTCTTCCTGGAGCCAGGAGTCTACTGGCCCCGCTGTGTGTGTGCATGTGTGTTCATGTGCAGTTGTGTGTGTAAGGAAGAGGGGCCAAAGTGAGTCACCGACCCCGAATGATTGAGTCTTTGCCGCAGCCACGACGGGGACGGTTTTCCTGGTGCCTGGTTCAGACACACACACACATGGATACACACCTTCCTCAGCAACAGTCTGCTGTTGTCCGCCACATACCAGCATCTCTATCTATCCCTCACCCAACACCTCCTCACTCATACACACTGACACACACACACACACACACGGCACACACATGGTTGCACAGAATAATGGTTATAAACACACACAAATATACACACACACAGTTGAAAATTTTCTGGGGCTCTGGCCTCTGTCACTGTCAGTGATACAGCCTGGCATGTGCAAACACACAAATCAAAACACACACTGTAAATGCTCAATAATAGAGGAGAGGAGGGTAATTTGGTATTTTTGCAAACTTTTCACCTTATGTTTGGTCAGATTAGACTGGAGGGTGTAGTAGTCTCATGGATGGATCAAGAGACAATGGGCCCCTGGGCACAGACATGTAAAAAGGCCCCCCACCTTTCCAACACTCCTCAGAACAAGACACACACTGAGCAACCACATGACTTGAGGTCATTTTGTGTTTTCTTGTGATTGTTTTGTGTCTGTTTTATGTCAACATTGACTCATTTTACATCTCTTTGCAGTCATTTTCTTCTTATTTTACTTGTTTTGTGTTTTATTTTATTTTTGGATACATCTGACGTTATTTTTCTGTGTTATTTTCTATTACTTTTCAGTCATTTTGTATAGTTTTGTATGTATTTTTTTAAATTTTGTGTCTTTTTGTAGCCATTCTGTAGTAATTTGTTTGACTTTTGAACAGAAAGGTTAACAGTCCCTCCATGGTTCTTTGGGCTGGGGGCCCCATGATCTCTTGGGGCCCTGGGTCTGTGCCCAGTAGGCCCATCCATGGCCTACAGAAACAGCCTGAAAGAAGAACATTAACAGAGTTTTCTGTCTGCTGTATGATGACCGGCTCATTATCTTGTACTTCTTGTACAACATGCAAAACTCTCCATGTTTATTTTGTCATCTTAAATCAACAAAGATGTGCACAGGCTGAACCTCTTTAAGTTGGAACAATAAACGAATGAATCACCTCTGACCTTGGTACTGTGCCCCTGCAGACTAACAGACCCGTGCATAAATATTATTAAGCAGCAATTGGTGGCTCTGTTATCAGCCTGAAGTTATACATTGATGACAGTTCCCCATTTCCAGTCAGGTAATACTGCTCTCTTTGCCTTGACTTATAAGACAAGGTGGGTGGAAGTCAATGAACCGTGTAAGTGTAACTGATATGACACATCACTTCAGTCAGAAGTGGAAATACAGTTTTAAAAAGAAGGATTTAAGACTAATGTACATGTTTTCACAAATTTATACAAGTGAGTGTTTGGTCACTTGGAGTGTCTGGATTTTATTATGAGTTACATTCACACATTTTGCTGCACCGATTAAAATGGGAGAACTTATATCAAATTGTATATGGGCATTTTGACACAAAAATAAATATCTATTTTTAAGTGCCTATTTTTAAGTTAAACACACATTTTACATGCACTGCAGCAGAGTTAGGTGAAAGAATATTTACATCTGCAGGTCAGTGATGTTTAAATCTAAAAGCAGCTACAGTTTGTTGCTTTGTGCAGTATTTCAGATATTTATCTTTATCTTTCACTTTGTTTCCTCATTTCAAGCAACTTTTAATGTTTGTGTCTATTTCTAAACTCAACAAAAGGTGTTTTTGATTTTATTAGTTGTGTTTAAGATGACCCTTTCAGTGGACATTTACCATGTGTGAATATTTACATTAATAACAGCTGCATTTCATATATCCAGATATCCGGACCTGCTGAAGTGCATGGTGGAGTCATAATTTATGTTTTTACCTGTGATTTTTCTGACAAGTCAAAAAGGTTCATTTACAGGAGAGGTCCTCCTTAAACTATAAAAGTGGGTGAATTATGAGGGATAGGAAAGCAGGAAAGTGCTTATCATTCTTATGTCTTAAATTCAGATCATATAATTTATATTCTGTATAGTAAATACAACCTCGGTACAGTAATTAAAAGATCACACATTTCTTTATGGAATGAATGAAACTTTCTATCAGATAATGTTTCTTTAATGGGTTATAACATTAAACTTGTTCCTACTGTACATTCACACACACACACACACACACACACACAGGTGGGGGTGCTTTATTGGCAGCCTGTGTAGAGTCACATAATTCAGTGAGAGCCTGTCAGTGGGAAGTGGCTGCACAATGAAATGGCCTGTGTGTTTACGTTCACTGGTGTTGATGACAGGTATAAATCTGTTCCAGGAGGACAACAACCGCCGGACACTTCCGACTAAAGGCGCGTCGAGCATCCAGCTCCATTCTTCATTTTTTGTCATCTCCAGGTCACAGCTAATGTATTTACATAGTATTTAGTTTGGAGAAAACCGGTCAAAACATTTCCAGTGGTTTTATGTTAATTCATATACAACACTATTTAGGAGTAAAAGGCTATTTATAGGACAGATACAAAACAACAATAGGTATTGATCACCTGTTAGAAACCACTGGAAAAAATACAATGTCACTACAGACACACAGGATTATTTAATTGATTTTTTAAAAAATACCTGAGGTCGTTTTAATGGAAAAACCCATAGGAAAAAAAAAACTTTACGTCAAAAATTTTATTTCAGCTTAACGAAACATTTTTTAGATGAATAACAAAAGTGTTTCATATAGACGAAGCTAAAGAAACCTAAACAGGAATGTATGCAAATAAAATGTAAAGGTTCAAAAAGGATTTTATTCAAAAGTAGTTTATAATCGTCTATGACAGAAATAGAAAATGTGACTATAAGTTGAGTACAGGCCACAGTAACCAGCTCAACCTTCTTATATGTTACTCAAATTAAATTCTAAAAGGTGATTTTTAGATTAAAATGAATGTTAAAGTCGATCAACATGGAAAAAAAACACACACAAACACAAAATGAATTGTATCGACCAGCGGAGAAGATAATAAAAATGAATCGGATACTTTTATAAACCACTAGTTAGCATCAGCCAAATCCACTGGACTTTAGATATTTGAAAAAAAAAAACAACTTGAAACTAGGCTAAATGTTTTGGTCGATTTTTGGAAAATGATGAAACCTTGTTGAAATGAAAGAGAGAGAGAGAGAGAGAGAGAGAGAGAGAGAGAGATGATAACAGCTGGATCTTGATCACAAGGTGTAGTCTTTTACTCCTCCTCCTCTTTTCCTATGTCTCCTCTCTCGCTTTATTCCCAGTTTTCTGAATGTAGAGGAGTGCTTTCCTTGACTAAACAGCAGATCTGATTTTAATGAGGACGATAGGGCTTTTCGGATTGTTTCAGATCAGGTATCTTCCGTGGTAATATTCAGTAATCCTGCGCGTAACTGCATCCACACTATCATTATCCCTTCTATCAACACGGATGTCCAGCTTCAAGGAGAAGATATGTACCAGGGCATAATGACAACCAACCATGGGCCGCCTTCCTATGAGGCCGGATTTCTTCACAACGCCTCGGCGGGCACCTCGCCGGTTTACGTGCCCACCACCCGGGTGGTGACCCCCATGATCCCGGCGCTGCCTTACCTCCAGACGCCCGGAGCGTCGCAGCAGAGCAGCCCCGTATCGAGTCACTCTGCCTGGGCTCAGCCGGGCGCAGACTCGGTGCCCTCATACAACCACTCCCCGGTGTCTCCCCGCTTCACCTTCTCCACCAGCCCGCCTCTGTCCTCCGGGGTGGCCACGGCCCGGGAGACGGCGTCTTCTTACGCCAGCCCGCTGAACATCTCAGCCAACGGGAGGGAACACTACGGAGCCCGGAGCCTCAGCGGGTCGTATCACACCCCATATTCGGCCTACGTGAGCCCGAACGTGGGTGGAACCTGGCCGGCGTCCCCCTTCGACAGCCCGGTCCTCCACGGTCTACAAACCGGCGCTCCCCCTGGCACAACACGGCACCCAAACATAGGTGAGCGGCACGGAAATACAACTCACCTCCATACGCTACCCTTTCAATTTTAGCTTTTAAATAAGTACGTTTATATTGTAAGTGGGTTTTTTTGTGAAGATATTCTGGTTTTCTCTTTTAAAACTCATCAGGACAAAAATAAGAAGTTCATTAGTCACAAAAACACACGTGAAGGAGGTGAGAGGTCTCAAAGCCCGACTGAGTTTTTGTTTTTTATTTTAGCTGAACTAGAGAATTAGGTTAAAAGTAATATTTGGACGGGTCTTCAAATGTAGAGCACCTGCAGAAATGATCTCTTAATCAACTGTGCATTGACAGGACACACTAGATTAGACTCATTTAAAAAGATGACTCAAAAATAACAAACCATGAAATAATTTATTTGCAACAAAACAAATACAATGCAATATTAAGTCCAATGCTATTATACGTGTCATTTATAAGATTGGCCTTGTCATTAAACAAATAAAACAACTTTAAACTTTAGGGCTTAAATCAAGGTCTGCATTTCTGTATTAATCACGTTTGATTTAAACAGGACATTAACCCAAAACAAAAACAGCCTCATTAAATAACTAAAGTTTCTTTCATAGGCCCAATTGTCACATGAGATAAACCAAGGCCGTGTAATAGGCCAAAGATTCACCAGATTAAAGGCTGATTTAATTTTTTTTTTTCTCTAAAGGTAACGCGAATACACTGTTTTTTTTTTCAGGAAAATGAATGAAAAACCAGGCCACAGGTTTAAAAATGCACTTAATTTTATTCTTATTCTCCACTTTAAACTTTATAGATCTAAACCTTCATTTGATCTTAGCTGTGAGTCAAACCACACACGAAGTGCAGCGATTTAATGCCGAAGATTTAAGATTTTTACATTAATTAAAGATCTTTTTTTTTTTTAGTCATTAAGTGAAAGCAACGTTAAGTAATTTCATAAAAATCATTTACTATAAGTCTTTTGACGTTGGCAGAATATGTTTCTCAGGAAAAAAAAGAAAGTCTTGAATCAAAAAATAAATGTAACAGTAGATCTAATCATTTTCTATGTTATAATTATATTGTAACATATACAGATGAATTAATTTGTGTTGCTCATCATTGCATGAGCAGTTTTAAACAACCAATCACCACAACTGCTCATTATATTACAGCAGCATATAATAAACAGAAAATAAACTAAAAAAATAAACTAGAATAAACATCTGGAAGGAAAGAAATAATTCAGCAACATCTAAAGAACCTTATTTGGTAACAGAGTTTATGAGGGTTATGATTTATGAGTTTTGTTGCTGTGGCCTCATGGATCAATTCAGGTTTTATTTGATTGTGTATGAGGAATCTGATATTTATCAGCAGGACCCTGCAAGCTTTGTTTTGTTTTATGAAGCAGGCTGTCAGTACTTTCTTAATCCTTTATGTCCCTGTGCTGGATATGAATTTAGCCAGTATCTGCAGACTGCAGTGTACTCTGGACCATATAGGATCACAGAGATTTCACAACACATTGATTTTGCTTAGGTTTGTCCGTTTTCAGATGGCTTCGACTTGCACCTTGTATAGTCTACATTACTAATCAGAGGTGTGTTAGTTTGACCCCTGTTGCTCCATTATCTTCATTTTCTGCTGGCTGTGAGGTGATGGGGGTTTGAATCCTTTCATTCACCTTTTCTTTTCTATATATATAATTTAGTCATATAAACTACAGCTCAATCGGCTGCTGTGGGTCATTCTACCTCAAATAAACAATTCATTACCAGATGATTTTACATATCAGATGTATGCCAGTTAATGAGCATGTGATCTGACAGAGTCCGCTCTAAAGTCTGTGAGATAAAACGCCTCAGTGTTCACATCTACAAAGTGAGAGATAAGAGCCCTGATCCAATCTGAGCTCTTCGCTTGATTTCAATCACACTGAGGACAAATGTTTTCAATAACCGAGCACATTTCATTGTTTTACAATCACAACAAATGAAATCAACGCTGTGTTTGATTGAGTGATATCAGCCATGCAGTGAAAGTCTTTGTTGCATACAGGAAAATCCCTTTAGCTTGAGACAATCAAAGAAGGAATATCGTTTTGATCGTGAATAATTTTATAAAAATAAAACTTTTAAATATAAAACTGGCCACTGATATTTATCATTTAATATGTATATTTTTTGATAATTAAAGATTGTGTTTTTTTCAGAGAAATACTACAATTAGTTTGAGCGTATGGTTTACATACAAATTTTTATACAGCGATCAGATGTCTCTTCTGTTATACCCATATCAATGAACCTTAAATTTAATAGCATATACATTACTTTAACTTTACTTTACTGAAATTAACACACTTTAAAGAACAAATAACTTTTTGTAGTTTTGCAATAACATTGAAAATATTAGAGAAGGAATATTTTAAAAGTATTATGGGCAAAATGTGCCAGAATATTAAAAATAAAAATACTTATTGTGAAGAATGGCCAGTAATGGTGAAAATACATAGTTTACTAAATAAAAGTAGGAATACTATGTTGTACAAATAATCAGTTACTAGTAAAATCTCTGTAACAAAAATGTTACACTGTAAGTGAAACATGTCAAATGTATTTTAAGAAAAAGTAAGTATTCCATTTCAATATTATACTATATTATATAATACTATATTTGATTATTCTAATATTATTACTTGGTTTAATTCCATTTAAAATACTTTATCTATTGTTGGCAAATGCAACACACTTTATAAGTTAATCACATGTGAAATTTGAATTTGAAATAAAAAATTTGACATATGTAGTGGAATAACATTGTATAAAATGGAAATCCTCGCATATGAATTCCTAAAATTGATGCTGCTGTCCTTAACATTGACTCTGACACTGTGACAGTGAATTGAAAAACACAATTTAAGACCTGTGGGGACAGAAACTCTACACAATCGACTGAGTCATTTACTCCACTTTCACCTCTGTTCTCCTGAAGCATTAGTGCGGGTGTTTTTAAAATGCACCCTGATAAAGACACACACTGACATTTAAACAGTGGAAAAAATAAACATCCAATTAGATAGACACGGCCTCTTCAGTGTTTCTTTTGTGTATTGTCTCATTTTGACGTGTTGTGTTGGCTACAAATGCTGCCAGGCTCAAGGTTAGCCTGCTCCACTGTCTCTGTTTTGCTCACAGCCTTGGAGGCCTGCATATGTATCACTGCTATTTCGGCCACACTCAGCAAGAAAGGGGAGGGACAGAGTTATTCTTTCTGAAGTGGAGTCATTATGAACCATAAAGCGCATGATTTAAATATGACTTTTACAGTTAAGTTGGCTCTTTTTAAAAATTTCCTTAAACTATTCGGACCACCACTGTAACCTGCTCTGTTTCACTGCTAAATGAGGAAAAAAAAAAAAGAAAAAGAAACGCCAAGCTGTCACTTCCACACCACAGATTGATGCCCCCTACTCCTGAACAGCTAAGTGCATCTTGAGAGATGAGAGAGTGAAGATTACATTCATCAGATGTTATGCTATTTTAGCGAGAGGGGGGAAAGAGATGTGATAGACGTGAAGTTGCTATTTGAATATGATGAAGCTCTACTCTGTCTCTATTTCCAGTCGACTCTTTATCTCTAGGGGAGCTGTGAGATAAGGAGGGATTCCAGGCTGCTGTTGTGTGGGTCTGTAAGACTGCAGCCTGCACCTCCTGCTGGTGCACAAATGCCACTACTTCTGATAATCACCCTGTCAGAGTTTGACAGTGCAGGAAACTGTTTATTAAAGAGGATGGAAAGAATTTTTGTGGTAGAGGCCAAGCTGGAAGTAAATTTCTGTAAGACTCACAGTGGTTCCTGGCCTGGGCCTGTACTATGATCCTGTAATACAACCTCACATGGGTTTAGTGACACTTGGTAATGATTAATTAGTCCATGCAGAATGAAGATCATTTTAATTCTCTTTGCTGTTGTTGACTGAACTGTGGCTTCATCTTGACCAGCATACATATCAGTTTATCCATTCAGTCGTGTGTCTCGAAGAGCCTCTTCCAGTTCAGCATATTATGAAAGCCTTATCCTTAGAGTTAGCTGTAGACCCATCTTAAGAAAAAGAGCATTTCATTCAAGCAACTATCTCTTTCTCCTCATCTCTTATCAGATCTATTTGATGACTTTGCTGAGGGGCGAGAATGCGTCAACTGTGGGGCCATGTCAACTCCTCTCTGGAGGCGAGATGGTACCGGCCACTACCTGTGTAACGCCTGCGGACTGTACCACAAGATGAACGGGATCAACAGACCTCTGATCAAACCTCAAAGACGACTGGTGTGTCACAGTAATGTACATCACACATAATATTAATGTTTCTGTAATAATGTCATGGGAGATTTTTGCCTAAATTTAAAAAAAGAAATGAATTTTGCCAGTCTGCCTCAAGGAGGGTGGGTCTGTCCTGCACCAACTGTCACACCACCACCACCACCCTGTGGCGACGAAACGCAGAGGGAGAGCCGGTCTGCAACGCCTGTGGCCTCTACATGAAACTCCACGGGGTAAAGAAAAGACATACGAAAAGAGAATGACATCCTGTGTTGCTGAAACATATTTTTCTTTCCATTTTTCATGCTTTGGGTTGGATATGTGCCTCAGCTGCTGTAGGTTATAGTCTTAAGGGCAGACTCACCATGACTTTTACAGTGATGTCCTTTTTTCATTTGCATGTCGTAGGGACATAGTGATGACATCATGTTGTCCTCCCTCGTATTAACTTTTTCTCTATGAATGCTACACAGTCTTCACTTCAGTTCAACTCTTTCTTTGTCCTGGTGTCCTGACAGGTGCCTCGACCTCTGGCTATGAAGAAAGAGGGGATCCAGACCCGCAAACGCAAACCCAAAAACCTCAACAAAACCCAAACTGGTGAGCTTCAAAAACATGTGTCCATATTTTTGTATATATGAAGATGTGTATATTACATAAGGCAAGTTACAGCTTAGACCTAAGAGTCCTGTTCAGTAAAGGATGAACTTTTGTGCATCACAGGGACTCAGGGCAGTGAGGGGACTCCAGTCACACCCAGCAGCACTCCCCGGGCCTCCAGCACCACAGAGGAGCCTCGCCAGATAAAGAGAGAACCGGAGAACCACAACTTGTACACACAGCACAGCACAAACACACAGGTATGATACTGTGATAGTGGAATATCAGAGGATTGAATTTTGTTCACTGAACCTTTGAGAAACTGTTGTTTATGCAGGCAATGCTTGTTTCATCCAGCTAGAACAGTCTGATATACTCAGGGACACAGTTTTGCCTAAAGGCCTAATGAAAAGATCTAGTATGGCCTTTAAGGGAGAAACCAGGGGACAGCTATTATAACTCAGATTATACAGTACTGAGTCTTACTTTGTGGTATATCCACATAGCAAATAATGTAATAATACATGTAAAAGTCTTTATTTATGATCTCAAGCGAAATGAAAGGTTTAATGACAGCACCACAAGGCCTGCATCTGCTCATAGTAAGTAAATAGTAAATCATGGTAAAACAGGAGAGATTACTAAACATCTTCTGTGTCCCTCTAGATTTCAGCCCTGCCAGCCTACATGGCAGCTCAAGGTGGGCCCATTCCTCTCAAAATGTCCCCCGGGGGCCACGGCGGGTCTTCTGGCTCCAAAGCCGAACCTTGGAACAACCTAATCCTGGCTTAGAAAGTCTATAAGTCTTCATCTCAAAACATGCTTATCTACAGAATATTGATTAAACTCTTCTGAGAAGCAAAGGTCTCCAGAAAGCAGACTGCTGCTCTGGGTGCACGTGATCCCACATCGAATGGTGCCTTCCGCCCAAATATGTGGGACAGAAATGTGAGTGGGACTACAGAAGCGGAGATCTTTAACAGTACTACACAGATAATGTGTGTACAATCACAGCGATCAAGGACTAAAAGGAGTTTGTGTTAGAGAACATCTCTTTATTTGAAAAACTGCAACAACTGAAAGAAGATACCTTTTTTTTTTTTTTTACCATGTCAGTGCTTGGCTAAAACTGGGATTCACATATTATTATGGTCAATTTTCCAGAGAAATGACAGGCATTTAAAACCTATAAAGAAACACAACAGGACATTTTTGTATCAGAGGTAACACGTTGAAGCATTTTAGAAAGTGTACTTACTCATATAAATAAGAAAAGCAATAACTACTGTATATACAGTAGCCCTATGTTCACATTTACCCTAGTGATATCTGCAAAGCAATGCAGCTACAACACCATTTTTCACAATGAAGGTGAAAAACTGGTGCATCGATTTTGATAATGCATGTTGTTATTGAATTGTAGGATTTAATGGGGTGGAAACAGAAGTGTAATCTTTCACACCAGGGAAACCACAAACCATATTTGTTTAGCTGATCTTTTAATTATAATCAAAGGCTACTTGCAACTAAATCTAGTCAGGTGTAGTTCTTAATACCCAGGACTATGAAGCTGAAATTACAGTGTATGACAAACAAATCAGATTTATTTCTTGTAAACTTACTGTAATGAAGACAAAATCGCTCTATACATCCATCACTCCTCAGCACCAGTGATGTGACCTTCTTGGTGCAATAGGAACAGCTCCTGGCTGGCCTCTCGTTTTTTTTGGATCAGTCACTGTGTGCCTTTGTCTTTTCAATTGAAAGTGTAAAAAAAAAAAAACAAACAAAAAAAACACTATCAGTATTGATTGTATACTGACATCTCTTTTAAAAATAATATCACGATAAACTACCTATGTGGCAAAAACGCTGCACATTGTGATGTGGATGGAAGAAGTGGCACGTAGCTCCCTCTGCTGACACGAGTACAGATATGTATCCGCAGTATCGCCTACTTATCATCTAATTTATAAATGCCGTTTCATAAACCGTATGAAAGAACTGCATCAAACAATTGTACAGTATATCAGATACTACTCTCACTTTCTTGTGACAAGCATGGGGGCAACGTGTAAATGTGGAATACTGCCACATGTAATTACTTAAACAACTAAATGAACATACATGTAAAAACTTCACTCCAATGTAATTGTGTTATACACCATTTGTGATATATTGTAAGTAAAACCACAGTGAGAGATGAACATGTGTATGTGGGCTATCTCAGTGTGTGCTAACACTGTCTTTCCTCTGTGTGCGACTGTAGCTCTGCTGAGGAAACTAATAAAGACAAAGCATTCTGACAAAATGCAAATGTATGTGTGATGCAAAGGCTTGGTGTTTATTTACTTAGAATTGGATTCTTCCTATTTGTAAGTATTCTTTTGTGAGGTTTACAATATCTTTGATAAAAAGCTGGACGGTACACTGATTGAAGTCTTCAGTCAGCTTCTCCCTGAGGAACTCTGCATATTTCTGCTGCACCATTTCCCTCCAACACAGTTGAAACGCGAGCTTCATTTGATCCTGGAGGGTGCTGGATAGTTTTGGGCTAAAATTGTAACAAAGTGCAAATTCCTTTCCGCTTTCTAAATATTCATCACAGCTTCCTTCTGTAGGTGGAATTGGTGCAGCTTCAACCATGGCTTTCACCTCTTGTGTGATGAGTTTTTGCTCTTCTTCTGCTTTGCCTTCAGAGATACTGTGCATATTTTTGAAGTTACCCTTCCAGTCCTGCCCCTGCCCGGTACCTGTCAGAGGGAACTTTACTGCTCCAGATTTCAGCAGCCGTTTAACAGCACAATACAGATGTTCACACACAGGACTGAGATCAGCTCTCTCTTCAGCTGCAATAACATAGCCATTGTGGTTTTCAGTCTGATTTATGCAGTCCACTTGGCAGTAGTTAATATCACGGAACAGAATTTCTTTGGTTCCTTTGAAGCCCCAGCATCTCACAAAACCAATATGAGTCTTCACACCGTACACAGTCCACCACTCCTGAGCCACGCGAATCAGGTTCAACATGCATGGATCTGTGTTTCGAGCCAAACACGGACTGTTTATGGTGAAAACATACACGTTGCAGTCTTCTGAGACGGCCTCTGATGCCAGAAGTTCCTGTGTTTGTGTAATAATGACGTCCTCACTGTGTTCTCCATTGTTGTAGTTAGGATAATAAGGACCATATATGATGATCTCTTCCCGTTTCTCAATAACAGCCCATGAATGCTGCTTGTCGTCTGCGCCACATTCCTCTGTGATATCACTGTGAAATGCCAAAAATTTCTTGTTCACACAGTCGTCGAGGAAAATGTCACTAGTGACTTGTTGTAATCTGAGATGCTCCAAAACTTTCTTCACAGACTGTTGTGTGTCAGCCCAGCGTGACATCCGCTCTGAGAGGAGCTTACTGTTAGCCAGGTGTTTAGCCTCTCCATTCACACAGACTTCACGTGGGCCGGGGGGACCACAGCTGCTACTGTCACAGAAAAACATCACACCTTATTAAGGTTTAGAGGATTGGGTAAATGACACAACATTTTTACACTTACATGGTAATGTGTGAACCTTAGAGGTGCTAGTTGCTGTATTTTCTCACTTTTGGACTGAGCCAGGCTAGCTGTTTCCAGACTTTATGCCAAGCTGAGATATTCACTAATCCAAAAATACTGCATGAGCAAGCCAAACAGGAACTGAAAGTTTGATCCCTGAAATACCCCTCTGATCTAAAACACATGCATATACATATAAACCTGTGATCTTTCTGTTAAGGACAACAGTTTCCCACACCCATGTGACTATTACAGTATAATTCTCTTTCAGTCTGTACTTACTTCTTACTTCTGTCATGTTGTGTGGCTCGCTGTGTCGTGTCAGTCTCACATCGGTCCAACAAAGTCATCAGACTTGCCAAACATTTTTTTGTGCACGGTGGACGCTTATTTTCACATCCATGTAGATGAGGTTGCTTATGGCTCAACCTGAATGAAAACAGTGCACTGATTAGTGATCAGTGCACTGTTGTATGATCAGAGAACAGCGTAGATCTATGGACTGTACTCTGGTTGTTTAAAATGAACCAAATACTGGACGATTTGTAAAAAAAAACAAACTCTGGACAAGTAACAACACTAGTTAGTAGAGTTCATGAATGTAAAAGTCTACACAATACCTTCAGCTGCTACAGTCAGACATTAGGAGGCAAAAACATCTTTTCCCAGACCAGTTCTTCTACTTCTAAAATTTGAATTTACTTACATGGGAAGTTCTGTCCAGTCTTCTTACCCTTGGTTATTCAGAAATTGTTCAGTTATAATGTGGTTCCTCTTATCTCTTGACAGTTCAAGCATATCACCCAAAATCCAGATCACAAAAGACAAAGCCTTTCAAACAAACTGAGAAGTGAGCGGCAGCTGAGCAGTTTGAACCCTGAATGTGTTTGCTCAGAAAACTGCTTGAGAGTTTGTGAATGTCAGTGTCAGCTCCTCCTCTTGCTAATGCTCACGGCTGTAGAGACATTGAAAGTCCTAAACTCACTGATGGTATCTTTAGTGCCCCTTTTTTCCAGTTTGACAAGTTGACACAAGCATGTAAAGGAGATACATCTGTCTGTTTGAAGTGTACAATGTACAGTATGGCCTCATGAAAATCAGGAACTTAAAATAATAAAACAATAAAAGAAAAATTCTTCTGGTTTCATTAATGGATCATAGGGATTATCCTGGAAATTACTAAATGACACAGGCCTTGATGTTGGCAGCAGTTCACAGCCTTGTGCCCTTCAGCAAAATCTGTAGAAGTACAGTTGCACAATTCATATCCACTTTTCACATTAGACCTAAATGGCATCTACGTGTTGACCTGACAAACCTGACTTGGCAAAAAGACATTTGTGATAAGGAAAAACATTCAGATGTGTTAGTTGTATGTCATTGCATTGTCTGTGAATCAATATTCTGGTCTATAGCCAAATATCAAATGTCAAAAGACTTTTCATAATTTCTTTTGAAAAGGGTTTTGTTGGTTATTATTTGCACACATGCCTTTACTATCACTTGAACGGAGTGTGAGTGCAATAGCCACATTTGATTAAATACCATATGAGATACTTTTGTAAGGCTGCTCGCTTTGTGTTCCTATCTGCCTGTCCAATTTTGACAGGCAGGGATAAAAAACAAAAGGCACAGCAAACGTTCTGCTATTGAGGACAAGATCAAAACTGGTCCGTTTGGAACTCAATTATCAACATATTCATCATTTCGTGTACGCCTACATTATTAAGTTATATATTTTCTGTTTGTTTAAGAACTTATAGTGATATAACTCTTCTTTGTGTTCTTTGTGATCTTTAGCTTATGAAGCTAAACAAAGGCATGTGAACACATAACAGGAGACTGTTGCAAGCCATGTGGAATAACGCGTTAGACAGGGCATGTTATTTATATGTTACTCTCTTTCCAATTGCTGACACTGTAGAATGTGTAGCATTGTAGGTCATGGCTGCTTAAGATCTGAAATATTAAGTGTTTCTTTACAGAACAGGGGCAGGCAACCCAAGTTAGGGTCAGTGTTAGTTTAAGTCAGACACTGGAAGATAACAATAGACTTGCCCCACTCCACCCTAATCTGAGATGCTATCTTCCAGCTTCTGGTTGGCTGATCACACCTGATCCGAGAAGCAACAGTAGGAAGGGCAGGCACAGTTGGAAAACAAGTGTGGGAGTGGCCCCATTGGAAATAATAGTCAAAATAACTAGGAAATTTAAACACATGCTACTACACTGCATCTCTCTTGCATTTCTCTTAGAACATGCCAGTGTACAGAATCATCTGTGGGGTTTGTTATACATGCACAAACATAGATAATATGTGCATGAAACTACAAGTATAGGAGGAAAGTCAGAAATATTAGGGAAAACATTTAGTTGGCTATGCCCCATGTTTGGACCATGGATCTTTGATGTCCTCTGTAATGAAGTAGCTCAGCTGAGCTCAGACAGCAGGCTTTACTGTGTTTAAGCTAAGACCCTTACCATGGCCTCATTTTAAATCCTAATAAAATATCTGTAGAACAGGATTTCAAGCATTTTGCATTTGTTTTACTATATTTTCTGTATAGTAGATGGTCATATTGTATCACCATGCAGTGCATGTTACAGTACTTCTGCTGCTGTGAGACTTAAAGTAGGATCTAAAGTTTTTCTTATCTTAATAACTGACAGTGCTAGTCATATGATTTGTTCATAAGCTCACTGAGGAAAGAATAAACAAATAAAATAAAAATAATGATTTTCTTTTTGGAACATATTTTGCTTCAAAAGGAGACAGAAAAACCTAAAAGACAAAACTGCTATTATCATAACATAATCAGAACGTTATTTAGTTATAATAATCAGACCATTTAATAAAGGGGACTTCATTTCCCATTCCTTTCTAGAAAATATATATAACACAGAGCACAAATCAACGCCGGGATTCGGTTCCTCTGATGGATAAAAACGAACCAATCAGAAGCCGTGCTTCTGTGACAGTCCGCTGAGGCGGAGCATCACGCCAGACGTTCCGGCTGTTCATTGGTCAGTCAGCGCTAAACCGACGAATCACCAGCCAATCAGAGGCGTCAGTCGATCTGACGAGTGTGGAGACAAAAAGCCGTTCCCTCTTGATGGCGCTGATGTTCCGGCTGCTTCCGCAGCATCAGCTTTACACAGCACCTAGTGACGGCTGAACATCGGAAGGACCATGGACATCCTCAAATCACTGGGCCACCCAGAGGAACTATTCAACCTGTTTAAATTTAAGATGGGGGGATGCAGAGCCGTCATGCCAAAGTTGGACTATGTGAGTAAAACCGCGTCTCGATATTACTGAGAATAACAATAATCAACAATATCATCATCAGTAATCAGGACAACCTCTCCCTGCAGGTAGGATGCCTGGTTGTATTTATGTCCCTGACCAGGTAGCACGTAATGTTCCTCTTTTATGAACAGGCTACACTGCAGCAACACAGAAACCCACGTAGACCTTTTAATAAATAAGTCTGCAAATGCTTAATGCATGCAGCCTGTATTCTGATGGATTAACCTATACGGTGCTCAGTTTTGTTCCTAAATGAAGCAATGGAAACTGTCAACTAATTGGACTCTGTCAAATTAGATCAGTGCTCTCACTCCTGCATTGGCTTAGATATACACAGGCAGAGATAACTACTGACTTGGGATTTACGTTACATAATGAGCTTGGAGGGTTCAGCGCAGTGGAGATATACTGTGCGCATGTTTGACAGCTAATCCCCCTGTTTTAACACCAGTGTGACCCTCAGAGAGACAACCTGCACAGAACACAACCAGTTTTTACTAGGCTTTTGTTTTGGTAACACACTCACACTCCAAAGTTATACCAATAATATCCATGTAATGCATCTGTCTTACAAGTGATTCTAATCTGAAAAGTTTATTATATCTTTAATACTAATAAATAGTTTTTGAGGATGGTGCACAATGGTTTACAATAAACTTTGTGCAGCTGGCGGTGTCACAGAGCCAAGTGTAAAACATCTCATCACTGAACATCATAACACCAAGTGATTGCTGTTACTAAATTTGCAGATAGGTACACATGATCACACACAGCATCATTATGTTTTTCATGCCAGGTCTGACACAGGACACCTGTATCCACACCAAGGACAAAATCAGGCAGATCCACACCTACAGTACATCCCAGTGTCCTTCCCACTGTCTCCTAGTAGGTGTCAGTAAAATACACTTTAATTTGCAGCACATTTCCCCAAAACAGCTTGGTGTGCTTCTGTTTTTATATGGAAGAAACAGTTAGCAGGCCCAAAAGCTCCAGGTAACACAACGCTATTTACTGTTTTGCATTTAAAACCATTATGAAAGAATTTTATTTTTAATGCAGCAGCGTACTTTGTGTCAGGTCGTGACAAGTATACAGGTTAAACTGGAGCTATATCTCCAAAGTGCCTCGCTAGAAGCAGACTAGGAAACTGTTGTTGTGGGGTAGAGGTGGGCGGAGCTGCGTCATCATAACAGCAGATCTACAAACGCTGTGCGCGCACACGGCCACCCCGCACTGCGACCTCACGCTGTTTACTGATCAGCGGAGAGCTTGAGTTCACCCTCCTCGAAGTTTTTCACCTCGCTCGACCTCTACATGGACTTCGTGTTGGCAGGTTTTCCACCAGCCGTGGCGTGGGCATGGACGGCGTCGTTTTATAGCTGCGGGGTCCGTCGTGCTGTTTCGTATGGCCGGAGTTTGCTGCAAGTGTCCAGTCTCTCTGTCCGTGTTTAAGCGCTCTCTCTCGGTGGCGCCGCGGGGCTGCGGGTCCGCTCCTCGGTCCCTCCTGCCTGGCTGGAGG
Source organism: Mastacembelus armatus (assembly GCF_900324485.2). Taxonomy (NCBI): domain Eukaryota; kingdom Metazoa; phylum Chordata; class Actinopteri; order Synbranchiformes; family Mastacembelidae; genus Mastacembelus; species Mastacembelus armatus. The sequence goes on from NC_046656.1 coordinate 13,209,795, forward strand.
CTGGGTGAAAGGGGCCTGCAGGAGGCCGCCCGACCCTCCAGCGCCCTCAGACCTGCAAGCCTTTACCGACACACGGCCTTCTTCTGTCTCTCCTGCCAGGAGTCCATGAGTGAGAGTCTGCGGACATGTTACCTGTACCTCAACCAAACCAGTCGCAGCTTTGCAGCTGTGATTCAGGCACTGGACGGGGAGTTGAGGTGGGTCAGAGCTCGACTGGGTGCTCAGCTGGTTCTGTTTGAAGAGGTGTGTGTGTGTGTGTGTGTGTGTGTGTGTGTGTGTGTGTGTGTGTGTGTGTGTGTGTGTGTGTGTGTGTGTGTGTGTGTGTGTGTAGGGGCGGTGGCTGGGTTAGTTCTCCTCCTTCACTACTTTTGTATAAACTATTTGTGTGAAAAATAAACCCATATATACATAGATACTGTTGATACTACTGTTCCCCAGCTCAACCTTTGTTGTCAGGTGCATGTTCTTTGCAGATGAATTAGTCTCACTGCTCTCAGAAAACAGAACTCAACTGAAATGATGATATTTCCTGCAGAATTGCAACACTCACTGTTATTCTGTAAATCAGAGAAAACTTCTCAGTCAGCTCTTATTTACCGTCTTTATCTTTTTGGTGCAGACATGCAGTTTGTATTTTTTACCTGGTGCTGCGAGCTCTGGACACAGTGGAGGACGACATGACTATCCCCCTTGAAAAGAAGGTGCCCATGCTGAATGATTTCCACACCTACCTGTACCAGCATGAGTGGTGCTTCACTGAGAGCCAGGAGAAAGACCGGCAGGTTCTGGTGGATTTCCCTACGGTCAGTTGTACTGCATCATGGGGGATAGAAGGGCAGTAGGCAGGATGCAGGCACATTAGGATTACAAGACTTTAACTTAGTGATGGAGTCCAAAAATAAAACTTGATAAAACAAATCACTAGCTCTTTTTTTTTCATATTTTTCTAATCCAGATATCAATGGAGTTCAGAAACCTCGCCCAGGAATACAGAGACGTCATCTCAGATATCTGCCACCGTATGGGAGTGGGAATGGCTGAATTCCTGGAGAAGAAAGTGGGAACCATGAAGGAGTGGGACCAGGCACGTTTTAGCAATGTGTTATTGTTATGGTAGGATAATGACAGAAATGTTTGGAGCACAATAACAAGAACATCATCGTCTATTTATAAAGCAGTGTGTGATAAATGACTGGAATCTTTAGCAACACACACACTGGCACTTTTCACAATAGTTCGCAACATTGAAATGAGTCAAGTAGCCAATTGGAGCAGGGATCAAAAAGAAACTTCTAGTAATGGGGTAATATGTGGTGATGGAAAATACTGCTTTTATTATTTATGTTATTATTTGAAATACATGAGACTGTGCTTGTAGCTCTGATTTGGCAAATAAGTTTTTAAATCCAAAGATATGGTTAATTAGCAGTGCAACTATTAACTCATTAGCCCTGATCAACAACAGATCAGTCAAAATTGACTGCCCCTCTCAATATTACAATAACTGCTTGTTCCATTACAAGTGTGTTTTGTCATGCTTACTGTGCTGCAACAATTAAAGTTGATGCATGCTGTTTTTCCTGTGTGCAGTATTGCCACTATGTGGCCGGGCTGGTTGGCATTGGGCTGTCAAAGCTCTTCTCTGCATCCCAGCTGGAGGACCCTGAGGTGGGGCGTGACACTGAACTGGCAAACTCCATGGGCCTGTTCCTCCAGAAGACCAACATTATCCGTGACTATCTAGAGGACACGCAACAGGGACGTGTGTTCTGGCCGCAAGAGGTAAGTGCATGTTTGTTTTCTGGGTATCAGTGTGTTTGAGCTGAGGACACAGTTTCATACTATGATAGTTAAATTTGTTCTTCCATCTCAGTGGACATTGTGAAATATGTCCATATGACAAAATATATTGTGTAACCTCAAGTTATATTTACCCACATATTTTTTTATCAGCAAAATAAATTTTTGCACACCTTCTTTAGGCTGTTATTCTTACAGTCTATTAAAAGTATGCAGAGTGGAAAACGTTGTCAGTCTAATTCTGAAGAAACATATTTTTAAAAAATTAAATCAATTTTGTTTTATGCTCTTTGTTTGCTCTGTTAGTGACAATCCAATTGATGTATTTGGATTGTTAAAATATAATTGTTGTAAATGAGAGACAGAGCAGAGGATGAGTAAAAGAAAAACTAGCATGACTCTTTCTTACATGTACACCTTGAAAAATAAAAATGTTGTTACGTGATGTGTTTATAGCTTGTGTATTGTGGATCCCCATGCAGGCGTGGAGTCAGTTTGCAGGTCGTCTGGAGGACTTCGCTCAGCCTGAGAAGCTGGAGTCAGCTCTGTCCTGTCTCAACCTGTTGGTCACTGATGCTCTTGGGCACATCCCGGATGTTATCACGTACCTGTCCCGCCTGCACAACCAGAGCGTCTTCAATTTCTGTGCTATTCCCCAGGCAAGGATCAAAATAGTCACTTAATTTGAGTTGAATGACATGATATTTGGACACTGCAGATTTTAGTGTTTAGGTGTTTCTGTTATTTTTTCCACATGACAATGTTATTCTTCATCTGACCAGGTGATGGCAATAGCTACGCTATCGACTTGCTACAACAACCCCATGGTGTTCCAGGGAGTAGTTAAGATCAGAAAGGGACAGACTGTCACTCTCATGATGGAAGCCACTAACATGAGAGCTGTGCAGACCATCATCACCCAGTACAGCCAGGAGGTGGGTGTGTTTTTGTGTCTGTTACCTGCTTTTACCATATTGTTGCACTTTTAACACATTTTAACACTGTCTTTGCAGATTTTACACAAGATCTCCCTCACTGACCCATCGCGGGAAAAGACCATGCACATCCTGGCAGTTATCCAAGAGAAGTCCACTCTGTCACAGTCCAGCCTGCCCTCCAGGACCCACCACCTGTCGCCCATGTACCTGTCCGCTGCCATGCTGCTCGCTGCTCTCAGTTGGCAGTATCTCAGCACTACAGCAGCACAGGTTCAGAACAGTGGTGACATGCAGGAACAGTGATCTGCTTCACCCTTCTTTCCTGGGGCCTGCAAACTAAAAATGTTCCTCTGTCATCTCTGGGAATCTGGTTCTCTTTTTACTGGAGGAATCTAAAGCACTTTCATCCCTGCTTTCCCCTATCATGGCTGTAACAGGACCATAGACATATTTACACTATGGAGAGATTCTGGTAGCGGGCTGGTCTCATTAGGTAGTGATCTGTGGTAGTCCATCCTGCATCTGAGGGAAACAGTATTTACACACTGTATTTGTGTGGTTATATGTATCAATGACACATTGCAACAATTCAGGACATATATATATTTTTTTCATTTGTTGTTTATGTTGAGCATGTTTTTCTTGCTTTATTGTTTGATTTAAAGCATTTTGACAAACTTGGTTGACTGATTTGAAATTAAAGTTTTAAATATCTGAACACAAAAATGACAAGTTTAAGATGTAAATGTTGAAATGCATAAAACAGGACACTGCCCATTTTAGGATTTTGGGCAACATAAAAAACTTCACAAAATTATTTTCTTATTTTCCTTGTAAAATAAAAGCTAACTTAATATTTCACTTATATTTCTATACTGGAAGCACTTGAAGAGTTTTTCATCCCCTCACACTAGAGTTTACACTCTACATCTGTGTCCATTGTGTTTGAAATTTCAACTTATGAGAAAAAGAAAAAACAAGGTAGATTTATTATAAATGGAGTATTTAAAGGAATAAGGGAAAACACGGGTCTGAGTTCTGATACAGTTCATATAAGAAAATGCATATCGAGACTGCTAGTAAAAGTGTCCTTAACACAGCTTTGGTAAGTAGAAAGACTAGCACAGTAACTTTGTACAGAGCCAAAGGAGAACTACAAACATTGCTATGTAATATACAATCATAATTTGTACATATTTGAGCAAATAAAGAGGTGACATGATCTACAGTTTGGAAGCTGATTGTGCAGACAACATAAGCGGGTTGATTTTAATGGCTTGACCTTGGAGGATGATTTTATTGGTTCTTTACAGTAAAATTATATTATATTTCACACCACAACTGCATAGGGCCTTAGGTGAGGGCCATATATTTTGCTGTGCTTTGATTTTTTTTCATAAGGTCAAATCATAGTTTTAGTATGAAACACACAAAAAAAATTTTGTTACGGTAATAATGGAACGGTGCATGTTTTTGGTGCATCATTGTTGGGTCATAATTTTAACTGCATCTGTGAACCCTGGAAAGACATATTGCTAGTCACATGAGACAACATTCATTACAAAGACATGTGATTCCATAACCTGGAGCTTGTTTAAAGGACAGCAAGACGTGAGACAACTGGAGAGAACTGGTGGACTGACTGAACCGAAAACGAGCATCTGCTGATACAGGTAAAAGCTGGCGTGTAGATCATGTAAATAGTTCTTCTTTTGGTCTGTTACAGTCACTTAAATTTCTTTTTGTACTTGATTTTATGTCCTTTTTATGTTTGAGTTTGAATAAGAGAGTTTTATGTTGTGTGGGGTTGATTTGATTGCAATGGTGATTTGATTAGTACCAATAATTTCTCAATACCTGGTCAAATATGATGAGTGTATTACCTTACTTTTAAATTGGTTTTGACAGGCAGTGATTAAAAAATAGCTTAGGGAGATTTACCACTTCATGTATATAATTCATAACAGTGACTGTGTAAATACCAGGCAGGTGCAGATCTGCCTAGTAGAGAAGAGAACATGATTTTTTTGAGCTCACTGTTGCTGTTCTTTAGGTACATTTGATAAATCTGGATCTAAGTTAACTGCAGCGATTTGGAACTGTGGGCGAAAAACATTTCAAAGATATACTGCCATGCTGTGTTGATTATTTTGGATCCTGGCCACTGTCTGTTTTGCAGGATGTATCGACTGGCCCTCTTTTGTGTAATGGTGACGGTGTCTGTCACCTGGGCTCACCCTCGCCTCCGTCTACTCTCCTCTGAGATGGTCGACTTCATTAACAAGGCCAACAGCACCTGGACGGTGAGATCATCTTAATAATCTGATCAGTAGTTGGCGATCTTTACTGCATTTCTGGTGACTATTTGAGGAAAACCGCTGTCATAAACTATGATCAGAAATGAATGAATTTTTCTAATATTATTTTTTTTAACCCTCAGGCAGGGCAGAACTTCCCTAATGTTGATATCAGCCATGTAAAGGGACTATGTGGGACTATCCTCAATGGACCCAAGCTGCCAGAGGTGTAAGTTTTAACTATAATGCGACACTGTCCATGAGTAAGGGTGTGTATGCATGGGTTTATATGTGTGTGCACATGGCCAAACAGGTGATCGTCAGCAGGGTCATCTTATCTCTAGTGCTTTATTGATGGCCTTGTCTTGTTTAGGGTTCATAATATCGAAGGAATACGGATTCCAGACAGCTTTGACTCACGCCAGCAGTGGCCCAAATGTCCCACAATCCAACAGATCAGAGACCAGGGCTCCTGTGGATCCTGCTGGGTAAGGCAGAGAAAAAAAGGTGGTGGTTAAAGGGGAACCAGGAGAAAATCGAAGTGCTTTGTTCAACCAACTGTCAAATTCTTAATCCAGAAACCCTATTTTCAATTTCCCACAGGCCTTTGGGGCAGTTGAGGCGATATCTGACAGGTTATGTATCCACAGCAGCGGTAAGATCTCTGTGGAGATCTCAGCTGAGGATCTGTTGTCCTGCTGTGATGAGTGTGGCATGGGGTAAGTATCCGTGTAACCACATAAATATATTTCACATCTTTAAGATGATGTCGACTAAGACGTGCTGGTGATTTTACTTTCCTGTGCTTTAAGCTGTTATGGTGGTTTTCCCCCTGTTGCCTGGGATTACTGGGTAAAGAAAGGGCTTGTGACCGGGGGCCTGTACGACTCCAAAGTTGGTATGTTTGTCCTAAATGTGAACTAACCAGGCTTTATGCAGTTGTTAAGAAAGTCTGCACCCAAAGTGAAGCTGACTGTGTGTGCTACAGGATGCAAACCCTACACCATTGCTCCTTGTGAGCATCATATAAATGGAACTTGGCCTCCATGTCAGGGTATAGAGGAGACTCCTAAATGTGTGGAGCAGTGCATTGACGGATACTCACCATCCTATCAGAAGGACAAACACTTTGGTACAAACACCTAAAATTTATACATTTCTCCCCTCCATTCTTCCATTCCTTGTCTTGTGTCTGTCTTTGATGAATATTGTTTCCTGTGTCTCCCTCTTCAGGTAGAAAGGCATACAGCATCGGACCCCTACAGGAGCAGATCATGACTGAGATCTATAAGAACGGGCCTGTGGAGGCAACTTTTACCGTCTATGAGGATTTTCTGCTCTACAAGACTGGTGAGAGCCATAGCCTGTATGCACATACACCTCTGCACACACTAACATGCAAACTAGAACCTGTGTTCTGTAAACTTAACTATTCAACATATAAATGTAGTGACTTGCTGTTTGACATCCAAATCTTGGTTTCTAGAGGTACCTGAACACATCATTTATTCATTCCATGTAGTAAATACTTTACAATATAGAAAATCATCGCTGTTGTCTCAGTTGTTCAGCCCTGTGTCTTTGTGGTGTTGTTATCCTGTAGGTGTGTATCAGCATGTGACAGGGCAGATGCTGGGTGGTCATGCCATCAGGATCCTGGGCTGGGGAGAGGAGAACGGGACGCCCTACTGGCTGGCTGCAAACTCCTGGAACAGTGACTGGGGAGATAAAGGTATGATCAGCAGTGGATAGTTACATGTTTCATCATAATCTTACAATACATGACAGCATTAACTTTATAATAATTTGACTATGTGTGGTGATGGATGTGTTAAAGATGCGTTGACCTTAAATCATGTTTTTGTGCCTTTTCATTTCAGGTTTCTTTAAAATCAAACGTGGGAATGATGAATGTGGGATTGAGGCAGGGGTAGTGACAGGAATCCCGCTCAGCTAGAACAATGAGCGCTGGCTGCAGACATCAAATCAAGAAACATTACAATAAAGTCTTTATTTTGTAAGAGTTTTGCTAATTGCATTTTTTCATGCAGAGATTTCATGTAATCAACAAGAAATAAATTGCACAACATAATGAAACAAAAACTTTTGCTCCTACTTCTTAAATACAACCTTATGTTGATGTTGAGGATTTTTTTTTAGTGGACTATGTTCTATTCTGGGGGCTTTATGAGACTGTTTAAACACTGAAATATGAGCAACTGCAGCACTGACATTTTAATAAGAGTTAGTATATGTCGTGATAATGACATATTTGTGTTTTGAGTTGATCCCTGAGTGCTTCAACATGACAGTTATGGACTTAATTATAAAGGAAGATTTTTTAAATACATGAAATGAGTTCACAGTACAGAACCTGGGAGGGTGCACTTCCTGAGACACTTCTTGTTTCCAACCTGTTTCTACACTTCCTACATATAAAAGAGCTCTCACTCTGCTGCCATTTCTAAGAACCACTGTGGTGACAGCTTTTGTGTGTTACGAGGAACAGTTTTGCTCTTCCTTAATGATGACTGATTTACTTTATTTTTTCTGCAAATTTCACGAATTTTCAAGAGTTGTTTTTGTCCTAAAATACTCCACATTAAATTTGATCTATCGTAGATTTAATAGGCCTACAAATAAATTAAGACTTTTGTACTTTGAGTTGGAAACAGACGTTCCTTCGCATGTTTTTGATGCGCATGCGTGTTGATTACCTTCCATATTTGTGGTCATTGTGTTAAGGCAGATAGTGCCTCATTGGACTAAACAGACGATCTTCGATTATGACGTAACAACCTGGAAGTGCCGTTTCCTGCAGAAACTGGACCGAACAAAGAGGTGCCGGGCCGGATAGAGGTCGTTTATCACCAGCTGAGCTGCTGGAGCGGAGCTGTGGCTTCAAAAACATCCGTATCGTTAGCTGGTGGTGATGAAGGCAGGTTGTCGGACATTAGTTGTCAGTTGTCTGTTCCCTTGTGTCGGTTAACGCGTCCTTTCCGTGACCCCCAGCTCCCAGGTCAGCTGTAGGTAGATATTGTTATCAGGTGAATTATTGCCATGTTTGTGTCACACGTGGAGCCCTGGAGAACATATTGGGAGTTTGTTTCCAGGCCTTACACGGTCTTCGTCTGCTCCCTCACGGCCGCAGTTTATTGTCTGTGGGGCCGCAAGTGTCAGGTCAGTCACTGCGGTCAGTAGTGGCTATTATATCCACTATTGCCTATTTTATTTTGTTATTCTCCTTATTGTGGGTCCTTTTTTAGATTTTTCTTTGTATTCTTATCGATTTTATGTATTTTTAATCGATTCTACCCTTCCCCCCATTTACTTTTGTTTTAGTTTAATATTTTATTTTGCTACATTTCATTTATTAAATTTTAAAATGTATTAATTTTAGAAATTTCCTTTATTTTTAAAAATTGCTATAGGGCCTAAATAACAAAAAGACTTTGTGTGTAATTGAAGATGACTTCACATGTTGCTTCGGTCGTTGAGTTGCTATGTAGCCTAATTGTTAAATACATTATAAAGTGCATTATACGGACTTATGTACTGCAATAAACCTCATTTCTGGACTGGGCTGAGCGATGGTGATGTTTTCACATTGTTCCTTCCATAACAAAATGTACTGTATCAAACTGTATATCCTTACATTATTATTACATTATTGGAGTAATGACTTGCTTTGTAAAACACTGCTGTTGGCCACAGTGCATGAGCAAAGATACCCTCCTTCTGAAGCTCCACATCTCTCACACTGTTTTTTCTCACGTCCAACTTGTTTCTAATTGCGTTCTTGTCTGTAACAACTGTAAATTTCAAAGCTGCTGTGTTTTCAGTACTTTTCGTTTTGTCTCCCTTCCTCTTAGACACCAGCCCTGGTTTGTAGCGAGGCTTTCGGTGCCTTCCTCTACCAGCACTGCCCTGTGGTGGCTGAGCGCTTCACTCCCACTCCCTGGTGCTGGGGAGGTCGGCTCCAAACCCTGGTCTGTGCCTTTCTCAAGTCCAAACCTCCTGTCACGTATCGCAAGTAAGAGGATTCCCTTGTTATCTTCCTATTACTGTCATCTCTTTTTCAGTAAAACATCATTTAACTGATTGTTCTATGGGATTATTAAGTTTTTGTTTTTCCCAATTATGTACTTTTCACATATTCAATTCACATATTTATACACTAAAACTTTTATCACCCTGTCTCACCTTGTTACTGCCCTTCCCTCTTATGTTTCAGTGAGCTGATCCATACGGTTGATGGTGGTCAGATCTCTCTGGATTGGGTTGATAATCAGGCCAGTGCACCCTACCCAGACTCCTCCAATCGCCCCACAGTCCTGATCCTCCCAGGCCTGACGGGGAACAGCCAGCAGTCCTATGTGCTCCATGCTATCAGCCAGGCCACCCGCCGTGGCTACAGGTGAGCTGTGCTGCACATCTGCCGCCTGTCTGAAATGATAATGATCTGTGAGACAAATAAGATGAAATGTAAACACCACTACAATTATATTCATATCCATCTGAAATGTATTCATTTTGAAGCAGTAACAGGAAGCTTGTGCGACATGTCTGAGTGGGATTAAAGGTCCAGTAGCTGTAAAAGCCTTTTTTCACAGATATTTTCTTTTCCTAGATGTTTGGTGTTCAACAACAGAGGGGTTGCAGGGGAAGAGTTGTTGGTAAGTGTAACATGCAACACAATTAGTGAATTATGGTCAAGTTACATTTAATTCTGAAGCGTTCTTTTCCCTCTTTTATTTCAACAGACTGTTTGTGAGGTGGCTTCTGTTTCATGGTTTGTTTGCTGCAGAGTTCACATCTGTTTAACCTCTGAATATGAAGGACTTGATGTTCCTAACAATCAAACTGGCAGATTGATCACAGTTTATTAGTCTGCAGGGAAATCTATTTTCAATCTGCCCTGATTGTAAAAATAAAAAACAAAAAAGATTTAAAAACATTTCCAGATGTTATTCAAAGATAAGGTTGGTTGTTCATAAAAAGACCCAAACCAATAATGAATTGTCGAGCTTGTATTAAAGTGCTTATTCTTCTGTCATAGATGTCTATTGTCGTCCAAAAGCTATTGAAGAAAACATTTAGCCACACTGTGACTTGTTTCTACCAGCATGAACACGATGCTGTGGTTTATTTTTAGTCAAGCACTCACTAGAGTATAAGACAGTTCTGTATATATTAACAGCTGAAAGTAGTCCCCACTTTTACTCCTGTTTCAGTAATGTTTGCTAAAACTTCCAGCTGTTTTAGAAAAATATCTATCCTTTTCAATCTATTTGAAGTATTGATAGTATTTATGTGTACAATTTTAAAGATTTTCATTTTCAGTGGGAACAAACAGGCCTTTAAACACCACAGAGAAACTGGTCATTTGAATATTTAGAGACCAACTAAGCATTGGTGGTTTTGATCCTTTCATTGGATTTATTGATACGATGAAGACAGAATGTCATCATGTCATCAGTTGTAGCATAATGGTTCAGAAACGTAATCTGATACTTGAACATTGCTTTAACACCTCTCCTCCGTCCTCCTGCTTGCTCTAGACACCTGTCACCTACTGTGCAGCCAATACCTCCGATCTTGAGCGTGTGGTGCAGCATGTCAAAGGACTGTACCCAGCTGCCCCTGTGCTTGGTGCTGGTGTGTCTATGGGAGGGTGAGTTGGTGTAAGGTGTAAAGGTTTCCAACTGCTTGCATTTCTCTGAGAAATTAAAACTGCTATTAAAACTATTGTTTGTCCCGGCTTTCGTTCCTTTCCTAGTCTTCCTTTTAGTAACTATATTTTTCTCATTATTTTGTCTTCTTTCACTTTTTCCCCCCTTGCGTCTCTTGCAGCATGTTGCTGTTGAACTACCTCGCTCGTAAGGGCACAGATTCTGGGATGGTGGCCGGTTTCACCATCTCTGTTCCCTGGGATGCAGTGAAGTCCTCCGCCTCGATGGAAGAACCACTCAACTGGCTGCTCTTCAACAAATTCCTCACACGTGGTCTGTGTCGTGCTGTCACCAGGTTAGATGGAATGCCATTTCCTATTACCTGAATTTAGCTGAACAAATTGACATTTTAGTGTGAGTTGTTTTATATGTTTTTTGTTTTGTTCACAGGCACAGGAAGATTCTAGAGAAAGTGGTGGATGTTGACTATGTCCTGAAGGTATGACCTATTTACTGTCATCATTTCTAATGTCTGTTTGTGTGATTGCCTTTTGCTTCTGTTTACGGCTCATTTAATGTCTGTCTTCTAGTCCCAGACTATCCGGGAATTTGATGAGCGTTTCACCTCTTTGCTGTTTGGTTATAAATCTTGTACGGAGTACTACCGCGATGCCAGTCCGGACAAAAAACTCCCCAGTACAGCAGTACCCATCTTGTGTCTCAATGCTGCTGATGACCCGTTCTCTCCCAAAAATGGTGAGTGCAGAACAGGAGAAGATGGAGAATGTGTTAAGCTTACATTATTCACTGACTCAAATTGTTGGTCTGTGGTGACTTATTAGTGTAAGTTTTGTGAGAGGTGCACAACAATTCAACAACAGAGACCACAGCCATATTTTTATTATCACATTTATTTATATATTTCTAAATGTGTATATTGAGGTAAAAATTTTTTTTTATTTGTGCGTGTGTGTTATTTCAATATGCATACAATTTCTTCTAACTACTGTCTTCTGTTTACACTCATTAAATTAAGCTTCTTTTTCTTTTTCTTTGCAGCCTTCCCGTTGACCATAGTCCAGGGCCTGCCTAATGTCGCCCTGTTGTTGACAGCTCACGGTGGACACATCGCCTTCCTGCAGGGTTTGTTTCCCCGTGGTGAAAGCTACATGGAGCGCCTGTTTGGCCAGTTCATCCAATCAGTCTTTGAACACCCGAGGGACATCAAGAAGGCCTGTGGCATCGTGAAGGAACAGATAAGCTGATCATCCTGCACTCTCTCACCACTGCTGTGGAGAATATGAAGTCATAGTGGTAACAATTCACAAAATGTTTTGTCTCACCACACAAATGTTGGAACCTTTTAATGTTACAATGACCCGCTGTAATTTAAAATCATATGGCCTAACCATAAGTCCACTAATTGAAATCCTTATTGTCCCAGGTTCCTTTTCAATGAGAAATCAAAGTGTGTGTGTTGAAAACAAAAGGTGCAATATTCCCTGTTAGAAAATTGGTGTTTGGAATATATTTGGAATATATTTGGAATATAAATTAATTGAATATGTAAATTAGAACAGTTATGTTGCTATTTTTTCCCCTCATAAGATATTTTGGTTTAAGGTGGTTCAGTGTAAGGTGCCTCAAAGGATTACATTTTTTTAAATTTTAGCACTGCATGCATATTTTACATACGACTTCTCAAAGCACATCATGCTCTGAGGATATCCTTTTTACACTTTACTACAACTGTCAATCTCAACCAGGAAACAGCCACTCTGTCATGAAGAAAAGAGGTATAGGTTGTGATTTCTGTTTATCATGGGTGTTTTTCATTTTAAATTAAAAAAAAAAAAAAAAAAAAGGGAAATCTGCCAAATATAAAAGTGTCATATGCCAGCATGTGCTTTCAGTAGACCAGCAGTGCATCAGAGGTAAAAGAGCTGAAACCAGTTAAAACTCAGTGTTATAACATCTGGTGGTTCTGAATTTATATGTTTTAAAATGTTCTGTCATTTGCGCACATTGGCAAATGGATGACAGATGAAGGAAAGTCTATCCTGTCAGTATTTTAGGCATTTTGGAGTTATTTATTCACTGATTGTAAGTCTTCGCACAAGGACCAGGTTGTTATTTATGTGCACTGAATGCCTTTTCAAATCAGTACTGAACATACCGAAGGTTTTATTAGATTTGTATTTCACCAATACACTGACAATAAGCAAACACCACTTTTATTATGGCAGGGCTCATACACTTGATCATTTATTGCTCCTAGCAGCTAATGGTGCTAATTGTTGACTTTGTGGAGTTTACGTGCTCCTCTGCTCTTTGCAGATGTTTATTATGTTCACTTGCCTTTAATTGTTGTGTATTTTGTAATGAAATATATCATGTTTCACTTCTGTATGAGCTGCAACCACAATCTGTGTTTTTGAAATATCAGTTAAGCTGGCCAAACTATAGGGTTAGTAATTTCATTAAAGAACATCACACTTGCACTGCCTGTCACAGAGTTACCTCGAGTTCTGCCGCTGAAGCTTTTATCTCTCGGTGGCGGGGCCATTATTGTCATTGATTAACCTGACAGAGTATCAATAAGTAACTGTGAACAATAAACACCCACACCCTCTGTCACAATGCTCACCCTTCAGCCTCATTTAGATTCATTTAATGACTCTGTAGCCCGGAAAATGTTCTCTGTGGAAAAACAGAAATTAAACGAAACCTTTCCAACTCCGGTAGATGTAATCTGTAAGTCCTGGCTTCCGTCAGTTTCAGTAACGCCCCGCAGCTCTCAGTTAAGTTTATAAACATAATATAAAAAAAGTTGTTTTTGAAAAAAAAAAAAAAACAGATCTTTGGCCACAGATGATCAAAATATTAAAATTATATCACTGCTTAATATCAAAGTCCTCACAAGCCAGTGTCCCAACACCAAAACCAGAAAATTAATTATGAGGGCAAACAAGTACCCTAGCGTTATTTTAGTGTACTGTGTAATGTTTTAAGAACAAATAAAATGTCATAAAATCCCACACTAGTTGTGCATTTTGTCACTGAGCATGATTTATCACACCCAGCTTCAGCTTTCTCTCCAGTCCATCCACTTCCTCCTGCCTGTGTTCCTCTACCTGGTGCGATGGGTGGAGTCCCAGCTTAATGATTCAACTCCAGAGCTGCTGAGATTGACAGATAGAGAAAGAAGAGGAAAGACTCAGAGTGAGCAGGAAGGAGAGAGGGCAGAAAAGATGCAAAAATAGTAAAAGCTGAAGAGCAGACATGGCTTCGTAAGCTGAGAAAGTGTGCACAGAAAGTAATGCTAGAGAGGTTGCGGACTGCATGTTTGTGTTTGCTCAGGTGAGTCCAGTCTATGCACAGGCTGACATCAAACAGGTTGCAGAATTTGTCCAAATACTGAAAGTGGAGATTGTACACAGTTTAAGGTTTTTTTTTTTTTTTTCCTTCTGGATCCTATGATCCTTATCGTCTTCCCTAACCATACAGTCTGCAGGTGAGTGGGATTCTGGATTATTACATGTCATAGTATTTAAGGGTTGGATGTCATGTAAAGCGTTTTTGATACTTGAACATCTTTCATGTTTAGTCTGTGCTCCAGATCCATATTTTGTCATGTGGCTCAATGTTTAAAATATAGGATGTCATGTTTAAAGGCTTGGAAACAGCAGAATATGCCATTTTAATAGCTTCCTTCTTAATTATTGCAACCACAATTAAAAAATTTTGTTCTGCATGAGCTAAAAAAAAAAACCCTAATATACAAGTGCATCTTAAACACACAGGCACATGTTCTCTCCAGGTTTCTAATAAAGGGCATCTTATGAGAATTCAACTGTTGTTACACTTGGCCATGAATTAGTAAGGAAGCAGTTTGGGTTGTACAGAGTATGTTGGCTGTGTGACTGTAATGGTAATAGGTTTTGCATCATATTCCTACTGTGCAGAAATAGATGTAATGTTTTTTTTTTTTAGTTTCTCTGCCAGTTTCTATTTTCCTGTCCTCTAACACAAATGTGCTAGATTTACCATTTATTCCATGTGGCTATAATATACTTGTGTAACCATTGCATCACATAAAAAAAGATTAAAACAGCCCAGGATGAGAGTGTAGAATTAAATGAACCTGTTATGCACTATATTTTATAATCCCAAACATCCACATCTCTTTCTTTACATCTGAAAGTTCCCAGAAAGCCTGCAAGTTGTGTTCTTGCACAATTGTGTCTACATATGTGACAGGTTAATGAAACAACCTGAGGCAGAATGGTGCAGCATGTTGTGACATAGTTTTTGTTGCTATTACTGTATGCTCCCTGTAAAAATTTAATGACTGAATAAGGCTTGCCGTTTCTGCAACACAGGCCCTTTTAGCACTTGACACTGCAGCGACATATTTTTATGTACTGGACTATATTATCACATGAGTATCTAATTTGCTGGTGAATTGTGGGTGTTCTGGAAAATAACACATCCAATTTACATGACTGAGAAAGCTGTAAATGTGTTTTTTACACCTAAGATTTTTTCACTTTCTGCACGACCCAATATCAAACAAACAATCAGCCGTGCAGTCAATTAATAGTGGATAATATAGGTCTATTGTTCAGTAACTTTATGATTCACTTTAACACAGTGTCTAATCTTATAGTCGTCCAATGTTCAGGGTGAGGCAGCACATGAGGTCATGTGATGAGCTCATGTGCCCGTAGGCAAACAGCTCGCCCACCATAAACCGGATGTGAGTGTTCAATAAATTGATCAGATAACCGGTGGCCTTGTGTTGTCTGTCAGTGGAGACATAAATATCTTGACATTTACAGTAAAATGAAAATGCCAAATAAAACCTTATCAGTGTTTTTGTAAGCTCCTCACAAACAGATCTAATATCTTTGGAGGGCAGATATTAGATCTGTGGTCTGGTCTGATAAATTTGGAAATTTGTTAGCACATAGAATAATTAATTTTTCGATTAATACACATCTGAGGTTGTTACTATCACAATTTATTGTAGCAGTGAATAAAGCAGAATGAATAACAAAATGTGTTCTTTTTTTACTATTTGATAGTACCAGTCATTACCAGTCATAGGAACAATAATAGCTGCTTAGCAAAGCTGCTTGGGTGTGACAGCATTCAGAAAGCACCCTGGTGACTGTCCATCATTAGTCTGCATTATTCAGCAGGACCCCTGCTGTGTGCAGGCAGTGCAGTAGAGCTCAGTACCTTGTGGAAAAGGCATCAGCATAGTCAAATACAGGATCAAATATCATATCTGTGGCTTTGTGTGTGTACATTTTCACTGTTAGCACTCATGGCTTTATCTCTTGTATTTTATGTTCATGTTCAGATGTATAATTAATAACCAATTCACCTGCCTACCATTGATTATGCAGTAACTTATCTGTTTACTAGTCTATTGATTCATCTTACATATCTTCATTTTTGTATATTTCCCCTGTAGTCATGGAGAAGCAAATAGAGGATCTGAAGCAGCAGCTAGAAAAACAATGTCTGATCAATAAGGAGCTGCAAAGGCAAAATAAAGACCTGGGTGAGTGCAACCATAATTGTATCACCTTAAACAGCAGCTCCACAATAGATCCTGTGATAGTGATGAGGGAGCTTCACACGTAAATACACAAAACAGACACATACCAGAGGAAACAGGATGTTCTGTGTCCTTGTGATGCTTTCTAGACTTGAATTTCTCTGCTTTATTCTTCATAGAACAACGACTGCAGGAGAAAGAAAAACTTTTGCAGGTGTTGCAGAGTCAATATCATGATCTAGGTAAGAGGACTGCAGGGGCACCAGACACACACACACACACACACACACACACACTTACAAATTATAGAGGTGACACAGTCAGTGCATCCATTTACAGTAGTTAATGCTCCATTTGTGTTCTTCTGTTTGTCTGTTCCAGAGTTCCCCTCCCAGAGTGGTAATGAGATTGAACTGGAGTTCAGGACAAGCCGTGCAGCCGTCATTGCCTCCGAACCAATTCCTCAGACTCTGGAGATTACACGCACCAGGGTCAAGAAAACTGTCAGGTTGGTAGTCTGTACTACGGATGAGAGACTATTCCATTTAAGAAAAACTACCTCCCTTGTTTGTGTCAAATGAACTGTTTGCATGTTGCGTGGGAGCTTCCCAGCAATTAACCTTTAGTGACCCCTCTGACCTTCCGTCACCAGCGAGACGAGTCTGATTGTCAAAGCCATCCAGAAGAACGACTTCCTGAGTCGTCTTGATGATGAGCAAACAGCAATGATGGTGGACCTCTTAGTGGCATCTAACCTAAAACCAGGGGATGAAGTCATTAAAGAGGGCACTGAAGGGGACAGCATGTACATAGTTGCAGGTTGGGATAATAAGGAGTTCATTTAAAACTGGGTTCTGATGTTTTAAACCTTTTCATTTGAATATAAAACCCCTTTTAAAGTATATTCATCAATGCACTAAAGACATGTAGAACATTGTACACGTTTTTGTATGAAGAGACCTTCTTTTCTTTCCACCTTTTAGCTGGTGAGCTCCTTGTCACCCAGGCAGGGCGGGAGCTCCGAACTCTTACCAGTGGTGATGTGTTTGGAGAGTTGGCCATCTTGTACAACTGCAAGCGGACAGCAACAGTCAAAGGTTTGCCTCTGTAGTGACCCCTGGTTGTGTAGGCAGACATAAGTAGAAATGGTAGTTGGGACTCTTAATTTACCTTACAAAGAAAGTATTTTGTTTGTGAAAACTAGTATTTCACCCCCTCACTAATAAGAGCCACTCAATCAGTTGCTGTGGCCCTGGGTGTGTCAGGTTATCTGTGGTGTATTACAGTATGTGTGGTTTTAGTTTGGTGTGAATCATTTCTCTCTGCTAATGATTATACAGCGAACTCAACAGCTAAAAACTCAGTTCTTCATGTTTTCCACTCACGTAGCAAAGACGGAGGTGCATCTGTGGTGCATGGAGCGACAGACCTACAGAACCATCATAACAAACAAGTCTAAGAAGAAACGTGAGCAGCTCATGGGCTTCCTGAAGACGTGAGTTTAGAGACAGAGCTACAGCATGGTTTACTGAAGTTAAAGGAATATTTCAACATTAAAAAACTACAATTGTCCCAAAATGTTGAGCTATTCTTAGATGTCTTGATTTGGCTTTTTTTTTTTTTTTTTCTTGCGTGAATGACACACAGGTCTCGTACGCTAAAGGACCTGAATGATGTCCAGTTGTCCAAGATCATTGACTCCATGGAGGAGGTGTGTACTTAGATGTTATCAGTAACTATGATTTATTGTGAAAGCACAATAAGAATCCAGTTTGGGTCATCTATCTGTCCTATCCTATGGCTTTGCTTTTTTTTTTTTTTTAATTACCCCTTTTTCCAGCCAAACCTTCAAATCTGTCAGTTTGCATTATTTTTCTTTATAATTTATAGGTTAAGTACCAGGACGAAGATGTTATAGTTCAAGAAGGAACAGAAGGAAACACGTTCTACATCATCCTCAAAGGAGAGGTAATGCAGGGTTGTACTGCGATGCTGTGCCACTGTGTGTATGTGCAGCGTATGTTCTCCATCTTTCCATCTTTCTCCCTTTCCCCCTCAGGTCCTGGTGACTAAAAATGTGAATGGGAATCAGAAGCAGATTCGCAGGATGGTGAAAGGGGAGCATTTCGGGGAACAGGCCCTTATACGGTAACCATGGCGACACAGCAGTGTGCCCGAGGCCATTTGTGAGAGCCTCGTGCACCTTCTCCTGCTGTCATCTTTGATATTTTGGTTGTAACACCTGGCCATTATCTTCTAGATGTGGAGTCAGTTGCTTTTGCTTAAAAAAATTAAAAATGCTTCAGAAGCCTGAAAGTTTCCCTAAATTACTACCTGCTACAAACCAGCCATTTTATGCAAATATTTCACTGCTGAAATCATCAGGAATGAACTTGTAGCTGGTTAGAAAATAAAAATTGTAGAATACCACAGATTTTAGTGTTAATCCACAGTTTTCTTCATTTCTGTACAGTAACAAAGTTCACCTTTCCTCACTGAGGTGTTGAAGATATTTTTATGTTCAGAAATGACAGTTTTCCAGATTTGACATGTGCCATGTTTGTCATCTTGCAGTGAGGTACTGAGAACTGCCACCTGCACTGCTGACGGCCCTGTTACCTGCTTCTCCATTGACAAGGAGTGAGTGTGATGCTGCTGCATTAAATTCTGAGTTGAAATGAAGGTGATACTCCTGTTCACTCAGGCTCAGCCATGACAGCTGTTGTTCGCATAGATCCTTGGAGGAAATTCCTCCAGTGTTTTTGTTACCTTGTTTGCACCAGGCTTCCTTTGTGTAATGTTCTGATTTACTAACAATGTGTTTTCTTCAGGGTGTTTGAAGAGACAATTCCCATTGAACACCTGGAGCTATTTGATGAGTATGTAAAACACTTTGCAGTTTGTAACAGTGTGATTTGTGGATAGAAATAAACTGTCCCAAAAGTTTCCTGCTCAGATTCTGATCCATTTTTGTTTTCCCAGCTCCAAAGTGATGCAAGAACAACAAGCTCCAGAAAAGTCAAGGTGAGCGAGTGTGATGTAATCTGTAATCTGTGATCTGTAATCACATGAATCACACACAGATCAGTTTGTTGCGGTAAAACATTTTGTTATTTGTTATAAATGCTCTTCGTGTTTCTCAGTCCCAGTTCCACTCTGAGGTTTAAGGATCTGGTTCCCGTGTATTACCAGGAAGGTCGCTATCAAGGCGTTCCTGTCACGCTTGGAGTCGGAGGGTTTGGACGCGTTGAGCTGGTGAGTGCGCTCATGTGTGTTTTATTTATTTCTATTTCGGTATTTGTTGGAATGTGAAATACATTAATTCTCTTTTCTGGGAAAATACATTAGAGTGAAACTCTAGCACAGGCACTAGTCTACAGAACTGCACAAAAGTTACTGGGGGGTTTTCTTTCTATTCACAAGATGACCACAGTGAATCATGGAAAATACTATGCCATGAAGAAAGTCAGCAAGAAGCTCATTGTTGCCAAGAGACAGGAGGAGCACATGATGTTTGAGAAGAAAATCCTTAAAGCCATCCAGTGTGACTTTATTGTTAGGTATCTATGACCATCAATGTAATTATTTAATAACACCTTAGAAAGAACAGATGCATTCACACACAAATCTTCTCTACTCTGAATCTTTCTAGGCTTCATGCAACATTTAAAGACACGAGATACATCTACATGGTCATGGAGTTCTGTAGCGGTGGGGAGATCTGGACCAAACTCAAAGAAGTGTGAGAAAACAGATTAAAAAAGCAGTTTTATGTGGTCATTTTTGTAAAATATGTGATAGGAAACTTGAGCTAATGCTGAAATACACCATGTTTCATTAACAGTAGCTTCCAGTATCTGATAATGGGAAATATACCCAAAACAATCTATAGTGACAATAAAATGAACTTCAATTCCCAGGAGCTGTTTTTGCAGACAGATGAAATGAAGAGCAATAGAAAGTGGTAGAAGGCATTAAATTTGTCTGACATCAAATTAAAGCGAGCAGAACAAGTAGTTCTCGAGAGCTGTAGCTCAACCTCTTATGTCTCTTCGATGGTCAGAGGGCGGTTTGACGAGCCCATCGCTATGTTCTGCACTGCGTGTGTGGTGGAGGCCTACGCCTACCTCCATAAAAAGAACATTATGTACAGAGACCTGAAGCCTGAGAACCTGATGCTAGATGTAAAGGGCTACGTGAAACTGGTGAGTCCTTGTCTCTGTAGAACAGTGTGTGTTTGTTTGGTACTAAGTACAAATTGTATTATTGTGGAAACACATTATATTGTGAAAATGAAAGTATTTTCTGTGCTTCTCCATTAATGTCAACAGGGTTTCCATATCTAAAGCCTGTGTTTGAACTGCATATGATTTGGTTTGTGTGTGTGTGTGTGTGTGTGTGTGTGTGTGTGTGTGTCTGTCTGTCTGTCTGTCTGTCTGTCTGTCTGTCTGTCTGTCTGCCTGCCTGCCTGCCTGCCTGCCTGCCTGCCTGCCTGCCTGTCTGTCTGTCTGTCTGTCTGTCTGTATAGGTGGACTTTGGTTTTGCCAAAGAGTTAATACGTGGTGATAAAACCTACTCGTTTGTTGGTACCCCTGAATACATCGCCCCAGAGATCATCAAGAACCAAGGACATGACTATGCAGTCGACTTTTGGTCTCTAGGTGTCTTAATCTTTGAGCTGCTGGTTGGAAGGTAATAACAATACTAATACTAATACTAATACTAATACTAATCATTTCATCTGGATGAGATAAATGTCATTTCTGCTCTTTTCTCTCAAGCCTTAATGTGAACCAGTAGATGGCAGCAGGGAGATATGGCTGACATCTGTAGCGAACACATTTTTTCATAATTTAGTGTCTGCAGTTGTTGCAAGGTTGAGGTTACTCATAAGTATCTGCTTGGATGACTGCTGTGTGCTTTTTTATGTAATAGCATCTTTAAATCAAAAAATATATAACAAGAAAATTGTTTTCTGTTTCCTACTCATCAGCCCCCCCTTTTCAAGCTCGGAGCCACAGAAGATTTATGCAAAGATTTTGGACGGGGTGCTCAAATATCCACCTTATCTGAGCGAGGCAGCCAAGTCCATTATCAGCAAACTGTGCAGGTGAGAATATAACCTCCTGATGGCATCGTGGTTACAATTTTATATACTGGTATACTGTAGTATGCTTTAAAAGTTATTCAGTGTTTTGGCTGAGGAAGTTTCTCATAAAATAGAACTGGGTGGTATCAAATTTATATGAAAAATACACAGAGGTTTGGCCATTTCATGCAGTTCTTCCTGTGTGCAGCTTGAATTATGGAACCTGTCCACAAGTCATTAAGTTGTATTATAACATACAGATGTGTATTTATGTGTATTTATGATTTGTAAATGTTCTCTGAGTGATAAGCATATTTTTGTTTGCAGACCTCGGCCGGGTCAGAGGTTAGGAAACACCAAGAATGGGATCAAAGATGTCCGGCATCACAGGTAACCATGGCGACAAGTCATATAAATAAGTGTGGTAATGTAATATACAAACAGTGCCATACAGGATAAAAGTGCAAAAGCCCTAATAGAAGTATCAACATTTATTTAGGGCTTTATTTTCTCCTTTATAGTTGAAGTTCTTCTACTGCTGACTTCTCAATTTGGAATGAATAATTTTTTCCTCACTGAATTTGACTTATAATCTCCCTCATTTTTTCCCTTCAGGTGGTTCAGCAGTATGAACTGGCACAAGCTGCGGATGGGTCAGCTCAACGCCCCCACAGTTCGGCTCATACGCAAGGTCAAACTGAGTGTTTCTGCTATTTTGTGTGTTTACTTTCAAAGAAGATTACTAACCAAATTCAGTATTTCTCTCAAACACTGAATATTTATTACTACCCAAAAACTGAGCTTGTCTATTGCGTTGGGATTCTGAGGGCGTTTTCAATTCAACATTTGTCAACACTTTTCCAGTGTCAGCAATTATGTTCTCATGTTAGACGCCATTACTAAAAAAAGAAAATAGGTTTTCAGGGCATTTGACATGAATACTATCTATTCACATAGCAGAAAAACGGACAAGCAGTTGTGAATGTGTGTACACAATGTTTCAACTTCATCCACGAATCTCAACCCACAATAATTTCTTTTTCCTTGTTTAGGGCCCATGCTACATTAACTTTGATCGTTTCCCTCATGACCAGACCAAAGGAGAGGAGGAATTTTCTGGTTGGGACCATGACTTCTGATTTTGACTCCTGACGTTAACGTCTCAAAGCCCACAGCAGTTGGCTAAACCCAATTATGCATGTCATAGAAACACCCACCCCCCCAAGTGCTTAGCTGTGAATAATGGCTTGTAGGACACAACCTGTTCAAAAGCACAGCTCTTAAATCAAACAAAATATCGAGCTTTGTTGTACTTCTTTGTTAGCTCTAGACATAAAACACACAAAGCTGTTAAATGCTTTATTATTGTAAAAGATTTTTTTAATATAAACTAGCACTTTCTTCCTCTGTCCCTTTGTTTTAGGATAATTTGCTCCCTTTTTCTATTTTCACCCACTTTGATTATAAATTAAAAAGATCATAAAACATCCCGCAAAAAAAGCTTCTACATTTGTGAGTTTATTAAGTAAATAAAAGAACTCGTATGAGTTAGCCCTGCAGTAAACAATGAAAAGTATTTGGAGTTTAAATGTGAAATAGTGACCAATACATAAGAGGAAATGATGTGTAAAGATATTAAATGGCCTGTGTGAAGGGAGGAGTCTACAGGTTTAAGCTGATGTACTTTTACATGGGTGGAGGGCTACATTACATCTGTCTGTCATGGCAGCATGTTTTAGGGCAGGAAGAAAGAGTCATCCTGTTCTTTCCAGTTCATACCTGTGATGAGCCTGCTGAGGCCAGTTTTCCGCATTCGATCACATTCTATCTTTCACAGGGGGGAAGATACACTACCAGATGTTTCCCTCCTGCAGAAAAATACAAAACATCTTGAAGTGTAGAATTTAGCACACTGACAGCACTGACAGTAGTGGCCCAGAGGATGCACTGCTTAGAACAAAATGATCTCTGCACGGAACTGAGCTCTGGTTTCCCATAACAGCTCACTTACATAACAGCTGAATAATGTAATGTACTTTTTGGAGATTCTGACATGATATCAAACAGTACTGTAATGTTGCTCCATATGTTTCAGGTATTGTACCATGGTGTGTCATTTCATATGTATCATCTTAAGTCTACTCGGTTATATGTTGTATCTGTTGACATGCTGAATATGTGTATATGCCTCTCATTAGATTCTGGTCAGTGAACCAACCAGAGTAAACCTATTTCCAGAGTGCACAGTATGTAACTGTAGATAAGACTGGATTAAAACTGTTTATTGGAGCCTGATCCTGGTTCTTTCTGTGAATGTTGTCAGGTCTCGCTAACTCTCTTCATGTGAAACTGAGCTTTCTCTACTGAGCAGAGTTGAGCCCATTAGACTCAAGTGTTTACACTGTTGTTGATTAATTATGGGTTGTGCCTGTGTTCAGTCTGCTGAAGCTGCTGTGTTTGCTCGGTGCTTTGCTTCATCACTTACCTGTAAGTGTAAGAGATCTGCATGGACAGACCTCATAAATGATTAGCTAGTGTGCTGATGTGTAGTGGTTTTGCTGCTCAGAGTTTTGTCTTCCAGGGTCAGCCTTCACAACACCTCGCTCCCATTCATGTTTCTGACAATCTTTTCAAAGCTCTCTTTTTTGCAGTGTTGCAGAAATTCAAAGTGCACATTTCTCCACTGTCATCATTTTAAATACCCAGCTCTACATCACATAGTTTGTTTCTTCCCCACGTGATTTGATGCTTTATAACCTGAGACTGCACATTTTACATTATTGCAAACATGCAGTACAGGTGCATTGTTTGGGAAACATAGCAAGCCTGTGTAACGCATGTGGGTATCTGTGGGGCAGTCGGACATGTTTCTGCTGGGCCTCTCTAACGTGCTGATCTAACCACTTCAATCAAGCTGCATTCACGTATTATAGAACACAAGCTTTGCTAGATGTGTTTATTCTCTGTACAGCTATGATAGATAGTGATTATGTCAGACAGCATCTGGCATACAAATAACATTTTAACTTCTCTCTACGTGCAGCTTCAATATTTAAGTTGAAATTATGGTGAACCAAAACAATTTGCTGCAAGCTGCTAAAATTCATCTTAGAGTTGAGAGAAACTGGTTGGTTGAAAATTTTGTGTTCAGTTAAAACAATATTCTTTTCTCGCAGCTTTAATGTGAAAGAGCACATTGGACCTGGGAAAACACCGAACCGTGACTCACAAAACCTCCCCTTCTTTTTACAGCCCTGCATGTGTCTGAGTACAGCAGGTCGGCCTGTACAGAAAATAGTAAAATAAAAAAATAGAACTTTCAAGCTAAAATTTGCTGCTGTGTCTTCGCTGTTCACTTCCCTCCTGTGCTTTACCATGACAAGACACTAGTTCCTGTTTACAGAATTAGGGCTCTCATCTTGTATCAATTCATGTGTGAGATTTCCTTTGAGATTTCCGTCTCTTTCTGGTCTTTCCCCTTACTTATCACAGGCCTGTCTCCTGGGTCTTTGAGCTGATGTAGATGAAAGAATTGGCAGCTATTATTTATTTATTTTTGGCCCCTCACCTGTTGAAGGGGGCTTGGAATAATGTGACTTTGCTGTGATGTCAGATTTTGCATCCTGCCAGACTTTTCGCTTTATTGTTCTTCAGACTGGTGGTTCTGCCAGCTGTTAAATGCACCTTGTTCACTGATCTCAAAGAGAAAAATTTAAAGTTTCCTTTCAAAGCAACATATGATTTTTGTTTCCTACAATGTAAGGCACTGCCTGTAACCTTTTGTGTATGCACACAGTGTAACCGTACCTGAAGAGGCAGAAATATGTTTCCGCCAGAGTCTTAACCTTGAGCATGCTTTGATTTCCTGACAGCAACCATTGTGTAATTGCCATTATATAACATTTTAATCAAGGAAGTTTCAATCTTGAATTAATTAGTCTTGAATGATATTCGGTGATTTTGCTTGAGAGTCTTTTGAATAGATGGCTCATTAAAGCTCTTCAGACACGAGTCCAAGTAATTGAGTTGTTCCCCTGTGTATGTTTTCTGAATCGGCGTGTTTGCCGGCGTGATTGACCTTCATCTCTGTTATGTTGTTGTCGGTTGTTATCGCTGATGAAAGCTGCGCCCGTTCACCATAAAGAGACGAGTAATATCTTGAATTTTCTAGCAGACTGCGATGTGATTTTCCTTGTGTAACTGATTTTATTAGGACTTCAGGCTGCATGTCCCTCTACCCTTCAACTCCTGCCTCTCTAACTGCATGCGATGGTAATTTGCCTGAAAATGCAGCACACTGGCAATAGCAGGGTAGTATGCAATCATTTTATTTAATGTGTATATTGCTAGTGTTTTACCTTTTGCTGTTTCCTCTAATTTCCCAAGAGGCCGGAGCTTTCTGCTCACCAATCAAAGTTTACAGGAGTTTAGTTGTGCATGAAGCTGCTAGAGCTGCTTCCCTCATTTAGCCTCACTTGTTGGTTTCTCTTGTGCATGACTGCACTTGAATCCCACTGGAACAGCTGCACTAACTGTGTTTAGGCTCCCACAATGTCTCTGTTCTTCAGCACATCCATCCATCATCTATACCCTCTCATTCCTATTTAGGATCACAAGGATCTGCTGGAGCCTATCCCAGCTCTCTTTGGGTGAAAGGCAGGGGTACACCCTGGACAGATCACCAGTCCATCGCAGTCTTCAGCAGATGTTTATACAAACGAGGGACTGGATAGGTATAAATGGTTTGCATATCATATCATATAATGTAATTTTGAAGGAAAAAAATAGTAATTGAAATAAGTCTAGGTATTGGATGTGCTCATGCCACGGCTTGTGACAAATCAAAGGTCTGTTGGGTAGTTTTGACAGATGTTTGATTTTGGTTGTGATGTTTTCATCTGCTTTAAACAGAAGTCTCCCCTTTATAACGTCACATGAAACGTCACTTTTTAAAGTGTACAAACTACTTTGGCTACTACTGTTTTTTGACTCATTTGGTCAAAAGTTTTAAAGGAATATTTCACCCTCATTTACCTTTTACGTTTATATGAGATTATCTGCTGTGTTATTATTGAGAGCTGCCTGCTTGTCCATATCTGCTCTAGGGTTCACTCTGCCTGGGGCTTTCCCACATGAAATATCCCAGTATGTTCACTGAAACCAACCTGCAGTAAATGCACACAGAAGCAGAGTTGGATTTTCTTTTTTTATGAATTTTATCCTGTCCGGAGACGTTGGAAACATGCTGTTCAGTTGCTAACAATCCACAGAATTACACTCCAATGAAGAACAACTGGTTGCTCACTTATTTATGTCCCTGGTTTTACCAAATTATGTTTGGTCTATTCCTGATGCGCAATCTATCATGTAGCCTTTACCTCCAAATGTAATCAATTTCATTTTATTTTTTCTCCTCACTGTCTATGCTGAGGAATGATATAGTTGTAATCCAGTGACGGGAAGTAACAGGAAATTTCCAGGCCAGGGGCAGAAATAGAGGCAGGGAGATATTAAAGGGCTATTCTCAGACAGAATCAGCAGGTGCACCTAGACATTAATACTACACCTTTCAGACAAAGGACATCTGTTCAACCTGCAGAGGTTAGCTGATGTAGGAGGTGAAATAGATCAGAAATATGAATGGTGATAACTGCTCTGACTCCAGTGACAGGCTGAACAGGACATGGATCTACGTCTAAAGGTAATAACTTAAATGTCATTTCACATGAAATACAGCTGTTAGCATTCATTTGGTATTTCTGGCCTCCCAACAAATATAAGTCCACAGTTCACTATGGATTCTACTCCTACAATAAAGCCTGTGTTTACTATCTAGTTACAGTTTAGCAATGTATTGGCAGTTCATTAATTTGTGATGCATTGAAAAAGTGCAACTTTATAATGTGATAGTATTTAAGTGGTGCCATTGTGGTTTCTTGGATTTTCATACTGGAAACTAAAGCTTATTTACGGTTGCACAATAGTTCTGATCTTTTATTTTTTATGGTTCCAGCTTATCTCTTTCTTTGGAAGTCTTATAAACTGAAATTAGCAATGTCTACACTTAAAAATAAACCCAAACAATCCCGAAAAAGTCTTTCAAATCATTTTTAGGACAAAAGTAGAACACAAACAGTGCCCTGATAAGATCAGTCTCAAAAGCATTTTTGTGAATCGTTTATAAAAGGAGGCATTGCGATATTCTTTCAACCCATCTCCGTAGGGACAGAGCAGAAACAGATCAGGAAAAGGTTTCCAAAAAAACTTCAAGGGCAGAGATGCACCCTGACATCTGCGCTGTCAAACCACAAATGTCTGATGGAAGCGAAATCTTTCCAGACCTGAGCCTGTGAAGTCAACTTTGATGCCCTGGGCAAAAACTCACTGCACAGCCTCTTATTAGAGACGCTTCAGCTTCTCCCCAAACTTCAGCAGGATTTTAAAGGCTATAGCGAAGGGAAATACAGACTTCTGTAAAACACAAAGCCTTGACTAGAGTTTATGGCCGTCTAAGATCATCAATAAAAATGGTTCATTTTAAAACCATAGTAGTATCAATAATATTAATAGTGCAACTTTTGTGTATCTTCAGCTACACACTAAAAATGAGGTATGTTAAAGGCCATATCATTGGGTTGCTGTCATTACTATTTATCAAAGACACTTTTTTAAACATCTATTCGTGCTCCACAGGGAGTATGGAAGCAGCAAAGGTCAGGATGACATTCATCCTCCCAGCGTGAGAGGATATCCTATCTGCAACAGCCTGGACACAACTGGAAAATACTGTTAGATTCAGCAAAAGGTCAAAGTTTAAATCATTCCCCTTTGGATTAAAGAGCTGCTCTTTGTTGTCAGGTTGACTTTTACACTTGGTTTTGGGATTAACTCATTTACAAGCTCAGCCAAAATAAGGTGCTCCCATCTTTGGAATTTTTCAGAGGCATCGTGCTTGAAACATATTGTTCTTATGCCACTGGCTCTGGTTGTATATTTACTGTATTTAACCACATTTCCCAAAATGTTCCAGTCCTTTGAGTTTGGAACTAGGTTTTGGCTCAGTACTCATTAAAAGCTGCAGGGAAAGTAAAACAGAAAAAAAAAAACATTTAAATGGAAAATACATTATGTGGCCAATTATAAGCTGAATACTGCAGAACTGCAGACAGTCTGCAGACGACCTGTCACATGAAGTCATTCCACCCACGCTCAGTTCCAGTTACCTCACTGCCGCTTTCTCCATGTACCTCTCCAGCCCAATTCAGTGCTGGTAGGTGGCTGAGTCACTATTTTGTTCTGATGTCACAGCAGACAGAATCACTAATGAACCCACTAGTCTCCAAATAGGCAGGCTCTGTGTTCGCCTGCTGGATACAGAAAAATCTCCCTCTTTGAATCTTAGTAAACCTGAAGCAGTTAAAGTGCTGTTACAGTTGATGCATAGAGAGCAGATATATATATATATATAATAGATATACTGTTTATGTTCACAATAGCATTTTTCACTTAAATCTCCTAAAACCAAATCCTATACATTTGCATTATTTTACATTACAATCTGTACATTCTACATATTTAAACTATCAAAAATTCGGTCTACACTCAGCTCACAGCTGTGAATCATACTGGCTCCATTTTGAAGGGTCTTGGGTCGTGTCTTATGTGTCGTAATGCAAGATCTGTGGATGCGCTTAAAATTAAGGTCTGCATGTTGACAGAGCAGAAGCTGCGAGGTGATGAGCAATGTGACTGTCTATCTTTAGAGTCCTTAAGTAACCTGTCAGTTCACATTAAGGAAAGCCGTCATAGACTGACTTTACGTTGCATTTGCATTTTGCATTTCTGGATTTCGTACACAAGAAAGCAGAGGACAGAGTGAGGGAACTGTACAAACAGTGCCAACAAAATCTTCACAACAAAATGTGTGAGCTAAAGATATACAGATTAAGTGAAGGTGTTTATGCAACTGCTCATGAGTGACGGCCTTCTCGCTCCATGCTGTGCTTGTGAAGCATGAAGAACATTTTGTAACCCGTGACTCAGATCGGTTTGTCAGCCCCAGTCCATTATCAAACGGCGCCTGTCGTGTGATTATCACACTGTTGTCTTCTTTATTATTGTACTGCTCAGAACAGTCTGCTGCAGGTTGTTTAGCTGAGATAAATGCTATGTAACTCTTGTAAGGGTCTTATTATGAAAAGTCATTTCTGTACATTCTAGATACACTGACACTTCTGACTTTTAATAGCAAATGATACAGGGTTTTTTTCTAATTGTAGCTAAAATGGAATATACAGTAAATTATGGTTTACATTCAACTATTGTTTTTACAGTGCTATGAACATGGGCATCGTCCTGCTGTCAGGAATAATCACAAGAGCCCCTAATGTGTATTAATTGGCCACTGAAGACAGGCCCCAATATGTGCACTACATATTTACTACATTTCCCAGCTGTTTTGGGAAACCAATGGGCCTTTTAAAAACTGAAACTATACACCTGTGAGCCAAACTACATCTTTATTTTGAAACTCTGGGTTTAGGGCTTAGTGCCACAGATGTGCTGATGAATTCATAAAGCACTGAGAAAGAACTAACCAGCTGCCTTTTTTGGTCTTTGGAAAATATATGGAAGTACATTTGGAAAAAAATATGAATTACACAATTTGCAATAATCATTAAATAAGAAGAAAAAGCTGGAGGAAAACATTTTCTGCATGTAAAATATTTTATTCTATACCTTCTGAAAAGTTTGTCATGTGTCCAGGTGACATACCCACATTAACATATTAACACCATGGAAACACAGGGTCTCCATACTGTTATTAAAACCAGAGCAACAAATAAAGACATGTGATCTTTAAAAACGGGAATAAACACTTAAAGCAACATGCGATACTTGCTGAAACCATGTTGATATTTTAAAATGTGCACTTTTGTACATGACTCCTTACATGTACAAGTTTACAGATGGGTTTACTGGAAATTGAAACATTTCAGAGAAATGTTCCTTAACACACTTGGCCTCATTAAAAAGATTATCATGCATACATTTGGGGCAAATGACCAAATTCAAACCAAAATTGTGGTTTATATGATTTTTTGTACATGAATGATTTTCCAAAATCACATAACACTATTATGACTCTGTACATAATCTTGGGTGTCATGTCAAGTTCTTTTTTTTAATAAATGAAGACCAGTGGCTCTAAAAATTGTTTTAACATAGACTGAGCTAAATGAGCTCCTTCTGCAAACCTAAATCACTAGGTTAAATCATAAGTGTGCTTACATTCATGATGAGGCTCCTCTCTGCTGTCGTGAATGGATAAATACATTCAACATGCTCAGACTGTGATTTTGATATGAGCCAGAGATTTAATCAAATAACTGACACCCTGGGAAAAGAAGAGGATGCCATGTGAAAATACGTGTGGGTAAAAATAAAACCAGTTTCCCCCGAACCTCAAAGCACACTGACATGCACACATTCATTCACATAAACACACGCTCGTGCACACTTATCCTCACGTGTGACCTTACATGACCAGACATATTATATAACACACCATTGGCAGCACTTCTTGACCTTCTGCATTCAGGGACAGGTCAGCTGTCTGTCACACAACTGACTGGGAACATGCAATAGAACAACTTTTTGGGGCTTTTGCTCTTAGCAGCTGCACTACAACATGCTTCACCCCCAGGACACTCAAGATTAATGTACTAGTAGTCTGCCTTTTATCGTCTATTGCAAGTCAGTATGACATACAGTAAGTGTTCTGATGTTATTGATTGCTTTTCAGTATCACAAAATTGTTTTATCTTCAAAGTATCATTCAACCCGCTGATGCTTTGTTAAGGGAAAAACTTATACAGATTGTTATTTCTCTGAGATGTACTGTAACAAAAAACGTCAAAAAAGTCAGTTTTTAGGACAACACATACCAATACTCTTTTTTCACCCAAAACCCCTTAAACGATACACATTTGATAGAACAGGTCGACATGACATACTGACTTGTGAGACACACTGTATTATGAATGTGCTGTTATGCTACATGCTGAAATTGGCACTATCAAATGTATTGACCATCACAGAATATTTGCCAGACAGAAACAAACTGAATAACATTAAAAACACACAATCCAATCTGCTCAAATGGGAGATGTCACAACTTAAAATGACCTTGGACAATTCTAGAAAGCCAGCTTTTCAGAAATATTCTGAATAAAAAAATTAGACCCATTTAAAATGTAAAAATCAAAATGTATATTTAGTATCAAGAATCAGAGTGCAGTACAACCAACCTTACTGACATTCTTGCTGTTTTTGTAATATTTCATCAACACCAAACCAGCTGCACACTGGCATTTAATCCTCCTATTTCTGAGACAATTTATTCACTGGAGTGTTTCCAATGTGTACTGTGTATGAATAAAAGTTTCTGGTTGTGTACATTCAGTATTGACAGGACATAACAGATCTCATCTTTATCAGCAGAAGAAATATTCCCCAACTCTAGAAATCATGAACAGCAGGAAGGCCCCCAGATCTTTCATTGCTATTCTACGATAGTTGTTGGGATTTGTCTCCAATTTGAAAAAAAAATGTTGATGCACCAAGATCTAAGTTGCACTTTGACGAAAAAAAGCACAACAGTGGGTGTAATTTGTAGAAACCCACAGGACAGGGTTTAGAAATAACAGAAAGCACTCTCGGTCTTTTGATCAGACTAAAGATGCCTCTTTGATTGCTCTGTCAGAAAAGCAAGATTATTACTTTGGTACAGGATAGAGTGGAGTTAGATGGCTGAGCCTGGCACATTAAGAGTGGTAGTAAATACCTAAAATGCACTGGCAGACAGTGGCGACATTTTCCCAGGTGTCCCATGTTCTCCACTCACTTACCCTTAAAATGAGTTAACAGTTTCGGTGTCCACGTCCCCTCATTGCATTGTCTCTTCTTTATATTGTGTTTTCAAGAATGCAACCTACAAATACGTCATTATTACTACTGTGCTTATATATAACAGCTATGAGTGGACAGATAAAACTTTGCAGTCTTTCATGCACCACCATACTCACGTGTTCAGCGTGGTTTTCAATAAGGCACAAGAGTGTTATTCCATAGGGCGAAACAGTGAATGTCAGAGGAATGGAGGAGCAAAGAAAAGTCAACATTCGTCTCTTTAGTGAGGGTGGACTGATGCAAGGCATAGAAATTCATCCCGTAAGAAGCGTAAACTAAAAGAAAAAGCCACATTCGTTGGTATTAGCACAGGACTGCTGGGTTCATTATTGAGTGTTTTCAGCAGTGAGGATCCTCTTTATCTGATGCAGATTTCAGGATAGCCTCTGGAAATTCAGCAGGAGATGAACACAGATACATCTATTGCTTTCTAAGTTCAACGGATGGACTTTCAGTATCTCTGTGGGTCTACAGGTGTGTTTGTGATATATGAAAAAAAAAAAAAAAAAAAGTCCAGCGTGTTGCAACCTCAGTGTGGGCTTTCAATTCCTTCCTGTTCATGAGAGGATTTTGTTAAACTCATGCTTCTGATCCAAACTCTTCCAGTCTGAAACTCAGTCACAGGCACAGCTGTCGATCATGTTGGCACAGACGTAATGAGCTCCTCCAGAGAACGAGCCAAATCTGTGAAGTATCACACTGTAGGGTTTTGTGTGTGAATGTGAAAGTACAGAGCTTTACGACTGAGTGACTCTCAAGTGTTTTCACTCAGCGTCTGGAGCACAAATCCACTTGATCAATGTGTTTGCGTACCTTAATACTGATGGGTCAAAAAGCACAAGTTTATATGTGTTTTGTCTGATGCCAGTTGTGTTTCACTCATTCCTGTAAATCTCATTTTAATGCTGTTACTCATTTCAGATTCTCAATGATGGCAATTTCCCTCCGGTCAGCGTAGTCCGGGCTGAGGCCGTTCAGGTACAGGCTACCATTCCTGGCCAGGGTCCCTGGGACGGGACTGAGAGACAGAGTCAAGTTGGGGTATGTCTCTCTGTCCTCACACAGGTTGGCCGACAGTGTCCTCTTTCCAGGGGTCATTTCCTGGTTGATGGACGTGTTCATGCCCAGCTCGGATGACAGCTTGCGCTTTATGGACGCAGCTCGCTGGAACTTGTCATAGATGTCAACGCTGAGTCGCCGCCGGGTCTCTTTGAACTCTGCCGACACATTCGCCGTCCACTCAGCTGCGTGAGCTCGGAACTCCCCGACCTGCAGAGAGAGACTGAAGATTGATGCCTGCAGGTGATTAGATTAAACCTGTTCCTCGGCACATTTATTGGATTGGAATTGTAATTTATTGTTGTCTGTGAAGCACACATGTTAAAGAACTAACGTTATAACGCTGAAATGTATTGCGAGTTTATTTTTTAATAAAGGTGGAAAAAATGACCTTTTTTGTTGTTCACTTTAAAACGATTGTCAACCGACGAGGAAACGTTACTAATCAATTTTAATATTTGATTGAATAAAATCTGCGTCAGACACGTTTTATCACTACCGGACTACAAACAGTCCTCCTTCAGAACAGCCTTATTCTGCCACAAGCTGACGCTAGCGTCGTTAGCATTTTACAGTAAATGTTAGCTGTACAGTGTCTTCTTATTGTGCTGAGTCATCGTCACAAACGTCAGTCAAGACGTCCCATATACCACTGTGACGTCACGCTGTTTCTCCTGTACGCTGCGCCCTCTGCATTCCGTATGCGTCACCAGCGTCCTCAGGGCAACGGTCCTGTCAGAAGGCAGGAATATTTAAAGCCCCGCCCTTTAGCAACGTAGTGCGTCATATCGTTGGAAACGTTATTTCATTGGCTACAACATATGTCAATCATCATTGACAAGCAATGCGACTAGCTGATTTTGCTGTCAGTAGACATTGTTCTACCCTTGGGTGGGTTTTGCCTGTGAAATGTGACTGCCATTGGTTTTTGTACTGATTGAAGGTCTAAAACTTGACATACAGCTCGGGTGTGTGGTTATTTTGTTCGCAGGGGCAAGCAAAATGTAAGTGTACCGTCTGTTTGCCTATTTGTGGTAAATAAATGACGAAAACAACCGGAGAACAAATGGAATTAAAACTTTTTAATGAGAGCTAAAAATGAAGGACCATGGTTTTATGGCTTTGTCTCAAGCATAATATATCTGTTGGACTGAAAACTTGGAGCCATTTGGTTCACTGGATTCTTATGAAAAAACTACAGCATATATAACTAGCCTTTCTGCTAATTACAACACTTGCCATTTCAGAACATATGTGGATCTGTACACATCAGCAAAGGTAAGAATTACTGTCTTGCTGTGTTTGTACTCTTGTTAAACATCAAGGAACTGTTGTCCCTGTGATAATTCAGTCCTAAATTAGTTTACACCATTGGAATAGTGAGGCTTTCTGCTTTCAAATGATATATGGTTGGTCTGTCTTTTTTAAATTAGGCTGAGGATATTTGGAAATACATTCTGAAATACAGTTTCTGACACGAATAAGGGCGGTGGAGTTTTAACAGGTGGTAAGTTAGCACCGATTCATTGTTTTTTAATCAAATCTTGGGCCGCCGAATCAAAATCGAATCGAATTGTGCAATGCCTAAAGATTCCCACCCCAGAGGCATGTTGTTGAAAATTGTAAATGTGATGTGAAGCTTCAAATACTGTTTTCAGTGGTGTCACACAGAACAGATCAATTGAACTGACCACTCAACCCTAAAGAGCTGACCAGTAATTAATGGAGTTCAGACAAACATAAACGTCATGCCCATTAATTAGTTTAGACAAATGTTTAACAGCTTTCACCCTGAGCGTTCTTCAACGTCTTGATTGTTCTCCAGTTAGTGATTCCCATGAAAGAAATATATGACTATTATTTGCAGTAAATGTTCATTCATTATAAAGGTCAACAGCAAATGTGACGATATTAAATCTAAATAGAAAATAATAATTGTGCACAATGTTTTGGGGAGTTAGTTATTGATTACCTGTCTTCAGCATTGGTTTGAGTCTTTAGACTTAATTACGAATAGTAATATTTAAAGTAATAGTTGCAGATTTTGAGAAGCACACTTGCTTGGTTCCTATAGCTTCTTTAAAATAAATGGAGATTCTGTTCTCTGTGCTAACTCTGGAGTTATATGGGTACAGGAATATAGACACAAGAGCAGATTCATATTTGTGAATTAATTTCCACCTTCTGTGCAATTCCAGCTACTGATGTTTTCCATGACTTCACTGTGGAGGTTTACTCTAAACCTGAACGCACAAGCCTCAAGCAATAAACAAGAAACTACATTTGTGTGTGAGCAGTGACCCAGAAGCCCACGTTTCTGGAGCTTTATCTGTTCAGCACAGTGTGTGTTTTTATGGACCTTTAGAAGCAACTGAGAGGAGAGGAGCTAACACACCACTGATCTCACCTTCATAATGCATTATGCCTCTTACACCAGTCTGTTTATTTATTCATTAGGCTCTGACGTCTGCTTGTTTAAAGCAGACTTTTGGGCTCTTACATTAAAATTTATGGCATGCCTGTATGTGTGCACACACACTAGAACACAAACACTTCAGGACATGCTGTATCCTCTTTCTTCTCACTTTCTCTGTGTTTGTCCTCATGCCCCTCCCCCAGACCCCAGCCTCCCACTGAAACCTTCCATCTCCGTAATGTAATTCTCTGTAGAGCTCCTAATTATGCCCGTGGAGGGACTCTCTCTGCAAACTACCAAATAGCCCTGTCCCCTTTTAGCAGTATACAAAGTAAAGAAAATAAGACTTCACATGTGGTTGGCTTATGCTGGAGAGTGCTTTTGTGTGGCTCTCTCTCCACCCGTTTTATATGTAAATAATAAACCTGCCAGAACAGCAAGGTATCTTATTACTCAGCAGCAGCCACTGGAAATACACCAAACATTTAATCTAACTCTTGTATGAGACGGCATTTACTCCAGGATGGAAATTCATCACTTCAGATTTATGGCTTGAAGCGTAAACTGGAAAACACTGCAAGCTATTACACTGTGACTGTGAGGGGAAACAGATGCGACCACACCTGTTTCTTCGCCTGAAGTATTAAATCGGCTCCTAGTTATCCTTGAGGTAAAGGTTTGCGAGGGTTAAGTGGAAGTGGTTGAGTGCAGGTGCAACTATTAGTGATTTTTTTTTTTTTTTTTTTAATATCAAAAAAGGATCAGATCATCGTCGGATCACCCCAGGCGATTCTAGGTGTGTTAAGGTGTGAAAGTGTTCAGTGGTTGACCTTCTGTCTCAAGGTCTCTTTTTTCAGTCTTCATGACTTCAATTTGGTCTCTATGTGGCCCTGTGATGGACTGGTGACCTGTCCAGGGTGTACCCCTGCCTTTCACCCAAGAGAGAGCTGGGATAGGCTCCAGCAGATCCCCGAGACCCTGGCTTTCAGGAAAAAGCGGGTATAGAAGATGGATGGATGGATGACTTCCATTTGGAGGAAAGATTTAGAAAGTGCTGTTTGAATAATTCATTCTATCAAATTCACAAAGACAAGCAAAAGACAGAGAATTCATGGAGACCAGGCATAGGGTCCTCAGAAAAACACTGTCTTGGCTTTTCAGCTAATTGATTATCGTATACTAGTTTGAACTAATTATTACTTAGTATGGTCACCATGTTTTGTAGAAAACTAATGGCTAGTTTAATGACATTTATTACAGGTACTTTTGTTTATGTTGTGCTCACTTGAATGTTCGTAACAACAATATGTGAGGTTGTTAGGGAGCAAATGTTGCTCTGTGTGCCACTAAAATTTAATCTGTAGAAAGACTGTAGAAACAGTCATGCAGCTCATTTCAATCAGACTGAAACTTTAACCTTTGTGCATAACAATATTGCAGTATATTATGCATTATGCTAATAGGCTACTATCTGAGGAGAGGGTTTCTAATCTTTGATCATTAGCATTACTGCAGTTGGGTCTGTGCCAACCACACGCTTGGCCTTGCAGTGGTGTGAGACTTTGAGTCCCTTAAGAGTCTCTCTCTTTATCTTTTTATTCATTAACAGTGATTAATTTTGTGACTCATGGCTCTGACAAGGCCTGTTTCTTGAGAAATAGCTCAATCATGTAGCAATCAAACGCTCTCCAGGTTGTAGGCTGGACACTGCTGTGCCAAATGAGGAACAACAACTCTCTGCTTGTCAGGCTATTTGGGAACGATTTTAAACTGCAGTATTTGGTCTTGGGGAAAAATTTAGGCTTAGCTCTCAAATGGACAACTGGATGTTGATCAGTGAGCTCCAGGAACTGAAAATAAAGCTGCAAGAGGTGAAAAGACAGGTGTCTACCTGTGTCACCTCCAGTGTGACATAACTCACAGCACAGCATCATTTACCTCCTCTTTAGTTTTCTTGGAGATGACCCGGAACCAGTCTCCAATCATGCTCAGCACAGCAGCGAAGTACGCTAGGCCTACCAGGATCCAGAACCATACCACAGGCTTGTAGTAATCCAGGTACTCTGGACTCTCTGACCCACCTACAGAAACAAAGACAAAACAAGTGGATTATACAAGTCTGTTACATCATCCTGGGTTACATGCGTTACTTACCAAACTGTGTAATTCTGAGATGAAAAAAAATGAACAGAATTAGTTTGAGATTTTGAGTTTAGCTTAATTTGTAGCCATACCTTTCTGCTGTAGCACTGGCATTAAGTGGCCATGAGCTTTTCATTTATTGTAGTTCTGAAGAACCAACAGAGTCAACATGGATCCCTGTTACATCAGCTGTATGACCTATTAATATCAGTCCTCTCCATGTGCAAACATCACCTCCAGTGCATTAAAATGCTCCCTCAGATCTCACCATGGTCTGGACCCATGGATGAGTTTTTCAACTCTAAACTGGCGTGAAGCAGCACAGGCCGGCTGCTCACTGTGAAGTTAGATAACCTCCCATTACAGCACCAGTTTAACTCGCAGAGACTCAGGCTGTTTAATTTACTGGAACTACTGGTGTTGGCACAGGTGGTGTAATCTAATCTATAATCATTAGCCCTGCTCAGGGAATTTTAATCCAACAGCTAAGTGTTTGTGATTTTCCCCATCTGCCACTCCCTTTTTGGCCACTGAGCACGTACTGAAAACTAACACTTTCTGCTCGGTCACACAGGCCCAGTTCCTCTATGCCTGTCTCTTTTGCTTTCTTATTCTTATGTTTACTGTAGAAAAAAAATATTTTTTAGATATTGTGATATAATGACTATGCATAAATGTGGAAAATCTTTATGTGCTTTTAAGATTCACAACTAAAGATTCATAGCCTCCTTGAGGGATCTGGTAGAAAAGAGTAGAATTGTGGTTTACCAGATGGGAGCACTAAACATACAACACAAATCCAAATATATGTAGGGTGAAGCACAGAATGTGGTCAATGGGAGGCTGAGGATAGACATCTGTTGAATCAGGCTGGCTGAGGAATAACTTGACTATAAATACAGTCTAAACTGGGTGCTCAGTGTAAAAATGAAAGACATGCTATAAATGCAGAAGAAAGAAACCCAAGTGACCTTTTTCACCGGCGACAAAGTCTCCAAAGCCGATTGTGGTGAGGGTGATGACCACGAAGTAAATGGACTCGAGAGTGCTCCAGCCTTCAATGTGCTTGAAAATGACAGCTGGCAGGGCCACGAAGATGAGGCACCCAAACAGGATAAAGAGCAGTGTGGAGATGACGCGGATCTTCGTCTGGCTGACTTTCCACTTCTGTAGGGACGTAAAGGAATTACGGATGAAAAAGATGAATACTGCAGAAAACATACCTTTTAATTAATGGGAGTGAGAGAAGTAAGTCTGAAAAAAATAAAGGAGCGTGAGAAAAAAACACTGAGAAGGGGAACTGAGGAGTGCAAACAGTAAGCCTGGGTTTAAGAAAGGTTGATTTCTTTGTGTTACCATTCAATCTAATGATTAGTTGTGTAGAAAAACAATCCTGAAGCAAGTGTTGTAAAAATAGTGTTTATTCAATGTGAAGATTTTCTTCTGTATATTCCACAAAGCTGTAGCCTTTGTAGCCAGTTCCTCAGATTATTCTACAGGAAATTAACACTTCAAGACATGCTGCCTTCTTGCGTCTGTTTTCCCACAGGCTTTTTGTTCACAATAGCACGAGTCACTTTCCCAGACCTCCTTCTAGGAATACATTTGCTGTTTTCTAACATCTCAAACATCACGCTGCCAAGCCATGCACACCCGACCCAGGGAAAGGCCGCACGTGACCTGACATGCCTCACATGTGCTGTACTATCCACAGATCAGATGTTTCACATGCAGTCATGCTGTAGTAGCAGGTATCCTAATAGATTATTTACAGCTACAGCCTGTCCTATCAGCTGCAAGTCTGAGAATTTTCATTTCCCAGGAATCCACAGTTCATTTTGCACAGCAGTTACACATGGCATTCGGTAGGTTGTTGTTTCTCTGCTTCCGTTTTACTTGAGGTGACTGATTTCAGCTGGTTCCCTGTGTTTCGTGCCCTTTTCCCTTCCAGTTATGTAACCCTGAAGCAGAGTGCCTCTGAGGGGAAGCATAAAGAGCAGACAGACCTCAAATCACTGTCTGTGATGTCTGATGTCCTTGGTGCACTGTGCTAAGTGGCTGAGTCGTATGGAGTTTACAGAGATGTACAGTGAGCTTTATAGTGCAGGACCAAATTAGCTGAAGACTACACATGAATGTATTCCATGGGGATTGGTGAAGCTGAGGTGGTTTCTCAGTCAGCATCTTTACTGCAGAGCACTGCTATCAGCAGCTCCTCTATCTAATTTATCTAGTTCTATTGTTTGAGCTGTCAAAATCTCTGTTCCTCCCCGGGGAGAGAAGCCACAGAGGCAGTAATGAATCAAACTCATAATTTACCCTGTTGCTGTTATCTGGTCTCTCTGGGAATTAGTTTCCTGAATCACTGCTATTGTCAGTGTTTTATACTCAAAACTGAGGCTCTTATAGTGAAATCAGAGATTGTAATCAGCCCTTACAAATATGCTACAAGAACACAAAACAACAAATTTAGGTTAAATAATGAAATAATTTAGAGGTGCTCTTTTTAGATACTGGCCCTGTGAAACATGTCTCAGCTCTGAGTGGATTTACGCACATTAGGATCATAGTGTCTCTTCTCAGTTTGACATTTTCCTGTTTGTGCAAACAAAGGGCATACCTGTAATCCATACAGATATGATTTTGCCTACTAATTATTTCCATTTAGACCAAGTCATCAATTACCTGCACAGTCCATCTGATCAATTATGTAGTTTGCATCTGGATATGTTTATGGACACTTGATTACAATCAGATACAATGTTTTATGATGTTAAGATACCGTCGGCCTCGGTCAGTTAACTGCCTTTTTGGTGCAACAACTCCTGGGCGCTCATCCCACCAGATATCGTACTTACTGACTTGTGCACTGAGCAGCTGTCTGACTGCTTTGGTTTTCCAACAGAAACTCAATGACTAAGTGCCAACCAGATTGTGCAGCATAGACCATTTATATTCTCCATGTCCAGCATGACAAATGTGCTGTCCAGCTGCTCTTGCTGAGCTGTAACATATGTTTTTGTTTGTAGGTGTTTGCTGTATGAACTTGGATATTATGAGAAGTCAATGTCTGACTTGCAGTGTAGTAAATAAGCCTGTCATTGTTATTTCAGTGATGCATTGATCTATGTGTGCTGTTCGTATATTGCAAGATCACTCAAAGGACAGTTCAGTAAATTCAGAAGAACAGGCAGAAAAAAAGCATTTTCATTGCTAAATGTGAAAATATTTCTCTAAAATAACCAATTTACTGAACCAAGTCTTTCAAAGCTGAAACAAAATGTCAACGTTTCATTTTGCTATCAAGGAGTCTGTTGACATGGCAACCCAAAAAAAAATAAAAACAAAAAACAACTGCATTTTCTTTCCCTGTATTTTTGAATGTAAATCTTCTACTGTAATATTTAGTGTAAATTTGACTCATATGTATTGCGTTGTTTTAAAAGAGTTTTGCTGGCATTAAAGCTTCACAGGTGCCTGTGCACTATATGTCTGATGCCAAATTAAAACAGCTCATTGCCTGCTGGTACAGCAAACGTATGTGCAAATGATTCACAGACAAAAACAAGCTCACCACAATCATCTTCTCCACTTTGGCAATGCCCTTCCCAAAAATGGTCCCCAGCTGGTCACCGACACCAGCCAGTAAGAATCCAAAGAGAGGAATCCCCATCAGAGCGTAGATTATGCAGAAAATCCGTCCTCCCTCTGTGTGGGGAGAGATGTTTCCAAATCCTGACAGAAAGAAGAAGAGAGAAATAATTAGCCTACTTAAAAAGACAGGCACTCATAATGCCTTAGTAAGGTAGCAGTGTAGCAATATGTATGTTATTGTCCTAAATTATAGACATTTTAAATTCATATTGTTTTTCTGAAGGAATGTGGTTGGGCTTTTTATTTATAATATTATTTATCCTTCTGTAATGTTTGTGTGCAATATCATCAATACTTCATTTCTCTAAAGGTGCAAGGAAGTTATGTCAGAGTATACTGTATATTTTTTATTTGTTACACATAATGTACCTTTTTAAAGTACACCGCATTTTTATTAAATCTAACAGAAGTTTAAACTAATCTTTGTAGACAAGAAAACTTTCCACATCTGACACATGCGACAGAATGGCTTTGAGAAATTTCAGTGGTGAGAGTTGGAAGCATGA
Organism: Mastacembelus armatus; assembly: GCF_900324485.2. Lineage (NCBI taxonomy): Eukaryota > Metazoa > Chordata > Actinopteri > Synbranchiformes > Mastacembelidae > Mastacembelus > Mastacembelus armatus. Next base: position 13,251,908 of record NC_046656.1, read on the forward strand.
CTCAGACAAGAGTTCATTATTCACTCCCTCTGTCCTCCAGCAGCTCTGCTCTGGTGTGGATGAAAAATGAAGGAAGGAACACCAAAAAAAAAAAAGAAGAGAGACAGCATGATTCAGATGGACCTATGAATGAAACACAGACATATGCTAGTCCATTGCTGGTTTGCTGCCTTTCATCTTCTCTACAAACCCATTATCATGTGCAGCTAGAATTGCAGATGGGACCTAATGAAGTTTCTATCCAGCTAAACAAACCCCTGTACAACCTGTGACTTACTGTACATAAATCTGACTCCACACTTTCAACATATGTGCCTCATTATACAAGATTTCATTACGGGTCTGCATAAAAAACGACACCACTTTTCTTTATTAATACATTCATCTGTCTCAGGATGAGAGCTGCAGGGCGCCTTCTAATGACTTGCTAGTCTCAGACTGGAGTAGGGTGACACTACATGTGAGGAAAACTGTCAATCAAGTCTTAGTCCTGATTAGTTCAATGGTAGACAGGATGCTGAATTAGTTTTTAACAACTCTGAACAACAAACAAAATAATAGCAGCCCTAAAATTTGAATCTGCACAATAAATAAAACTGATAAATTCTTATTTCTGTCCTCAGTTTATCATTATTTTCTGAATTCTATTATAATATCAGATATGAAAAGCAACTTAGGCTTTGATAAAATATTTAAAATAAAACTGTAGTTTTGGGATGTGTCACTTAATTGGGATTAATTTTAATATGGGAAGTGTTAGTTTAAAATGAATGCATGCAGAGACAATTAAATCAAATATGATATAAAAAGAGAAACAACATGGTTATGTGAACATGCAAAACATTTTAAATAGATACTTTCTACCACTTAACCGTTGTCAGTGGTAAAGCAGGAAAAATCAATTTACTTATAAATACATGAAAAACATCTGGAAAGAAGATATATATTTGTCCAAAAAACTGGACCAATATTCTGCTCTGCTTAGACTTCATTTTCATTTTAAAAAATGTAAACGTTTAAACACCATATTTGGTTAAACACCATTAAATTAATTAGTTTTACTCTTGAATGTAACCTACAACAAGGGATAATTCATTTGATCTGTTTTACTCTATAACAGCTGGAGAATCCCACCAGGAGAAATGCAATGAGAATAATTGTCAATGCACTTCTTTTATTCCCAGGAGAGGGCAGGACAGGCAAATAATATAATATTTAATTCACTTTATTTCCTGGATAAAATAAATAAGAATGTTTTTTTCTCAAGCACCTCAATCTGTTATTTCTGAAGTTCTTGGGAAATTGATTTCATTCCCATACATACTGTATTTCTTAGTTTGGGCACTGTCAAAGAATTTATCCAGGGAGTTTCGCTGAAAATATTTCTTTGAATAAAAGCAGTAGCCTCAGAACATTTTGTACCAATCAGGAAAAAATTATGCTTGCCACAGCAACGCAATTATGCATTGTTTATACCTAAACACCAAGCATCAAAAACACCATCTGGGAGTGAGATTTCTGCTGCAGAACCACAGCTCAAACATTCTGCAAGGCACAAAAAATGAAGAACAATCATTTCTTTTACCTTTTCTAGAGTTTTCCACAAAAGCAAACAAATCTATGTACTTTAAAAATTAAAAACTTAGAGCTTGCCGTTTGTTCTGCTTCAGCAAACAGTCTGCTATGGCTCATTTAATGAGACAACACCACAAAATCTTAGACTCAAACATCAGAACAGGCTCAACTTTACTACTGCAGCACCCGAGTGAAAAATGGAGAGTCAATATATTCAATTGCAGGTAAGCAAAGGGAAAACTTACAGTGCAACACATGAAAAAGCACACATACAATACTTTCCAAACAGATGGCAAAATGAAGTTATTGCAATGCTGAAAAAGTTTGCGACTGAGGAATGAGCTCTGACAAGATCAGGGAGCATGAAATGAACCCAACAGGAAGGCGAGTTCAGATGCTAAAATGGTTTGGACAAGCCAGATAAGACTATGTGTGTATGTGTCTCTATCCTCTATCTCTGTGAGGACCAGTTAGATCATACTACTATGGAAGTGAGGACATTTTGGGAAAGGAAAGTAAGTACATTTGGTTGCAGCACTTTCTTTCTCAGACCCTTGTTTCAGAGTTAAGACTTTGTTTTAAGGTTAAAGGCTGGTGTTTGTGTGTGTGTGTGTGTGTGTGTGTGTGTGTGTGTGTGTGTGTGTGTGTGTGCGCGCACGCTATGGCCAATTCATCTTTGCCTTTTTTGGTGAACAGGGAAAAGTACAAGCTTGGTGCAGTGCAGCAAAATCTAGAAAACTAGGGAAAGGTTCTGGAGTAGGATTTGAGATGCAGCTTAATGCTCCAGCATTCATCAGAATGACACTCTGGCTACACACGACTCTAGTACACAAATTTTCCAACCAGACTTAATGAATGTTATTACAAGGTATTACACTTTCCAGTTGGAGGGATAGCTCTGACAGGATGCTGGAGATGTGAAATTGAGCCCGCTGAACAGACGCACTAATCTGCCAAGGTCCACTTGGAAAAGCCAGAAGAGCTGTCAGACTGGCTGTATATGTGAGAGTGTGGTGTGTGACAGTGAGAGAGATAGAGATGTTCCTTTTCCTGATAAGTAAGCTTCTACAGCTGCAGGTGACAGAGAGAGAGAATGATGGTGTAAAAAGCATGAAGGAAGTTTGTTGGAGTCTCAGTGCTACAGCCTGAGCTCAATTACAGGGCTTTTATTATACAGTAAAGAAGAGCTAATGAGAACATAGTCAGAGAAATCATACGAGTGCTGCTCATCTGTGACATGCAAAGAGCTGTAATTTAGCAAGAATCATTTTGCATGGAAATGCTATTTTATGGTGAAATGGTCAGAATGACACTGTGCCCCTGCAGCTTTGTCCATGCAGAACAACTGTAAATGGACTGTAAATGGACAAATATTCAACCCAAAATATTTTGACATTAAAAAAGTTAATGTCTTTAGATTTTGTATGTATTGTCAAAGCATGGCATGTAAGAACTGTGACCAAAAGTCAGAAGCAGATACAGAGAAACTGCTCTTCTTACCTATAGTGGTGATAACTGTTCCAGCAAAGAAAAAGGAGGAACTGAGGTCCCAGAGGCTCGTCTGATTGGATAAGTTTCCCGAAGGGTTCACACCTGCTCGGACAGCAGAAACCACTTGCTGCAGTGGGAATTAAACACAGTAGAAAGGAAAGCACATTTACTACATAATCTTCTCCTGCAGCTTCCTTGTTTAATAGTTTTGTAACAGGATTTCATGATATAACCCACCGTGTTTACATGAATTTTGTTCACATTTACAGCCTGCAGAGTTTAAATCAAACAATTTAAGAGATAAAACTAAGCATTTTCTATATTTGTAGTTGCCTATTTTCGACAATCCTCCTTCAGACTAAAAACAACAATTAGACTAATAAGCTAATCCATGTTGGAGACTGACAGACATTAACTATGAATATCCTGCCTGTGTTTTATCCTCTAAATCATTATTTAAAAAGATGCTTATTTTGGCTGCCCCCAGCAGAGTGTGACAGTGGGTCTGATGTGATACAGGCTGAGGCTGTATTGCATTAATTAGTCTTGCCCAGGTGTCTGGCTGACTCTGTGTGTGAGTGTGAGTGTCAGTGAGTATTTTGGAGGGTACAAAGTGTGACATGAGCTGAGCCTGTTTGAGCTAAGCATGACGAGCCCTTAAGAAGGAAATAGAGCTGTTTTCCCACTCTGTCGGGAAAGGTGGTACATCTCCGTGGATCCGTGTTTCCCTCACTTGCATCTTACTCCACATAAGATGCAAGGATAAAATTTGAGGAAAGCATGATCAATGAGCAAGGAACAATCTGTTAAGGGAATTGGGATGTGCCCTAAGAGGTGAGAGAATAGTAAAACACACCAGCGCATACACACACAATTCAGCTAAACACAGACATATGGAGCTGTAAAGCCTTGAGCCACACACACCCAAGCACATCAACACTACAGATACTGTACAGTGAGTGTGCACCCAAGCACCAAATACATATTTTGTAATCTCATACTCTGATTTACAGGTTTTCTGACTGCACTGACTGTTCTTTAAACTCCCGCCCCTACACAGCATTTGTCTAGTCACAGCATAACGACTATAGCCCATCAGAGCAGGTCTGTCTGGCTTTTTATTTCACCATATGTCAAAGGGGGTTGCATTATTAAAAAAAGCGAAATACACAACATTTTGAGTTTTGATTGTGTTCACTTTTTTGCTGTTCCAGGACAAACAATGCAAAAACAAGAATGGGAAATAAAGGAGAGTAGGGTATGGTTTAACTATGGTTTTAGGAAAAACTTAAATGTAACCATATCAGAGTTTAGTGCTTGGTTCTGTCATGCTGTACTGGATTTGCAGAGAAGTGTACACTGCAGTGACCCCAGCAATGTTTCCAGAGACAGAGTCATGTTTGCTCAAAACATTGCTTAGACCTCATCCTAAGTTTTTCTGCGGTGAAACCATACTGTGAGTATTTGGACTTTCTTTTTGTCTGGGACATGCAGCTACGCATTTTCTTTTATCGTGACATCTTACGTAAAGTTATCAAATGCATATTTAAGATTCATGTTCAGTGAGTGTAAATATCAGCTGGAGACTGTGTTCTGCTTTATACAACTCACTTCCATCATTGAATATAAATGAGAATCCTGTTGTTGTCTACCTCTGTTTCAGATAAAGGACCCACTTTTTCTCGGAAATCTTCCACCATCAGTGCACCCTGCTGCAATTGAAAACTGGTACCCTGGCTGACACAGTCCACATCACTGCAGTAAGACAAATGATTTCTTGGTCCAATAATCCTTACTGAGAGAAATAAAAGAAAAATGCTTGGAGACCTCAGTGAACAGCATGCAGTGCTACAGAGCTGATGTGACCAACTAGATAGGAATACATTACTGGACTAGCTTTTATTCCTCAATCAGTTTTTTTTCCCCAATTATAAGATAGAAAATTGTCTAGTTCTAAGCAAAACTTGTACTTGTGGAGGAATAGCTCTTTTTAAAGATCTCCATTATTTGTATGTGGTATCTGTAAACCATGAGGAAAAGAGCAGTAATGCTAGAATAATTAATTCAGCATATAAAAATGCCCACTGTTCTCCTGAAGTAGCACTGTCAGCGTTTTCCGAGTCTGCACACACACAATTTAGGGTCACTGGAAAGTTGGGGTGAAGTCTGCTATGATCCATCAGTCTAAGTGAAACTGAGAGAGTTTTCATTAACCTATGACTGGTTCCTGTGATAAAGCATTAACGCTCGAGTGTGTAAGAGATGAAATGGATTAATAATGGTTGTAAACTGAGAGCAGCGGCACTAATGTAATGGAACAGGGTTAACATGACATGGTAGGTTAGAAGGTGGAGAGACATGAAGTGATGATGTTGAACATTTGAATGTAATCTGAGACCTACAAAGAACTGTTTCTTGTACACAAACACAAGTACACAAACAGCCTAAAGAGTTGGATCTGTCATATTACAAAAAAGATATTTTATATACCTATGTGCTGAGGTTCAGAGTAAAGGTGTGTAGGTTCCTGGACCTGAAGCTAACCTTCATCTATTCATTAAATGTGACCATATTGTATAAAGTGAGGATTTCAAAAATGTTGGCATTTTAGTGTCTTTCAGGTCATTGTTTTCGTTTTACAACCTACAACTTCATTGTTTTGGTTCATTCTCACCATTGTCATCCAATTTGTTGAGAAAGCTTTTGCTAAATACACTATACACTATCTGTCCAGCACCAAGCTGCTAAACATACCAGAGCGTTTAGCAACAGAGATTTTCCTCAACAGACCAAAACAAATCTAAAAGGTATCAGAGATTCATCATGACTTCAAATGAATAACAATGTTGTTCTGTGGCTGATTAGCATTGTTTTTATGGCATGTTTTAGTGTAGTAAGCAAAAAACAAAACAAAAAAACTACAAACACAAATAAAAAATATGTGAGTAGTAATATGTAAGTCTAGCCAGAATGAGACAACAAACAGAAAACTGGTGCAAAGAATACAAATGTATACAAAGGTGAGTTCAGTGTTTTATCTGTTTTATCCCTAATCAATACAACAAAGGAGTGTCTTCAAAGATGAAAATCTGAAACCCTACATCTCCTGTGCCTCTAAAAACATCATTTAGCAAATCACACAATAAGACAGGCCCTTTGTTTCTCAGCCAAAGCAGCCATATTAATTCATTACTTTGGCATTCAGTTGTATGCAAACTAACTATGCCCATGGGAGATGATAAGATAGGATGATGAGAAAACCATACTGGCTGTTTCTAAGCTGAGCCAAACAGCCAGGAGAGACTGGCAATGAATCGTCTAGGTTTTTGACATCACTCACTTTTTTAATTACCCCCTTTGAGAGCACATCTCTCCCCAATCCTCAGCTGACTGGCTTTTGATCAGTGGGAGTCTACAAAGGTGGATGTGTGTGTGTTTGTATACATAATTAAGTCAAAGTGAGTGTGGGACACCTGTGTTGAAGCTGCATATCAATAAATCATCAGAAGAGAAAGAGTTACTTGAAAGGCTGTTGAACTGATGGAGCTAAGAATGGGCAGAAATGTTTATCAGGCTATTGTCTCATATAATAACAAAGAGAGGGAGATAGAATCTGGGAAATAGCTTCTTTGCATTGGGAAGACAGTAAACTGCTTTTAGATACATCCCATTGGCTTCTGAGGTCTAGGCTTAAGATTCCTCAATGTAGACTGTTCTTGTGAACTGAGCACAAACAGATTCAGCAGAAAGGTCTTTGACAGGAGTCATACTTAGCCTGAAAACAAACAATTGGCTGAAAAGACATTTTTAAAGACTTAACTTTTGGCTTCACTGAGACAGGACCCAGAGAGGGAGATTTAAAATTATAACAGTCATATAGGAGGCAGCATCCTTAGTCCCACAGTTCAGTCTTTTTTCCTCATGGTTTGTCCATGTACTTTTAAACCTGAGGTTTTCTACTTACTTTGAGATTTTTGTGGTGATAAAAACTAATGAAAGTATAAATTATAGCAGTTCTGTACTGCTGCAAGCATTTAATATGAGGTACTAAAAAATTACAGTTGATTTACAGATAAACTCTGCCATGGGAGGAGAGAAAATATAGCTAAATTCTGCATTAAATGCAAACAGGCATCAAAATACTACAAAATACATAGATCATACATGTTAATTCTGACCAAAGAGTGTAAATTACATGCCTATTAACATATTGTGTTTAACTACAATGATTGACTTACAAACTATGCAAGAGTTTTGGCATTTTGAAACACTTTTGGTGCCAGGAGATGGATCATCTAGGGGCCAAAATTAGCCAGGGTTGATGAATAGGTTTCCCCCAGGACCTGAGGACTTTTCAGCTCTGGCACATCAGAGACATAATCAGGCTTATGCCAGCTAGATTTCCCAGGAGGAAATACTTTTCATCAACTATGACAAGTTTGGTTGTTGGTGAGCTCCATTAGTCATAAGACCAAGAGTCATGAAGCCAAGCCATCTTTTATTGGAAGACCACTCACTCAATGCTTATATTTATAGTGCATTTTTATTTTTAGCCACATTTAGCTATTTAAAATTAATGAACGTTGAACAAATCAGTATCATTTAGTCTTAGATAATTGAGATCGTTTCTTATTGTGAATTGGTGCAATACAAATAAATTAAAATTTAATCTTACTGTGTTAGTTTTAGGAGAAGCTGGAACCAGGAAGTCTCGATTGTCAGGAATGATTTATAGCACAGATGTGTTTCCAGTGTATTTCCTACCAAAGAGGTCCAACAAAGCATAGGCTCATAGAGTACAGTTCAAATTAGGCGTGTGATGATTTCATTTGTTTGCTTGATCCTTATTTGCATTCATGGTTACAATAATAACCACTTGGTAATACAATCAAAAAACAATGTTGACTGTGTTGTGGTGTCTTGTAGGATCCTAGTATATAAGTGAAATATGGAAATGTGTTGATATACTGTAAAACTGCCTCGGGGGGAGACAGAATAACTGTGTATGAATAAACTAGTACTTTGGTTGTATGGCTGAAAAATATCCTCAGGTTAAAGCTCTGGCAGTTACTCACAGTCACTGTGGTGACAAGGCCCAGGGATAGCTAACATAAAGCTGTCCAAACAACAGCATTAACTTCACTGCGTATTGTTTTCTCTTCTGTGTAAAATACTGCATTAAAACACAATTCACTGAAAATCTGTGCACAAGGTGTGTAATATTTGAATGCATTTTGTCAATCCTCACCAGGTCCTACAGAAGAAAAGAGCTGTGAATTATTAATGTGATGCTGATGCTTCCACCTACCTTAACCAGATCCTCCAGCTCAGAGGAGTTTACACAGGCGTGCATGGCCAAGAACTCCAGTTTCTCTGCAAGAATCGCCAGTTTCTGCGAACTCTCATGAGGCTGCTCCAATGCTTTGAATACTGTCGCCCCAATAATGAGGTAAAGCACCACCAGGAAGAAAATAGCTAACACCGTTTTCCACCTCATGACAGTGGTCCGGGTGTCGCACTCATCCTCTGGAGTGTTCAGCACCACCGGTTTGGCCGAGAAGGACAGGCGAGGCTTGGAGTTGTGGGCTGCAGACTTTGGGTCAAGAAGATCAGGTGCGGCCACTGTAGGGATGGAACAGGTTAGTGTGGTTTGATCTCTCTCTCTGTTTTCTCAATGACTCTATTAATTACTGTAGTTAATGAAATGAAAAATGCCCTTTGTAACGTCCAAGAATACAGGGTGATCTTTCATCATCCGGTGTTTCATTTGTCCAACAGTCAGTTCATGTATTTTTATGACTTTAAGCAAAGAGAAATAGGAAACCCTCCTATTGGAGAAGCTGGAACCAGGAAGTGTTTGATATTATTGTTTTAAAAAAATTAATGTTTCATCACTTAATGATTTTTTTTACTAATTCTTTTATCAATTACCCATTTCAGATATATAAATAAAAAAAACTGAAGTAAATTGTGAAACAAAAACCATCTAAATAAAGCTGGATGAGCACAGAACATCAATTATCGATGCCCTTTACCGTATTGTCTCTAATACCAGATATTAAGCAAAAACTTATCATTACAGATCTATTCCTGCAACCTCTACTTTACAACAAAGAATTGAATTGAATTGCAGGTTTTCAGTTGTGTGCTCTAGAAATATTTGACACATGGGAACATAATGCACTGTGCCTAAGCAGGTCAGCCAGTGTCTCTCATCAAACTTTTATTTCTGCCCATAGTAGAACAGCACCACTCCACACTCCACAGCCTTTAATGATATGCAGCAGGTAAAGCACTCTTCATTCACACAGTATACAATTCAGTGTCTGAAAAATCTCCATAAAGTGCCAGGAGTAATTTATATCTCTATAGAAAATCTTAATTTCTCACCACATCTCTCTCTCCTGAGTTAGATCTAGTGATGGGAATCGTGACTAAAGTTTGTACTTTCAGTTTAATAAAAATAAATCCCTGTATAATCCCCAACATAAGCCATCAGTGGTGCGACAATGCAGCAGGCTACACATATGTCTTCTTTCAGGACTGTGACCAAAATACTATTATGGCTTTTTGTTGTTTTTGGGTCCCACAACACAAATAAGTAAATGACTGAATAGAAGCTCATTAAAAATTAAACACTCTTTGGTCACAATCCCGTCTCCCTAACAGCTTGCTACAGTAGATGCAATTACATAACCACCCCATGAGGTCCTGATATTTTACAGTAAACAACTTATGGGGATGCTCACTCACTCAGCAGTAAGCTTTAATAATAATATTCTCAACCCCGTAAATTAGAAATTATTCTTTTTAGGTTTTACCACACTATTTGTAGAATTACATAACTGTCGTGATGATTTTTTTATTATTTGCGTTTCAAAAATGCGTTTTCTCTGTGAAAATCCAGCCTCACATTATGAAAAATAACATTTATGAGGAACATTGGTGATTTCAAAAGTTAGAATAAAAATATCACAGGTTAAAGAGACAAGCGCAAATTCATGCAAAAGGCAGAAAGGGATGCCATAATCCAAGAAAGTGGCTAAAAGACGAAATGAGCCTGCATGTTAATTTTTCCCTTATAGCATCATCTCTCCATGAAGGAGCCCAGTTTACAGCTGTTTCATAAAACTGAGGAATATCTGTAATATTTTCATCATCCTAGCGTTGAATTTAGTTATGCTAGTTATTCACGCACTTACTGCTCTACCATCGCTTCCCTCTTTGTTTCCTCATCGAAGGATCTTGATCTTCACAATAAAGCTTTCCTGTTCCAGTCCCTTTTTGCCTCCGGTGTGGCCGCTCTCCACATGGCTTCAGAGAGCTGCGCTTCCTTGCACTTTACAGTCTCCGGAGAAAATGCACCCAGGACATCTCGTTCTCACCGAAGGACGCGCTAAGACGGCGCGTAAAAGACACAAAAGCAACAAATCGCTTCTGTGAAATCCATCCAGGTGTTTGGACACATCGTGAAGGACGCAGAGGTTTGGATTGCACGGGTCAGAGGAGGTGCGTGTGCGCCGCGCTGCGCTCCTGCTGCTCCTGCTGCTCCTGCTCTTCGCTCTAAAGAGAGAGAGAGGAGAGCTACTCGCTGTCCGGCACTTCAGATGCTTCCCATGCTACAGATTTCACATGACAATGGGCGCACATATTAAAAGTTGTTCTAACCTTTTCTCATATTTCAAACAGACTGTACAAAAAGGATTGTAACCCAGAACCAAGACGTCTCTGGTGTGTTATATAGGCTATTATAAGTACTCTTGCTCTTTCCAGCATCATCCAATCCACTGTCTGCCCTGCCCACTCCCTGGTGGCCATTGATCAGACATCTAGGGGTAAATTGTCTGACTCACTGAGGACACTGCTACTAACTGGGCTATAAAACAACAAAATAGTTACATTTGCCACCTCTGTGTCATTAATTTGCAGGAGAACCTTTCTTTTGTTCCCCTACTGTTTGATGTAAACTAGTGACAGAAGCCCACACCTCACATCAAGGGGATGGCCATCTTATCAGTGACAGACACAGACCTCTGGGTGCAGTGACTACAAGCCCAAAAGAGCAGTTTGTCGGTTAGATTAGATTAGACTAATTAGATTCACCAGAATTAGTTAGTGTGTCCGGTTTATGCACAGGATGTGATTTATTACTCACTTTACTATGCAGGTGTGAACACTACACATGTACTGAAAACCAAGGCTGACGGGCATTTTCACTAAGTTGATTGTCTGCTGCTTTTCAGCTCGTTTTTCTGTCCTCATGAGTGTGTGGACATGTGCCCACAGTATTGATCGCATTTGCATTAGTTAGTACTGCTAATTTGATTGAGAGACTTGCGCAGTGGTGGTCTCTGTCACACACATTTGAAGTGTCATATCTTCATAGCTCCAAAAATAATATTTTTTATCTATATGTAAAATGAATTCTAATATTGGGAATAACTCATAGGTCCAGTATGTGCTGACATTTCAGACTCGCAATAGCTGAGTTTGTAAAAAGAAATCAATCGCCTGCAAAAGACTGAAAAAGCAAACTGGAAAATATCTATATAATATCTAAATATATCAGTGTCCAGCATGACATTAATAAAATCATAATACAATTTCATACTTGCACTGTGCTCCACCTTTTAAAATGCTTTTAATGGATTGCAGCTAGATTTAAATAATACAATAGCCTGTCCTACCATAAATCATCTGCTCCTACTGAGTTTTTTGTTTTTTTTTTGTAATTACCTTCTTTTTCTGACCATTTCTTCTTCAGTTTATTTCCAAATGACTTGAGTGAAGAACCCAAACTACACCCACAATCTCAAAATATGGCACATTAACTTTGATAGGAAGTCTGAGTCTGATAAAGTCCTCTTTTCATCTTCCATTATCTTCAGTGATGCCGTGCTTATTTTATATATATAACAGTGATTCATTTTGTCTGTGGTCATTTTGAAGTCTTCAGTTTACTTTTTGTCAAACTCTATTCATTCTTGTTTCAGACATATCGTGAACAGAAGGGGTTTTGATGGCGCTCTGCTGAATTCTCAGTTCTGCTTTTTAAGTCTTGCCTCCCACTCTGGCCTCTCTGAATATCACTGTTTACTAAAGGAGTCCAGCAGAAAGCCTTAATTTGTACAGTAATTCTCTTAATTTCATCCAGAGAGCTCACGAGCCATTTCCATTAATGGTTTGAGTACTGGGTCTGCTTATGTTGCTATGGCTACCATTCTGCTGTAATTGAAAATGCTTCTATTGGATGATGTTTTATTTGTTGTATTCCTGCAAAACATTTTTGGTGTTGACATACAAATATTTGTGATAGTTTGAGAGATTATTTGACACCAATGGATCTGGTCAGTTGATCGGTGTTAATTCACCCTGGGTACATATTTTTTTTGTACTAATAACCACCTAACTGTGTATTTCTTTTACAAGGCATTGCAGTGCCAACAGCCAGATGGAGAGCAGGAGAAAAATGGAAATGTCTGCAAATAGTGGATAACTATGCTAAACAGGCTTTGAGACAGGCTTTGTACTAATTATTTTATCCTGCAGTCAGTAAGTGTTGTGAGCCACTATGAAGCTACGCAGGTTGAACTTTCTTTCCACTTAATGCTCTCCACAGGGTCAGAGGTCAGGTCAGCCAGAAAGGAGCAGGATTCATTAGCACCCGAGCAAGATGGATATATGTATCTAATAGGGCTTCTGCTGCTTCACAAAGACTCCCTACCCTTAATGCTGTCATGTTTTGCCAGACTGTTTTAACTACCTGAACCTAATAGATAAAGATGCTGAAAATTCCTAAATATGTCTGTTTTTGTCTTCATGGTCTGTGACAGTAGTTTCCATTTCTTCTCCTTGTTTTTCCAGGTGGAGTTTGCAGCCTAAATTGTTGGCCAGTTCTTTGCTGCCCGTTGTTGAGCTGTATTGTGTATGGAGCAGTGTGTAATTTATTTTGAAAGAAAATTGCCTGTGGATATAATGCAGCTGTGCAAAATGAAATTAGACTTATTTAACGTGACTGCCGTGAAGAAATGAGGAATGAAAGCTGACTGGGACTGTCTCCCTGGTTATCCATTCAGACCAGTAATGTGACTTTTGTTTTATATTCTGTTACTTGCTCAGGAAAAGCGTTTGAGTATTTTCCAGGTTCATTTATGTATTTATAGACAGAAAGTTTGATGAATCCATTTGGCTGTTTTTAATCTCATTAATCGTCTCCCTGTGAGGCATAACCTCATGCTTCAGCATCTCTGGTCCTAATTGGTTTACCATTTCCTTTGAACAGGACTGCACCTGTAGCAGGGACATATGGCTTTTGTTCCATAGCAGTAATCTTATTATTGGTGACATTGTTGTATTAATGTACCCTATTACCATTGTAATCTTGCTTAATGTCACAACAAAATACCAGCTCGAGGCACAGTAAGGCAGTTCACTTGTGACCTGTTTTACAAAAGGCACTTACACAGTCATTTTTTACTGAAATCCGACATTAATTACAATTGAATTTCTAAGCTTTGTGCTTTTTACTTTATCTACGAAAATGATCTTTATCTTTATTATCTTTAATTATCTTTAATTGTCTTTATACATATTATTTTTTCAGTATTTTTCAGTAGGTAGCGAAAGAAACAGTTTTTGTCAGCAAGCTTTTATTGTAAAGACTCTTTTACATTTTTACATTTTACATTTGGCAAATTAATCACATTTGTTACCCCAAATCCTTCTGAATCTACCTGAATCTATCAGGATCTACTAAAACTACCATCAGTAGGCGTAATTCCACACAGATACTGACTTTGTGTTCAAATATAAAAACATAGATTTGATGAACATAATTGCATACATTCAAATCTCATCTAAATAAGAATTTCATTTGGAGACGGGCAATTTCTGTTTTCATAAAGATTATTGACTGCATGGGGGGAGCACAGAGCATATGATACACAGTTTCATACATAGTTAGCACTCATGGAAATATTTTTCATATTGGTCTCAGGCTTCTCCCTCATTAAGCTGCATTTAACACAACTTTGCACACTCAGCGGTAAGTCTGTTTGTTCCAGTCACTGGTTCTTGACGGATGACAGAGCTCAAACATAATTGAAGATAGTCTTTCATCTCCTGACTAGTTAACTGATCCGTGCAAAGATTAGTCATCGGGAACTGAGCCGAACGAATACGGTCGATGTGCATGTACACCTGAAACACCTGCAAGTGCACACATACAGATGCACATGCTCGACCTGTAAAAATGAGCACATAGACTATGAACTCAGTCTTGTAGTTGTAATGTTTGAAGTATAAATGTTTGTGCTGCTACAGTAATTACTGAACAGTCTTGAACAGATATTCTTCAGAGAGTTGAGGATGCCTTTAGCAGTATAGAAACAAAAAAGGTGCAAAGTATCTAAAAACATCAAAGTTGAGATGAAAGAAAATGTGTGATGAGAAATATTATACAAGCACATACTGTAAAATAAGTCATGTCCTTCAGAAGTGATCTGCATGATACAGTGAAGAGGCAAAACAAAATTTCGGGCAGAGAATGCTGATGATCTAATAATCACACTTTACTATGCAAGCTGGTAAGAGGACATAACCTCTACTGATGGTAAGTGCCAAAATATAACTTACTATTAAAACATTTATAAAGCTGAAACTCAGTTTTCTGGAGCATATTAAGTGGAACAGGTTAGAAATTGTCATTTCATCTACTGAAAAGGACAAATGCTTATTACAAGAGATTTAAATTTAATATTGTGTCTGAGCAACTTGTCTGTAGCTCATTGTCTTCCCTACTACTTCACATTTTTTCAGTGCTCTGATATGTTACAATGGAGGTAATCACACCTGAACTACACAGGTCTCAATACACAAGTGTAGTTTTTTCACTCAGCTCGTCCAGTTAGCAAAGCATTTGGAAATTAGCAAAATATTTGGTCCCTTTATATTTATCACACCATGCGATCATTTATTATTGTTTATGGTCCTTTTGTACTTCCACAGTATAACAGTGAATTTTTGTTTACTTTTTTGTTATTATTATTATTATTACTATTATTGTTATGCAAGAATACTGCAATAACAGTATTATTATCAACAGTACTGTTTTTTTTTATATGCTGCTGTGTTCATGGTGATAACAGATAACACAGGCATATTTTTGCCAATGACTGTTCTTTCCACCCTTTTCTTCCTCCTGCAGGATCCGAGATTATTATGGGATCAGTACCACATCCTGTCACTAAGAAAATGAAGAACATTTCCTCTGGGGTTGAGTACAAACACAAGAATGCACACACACACACACACACACACACGACAGCAGCAGCAACAACCACATGAGGTGCGATTTTTAAATAACAGGACAGTGTGTGGTGAAATTACAGGGACTATTCATAAAGCTGTAAAAATGACAGTTTCTTCTAAATGTCTAAATTTCACTTCTGACAATAGATGAATTTATTACTAAAGAAAATGTCTTCAGAGCAGAAAAGTGAAGGGTTGATAATTGTTTGATTTTGTGTTGCTACTCTGCCACTGTCTCTTATTTGTAATTGTGGTACACACACACACACAAATACTTTCTATCTTTGTAAGGACACTCATTGATGTAGTGCATTCCCTAGGCCCTTACCTTAACCTTAACTGTCATATATAAATCCCTAAACTCAGATTTAAGATAACCTTAACCTAAACCTAATTACAACCCTGCTACCGAATGTTAACCTGCAAACAGGAGTCTGAAAATTTGAAGACTGGCCAAAAAAATCCTCATTTTGCCAAGATGTCCTTACTCTGATAGAATGCTGCTCAAAATGGTCCTCACATTATTAGAAATACAAGCGCACACACGTGTTTTTACTGAAGAATCTGCACTTCGTTTTTACAGCAGTCCCCTGAGCCTTTCCCCGTCTTCACAGGCGAGTGACAAACAGCGGTCAGAGGCAATGACAGGCCAATCAATGAACTGGGGAATCTGTAAGTGAATTGGACTCTCATATTTAACTCCCACCTCATCCTTCACTAGAGGCACAACCACTGAAAACCAACACTAAACAACATAAGATCTTTCAAATTTTAACAACTAATTAGCATGTACTGAAAAATACTTGTCTTTGTAGATGTCAGGGAAACCTTGAGTGCGACTCTACTGAAGCATCTACAGCGCGAATGGGGTTTTGTACCTTGCATAATAAGCTCCTTGCCCAAGTATATTATTATGTGGTTGAGAGCACCCTCAGAAGTCCTCCCTCTCCTCTTATCACACTGACTATGTGGTGACCCATTTCCCTTTGGCGTCTTCAACCCACTGCAGCCTAACAGCTCATTAACTCTTGGGTTCTTTCTCCAACAATACCCTATTGCAGCTCAGAAACAATATGTATCAAAATGAGCCCTGCATCACATTTTAGATGTAAAACTGAACTGCTAATATGTGCAAAAATCCAAATCAAACTTATCTTTAGGGTCGCAGTTTTGAGACTGCTTTACATTCCCAAATGCAACAATGACCAGACATTTTTATTGCTGCTTCTCAAACACACCCTTCATACACTCATCGTGCTGCACATTAGTTAGATGAACAGTGTGGGTGTTAGATCACAGTGCTCCCTACCATGTAGGTCACAGTATTCTTTCCCTCACGGGTACTGTACACACAGGGAACGGGAACAGGGAAATTCTACTGTATTTGCAGTTCATCTTTATGCGTTGTGTACTTTTCACTATCTGCAAATCCACATCACACTGCAGGCACCATCTGAACTGAAGTGGTACTGGTAGTGAACAGATTTTAATTCATTCTGCTTATTTGCAACAGTCTGTGTATGAATTGAACACCAACAATTATCACAGTGACACTGTTTGTCTTAGTGGCCAAAGTAGCTGCTCATTATAAAAATTAAAGCTGGAGATGTCCTGCTGTGATAAATCCCAAATAAAAGTCCCAAGTAAATGTACCATGTATTCCCAGTGACAGTGCCCAGTGTAAATAATATAAATACAGTCATGTCCACCTAAAAAATCCACTTTCTTGATTTGAATCACTACTGCATAGTGACTTAAGGCTCCATAAATGACAGTATTTTTTTCATTGGTGTCTTCAAACAGCATTATTGAACTAAAATCCTAAGAGCACATGGACCTGTGAAGACAAAGCCTTTGTAGGATTGTCAAACCTCTTGTCAGTGCCAACCCTTTCTCTAATATTGTAGTAGTATCAGTATCTTTCTCATTGCAATCTGTTCTGCTCCAGTGGATCCATTAGTCTCTCTGCTCACTTGTCCCACAGTATTCTTTCTTGTGCCACTGAACCTCAAATAGTAGGGGCAGACAGTCCAAAGAGAGCATCACTGACTATTTTACTGTGAAACTGAAATATGTAATAGAACAAGAATGACTTAGAAAATTCTGATTGTACTAAAATAAACAAAACACTATGCCACAAAACATTATGTTTACTGCTGAGCAATGTGATGAGACCATATAGTGTAATTCAGCATGAGATAGTTAATGTGTGGAAACACTATAGGTAACACAGCAATTAATAAAGTGCTGTTTTTTTAAGCAGCAATACAAGGCCCAAATATTCTGGAAAAATATTTAAGTTTAAAATACTATATAGCCACAGTTTAGCTCTGTCTGTAGGATATCATGACACTGCATTTGGCTGCATCACTTTGCAGTACTAATGATTCTCCATTTGGCAGAAAAGATCGCACTTCTGCTAAGTGGAAAAGGTGTCTGATCTATTTGGACAAATAGAACTGCAAGAAGCCGACGTCTCATAACGAATCCTCATTTTAATCAGTCATATAACACTGAGAAAAGACCAAACTTGACTTCTTGACTTCTTGCTTATGTGTTTTCATATATATATGATGTTTATAGTTTGAACCCTGACTGACCTGTATTTGCCTCTTGATACTTTTGGCACAGACGTGTTGGCAAAAAAAAAGTCATAACCAAAATAAATGGTCTTGTCACCATAAACACACACACACACACACACACACACACAGGTAATGGATACGTACTGTAGATGAACTCTTCACATTGCATCTGTTATGCACTTTTGATAAAAGCTATTTCTTCTTCTTTAAAACACATCAATATCAATGTGCCTGAGAGAATGACTGAATGCTGGTCTCATAGTGGGCACAACATCCAGTGGAGCACAAAATGTAGAAGTTCAGTATTCAGTGAATAGAAATGTGTGTAATAATCTCAGTGATAAAGGTTAGAGCAGGGCGTCATCAAGGTGCTGAGAACCAACCTTCAGTAAAAGCTTGTTAAAAAACAGACATTAATAGTAGAATACTGTAAGTACCTACTGTCAAGCATCCAATGCCATTAAATGCAAATTAGCCTTAATCCATTCTTCTTATGACTTTGAATTAATTTTTAATACACATTTTAAATGTGGGTGGATTTGAAAGGTATTTGGATTTATTATGACTTGTCTTGCAGAGAAGACACACTAAGTGCTGAGAGGTAAAAAATGTTAAGTTACAAGCTGAGCTGCTCAAAGGAAAAACAAACTGCCAAGGTTAAGCTAAGGCTGCTGATATCTCTCTCTCTCTGTCTCTCTCTCTCTCTCTCTCATATATATATATTTATATATCAAAACCAAATACTAGTAACAAATATTGGTTAGCAAAAGCCTGATATACTGCAGCTTATTCCTCAGTGCTAAGAGCTTCATTTAAACTACTAAGACATGGATTTAATTATTGTTGGCTTTGTGTCTTTAATGGGATCTGTTGGACTGAATGATAACTATTCCTCATAGCGTAAGTCTGGACAATAAAATATTATCCACTTCTCTTCCTCATTCTCCAGCATTGCAAAAATGCTTTTTATACTGTATATATATGGAATATACACACCCACATAGAAAATCTGTAGGCCATGAAATTTGGAAATTTGATGGAAGCAAAACAAAATCCCTTGCAGCATTATATTAGAAAAACGATGTTGGCTTTTAAAATAAATTAAATGAGGGAAGATTGATTGTGTCCTTGTACACTCAGGTTACCATTTGCCTTCACCCTCTGTCTACACACATCATCTCATGTAAAATTCAACTTTCATCATTCCTCCATCTATGAGCCTGAATTTTAAACGTGGTCTGATGAGCCAGATCCAGGGTCTCATATTTCCCCTGCTGATGCACACAGATTTTGAATTTATGGACCTTGAATACCCTGAATTGATCAATGTAAACATCACCATAAGTATTCTTTCCCATAGATATAGAACAGCTCCCTCTGGGTTATTGCAGGACCATGAAAAGAGTGGAAAATTATAGCAGTGAAAGAAAAAAAAATTACAAATTCATTGCTTTCTCAGCATTGCAATTTGTCAGCCACAATGAACAGCGATGAAGGTAGTAGTATACTGACATGCAGCAACCTATAATTAGTGGAAATGATTTGTGGAAGATGGTGGATGGGAAATATAAAATGTTTATATGCTGCTGTATGTATAAAATGAAACTCAACGTTTGAAAAGAGGGTGTAAGAGTGTGGGATTACAACACATGCTGTAGTACACATGCACGTACGTCTCATATGAAACAACATGCAGTACTGAAAGATGCAACATTTTACTTTACGCGTTACATAATTCTCTGCTCATACACAGAGTGTTCTCACTACAGCTGGTGTAGGGGAGAGACTTGAGTGGAGGCTCCTGTATTAGTTACCACAGATGACCCCTGAATTTGGAGAAATTAAATTACCTCCATCATCTGGCTGACATATAATCCTTGATTTAATTCAGTCAGTGCAATTTTCATTAGCTTTGTCTCATGCCTGTAAGCAGTGGTACAGGTCTTGGACTTTCTGATGAGAAGGGACACTCATACTAAAATTTGAAAAGTGAAATAAGCGCAATGACATGAATCCTTGTCTCCTTGGTGACATTTGATGTCTCCTATTTTGACTGCAGGCTAAACTAATATCCAATACTACAGCTAATGTATTCATTTTAATGTATTAAAACCTTTCTTGCTTTAATGTGACTGTTTGGCACAAGGGTTTACTCAAAAATGTGATGAGCATTCAAATGAGTTGTGTCATTTTATGGGGTGTGTGCTCTTGAACACAGCCTTCACGGCTTCATTAGCTCCTCCCTGTTTAGGGAGGCAGGTGTCTTCGATGTTTATAACACCTGTTAGCGGTGTGGCTTCCTCTTGCTTTTCCCATGTGGCATGGCTGTAGGTTTCCTCAGTTATACTTCAGAGGATGGCAACATCTTTTCACATCATGGTGGTAAGCGAAACTTGACAACTTCTAAATTCTGCTGTTGTATATGCAGATTGAGGCTGATACTAAACTGTCAGTGTGTTGACCCTCACATTGCTGCTGCTTTTGTTGTGGTGCTTTTAGCATTGGTTAGACAGTGATTGTTGTAGCCATTTAAATCTGCTTTTTTAGCATCTTTAATTCATTCTGTCGACTTTATTCGTAGTTCATTTATTTTAGTAGATTTAAGAGCTTGTGTGCTCAGGAGGCCAGTCATCCTGGGTGAGGTCTTATGGTTTGCTGTAATTAAAACCACTGGGATGCACAACTGGTCCAATTGTTTGCTGTTTGCAGTTCTTTGCTGCTGTGTGACAGTGGTAAATATTATCAGTTTTAAACATGAGCATAGTGTTGGTGTTGGAATATTTAATATTTATTTCCATGCACTGCAGTGCAGAAACCTCACAGTGCTGCTAGTGTGGTAGTAGACCTTTTGAGTCTGCGTAGTATTTGTATTGAAAAGCACTATTCTGTACAGACTAATATGACTTGAATGATTTTTGTTAGAGCTATTATTGACTTTGTGCTTTAGAAGTGGGACAGAACTAAAACGTAGTGCTTTAAACTCTCCCTTTCTTTAATATTCACCAATTTTTCTTTTTTTTTAAAATTATATATCACTCACAGTTGCATTGGTTCTAGCTTTTATTGGAAAAACACTGAGGATGATCTCATTATTTATATTTAACTTAAAAGACTGCATTTTACTTTAGCTGATATAACAAATGAGTCATATACAGGATTCCCAGTTTTAAGCATTGTAATTAGTCTCTTGTTGCTATGAATGGGGGAGACCCAGTAAAAAGGGTTTAATAGCAGAGTCCTCTAATTACAGAGTGCCAGGCTGCAGAATGCATGCATGCACACATCATTATGCAAATGCAAATTGGAAAGAAAGTGTGACACTATGATTGGCACACGCTGTGGACAGAGAGCGTGGGAGGATGGAGTTACACTTTGATATAATGTACAGTCCGAGGGACTGTAGAAATTCATCACTTGTTGTCAGTCAGGAAAGCAGAAGGTCACAGCAGGGCCTGGTTTTCTGCATGCAGCTTCTGTCTCTTTTGTTTTTTATCATTTGAGATGTTTTCTTTTTTTCAACATCCTCTGAGCAGGAAGGAGAATCTTTCCTCTACACAATTGACCATGTGGTGTTGTTGCCATGGTTATCAGGCCATGTGAGGCAAAATCTAATTTGTGGCAGGGTATTGCATTTACAAAGTCATAGCACATATTGCTTACTGAAGCAAATTTTCAGGCTGAATGCAGTTGTAAATCAGTTTCTTCTTGTTTGCTGATAGTTTGTCTGAATGTCTGCAGGAGACAGCTGTTCTTTCCTGCTTCAAACTGATCAGTCAGTGTTGTAACTTAGTTTCCCCTAAGATAATCCCCTAAACCAAACCAAGTAGTTTTTGTACAGTATGCTGGTATTCTCGAAGTCCTTCTCTGGTGGCAAAGGTCTGTCACAGCCTGTTAATCTGGTCTGGAAGTGGACGAGGGCCAATGAATTGTGCGATTACTGTCAAAGTGGACGGTTGCACTTGGTCACGTTGTTCTCACAACTGCTTCTTTACAGTAAATTAAACAGCTGTGTAAGGTCACTGTTACTTTACATGGCTGCACGTACAAATTAGAGTCACATTTGATCCCACTTACTGTCCATACAGCAGCATGGCAGCACATTACTTGTCTTCCTTTATTCTTTGCTAACACAAAAAAAAAGGGCAATGAATCTTTTCCACAGACTCTTGACAGTCAACAAAGTGTAGTGAGAACAACAGTAACAATAATCAGTGGGTTAATTTTCATCTGAACAGAACATTTGCTTACTCCTGCTTACATAACCAGTACACACTTTGATATTGTTTCAGTGATTGATCTTATTGTACATACTGTATCTGGATGTATTCAGAGCCAACAAGTCCTAGTCCCTGGCCAAAAGCTTTAGTTTTTAACTATGGCATTTTGTCTATAATAAGAAACTCTGTAAGGTCACCTAATCTATAACTGGGAATATAATAGTATATATGTATATGTGATCATATTCAGGGTGTTGAGTGCTTGGCTAGAGCTGGCAGAGAACCCATTGCTGCTAACAGAGCAGGTCTAATTCAGTGTGACAAACACTTTAGTGTGATTAAAAGTATTCATTGTGTGATTAACAACTTTCATTAACAATACATACAATCACTTGGCACTTGATTACATAAAACTCTTAAAGTGTGAGTCACTGGCGTGGCTTGGCGCAGCTGAAAAACATAAAAACTGGACAAAACTCTAGATGCAGTTGAGTGATTTTGTCTGGTATCATCATCATCATCAACATTAACTCTGTATGTTTAATGCTGTGATGGAGGCGTATTTTATCTTCTCTCTACAATCAGGAAAAGAATTGTCTGGCATGCTGGGAAATATAAAGTACCGTATGTACCGTAAGAATACGGTATATCTTCCTATATTCAGATTGGTACATTTTGGGGTAAGAATTGGAGACTTTAACATTTAACATTTATAGGGAGTCGGACTTGTAACCTGAAAGTCATGGGCTCGAGTCTCAGGTCCGGCAGGAATTGTCGGTGGGCAGAGTGAATAGCCAGCGCCCTGTCCACCCACAATACCATGACTGAGGTGAGACCCTTGAGCAAGGCACCAGACCCCCAACTGCTCTCCAGGCGCTGCAGCGTTGGCTGCCTACTGCTCCGGGTGTGTGTGCACGGTGTGTTTGTGTGTTCACTGCTGTGTGTGTGCACTTGGGTGGTAATGGAATTTCCCCATTGTGGGACTAGTAAAGGGAATTAAAAAAACAAAATACCAAACAAAATAATGTGAGTTCAGCTGAGTTAATCATTTAGGAAAAACAGGCCTCCAGTGTGTTGTGAATCACCAGTTCTGCCTGTGTTTGTGTTTTGTGTTTTTGTGTGTTTGTGTGTATTTGTATGAGTCTGTATCAATGAATGTATGTGTGCAGGGGTGAGTCCAAGGGTGTGTGCAACTGTGTGTGTCTGAGTGTATTAGTATACGTATATCTGTGTGTGTGTCTGAGCACATCTGGACATGTGTGTCTGTGTGTGTGTGCATGCTTGTATGTGTGTGTATCTTTTTTCAGAGACCAGACATATTTTTCTCGACCAGTCGTGTTTTTTCTGGACTAGTTGTTATTTTCAAAGACAAGTTATGTATTTCAGATATCAGTCATATTTTTCTGGTCCAGTTGTATTTTTCAGATACCAGTCAATTTTTTCTGGACCATTTGTATTTTTCAGGACTAGACTTATTTTTCAGAAACCAGACACATTTTTCATGCACCAAACATATTTTTCAGACACCAAACCTACTTTTCAGAGATCAGTCGTATTTTTCAGAACTAGGCATATTTTTTCATACACAAGACATATTTTTCAGAGACAAGACATATTTTTCAGAGACAAGACATATTTTTCAGAGACCAGTCATATTCTACTGGACCAGCCGTATTTTTCAGACAAATGTCTGGTATGTCTGGTCTGTGAAAAATAAGTCTAGTCCTGAAAAATATGATTGGTCCTGAAAGATAGGACTGAACTCTGAAAAGTAGGTCTGGTGTAATTAAAATACATCTGATCCTGAAAAATACAACTTCTCTCAAAAATACAACTGGTCAAAAATACGTCTGGTCCAAAAACAAATGACTGGTCTCAGAAAAATCCGAGTGGTCCAATAAAATACGACTGGTCTCAGAAAAATACGACTGGACGTAGAAAAATTTGTCTGGTCCTGATAAAATATGTCTGGTCTCTGAAAAATACGTCAGGTCCAGAGAAATACAACTGGCCTCTGAATAATACGTCTGGTCCAATAAAATACATCAGCTTCAGAAAAATACGTCAGGTCACTAAAAGTACGTCATGGTCAGAAAAACATGTTTGGTCTCTGAAAAATACATCTGGGTCTCTGAAAAATACATCGGCTATCTGAATAAAACATCTGGTACATTAAAATACGTCTGCTCTCTAAAAGAAATATGTCAGGTAAGTAGAAAATACACTTTCTGAATAAATATTATTGGGCTTGCTGTTTGCTGCCCCTGTGTTGTGTGATTTTGTGTGTTTGTGTATCTGTTTGTCTGATTCAGTGTGTGTGTGTGTGTGTGTGTGTGTGTGTGGCATCAGTCTTGTTAGATCTTTGAGTGCCTCTGTTCTAAAGCTGGCTATGTGGGAACAAAACAGGGGTCTTATTCAATCAGTAGTGTTCATCTAATTTTAGAACAGTTAAAATGAAACATTTCTAAGAATAGAAGAACACAAAGTGATGGGTGTTTTTAAGCTACACCAGCAGTGTAGTTATAGGGAGGACAATGTCCAGCATGGTCCAACAACTGGATCCACTGCAGTGAACTTTTTACAAACTTTCACTTGTGACATTTTTGGTTTGGGTTAATTATTGAATGAATTTTCTTTTAACCTGGTTAGAGACGTGGATATTCCCACCCTATCAGGATGAATTGTGATCCCTGTGTGACCTTAAAGTGCCATCATTAGGTCTAAAATCTGGACTGTGGCAAATTACCTACAAAGAGAATTACTCACCAATAACACTCAATCATATTTGTAATTAGCAAATATTAATATGCTAAAAAAGCAAAATCTGTCTTCAACTTTCATTTTCTTAGTTTTTAATGCTCTGGTGCATGTAAGAACAAAGTCTGCCCAGAAACATAAGGAGAATGAGCAACTGGGAGATGAGTAAAAACAGCTAGAGGCAGCCTACTGTTTATGCCCCAAGTGACTGTGATTGCTATTGTTTCATAAATAAATAAATAATAAAGTATATTATCTTTTTGAAATCCACAACACCCTGTTTCTGATCGTAATAGATTTTCAGCTTTATAAACAAATCTAGATTTTCAATCACATTTTAAAAGAATAAGTGTCCGATATTGAGTAAACAGCTTGAAATCTCTAACTAAATACAAGAACAGTTATATGAAGTGAAATTCCATTGTCAATAGTCATGAAATCTGTTATCTGCAGTAAATCAACTGATTTGTTTTAGTCATTTTTAGTTTGTGGTGTTTTCTTCTCTTTTGAGGCATTTTTTTTTCAAAATAGCCATGAGAAAATGGTTTTTTTATTGCTGGCAATAATCTAGAATTAACATTGAAGACCTGATTCTTATTTCAGATAATGTAGGTGATTCTACTGTTTCATAGTGAATGGCATCTATCTCAATAGTTTCTTACCATTCACTATTCATTTATTGGATGATCATGTCTCTACTGAATTAAACTCCATGCCCTCAATCAGTGCGTGGGTTGAAAAGAAGCTGTATTCTATAAAAAGGCACAGTGATGATACAGTGACTCTACCTGGAGATGTGGAATTAAAGTGACTGATGTCTGTCCAGTTAATTCACATTTTGCTCTACCCGTCTATTCTCACCTACAGGGTATTACTTCCTTTAGTGCATTTCCATGCGATACACACACACACACACAGACACTCACATTCGCCGCAGTCTGTCAGTTCGGGGAGGAGCCACTACTATATGTGTGAAATGCTGTTTCTGTCTTGTGAAGTGGAGGTGTGTCCTCTGGAGACACACACACGGCTCAACTAGAGGAGGCAAGAGGGAGGACAGTTGAAGCAGGATGGGGCTGTGATAAGATTATGATGTATCTGTCAGCTTGATATACAACACATCAAATTTAACCTCAAGATGTTTAGCTGACTCACTTTTTTATGATTTTTGCACTTAAAAGATAGTGTTTAATTCTAAAACTCAGCATAATTATACGCATGCTTGTGTTTAAAGCTGCTCTAATCAATATTTATATATTTACAATAGATCCAATAAGGAAAAAGGATTTCTTGCAATGACAAGTGACCCACTCTAATCTCTATAGTATAGTGAATAATCTCTGTTATATTAAAAAAGACATAAGTTAATGTACTACTTCATGCTGTACTATGGAAACGTTGGTTTAGTCACTCCTCAGGCAAGGCAGCAACAGAAGGAGGCAAATGTGTGGTTGATCAATCAGCCAGCACAGACGGATGAATGAGGGAAGGTTAGGTGTCTGAAGTGGACTGTAATCAGTGCCTATTGCGAGGGAACTAGAAACCCTTGGCTGTTTCTTATAAATCATTCAGAGAAGCAGTGGGGGGAATATAGTGGTGATACTTATATTTTGGATCTATTGTTATGTTTGAATTGCCTCAGAAGATTAAGTATTTGAGATCATTTAGACAAACAGCACATCAGGCTTGTGTAGGGGGGGGATTGTGTAGGGGGTCCATTCGGTTCCCAGATATGTTGGAGCAATGTCTTCTACTTTTACTTTAGTAATCTGTTTTAGCACATCTCTGTAGAGCATTCGTGTAATAGGGTCCACATGATACATGATAGCAATGAGAACAGTGATGAATCTAGTGTCGCCTCAGATTAATTACAGCAGAAAACCTTTAAGCTAGATCTTGAAATCTGTGTCCTTGTCCTTGAGCGTGTGTGATTGTTGAGCGTGTACTTTATGAAGTCGGATATATTTCCATTTTGATGAGCAACTTTCAGGTTTAATGGCACGTGCTCCAGATAAAGCATTCATATATGGATAGTCAGATCCTCTCACTGCATTTGGTAATAAACGTTTCATTTTTTTTTTTAAACATTCATCTGGTTTTATTTTGTAGATACAAAGTGTTATGGGAACCAAAGGCCAAAAGCAAAGTTGTCTTGTAAAATGCATCTTTTATAAATCACACTTCTCTTTGTATTGCTAATGATGGACTTGTCACATTGTTCCTCTTAAGAAAATGTCAGCCTCTCAACCACAGCTCTGAACCCAGGCTCTATTGTTCACTGACGTCAGCTCACAATGAGCCAGCAGTTTATTTCTGGAATGAACCTGCCCTGAAGATGCATGATTCATTTAGGGTTTATAAAATCAAAGAAAAAAAAATCGCTGTATTAAGAAACTTATAACTTACTTAACAACCCTCTTTCATAGGTCTTAGGTGTCAGGTATTAAATTTCTGATTGCAATTGTATGCGATACAGTCAGCCAGCTCACTGAATGAAGTGCTCTGTGAATGTAGAATATGTGCAGCGTTAATGTTTGACATCTAGGATAACATGGCTGTCTGGGTAGTGGTTGGTGAGCAAGCGTGCAGCAAAAATGACGAGCACTGCACCGACAGCTTTGTTTACACAGCCATGATGGAGGGAGAAGAGCATCCCATAGTAGTGTTTGGTAAACTCGGCTGACTTAAGTAACTCATAGACTTTGATTTATTTAAAATATTCTGTATATTATTCTATTTCCAGTTTTAGTCTTGATGATAAATTCAATCCTCCTGTGTATAGATAATCCCGGTCTTGCATAGATCTGTGGAGAGATGTTCTGTCATTCTTCACAGATGAATTCTTTTCAGCTACACTGTGCTGGAGTCGTTATGTTGCTCTTCTTGCAGCTGTAAAATACTCCAGCTGAAATTTTGACAGACATACTTTTTTTTTTTTTTTTTTGCAGTGTGTTTGGGATCATTGTCATGTTGGAAAACTCCTCTCCTGCCAAGATTTCTTTTTGTTCAGTATTTAGGTGCACTCTGGTTGTACTTTGGAGCTTGTGTTTTAAATACAGCCTATCTCTATCTAATTTTGCATAAGATAAAATACCATATAAATTGTAAGATGGTAGAATTTTGAATCATGCACCTGCACAGTGTCCTCAGTTTGGGGGTTTTCAGTAACCAGGCATATTTTTCGGAACCTTAAATCAAATCCAGTCTCTCTACAACAGCCTCATTCTAATGCGTCATTTGCCTTAGTTTTTTTTTTTTTGCCTTTGTGACCTTTGCCCTTTAGTTACTCCTGAATGGTATCTATAATAGAGCCAGTTCGCCTGTCTCAAAAGGTCTTGTATTATTTGTCTGGGGAAGTCAACTGGACAGACTATATTTTTACTTATGAACTCTTAATTGTACTTACACGTAACAGCAATAACAACATATGTACCTCCCGCCCCCATCTCCTCTGCTTCCACCTCCTTTTTAAAGCATCCTCACCTGTCCTCCACCCTGTCAAGCTGTCACATCACTCAGCCTCAGCTTTTAGCTCGGTGTCAACGTGCTGGAAAAACTCACGCAACACCATAACAAATGTTTACCTGCGTTTTTTTTTTTTTTGTGTTTTTTTTTTTTTTTTAGATGATGAATTGTTCAACGTGATGAATAGCTTTAAATGCAGAAGTAAACAGTGCATCATTATGTTGTCACCGAGGCTATACCAGAAGTGGTGAATATAGAGTCACAATTATAAATCTAATCTAATGCAAATGTAACTGAAAGCACATAAAAGGGTTAAATCAACTAAACTGCACCTTTTCATCTGTGTACTTAAATAGATGCTGCATCTCATTTGACTGTGTCACTTCCTCTTACAAATGTCAAGTTAAATTCAAAAGCAATAAAACAGACTGTTGTTCAATATCAAAGTGTTTCTCCGCTACAAGCATAACTGGTCTAGCTAAGGTTAGTTAATGTAAGCAAGTTTTACAGCACTGCCGTGTAAGTCATATAAGTTATAAATATAGAGCTAACATTTCTCATCTGTTTATAATATATGTAATATGTGCTCACTATCTAACCTTTGGTGATAAATAACACTCTGCTCCTCACCAGGTTTTGCGGACCTTGCTGAAATTGTCCTGCTCTATTGTTTGCTTTAAGCCTTAAAGTTATTTTTGGCTTCAGTGACTTCTGATAGAAAACAGCATCTTCACTGCTTGCCTTGTGGTTCTATCGTGTTATTTGTCAAATTTTATTTATATAGCCCCATATCACGAACTACAAATTTGACTCAAGGGGCTTCACAATCTGTTCAACACATCTCTCCTAAGACCCTGAATCATATAAGTAAAAAAAAAAAAACTTTAATGTGAGAAATAAATGGAAGAAACCTCAAGAAGAGCACCAGAGGGGGGATCTTTCGAGGCCTGAGTGGGGTAGCTCATTATCACTACAGGCAAGTTGAGTTGTTGCATAGTGCCACCCTGTGGCCTTGCGTTCATCACTGTCTTCAAATGAGTGTCCTGTCTCTTTTAAATGGAGGTGCACAGCTGACTGGTCCTGCGGAGCTGCTCCTCCTGTGCTGGGCTGACCTAGAAACTGAAAGTCCAGTTGCCATGATTCAACCTCTAGTTTACTCTATGATGTTTTAAAATCTGACCCTTTATGTAATCACTTCATTCCTCACAGTATCCAGTAAGCATTACAACCACAAAACACACGTTTCACAACATATGAGCTTTTTTTTTTTTTAACCAATCAAGACTAATAAAGCACATTATGCATTCATTTATTATGGAAAATGGATATTGCTAGTAAATATTTTTTCTCTTTTTTCTTCACTAATACATTATCTTCCTTATCCATAATTTTATTATCACTTTCTTAATTGTCGTCTTCTCTCCACACTGTGAATCCTCTTAGAGGTGGATTATGTGACTAAGATGTCTATACACACACACACACACACACACACACACACACACACAGAGGAGAGGGAGAGGGAGAGGGAGAGAGAGAGAGAGAGAGAGAGATTGACTGACTCAGAAGGCGATGCTAAGAAAGTAAGGAAGAAAATGGAGAGAACCACTCAGCCAGGAATGGGCCAGGACTGGGATAGGAGACGATCTGCAACTGGGGTGAGTACGTCTCCTTTTCCACCAGAGCTATATGTGCACAAAAAAATGTCCCCCCCCTTCCTTAACAGACATTGAAAAAATCTATTTGCTAAAAGAATAGATTTGTTCTGTTATCTGTGCTGTATCAAGTACTGTATTTACTGTATACTGTGTGAGACTTGGAAACTTAGAAAACATATAGACTATCACCTTCCTCCTAATTAAGCTTAGCTGAAGTCCAAGCCTCAGTTTGGCTACAAGAGCAGCTGGTGTGTGTTAGTGTATGTGTGTTTATTCAGTTACCTGAGGACAAACTGCAGTAATGTGATAGACTGAGGGGATCACCTTCCTCTTAATTAATCTCACTTACACAGTAGGTTCATGTCCTATTAGTCATACTGAGATAAAGGCACAGATATGTGCCTGTGTGCAATACTGCAGATAGGGAGAGAGGACATGATTTTAGTGTGATATAGGGAATATAATAGAAATATAACTTCTTTTTTTTTTTTATTGTAGGAAGAGCCAGCAGAGCCTCAAATGGTGAAGCAAACACATCAGAGTCCCACCCCAACTCCCACACAGCAGGCAGGGACAGACTAACCATCTGGCAGCGATGTCTCTCCTGTCCTTATACAGTCCTCCTGGCTGGAGAGTGTGTTCTGCTTTCTGTATCTTCATCGTGTTGCTCCCAGAGGCCAAAGCCAACAACCTGAACGCCACCACTCAGCACAATGGTGGAGGCTCCCAGTGTGGGGAGTACACTAACCAGGTAATTACTATAACCATCCTAAATACATAGCTAAGTGATATTTTGTAAACAAGTACTGCAATAGAAGCTTATTACAGCCTTCAGTTTCTTCCTGTTATTCTACAGATGTGTCAGCTCTCAGCTTAGCAGCAATCAAAATGATGTTTCAGCTCTAAGTGAATTTAGAGAACTTAAAAAGTGCACTGCTAGGAATCCACAATTAAACATGCAAGAAAGCAGCAGTAGAAAATATTTTCAAATTACTCCATTACATGTAAAAAGGACTGCATTCAAAATCATATAGAAGTAAAAGTGCATATGAATTATTATAGTTTAAGTTAAAAAAAACTACTTGTACTTGTTCCTTAAAAACAGCTCATGTCAGAGGAAAAGGCACAGCTGGGTTATTGGAAGGCTTTGGTTATGTTTTCATTTCCCATTAAAAACCATGGTTGAAAAGACCCCACTCCTTCATCCAACAGGTGATGGAGGATGGGATGTGTCGGCTAGTGGCCACGCTGCCTCAGCTGGATGAGCAGAGATGTCCAGATATGTTTCGCTGCACGGACGAGGTTTCCTACTGGCTGCACGAGAACGAGGAGAGGAAACGGCAAATTGAGGCGCTGAAGGAGACCATCTCTGAACTGCAGGAGGAGCTGAGGAACCACCGGCACCTCATCAAAGTTCTCCAGCTGCAGGTGAGCTTTCCATATGTACTTAGCAGAATGCATTGGTTGAGAGGCACTTTAGGCATGAATATTTTATCATATATTGCTTTTATTTGAAAAGGAGTCAACTTCAGAGTATTGGCCTATATACTCTGATTAGCTCAAGGGTCATCACTTTGGTGAAACCCTCACTATGAGTAAAAATACTTTCCTGTGCTATATATTAGAGGAAACATGAAATGATGTTTATATGTTGTATACAGTTGTAGACTGTAAGGTGGTTCCTGTTCGTCAAGCTGGTTTCCCCCCAGCACGTCCTTGACCTTAGTCACTAACAGGATTAGACTCCTGCTCTCCTACTCATGCGTCTCAGGAAGTGAGCCTATGCAGACACACTCCCATGGGTCAGGGGTACACAGGGCTCACGTATTGTGTGTGTTGTATATAAGAAGAGGGCAGAGTTAAGGGTTCCTCAGTTTGTGATAATGGAAGCTGTAAGTAATAGAAGATCAACATTAGATGTTTAATTGAAATCATAGCAGAGAAAAAAATGCTATAAAAAAGTGGTATGGTTTACAAGGTAACCACTGTCATTTTGCACATCTTTTTGTTTTTTTTTCCCCTTTTCAGTTATTGTCTATGATTGTGTGTGTGTGTGTGTGTGTGTGTGTGTGTGTGATGTCAGAGTGAAGAGAGAAATCATTTGAATATCTCCTGGACACAGCGTTTTCATGAGTTAGAGGTGCACTATGCTGAAGCCACCACGCTGCTGCACCTACAGGGCACCCTGATCTTGGACCTCCAGGTACGTTGCATCTTTGTATCCCAACTGTTTCACTTTCTGTGTTTCAGGTATTGTCTTGAAATATTTTTTAAAGCAAACACTTTGAGTGGTTCATCACAGTCTGTCTCTCTGTTTAGAACCAACTCTTTAATCTGACACTTTTGGTGAAAAAAGTAAAAAGAAGCCCTGGCTGTTTGATCAACATTGTCCGTCCCAATACTCTCATGAGTGCACAAGAAGCCCTGCACCCAGGTACACACTCCCTCTCTCCCACACACACACACACACACACACACACACATGCTGTGATCAACCAGCAGAGGGTACCAAACTCCCTTAGTTGGTTTACTGCTACTCAGTCCTGTGTCATATTGTTCCTTCAGAGATTCAGCATATGAGGACCTGTCCCATAGACTGTGCTTCAATCTACTACAATGGAGTGAGGAGGTCTGGTCTATACACTGTAGTGCCATTGCTTGCGGGCATGCCTGTGGAGGTCTACTGTGATATGGACACAGATGGTGAGTCATATACAATACAATTACGTGGACATACATGACACATTAGACATGGGTTAAATGTTGGCTTAGCTGTGAGTGTATTCACACCCCAAGAGGAAGCCATTAGACGTGGCATATGTTTTTCTCCCCTTGTGATGCATCCTTTCTGCTGCAGGCGGTGGTTGGACTGTGATCCAGCGGCGACTTGACGGCTCAGTGAGCTTTGACCGCAGCTGGAGGGACTACAGGGACGGTTTTGGTGACCTGCACTCAGAGTTCTGGCTCGGTAACGACCACATACATGACCTGAGCACCCAGGGAGACTACAGTCTCCGCATTGACCTGGAGGACTGGAGCCACAAGCACAAACATGCCCTCTACCAGAGCTTCAGGTCTGTCATACCCAAAGGCACAAACATTTAACAAACACATGCACAACCACTTGTATCTTTTGCATCATTTCTTTCTGTTCATCTGTATGTGTGTACAGTGTGGAAGATGAGGAGCATCAGTATCGCCTCCACGTATCAGGCTTCAGTGGCACAATGCAGGACTCTTTTAGCTGGTACCACGACAAGCAGAGCTTCAGTACACCAGACAGTGGTAACATCTGTGCCGAGATCTCCCATGCTGGTTGGTGGTACAACCAATGTTTCTATGCCAACCTTAATGGCGTCTACTACAGGGTGAGTTTGTACAAATTGGCTTAACTTCGTTTTGAGAATCATGAGTGTTTACTACATCTTGATCCTGCAGGGAGGCCACTACACCCCTAAAGGCCGGGGGCCGCTGGGTCCTGATGGAATCGTTTGGTATTCCTGGAAAGACTCTGACTATTACTCGCTACGCAAAGTCAGCATGATGATCCGACCACGCAGCTTCCGAAGCCATTTGTCACCCTAAACCACCGTCACTAAAGGGTGACAAGAGTTAAGAGACAGGAACTAATGCGGCAATGCAGATTACATGGGCTTTTCACTGGGACACCACAGTCATGATGCCATTCAGTGAATGTCAAATATGTCACCAGCTTCTATAGCCAGTACCTATGGAAATAGCTTCTCTTTTGCCATTTCTGAACTACTGCATATTTATACATGGCTGGAAAATTTGTTATTGATGATATTGACCTATTTATGGCTGTATATTTTTGGAAACACAAAGCTTAAACTTTAGAGTCCTTTCTGGGAAATGGACATTTGTCATGCAGTCATGGGAAGTGAGATCTTCCTTATTTTTTACTTCCGTTTTGTACGTTTAGTTTGATACATCAATACTGTTAGTAAGGCAGCCAAAGGAAAAAGTCGGATTTTGTATGATTTGTTGAGAGAGTAAAGGCCTGCAGTGTCTACCACTGAGAGGAGACGTACAACTGATGCTCTGCAAATGGTATGTGCATGTGCTATTTATGATAGTTCCATTCATTTTCAATTTCAACCAATAATCAATTTAATCAGATAGGTGACTTGAAATTGAAGTATTAGTGCTATTAATTATTCATGACATAATGGCTTGAGCTAAGAGCCCCAACCCTTTGATTCATCTCATCGTTTCATTATATAGGCTCAGGCAGAGATGTGCATGCATATATATTCACAATAAACACTACAAATACTGTGTCACCAAGGATTATGTAACACAGAATTTTACGTTCAAAAAGATAAGTTTAAAAAAAAAAAAAAGAAATATTTTGACCTGTGGCTGGAAAACCAGAGATAAATCTTATAATTCTGTGCACACACTGAATGATGCTGTTTATCTGAGGTATCCAGAAGTGTGAGTGACTTACACCCTAATAACTTCACACTGTGGTTTCTGCAGACCTTTAACATACTGGCAAGTTTGTGTCAATATAGTAGGAATGTGCTGAGTGGAAGTAAAGTCTGACCACCAGCATAAAAAGTCTACAGGTTGTAATCAGTTCACTTTAAACCCTTATACAACCTGAAAATTAAAAAGTTAAGATTTAATACTTTTTATTGTAAAATAATTTTGATACTGTAAAACAAGTGCACCTAGCCCCAGTGACGCTCCACACACACACACACACACACACTAAAAATAACAGGCAGACATGACAATGGGTGTACTGTCTGGTGTATAAGATCTCCTCATGTGACTACTCTATGTGGCCGACACATCCAGCTGCACCTGATGGCAGAGAGAGCTGGATGTTGGGTAAAAGAGCTCTTTCACTTCCTCCACTACAAGAGTGCACAAACACATTCATTGACCCTTCGCACAGGCTGCCGACTCATTTTCATTCCTATCCATCTCTATGCAGGAATCTGCTCGTGCGAATAAGGGCTTTACTGTGAGGAAATCAGAGGGTGCATAGTGTTGTACACTCTGAACAAGATGAGGTTTCTTCCAAACACACATACATGGAAAAAACAAAGCAACTCCCAATGAGTACAAATCATTGTTTAATAAATCAAACTGAATTTTTTTTTCTCCTCTCTGAGTTGCAGTATAATGTAATGCAAATACTTCTATACATAAAATAGTATTTCAATGACAAGAAGCTCCTGACAGGTTCAATATATATTATAATAATAAGAAACAGTGAACAAGATTAGACTGAAATTTAAGCAGAGTGAAAAAAAAAAAAAAAACACCTGATCAAATAGGACAAATATTCTTCAGGAGAACTAGAGTGGATTCCTGTTTGAAAATGTCTGATTTGCTAACTTTTGGTTTAAATTTACAGCGCTTAAAACAACAAATCGCAACTTGAGCATGATTTATCCCATTTTTTAATCCTCTCTCCTAAAATGTAAAGTGCAGTGGCTTTTTATGTCGGCTGGAGGGCAGCTAACTGAAGCTTTTTCTATTTTCCTCAGAGGGGCAGGGTACTTGGGCAAGACAGGAAAGAAGTGGAGCTTCTGGTGAGCTTTTGAGGAAGTGCAGGATGAATGGGAGCTAGGCACTGCCAGCAGTAGACATTCAGAGGAAACACA
The DNA here is from genome assembly GCF_900324485.2 of Mastacembelus armatus. Lineage (NCBI taxonomy): Eukaryota > Metazoa > Chordata > Actinopteri > Synbranchiformes > Mastacembelidae > Mastacembelus > Mastacembelus armatus. The sequence goes on from NC_046656.1 coordinate 13,287,607, forward strand.
TTTGGCTTTTCCAACTCTTCCAAGACAGTCTCTCATTCTTAAAGGGATGCTCCACTGCTTCTACTAATGCTGTCAGGCAATCATTGAACATTACAGTAATAATGTTTATAAAAGCAAAACAATTCAAATATACCCAATGCTGACTGAGAAAAAGACAGTAAAGCTCTGATACACCGTCATCGCTACATTTAGAAATGAACTCCGCAGCTGTCCCTATTGACAGAAGGAAGAATGGCTTTGGTTATTATTATCCGTACACCGCTGTGCAGTGTATTTCTGCATGTGTATAGAGCTTTTCAATTGCCATTTTAACATGGAACAAAGTTTGAAAAACTGCAAAGTATTGCTTTAAAATAATGCAATGCACAGGCATGGTTCATCTGTACAGGAATTAAATGTGTATTACATAGATAAACTCCAGGGTTTGACTCGTGCAATGAAGCAATGTAAGGGCACAAACTGTGACTCTGATGTCTACTTCTTGTGTCACAAAGTGGATCTTGGAAAGAGGCAAGGCTGCGTGTGCATAGTGTATCTTGTTCCGCTATTTAACTCTAAAAAAAAAAATCACTGATCTGAAAGGCTTTTCAGCTGCTGCACATGCTCGTCAACTGTTCGAACAGTTCTGAGAGTGGACAAAAGTAACACCATGCTGGCACGAGCAGCAGAGGAAGAGATGACGTAAGAGCGAAAGAAAAAGAGAAGTGAAATCTAACGGGAGGGAAAAGAATGCAGAATAAGCAAAACTACTTTGGATGTCATTTAATTCTGCTTGTCTGAAGACTTTCACATTGTAGTGAACTGACTGTGGGCTTGTCTCAGCTTTGCAGCAATCTGGGGATTCAAAAGAAGAAGAAAAAAAATAAAGTGTAAAGTCAGTGGGTGGTCATGATTGTTTAGTATCTAAGCACAATACAGCTGCTCCCCAGGTAATAAGGCAACAAAAAGGACAAACTACAGCAGACGGCAATTTACTGTGACAGGTAGTCGATAAAAATGCTTTTACCGTCTCGTAAAACTTGACTTGTTCCTCCAGGTACAACTGCATGACCCTGTTGTAGTCATAGATACGGTTGCTATGGAAGTGGTTCATCTCAGCTTAAAAAAAAAAAAAAGGTAAGAGGGGAAACCAGTGAGATCATGCAACACGATGATAGTGTGCAGTGTTTCTTAGTAGATTTTTTTTCTACTTCTTTACATAGTCTCTGGCTCAGAGAGTGTGGTGCCGTACCTTGTAACGCGTAAGACATAGTGCTGGCTCGTTTACCCATGGTGACTTTATCCTGAGGGGCAATTTTGCTGGTGGCCACCAGTTTGTCAGCCTCCTTCACCTTGTCTATGGCTGCCTGCGAGTATTAAAAATAAGAAGTTGATTGCTGATGGTGCAATCGTCCAGCTTGGGTTTACTGAGTACAACACTATATATAAACAATATATTAAACTGTCAATGCTTTTTAAATGCTGATAGGCTTTTTTTATTTATGAATGTAGAAATGAGAAATATGTGTCTTTCAAAATTAGTAGAATTCTTTTACTTTTCACTCAAAACCAGTTATGTAATTAGCAATAATGCAGCAGTTTACATCATTATTAAACTGTTAAACCACACAGATACTGAGTGCATCTCTATTTCGTGTGTTAAATCGGAATTTTTATTTAGCAATGTTTCAGTTTCCACTTAAATCTGACGCCTCGGGTAGGTGTGAACAGCTAGTGCATCAGGCTCCTGCTGCAGAGCCAGTTGTCCTTTGAGGAAACTGCTTAAAACAATAGTATAGGGTAGACATTGAATTTGTTTTATTTATTAAACCTTCCTATGCTGTTTCTAGATGTACCTTATGGACTCCAATGGTGTCTGGGAAGCATCCAAGAAGACCCTTGTACTCATTGTTGGTCTCCATGAGGAAGTGGAGATCTTTCTTGGGCTGGAAAAGGCACAAACACAGACACAAAGGAGAAAGATAAAAGACTACAGAAAAAGGTGAGACCCTTCAGAAAGAATCTTATTTTGGGACAAAAATTACAAAGTTAAATCCAGAACAGGATCTGAAGCTGATAAGAGAGAAGACAGCGAAACATTATGTCACTGGATTTAAATTTGAAAACAACAGCCTGAAGACCATGGATATAGTTAAATTAGCAGTACAAGGAGTTGGCAAAGGGAAAAATAGCAGAAAACACCATTTACTGATTTTTCCCTTAGTGCCTATTTGCTCAGTAACTGTATATTGAAATCCAACACCCACATTCTCCCCTTCTCCTTAAATATATAAGGGAAAGCTATGTGCAGCCTCAGTGGATAATGTATCAGATAAACTGGTTTTCTAGCCTTTTGGCACTTGAGATGAATCCAGGTCCAGAGAATGGCCTTCTCCTGCACTAAACTGTATCGCAGGCATCACTAGGCTAAATCCAACAATTCAACTGGAGCACTGACAGTATGTCTGGAGCAGCACTAGCTTACCAGATGATTCCTCCCTCTGGAAGCTGCTTGGACATAAACAACAACAACAAACAGCCCAGGTTTGACTTTAGACCATGCCACACTGATATTAGACTTGACAGAATGTTAAGTCACATTCAAACAGTAGTAGATTTCGGACATACTAGAAACATGTTTGCCTTGTTCTGTGACAGATACAGATTTCATGGAAAACTGCAACTAGGATGTAACCAATGACAGCAAGCAGGAAATGTCCACAGACATTGTAAGATTTGAATTGAATTGACACCTAAAATCGACTGTAAGACTTTTGAGATAACAGCAGTCTTAAAGTGCTGCTACACTTCCTTGCTCCTGAAGGGACAAGGGCCCAGTATATCTGGCAGGATCTGTGCTGAGCTTTAAGATGTGTGAGAATAAGAACACATGAAGACAACACTAAGATTTCCAAAGAATACCCACAGAAAAAAAAAAAAAAAAAACAGAGCCAAAAATTTATAATGCAACTCGTTGAATACTGTATTAGTTAGATTGCATTATGTCACATCAGTCAAAACATACCTGCTCTGCAACCATCTGAGCTATGTCCTCATATGTCTTCCCTGCAGCTGTTAAAGCATCAGTCAGGGTTGACTCACCTGCAGCAGAAAATTACATAAAACATTCCCATTAAACAGATACCCACATAATGAATGAATACACTGTAAGCTGTATCTACTACAGCTGTTACCTTTATGATAGATTTAAACAAAATAAAGTGAAAAAACACAACTAGAAAGCACCTGCCCTTGGGGAAATTAGAGATATTTTCATTCAGTACCTTGGTATCCGCTGCTAGTAAAGACAGTGGAGAGGTTTTGGAAGGCTTTGCCGATTCTCTGGTACTCTTTAGGCAAAGCTATGAAGAGAAGAAGCAATGAACCATAAACACACACACGGTAAAAATAAAGGTTTTTAAAGTTGACAAAATACTCCACATAAATCTTTCTTTAATATAAACAGTAATTGTGTAGGTGTGGTCACTGTGTGGGTAAAACATTTATTTAGCTTCTGTGTACATACGGCCTGTACATCTCTTCCAGTGCTCATGTCCCACTGTGAGGATTTCCTTCACACCGTCATCCATGGCTTTGGTAAACCTGCTGAACTGATCACACTTCTGTTCCCTGTGGATGAGGAGGAAACACGTTGCATGAACCAGAGCAGGTAAACTGTTTGCAATGGTCTAGAGTAAAGCTTAAAGTCAATCCTCACACTTCTATAAGATCCAGGTCTGGAGCTTCAGGCTCTATCGTGGAGAAGATCATAACACCCACCGTCTCATCCTTCTCTGCTTTTCTCTTCCCCATCTTCCAGTCCTGATCCAAATAATTATTCACTTTAATTAAGCATTATTACAAAAAAAAAAAAAAATCTCCAAACCCAAATTTTAGTTATTACAGATAATCTTGTTTAAAATGCACGTGGCTGTTTGAAGTCAAAATCAGATGTATTCAGATTTTTCATCAAACAGGCGGCTTCAGTGATAAAGGCAAGGACTTTAAATGCATAAATGGTAAAACAAGACACAATTTAAGACCTGAAGGAAGAAGTAGTAGAGGAGGCACAGCATACCTTCTCATCCTTGTAGGTGAGGAATAGCTGAAATACTTCACTGCTGGACACAACTGGATGCCTGCACATCCTGGTCATCCAGCCCTGCAACCGCTCCATACGCATCTTAATAAACTCTTCCTCAAAACGCCCTGGCATGGAGGAGAGGACATATAAGCAAACTGATAAAAAATGAAATCATATTTCAGCTTTACAGAGTCGGCCACTTACCTGTCACCTGCTTGTCTGGTAAAGAGGGTATGGGAATGGCTGACCCAAATTTGTCCAGGAGCCTCTCGTACAGCCAGTCAAAGTGCTTGTATCTGTGGTTAACTGGTCGGTTTGTGTTCTGCAAACAATTAAGATGGAGTAATAGGCATTGGTAATCATGTGCAGTGAGGAAAGTATCACTTTAACAAGATAACTATGATACTGTATGCATTCTCAGATTGACCAGTGTTAGTGTGAAAGTGCTACTAGATGCTTACACTGGGTGTGATTTGGTACTCAATGTAGCTCTTGAGGCCGTACATCTTTGAGCCTTTCTTGGGATCAGCCACAATGCAGTCTAGCTGAGATTCAGGGTACGACCAAACTGGACCAACTTCTCCGGTCTGAGCATAACAGAATGTTTAAAAACCTGCTACTCTGCATTTTACAGCATATAAACATGAGATAAAGCTGAAAAAAATCAGGAAACCATGGTAAACGATGCTGTAACATCATGAGAACACTGCAGAAATTTAACATATATCATTTCAATAAAAAGCCTCAAATACCTTTTTTATAGCTGTCATTGCAAAAATACATTGAACTTCAAAATTTTGTGGTTTGAGTTATGACACAGCATAATGTATGTAACTCAATCAGGCAGTGATGTTACTTACATAGATTGGTAGCTTGTCTTTACCCTTAGCAAACTGCTTGCACAGGAGGTAGAGCTCTGGACCAGACTTGGAAAATCCAGGGAATCTGCTCAGACAGAATTGAAAAGGATATTAAAGTTAATGCTGATTCAAGCAGGAACAGAAGAAAATAAAAAGAAGAATTCAGCATTGTTTTGTGTGACACACTCATGGAAGATGTAAACAGACTAAGAAGAACATTTTATAGTGTTTTTTACAAAACAATAACAAAAAAAAATGAATTCCATTACTGTCTTTGATTAACTTATTTACTTGTTAAGGGAGATTTTCATTGAAGTCGCATGAGCTCCTCCTCTCTGCATGGCTCCACTGTCTCCTGATTCTGACTCCACATATCCTCCAGTGGACTTCATGTCGTCCCAATCATCATCCCACTCATCATCCTCTGCTCCTGAGGTCAGATATATGCACAGACACATACAGTACATATCCTGTGCTTAACTAGCTACTATACAACATGTTAGTGTGCAAGAAACAATCTCTAAGAAGTGTGAAAATTCACAGCTGATTATAGAACAGCTTAGAGTCTATATTATTAACTAAACATTAGCAGAGTTAATTGTTTCCATTGCCTCTGATGCTGAATTTATTCTCTAAAAAAATGTTATAACATCACTGCAAAAGTGGGTTTCTGATTTTTAATTTCATAAGTTGCATATAATTCCTTTGTTTTCATGTTTGGTTAAATGTGTTTCAGACATTTACTTTCCACCATAGTTTTTGTAAAAATAGTTAAAGATTTTTTTCCAACATAATGTGAGTTAAATATTGAAGTTTGTCTTGTTTGACAAGGCAAAAAAGAGTACTAGAATTTTTTTCATCAACATGATATTGGAATATTTGTACTAGCTCAATGTGCAAAGATTATGTTGATGAAAAAAAGATCATGTATTCTTCTGCCATTTCAAAGTAAGGGGTTGCAAACATTTTCATTCAGCTGTATATGCAAAGTGAAGCCACAGCTAAAAGAAAGCAGTAACCAACCATTTCCAAAAGGTTCTTTCTAGGAGCCTACTAACTCTTTAAAGTTGTTTTCCTGCAACATTTCGATTTCCCCAATGACAGTATAACATACTCTGCCCAAAAACACATTGCACATATCAATCTGTTACAAAGCTTGGTCTCAAAACTCCAACCACCTTTTCTCAACTCTCTTTTGTCTTATTTCCTGCTGTGTTTTTATAGTGCTGTCATGCAGAACTATGTGAGATCTCACCATTTTCACACTGATATTCAGGCCTTACAAATACATTGCGTTTATCAAATGAACCAAATAATCAAGTCACATGCTTCTTTAAGTGTAGCAGTTAATCGTAACTGGCACAATCCCACTTCACAATACACTATAGTTAATGTAATGTTAATGTGAAGACATAATGTTAATATCAAGACACAACCTGCTTCACACACATGCTTTCAAGAATGCAAATCATTTCCTTAAACTGGAAACAAATGCTCCTTATGAGTACTTATTCCCAGGGCACTCACAAAAATTAGAAAAATAAATAAATAAAAGCGTCCACCAGGCAAAGCATGTGATACCTGTGTAATCAATAAGGTATGGATATGGGTAGATATCTTTGGCATGAGAGAAAGAAAGGAAAAGTATTGTTAATGCTTCTCCTCGACTTTTATTCCCTCTGTTCTGTTTTGACAAAAATAACAGCAAAATTTAAAAACCAGGTCAAGTAATTTATCCCTCTGAGTCATGGGTGAGGCTAACTTTTCCACAGTCTGGCGAAAACAGAATCATTACTTGAACTGTCCAGTTCACATACTGGAATCTCTGTAGAAGGACTGACCAGAGGTAGATGACTAAGCAGAATGACAATGTACATATTATTTTCTAATGCATCATATAGATTATGCTTCTGCTAGAAAAATAAACATATATACATGCAAATAGATAGTTCTTACTGCACCTACTACCTTTATAAACTTGCATTATAAACATTTTTGCACTTCAGGTTAGAAGGAAGGACTGGATACTGTATTCTGTCCAGAGCTACAGTGTGAAATAGCAAAACGTTAAACATTAAGGACATTTTAAAATCCCTACATAGTTTTATGTCTTTTGTTTTATGACCAAGACACTTATCACAGTTGCTGATTATCATATTCTTCACAAACATTCAGAGCATCTGAATGTCTAAAGAATTTGATTATAGCCAAAAAAATGTAATCACACAATGTGTTTACTACAACAGCAAATAAGCTCTAGTGTGATATCGCAAAAGAAGCATCCCAAAAAAAAGCTGATTCTAACACGAGACTAGGATGCTATAAAAATACTGTACAATAAAATTCACAATACAACATCGAACTGTGTTGCAGAACCTTGCTTAAACTGATTATTCGATTAACAAAAAAAAACCACCTCACACATCCTTATTTACTACACTGTTCCACAATCGCAATCATCTGCAGTGAGCTCAACCGTTACAGAAGATAAGATGACTGAAAGAGATAAAAACCAGTGTGTGAGCTTCCCACACCTGCTGCCACATTAAGACACTATACAGTCTCCGTAATAGCTTTTATTTTCTACTGTCATTTCAGTTATCTTAGCTGTGAAATAGCAGTACTGAGTACAACAACAAATATAAGTATAACATAATATTTATAAATGTGAACTTATATGCAAACTGAAAAGCTGGTCTTACCTGGACCCTGATACGCCTGGGGGTGACCGTGTGACCCCCAGGGGTCAGGAGCATTCTTCCCAGTCTGGGTGCCCTCTGGGTTGGATGCCCAGTTGTTGTTGGAGCCCCCTGAGGGATCCGTGTTCCAAACTGACCAGGGATCATTGCCGTTACTAGCCTAGAAGGGACAGAGAGAAAAACTGTGAGGTCTGGGAAAAAAAGCAAGAAAACAACAGATCATGTACAGAGAAAGAGGGAAGTCAAGGAGAAGATAGTGAAGTCCTTTACAGAAGCAGTTTTAAAACAACATGCTTGTTTGGGCACATGATGCAGAGCTAGTCTACAGCTGGGACATGTTGAGTTAATCAGCTTGGTGGTGACTGTAATAAATAAATGTATTTTAACACATGCTGCAATATGAAATATTAAAAATTATACATAATGCTGCATATTTGAAAACCGATACATGCTTACAATGATGAGCGCACACGCTCTCTCTCACACACACTAACCTTCTCAAGTCCATACACATTATTTACAGTAGTTCAGGCCAAAAATGTTACTCCATGCCATGCTTACAAACAGGCATACTGTATACACCACTTGAAAAGCTTAGACATGTAACAGTATGCATGTGTCTTTTGTAGGTTGAACACAGAACTAGCGCAGTGTCATTAAATACATCATGTAATGCACATTCACATATAGAAAAATAAGGAATGCAGTAGTTTGCAAACACTGACAGACACATCATAGTAGGAACAACACTCCAACAGCATTCTCCAAATGTAGCAGCACCTTTACTATAGATACCAAGACAACATCTTATACAAAAGTTCTGATTTATAGGAATGAATTCTAATCATCATTGGAGCTAGCATCATGGAGCTAATACATGTGTTCAAGTCTAATGATTTACCAGTGGGTTCAGTCAGTTGCATATGACATATAAAAATCACTAACTCTGATTCCTGCTTTCATTGTGGTGCTGATTCATACAGTTCAGAAAAAGGGTGTGGGAGTTGATTGGTTACATGTGGGTCTATGTGTCTGTACTGTCGTTCAAGGTAAATGGAGAAGATGAGATCATGCTTTCTTGCAGGCAGTGGGAGGGGGAATTTGTCAAAGCAGACCAATCAGAGAAAAAGGGGGCATTAGGGCAGAAAATGGGTGAGTATGGCAGGGCCTGGGTTCATGCCTCTGACAACGCCCACCCACCACCCCTAAGTGGTGGTTACCTCATCAGGGGACGAAAGGTAGGGGGAAACTGGGGTGTCGGGGGTGTCTGGCTGGGGACTCAAACCCCCAGTATCCACCTTGAGGGGAAAAGAAGGTGACATCATCACAGAGCACTGACAGTGAAGGTTTATGGGATAAGATAAAACAATGCTGGTTATAGATATGTTTGCGTGCATGTCAGCAACAATGTGGGTGAAAGAGAGAGAGAGAGAGAGAGAGAGAGAGGGAGAACATGAGGGATGATGGCTGACACATTTCCTGCCTTGACTCAACCACTTACTGTGCCCAAATTTCTACTGACCCAGCACTACGCTTGCTCTTGTGGAACTTCCTGCTGTAGTTGTTCTTGCAAACAACTACAGATTTATCTGAATCAATCTTCTCTGTGTTCTATTTTACTAGACTAAACACCTGCACCACTACTAAATGACGTGACCACGGTGCAAATCTTCCACAACAGCTTGTATCACTTCTGCATCTTTGAGGTTCACACAAAAATGACTTCTGCTTTTTCTTTTTCTTTACCGGCACTCCATCACACATTATTGTACCTTTTATATTTATGCTTTCTTCCCCACCCAGCACTGGCCTTTTGTCTTCAGAGAGGTCAGTGATGTAATTTACTTTAACAATTAATAGATCAATAAACAGATACAAACAAACATTTGATATCAAGTTCAATAAACACATGCACCTATTTATTACCTGGTTTTGTGCAGGTGCTGATGTGGGAGCGTAGGCATCAAAGAAGGACAGGTCAGGAGATGCAACATTTCCTACACTTAGAGCAGGGCCTGAGGTTCCTGCTCCTGGGAATGATGGAAGCGCCTTACTGAACTGCAATCAGGGGAGTAAAAGATCAGAAACAGTCCTATTAGAAATAATCCAGATATTCCAGTGCGATCTGATTACTTTTAAAGGTGCATTCTTCCTCGGTTATGTGATCGTGATTTCTTGGTATTTCCTGATTTTGTAAAGTGTTTCAGTTTCTCAATTTATCCAAAATGTGTTTTACTGCATGTCAGGTAACAAATACAGCACCCAGTCCTGCCGGCCCTTTTTTCTTTTTTTAGATCTTATTTTTCTTAGCAGAGTGCACTGAAATAGAAGCCAAGTTTCTTGAGAAACAGGCTGTGTCCTGATGTTTTTCATTAGTTGTTACATAAGCTACAAGCGCAGTTGTCATCAGTGGGTTCTTATGATTTGGACACAGAATCAAAACAATCTAGAGGGAGCTGGGGAGGAGGTAACTTTAGTTCAGACAAACACACACACAGACACCACATTGTGAGATGTTGCCGTATGTTTAAAGGCTTGAGGCTTAACTGTTGCACAGGCTTCATTGACTTTACTTTTAATCAAACTCTTTTCTGTGCCTCTCTGTGAATGTCTTTGAAATGAATCATGATAGAGTCAAAGTTACTGGATCCAACTGGACATAGACACGCAACAACCAAATCAGCAAAACCCTGATAAAGTCACATCCTGTTGGGACTTTACTTTCAGGCAAGAGAGCACAGTGTGCAGTCACAGCACACTTGTATCCTTTTCTACAATGAGAATTATCTGACAGGTAGTGGTACTGAGAGGTTACATGTCTGACATGGTTGGTGCATATGGTGCTTCTTAACCTCAAAACATGATAGCTGATGGCTTTGTTGACTAATTTTAAATTCACTGAAAACACAGTGCAGGATGCGAGAGAGATGAGATGCTGAAATCATCACCACACTCTCTTACCTCGATGTAGTCTTCTGGCACCAGTCCAACCTCCCCTCTGGAGTTCTGTGCTTCGATCCAGCCACCTCCAATATTCTGAAATACAGTGAGACCCCACAGGATGTTAGCATGAGTAAGCAAAGCTGGCTAAGGCCTGCACAGCATATGGTTCTGTATCATCCACACACAAAGAACAGGTTACAGGAAGAAAGTCTAATTAAAAGAAAAAGTGGTAACTCTAGAACCCACATTTATGTGCAGCTGGTGAGTAATCAGATTACTGCTCTTCTTTGTACTGTATTTTGGAATTGTGTTGCCAAATAAAGGCTACTGGACTCAGAGCAAGAGAGCAAACCTTGTTTTGTTGCAGGGCATAAATAAGCAGTAAGTGAAAACCAAACATGTAAACAGATTTATTTCAGTTCATGTTCCGTTGTGGGTTTAGTTCATTCTGAGGTAGGGACAAAATTTCTAGAGGCACTGCCGTTCCCTTTGATTCCACTGCTCTTGTGCAACAACCATACTCACTAATATCACATGAAGTGTCTGATATTAACATGCACTTGTTCAGAAATATCTAATAAATTAGACTTCTCCAGAAAGTCACTGTTACTGTAACTGTGTTTGTCTTAATTCATTATCACAATTAAGAAAAACAGCTTCCAGCTATTTACAGGCTGTTTAAGGATTCAGCTTGGAGCAAAAAACTGACAATAACCAGGTTACCAAAGTATTTGTAAATACAAAGGAATCTCTCGGGCCAAATTCTTCCACAGTCACTTTATTCAATGCATAAACAAATATCCTGTTTTTCCTGATACAGTCGGCCTTGACTGGCATACGACAGACTTAGACTAGAAAACTATGTAGGTCAGCTCACTGTGTGTGTGACCTTTGAACTGCTGGCGACTAGTTGTATTGACATCATCCTCTCTTTTTTTCCCCTTTTGTCCTTCCTGTGTATTTGTCACACTCATGGACAACCTAAGATCATGTGAGCTGGACATTTATTGTATAGGATGGTTTTTAATGACTAAGTGACAGAGAGAGCCTTAAGAGAATTGAAATTCAACACAAAGCTGTTATGGTTATCTAGTTCTAAAAACTGAAGCAGAAATATAAATGTTAAACCATATACACAAAACTGATACTAGTAACGAAAGCATCAAAACTGAATAAAGATTTAACAAATAAATGGAAGTGAAAACAAGAAAGATAAGAATGAAAACAATGTGCTGCTAGTATAAAATTCACACAGACACAGAAGCATTGCAGCACGAGTTCCTAGGATCCAGTGACAGCAGGTAATGGGAATGTAGAGGAACACTAATGTGTATTTACCTGGTTGGTGATAGTGACAGTCTCTCCTTCTTTTACTGTTAACTCATTATTTCCAGGTTCAGCTGTGAAGTCATATAAAACCTGTGCCTGAACAAGAAAAACACACACATATACAAGGTTTAATGCTTGTTTTTTTTTTTTTTTTAAGCCAACACATAAACATACAGGTATATACTGTATAGGTATATAAATGTGCACACACACTCATTATAGCATCCACAGTACTCTTATGAAAATCATGAGTAGGAAATGAAAGTACACTAAAACAAGCCCAACTTGTTCATCAGGGCCTATTATGCTGGTTATTTATCAAGTTAAAACAAGGCTATAACTATTATGTCACCTGGCTCATTTCAGTACAGTAGCCTGCAGTTCTTCTCATACTGCTGCACCATCCACTAATCTGTCCTTCCCCCAGGGTCTCAGAGAGTCACACACTCAACCGTGAGAAGCGATAGGAGTTAAAACTCTAAACATGTCTCTGCTTTTCACAGCTGTTTATTTAAACCTACACAGGTTTGACTATCCAAACTCATTTGTATTGCCACTGCTTATCCAAATGAAAAAGTCAATATGCCATGTGTTATCATATTCATGGTGTGAACATCCACTCCTAGGGTATTTGCCCCTCCTTGAACAGACATTTTAGTGTCTGCCGTCTCCCAGGAGTCAAGCAAGCTGGATGATGTTTTTAAACAGGAAACACTTGAGAAAAAGAGTCATGCTCAAGAGTCATTTTGATGCAGTGAAAGCACTTTGTTTCCGAGTCGGTGTGGGCCAAAGATGAGTTAGTCTTTCCAGCAAGAGGGGTTGTGTATCTTGATGGCATGTTGTGATGTGCGCAATCGTTTAAAATTAAAGGCCCCTTTGCACTCAGAAATGTGGTTTGCTTATCGTTAGTTGGCCTTCACAGTGCTTCACCGAAAGGCTGTTTCCACATCGATCTGGTAATAGAGTTATAAACTCAAATTAAGCCTTAGTTTACACAAAGGACTTTGTAAAATCACAAACAGCCTGGAAGGTCATAGGTCAGCATACACAAATCTGAAGTGTAAACCTAAAGCCAACAGAGCACAGACTATAACCGAACACTTGCAGATTCATGGACCTTTATTTCAATGAGGTAGAAAGAAATGCACATTTGAAATGCTTCTCGGGGGGGAAAAACAGAATAGAGCTACATTTTAATATGCTTTAAAACACACTTAGGGAGGAAAATTAACTTTGTTAATCTAGAACAACAAACAAAACTGTAATCAAGTGAGTGAAAAAAAAAAATCACTCAGCCGCTAAAGACTACATTTCCCAGAATTCCACGGTAGCAGCAATGACCCGCATTGGAAAGGTAGTAAAAATGTCACAAGACACTCTGTTAATGAGACACATTTTCCATGTAGACCAGCGAAAACCTTGGTTTCACCTTCTCTGCATACACATGTAATGTTTACGCTCCTAAATGTTTTGGACTAGAAATATGTAACTTTTCCTCTGACGTGTTCGCCTTAAACCTAATGCGAGGAACTACAGCCCTGTCTGCGCTTCTACAAGTCCGCGGCTCGCATTTGTCGTAAAAGAAAAGAAAAACAACTGTAAGGAGACACCCGAGGAGACGAAACACCCTGGTTAGCGTCGAAACAAGCACAGAAACCCTCTCAGACCTACCTTTAGCGCCATTGTCCAAGCATGGATCAGTCATTACACAAACAGGCCCTGCGGTTTTCGGGATTTTCAACCCTCAGCTGGACATTTCCTCCGCGGCGTTTCAACCGAAGTAGTAGAAAACTCAGTAATTCTTCCCGATGGAGAGTCGCCGCCGCACAGACTACTTCAACACATTACTAAAAACTGACTAACTTTAATAAAAAAATACAAAAAAAACTCTCAAAATGTGACAAAAAGTCGGCGGGTTCGATACTATTTCGGTGCGACTGTAAGTTTGAACCGTGTAGAGCAGTGACAGCAGGGAGGGAGTGACCTGCAGCACCGAGAGAAACCGGAAAGGTAGGCTCGGTCCGATAGGGCATAAGACTGGTTAGAAAGTAAAGCTCATCGAAGTTAGAGATCGACCCACCAACAGACATATGTGAGGAAAAGATTATAGGATAGACACATAAAGTAGCATAACACCAATGGAAACTGTTTACATAACTAAAACCAAAAGTATTATTAGTAGTGTTTCAACAGTAAGGCAGATATGTCCTGTAAAACAATAAACGCTATCAAAAATGTTCTTTTTATAAAATATCCTAAATATTTAAATTCGACATATAGTTTGTTTTCTTTTGGTTACTAAGCTATTTTACGAATTACATAAACTCTTTTCTGAGTTTTAGACTACATCGGGTTCTAGTTGGTCTTTAGTTTGACTCTAACCAATGGTCATAAAGGTCCAGTCTGATTTTTTTTCATGACCAGGCAGCTTCTCATTATGAGGTGGTGCGTTTACTGACAATGTTGTTGACACCTCACAGCTGGGGCAACGGCTCAAAGGGAGTGACCCTGAACTAATTTCTTTTACCTAAGTCGACCTCTACTGGGCTTAATGTGATAATACATTTTTTCACATACAGTCAATTGCCAGTTTACTAGTTTCGTTGCTACCACTGATTATTCTGTCAGACTTCGTATTCATTTGGGTAGAGACACTTGCCAGTATAATGTAATTCATTTCCCCACAGTCTCTAACTACATCATTTAAAATGACCAAACAGGTGAATTAACACACATCCATGTACTAATATGGATCCTGCAATAGATCCGACCTTTTTTTCGAGAACTGTTTTAGAGAGGTGTTAATTCAACTGTAAACATCTCAACAAATCAATGCTCAGAAAAGAAGAAAAAAACACAGCAGTAATAACAGTCTGTTTTTTTTCTGTCCACACCCTAATTATCTGTCTCTGTTGTACAAAACTAGAAAACACTCAGTGTCTTAAAGAAAATGAAAGGGTCAAGCTTTCAATGTGCATCAAAAGAGCCTAAATAAGAAAAACAGAAGAGACAAAAAACAAGTTATAATATAATAATAAATATACTGTATAGAGACAGAATATTATTTCAATATAAATGATTGAAGTGTCATCTGATATATCATAGAAATATGAGCTACAAAAATTCAACACTGAATTTTAATGCTGAGGCTTTGACCACAAGTCTAATAATGATGAATTCATTTAGCACCAAATCACTAAAATCATCTCAAGGCACTTTACATAGAAACCCAACAATAAGCATTCATATTCCTATCAGACAATAGGAATCAAGTGTTTTAGAAATGATAAGGTGATGAGAGAGACGGGACAAGAGGCACCTCACTGTGGCCGGAAAAGATACACCTTTCATTCCTGCTCCCCCCAGTCACGGTCTCGTACAACACGTGAGCCAGCAGTGGTCTTTCTTTCTCTGCCAATTGAAGAAAACTGGTGTAACCGGTTGATATCAGTGAGGGTGGAACTGAGTAGGGGTACAGTGCATCTGCGGTGAATCCCACATCTTATCTGACCAAAAGCCACAGGACAGAAAGAGGGTATAAGTGTCTAGTGATATGAAAAGACCAGCTCTCACTAGAAGGCTCAAGATTTTTTATTGACGGCAAACTTACAGATTAATCCCTGAGAGACTAAGTTTTGAAGAATCCTTGAGTTTCAGTCAAATTGAACACAAACGGGCTCCGTGAGCTAACAAAGTGCTATAGGTAGTTTTCAGTGGAAAAGGGCGCATTGGTAAATGACTAAGCAAATTTTTTTTTGCCTGTATCACTTGAGGTGTGCAGGTGTGTCCGAGGAGGGTGGGAGGGTTTGGGCAGCTCTAAATGCAGTGAGCTCAGTTTGAAGATTGCCAATTTCACAGAGACATCATGCGCGCTCTTCTGCCTCTCCTCTCCCTGTTCCTAGCCTGGACGACAGTAGCTGGGGCAGTGGACTCTGTTATGCCCTTCATGGTGTACCTGGACCCGGGCAAAATGGTCTGCCTGCACTGGGGCTTTGATGCTGTACTAGGGAACATCACATTCAAACTGGTAGTCAACACTACAGGCTGGGTAGGCTTTGGCTTGAGTCCGAATGGAGGAATGACCGGGGCCGATATTGTCATGGGGGGACTTGGACCCCGTGGAAGCTACTTCTCAGTAAGCATTTATCACATATTTAACTACAAACATAACAGTTTGTTTTATGTTTTTTCCATATTGAATATTAGAAGCAAGCTGGCTTAAGTTTAGCTTTTCATGCTCAGCTACAAACACGTAACACAATTTTAGGCCCCTACCAGATTCTTCTGTCTGAAAGGTCTGTCTTTTTTATTCCTTAGGATTATTATGCCACAGACGAAACTATGCCTTTGGTGGATACGCAGCAGAGCTACACTCTCCTGTCTGTGGCTGAAACTAACGGTCAAACCATCATGACATTTGAGAGGACTATGTCAACATGCGACCCCCAAGACCTTTCCATCACTGTAAGAAATGTTATTTTCTTCCTGGCCTATTCTGTGTGTACTCTAGGGATCAGCTGCAACTGTGGTTAAGGTACTTCAAAGGCACAATGTTAATATTATTTTAGATAAAAATCCTGATGAAGAGGCACCTGCAATTATGGCCCAGTAGTTGAGTTGGTTTAAATAATATTTTGGTTGTGGTTTCTTTCAATACAGTCACATTGTATTAAATGAGTAATTGAAATGAGAAATGGTGTATACATTTTTACTGTAATGCCAGAAAACTATCAGCTTTAACAGAACAATATCAAACTAACGAACCGTGTTGTGTAAGACATGGAGGAACATTATCCAACCCTAGGAGGCTGCTGTTGGTAAGAATAACATGGCTACAGGTCAACACGCCTCATTAACTGATTATACCTCACTTAATGTTTGTTTGTTGTCATAGACCATGGAGATTAAGTCTGAATCACTAGCTCACTGTCTTTGTTGTGCTTTGTCTTCATTGTTGTTGCTCATAATTAGTAATGTTATACTGCTTTGTACTGTTGATCAAATTCTGTATTTAAAGCTCAGGTTTCCTGCTTGTAACCATGTAAACTTTGTCATAGGAGCTTTTTTTTTCAGTTCACTGGAATGTTCCTGTACATTGAATTCGATTGTGTGTTTTCAGATATGAATACAATGGAAACAAAGCACACAGAAGAACTAGTTTTTTTTTCATTGAACACCTGAAATGCTATACATTTCTAATTATAATGTATGTGTTGACATTGTAGTTGCACACAGTAAACGAACACAGCAAAGCCTCCTCATTAAACTGTCACTGTCTGCCCCTTGAATTTTCAAAATGAATCGTTTTTTAACATATATAAAATGAGACTTTTACATTTAAGAATAGAATGAAAAGTTTTAGTTTGTCTCTTTCTTTCCATCTTTCTCATAGACTCAACCCATTAAGCTGATCTATGCCTATGGATTAACAGATGAGATCACTTACCATTCTACTCGCAGAGGCACCTTGGAGGTCAACCTTCTGAACTATTTGCCCAAGATGTCCATGTCCAATTCCACATATCTTAGTGTCAAAGTGGACAATGTAAGAATGACTAAAAACCGATGTTGTATGATAATGATAAATAAAGCTTTTTTTTTTTTTTTACTTTTAAGTTTGTGTTTTGCAGATCTCCATCCCTCCTGTTAAGACCTACTACCACTGCAAGGTCATGTCCTTTCCTACCTTAACTACAAAACATCATATATACCAGGTAATCATCCAGCCTTCATATTACTTCTTACTTACTAATGTCACAAAGGTAATTGTCATTCATTCATTCTTAACTGCAGGACAGTAGACATCACATATAAAAAAGTCCATATAGTGAAAATTGATTGTAAAAATGAACTAAAATCAAGCTGCTTTTCATATTCATATTATTATTTCCAGTCCCATCATTTATTACTTTTAACTTTCTTTGTCAAATCTCTTTCAGATTGAACCAGCGATTGAAAACTATGACATTGTTCATCACTTGCTCCTCTACAAGTGCCCTCCTTTTGTGACACAAGGATATAGCAAGCCATGCTACAGCGGTGACATAGGGGATGTCTGCTTTGGTGTAGTGGCTGTATGGGGAGTGGGAGGAGGGGTGAGGGAGAATCAAGTGACAATACTCCATCTTTGACTTCTTAGATTTATTTTGTTTTATACTGATTTGTTCTCCAATTTATTCCTGAACCCTTAAGGTATTTGACCTTCCAGAACATGCAGGTCTTCCAGTTGGAGGAGAGCCCACTCCCGTATTTTATAGGCTGGAAGTCCATTACAATAATCCAAGCCTGCAAACAGGTAAATATTCTGTGAAGGATTTAAAGGACTTGAAATGACCAATTAGTTGATCGGCAACATTTCCATCCATCCATTACCAATAAAGCAATAAAGCAATGGTCTGTGCTCACTATCATTTTTTTCTATTTAACTTTTTTTAAACTTCTGTCTCTCTTTGTATAGGAAGGACAGACAGCTCAGGACTAAGACTGCACTACACAAACCGGTTGCGGCAGTATGATGCAGGCATCCTAACTACTGGTGTGCTTATGCTTAGTAGTTTAGAGTATACCATCCCTCCAAAAACCCCTTCGTTCCACACCTATGGGGTGTGCAACACTAGTCTCTTTTCTCCGGTATGCAGTGGTTCATTATAGGTTCCAAACAACAGGAGTGGTTATTAGAGACAATTACATTTTAATTGTCTGTGTTCCTGATAGTCTTTGCTTTCTATTTCTAGCTTATGAATCCTGTCCCTGAGTTTCATGTTTTTGCTGTGATGTTGCACACTCATTTGGCTGGGAGGAGAATAAGAGTTGGGCACTATAGGTAAGACAGAAAGAATGGGAATTTGTTTTATATATAACATGAAGAATTGAAAAAAAAGTACAATCATTTGACTATTTTTGTTAAATCAGTATATAAGAACTGTAAAACTCCCATTTTTGAGGTTTGATGCCAGTTATACATTGGACATATTGTTTCTTTGTAAACACACTGTTAATCTAATTTCATACCTTCGACGTCGCTGTAGAAATGGAAAGCAGATTGACTTTGTGGCCTTCGATGAAAACTATAACTTTGAGATTCAGCATTTCTTCAATTTTGGAAACTTCAAGACCATCAAACCGGTAGGCTTACATTGCCTCCATGTCCATGTACAGTACTGAATTATGCCTTTATGTTAAAAGGCAACTTTTAAGTAAGATACTCATTGTTTAGGCTATTTAAATACTGTATATAATATTAACAGTGCTCTATAATTCATGATGGCACATTACTTGTCTTCCAAGGGTGATGAGATTGCAGTGGAATGCAGCTTCAATACTACTGATCGCAGTGGAGTTACTAAGGTGGGTAAATACTGAATGTACAGATTGAGGAAATAAATATATATATAGGCCAAACCATATATTAATCACTTTCTCCTTTTCTATCTCCAGAACTGGGGATTTAACTCAAAACCCTATGAATAAACATGAAGTATTATTGAAGTATAATGTTCCTTCCTTTACAAAACAATGCAATAAATATATTTAATATAAACTGAGTCAACAGAATACACAGCGTAGAAACTACATTATAATGGCCTATTAGAGCGTCTGCTATTCCTTTGGTGTCATATGCTCTGCTTTAAATTCATCCATAGGTATAAAGAAAATCTAACTCTGTAGAGCTCGTTATGTTTCACATTTTCCTCTTACAGATGGGGTTAGCAACTACTGATGAGATGTGCCTGGCCTTCCTAGTCCACTACCCTGCAGTCAGTATCGCTACATGCCTTAGCCACCCATTGACAATGGGACTACCGAACACAAGCTACGAGTGAGACCCAATGCAATCCTTCCCTTGATATTCCTGCTGAGACTGAATCTAGCACCAGTTCTACTACATAATGTGAAATTTTCTTTAAGTAACTTTATTTTCATTTCTGACAGACTGTCTGGCTATGAGAATATGTTAAAGCTAGTACCGCAATATCAAGTGGTCACTGATGACAAAGTAAGTAACAGTTTGAAATGTCTGATAGTGTACTTTCTTTTTATCACTCATCTTTCTAATATAATATCAACCCATTACTAATTAAAAATCAGTCTGTGAACTGACAAAATTTTTTTTTTATTGGATTATTTTTTACGTCAGTAGTCTTTGATGCCCTTTTGTGGCATATTGTGTTACTGTTTTATGTCTTTAGTGTCATTTAAAATGTTTCTCTTATTCTCATTTCTTCAGTTTTGTCACTTTGTGTTACTGGAAACGTTTTGACTGTTTACATCTAATTTTAATGTTACATTTTTAGTTATGTTACAGTTTTAGTAGTCAGTCATCTGCTAAAGAGCTGTATCTATCAGAGACACCATTATCTTTGTGCTGCTTTGAACGTGTGCAATATATGATTCTATCCAATTTATTTAGGTAATGATTTCAAAATGTATCAAAGTAAAGAAGTCAAAGTCTTAATTAATCTTCCTGTATGTGTATGTGACATTGATTTTGACATCACAGCTGATGACTTTGGTGTTTGTCTGATGCTTGTTTTCTGCAGGGATCATTAAAAAACTGATATTTTCTTTTGCACAGAGCAATTCCAGCTATAATCCACGTGGCATCATCAGGGAGATGATGAAGACTCCGACCACCTCTTGTAGGAATAATGCACCAAGCAGATTCTGCATTTCATCATGGATCCCAAAGGCAGCAGGAATTATACTTTTGCTACTCTGGCTTGCAATAATATAATGTGGTTGGATGGCCCATAGAGCCAATCAATCGCAATTAAGAAAAATCATCTTCAGTTTGTATCTTTTCAAAGCATATATTTTCTCTTTGGTAATTAATTGGTAATCACGGTGTCCTATTATTTAGCAACAGTTGTATTGATTATTATTATTCAGATTTACCAAGCTGTCTTTCTTTAATTTCAGCTTCATGAAAACACAGATCATTGGCCATATATTATATATAACTTTCATATAACTATACTCTTAAAGTATATAGCCGTGGGATAGTTTTACCATATATTAAATTTAAAGGAAAAACCTTTAATACATTTAGTTTGGCAATATAATCATATAATCATACATAATGTAGTGTAACAGTATAAATTTGTAAATTGTGAAAAATTCATGTTACAAATCAATGAACAGGACAAACACATTTTAGATGATTACTGTGTGAATATGAATTTCAATAAATTACACAAAAACATCCATTCTTGTGCTGTTAAATTACACTTTGAACATTAGACCTCTGACTTACAAACCACAGATGTTTGTAATGAGATAAACATCAGCTCTGTTCTATTTAAAAGATGCCTTCATTATGGGTGCCAGGAGGCTTCAACAAAGAGACTGATACCTAATTTGTGAAGATATCCAATAAAATGAAGGATTAATGGTGTGTTAGAAACAGCCCTTATCTGTATTTTGGACAAGAATCTTTTTAATCCTTCCTCCCTGAGAGCAGTGTGATTTTAACCACCTCACAAAAGTAAATCCTGTCACTAAAATAAGTACATTTCCTGAAAGAAGACAACATTTTAATGTATAATTATTTCTGAAAGCTGACAAAAGAAGAAAAGCTGACAGACAAAAAAAAAGTGTCAAAAGTTGAAGGGGAGAGGCTAGAGTTCAAACTACAATGAAGAAGTCGAAAAATTACCCAAAATTATTAAAACTTTAACTGCCTCAAATCAAAAGTATAAAAGGTATTAAGAAACTGACCTAGAGTAAAAAAAAAAAAAAGTTTAGTCTCTAGACCCATTTAAAGTTTAAATTATGTTACTAGCCTAAAGTATGAAAAGTTCTACCCATTGAAAATGATTATTAAAATGTTAAATAAAATAAAAACTATAATAAAAGACTACTTATATATATGTTATGCCATTTTTGTGCATGCCATTTTTGTGCTTTTTTTAATGGTGATGACAAATAAGGAAATATCTATCATCTATTGATTCTTATGCTTGTACGGGGGAAACATATAGAAAAACAGAGTCAGGAGATTTGCATTACCATGGATGCAGCGTTATTTACTCCACAGAGCACAGGCCTGCTACCTGGCAAGTGCCCTGACATCCCCCTGGGAGCCGAGGAGGCAGCGAAGAGGCTGCAGCAGACATTAATGCGGGCAGCTTCTCAGGCTTTCCGCTGGGGGGCGCTCTAACTTATTCTCCTGCCTGTCACTATGATGCTGTCAGGGAATGAATGTGTACGGCTAGCTAGCTGGTAGCTTTGGCAATGTTGTCACTCTCAGAATGATATCGCAGCGGGAGAGAGCAGAACTTGCTCGGTTTTATACTGTCACAGACCCTACAAAACACAAGAAAGGCTACACTGTGTACAAAGTCACCGCCAGGGTAAGTGAAGCGAGGACAGTCAAACTGACAGCTAGGCTAGTGCTAGGTTAGCTAGCTGGTTAGCCTTAGCTCTGCTAGCCAAGCTAACATGATGCAAACACAAGCAATGTTACTTTAACCTTTTCTTACTAGCTTACAGTGGCAGCCGCCGTTGTTAACGCATCAGTTATAGCTGACAGACTCATTCAGAGTTGGTAATGTTTTAAAATATATTGTTTTGTTTTTTTTACCCACATTGGTTTAGATAGATGCTAGCTAAACTCTGTCTGAGTAGCTAACTAGCCAGATATGTTCATCGTTTAATAAAGAGATTAACAAAAAAAAATCTACCTAATCGACCTCAACATTAACGGGACAGCAGGCTCATACAGTCAGTTGCTATTTTAATGGCTGAGTGGCTTGGAGTCTGTGTATCACTCTTCATGAATTACACTGGAAATAAACCTCACCAACACTTTTAGACAATCGGTCATTAATTTGTCCCTAGTAATAATAGACTGTACAGCAACTCGGAGATATAATGCCGGGACGTATGTCCTCTGTTGATAAATAAAGAGGAATATCTGAAAATTCATCTGCACTGCCAGTCCTTCAGTCATCACTGTGATTTTACAGCTACTTGGGTACAGGTCCTGTTTAACAGCTTGGGAATAAGACTGGCTAAGTGTCTTTGTGTCTGACTGCCTGCCACCCTACTTGTTATGATCGTTGGTGATGTCTCCTTCTAACACTCAGGACTTTAGTCATTTGCTTCAATAATGCAGCCATTGTCACACTCAGCTGTGCTCCTGCTCATGCTTGTGACAGCCTCACAAGTCTTCACAGCAAAACCAACTCCTACGTCTTACTTTTGGCATTTCTGAATCCCTCCGTTCTTCTGTCCCTTTTCTGCACAGATAATCTCCAGGAAGAATCCAGAGGATGTGCAAGAAGTAAGTCATTATTCTTATATGGGCACTCTGTGAGTGTGCAAAACTTTGGCAAACAGTTGATCTTCTTAAAACATGGCAGTTTTATGAAGTATTTTAGGAGACGTTTTTCTTCTGACTAAAATTCTCAGTGTTACTATATTTATGTATTAAATTTCAATGAATACAAGCTGCAGGTGACAGATAATCTTGTAAAAGTCTCATAAGGTTTTATAAAGAAAGCTTAGTTTTTCTGTACAGGAGATTCAGTTGTGAAATATAACTCATTTAAAAGTCAATAGGTTGTTGGATTCCTGTTTTGCACACATTGTATGTCAGTAAAGTGATGCTCAGGCTTTTATTGTCTACACCTTAAATATTAATGAATCTTGTTCAGTCTTTAAAAGGACTATGCATCCGTATCATGATTTTCAAGGAAACTTTTCTTTAACTACTTTGTCTTTGATTTTGTTAAACAGAAAATTTAAGTACCTTGTTTTTCCACATTGTATCAATATGCATTAACAATATTCACACTCTACATATGACACACATTGAGGAATTCATTCTCCCCTGGAACCAATGCTAATGCAACAGGCATGGTATTCATTACTGCATGTGTCTGAGAGAGAGAGAGAGAGGTTTGCTTGGAAACTTAGAAATCTCCTTTACTGAGTGGTGCTCCTGTTTAGGAGTGGTTCTTAGTCCACTTTGTCTCACACCAGCTGGCAGACAAGATTTTAGGAAACCTGACCTGCATGCCAGCATTAGACCATTGTGTTTTGCTTTATTCCAGTAAGGATGTCTTCCCCCAAGGACGTGCGCATAGGAGCAAAAGATTAAAAAAAAAAAAATTAAATGTAGTTTCTGGCTGTTCATGCAGTGTTAAATAAACCTAAAAATAAATTTGATATAATCCATCTTCTGAAACGTGATGTATATTTAAGCTCAAAAGTATTGCTTTCCAAACACCTCTTTAGCTCAACCTCTTTCTGTCTTTATTCTTCTCCCCATTGTCTCTTGCCATAGATAACTGTTTGGAAGAGATACAGTGATTTCCGGAAGCTTCATCAGAATCTCTGGCAGCTGCACAAAAATGTTTGTAGCCAGTCCGAGCTGTTTCCTCCCTTTGCCAAGGCCAAAGTCTTCGGTAGGAATATAGCCCCCTTTGTTCACCTTTGTGAAACATTTGCCCCGATAAAGCTATACTCTAAACTTGTCTGGTTTTTTAATGCGTTGTTGTATTAAGACATTCTCTAAAGTGACCCACAAATTACAAAAAACTGTAATTGTGACAGACTAATACAAGACAATAATTTGTTTTGACACTAGTAGTGATTGCTGTGCCTCCTCGAGGCAGCTAAGTGCTATTATCCAGTTTGCAAACACCTCTGTTACACTGATATGACTGATCACTTGTTTTAAGGCAGTATCACTCAGCATTTGTCTTTATATATGCATATGTAGGCCGATTTGATGACTCAGTAATTGAAGAGAGACGACAGTGCTCTGAGGATCTGCTGCAGTTCTCCGCTAATATCCCTGCCTTGTATAGTAGTCAGCACATCCAAGATTTTTTCAAGGTACCAGTATACATGCACACACACATGGAGAAACACATAATCTACAGAAAGACTCTGGACTGCAGTGTTTTTAATATTATTCTAGGGAGGTGAGGTCCACGACGGCTCTGAGCTCATTGGACCAGCTGAGCCCTTTTCTGACTTCCTGGCAGATAGTTTATCAGACTGCAGCTCTGATGGTAGGGTTACACCTCATAACTCTTTCACAGAATGAATCCCATGGCTGTAAATTCAACTGTGCTCAGAGATGCTTGGACATGTTTTTCAGTTCAGAGAGACATCAGTGGTGCAGAAGATTTGACTATCACATCTGAATATGGAGGTAAACTCTCCTTATGTATTGAAATGACACTGACCTACATTAGTGCACAAATAAATTACTTTTTTTTTTGATCAACTCAAATGTGTATGTTTTTTACATTCTTCCCTCCCCAGGCCCGTCCAGTGAGAGCGACCTGACCTCCCTTGCTGTGGATACAGACTCTTTGGCTGATGTGGATGATGGCATGGCCTCAGGCCGCACCTCCCCAAACCAGCCACAGGGGGGAGCCACCAACTTTAGCAGTAGCTGCAGCCCTCGCTTGCCCTCACTGCATGAACGCCGTACCCCATCGCCTTCCCCAGTCCCTGCCTCCTCAGCCCCTAACCCAGAGATCAGCTGGCCTGGCCGAGTGCCACTCTTCTCCAGTGGTCTGAAGAAAACCAGTGGTAGCAACCCAAAGGACATAAAGTCAGACTACCTAGACAAAGCCAGTGACCTCATCTGTTTAGCTGTACAGAAGGAGAAAGAGCAGGACTACCAGACAGCTTTCTCCTACTATCGCAGTGGTGTGGACTTGTTGCTGCAAGGAGTGCAAGGTCAGTTTGATGAAGACCTGAGTAACTTTTCTGATGTTAGTGGTTTCCACTTAAATGCCAGTGAGAACCAAAAACACGCCTACAAGTATAGTTTGTAGTTTTCTTTCCTATTGAATACATGTTGAAGGAAAGGACAGACATTTTATTAAAGTCAAGTCAGAATTATGAAATGCTTTTCCTGGTCTTGCAGCACTGGCACAACTTACAATGGGTTTTCTTCACTGTAGATTAGAGTTTGGGGCTTGAGTTTGTAAAAGTACCAGCTAATGCGCAGCAGGATTTGTTTCAGTGTACTATTTTACTTACAAAACAAATACTAATACAGTAGTTTAAGTTTTAGTTCAAAATGTAGTACAACAGTTTTAGAGTTGCATTTCCAGGCAGACCATCCAAGTGACAGTTAATGAAGAAGACGTTCAAAATCATTGTAGCAGAAACTCGACTCTCCTGTCTTTCAGGCCCCAGTATGGATTAACCTCCAGTAATAGTAGGTACTTCAGTTCCTGTCATGCAAACTAAAGGCATCTTTTTGTTATAGCCTCTGTACCTGGTGAACACCTACGTCTTTTGAACTTTATGCAATAATACTGTACTGGCTTTGTCTACAAGTAGTCTACAAGTCCAGGTCCAGACATGATGATGCTCCCTCTAGAGCTACAGAGGACGTTATACAACCAATTACTGAGAGGTACTCCTTGTGTCTAGTAAACCCATTAACCACCCACTGGTAGGTCATCACTAGAAACAGAAAAGTGTCCTCGAACATCCTGTCGTTCCTAATGAAAAGTAACATAAATTGATGTAACCATATAAGCTTATGACTTTATAACAGGTGTCTTTATGCTTGGATGAGTGGCCTTAAAGGCTGTCGGTGTGCCAGACACTGACCAGCACATCGGTTGCTGTTCTTTACCTGACTCTGACCTCACACAGCAATGTACAGGCCCAAAACCAAAGCTTCACATTTCCTTGCAGTTTATTAGCTTGAAAAAACGTGATTACTGAAACTTCTAACATTGTAGTATAAAAACTGCTTCATAAAGAAAAATTGTCAATCTCTGTCATGCCTGTTTCAGGTGAGCCCAGTCCCACGCGGCGAGAGGCAGTGAAGAAGAAGACTGCAGAGTATCTGATGCGTGCAGAGCTGATATCCAGTCAGCATCTGAGAAGCAGCATGGGTCAAGGGTCACCACAGACAGTGGTGAGCAGGAGGGAAATGTCATTATGCAAATATGGTTTATTTGTATGCATCCACCAGGGTCCTCAAACTAAAGTATACCAAAGTCTGTGCTGAAAATGTAAGATCTCTTAAAAACGCACACCGATGGTGCAAACTGTTATAATTTATATCTTATGGAACCACCCACATTAGTGCTCTCCTTAAAAATAATTAACTTTGTTTGTATCAGACATTGCCTGCTTGTGATAATCACTAATTACGTGTGTCTCTTGTCACATGTTGAAATAGGTCACAATACCCAATGAATGTGGCCATATTTTAATAACACTGTGAAATTTTTTTTTCTTTTGAGGCTTTGGGGGCACAGTGCTGCCCGTCCACCAGCAGAGGAGGCCACCAGAGTCCATCTGAGGAGCTGAGAGCTTACAGGGTGTTGGGTGTCATAGATAAGGTTAGTCTACCAGATTTGTTTACCAATTTGTTGCAAACAAATTTTGTGATTTTTTTTTTTTTTTCTTTTTTCTTAATGTGAATAGTTTTTTTCTTTTGAGAGTGAGCGTAGTGAGCAAATCATAATAAACATTTTACTTTATTTGATGTAATGTCAAAATATTCTCCTTGCTATGAAAATAACTACGAGAGAAGAACATTCTTAATGTGCAACCATGTAACCTTAATCCTCTAATAGAATAATTACCCTTAAGTCCAATAGACACTTATATAATTGAATCATAGTCTGACCCAGACTGTGGATGTTATCCATCTCTAAATTTCTCCCCGTGTCCTTTCTTCTTTGACAGTCTCTTTTATCTGAGGCAATAAAAGTAATAGATTTACTGGATGATATGGTAAGGGCTGAGCGTGTGTATGTTTAGCGTCAGTTATGACTACCACAAGGTCAGTTTAGGTTGCTGGTCCTTTCAACCAGCTGCTGGTGAAGCAACTTCACCACTCAGCCATGAAATGACTTGGCAAGCAGCTCAGAGAGCAGCACACAACATTGAATCAATGATGCTCATCCTACACACACACACACACACACATAAACACACAAAACCCCAAGGAAAATGTTGACACAATACCAACATGTGTTACTTTAAAGAGGTGTACGTGAAATCCACAATATGTTCAAAACAAAGCAGACACACAGTGAACAAAAAAAACACCATAGGCAGAAACTAAACTTTCCAGAAGTGGCCTGGCTTTCCTCTCCTCCTTCCTCCTTTCACTTTTAATGGGGACAGAGGGGACAGATGGAGAGAGCTCCTCACCCTACTGCCCCCCCTCCTCTCTGGCTCCCCCCTTCCCTGATGTTGGTGTCTTAATTATATTAGTGCCCTGGCTAGCACTGCCACTCTGTTTACTCACAGCTCCATTCATATCCATTTAGCCTGCACCTGTTTGGTTCCAGCTAGGGTCACATGGAGAGAACGCACCCACAAAACATAGGCATGCACTGCACTAAGCACAAGCACACACCAGGTCACACACATATGCTCAGGCTCTCCCCTGAGATGGTGAGAGGAGCAGAAGAGCTATAGAGATGTCAGAGAAATGGAGGGATGATGGTGGGAAGAAATAAAGATATCAAGCAGAAAAGGAGATGGATAGAAAAGAGACGTGTGATCGTATCAGCCCCTGTTTCTTTTTTTTGGGGGGGGGGGTTAAGCATAGAGGGAAGAGAAGTTTAGCAACGTACAGATGGCACCACTATCCATTATTATGTCTGTTTTGAAGCATTACAGAACTATGTGATGACATTTTTCAAGAAGTAGTTGTGCACCAAAACAGAAAAAGCCTACTAATTTATTGATCAATGAATTAACTCATTCAGGTATATTTACAAAAATGTGTTGGATCACTATTACGTCACACACTTAGTATGCAGTAGGGCTGCACCTATTGATCATTTTTGGAGTCGAGTATTCTACCGAATATTTCAGCGATTACTCGAGTAATTAGATTAAATTGACTTTTGCATTTTTAAACTGATACTATTGTGTAACTGACATGTTACCTTAAAAAGACGTTACCTTGTGTCGGGTCCGCTGGGTGACCTGGTCTGGTTCAAAACCGGATGCTTTCTGTTCAGATATTGAAGCATTGATGAAGTGTTGTGGTTCACCAGTTCTACTTTACAGTACACACATTTCACCGTGTTGTCATCTTTTTTAAGTTTAAAATGATCCCAAACTTTGGACATTTTCTGCCTTTTATGGATGGTTTCGCACTCTGCCTTAGTGCGAACTTTTGATTCTGTCATGCGTTCTATGACAATGATTACTGTCTGTGTGGAACAATGATCCCTATGCGTAGGAGGTCCGATAATGCAAGTTAAAATAATTAAACAAATCACTGAGGCAAATTCTTTGCCTCAGTGATTTTTTTTGTAATGGAATTAATCCTTTTAGTCGAATATTTGGTGCAGCCCTACTGTGCAGCATGTTGCAGAGACACATAAGCTAATGCACATTTTTCTAGTATAATTTTGGGACCTACATTTATCTTACAGTGACCCTCATGTGTGCTCTCACCCAGTCACTGAAGAACTCTGCTCTGGTGGACATAACCACTACATCTTAGTCTGTCTGTGTCTTTCATACATGGCAATTAATGGCACTCTTCCATCACAGGTTCTTTTGGTCATGGACAAGAGAACACAAGAGACGTTCATCCTAAAAGTAAGTGTAGTGTGTGTGTGTATGTGAGAGTGAGAGTGTGTTACTGTGTGTGTGTGTGTGTGTGTGTGTGTGTGTGTGTGTGTGTGTGTGTGTGTGTGTGTGTGTGTGAGTGAGTGAGTGAGTGAGTGAGTGAGTGAGTGAACGAGTGCACGCATGTGCATGAATGTGAGTGTGCATCCTTGTCGACCTGACTGCAAGTGTGAAGTGTGCCAGAAGCCCCTGTGTGTGACCAGTGTAATTGATTCTAATGGGCCTGTCCCTGTCAGCTCCTCTGCTCTCAGGTGTGAGACGTGTGCCAGATGCCAACGCACAGCACAGGCACAGATGACTACACACACGTGTGCACACACACACATGCCGACACACACACTCTAAGCCAATGTGAACTTTACCAGTAGTGCTGATAGATTTGTGTGGCTGTTTTAAAGTCATGCGCTGTATGTGGCTTGATGAATTCAGTGACTTTGGATTGCCATGGGGCATAGCTGGAACTTCGTTAATGGGAGGTTTCTCCTTTGCCACAATCCCCTCCTCATTTTTTTTTTTTTTTTTTTTAACACCTTCATCTTCACTCATCCTCCTCTTCCCATCCATGGAATTCTTATTTGGGTTAATTTAACTTTTCTCCTCTTGCCTTTAATGCATTTTTTTGCTTACTTTTGCTATTGTTATTCACCTCCTTCCCTCTGCTCTCCATTCTTATTGCAGGGTCTGAGGAAAAGCAGTGACTGTGCACGGTCAAAGAGGACCATCATGCCCCGCTCTGTGCCTCACATGGTGCAGCTGAGGAAGTTCATTGTATCTGAAGACACTGTTTTCCTTCTGCTGCAGTACGCTGAAGGTATGGCACAAACATTTCATGCTCTTCAGGTTCACCATACCCCTTTTGTCTTCCTTATTTGCAACCATCTTTTCCTTTTCGTCTTTCTCCCATCCCTCTCTCTGCCCTTGTTCCAGACAGATGTTTGATAGAGATGAGTATGTGTCACAGGTCATTATTCTGAATACCAGGTGGCGCCATGCTTCATTAGCTATGCCAACACCTGGGCCTCCTTACATCCCACTCACTCTATGATGTGTGTATAGATTGTGTCTGTGTGGGTGAGTGCGTACAATGAAAAGCAGCCATATTTTTTAATGCCCTGTAACCTATTCAATCTGGTGTACTCCATAACCACCCTGCACTAATATTAGTGGACAGTATTGAATATCATATGGGGCTGTTCAGTATGATCTAACAAAGCTAATGAAATGCCAGAAAAGGCATAGTTTCACTGCTGTTATATCCCAGCTCTGTGATTCAAAAACTCCAGGGCTGCTCCTTATGTCTCTATAGTATGCTGTTAGCAGCTGATGGGTTGAATGAGGCAGACGGAGGGAGGCAGCGACCTGAGTGACATTGGACAAAACAACATGTGGATGGTTTTACTTTCTAAGCCATCGAGCTGCCCTGCTATCATTATCATCACTATGAACTCCCTATCCATTCTCATCACACACAACAGATGCTGGCTTCCAATTGCTCACACTACAGCTGTGTGTGTGTTTGTGTGTGTGTAAGACAGAAAGAAGTCAAAACACTAACATTACACTGAAAATCTGAAACACACAGACTTATTTAGAGAAACTGGTTTCAGTTGCAGTTGTTTTTGTTTACCTTGGTTACCCACTCCTAAGTGGAAACTAATGATCCTTTTCACCAAATAGTCCCAGTAACTCAGAAACCTCAGCAACCAAAGTCAGGAACTAAAGTCTCAGTTGTGCATTGCTTTTTACACATTCCTTTTACAGCATATTTTACATGTAATGTTTTCATACAGTGTGATGTCTGCCTTGATTCTGACTGTTTTTGACTAACTGGGCAAAACTACAGATGATCCTCCACATTTTAGGGGTCTTAATAGGGATCCACTGCTCATTCTTGGACTTGTTTCTGATGTAGAATGTAACCACATTATTCAAACAACGCAAAGAGTGGTTTAGAAAACTATTACTTACCTGTGTTTAAACATCAATAAATCATCTCGTTTCCTTGTATCAATAATACTGGCACACTTGGTTACTGTGTAAATAAGGCTTGTTTGACCAGTCATGACTTTTGTACATACAGGCCAGGAGCAAAATTCAGATGCAAGTGTCTCTACTTGAAACTAGATGAAGTTACTGACTTTCTAAAAACATTCATGGGATTTTTTGATTTAGTGGTGAATAATGGCCTGTTTTTTCCAATTCATCATTCATGCTCTTAGAATCTCTACTGTGGCGTCTGACTTCTGTATGAGATGCATCCCTCTTTTCACTATAATGGCCTGTTTTTTTTTTTTTTTTTTCTTCAGGTGGGAAGCTGTGGTCACACATTGGAAAGTATCTACATAATTCAAGCCCAGAAGGGAGCTTTGACATTCCTTTCATTCAGAAGAGCCACACAGCAGCTGTACACTCTCCACAACATACGGTTCCAAATCTGGATTTAGGTTCAGTCAGTTCTGGTTCAGGGCCTGTTGGTGGTTCTGATTCTGTCTCAGGTCTGCGGAAGGAGGGAGAAAACCTCATCGCGTCTCCTCTTAAAAATGTTCTCCCTCCTAGGCTAGTCAAACAATTTGGGGCCCAGTCAGACTCTGGAGCCACCTCTGAAGAAGAGTGCACTAACAGTTATTTGACACTTTGCAATGAATATGAACAAGACAAAGTGGAACCAGATGCACTAGAGGAAGAAGAAGGTAGGAGCGAACAGGAAATGTTGTCATTGGAAGTGCCAATGGCGATGACCACTGCTTCTTCACGTAGCCGCTCACTGCTGAGCAACGACAGCCTCTCATCACCTATCAGCTCTCAGGAACTTGGCTTCTTCACTGAATCATCTGACAAAAGTGGCCACAACCACGACAATGAGCAATACTGTGGCGAGGGACAGGACCACAGCGAGGTTTTTAGTCCTTTACCTTCCCCTGCCGTGCCCCTATCTCTGGATCACTCCAAGCATACACCATTGGAATTCTTCCGTATTGACAGCAAAGACAGTGCGAGCGAGGTGGCCTGCCTTGACTTAGGAGAGCAGCACCCCCTTCATAAGCAGGTTCCTGTCTTTTCAACATCTGACCTGGGCTCAGATGTCTCAGAGGATCATCCAGAGCTGGCTCAGGAGGTCAAGGGTCATAGCTCAGAGGTTTGGGGATTAGACTGTAGTGATAAAGGCTCCAACGAATCAGTGCCAGTCATCTCGTTTAAAGACGCAGTCGTGGAGGATGAGGGTCACCCACCAGACCTTTTAGTCAACCTACCTGTAACCAGTGGGACTGCAGACTCCTTACAGGAGGAATCACAGACTTTGAGAGTGTGTCTAGGCCTGGAGGTCCCAACATCTCCTCAGAATTTCATCCAACCTGATGTTTTACAGCTTCACAGCCAACCTGAGAGAGGGGAGGGGGAGCCACTGGAGCAGGAGCTTTCATCTTCCTGTACAGCTTCTGCAACCTGTGATACTAGTTTCACGTCTTCCTCTCCCTTCAACTCGCTGTGGGGTGATTACAGCCTAGCCTTCAGACAAGAGGCCTCCGACAAAGTGGTTGTTGAGCCTGAATGCCAAAATAATGACCTCCCTGTTCCTGGTATTCCAGATACTGACCCCCATAGTGAGAAACTACAGGAGAGTACAGTAATAAACACAGAGCTGGTTCCAGAGTCCAGTGGGAACAGCTCAGCATCTATCCCAGCGACAAATGGGGCTGAGCCCTGTGAGGTGGTTGATAGGTTACTGCATCTTGATGGTGAATCAGGAGGAGTTGTTAGTAATATCAGTGGCAGTGAATTTGATAAAGAAGTAACACGGCTGTTTGCAGAACTGGATGATTTGGTGTTGGCTGCATCCCAAGCACGTATCCCTGAGGAGTTTGTTCAATGCTGGGCTGTAGAGATGGTGACAGCCCTGGATTCCCTGCACCAAGAGGGCATCATCTGTCGAGACCTAAACCCCAACAACATCCTGCTTGACCACCAAGGTATGATATCCACTATTACAGTACAGTATTTCAGCACAAAAGAAAAAATCATTCATTAATAAATCATTTTTTATGTAAAAATATTACATTAAGCTCAGATTTCACAATCTTAGCATTCCTCTCAAAGCTTTTGTAGGATTAAACTGTATGTTTTGTTTTCATAGGGTGTTTTTTTGTTTCTTCTTCTTCTATTACACGCATAGATGACAGAATAATTTATGAAATGTGTCCACAAAACATTTGTGGACCACACAAATTTCTACCAGCTCATATGGAAGAGCAGCTAAACAGTTTAGTTACAGACAAAGGTGGAGATTAGTTTAGCACATGATACAGCTGTGCGTGAGAAAGCAGACACCTGGTTTCTTTATGATGGAGACATGTCATCTTTATTTTTTTATTTTCAGTAATCACTGCTGTTCATTTTTGCTTGAAAAATAATCCAGAAGATAAAAACACAAAATCAAAAAACCAGGAAAGTTGAAATAAATACTCTTGATATGTATTAATAAAAATAAAACAAATGCAGGTGTATATATAAACAAACATCTGTTTAAGATGGTATGACAGGACTCTTGATTATTCTTTTCTTTGAACTAATACTATTTACACCTTAAACTCAGGAACTGTTTCTGGCAGTCAACCATAATCTAATCTATTTACCAAAATGAAGGCTTTTCCAGAAAGGGAAAGTGTTTTACCAGGAGGTCACAGATTCCCCCTCAACAACTTCTTTTGTCGTCCTACAATCATCTCTCTCCGCCTCGTTATCAACAAGCGTCTAATTAGCTGAGTGGCTGTTTTCGTCTCCCTGGTGGTAATTATTGTTCTAAAGGGCCCATCAACGGCGTAGTGTGGTGCATCAGTCTGGCTAGCCCAGGCTAATGGCCACGGCTACCTAATGACACCATTAGTTCTAATGATAGCGTTAACGGGTAGCTGCTAAACAGGAGTAATCATGGTTGTGTGCTTGAAAAGCTTGCAGAGAGATGTAAAGAGGCAGAAAGGAACAGTGGAAGGAAGTGCTCTAAAGGTGAGTAAACAGTTTGAAAAGTAGAGAGTCAGAGTGACACTTCGCTGTATGGGGTTGACAAGAAGCAGAGCCTTAGGTGAATGTTTTGAATCCCAACTTTAAGCTTAATACTTTCTATCTTTTCTTCCCCCTTTAGGTCATGTTCAGATTACCTACTTTTGCAGCTGGAGTGAGGTGGAGGAGAGCTGTGACAAAGAGGCCATTGCTAATATGTACTGCGCACCAGGTAAGACATACATTCACACTTGATATCTTTCTTTTTTCTTATTTACTCATTCAATAATTATTAATTAGGAACCTAATTTTTAGATGTGTGGCACTGTGTGGGGTTAATTCTATACAGGTATGAAGGACCATGCAGAAGTAGGCCACTTTCTCATGGTCACAAAGCCCTCGTTAATAGCCAGAAATGAATAAATAACCCAAGTGTACACAGACTAGAAGCACATTGAAGGTTACTGATTCTTTTTTTTTTAATTTAAGTCTTTTAAAATGTGCTTTAGCTTTCTGCTTTTTGGGGTTTGTGGCACTATATTTAAATAAAACATCCAGTACATATATCTTAGCAGTGTTATCTTGCATTTGAATTAACACTCAGATTGGTCAATACCTGGAGGATCTGTTGCTCAGGTGGTAAAAGTTTTAGAGGCTGGATTGTCTTGCAGTTCTCTTGCTGTCCTGTAGAGTGTGCTGTTGCGCAACAGTGAGCCAGTGGTGTGGCGACTGTTTTCCCCAGCAGGCTTGTGGCAGCTCTGGCATGCTGTTTAGAAGCTGCATGGCTACAGCACCATGTACCTACTTTGCACTTCTGCGTGTCTGTGTGTGTCTGCATGTATGCAGATGCATCTGATACCTATGGGTGGATAACTTTCCTAGTATGCTGGAGTTTTAAGCATATGGCTTCACGCTTGGGCTGACTGGTGGACAGATGTGTAATGTTTTTAATTACATCTTTCTCAAAGATGCAGGATGGGTGACAGTTTGGGGCAAACACTGGATGCACTCGGAGACATACACAATGACCCTCTCACTTACTCACTCATTCACGCTGTTTGCATTAAGCTGTTCTCTCCTCTCTCTCAATCCAGGAAGGTCACTTCAGATTTAAATCCTCCTTGTGTCTAGAAAGTACAGTATGACACTGTTGTAATAAATCTGAAAGCAACAAATGCTCTATCTAATATCCAAAGTGTGCATTTTTATTCCCTTAGCAACAGCTTGTTCAAAAGCCTGCTAATGGAAATAAAAGCACATAGAGGCATCTGTTCCAGCAGAAAGCAGTAGATGACCTAAAGACACAAGGCAAGGCAAATTTATTTGTATAGCACCATTCATACACTACGCAATTCAAAGTGCTTTACAAAGCATGTAATTACATTAACAGCATGAAAAAGAGCATCTAAAAACAAAGACATTTAACATAAAATAAATTTAAGTCAAATAAAGTAAACACCTCAGGTGTTCAGGAAGTTTGTTCCACAAGTGAGGAGCAGGAGTAAAGCTCAGCTCATGGAGCTGTATGCATAATGTAGCTTAAAATCCAAGTGCTAGGCTGAGACATGTTTGCCACTTAAGTCAGTATTTAATGTGATCATGTTCCACCGTGTTTACTCAGGTGAAAATGTAGGGTTGGCAGGTAGCCTGGAATATGAATACTATTTTAAACAATTAAAGAAGTTGGATTTTGGCATAATACACAACTTGGCATGACTTTTAGTTGGTGTTTTCAGTTTGTTTTTGTTATCAGATAATATATTGATTATTTTTAAGGCCAGTTCAAAAGCTGCCTTTTTGTATTTCTTATTTTGTTTGCCCATAGGCATTTACTTTTTTAAAGATTTTGATATACTTTTTTGAACTGTTTTTTCACTTGATAACAGACTAAGATATTTAACTCATCACAGTCTTTCAGTACATTGATTAATTTGCTAAAATATTTGAAAAATTTAAAAGGAGAGGATAGGAGAGCAACTAGAAAGAGAAGTGTAATGTTGGGAATGAAAAAGGTAACCTGAGCTGGAACTGAACTGACCTCAGTGAAAGGTTGTGTTAGTTAAAAGACTGCTGATCCCAGGTGGATCAGTGGATGTAATACATATTAGCAGCCAAAAGGGGGTGTGTTATGCTGTTGCTGAACAAAAAGAAGAGCACCACAACTACAGATTGTCTTAACACTGGCAACTTTTTCTTTCTCCCTTGTCTCTGATTTGGTCTGCCTTTTAGTTGTTGTTTGATATACTCACATTACAGTAAATAACAGATATCCTTTACTTTGCTTGTATTTAATCCATACCTCCAGACCCCTACATTGGGGTACATGCATTTATCTGTGGATATATGTGCTTGTGAATGCACACACACATACAAAAGCAGAGGTTAGTGAGCGTGTCTCTCCTGCCCTTGTTATGTGTTGCTGTTTATCCAGACAGGGTCAGCTCTAGCGATGGCTTCATTCCTGATGACAGATTTATGAATGTTTGCCAGAAAGCTAGCAGGGTGCCTGCTGTGACTGTGTGTGTGTGTGTCTCTGTGTAAGGAGGGAAACATGTTGTTAAAACGCACACATTCACACCCAAAAAACACGGGAGTGGACTCGGAAAATACAATGAAAGGGTATTAATCTGTTTGTTCTGCAGTTCTGCTTATTTACTTTCTCACCATTTCGTCATTACTGATAAACATCAGATGGCTAATGTTTTGTTCTCTTAAAAAAAAAAACAAGCTGTTGAGTGACAGTGTGAGCAGAAATGGGAATTGTTTATTGTTCAGTTGAGAAGGAAGCAAGGCCAAAACCGATTGTCTTCAGTGTCTAAGAAAAGGGAAATTCAGCATTCTTCCCCTCTGAGGTTAAAAAAAAAAAAGCCTGTTACTGAGGACTGTTTGTTTTCTCTGTTTCGTTTTCTTTTACCTGCTTGGCCATCCCATGATCTAATGGAAGATAAAATTTACTTCCCCTTTTGACGCTGAGCTGTCATCTCTTTGTTTTGAAAAGCTTTTCAAAGAAGAAACTGTGCCCTTAACGTACTTCTGCTTTACTATTTAAATATTCTTGCTGTCTTTACAGTGAAGATGAGCTTTGTCTTAGGGTAGTATAGACACACACGTGTCGTTTTATTAGGGTACCAATAAACTAATGATTTTGGAAGATTTAGTTTGTTGTTGAATTGTGTTGTGTTATGCAGATTTGTTTTGCTCACTGTGTTTTGTATCTGTAGGATGTTAGCTAAAAAACAGCTTTCTGTATAATGGCAGTACAGTCCAACAGCAGCACAAACTACACATTATCACCTTCGTGAAGGAGGATTTATAGCAGGACTGTTGTATTACACTGCATTAATTTTAGCTTGGTGTAAGTAATAGTCTGCTGAGTGTAGAATTCAATTGGTTGTATGAATAGTTGGCACCATTTCAACAGAGCCTCCCCAGCTCACACAAGACACACACTCACAGTCTTGAAACATCATACAAAGGTCCCTCCTTAGTTCCTACCTGCGTCCACTTTACTTCCTCTTTCAACAATGGCTGTCGGTTAAGTTTTTAGGGAAGTCAGTCTAAGAGGAGAAGAGAGAAAGTTCCTTATGGGCCCCTGGAGGGAGGAGATGGAGTGTGATTAAGATACAAAGCAGGAGGGAACTGCAGTGTTAAGGGGAAAGGGAAGAGAAGGCCACGAGGTGAACACACTGTATTGTTGTACTGGTGTGTCCGAACTCCTCAGTATCCCTGTGTTTTCTTAGACTTCTCATAACTTTGAAAGAAATAAAATATGTTTGTGAAGGTAGAGTCAGAGTTGAAGATTTACAAATCATGCACCTTGACACAACAGTGGGCTGAAAATGACCCATGGCCTGTGGATGCAGCTAATTCTCCGTCCCCATCCTCTTTCTCTCTATCTCCCTTCCTCCCTGCCTCGCTCTGACAGAGTGGTAAGTGTAGCCAGCTCCACTGTACTCTCCCTGCAGC
Organism: Mastacembelus armatus; assembly: GCF_900324485.2. Taxonomy (NCBI): domain Eukaryota; kingdom Metazoa; phylum Chordata; class Actinopteri; order Synbranchiformes; family Mastacembelidae; genus Mastacembelus; species Mastacembelus armatus. The sequence continues at coordinate 13,326,054 of NC_046656.1, forward strand.
TCCTTAGACATTAATCCATTGTGATGACATCGACCTTGCTCTGAGATGTGTGTATGTGTGAGTCCAGTATCTCCCCTCCAGCTCGTAACTACGCAGGTATCACTAGTCCGTTCAATGACGATCTTCTCTCCTTGGCTGTCAAAACAGTAGTCCTGGGGAGCCCTGGAGACTGGTTGCTCAGTTGGCTGTATGCGTGTGTGTATCTGTGTATACGAAACATGCAAGTCGTATCGCAGCCCTCTCTAACCTTGGCTGTAAGAGAGCCACACAGGCCCCTAGAGTTACCGGCAGCCTCCAGGAGATGAGGGGTCTTTGTCTCTTGTGCTCCCCCAGCTGAGGAGCCCGATCTCTGGCCTCACACAGTCGTGACCTCGGGTCTGGCCCTCTGGGTGACTGGGACCCCTCCCTTTGGAGAGAGCAGAGCAGAGGGAAGCTGAGCAGCACAAGGGGCCATCTGGTACCCAGTGGAGCTAGCACACACACGCACAGACTTCTTGACACACACACACTTTTGACTTTAGCAAATGAGTATCACTCTTGGTTTGTGAGTCGCAGCAGTGAGCTTTTTGTTGGACTTGTTATGCATACAAATCTCATAGAATAAGCTAAGCTGTTAGCAGCTAGTCGACAGAAAATTTAATTTTGACAATTGATTCATTATTTGTCATGTTCCAGCAAAATAATTATATTAATTATATTTAATGGCTACAGCTTCCTAAATGTCTTAATCTGAACCTCTCCTGCTGACTCTTGAATAGCACAAGTATTTGATAAAATGACTTGGACTTCAGTAAATTGTCACTATTTCTTGGCATTTTACAGACAAAACATTAGCTCACAAATAATTGGCAGATAAATCGATAATGAAAATAATCAGTGAATGTAGCTCTATCATTTCCATGAACTAAAGTGTGAAGAAAACATGTTGCTCTATTTGTTCTCATTCGTTCCTGCTTTTACCTTTCTCAGTGTGTGTGTGTGTGTGTGTGTGTGTGTGTGTGTTGTATCCGTGTGTGTTTGAGGTCAGGTCATGCAGATGGTGTGAAGTTGCAGCACAGACGGTTTCCTCAATTTAACTGCTTTTTTATTATGCAAATCACCCTTTTATGAGACACACACTTGTTTGTGTGCGAGTGTGTGACTGTGTCCACGTTTTTGTGCTCGTTTCGAATTGATCGTATCAGTTCAGTGAAATACTAAGTAACCCAAGATGTCATCTGCTGTAAAAGCAAGATATCTAAAATAGCTTGTTTTAGTTATACATACGTAATTATTATCTCAATTTAAATCTGTCACTAGTTAATCATTCTTGGCCATGCACAGGTTATTCCTCTGCTCCTAGTCTGGTGATTAATCCTGTATCTTCCTCTTTCCCCCCCCCCGTCTTAATTCAGAGGTGGGAGGTATCAGTGAGGAGACGGCAGCATGTGATTGGTGGAGTTTGGGTGCCATCCTGTTTGAGCTCCTGACTGGCATGGTGAGTAAAAAAGTACAAAAAATGTTATCTTTGTTGCTTAGGTGTTCTGGGATGTCTGTAGGTGTCTTGGCTTTCAACTCTCTCACACTCTTTATGGTCATGCCAGGTTGTGTGTGATTCTGTGTGCGCTGTCTGTATGTGTTTGAGATGGTGTTTGTTTGTTGTTCGGGTGTGTGAGGTGCGTCTTGGCTCCTGTCTCTTACCCTGGTTCTCAGGGAGTGCCAGGGGTGTCGGTGTGACTTTCTCCCCCAGCCTGAGCTCCATCTGCTGGGCCAGGGGGGTCACCTCTCCGTGGGCCTTTTTTTTCTGGCTCCTGGAGCAGTGCTGGGCTCGCAGCTCACCGACCTCGGATTGGCATGGAAGGTGAAGACTGGGGCAGCTCTCAAATTGCTGCAGCTTCGTTGGTCCAGGATCAGGCTGGGGGACCTTCTTTTAAGACAGTCTTGGGAGATGGAGAGCATCCTTCACCTACACCTTCACCTTTTGTTTGCAAGGCAACAAATACACAGTCAGCGGCTGTAAATGTACAGTACAAAATTGCATGCACATGCTAATTATAATTTGCTGCTCTCTTAAAAGACATATACACCCAGATTAGCACACACACAGACATCCCAGTGCAGGTGCAGAGCATCCCTTCAATCTTTCATTGTCAATTAAATTTGAATAAATTCTAACTGATTGCCACTGGGCATATTTTCTTATCAGCCATCAGTGGTTCCCTTCAATGGCCCAAACATTATTTGGGGTGTTATGTTAGTATTATTATGTTGAACAATACACACCCACTTACCTGCAAAAAAAAAAAGAAGAAAAAAAAAACTCAGTCACACAGATGTCTCCTTTGATGATTATGTCTGGGTACGGCCCTGGCAAGGATACACACACAGGCACACAGTGTCTCTTGATCCTTGCAGGATAAGATCTTGCCTGGAGCAGTCTTGACTGCGGCTAGGAACACAGCCAGAACTCCTGCAGCACGTATCGGGAGAAATAGAGAGAGAGGCAACCGACCTAACTAATGGAACACACACACAGGGTCCCCCAACACAAACAGTTCACTTTTTTTTTTTCTTGCTGCACATGTTTTGCTCTAGAATTTTCAATTTGTAGGTGCAGGCACACTAAAGGATGCACTGTAGCCACATACTGTGATTATAGTTAATTATTGTCAATTAATTTAACAATACAAGTATATTCCCCCTGCAGGTCTCATGCTCCCAATTACTCACTTCTTGGACTAGGTTTACTTTATTTTCCCCTGTGTAACAATTTCTTGTTAACTGAATTGGCAGTTTGACCTGGTCAGGTTTTACCTTGAAAAATAAATGCATTTGCATTTACTGCTGATTTAACTGTTTGTGGTTCCACTGCACTTGTTCTGTGTAAATGAAGACCAAACTAACCACAAACAATATGTTTTTCCATGTGTTTCCTTTTTTATGACTTGTCTGATGTACAGCAGTTCCAAGAAAGAGCAACAGTAGTGACACAATGCCCTTGTTGTAGTTAGTGCCATCAGTGTTGTTTCAGGTGCTCTAGCTCTTTGGTTTCCTCCTATTTGTCCAGTCTACACGCTCTCACATTGACCTAGGCTCTGCGGGTGTCAGTATATCTGTCCCCTCAGCTCTCAGTATGTCAGATTTTCTTTGTTTGAAACTGATGGTTATCTGCCTCTCTTCTTTCCACCCCTCCTTCCCTCTACAGTCTCTGCTCCGGTGCCATCCAGCAGGAATCGGTCGGCACACAGCTCTCAACATCCCTGAATCTGTTTCAGAGGAGGCCAGATCTCTGCTGGAGCAGGTGAAAGTCTGAGAGTCTTTTACTGTGTGAAATTCAGTCTTTTGCCATAAAGTAATTCCATATAATTGAATGTCACTTTTTGTTGGCAGTGGATGCCAGTAGCCACTATAAAAAATTTATAAGTTCTCATTTTAAACTATAAATAAATGTGTTATAGTGACCCTAGCCCTCTCCCATAGTTTTGCTGCTCTGTCATTGTAAATAGTAACATTTGCTGTCCAACTGTCCAATAAATATTCTGTCTTGTTCTCCTGTGTAGTTGCTCCAGTACAACCCAATGGAGAGACTGGGGGCAGGAGTGGGAGGTGTGGATGATATCAAATCCCACCCTTTCTTTGCAAAAGTGGACTGGCACAAATAGATGCTGTTCATTGTGCAACTACGAAAACCACAACTGCATGCTGGGAAACTGGCCTTGAAGAATGAACTCCTTTCAGGCAGGACACAAATACAGTAAATCCAGATTCTGCATTTCTGCAAACATCTTCCATTTTGCATATGGTCACTCACTCACTATGTACTTGTCAGATTTACAGTTTGCCAAGCAGCAGTGTTAAATTTCTTGTACAGTACATTGATCATTTATAGCGTAGAGGGTTTACTGTGTAACATTAGTGCAGGGAACACTTAACATGTCTGGTGCAATAATTTATACAGTAAGTGCTCGTACTTAGTGAAGCTCCTCTACAGTATTGTTGCTTTGACACTCCTCATACAGTAGCTGTAACCCAAAATGACATAACTGAGTAAGAGATGACATTTTGTTTTTCCTGCATTAATTTAGTACTGTATGTTATAATCATTCAAACTGATGCAAACCTAAGTCACCTTTCCTCAAGACCCACGTGCAATACACTGTTTGCTGACACCTGTAACACTAAAGTCATTCCTAATGGAGCCCATTGAGATTAGAGGCATTTTCAGCTTTCTATTTGATGCTGGGATTGTGTTGTTGCTCTGATGTAGATACCAAAATGATGTCTCAATTTCTGCCACATCAAACCTTTTTTGCTCCTCCCTTTGATTCCACCCAGCCCACGTAGAGTAACCGAGATGGACACTATGCAAGGTGAACGAACAAAATATTAGCAGCTGGGTTTTGTGTTTGAGTGATGAATTTAGTTATATTACAACGGAATTATTTAATATATTATAGCCTGATATTGTGCCAGTGAAAGCATTCTTCCTGTCTGGACAGTGAGAGTTGCTCATTCAAGGAAAAAAAGAATTATGAAGTATGAGATTTGAACCACAGATTTGAAACCAGCCCTTTTACAGATTGTTTTTATGAACATAAGATGACACTCTCTATTGTACTGCATTTTGTGCATGGAAGCATTTCATTTATGTAATATTTAATACTATGAAAAATATACTGAACAATAAATGTCTTGTAAAAATACCTTTTTAAAGGGTGTCCTCGGTGAAGGGTGCACCTGGTGTCAAAGCCAACTTGTCAATCACTTACTGCCTCATCAATCAGATGTTTTTTGGGGGTTTTTTTTTTTTGATTCTTTTATACACATCTGCTATCTTGCCACAGAGATGTTACACTAATACTTATTTTATATAATCCATAATGACTCAACGATAAATAGGGTAATTACACCCATTGTAACACCTCTTCTATAATCAGCTCACAATTTGGTGAAATACTACTCTGTATTTTAACACGTTTCTTTAATAATACTCAGATAATCACGCAACTGTAGGTGCTGCACTGTTTTATTCCACCGCACTGCGGTATAAAACATGTTGACTAACAAATACTTTTTAATTAGACATCATCACAGTGAGATTTGAATTTGGGTTTTTTGTTTTTTTTAAATTTTTGCTCATTCTTGTCTGTGCTGTACGTCTGTACTGGTCTGTCAGTGCACTCTGGAAAACAATAAACATACCTGGAAGAGAACAGGAACAGAAGTGATGTTTTCTTGGTACAGTGTGTTTTTTTGTTCTGAGTCTACAGCCTGTCTGTTGTCAGCTGGACTGATGATACTCCTAAAAAAAAAAACACAAGAAAACATCTGCTGAGTGTAAATGCAACCACAGCACGCAGACATGCAAACACACACAAATATACATCATTGTAAATACCCAGTACTCATTCATACAGTTAAAGCTTTTCTACCCTGCTCTGCTTATGTAGCTACTCAGCAGCATGTATATACAATATTCCCACTATGTGAGAGTTACATCTCTTCTGTATTTTCCATTAAGCAGCAGGGTGCATACAGGTACACTCCATCTGCACTGAGGACATGTATTTGATGAGATTTTTTTTCCATGGTGAGGCATGGCCATGCACAGAAACAACTGATTTCTCAAGGGAGGTGTATTTCTGAAAAAAAGTGGCTCAATTAAAGGAACAGTTCCACACGAATTCGTATTTGTATTGTTGAGAATTAGATGAGAAGATTGATACCCCTCTCACGGTTGCATAATAAATATGAAGCTGGGGCTACACCCTGGACAGATCGCCAGTCTGACAGAGCTGACACATACAAACACTTGCACTTTGGACTGTGTGAGGAAACTGGAGTACCCAGAAAATACACGCACACAGCGAGAACATGTAAACTCCAAACAGAAAGTCCCCAGTGTCAAACAGGATTCGAGCCTGGAACCTTCTTTCTGTGAGGCAGCAGTGCCAACCACTACACCTCTGTGCTGCCCTGAATTTGAGCTGACCCTAGTAATTTTGCAGGGACCTATTTCTTCCTTATAATGCCTTTAAAAACCTGACATATTGATATTGAGAGAAATTCACACTATAGGTCCACTAGACTGAACATGTGTTCATTCCTTCTACACCTCTATTACCTGAAACGCCACGTGCATCTAGACACACGCATACACACAGGTCAGAGCAGTTGTTAGTGGTGTCGGGGTGTGTTCCCCCATGTCGGCCTCAATGCCACAGGTTCAAGAGTCTGGGCTGATTAGTGCTCGTCGCAAGACCCGTCTCTCATTACAGACTCACTCAGGGCAAGAGGTTCACTTCAGCTCAGAGAAGAAACCTGTCAATCTTACTCAGTGTAGATGTGAGATGTGCCTTCCCTGTGCTCATAACAGCTGCAGGATCCCTCCAAGCACATTTTATGTGGATTTCTTCCACTAACGCTTCAAATTTTATAACAATTCTCATTTTTACTTCACTATTATCAGCTATAGTTGTACTATAGTTCCATACCTACTTACAGCAGATAAAATAAGTATTGAACACGCCACCATTTTTCTCAGTAAATATATTTCTAAAAGGTGCTACTGACATGAAATTTTCACCAGATGTTGGTAACAACCCATGCAATCCACACACATGCAAAGAAATCAAACCATAGATGTCCATAAATTCAGTTACGTGTAATAATGTGAAATGACACTTGGTTACTAAAACCAAGACTTAGACTAACTTGGACTTGGTACTTACATACAGCAGGTACTTATTTTACCCGCTGTATAGTTACATTAAAAATTAGGTAAAATATTTAATAAACGTAATCATAAATTTTTCGCAAACACCAAAGGCTATAGAAACAGCTGAGAAATGAGTGATCAGTGTAGGAGAACTAATCATCTCACACCCTAAAATTTATATCCGCCCATCAGCTATATCACTTATTCTACATCTTGCACAGATATAGTGTGAGTGGTGAGTTACACCCTGGACAAATTGCCAGTCCATCACAGGACTGACACAGAGACAACCATTCACCCTCACATTCACACTTATGGGCGATTTAGAGTCACCAATCAACTGAATCTGCACCTAATCTTCGGAGTGTGAAAGGAACCTGGAGTGCCCAGAGAAAACCCACACAGACACAGGGAGAATATCCAAACTCCACACCGAAAGGCCCCGGTCGATCCCATATAGTGATAACCACTGCACCACCATGGTGCCCTCCGTGTACATAAGCTAGTTAAAATTAGCTCGATTTTAACCAGCTACAGTAGTAACATAACTCACAACAGTAGGTTGACACTATGAAATCTGGCTGACTTTAACTTGCATGGAGTCTTTGTGTGGCAAAAGAGCCACAGGGACGTATCCATCTAGTCAGAGGCAAGATTAGGAGGACATGCCAAGGACTCCCATGATGCAATACAGACCTCTCTTTCAGAGCCCTGTAAGCTTCACCCAGGCCTACAGGCTGAATTGACCCCTGAACCCTTCCTGTAACTTCCTGGACCTCCCTCTCTTTCTCCCTTTCTGCGGTCTTTTCCCACATAGGCACCAGCGATCAGGCTGCAGCCAAATGGCCTGCCCTCTGCTTCATATTGCTGGTGGTCAGGTTTTGTTTTTGTCTTTGATGGTTTGACTTTCGTTCACAAAGCCCAGGAGGACTCCTATAGCCCAGGGATGGACACGCATACACAAACACACACACTTGTGCCAAGCTGAAGAGTTCCGCTCTGAGACCTCGGGCATCTTCTCCAGCTTCTGTCAGAGCCATAATGTCATTATGAAGAGACACAATGCCTCTTCATTACCCCCTCCACCCATACCACACACACACACACACACACACACACACCCTTACCACCGTGCAGACAAACTCACAAGCTACACAGTAAGCAGCAGTGGAAGCAGCACACAGTGAGGCACAGGTGAGGTGCATTGTTAAACAGGTAAAGGTGGAAGGTGACACAGTTTCCTTACATCTATAGCAAATTCTAACGTGTCATTTTGTGTTACCAATTTCTGCTCATTGCTTAAATGTGTTTTGCAGTGTAATGAGCAGTAGTAGCTGGTGTCCAGTGTCCTCCTTAAGGACCTGATCATGTCCAAACAATATCAATAAACTGAAAAAAGAAAAAAGAGCCATATACAAAAGCCACTGTTGTTCAGTTTTACAAAGTCAGCAGTTAGTTACCAGCTGCAGCATAAATGAATCTTATGGAAAAAAATCTGAATGGTCCCAACTACTGTACCTACAGCAAGTCAGTGGCTCTGAATGAGAATCATTAGAAAAGATCAATACAACTCTATAGTACTCTTTTATTAATGAAAATACAGTGTTGACCAGAAACATCAGCTCCAAATATTCACAGAGGATACTCTGCACTGAAGTAAAACATCTCTCTATTTTATAGGGCATGCATTACACACAAGGAGCACACTGGCATACAAACTTATAGACAGCTGCCTCAATACACATTTTCACACATGCGCTCTGTGTCCACAGCTGTTGTGTCCCATTCACACAGACTGATCCACTGCCACAGTCCCACTAACAACATCAGACCACTCCGACACCAATCACACACCCTAACTACAGACAGGGTTCACAATACAATATCACAGCAGCACCACTGCCCTCAAACCAGATACACATCTGGCAACATGGCAGTTTGTTTGTGTTGGGCTTGTATGTATTACAGCTATTTAAGTCAACAGCATAAAACCAGGGCATAAGACAGACAACGCAACAACAAGCAAAAATATTAGCAGAATACATATTAGCACACACAGTCCTCAACTTTTGGTTTCAGGTTTTCCACCAACACCTGGTCACTGTTTTTTTTTTAACCCTAACCCTAACATTTGGCATTTGGTAAATTAGTACGATTTGCTTGCACTCACCTCCATTGTAACATTCAGTCTTAGGCTTCCTTTGAAAACTGCAGGTCGATCGTGTTCTTCAGTTTCTCCACTAGACTGAAAAAAAAAAATAAAACAGTGGATGTAATTAAAAATGTCATAGTTTATGCACAGTCACAGAATGAGTTTAGATAAATATCAGTGTCTTTACACACACATTGATGATTTTACCAGGAGGTCAATGACGTACAGTGGGCTGGTGCACCACACACACTCCATTTGCACTTTCATTAGCCTTACAGCTGCATATTGTGATGCTCTGCTTTCCTGCCAGAACACAACAGTGTCACTGAGAGGTCACCAGAAGCACTGTAGGTCCATGAGATCACATGAAGCCAACCTAAAAATATTGAGCTTAATGTGACATATTTGACCTTTGACCCTTATAAAGTATAATGTATTGTCACATCCCTCTGATGAATTTTAAATATTTTAATTTTTACAATTTTAAATATAACCTGATGTCTTGATCTTACATTTATCAATTCATTTTGTAGTTTTCTTATATAAAGATCAATATCCAGAGATTGAAAAAGAAAATATAGGCACCATGATACAAAAAGCCTTAAGAGTCATGGACCTTTGTGGATAAAATGAAGAAACTATAGGAAGGACCACTTATACAGAGATCTACATGTTTTTATTTGCATTTTATTTTCTTAATCTTTCCCTTTATTTAGTTAACACACATTTTCAAGCATTATTTGCTGTAATATGTGGTTGAGTTGAATGAGAATAGTCCAACAGTACGCTCTCATATTTATGCATTTTAGCAGTGGAGTTGAAGCAAGACAGGAACCAGTCCTTAGGGAAATTGAGAGAATAAGTACAGCCTAAATGCCTGCTAACCCTGAGAGGTGTCTCAACTCCCTTCAAGTCAAATTACCCAAGATGTCTTGCTGCATTAAGCACCCTGGACACAAAGTGCTGGTTATTTTTTCTGCTCCGAGGGTTGTTCTACCTCACCTTCCCCGCCACATTGGATTTAGGGGTCTCTTTATATAACCCAGGTGTCTGCATGTGAGTCATGATATGAAAGGCTCAGATGGTAAAGGAGTCCCAACCGGTGCCCAAAAGACGTGTCACTAGTAATACCTCCCCCCCAGACCTGAGGTGTCTCCTTTCGTTGCGCTGTGGGCCTCTGTGATTAGTGTGGAAGGGCGGCGCGCCAGGGCCCAGGCATGCCGTTAGCAGCTCACTAACATAGCATTAGCTCCACGGTCATCTCAGTGGGCCTGTGCTGTCTCAACTGTTTCCTCACGCTTGGCTACACACACCTTCTGCGGCTCCGCACCGCTTGTTAGCCACACACCCCCTCTGTCATAAGACCACTTTCCTCTCTCCCTTTCCCCCTGACCATGTCTCTTCCTAGGCCTTTATTCTCCCTCAGTCATTTTCTCCCTCCATCCACCTTCTCTCCAGGGTTAAAGAGCCATCTGCAGGGGCTGTTAGTGCCACAAAAACATCTCATGGTTGCAGCTTAGTTGGAAGTATGTTTAAAAATTCTACTTCTACTAAAAAAAAATAACAAAAAATTACAGAAGAGATGGAGAAAGTGCAGATCACTTTCTCCCTCCTTGTGTTTTGAGGGGGGTTTGTGGGGTTGCCGCGGGCAACCTGCAGGGTAATGTGCTGCCTGTTAAGGAAGGAAGAGATGTTTCTGGGAATGCAGCTTGCACGCGGAGCTGGGAGCGACAATCTACCTGCTAATCTGCCTGTTCCTCTGAGGCGCAATTCTTCCTGGCAATAAGATGCTTTCTGTTACCACACACACACACACACACACACACACACACACACAAGTTTAAGTCCCAGTCAGATGACATCTCACTCACCCTCGAGGGAGAGAGCGAAAGAGGGGGGCAGCAGATTAGGGAGGTAGATGACATCTTACACATCCTGACAGGGGGGCATTAAAAGGAAACGAGGGGAGAACAGAGGCAAGTGAGAGTGATGAGAGGAGAGGAGATGGGAGGAGAGGAGAGGAGAGGAGAGGAGAGGAGAGGAGAGGAGATGGGAGCAGAGGAGAGGAAGGTTTAAGCATCAATCAGCATATCCCACAGATACTGTATAGCTGGACTTCATGATAATATGGTGTCTAAGGCGGCAGGGGGAAGAAAGCATCATCTGAGGGTGAAGTGTGAAGCGAGGCGAACATGGGGGTGAAGGGTGGGGTTAGTGGGGCGTAGTGCAGTGTTCTTGAGGGAGCATGAAGGATCCTTGGAGTCCTGGCACCTTATGGCATGGCCTGCAGTCAAACAGATGCTGCAGGCCTTGCCAGCCTTGAGCAGGGCACAGATGAGACCATTTAGAAGCAAAGGAGGGACGTGCCTTGTCTTACAGAGCAGTGCAGGACCGTGTGTGTGTGTGTGTGTGTGTGTGTGTGTGTGTGGACCTGTCTCTCAAAGAAAAGAGAGCGTGAGTTGCTTGTTGAAGTCATGCTAATACACATCGGTTGTGTTCAGTTGATTGTACATTCAGCTAAATTGGACCACGATGCCGTGGCAGCCAGCTGCTAACTGGAAGGTACACATTTACCAAACTGTGTGTTTATTCTGTTAAAAATGGCACAAAGTTAGGCTAATGGCCTCACATTAATATTACTCATCTAATACAGAACTTCCTGTTTTAGACGGGATAAGACAAAAGCAAGAAAACGGCAAAAAGACAACCGCCTTCACTATCTTCACCGACTTTACTACTTTTATTTCATGAGGAGGACAGACCAAACTGTGAAGACATTTCTATTTTCTGTTGTGAAAAATGTAGTTAGGTTTGAAAAAAATAAACAAAAACAATATCTCCAGGGTTATCTGGGATCAGCCTGATAAGAGATCTTGATAATTCACTGCACTTCATTCACTCACCCTGATGTTGAATGTTTGCACAGACGACACAACCGTATATTTTCTTTAGCCATTAAAAAAAAGGAAAAGTGATCATCTATGATCTCAAAAGCAAAGCAAAGAAACTCAGTGTTCATTTCAATTATGGTCTGTTCTTTGAAACACTGTTTTAAAATATAACTAGAAACACATTTTATTTTATTTCTAGCAGACTGCTCTGTTTTCAGGTCTACCTAAGAAATCATTAACTCTACTTACGAAGCTGTGATTGATCGCCAAGGGATCTATTCTGAAGACATTTTAGAAGTGGGTGGTGATTAAGAGCTGTGGAATCAGGGTAATCTGGATTTGATCTGGGGAAATCTGGGGCCAGGAAAAAGACACGGGTGTTTAGTCGGGACAGTTTTTCCTCTACTCCTCAGTTTTGACACTTTTGAAAAATGTTGCAATTTCTCTTTTCAATCTAGAAGTTAGATACTAAATCTCTAGAGCACTCCTTTGTCAAGAATAAATAGCTTTGTTCTTTAGAGACACAAAATAAGGGACCATTACATGAACATGTGGCAGTGGAGAGGACTTTTAAATAAATTGACTCCATAGGGCTTTGTCTTTGCATTCCTGGGTCTCATCACAAACCACAGCTGCATGTTTAAGAAATGCAGACAGGTTAGGAAAAAAATACATCCACTGTAGCTTAACTTGAGAATTTGTGCCTCTGTTTTGGAAAACTACTGACTCTAGTGGGTGGAAGCATGAAGTGTGTGGAAGAAGAGCAGCGCCAACTCTCTCCTCGCTGTCTATTCTCTCCTCCATCTCTATTTTTTTCAAGTGTAAGTGATAATATCCTCCCTTTTTCTACCTCTCACTGGCTTGAGTGATTTGCTAAGGCGGTGTGTTCATGTGTGTGTACGAGTACATGTGTGTGTATGCGTCTCACATTAGCCTTTTTCCATTAAAGCAATTTCGCCGCCCATTGTATTCCTGAAGAGGACCTGGGAAGTCACTAATGGTGCCTTGCGTCCACACTTGCGCGCTCACACACACGCCGGCCGCACATGCACACAGCAGAACATCTCTCGGTGCGCGCTATCATCACCTGTCGCCTGATTGCTGTAAAACACACACATTAGCATAGAATGAGACACATTATCACTCCTGATTATGGGACGCTAAGAGGTTTCACAGAAAAAAAAAAGACCTCGCACCTTTTCTCCACAATGCCGGCTGCTAGTGAGATAAATGCATGTTGTCCAACATCTCTGACGCTCCCGAAACAGCCTGAAGACTCTACTGATGGATTTAATGGCCTCTTGTTGTCCATGTTCATAACTGCTCAGATTTATCATGTCAATACTAATTTTTTTTAATTCAGGCTGCACTGTGATCTGGCTGCCACCATCAAAACATGTACTTTGTATGTTCCTGGCCGTTTTGAAAGTGTAGTGAAAAGTGCCTGGCTGGTGGTGATTTCAATGGGGTATTACTTATTATAGTGGGATCAAATCTAAGTGAAGAGCACATACACACAAAAACATACACACAGCGCATCCGCCATCAGAGAGGTGACAGTGCATGGTTAGCAGGTGGCCTCCTCTTCCCTGTCTTGATGAGTACAGGAAGTGTCGGCCGTGTGTGGCGGAGGCAGCAGACACTTGTTTGGGTCAAAGGTTGTCCCTCTCTGCTTTTTGCTGTGTTTTCTTAAGTCTCGGGTCACTAATGAGGCCCCACCGCTTTTGAAAGCCCTCACTTATTTTAGGGGTGGAGGAGGAACAGGAAGAAGAAAGGAAGATGTTGTCAATTATAGGTTTTAAATACTCTTCTTTTGTCCTTGTGGTGTTTTTTCATCAGCAGACTGGAAATGGAGAAAGGCCATGTCTGGATCCCTGTATAGCGTGGCAGGGTCATGAGGTGATGGACGGACGAGACACGAGACTAAAATGGGAATTCCCTTATGTTTGGGTTTAGTTCGTTGTGCGTTGTGAAAACTGCAGACTTTGACAAAAGGTCTTCTGTGTCTTCAAGCTGCCTGCTGGTTCCTAATGTACAGACCTGAGAGTGATATAAATTGTCTAGTCTAATTCTTGTCAAATACATTAAAGAGGAGTCCTGTTTTTGGAGGGAAATCAGGACAAATCACTGACAAAGCAAAGCTTTTGAGGTTTTTGAGCTAAATCCAAGTCATTAAACAAATGCACACAGAAAACAGGCTTAAAAAAAAGCAACAAAGAACGTGAAAGAGTGTGAGTTCAGATTTCCTTGGCACTTAGTCACTTCGTTTGCCCACCTGTCACCCAACGCACACACACATACATACACACACACACACACACACACACACACACACCTCTCTGTGATAATGACATAATTGTCCAGGAGCACACAGCCATGCAAATAGGGAAGATGGCTTGTGTTGCCATCCGTAGGTCTCTGCCATCTATTTCCATTATTCTAATGTACTGCTACTGATGACCTGCTCTCACACAATTAACAGCTAGCGAGTGAGTGAGTGAGAGAGTGAGGGAGAATGTGTGGTATTTGAGAAAAGTATTTTTCTGCCCTCATCTTTCTAGCCTGATCTCCTGGCCTATTTTTTAAAAAAAAGGCATACTAGCTGTAACATATGGCAACTTTTCTACTCTCGCTTTGTTTGACTTTCGTCAGCTCCTCATCCATCCCTGGAGGAAGAGCTGGAGCTAGAGGATTTCAGGAAAAAAAAAAAGATTAGTGGTGGTGGACATGGCCCTCATTTTTCTGTCTACACTTTCCATGACATTTTCTCTTCCATATTTGTTTCTGTTTCACTTCTCACCCTCTTATTTCCTATGTGTATGTGTGTGTGTGTGTGTGTGTGTGTGCGCGTGTGTGTGTGTGATCTTGGGAGAATGGGCTGTTGATTCTGGTCTGTTCCTTGGCTCCCTGTTTCATGGTCTTGGCCCAGGTCTGATCCCTGTGATTGGATCGAGGGGCTTTTGTGGTGGCTGATGGGACAGAATTAAGCCAAGTGGCACTCACTAAGCATGCTCCATGGCGGGCAGATGGACGGAAAGTGAAAGAGCTGTGATTTCTCATTGTGTCCCGCCGTCTTTTGGGGTGTGTGTGTGATACCCACAGAGCGCATCCTCCGTCCAAGAGCTCTATTCTCCAATCAGTGGCCACCGCTTCCTGGGTCCAGAGACACGCCTCTCCAAGATTTCATCTCTGTATCAGACCATAACGGGGTTGTAAGCAGCTTAAAAAGAATAATGCAGGGTAAGAAATAGCTGCTCAGTCTTTGTTTAAAACTATGCAATATACTGACACAGTATTTTAAGTAAGTGATGTAAAACAATTGTTCCTGGTGTGGTCAACCCCAAAAAGCTTTTACTCTTTTAAATAAAATATAAAGTTTAAACCAGACCTGTGCATTTGCAGCTGTGTCCAGCTGTTGACAATGAGCTCATATGTTCAAGAGATTTGGGGAGTAAACAGATGCCCAAAATGTCTGTTTAAACATATTCGAAAAGCGATTAGAAAGATACAAAGGGGTTAAATGACTGAGGCAGCAGAAGTTCCCACAGATCATATTTAACCTCTTACCTTTGGAACCACCCAATGTGCCCAACCCCTGCAGCTTAGCCTCAATGGGATTTACACCACAAGTGTGTGTAATAGTTATTTGACCCACTGCTTTTCTGCGCATACGTATGTGAGTGTGCTTGGGTGAATTTGCCGATTACAGCAGATTACTTACACCCGTGTAAAAACAGGAATTAGTTCCCAATAAGAACTGCTTAAAGGGCCTAAAAACATCAAAGATAATCATTAGGCCAAGGGGAACATCACTCATTGCATCACGCAAACACCCACTCTCACCATTACACATTAAAAGGAGTAAATACCCTTACCCCGCCTTTCTCCAACCCCTGCGCCCCTCCCGAAACCTGCAAAGTGAGCTGTCGGCTGCAGTGCTTAACTGCTCCTCTCATCAGGACATTAGCGAGGGGGCTTTGGAGTTTTAGTTTGAGGGGGGAAAATCAGGAGGGAGGCTCCCAAAAGGCTGGAATTCTAGCCAGGAAGGGTGGACGACTCGCTCTCCATCCAGCCCATCTTCTGTCTAGGACTGATTCAGGCAGAACCTTTTGTCTCCTGTTCTGAGCTGAGCGACAACAGGGAGACAGAGGAGGAAAGAGAGAGCCCACAGGAGATAACAGGGGTAGCATGGCGTCCTCAGTAAGGGTTGAGTGATCTACTTAGAAGGGCCATGGCAGGCCTGGCCAGCAGAAGCCAGATAGATGCCTGAGCAGGCTGGCTGAGGACCAGGCACCCCTTTAAATCTGCTACTATGGCTAATCTCTAATCTGGAGATTTACTCTATCTGGTCCCCTCTCCCTCTGTTTCTCTTTCTCTCTCTTAGTTTCTCCACATCTATAAATGGAGCAATCTGTGAGTATTTCAAAAATGCATTTATATCCCTAAAATGTGTTATTAAAGACTGTCTAATTCCCTGCACATCCTTTTACTACTCTACTCTAGCTCCATCCCGTTAACCAAGCCCTGACCAGACACACACATACACACTCTTTTTTTTTTTTTTTTTTTGCAGATGGTCACATAATGCACAATCAGTCAAACAAGACGGCTGATTTTAGGGTGGAATGTTGGACCCCCTCTCCCTTGGAGGGCATCCTTGGTGGACACTGCTCGCTAGAAGCTATTAGATGTTAGCTCTCTGCAGCGAGCCAGCACCAGTCACAACCAATCCTGAATCTTCTTTTAACTGGACCAAACTCCAGTCCAAAACCTGGAGCGAGGTTGAGCTTGCCTGCTTGAAATGATGTAGTCACATCACAGAAAGACTTGCTGCGTGCCATGCATATATCAGATTATTAACTCACCCACTCTGCAACAAATAAAACTGTAAAAAACATTTCTCTGTGCTGGTCTGAACACCTTTTTGCTCTTCTGATGGATTTTGAAGTTATTCAGTGGGTTTTCATCCTTGGTTTACATCGCTACCAAAAAAAGGCACCTTTCCCCCCAAAGCCCTCGACACATGGCTGTCTTAAAAGTTGCATGATGAAGACATGACGTGTCATAATAATTAGGAGGAGGACAAAAGACCTGCTATTTAACATGGAAATGTATGCAGTCCCCTGTGTTTTCTGTGACATTAAAAACTTGTATTTTCCTTTATTATTATTTTTTCTTCCAAGCGTGGATTTGATCAGTTCATTTTCATCATCCCTCCATTAAGGATGAGCAAAGGATCACAAGTCGAGAGGAAAGTTTCCACCAAATGTGCATCTTCTGCTCCGATCTCTTCTTTGCCAACATCAAAAAACAATGTTTCCCTCCTCCCTCGTTCCCACTTCCCCATACTTAGGCCCTCGCAGCAATTATGCCCAATCACAGGACCTCAATAGGAAGCAACCAGGGCTTGTTTGTGCCTCTGCGGTCATTAAGAGGGGGGCGAAGAAAGGAATTAATGACTTAATTGAGGAGGAGAGAAAATGGGGAAATCACACAGACTCTGGGAGCGGAGGGGAGAGTATGAATGGGGCGCCTGGAACGCTCCTGGAGCAGGGGATTGTGGGATTGCTGAAGTGTGTCAAGATTTTGGTCGTCCTCCAAAGCAGATGGTGGCTTGTCGTTCGCATACCATCTATTCTCCTCTTTGTCAACCTAGAACGGCTTCTTTTGTTCCCCTCCATTGCTTTGCTGCAAAAGTTCATGAGTGCAAAGATGGAAAAAAAGAGGAAAACAACACAACAAAACTGACACATTAGTCTAGTTTGCTCCAGATCAACAGTCTTAATGTCTCTCTCTCCCTCTCTCCCTCCTAAAGTTTTGACCAAATCAGAAAGGATGCTGTGTCTGAAGTGTTAGTGTGCCAGGCTTGGCACATTTCTATTCATTCCTCTCTAATGTGGCAGGGTCCCCCCCACTGCCAAGCCTCCGCTCCTGCTCCACAGACTCCTGATTACTGTGGATAAACACACAGGAGGAGAGCCCCCTCCTCTCCTCCATCCACACCAACTGAGACTTGAGAGAAACGCTACCTCCAGGAAATTCTGGCTCGAATCGTCTCACTCTCACAGTTTCTCTTCCCATCCAAGATTTCGAACTGATAAAGTAATCAGGAGAAAACTGAAAAACAGCTTGCCGACTGTTTGCCATTGTCCGTTTCTCTGAAATGTTCCTCCTTGATTGTTGCATCAAAAATGTGAAACAAGGATGGGTGTAGCACAGTGCAGCCCCAGGGTCGACTGAGCTGATGATAGCAAGCTGAGGTGCTTTTAACAGTTTCCTTTTTTCTGTTTTTCTTTCATGTGCCCTGATTCCTGGAAGCATTCCTTCTGTAAACAGCAACAAAAAAAAAAAAAAACAACTGAGGGTTATTTGGAAAATGGCTAGCACCTTTGTGGGGCTGAATAATTAATATATGCTAATGCTAACAATGTATTAGTTATTCAAATGTGATCCTTTTAGACAACAGCACTGTTTACCCCCTATTACTCCCTCTGATCGGCCACTCTAAAAGGGTCGCACATAAAGAGAAGAAAGCAAAGGAAGAGAGGAGAGATGAGTGTATGTGACACTAGCAGACACCAGCCAACACAACAAAGAAACACACTGAGATTAGCATGACAGAGAATACTAGCGCTTCACACATTAATACACAACATGAACTATAGCCATAACCCTCAGGGGCCCGATGCAATATGCATCTCTTCTACCTCTCACTCTTTCTCTTTTCACATCTCTATGTCATTTTTCTTTTTTTTTTTTTTTCCCCATTTTCTCCTCTCTCGCTCTAGTGTTTTCTGTTCTTTGCTGGTCTCATCTCCTTCTCGTTCCCACCCCTCTGCTCTTTCTCAGTAGACGTCTGAAGGGTCCTTCAGCCCTGAAGAGATGGGGACTAGTCTTACCCAGGGCAGGGGCCACCGAGTGGGGAGGGAGGTGGCGCAGGAGGAGAGGAGAGGACTCTGTCTGGAGGATGGAAGGATGGTAATGTGTCTGAATGTTGGGAGAGGAGGGCCTCCCATTGATAGACTAAGGACCAGGTTTGCTGTACTTGAGAACTATGGTTCTCTATCGCAGGAGGTGAGACTCGAGAGCCAGGTCGTGCATTAGCATGTGTTTTGTTTTCGCCTCGG
Source organism: Mastacembelus armatus (assembly GCF_900324485.2). NCBI lineage: Eukaryota > Metazoa > Chordata > Actinopteri > Synbranchiformes > Mastacembelidae > Mastacembelus > Mastacembelus armatus. Next base: position 13,344,921 of record NC_046656.1, read on the forward strand.
CTGTCCCAGAGTCCGTTACTCCGTTGTATCACTAACAGCCAGGGGGATGGAGAGGAGAGTAAAGCCACGTCTTGTTTGCTTGTTTGCTTGTAGAATTTACACAGTGCAATAGGCTTATGTAAAGTATGTAAATCTTGCTAACACATTTATAGCCTGCAGACAAAGGATTTGCTGAAACGTTTCTACCTAGAAATATACTATACTAGATAATATATAAATATATGATGCCTTTATTTCTGTTTGCAGCTAAGAACTATACTCTTTACAGTACTAAATATAATTAATTGAAAGCCAATTGTAAACTTTAGCTGATTCCATATCATAATATTAGCATTCAAAGTGTTATTTTGCCATGATTGTGAAAATTTGATATAGGTATATCCCTATTATCAATTAGATAAAATCACCTGGATTACTATGACGACAGTGCTTGAAAATCTGATTGTTTCCCACTTAAAAATAATATAGTTTTCCAAAATATCTTCTCACGAGTTATTCAAATCCAAGTCATTGGTCAAACGTAACAACGTATATCTTCCAAACAAACCTCAATATTTGATACTTCGCATATTATCTACAAACAAGATTCAAAAATTTAAATATTTTTGCTTCGCCTGGGGTTGTGTTGAGCAGTCACAGTATCTTTTCAAGGTCTTTAAAACATATTTTAATGGCAGCTCCCGCTCGTGAGCCGCTTTCATTTGCGAGTCAGCAGTGCTAAGACCGCCTGAAGCAAGCTCCTCAAGGTGATTGAGTCTGGGAATGTCTTTGAAGCTTCCTGAAGCTGCTCCTGCCTGCACAGAAGATCAATGTGTCTGCAAAAATGCAAGAGCAATTGAGTTTATCTTCCCCTTTTTCTCATCAAAGATGGGCTTGAATCTGGTGCAATTAAGGCATTTCCAAAGCCACCATAAAACAAAAAGCACATGACAGGGGAGCCATGGCTTCACCATTACCAATAATCACCCACTAACTTCACACACTCAGCAGCAACAAGGTCAAAGATGTGAAGCTGACCCGTTTTTTAAAAAAAAAAGTACATGCCAATCATGACAAAAGTAAAATCCCACTAACAGGATGTGAAACAAAGTCATTTAAACAGCGAAAGCTAAAGACCCCCTCCTCTCTTCCCCCTTTTGATAATGATATCAGTAATAGAGTCTTTTGTTTGATAATGAGAGCTGCTATTTCTGATAGGGAATAATAATACATGGCTATTACAATTTCATCTATTGGGATTGAATGAATAACAATGCTTCGTGCAAAATTCTGCATCACACACACACACACACACACACGCACACACACACACATTCTGTATGTCTGTAATTGTGGGGTTGATGTTGAAGTGGCCGGCCACCTCGGTCAGGCAACACGGAGAGGAAAGCAAAGGTCCTTGGAGTTATTGTTATGGTTCTAACAATGAAGTCAATTTAGGATGTTAATCATACACTTCCGTCCAGTGATAACATCCTGGCTATGCTCACCCTTTGATGAGACTGTTTTGATGCTAATTGTACAGTGGAATAATAATTAAGTTAATGACACGGAGCTCTTTGCATGTGATTTAAGAGAACATGTTTGTGGTGCTGGGAAAGACTGGCAGTTGTAATGACTGACTCAGTCCTCGCTGTTTACAAAAGTTGGAGAGATGGAGATCACAATTCGCTTAGATAATTACAGTGTAAATCTCGCAAATATGACATTAATTGAAGTTTTAACACATACTATGAAAGAAAATTTCAGACAGTAAAATATGTATATTTTTTTTAACTTTTCAAAGTTTGAAGCATGGCCATGGTGCAACCTGTGAGAGTGAAAAATTAAAAAAAAAAAAAAAAAATGAAACGAAAAGTCTGCAACAAAACTGACAACTTTTTCTGGTCCTCCTGCTGCCTGCCAACCTCAATGACTCCAGCTGCAACTGCCAAAACAGTGATTCACAGTCTGACAAGACTGGATGATGACAAAAAGCACATTCTTAACTCAAAACACTGTGCTGATGCTTGAGATAGAATTTCTCTCCTTTGTGGGATGGATGATAATAGGTGAAAACAAAGAAGCCGGGTGTAAAATGCTTCAGCTGAGCGTGATTACAGCTGTGGCCGTCATTAGGCAGCCTCTTTAATGTAATTGATGGAGTGGATTCTCATAGCAGACCTCAATAGACTGGGCAGGGTCTCCTCGTTTATTTGGACTCATCTGCATTTGGTCTGTGTGTGTATGTGTGTGTATGGGTGTGTGTGTGTGTGTGTGTGTGTTTATGTATATACATGTGTGTATGCGTGCATGCAGGCATGAGGTAGAGCCAGAGTGTGCAATAATTACGACTTCACACTCTTCAGACACTTAGAGAAAAGAGCAAAACAAAGCGCAGTAATCAGTGTGTGTATGTGTGTGTAGTTTGGTACATTCTGAACGCAATTGTGCAAATGTGGTCTCAGTGTCTACGTGTACTTGTGTGCGCACACTAGTGTGAATGTATGTGCAGTCTCTTAAGTGTGTGTGTGTGTGTGTGTGTGTGTGTGTGAGAGAGTGAGAGAGAGGGAGGGAGAGAAACTGTTTGCATTTGCTCAAGGATCCTGACCCTTCAGAAATGACACGTTTTCTCTATCTACCCCATCCTTTCCCCACACATTAGGTGCTTACAAAAGACAGAGCACTAATGCATCATCTAATTGGCCTAGGCTCCTGCCTCTGCCTCTCCCTCCATCACTCTATTAGCTCAGTAATTACCCATATGCCTCGGCGAGGCAGGCGTCCAGATAATGGCCGCCTCAAGGGCCCTTGAGCGCGGCAGAGAGGGGCCGCAGTCTGTCGCCGCGGGAACACAGCAAGCTCTCCAAACTATCCCAGCACCGCACAGGGAGAAACACAATGGGGAAGGAGTTTGGCAACTTCATACCCCCACCCTCTACCAAGAAAAGAGAAAAAAAAAAAGTTATGAGTTGAGGGAGTGAGGATGCAAATTGGGGGCTGTTCAAATTGGATGTTGTCAGTTTGGCTGATGTACAAGTCTGAGTGTTTATGTGTGAATAAACCCCCATAGATAACGGTGCATTTCTTTAAAGGAGATGTAGGAATGCTTTTACATCTGTCCTAAAACAGTGCTCCAGCTAATATATTGACACTGGATGAATCCACACTTCACAATTTACATTTAGTGCCTTGTGCAGGAAGTAGTGTGTCCTTTTTGTAGGGAAGTGCACAGTAAACAGTCCTGCCTCATTATTGTTTTAGATATAGACACGACTTATTTAGTTTGAGCCCTTATAGGAGGTCAAATCTCTGCACAGAGGAAAAAAAAAACATCTATGATTTAATCTTTCGTCATGATGATCATGAGATAAACAGGAGAAACTTTCGAGTTTGCATTAGAAAGTAATCTACCAGGATTTTGTATTTAGACATATTTGCTGGCCACCACAGTGCCTTGGATTTGTGATAAATTCTGTTGTCTTTGCCTTCTGTGTTGGCATTAGCTGTGTCACTAGACTGCCCTCATTCAAATGGTTCAGACTGACTTTGCATGTCCTGTGACAATCCTCCAAATGGGATTTGACTGCAACCAGGACCTTTTCCTGTCTAACAGTACCATAACTGACGTGCACATATAGCACAGAAAGCCCAAAAATCCACAGCTATAGCTTCACACAAAAAGCTTCCACAGTGTTGCTGAAATGGCTGAGTATCTTCATCCTGCCAACTGAGATGGAATGACTCAGACTGATGAAGCCTTCTATTAGCTTGGCTGAACTTTATAATGGATCTTTGGATGGGACAAGGACCGCAGATTTTTCCTCTCTCTCTCTGTCATTTTCTCTCCGTCCTATCTAAATCTCTCAATCTAACATCCTTGGAAATTAAAATCATAATTCTCCAATCTTTAGCCTTCAGCCTCTTAATTGAAATCACATAATCTGCCTCAGAATACAAGCAGCCACCCTCAGCCCTCTTCCAAAAAGAGTACAACAAAGAGCTTCTTAAATAATTCCCCCACACTGTGCAGCATATAATATGGATTACAGAGCTCTGCCTCTTTTTCTCTCCACCACCCACTCTTGCTCTTGCTCCCTGAATCAGGGATATGGTCTCATCCCTCCATCCTACCCAAGGGAGATTTTATGACACTCAAGCTGACCAGGAAGCATTATCTGTTTTTAAAATCAGATAAATATATAAATAAAGCATCCAGCAGTAATGCTAATATATGCCCTAAGAGGGTCTAAGGCTTCAGATCTGTGGACTTAATCTGGGTTTTGGGGAGGTATCTTCCCTTGGCCGTTCAGAGATTTGTGAGATCACTGTCAGTCCTGGGCCGGCTGAATTATCTTTGCGTATTGTGTTAATCTGTTGGCATGCAGATTGTGGTGGACTAAGGTTCAAGTGGGAAGGATTAGGGGAGATCTGAGCAAAGCTGATGCAGTCAGCCTTCTCAAAAACGGCCCAAGCGTTTGGGCCCCTCTGTGGTGTTTTATGCACACTGACCAAAGGGACCACTGAAGCATGGTGTCTCTCGCTCTCTCTCTCTCTCTCTCATACACACTCACACACAAAGATACATACAAATCGCCTCCATTCCACCATCTCCATTCCACATAATTCCCCTCTTAAAATCTCCCCTCAGACCGACCACTGCGAGTGCAGGACCCAAAATGCAAAAAGCAGTGGCTATGCCCACTCCACAAATCCCAAAACCTTTTAGAGCTACTTGACAGAGAGAAATCCATCTGGAGAGGATATCCACTGTCCATTACTTAGAGACTAATGTCTAGCTTTAACTCAGCACTGTTTATTTACATCATAGCATCTAAATAAAGCACAAGTTATGCCCCAAGCTCAACCCAGTAATACCTTATTAAGACACACAGCCTGAACACTGAGAAGGTTTGTAACTTTGTTAATTGTTCGTTGTCAGTTCAATAACCCAGCACTTTGTGTCAGACTCTCCATGATTATCTCTGGAGAGTGATAAAATCACTTCAGGTAAATGAGTGATTGGACTGGAGGACCGCTGAAGTACAACTTAGCAGTCCTTTAGCAGCTTCTGTTTGCTAAATGGAGCCATGGAGTTGGGAGGATGAGGAGGTTGGAGGGGTCAGAGGGGTCCATATGTACCAGCAATTGGACGACTCTCGGAGGGACGAGCAACCAATCACGTTCTCTACAAATCCTCAACCCAGAGACCCAGAGATCCAGCAGGAGAGCCGGGATTTCATTTCCACCAATCACTTGGCTTCAATGAAAGCTAATTGAACAATTCTAATCTCTCAAATCGTTTTATTTGGTTTAAGTTCTCGGTGACAGAAATAACAGTGTTGGAGGTGCACTTGTCTTTATGGAAATACTATAAAAAAAAACCCTCTTTCTGTAGAGATCATTAAGTCATCAGAACAAACTGACCGCTTTGATTCTTAGAAAGACACGAGGAATAAAACAAACAAGCCACTTTAGCTCTGGCACCAAATCACATGAATACAACTAGAAAAAAAATGTGATTGCATATTCATATATGAATTTCTGTACAATATACTATCAGACATGTTGAATTTTGCTGAGTGGACTAACCAAGACTCTGAAACAGAGTGATCACAGTTGTATCTGTGTAGTTTAATCAACCAAATGTCTTCGTTTGGGTTTTGCCTCTCCATCCTGCTTTATTAGAGACAGAATCGTCTTGGTATTTCTGCCTGCATAGGTCTCTAATTTGGCAATTGTCTGGTCAGGGATGAAGGAGACCAAAACATTTTAATTAAGGAGTGAGTGGCTTTTTCCTTTCCTCACTTTGTTTGTACTCCTGCCCTTAAATTATCGTCCAGATATCAAGACTTCCACAACATTTGTTCTGTCGTCTCTCCAATTAAAACAAGCAGACAGTAAAAGAAAGCCACTGTCTAATGAGCTAATAAAATCTGATAAGCAGTGGCTACAGGACTCTTTGAACGATTCTTGTCAGATATTATTCTCTACAAATGCATATTCGGTTTAACTCCGGACACTAAAATAGCTCATTTCATCACTATGGCATCAATATTATTCTGCTAATTGTTACTGGTAGAATTTGCAGAAGAAAATGTATCAAGCAGAGAAGAGAAGAAATGTGAACCAGATATTCGGAGAAGTTATGAGGAAAAACAAAAGCTTGATTAGCATGAATGTCAAACAATTAAATCAGGAGTATTCATAAAGGGAAGGATCTTATTAGCTGGAGAAAAACAGAATGAGACGGTCCATTTCTCGGTTGCTTAAGCCTCAGGATTACTCAACCTTTGGTGGCAGAGAGGAACAATGTGGCTTTTAAAAACCCATTTTGGAGAGGAGCGTCTGTTTGACAATTATATGCCTCTAAGCTGTTTAATAGGTGGCTGGGAGAGGTCTTTAAGATCCTCATTCAAGACTAGTGAGCTGGCCTGTGGTTTTCAAGGCATTTTGCAGTGTGTGTGAGTGCGTGTGTGTGTGTGGTGTGTATGGAGGGTATGAGAAGGATTTTAGGAAGAGACTGACATAAGAAAGAGAAAGGGACAGAGGGAGGGAGAAAAAGAGTTTTAAGCCTGCTAAGCAGATCAGTGTCTTTGTGTGCAGTCAACAGAGGCACTTGAAACTTTCTGTGAGGCCCAGATGTCTGGAGCTAATTCTTCCTTTTTAATGCTTTTTGCACAGGAAAAGACTGAAGAAGGGCATTTATGAAATATTTAAAAGCCTCTACACTTGTTGAAATAGTTGGCAAAAATGTTACACATCAGGGGGGATAAGGCTCCTTAAAACAGGGATCAAGAAAATCACAAAGTGACGACAAATTTTATCCATGAGACTTTTAAAGGGAGGTAAAATCTAAATGAACAGTTAAAATGTTAACTGTTTCTGACCCCTTTTGACTCCTTAAAGCAGCATGTTTGTGTTTACAGATTGATTTAAAAGAAAACAGTCAATAATCTGTTTTCCCAAACGATTTTTAATCACCCTTTCAAATATTTGTGCTGTCGCTTGTGTGGAGTCGTGTCCTTTAGGATTTGAGATGGCCACAAACAACAGGAGGAAAAAAAAAAAAAAAAAGGCACCGCCAGAAAAAAGATCAACAAACAGGCGAAGCATAGAGACAGAACAGTTTGAGGATGAACGCTGCTAATCCTGACCTCAGCTAATGCTAATGCAAATGCATGTTTATCAAATATGTAATCGACATTAGTTAGAAAAACAAGGCTCTGCCAGCACTCTGCTCTTTGTTCCGTGATCGTGGAAGAGGGAGATTAAGATGGGCTTTAGTGATGCTCAGATGGTGGAAGGAGAGAGGGATGGAGGGACGGCTGGATGCACTTATGCTCACTGTCAAAAAATGAAGGGAACCTTTGCCTAGTTAAATATGCTTCTTGTTTTCAATTGAGCTGAGTGTAATTTCACTGAGCCTGCAACTGTGGCAACTTATTATGATACAGTTGAACTCCTCTGACAAAAACGCATTTAGAAAGTAGATTGGTATTTTGCTGATTTACTTTTGTTCAACAAAAAGTAAAGATAGACTTTGAGGTGTTTTTAATTTCTCCATCTTATAACCATTGTCAGGCTGCAGCTGTCGACGTGTTTTGAGAAATACAGTTATTGACTTTTTAGCATGAAGTTTGGAATCAACATCTTCAGACTTCACTAATGTAAAGTTGATACATCTTAAGTAGAAGACCACCATATAACCCCCCCCCTCCACAAAAAAAAAACAAAACTTGTTTTTGAACTTCAGTTCAATATAAAACATTACTTGGAAAGCTTTAGGTAATTTGTCAATTTGTCACATGATCATGTTTCCCAAAATGTCTGTATTATTATTGCAATGCACTAGTTTTCAGTTTTAATGGGTTAGTTTTTATCTGTTTTTACCAAAGTCATTTAGCTTACAGCAGGCAGGTGTTTTTTTTCCTTAGAGTAAGCAGTTAACTAGAAGTGTTTGCCATTGTGTGCACATAAAAAAATGACATCACACATCACAGATCCTCTTGTGTTACGACAAAAGTGGCTGGGGAGTGTTGTCAGCAGTGTTGCGGGGCAGTTTTTGTGGTTAAATGTTTACAGGATGACACAGGGGCACAGCTCTTGCCAGTTTGTACCTCCCCTGGGCACCTGGAGAAACAGAGGTAACCTATTTTCTTTGGCAAGGTTGAGCAGTTACACAGAGAGTGTGTTAGTGTTGAGATCGCATTCCTCCTTTAGGCTCTCTTACCTTTACTATCTCTCCTTTGTCCCTTTTTTTAGCTTGTTTTCCTGTTTTGACTCAACCACCACTGTCTCCACCTCTCTCTTTGCCTTTCTCTCGTCTTCATGATTCCTTACTCCCACTTGGCCTCCTCTTTCCCTCCATCCTTCTTTCCCTCTGTCCTCTGCCACACAGGGATAAAGGAGAGGTCTTGCTGGGCTGTGTGTTCGCCTGCTTGGTTTCAGGGTTTGTTGTTAGTAAATGAGGTCATTAGAAGACACTCTGACCTAACCAAAGGCATTTGTTCTGCATGCTGTAGTTTTTTTACCCTCTTCTTCACAGTATAAATATACACCTTTGATGGAACAGCCAGATGCTAGGATCATTAACATGTCATTATATTACCCAACAAATTAGCGTGAAAAATTCCTTTCCATATTCCTTTTCACCTCTCTAAACATTAGATACAGCTAAATCTGTGAAACACAAATGACTTTAAATCTGTTTATATATTTTTTTTTTTGCTTACACACTAATTCACTTTGTGATATTGTCTCCCACCTCCTCTCCATATTTTCCTGACCTGCCCCCTTCTTGTTTTGGAACATCTTGCAGCGGGGTGACACCTCGGGGCCTTTGGGTCTTCTCTCTCTCTATGGCACGTAGCCAGATCCCAGATGACACCTGTGAGCCTTGGCAGAGCTCTTTACAGTTTACAGTAGCTGTTAGCAGGCTTTTATGTCTAACAAAACAGCAACACAATGTGTTCTCTCTCACTGTACCTCGACAATCTCCAAATGACTCCAGCCCACTTTCTCCTGCACTCAAAGTGGCCACAGCTATTTCTGCAATCATATGCTACTGTAAACACTGCCAGTGAATCAGTCTTTTTCTCGCCATGTCAACGGGTTTTAATTATCAGTGAATGTCAAGGATGTCTGCCGGGCCCACCTCATTTCTCTCAGAGCCAAACCCATTTCTTGTGTTGTGTAACATCGTCACCCATTGTCGGAGCACCCTCATAAACATACTTCATATGCAGCATCTCTGAAGTGTATTCCATTGTTCCTCAAGTGGGGGGACGAGTGTGGCTGCTCTTCAAATGGACATTGGCGCATCTCCTGAAACAATACGGTTCCCCCACACCACATCACTCACATGTGTTTAAAAAAGCCAGACCTTGACCACTTACGCCTGGAAAGAAAATTACCTGAGCACAAAGCGGGAGCTCTTGTCTACGCCGTAAAACACATCATAGCACTCTTGTCATTGCAAGTGGAGGGTCTATTATAAACAATTATTTTAGCCCTTCACGGACAGTTTGGTCTTTGTGATGCGTTGTGTTTTTGAGCGAAGAAGTATAGGCAGTAATCAATGGAGGAGCCGTACGGTCAAGGTAAGGCTGCTGGGTGATCTAAACACATATGTACGTGGGAGGGGGAGGAAGGGTGAAGAGACTGAGATACTGACGTAAGATGTATTGTATGCAGAAAAGCTGAGACTAGTCTGTTCTGATTGGCTCGCAGATCTCTGTAAAATCATAAAACAGGACAGTTATTGGGATGTTTGTAAATAGAGAACAAGGGACAAGAGATGTTTAGTATCAGTTTTAAATGACGTACTTAAACGCAGCTCTACGACAGTGACGATAAAAAATTTTTATTTAGCCCAACTTTTAATTATCCGCTTCAATCAGTCTACAGGAGATCAAGCGTGGCTATGAGGAAAGATGCATAAGGTTGTGACAAAAATATGGAAAAGGGAAAGAAGGAGAGAAATAAGAGTCAGAAAGCGAGAACGAGAGGTGTGAGACGTGTGGGTGGACACTGGGCATGGTGGCAGTAGGCACAGGGGCTTAATGAGAGGTGAGCCAGAGGAGAAACAGAGCAAGGACAGACAGAGAGAAGGTAGCAGAGAGAGAGAGGGAGAGAGGGTGAGGTGAGAAGGAGGGAGTGAGTGATAGATGGTGCAGCGGGAGAGGGGAATAGAGGAAGAGGGGGAGGATGGGTCTTTGGAAAACAGAAGCAGTAAACAAAAAGCCAAGAATAGAGTCCAGGTGTGAAAAGTGAAGGAACAGGTGAGGGAGACAGGGATAGAGAGGACAGGATAGAGGAGAACACTGAAGGAAGAGAGACGCAGTGTCAACAAGAACTGCTCTCAGGTTATAGTGAGGCAAAATTTTGAATGCTCGTTACCAGGCTTTATGCTACAACAAGGTTCCTGGAAATCTTTAATCCTAAATCCTGTCTGAACTAAATAGGGTCATCAGAAGAATGTTTACAATATTAATAAGTTATAAGTTTTGGTTTCAGGGTGTCTCTAAACAAAGAAAGTCACTCAGAAACAAAGGATGAGAAGATGAGAAAGGGACAAACAGAAAATTGGCTGTGTCCCAACCTGTGAAGGAGTTTGGGACAGCATTGTTTCCCCCCCTCACATCCCTGCACTATCCCCCCTATAAAGGTGATGTATGGCCAGGGGATGGATGTGCCCTTGTCAGAGCCCTGTGTCTGAAAATGCTGATGGATGGAGGGATGGAGAGGAGAAGGAGAAGGAGGAGAAGGAATGCAGGTGATGGGGAGATGACAATGATGAAGCATGGCTGCGCCATCTCAGACAGCTGTTTAGCGACGGGGGCTAAAACTGTAAGTGTGTGTGTGTGTGTGTGTGTGTGTGTGTGCGTATGTGTGCGTGTGTGTGTGGAGGTGTAGGGGACAGGGGACACATATGTGATGGAGGCTGCACTCAGCGTCAGCAAGAAAACTGAAAGATTACTTGCATTTGTATTTACAGAAGAGTGAACATCAAGGATGTGAAATAAAAATGTACTTATTCCACTGACTGTAGTCTCTTATTTTCTGTCAGAATCTACTGGCTTGGTGCAAAAAGAGAGGCCTCTCTTTCTGTATCTCATGTCCTTCAAGGTCTGGCCGTAGCCTCCAGGCAAGCCTCAGGCTCCAAGGCCTCCCTCCGTGTGGCAGGATACCAGATCGGACTCAGACACACACAGCTGTGGCCCAGGGGCCTTCGTTCCTCCCAGAGAATGACACGCAAACTCCCTGGAGCCATATTTAAGCGCAACAGCAAGTGATTATGCATGTGTGTATGAATAGTATCTCTGTGTTTGTGTGTGTGACTTTTAGCCCCCAGCCTGCAGGTATCCAAGGACCCCTTTCAAATTAGAAACGAGGGAGGGGGATTAGCCGATTCCCCGGGTGGGTTTCCAGGCAAGGACTCTGGGAATATCAGAGTATCTGTCACAGTGGAACACGACGCAACGTCACAGCAGCAGTAATAAATCACACAGCTTGTCCTGCTCATCATCCACCAGCCACAGGTTACACTGTCTGAGTTTTAGTGAACAAATCAGGAGTAGAATACGATAGAAGGTAATAGAATAGACTCAACCAAAACAATCGGGGTTAAGTAACAAACCTGTGCTCTGTTCAGTTGTTCTTGAGCATGTTGCTAAATCTCTATCAGTGAGAGATGCTGTTGTGTAATGGACCTCTGACCTCCACACAGAAAATAGATGTTTAACGGAAAATTTCAGAGCGTTGGTTTGGTTAATCTGAACTTGTTTTTCTAGTAGCTAATCCAGAGGGTTAATTTCTGTGTTTACTTTCGGACTGACTGAAATGATTTACGTAAAACTGAAGTTTACTTTGGAAGCTTTAGGAGACTCATACTGCTTCACACTGTTTCCAAAACAGAGGTGGTGAGTTCAGTTATAATGAGTCATAGTGAGAACAGTCAAAACTAGGAAAATTTCCTTTGTGTCAATAATACAGGATCACCATGTGTTTTTAAAGTACCACATAAAGTTTCTCTTCTCAATATTTCATGGCTGCAATGGAAATTGTCTTTTTCCTTCCTTCCTATAGTGGTGCAGCTGGTCTCCATGAGCAGAAGAAAATATCACAGTACTGATGATAGTGCAAGAAAAAAAAATATCAACAAACATATCAATCCAAAAAATCTTAATTCAGGATAAACTTGGTGGCTTTTTCTGGAGTTTCTGACCACCTTTTGTTGTCTGTCTCAGCACATGGAGTCACTTTTTTTGTTTCACAAATTAGTGTATTTTACTAATGTTAATGGAATAAAACAAATTTTATGGACCAAATGAGCAGCACTGTTACTGCTGTTCATAATGTTAATAAAGGAGGGTATGTAGTAGGAAATAATGAGGGTGAGAAACAAAGGAAAGCTGAATTAACAGAAGGAAATAAAGGAAGGGTGGGGTGAAAGGGAGGGATGTGAAAAAGTAGAAAATGGGGCAAGTTTAATTGCATAGTGGAAGAGCAGGAGCGATGCTGAGGCGATGTCTGGCTTTGGACAGTGAACTGGAAGTGTGTGTGAGTGTGTGTCTGCGTGTGTGTACAAAATGCACTTGTGACACAGAGCAGTATTGACAAGCAGCACTGATGCCCCTGAGAAAACCTTCAGAATTCAATCTCATTGATTCCCACAGAGGAGTGGAGGATGCCGCCTGTGGTCCATACCCTGAGTCATTACACACACACACACACACACACACACACATACAACACACACAGCAGTGTTACTGAGAGGAAATATTTTAACTCAAACTGACTGGAGATATTTTACACAAGAAACAAATTTATCTTTTTTTCCAACCATTCCCAGAACCACTCTTGGTGGTGGAGTGTTTTCATGTTGGGCGCTAATCCAACTCATTTCTATTGCTCCCACACTTAGGACTTCATTACATTGTTAATTCTTTTTCCTTTGTGCAAGGATGTCTGATGCAAGGGCGAGTGCATCCACATGACTCGTACATGCATGTGTCAACTTCATGTGTGTGGGAGCAAAGTGAGGAGGAGGAAGAGATTGCGGTGGGTGTTGGGGGGTGGATGGGTGGCACAGAGTCCATGTGTGTTGTATGACCTTGGTCACTGCTGAGGGGACCTAGTTTCTTGCCAAGCCAATCAATAAGCTAAACAGGCAGAGGATGGCTATTTGGAGCATGGGAAGCCAAACTCAAATACTGATAGGTTATCTGCCTGTCCCAGCACCACTTCTGTGCAAATATTGGACCAGCACATTTTTCACGGTGACTTGCATTTGGGAAAAAAAAAAAAAAAAAGAAAGGGAATCAGAGAAAAGCGAGAGGGGGAGTTGAGAACAGCCATGGTTGAGTGAATATGCAGAGGGCAAAATCTCCCTCCTCCCTCAGACCCCCTCTTCTTACCCCCTAAACCTTCAAACCAACAAGTGCACTCCCCCTCCCTCCCTCCTGTCTCTCTCTTAGGGACAAGTGAACACAGTAGTACACAACAAATATAATGTATGTTCATTACTATGATCTTCAACACAGTGTTTACTGACTAAGTGGTTGCAGCTGTAATATGGGAGTCAAATGTTTCTCACAAGGGTAACTGAAGCCTTTGCTTATTATACTTACTTGTCTGTGTGCGATTGTTGGACCCTGAGGAACAAGTGGTTGATAGTCACTAATCTTCTTTTCAATAATGTAGCTATAAAAGTCTTTTAAACTCTGTACTTTAATGAGTCTTGTATTTTAAAGTAAATTATTCTCTTACTTGTGTAAAAAAGTATAGTAAAAAGTGTGTAGTCATAATAAGATGAAGGCAAATGAGCTAAAGAGCCAAGAAGCAAGCTGCCTGTGTGTGTGTGTGTTTGAGACAGAGACAGTGGTGTATCTCTAAGTGATCTGTAGTGGATGATGGCAGCTGATCAATAATGGATGAATGACACATGCCAACCACTGTATCCCGACCACTCTGGAGAGATACCAGAGAGTCCAACGTGTGTGTGTGTGTGTGTGTGTGTGTGTGTGTGTGTGTGTGTGTGTGTGTGTAAGTACAAATGCGTGAAAGCAGCAGTGAGACCCCTTCGAGACGATTCAAAGCAGAGAAAGAGATAAAAAGTAAGGCAGAGATAGATAAATAGACAGAGGGAAGGAGGGTGAGGTGAAGCACTGTACTTTTCCCATCAGGTGTAGAAGTCAAAGCCAGATCACGATGGTACAGCGGAGACTGGAACAATGACTTCAAGAGCAGCGCACAGCAAAACCACATTAATTATTAGAGAGGAGCGATCAAAGCACAACTGTGACATGAAATAAATGAATTAAAGCTGGAAAAAAATATTGCCATCTGGATGAAGGGTTTCACATCCCTGCCTTTGTTTTTTTCCTTTCTTTCTTTTTTGTGATAGAGTAGCTCTACGGTATATAGGCTATACTGGCCTCGATTTAACACTCGCTTTGATTTGTCTCATTATTTTTAATTATTTTACTGCCTGTTGTTTTCATGAATAAAACAAATTTAATGTAATTTGATATCAACAGTTGCTCTTCAAAGAATTGTTGAGCTAGATGTGTTTACCTTAGCTCATGTATGAAAACTAACCCAAATTATTTAACATGAAACAGAAGAACGTTTGTGTGTCCTGCTGCAGCAGTAACCCACAAACTGGAGCTTTTTGTTTTTTTTTTTTAACAAACAAGAGACAACATGTGAATTATTGAGCACTAGAGGTGTTAGCAGGTGTATGAACAGCGAGTAACAATGAAGCTGGCTGTCACAGTGGGGATGCCAGGCAGGCAGATAAACTGTTGTTTGTCAAGAAATAGTAACGCTGAATACACAAACACTAGTTTGGTGGAGTCAAGCTATGTGTCTTTATGCTAAGATAAACTAGTGAGTCTATAGTAGGAGACAAATAAGGGCAGTTTAAATGATTCCTGTAAATCATGTAATGTTGTCAATACGAGCTTGAAGTGCTGGTGGATGTTGCAGTTCAGTGGAGGCATGTGATTACAGATTGTGTGTGTTTGGTAACAGTGATGGCCCCTTTTTCTGACTGTCTGTAGCTCTGGCTGGCTGAACTGGTGCGATGTTGTCTTTCTGTTTCAGCTCCTCCACTTGGGTCTGGCTCCTGTCCCTCGTCTCACTCTTTCCAACTATCTCACTCTCTCCCTATCTCGCTTTCGCTCATTTCTCTTCCTCTCTCTTTCCATTCCTCTCTTTCTCTCACTGACACTGGGCACTGCTCCCCTCCCTGACCATCTGGGCCTCTCCTCCATGAAAAGTGTGTGTGTGCGTGTGTGTGTGTCTGTGTCTGTGTGTGTGTGTTTGTGCACACATACACATGCAAATAGGCACGTGTGAGCAAGAGTTTGAGCACAGTTTCTTCTCAAGAGGGCATATATATGTGTATGCCTATGTTTGTTTGTGTGTGTGTGTGTGTGTGTGTGTCAGTAGAAGGGTCTTCCTTCGCCAGGTGGACAGCTGCTACTTAGTAGCCATACAGGCCAGCCAGCAAAGTCAGGAAGAGAAAGAGAGAGAGCTGTTGGACTTAACCCTTAATTCTCCAAATCAATGTTGACGTGTGTGTGTGTGGAGGAGACATAATTATTATGTATCCTGATGTGTCATGTCAGTATTACTTTATTCCATATAGTTATGTAAACACTCAAGTGTTTCTAGTTTTTATTGGTATTATTGTGTGTGTGTGTGTGTGTGTGTGTATGAAGTAAATCAGGACTTAGTAACCAATGTTGTAGATAGACATACCATACACAGAGAGAACAGCTGCTACTGTGTGTGTCATAGATACGCTGTGTACCATCACTCTGGGTGTATATGTTATTTACAATCTACGCTTGTGTGTTTCCGAGCCTGGCAGTCAGACTTAATACTCTTATCCGTCCCCACGGTCCTGTCTTTGTCTGGTCCTTAAATGGAGGTTTAGTCTCCGCAGCGCAGGCCGGACTGGATGAGCTTAATCAAACCATTAGAGTCCTGAGCCCCGAGGAGCATCTCACCACCTCCTACTAAGATCTGCTTTAAGACACGGTGGCAGCAGCAAGCACTCAGCTGTCTCCTCTTCACTATCTGTCTGTCGGACCAAAACCACTTTTTTAGAGACTTTTAAGAGATTCTTAGGGTGAATGAAAATAAGCTACTGTAAATGAGTAAGTACAAATGCACAGCATTCAGCAAGAGATTAACAATGGCACTAACAGGCAAATACCTGGTGAGGAATTTGGTGCGCTCATATTAACACATGACCTCTACATATCCCATAAACAACTCTAACGTCCTTGAATGTTCAAAATTCCCACTTTTCCAAAAATTTGGAACTTGTTTATTGCTATCACACCGTCAGACCCTCAGAGCGTTTCTCTATCCCGGTTTTCCACGGGTTCTATCCTTAATTGATTTCACGTGCGACAACTGTGGATTGTCTTCTCGAAAAGTTCCTCTATGGCCAATGTGCAAATGACGAGCAGCAACAATGCCTATTCTGTCCCCTGGCCTCTTTTCTTGGCTGCTGGTGTTTCAGTGTTCTTGCATTGATAAGCAGTATCAGAACACATTCTTCCTTACCCCCAGAGGATGATGGGAATTAGTCTTTTCTGAAGCGCCTGGAGTCCACTTTCTCCACAGCCTTCGTCCATGGGAGACATGCGTATCAAAATACTTCCTCTCAGTCCGCCTGATGTGCTATGTTAAAAGATTAGAAACAGTGACTTCATTTGAAGGGAGGGCTTTAGAAATATCAAGAAGAGGCCATCATCCCCTGTGTTTAGTTTGTAGGAAGGATAGAGATATCCTCCATTGTAAATCTTTCACTGTGACATTTGTTTGAAAAAAAGGGAGAGGGAGAAGAAAGAAATAGGACATATTCGAAAGCCTTTCTGTGTTGCAGGAATTAAACAAACGCAAAAAAAAAAGGGATGAAATCGGCTTAGACTGTTGAGACAAGTACATCTAAGAGCATGCACAAAAGGAGGGGTGTAAACGGCGGATTCTTCTCGGCTAAAAACTTATCAAGCACAGGCTTTATTCTCAATCCATTTAAGTGAGTCCCTAACACGCCCCTATTGTATGCCTTTAATGGTTGAAAAGTGACTTGCGCAGGGCTATCGCCTCTTCATGGGGATTACAGCTAAGTGCTTAAGTTGTAGTGAAACCCGGATTTAGTGATGGCACAGAGAAAAGGGTGAGGGAGGGAGGGCAGGAAAAGGACCCTTACCAAGGATTTGTGTCAGGATCGCACTGTTCCCCTCGTCTCTCTGTGGCTGAGTCGAGAGAGGACAACTAGTGTTCACATGCCAGCCAGAACAGACACACACACACACACACACACACACACACACACACACACACACACACACATCCACACACACAACAATGCTTTCGCACAACATCCTTTTACGCCACGTGCTTGTATTTTCCTTGCGATCCCTTCCTGTCTGTCCCTCGCTTTCTCTCGCCCCTCCTCTCTTTCCCTCTCTCGCTCTCATCCCTTGTTTTAATTAATTTCTTGCTGTGCTGCCGTATGAGACCTGGCCCTGGAAGTGTCTGCTCCTGCAATTTCAGCCCTTATCTCCTGCGGCTGCCAAAAAAAAAAAAAAAAAAAAAAAGAAAAAGAAAAAAAAAGACTCAATGCTCCTTGTGTATGAAGGAGAGATAAACAAGGCCAGTGGAAAAAAACACAAAAAGAAACCATACACAATAATGAGGTTTAATGATTCGTAAACATGCTCAGTGTGAAGGATATGACCCATTTTTGGTTTACTAAATTTTAGTTGTCCAACTATGGTTCCCATCAGCTCTTCAGAAAGTTTGTTAGCAGCTTTGTATCAGTTCTCTGATCAGGTTTAAAGGAGCACACCAGTGGTTTAGTACTGCACAGTGACCACACCAGAGATAACAAAGCTGCCAACACTGTATTGTACTCATGACAGGTGACAGAAATAAGGAACTTGAGGAAAAATTCAGCTCATTTTTTTCACTTTCAAGGTTAGAACTTTTCAGTTGGAAAGCGTGGATGGAAGCAGTTCTGACACTATTTCACCATCCAACATGGTGGACTATACTGTCCCTTTAGGACTTTCTGACTTTAACTTCTAAATGCCCAGAATCCTGCACTTTCCACAATGAAATCTAAAAGCGTCTAAAAATCTACAGCCTTTACAAAGCTCCCTTCAGAGCTAGCGAAGACAGTATACATTTGTTTTCAGGCAGCATAGGATGCCCCAGTAATTAGTACATTTACTTTGATATATAAAATGAGTGGATTGTCCCTTTAAATAAATGAAATAGCATGAATTAAACTGGCAGCATAGTGTGTAGTATGCTTTCAACACAGGAACTGCATGGATGCTTGTCATCTACTTGTGCCGGTAGCGAAGCCATGAAAGCACCGTCACTTTCAGCCACGACTGATGTGATACACATTCATTTCTAAAGGAAGGGATCATCATGACACCGACAACAGACGGGTGTGCAAGTGTCAGAGCAATAACGCTTCTCCTTGAGCATTGTGTGTTTGTGTGTCTGTTCTCTGAGCTAACAAACTACATGAAGGTAAACTCAGGAGCACCTGCCCCTATTGTCAGGCTCTCACCCACCCACAGTCACACACCTTTCCCTTGAGCACACAACACCCAATACTGAGTAAAGATGAAGAAAGAGGCCAAGCCCTGCGTGAGGCAAAGGCCGCCTATTCAAATAAAGATGGCAAACCCTCTGTCTTTTCTCTCACTAAGCCTTGATATGTTCCTCAAAGCCACTGAGGTCCATTGTGCGTCTCTACCTTTGTTGTCTTGTATTTAAGCAGACTGATGACTATAATGACGATGATGATGGTGGTAATGATGACGACGATGGCAGTGGGTTAAGGAGAAGCAGCTGCCGAGGGGTTGAGAGAGGCACAGACAATCGGTCTGTTTGCTCAAGAAAAGGTACACTGGATGTTCAAAGTGACGGCTGCTGAATAGCAAGTGACTTGTGTGTGTATGCAGCAGGAGTGCCTTCAGGTCTGTCTCACACAGTCTGCAATTACTGCGTCAGGCTCCTGCTTGATTTAACTTCACCTTTCTGTTTATCATTAGTTCGTGGGACTATCTGCATAATATATTATCCCAGTACTCTGTGACATAAAATACAGTCAGTAAACAAGACTAAGTGGATTAGATACCTCAATAGATACCTTTAACACAGTTAGTCAGGGCCAATAGATTATTGGGAACTGCATTATTAACATGTATTTTCTTATGTAAAAGGTATTTTGACACATGAGATTAAAGGTTTAGCTAAGTTATTTGATGTCTCTGTGGAGTTGCACTGAGGAAGAAACAATTATTTAATCCTGACTGATCATTTTGAGGGCTGTTTTTTGTTTTCAGCAAAGGCTGCCTAAGACACTACTGCTGCTGTGTCTGTGACATGACCTGCTCTTCCATCTTGCAGCCTGTTCCCAGGATTTGCTGTCCCCTCGCCGTGATGACACTGATATTTTCGGCCTACTTAAGCTCCAGATGCTGAGAGGCTCCTTGTACTGGCACTGCTGCAAGAGGGCCAAAGAGGTTAATGCACCCAGGGAGGGAGACCCAACCAGCTGTTGGCCTTCTAATGTTTAAACCCTCCTCCCTTCCATCCATCCATCCCTACTCTCCTCCATCTATCTTATTCTTTGTCCCTCTCTCCACCCCTTAAAGGAAGAAAGCCCAGGCAATAAAAAGTGCTCAAATGGTGAAACATCTGCTGGGAGCATTTCCGTGCAGCAAAGAGCGTCTTAACTCCTCCTGAGCAACAATGTGAGGCCATTTTCTGGGCAGGGGCAACGGGGACTTAGAAAAAGATAAGAGGAGATAATGGCTGGCTGGAGGACTTGGGGGCTGTAAATGCACAATCAGGAGGTCCACGCGGAGATGGGGGTGGGAAGGGAGGCATAAGAGGGAGACAAGGAGGGAGGAGGAGGGTCTAGGAGGCCAGAGGAAAGTGGTTTGGTAAACAATGCCTCCGCATTAGCATGATAATCTGAAACATGCCTTTATTTAGATAAAAATGTAGGTTAGACTGGGGGAGGAGTGTGTGCTGTGTAAGTGTCTGTGTTTCTGTGTGCAGAAGAGCAAGCTTATGAATATATACGTATGTCTGTCTGCACATGCATGTGTGTGTGTGTGTGTGTGTGTGGGTGTGTGTGTGCATTTCAGACAAGAGAAATTTATAATGATGTATTAAGGATGCATGTGTATTTATGCAAGAACATGCAGCCACAACATAGTCAGTCTGAATACAAAGCAGTCGGCATTCAGTATTTATAAAATACTTTCAAATTCACTGTGTGGTTAAAAATCACGTGATTATGAAAACTTGAAAGAGAAAATAGCACAGGCTTCATCTCAAAGAATGAAAAGTCTAATAGAGAAGTAGTAAAATATAGTGATGCCACAGGTTTTGCAGGAGTTAAAACAAAAAAACTGTTAAAAAAAACTTTTAAAAGAAAAGAGACAGTTTTACATTTTACTTATATCCTCTTCTAGACATCACTGGTTTAGATCTGATAAAGTTTTAAGGTTTTAGGTGCAGTTTTTCCTTCAGTGAGGTTATAATTGCACTGCTACTTAAATCCTCTGTGAGAGGATAATATTGCACTTACTGAGGACAACAACATGTCTTTGTAATGGCAGCATTATTAAATGTAACTGTGGTAAATGTGAGAGACAAAGGCTCCAACAAATCATGAAAAGATCCGCAAAAAACAAACAACCATCAGAAACAGTGATTTCCCATGATGTAGAAACATTTCAATAAGTTATTGTATATAGTGACTGTGCATAAATATTGTTAATATCTTAGAGAAATAAGTTAATGTACTTTAAAAGCCAGAGAAAAGTTTGGGCTAAGATGGAAAAGCTAAGAAGAAAGTAATTAAGTGGATGAGCCTGTCATAACAGAGCTTCAAGAAGGAAGGTGGACCTGCAAGTGTGTGTGTGTGTGTGTGTGTGTGTGTGTGTGTGTGTATGTGTGTGCCTTTGTGCGCGTTCTTAATAGTTTTTTTTTAATGATAATTATACCTCTGCCAAACATCCTTAAATGTGTATGTGTGTATGTGAGTGTGTGTGTTTGTGTGCAGGCACAAGCTAAATTTATGAGTTTACTTTGTACATGAATGGGCAAGTGGTATGAAAAATGTGCCTGTGTATGTGTGTGTCAGTGCAGGCGCCACTGGCCATGATAAAAGCCCTTTGACACTGTTTAACAGCTCAAACCGTCTTTGCTCAATGGATTAATCACACACGCACGCACGCACGCACGCACGCACGCACGCACACACACACACACACACACACACACACACACACACACACACACACACACACACACACACACACACACACACACACACAGCGCTTCAGTGACCTCCATGACGATCTCCAACACACTGCTTCCCAATTTAACAAGGAATAACTTGTGTGTGTTTCTGAGTGTGTGCGTGCAAATTGAAGCATTCACACACATATCCAGTGGCCTGCTGAGGGCGTCCTACTCCATACTGCCCCTCTCTTCTGCATTTTAACACTGTGGTGACAGGTGCTGCTCCAAGAGACAATAGAGCTTCTCCAGAGCTGGCAGCCAATACACCAGAGGCAGAGACAAAAAGAAGAGGCGTTTGTAATGGTGTGCTACATGAGAGAGAGACAAAAGAGAAACTTTCCAAATCTATCCTTTCTCACAAGTTTTCCCTAAATTCAAAGGTGAGAAGAAGTGGTTTGAAAGGAGCCTGAGATCCTGCAGAAATGCAGACTGAATAGTAGAGTAAGTGAACTTGAATACCACAAAAGAAAGGAGAGGTAACTATAAAAGGAGCATGAAAGACGTGGAGCTACACCCTTCTCACAGCTATTTCAGCTCAAAAGACTAAAAAGCCTGTTGAAAGTTTTCAGCGAGTCTTTGATTTCACCATTTTGCAATGTGACTCCTCACGAGCACAAAGATGAGATGTCAGAGCACTTCTGTTTTTTCTGCAGCAGCCACACAATACAAACCCCTGCTGCCAAATTGGAATCTTTGGCCCCAATTCAACATGTTTGTTGGTTTTGGGCAGTGTATTTTTAGTGTAATGTTTCCTGGGTGAGAGCATGTACAAATCAAAAATACCTCCCTTTGGCCTGTGCTCTGTTACTGAATAAAGTTCATCTCTGGGAAGTACACATATCAAAATAAACCCCCCCCCCCTCAATATTCTTAGAAAGCATCACCAACACTGTGTGTGTACCAGATATTTGATTCCCACAGGGGTTAGTAAGCATTTTAACATATTCAATGCTGATGTGTTGGAAATTAAAATCATTTCCATTCAAAGCCAAACACAGAAGATACCACATATTGTTATTTACTTCAGAGTTTTCATGAATCATATTACTACCACACACACATACACACCTCACCTTTCCAATGTTCTGAAGATTTTTAGAACTTTCTGCAACCAACAACACAAAAAAAGACTTTACACAGGGAGTGACCAGGTGTATGAAGCCCAAAAAAGGCCATAACATAAACTTCTCTCTGAAGCTCAAAGTGCAACACCACGAATACTTCCCCAAACTGGGCCTTGTTGTGCCATTTCCCATTTCTTGGCTTTGTCACTTTGACAGCAAGTTTTCTGTTCCACTATCCAACATGACCATTCTGAGCTACATGCATGCAGCTATAATAGAAACACTTTTGCCTTTGCTGTGCACTGATCTCTGTGTTACAGTCTGTTGCAGTAAACCGGAATTTATTCATTGGAAACGTATCGAACACATTATAACTATCCAGAAAACATCTGGGAAATCATTAGGAAATTACTGACACCTAAAATATCATAATTATTATCTAAAATATCTGCATAACCCTCTTATACACACATAAGAGTGTAAATATCTACCAACAAATGTGGATGTTATGGTGGAAGACATTGTGTGTTTCACGTATTGACCCTTTTGGTGTTGTGTTGGTGTGTATGTGTCTGCTTGGCATGTCACTGGAGCCAGGTGCAGGGCTGGGTTATAATCACGTGTCTGCGTTCTGCTCAGGATAAACAGGGTCTCTGTCTCGTCTCTCCAGGGACCACCGTTTCCTGGTAGCCTTTGTACTGAGAGGAACACGACGTCACAACAGCAGAGAAGATCAAACAGTGGTCGTTCGCTGAGTCAGGGTTAAGAAAAACCACCAGTTGATTCAAAAACATGCGTGACTAATGGAGATAAAGCAGCAGCAGTGGGTGGCGGAGTTATTGAGCTTTCAAAAGGTGGCAAATCACTCAAGGCAGGAGTCGCTAGTGTCCTGTGAAGTCATTGTCTATTTAAAACAACTGGTTCATATTCATAATTTCCTATGCTCTGCTGTTGTGACATTTTCTCAGCATTTCATGTTTTGGCATTTGTTTCTTTTGCAGCCACAGGACTGAAAAACATTTTGATATTATCTGATTCAGTTGGTCTGACCTTTTTTTCAATCCTGCATCTAAACTCAGAGGGCAAAAGTCTTTATTTTTTTCTCTCAGAATTCCCCCTTCGGCCTGTGATAACCTGGTGTCCATCCCCACCCCCTCCCTCTGCCTTGCAGAGCAGGAAGCGGAGCAGCTCAGACATACTGTACGGTCCCTCGCGTCTGGGCCGGAACCAGGATGTGTTGCTAGGCGCAGGGATGATTGTGTCAGCACTTGCTGGCCGCTTCGTTTCCTTACAGGTGATCTCCTGAATGGACAATGACAGATATACGTTTCCTGCTATTTTTCACTTCTGCAAGAGGGGATCAGAAAAACACGGGACTCGGTGACCACGGGGCCACCTCTACAAGCCAGCGAGCAGGCTCCCAGAGTTAGCAGAGCTTCAGGCGGAGTGAGACAAAGACACATTCAGCCAGTCAGCCACAAGACCTCACAGTGACCCGCTGACCTCAGACTGGAGGTGGGTGTAGGGTTCGGTCAGTGGTAATTACAAACCGGTGAGATGGGGAGATGGGTAGATGATGAGGAAATATTGAGGAAGCCACTCTTGATTTCTGACGCGTTTGATGAACTTTGATGGGTAGAAGGTCGAGGAGGATGAGAGGGTGGTGGTGTGGCACGAGGGGGACAGGGAGAGGGGGGCACGGGCGATGGCGTGTGGCAGGATAGCTGAGGTCGTTCTTTTGATTTATGATTTTTCAACTTTTTCTAACTGTGGAGACTGCAGAGGATATGTACGGCAGGCAGGGGACAAGGGTAGAGGGGAAAGATGGGAAGTGAAGTAGGGATGCAGTGGGGCGATGAAGTGGAGGGGTGGCCATGCTGTTTTGATTTATGACTGTGGTGATTAATGCACAAGGATATTACCCCTTGGAAAAAGCGCTGGCCCCTTGACTGAAGTTATGTTTTGCTACATGTCTGACAGACAGGAGCGATTTGGCCTCCTTTTGTTTTGTGACAAAAATGTGAAAAGAGGTCGTCTCTTGTTCACAAGGCAGGAAATATCTCTCTGATTGAGTTATAATGACTATTAACCAAGAGCTGTAAGCTGGTTACACTGATCAAAATTACAAAACAGCCAACCATTATTATCTTAACATCCTCAGTAGCTTTGTTGTGAGAAGACGTTAAACTGCTGTTAAAGAGAAATGACATAATATCTTAACCAGTCTAAAACAAGGTTCCCACAGTGATACATCTATTACTGAGCATTGGTTCCTTAAGATTAGTACAAGTCATTGAAATTATTTTAAATGGATAACACACAAATATAAACAGTTTTCTACTTATAAACAGTTTCCTGTCATTCATACTGCAGCTTTTTGGCCTAGACAGTCAGTCTGCAGTATGTAAATAAACAATGCAACTGAGCTTAGGATTTCTTGTCTTACTATGGCAGCTATGATACTTATCTCTCTATGCGGTGGTGATGGAGTATTTACAGTGTCTTGCAATGCTTCTTTAACACCCTTACTAACCTAGACTAAGTTTACTCTTCAGATCATGTGAAATCTAACCCTTTATGTTCTTGTAGTAAGTGCTTGTTTTGCATTTGTATTCCCGAAGAGCAACACACTCAGACACATGAGGAGGTGACGGGAAGTATTAAGGTCAGCCACGGTCTGGGACCTCTGCTCAGCCATCTTGTTTTTAGAAGACATAAATCACATGAAATCCACAGGCTCCTCTCCTCTTCAAAGGGCTTTGTTTTACAGCCTCGGCACAGAGGTTATCAGCAGGGCAGTGGCAATAGTGTGTATAATAGAGCTACTTACTCTGGCTGATAAGATGCATTGAGAGTTCACAATTCACACTCCAGGCTGTCAATAAAATGAGGGAATCGGTGTGTTTTTTCAGGCTTCGAATTATATCACATCAACGTGACAGCAGCACCACAAAGACTTGTCTGCCAATGTAAACTGTGGCAGAATTGTTTGGGTTCCTGTCTGTGGGTTTCTACAACTGACCCTGTCTGGTTGATT
Organism: Mastacembelus armatus; assembly: GCF_900324485.2. Lineage (NCBI taxonomy): Eukaryota > Metazoa > Chordata > Actinopteri > Synbranchiformes > Mastacembelidae > Mastacembelus > Mastacembelus armatus. The sequence continues at coordinate 13,370,367 of NC_046656.1, forward strand.
GAATGGCTCTGTGCTGCAGGTTTCAGCACCATCATCCCCCGGCTGGATCAGAAGGTTATACACACAGCTGCGTACAGTAGATATTGATGTCGTCAATAAAATTGTCATGGAGTTATGTCCACCGACTAGATGCTCCAAGGTTAAGCGGTGCTAAGCACACCTTCTCCTTCTCGTTAGACATTGTTTGTGTCAATCACACCATATGTCAGCCTCTTTTATGTTTGCTTGTTCTCTCGCAATGACAACTTTCCTTGCTCCCCCCGCAACACACACACACTAATCGTAGGTCACCCTCACGGTTCTGCGTGTGATGAACCAAGGAGCTCTGGTGGGGAGGCGGGGTTGTGTTGAGGGCATGGGCTCTCGCTAATCACTAACACTATGGCTAACGGTAGTGCTGTGGAAGCAGTAGTCTAGCAGACGTGTGATCTCCACCTAACCTTGCCCATGGGCCTCTTTTGTCTGCACGCCGCACACGGCTGGCTCCATCCTCTCTCTGTTATTGAGCGGGTTGGTTGGGGGGGGCTGAATCAATGGCTAATCGCTGGCACTGTTCTCAGGACAGTGACCAAAGCCCAGTCTGTTGGCCCCCTTTGCCTCCGTTCCACCGAAGTCCCCTTTTTCTCCCTCAACCGGTCCTCCACCCCTCAGTCACCAACCCCCCCAACCCCTCCTGTCTGATTGACACTTGAAAGGTGGCCGAGGACGAGGCCGGAGGCGATGTTCCACGCTCTGGAACCCTCCGTGCAGGGGAACAGCTGGTGACATCTGCAGAGAGGCCCACAAAAGGCAGTTGAAAGCGTGCAATTGCGCCCCCTCCTTCTCATCTTCCCTTGTCTCTCTCACTCTCTCCTTCTCTATCTCCCCCTCTCACCCTCTGTCTCTCTAACCCTGCTCTCCCTCCTCATTTTTTCCCTTTCATTCTCTCTGCTCCTGTCTCCCCCTCGCTCTGCCTCAGATGTTCCCTCTATCTCCTAAGAGCTGGCCCTTTTGTCTAAAGCAGTGATACAGGCACCCGAGCGCCTTTGAAACGCATGCTTTAAACTTGAAGAGCTTACACTGAAGCATGTGTGTTTGAGCAAAAAGGAAGATGGGGACAGAGAGAAAAAGGGAAAAAACAGAGGGGTGGGGGGGACCAAGAGTGTACGCCTGTATGTTGTACAACAGCAAACAGAAACACTTTTCTCTCTAAACTCCCTCTAGTCATTCCATTTATTTATCTGTATGCTTCTTCACTGAGAAGTCACCCAGTGTCTCTGCGTTTGATCTTCTTACATGGAAAACTATCGGCTGTATTGATATCCACATGCACACGCCCAGTTAAAAGCTGCCTTTTAAGAGGCCCCATTGTCCCTGTTCAATGGCATTACCCTGGCTCAGCTCGCAGTGAGTGCTTGGGAAGCGGAAGGGGGTATCGACTCCCGTTAAAAGAATCCAAACGCGTTCACTGACGAGACACAAATCGCCCACAGGAATGTCATACTTCCAACCTATTCCCCATTCCCACCCCCTCTATCTTTCCCTCCCACCACCCTGTTTCTCTGTCCCAGAGTCAAAGGCTAATTCTCTTCTATTTGAGTGTTTCTGGGATATTTCTACTAAACTGGAGTAATCATTTAGAAAACTACACACTTTTTAATGGACTAAATTCCTGCATACTGCCTGTAATGTGCACTGAAATAATATTGTGCGTCTGTACATTTTTATGTCACAGTTTCCTGAAAGTTTTCTGGCTGTTCCACCTGGCCACACCTCTCATTTCGGGCCTCCTCCTCCTCTTCTCCCCGTCTCTGTTACCGCCTCTCCTCTTCTAAGAATGTGGAGGGGAGGTCAAAAGGTCGGCGTGCTCCAGGTGCCCTCCTGACATCAATATTTCAGCTGTGTGAATCCCTCCTTTCAGGGAGCCAGTCTCGCTGACTGAAGGTATCTTCAGGACCCAGGGGCCGGCTGACGGATGAGCACAAAGCACCCGTCAAGCTCCGAGCAGCACCGTAGCTTGCACTATTCGTGTTCCTTGTGTGTTTGTGTGTATGTGTGCGTTTGTTTTGTGTGTGTGTGTGTGTGTGTGTGTGTAAGCGGAAGGCTCAGGCAGCTCCCCTGCGGTCCCCTTTGTTGGGCTAACCTGCTGCTTGAATGGAGTGGGAGCTGTGAGTGACAGAGGAAAGTGTAGCTGGCGGTAAAGTGAGATATTGACCTCTCAATCGCCATGGAGGGTGAGCGGGGGGGGGGGGGGGGGGGGGGGTTACGCAGTCAGTCCTTCTGTGTGTGGATGTACAGCATGCATCTCCCAAGGTGTGTAGAGTCTATAAATAAAATTGTATTCCAAGAAAGGAAACTGGAAAGTGTAGATTTATTTTAAAAGCCACCTGTGGTTGTACTTAAACCTTGGAGGGATTTGAAAGTGCACAGTTCCTGTCAGGCGAAGCGACAGTACACCCAGCTAGCTCGCCTAGCTGCTCAGTAACATGAAACAAGATTCCCCCCAATGATAATATTCAGTTTCAGCTCTGCCAGCACGTCCTGACTGCCCCTGTCCAGAACCCCTCCAAGACAAAGGGGTAAGGAGCCTGGCGGGGGAACAGTAGCTTCTTGTTATTATGACATGTGGTAACATGAACTCCTTGGAAGACTTCTCTTGTCATCCCGGCCTGAGGTCCTCTTTATTCCACAGGCAGGGGATGTGGAGGTCATGACCTCCTGGACAGATTATGTTGGAACATGCCACACTGTGTTGAAACCGACTTGAATAAGTTTTCCGGCTGAGCAGGTGACAGCTTTTTGTGCGCACTCCCTCGGGAGGCTGAGTACAGATTTGTCCAAGGACTGACTATTCATATCAGGCTGTATCTATCTTAAGTTTTATCCCACATCATGCCACACGCTGCCTTTAGCTTGTGGGATTCCACAGCTATAAATCAGGTAGTATCAGTCCAAATCCCATTCACTGAAATTCCCTTTTCATTCAGAGCAATTTTAATGTGCCTGAAGGGATTTTTTTTCTTTGAATTGAAAACATGCAATGCAAAGAAAACAACACAACTTCTACCAGTGACATGCTGTGTCATGCTTTTAATGATCATTTTCAAAAATGAAACTATGAGAAATATTGTGGTTAAATTAGGTAACTCTAGGTATATGTCAGCAGTTGGATCAGAATTGTTTGATAGATGTAATTTGGTGACTTGTTTAGATGTTTATTGGAGATAATGATTCTATTATATTCTGATTTCTAACTTCTGTAGTCCTTACAAACTTGTCATAAGACATGTGACAATATGTAAAAAAAAAAAAATTCTCCAACAGGTCATTCAGCTTGACAAAAAGTGTCAGTGACACTTGGCCTCTGACAGGACCCTGCTATTTTTAAAGTCTTGTTTGTTGCACTATTAATATTCTCACTCTGTAGTCCATGGCAGGGTTCAAAGGCGCACGCCACAGTGTAGGAGATGACAAGTCTGCCGCGGCGGCCAACGAGCCAAAAAAGTGACAGCGACGTGGCCGCTCTCTCTTGTTAACGAAATAAATAAATGTGCTCTGAAAAGCCAATAAGCGGTGAGCAGGAAGCAGAGCCAAGGATCGCTGCGTCAAAAACAACCGCTTCAGCCATTAATCTCTCTAACTCTCTTAGCCCCCCTTCTCACTTTCTCTCTCTCACTCCTCTGAGAGAATTACTGCCATAGATGTATAATTCACTGTGGTTTGGCTTTAGAAGGCAGCGGTTCTGTTGGAAAACACGGTGACAGCCAAGTTAGCGCACCCTCTCATTCAACTCAGCCACCTGTTCACTGGGGAGGGGGCAGAGAGGGACGCTTGATTTATATTTCATCTTTCCTCCCAGTCTAATGACTTTGTTGCGCGGTCGGGGCTGGAAATCGTCTCATGTATTAAAGATGACAACTTAAAGGAATCCTAAAGCCCTGACATGATTGAGCACTTAGGCGGACACTTTTGGTTGCAGTTTAGATTGCATGTGTCAAGTTTAACTTGTCAGCTCTCTATTCCCAAAACCAGTTCATCATTTCAAGTCCAATCAGTGTCATCAAGTTTAAAAGAATGGCAAAACTTTGTGCATTTATGAGCATTAAACTCTGATGAACAGTTTGGCAGTTTTCCCAGTCTTTCTCTTAATAATAGTTTTTATTTAATCATTATTCCTCCCTCTACCAAACCACTTCAAGACGTTTTCATGGTGAAGTGTATGCTGTGTGTACATTTCTGGGCATATGTGTGGCTTTACACGTTCATGCCCATGTCAGTGCCATTTATTAGTGAGGCTTGATTTTTGGAGGTGAGGAGGAATAACAAGTTAGGGCTTTGGCAGCCGCTCGCTCTCGCCCATCTGCGTGGCCCCTGCATCAGTCTCAGGGTTTCCTCGCTGATGATGAGGGCTGTCAGGGGCTTTTTAACCTCCTAACTGCTGCTCCCCACTGGCCCTAATCACACATTAATGACATCAGGAGGACCCCGGGGCTGGCCGCATTGCTGCCTGTGCAGACAGAGTACTGATGAAGAGGGCAATTACGGACCAGCAAATAGCATAACCTCCACTGATCTGTACAGGGGTTATGGGCTATTAGCGCACGGGTTACGCACTCATGATACAGCAGAGGCCTAAGGAAGGCTCTGGTGCTGGGAGTAATTGGGGAGGTGAGTGTGTGACCGTGTGGATGCATGTATTGGTAAGAAAGGGAGGATTTTATACTTATTGAAAAGCAGTTTTTAATCACTGTGTCCATATTTTTTACATTTCTTTGTGTGTCTGTGCCCAAATTCTCATCTTTGACAAACAAGTGTGTGATTACTTATTATTATGCACAAGGAGTCTGTGAAGCACCTCAAAGTGGGAAAACTATTCATATTTCATCAAAATGTCTTTGATTTCTCCCAGACACACACACATTTGCCCCTTCAAACACACACACACACACACGCACAGTCATACTGTGCTCTCAGTCCTGTCCGTTTCCTCACTTGGAGATGAGTGAAAGTGTTTGTATGAAATATTAACAGGCCATTTGCTCCTCTGCTCCTCTGTTTGAGAGCTGGATCTTGGCCCTGTGTCTCTGGTCCCTCTTTGAGGCCATCTGCTGGGTACAGGCACCAGGGAGGTTTCCAGGAGGGGGCCCTGTCACCCAGGCAGGCCAGCCCAAAAAGCAGCACCGCCCTGGGGATCGATACACCCGACCTGCTGGGTGACGGCGCATCAAAGCTCTCCAACCTGCCAGATCACTGTACATGCTAGGAGGGCCACTGATATGTAAACGCTGCTGCTTACCATCAGGCCTTTGGGGAGCCTTTGTGTCACTTCTGAAGGGCTGTTTTCAGTGCAGTTTATGTGCTATTTATATTAGCCTTTGTGGAACCTGACAAAATTTCCAGGATCCCTTTGGAGATGCTTTCTTTTCCTTTAATGTTCACTTCCCTTGTTTGAAACACTGCTTTGAAGATCATTTTGATGTGCTCCCAATTTTTCTACATAGATTAAAATTAAGAGTTTGTATGTGTTGTGCACAAATGTGCATCAGTAATTATTGTCACTGTTTTCTTCCCATCCATGCTACAGTAACAGCATTCCTCAAGGATACTTTCCTTTCATGACTTGAGTGACTCAAATACGCTTTGGAATAGGTGTAGCTATATAATCTGTCTGTGTATGTGAGTGTGTGCTTGTTGACATTTGATGTCCTTGTTTTGGGTAATGGATTTGTCTCTGGCAGAGAGAGGGGCTGGGCCAGAGACGTCCTTATGAGGCCCCTGGGTTAAGGAGGCTGCATTAGCCCACTGCTAACTGATTACTGATCAGACAGCTGGTGCGCACACAAACACACACACACACACACACACACACACACACACAAACATACACAGACATGCCTTCGTGCATTCATATGTGTCAACAAACACACACATGCACGTGCACGTGCACCCACTATTACGGTAATTAAATGCTGCTGAAATTAAAACGCATGAAAACAGTCAGAAACAAAGCCACGGTGTGTCTGATTTCTTTACATAGTAATGCTGCCATTTCTGCATGTGCATATTCTAACAGGCATTAAATGCAATACATGACCTCAGTGAGGCCTATGTAAAAGCCTGCAAGTCACTACAGCACAGAACAATGATTAGATATATAATATGACGAAATGGATTAGCATTAGCATGTGGGGTATCATCATACTCATCTGTATTCCAAACACTGGCTGTCTCTCAGGCAGAGGAGTCTCACACACATGCCACCAGGACTTGTGTTAGCCATGTATCCTGCGCACACGCACACGCACACACACACGCACACACACGCGCACACACACACACACACACACACACACACACCATCTTGGCCCTTCTCTGGTTGGCCACTGTGTGCCAGGACACCGGTGCCATGAGTGTCCATGTGTGACACTGGCAGCACCTGGGGCCTCACAATAAAAATACAGCCATCATCAGAGGTCTTATTCACAGACCAGCACACCGTTACCTCGCAAACACAGGAGGACCTGATATGATCCGCTGGCCCTAATCTCTGAATTCAAACAGCATCTGAACTGTTCTTTACTGATAGTAAACCAGGACTAGATGATTTTTTATGTCAACAAACACTGAATCTAAATCAGATTTAAACATAATATACAGACATTAAGGATTTGAAATACTTATCATCCATAGCATCCTATTACTGCACACTGTGAGCTACATTAAAGATGGATAGCCAAAGCACTAAAGCCACAAATGACTCATGGAAGTGTGACACAGCAGAGAAGAATAGATTTGATAGTGTGTTAATGGACAATTTTAGTGTCGGATTACACCCCAAGGGAGCAGCTATACTGTACTGTGTATGCTCACAATAAGGCTCAAAGGCAGTCTCTTTTTGACTCTCTCTCTCACTCACACACACACACACACACACACACACACACACACACACACACACACAGAGGACTATTTTCTTGCTAAAAATCTGAATTTTAGATTATAAATTTTGGATTGGATTTAAATTCAAGATATAAATGTATATGTATCAAGGTTTATTTAGTAAAGAGGGCAGGACAAATATTACAAATGTGTGTCTGCATTCTGCGTGTGTGTGTGTGTGTGTGTGTGTGTGTGTGTGTGTGTAGGCTATGCAATAGTTAAAAAAAAAAAAAAAAAAGGCAGACTGAGGTGTTAACATCATTATTGCACATTTCCTCCCATGAAATAATGCATTGTTTTCTCTGTTGCCATCATGATGGGAATACCATAATCCCAGATTAAAAAGACTGGGTTTGCAGACACACAGAAACACACAATGAGCCTTTTGTGTTGCATGTGTGTGTGTATGTGTGTGTGTAAAGCATTATTGTTTACTGTACAGCTTAAACACCTGCGGGAGGGAGAGAAATGTTCTCATGGATGCACTTTTCCAGTGTGCAGCTCTCTATTCAGCACTAGCAGCATCCTCAGATGTCGACACATGGGCACAATTCAGACACGTCATATGGTGTTTTCATACAACGATTTGTGAAAGCTGAGAGTTGTAATTTTGTCATGATTTAATTATTCATATTATGATAGGCTACAAATACATAAATGGTCAAGGACAGACCAGATTCTGTATTATCCTCCATGTTTGCTCCATATGATAGAGATTTTACTTAACCCAGTCCACATGGGGTCTCCCAGGCTGTGTGAAGGGGCTAATGCTCCCTCTGAAACTCTCATAGTTCTCAGTCAGTCATGCAAGAGAATCCATGGGTCACACAGCAGGCTGGAAAAAAGCAGCTCACAAGTTGCTCACTGTGACAGATGTCCTCTGGAAGATTTCTCTATCTTTCTCTACAGCCATATCCCCTCACCCCCCGTCCGCCCTCTTCGCTGTCCGTCACTCATCCCTCCCGCCTGACTCTCTGAGCGCTTCTAAGCTGGGACAGAGCAGAGAGAGGTGATCCCGGCCTGCTTAACCCACTTCCCAAAACCCCGCTCTCAAAATGGGTATGCCTGTGTTTGACACATGCACATCTAATCACCAGGAAAAACTCTCAACATTTGCCTGAACACCTGTTTGCACCTCCAAGAGCAACTCCTGCCCATTCACACCATGAGATCTTTTACTGTTGACAGTCATCTTGGTATGGAGTAACAATGTGTAAGTGTAATAGAAATGATATGAGTAAAGTTTACTCACTTATCTTAGGTTTGTAAAGGCTATTAACAGATACTATTTTATACTAAGAAAGCTGAATTTCACTTTAGCTTTTATTGTTTGAGCAAACAGAGTAAAAGAAAAAAGTTTTCGGCTAAACCATGTTAAGCCAGGATTTCTTAGCGTGGGTTTCACACTTTTCCATAACTATTAAATAGTTTGTCATTTCTCAGTCAGAACTATCAAACAGTCCCTGATTTAGCTTCTCAGTTCAGATTTGTTCCTTCTTCTTGTCTTCTGCTACAACAGAGTCAATATTATTTATATTTTAGACTGTTGGTCAAAAAAGGGGGGATTTTAAATAGATGTTAGGAAACTGTAATGGATATTTTTAATTATTTTGTCATATTTTATAGACCAAATGATTATTCAATTAATAGAAAAACCTACTGACTACTGAGTTTCAGTGTTAGCTTATATTACTATCATGGAAACTTAGCACTATCTGCATTTCTTCAGAAACAACTTGAGCATAAAAAAAGATGTGAGTTTATCATTGGCATTTGCAGAGTATTTTTTTCTGTGTTAACAACATCCATTCCTTTAAAAGTTATGAGCTGCAAATATTCTCATTACAGGGGAATTCTTGTATATGCATTAAAACAGGTTGTGCCCTGTACAATAAGTGCAGTGTGTTTTGTGAAGAGCTTAGGTCTATAAAACCAAAGTCGCCCTGTCTCCAGTCAGACACTGTTCCCATCACAAAGGTTGGATTAGGGACCTTGCAGTAACTCTTCCATGTCATTTGCAGTGGGACAAAGATCAATCAATCGGATGAAGGGAGGGAGTCTTTAAATAAAGAGAAATTAAACGAAGTGATGGAGTGGTGAAGGGAGGAGGGAGTCCCATAAATAAAGAGAAATTAAACAGATGAAGGGGATAGTGTCTTTAAATACCGCTCAGCCACCGTACGGCCTCCCTCATCCTTTAATGTAATGAGAAGAGGCTGAATAAAGGGCTTGGCTCTAGGATGAAAAGGTGATGGCATTTTTTTTCATTCTTCTTTTTTTCCCTGAGTGGTGAAAGCCTTATCCTAATGTAGATTAGATGGTAAATCTGACACACCGAAGGGTGATGTGGTTAGAGCCTGTTCTACTCATTTCCCAAGGCCTTGGCAAGAGGGAGATTGTATGATGTCCTGATAAGATAAGAAGAAGAATATGAAACGAAAGAAAGGAAGACTGTAAAAAAAGACTGTGTGTGTGCAATATGACTGAATTCCTGCAAGTGCTTCCAATAAATAAACATGTGCATTACTTTCTATGATTATGTGAAAAGAAAACAGTGGATTTAATATATTAATATATATAACTCTACATGTACTATAAATCACATAGTTTTCAGTGTGTCACAATGTCTGTTTGTCTTCCCCTGCACTGCATATGAGGATAAATACCATTTGTTGGTCAAGCAGGTCATTAGTGAGTGACAGAGAAGAAGAAAAAAATCTGTGTGTGAGTGTGTGTGTGTGTGCATTTTCTCTGTAATAATAATCCCTACGAAATCCAGATTTCTCAATCCGGTAGCTCAAGCTGACACTTTAAATAAAATCATTCTAATCCCACATGGTAAGAGAAATGAAAATGAGGAGATTAACATGGGTGGGAGAAATCCTCCTCCCTCTGTGCCTCTCATCAGAAAACCCCTGTTACTTTCTCCATTGAGACTGTCCTCTCTCCCATCATGCTCAGGGTGCTATAGAGAGCTTATGGCAGGTCTGGAAGACTGAAGAGCTTTGAGCCCTTAATAATTTGAGGGGCAATGTTTACACAGTATCTGCTCAATTATGGGTGTGTGTTCTACCCAGGGAATACATTAATTGGACACTGGCAGGACCGCTGAGCCAATCAAATAATGAGGAATGATCTCTGTTTTTCTCCCTATCACTCAGTCATACCCCACTAAAAAAAGAAAAGCACACATTCCCATTTCATTCACTCACAGAATTTCATGAATGGGTGGAATGTTTGCATTCACACTGAAACCCACACTCTTACTCTCTGCCACAGCACCTGTTTCAGGGAAAACCAGAAACAACACAAGGCAAAAACAAGTACTGGCCCTAAAGAAGCACATACTGTATTGATCGAGTCCATTCAGCACACAACACACAGGTAGACATGATTAGCATTGTGTCCAGTGCAAATTCTGCCAACACTTAGTAAACACTAGTGTTTTCTTTGCTAATTTAAGTTACAATTAAACTTAAGAAAAACATTATCATATGACAATCTACTCAAAAGCCTTAACATACATATTATTTACCATCAACCTTGTGAAGCATAAAACAATAAAGGAAAATATGTATTTCACTAATATTATTTCTAAAGCTATAATCAGACCCTAGTCTATTTTTCCTCTGGCACATTTGGTATATCTTATGCTGTTACCCAAAAAAAGCAGTGGGACAGGACTTCAGTTTTGGTAGTGTGCACTTCATAATCACTGTTTTTTCTGCTTAATCCAGCTCTTGTCCTCATCCTTCCTGCTTCCTCCTCTTTTTATCTCTCCATCTCTGCCTCTCTCTTCTGACCTTCCTCCACTCTCTTGCTCTGTCACCTCATCTTCATCTCGGCTTTTCGTTTAGACATTTCCCTCGATGCCGCATTTCTCTCCTCGCTTTATTTTTATTAACCCTCTCCCACACACACTTTATCTCCATATGATTCATTTGCCCTCTCTCTAACTCTGACTGTCCTCGCAATCGCTCCCTCTATCCACCCCCTCCATCCACCTCTTAAGCACATCCCTTTTTCTCCTTCTCTCCTCCATCTCCACTGCCATCCTCTTCCTTTTAAAGGATAATCTTCAGCTAAGTGGACAGCACTCTCTTTCAGTCCCTCTTAAGTGACCATCCAATAATCTCAGGATTCACGGTTGAAAAACGGGGAGAGCGAACGGATCAGAAAGCCCAGAATGGAAGCTCTAAACTGGGTCAAGACAAGGCCACAGTGTCTGGATCCTCTGGGCCTGTTGGGTCCAGAGTGGATTGGAGAAAGACCTGATGCCAGGAAAAGTTGGAGAGAGATCATGAGAGCAGATGGACATCATCATCCTTCAAACTTTCTATCTTTTTCTCTCTGTTAAGGGAGAGCACAGCCTAAACTTGCCTAAAATGAAATTTTAATAAAATAAGAACTGATCTGTTTGCTTAGAGCTCAGATAAAAGGGCATCACGTGCCTCATACAGGGATTTATTTTGTTGTTTTTTTTTTCATCCAGACACAAAAGAAGCTGAAAAGAGGGAGGGAAGAAGCATTTATGTATCGGGTCGGTTAAAGGACGTGACACTGGATGTATACGACACATATGAAGAGATTGTGCTGAATGCACAAGATCTATCGTGCCTCTTTACTGGAGAGAAAAGAAGCCCTTAGTCAGGTTGCACACATACATGCTTGTCTTTTTTTTAATTCTTCCTCTGTCCTCTTTACGGGTCAGCGGGTGAATAAAGCCGCTGTCACTTTCCTTTGGGAGGCGTCAGTGACAGGCAGGCTGACCACAATAAACTTCCGTACAGGAAGAGGAGATTCCTGCAAGGAAAAGGCCAGGAGGATCAGGAACGGCCCTGGGCATCTCTTGTCCCCTGGCTTAGCTAAAGACACTAAAAACTGTGTGTGTGTGTGTGTGTGTGTGTGTGTGTGTGTGTGCGTATGGAATTCAGGGCTAGGGTTGAGTAATTCAACCATCACTACACCATCCAAACAAAATAACTAAACTGCAGATCTGTGCTGTGGATACTGAAACATTTTTAGATTGTGTTATAACAGTAAGTCTAACAGTCACGAAAATACCAAAACCAATTAGGTTAGAAGCAGAAACGTGATATTCACCCGGTGACTCGAGACTTTCTACACAAATTTGGACTTCTGTGTCACTTCACATATGTGAACATATGCATCTGTTGTTCAGAGATAGTTGCATGGCTGCTGCATCTATACTTGTGCAAATGTTAACGCTCTGGCTAGGGGGCGCTCAAACAAGAAAGTACAGAAAACGCAGAAGACTGACCAGGAGGCAGGGAAGACAATTGCTTTGAGAAAACCAGAAGCAAAACAAGCAGAATAATGATTTAGCAATAAATGTTAATATTTCGTCAATTTGTCAGCAAGTCTTTCCACTAGCTGCTCCATTTTGTCGTTTGAGTGCACTTTCTGCCTTGTCCTGCCTCCCATTAGGAAGGTGGATCAACCAATCAGTATGCAGGACACACACAATGCATAGCTGAGATTTGGGAGTTGTGCACATCTACAACCATCAGAGTCCGACACCTGATTATCTGTAACACATTTCACAGCAACCTCATTAAAAAGTATTATACAGATATTAAAGTGATATTTCACAAAATAAAACCTCAAACCTCAACCTCAGCGCACATATGTCGGTACATTTCATCAAATAGCGACTTTACATTCACCAGATTATGCTTTGATTTTTGATTTCGTCTTAAAACATTTACAGGACAGAGGAGGGGACAGTATTCTTAGAGCGGTTATTCATACAGTAAGAACAAAAGAGACAGCGTCCTATTATGGGATGCTCTTCTGTCCCAACACTGGATCTGTACCCACACAGGTGCCACTGTTTGCCACTCATTTATAGTCAGGTTAGCCTATGTTAAAGGCATGGGTTTTGGTGTGACATTTACACTCACACACTCACACACACACACACACACTCACACACACACACACACAAAAATACTGTGCACACATGCAGCTGAATTATGGGTATATAAAGAGGAGATTACTGTCTCTTCTAGGAACTGCCCAGTGCATCTGTGAGTCTGTTGCCCAGTGCTTGCACAGTGTGTGTGTGAGATTTAGAGAGAGAAAGTGAGTTTGTGCACAGGCATGTATGGGTCATGGGTGAATATTTGAGTTTTTTGTGGTTGTACGTCATGGCCCTGACCAGTGTGGATCAATAAATATTTCCCATTCACTGTATGTTACAGTAGTGAATGCAGTGTGTGAGTGTTCATGTATTAACGTGTGTGTGTCTGTGTATGTGCACATAACAGTAAGATCTTTTATCTCTATGACAATGGTGCCACAAATAGACACATGCCTCGCTATTCTTGTCCTCTCAAGGCTCCTCTGGCGTTCTGGTGGATGTACCCAGGCATACAAGAGGTTAGGGAAAGATTTGAACTTGTGTGTGAGCATTTCTGTGTAGCTACTTGTGCATGCCTACAAGCAAATACTTGTGTGTGTGTGTGCTCGTGCATGTACGTGCATGCTTATGTAGGTGACTAAAGGAGCCTTTTTGTTCCAAAAATAGCTTTTCCCACTGTTGCATATCATTGAATTTACTGCAATTCTTAGGCTTTTACTTAGAAATTACATTTTAGAGGAAGTAATCATTTGTGTGGTTGTATGCCAAGCAACACATAGTTTTTTTTTTCCAGTAGGTTTTGTCTGGTTGTGTCTATAATAAGACCTTCTAGTGGAATGCCAAGAACCACTGTGTGATTGTTTGTTTAGCTTCTCCCTCTGTAGCAGTAAAAATCAAGGGAAATAATCAGCAGATAACCCAACACTTCACGCATTCTTTATTCTTTGTTCTCTTTTATGTTTCTGTTGGGTGGTAGAGGGTTTAATGCTCTGTTATGTACACTTGGCTCCTCTGGTCGGGCAGTAAAATCATCTGTTTCTTTCCAGAAACATTATACTTCCTCCAGAGGGGGTCATGGAGGAAAGGTGCACCTTCTTAGCCAAATTCAGCAGACCCTGAGGTAAATGGATCAGTGGGCGCTGATTGGTCCAGTGCACCTGAACCAAGTCGGCACACGACAGGATGAGGGTGTCGGCATCCTTCTGTTAAATGCTTACTTCCTGCTATTTTTCTGCTCTCTTTCTCTTTCTCCCTTTTTTTCTTTCCCTCTCTCATCCCATTCTTCAAGCAGGAAGTCATTGGATTGGAAAAAAAGAGTTAAATGAAAATGGGGAGGGGGTTGTATGTTGTACCAAACAGGGAAAACCCTACCCAACCTGCCAAACCTGCTAAAATTTCTAAAGATAGTGACGTTAACAGGAGAGGAGGGATGGAGTGAGAGGTGAGCTGGAGGAAGGGTGGAGGATGGTGAGGTGGGGGTTGGGGGGGGGGGTCTTCTCTAGGGTCGTGCTCAGAGGGCGTCGGGCAGCACGAGAGGCAGGATGTTATGGTTTATTCAGCCCAGGAGTGGGAGCGACGTGGACAAGGTGCGCCTTGCCCTCAGCACCAGCCTCAACGTGATTTATAGCAGCGCTGGCAGACGTCTCTGTCCACGGGGAAGTCTTTGAAAAAGCTGTGTGTGTGTGTGTTTGTATAAATGTTGGCCCTTGCATATGCACAATAGCTAGTTGAGTTGCATGGCTTCACTTGTGTGTAGTCTTTACAGATGTGTGCATTCACTTGTGTACAAGAACATTTTACAGGCTCCTGGTTTTTAACCTGTGGTTGGAGCATGTTCATGCATGGCCCATCAGAGGATAGATGGTTGTCTACTCATTAATTACAAGCCACACACATGCATTACACTGTATAAACACACCTGGCTGCTATAGGCAATATACAACAATATTGTACTATAGAAATTAAAACAGTGTGGGGAGTGGAACTCATTAAAAAATGAAATACACACCAGTGTGTAAATCATTGAGATGCCTTTCCTAAGTAAATGTAGCAAAACCGCTAAAATATAAAAATATAAAATACTCAAAGATACAGTACAAAAGTATAACTATTCAAATATAGACTGTAAGTACTTTAATTACTTTGAACGGGCCATATTGGTGTTTCATTATTACTGATGCATTCATGTATAAGCATCATTTTAATGTTGTAACAGGTTCATATTCAGTTAATTTCAATTATTTTGTATACTCTAAAATAGTCTAATCTAGTCTAATAGTCTAATCTAAAGTATGGAAATTAACTATACTGAACAAATGAAACTACACTGAGTTGGCTTTAGCTATAGACGGAGCTGAGAATTAGATTTTTATGTTTTTAAACTGCCAGACCCAGAAAACATCACTCTTCCTCAGTGAGTGTCTATGTTTGTCTGTGTATGTTTACAGGCCAGTTGTAACAGGATTACCCCCGTCCTGACCTCCCCTAGGGCCGAGAAGTCTCCTCCGGCGTGAAAGGCCAGTGAGAGGTCAAGAGAGGTCACCAGCGAAAGGCTGCTGTGGTGGGGAGGGCCTGCTGGCTGCCAGTCTAAACATCTACACTTGGGGTCAAAGGTTACACAGATACATAAAGAAGACAAGAGGGTGCCAACAGGTATAAGACGTGTAAACATCCACCGCTGTAACAGGAGAGCTAAACCTATAACCAGACTTGAGAGAGGCACTTTGCAGCTACTTAAGCCCTGCACATGTCACAGCATACCCTATAGACCTCTGTTTATAGTATTTTGGGAAGTGCAGAAGGCTGAAGCACAGGTAACTGATCATTAATTGCTCTTAATTGCCTCAGTCTGCTAGAGAAAGGTGTGTGTGTGTGTGTGTGTGTGTGAGAGAGAGAAAGTGGGTTGTGTGGGGTTGTGTGTATGCCTGTTAACCAACCATATAGCTATTAAAACCTCATTAACCTGCGTTTTATTTGAAGCACCCTGCCCCTGTCCATCATAGCCCTAATGTATTTTCCGTGAGGCTTTTCCCTTCAGATTTAATTTAGCCACTCTTTGATTTGACGACTCGCCTCTGTTATTGTATGATATCTTCTCCTTTCCTTGTAATTTTATTTTATGACACGGACTGAGTCGAGTACAATACGCCCCCCGGGGAGGACCACTTACCTCCACGCCAACAAATATAATTACCATGATCAGAGGAGCGAAAACAGACCGCCGCTTATCTGCCACAGCATGTGTTTTTTTTAGCAGTAGTCTAGCCTATAGTTCTAGCGGAGGATAAAGGCTATGGAAATATAAAAGGGAAAAGCGCAGACTAACGCTCGATATGTTTGTGCGATACTTCATTGAAAAATGTCTACATTTGAAATGTATCATCTTTGTGCACAAAATTCATACAAGGCAGAAAACGATGCAAGGCGCTGAATGAGTCGCTGAAAATGACTCTTTAATTCGGCGTTCACTGAAGGAGTGATTTAAAACCTCTATCGATTAATTGCAACTTTCTGTGACTATTAACCCTTACTCCGTCATTCGCCCATCATTACAGCCGACACCGTGGGGCAGTAGAGTGCAACGTGCACTAAATCTGGCAGTTCATCCACAAGGTTTTTGGACTAAATCATGCCAACTTGGATGTATGCCGGATGAAGCCTATCGGTAGATCACGCACTCTCAGAAAATAACAAGTAATGATTTACAAAATATGCAGCATAATAAATTCCGCTATAAAATTGTTAGGTTACTGAACGGAGTTTGGCGTGGATTGTTACCTCGCCATGAAATGCAAAGCACCTGGAGAACCAGCTGTCTGCGGCCTTACAGGGAGTAGAGTAGGCAGCTAAGTCGCCGCTAGAAGTAAACAGCTAAAGTCCTTTCGTGTTTACCAAGTAAAGTCCTCTGCTCCATGTTGACAGGTGAGAGTTCATAGGAGCAAAGTTTGTCCCCTCCCAATGGAGCTGCGAGCCGGAGTGTGTAACCCCCAAGAAACAGCGTGTGTGTTTGTGTGTGTCAGACAGAGGGAGAGATAAACAGGGAGAGTTGCTGAGGGGGCTCTTTGACTTTGAGCGCATAAGCCCTTTATTTCATGGTGCCATTGTTTGTTTTAAGGACGTCAGGCTTAATACAGTTCCAGGCGGTTTCCCAGCATGTCTGTCCTCCAAGGCGCTCTGCGTGCGCGTGAGTGTGCGCGCGCGCGCCCTTCATTCCCGTTAACTTTCGCCCAGCTCCAGCCATAGGCAGCGATTTCAAACATGTGCGGCCTATACTACTTTCAAGGTTGTTGGTAAGACCCGGTGAGTTAGCTGAGACTCCGCAGAAACTAATGTCAAATAGATCATTTCGAGGATTTTACACATGACTAAGACTATTACGACGTTTAAAATATAAGTGCTGTTTTAATGAGCTTGACAGCGGCCATATTCCCATCAGAATCAATGAGCAGCATTCTTTTAATTGCCTATTATTTCCACTCAGATCAGTTATGGAAGCTTTATTTAATGCAAAAGCACATTTAAATGTAAACAGGGTCTGTTAATGCCATTGAAGGTGTTGCAGAAATGGTTTTTATCACTTAGACTGTAAGAATTGTTTATTTATCCCTAACAAAAAGTAGAGATGGTTTAAATAGAGTGCTAATGTACATTTTTACTTATACCGAGGATGTTATTGTCATTGATCATGTCATTAGTGTTTAGTCTTCTTCTCTTGCTCTGTCACTGTTTTACATTGTGTCTTAGGCCACATTTGATTCCTCGCCAATACAGCTTCATGCAAATAATGAGAATGTGTGTGTGTGTGTGTTGTATGCTGTTTTCTCATTGAACTATATGTTTAAAACAGGACTCTCTCTCTCTCACGCACGCACGCACGCACACACACACACCCTCGCCTCCATAATCATCACTACTTGTAGCCTAGAAAGAGGGATGTGGGTCATGGGGGACGGAGGGGGACAGGCTGTGCCAGCTATAGGAGCCCTGGCAGCCAAGGAGCAAAATCACTGATAATGACATCTATGTAAATTGCTGTTATTTTAATACAACACTTAGACATAATAGACGCAGACGTGGGTTTTTGCCTTGACAACAGAAACAAGCGCACGTTTTCCTGCAGCATCCTCATGTCGTCGTGGATGGTGAAAGGGCTGAATACATTAAGTGCTGGACATGAGGGACAACAAGAACTTAAGAGGAAGATGAGAGTGGACGCCTACTCACTCACTACACTCGGCCGAATCGTGTATCCTTCTCTCCTCTTCTCTCGTTTCCTCTCCTCTGTGTCCTGTGTCCTAAACCTTTTTATTCGGGGACCCAGAGACCTCTCCGGAACAAAACAGCTTTTAGCGCTACCATCTCTCTCTCTCTCTCTCTCTCTCTCTCTCTGCTTGTGTTTTCGCAAATAGCTCTCACTCTCCCTCTCTCTCTCTCTCATTTCCTCATTTCTCTAAAAACTGTGTCTGTGAAAAGAAATGGAGCTGTTCTAGGAGCTCATCAAGTCATTATCTGATTAAGGCCATTTTCTAACCGCTGCAGCTCAAGAAGTGATTGCTGCTTCTCCCAAATAATATTCATTCTTTCAATAATAATTCCAGCAACTTCACTCCTGGCAAAACTCACTTTGGTTACGTTTCATGATTTTCTGCTTTCTGTCCCATAAATGAGACGAAAAACAGCAGATAACAACAACAACACACTGATAATAAAATAATATTATTAACAATAACAACAACAATAATAATAGAAACACAGTTGGCCTGTCGTTGATCCAAATTAATACTGGGGGAAAATAGGCCATTGGCTCTTCTCCACTCCGACATACCATCACCGTGTGCGCGCACTTATTATCACTTAATAGTGGTCAGAATGTGATAAAGTCGTACCTTTATAACACCTCTGGGAGAAATGTTGTATTCACTGCCTTCCTCCTCCTGCATTTGGGCCCAAGTCTAATAAATATGTCAATACATTCTGCCATCAGTGCGCAATGCCAGAGCGCATTATCAGTCTTGGTCATCGAGGTGTGCCGACCCAAAGAGGGGGGAAAGTTAGTTTGAAATAAATACACGCGTTGATCCACCTGGAATGGGCCGCGATAAGAGCAGCCGGTGTTAACCAACACGTTTCCTCTACACCTCATCCGAGTCTTCCTTTTCCAAACACGCGTTTCTTTAATGTCCCGGCCTGTTTTTCCAGCCTGTGTGCGCACCGACGGCACCCAGGGGAGCCGAGGCCAAATCAGCCACAGGCCAGTGAGGGGAGCACAGAACCGGGACACCTGCTTTGGAAAAGACACTCCAGACACTAAACTTTGCTGACTTCGTTGCAATTCGTTCGTTTTTAAAAAACACTTGCTTGCGACATGGAAAAGAGACTCGCCTTTTCCTTTTTGGCACCTGACAGAGGGGCATATGGAAAATAAGATTTCTCGTTAAGTGCTTTGGGATCCTGTTTGTGCAGCCGATAAAAACAGTAAGATTCTCCGGGCAACAAATGGATCTAAAGCGAAAAACTGAAAAAGAAAGGCAAAGCCCGTCTGATATCCATAGTGTATGAAAGTTATTCTTCAGTGGCTTCACCAAACTGTCCGATAAAAATAAACGTAACATGAGTCAATAATATTAATAATACTACTAATAATAATATTAATACATTTTATACGTTAATTATGAGGATTTAATTTAACGTATATAGGCCTGTCTTGCATGTGCTTGATATAGATTAATATGAGATCATCCAGAAATATGGTTACACTCGTTCAAGAAAACTATAATTTCAGTGGAACAAAAAAATTAATTATTTCCTAATATTATTACCCAACGATCTGCGTAAACACCTGTTGTAAAGGTCGAAGGCCAAAAATATCACACGGTGTCAAAAACTGCAGTGTAATTCTAAATATCCAATTTGTAAGAATGCTGGAGGATTAGATAGAGCAGCCGTCATCATTTCATAAATCAGAAGCATCAAAGAGGTTTTTCTGTGTGAGGGATCAGATGTCAGTGTCCGCAGGGTTCAGCGTTACAGGTAGGGAAGTTTTTTTTTCTTTGCTTATTTTGTTTTATTTTATTTTTTTACAAGGGAGGAAGATGAAATAATTGATTAAAATCTTTATATTCTCGAACATGGAGGCGTATTTCTTGCGTTCATATCATTTTTACTCAATAATCATGTATGTCAGCGCAGTCGTTATGCACGGGGGTATTTCGGTGGCAGCAGGCTCTAGATCCGGTGACAGACGTTTCATGATGATATTCGGCTTTTAACTGAGCATTTCACAAAAGAGACGTTTAGCTCCTCTCAGATATTGGCTTCTCTGGATAATCTGAATCCCAGAGCAAATCTGAGAGCCGCTGTGCTGCTCTGCTTGTCCATAAATCAGACTTCGCTGCAACCAATGAGAAAACTCTGAAAGTAAAATATATCTACATGCCACTTCGAACCTCCAATACCCAAGTGACCCACTACTGTTAGCCCCTGTGAGAAACTGTAGTCTAAAAGTGGAGTTGTCTTTGGGGGGGGGGGCATACTGGTGTTTAAAATCTAAATATGCTCTGCATCATTGTAAACGGATCAAATTACAAAGTTGGTAATCGTTCAAACTGTCTGTGCGTTAATGAATGTTAATACATTATAAAACACACTCGTTGAAAAAGTCATAAGAGTGTTTATTTTTAATGTCTAAAAACATTTGCATCAAACGCCACTAAACTGCCTACCGTAAAAATTCATTTAATGTCGCATTTATCTTAAAAATCAGACAAATTTTTCTTAAATAAAATAAATTCGGCAAAACAAATGTATCTGTTTTAAGAAAAGCAGTTTTCTCATAAAAATGATTCTAATTCTGACCTTTTCCAGAGGTGCTTTTACTTTATTCAAAAATCTCCTTTCTTCAAGTTCCATTTATCACATTTAAAACCTCAAAATACTAAGAAAGAAAATAAGAACATACATGCTGCGTGTTTTATTTCGACTTAAGTGTAATGTCAAAGTGCGTAACGATCTTACTCGCGCAGTCGGTGATATGAGAAGAAAGAGATTAGTAAGAGTGGTATTTCCTTTTTTTTTTTTCCTCTCTCTCTCTTTGCATGCTCAAGTCCCATTCCCTGGTCAAGTTCAGTGCGTTGTTCTCCGGACAGGACGGACGCTTCTTATTGGTAGGTTGCGACAGTTACATCACGCCGCTCATGACGCGTACGTCTTCCTGTTTCCTTCAGCCGCGTCTTAAAGTGAATCTTAGTGGCGGAGGAGCGCTCCAGCATCCAGTCCTCTGCATCCAGTGTGCCTCGGAGACGCACACACAGACAGTCGCGCTCTCTCTCTCTCGCACTCTCTCTATGTCTCTCACTCTTCTAGTCACAGCAGAGGATAGAGGGAGAGACCGACGCGCAAGAGCTCCTTTCATCTTCTATATTTTTCCTGTTTTGTTCCTTTCGCCCGCGTCGCTGACTTTATTGCAGCTCTTCCTTCTCTGAGAAAGTGTTATATCCCCTCACCCAGCAATCCAGCGTGCTCTGCGTGTATTCTCTCTTTTTTTGCCGTAGGAGTTCAGGCTGTCCCCCTCTTCATCTAAAGGGTAAGTAACCTTGTCCTCGGATACCTCCCTCTCTTGTTCTTGTTCTGCCTCGCCTGCGCACGGTGGGCGGAAAAAAAATAAACAAATCAAACATCATTAACGGGGAAATTTATTCTGGTGATCAACAGCTAATCATATCTCCACGACGTTATTTGCTCTGTTTCGTTCCCTTCATCTTGATATGTGGTGCGAGTTGCGCGAACAGCCCGTGTTTTTGCGAGGATGATTTGCGGACGGTAGCCCAACCTTCCTCATCAAAGCGGAGATCAAGTTGATTTGCAACTTTGCTGCGAAGTAAGTTTATGAAGCGTGTGTCTTTTTGTTGTTTTTACAACGTGAAACAGAATTTAACACACACGACTTGGTTTATACGCAAACTTAGATTTACTTGTACCAGGCTCTCTCGTTTGCGTAATGAAAAGTGTGACTTTAACACCGCATTGTTTGAAACAAATCGTATTTTTAAACCTCAAACTCAACTTTTTATTTTCACAGCGCAGTTGTCAGTTATTCTGTTGCGCGTATTTGGCCTATTACTGTTGTAAATATACGAAACTCTTGTCTCTAGAGGTTTCTATATCTGTCCATTGGCAACCAGATGTGCAAAGAAAAAGATACAAGTCTTACAAGTGATATATAAAGCAAGTGTTGTTGGACTTTGGATTTAACTCCCCATACTTTTGGCACTTCTCATTTAGGGCCAAGTTTTACACCTGAACTTCACGCAATTTTTTATTTTTTTTTGTACTTTTTGCAGCCGAGTAGTTTCAGTGATACAGCTTGGGTTTTAAATTAAGGACATGAGTCTTCCACATGAAGACAGATGAGGCGTAAACGTTGGGGCTGAAAATCTCTAGCTCAGTGTTGGTGTTCATAGTTCATAGTTGCATGAAACTGTTGAAAGGTTTTTTAGGAGAGAGGCAGACAGAGGGAGAGTGCGCATGGGCAATGGGAGACAGGTGCGCCGTCGGAAAAGACAGGTGCTGGTGACTATTTCAAGCTCTCTGTTAAGATCCTGAGGCGATCAAGTCAAGGTTTTTTTTTTCTTGGAGATGTATCACCTCTTGTCTGAACTGCTGGATAAGGCTTCCCAAAGCCATTTGTCAGAGGATTTTATTATAGAATACAGCTGTTACTTCAATAGGACAGTTTTTTAGGGGAAACGCAATGAAGAGTAAATTTGGACTTTTGTTTTTGGTCATTTTCAAAATATCAGTTTACAAAATGTTTTTTTTTTAGCCCAGACTGATCTGGCAGTGCGTGTTACACTGCACAGTTTCCAACAATGCCAAGAGCAAAGTTGTGTGTGTGCCTGTGTGTGTCTGTTCAGTGAATGTGTCTGTGAGGCTTAGTGACAAGAAACAAGACATGCAGTGATGATGTGAAGGAGACATAATTTGTTTTAATTCAATCAGGCAAATAATCAGTTGAAGAGGACAAATCTCAAATTTGTTTAAATTTCTTTGCTGCCACTTATTACTGAAACAGCTAATAAAATAAACGTCTTTGACTTTTGTCAGAATATTATATCAAAAGTATAAATCTGAATCAGTAATGAGACATTTTTGTGTTTAAAAAAGGTTTTATGTTTAAAAGCCAACCTGAATCAGTGTAACATTTTTGCTAAGTTTTGCTTATATTTGAATCTGTTATATTTAATTACTTTTTATTTTGATATTTAACAAAGGCTGATGTTTTTCCTAAAAGGTAAAAGAAAGACAAAATTATTTCACTACTTTATCCACTTATGATATTAATAAAAACTGTCAAATATATACATTTATTAACCTCAGAAATATTTTATATTTGAAGTGAGACATACAAATGAGGCTATAATAATATAGTAATATCACTATATTTGAGATTGGATCTGTCTGACAAGGATTGGACTGACACTGCCACCGCTGCTTACAGAGCGTTACTGATGCTGGCCAGTACTGACAAAACGTTTTGCTTTCAGAGGGGCATTAGGGCTTTTGTAAGACCGCTTTAAGTTGCTCCTTGCCAGAGTTGACCCTTATGACCTATTCATTTGAGCAGAATTAACTGCCCTTGCCAGATGAAAAGACGAACAAAAAACAGAAGAAAGCTCACGCTGGCAACAAAATCAATAGGCCTATTTTGTTTCTTTCATGTGTCTCTCTCCCAAATGCTTAAGATATGATTATCCATATTGATCAACATGAACATAGGACGTGCATTTTAAAATTCTGCAGTGCATGAGCATAGTTTGAAAGTAGGATATTTTGTTTAATTGACCAAATGACATCTCAATTTCTAAATGTAATTTAATAAAGTACATATATTACCTCACCTTGTACACTGTATTTTTTCTTTTTTTTTTTTTACAAAAATCATCTTAAACCTATTTCTTTTTACTTACTGAGTTAATAGCTCTAATGTTGGCATTAATCACACAAACATGGAAATGAGGACAAGTACTTAAGTAATTATCATAATTTTATGCAGCTTTGTGTTGCGTGGGAACTGGTTCAGTGTCGCACGGCATGTAACAGGGGACAGGATAAAATGTAGGACTTTGCCCTGGAATGTCGAGCCAAGGCCTAATTCTGACCCCATCTAGCCTGTTCGCTTTAACCCTCTGTCATTAGTCCTCACTGCTTCAACAAAATAATTGTTGTCCCGATCCTTATGTAAATATATTAAAACATATAAAGAGGGACTGGCTTGAGACTGCTCATATATTTCACCCCTGGTGATTATATTTATATAGCATTGACTAATGCAATTTTCTAGATTGACAGATTTTGATTGTTTTACTTTATGAAAAACTTTCAAGCTTTTCTCTTTAATGCAGATTTATTTTTGAAGTTAAAGTAGTCGAGGACATTCCGTGAATGAGTGACTGACAAAATTGACTGAAAATATTTTTCACTTTGGTGATCTGTGAATATTTGTTCACAGGTACTCAGAGGCTTTGATCCAAGAGGACTGGGTTTGTGGGATATGGCCCAATAGCAGCAGCCCGTGATGCCGGACCATGACAGCGACTCCCTCCTGAACAGACAGACCAAGCGAAGACGTGTGGACATTGGTGTTAAGAGGACCGTGGGTAGCACAGCCTCCTCCACAGCAGCAGCCACAACAGCAACAACTGATAATATTGCCCGCGCCAAAACAGCCATTTTCAGTGCCATGAACTCTCTGAGCTCCCACTCTCACCACGGATCAGACACCGACTCCATGGAGTGCTCTGTTGTGCAGCCACATGGTGGGCCTGGCGTTGTATCAGCCAGTGACAGTGAGTCCAAATCCAATGTACTCCGAAAGCTACTGAAGAGGGCCAACTCATATGAGGACACCATGATGCCCTTTCCTGGCACCACGATTATTTCTCAGCTTCTCAAGAATAATATAGCTAAAAATGGAGGTGGACCAGAGAGGGGAGAAAGAGGGGACAGGGGTGATAGAGGAGAATCTGGCTTTCCTGGATCAGGGCTTTCCAATACAAGTTCAGATGCTCCCCAGGAGGATGCCTGTAGTAACTCCTCCCAGGACAGCACCCCTCAAGAGTGCTTGTCACCATTTGGGCGTCCTCCTGGCCTGGCCACTTTTGACATCGAACGTCTCAATGATGAACACCTGCGTGCCAAGCGAGCTCGTGTAGAGAACATTATACGTGGTATGAGTCACTCACCCAGTGTAGTGGTGCCTGCTGCTTCCCGTCACGAGCGTGACCATGACATGGATGGGGAAAGAGAGATGGAACTAGACTGCCCACCTCCTCAGTCTCAGCAGCAAGCCCCCAGCAGCCCACGGGGAGGTGAGGTGTGCGGTGGTAGCAGTAGCAGCCGAGAGAACAAGCGTAAGCAGCGTCTGCCTCAGCAGCAACAGCAGAGCTTCACCCAGCTGGTGTGCCAGAGGAAGGAACAGAAGCAGGAGGAGCGACGGCAGCTGAAGCTGCAGCTGGAGGACATGCAGAAACAGCTTCGTCAGCTACAGGAAAAGTTCTTTCAGATATATGACTCAACCGATGATTCAGAACATAATGACCTCCACAATGACCTCCACAATGACATAGGAAACATGTCTGAGGACAGCCCAGCTAGGTCTGACGCTGGCGGCGATGACCGGGGTGGAGATGACTTGCGCTCTGACAATGAGATGTCTGACCTAGACCCAGGCCATTTCCTTAACCGGGCACGTGCATTACTTCAGGAGCAGGCCCTGCTGGCTGACGGAGAGAAGCCAAGAAGAGAGGGGCTTGGTCGGAGCAAAGGACAGGGAGGTCCAGGCTCCTCCATGCATGCTGAAGGTAAACAGCTGGCAGAAACACTGAAGCAGGAACTTAATTCAGCCATGACCCAGGTAGTGGACACAGTGGTTAAGGTGTTTGCCAAGCCTCCGCGCCCTACACCTCAGCAGGCCTTTCCCCCACTTTCCATACCTCCTGAAAGATTTCCCACTGCTGTCAATGGAGACAATCCCAACTTCCACACTGCCAACCAGAGGCTGCAGTGCTTTGGCGATGTCATCATTCCCAATCCACTAGACTCCTTTGCCAGCATGCCTGGGATGCCAGGTGCCACCAATGACCAAACTGAGGCACTGCCCTTAGTTGTGAGGAAGACACCCAGTGAGCACCACCACCAATCTTCAGCTGTGGGTGCCCATGGTGGTCACCACCACCCTGCTCTTCACCCCTCTTCACTCTCTGCCTCTATGGGCTTCAGCCCTCCATCTTTTAGACATCCCTTTCCATTGCCTCTCATGGGCTATCCTTTCCAAAGTCCCCTTGGTGCACCCACAGGTGGCTACACAGGCAAGGACCGTTCTTCACCAGACTCCATGGACCTGTCTCGGGAGACCACCAGCCTGAGGACCAAGATGGCATCGGGTCATCATCTGGGGCACCACCATCGGTCTTGTTCACCAGCGCACCCTGGCAGCACAGCTGAAGGGCTCTCCCTGTCCCTCATCAAGTCTGAGTGCAGTGATCTCCAGGACATGGCTGACATCTCCCCTTACTCAGGCAGCAATGTATCCTTTAAAAACATCTGCTGTATGTGTAAGACTGTGTTGTGAGGAGGCTGAAAGACAAATGTATGTGTATATGACAGCAATGCTGATGTTTTGACCCTGTGGTCCAGTTCAGACCAGCTCATGTCTGTGTAAGCCAGAAAAAAATCTAAATTTTGGTTGGTAATTCCCTGTAGAGGCCGATGTGAAACGGTGCATCTGAAGCACAAAGAGTTAAAAAATCAAATCTTTTTGAGCCTGTTTGAAACTAGCCTAAGAAACAGAGAAATTGTAGATGAATCACTTTTCCTCCCACTGCTGTTCTCTTCTCCATTGTACTGCATTGTTGTATTTATTTTTATACTCATACCCATTCCTTCTCATAGCACCGTACAGCATTTGATTCCATCTTCAATCCTAAGTGCTTTAAAAGCTTTCTTGTCACATATCACTTACGAAGATTAGGTCCCCACGACATTTACTGCCCCAATTCCTTTTATAAAAAATGGCCTGAAAGAACAAGGAGGGAGATAGCATCCTGAAACTTGGCACACAATAGTGTTATATAGCCTTCCTTATAATTTAACCCTAGTGTGCCCCAATCATGCCCTGTGAATAAAGGGACTATCCCCAGTGGGAGGCTCAAATTGGATCCCCGAGGGACTCAGAGCTAATAGCTTAAGATACATTCAGTCCCTTCTCTGTTCACTCTATATCGCCTTAGTCCCCAAGTACTCAACACCCTTTAACCCTTATGAAAGTTTGATTTGTGCCCTTAGAAAGCTTTGCCTTCAAGTATTTAGGATTTGTTACATTTTGATGGTACAGCTTTTTTCCAGCTGTGCGACATAAGAGTCAAGGAAATATGTATATGTAACACTTTAGATCCCATGTTTTTCCTGTTCCGTGCACCTGAGTGCCTTGTCTTTTTCGTGTGTGTCTTTTGTGTGTTCATGTCACAAAAGGTTCGCCTGAGGACTCAGGAAAGATGTATATTTATGATTGCTTGTGTTTTCTCTTGTGTTCCTCTTATCATCCATTGCTGTTGTAAAAAGCCCACAATCATTGTCGTTTCTTTTCTCTTTTTTTCATTTCATAAAGATCTGTCAACAGCCCGGGGGGCCCTTCGGCTGTTGCTTGGCAGCCAAATACTTCTTTTTTTGTTTTCCCTCCCTGCAAACCCCCCTCCTCCCTGTCTTTTCTTTGAAGCGGACGTTAACAGGTGTTTGCAGCGAGCTGTTTATCTTTCATTACCTCGCCTTGTCTTGTCTTCTGACCCAAGGGTGAACGCTTTCCAGAGATCCATAATCCTTTGCTTCTACGGGCTCCCGATGGAGGGATGAAAAGAGAAAAGGGAGAGAGAGACATCCAGAGACAGAGAAAGTAGAAAACAATCAAACAATAACCACATATGCCAGATGCTGTGGCTTTTATTGTAGCATTTATAAATTCAGGGCATTAACAGATGTACTCTCCTAAATGGAAAGAATAGACAGAACAACATGTCCACATGTTGTTTCTGCTTTTTCATCGTATATTTTTGATCCCTAGAATTTATTCTACAGGTCTACGAACAAAGTTTGGCATTTAAAATATATAGTTTTTTTTTTTCATAATTATGACGGCATTTATCAAACAGTTTATTTGTAGTTGTAGTCTGTGTTTGTAGCTGGTTCCATTGATGTAGACTTTTTGATATTTCTATTGCTTTGTTTTTTTCTGTACCTCAGAAGTCAGAGACAGCTTGTCAGACATTTGCGAGGTGTATTCAAGTTCACCAGCTCTCTGCAGCATTAAGGAGCAGATGGCTGCTATCATTTTCCTCATTTGTTCTCAGTCCGACTCCAAATTTTCTTGTCCTTACACCTGGAATTAGGAAGTGGAGCAGCTATTTTCCTCTCATGACTTTGGGCTTTGGGGAAGTGTTGTGAGAATGATGATGTCTTGTCAGATGTGGCAGGCAAACAGTGGGCCAGCTGGTATGAGTGCACCATCATGACAAAATAATAGCCTTGCACGCCACCCCTAAGTCCAATCACAATTACATTTGCAAGCTGTGAGTGAATCGTAGATGAAAATGCCTCATCAGGAGATATGAAGCTCCTTAATTGTCATCTAAAGGGAGGTGATATTGCGTTTATTGCCATGAGGTAAAACATCGACATCTTTGTCTTAAAATTATTTTTAATTTCATTGATAAGACGAAAGTGATGCTAATCCTAATTGAAAAAGCAAAAACAAATTAATCTAAGCATAAGTGCTCAGCTTTCACAGCAAACAAATCCCACCTTGCCATGCTGAAAAAGAGCTCTCTTTTTCTCTGTCTCTCCCCTCTGTCTGAGGATCCATTGTATCCCCTCCACTTGCAGCAGATGGTGTGGTGTGGAGAGTGAAGTGCTGCTCTTTTGGCCAGGCCTGACAGAGTAACACCAGTCTGCCAGGGTTTCCCCCACAAGACCCTCGCTGCGTATACAACCAACTCTCTCTCTCTCCCTCTCTCTCACTGAATCAGACAAAGTAGACAGGGTCTTTAAGGAGCCAACCCAGCGTGGTTCAACATTTGCTGGCTTTGCTGTGTAACCCTGGGGCCAAGGGCAATCCAATCTAGCAGCTGATGCCTTCTTCCCACCCTATAGTTACAGATACATCTGGACACTTGACCGATTTTAACAATCACAGCCACCCCTGTAGATCATAAACCATGTCAAGCAATGTATTTTGTCCACTCAAATGTGAATAGTCTTCATGAAATCTTAGGGCTGTATCTTCTGCTTAATTTAAATCCCTGTCTTGCTTCAGTTTGATGAAAATCCTTGTTGAAACAGCCTGAGGTTTTAACATGCAGCCTGCCCCCGTGTCTGTTCTCTTTTCAATGTCTTATCCTCCAGATTGATATTATCAGATGCATTATACGGCCGTTAATTCACCATGGAAATGGCTTGGGCCGTTCGGTGGCGCAGATGTGTTTCAGTCCCCCCATCACTGGCTGAGTCCAAAGCCTCAGAGCCCCTCTTCTCCTTCTCCTTCTTTTGCTCCTCCAAGGGTTTGGCAGCAGCAGAGAGGCTGGGGGGTAGGGGTGGAGTAGAGGGAGGAGGAGGGGGATGTAATTGAAGGTTGGAACCATACTATCCCTCAAGGTGCCCCCACCAGCCCATCTCCATCCTCTCTGCCGTTCAATCCAGGCGATCCATTAGGAAGACGAGGCCTCTGACATGTATTTGAATACGGTCTATGTGAGTGTGAGAAGGTTTTTCATGTTGCTTGTGACAACATTTGGGACCATCTTCTAGACCTTGTTTTATAACTGATATGAAGCCAACATCAGACAGTCATATTCAGGCTTGGCATGTGTTGCCGCCAAGCCATTAGGCCTTCTTGCCTGTCACTGGCGTTAACTGCTGTCTTTGTCTGTGATATGCAAATGCCTCCTTTTTTCTTCTTCCTTTTTTTGGGTGGAGGTTAGTGCGGGGTGTAGGCAAAGGCGTTCTCTTACTTTGACTGTGAAATGAGCCTTCTTATGTAAAAGAATCGGCTGTACTGCTGGCCAGCGTTTTATTTACCATGACGCTCTCACACCTGATACGGCTGATGCTAATTGCAAACAAATGGCTCTGCTTGGTGCACTATCTTCAGCACCCCCTCACCATCCCCCCACCTTTCCAGCAACCCTGCATTCATGCCCGAAAGGAAATTTGGTTAGCCATCATGGAAATGATCATTTTCTAACACATTTACAGCAACCTACATAGTGTATTTATATATTGTATTATATAGCCATATTTGCCATTTGCTTCAACTACCAGTTGTTTTCCCTCCAGAAAAGTTGTTAATGTCCTTAATGGCAGCTATTTTCAGATCCAAGAGGGTCTTTCCCCCAATCATCTGAAAAAGGCCAAGCTCATGTTTTTCTACACCCGCTACCCAAGCTCTAACATGCTCAAGATGTTCTTCTCTGATGTCAAGGTGAGTCCAAACATGCACGTTTCATGCTTATTTGCTTATGTGCTTATTTTACTTTACAAACTGCACCACAATTTTAGCCCAATATCCTGAGATTCTTGCTTTTGCCATCAGTACCAAAACTCTAAGGATAGGTAGCACGCTTTCAACTCTTTTACTTGTATCCTGCATTTCTTTCTTATACTTCTGTCAACATGCCTGCTATAAAGGGGGAAGTTTGATTTATTAATTGCGATGTGCCAACTTCAGCTGCTGTGAACAGTGTATGCTTGTTTGTCATAAAATGAGGTCCTTATTTTAAGTTATGGTTTTATGCAAAAGATGAAAGAAGAGGAAGTTGAATGGGTTTACATGAGGGAGCTGGAGAGCCTATGAGTATTCTAAAGATAAAGAGCCGGATGAGTAATGGAGGGGTGGAGAGGGCAGAGAGGAGGATGGAGCCTAGAGACGGAGGAGTGGTTATCTGAGCAGGTGTAGGGAGGCTGGATTGATAGAGGGAGGGGAGAGGAGAAAGAGACAGTTTAGGGAACATGGCAAGGATGAGCGTTAGCTCCACTGGGAGTTTAATGAAGGAAATTTGGAAAACAAAGCACAATATATATGCTGCACAAAAAACAAGAACAATACAATAGCCGTTGTAGTGTGAACGGCCAAGTTTGTTCATTTTGTTGTGTGTGTGCCCCTTTCGGACCATACGGAGGGGTAAACACTGTGACAGATCCAGGCCATCTTATTCAAATGAGAAGATAAAGGTTCCTTTTTTTCCCAGCTGCCCCCTCTTGGATGCCATCACTACCAACCATGACTCGCGGCTCACATGACTTTCTCTGAGGATTTAATCGGTTACGTTGAAAATGTGGCACATGTTGGCAAAGCTGGCTGGCACCTGAAAATGGTGATTTATTACTCCTGAATATTACAGCAACCTGCTGATTCGACATTTTTTGTTATTGCTGAAAAATTGCAGCAACAATTACTATAAAAGGTTTTAACTACTGTATTCTCCTAATTAACCAGGTCCAAGGAGGTGGCCTTTTTTATGAATGGTCCCATCAGATGCTTAAAAAAGGTCAATATAGTTGAGGGGATTATGATTCACACTGGTTTGTTATTGTTTTTGGAAGAAGACAACGGACTCAAGCTGTACTTTAGTAGACATGTATTGGAATGAGAATATCTAATTAGATTCAGCCAACACGGCCTCTTAGTGAGTGGCTGTTCTCAGACAAAAGTCTTGAGAGCTACTCAGGTCTTGACTGTCAAGAACCTAATAAACATGGGAAGTGGGTTCTCTCCACAACTGGGGGACACTGTAGCTGTTGATCACTAGATTCAGCTGCTTTTAATACCACTGTGACCTTTATTTTTACCTTTAGTGTTGACGTGTCATAATACCACTGTAGGCACTACTAATGGCAGCCTATAGTATCATCCCACCAACTGTAAGATGTCTCAGTAGTATTACAGGAAATATTTGACTAAGGGTGAATAGCTGTAACAGATTGCTGAACAGACTCACCAGAGGTATGCAGCCAGTTAATAAGTCAGGAATTCTTCTCTTTATAAAAAGATCAAGTGAGTGGATTCACAATGTCTCACAATGTCTGTTAATTATAGGCTGTTTGGACTTTGGTGTAATGTCATTTTTTTCCTAAATGCACTTTTGACACCAACTCACACACCATGCATTCTGTTTATCTCTCTATGGCTTTTTTAGAGACAAGCCTTAGTATTTGTGCCGGTCATGTGCTGTGGAGTAGCAGAGGTCAGGAGGGTTTTCCCTTTTCTATATGTCATTCCTTCTCTTTTCTTTTTTTCGCTGATGGTGTGGCATGGTATGTGTGCCTCGGCGGGGCCGGGGAGAAAGAAAAGCCAGCGGCTGGATTTTGAGTCACCACAGTAACAAAAGACCGCTTTCCAGGGCTGCTTTTTGTGTGCAGTCAGCCAATAGGCAGCCGGAGATTATCTCCCACAATTCACCCCTGCAAAAACAGGAAACGTTGGAAAGCCCTGATGACTGTGAACGGGCTTACGAACGCAAGAGAGAGAGAGACAGAGGCCTGAACAGGCTTCTCTGCTCTGCTTTTCTGCTCTCCTCTGCAGTTGTTCTGGATGTAGCTTAGCACTCTGAGGTCATTTGTGTGTTTTCTGCTCTACCATTGACCATGATGTCACAGAAAGTGAGAGACTTTTCATCCAAACGCTTTACAGCTTGTTTATCATAAAACAACCCACAATACGAAAGATCCATATATTAATAAATAAGCTGATATCTGTGCAGACATTTAGGATAGTCAGCCAACGTGCATGAATTATTTGGCAGACAACTAATACAGTTAAGACCAAGGATACTTGAGTGTTTTCCTATTCTGGACTTAAGTGTGTGTGCATGAGCAGATCGTGTGTGTGTGTGTGTGTGTGTGTGTGTGTGTGTGTGTGTGTGTGTCACTATCTTGTGCTGTTAGCACTAAGCGTTGACCTTTAACAGGCTCTTGAGTGTGAGTGTGAGAAACACGCTCTTGCTGTCTTTCTCTCATCTGCCTCTCAGCCAGACACACACACACACACACACACACACTCAAATGCAATGCACTGACTGAAACACACATACACGGACACACATTTTCCTTGCTGCGTCTCATGTCTGTTCTGCCTGACCCCTGCCAGCCCTGATTAAGAAGCTGCAGTGATGTGCTCCTTTGAACCGATTCCCTCCTTTTACACTGAACACTCTCATCCATAGCTGCTAACAGGGGGTCTCTGTCCCCCACCAGCAACTTAATGAACCAAGACTG
The DNA here is from genome assembly GCF_900324485.2 of Mastacembelus armatus. Taxonomy (NCBI): domain Eukaryota; kingdom Metazoa; phylum Chordata; class Actinopteri; order Synbranchiformes; family Mastacembelidae; genus Mastacembelus; species Mastacembelus armatus. The sequence continues at coordinate 13,403,485 of NC_046656.1, forward strand.
CTGGAAGCTGTCTTGGGGACTTGCCAGTATTGCATCCCTGAGTATGTTGGGTTTAGTTAATGTGGATGTAATGCAATTTTGTGTTCTAACCTGCATTTACTGTAAATATTTTATCTTTTGTGCGGTCTGTGCTGTGATTGAGCCACACTTCAGTTCGGTTACACAGGCCCTAATGCATCTTCTCCTGAGCTGTCTGTATGATAAAGTAATCCTTGTCCAAAGTGACAAATCTATCCGTCACTCGGATGCAGTGACACCAAAGGTCTCCTGCATGAGCGATGGTAACTCTTTCACTGACTTCAATCTCAGTATGTAGTGATCAATCTCGCACGCGCTCAGATGTACCCACACACACGCTTGCAAAAATCCACACAAGTTCAGTAATATCTCGAGTCAGTGTGACTGTGGTCTTAACACGCGAGCAAAGCTTTAAACACCACCACTAACGACTTCAGTGTTTGTTTGTGCTGTGTCACACTCCAACTGTCTGCTGCATTGTGTGTGTTTAAGAATAGCCCTGTGCAGCTGATGTATTTGTAAGTGTCAGTAGTTTGTTTGTTTGACACTACGATGTCACGACCCCAGCTTGCTGACTGCTCACGTTCCGACCCAGTGCCCCCCTCCCCCCTCCCTCAACGGCATTGTCTGACGCCGCTGACCTGCACCCGTTCTCCTTTTCTCCAATGTCCCCCACCCCGTCCCCCAATTTATGCTCACCCTGCACTTTAGGACAGTCATCATGCTACACCTCCTCTCCCCCTGCCAAACAATGTCAAGCGGACTTATGCTTTTCCACTCTGCCATTATGTCATCCGCTGACCATTCCAGAAAGGCACGCCACTCTCCTTTAGCCCTGTGCCACCTTGGTCCATTATTTAACTCGCCTCTTCTGATTCGCCAACTCCTCTGCCTGTCTTTCTGTTCTGTTTGCCTCGCCCTCCCATCTTCATGTGCGTGCATGCGTGCGTTTGACTACCATCCCAGATCGCAAAGAGTGTGTGTACGTGTTTGGGTGTGCTTGTGTGTTGTCAAACAATAGCCAGTGCCTAATCTCCATGTCAAAACCGCTCTGCCTCCCCAGCGAGCAGTCCGCTCAGCGTTTAGTAGCGTTTTGTCCCCCCATTCTTCCACCGCCACAAAAAGAACAGAGGAACAGAGGGGAGGGAGGATTGAATGCCTGTGTGTGTGTGTGAGTTTGTGTGTGTGGATGAAGGGTGTGGGTAATGGTTAGGGGTATCAAGTTTTCAGAGAACAGAAATTTGAATTTGACATAATATTGAGGAGTCACCCAGGTGTTATTTGTATGTTTTTAGGGGTCAGATCTGCAATTTTACTGGGACTGTTTTTTGGGTGACAGTGCTAGACCTCCATCCTGAGGTCCTTATCTAGTGATTTGGATGTTTAGATAGTGTGTTTTCACGGGTGAGACCAGGCAGAAAAAGAGTCGGGACCAGCCGAGGGTCTTAATAGGTTTACTTCGCCCTATTGAATCCAGCCGAGCGGCACAGATCAGATAGCCACAGCCTCCTCTGCAGTGCTTCTTTCTCTCTCTTTCTTTGTTTTGCTCTTTTTCTTCTCCTTTCCTCCTGCCTGGGAGGTGCAGAGAGGGGAAGAGAATCGGGGTGTAATTGGTGAACGGGGTTAAGTACATGTTTGAGCCCCCTGTGGGCCAGGGCGCTTCAGATGATGACTTAATCGTTTTTCTGGTCAATTATGTGTTTGCGGTCTCGCCACCCAACCCCTCCTTTCCACCTCTCCCTCCACTCTCAGGGTTATGATAGTGGGGATGTCAGCTCCCAGTGGGGAAGATGAACCACACACACACACACACTTTCTCTCTCTCACACACACACACACACACACACACACACACACACACACACACACACACACACACACACACACACACACACACACCGTGCTTGCTGTCTTTCTTAATGTCTCTATTATCTTCCCTCGCTTCCCGACCTGCTCTCATCTTTCATCTCGCTCTTTCAGTTCCTTTCTGCTCTTTTAAGTCATCGCCTCGAGTCTCAACTGCCTGATGTGAAACGACTTGCTCTCATCCTCACACTTCTTCACTTTCCCTCATGTTCTAACTCAGTGACTTACTAAGTTTTAGACAAACGTCCTCCCTCTGCAAGCATGCAATTGTCTCAGAATTTCAAGGGATGTTTGTGAATAAAAACACACAGATCCTATATTATGCTAACTCTCCATTGTTTCTTGCTGCAGTTTAACCGCTGCATAACCTCCCAGCTGATCAAGTGGTTCAGCAACTTCAGGGAGTTCTACTATATCCAGATGGAGAAGTTCGCCCGCCAGGCCATCAACGATGGAGTCATCGGAGCCGAGGAGCTGAGCGTCAGCCGTGACTGCGAGCTCTTTCGAGCCCTAAACATGCACTACAACAAGGCCAACGACTTCGAGGTAAGCACCTGCAGTGAATGAATGCAGACTGAACTGTAAACGCTGTATATAAAATTTAAAAAATCAAACTTGAATTTCACCTGATACATGGTGGTGCGGACAGGTCGTGTGACACCGTCTCACTGTGTCCTCTCTGACACTGCGTTACATTCTGCTGCACTCTGCACATTGTAATATAATGTATATGGTAGCTTTCCTGCAAAAAGAATAACTGGGAAGTAGCCCAGGTTTCAGCTTTATGACTATGCATTTTCTCAGAAATACAGCTGGATCTTTAGAGTAGTAGAATAATTGTCTCAATTATTCAGCTTATCTGAAAAATTCAAAATCATTAATATATGAAGAAAATAGATTTTCTAAGGCATATACCACAGGCTCCAGCTATATAAATACAGCTCTTATTCAATGAGGAAGAAAGCTTACTGACATCTCATTTGTTTTACCTCTTCCTCACTGTTAATTTCCCCTCTGTGTGTACCAGTATGTGTGTTTGACAAAAAAACATTTTACTTCCCTGTCATTTACCTATCGTCTGCTGTGACATGTTTATGTGTGTTTGACTGTCTTCCACTGAATTGTACTCATAAATTCTCAGCAGGCAACTTCACCTTTAATAATGTTTCATATTACACACTTCTCCTTTTGTGTGTGTGTGTGTGTGTGTGTGTGTGTGTGTAAGAGAGAATGGTTTCAGGATTGCCAGTGCTCTCTCAATGTCAGCTGACAATAGACCTTTAAAAGGCTTGCGTTAAGAAGGGCCTGGGGTGATCTGGGTGTGTGTATTCGTTATAAGGGTGTGCGTTTGTGTGTGTGTATGTGTGTGTGTTTTGTTGCTGCTGCATTTCCCAGTGTCCTGTTCACCTCGAAGGGTAGAGCCGTCCCTTGGACCGGCCTGGCATGCTGGCAAAGCACTTCTCTAGCATGTGTGTGGGTGTATGTGTGTGTATGTCACTTTGAGGGGGAAAAAATCTCACTGTTATCAAGGTTAAGCGTCCTACTGTTTTAGTGAGAGGAAGGGGAGAGAAAGCGGGGGAGAGGGGAAGAGGGAGATGGATAGATAGGGGATGGAGGGTGAGAGCTCAGAGACAAAGGAGAAAGCGATGGCGGGAGGGAGGGAGTAAGGGAATCGAGGGGAATGGAAAGGGGAGAAAGAAGGGTAGAAGAAAAAGAGGGGGGGGGGTGATGTTCAGGAGAGAAGTGCCCTTGCGAGCAGTGGGAGTTTTGCAAGCGCTCACATTTAAAGTGCTTCACTCACTTTCTCTCTGTTTCCGTCTATCGCTGTGTGTCTGTTATTTGTCCATTGGGACTCCTCTGTGTGCACCCAAACACACATACACACACTTGGACGAACATACACACTTCCCCACATCCATCTTCAGCCCTCTTAAGGGAGGCTTTGAAAGACTCTGGCAGGCAGAAGCACTTCGACATATGAGGTCCCAATAAGTCCAAAGTCCATCAAAATCACTAGAGCTGGAATCATTTTTGTGACTGCAAAATAAATTTAAATCAAGAAAAGTGACCTTTCACCTACAGTTTTAGATTTTACATATATTCTCATTTAAACCTTAGACCCTGAGATTGTTGCACGACTAACAGTAAAAGCTAATCACAGTTAGTAGAACCCTGTTAAATGATTAGAACAGGATTTTTTTTTTAGTCTGATCACTTAACGTGTCATTTTTTTCCTGATCCTGGAATTAAGGCTTATTTTCCTACAGAAGCTTGTTTCTGTTTTCATATCAAATTATGCTCCAAATTATGCTCCATTATGGTAAATCACCTGACACCCACAACAAGAAATGTTAGTCCCAGCTGGGAAACAATTCCCCATTAAAAGCATATCCTCACAAACCTTATTTATAGGCCTATATTGTTGGTCAAAAGAGAAGTGAAAGACCATACATTTACACAAAACTATCCTCTACTGAATATTCATTTATGATTTTTCTTTCACTAAAAAAAAAAAAACAAACAAAAAAACTCCTTCCTTGAATCCAAAATCCACAATCCATGCTCATATTTTTTCATTTCATACGTGTAACTCCATCTACTACTTCACCAAACAAGCCATTTTCAGTGAACGTGTACAGTTTTGACTTTGTGCCTTAAACATTAAGTTAAGATTAAAAGACAAATCGAATAAACTTGTTTTGAAGAACAATTGGGCCAAATGTAAACTGGATACAGATATTATTTAAAAATATATGCCTTTGAATGATTTTACATGGATCCAAAAGATTTGTAGGTTTAATGTGACTCAAATAACTGGTCCAAGAAAATATGGCCACGAAAAGCACCAGGTATTCCTAAAAACTTTAAACGCAGCATTTAACAAATCTGCTGTACCTGCCCAAACTGCAGTAACACGGCATCTTTACCCCCTGACCACCTTTGTTTCTGAAGCGTATGTTTCATGTCACACCTTAGACAAGACTATCATTCTTCTCCTGGCACCAGGAAACTACTGTTGAAACAGGCTTAAGGGGAACAGACTATTTGCATACATAAATGTGAAAATTTGCAAGAAGACAGACAGAGAGGAAAAGAGTGAGAGAGGCCAGGTGAATAAGTCTTCTGTTGGCCGAGGAGCTGCAGTAGGGAACTAGGGTGGAGGAGGGAGGGAAGGTGTTTTGCATATTAAGGTTTTTTTGCTGGGCAGGTGTCTGAGAGATACAGGAGCTGATTAGAGTTTAGCACAAGGAAAATTTGCCCAGCCATGCAAATTCTAACCCCCCTGACAAACCAACCGCCTTGGTGAGCATGAAGACTCTGCATGTAAGTGTTTGTGTGTGGACATTTTAGTGTGTGTGTGTGTGGGTGTTATTTGTGTGTATGAAAGTGTGTGTTTGTGAGTGCGTGGGTTATGTGTGTTTTTTTTTTTTTTTTTTGCCGTTTGATGTTTGTGTGGGAATGTGGTGTTTGTGTGTATTACATATGTGCACAGACACATTTGTTAGGATTTTTCCATCTTATATGTGCAAAAGAGAGAGAGAGATAGAGTGTGTGTGAGTCATAGAGGTAATGTGGAGATGGATGTGTATCAGGATGCCCCTAAGGCCCTTTTCTGTGGATCTCTCCCCTTTCTCCTCCACCACCTCCTCCTCCTCCTCCTCTTCCTCCCCTACCTGCCTGCACCACCACTTGAAACAGGAGCCTACGCAGATTCAGCAAGCACACACACACACACACACACACACACACACACACACACACACAGTTTTCCCTTTGCCAGATTCTGCATCATCAAAGTTCCATCCACCTTGGTGGCGTCTTTGGAATGAATATGTCCTCTGTTTCAGTGCTCACACTCACATAGACACACACACAAACACACACATACACACGTCTATGGCCTTTCTTGTTTGATGCTAATCTGCTCTGTCACTGTGCTGGCCTAATACGCTCCCCATCTCCCTCCCAGCTCCTCTTTTGTCGCGATTGTTTCCCCTTTTCCTTTCATATCCCTCCTCCCTCGCTCCCTCTCATCGTTCTCTCTTCCTTCTGTTGCCCCTCTCCTTTCATTCTTTCATCCTCCTCTTTTGCATGTCTTCCGTTATCCCCTCCCTCCTCCTTTCCCTCACTTCCCCCCCCACCCCTATTAGGAAGTTTTAATGGCATAATTGTCACATTCCTTCTGGCACAATGAACACCAGCGGTAATTAAAGAGCTTGCTGTTAATTACCTAGACCCCGGCTCTACTTTCCTCTTTTCTCAGCCCCCCTCCCGATCCCCTCTCTTCTTCTCTTTCTTCTCCACTTCTCATTCACTCTGTCCATCGCCATCAAAGTCTTCCGAAACACACACGGCCTCCCAAAGCCTTGACTTTGAGCGAGAGCCGCTTTCATGTGAGGACTCAAGTGAAAATTTCTCGTTCGGTGTCCTTTTCTTTTTACTCTACAGCCCCCTGTCTGTCTTTGAACCCGCAATGACAACACACATTATCTTTCATAAGACAGGAATGTGTGTGACCTGGTAAAGGCTTAGAGACTGCGAGGAAGAGAGGTGGGGTCTGATAAAGAGGCAGTTTTATGACGGCTCTGGGAAACTCTCCGATTTCCATAAGGCAGACAAGGCCAAGTTTCCTCTGTCAGTGACCACTCCTCCCACAGAGGACACACACACTCACATATACATACACATCACGGCATTTAAAAGTCCCTATGATCTCCATGTGAGAGGGAGGTACCAGAGAAAGCAGTGAGAAGCCTCCATCCACACACACACACACACACACACACACACACACACACACACACACACACACACACACACACACACACAGGTATTATGTTTCCTCCCTTATCAGCTGCTCTTTCTCCTTTTGGAAAGATGTGTCACTCCTTTTGTCCCTCTTCCTCTTTTGTCTATCCATCCATCTGTCATCCATCTATTTGAATTGATAATGTCCTTCTACTTATCCACTCTGTTTTATTTGTTTCAAAGTGACCAAGTAACGATAGAAAACTTTTCAAAGTTTGACTTTGTCGCTCCAAGTTCTTCTTCCCCCCCAATTCCTTTTCCCTCTACTGTACTCTCCTTCCCCTTTTTTTCCTCCCACTGTCTCTGTCTCCCTCATTCCCACTCTCCCAATGTCTCTCCAACTCTCCATCCATTACCAGAGCCACAGAGAGCCGAGAGCAGATGCTGTCTGTCCAACTGCCATGCCCCATAGCATTGTGTGCTTCACCTCTCCTTCCCCCCTCTCTCCCTCGTTCCTCCTCTTCACGTCCCTCTCGGGGCTCCATTTGTTCTCCACCCAGAGAGGCTAATGTCTGTTTTCTCCTCCTCCTCCTGCTTTTCCCCTCCCTGTCTTACACGCCTTCAATCCTGCTTTTCTTTTTCGTGTCACATGGAGTATGGTGTGTTTGTGTGTGTGTGTGGCGAGGAGGTCAAGGCTACCACACTGGATGCACAGGCAAAGACATAGATGCAAACATGTATAAACATACATAAGTAGTGTAAAGCACACACTCGCACACAGGTGTGGTGTTTTCAGCTCTAGGGTTCTCTTTGAAGAGCAGCTGAAAACAGAAGATACAGGCAGAGAGATGAAAAGCTGGCGGTATAGATTTAGGTTCCGAGCTGCCAAAAATATAACCAATAAAATTTGCCAGTGGGTTTATGTCAACACACACACACACACACACACCTTCCCTCACTCTCTTCCTCACCCGCGAATCTACGGTATCTCCTGTCATTCCACTGGTCTCTTTTGCTCCCGTTGAGAGAAGCTCTCATCGCACCAAACGTACTTCACTACACGTGCATTTATCACATGCACATTCAGCAATACAGCATGCTGTCATATAGAGCACTGAATAATAAATAGCATATTTGCTGTCCATGTATACACACACGCAACCGTGTGTGTGTGTGTATGCATGCCCATATTTCCCAGCAGAGCAAGCAGAGGTGATAGACAGTAATGATCACCCGAGAGGGGCTGTCTTATGTTTTGTGCTTACCCGTACAAACTGAATCACAGATTTGATGATCATAATTACACACTGGGATGTAGAGTTTAGTATAATACACATGTATTATCAAATGATCATTGAGATGTATGTTGGCTATGGTGTTTGGGTTACTGGCTCATAGGCATCAAAGATTAGTTTGCCAAAATTACAATAGAAAACATATTCTAACTAAAACATTTAGAAATATAGTTCCAATTGTATTTACACAGGTTTGAAAAGATCAAACTCTGATTTCCTCATCTTGCCATACAATGTTGACAGTCAGTAAGAAATATTCCCTCTGAAAAGTGCTGATGGCATGTCCTGGTGCAAAATCAGGACATGAAACCAAGAGGGTCTGCAGGAAGTCAGGAGGACAAGTGAGAAAAGGTGTTTTTTTTTTTTTCCTTTAGGGGGGTAGGTGCTACCATCCCTTTTACTGTATCTAGCTGATCTCTTGAACGTTATCGAAAGTAGATTGTAACAAATCTTCCGATAGACATTTACTGTGCCACAAGCATCACTTTCAACTTGTGTTATGGCCTTTTAATTCTCTTAGTGAGAAGCATTATGGAAAGGAAAGGGTAGGAAGCCGATCATCTGTTTCTCAGTGAATAGCTGGGGGCTAGTGAGGGCCCCTGTCTGATGTAGCCTGACAGGTCTTTTCTTCACCGTGTTGTGTGTGTGAGTGTGTGTGTGCGCGTGTGCACATACATGTGCACGTGTATGTGAGAATAAGCCACTTAATTCTGTGTGCTGATTAAATGACCAGACCAGAGCGTGTAAAGCAAGGAGTCACTTAAACATAAAGAACTACATGATCCCCGTTCTGCTTTCCTCACCTGCTCTCGCTCTCGCTATCACACACACACACACACACACACACACACACACACACACACACAAACACACGCAAACACACACTAACGCAAACCCTCACTGCGCTCGCCCCAATACATCTTGATTCTCCCTCATCTCTGCTTTTCCACCAGTACACCCACCCTTCTTCACTTCTTCTCCCCTCTCCTCCCTCCTTGTTCCCCTCCTCCGTCTGTCCCTGGTCACCTTGTGAGGGGCAGCCTGCTTTGTGGCACAGCTGCTGATTATGTCATTATTTCTGGACCATTTTGGTCTCTCTCTGTGTGCGTGTGTGTGTGGTGTGTGTGAGTGTGAGACTAATGAAGCGTGGCAAAGGGACTCATGCCAAAATGACCAGGGCGTGCATCAGAGCTGCAGATGTGTCAAAGCAGCCCCCCTTTCTCTCTCTCTCTCTCTCTCTCTCTCACACACACACACACACACACACACACACACACACACACACACACACACACACACACTTTCCATTCCCCCTGCTGATGCCAAATTCTCCCTCCTTCAATCCAATCTGCAGTTTATTATTTTTCTTTCTTCTCCTGCCATCTTGTTCCCTCACTTGCCTTTCCATCCTATCTCCTTCTACCCATCCATCTTCTATCCTCCCTCCTTCACTGCAGCTCCTTGCTGTCCATCCTTTATTGTTCGTCCACCCACCCACACCCTCCTTCCTCCTACTCTTCTATTCTTCCTCTCCCTCCCTCCCTCTGCTCTCCTCCTCTCCAGATGTCCTGTTCCTATCTTCCAGACTCCCTTTCTCCTTTCTTCTCCTTCTGCCTCATGCTCTCTCGGTCTCTCTGAGCTGCGTTGACTTTCTGACCCCCAGAGGCCCCGTCATAGCTCCCCCCTGCACTCCCCTCACTTAGATTGCTCTCTCTGAGCCTGTGTCCACCATACAAGCTCAGACAATGAATATTTAAGTCTCTAAACACAGGCTGAACTGTGATTTCTGGCTTCCCCTGCTGTTCATAATTCTTCAGAGTATAGATTATTTTTCTGTCTGTTGTCTGTGGGTTGATATAAAGCCAGTACCCTCTGAACCAGCCCCATTTTCTATAAAGAAAGGGGACAGCAAGAGGGGAGGAATGAGATGTCAAAGGAGGCCCTGATATGATATGAAGCCTCAGCTTGTGAGTGCCAAAGGGTGGGAGGAGGGGTTGAGAGAAGTAAAAGTGGAAGGAGGAGTGAGGAAGATGCAATGGGAGAGCGACTTCATCTGTCTATGACCCTGTCCTGTCCTTGACTCCCAGAGTGGAGGTGCACCTTGAGAATAACCCATGTGACTCCAGCGCTCGTGCTCACATATGTCCACACACCAGACAACAAGACACACACATACATGTATACACAACAGCCCCTCAAGGCTCAGTGTTCTCAAGGCTATCAGTGCAGCGAGGGTGGCCGGTGTTTGCTCAGCTTTGAGGCCCGTTTCCCGTCCCAGTAAACTACTCAGTGCTGATTCTGATGCTTCGCAAATGAGAGACTAAGGAATAGAGAAGTGCCTACGAAAAGCTGAAGTAGGTGAAAACAAAGAAAATGAACCACTTGAGAAAATAAGTTTGAACCAAGGATTTGCAGTGACGCTGCCCAGTCTGTTGCCAGCTGTTTGGACTCTTTAGTCATGGCACAGTCTTATCAGTAGAAGAGGGGGTTGGGGACAAGTGCAATGAGGGGTAGGAAGAAAGGGGACATGGGTTGTGTTTGCCTAAAGTGACTGTGTGGGCCAAGGGCTTATCAAGGCCTTTGTAGATTATTGATTGGAGCAGATATGTGAGGAACAGGGACGTGTGTGTGTGTGTGTGTGTGTGTGTGTGTGTGTGTGTGTGTGTGCGCGCGGTTCGGGAAGCTCTGGCTTGACTCACTGAAGTGTCACAGGCCTGCCCAGTTTCTGTTGTTGAAAACCAACAAACTGTTGTCAAACTAATGTTTCCTCAAACTAATGAGAAATGACGATATTTTTATAAGACAGTCAGTACTAGATGATCCCATTTATGGCACTCAGTGTGCTACAAAATCTGTAATATAGATGCACCCATATTCAGTGACAGAAAAGCATGGGAAGTGTTGGTATTCCCAGGCTGTTAGGAATTAACCTGCCGGCTAACGCTGTGTCCCTGCATTTCATCCTTCAAGGCTACAGTTCACTAGCACACACACACACACTCACTCACAGACACCAGCCTTATCTTCCAGGGTCTCGTCTTGTTTGGCCAACACTGTGCAAATAGAAGGTGCAATACATCTCCGGGCAGTTCCCAAAAGCAAAGGGGAGAACCATGTTGGCCAAACAAACAGCCAACCCTGACTCACAGAGAGAGGAGAGATTTCTCAGGCTTTAGCGAAACACATGCAAAGACACACGCACACACATGCACTTGCACACAGTGTGTGTCAAAGTAGCCTTTATTTGAGGGCTCAGGCTCCTGGCTACCTTTTTAAACGTTTGTCTAAGCAGTCTTAAGACAGGGACCGCCGCTGGGGGGAATAGCTCCCAGCAAGCTGTCCACATGCTCCTATTGTCCACCGTCATATTTTATTATCTCATCAAAAAGCAGGAAATCCGATTCCCTCTCTCTGAAAAAGAGCTTATCCTTCTGTCTCAAAGCAACCTGTCACGAGAGAGGGAGATGGAGAGAGGTGGAGAGGAAGAGGGAGAGAGTTGTAGGGGATGAAGGGGAGTGAATGAGAGTGATTAACTGGCTCATTGCTGTCAGAGAAGTCCTTCTTTCTTTCTTGCTTCATGATTGGTATTTACCCAACACACAGCATGATGCAAAGGTTAGGAAAACGTGTGGGGACCAGATTTATCCCCTTTGCTGATTATTTTCTCCCTTTTTCCCTACCCGCCTTCCTCCTTTCATATTGTGTTACACAGGGGTAGTGCAACAATAATATCCCTTTTCATGAAGGCTTTTGTTTTTTTGGAGCCCCTGCCCCACACACACACACACACACACACACACACACACACACACACACACACACACACACACACACACACACACACACACACACACACACACACACACACACACACACACACACACACACACACACACACACACACACACACACACACACACACACACACACACACACGTATGTCCTCTCTGTGTTTCTCACACCATTCATTTCCAGAAGGTCATATGACTTTGTCAACTGAAACTGTGTGTGCATGTGTGTGAGACACAAGAAGCAAGTCTTGCTTCACACTTAGACTGCTTCAACACTTAGTTAACTACTGTACATTTGAAAATGCAGTTTATGCCTGAAAATGACATAAGTCCACCCAACAACATTGTCGACAAACGACCAAACAGTGCAAGGACATGATTTTGTTATATTTATCTAGTTAACCGAACAAATCTGAAACAGTAATTTCACAGTGGCCTGGAAATGCTCCCTGTTGCGCCCTCGAGGTGAACAGAACTTCCTGCGCTGTTGCCCTTTGATGACGATCTAATCATTTGGCAGAAACTAAGCATGAATTCGGTTAATGACGACATTTGTTGTGTGTGCTCACCTTTACTTATTAGTGAACACAAGGAAAGTAAAATGTTCAAGATTGCCGCCTTCTCACGCAGTTGGTGACCATGTCATTGCTTTCTAAAGGCTCAATTTTCTTCATCCCTATTAATGCAATGCCAGAATTTTCAAATGTACCTGCTCTGGAGACTGTTTTCAAGAAGTTGTGTTTTCAGATGAGAAAAACACCAACGTAATATGCACTGAACACTAAAGAGAATAAGGTGTTTTCAAGTCTAGCTTCTATTCTGTGGATGTACTTTCAGTCCCCTTGTTTGCCTTGTCCATTCCTTGTCATTCCTCACACACACAGACACACACAGGCTACTCTTCATCTTTCTATACTCTTTTTTCCCTGCCTTTCCCTCCCTCCCTCCTCCCCTCTTTGTACATCTGTCCTTTAATTTTGGGCTCTGCTGAGAAGTTGTTAAAAAGCCCTATGAAATATGTATGAAGGATTGTGAGCCACGCGATTGGCCCCATTTACCGGACAGCCGAGCGAATGAGCGGCCACACTGGATAATCCCCCACAATGCCTCTGGAACAAAGGCCCAACAGCTGACCCCAGAGAGAGAGAAAGAGAGAGAGAGAGAGTGAGTGAGAGAGATGAAGAGGGGGAAGTTGAAGGGGGGAGTTCGAATGGGACAAGGGAGGGGCTGTAAACAGTTAAGGCTCACTGCTGGTCAGAAGGCAGCTCGCTCACATACACAACTCACACACTCGCAAAACAAAAGCTTGTGGGACAGGAATAACTCCCTCTGTTCTGTCGCTCCCTGCTCTCTCCTTAGACTCTTCTCAGCCCCTCCTTCCCTCTCCATCTCTCTCTCCCTCCCTCCCTCCCTGCCATTTTCACTCTCTCGCTCTCTCAGTCAAGAGGATCTGAAATACCAATACCCTTTTCTCCTTGACATTGCTTTCTCCTTGCAGTCAGCGTTTTGCTGTCCTTTTATAGTCAAAACGTCAGTAGAAATTCCATGCAGGAATATTCTTAGTAATGCGGCACTCCCTGCGTCTAACGGCTAGGGCGCTGCGCTGCACCGGCCGGATAGTGAGGTCTTTTGGGAAAAACGTGCACATGCTCACACACAATTACTGTACAAAGCATACACACAAAGTTACACTCACGCCAGGGGTCATTGTGCCAGTATTCAGAGACTACAACAGCCCAAACAATGAATTATATCCACTTCTGTCCCACCAAAGTGGAATTCAGTACGTGGGGAATTTTTTTAGCTTCTCTTTCTCTCTCTCTTTGTCTGTCAAACACATGCACACAGAATACAAGCTTCTTATTCACAACTCACCTTTTCATTCGAACAGTGGACAGAGATATGCACACACACACACACACCAGACACACGGACATCTTAGCCTCCATTCATCACCCCAAGGGGGGCAAGTGGTTGTCCCATGTGTGTATAAGTGTGTGTAAAGAGGTCTGCCTGTGTGTTTGACTGTGTGTGCAGATGTCCATCTATGTGTATGTATGTGTGTTTCAGTGGCCACTAACCTTGTTGTGTCCTGACACTCCTGATGAGTATCTGCAGGACACTGGAGGAGAGGCGAGGAGCGGAGTGCGCACTGTCAGGCGTTTGGGCAAGCTGCTGCTGTATATGTGCGTGTTAGTGTGTGTGTGTGTGTGTGTGTGTGTGTGTGTGTGCACAAGCATCAAGAGAGGTGGGCAGGGAGACAGTCAGCATTATCCAAGCAGGTGACCCCTGAAGGCTGCGTCGCCCTAGAGCTTTGAGTCGAGGAAAAAGACTCAGCCAAATGCACCAGGGTAGCTTGTGTGTATGCGTGTGTATAGCGAGCATTATGTAGAGCTCTGTCACAGTACAGGATGTGTCATCTCCTTGGCACAAGGAGGTGTGTGCACCAGTGTGTGTGTGTGTGTGTGTGTGTGTGTGTGTGTGTGTGTGTGTGTGTGTGTGTGTGTGTGTGTGTGCGCGCGCGCTCACGCCTGCATGAGTCTGTGTGTGACAGAGTGTTGGCTTGGGGGAAGGTGTCACAGATCTTTGCCAGACTAATCATCTCCATGGTGTCGGTGAGCACTGCTGTCAGGGACACTAAAGAGGCGGCATGTCTCCCTGTTCCCAAAGCGTTTAGTACTTCCTCTTTCGCCAGCACCTCTCTTGTCGCTCTTCACTCAGCTCCGCTCTCTTATTTGGTCACAGATTTACAGTAGGTCTCATAAAGATGTCACGCTTGCCGTGATGCGGGGAGGGAAGTGGGAGGCATGAGAAACCTGAGAATTCACAAGAAGTGACTTTTCTCAGGCCGCTGTCTCAGCTGGCTTTAAAGAAAGTACATGCTCAAGAGATGGGAGATTTATGGTTTTACTGTGAACATATTGAGGAGTTGAGGATAATGCAAAGAAAGCACATTGCATCCAGCTGTAGAGTAGGTGTTCTTATTAAGGTTTTCTCAAAGTAAAAGTCCTGTCTGTTTTCGACCATTGGGTGATGGACATTTGAAAAACATTCAAGGCTTAGATGGACATGAAACTGACCCTGTTGAACAATCACTAGAAAAGAAGAGCAACTATGGTTTAAAAAAAAAAAAACTGTGACCCCCCCCTTTTGAATATGAATATTATTGAAACTGTTAAATTATCTGGTTTTATGAATATTAATAGGAATATTAAGGAAAATAAATGAGCTGTATTTGAAAAAAATACTGAGGGACAGTGGGGATGATGTTTAAAAATTATCACTGTTCAAATTTGTCCAGACGATTAACCAATTCCTTTTTATCCTGTATTCATGCAGGTCCCTGATCGCTTCCTGGAAGTGGCAGAAATCACACTGAGGGAGTTCTTCAACGCCATCGTGGCCGGCAAAGACGTAGACCCGTCTTGGAAGAAGGCCATCTACAAGGTCATTTGCAAACTGGACAGCGAGGTCCCTGAAATCTTTAAGTCCCCTAACTGTCTCCAAGAGCTTCTACATGAGTAATGTTCTCCTCCTTCTTGCTTGACACTTAGTGCTTTTATTTTTTTTTCACTTCTTCTTTCATAGAATTTCAGAATGATATTCTTTTCTTCCTTTTTCCCAACTTTAATTTTAACTTTCCTGTTTTTTATTTTTTAATTTCCTTGAATGTATGAAATTTATGAAGTAGCATTCCCAATCTGAAGCCTCCATGGCAGTTCCTAGCTATTGTGTTGTTGTTCTTATATGATAATTACCATGATGGTTATTTGTTTTGTTTTTCTATGATTCTGCTGAACTGAAGAGACTCTAATTTTATCGGGTGTTTTTTGGACTGTGTGAATCTATTTTGGCCTGTTATATGATCAACACTAAGTCCTCAGCGTGTTGAAGGAGATTCTGAGTTCCCATTTACACTATTAGGACATAGGCTGGGATCCCTGAAGGCACAGAGGGGTGTCCAGAAGAACTGTCCCTGCAAAGTGGGTGCCCAATAGACTGTGCTACTGAAGATGTCCCTAACAGGACAGTCACACACATGCACACAAAAACAAGGCTTAGTGAGTGTACTGACTGGATTAAGACTGGACTTGTTGGTACTAGTCTGAGGGGCTTGGACTGGTTTCAAATAGCTACTGAGCTCTACCATGTTTTGAAGTGTGTTTTCCCTGCAAGTAGGGCATTCTGGTTTATTGGGTGTATATTATTATTTTGATTATTACTATTGTTGTTTATGAATATTATTATTTGTCATCACTGCTTGCTGAAGATTGGCAGATTTGTTTGTCCCTTGATGCCGCTGCAGAAAAAAAATAAATTATTGCTATTAATATTATTCCACAAGAGTTTAGATTCTGAAATATTTGCCCCTATTTTACACCCTCCCTATTTTTGTTTGTCCATTGCTGAAGTGGACTTTAGTTTTCTTTTTCTTTTTTTTTTTTTTTTGGTGATCAGGGTCTGGGGCAACTTGACTGGAAAGTGTGTCAATTTGGGGTTTTAATCGAGAGCCATCAGAGTGGACCTTTCTAAACTTCTAGTGGTTACTCTGTCCTGCACGGGACTAGTGTGGAAACAATGCTGGAACAGTAGTTAGGCAGCAGAAACACATGAAGTAAACGATGCAAAAGTACTCAGAAGCATGGCCTTTTGGTTCTTGACTTGCTCTTTTAGAAGCCTAAATTTCCACATCTAGTCCAGCTCTGATAATGAAACTGTTCCCGTTAAATGAACCATTTGTTCGGCCATTAAATAAATCTTATTCCTCTAATTATCTGTTCAGCATTGGTGAACATCCACAATAACCGCATAGTTTTTGCCTTTTTATAGAACTGTTCACTAATTAGCTCATGTGTTAGATGAAGTCAGCCTGTGTATATGGCAGGTGTTTATTGTGATTAGCATATACAAGGTGTAAATTACGTTATGAAATATGTATACTTGAATATATCAAAATACTGTGGCAATCTGAAGTACAGTGTTGCTGAAGCAATAGATAATGGAAGACATACAAATAGATGCAGAACAGAGAGGAAGCAAATTCAAGGAGGGCAAAGAGAGAGGAGAAAATAAGCTGAAACACAGTCATTCATTAATTCTGCTTCAAGTGGAACCCCCCCCCCACAAACACCACATACACACATGCACACAGCTCCTTCGCTCTACGTTCACCTGCCTAGCTCCTCTCTAAATGCAACAATATGAGGTCAAAGGTGAGCACTCACCCCAGGGGTAGATGGAGAAGCTCTCAGCACTACAAAGACCAGGGACAAAGGCACAGAGCGAGGAGCAGCACACACCTGAAACCCTCTGCTCTGTCCTGCTGTCCCACACTGGCAGCTTTTAAGACTCAATGTATGATTCTGTTCAAGCCACTGTGCCCAGTTTGTTAAACACCATTCCTCTCTCTTTTGCCTGAGAGTCTAATCCCAGATTTTCCACTAAAGTTGTACATGTATAGCTAGTGTTTTATTACTTTCATATGCTCTATTCAGGCCTTTAAGATTTTATGAAGCAGTTAGTGTTAGCTGCCCCTTTGATGAGGTAAGTTTGAAGCAATGACAGGACTTGAATACACTACACTGCGTGCGAGCTAGCTGTTGATCTCACCTTGGCGACATTATCTTATAGTGTGTGTGTGTGTGTGTGCGTGCGTGCGTGCGTGCGCGTGTGTGACAAAAGATCAAAAGGAGCAGGTTGCTTAACCTGCTGACTTGTCTAAGCAAGACAAAACGCCTGACAAAAGGAGGCAGAGAAAGACAGAGAGCTACTCCCTTCATTATGTTCCCCCTGTCCTCCTCCCGGGACAGTGTTCTTCTTAAGATCCGGAGCCCTGAGAGAGCAAGCCGGACACTTTTCTCACTGAAGGATGGGCTAGGCCCCACATGTCTCAAAGTCTCAAAGCACCAGCCAAGGGCTCTATAGCACCACAAACAAAGGAGAAAGGAAAGGACACTTTTATGTGATGCACAGATTATTATTGCTCCCCACCCTCCCCCTTCCTGAAACCCCACCCTAAAGAGTTTCTGCACCTAAAAAGATTAATTCAGGATAATGAAGACTTATGTGCAAAAAAGAAAAAAAAAAAAAGGATAGGCAAAAACTTAATACAATGTTGAAAATATTTTTGTCAAGTTTTACTTTTGTGGGGTCGTTTGATTTTTAGAATAACATTATTGAAATACATATATAGCCTTTTTTTAATAATTGTAAAATATAAATCTATGAGAAAAATATATACTGTAGTGGAGGTTCTTTAAAAGGCACTGTTAGCAACTGTTTCATAAAAGGAATCTTGAGGGTATTTTTAGTGACAGCTTTGTTTAAATCTGTATTCTGAATAAGTGAGTTGATGGTAGATTAGGAGCAATAGTTGTAGGGTTTTTGCAGGTTTTGTGACCAGTTTTCTTTTGGTTCCTTACCTTTTTGTATTATGTTGAAAGGCTGTCTTCATGAGATCAGAAAAATAAACTTGGAATCCGTATGAAATCTTACTGTAAATACGGTCAGGATGAAACAAAAAAAAAAAAAAATAGCTGTACAGTTTTTCTATTATCACTCAGAGTGCTACAGAAAAGTGAGAGTGGTTTAAAAAAAAAAGCTGGGTGGAAAAACAGAGAGATGACCCACTCTCTCCAAATGGACTCATAACCACTTTTCCAAAAACCCGCAGAGGAGTTCCCCCCCCCATCATGCCTTTAACAGGAGTCTGTGTCCCGTCGGCAGTGCCCTTGAATTCGCACCAGCATCCGTTTCTTTAATTTTTGCTGACTGAACGATGCATTAGACTAGCAGTCGGGAAGTGATGGTGTCACGGAGCAGCACATTGGCAGTCTGCAGACCGGGTCTCGTCCAAAAACAAGAGCAGACTGCTGCCGACGTAGCTCTAGATTTGACCGGGGTATGGAGACAGGAACTCATTGTCATCTAAAGATGAAGTGTCATGGGGAGGGCACGTTTGTACAGTAACAGTTTAGAAAAAAAGGGATTGCAGACAGAGGATTTCTACCCTTTTTTTACTGGTTTAAGAAAAATTTGGATTTTGTGAAATTTCTGTACACTTTGAATTGTGTGTGTGTGTGTGTATCTGCAAGAGAGAAAAGACCGATTATGAGAACCTGTGAACCAGTGAGTGACACAATTCTCAACACTGTGGCCCCTCCCCCACCCCTGGGAGTAACATCCTGACATGTAAATGATTCTCATTAAGTGTTGGCAAAGTGTGTGTGGTGTGTGTGTATGTGTGTGTTGTAACAATTTCCTCTGATCTGTTTTTCTGACCTGTTTAAAAGGGTTTTTTGTTTTTTAATGCTTTCAGTAGTAATTCTTTTATTATTATTATTATTGTTGTTATATTGCTCCTCTTTTTTGTAAATATCAATCATGTGGACTTACAGTGATAAGTACTGCCTTTGTATAACTTAGCAATATGTTATGTAAATAGCGTTTTGTTGATGCTTTTTGTATGACATTATTATTTGATTCTAGTGCAGTAATTTCAACTGGAACAGCCATGTTTCAAATGCAGTCTGATTAATTACACACAGGTTGTAAAATAAAACTCATGACATGGCTGCTTTTTCTGTTATTGGTGTCGATTTGTCTTGCAGATTTTGTGTAATTTATTGGTTTAATTTATCCTAATTTATTCGATGTTGTTTTCTTTTGCTTTTCAAACAGGGAAGGCTGTACTGCATTTTATTAATACCTAAAAGATTTGAATCTTTATCTGTTTAAAATCTAATTAAAAAATGATTACTCTAATGTGCTCTTTCAATTGACAGAAAAAAAAAATGGAACTAGACAGCTTAAAAATAAAGGTTACTTTTTGGTCCTGGACTGGCCCGAGGGTGGGCTAGAAAGCTAAAACTAGTTTTGTTTTTGTTTTTTTTTTTTCTCAAGATTTTTTTCCCCTGTATTGCTTTGGCCCAGCCCAAAAACAACCAGTAGTCGAATTGCCTTTCGTGCCTTCACCCTCTATGAACTGAATGTATGTGCAGTATATATGCAAGCTTGTGCAAAATGAATAAAAAATGGAAATAAAAATGAAAAATAGGAGTACAAACCGTCTGATGTTTGTGGGTTATTATCACGTTACACAAGGTACAAGCCCAATAAAAAAAAAATTATTTGGTCTGTTTGTGATGGGGGGGACTGATGTCTACCTTCGACACAAAATAAGCCATTACATTGGGATCCACTACCTGTATATCAACTTTTCTGATGCAGTAGTGTATCACAAATTAAAAATATATTTACTATAAAAACATACTCCGACAAGTTCAACTGAATCGGTGCTGCTCTGTTCTCTGCGATTCAACACACTGATGGGGGTTTGTGGAGCCTACATCTCCATGGGCTCCGTGGACAACTCCAGATGCCATCCTATCAGGCTAAATGCAATAATCACCACACTCACACACTCACACACTCACACAGTTAAATGTATTCTTCATACCTGCATTTGAACTGCAGGTTTGAACTGACCAATTAACAAGAAGTCCACTACACACGTTTTAGTAAATAATGCTTGAGTGAAAGTGCAGTTGAAAACAAACATCAAAACAAAATTGTTTTGTTCTGATTCAAGTTTCTAATAGATTTAAACAGTTTCAGATATATCCTATGAAATGTCAAAAGTTATCAAAGCCTCAAATTTAAAAAGCTATAAGAAGCAAATGTTTTGGCATTTGTGTGTTTGTGCGTGTGTGTGTGTGTGTGTGTGTGTGTGTGTGTGTGTGTGTGTGTGTGTGTGTGTGTGAGAGAGAGAGAGAGGTAAACTAGTAAAATGTATTACAAATTACATTCAGGAGAATCTAAAGAAATGTGTTATTTTGTTGATGAGTATAAAGTGTTTAAAGAAATGTGTTTGTGTGTTTTAGAAAAATAAAAGCTTTTTTTTTTTTTTTTTAAAAAGGGCTTAGTGTTGTCTATGCATCATTTTGCTATTCTCTTATTGTGACCTCTGTTGTACTTTCCACCATGCCTGCTCGTTGCTGTTCCTTTTCTTCCTTTTGTTTTTGCCTGACTGCTTTTCACTCTTTTGGCTTTGATGCTCATTTTTGGAGTTGCTTCTTTTGTGTCTTTCTTGCTTGCTTGCTTTTATTCTTTTTTTCTCTCTCCCATGTTCCTTTTCCCTCTCGCCCTCCGCCTGCTTCCCTCCGCTTGCCTTAACCGGAGGCTACAGCTCCTTAGGTTGGGCTGAGACAGCATCTTTGTACAACACCGACCGTCTGCTCTGTAATCAAATACCATCTGTCGCTACATCTGAAGACTCACTCTCTCGCTTCCTCCATCATACATGCACGCACACTCACACACACACACACACACGCACACACACACACACACAACATCTGTGCTTTCCACTCCTGAACAATGTGCGTGCGCATGTGTGTGCATGTATGTGTGTGCGTTTTTTATGTACAATGACCCGTGTACTTACAATCATTCCACCTGATTCATTCTTGGCCTGCAGGGAGGAAGTCACTGGAGTCACTTTCACCACTTCCTGTTTTTTTTCCACCTCTCCCAATAGGAGGGCGGGGGGTTCAAAGGTCATTGTCTTCAGGTATCCATGTTTGTTCTGTGTCTCTGTGTGTCAGCAAGACCTTGACTGCTGTATCAGACAGGAGATAGTGAACTTTAGCTGCTCAGTCTTAGATCAACGGCCCACTATCTCAAAGGCTGCCAGCCTTTCCCAATGTTTGCCCAATGTTTGTCCCTGCTCCAGCACAGAAAACTTTGACATGGTCCCCAAGGTCCCTCTCCAAGTCCCTCCTCTCTTCGTGGTTGCTTGTTATCACATGCTCAGGTTCAAGAACATTTTCCATTGAAGAGGGAATTTTTTTCAGCTGGAAAGGTTTTCTTGACACTTTCATCACGTCTACTTTCAAAGTTTATTTCACAGCTTGGCGGCAGTGGGGGATTTATAAAACGCCAACCTGACAACAAACAAAAATTTTTTTGGTAAATATCACCACACATAAGCACTGATGTAACTACCCATGCTGGGGAACCTTCATGACGAAGAAGCACAAGGACTCAGGACCTCATTTCGATTTCTCCTCTGTACAATCCTCCTACCAACGACCAAAATGAGCTGTCCACCATTTGAACAATTTTGACACCTACTCTTGCAAAATGACTGTGGGCTTGAAACTAAAACTGCAAAATATTACTTAAGTTTTTTGTGTGTGTGTGTGTGTGTGTGTGTGTGTGTGTGTGTGTGTGTGTGTGTGTATGTTTATCCTTTCTTCTGCTCAACAGTCTGTTTATTTTATTATGGCACATAGAATTAAGCCTGATTCAGGTATAAATCAAAAACCATGAAAACAGATTTCCAAATTGCACAGACTGACGGCTATATTCTGCATGTGTTTGTAATTAGACACTGGATTTCATCTGTGGTGTATTGAGCGACACACTAGTCATATGCTCCAGAGCCACTGGCACAGTGTGGGATTAACTCTGGGTTGCCCACAATTGGCATCAGTGATGGAGACACCTAGTGGTTAGCATGTGCAGTTTGTACTCAGTGTGAGTTGGTTTTGATGTCCTCATCCTGTCCTTATCCTTTTCTTTGTTCTATTTGTCTTTTGCAACCCTGTTTGTTCTTTAATCTCTTGTTATTCATTTAACTATTTGCCTCTTCTGTCTTTTGTGACCCACTCCTCTCTTTTCATCTCCACATCTCTTGCGTGTGTGTGCATTTGTTTTGTGGAATTGGAAGATTCCAGTTGGACAGATCACTGTGCCCCCTTTTTCCTCCCAGTCTCCCCCCCCCCACCCCACCTCCCCTCTGGAAGGCTTCAACGCAACTGGAGCCTCGGAGGCTCAAGAGAGGAGCCTGGGAAAGGAGGAACAAAGGACCGTCCGTCTGCAGCCATCACCACTCCGCACCTCCTCGCCTCTCAGCCACCCCCCCCCTCCCCTTTTCCCTCCCCTTGGTCCCCTCGCCTCTCTTCCCTCTCCCCACTGGCCAGCGCCCCAAATTAAGACTTCAGACAAGAAAATGGGCTCACTAAAAAAGGGAGCGAAAGCGAGAGAAAGAGAGAGAGAGAAGGAAGTCCATAACAAGCCAAGAGGAGCAGAGCGACAAAGCCTCTGTTGTTGGATGGCAGGGCCCCTCTGTCGCTCTGCGAGGAACTGTCACTGTGTCAACTTGGACCCCTTGAAGCGAGGAACATAAACCATAATGAACACACACACACACACACACACACACACACACACACACACACTCAAAACATACACAGGCTGAAGCATGCTGCACAGGACACTGAACACGCTTATAACCACAAAAAGGCTGCACGAGCGTACACTTTGAAAACTCACATATACAAGCACATACAAATCATGCCAAGCACATACTGATACTCCAAATTAATACAGACAACATAGGTTAGAAGACAGCAGCTGAGAATACCCCACAGCACAACTTCCTTCTGACTGCCAAGAGAGGTGAGGGGCAGCAAAGTGAAGAGGGAGAAACTGCCCTTATAAGTGAACATAAGTACAAGGTTTGGGAGCAATTGCACATGTGAGAACGTGTGCTGTTGGTAAACAATAGAAGAATATCCACTGATAAAAGGCCTTTAAGGTACAGTGGGGCCCCCAGGGGTAAACACCTGTTATAGTGCCTTATGAAACACACATACAAACACACACAGGGGAGTGAAACGGCCCGTTCTTTGGAAATTTCTCAAAGAAAGATCAAAAACTGCAGGTGCCCCACAAACTACACTTCATATTCACATCCAAGAGAGGAAGAGGTCATGGGGACTGTGCGTGCAAGTATGTGCATGCACTGCCATGCATTCTGGGTAGAGCTGCTGAACTGATTTGGCTTCTTCCAGTCTAAACTGGGCCTGGTTGGTCCAAGACAGATGGCACTCAGGGCAAAGGCAGTCTGGGCACACACGCACACACACGCACACACACGCACACACACACACACGCACACAAATGCACACACGCACATCTCTTTTAATAGCCATTATTGGCATCCTTTGCCCCTGAATCAGAAATCACAGAGACCCATTATATTTCCTATTGACCCATTTGGCAAGATCGCCGGAGCATCGAGTGTTGGATTAAATCAAAAGCAGTTTATAATCCGGTAATTCTAATGTTTTAATTACTTAGATGAACAGGAGGTGCTTGAGCAAAGGCTAATCTCCGAGACATTAGGGAGCACGAGAGAGGCGGGAGATTTGTCTTTCTCCTTTGCAACACACACAGGCTTACTGGTGGAATATTAGCAACGTATTAAACTTTATCACCTGTTATCAACACAGATTAAAAGATTCACAGACTTTATTATTCTTATTAAGGTGAGACCCAAAGAGTGCAAGTGTGAAACAATTAACAAGTTGAGATGTCACTGTGTACTGATGTATAATTTACATTTGCATCAGGCATGTCTTATCCCATATATACCACATTTTGGTTCTGAAAGGTTAAATTCTGTGTATTACAACTATTTTTTTTATTTGAAACCTGCTGTATATTGAGTGACATACATGGCTGTAACTGATCCCACAATTGCTTTTGCTAGCCACCCCACCTGTCAATCAGGCAGTAGGACAAAGGCTGCTAAACCAAGGCTGATGACCTCATGCCTGGGGTCTGCTCCATACCGAAGGGGTCTTAACACTGTTCAACTTGCCTTTTGTGTCTGCAACCACTCTACTGAGTACCAAGAATCAACTCACTGTATCTCTCGGGGGTTGGGATGCAGATAGATACACACGCACGCACGCACGCACGCACACGCACACACACGCGCGCGCGCGCGCACTCACACACGCACGCGCGCGCACACACACACACACACACACACACACACACACCCTTGAACCATGGGCTGGAGTATTGAGCCAGGAGTAAGCCTTAAGACAAGGAGTGACAACCGGGACAGCTGCAGAGGCTGGAAGCCAGTCTTAGTCCCCTCAGCCCCATCCACCACCACCACCTCCCACACCGCCTCCAGCCAGCCAAACCAGCCATTGTTTCTGGCCAGGGCCTGTTGGTATTTCATTTGTCATGAAATAGATACGAACACGGGACGACCATGAGGCTGTTTCGCAAAAAAAGACACTGCTACTGCTGCTGTGGTTGCTGAGCCCAGATTGGTATCTTCCCTCATCCTTTACCTTCTTATACACTTACACCAAGCACCCAGCTCTGAACTAATAATAATCAATAAAACACCACGTTTCACAAGTTGACTTGATAATTGTCTCTATTAATTAATCAATTATCAAAAAGGTTACCAGTTAATTTGTGATGACTGACTAATAGATTAACTGACTAATTGTTTCAACCTCAACAAAACCTTGGGCATTATACTGTACAGTGTGTACTGTAATATAATGTGCATTGTTGCCAGAGGGGACCAGCCAAAATACAAACTGCTTTGTAAAGCAGTAATCTGTGACATTAATGTGGTTATGTTCTTTAAAGCCTATGTGGCTGCTGCTTCTAACTATTAATATACCTGCATTTTTTCCAAGGTAGAAAGGCAGTGAGGGTTTAGTCATAAGGGTATTTTTTCCCAAGTGGTGTAAGAAGAAAGAAAAGACAAAGAATGAGAGTGTAGCAGGAGGGAGGTCAGCCTAGGACCAGTCTGTTTTTGTCATCCTTTATCAACTTCACTTTCTCAGATTTCTTAGTGGACATTAGACAAGTTGGGCCAGTGAGCCAGGTAGGTCATCAACTTCCTGCTCAGCTGTTGTCAATCTCTGCTGAGAAGGAGTTTCGTTCTGTGGGTATTATACAGGGGAGCTATATCAGCCATCCAATAATTGACTAACCTTCACATGTTCATATGGCTGCTGGATGATAAGCTGCTCACATATGATGCATCTTAGAGCAACCTTCAACACACAGTTGAAGCAGCAAAACAGCAAAATGAAATTATGAAAGAGTCTTTAAGATGTTCATCACCGTTGTAGCTCCATCATCTCTAAGTCATGTAAGTCCAACAGAGTTCATGGCCATAAAAACAATACCCCTCTATCTCCGTCAAGGGCATTCCTTGGCACAATAGGACCATCTCCTCCCCCTGTATTTTCCTTTCCTCCCCTCCCTCCTCATTCTCCAGCCCCTCCATCAAAGAGAATTCCAGCTCCAGAGCCCCCTAAGCCCTTCACTTTGGGCCTGTCCATGTGACACGGCACGCAGACAGTCATCTTTAAGAATTGATTCACTCTGGTATCCAAAGCTTAGAGCGCCTGACTGCCAAGATACCCAGCATAGGCGCCACTCATGGGGTCCAGGTACACAACAGCTGCTCCCCAACAATAAAGGCAAAAAATGGGAAGCACTCAGGGGGAAGATGCAGCCCTAACCTCACTCTCAAGCCTGAACTGGTCACCTTGAGCCAGTTGTTCCATGCCTGCCTCCCTTCAGAGACGACAAAGGATTGAATCCAACTTCGGGATGAGGGTAGTGGAAGAGGGTGGCTGTTGAAAGGCTCCCATAATTCACAATAAAAATGGGAAGAGAGGCATGGAGCAAAAGACAAAAGGAGAATTTTTTTTTTCCTTCAGTGGAAGAAGCGCATGGTCATGGCTATGCTACCAAGATGGTAGAAAACCATAAATAAGACAATGACATGTTGTTTTCTTCTGAGGCACATTGTGTAGTAGCCAGAAGGTCAAGTGAAGGAGATGCAAGCCCATCCCAGAAACCTCACACACACATACACATGCAGAAGTAACACCAGGTATGTCATGATACTACAGATAGAGATCACAAATCATGCAGAAAGAGACAGGAGAGATATTACCACATCTGAAGTGTTTCCATAAACTCCAATGTACCAAAGCCTTGGGAAGTGGTATCACTCTCCAAGCAGGTCCTGACCCACACATACACTGATTTATGATGATACAATCTTGCACATCATCCATCATAAATAAATGGATAGGCTAGGGCTGTGTATATAGCAATTCCACCCCCAGAAAATATGCATACTATGCATACAGCCACTACAGTGTGAAAGCTAAGGCAATTCCATAATTGTAAAGGAGAAAAAAAATACATTTTCTTAAAAGTAACAGAGAAAATGCAAGAGACAGGGAAGAGAAAGAGGACACCATAGGCAGCAAGAAGAAGTGCAACAATCGAGGACAGACAGAAACTTGGCATCATCAGTCTTCCTGTTAAAGCGGAAAGGCAGAAGAGGGAAAGAGAGCCGTGGAGAGCTGGGGAGAGGGGGGGAATTTACCAAAGCAGCTCAAGAGGGCCCTCATTACGATATTAAACAAGATTTAATAAGTGAGAGTGATTTGATGAGGTGATTATCCTGGCCCATTAATCAAGCAGGCTTCTGGCCTTGCTGTAATATGGCCCATCTTTCTCCCATACCAAAGCCTCTTTAGATGCTGAGCTCCTTACTGCACTAACGCCGCTTCAGAAACAACACCAGACAAAAAAAAAAAAAAAAGACATATTACGTCTCATCTCTGAAGCCTGTGGGTATTTTCCATGCTCACTCATCTCTCAACCTCCCTGTCCGCTCTTCTAGTGCATCTCATAAATTGAACTCCTTAACATTTGGGTCAGAAAGTAAAGTCTTATCAGAAGGAGCTAAGAGTGATAACTGGTATTGATAATGTGAAAGCATCTGCTGGCTTTAAGGCTTTTGGTTTGAGAACAGAAGGAAGATGTACGGATTCTGCTGGATTGTTGTGTTTTGTCTGTGTGTGGGTATGTGTGTGGATGAGCTGATTCATAGGACACTTCTTAGTAAAATGAAATAGAAGTTGCAGCAGGAAATCGCGAGCATAGTCCAGTATTTTTGTTCAACTTCTGTAAAATTATTTCTACTATCAATTAATCAGAAACACACACACACGTTAATCAATTCATTGTTTAGCTTATGTAGAAATCTGTTTTGATTATTCAGAAAACAGCTAAAAATAAAAGGTCATTACAAAATTCCCAGAACCTAAGATGATGTCTTCAACTTCCACTTTTCCTCAACAACTGAAAGATGGTCAGTTTTTTAAAAGCAGTAAATCCAAACATTCGAAAAGCTCAAACCACCAAATGTTTCACAGGTGGGCTTGATAATTACCTTCAGTAATGTAATGTGATGTACATGTTTGCCAGAAGTCAAAATAAAAAACTGCTTAAACAGTAATCTGAGTAATTGAGCAATCTATGATATTAATTATTAAAAGTCTCTTAAACATGTTTCATTTTAAGGTCAATTATGTGCATTTGACCAATTCTAATGCAAAACACCCAGCCCTTCAGCTGCATATAAAATAAAGTCATGTATGCAGTTTCTCCTTGGTACCCACACTGGTCAAAAAGCTTTTCAGTATCAGTAAGTTGAAACAGATGCAACTCAACAAGATCATGCTTGAACAAAATAAATAGCTGCAATTGAGGATTTGTGTGCTATGTCAATTTTAAGATTCCAATTTGACTGACACAGCTTAATCCACTATCGTTTCATTTTGGTGGAAGGAAGAAGCAAAACAGACTTTTATGGATGTGAGAATACTATATAATATTGCTGTAAAAATCTAGGTACAGCCAACCCCTATCATTACAGCACAATAATAAGACATCCTCTAGACACATCTGGATCTAAAGCAATGTCATTTCTCCACAAAGTAGAACACAATCACACCTTTAGGTCATCCACGTGCCTTCAAAAATTTCTATAGTGGGTATACTCACTAAACAAGTCCAGTCAGGTATCACCTGAAGCCACATATTTATTAAAGATATATCACGTACTGCGTGGAATGATATGATAGCATGATTGAGTGAAAGACAAGAGGTTAAATATAACCTCAAGAGTAGGAGGAAATAGGTATTACAAAGACAGCCAACCCCCCCAAAACATTTTAAAAGCTCAAGTGGAAGAAGATTACCTTAAAGCAGGCGTGGGACGGAGCTTTTTCTGGGAACTGCCTGAGAGTATTAATACAATAAGCACAGAAAATATAATAGAAGAATGTTTTTATCAACATAATCCGGAGAGATGAGGCCAAACCAACCTGAAATATAATCCCAAGGAGAAGGTCCCCTGGTTATCTGTTATCAGGGACACACACACTTACGGAGAGACACACACACAGTCTATCTTCATGTCTCGTCAGAGCTCCAAACAATCAAGATAATCTTCAAGAGGATGTTGTCCCTTCAGTTTCATGTCTACTGTAATGTCCCTACAGGTCAAGAGGTCACCTGCTGGGTTAAGCACTGGGGGCTCAGCTTGTTAATATTTACAAAATGTGACATTTTTAATATAAACTTTTATTAGTATTTAGATACTGAAAAGGGAATTTTGTTGGCTAAGTTCTTATATTTTATCAAAGTGAACTATTAACTTATCAAGTGCAATTTAAGAATAAAACCATGTATGAAATAAGTTCCATAGATATTTAGGTTATAGTCTGGTTTAGCAGAGTTGTCATTAGCTGCAATTTTAGCCAGTTTAAAGTCTAAATCAAAATTTCTGCTGTTTTTCACAACTTTAATAAATTTTATTTTTTTTTATTTTAAATTTTTATTTCCTTACTAAAGTTCATAACTTATTCTACTGAAATTTTATTATCTATTATCGCTTTCTATTATATTGTTCTAAGGCATTTCTTTGCCTCATGCACTTTGGATTTGCAGTGTATTTAAAAAGATACATATTCAGTCACCTTGCCTTTATAATAAAATAATTAGTTATTAATGAAAACCTAAATGAAACAGTATATTACTGAGCAACACCTCAAATAAATAAAGTAATAGTACTTTACTTGAAGGACAGGTGCAGAATTTGGTAGTTGACACTCGGAGGGCTGTAAGACAATGTCGCCTTGGCGGCTAACTTTCTCTCTCACTCTCTCTCCCTCCATGTATCTAAGCAGCGTAATTTGAGTAAATGACAGGGTAACATCTGCTGTGCATAAGAGAGAGGCCAACACTTTAACATGCAGATGTCTCCCTCCATCTGCATTAATTCAATAATTACTGCAGTGGAGAGAGGGGAAAAAATCTTTTTTATAGCTTAAGACAATGTTATCTGTGCCAGTTGGTATTGGGAGGGCGAAAGGGAGGGGGAGTGAATGTGTGTGTAATTGTATGGCTATCGTTGTGAGCACCAGATTGAGTTTTACATGTTGGGATGGGGGGGCCTCTTGATTGTCCTCACTTTCTGACACATATTTAAAGGGCTGGCTAAGGGTTAAGACTTGGTTTTAGGGTTATGAATACGGTAACAGTTTAGGTTCAGGTTAGGATAAGGGTTGGGGTTATGCATTTCGTTGTGATGGTTGATGTTAGTGTTAGGGAATGCATTATGTCAACAACTGTCCTCACAAAGGTACAAGCATACAAACGTGCATCTGTGTGTGTGTGTGTGTGTGTGTGTGTGTGTGTGTGTGTGTGTGTGTGTGGCTGGAGGTTTGTGAGAGGAGGGGCAGATTATTACACCATTTAGCCAGAGCAAGCTGTCACATTTCAGAGAATCTCACTAATTCCATTGTGCCCTTGGTGAGTCACTGGCAGACTCCAAGTGACCAATGATGCCTCAACGCCACCACTTGGCCACTGGACGAGCAACCTTCATCTCTGAGGGCATGTGTGTCTCTCATACTGTACTTCCATGTGAGCATGTGTATTAGGTATGACTAACCTGTGTATTTTAATGTCTGTAGGAGTATGTGCGTGACACCAATGTGATTCACTCGTGCATGTACATCTGCTTGTTTGAGTGCGAGAGATATTACAATACAATGCACCCAATGGACTGAAGCCTCTGAATCTCAAATTAGGGGGAAAATGAAGCAGAGTAGCAACGAAAAGGACTAACGGGTCAAGACTGATATATTTTGAGAACTACTGAATCAGTCCTTGTGACATTTAAAACGTCAGACACTCATAATTTGGCTGGGCACCATCAATTAGAGTGGAAATATAGGGCCACAGAGAGCATTAACATGTAATGGCTTCCATTAAAATAGAACTAATCACTTTATTGAAAGGTGGGCTCAAATTACTAATTTCCATCAAAAGCATTTATAAAGCAATCAAACAAATCTGATTCTAATGCCCACGTTCAATAAGCAGAAGAGATGAAATGTAGAAAGATTTGACATTAGAAGGTTACAGGAGAGGTGTGTCTACATCACATACCTGTAGTCCTAACTGTGAACACAACAGTAGCTTGTTCCACCAAACAGCATACCAATGCATCAACAACCAGCCAAGCACATGGCCTCTTAAATAAAAGGTCATATTGGCCAAGTGGCTTGCACTCACACTCACACTGACACACACAAACAATTAAAGGATGTATCATTATACATATACGATTACGCACATAAATAAACATACAACCTGACATAATACCCATGAGCATGCACACGCTTACTTGTACAGTCACAGAGACATTCACCAATATCCATGCACAGTCACACACACACATAACTGACTCTTACATGCCTGCTAAACATAGGGACAAAGGAAAATATCTGTATACTTGGCAAGCCAACTTCCTTTGATTGCAGCAGTGCTGCTGTAGGAAACAATGCACAGGCACTATTAATACACCAAGGAGAAAGAGAATTCCTCTTAGAGGAAAGCTCAAAGGAGCCAGGCCAGTCTATTTACAGACTTACTGACTGATTGGATGACTGACTGCACTATACTTATTGTAGTCTCTGGATCTTGTCTTACTCAACAGCTTCTTCTACAAGGACTTTGACGTGCTGACACATACAGTATATCCTGCATTAGGGGTTAGTGGTACATCTTGCATAATACCTCCTTTTAGACATTTTTCCAATATTACGCTTACAATAGTTTAGTGTACAGATATCAAAAGGAGCAAGTTCCTGAGAAATGTAACAGATGTCTAATGTATTTCTACTGCTGCATCCACACGCCTGTGACATTTGACTGGTGTGGCCCAGCCACACTTATGATCGCCTATCCTTTCTAAAAGTGCCCAGTTAAAGAGCATCAAATCCCCACTCGCTAAACCCACACAAGCCCAACCTTCATTAGCA
This sequence comes from Mastacembelus armatus, assembly GCF_900324485.2. Classification (NCBI taxonomy): domain Eukaryota; kingdom Metazoa; phylum Chordata; class Actinopteri; order Synbranchiformes; family Mastacembelidae; genus Mastacembelus; species Mastacembelus armatus. The sequence goes on from NC_046656.1 coordinate 13,435,234, forward strand.
TAGCTAACAAACTCCCTGAAAGAGCAACAGTGGAGGGAGAGAACAATGGTAGTCTATTAAAGGGGGAGAGGTGGTGGTGAGAGGAGAAGAGGAGGGGGGAAGCTATTGTTGTGGTCTTATTTAGCCTTTGGTGTCACCCTGCAACTGTTGTCACTTCTAAGTTTAGCTATACGGCTGAAGAGGACAGCAAAGGGAAGAAGGAGAAAGAAAGGCAGACGAAGGAGGAGGGCATGGGTAGGTGGATGAGAGAAAGACTGAGAACAGAGACAGGGTGTACAGAGAGCAATGGTGTGAGGAAGAGAGGATGATGAAATGTGGAGTGTAAAAAGGATGCAAATGGATGAGGGAGAGAATGCAGAGTGAGATATAAAAGAAAGGCAAGGGGAGGAAGAAGGGTAGTGGTGAGATAAAAATTATGGAGGCGATTTGGTGTTATGTCTGTGTGACCCAGAGATGTTCACAAAACACAAATAACTTAGGAGTATGCCTGTAACTAATAATTATTAATTTGCATGAAAACATCAGGAAACTGAAAAAACATGAACATAATAATTTCCAAGATCCCACAAACAGCATGGCAGTACTTGAAAAGCCTGAAAGCAATCTAGACTACAGAAGACTACTGGAACTAAAAGAAGCAAACAGACAGGACTTAAGGAGAAAGAAAGAGAGAGACAGAGAAGGGAAGATGGAGACAGATTAGCCCAGCTGTCTGCTCGTAAAGCAGCCGACGGGTGAGGCGCTAAGCCCTCCAGTGAAAGCAGAGCTTAGGGGGGTGACACAGGGCAGTGGACCCCACTCACTCCACAGAGGCCTACAGCATCGGGCAAGAGCCAAAGCAAAGAGACATGGATAAACAGTGGGAGATGAGACTCTGCACCCGCAAAGCCCACAGGGCTAAGATGGTCGAGCAGACAAGCAGGCAGGCAGGCGTCACATTCCCCCCAGCTAGGAGTGGAGACAGGGGGGTTATGGCTTAAGGCTCAGCTCCCTAACAGGCTGCCAAGGGACAAGGTGGGACAGTAGACATTGTCTCAATCAAGTCAGTGAGCTCATCATAAAGAATGTGAATTTACTGTATGTTGACTGGGCTCTGCTTAGGGGAATATAGAAACAATTACACCAGGTCTTGGCATGCAGATCCTCCTAAAACACAGTCCAGAATTATCACATACTCCGTCCCCCATTCTCACCACTAGACACAAACACACAACACTGTCCATCTCTCATGCTGTCACTCACTGATGACCCCTAGTTAGCATTGCATCTTGGGAATGGCCTGTGATGACAAGGTCATGAGTATGAAGTGAGGGGGCCTCAGTCAACCACTGCTGCAAGACCAAAACTAGCAAAGGCCTTTAACCGCATTGGATTTCACACGCTACCCTCACCCACGACTTCATGGCAGAGAAGCATTAACAGCTGCCGTTTGTTTGAGGTCCCCAATGTGACAATGACATATTTCCATCAACAGTGTGGCCATAAGTTATACGTATACCTGTCTTTAAAGGGTGTAAAGCAGCCAGAGCACTTATGTACTTTGATCCTTGAAGAAGTGCAAGAGGGAGAGAGTTCTGACAATGAGCTGATAAATTACAAGACAACAGAAGTGTTGATCTGTGGTAAGCCTTTGCTTGTAACCTTTGAACACTGTATTTATTATTGAGATAGCTTACTGATAAAAATACACAGAAAATGCAACGCAATTTCCTTGTCAAATTCCAATAGTCAAAAAAGTGCACTTGTCCCAAAATAAATTACACTTCTTTGACGTTATCTATCACATTTGCTAATTGCTAAGCTGTTGATCTTTAAATTATTTATACAAGTCGGCATGTCTGTCGGCAAGGTGCTTTGACATGTTGGCATCCTTGGTTTGTGTAGGTTTGAAATATCATGCACTTGCCCTGATTGTTGGCTACATAAGAGAAATGCTTTATTTCACTTTGTGAGTCTTATTTGTTTACAATCCATAGACAGTCGGGAAGAACACTTGATGCAGCCTGCCTCTTTTTTACCATGAAAGCTCATAGAAAGAAGCATGAGAAAAGAAGACAGTTGACATACCCACACTGCCCACAGTGGAAGCAGAGCTCTGCGCGCGCACGCACACGCACACACACGCACGCGCGCGCGCGCACACACACACACACACACACACACACACACACACACACACAGTGCTACCCCCAGTTGCGCAGCACAAAACTTGGAGTATACAGCTAAAACCAGACCAATACTTATAAAACGAGGCATAGTATCATTTTAAACACCAGAGAATTTCAATCCGTTTCTAGTATCAATATACTAATATAACAAAATGTGGCAATTATTTTTCCCTAGAGCCCAAGGGGAAATCTTCACATTGCCTGTTTTGTCCAAAACCTAAAAATACTGAGTTGAACAAATATAACAATGTAGCTGGAACCCCAAAGTAAGATACAGTGGCTAACCAGCATTTCAGTTTGAAAAAGAAGACAAGCATTTTATTCTTTATTCAAGCTTCATGCTTCATTCATGCTTATTTATGTCAAGTGACTAGTCAGCTGATGGGTTAAAGAAATTACTTTACTATGACAAACAGTGAAATTCAACAAGTGATTACATTGGAAATGCTGGAACCAAAGAATGTTACTTTTTTGTTTGAACAATATCTCACAGCTTTACAACTTTGCAGAAACATAAGACAATATCTTCGCTAACTGATTGTCAATTCAACTCTAGACTAAATGTATTATTACCAAAAACTTATTTGAAACTATCCAAATGGTGGGATCTATCACATTCCAGTATACAAGAGAGAAAAAAAACAACTTTTCTCTCAAACAGTTAGGTTGACTATATCTATTTAATACCCCTGACCTGTCTCTTTTCTGTCCTGTCTCTTAGTCTGTTGATTTACCCTAACAGGGTTTTCTTGAGAACTAAATCTACTTAGGATTTATTGTTTCTTATTATTTCTCATCATTGGAAATTATAATCCTTTCACCTAATCCCCCTCTCCCTCCCACTTTTTCAGATCATATTCATCAAGATCATCCACTCTGACAAAGCAAGAAATCAGCACAGTGGGGAGGTCTAAAGAGATCGCATACTGTTAGGGGGGGCTTCTTCCAAATCAAATCAGGTTGCTCTGATGTAATCAAGACGAGACGCCAAAGACGACGACATAATCTCCCAGGGACATGCCTCCCTTGCTTGCACGTTATTAAAAATGAGGAGGAACAAATCTTTAGATTGAAAGACTGGAAAAATGGAATTATAATAAATCAGGGGAAACTGGGGCAAGGTTGGATAAAGCCTTCAGATACAGATGAGGGACAAATCTTCACAGTGGTTTGTGCTTGTATGTGTTTATGACTGTGACAGAGAGCAGCCGCATGGTGCATGTGATGTGTCTGCATGGTTGCTTATGAAATATTTCAATTTACTCAAGATCAAGTCCCTGATCTAAGCTTTCTATTTCTCACTACCTCTTTAAATAAATAAATAAATCGTGAGCACTGGTTGTCCTACAGGAACTCACTCACAGTGTGGTCAGATAATCTGTCTCTATTTGACTGGTGAAATGTGATGCAGCATGGATGGACTTCTTAAACATCTGCGATTGCAATTACAGTTAGCACCCACATGATGGCACAATGTGACAAAAATTGACTTAAGCCAAGGACTTAAAGGGTCTTTCTATTAATCTGACCTGGTCTGATGTCCATGCTGAGTAAAGGACTGCAAATTGTATAGTGCATAATGAAATCAAACCCAGGGTTGCTACAGTTGAATAAAGGCACATGTTATGTCCTGTTTTCATTTTTGTTGGCCTTTACCTGTGTGCTCTAGGCCTGCCACGCCTCCCTGCTGCTGCTGCTTGTTATTTTGGCCATAAGACCCTGAAGTCTGAATGCTCCTCTTTTGCTATTTTCCTTGAAGGCTAGTTGTTTGAATACTTTGTTTGTTGTTAATACACCATTCAATTACATTTATTTAGCTATTTAAATATGTTTGTTACTATCAATAAAAAAAATCTGCTTTTGGATCTTTGTTTGTTTTATTTTATCTTATATTACGTTCCACCATGTTTTCCCCGTAGATCATTTATTAGCCTAGCAGGGTCGTAACATCAATTAAGGTAACTAATCTACAAGTTTTCATTTACCACAATGCTAAGAAAAGAATTCTAAAGAGTAGACGTCAATTTTAAAGGTATTATCAGTCATCACCACCAGATGGCCTTATTGAAGTGCAGTAGAAAGTACCAACACTGTAGATATAATTCATGTATATGTTCTGTTTTAACATAACCTACATCGAGAAAACCATGACTTGGCACAAGTGTCAGATGTTTAAATGTGAAAGACATCCCTCATTTCTTACAATCTCTCTCCAACAAAGGCCAAAAAAGCCCAAAGAAACATCAATAATGTCATAATAATCCATAATCACTGTGATGCCTTGTATCATCAACAAAAGGGCATTTAAAAAACAACCATACCTTAAAAGTTCAAGCAAAGTTGCTAACAAGCTTTCTAACAAATTTGCATGAAAGGCTATATAGTCTAAAAAACCAAGACCAAGACCAAGACGGTGATAACTGTAGCCTAAGAATGCATATATGGTAGAAATGCAGGGAAAATGAGACTAAAGTGTCACTTACAAAAAGTAGACTAAAATATCTTTTCACTAAAACTACAATATGAAATTGCAAAGTTTTTACAACAACCCATTTACATTTTGTCTATATTTTGTGATAAAAAAAAAAAAATCCAAATCTGGTGCCAAAATTAATAATGGAACAAGATAATTACTGCATTGCCATGACATATAAAGGCACGGGACCAAGACAGTTGTGTGGCCATGAGATAATAAGACATGGGAATAATATAGCGCATAGCCAAAAGACAATAAGTTGTGAATGAGATAGTGTTTGCGAACAAGATAATTAATGCATGGCTGTGTGATAATAAGGCATAGGACTAAAATAATGCATGGCCACAATATAATCAAAGGTGGAAACAAGATAATTTCGTGGCCACAAGGTAATAACGCGTGGGAACAAGACAATCAGTGCGTAGCCATGAGAAAATAAGGTGAGGGAACAAGAGAGTCAATGCGTGGACTTTAGATAATAAGATGAGGGAACAAGAGAGTCAATGCGTGGACTTAAGATAATAAGATGAGGGAACAAGAGAGTCAATGCGTGGACTTAAGATAATAAGATGAGGGAACAAGAGAGTCAATGCATGACCACGAGATAATAAAGGGTGAGAACAAGATAACTAACGTATGGCACGGTGATTATAAGGTGCGGGAACAAGATAATTCATGCATGGCCACTAGATAATCAAAGGTGAGAATGAGACCATTAATGCATGGCCATGAGACAATAATGCACGTAAATTACATAATATGTGTCCATTAAAGTAATAATGTGTGGAAACGAGACAATGTGTGGCTAAATGATACTAAGGCAAGGGAACAAGACAGTGTTCATTTTGCTATCTAGCCTATAGGCCTACTTTTAGTCTCTCAATTAATATAAGTTTTTGTTTACATTTAGTCATTTGATATTTGAGCCCCTATTAACATGGACAGAGCATAGAAGACATTCACAGTAAAGTGTGGCAGCATAAAACCTTAAATCCCATCTCTAGTCTATCATATCCATTTTTCTCCAGCAGTAGTTCTGGCCTCTTTAAACAGGGGTCACGTCTATGTAATCTCATTTCATGTGGTGGAATATAAATAACCCCATATCATTTTATTAGTCAACTTTAAGATCACATTTAGGCCACAAATGTATGTTAGGAAACTACGGACATGCACGACTGCCACACGTTTCTTATATAGATTCATGGAATAAAAAAATAAAAAAAAACACAGTAGTACAAATCTTACACTTTCATACACACATCTCTATTGTAAGTATCTCCTGAAAACAAAATATAAAATACACAGTATATATATATGCTTGTCATACAAAAACAGCAGAATTAAGAGTATTCAGTTAAATCAGATATCACGCACTGTCAGCAAGTGTCTAAACAACCAACAAATTCAAACCTCTGGAATTACAAACTAAAGCCGTGCAGACTATTAAGTGTTTAGGCAAACAACACCAGTAACTAAACATCAACAAAAACACAGCAAGTTCTTATTCTGTCTGGACATAAAACAGTAGGAATACAGCCAGCAAACCGATAACATTAGCTAGATAGAAACCGAGTGTGTGTATCAGACTCACAATTTTTTGCGATGAAATCCATCCTTCCATGAAAACGAAGTGGCGAATATCCATGTCATGAAGTCCAGCTGCATCTGTTGCTGTTTTTTGTGAACTCTCCATCGTCCGTCCATCCTACTAGCAACGACACCTGCTAACTAGCTAGCTGCTAGCTACCAGGCTATTTTTAGTTAGCAGGACATGCTTATTGTTGCTAAATTGTTGTCGTTGTTCACTTTATAATTAAGGCAACTTTCTGTTATTTGTAAGAAAACCAGAGCCTGACATTATAATCAACTAAGAAACTTTCAGTTTAACCTCGCTTTAGCGTTAATGTTAGCTAATTAGCTAACGTATGCTAGTAGCTAACGTTACGTGAGTTGGTTTGACTGTGACGTTAAGATAACTAAGCTAATATTATGTTTTATCTGCTGGGAGACTCAATGAAAATACTCCACATGAATTTCTGTGACAAAGTGGATTAAATTAAATAAAACGAGCCTAGTTCCATTAGCTCCTATTAACTACAGACTGTGTATAACGTGGGGAGGTGCCCAGGCATGTGTCCACAGGTGTTATGTAATGGTTGTAAAAATCATTCCATGTGGCTCCCTAAAGCAATTACTAACAAAAATAAACATTTCGGCTGTCACGATAAAAAGTTTTATAAGGCTGCAGCTGCATTTTGTGCCTTTGGGTGCCAAGTATTTAGCCTGTGGAAAGGGTGACGCCCCACAACAAAGCTGGAGTGCCGGATATCACACTCCTCTCAGGAGTCCTTGTCAATAGTCATTCAGACGGAAGGCAGCCCGAGGGGGGGATGATGAGCTGCATCGAGGGATTTGAGAGGTTTGACAGTCCAGGAAAAGGGCGAGGACTCCGCATTACCAGATCCTTTAAAGTTGGGGAGCTCTTGTTTTCTAGTCCGGCGTACTCTTATGTGCTGTCAGTGAAAGAGAGAGGCTGCTACTGCGAGTTCTGCTTTACCAGGTGAATGGTTATTCGTAGCGTTATCCCTGCATGCACTGATGATTCATTTCACATCCCTCCTGCATTTAATACAGATCATAACCGAGCACTTCAACCTGCATCATATACAAATACCTATGATGAGACATCCTGCAGCTCCACATCCTGCAACCCAGTTCTGCTGATCAGTCCATAATTAAACATAGCACCACCTATTGTTTAATTACAAGACCTGTTTTCTAACATGCCATTGTCAAACAAATTAATTTCTTTGTCCTGTAGCTTACACAGTACAGCAGCAACAGGTCATTTCTTCTTATGAGTTGTTACGAGAGTTGTGAAGTGCTTTTATTTGGCAAAGTTTGATATGGATGATTTACAGTGATGCTTTCCAAAAAATGAGATTTCAAACTCTTGCAGTACTGCTGTTCTTGGGGAAATGCTGAGGCTTTAGTGATGCTTTAATCCAGCACTTGATCAGAAGGCAGTACATTTACATCCCAAAATAACAGGTGCTCACAGTCCTAGATGATGTGCCTAACTGTGCACTGGACAGTGTCAACTCTTCAGGCTCGTAAGGTTTCAGTGTGCTAGAGAGACAGCTGGCCTATCATAAGGTCAGCTCTATTAATACCACAGAATGTTTTAAAGCCCTTCATTCCTATCAAATATGACAGATCACCAGCAACTGCTGCTTCTTGTCTCAGAGAAATGGAGCAAGATGTTTAAATGACTATACACTTATTATGCATTCACATAGCAAGTAACTCACAGCTTGATGCATATATATATATAGAGGAATTCACCAAATTTGACATCTTCTAATGTCTGTCATTTGTAGGAAGGAGCATTTGGCACGATGTGGGAAGTGCAAGAAAGCGTTCTACTGCAATGTCAAATGCCAGGTGGGAAACATTCATGGGAGCAATAGAATGATTCATGTAATATAATAATTAATGTTCTGACCAATGACATTACATTAAAATTGGTGTATATACACACATATACAATATACACTAAGAGCTCATGCTTAGAATTTAAAACTATTAAAGCAGCATGGCTAATGTTGGTTCTTTGGTTTGTTGCTTCAGAGTGAACTGATGTTTGCACCCAGTCTCTGGTGCATCTTGTTGCATAATCCCACAGGTCTGCCAGCATAGTTCCGCTGAGGGGTCACCTCTGTTTTGCAGGAAAGTCCTGATCACATCCACACAGTTATATACTCAAACCTAGAATAATCACAGCCTGACCTGCTGAGTATGTTTGCAGCATTTTAAAATGGAAGGTAGAGCAACACATCCCTCCATCAAAGAGCAGCTAAACAATCATCTGTGGAGATTGGCAGGACAGATTTGTGCAGCCATGCCCAGGAGGGATCTAATGCACAATAAAGGCAGACACCCAAAATATTAAGTAAATAGAAGTCCCAAAATAAGGACCTTTCATTTTTAGTTTATTTATTTTTGTTGTATACTCTAAATGTGTTTGTATGTAGAAAGGGGACTGGCCAATGCACAAACTAGAATGCTCGGCAATGACTGCATTTGGAGAGAACTGGTGCCCGTCAGAGACGTCCCGCCTGGTGGCCCGGATCCTTGCTAGGAAGGTTTGACAGTTAATAAGAAACAGTGTCCTTTTGGACTCTAATGCACATACAATAAGGTCATTTCTATTATTTATGTCTGCTTTCTCAGAAAACACAGAAACAAAGATGTGTATCTGAGAAGATCTTGCTGATTGAAGAGCTGCAATCACGTAAGTGGCTGTTTTAAACACAGACACAAGCATGTGCTTTTTTTTTTTTTTGCTTTGTTTGTAATTTGACTTTCTGTTTGGGGATAAGCCTTATAAACCCACCTGCAAAGTGTTCAGGGACTCTGGGTCTGGATTTCAGTCTTTAAAAGCACAGCCCAGTCAGATTAGTCTGAGGGAAACTACCATAGCCATAACTATATATATATATATATATATATATATATATACCATTGCACACACACATCTATGGGCTATATATATATATATATATATATATATATATATATAGCCCATAGATGTGTGTGTGCAATGGTCTTCAGACAACATATCAAATGGTAACTACTTGAATAGGAATCTGAAGCACTTCAGACTGACACACACAGTGTTGACTAGTGAGTAGTGGATTGAATTAATTGTGTTACGAGAACTGATAGTTAAGATTGGATTGTATGCTACTCATATTGGTAGTAGACTGATCTACAGTGAAAACAGATTGATGTAGTAACTCAGACACTCAAAAAACAATAGGACATTGCATAGTCCAGTGCATACCCTGTTGTTCCTGATTCAAGTCTCTGAACTGGTGCCCTGCTGTGTACAGATGTGATTTTATATGAATGATTGTACCCAAAATAAAATTTCATTCGAGCATTAGAAAAGTTCTGGTGCCAAAAATGATTGTGCATGGTATCCTTGGGTAAAAAAAAAGAAATGCATATTTGATTAACTAAACCTTTAAAATGTAACAGATGTGGAGGATGTAGATAATGAGAAAAGAGAGATGAATGAGGCAGACATTGCTGGACTGCATCGTTTTTACTCCAAACATTTGGAGTTCCCTGATCACAAAGACCTGCTCACACTCTTCTCCCAGGTATACACACACAAATGAATAGTGGTGATTTTAACAATGGCCATATATTTGTCTCACCCTTTTGCTGTCTAAAATAAGTCTTCTTTTTTTTTTTTAACAGTATGTGCATTATTTTTTCTCTTCTCTATGTCCTTCATTCAACAGGTTGCCTGTAATGGTTTCACCATAGAGGATGATGAGCTGTCTCACATGGGTACTGCAATATACCCAGAGTAAGAAAGGAAAACTCACAAGCATACATAGAAGCACATTTTCATTCTGTATTATTTATTAAAAACTCACACCTCATCCATTGCAAAAATGAAAACCTGAGAGTGGTATTGTCTCTCTTTCCTTTCCAGTGTGGCACTGATAAACCACAGCTGCCTTCCCAGCGTCATAGTCACATATAATGGCACGTCGGCTGAGGTTCGGGCAGTGCAGGACATGAAGCCTGGAGATGAAGTGAGGGAAGGGGGCAGCTGACAGTTGGAGAGGGGTTTGGGACTTTGTTGTTTTTGGGCAGTTTGTGTGAATCATATTCATATTTGCAAATAAATTAAAGGCAGAGGATTCACCAGATGACTTCTTAAACTAGCAAGGAACAGTAATTGTAGTGTTTAAATGACACTTGACACACTATGATGGCAACTTCCATTTAGGAATTAACTAGCAGACATCCAGACAATATGGATGAAACTGTCTCAATTAAAAGGTCTTTAGGAATTAACAGTGTTATTGGTAAGTGTGAAGGCTTTCGCTTGAGAAGTAAATAGTGACACACAGTTCAGTTGCTGTCTCAGTGTGTCAAGATAGCACCATTGAAAAAGAGCTGTGTGTGTGCGTGTGTGTGTGTGTGTGTGTTCAAGAAGGGGATGCAGCAGCTGATTAAAGAGGCTAGTGGTTATTTTCAGACTGACCTTTTGGTCTGCAGTTTAAGAGCTCTCTGGCAGCAAACTGCAGACATTAAAACAAGAGTAAAACTGTCAAGGATGTGCGTTATTTAGGATTCTCATGTGCTGTGTGTTATTTCCATCTCTAGGTGCTCATCAGCTACATAGACCTCCTCTATCCAACAGATGACCGCAACAACAGGCTGAGAGAGTCCTATTACTTCACCTGTGACTGCCAAGAATGTAAAAGCAGGTCCAAAGTAAGACCTACTGAAAAGAGACTAAATAACGTGATATGCATTATTTTGGTTAATGTGTGGGTCCTTGCTGATTAACGTTGCAAAGGGAAAATTTCGAAATAACACTTTATAAAATGGTTAACTGTCATGCTCAGTCTTCTGTCTGCACCTACAGGATAAGGCCAAGTTAAAGGTTCGCAAGCAGAGTGACCCCATTGAGCCAGAGGTAGTCAACAACATGGTGCGCTACGCCAGGAAAACTATCAGAGAGTTCCGTGCTCTCAGACACATGAAAAATATCCTTAAATGCCACTAAACAACACCAAGTAGCTTCCCAAACTGGAAAGCATCTGGTTAAATAATCAGAGGTCCTTTTGCATTTCTTTTAACACCCCCAACTTGTGGTTGATGCAGCCTTGACTCTGTGGCACCCCCTAGTGAGTTAATGGAGATGTGCGAACAGAGCCTGGAGGAGATGGGAGCCGTCTTTGATGACTCTAATGTCTACATGCTCCACATGATGTACCAGGCCATGGGGGTTTGTCTCTACATGGAAGATATAGATGGCGCTGTCAGATATGGCGAGAAGATCCTCAAACCGTACAGGTACAAAGATATAGTGAGCGTTCAAAAACACCCTTTCACACCGTGCATGATTAATCACAGGTCAGATAATACAGACTGTATCAATCTGAATTGAAGGCCTTTGTATGTGCAATCCTTCATTTCATCTGAAAAAGTAAAAATGCATAGGTTTAGGCTTACTTGTGATAATAGTAAGTACTATTCCTTGAAAAATATCAAATAACTGCAAAGGCAATTTACAGTCAATTATGTGTGCTTGAGTAAAACTACCATGTATGATCACTGTCCAATGCAGCAAACTGTACCCACCCTACTCCTTGAATGTGTCCTCCATGTACCTGAAGCTGGGCAGATTGTACATGGGGCTAGGCAGGCGCTCAATGGGCATCAGCGCTTTCAAGAAGGTAACATGACCTGCTGAGCTTTTTCATCACACTGTCAGACTTAAAATACAGCTGATAGTGTTTCAGTTGAAATCCTGTACATACAGTACTTGCATGATGTAAATGTTGTAAATTATATTTGTTGATGCATGTATACAGGCGATGGTCATAATGGAGGTGGCTCATGGGAAGGATCACTACTATTTGACGGAGCTGCACAAAGAAATGGCACAAAAATGAAGAAGGAAAGAAAAGATAAAACATGGCTGATCCCTATGATTAGGAGCTTTACAGAACTGTAGGTATTTTCTAGTTTTTGATACTGAAACAGAAAGAGGGGTTCATGTTTTCATGAAAATATTTATTTTTGGATTTAAGTTTTATGTTAGTGTCCTGCATTTAACAACATAAGTTTGCTGAATGCAGGACACTTTTGTACCAAGCATAAAAATAATGTTCAGCTTAATGTTGCTTTTTATTCACATTGACTACTAGGTGTTTGAGACTTTTTCTCAGAGTCAGTAATGATTTTGTGTTTGTTTTGGCTTGTAAGCGACATGTCGGCTGGTCGAGATGTTTGTGTGCAGGGGTCAATGCAACTAAATCCCCGTCAGCAAATCAGGGGCTGCTGCCTCAACACGAGTGACCTATTAAAGCTACAGAATGTGCTCGTGTCACAATGGAGGGCTTGGATACTTTGTGTGAAGGCTCTGTGCTAGTGAGGGTTTCCAACACACGCATAATATTAACAGCAACAGTAAATGATTTTTAAAAAATCCAAAATAAATGAATTTGTTGCCACAGTCGTAAAGAAAATAAGGCTTTATTGCATATTAAGCAAGTACATCAGCTTCATACATGTTTGGGGAAAGAAAAACAAAAGACTTTGACACACTAAAAACACATATACAAAACATATGTACATGTACTTTTAAAAATATTTGGGAGTTCTGCCAAAAAAAAAAAAAAAAAGAACTCGAAGGGGAAAAATTAAATATAAACAGTGGAATGCCATGTGAGAAAACACATAGAAAACTGAAGTGCAACAAAAAAAAAATTTTTGAGAGCATAAAGCTTATACTTATCTGAGAATATATACATTGAAATATAAAAATGCATGCATAGTTCATCATGTTGCGGTATTTTTAGGGTACCAAGTCAAGAAACTATAAAATATTTGTAGGAGTCTTTTGTCACATGTCCATAATGTACAGAGTTACTTTGGACATGACTGGTTTTGCATTACATTTCAGAAAACGTATATTTAACGTAACATGAATAGAAAATACTTCAAAATGTAATTTTGTAAAGGGGATCAAAGGAGTTGGCAACACAGTAATCTATTGGGATTGGACCAGATTATCACAAACAGCTGCCTTTTCTCCTATGGCCAAATCCCTACCTGTGTGTTAGGTGAATGATTCTAAATTAAAATTGCGGTTATATTGAACAGCAGATTATTAAATACTGATTTAAAGATTTAATTTTGGAGTTCTACCAAACCCATCCAGAATGGTATAACAAGAATGAGGCAAATTCTCCTTGCTTCATGTTTCAATAAGGCACAATGATGCGGTATATATACAGTATTTTCTCTGTGAGGACATGGTTTTCTTTTGGGTGCGTATGCAAACTGTACAATTTTCACCATAAATTATCTCCAATTCATTGGACAAACACTTTGAAATGATTTTAGGTAAGACACATTTGATCACAAGGAGCTATGTTTCAAGAAACAAAAGAAAAAATGTAGTGTGTGCGTGTGTGTGCGCGCGCACATTTAAGTGATCTCAGTAGAAATGTGAAGAAACTTTAAAAGAAAATTGGAGAAATCCTTATGACATTCACGAGGAAGACTTTCCAAAAATTAAGACAAGTTTAAAAAAAAAAAAAATCGTGTGTGAATTTTGATAGAAATAAATAAAAATGTTTGTTAAAATGTTGAAGCAAATATATGCTGTGTTAATCAATAATCTGTTAAAATAGATTAGAACAGCAATTCAGAGAATACTTTTGTTTGGCAAACTCTCAGAGTATTTAGAACATAGAAATAAATGCTGCCACCTACTGTTCATGGAGCATAGTGCCATTTCTAATAACGGCTAAAAAAATGAATGAGAAACGTAGTAGGAAGGTAACCTATACAAACTAACAGACATTTGAAATCTCAAGATCACACAGGGCATATAGCCAGACATACGCATTTATGCCTGCAGGCAAGACAAGCTGCTTGTTCACCTCACATGCATGGGGAAAATGCACAGACATTCATGCCCCATAGAAGGACCAAGATTAAATTCTATAGGATAAAAGAATAAAACCTGAACGCACTGTTGGAGGAATGGTCATCAATTTCTGTAAAGGCAGATAACTATAAGGTATTACCATAAACTGCCACATTGAAAATGTGAAAGTGGAATTGTTTTCAACCGCAGCTGCTTCCAGCTGATGCTCAGTTTTATCTGTTGTGTCAGTCCTCTTGCTTACATGAATTCAGAGACTGGGCTGTCTATGATGGGAGTTAGATGGCTTGAGGTGGTTGCATCAGGTGCACGTGTGTGTGTCTGGATGAGAGTGTGGGCGCTTGAGTGGTGCAGCTGGGACTAATCTGGTAATTAGTGTTTTGTATTCAGGAGGAGAGGAGCAGACGAACACTCCTCCTCTAAGCGGTCACACTGCATCCAGGATGTGGTTGATATATACTCTGCAGAGCGCCCCGAGCTGTGTCAATGCACACTGTGTGTGCATCGACGTAGGGAGAACAGTGGAATGAACAACAGCTGAGAACCACCAGCTTATGAACTTACATGAAATGAGAACTGTGAACAAAGGACTTGAGTTAAAGAAAAACTGTTGTTCAGGAGTGGAAAGCACAGATGTTGTGTGTGTGGTTGTGTGTGTGGTTGTGTGTGTGTGTGTGTGTGTGCTCGGCAGATGATCCCACAAAAAGGACAGAAAGTCTACAGTGAAGTACCACTTTCATTATCTGTTGTCATTCTGCCATGTCATGTAAGGTCAAAGCTCATGAACCTGGGATCAGATGAGGCGAGAGTTCTTAAGGAACTGGATGAGGACTTGGTAGACAAACTTGTACTGTGAGATGGTCTGCACCATCAGCATCCTCTGCTGCCTCAGCTCCGCCAACATGGTGGGAACTTCCATTGGCTGAAGTGGAGGGAAGAGCAAGGTTACATGTGTGCATGTTGGCTAGATTAGAAAAAGAGTGAAGAAATTAAATCAAAAATGGATTATACCTGGATTTACCTGATTTCCCTACTTGGAGGAGAAAGTGTTTATAATGTGTTGAAACTGTGGTGCATTTTTTTAAACAACTCTGTTTTCATTGACATTTACTCATCCATATAAATTCATAAAGACAACTTCCCAATTTACAAAATAAAAGTCCTGTGTTTATGTTTTCCATAAAATTCATGATTCTTGTGGTAGATATATCCTGTTAAAGCTATGACCATAAGAGTGATTTTGTCTTGACTTGACCTTAACTACAATCAAATTCTTAAACCTGACACCTTGACTGTAGCTCTCAAAGCCTCCTATCCACTCACCTCATTGTGCTCCAGGCAGCTGATCATGAGCTCAGTGAGGATGACCACTCCGGTACGACCCACACCTGCACTACAGTGCACCACCACAGGAGGATTGAGGCTCTTTGAAGTGTCCAGCATGGAGTTAGTGTGTCTTCTTACAGACTGGATCTCCTCTAAGTAGGCTGCGGGAGACAAAAATAAGATGTAGGCCATTATGTTAATAGATGACGTTAAGTTTTAACCTTTGGACAGGCTACTTCCAGTCTTTATATTGGGCAGAGTTAACTGTCTGCTTACCTGTCTACACATCTCATTTACAGACATGAGATTATATCAGTTGTCTTGTCTAAGTCTCAATAGGAATTCAAACAGGCATATACCACAAATTGTCTTTAAATATTAATTAAAGTCAGTTGTTTCCATCACTTCCTATCATATAATGACACAATGCCACTCACCGAGGAATCCCCCAACATATTCAGGGCAGCCCTGCTCAGGCCAGTCAGTGTACTGCAGGTGCCAGACCGTCCTCTCCTGCCCAGACAGAAGGTGTTTGACCTTTAACCCCGTGGTGGCGTAGCAGCCTGAGTCAGTGCGGAATTTCGTGGTCACCTTGAACTTGCCGTGAGTGGCTGAGTTGTGTTTGGAGCCCAGTTTGGGCCAGTAGCGGTGACTCTTGGACCTGCCACCCTCCTGGATGGAAGAGAGGATTGAAAGGATGAGGATTGATTGATGGAGGGAATAACAGAGAAGAGGATGAGGTAAATAAATTAGCACAATAATCTGTGACATAAAAATAAATACATAGGAAAAAACATTTTCATGACGATCCTCCTACTTTTCACACACAGACAGATGGCAGCTGTTGGTAGCTGAAAAATATTCACATCTATGTGTGTCGTGTGTGCAGGTGTGCGTACCTCCTCGGCAGTAACCATGGCGATGACGTTTACCCCCTGCTCCCAGACCATCTGCCAGAAGTCGGCACAGGTGTTAGCTAGTGGGCCCTGGGTGGCAATGTAGTGCCACTCCTCTCCTCTGATCATCACCTGGGAAAACACACACACACACAAAATCAATTACTGGACATGGAGATTTTAATGACTGCACTGCAAACAGTCTGTAAACAAAATCACTCACTACTAAGCACAATCTGTGCAATACAAATTAAAAGCCAAAAAATTAAAGAATTATTTACAAATGACAATAATGTTATTCACCACCGGGGGGCAGTATAAACACCTCTTTTCGTTCTTTTCTCATCCATAAAAATATCAACAGCTCTTCTCTAGCTTTCTTTTGATTTCCCTCATTAATAATAACAACAAGGTGTCACATAGCACTGAATCACTTTCCATCTTCAATACAGTCCAAACACAGATAATTCATAGCACTATTACATAATGAGAATGTCACCGCTCATTCCTCAGGCCACCTCGTGACAGTAAACACAGTATTAAGAGATGGATGAGGAATAAACAAAGGCTTTTGTTCTGTGGCAGCTACTTTAAATGACTGGGGGAGTAAGAGGGTTATACTGTGATAGGCAGAAATTCAGTGTGGCGATCACACTTGCACACCCGACATGGCATACACAGAAAATGTAAACTCATGCATACACACAAGCTAAGTGTGCACAAACTGTTTGCAACTAAGCATGCAAAGCAAGAGAGAGCTAGGGGAGTATGAGCAGCTCAGGTTGACTTAAGAGGGTTTGGAGTTTGGACCACATTCTTTGGGAATTCCATGAGCTCCGTGAGCTTAACAGCCCAAACAGCCTTCAATAGCTGCCTTTCAGCCTTTTCCCTTCGAGCCAATCCCTGCTTAGAAATGACCACAACAAAGACTAGCAGAAAGCTGAATGCATCAGGTTTATGCCCCTTTTGAAATTATGTTGTATGGTCTGGGTGTTGCAAAGCACGTTGAAACTGTAACTGTCATTAAAAGTTTTGTGAAAGATTTAATCACAAATTGTGGCTTTTTTTTTCCAGTGGTAATATTTGACTCTATATCAGTTCACACTGAAAACTGAAAGATCAAGATGCTATGTTCACATAGTAAAGATCATGAGCCATGTAATGTTTTATGATGTGTGCTCTCTATATAATTAGAAAACAAATAGTTGCCATCCAATGAACACGTTTTCAAATAGTTATTCAAATAAACTGAAAGTCTCCTTTCTTAAGCAAAAACATAAATAAATAAAAAACATTTAAAACCCATAGTCAAAGTTGAAAACAGTTCTGTTTTTCTTTGCTCTTTCCACAAGGCCCTCTCATCTTTCATAAACACAGACAAAGCATGATTTATATGAAAAGCAGGATAACAGAAAGGTAAACATGCTAATCACCCCAGAATCCACTTTTATAATTTTTGACATTTTACTCCAGACCCCATGAGCACACCTTGATATGCGAGGCATTAATGTAACCCGTGTTATTCTCCTTGTTGGGTACAAGCTCAACCCGATTCTCTTCATAGGGAACAACGTCACGGAAACGGTTGCGCTCTGTGTTTTCTGGTAAAGTTGCAGTGGTGAGAACACAGTTTGCCCTCTTCTTGAACACCTGCTCATACTCAGTGAAGACCTGCTCCTCTTCCAGCTTCAACTCCAAGGTCTTACACTGAAGAGATGGAGAGAAAAGGAAAGAGAGAGGAGCGGGTGTTAGTCAGTGAATACTAAGCAACACATCATTCAGGGGGTTTTCTTTCAGTCCCCTGAGGGCTTTTATTCGTTTACATTCCACCATATCCAAGAGACTATTCAGACCAGGAGAACCCAGAAATCTCATTATATTATTCCTTCCCATTTCTAATCATGTCATTGCTCAGAGCTGAATGCTAACTTCAGTATAAAAGAACTCAAAGCATGTAAAATGCATCAACACAGCTGTAAAGAAGCGGAATATGCAGTGGTGGTATTCATCCTGGTGGGGGTTCGTGTTTATTAAGCTGGTCATGTTTGAGAGAGCAGCATCTCTGTCTCACTCTCCCTCTCTCGGGTCACATTCTTAACATACCAGCGAGCCCAGAGGCGATAAGCACCACCATGCCACGCGTTCCACAGCCCACTTAGGACTTGCCCCCGTTAGCTTAGCAACAGTCGGGACAAAGGCTGGGTTTCACACCTCCGCTCTCGAAAGGGAGCGAAGGCACAGTACTTGGAAAATGGAATTCATTAAATTAATCTGATTACCAGAGACGGTTTTGGAATTTTATCATACCAACCATCAGCCAAACTGTCTTGTCAACAACTGTGAGGGTTGTTGGTTACAGGGTCCTCCACTGAGCTTGATCTTCCAATCATTACAAAAAAATCTATAGAAGCAGAATTTGGGCTTGGAAACATTTTGAAGTGTTGATGGTGTGATTATATATTCAGTGTAAATTTCTTTAAATAATTTTGGAGTAATTGTGATTTAAAAAAAAAGAAGCTTTAAAAGTCAGTTTTTTACTTGGAGTGTGTCAAAAAGATAAGAACTCACATGAATAAACCAATTATGATTCATAACATAAAAACATTTAAAGCCTTTTTTTTTTTTTTATTACTCTACCTGAAAAATATAGATACTAGATTCATTATAGACAGAAATTAAATCTTACAGACTCAGAGCCCTTGGTTCTTGGTTAGCTCTAAGGCACGAGTAGGCGTCTTACCCGTTCGTCTGTATTAGCTTTGGCGCCTTCCTCTGCAGGACTCTCGGGGACAGACATTCGGGCCACATAGAGGCCGTTGAGTGCAGCCATCATCAGCGGTCTCTTCATGGAGTCCACAGACATCTTCTGTCTTTCTAACGTCTTCAAGAGAGAGGAAAAGCCAGATGTCATGGTTACAGGTACTGGCAGCGTTGAAAGACTGGCTGACCTGTTGTGGCCTGAGTACAGTATGCGCACACACGTGTGTGATTGACGTGGGCGGGGACAATCCACCGTACATGTGCCTGTGCGTACATGTGTTTGTGTTCTGTAGGAAGGGCAAACCCTGCTGTACCAGTCTTGCATTCTGTCCAAAGATGGGAATTATACAATCCCTAATACGAGTAGACTTGTACCTTCTCATCTACTTGTTTCTTCTTCCTCACATATTTTTCATGCTTTCAACCCTTTGTGTATTCCCACTTAGCTCCTCGATCCCCTTTGTCTTTACAGAACACACATTCCCTCTGTCACCCCGGCTCTTTTTCTCTCAACCAGACTTTGACCCACATTGCACGGCCCCTCCTTCTTCCAAGGATTACCTCTCCTAATCTCTGATGCTATTAAACCTCCAAGACAGCTCCACCCTTCCCCTCTAGACCTCCTTGCTTCCCTGGGTGGACGGTCAAAACAACAGCTTGGTGGTCACCAGGGGCACCCCTCCATGTACAATGAACCAGCTGCGTTGAATAAGAGTTGGAGTTTAAGACCGAACTTTAGGAGCTGAAATCAGACTATACACAGTCGGGCACACCGGGTATATCTTCAACCAAGTGAGACGATTATATGATTTACCTTATACGTGTTGCTACGTCAGACGCTTGGGCCTTAATAAAAAGCCGACCTACACAAGAACACCCAACCCAAAGAATAATCTGAGGGATTTATAAGGGTTTTAGCAGCCTGGGGAGAGTCAGAGCCTAGTGCTACCCTCTCAGGTGCTGAACCCTGGATTAATGCTAATCAGGAGTAATGAAGCTAGCAAGCAAACAACAGACTGTAATATGTGAAACTGTGCCAGTATGGTGGGATCTTTTAATTTGTGAGGAAATAGAAATAAGAAGTCATATTAGGGATTGTACACACACACGTATAATATATATATATATACATATATATATATAGTCTAAGACGACACCTTGGAATTCTGTTCACAGACAGCCTCCTATTTACTACTGTTGTACTAAAATACAGAGAATCCCCAGATTTTAAAGCTGGAGGAACCAAATGTTTTCTGATCATAAATGGTGAATGACTGTAAAATATGGCAGAATTTAAACTTACCCTTTGAGCAATTTCCCTTTCCACTATGCTGTCTTCCAAAGAAAACATCTCTGACACTGGCCTCTCTTTGACTGGCTCCTTCCTCACCCTCTCCTTGACACTGGTCAGATCTGGTTCTGAAATAGATGGACCTAAAACGGCACCATTCACCCCACCCTGGTCCCCTCGGGTCAGTGTCCCACCTGCACCTGTGCCAGCACCGCCCCCAGGCCCACCACCACCCTGACTCTGCCCAGCTTTGAGTGCTCGGCCTTGGGCTTGGTTTGGGTCCAGTGGCCCCTGGTTGCCCTGTGGTCCTTGAGTGTGGTTGTGGTGGTGGTGAGTGTGGTTGTGGGGGCGAATCTGAGCAGTGCTAGAAGGCCTAGGAGGGCCAGGGTACTCTGGAGGGGGTTTGTTGGGCAGCTTGGCCAGAGCAGCCTGGAGCTGAGCGCTGATGCTGATGTCCTCGTTCAGACCCGGGATTTGAACATCCAGCTCAGGCCTCTCCTCTTCCTCCTCCTCTTCTTCACTGTCACTACTGTGTATGAGCATGGTAGCATTTGAGAGAGTCTTTTGATGCTGGTAGGCTACTGCTGCAGGCGGCGTTACAGACGCCTCTGGTGTTTTCTGGGTAGTGAGTTGCATCTGCAAGTCCTTCGGCTGTTGAGGAGGAGGTTGAGGCTGCGGCTGAGGCTGAGAATTTTGGGTCTGTGGAGGAGGAATGGCCTGAGGCTGAGGTGGCATTACATGTTCTCTGAGAGTATTCCTCCGATGCAAGGGAGCATTCATGCCCTTCATCACCATGCCCTCCATCCCTCCTCCTCCTCCTCCTCCTCCTCTCATGCTGCTGATCACCTCCATGCTGTGCCGCTTTCCCAGAGTGGAGCGGTGCTTTGCAGCTGCAGTTAACGGTTCACTAACCTCCTGCAGGGACTGATGCACCACGGCCGAGCTGTCTGGCTGGAAAGTCTTGACTGACAGCTGCACCATGCGGGTAACCAACTCCGGACTGCTGCCCCCAATGCAACGGTGACGGTGGCTGGCCAGGTCCGGCGTGCTGTTGGCCGGGCGGAATGAACTGGAAGGGTACGGTGGGGGAGGGCGTGACATGTGGTTTCTCAGCATATTAGCTGTAGCTGCATAGGTTCCAGCACTGGTCCCCTGTTGTTTGGTATTTGCCAACTCAGGTGTGCTGACAGTGTGAGAGATGGAGCTCCCTACACCTCCTCCGCTGCCGCTGCCGCTGCCTCCACCACCATTGACACAGGGTGAATGACAGGGACCCTGGCTGTTGGCTGGTCCTCCCTGATGAGGGCCATGGGATACTGGCTTACTATAGCTAATCTGCAAGGTGGACAGAGACAAAAAACAGTGTGAAATGTAGAAGCATGAAGCTAAAGGCAACAGTATAATTTAATTAGACAATCCATCTCTGACCTGTGGTGTGTAAGGTCCAGGGTTGGGCCCCAGGCCATGATAAGGGCCCCTCTCCCTCATTTCTGGCTGACTGTACACCAGAGCTTCAGGCTGGCGGTAAGCACAGGCATTACTGATGTTCAGACTGCGCAGCGATTGGCTGTGGAGGTCATGATGAGCAGGGAGCATTCGCCGTTTTTGCCGCATGACAGCGTCGTACTCAGGTGTGGGCCGATAGGACGGAGCAATGATGGTACTGTGGCGGTGGCTGGGGATATAGTCAGAGCGCATGAGCTCGCTGCCCGGGATGCTGAGGTTGGAGGACATAGGTGAGGGTGGGACAAAAGTCTGGGAATGATTGAGGGAGCTCAGGCTGGGGCTGCTGTACATGCTTCCATTGGGCACGGTACCATTACGGAAAGGAAAATCCACGGGGCAGCGATCCAGACTGGTCTCTGACTTGCAGTAGGGGTCGTCATGGAATATGCTGTCTAAAGAGCAAAACAGGAGGAAAAATTAATAAAAGTGTTTTTAACAAAATGATTTTTAATAAGAAGCTTTTCAAGTGTTTATATGCAAACTCTATTTAATAAAACTAAAATGTGATCATCATGGGTTCCTGGTCACACAGCATTACTGCTACCTGGGATAAAACAATAAAAATTTACTCCCAGTAGTGAACTGGATCACAAAAGAAATGGAATATTTTTGGGATATTTTTCTTCCCACTGAGGAGACAGTGGTATGAGTGTTGTTCCTTTTGCTAGAACAAACAGAATATTCTCTCGTATGAATCAATGTCAGTCCCACAAACAGGCAGACATTCAGTACACAATCTGTGTCCACACAAATGAGTGTGATGCCTGAGGTCACACTGCTGAATGATCTCACACCCACGCATAGTAGCACACCCAGACTGTTTTTCCCCTCGCTCCGTTTTACTGTGAGTGAAGCTCTCCGGATTATAAGGCAGCGTGAGTGTGTGAACAACTCAATGAAAGAGTGAAGCACAAATGAGGTCACTGCTCTGCACCCCAAACGTTGGGCTCTAATTGGCTGGGAGATACTTAAAATACAAATGAGCTGTGAGTCACACGCCTGATGGGAAAGACACAATTAGCTCCATTCAAATGCTTCAGTTATTACGAGGGAGGCAAAAACGTTAAATCACACCGTGGTCAAAGCTTAAAAGGCTGAAACACACTCTAAATATGCTTGTGCTTTCTTTGTGTGTGTGTCTGTGTTTTTCACTAACCTTGAGAGCTCTGGGTGTCTTGATAATGCTCTCCATACTGGGAATGCAGTGACTGGAAGTTGCAGGACTGGGGCCGCGGCTGAATGAAGAAACACGAGTGACGCAACACAGGTAAGAATATGCAATGAAATCCATTAAGTTAGACGCCACCATGACCTGCACATACTGAGAGAGCATCTAAATAAACCTTAAAATGTTGCAGACTTTCCCAATTAATGAAATTTTCAATAAATTTCATTTTCTTTGGATTACAAGGTAAAAGCTTTTGTCTTATACATCTACACAACAGGTGACTGACTAGTTCAGACTTACTCTAGGGCCAGAGAGTTGACAAGTGCCACTGCCTGCGGTTCTCCAGACAGACATATGAGCACTCGAGTGGACTGACTGAACAGCTATTGTGCCACATTTAGCCTAGCCATTGTCTGGCCAGCAGGGAGGGAGACGCACAAATCACTGCTTTCATTGTCGCACCGGAAATCAGACCAAGCAACACCCTTGCAAACTTTCCAACAAACACCCACCACATCACCATTGCACGTTAAACCCAAGGCACTATGGCGCAATTAAGAGCTGTCCTGAGTGGGAGAGCAGGGTCAAATCTCTAACCGCAGCCATTTCTGTCTTCCCTCCCAAATTCTCCCTCTGTGTTCCAGTCTCTGGAGTGATTTATACAGGCCAGACGAAATAATAAACAAGACTGTGTCAAACCTCTGTGCAATAACCAGTGATATCAAAATCATATCAAAAGACAGTACCAGAGAGGGGCGATGGGTCCAGGTGGCTCTCCTCCTGATGGGTGCAGGTGAGTGAGTGGGCCTAAAATAAAATAGGGTGACAACAAAGAAGATGATCCACAAAATAAAAGTGCTGTACACTCTGTATCGACAGCCCTACAATTTGTTTCAAGATTACATTTTTTTACATAACCTTCAAAAGGTCTGTGGACTCATTTCGAAATGAAATGAGGGATAATACTTGATTTAAAATGTTCTATCGGCCTTCACCCCCCGTGTCCTCGAGACTCACTCTGCACAGATCTTGTTCTGTTTGTAGAACTTGTGTCTGGCTGTGAAAAGGCGGGCGATGTACTTGGCCATTTCCATATCCTCCTGCAGATACACAGAAAGGGAAAACACTGAAATCATCAGGGACAGCAGTAGTATTAATAAGAAAATTACGACTCTGTGCATGGATATTTGGGAATGCGTTTGTGCATTTAATTGTTGCACTTCCCACTGGAAAACTCGTACGAAGCATGCGTGTGTGTGCGTGTGTGTGTGCTTGTACTGAGACCACCTGAAGACACAACACTCACCGTGTGGAAAATGATGGTGTCGTCTCTGCTTGTTATCTCCACTGTGATGGCCGACTTGTTGTGTGCTATGGTGCCAATGTCCTTCCACCTGTCACACACGGAAACACACCCACACAAGAATTTTCCCACACTAAATTCTTTTATATATTTGTATTAGCTCCACTGCGTAGGCCACAAAAACAGATAAATTCAGAGGGAGGACTTACTTGTGGAGCATAATGGATCTGCCATTTCTGTGTTTGACAAACACCCCAATGAAGGAGACACCTATAAAAATATCATTGGTGTAGTTGTCCTGTAAAAGACAAATATCATAAAGACAAAGTGTCCTCAAAATCAAAGACACTGAATATTTTGCAGAGGTGTGTGTCTGCGTAGGAGGCTGTGGTGATATATATTCTATCAACCTTAGCAGCAAAGCTTTCTTGGCCAAAACTGTCCAGCTTCTCCACCTCCTCGATGTACAGCGATTCTGCATCAGCGGCCTGCATTCCACTAGAAAACACACACAAATTACCAGGAATGTTATCGTGCGTGAATCTTTTTCACATGTTCAAACATGATGTAAAGCTGACAGTACCAGTGGCTCTTATGCTCCTCAGCGACCTTCTGGGTCCACTCTTCCAGCACCTCATCCCTGTTGGGCCAGTTCTAAAAAAAAAAAAAGAGTAGAGAACTGAACTTTAAGCAGTGAATAAGAAATGAAGAAACAAAAGAAAGGATAGAAAAATCAATAGTTGACAGAGGATTAATGATAGAAAGATGGTTGAATTAAACCGTGAACTGTTGAGTCTCAATGTGAAAGATAACCCTAATGCCAGAAAACACTTGAGTTCTGCAGCTCAGCTTTAATTAGTGGGCTAGCAATGAAGATCATGACATGGGCAGTGTAAAGTAGTACTTCATTAATCCACTAGAGCTTTATCTCTGCCAATATGCTCACTCAGGCTCTTAGGTATTCTTTCCCTGTTTTCAATCAGGTATGCAGAAGGTGGAGACACACAGGTGACACAGGAATGTGTGCCTTGAGGCAGCGCACACGCACACGCACACACACAAATCATATTTGAACAGTGAAGGCTTAACAACTTACCACGGGGAAGAGCACGTACTGCCTGAGGAAGTCCTGAGAGATGAACTGAGTGAAGTCTCCAAAGTCAGCTACACACACAAACACACGTATATATTTAGATTAGATATGACATCCATGTGCACAAATATAACATCTCTAGTGTCCTTTCACATTCATTCGTATTTCAAGATATTAAAAACAAACCAAAAAAACCCTATAGAATATTGATCTTAAATCTTGTGATTAAACTGTAGGTTTTTGTTGGCATTTATCATCTACATACTGTAATTCATAAGACATTCTTCTCATTCCTGAGAAAATGTGTGTGCCCGTTTGATATTAAGACTGTTGACGACTGTCTTTTAAAATAGTATAGCTATATATGTGTATATATATATATATATATATAGTAACTACATTACTCATCACCTCCAAAAACATGCCCAGTCCCTTTCAGATAGGGCCTATAAGTGCATCCTAAGTACTGCTCTGCTGTTTGAACAAAAGGAAGCGTAGTGGAGGATCGCTGCCTGCAGACAGATAAGTGTCTTCCTGGTGCTGCTAAGGCTAACCTTGACACTAGCGATAAGCAAACTGTCAGTTTACATTCCCCACTGAGACACAGACAGCACCCGGGAACAGGACAGGGAAGATGGAGTGAGGCTCTGTGTGTGTGTGTGTGTTAAGACTGATACCATAAGAACTCAAGTGGATTGTGCTTGCCCTGTGGTATGCAGCCATATTAGGTAGTGGAGTCAAGATGACCTGAGAAAGTGTGAGTTTGTGCTCAGTCTTTCTCTCTTATACTGTCTTGTCTCCCTCTGGTAGATTATTCACATGAGATGTTTGCTCATGCATGTGTATGTGTGTGTGTTTACATGCGTTACCTTGCACTGCTAGGCCAGCTAGTCTGATCCCCTGCTCTACCGTACAGTGGAGACGTCCATCCAACACCTCCTTCTTCACCTGCAGGTAGTACTGATACCTGGAAAGATGGCAGGAAAAAAGACATTAATAATACAAAACATTATTCAGACAAGACGCTGCGGCGTGTGACACTGCTGATGTTTTATACAGAGGTTCAAGTTCCTTCGAGGATAAATCATAAAGACATTTCTCTGATATTTCCACTACCGCCACCATCAAGTGGACATTTTTGTTTTTGAATGTGTTGACAACCCCTTGATGGATTGACAGGATATTTGGTACATAAAACCAAATGCATAGATAAATCGTGATATATTAGCTGTACTTTGTGTTTAGTGCCAAGTAGGAAATGTTACCATACTAACACAGGTATTTTGCAGGTAGCCTGTATGTGGGCACTTAGCTCAAAGTGCTAGAAACTCATGTTAAAGCCTTGTTTTTGCACATCAGACTGCATGCCACAGCTAAAATAAAAAAAAAATCCAACTAAGTGGGTGGCAGCATAGACGCTCTTATTAGCTTTCAGAAATTCACCATCATTTGGTTGGTGGTTAATGTTATTTTTCCAACTAGCCGCTCTGTCTCTGAACACTACTTATGTATCGAGCTGGAAAACATGATGGGTCTCACTTCAACACATTTCTCCAAAGAAAGTCAGAAGAGCTCTCCTCAGAGCGTTGCATATTATCACTTGGAGGATTGCAAACGTCTACCGAGACACCACAAAGACGTATTCCGCTGCCTCTGGTCTGTGCAGCAGAAAGTATGCGTCAAGACAGCTTTGGCAACAGCGCTGGTTGGTTAAAACAATGCCAGAAAAGCCTGTTGCAGAATCTAAGTGAGGAATGAGTGAATCACTTTTATTTGAAATACCAGTGACTCATTTTTAACTTGAGAGGAATGCCAAATGTATACCAGTAGGGGCTAAACAAAATGATTTTAGGAGCCTGTAAAACAGAAGGCATGTTAAATGGAGCTGAATCTAACCAGGACAATCTTAAGCAGGGCCAACAGCAGCTGGACAAGGGTGTTATGATGTGACACTTGAATGTGAGGCAGGCCAGGACTCTGCGTTGTGGTTTTGGGAAGTGGTGGTTTTACCAAGTGCAAGCTGATACGATGACACTGCTCACAATGTTGAGCCCACTTGCAGCCTCCAAAAAATGTGATAAAAGTCCCAAAACCAACAGGCTGAAACCCACTGCGCTCCTTCAGCTTTCTCCACTTTTAGCCTTGGTCCAACTGGATGTTTGCCTTGTGAAGAATGGGGTGGCCACACAGGAGCAAAGAGAGAACTGTCGCGGTGACCGGGCCCAGCTGCATAAAAACTCGCACAACGTTTCCTGTTTGTTGCCATGGTGACCACAGGCTGAGCCTTTCCAATGTGGGCTGTGAGACACCTTTTATGAAATCCACATGCACATTAATACACACACGGTCGGAAACAGTCCTGAGTGGAGGCTGTCCGTGCCAGAGTACACAAATGTCTATGTAGAAACCACTGAGCTCTGCATGAGGAGTCATTCACACATCGGCCTCTCACAAAAAGTTTTGAGTTAACTTTTTCTTTGCTCTTCTTCTCTTATTTGTGTAACATGTTCTCACCCATCCAGCTCCCTTTGTATTTTTTATTTAACATCATACAATAGTTTGAGACTTTCCCATCATTCTTTCTCCTCTCACATCTTTCGTATTTCATATGCTCTTTCCCATTGTGTCCCCCTCTCCCCCACTTCTTCTTTTTCTTTTCTTTTTTGAGCTTCACTCAGCGTACTCCCGGGCCTATAATCGGACCCCGCCCTCTTCCCTCACCCTGTCATTACACCCGTTGGCTAAGCTGCCATTCCGTTCCCGTGGCAACCCTCTAATTAGCCAACCCCAACCACCGCGGCTGCAGCGGGAGGCGGGGCCCGATGCGGTCTGGAGGGGAGGAGCCTCACGGGACAAAAAACCCTTCAAATGATTGTGGACTTTGTTTTTAGAAATTCTGCATGTTTTCCCAGAGTTCTCTGCATGGGGTCTAGGGAAATATTGAGGTTGACAGTGGTTGGTTGTCCTTCTGAGGTTCAATGGTAACAACATGATGGTGTTTATACATATGTGAGACCAGCGGTGGAGCAGCGGATGGTAAACTGTGGAAATAACTATGAACAACTGAAAGAGTGACATACTGAGAAGGCAGTGAAAAGAAATTCCTCATGCACCTCATGGGAGAGCCCAGATTACCCAGAACAGCCACAAAACATTTTATAGAAATATAGTGGATGCCAACATGTTTTAACCCTTAAACTTCTGTGTCCTTCAGTAAAATGAAATAATTTTTTCACACATTGTTTGATTTAAATATCTAAAGTTGAACACTCTTGTGAACCCTCATACTTATTTTGCAAACCAGCCTGGTAGAGGCATTTTAGGAGGGTCAAGACAAGACACAACACAATTCTTTATATACACTCTATAGTGCAATTTGATTTCAAATCATTATCAAAAGAAATTATCATTGAGAAAAAAAAAAACACCTGTACATACATTACATTTTTTTCTTTCTTCAAAATAAATTAGTCCATGTATTTCCTTTTTTGTGTCGGCTAATTGAATGTTTGTCTTGTTCAATTAGAATTTGACTTAAGAGTTTTATTTAGATTGTTACACCCACATGTAAGTAGCTGAATTTAGCTCAGTGTATGTATTTATGTAAAGTTGTATGAGCCAAAAAAAAAAAAAAAACTGACAGTCATCTGGAGAGTGTTTTATATGACATTATCTTAGCCACATATATGTGGAACATATGCTGCATTTTGAAGGATCCAATTACAGAAAGATATACATCCAGTGGGAGAGAAACCACTCATTTGAAGTTCATGCAGTATTTTCAAAATAAAGCCAAGGCTGTCCTCAAATATGTTGATATTTTGCAGACAGCAGGAAAACCTTACTTTACAAATCCCATTGTTCAAACCCCAATGACTGTATTTTAAATTCTGGAGGAGGTTCCAAACCTTCCAAAAGTACCAAATATGTTATCATATTGTCTGAAGCATGATGATGTAGAATATATACGATGTCAGAAAGAGTGAAGAGATTTTTTCTAACAAACTGAAATAAAAGTATAAATAGATGAGAAAGGGCTGGAAAATTAATTCTAAAATCAGCTCATTAAGATTACAGAGAATAAGACAGACAATATGATAGGCAGACATCATATAAAATCATTAGTACATTTTTTTTTTTTTTACTTTTCATTATGTTCCTCCCACACATACTAAAGGCCATGTCCGCAAACATACATGGATACAAAGACGTCTTTTTAGCAGCACCTGTCAGACTGACGTGCCCATGCTGTAACAGCAGGTGAACATACACACACAGGCATAAGTTAGAGCTTTCCATACTAGGAATTACTTGTGACTTCCACCATGGCAGAGTGCTCTGCTGGCACCCGAGGCAGCCACACAGGCACAAAGAGCCCTTTATATGCCCACGCATGTTCAAGCCTCGCTCAAGACATGCTGCCAGATGTCCAAGTGGCCTGGACAACAGGCTGTGAGCATATGCGCATGCATGAATGTGTACGTGTGTACATATGCTTCAACCCCTCCTCCACCCCTGCAGTGATATGACCCTGACCACCCCCTCAGCCCTGTGATGGGTCCAGACGGCTTGTGTGGGAGGCTGGAGGATTTCACTTTGAAATGTGTTGAATCAGCGAAGGGTACAACAGAGTACAGCTGTGTGTGTGTGTGTGTGTGTGTGTGTGTGTGTGTGTGTTAGTGATAACTAGTTGAACAAAGCAAGGATTTCAAGGCTATTGGTGCTGCTGGCCTTAGGGGCTGCTGAGGCCAGCTGGTCTTGCTCCAGTCAACAGCTCTCTGTTTAGGTTCCTCACTTTCCCTCTCTCTCTGAGCCACCCCCCACCCTTCATATCAGGGAGACAGAAGGAACAGAGGTCAGCCACACTCACGGTGCACCTCAACTTCTGCAAGGTGTGTGGGTGGTGATGATACAGGGAAGGAATATTCTGTACAACAGTGGTAGTCTGGGATTAGTACAAGAAGCAGTTTAGTGCTCAACCACTATGCAGTCAACTCCACATGATACATACAGACAGATAAGTGGCTATTCTGCCTCTATATCACACACAAATAAAACAAGACAGACTCCTACACTAAAATTCCTAAAGGACCATTCTGGCTAAACATGTACCCTCAAGATACTGTTACAAAGTCAAGGGTCACCCTCTAGTCATTATTCTCAAACCCCAAATTTTATTCTTGTGGACACTGTCGTAAAGTGGGGCTGCAACTAACAATTATTCTCATTATTTGTGATGATTATATTTTGTTAAGAGGAAAAATAAGAAACAAACCATTACTCCATCTGGCCATTACTCTAAAACTCTAAGATATTTAAGATGCAGTTATAAATCAAATAAAAGTAGCAAACTGTCACTTCTGAAAGGCAGGAACTTCCTGACATGCTTCTTGATTAAAAGACAGATGAGTAACCATTTAAAGTAATGGTTGACCTTTTTTTCTATATATTCACTAATCAATTAATCGACTAATTTTATTAGCACTGCTCTGGACAATTTAGTAAACTATATGTGAAAACATCTACTTCAGTGATTTTACCACAGTTTAGGAGCTGCACTAATCCAACTGGAATTCAGTGTTTACATATTGTACAACGTTCTTGCATTGCTGCCTTAACTGTGTGATGATTGGATTGTTGGTGTGAACATGTAACCAGTAAACAAACATGAACAAAAACCCTCAGAGCTGAGCTCGGTGCGCTGGGTAATTCTTTATAGCTGTGTGCAGGGGAGAAAAAAGAAAAAGGAGGAAGAGATGAATGGTGGACGAGCAGAGAAAGCGAGAGATCCAGTATCAGGTTACACGTCTGTCAAAGGCTGAACTTCAAAGACCTGACCACATTATAAAACTCATATGACTTTCTCAGTAAATCTCATTTACTCAAAAGCTATACACTGGTTTGTGGCTCAAGTAATAATGAATTTGTAATATCATGAATTCCTTATTATGCATTAGAATATCCTTCTGTGATTATTAAATGTAATACAAAATAGCACAAAAAAAACCAACTGTATAACATATTAACCTGGACCTGCATATAGTTTGACGAAAATAACATTTTCACTTTAAGTATCAGTTCATTCGAAGAAATCAGTGTCTCAAGAAGAAAATCCATTCACTCCAACTCCGTTTTTATACAGAGCTGGACACATAAATATGTATAAGCTCTTTAAAAAAAAAACACACACACAAGCTCTAACCACATAAATAACAAGGTTTAAATCCAAGGCCAAGTCTTGCTGCCAAACTTTTACTTTCTCGTCACCACTTGTCTTCCACTTTGCCTCTGTCGTTCTTTCTCTGAATCTTTCCCATCCTCCCCTCATCAGACCAGGTGTATGAAAAAAAACTTTTTTTTTTTTTAAAATGCGGCAAAGCTCCAACTTCACTGGATCTAACCCACATCAACGTTCAGTCAATAAATTACTACACTTTTAAAAGAGGGGTGTCTATTCTTTCCCACAGTGACTGGAGGAGTTCAACAACCAACTTCAACTAAAAAGCTGTGAAGATTGTTTTCAACTTGATGTGAAGAAAAAAGGGACGGGGCTTTTAGAAGAACTTGCCTCGGGGAGCGTGTATGTTCTTACAATGTGGTGTATTGTGACTAACGCTTCTGACAGGGCTGCAGCTGGCTTTTGAGAGGATTCTTGGGGGAGTGTGCGAGGTGTGTGAGGTGAGCGAGTGTAAGTGTGCGTGTTGTAAAGCAGACCCCCCCCCATACACACACACACACACACACACACACACATCCCACCCCTCACCCTCTTTACCCCCAGCACTTCTTCTGAGAGGAATGTGTGGTCCGCCTCCTACGCTGGACGGCTATGCCAACATTCCTGACTAACATAAGAAAAGAAAAGGAGAGAGAACAAGAAAAAGAGGATGAAGGGACAAAGAGAGTGAAAATGTGATGAGGAGATCGGATCCTGATAAAAAAAAAAGGAGCAGGAATGACACTACGTACAGGAATGGTAAGAGGCAGAGAAGGGACTTGACAAAAAGAGATAACTCCTGCTCCCTAAACTGCCCCCAAGTCCCCATCATGATCCTTCAACCT
This sequence comes from Mastacembelus armatus, assembly GCF_900324485.2. Classification (NCBI taxonomy): domain Eukaryota; kingdom Metazoa; phylum Chordata; class Actinopteri; order Synbranchiformes; family Mastacembelidae; genus Mastacembelus; species Mastacembelus armatus. The sequence continues at coordinate 13,467,776 of NC_046656.1, forward strand.
CATGACCCCCCAAACATGTACACACACACCATAAAAGCCCACAAGGGATTATTGGAATACCATCCATTTACCAGAGCAGATCTTGGTTTCTGTATAACAAACCTGCACACACACTCTGTAGTCTGTGCATCAAACCCACACAAATAACACAGAGTGAATGTTTAAGGCCAGCTCGCCAGCCACCAATACATGATGATGCTATCAGTGACTTTCAGTGTAAGCACAACATGTCTGGGCCTGCCCCTCCCACACACACACACACACACACACACACACACACACACACACACACACACACACACACACACACACACACACACACACACACACACACACACACACACACACACACACACACACACACACACACACACACAAAATGTGCACGTCTGCCTCGCACTGAGCTGGTGAATTTGCAACCTCTGTCTCACTGGATGTGGGAAAGGTTGATTGCAGGTCACAGCCAGACGTTTTGATGCTAGAGTTGGTTTTAGGGTGCCTGTGTGTGTGTGTGTGTGTGTGTGTGTGTGTGTGTGTGTGTGTGTGTGCGCGCATGTGAAGGGAATCTGAGAATCTGAAATGACAGACTGTCCACCACACTCTGACTCCTGGATGCCTTTTCACGGCTAGCCAACATCCTCATTCACACTTTTTCTCACAGACACACTTGTGTGTTCCCAGAGAATATCAGCTGTCGATGAATGAATCTGCCTGCAACCTGCTTTCAAGAGTTAGACAACCTGCCTGACAACACCCCTCTCATATCTGTATGGCAAATATGAAGCTGGACTCAGGAGATGTTAGTTTAGCATTAAACAGGGGAAATCCACTAATCTGGATCTGTCTGCTGTAAATAGCTGCTACATTTGCAGAGTCACTGTGTCTGGGTTCTTTGTAGACCAAATAGTTTTTGAAAGTTAAGTGTCAGGAGAAAAACAACCTCATAGTGAAGTGTACACAACATTAATATTATATTTATACATATATATATATGTAAATGTTATATATATATAAATGCCACCTGGTGTCATTATAGTAACAGCCTGATGCACACATGCTGTGTTGAGTTTCTGGTGTTGTAACTGGTGTCTGGAGACTCTTTACCTGGTGGCTTCTTGCTCCAGCTGGGAGACATTGGGCACGTAGAACATGACTCCAAAGAAGAGAAGCGGTTCATTGCCGAACTTATCCAGCTGCTTTTTCAGAGGCTTCTCCAGCTCCACCCAGCGCTGGGAGGGAGCCTGAGTCTTTCCATGGAACCACAGCCCAAAGTAATGGGTCTAGAGACAAGGGGCGAAATGGAGGAAGGTTAGTGTGGTGCACAAGAAATGAAGATAAAGTAAAGGAGAGAAGAGTTGAGATGAGACGAGGAGGCAAATAAGAAGTCTTACATAAGTGCAGTGGGGTGAGAGGTAAGAAATTAACAGGATATAACATAAATAGAAGAGGGAAAGCTTTGGGATGGGAAATAAGGGTTTGTAGGGATAGAGAAATACACTGGGGACAATAGAGACCAACACAGAGAAAATTAAGCAGCTGCAATAAAACAAGCACATATTTCTCTTTAATTCTGATCAAACATTTGACGTCAGCAGCGTCGCTCTGTTTAACATAAATATTAGACCACAACCATTAACGCTAATATTATCTTGGGAGAAAATAAACAGGCAATGAGCCTCTCACACTACGCCCAAATGAAAACCAAGTCTCTTTCCTGTTACTTTGTCAAAGGAGTGATATGCGAATTGAAATCCAGCTGAGTAAACACGACCAACACAAACAAAAGTAGCAATATACCCATTTATCACTGTAAAACCTATTTAAAATGCAGATGTAAAATATGCGACAATGATTATAATACCAGTCAAAACAAGATACTGGTAAGTGGTTATGGCAGAGGAGGTCAGAAGTGCTGTAACCAGCACCGGCAGGTGTCGACACGCTGCAATTTGCAACACGAGTTAATTTCCTGTCAAATTCATTTTGACAGGTTTTACTAATCAAAATGAGCAACACTTGCAGCCCATGTGTGAGTGTGCAAGAGCCCCGAAGCACATTTATGTGTAATTTCTGAATGAAACAGGACACTTCTGAGAAAGATGGCTCGCACACTACTAATGGATAATCATGTCATTTAGAAAAACACAATGACGTTTTATTGGCTTTTTGTGTGTGTGAGGTGTGTGTGTCACTGGCATCACGAAGAGGGAAGCACACCTGTTTCATCTATGTGGTCTGACTCTACTATAATCATAGTCATAAAACTGCAAGCTGCAGCTGCAAGTACATGCACCCACACATACGTATACAAAGACTTCTTCCTCACATGTAAACACACACACACACACACACACACACACGCACGCACACACACACACACACACACACACACACACACACACACACACACACACACGTGCATGCACACACACATATGCACACACGTGAGATTGCGTGCATGCACAGAACAGAGAGTGGAGTCACACTACCTTATTTTATTCACTGACACCTGGCAAATGCCACAACACTATGCGAAACGCACAACTATACCACTCCTCTCTTTCAGTTTGTCAGCAGCCTCAGTAGGTGCAGACACACAATAATTCATCCAAGTACCCACAGTTTTCCTCTGATCTGTGGAATAATAAACCCCATACAGAGCCACATATATGAAACCTCAATAAGAATAATAAACAGCTTAAATATGAAGAAAATGTGGTAGAGAAATAAAGGGAAAGAGAGAACAAGTCGGAAATAATGGAGTGAGGGGTGACATGGGGAAGAGCAGTATCCTGCTGAAGTGAAAAGAGAACGACAGAGGTATCCACGCTTCGTTAGAGACAGACAAGAACCCTGCAGGAGCGAGACAAGTGGGCAGGGTGACACACACACACACACACACACACACACACACACACACACACACACACACACACACACAGGCACACAGGGTGTGGGGAGGGACACGTGGCAATCACACACACAAACACACACAAACTGACAATGCATCCATCAGTGTATTTAATTGTAAAAATGAATGTTCTTCTCTGTGTATGAATTTCATTCTTGGTAGGTTTTTTTTTTTGTTGCAATAGAGGCCTAAAACGCAGCCATGTAAACAAAACATCCTTGGTTCAATTTCCTGTCAACAATCTTTATTGTTGTCCCACTTTCTCTGTCTATTCCTGTTTGCCTTGGGACTGTATAAAAACAGTCAAAGGCCAAAACTGCCCAAAATAGCTCGTCGCACTAAAACTAAAACGTTCAGCTGTCTTTTTTTTTTCCCCCACAGCTAAAACCTCTTCCTGTCATGTACCATTGTGAAAGAAACAACTACAGATCTAAGTGGAACTAAAAACTATCTATCTAAAAAATTAGAAAGTTAAAAAATATATTTCCAAAAAGCCACATATCAGCAGACATATTGTGTGACAGTAGCTTGTTCCAGTGTCACACAGTAAAAGACTTACCTCCCGCAGCTCCAGCCTTTGGGCCACCGCCTCCAGACATTCCTGTCCCGTACTCTCCACTGACAGAGTGCATTCAATCACATTAGTGTCCAGCAGGCGAATCCGTGTCACAAAGTAATTCTTGCTCAGGACATTGTAGCGCCGTGTGCGCCTCAGCTTCAGCCGGAAGGGCATGGCTGGCCGGAGTTCACGGCGGGATCGCAGCTGAGTCAAAGGTCAAAAGTCGGTTGGGAGCAAGCAAGGAGAGAGAGGCGTGGGCAGGCTCTATGACCTGTCCGCTGCCCTCCTCACTCTTGCACGGCGCCAGCCACACCACCGGGTGGAGAGATACACCCTGGAAAGGCGCTGGCCCATTCCCAAGGATGTCCGGAGAGGAGGAGGAAGACGACGATGTGGAGGAGGATGAAGAACGTGTGCTGTTGGGAGAAATGAACAGGAGGAGGATTAGTCAATAACATGGACCTCATGAAAAACAACCACAGACAGTTTTATGGATTCTTTTCAAATATTCATGTAATATCTGAGCCCACATGAATGTAAAAAACTACATGGCGCTTGAATCAGTAAACATTCTTCCTATCAAATCCTCCCACACCATATTTCCCAGTGTTATCACCCTGCCTACCGCCCATAAACAAGCAGAAACAAAAACAGACAAGGCGAGCACAATCACCAGTGATAGCAGCAGCAGCGGTGCTGATATTAAACTAGCAGAGGCAAGAATGGCACAGAAACAGACAGCTTTAGTCTATACTTATGGCAGCTGTGCTCTCGCCAGTCCCATGAGGCCCAGTGTCGGGCAAAGCAGGGAGACAGAGGCAGAGATGTAAGGCTACGGATGAATGGACATCAAACAACCGAGCTCAAACATCCATCTGAACCCGGCAGCTGGCTTTGAGGAACTAATGGAGCTTCTAAGTCTCATATCTGCCTGTGTGGGAGGCCTTTCCTTTCCTTTTCATCTCCCCTCTCCCTCTCCCTGCCCGACAGCAGCACAGTGCCAGACATTGTAGCGTACAGTGTAGCCGAGTAAGATCACACACACGTGGTGGAGGTACAGATGCTTCCACTGCCACAAATCAGAAAATTACAAATTCATGTTGTCAATGAGGAACTCATGAAATAACTACTGCAACATAAGTGCAACATCATGAGGAAGCACAGATCTCTCACACATACATACATACACACACGCACACGCGCGCACACACACACACACACACACACAGACACACAGACACACACACACTGGTCTTATGGTTGAGACAGGTATTTGGAGAGCACTTTGAACAAATCTCTGGGTTAGTCATCAGTTCTTATGTAGCTTTCATGTCTATGATGAAGAAACTGCTTTGAAGATGTGCACAATACACACACAGACACACACATCTACACACAGGTCGTCAATATCCAGATCTGTGAGTTATGGGTGGACCCTAAATATCACTGAGAGGCAATGTAAAAAAAGAAAATAACAGCTTTAAACGAGGTGGTTTGGTCACTAAGAGATTTCTAAATAATGCTGGTGTTTTCAAAATGGATTAAGTCCAAATTGCTAAAAGCGGTGTCATTTTAAGGGTGGTGGCCAATTTGTAGCCTTGTTAAACAGGAACTAGATCACAAAACCAGAAATCAGAAAGAAAAGCTCCACACACCCCTTAAGCATGGAAAGAACAACCTCTCCTCCATAGAAAACATAAAACTGGCAACCCAGAGCAAAAGAGTGCATGGAAACAGACAGTCAAAACACAGGAAGCTGCATCTGAAATGAACAAATCTGATGTATGAAAGTAAGAGGAGAGTAAAAACACCAAAATATGACAAGACAATGCTCCAGTGATCAGAGGAGGAGTAGAAAGGGAGGAGGAGGAGGAGTAAAGATGGAGTGGATGTGTTGTTTCTTGTCCTGGGCTCTGGCAATGTGCTGTTGATAGTCAGCTTGGACCCCAGCCCAGATTCCTCTCTACTCTGACTGGAAAAACAGAGCACACCTGACACAAGTATGCACCACAAGGAAAAGTGTGTATGTGTGTGTGTGTGTGTGTGTGTATGTGTGTGTGTGTCAAGGCAGATTGAGTGGGGTGAGTATGTGACAGGGCAGAGTCTTCAATGAAAGAGGGCAAGAAGATACAAACCGCTGACTTACATCAGTGATGTTTGCTATGATCTGAATCACACTTGTTTCACGCTTGTGTTTTGTAACAGACGTGCCCTTTCGGGAGCCGTAACACATTCCTTAGCCCTGAATCCATCTGAGACAGCTCACTGTAATGTGGCATCATCTTATTCATGTGTGTATGGGGTTTTTTTTTTTTTTTTAAATTGGGCTTTCATGCCAATACAAACTGAGTGAGAAAATCACAGCAATCAAAAGCAATGGTTTAGTAAATCAGCTTTGGTTTGAGCTATGTGACCACCATGACCCCAGTCGTCACCTGACACCAACCACAGACCAACTGACCCTTCCCCTCTAGCTGTAGTTTTAGGGGAAGTGACATCACAGGCTGACGGTAAAACCTCCCCAGAATTCCTCAAGAAATGCTCCCGAGCACACAGGCCTGTGGGATCGCTGTCAACAGCTACACAGACGCAGATAAACACACAAAGACACAAATAGAGACACACGCTCTCACTGTGTAGCGTACAAACACAGACATGCATGAACAGGGCACACCACAAACACAGCAACACACCAGGTTTTTCAGAGGTTAGCCAAAGGACCAGAGAGCAGTTAGTGCAACTCTAAACTAGTAATCAGCGGCATGGTTTGGGACTGTGTGGTTGAGTAAAGCCAGACAGACAGACAGACAATAGCTTGTTGGGACCAAACCCACTCCTCGATGCAAAAAAACCCCTGCTCGAATGCCACTGCAGCGCTGCAGCAACATTCCCTCCTGACCGTTGTGTTTATTTCCAGTGTGCAAAAACAGCATATACGTTTATGAATATGCACGTTGTAATTTTGTGGCGTGGAGAAAACGAGAGGGAAAACTGAGAGGACTGTTTTTCTTTTAAAGGGTAGTGAGCTAAATATATATATATAAAACCATTCCCATCTTTTGTCGTGTTTTTTTTTTTTTCTTTAACCCCAAAAAAAGGTGAAGGTTTTGTTTTTCCCTCAGTGTGCTTAAACCAAGTAAATAATAAGAGTTTGGTAGGAGAATTATCTGCTAAACATCCTCTATATGATTGTAATGCTACAGATAAAGATAATGTCCTGGATCTACAATACTTAAGTGACTGATAGCTGTTCAAAATGTTAAGCTCAGTGTTTTTGTTGGTCCTGAACTAGATCAGTTTAAGTTATTGTTAATAGTAGTTAATGCAACCTGAAGAGGGGATTCTAATTTTGTGTTTTAATTAGAGAATACATTTCTTTGACATTTGAATTTTCTTATTAATAAACTCTGCACGTTTTTTTCTTTACAAAACTAGTGCAAGAAAAGGGGAGAGTAGAATACAGCAAAGTTTTTGCAGTTATAAATCATCATTAAATTTTAATTGTAGCGTGACTGAATTGAATCATAAACACCATATTGCACATCGAATTATATCTAGGAAAAAAAAAAGTAAATAAATCACATCGTCCCATCCCTTTTGACACCAGCTTCCCCCTCAGGGTGTGATGTTTCACTGCAGTGACTCTGCTGTCGACTCAGGTGTGGATTCCGCTCACAGGGGCCACCTGAGGGTTATAAGCAAACCAAAGCATGCTGTGACAAACACCACAGCCTGTCAGGTAGCATTACACAACAAAAACACAAGCACACTGTTGCACTTGACATCTACAAGGCTCAACTCCACAGAAAATCACAATGAACACCTAAAACTCTTTTTATTTACTCAAAAAAAAAAAAAAGAACTGCTTTCTGCACTTTAATATAATTGGCAAAAAGACAAAACTAGTCCCAGGTTCCTGTGCGAGAACAGAGCTGCTGATCTGGCTCCTGCATGTGCTCCCTGTTTCCTCTGTCTCGGGGCAGCACGTCTGTCGTTTTGCTCCATTCACATCCACACAATAGCAGGAACAAAACAGCACTTTGTCGCCTACTGCTAAGACCATTAGACGCAGGCCACCGAGAGCTGAGAACGCAAGTGTAGCGTGTGTAACTCAATCAATCTGATCTCAGCCGCTTGTCTCCGTCTGAAATACCAACACCCCCACCACACCCCCTTTTACACACGGCCGCTGTAGCAAAACAAACAGGCTGAGTGCTTCACAGCTCACAACTCCTCTTCCTCCTGTTATTCTCCATACAGTTTGGTCCACAAGCTCGATCCAGGCCAGGATCAAATAGTGAGAGGATTAGTACCTGCAGCCTACATGTGATCAGGATGTTTACTTTGCCAGATTTAATGTTAAAGGTATTTTGTTTGATAGATGGTAGATAAATCCACTATCAAAATACTGTTCATGTTGATTAATCAATTCATTGCTGATAGTGTCAAAGTCTGCAGTTACAGAGAAAACAGCTCACTAAGCTTATTTTAAACTGAAGTCCAACAACTTCGTCACTTGTTCTTTTGTCCTGTCTGGTATCAAGTCACCGAAACAATCAGATTTGGACTGATATTTCCAAAATCTTCTTAGGACTTTGATCCTCTTGTGCCCCGCTGGCTTACCATGGAGCTCAGTAGTGAGATGTTTTTGGGGAAACACAGCTCTGAAGTACACACACATTCCTGGACACATGACGTCAGTGTGAGCCTGGGAGCTGACTTTGGATCAGACCTATTGCACAGAGAATATTAACGCCCCAATTCACTGATCAATAAGAAACAAACTTTAAGTCTTTTGCCACTTTAAAAAAACATTACTTGCATATCGCACTGCAAATGTTCTCTCCGGATGCCTCTAAGGGACAGTGGCACACACCACAAGGGGCCCTCATTGCTATCTGACACTCTGGCAATGTGTGTCCCTTACCCTCAGACACATATGTGAATGTGTGTCTGTGTGTGCGTGTACTTTTATTGCAAGAAAGCAAAAACGCTTTGCCTTTATGATTTCCTCACCTTAAAGGAAAAAAACATTCATTTAACAAGTATTTTTGTTGCACACACACCCACACAAACATACTGTCTGCCACACTCAAACATTAGCAGCTGCAAACAGATGGTGGAGCCAGGCGGCCAGACAGCGTGTTTCTAACAAGCGCATCTGCTGCATCTCACTTTCCAGCTCTTTTTTGTTTTTTTCCTCCAGCTCCATTTCTAACACACGTTGGCACACAACATATACACACACACATTCTTTCTACTACATGTGAACACGCGGATGGTGACAAACATACAGAGCAGAGTGTTCACGCAGAGGTGACATCCAGACGGTGAAGGAGCCTCGACTCCTGGCCTTCACAACCACACACACAGACAAACACACACACACACACACACACACACACACACTTATGCATATGTCCAGAGAATCCATCATGAAAGCTCCATGTAAAAATTCAAACATTAAAAAATGCTATCTAAAGTAAGAGCTGATTCTCATATACACATTTTTTTCCTATCTGACTGTTTAGTATTTTCTTGAGCTGCACAAAATGGTTAAAACTGTATTTTCCAGCACCATGAGGAAATATAATAAAACCAAAGAAACTACAGAAAAACAAGAGAAAGATGTGCTCATGGGCTTCGGTAATGTCCTACAGTTGACAGTAACAGATGACAGGAATGTCCAGTGTTCCCAAGCTGCCATACCCATCTAAACTCTGTCACTAGAAGATGAACAGGGGGAGGCTGAATGAGGGGGATACGGCTTAACACTGACCAGAGACTGGTTTTCCAAACCAACAATGATGCAATGCTGCAGACTCATCCTGCAGTAGTAAAATATGAGGATTGATTTCATGGAGCCAGGGAGAGTTTGGAGATATGACCAGAAGCACTGGGAGAGAAATAATGCAGCATGTATGAATGTGTGTCTTGGAAATGTATACAAAGTGTGGGCGATTCCCAGTGCCCGAATGAGAAAATAAAGGCTTTAGATAAGCAGGGAGCAGAAAGGAAAGAGGAGATGTAACACCAGTGTTTCTCAGGCTCTTATCATGTTGGTACAGTTGGTCAGGAGAAAGGGGGGCAGGTGGGTTGAAAATAAACAGGGGGTGATGGGAAGGAGTGAGTAAACATGGACACTGAGGCTGATAGCGGCTCTCCACCTCAACAACAGAAACATGATGGGACTCCAGCCATCGGCCACCACGTCTGTTCGAGCCAAACCGCAGTGCTGTTCACATTTTCCATACCCCCTCCTCCTTCTGGGAACCACACCACGCTCGCACAACCATACACACAAATACGACTGCACACATGCTCAATCATCAAAAAGCCACTGTGTGTTTTCTCACAGCTGAACCCTCAGGCACCAGCACTAACAAGGACTTCAATAGCACTGGTTTTACAGGCCAATGAAAGCAGCAACACTTCGGGTTTGCTACTGTTTACATCCGGCTGTGTCTAACACACAGAGCGACTGTGTGAAAAGGAAAATTCACAGATTTTAAACAACATCAAATGGAACGTTTCTCTGCTCTGTGCTCCATTAAGACCACATAGTGTTTTACATGTGCAGCCAAGCACATATATGTGAAAACAGTCAGGTTTATGAATTTCAAAAGGAGAGGAGTCTGACCTGTCCAGAATGGGCAGAGACAGTTTTGATTGACAACTCACCTGTAGCACCTGGAAGGTGCCTAAAAGGTGCAGTGTGGGAGAGTTGGGCAGGTCGCAGCACGTTAACCTGCTCTGTTGTTGTCTGCTGGGCTGCCAGAGAGCACAGCACTTACACAACTCAGAGATCCTGACAAAAGCATCTCTCCACATGCATGAGACACTGCTTACAGTTTCACAGAAAAACACAACCTTACTCATGCACTATTTTATATTATTGCATAAATATTTGCTATGACGTTTTGAACATGTTGTAGCGATTATTGCTGTCCATAAATTCGGATTTATATTTTATTTACAGCATATTATTGGCTAATTCCAATATTGGTCAGAAACTAGTATGAAGTTCTTTAGAAATAATAGTACATATGCCTACAACAAACAATTGTTTATTCAATATAATGTCAGGAAAAAAAAGGCCATCACAATTTCCCAGCGCCAAAGGGAACATCTTCAAATTATTTATTTTGTTTGTCCATCAGTCAAAAACTCAAATGTATTTCATTTGCAGTGCTAAGTAAGTAAAAAGGCAGACAACCCTCACACTGGTGATAATGGAACCAGCAGATGTTTCACCTGGCAGTTCAACTAAGGTTTTAAATCCAAAACTGTCTCGCCAGCGCTCTCTGATCTTTTAAAGGGTTTAACGATAAGAACCAACAACTTTGTATTGCCCCCCCCCCCAATTCAGCTTGTAAGAAAAATACAAAGGCCGTGGTCCTGTGCCCCATTTCATTTGCTGCTTCTCTGGGGAATAACAAAACCATGAGTTACTGTAAGGAATTCTGTACATTTCGTGGCCTTCAGTTCAACTCATAAACAATAACAACAGCAAATTCATATTTTCCTGCCTCCACCTCTTCCTGTGCTACAGAATGAACACTTGACCAAAATTACAGGTGTGTTTTTACCCACATAATAATCAAATGGCCTTTAAGCTCAAATGACCACTGGCTACACAAACAATAGCCACTCTCCTTCTGCATGCAGGCTCACATTATGCAGTAAACACCTATTATAATCTTACCATGCCGACCTTAAGCATAGGATGCCTGAGAGACTCCTGCGAATGCTGCAACTTTTTTTTTTTTGTGTGTTTTCAAGCGTCACTGCAGGATTCACAAACAAACATGACACTGGCTCAATGGAAATAGTCTGAAACAGATATCAGATATGCAAACACTCTCCCCTGTGCCTCCTCTCCAACACAGACCACCAGACCTGACCATAAGACGAAGAGAAGAATAGACGAAAGCTGCTCCTGAGACTCCTGGTCCTTTAAATTCTCCACTAGTGTTTTAAAAACTGCTGCGTCCACCCAGGCCACTTGCTCTGGCACCGTATAATTTATACAGCATGCCTCGGAGCACATAAAGGCAGCCAGATGTGTGTGTCTTCTGTGTGTGTGTGTGTGTGCGCATGTGTGTGTATACAGCCTACGCCTCCTGCAGCTATGCTATATTTGCCTTTACAGAACTCTCCTCTTTTTCACAGTAACGGTGGCAGTCCAAGGTGCATGTCCAAACACATCTTTTACATACTCTCACACAAACATGCACAGCGTGCACGCAGGGTGTGAGCAGGACAAAGACTTCCAGCAACGAAGTGATAAGTGTCATCATCACCAGGTTACGGAGGAGGAGGGAAGCTCAGGAACACCTGAACACACCATGTCATCCAAGCTTTGTAAACACATTACAAAAAAAGAAAACAAACACAAATACAAACACAAACACAAACAAAAAAAGCTGTGATCACTTAGGAGATGAATGCATGTGCAGCTCTACCTCCCAGGCTTCTTTTCGACCTGGATGACTCCCAAGTATTTCCCACTCAACTACTGAGCCACCTTCAGGTTAATAAGTTCCCTCTGAAATCACACCCAACACTAGCCCACATCTCTTATGAAGCGTAGAGGAAGAGTCGGGGCTCTGTGTGTGTTTTAATGTGTGTTTATCTGCTGGAGGAGGAGGAGGGTGGGGGTTTGGCTTGGAAATATTTGGGATCCCCCTGTCTGCCCTACGTGGCTTAAACCATTTGGCCTACTTTTTTTTTTTTTTTAACCGCAGCTCATTGTGGTTTTAAAAGGCTCTTCCCCTGCTTCAATAATGTAGATTATTTTTAGGAAACAATCAAAGAAGAACAAATTTCTACTTTTTTTTTTTCTTTTTCTTTTTAAAAACTCACCCCTGATCCAACGCTACATGCCGTTTGCTGCTCCCCGTTGGACAGACGTCTTTCCTCGACGACGTTAAAACTCACAGCACACACATAATCCTCAGCATTTAGTTCCTCCTCTTATATTTAAGGTCCCGTGTGGACAAGAAAATCTTGGGGAGACTCTTGGACATATGAGCGCAGCCTTTAGAGAAGCAAAGGGAAAGGGAAAAGGAAAAGAAGAAGAAGAAGAAGCAGAAGAAGAAGTCGCAAATGCAGACGCAAACTTTGTCCTGTGGCTGCTTCAACTTTTCTTTCTACTCGGCGGATAAAAAGGAGACACACAGGCAGTAAATGTTGTCCAGCCTGACCCTGGGTAACAACGACATGGTCTTCTTCTCTCGCTGGGACTCTTGGTATGTTTATAGTAGTGGTCCCTCTAGTCCAATGGAGGCGTTCAGGGCAGGGGGGGAGAGGAGCATGTGGACCATTCAAAAGCAGCGGGAAATGTCGGAATCAAGAGGACACCCCAGAGTGACATAAAGCAATGGGTCCGGACCGTCTCAAAGGGTCTCAAAACTAATCTATAGGTTCGCTATATGATTAAAATATAGAAAGGCAAGAACATTGTGCTACCCGATATTTCTGTTCGTTTCTAGAAATATGTGTTTTCTTTGTGGATTTGTGCAATTTTCCCTTTAAAAGTAATTTATATACAAAATATGGCAAAACCACCTTTAAGACCTGGTCATCAATGGAAAAGAATGTAGTAGAACTGAAGTAGTACACGTACTTTCTGTATGTAGAGTACCTGTGTACCTTGTATTATCATCAAATATTGTTTCATGCTTCGTTCCACTGCATTTCAGTGGAATATTTTCTGTTTACTGTATTTTGTATGGAGTTAAATGATAAATTAAAAATCATCCATGTGATTATTTTAAAAGCATCCTCACCTTACACCTTCATTAAATAAAAACTGCCCAGATGTCCCGCTTGACTGAAATCACTTAAATATACGAGACGTCCTAAACACGCCAGTAGAGCTCAGAGGTCGCAGCCTCGACGGGGACCTTGAATGCAGCAGCGGTCCAGATGCCTCCGGAGCGCCGTCCCCTCTGCTCTGACATCAGACCGGAGGAATGTGAGGAATGCCGGGCTCCTGGGAGAAGTCCTTCTCATTTAATGGTTTTCCAGGGGCCACGGAGGTGACTAAACGCCGAACAAAGGAGGTCCCCTCACATATTTATGTCCCGCTTTTTTTGCACTTCGACCATGGATGAGCTACAGCCTCAGTTCGACAGTTTATTTGCATAAACTTTGGCTATTTTAATAAATATGCACTAATATATGCATCTCTCCAAAGAAATCAGCAGTTGACAATTGATATTTATTCATGAAGTATTTCTCAACATAAAAAGTTAATTTAGATTAGATTCAGAAATACATAAGAAGAAGGTTAGTACTAGTACAAACGTACTATTTAAATATAAGTAAAATATCAGTAGTAGTATCGGGGTAGAAACTGAAAACCGCTTTGTCTTTTAGCCCACCAGGTGCTGAGAAACTATATTTATCATTAACATATGAAGTTGTGATCATATGTTTCTATTTTTATGCCCTTCCACTTTAAAGCACCTAAACATGTCTATTTCAACTTATCTAATCTCCACCCACCTGTTGTCAAGCTGTATAGGTAAGTCCATAGTGATCTCATTATGTCTTTTCAAAGCAAATGATGTAAAGACTGCAGCAAATGATGAATCACTACATCCTATAACGACATTTAAAGATACCACTTTTTGAAATGAAAAGTTTCTTAAGAGCCCTTATTATTAAAAAACTACTATCTCCATGCAGGAACCAACATCATTTCTGCCTTTTACAACACTGGACCTTCACAGTAACCATGTGTAAATATCTAAACATGCAGTGGAAAAGTAGAACACTTCACCTCCGTGCAGAGCGAAGACAAAGTTGCCTTATTTGTGACCAAATTGCAGCCTCTTGTGGCCGACATGCAACTTACAGCAGCAGAAACCAACACAGAGATCCAGCACGTCGCACAGTTATTTTTACAAGGTCAGTGTTTTGAGCGTACTAATAGTTTACAGAGTACTATTAGGTTAAAATAAATACTGCCTATGGTGTCTCACTCACTCTACATCCTATGGTGTCCAGCACATTTTGGTATTTGGTTGTTGAAATCATTCTGGGAAATCACTAAACAAGGGCCAGGTTAAAGAAATGTGGACACAACATAAACAGGTACATTCCAACTGTCTCCAACACAGTGATGCCTGGAATTGATTAAACGTCACACTGAATAATTAGACATAAATGTAAGACGCAGTAAGAAGTACTAACATGCCTTTAAAAAAAAAAAAAAGATACTGAAGGGTGTGCCTCGAATATCAACTCTGACCGGAGGCTGAGCATCAAATCCAAGAGAAACAATATGTTTTTTATTTTCTATTTCAGGATTTTGGAAACAGGCCTAGGACTGTTTCCTCAGATGTCCTGTGGGAGTGTAAACTCTTGTTCCTGCTGTTATGTTACATTCATTGTGAATTTTGTTCTGCTTTGCTGACATTAAGCTGATGTTTAGACTCCCACTAGAACAAAAGTGGTTTTCCCAAGCGTTTGTTAAATGTATAGACTTATAACAAAGTCTGGCTGAAGTCTGGGAAGTGGAACTTAAGATTGTCGTTTACTTCTGAGTGTGCAATCTGAAACCATATACCACACTTGTATATAATCATACACAGCACCCTGGATAATTATTGGCTAATATAAAAGCAATAGTTCTAATAGAAATTTTAACTCAAATGCTATAAAGCATGATAAACAACAGCAGCAAAAGCATTAAAGCTACAGTTTTTATTGTGACATACACTTAAGATCTATCTGCCTCGTGTGGTTTTATTTGCTTTCTTGGTCAGTTCATTGTTATTGCCAAAGTTATTGTTCATTTTATTGCTTTCTACTTTCAGTTATTGCAGACGTGGGAACGTTTGAGTTTATCTAGCCAGTTTTCTTAAGTTTTGTAGGGTTTTTTTTTTTCTAATCAACTTTGCTTAGCTTTAGCACTATTGCCTCACAGCAAGAAGGTCGTGGGTTTGCAACCCAGCCTTTCTGTTTGGACTTTGCATGTTCTCCCTGTGCTTGTGTGGGTTTTCTCCAGGTACTCTGGTTTCCTCCCACAGTCCAAAAACATGTATGTCAGGTTGATTGGTGACTCTAAATTGCCCATAGGAGTGAGTGTGAGTGTGTGAGGTTGTTTGTCTCTATGTGGCCCTGTGATGGACTGGTGACCTGTCCAGGGTGTACCCCTGCCTTTCACCCAAAGAGAGCTGGGATAGGCTCCAGCAGATCCCTGTGACCCTGGTTAAGGAACAAGCGGGTATAGAAACTGTTGATCTCAGCCGAAAGCTAAATAAGTTCCCCTGCTTTGTATTTTCAACACAAGACAAACGGTGTTATTGTTAGAAAGCATCTTTAAAAAAACAGTAAAGTAAGATTAAAAAAACAGTTAAGCTGAGAAAAATTGCGCCTCATAAATAAAACAGTAAAAACATAATTTACGGCACCTTAATTCAGTGGCACAGTACACATTAGTGACTGTTTCATTGCTGTCACACCATTGATCTTTGTCATAAATTTAAATGGCGTGGAAAATATTGTGATAGGATCAAGAAAGAAGTAGGTTGCTCTTTGTAATGCAGACGGTTAACTCACATGACCTGGTTTGACCTTCCAGGGCTGCACTCTCTGGTGCATTAGAAATGGGCTCCAGCATCTGGAACATGTGCCACTAACAGCTGTATGTAATAAGAATTATTTTATATTATTATATTACCTCATTAATGAATAAAAAGGATAAAAGAGTGTAAAGGTTTTTCGGTGTCATATGCTCACATCTACACATCAGTGTTACCTATGAAGTGTTTGCTTGGTGTTTGAGGAAGCAGGTCGGTTTTCTTTATGCAGCCTCACATCTGGCAGCTCTTCTGTGAAGTCTATGTCCTCAGATTTGAAGGCGAGTTCATCCTGGGACAATGAAGCTCGTGGGTGTTCTGTTAAACTTTGTTGAACTCATGCAGGGCTTTGGATGCCCCAAAATATGACAAGAAGCAGGTTCTACCAGCTGAGGCCGTGGCCACGGTAAATGGACATTTTTGAAAATACATATCTCTATTTCTGTCTTTGTTCTTTCATCCACTTTAAGCCAGTATTCAATACCCACAGAAACTCACCTTTTGTAAAATGCTTTTCCATGGTGACAACTTTTGAAACAACTGCCTCACGCTACAGAAAATTTAAAAAACCTGACATTTTACCAGCTTTGCAGTAGGTAAACAAGTCTCCTCTCTCCATTTTACTTGAATCTCTTCTCTTTTCCTCCTACGATGCAAGGGAGGAATCAAGGCAACGCATATTTGCCAAATGGGACTTTCCTCCTCACTCCAGCAATATTTTGGAGTGACGTCAGTCTATTCATGACGCACAGTTGCATAACCTGGCACTGAGCTTGTAAAGGATTGAACTGAATAATGAGGAAAGCAGCCAGTACTTCATACAAAGTATGTAACTAGTTCCTGAAAGGTGAAAGGTACAGTAAACCTGTCATTTTCCAGGTTTAGGCATCCTACTATAGGCCTGTCTAAATAGTCGATGTAACTCTGCAGCTTCAGGGGGAAATAATTGGACTCTCCCTCTCACTATTACTGAGTTAAGATGCACTTAAAAAAGAACAGAAGGCATCTCAGAGAGAAAATGCAGAACAGTGAAAAGGTGGTATGACATTTTATTATATAAATCACATGCAGCAAACACTTCAGTAATAGAGTAAAATGGATAAAAAAGGTGGCATCCCCTGATGCATGCTGTTTTTGTGTAAGAGGTTTATCTTAATCCCTGTTTTCAAGCAATTAACCTTTTTCTTTTTCTTTTTATTTCTATTTTTGCATTTTGAGCATCTTTCTTGAAAACTCCCACGGTCAGCATATTTTTTTCGAAGTTGTCAACATTGGTTTTTTTTGGGGGGAGGCCACACTTCCGGAGACAACGGGTTTAAAAAGGGGGGGGTTAATAGGGAATGTGAGCTGGGATTAGACTGTCTTGAGACAGGTTAGTTTTACCCACTGATGATGTGCTGTTGCAATAATCATGCATCAGTAGTGGTCACAGAGCTGTTTGCATGGGTTGTTCTTCTGGGAACAATAAAAAGACCCACACACAGGAGCAAAACACCAGGCATCTGTGCCATTGTTGTCCAAAAACAGCAAATAAGTGTGAAAAAATGGTGCAAATAGGTAGCACAGTCAGACACGGTCACTAACAGTGGAGATGAACAGAAAATATGCAGAAAGGAAGTAAAGCAGACCATCACTTGGCAGGTTCAGTGGGAGAACGCCTTTATGGACTTTTTTTTGTGGATGCACATCAGCGTCTGTACGAGCTGACACTGGGACTGGCTCTGAAAGTCTCCAAAACACATTTAAAACACAATAAAGATGATGGCTGGTGTGTATTATGTATCAGCTATTATGCATTAGGTGCAGTGTATTCTTACTTTTCAAACAATGTGAAAAATATTTTCTGTATCTGAACTCTTCATGTTAGACGTGTGTTTTGGTATTTGTCTGGTTTGAGCATTAAGATGTATTGGACCTGAAGCAGGTCATGTGCCTTCTCCTCCTGCAGTAGCAATGAGGACATCTGAAAATGGCTTGTTGAGATCTTTTCTTTTCATAGTCTCTAAAAACCCCCCCCACACATTGATGCGATGATAATACTTGTATAAATGGCAGTTGGTTAAATGGCACCGTCTTTATTAGGCAGTGATTCACACCCAGCACAGCTTTCTCCGGGGGTTGCTTTAATATTAAGCGGTGGAAATAAGCAACATCAACAGGGAGATTAATTATACTCCTATTGCATCATCTCCATTTGTTTTTAACCTTTTGAGATCTATCAAGGAGATGGCTTAGCAAGCGTGCTCTTTCTGTTGTTAACATTCACATCCAGGAATGACTCAAACAGGAGCCGCTCAGATCAATCAGCACGTGGGTTAAGTGGGTTGAGGGGGGTTTTGTCACTTGTTTCTGAGAGAGAACAGAGATTTGCACAGACTATCCACACTCGGGTCTTAAATCTTACTTTTCGTTATAATTTTCTCCGTTATTTCCAAGAGGCATATGATCTGATATGCGGCTTGTCGTAAGAAATTATTCATTGCATTCTTTACATTTAATTTGGGTGGGATGCTGAATGAATGACACCGAGAAAGAAACTTTTTTTTTTTTTTTAACCTCTCTTTTTTTAGCCTCAGTCTCTCTCATTAGAAAAACAATATATTGCCATGGAAACAGTCTGTGTTTTCCTAAATTCTCCTTGTGTTGTTTCCTCAGCTGATAAAGCTGACCTCGTAGGTCCCGATACCAAGGGCTAAAATGTTGTGAACAAGGCGTCTGTTCATAACTTCCCACACAATAACACAATAACTTCTTCAGATGTCCGACCGCCACTTATGTTGTGGAGCAGCAACATAAACAAAAGTTTTACATTCAGCAGAAATGTGGGTTATCTGGTATAACTCATGGCTTTAAGACATTCTTGGTTTCAGTGATTCATTACTATCTTGTGATTCAAGTATGCTTCTTTATTTTTATTTTTGGAAACAGTGAAACCATTTGGTTTGCCGGAAAGAAACGCAGTTTTGTCCAGATGTAGCTTTTTAAGCAACGTTTCCAACAAAAAGCATTTCCTAAACATAAGTTTTCATTTATTACACAGTAGTGATTCTCTTAAGGGGACCTCCACTTTAAAGGAGATCAAGACTATGTTAGCTGCAAAAATGATACAGGTACAAAACATACAATAGAAAACCAGCCAATCTATTTATTAGTTGTCTTCCATACAATTACACGCATATTGATACAGCGATAACATAGTGATGTGCTACATTGAAGTCACATTCATCAATAGACACAGGCAATTACCTTAAAATAGTCATTACAGTAATCAGTAAATTGCATCATTACATGATGCACATGTTGTTTTGCAGTAGTAGAGTTTCTGGTAGGAAATAAGGAGTCAACATTTTCTTAACCATGTTGTGTCTTTAGCCTTCAAGTTGCATTCGTTATTCAGCAACATTGTCCCGACAGCAGCATGAATATACACATTTAGTACAAAAATGATTTAAAAAGAGGTGAAGCATGAACAAAACAGGCTGTATATTATCCAAGGAAACCGACCAATCAGTTTCTTTCAGTTTCATTTTCGTTTCTTTCTTGTCCCTGAGTCTGTTTCCAACCACTTATTCTATTCTGTGCGGTTCGTCCTTGTACATTACTCACTGAAGAGATTTGTACCCTGAACGTTTTGCAGTAAAGGTACGAGCCATCTGGAACATTACTGTGAAAAAGACTATTTATATCTTTTTGAGCAATTTAAACAGAAATAACAAGGACTTTTTTTTCAGGTGGTGAGTCAAATCTAGAACAATAACAATAAAAAAAACAGAACTGGATGAAACACTATGGAATGACCTATGATGGAGTTGCTTCTACACTGAATTCAATAAAAATTCATTCAGTTATTTTTTTTTTTTTTGATGTACCTTGATTCTAACCCCCTGTGATGGACTGGTGACCTGTCCAGGGTGTACCCCTGCCTTCCACCCGAGAGAGAGCTGGGATAGGCTCCAGCAGATCCCCGTGACCCTGAGCCAGGAAAAGCGGGTATAGAAGGTGGATGGATGGATGGATTCTAACCCCTCAGCTTTACATTCATCTTAGCGGACACTGTTCTTCCACCAGCAGAATGTTTAGAATATTATACCACAGATTTATGGGATTCATTTCTCCATACCAGCCTGAATGTGGCTTACTGAAACCACATTAAACATGCCCCTGTGTAAGTCTAATTTTGTAATAAGATGTTCTATCAGGCTGCAGTGTAATGGGTCATATTCCTCATGAAGGAACCCACTTAGCAATGCTCCACTGTTAATTAAATGCTGATTTTAATTTCGACAGAAAGCTGAAGGTGTATGGTACTGACACTGGGAGAAGCACAAGCTTTCTTTTTAGAAAGCGCTGAGTGTGTTTGTGTGAGTGTGTGCCATGTGTGTTTTTTCTCCATTCGGGGTGTAGTAATAATGTAAACAAGCGAGTCAGGTCTTCCTAATGAAGTTTCCGTACAGGGATGCACGCACACCTTGCAACGGAGAACCTCCCAGAAACGATCCAGTCAGTGAAATCGATTTGCACACTTCACTGTGGCTCTCCGTCCTTTTTTGAAAAGCTGTTTCTCTCAGTATTACTTCGTTCTTAATCACTTGACCTTGACAAAGGTCAGTACTAATTAGGACTGACCTTGGAGGGATTGAAAGCCTGGACCACTAACAACAGATGTTTTTATCAGGGTATAAAATGTTTCCCTGAGAGCAGTGAAACAGCCCAATAATCAGTCATTCAGGAAACTTAGACTGCAGCTCAGCCAGAGGGAAAAGAGGAGGGCAGCAAGTTAACAACTAGTCTACTTACGCTTCACCTCTGGTCTGATGACGTGAGCTGCTTCATTGATTAAATAGTGAGTGGGCGGCCTTGATACTGACCATACACACAAACACACAAATACACAGTCCTCCCCATCCAGAAAGGAGCAGGAGACCCCTTACCTCAATCACACCCCGAGGCCTTGAGACTCCGAGCTTCATCCTTCATGTGTCTATAAAAAGAGCTTTCCTCCTCCAAGGAAGCAACAGCAGACCCTTTCCTACTGAGCATATCCACACAAAGCAGAGAGAGAGAGCAGGAGAGGAGGAGAGGGATCACAGTTAGAGTAGACACTTTGGAGGTTCTGTGGACAAACGGAGGGAGGAAAATCAGAAGAGCGGGACAGAAAGCATTTGGAAAAGGTAAAAACAACATGTCCTGACTTCTTTATGGATTCCTGTTGTGTTGGCATGGATTGAAATACTGCGGGATTGTTGTTAGCTTCTTGGTTTTTCTGAATGAACAGGCACTATTGCATTAATTAAACACACTTTACTGACTGACTGGCTTAGGATACACAGATATTATTCTATTTTAAAGAGATTACACCTCATCTTAAAGAGTATGCATGGTCGTTTTAGGTAAGATCTCAGTTTCGTTTAATTTATATATACTTCTACAAACACTAATCAAATGCAAAAGCTCTAATGGCATTAACACGTAAGGTTTCACTTTACTGTAATTGCATCTCTCAGGCTTCTTTTATCAGAATATTAGCAGAGCTCAGCTGAGTGAGTCATACTGTAGGACGAGTGTAGATGAGTCTCTGCCACAGTTACAAAGACGATGGCCCACCAAGGACTCACTTCTTAGAATAATGGAGACTGGGAGAAACTGTAAGATGCAATTTCCCAACATAGGAAAGAAAATGTATTTATCTTTTACACCAGGATGCATCCCTTTACTGCGCCCGGGTGATTTTTTTTTTTTTTTTTTATTAAAGGGGAGAATGAGGATTTTCTAACTGAGCTTTAAGGTCTAAAAAAAATTGTGAACTCAGGTCACCAACAGGATGTCCGATTTAACCGAGTGCGGTGCAATATCTAAAGGTTTTGTTTAGTTTCTCTATTCTTTAAATAAAGGGAAATAAATGGGCAGAGAGAGGATCAGAGATGTCAGTAAACACGAAGATGAGAGAGTTTGCCTGGTAGAGATGTGCCATAGGAAATCTATTGAAAGAATTGTCCTTCACACTGCAGAAAGAATACACAGCTTCAGAAATGAGTGGGACCTGTATGAACATAGGCTGCTATATGTTTCTGAAACTGTTCAATTCATTTTAAAAATAATTTTCCAGCAAGATTATGAAATTAAATTATGAGCCACTTGTGACACACACTTTGGGGAATGTATGGAAATAATGTGGGTGGAGAGCAAGTGCAGAAGCTGTTGTTGACATCTGATTAATAATAATATTTTAAATCAAAGCACCATAATATTAGTTTTAGACCTTCCTGTTGACCTCGGAATATGTAATATTTCCAGCTTAATGTTATTTGAACAGTTTTTGACATTGTTTTTACAATTTCCGGAGTGAATACACACATTAAAATACACTAGGATTAAAATGAGGAATTTCAAAACCACTGAAAACATAATGAAGTGTTCACTGACCACTGCAGCTGCTATTTCTGAATCAAAAGCTGACAAATGAAGTTATTACCTGTGAGATTAAAAAATGTAGTAATGCTCAAGGGCAAATGTTCCTCACCACTGCAATCATTTAGATTCACTATTTAGTTGAAGAGATTGGTTTTCATATTATACTGTATGTTAAAGTGAAAATCCTTAGGATCTGACTCTTGGTTGATTATTTGGTGCCTTTAATAGAAACAACAAGTTTAGTTTTATACTTTAGCGAAGCTTCTTGAGCAGCTGATTGGTCAGAACTACAATAAAAGAGCAACTGGTGTATGTGTTTAAAGTTCAGTCACACAAATCCATGTTGTTTCAATACAAAAGACCATTTATAATTACCCCGTTTTCTATTATGCCATGCGGCGCATGGGACAAGTCTTTTCTCATGTGACTGGAGCACAGTGAAGTTGGGTATGATGATGACGCCAGAACCCATTTATCGAAAAGTTCAACGTGGCTGCAACGTTCTTGCTCTATTACTCCCTTACAAAAATTAAAAATGATGTGCTGATAAAAAAAAACAACAAAACACTAAAAACGACTGTTGTTTTGTGAATGACTGTGGGCAAACTGAAGGGACAGATACTTCTCTTGTGGCTGCCAATTAAACACAATGTCAAAGTACAAAGCACTCATGACTGTAGGAGCATCAGCAGGAAGCAATGACATGAATGAGATAAAATTACACTCATGCCTTGGTTTTATGCTTTTTCCAAGTGAAGGCAACTTAACACCACTGCTGAAATGGCAGACCCAACATTGAAAACTAGTATATATTGTTAAGCACAGTGCTGCATGAAGTGAATCCAATTCTAACATAATTTTGTTATGACACAGGGGAAAGTGGAGGTATTATGTAAAAACACATTACCCTCCTGTTTTTTCTGAAGTCCATTTCAGCAACTAATAATTTACAGACAGTCCCTTAGTGTTAAAAAGTGCAAACCTTAATCTACTGTAGTGTCTTTTGGGAGTTCTTAAAGAAATAGCTCCACATAAATTAGGACCATTTCTTCAGTGCTTTGATTATTAACGCTATTTTAAACAGGATTAATACCACTGAGAAACAACACCATCTGTTTCAATACATGGGAGAGATGTTGATTATTGGTATTTGAGCTCAGTTATTATTCAGCAGATCCACCAATTACCTGAAAGACAGTGTTGAAACATGTTAGGTTGCATAAAGAAAGGAGGAAAGTACAACAATCAAAGGCCACTTATTTAATTTCTTAACAAAAGTAGAAATTTAGGAAGGAAATAGCTTTTATGAGCCTTTGGAGTATTTATCATGTTATTAAAACCTTTTTTAATCCTCTGAACAGATATTCCCAGCCTGTCACATTACTTTCCTCATAGCTCAAAGACTCACTTGTGTGTCCTGAGGATGGTGTGTCTGTGTTGGCTGTTATTGGTGGTCATGCCATATATGTGCATCCACGGGTTTGGGTCAGCGTGTTGGAACACCTCCATCTGCAACAACCTGAGCAACAAAGAAAGGATACTGGTAGGTGAAACGGCCCTCTCAGACATCTATTTGTTTTCTTTCTATTTCTTTTCTGTTGCTGCCATCATCAGGCAAGGCACAGAAACAATATTTGTGGAGCAGATTTTATTCATAGTTCAAGATGCCTTAAATAAGATGTGGATAGCAGCAATAACAGACTAAAGGAAACATAGAACAAGTAAAGAAAATAAAATAAGATTCAGATATGTAAACTTGTGCATCATCTGCATAATTACAATCATCATCTTTGTTGTTTGGTGTTTTTACATCCAATAATAAATAAAACCACTTTCTCATCATCATCAACACTTGACTCATATAACAGTGGGTTTGTCATTGCTTCCACACAGGACTGTATTCACCTCTGCATGTCTATGATCAAGACTGAGTTTCCAGAGCTCAATGTACTGGCCCTGAAGAATAATGACAATGTTGACCTCTTACTCAACATCCTGCTGACTTCTCTGGCCTCTGAAGACACGATACCAGTGCCAGATCTGGAAGCTCACAGCGACGAGCGACGCTCCTACACAATGGAGCATTTCCGCTGGGGGAAACTCTCAAACGACAAGATACTGAAGCCAAAGCTGACGGCCCACCAAAATGAGAGACGCTCCTACTCAATGGAGCATTTTCGCTGGGGGAAACCTGCCGGCCGTAAACGCCGGCCTGTAAGGGTCTTTCCCTCTTCTCTGGAGGGAGGGGATTCTTTTGAGGGATATTTTCCCCATCAGGTTCGCAGGCAGCTGAGCAAGGATGAAGAAAATGGGAACCAGAATCAAAAATGTAATCAAAACCAGGCATTGGCAAGGGTCAGCTCCCAGCCACAAGTCCTGGCAAACTTGCAGGACAGAAAAGATGAGACATATCAGATGAGGCACTTCAGGTGGGGGGGCCCATCTGCCTCGAAACGTAATGGTAGGTTTATGAAGGTGTGGGATGAGAAACCTGAAGGGTTGCTGATCAAGCTCTTCAGGAACGTTATAGTCAAGGATGTGCTGAGGACAAAGGGGTGAATGAAAGATGGAGAGTGGAGGTGGGGAGATTATAGCCATTGCATGTTAGAGCCCACAGTTGATTGAAGAAACTTCTCACTATAAATAGCATGCTGCTGAATGTATTTTTCTGGGCCAAGTTTGTCTTATTAAAACTAAGAAACAAGTCAGTTTTATGTTGAATAAAAGCAATGATACACCCAACAATTACCTTGATCCTCCAGTCCTTAACTTGAAGACTATCACAAGTGGTTTTTGTTTTTCTTGCAGGAAGTGTCATTGATTCAAATGATAAAAAAAAAACCAAAAAAAAAAAAAAAACAGAATGTCACTCAAGTGGATAAAGCATCTGAAAAAGCCCAGAAGTTTATTTACAGGGTGGCGTCTTGTTAATATATTAAAGCTCACTCTATTTGTTGCAAACAATATGGAAACCATCCGACGATAAGACAAACTTTATTCATCCCTGAAAGGAAATTCAGGTAGTCTTGTAGTTAATTAGTAAGTCAGTAGTGAGAGCAGTCAGCAGCCTGGCGTCATCTGCCTTTGGCTAAGGTGTTGGAAAGCTATTACTGTATTTATTTACAATTTAAATGTGCAATGTGTAATATGTGAAAGGTTTAGCGGCATCTAGTGGTAAGATGGAAGAAGGTGTGGGAGTTTTTTTACTTCCTCCTGGCTGATGATTGAAGATTCTCCACAGTGTTAAGTATCTTAGGAATTCACTTTCGACAGTAAAAATAAAAATAATCTGAACCAGACCAGGCCTTTCACAGTTATAGACAAATTTATTGTACACCACAGCAACATCGCTAGCATGCAAAGTCATATTTTGACACTCATAAGGCATTTTCTCCATGTAAAAGCTGCCTGTGTCACTAGGAAATCCAGGTTTTAAAGTGCAAAGTTCACAGAATGATTAGTTTTGACCTACAGCACTACGTTGTAAACATATCTATTAACCAGACATGTAGTGACAAAAGTAAGATTAGATTACTGTCAATATTACATTACACTATGCAATGACAACAAGCAGACTGATAGATTTACAGGTCTTCATTGTTGCAAGATGTTGAAAAGACAATTGTCACTGGAAGGATTTTGACAGCTGCACACGGCTCTTAGCTTGTTCTTCATTAACATGGAAAGTCACTGGACAAAATCTAAACTGTGTCTGAAGAGTTTGGTCTTAGGCAATGACAATAAAATAAAAAGACATGAACAAATACACTGCCAATTGCTTGCAGTAACAAAAGGGTAAACATCTGACACTGGCATTTGCAGACATGAATATACATACAGAGGACACCACACTGTAAAAAAAAAAAAACAATAACACAGAGCTAACTGGACCGAAACACATGACAATCAGGGACAAACCAGACACCACTGGTTACATTAAACATGATGGCTGCAAGATGGCTGACACACATGCCACACCCAATGCAGTTGATTCACAAAAGCACAGGAGAGGGAGGGGCAGCATCTTAAAACATCACACAACTGAACCATCACAGCACCAACACAGCAGAAGGTACAACTCAAAACACAAGAAAAGGATCCGCTACCTAGTTGGACCATTTTACCCAGGCTAGAACCAAATTATTGCCATTATACTTTGTATTATATCATTATACCTGTGTGTGTGTGTTTGGTTGCACACCAAAAATGGCTTTGAGACATGTTCAATTCTTGCAGAATGAGATAAATTCGCTGCCCGGAGGCTGCCACTGCAGCAGAAGTATGGCATTCAGAGTGCAAACTTGTCGCAGCAGGACACAGGATGTGATGGTGACAATAGAGTCAGGGTGATGGCGCCAACACCTGTGGCTAGTAATAAAGCTGAACTGTTAAACCTGTTTTTCTTGCAAGATTTTAGCAGATGGGATCACTTCAGTAGTAAATGTACTGGCCTAAAGATGGTGCAAATTTCTGTTTCTGACTGTTCAGGCCCTTGTCAATGCACATTTTGATTTCATGTGTTGCTGGTTATTTACTTGAGATGTTAACAAAATGTATCTGAATACTAAGTAGCTTTCTCCCTTAACTATAGGTACAATCAGTGCAGTGGCAATCTAAAATTAGAATATAAAGTATATACACACACAAACACATCCCTATTCTGTACATCAGCTTAAAGATTTATATATTTCTCTGTATATACACATTTATATGGGAAGGAGAAAAAAATAAAGGTTCATTAATTATTTTCTAGTGTTTGACCTGGTAAACTTTGTAGTAAACATTTCCTATTCAGAAGCCTATTGTGGTCATGACTGTGGCGGGTTGTGTTTATGTGTATGCTTTACCTTGAGTCACCTCTAAGGCACACTCACCTTGAAGAATAGCACGTAGATTAGTGGTTATATCTCATTTAAAACACAGCTAAAATCCAAATAATAATTAGAATAAAAACTAGGTGCAATAAATAAATGCCCATTGTTAAAGAAAAAGCACTTTTGGCTAACACTAAAAAGGCAAAAACAGCTACGTCCAAGCGTTAAACACTGAAGACATGTTCTAGAGTTGCGTAAGATGGAAGGTTTTTAACTACCCATATTTCAAACATACACGAAAATACACAGTCAGGTGTAGTTAAATGTGTCTACTTCACATACACTTATTCTGGCCATAAAAATATAACAAAACACAAAAATAAGAAAAACAAGATTGGTCAATCTAATTTCATGGTCCAGAGCAGGATGACATCCTGTAAGGGACTAAAGGATCTCCAAGAATTTCAGTGCTATCAGACATTTCCAATAACTTGGCATGCAAAGGGTCAGCTCATTCTAAAGCCAATAAGTAACTGTGAGTAAGCTGAACTCTTCCCTTATAGTTCTTAGTAATGTCAACTTTAATATCCAACCAGTGGAGTTTCTACTGACATCTAAGGAGACGTGAAGGGAAAATTCTAAATAGAAGTTGCTGCATTTACTGACCTTCCCCAGCTATTTTGGCTGCAATCAACGGAGAAAGGACTCGTCATTTCAGATAAGCTAAGTAAATCAAAAAAAGTGGTTTGTTCTTTAGTTGGCTTCAAACAACTGTGTTTGTCCCCCACATGCCCTGTGGTAGTCTGACTCCATGGTCAAGATACCTTTACAGTGAGGATCGGTTTACCCATATCTCTTCCCTGTCCTCAAATGTTCAACAGTTCTGTAATGTCACTGTAGATCTTCAGCTTCAATACACACAGAGGTCAGGAAACTTCATCTCGTAGATGGGTATAGATCGACTCTGGCTTTGGCCATAACCTGATGAAATGGTTCCAGATGGGCTGGGTGGGGGTCTGTATGCGAAGAGCAAACAGACATCAGTTGTTATCATGATGAGTCCACACCATCATCATCTAATCATCCACTTATTCACTATCACTGCAATTAACATCATTATTAGCATTTTAAAAATTTATTGAAGGAAACAGCTTTGTTTAAATCTAATGGGAACTGTTTCTTACCTGATTGTGATCTCAAAGATCTGGTTGAGCTTGCTCTGCAGTAGCGTGGCCTAGAAAGAACACAGTACATTAAATTAGAAATATCAAGGAGCTTAAAACAACAACAACAACAATAAATAAACAGTTTAAACAATGTCATGGATAAAAGGGAAATGCTTTCGCTTTACCCTGGCACCACAGTGGGCAGCTATTTCCTCAAAAGGAGCCTTCTGGAACTTCTCCACTACTTGTCTCCTCCGCTCCCTCTCCTGCTCCTCCATACCCACACTGTCCACTAGAGGGAGCCAGAAACTATATTTTAATTTCACCTGAATGTCACTGTAGTGTATTGCATTTGGAAGTAATAATGCAATGCAGGATTATTTGTACAGCAGCAAGGACAATCACAACAATTATTTTCATTGTCTCCATTCCACTATTTACATTACAGCTTCTGGGTAGTTACCAAAACTAGAATCTTGCTTGTTAATCTATGGGAATAAAATAAAAGTTTTACAAAAAACAAAACAAAACAAACAAAAAAAAAAACACAAAAGTGTGGTGATACTATGCTGATTAGTGTATAATTTCATAAAATCCTTAAAACCACAGAAGTTTAAAGCTGTGTGGACATACCAATGGCATTCTTCAGGGTTTCAAATGTGATTTCCTCCGCTGGTGTCCTCTACAGAAAAGAATGACAGCAATAAGTTAACCTCTTTTTTTACCTTCTATAAGGTAAAAGAGGTGTAGAGCTCCAAAATGACATTTTATTCTCACAAGCTAAACATCCTCAGTGTTGTGTATTTGAGTTTTAAACCATAAAAAAGTGTGTGTGTTTTATTTCCTTTACCTCTTCTTTCTCTGGACTGTTTCGGGATTCCACCTCCACCTGTAGTGAAATGGTCTCACCAATACTCTTTCTCTTGGACAGTCGGTCCTCATCTGAACAGAGAGTGCATATACTTTTATTTCCTTTCCTTTTTTAAAAGAGAAAACTTAAACAATGCAAAACATATGATATACCACTAATTTTGATGTATTTATAAAATTGAAACAACTGAGTAAACCCAAATGTAAAAACACAGGGGCTAAGTGGTGGCCGGTTCAAGCCCCTGGGTTAAAAATAGGTCTGCCCTGATTAAGTGTCCTTCAACAAAACATTAAATCCTCACTAGCTCCTGGGGGAGCAGTCCACTTCTGCATTCAGTAACCAATAAAGCTTCCACACAAAGCTGTACCAAGCCAGCAAGTCAATAAACACTATTTATCATTATTTACTTGCAGAGAGGAGCACATTGCTACAGTTGACTTTTGAACTCAGTGTTACTGAATAATGCTGGAAAAGTGTTGTCTGGGATTGTTACCTATATACTGTGGGACATAAGGCGTAGCCAGTCTCTCTGTGTTATAACCACTACCTCCAAGGACCTCAGTGATCTTGGACTGGAGGAACAACTTGTCCCCCTCTACTCTTTCCAGTGAAGTAGGAAGCCTATGAAGAAAGACAGTTAGGAATGTTTTGTTATACAGTAGAAAGTAGTCAAACACTTCTTAAAGAGAACTGAATGTGGGTGATACATACTTTGGGTTATCAACGAAGACATCCTCAGGCAAAAGGTACAGACTTTCTTTCTGTCTCACCTCAATTACCTGAAGAGCAGAGGAGAAAGGCAGTTTATTAAAAGAGGTTAATGCCATTCACACACATGCACGAGCACACACACCACACACGGGAGCCCAGGCCCAGACCTCGTGTATGTGCTGGCAGAAGGCTGGGACGGTGGTGAGCTGGCAGATGAGGTTGAGGTAGGCGGCGGAGAGAGCATGAACAGCACAGCGGTTATAAACAGGCAGAGCCTCGTCAGTGGACAGAGCCAGGTCCTGCATGGGATACACAGAAACAGCACAGTGGTATTCAAATTTACCACAGCCACTAATGCACCTTCCTAAAATGCATTAAAACTATATACTTTAGATTTTGTTTTACGTGTCTTGGACAGTGACCATTTCTTCACCTTGTGCTGCTAAAGTGGCTTTTATGTTTATTTATTGCCAGTTTGCAGACTCCACTTAAAGAAGTGTATTTCTATTTTAATCAGCTTTTTTCATCACTGGTGTTTCAAAGCACTTCCTGCATTTAGATAAGTGCTACATAAATTAAATCATTAGTTTATCACAACACTGATCATTGAAGCAAATTCTGTTAGCAGATGATTGTGGCAGGGAGTGATGACAACACATGCAAAAAATTCTGTCCAAACAGAAAAACAAGTAGATATAATAAAATATTACTTGACAGCATTCACACATTCATTCATACCTGCAAGGCAAGGGCCAGGCGAATCAGGTCCACCACCACCTCTTCGTTGGCCAGCTCCACACTCAGAAGACCCAGCAGAGCAAAGAGGGCCTCATAGTGTTGTCGTCCACTGCTCTGCTCCTTACAGCCCAAGTAGATGTGTCTGTACAGCTGCTGGCCATGCTGTGAGGGAGGTTTCACAGGGAAAATAATCAAGAGTCAAGCCAAAGACAGACAGAAAGATTACTTCTGATTTAAAGTACTCTGGTTTTTCAGTTACATTGTGAGAGTAAATGTTTGTACAACTCATCCAGGAAAATGAAAGTGATCCATTTCATTATGTGCATGTTTGAGAATGTGTTCAAAGACGGAAAAGCAGACAGACTGCTGCACATGACATTCAAATTTGAAAAGGTAATGAAAAAGCTGTGTTAGAGCAAGTAGTGAATGTTAAGTATCTAAATTATTATTCATGCTGAATTCCAATGACAGACAAACCAGCTTTAGATGTAGAGACAGTATGTACCTTTTTCATGAATAAGTTGTCCTGTCTGGAGCACTTGTCAACTTTGAGCTTCAGCACTGAGATGTCAGAGATAATGCTGCACAACAAATAATCACAAACTGTCACTGGAGCGCACAAAGAAAAGAAACCACACAGTATAAACTGAGCCCCACAATAAACGAAACCTACATATTCCTACAGACACACCTAATGTTGGAGAACTTGGGCCTGTTGTCGTGTCTGTCAATGAGACTAAGAAGGATTTGGAGCACCAGCAGCCGGACCTCTGGATCCTCGGTCAGAGACAAGGAGAGCAACGGCTCCAGGAAAGAGCTGGGCAGTGCTGTCAGCATGTTGGTGGTCTGGAAACCAGCCGTCACCTGAGAGATTATAGGTCACAGGTTATTTTGAATTTATTTTGAGCAAGATGAACATCCAAGTTAACTGTAGTGTGTGTCATACTTTTACTTCATAACATACTTTCTAATGCCCACAAATGACATGCTGAGTGACAGGCCTACTCTTCTGCTCATAGTTGGAAGTGAGCACTGGGACAAACTCATGATTCTTACGCTGCCTTTGCAAGTCATTCAGCTCTGGTTCAAAAGGACAGACTTCACACACACTTATTCTAACCATGTTGTGTTTGTGTGCATAATGTATTAAACTGGTGATCATGACCTCCTGCTTCAATATTTTACAAAGAACCACATTTTTGAAATTCTATGTATTAATGATTTAGGGATGAACATGTACCTGGACCAAGGACTTGAGTAACATAACCTGAATCATCCTGGTACCCTCAGGCCTGAGGATGGAAGAGAAAATTCAGATTCACATTTAAATCCTGTAATTCACCGGCATTTAGAACCCAACACACGTGTTCACAAATCACCATTGATTGAAGAATGGAACAAGATAAAGCTTACATTCAGTTTTGATATTTAAGATAGCACTGGCTACAGTGCATGTATGCATGTACCATAGTCAACATAAAGGGAACATGTGTGTGGATTAGAGACATGAGAATAACTTACCCAGAGCCTGTGGCGGGCAGAGATGGGTGAACCCCAGGGACAGGGATCTTCCCCATGATAAAGAGCATGACCTCTGACCTCTGGTATGTAGGTAGAGTGTTTGCAAAGGAACCTGAAGGAGACAGAAAGAGATAATCATTAGTGAGATAAGAGGAGGATTGAAACAAATGGAAGAAAGCTATATAGAAGGAGAGCAAACGTTTTGACCAATACTAGCCTGAAGAAGACTCTTAAATGCTCACAGACTCAGTCTGGCACAGGCATAAACATCAACATAAAGTAAACAAGGCACCACAGATAATGTGATCTGGTCCAGGAGTCTGTCTTTCAAAGCCTCCTACACAAACTAAAACACAAAGACATACTGCGCACTGACTCACCGATGGTCCTGATGACAGCCTCCTGCAGCTGCCTCTCTTCATGAGCTTTGATGATTTTGGTGCCGATGTTCGTGCTGCCGTCATATGAGCCAGTCAACTCGTAGTCCACACTCAGACGAAGCTGCCGCAGCAGGGTATTGAACACCTCGAGCACTGTGGGGCCTGGATATGCAAACAGTGAATAATCAAAAGACCAATTTACCCCAAAAAGAAAATAATATAAACGGTGTAAATGATTTAAACTAAGTTACATTATAGTAGCAGCTACCCTAGAGGGCATGTGTATATATAGCTCACCTACAGAGCCGCTGGCTGCAATAGCGGCAGCCTCCAGCAAAACTTCCACTATCCCAGCTCGCACGGTGGCTGAGCTCTTGCTGTTTGCATCCAGGTGGCCGAGAAGCTGCTGGATTACCAAGTGAGAGTGCTGTGACTGAAAACGAAGCAGAGAAAGGATGAATGCATGAAAGAAACCAGATGAAAAAAAAACATGACAAGCAGGAATGAATAGAGAATTACAAGGTGTAAATCAGCAAAAACATGAAAAGAAAAATTAATACTAGTGTCTTTTTTTAGAGTTGTTTTTATTGTGCATCCCTAAATAATGTAATAACCACTCAGAAAAATAAAAACCTGGTACTGTGTAGATCACACAAAATGTTACAGGATTCCATTTAGCTGTGGATTTGAGATTAACAAAGTGAAAGGGGTGACAAAGAGGTCTGTGAGCATAAGCAGGCACAGTATCACTCACCTGGATGGAGTACATGATGATTTTGAAGCAACACACTGCAAAGGTCTTTCCCTCCCATAGAGAGTGGTTATCTAAGTGCCTGGGTAAACACAGACAGGAGGATAGGGATATGGAGGATACAGAATATGTAATTACACATTGCCAGTAGTGATGGAGAGCTGCAACAGATAAAGAGCAAATTTATAGTTCCTCATAAAACCATCACATTTAGGCCTCATATGTTATTTTTTAGTTAAGAAAAATGTACACTATATAAATGAAAACATGTAGGCACAGTGTGTGATTAAAACACACTGTACAGTGGCACAATCCACATTCAGCTACGCATTAAACTCTGTATTTAATATTTTAAGATCATCAGGATGTAAGATGCCAAAAAGTGCAACATATTCACAAAAAGAAAATCTCCAATCAACGCTAACAATCAGGATCATAACATCCGTCAATCATGATCAAAGTTATCAATCATTACTACCAAACAGTTCGTTGGACTGCAGAATGCATGTACGTAGAGACAGAGAGGCAGGAGGTAAATCACTAAAGCATGAAACAGAGACAGTGATGAATGGCCAAGCGCTGGCTCAAAGAACAACCTTCACATATGGCTGTCAGTAAAATGTACAATTATATAAATGTACACTATAGTACATTTTCAGTAGGTTAGCAGTTTTAGCTGTAGCCATGCAAGCACTTTATACACGTTTAAGTGCTGGGCATACATTTTATCTGTATTTCTCAGCGAATCGCTGTTTAACCACCAGCTAATTAAAAATTAACATTATGTCTAGCTCGCTACTCTGACAACAGTACGAAGCAGGAATGAGAAATACTAGCTGAGATGCAGGCAAGTCCAGCAGGACAAAGGATAGACAGACAGAGAAAATTGGCATTCAGCTCAATACGAAAACGGATAAGGATTAACGTCTAGGACTCCGAGATACAGGCACATATGAGTAAAAAGAGAAAAAGGTTAAGGCGAATGAAATTCTACATTCCAGGAAGCACAGTTAAGACAAGTGTTTCAAAAAAGAGAGAGAAGGAGAAAACGAAATAGACAGACAGCTAAACAACAAGCTAATTGTATAGAGGAACAGGCTCAGGGACATCCAAAGTGGAAAAAATGACATCAGAAGCAACATAAAACTGAAAAAACAAACAAACAAACAAAAAAAACAAGGAATCTGCAGTGAAACTACAGTGGTCATAAAATTACAGCCTTGCACTGCAGAACTCAATGTAAATGCAATAATATACAAAGTAAACGTCCCATCTGCATATCAGGCTCTCACATCTAATCAGGAACAACTAAGTAACCTTGCATTGACCTTGTTGTACTCCCTTGGCCAAACTGAAGTAAAGCTAAAAATGCTGCAAAACGACATCCTGAGAAGCAACCTTCCTTCAGGTTTTGTCAATACGTCAAAAACAAAGTGCCTCAAAGGATAAATCACATCTTGTAAATAAAAAGAGTTTGCGGAGCTGCCTCACATCAGCACGGGTGTGACGGCATTCTTGATGTTGCCATAGGCAGCTCGTCCCAGCAGCTCCCTGAAGCAGCGCTCTGTCAGCTCCACCGGGCTTTCCTTCTCTTTCTCCGACGCCTGCAGCGGAGAGGGGGAGCGGCTGGCGATGCAGGTGAGAAAGCAGAAACGAAGAAGAGAAGACGAAAGAGCGAGGTGGAGGCGAGGAGGAAGGAGGGAGGGGAAGGCGAGGCAGGGGGGAGATACAGACAGAAGGGAGAGAAGAGGCAAGAGTTTGAAATCAATTTGATTCAGCAACATAAGCTGCATTTTTACAAAGGTTTAGTTTTTTGTTGTTTTTTTTTTTACATAAAAAACCCCATCTGTACTGCTGTGTCACTGCAACCTTCACTCCTGAGATGACTTTACCCTCTGCAGCTTGTCTGCAGTGAAAATTAAGTGACTGTGCTGGCCACCGTGTATGTACGTATTAGTGTATTGCACATCGCCGTCAGCAGTTTGTGTAAGGGTGTGAGCACTCACAATGGGTCCGGCCTTTTTTTGTTCTCATGCATACTTTAAACCAGCACCACAACTCTATCTTGGCCATGAGCAGCCTCAGGTGGTCCACCAATGATGATGACATTATTTATTAACAGCCTAACTCTTTTATCTTTCCTGCTGCTCCTGTGGAAGAAATGCGACTTCCTGCCTCTTACTTGCTCCCCTAACTGCATAAAAGATCATCCAAAAAAAGACCCTTAAATTTGAGAGCCAACCAAAAACAGCAAATTCAAAACAAGTACAGAATTAATGTACTCACTTAACTATAAAGGCACACACCTAAATGAAGTTTTGTAGCTGCAAATTTAGAAAACACTTGAAAGGTTAAGCATTTGTTCAGCAACTAATTCTTACAAAGCTGCTGTCCCTGTCCCTATCCCCTGTTGAATTGAAAAGGGCATTTCAAAGACCCATAAGAGAGTTCTTTCTGAGCTTTTGCTGCACAGTTTTGCCTAACAGTCTGGAAACTAACAAGGCGACATTTGGCATAAGGAGAGATCAGCGTCTGAAAGCCTCCCCAACCTGACCTCATATCTGTTTCCACTAAAACCTGTTTTTAGGTCTCAGGGATGTCTGAAATGCATGTTTAAGGTGATGATCATTTCAGATAAACATTTTTGCTAAGACAATGTCTGGATGATTTTTTTTTTTTTTTCCAACAACAGACAACCTTAGTAGCCACATAAACATTAAAAACAATCCATCAGTATGGTTAATTGGAAATGTGTAGCATGCACAACAGGGCCTAAAAACATTTTAGTGTCTCCAGTAATAAACTTTCTACATAAATTCCTCTCAATTGTCAGAAGCTAAAACTGTCTGAAGTTGATTTTTAAATGAACTTTCTCATGTGTGTGGGTATAAATATGGAAAAAAGTACCATCTGTCAGTTTAATTAGCCTCTGTACTGACTGCTGTGGGTTTTACAGTTGGTAATGACTGGCTAAACTCAATGTGAGGAGGAATTGAGGATGCACAGCAGGGGCAGGCCTCATACCACACAGAGTGGAGGGAGGCTCAGAGAGAAATTTGTCACTCTGTTGGATTGTGCAGGTCTGTCCATCTGCCTATTTTGTTCAAGATCCTCACCATTGTCATCACTCTGTTTTCCATTATGCACCCTACCAATGTTCTTCTAGCTACCTCCCCCTTTGCTCAAATAACCTTCAGATCTCAGAATTGATGTCAAAGTGAATTTAAGTATGTGGAATACTGCCAAGAAAGGGAGGCTCCTAGATTTTTCTCTCTCACACAGTCTAGCACCATTTAAACCCTCCTCCCTTGCCCATTTTCTCCTCATCTCCTGCTGTTTTTGTCCTTGGATGCTGACAGTGAGCAAACAGATGCCTACAATGGGAGCAGAGCTGTGAGTTTAGTCAGTGATGACAATGATGATGGATGACATGGTTGATGTCTGGCTAGACTGCCAGGACACATATGGCCTCACATAAGACAAACAACACCTGACGGCTACAGCACAGTTGCAGTGAAATGTGTGACAGAGGCGTGGCGGGTCAACAATGACCATGAACTCTTTCACTACATGTTGGCACAGTCTGGCCTGTTTAGTAACGATCAGACATGAGAGCACAGCAAATTGGTAAACTTTATTGTAGAGCTCATAGACTGTTTCTCTTTTTAATTACCAGTTCAAATATCTGTCAGTTGGTTACATTCTCTGGTTCTTGGCTCATTTTATACATAAACCAACAACACATGTAAATTAACTATGAGTATACAAGCAATATGCACAAAATAGAAATCTTGAAAACAACCAGGCAATGACAAGTGTCACTGTGCCCAAATGATGTGGTGATTAAAGTTGAAACAGACATTTAGATGCCTTGGCTGAAGTCTGATAAAACAGTATCATGTGGAACTCACCTCTCTGAACGCTCGCCACTCTGCAGGTTGAAAAGCAGAGAGGGGACAATTTTGTCCATGTGCTGAGGGTCCCAGATGTTGGCCTGAAGCTCATCGTTCACAGTCTTTCTCACCACACCCTGCAGGCCCTTGATACCTGCCATGCGGATCCTGAATGAAATAATCACAGACACATAGAGCAGAAA
This sequence comes from Mastacembelus armatus, assembly GCF_900324485.2. Taxonomy (NCBI): domain Eukaryota; kingdom Metazoa; phylum Chordata; class Actinopteri; order Synbranchiformes; family Mastacembelidae; genus Mastacembelus; species Mastacembelus armatus. The sequence continues at coordinate 13,505,298 of NC_046656.1, forward strand.
TTATTTGACAGGTAACCAAATCTATAAATGGACAAATATATTTAGAAAATATTTTTAGCTATTTTTGGTCTATATCTGTAAGCAAATGGCTGGAATTGTTCTCAGATGTCACTTTGTCTATTTTAAGAAGATCATAGAAATGACAACCAGGTCAGTTTTAAAAGATTTCACTTTGTTTTAGAAAATACAAAAAATGTCCAGGTGCAGTCTTAGTCTAAAAAAAGGCTTCCTGAAGTAGACTGTTAAAATTAGGTACATAATTCCACCTCTATAATAATCAAGCATCTGTCCACTCACTTGGTGCGGATGTCAGGATCCTCAAAGTTAGAGTGGCACATCTCACTGAAGCGTGACACAAAGAAGTCATAGCTGCGGTGGTACGATGGCGTATCCTCTTCTATGTTGGCAAACTTCACAAACTGAGAAGGAAAAGAGATGAGGAAAAATTGAAATAGCACAGGTTTTATGTCAAACATAAATTTGGAATAAATAAAAAGCATTTAATGAAATAACTCTAAATCCTCCTAGTGAAAATCTCCCAAGTTAAAGTCAAGCTGTAGTGCCATAACATCTCATTAAGAGTGAAAAGAACAGGGCAGACGGGGGCTCTCCCACTGGGCCAGAAAATGTCACCATTCAAACATGCTGACATTCAGCTTCACAGCACACTGCAATTAATGAATTATGAATTATATTTCTCTACAACTAAGACTGAAAGGTTACCACCTGAAAAAAAAGAATGTTCAGTAAAGTAATTACAGTACATCAAATCCCCCTTCAAAAATAGAGCTCAGATAAACACAGTAACCCATAATGCAAGGCTAAAAAAGTAGTTTAAGTAGTAAATGAACATCAATGAAAGTTCCTGGTTAATGTACTTCCTCTGTACAAAAAGAATGTTTGGTGTGGTTTTAAAATTAAGTGAAGTACCCTTGAGCGAATTAAATGAAGTGAACCAATAATTGTTCCTGTGTAGCTGCTCGGCTGCTGCAGTAAATTGCTGTAGCTGTTGATACCTGGAAGCTGCTCGGTATTACTGGTAGTAATATTTAGCAGCTTCCAGTTAGTAATGTATCAATTCTGTGTCCGCAGAAACATGCTATCTAACTGAAAACTTTAAGAATAGGATTTAAAAGCACAGCGAGCTGAGATTAGAAATGTTTTTGTTGCAACTGAAGGCTAGACCAAGAGAAAATAAGCACTGCTTCAAGTCTTGTCTATCACATAGTCATCGATAAAGTCTACAGCAGGTAGACAGAAGCATTAACTCAAGCACTGACGTGTTGAAGATCTGGGTGTGTTAGAAACAACTCTGCAGAAAAAGGTTTTAGGTCGGTGAAATAGAGTGTGAGAAAACCTGGCCATGATTGAGCCCTGAGGTGACAAACACTGTGGTATAGTGGAAATTAATTTTATAGTTCTAAGTTAGAGGAAGACCAATGTTTTGTCTGCACTAAGAAGGCCTGATAAATTCCAACTAATCCTAAGAAATAATCTAAATGTTTAACAGGCACAAAGCCTAATATCACCAGACATCGTGAAAATCTGCTACTGAAAAGCTCTGTGATTAATTACAATTAATTACACAGCATTCAGATGTGTGTGTATAATGTATGTGCATGAGTGTAACAGTATGGCCTTGCATCAGTCCGAAATGTGAACTCGCAAGTGTGTGCAAGAGAGAACGATAGCAGGAAGATTATGTGCAAGAGGCTGGCGTGTCTCGTCCATCTGTGTAGATGACTGCAGAGCTTTGCCAGCGTGGTCTGCAGCTAATCTGATTTCCTTCATGCGTCCTCTGCTGACCCGGCCGGCGGTGCTGATAGCTGCTACCCACATCAGAGGATGCTCGTCACTCCCACTCCGTCTGCCCACCATTCTCACAGCTGAGCTCTGATCCTTCTCAAACACTAACACAGTATTTCTCTCTAGGTTAATATCTCTTTCCATCACATGAGCAAAGTAAATGCACCCTGTCAACATCTGATTAGATAATACCGCTAAATCCACTGAAATGGATAGAAACAGCTCAACTAAGACATATAACAGTTTGAGGATGTGGGTATTTATTTAAATTCATATCAGTTAAAAAATGTGTTTTAGACATGATTCTTGTTATCAAATATGTATGGCTAGGCAGGTTTTTTTGTTAGTTATACCGTAAATCAGTAGCAATCATCATACAAGTTCAAGTTGGATAGTCTAGTTTCTCAACATCTGTCACTGGGTTTGTTTATATCCATGCCTTTTTGTATAGAGCAGTATAACTCAGTTAATATTATTTTTACTTCCACAAAGCAATATAGATCTAGCTGAGCAAAAATGAAAATGCTTATCATAAAAGAGGAACAGATCCACCAGTTTTACAATAGGTATGTATTTCCTTCTTTGGTTGTTTCAGACAAAAATGTGATGAATTCCTAATAGTATCATTTTGGACACTCACTGAGTTGGTTCCTAGGATCTGCAGGTTGGGCTTGTCTGACTCTAGCAGCTTGCGCACCATCTTAAGAAAGCTCTCGACAAAAAGATTGATGCTCTGACAGTGACAGGCCATCAGCAGCTGGTCTAGGGCTTCCATGGCTATGCACACATACCTGAAGAGGAGAAGAGAAACACAGAGACATCAGAATTAAATCACTGACCCTGTAGGCAAATATAATCTGTAAGTGGACATCTGAAATGGAAATTAAAATAAATGCATACATTGCATTCTAAATGGTTAAAATCTCACCACAACAGAAAATAAAATGTGACAAGCTATAACAGACCAAATCTGCAGACTCACATACTGCACAGATTTCAGACGGACTCTGCCAAATGAAATCTGTACAGGCTGTTTACATAGGCAAGAATCATAACATGGCATCCAAGTCATGAGTCACAAAAGACAACAAATTCTGTGGCATACAAAGTAACTACAGAGTGCATACATCAACGTCAATAACCTGAAACCAGCCATACTGTTCTTATTAAAAAATGGCCAACCTGCCTCCTCATCTACTCAGCTGTCATGTGGAGTGCCAGATCAATGATTACTGATTATACAGATGGAGTGTGATCAAAAACACATTAAGAACACCACCTAGGGCCATAATTTCACAGTTCTTTATCAGGACTGCATGTATGCATCATTTTAGATTGATCGATAAAGGAAATTTTAAAAGCACAATTTTAAGCACTTCTGATGGACTGTCAGTGTAAATCTCTAATGAAAGACTATTACCGTGCATGCACCACTTGACCCATTACTTCATAGAAAACAAAAAAAAAAATCCTCCCAGTATTTTACCGTATTAGCTTTGATTTTGTGAATTTTCCATCAGTCAACATGTGGAGTAAATAATATACAAAATGTTAAAACAGTATTTTTTGATTTGGCGAATGACTGCTGATGCTCACCCATATCTGTGCCGGGCCACATCCCTTGACAATCTCTCAGACAGGTAGGCTCCGATACGGTCAAGCTTCTCTGGAGCTGACAGTGCGTAGAATGTCAGCTTCTCCATGTTGGCTTTCACCAACCCATCCTGGTAGGGTGACAACGGAAGAAGAAGAGAGAGAAAAAACAAGATACACAAGAATGTTTAAAGTCTGATTCACTCAATATATATCCATAGTTGATGTCACCATGCTCGCAATGCTGTATGTATTTCTCCTTTAGTCCCAAATTGTAAGAGTAGAATATTTCACCTCCTAATTTGCCCCTGGACCTACTTCCCTGCTCTTCAGACTGGTCAGGGGCAGGAGAGAACTAAAAACATCTATAGTACATTGAGACACATGCAGACAAGTGCCAAAACACGTAGTCAATTAAGTAGTCCTCTGAAAAAAATAATAGAAACTTAGGCTAGAACATCATAACGTTGGCAGGACCACAAAGACGTGATGGTAGACTAGCAGAATTATTTGGTTATACACTCAAAGTTTCCTGTACAAAGCTTTGCAGGGCAAAGGAACAATATCGTTAATTCACAATTAGCTGGGAATATGTACACAGTAACCACTAGCTTTTTCACAGCAGACATTCTGACCTGTTATAATAGGAAACAGCATATTCCCGTAAGTAGAAGCTTACTTCAGAGATCTGCACAGGGCCACGACTCCGCTTCTGCTGCTTTTCTCTGCCTCTCCAAAACATTCTGTGGCTGGAATCCATAACTGATCACACAGCCAGAATACTGCAGCTGACTATGAAACAACACCCTCCAGCTGAAAAGCTGATTTTGGATTTTTGTTAATTTGATTAAATCGTTTTGTAGTTGTATAAATTAAGCATATCAGCTTTGGCAGGCTGCAAACAGACTAAATCAATGGAAGTCAAGGTTTCTCTAAAGTGTTTTTCCTACTAGTAAATCCCAGTCATATCATTTCGTGTGTACAGGAGACACATGCAGAGAATCACCTTCCCACCAGTTACCTTGGAGAAACACTGTACACACAGAGACACACATGCTTGCACAGTGTGACACAATTTTGAGTAAGTGTTATCGTTATTCCCAAGATGCTGGGATAACTTTAGTTACAGTCTCAGCCATAGTGGCATAGAATCAGACTTGGAATCTATTCTTGGTAATATTATGTGCATGCATATAGCCCCAAACATGGAAATAAGGTCTGTGTGTACTAGTATGTCCCATGTACTGCAGTTTTGGCTGCAGATCTGATAACTAAAGTGGGTTACTGCAGCAGCACAGAGGCATTTATGTGAAGTTCCTACTGTACCAAATAATCTCATTTTCTCCACCCAAAAGATTTATCTTTGAGTTATCTATGTCAGGTGTTAGTTAATCAGAGGAAATGATAGCAAATGTGAGGTCTGTGGTTTGACACCAAAAGCTTTGAAGAAGTCTGTTATGTATGGAGGTGGTGCAAAGTTTTCTTATCACCTCTACCTACACTGAATTTATACTGATTAGGAACTGCAGCTAAATCTGGTACAGCACAATGGTTTCTCAGATTTTTGAGATGTTCTGTTATGCACTGTCCTATCTAAATTTAATTTTATATCCCAATAAACTAATCTTTTGCCTACAATTTACCTAATGCAAAGCAACCCCCATATGATTTCTACATGTACATACGCAGAAGATCAAAGACAGAAAGACAAGGCATTACAGAAGAAAGAAAGTGTCACTTGAGCTTCTCACCTCTGGGTCTTCTGGGAAGATGTTGTCTACCAGTCTCTTGTAACGAGGCCTGAGTGCCCCACAACAACCACAAACCCCTGAGAAAAAATTAAGATGGGGAGGGAGGAGAGAGAAAAACAAAGAGTGAAAGAGATGGGCAATTAGACTTGTGCAGTATGACTGACAGAAATGCAATAAAACTCCAAGAAGGAGAAAACATGTCTTCTTTTCTTTTCCCTTCTCTGTTGCAGCACTATTTGTCTATTATGTGAATGTCTGTTTAAATGAAAGAACATAGTGCCAAAGTTATATGGCATGGTATAAAAAAGCCATTTGTTCCAACGTCCACGTTAGAAACACTACATACTCAAGGCAGAGTCAAAATCGCTTTACGGGAAATAGGAACTGGGATAACTTATGGTATACAGTAGTTTTAAAGTAGCTAATCAATTTACATTAACAACATACTATATATGATATTAAATAGGTTTTATACTACATATAATTGACAGCAATATAGTTAGGATCTTATTTAAGAGACAGACTTAAATATAAATGGACACTCGATTAATTTTACTAGGTGCAGCTGTGTTGCCTGCAGCAACAAGTAAAAGTAATCAGTCGTGTAGAGAAGCAGAGAATTTTCAGGGGACCTGCTGAATATGGAAAGGCAGACTGAAGGAGCTCTATCCATAACCTTAATTGTATCTGGATAAAAAGCATAACCAAATCTCAAATACCCTGTTGCCCACCAATGTACACCAATGGTGTAGTTAGTAGCAGCGACATGATATACTATCATGCAAACTATAGATTCCGAGACTAAATACAAGAGAATAGACATGTTCTTTTCTTATGACGCTTCTGGCAAACAGGAGCTTGGTTGGCACCTCCACAGTGCAATACAATAATACAATGAATAATTTTCCTTCTGACTTTGCATTGAGGAGAAAGACAGTTAGATAGTCAGTAAAAGCTGGAATGTGATTGGTTGATGGAATTCAGCAGTGGTGAGTCATAAGGGACTCTGGGAGAGCGCAAAAAACAAAAAAAGGGATAACCTAAAAAAAAAAAAATGAAAAAGATGCATTTAAGCCTTCATATAGACCTGCATTAGAGTTGTTATATTCCAAAGTCAGAATTGCTAATGTAAAAAGTAGGTCATCACACTGGCAGTAATATAGTCTCTTGCCAAATACAGACACGAAAGATTTAGTGTACATTAGACAAAAGCAAACTAATCTGCAAAGAAACAGCTTTCCTTCTTTCCTTCCTTCCTTCCTTATTTTAGTTTGCTGTTACACAGATTGAAGCCTTATTTGGTATTTTGGCACAAAAACCTCACACTGAAAGCATGTTGTCCACACATTATCAGGATTATCGGGTGCACAACTGCTACCCCACTCTCACATTACACTCTACCCAATATACAGTATATTTTCCCTTGATACATGATACTTCATGATTCATGACAACATATTAAATATTTTTAATATACCAGAAATGTTCACAAATCCTTTAATCAACCAACGCAGCCAATGATTGTTGCCTCTGTTTGCACTATAAAACACCCAGACTCTGTACAACCCAACTGTAGTGCTTCATGTAGAAACACATACACACAAAATATATAATATCAATATAAAATAGAAGAAAACAGCAGCTTCCTGCTGAGTAACAACAATTCACAAGACATAGAACAACCAAGATTTCCAGGCAATACAGTTAAGTTGCCAGTTTTATACACAGTAATAATCAGTATTTTGAAATTTAACGAAGATGAAGAAGCAATGCACACAGCATTTCCAGGGATATGCAAGACAAACGACCCACACAAAACAGAACCTCCAGCTAACAATTATTTTCAATTATTGACCGATCTGCCAGTCATTTTCTCTATTATTTGGGCGTATTCTATAAAATGTCAGAAAACAGAAAAATGACCATCACATTTCCTATAACTCAAAGTGATGTCTTCAGATTGCTTGGTGTGTATTCAACCAATAGCGTGCAATTTTAAAGTATTCTGTTTACTATCAAACCATCACGTTGGTATTTTTGGCATGATTGCATAAAAACAAATTGCAGTTATCAAAATAGTTGCCAACTAATTATCTGTTGATTTCAGCTCTAGATTACGTAGTATGAATGTCATCACAAGTCCATCCATACAAAATTAGTGGGAATTTAACTGTTATTGAGTCAACTGAAGATTTCCAGATGATGATTTAATTAATATCCTGACTATTTTGCTTGGTTTGGAACACAATAAGAAACATGTAGGTAGGAGTGTTGTAGGTGCTGTGGCTGTCCTGTAAAAAAATGTTCCAGAGGCAATGAAATTCCCTCCTTTGGTGTATGATCTTACATTTAAAGTGAAAGTGACTTATATGGTGACCCATACTCAGAATTTGCGCTCTGCATTTAACCCACCCAAATGCACACACACACACCATGAACACACACTCAGAGCAGAGGGCAGCCAATGCTGTGGCACACAGGGAGCGGTTGGGGGTCCAGTGCCTTGCTCAAGGGTCTCACCTCAGTCATGGTATTGAAGGTGGACTGGGCGCTGGTTATTCACTCCGTGCCACCGACAATTCCTGCCAGACCTGAGACTCAAACCTGCAATTTTCAGGTTACAAGTCTGACTCCCTAGCCATTAGGCCACGACTACTAACATTCTGGTGTGTTATCTGTGGCTACGCCTGGGAGAAGGGAAGTCTGTGTAGGCAGGATGTCCTTGAAGAGCCATCTTTACCGTCTCAGCTACTTGAGAGTTAAAAGACCCTTGTGTTTCAAGGCCTCTGCCTTCTTAGAGTCCTACCAAACTCTGCAGCAGGAGGTCTGATGCTCAGGCTTATCTCTGAGAGCTGTGTCTATTCATAGCTGTGCTCCTCTCTTCTCCATCACTTCAAACACTAATGAGACCTCTGCACCTCTCCCTCAATCCTGCACTCACCCATCCTCCCTATACCCTTCCTGTACTGGCCCAGGGTTGCCAATGAATTAATGAAAATGCAGGAGGTCCTAGTGTAGGAAGGAAGAGATTGAGGACAAAGGGGGCGACATAGACACAGAAAGGGAAAAGGAAAAGGGAAAGACAGAGACATTGTGTGTGATGGGGGTGGTGGATTGTAAGGCACTGAATGAGTCACAGATTAGTGCTACTTATTCTGCTGCATATTCTCTGTCCTGTTAAAAGCTGTCCTGTCCTCTCGGTCAGCACTAGAGGCAAAAGAGACATTTAGAAGCAGTAGAGCGGTAACAATTTCAAAGGGTAAACTTTGTAGTGTTATTGTTCTAAGTATGTTTAATCATTTCACCAACTCAATGTAGGATCTGCAACTTTCAATGCAAATAATTATGAGCAAGGTAATGTTTTCTTTTTCTGTCCTAAAAGTTGTTGCTATTGTTTGTTTATGGACAGCTGGATAACCCATTGTTTTATACAGCTGAGCAGTTGTTTGTTTTTTTGTGAAAAGGCCAAATCATCTTAAAGCAGAAAAGTATTTTCCACACAATTTGAAATATTCACAATATTCTGCTTCTACCTGCCTCTGTCTGCTTGTAACTTCACAATGTGCTGACAATGCATAGAAAATATATTCGTTACTTCACTGGAGACTTTTTGAAACTTCTATGTAGTTTCAGCATTGTGTTCAGATTTGGTTAAAAAGTTATTTTCTGTCTGTGGTGTTGGCAATGGTGGATTAGTGTGGAAAAAGCTAAGAGTGGAGCAACAAGGTGGGTGTACAAGAATTTGGATGACAGCGGTGTAAAGTACACATAGCAGGGGGCCTCACGACATCCACCCACTCTGCATGGCAAACTGACAACATATTCAGGGGCTGGACACAGTCCTCCTCCACTCTTGCATACACACTCAACACATGAACCCACGCACAAACATCCTCACACACACCTTGAGAAGCGTTTTACTGAGGAACAATGAATTGCTGGTTGTTGGTGGATAGAACAAGATAATAAGATAAGGCGGACATCTCTGCAGCCTGGTGTAACAAAGTTGGGGAACTCTGGCCTGTGTGTTACCTACTTGTTTCATTGGCTGGAAGATAAGCTACACTCCCAATGCAGGATTAATTTATGTGTGCATATATGTACAAGTCTGAGGGGCCTCCAGCCTCCAAATCACAACAGAAAGGAGACAGCCAATCACAATGCTATTTTTACCCATGTAACAGTGGGTTGGTACATCAACAGATTACACCCTCCATTTCCCCCAGGATGTCAGCTTAACATTTCCACTTAGGGTGAGAGAGACAGAGACAGGGAGAAAAATAACTGCATGCTGAGTGAGAGAAATAGGGGCAAACAAAAAATAAATATCCCTGAAACACCTTTGCACTTCCTATAAAAGAAAGAAAATCTCCATATATGACAACATTGACACCGATTACAAAAACTCACGCACACACACACACACACACACACACACACACACAGAGGTAGCGGTGTGACAGGTAGCCCAACACATCTTGCAGTGTCATATCTGCACCTGCTTTCCCAAAGCTGCTCTGTTGCACCCAAAGTCACGTGGCTGAAAAGAGCAAATAAATGTAATCCTGATGACCTGCAAGGAAAATATGAAACACTTTGTAGATCTGTGTGCTTGTGAGAAAGGATGAGAGAAGTGGAAGAGTCAATACACATTTAGACCTTACCTTCACCTGAGGTCATGCAAAGCACTGGTTTTACAGGCCACACTCACATGCACCTGTACGGTACAAACTCAAAGAGCACACATTTTGCTATCCACATCATTCAATTGCAAGCTGTGTACGTATACCTATGCAAAATACATGACACTTCACATCATGGTTACAAAGCATGTTGGCCTTTAGGGGTGTTATTACATAAGAGGGACTGGGGATAGACAGACCAAGTTCTGCTATTTTTACACCAGTAAACAAGGAGGAACAAATCATCTCTAAGAAGCAGATTCAAATGCAAGCACACAGCAGAATCCACAAACACGCTGTACGAGAAAAGAGAGAGTGTAAGTAAATAATGAATAATGAGCAAAGCTGATTCAACAGTCAACCGATATGCAAATAAGATGTCATTCTGTGGATATGGGAAGGCTGTATAGCAGCTGAGGAGAGGAGGCGAACATCACAGAGAAGAGTCTGATAGCAATAGGGAGAAATTTCTGTCACCAAGGCATGTTGAGAGTGGCAGCTATTCTAATCCAGCGCATATATAACCACAGAGTCAATTTGCTCCCCGTTCCTCTCAGTAACAACAAACCCTACCTACAGAGAATATATTCTTTCAGGCTACTGACACACATACACACATGTCAAAGACGTAAATGCACATTATATTAACTTTTTTTCCCCACCATCGAGCATGTACACTGTGCCAGATTCAAGGCACACATTCAATCCACCAAGGGTGGCAGAAAACATGGCTGGTACAATGCGATCAACACAGTGATGTACAGACCCAACTGCCAAAATCCTCATGACACAAGGCCAATCCCACACTATGATTCACAGTCACTAAAAATGGGCCATGAGGGGCTCAAGTCCAGCCACAGTGGAAGCCGAACTCAGCTTGATCTTTCAGTGTCTGCCTTGGTAATTCATTAGCCTAGTAACCAAAGCCGTTTTCCATCAATAGTCTGCACACTCAAAGCAAAGCTGCCTACATTTTTAATTAGCACTAATCAATGAACCATGAATCAACATGTCCCAGGAAAACCAGACCTTCAGTGAATGACAATATAATATTTTACAAAAAAAAAGAAAAACAATCACTCATGATCTGAACATTTATAGAAAAGTATCCCAAACTTTTAATTTAAATGACACATATAGTATTTTCACGAGTCTGCATTAATTTATCTTTTCATACCTAAAACGCTGAAAAATCATAAAAGCTATTAACCATCTATATTGGAAGCTTGGAAACATCTGTCTATCACACAGACAGTTAGCCGAATATATTACAAGTGCAGAGAACACAACATTACTAACATAACAGAAAGAAACAATGCAAGTAAAAAGTGTATATTACCAAAAATAAACATCTTCAAAATGGTGTCTCCTTGTAAGCTAATAACAAGTAATTTAACAGAGAATCCTCAAAAGCAACCAAGTTCCCATAATGCGCTTTTAGGAGATGTTGCACTAATGACAGCTGCAGTCATGCACAAGAAAGCTTAGAGAAAATGAGTTCATAGAATGCAGGAAAACTGGATGTTTCACATTACTCACGTGCTTACGCAGCTGAGAACACACACACACAAATGCACAATGGAAGAATGACTGCAATTCTTACCGTACATCGATCGTGATGTTGGAATCTCTTATTACAGATGCTTATTTTTCCTTAACGCAGCTTCAGTTGCTCAAACAGACCCACTGCTGTGGCAAGAAGCACTGAAAATGCACACACACCACTCACTGTGGATAAATGCCTGCACGTGTGCTCGGAGCTAAAAGGCATATGAAAGCACACTGTGATTGGTGCAGAGCCTGGCTTGATGCAACGAATCTCACACACTCTCCCTGCCACACAGACACATACACACACTAGCATATATATTCACACGCACAGAAAATGGGGCTGAAAGGCAACGTCAGAGCGACGCGTGCAGTGATGACCTTGGATTTTCCTGATTGTCTTCTGCCACAGTACTCCTTCCAAAAGGAGTAATGCAGCTATCGCATGCAGCGGCACATATAAACACACCCACCTCGCATCATTTCTCTCAGTTGCAGAGAATGAAGCAGAGGGGAGGGGGGCTTTCTCCTTTTCTCCACCCCCTGCCAGTATCACTCTTTCTCTCCTCACTGTCATTCATCTTCCCATTTCTTCTCCTTTACTTTTAGTTTTTCTTTCTATTCTAATGCCACTTTCCCCAACAGCTCCTTCCATTTTCTACTAAAATTAAACATCTGTTTTCCTTCTCTCTTCATTTTCTTGGGATTGACAATCCACTTTTTGCTCCATCAGCATCAGCAGCTGGTGGAAACCTCAAATAAACCTGTTATTCCTTTAGTCTTCTATTTATGCAGATAAACTGTAGAAAATACATGATGATGTAACTATGTTTATTGGAATTTACATTTTTAAAAAGATGTAAACTGTGCAATACTTCAAGGTGTCAGTGTTTACTCATTCTCTCCCAGGTTTCATTTTTTAAAACCACAGTGCAAAATATACAATGTGTTCAAGCAGCTGGTTGCCATCTCTCACATGGCAGAGCTTCTCACCTGCACAATAACAATGTGATAATGCACCACACAAGCAGAACATTCAAATCAACTCATCCGTTAATCTACATTAACACTCAGCCATACTATGACAAACAGAAAATCAGACATGATGTTTGCATAACTGGCTCTAATGCATGAATTTTCAGCAACACTAGAAGCCACCTGATGCTGCAGTGCCCTTGGAAAAGCATGAACGATTACATAAAATATAGCTTGTCCATACTTATTTTTTCTGGTTCACAATTTTTTAGTCTTCCAAATGTCAGGCCTGAATTTTGAAGACTACCTATCAGCACAACATATGAGGTTCTGTCAAGAACTGATAGCACTTTTCGCTAGAATATTATCCACTGCATACACAACAGCTTGAATGCGATTTAATTAAGATTAAACTCCTTCAGAAGAAATTTATCTTTACACTTAATGTGAATATTTTGATTTTTTCACTTTGGTTGAACAACTGGGTCACTGGGGTGATACCACTTTGCCTCAAATGACTGACATTATGCACAATCAAGCTTTGTTTTCATTGCATGTAGGGCTGCAATAGATTTATCAGAAGGCATTTTAGTAATACAAGATTTTATGAATCAGTCAGTCAAGATAAAAGAGTATAAAATCAATTAAATATGACACAGGATGAAAATAATGAGAATTCTCTTTAATTAGTCAGAACTGTTAAACAGCATTCTGTGAATACCGATTACAGGTACTACCAAATCTCCACAGGTACTATGAATCAACCTTACAAGATAAGGCAGTTTGCAGCATGTCAAACCCCAAATAGGTGCCTTGATTTGGAGCATGACAAATTGTTATGTCAGACATCATAGAAACATATGTAAGAAAGCAACTTTTCAGTGAAATATAACTTAGAAACAGAGAAGGATGCAGAAAGAGAACAGAGGTGATAGTGTTGTCACTCACCCTTGCCAACGCGATGGTCCAGAAGGGTACGACAGTCCAGTGCCAGCCTCTGAGAGGCCGGGACATCAGGCGCAGGCAAGGGCATGGCATGCAACCAAACACACAACAACCACACACACACACACACACTCATACACAGACTACTTCCTTCACAGAAAACCTCCTAACCAATGTCAAAAACACACATGTAAAAGTACATGCATCAGAAACCTCTCTAATAAAACAGTAATAATTATTTTTAAAAAATGACTATTATATACTAACTAATTCAACCACCTTAAGTTTTACACTTCCTTAACTCTTAAATTACATGCAAAAATGGGTTCACACAAATGCAGCCACAACTGCCCTCTTTGACTACCATTAAAAACTACACACATGCACAAGCAAATACACACTTCTCGTCAGCCAAGCCTTAACAGAACTCAGCTCCAACTTCGCGTAAAGTTTGACACCAGAACAAACTCACAAACTCACTTAAGCATCCCTGCTGAACACCAACGTGTATGTCCTTGTCTCAAGGCTTCTTAGTAATTTATGTTAGCACATCAGCAAGTTGACGGTATTAATGAAGAGATTAGCGATTAGTTCTTCAGTAGCAGCTCTGCTGTCTGCCTGTGACTCGCTCATTAATAAACATCTCACTGGCACAAAGGGCCTCACTGTCCACCAGAAGTCTCTCTCTGGGCGAGAGACAGAGATGGGGGGGGGGGGGGGGCTGGACAGCAGCTTGGAAACAGTAGAATAGGCATTCGGTCAGTGGGCTTGATGTTTGAGGAATGTAGCCATCAGCAGATGCTAACAAGAAAATCTCCGGTGAGTGATTTCTTTCTCATCACACACTTGGCTGTAAGAATAAACTCAAAACCTAGGGCACTGATCCAAAGCTTCTAACAGAAAACATTTTCACAAACAGCAGTGATTTATTGTGGATCTGGATAAGGAAGGTAATTTTTAACTTCCTAAGCAGAACCTTATTTCTGCACTGCATTAAATTCAACGTTGAACGGGTTATGTGTCCATGCAGAGTTTAAGCAGGTGTATAATAGTTGGGTGTTAGCTACTCACCTGTCATGACAGATGCTAGTCACAAGGTGGCGTTGCTCTTTAAGGTTCACAATGGCAGGGATCCGGGCGGCACTTCAACCCAGCACTGAGTCTCCACCGTCGCTTCGAAAATCAGGAAAATTGCTGGATTTTCTTTGGCCTATGGAAATTAGTATACTGACATTAGCTGACATGCTAAAAAATACTGTTGATTTACGAATATGTTTAAACATTTCAATATACAGACAATACCTGATGCTAACATTTACCCGACGAGTGACGAGCAAATGATGTTTTGCTGTCTCATAGCAAATATATTGACAGAAATCCAAACGGCTGCCGGTAAATTGATGTAGCGATAGCAACGCTAACTTAGCTGCTATACAGGTTTTCATTTAGCTTGGTTGTCTCTTGGAGTTACGTGTTTCGACATAAACACTTGTGAAAACTAACCCTTAACCAGGCTAAGTCATACAATTCAGCGTATTTAGACATATTGTATTGCTAACTATGCTAACAGTCGCTACCTGCTTGACTTGCTTAACGAGAAGACTCCGGCTGCGCCTTTTTGGGTTTATCACTGTCGACGTAACGCTACGTTACTTACCATAAAGTGAACAAAGTTGAGATCCTTAACATGTATGACATACGGACTGTTAATATCAGCCACCCTGGCTAAAGTTCAGCTCTACAATGCGTTCAATTAAACACAACACCGGTTTTATTCATCCTTTAGCTACCAGCTGTTGCTAGCTAACAGTTAGCTAACTAGCTAGCTGTATATATGTGACAGCCCACTCGACGGTATCCTTAGCAACGTTTGAACACATGCAGTCCACGCGTACAGTACTGGTTTTCTCTCTATAGATTTTATTAGTAAAATGATATAAAGAAAAACTAAATAATAACAATTGGTAACGTTAGGAAATATGTCTGAGTAAAAAAAATGGTTGAATTTAGTGCTTGAATTACTGTGAATATTATTGTTACTCTGTCAATGCAACAAACTTGTAAAAGTCAACAAAACACTGATGTGTAAATTTATTGGTATATATATTAACCTTAAATTTCTATGGATCTGATAGTCATGTTGTTGCAGCAGTGTCATGTACTGCTTTTAGAAGAATCTCATCACTCCCTGATCAACATTTGACCTTTAGGATTAGGAGTTCATGAGAGCGACAGCCTGGGGGAAGAAAGAAATTGTCTCTGTGCCGGCTGGTTTTGATGTAAGGTGCCTTGTAGCGCCTACCAGAGGGGAACAGTTTGTTGTCCAGGGTGTGAGGGGTCTCGTCTGCAAAGATGCTTCTTCTCCGTTTCCTGACAATGAACCGGTACAGGCCTTGGATGGCCCAGATGATCCTCCCTGCAGACTGGGTTGTCTGTTGCAGTTTGTTCCTGTGTAGTTTAGTGGCCGATCCAAACCAGACAGTCTGTCTAGTACAGGGAGGACATGCTTTCTTATTAATCAATGAATGCTGATTCAAACTCTTAACTTAAAAGTCTTCAATTCCATTTTCATTCATATAATCCTAGAGCTATTTTTGCACAAGGGTAACAGATAAGGTATTCAGACCTGTGAAGTGCTTTCATCAGCATCTGCATTTTCAGTTTTAAATAATTCAAAAATAACAGCCATTTAGTATGATTACAATAGAGGCTGTGATAGAGTAAATGGAGAAACTCTGTGCTCTGTCAACTGTAGAGCAGACACTGAGGCTTGAACATGCTGCTTTGGCAGCAGGTTTTCTTATCATTTGGGGACAGCAGTGAATCAGAAGGGTTCTACTTTTTTTTATAATAGGTCTGAAAAATTGTACAGATTATTACCTTCCTCCAATAGCGTTCCATATTAAGATCATTGGGAGCTGCTTCATTGCAGCCTCTGGCTTAGCTCCAGATAGACAGGTGGGTGGTCTTCTTGTACACAGTGTGAATTCTTTTGTTCCAACTACATGTGCCTCTCCATCAGTGGAAGCAGCTTTAATATTTACATTGTCCCCCCTCTCTTTCTGTGTGTAACAGTCCCTCAGGTATCTGTGGATGAATGGAATCACTTGAGAGAGCTGGTTTTGTTTGCATTGGAGATGCAAGAGACCTTTGAAGAGATTAACCGGCCCTCTGCCAAAACCTTTTAGATGTGTGTGGGTAAGTGGCTAAGTGGATGACTTCCCACACACACACACACACACACACACACACACACATACACATATAAAAGAAAGTATTGCTGATATGCACAATTTTCAAAGCTAATATCATTTTGTCTTTTTTAAAAATGTTGTCAAAAGAAAATTATTTTCTGCTCTGTTGGACTAAAAACAGCATGAAAACAGCATTACCCATGGGTCAGTGGTCACAGGTGTGATTTGTGCCACCAAGCTGCAGTACAACATCTGGTACAACAGTGAACCTGGCCAGCTGCATGGACAGCACAGGTGTCTGCGGATACATCCAGATACCTGAGGCGACACACAGGGAGACCTTTATTAAGGCGGAAGATGAAGACTTGATTTTTTTTACATCATGCCATTCATTTCTTTCACAGGTAAACAACCTTGGTGCTAACAGCACCTTCCAAAGTGTTATAAGGAATTTTAGCAAGGTTTAATTGAGTTGGTTAATGAAATAATGCACTGGGATTTAACTGCCAGGATGTCAGAAAAAAATTAAGCTTTATTAAAATGTTTACAAGAAAAGCAGTGATAAATGAGCCACTGATGTGGTGTTTGACAGAGCTTTGTCATTATTAAAATACCAATTATGAATTATGTCTGGCCAACGATTGTGATGCAGCAGTCCTCTTTTATTTACTCTTTTTGTTTCTTCACATGCCATTAAATTGCACATAATGTATATTTACTCAAAACGTCTGAAAACCTATTGTGTCTTTGATTTAACACTAACGGATGGGTTCAGTTAAAATGTCAAATTAAATTGGCTTTGTACAACCACACAGGTTTCTTT
The DNA here is from genome assembly GCF_900324485.2 of Mastacembelus armatus. Taxonomy (NCBI): domain Eukaryota; kingdom Metazoa; phylum Chordata; class Actinopteri; order Synbranchiformes; family Mastacembelidae; genus Mastacembelus; species Mastacembelus armatus. The sequence goes on from NC_046656.1 coordinate 13,522,615, forward strand.
GGTATTTTTAGCTGATTAGCCCTCTTGTCAGAGTGCATAATTTATATCTTTGTTTATCTTTTGATATTTTCCCATCATACATCTTTAAAGGTGGGACGTGGAAAGTTACAGGTACATAAACATTTACAATTCACTGTATATAGAGGTTTACTACACTGGAACAAATTATTCCATAGTGCTACAACAAGAATACTAATTAAGGTCACTGGTCAAAGCCAGTAACACGATATGTTGTAGACCTCCTGTCACAGGAGACAGTTTTACTTCTCATAGTGGGAAAAACATTGATACTAGTAGCAATAATGATGGCTCTGTTCATTATAAAGTGTCACAGTAAGCCATCCTAGTGATTCCACGTGCACGGTATCATGGAAATTCAAACTCCGTTTAACAGAGAGGTTGAAAAAAGCTGTGTTGGGGATCAGCCGAGAACAGCTTAAAACGATGCTTGCTGCACACAAGTGACAGCAAATACTAATCAGCACAAGGGTTGAAGTCAGACTCAGCCCTATCCGTACAAGAAAAGAGGTAAACAAGGGGGCCATCTGCTGGAGAAAAAAATGGCAGAAATAAAAGCTAACAGAAGAGACATTTGTGCATGAAATGTGTTGATATTTATAAAGTGTAATTTCAAAAGAAGCCCTGAGCTTGAGCTTTGTCAAACACTGAATGTGACAAATCACTCCATAGCCAAATTGGTTTTGCTTCAACAGACTGTGACAACTCATCCTTAAATTACTTTATTCCATATTTCCAATTTTCAACATAAATGCCAAAAACACCTCCCAGGTAAACCAACACAGATCATGTTTTATTTCTTGATGCAACTTTGCTTCTTATTGTACCTCAGATGCGATCTGAAACATTTATTCATCCATCCATCTATAGCTATTCCTATTTAGGGTCACAGGGATCAGCTGGAGCCTATCCCAGCTCTCTTTGGGTGAAAGGCAGGGGTACACCCTGGACAGGTCACCAGTCCATCACAGGGCCACATAGAGACAAACAACCTCACACACTCACACTCACTCCTATGGGCAATTTAGAGTCACCAATCAACCTGACATACATGTTTTTGGACTGTGGGAGGAAACCAGAGTACCTGGAGAAAACCCACACAAGCACAGGGAGAACATGCAAACTCCACACAGAAAGGCCCCTGCTGGGTTTCAACCTTCTTGCTGTGAGGCAAGACTGCTAACATCTAAACCACCATGCTGCCTTTAAATCCTAATATTCTCTTTTTATTTAATTTTGTTATTTGTGGGGTAAAAGAATCTTTTCCTTGATGGATTCAAGTGGGACAACCTTTAACAGACTGAAATGTAACAGATTGTCATTTATTTATTTATTCATTTATTACCCTCAACAGTTTTTTCCCCTGACAGTCTCGACGATTTCTCCTGACTCGATTTATTCTGGCTGCGATTAGCGCGGGTTTTGTACGTCCGATTCACTGATCGTCTATTACGACAAACGGTTCACTCTGGGCTCGTCTTCTTGCAGATGCAGAAGAACATAACCACTGGATGAAGAAGAAGAAGAAATACTTTATTAATCCCCCAGGGGAAATTCAATTGTTACAGCAGTTATTTTAATTCAACGTTATTAAATGTAATAGTCCATCCATTATCTATACCCGCTTATTCCTTAACCAGGGTCACAGGGATCTGCTGGAGTCTATCCCAGCTCTCTTTGGGTGAAAGGCAGGGGTACACCCTGGACAGGTCACCAGTCCATCACAGGGCCACATAGAGACACACAAAGACAAACAACCTCACACACTCACTCCTATGGACAATTTAGAGTCACCAATCAACCTGACATACATGTTTTTGGACTGTGGGAGGAAACCAGAGTACCTGGAGGAAATCCACACAAGCACAGGGAGAACACACAAACTCCACACAGAAAGGCTGGGTTGCAAACCCAGGACCTTCTTGCCGTGAGGCAACAATACTAACCACTCAGCCAACAACTAAAATCTTTATTAAATAGTGTCAGGGAAAAGGTGACAGGAAATGAAGGAGAGAGACAACAAACATCCCCAGCAAGATTCAAACAGGATATGTTGGTCAAAAGTTAATTTTAATGTGTTTATATGCGCCGTTTGTTGTAACATATAGGTATTTATAAAATAGATTAGAAACTTGACACTTCGGTAAGTGCAGTTTCATAAAACACATTTAAAAATGAGTGTGAATCTTTCTTGTAGCGAGGTCCTGGTGGTTTGGTGGTGTTGATGTCGGGAAACCGCTGCGGAGTGAGACCTCTTTGGTTCTATCTCGTCTCCGCGCTGCCGTATAGCCACGCGGGCTTCGCCGCTGTGTGCGTGTAGTTGTTGTGGCTCGTCGTTCCCTCCCCTCACAGTCAATTCATTTCATTTTGCTTCCATATCAAACAGCTATGGCCGATTCTCAGGAGGACAAGCTGTACAAAGCTGAATATGCCAAAAGCGGCCGCGCTTCGTGTAAGAAGTGCAAAGAAAACATAGCCAAAGACTCCCTGAGGATGGCCATCATGGTGCAGGTAACCGAGCGACGTCTGGTCGCAGTTCATATGAAGAAACATACCCTCGTAGCTAGTTTACCACCAGGGTTACCTTCTGTAAACTGTGCGGTTTATTCTGCGTGTTTACGGAGTTTTAATCAGCTCAGTGGAGGATAAGATGATGTGGCTTATAGCTTGGTTCCAGTGCTGTAGGTTAGGCCCTCGTTAGCATTTAAATGGCTGACATTGTCTATTGAATCTTGTTCACAAAGAGCCTTTTTTTCTCGTGTCGGATTCTGTCGCATTCAGTTCCACACAAAGTTTATTGGTCCATGTGTGAGGCCAGGACTAAAGTAACAACTGTTCACACAGAGCAGATACCTCGAAAACATAAATCGCAGCAGCGTCAGTCCAGAATCTAAAATCTGCCTCTTCCCTGCTGAGGATAAGAGCCTGGAAGCTTCTTAAGTGACTTCACAAAGTCTCCTTACTCGTGGATCTGCCAAACATCATCATCATCGTCGTCGTCGTCGTCGTTTATCCTGTCTGCTCTGTAGGACGTATTTTCATTCTTCCTCATATTTGTCTTTGCTCCTTTAAAAGAAAGTGAAATTATAGCACACGAGACGTGGATCCATCTTGTGTGTAATTCTTACATTCAAGTTCTAATGTACTTTTTACTGGGGATGTTTGATGTGGAGTGGGTTAATGATGATATGGGCTTGTTTGTTTGCAGCGTCAGGGAAAATGACACCCCAGTAGAAATAAGTTTTGCCTTTTATTGTGTCAGAAATTACATTATTGGAGATGTCTGTGATTTTGTGTCGTCTTTCCTGAAAATTTTAAAATAAAGGTTGGTTAGATCCTTTAACTGTTCCCATATTTGTTATTTGTCCTCTAGTCTCCCATGTTTGATGGGAAAGTCCCCCACTGGCACCACTTCTCTTGCTTCTGGCAGCGAGCAGCGGCTCAGTCCACTGCTGACATTGCTGGATTTTCTGTCCTTCGCTGGGAGGACCAGGAGAAAGTCAAGAAGGCTATTGAAAGTGGTGGAGCAGCAGAAGGTCAGTACTTATCTTCAGACATTTTACAGACATCTCAGAGTATTGGTAAAATGACATAATGCCACACACAACAACATTTACTGGCCCCTTACTTGGCTTAATGTGATCTCAGGTCTCTGACATCTCATCAGAAAGTCACTTAAAATAAAATGTAAAAATCACTAAGATATAAGAAAGAAATTGCTGTCATCTCAGATATGGACATCTATAGCAGTTATTTACTTTTAGCAGTAGAAAACAAACACAGGTTTATGGAAAATGAATTCAGCGTCACTGGACCTCCTGCTGAATACCTTGAAATAAACAATATTTCTGCATGTATGAAAGTGAATGTTTTGGTGACCATGTGAATATTATGTCCTCAGAATCTTCTATATGTGTCCTTTTTTGTTATAATAATCATAATAACTACCTTCTCGTAGGAAAAGGGGACCAGAAGAGTGGTGCTAAGGGGGAGAAGTCCTTGAATGACTTTGCGGTGGAGTATGCTAAGTCGAACCGCAGCACATGCAAAGGCTGTGAGCAGAAAATAGAAAAGGTTAGCAGCCACTTTTACAAACTGCGAGTAGAGGAACAGTTAATATAAACACAATCGATGTAACCTTTGATTTAATTAGTAAATGTTGTCATTAGTTGCATCATATGCAATTGATTAGCTAAAGCCTTTAATTCTTTGGCCGTCAGGATCAGATTCGTGTGTCCAAGAAAACTGTGGACCCTGAGAAACCGCAGCTGGGTCTGATCGACCGCTGGTACCACACGGCATGTTTTGTGAGCCGCAGGGAAGAACTGGCCTTCAAACCTGAATACAGCGCTGCCCAGCTGAAAGGTTTCAACTCACTACGAGCAGAAGACAAGGAGGAACTCAAGAAGAGGCTTCCAGTGGTCAAATCTGAAGGGTGAGGGAGATCATATTGTATTGTGCAGGTTGAACTTTTAAGGTTTAGGAATGTTATCCATCTGCCATTTAATATTGACAGTGTTCAGTTTGCATTTCGGACAGCTGCAGCCTCTCTATTGTCACCACCAACCTCATCTCCCATTATTCTGCAGCACAAGAAAATTGCTTTAAAAGTGTCCCTGAAAGCCGTCATTGTGTATGCGTACAGGAAGGGGTTGACAGCGGAGTTTGCATGTGACAGGATGATGGCAGTGAGCAGAAGCTCTAGTGGCACAGGGCAGTGTGGACACAGGAGCAGGAAGCAGTTGATTATGTGGAGTGGGATCCAGCAGATCGTGAAGAGGAAAAGAACCAGGAAAAGCGAAGTGGCTGTTTTAATCTCCCGCCGCATGCTGGCCGCAGCCCTCGCTTGTCCCTCCCCTCTGCTGCTTTGCTCAGCTGCGATGCGTCTCAACTGACGCTTGACCATGACAAAGATTCGGGCATAGATGAGAAACATGATCACCAGAGGCATCAGCACGCAAGCAAAGAAGTTAAAATAGACCATATATGTCATGTCCACTACCAGGACAAAGAAACAGTACCCTGATTCAGGTGGGGTCTTATGCCAGCCCATCAGAGGCACGAGCCCAATGAGAAAGGCCAGCAGCCATGTGGCGAGGATCACCAGCACGGCGTTCTGAGAAGTCATCAGGATCTGGTAACGAAAAGGCATGAAGATGGCCACGTAGCGCTCCACAGCCACTGCGAGCAGGCTGAAGATGGAGCTCTGGGTGAACATTATCAAAACACTCAACATGAGCAGACACAAGTAGAGATTGTGACGTGGTAAACCGATGTCAGTCAGGATGGCACAGGGAATGGCGATGGCGCCCACACAGATGTCAGCAACCGCAAGCGAGACAAGGAAGTAGTTGGTGACGCTACGGAGCTTGCGGTTAAGGGCCACAGCAGCACAGACCAGTACATTTCCAACTGTGGAGAGAAAGGCAATAACGAGCTCAGCCACCATGTACGCTACATTAGGGGAGATCACCAGGTCGGCGGGCTGAGATGAAGGAGAAGGTGAGGAGGAAGTGACATTGGAGGAGGAAAGAGTTGAGGAGCTCTGGATCGGGGAAGACGGATGAGATGAATTTCTCGTTTGTTGGAAAGTGTAGAAGTTCAACTGTTCAGCCATGTTGTCCATAGTTGTTCTGAAGGGAGGAATGAGATTCAAGTTAGAAGTCAGGCTGCTCAGTACGGGGATGAAATGCATAAAAGACATGAAATTACTCACCAATCTGCAATCGGACAGTCTTGTTAAATGTAAGCGTCCTTGCTCAAGAAACTAACCAATCCATCGTCATTAGTCTGACAGCTGCCATCCTCATTTAGCGCGTCTACCCTCACATTAAAGATAGAATTCACACTTCTGTCGGAGCAAAGCTGGAAATCACTATTTTATAGAACTCCCTTCCTCCCCTTTGATGTCACTCGTTGTCTGATAAGGGATGTTTTTTCAAGTGTTTTTTACCCTCCAAATGATCACACAGAGACTGACTGCCGGCTGGTGGTCATTACAACATGCGTGCCTGTGTGTGCCTGGCCTCACGGGGAGCTAATACATTTTCCTTGTCAGGGCAGGATGGATGTTATCATCACTGACACCAGGGACTGTGGGAACATGCACCGGCTTGTGTGTGTGTGTGTGTTCATTAACTGATGGGGCTCTAATGAATTTGCCTAATGAATAAAGGTGTCAGATTCAGCCTTGTTTGTTCCTATTGTTGGTTGTTGGTGTCCCTGTTGACCTCATTTAGAAAGTTAATGTGGGTGTTTTTTCTTCACCTTCTTGATTATTATTATTTTTGCCCATGCTGAAAAAAAAACAGAACAATAAAAGTTTGGAGGAGAACTAGTTGAATATCCACTTGCTCTTACAGAAAACGTAAATCTGACGATGTGGATGGAGTATCGAAGAAACAGAAGAAGGAGGAAGAGGATAAGAAGAAAAAGCTGGAAGAGCAGCTGAAGGTACCTTCTGATTGTACAGTGCACATTACATTAACGTTTGCAGTCATGTTCTTAATACTTTGTGCTGTGTTTGTGCACTCTACAGAATCAGAGCCAGCTGATCTGGGGAATCAAGGACAAGCTGAGGAAATACTGTTCGATCAACGACATGAAGGAGCTGCTGATTGCAAATGGCCAGGAGGTTCCCTCTGGAGAGTCCAATGTAGGAGAAACTTGGTTCACTTTCCTTGCATCCTTACTGAAAAAAATACTTTAAATGTCAAAATGTTCTTTTTGAATTCAATTTATTCAGGTATTTTTTGTGTATTACCACATATACATATATATGTGGTAATACACATATACATATACACATACAGTGATATTTGTAAACAGAGTCCTAATGGATTTACAGTTTAAGTGTGGTTTTCTAAACAGGTGGTGGACTGCCTGGCCGACGGCATGGCCTTCGGTGCTCTTGAGCCCTGTAAGGAGTGCCAGGGTCAGCTGGTGTTCAAGGGTGACGCTTACTACTGTACAGGGGACATCTCGGCCTGGACAAAGTGTGTATTCAAAACCACAACACCACTGCGCAAAGACTGGGTTACCCCCAAGGTAGGTCACCTCATTTCAGTTTTTTTAAGAAGCGCTTTACCTGCTCAAAGCATTAGTTGTAGCAGTAGCTGGTAACATGCATTGGTTGTGCAGGAAAAAGCTGTGTGTTCCAATTATATTTAGTAACTGCTAATGGAATCTCTTGGTTTGTGATTTTAGGAATTCGGCGAGGTGTCTTTTCTGAAAAAATTCAAGTTTAAACGACAGGACAGGGTGTACCCCAAGGAGGCTCCCGCCAAAGCCAAAGCCGAACCTCTGGCGAGTGCTTCCAGTGCCCCAAATGAACGCCTGCCAGAGGGTGCACCTTCAGGTGAGAGAAGAAACTCAAGGAGAACGTTAATATCTTGAAAATATAATACATTTGTGTTTCATGTCTGTCTTGTATCCAGAGCTTGTGGTCTGATTCAGTTGATACAGTAAATTTAATTAATGCAATTAAGTCATTTTTTTATATATATATGTAACACATATCTAATAATATGTGTTTTTGTCTTGTAGACAAACCTCTGACTGGCATGAAACTTTTAGCTGTGGGCAAACTGACCAAGAACAAAGACGACTTGAAGGCCGCTGTAGAGGAGTTGGGTGGAAAGATTACCGGCACAGCCAATAAGGCCTCTCTCTGCGTCAGCACCAAGAGTGAGTAACTCTTCAGTTAAGGGAGAATTGCTAAATGAGACAATAAAGGTACCCACAGACAATATTATGTGTATTCTTTGGCTTCTTTTCACAGAGGAGGTAGAGAAGCTGAGTAAGAAAATGGAGGAAGTGAGAGACGCTGGCGTGCGAGTTGTCTCAGAGGATTTCCTCACAAACATCAAGTCGTCGGGCAAGGCTCTTCAAGAGCTAGTCTCCCTGCATGCCATCTCACCCTGGGGTGCAGAGGTCAAAGTTGAGGCTCAGGCTCCGTCTGCACCCTCCAAGTCGGGATCACTGGCTACCAAGAGCACAGGGAGGGTGAAGGAGGAGGAAGGTAAAAGATGTTTGTTACTGTGGTTAGTAGTTATGAAAATATGTTATGTTAATGTCACGTTTGAGAAGGGTGACTCAAGCAGACTTTTCATAGGTTGGCTCTTTGATGTATATATTTATCTACTATTACATCTGCTTTGTTACAGGTAGTAGCAAAGCCAAGAAGATGAAACTCACAGTTAAAGGAGGAGCTGCTGTGGATCCAGACTCAGGTACTCAGAAGTCCCCTGTCCCCCTGTTCTGTGTTTCTTATTCTTGTTATTGACAAGTTTGATCTCTTAGGTCTGGAAAACAGTGCCCATGTCCTGGAGCAGAATGGGAAGATGTACAGTGCCACGTTGGGTCTTGTGGACATTGTCAGAGGAACTAACTCCTACTATAAATTGCAGCTGCTGGAGGATGATGTACAGAAAAGGTCATTTTTGCTTTTTTTGGCCTAGTCATAAAGGCTATTTAAATCAACTTTCAGATCAGTAACATAGGCAACAGACACACACTTAATTTCCAACTTGACTTGTAACTTGATTTATGCTGTCTCTTAACATGTGAGCTGAATTGCACTAGAACAGTTTTATTTCTTCCATTAACCTGCCTCATCTCTATCCAAAGACTAAGACTTAATTTCTCTTCATGTGCAGGTACTGGGTGTTCAGGTCATGGGGCAGAGTGGGCACCACCATTGGAGGCAACAAGCTGGACAAGTTTCATGACAAGAACTCTGCCCTGGACAACTTTCTTGGTGTGTACAAAGAGAAGACGGGCAACGACTGGGGCTCCTCTAACTTCACCAAATATCCCAATAAGTTCTACCCACTAGAGATTGACTATGGACAGGTATGCAGAAACACACACAGAACTAGAAAGCATCCATTCTGTTTTCTTTGTCTGAATTGGATTTGATTTTTGTGTGTGTGTGTGTGTGTGTGTGTGTGTGTGTGTGTGTGTGTGTGTGTGTGTGTGTGTGTGTGTGTGTGTGTGTGTGTGTGTGTGTGTGTGTGTGTGTGTGTGTGTGTGTGTGTGTGTGTGTCGCTCGATAGGATGAGGAGGCAGTGAAAAGGCTCACAGCCACCGCTGGCACCAAGTCCAAGCTGCCCAAACCTATCCAGGGATTGATCAAGATGATCTTTGATGTGGAGAGCATGAAGAAGGCCATGGTAGAGTTTGAGGTAAGAGTTTATAAGATCATATGTGAGATAGAAAACATGTGACAGGTCGAGTGGCAGGATTGTTTTCTTTTGCAGCTAATTATAGTTTGGTTCTGAGGCAAACAAAAAGAGCTGCCTGGATGAATTAATTAAAAACATGTGTCACTCCAATACCAGTACATGCAAAATACTTTCATGTGTCCCATATACAGTCTGTACGTCTTATTTGTCCTTCAGATTGATCTCCAGAAGATGCCCCTTGGAAAGCTGAGTAAGAGGCAGATCCAGAGTGCCTATGCGCTGCTCACTGAAGTACAGCAGGTGGGACATCATCTGGACAGGTCAATGGAGAGAATGGATGAATGTAATTTGACACTGAATATATAATTTTTTTGTCATTGTAGGCTGTGTCAGATTGTGTACCAGAGGCCCAGATTCTGGATCTCTCCAATCGCTTCTACACTCTGATACCACATGACTTTGGCATGAAGAAACCTCCACTACTGAACAGCTTGGACTACATTCAAGTACGAGCACACATACTGAATCATACTATACAGATTTTTTCCTGTTTTGTTGTGTCACTAATAAGCTAAATGAGGAATTTAAAAATGTGGGCAAATGTGAACAATTTCCTGTCAAGGCTAAAGTGCAGATGTTGGACAACCTGCTGGATATTGAGGTGGCGTACAGCCTGCTGAGAGGAGGCACCCATGACACTGAGAATGATCCTATTGACATCAACTATGAGAAACTCCAGACCAAGATTGAGGTGTGGGGTGTAACTTTTTCATTATTTTACTCTAAGTCATGGACAGCATATAGGAATTGTGGAATTTTCCCATTTTCGTCAATAAAAATACAGTTCATCTTGGTCACAGTGCACATAACAAAGGGGTAAACTACAGTGGGCAATATGTTTATTTCACAGGTTGTTGACAAGACCACTAATGAAGCTGAGATCATTATGCAGTATGTTAAGAACACCCATGCTGCTACACACAACACATACACTCTGGAAGTGCAAGACGTAAGTAGGACAAATTATTTAAATTAGATGAACATTTTATTTGAAAATCTGATTCTGCAAGTGTTTGACGTCGGGCCTGTAGCCCCTTTTGTTGTAAGTGATAAGTGATCATCTCTCTGTGTTTAATGACTTTTTCTCATCTTTTAGATCTTTAAAATTGTTAGAGAGGGAGAACATCAACGGTACCGTCCCTTTGAGGAGCTACACAATCGCCAGCTACTGTGGCACGGTTCTCGCACCACCAACTACGCTGGTATCTTGTCTCAGGGTCTTCGTATTGCCCCTCCAGAGGCTCCAGTGGTGAGTAGTGAACAGAGTTGATGTTTGATGGGAACCAAAAACAGCAATTACATATGTTCCTAATAAGAAGTCAGTATCTCCCCCCGATAAATAACTGAGTTGACCCAAGTAACCTATCGCTGTCTGCTGCTTTTCCTCTAGACTGGTTACATGTTTGGCAAAGGTGTGTACTTTGCTGACATGGTCTCCAAAAGTGCCAACTACTGTCACACCTCCCAGTCAGACCCGGTAGGCCTCATCCTGCTGGCCGAGGTTGCTCTGGGCAACATGTGAGTCACATTCCTCAAATAATGCTATCAGCTTTTTCTCGGACTGTCTGTGATAATGACGTAAATTCATGTATTTTACTTTTTTAAATGCAGGCATGAATTGAAGAAGGCCTCACACATTACAAAATTACCAAAGGGCAAGCATAGTGTTAAAGGTGAGAAAATTTGTTGTGATTGGTGTATAGGCAACGAAATCCCCTCTAGATTATCGACCAAGTTTTTGAGACTGTTTTCTTTTTCACACCTTCATTTTTTTTTTTTCTTGGCAGGTTTGGGTAGAACTGCTCCTGATCCAAGCGCTACTATGACTTTAGATGGGGTGCAAGTGCCTCTCGGAAAAGGAGTCCACACCAACATTGACGACACAAGTCTACTGTACAACGAGTATCCTTTAATTCTTATCTCTTTGTTTCTGATTTTGACAAAGATGTGGCCAAAAGGCTTGCTTTGGCTTATAATAATTTCTGTGTAATGTGTAGAGGTATGCAGTGCTAAAATCAGTGCATCAGTCAATATGAATTGTTCTTGACGTTAATTAACAGTTGAGCTTTCATTGCAGTTTTACTCTTGCTAACATGAGAGGAAAACAGATTTCTTCACACAATGTTTTCTCCTTTTCACTGTGTTGGTCATATTATTTGTGTAGTCTTTCTTTTTCTTTTTTTTTTTCCTTAACCACTGTTCCTCCAGGTACATTGTTTATGATGTTGCGCAAGTAAACCTGAAGTATCTCCTGAAGATCAAGTTTAACTACCAGACATCCCTGTGGTGAGCGGGGCCATGTCTAGACCCTCTGCTTTGAAAACAAAGACCACTGTTGCCTCCAAATGCCTGGGCTTCATTCACTGCTTCAGAAGAATTTTGGCAAAGGAGTGATGGTACACCATACTTTACAATGGTTATTGAAAACTTCTAGTCACTTTATTGCTGTGTCACCAGGTTTCCCAGCTGGCAGCCTTCCTTAAATCCTTAAATAAAAAAAAAAGTATAAATCACAGCTCAGTACTGTAGTTGAAGCATGGTCCATACTAGATTGAAAGGTTTTGGTTTAGGCTTCAAATGCTAGAAAATTTTAGCAGTTTTCTTTCCCATGTGTTTTTTGTTTTTGTTTTTTTATTTTATTTGAGAAGCATCATCTTGATTACTTTATAAACGTGCTATAATTCAGGCATAGTCTTGCAAGTTTAGAAAGATTTTTTCAGTTAAGAACTACCATCTATAAACCTATGTTTATATTTTGCTAGTGTTCCCCAGTAAAGTAGCCACTGAGATGAACATTTTGTAGACTGTTCCTCTCAGAGACATTTTATGAGGCTTGACATGTATATATTTCTTTTTGTTGTTTGTCTCTCAAGTTGTCTTCCTTGCTGAAAATGGCAAAAAAATGTAATTCATGGTTATGTGAACTCTTCTGTAGTAGAAAAAACTGCCATGGTATGTTGTACACTTTTATTAGTGTCTTTCTCGCTTGCCTCAAGCAAAATAAATCATTGAGAGTAATTTTGTCGTGAATTGTTTTCTCCTATTAAACAATAGATTTTGGGGAAAATAAATGTAAATATGTGTTTTATGTGCCTGAAGCAGCATCTTTTGCCCAAACATTTACACATTAGACACTTGTCCTGCTTCGATGCCGTGTTTGAAATATGTTCCCTAATATTATCAAAAGAAACAATAACACTGAGTATACACTCACTTGGAAGAAGATTAAAAAAGTAATAGTTAAAATGATTTCTGCAGTAAGTGAGGCAGAAAACATTTCTCATTTGTGGTGGAAACATTAAGATCTGCAATATGTTGTATGTATTTTAAAGATAAAGCTGGCAAACTGAACATTTTGGAGAATTGCGGGCCAGCACAATGTCTAAGACACTGTAGACAACTTTGACTAGGCTGAAACATTACATCTCTACTGCTGGCAGTCAATTTGGCTTTAAACCTAAAGAAGGTATAAGCATATTTTTTATTATTAATGGCTTTGGCTGGATGTAGTAGGCCATTTTGTCTTACATTGTAAACATTTATATGCAATATCTGTCAACGCAGTTAGATGGATGTGGAAACGGTGTGTGATTGGTAATTCTCTAAATAACTACCTTCTATACATTGACGAGTTTTCTGACCATAAAGTGCCGGTCTTCAGCAGTTACTGAGGATTTGTTAACAAAATAATTACATAACATTTTGCCCAATTTTGACATCAAATATTGTTCTGAGAAGATGGTTATGGTTTTTAGAAGTAAGGAAGGCTGAAAATTAATATTGCCTAACTTTTTTTTGTGTTGCCTTTAAGAAATGTAATGAAAATGTATTTATAGGTCTTTATGTAACCAGTCAGCTATCAGGCATCAGGCAGTATAAAGGCATGTACAGTGTAAGTACAGTGTAAGTTATGTGCACAAACTAACATGAATTGTGATGTGAAGACTGCAAAGGTTTTTACAACCCCTGTATACTGCCCACCTGTGGCATATCCACAGAAAAGGCAGCATGCAGTCTGTGGCCTGTGATCACAGCCTGAGTTACTTTGCTTAAAGCTCCAATGAAACTAGTGCAATTTTGTCTGTAAAAGTTGGTTTAGCCACCTGCTCTGCTGTGATACTATCTAATCATTTTATTTTGTATGTACACTGGAACAGGAGTAGGAACATACCTTCCCATTTAATTTTTTTTTAACTTTTTTTTTTTTTTTTTTTTAGCTAAAGCACTGATCCAATTTCCAAAAATGTATGAAATCAGAAGGTGAAGTGCTGTATGTAACAATGGAGGGGATGCTGAGCCCAGTTTGTTCATATGAAATGGTTTTCCTAGCTTTTATCCTGAGTGTTTGTACGGAAAGATGGGTTTATAATGAGTGATGATGGCCACGTGTATAAATATGTGATACAAAGTCATTCTTAAACTCCCGGTTTGATAAATTATAGGGGTTTTATTTCTCAAATCGCCCTCCAGATTGCGTCCCGACCCAGAATGCATTTTGACAAGGTCTTTGAAAAAGCGGCGCGGCTAATTCAAGATGGCGGAGATGGACCAGCTGTTAGACGAGAGTGAGTAACAACACAAATTTAGGGAGTTTTGCATTGTGAACACACAACGGCGCTGTGCTAATAAAATACGTATTGGCCGATTAGTCCATACAGTTGGCCCATTACGGAATAATGTAAGTTTTTCGGCGGAGTTTATAAAGTCATGTTTTTACGGAAGGAGACACCGGTCTAACCAGGGCAGCTAACGCTTGTTAGCACCAGAGGCTAACCATAGCTAATGTTGGAGTTGAGCAAGTTACTTTAGCCCGACTGGGTAAACAAATAACGTTAGCTTAGCTACGAGCTAACCTCTGCTAGCCCTGTATCGTAAGCATTAATAACAAAAGGATTACTCTAAGGTCTTTATTGGCAAAGCACGCACGGCAGCTACTAGCTTTGTGTTTTGCTGGGTATAGTTTTTTAATCCTCCGTGACACCTTTTCTTATATTTAACGGTAGTTAGCGCAGGTTAACGTTACTTGGTAACCCCTAGTGTGTAATTGTGACAAGCTCCTGGAGGCAAACTAGTCAAGTTATCTGACTGCTGACAGTCAAAATAGTCAATTCACTCGAGTTGATCGTAGTCGGTGTGGCTGAATGTTAATGTTAATGAACAATACGACGTTAGCTCATTTAGCGCATTTCTGTGATATTTGTTGATATTGTGCCCGTGCTTGACAGCTCACATTGGAGGTAAAGGCCCAACCGAAACCACTAGCTGTGTTAAAAGTCCAGTTAACAAACCTGCTGTCAGGACAGTCGGTGTTAAATTAAAACTACAGAACAGTCCAATCATCCATTTTATCACGGGGACATGTTTAGTTACATATTTACAGGTTTTCTGATGCCATTGTCGTGATACTGTAGATTAATATAATTCAATTTGTCTCATTCCCCAGGCTCCTCAGCAGAGGCACTTGTCAGTCTGAAAGGTATATTCTTTATTTTTTGTTTTGGGGACTGTGTGCAAGTATTCTGTGTATGTTAGGCATAAAAATAAAATGTAACTACTTGGTTCATAAGCAATATTCTGGTTTTGATTTGATCTCGACTGTGTGTGTATGTGTATGTGTGTGTGTGTGTGTGTGTGGTCAGATATATTTATTCTTTTATTAGGCATCTCTGTTGACATTTGTTGTGAAGCTTATACCCACAGTCCTTACTGCCTGAGCATTATACCGTAACTGATACAGTGGAAATAATTGTCCTATGATTGATTTGATTGTCCTTAACTTTTTCCATTGCCGCTTTGTTCTTTTCTCTGCAAAGATTATTTATGTGTTGAAACTTAAAAGAAAATGATCTATTTCATTTTCATATGTTAGTTAAAACTAATTTGCATCTTCTGTGATTTAAAAATATCTTTGTTTGTTTTTTAGTGATTCACTTTGGTCTTATATTTTGTGTTTTTAAACTATTTTGAATGTATGCATTTTGAATGTGTTGCTGTTATTTTTTACAGAAGGCAGTTTGTCCAACACTCTGAATGAAAAGAACAGCTTCCCAAGAGCTCATAACACCAGGGGACGACATTCCTCCCTCACAATGGATACGGTAAGAGACATCATCTTAGACTTTAAGGATGATCTGATAGTGGAGTTACTGTTTAACATAGTATATTAAATAAAGAACACAAACCTCAGATTCTCAATTATTCATTATCATTGTCTGTTACTCATTGATTAAGGGGTTTTTCTTTTAAATGGATGTGTTTTTGATGTGATTAAATGGTCACTGTCCAGTGACCATCTTACCAGCTACGGTTGTGTTTCCCATGCATTTATCTAAATAGTTGAATTTGTACAACTTCATTGAGTTGTAATGTCGAAATGCATGTTCAGAACATATTTGAAATGGATATGCATTTCGTCTGTATTGGGTCTGGAGCAGATCTTTGTGTTTGTATTCCACTTTGCCTTGGAAATAAAGTTGTAAGTAATATTTCAGAATGTCACTGTTGCAATTAGCAACTCTTTGGTCCAACGCTTTAGAAATTAGCGTAGTAAATAGCACCCTCCCAATCAACCAGAGTGGCGTGATTGAATAGGATATTCTCATCTCACCAGAAAGCATAAATCTTTGTATCAGAAATGCATACTCTGCATTTTTTGCTGAGTTAGCCTAAAGTTCACAGGAATTATCCTGAATAAAGAAAAAATGTTGTTTGCACATGTGCCTGAATACATAACCGACTGTTGCCTGGAAGATCGCATTGATTAAACCATATTTTCTGCACACAGAAGGCAAACCTGGGGGTCTGATTTTTTTTCTTGTCTACATAAATTAATTTTGTCTTTAGTTATCAAAGAAAAATACACATAAATATTACTGACAGCCAAGAAAAGGCATTTATTCTTGCAGCATTAGTGGCACTATTCAGAAATGTCTGTGCACATTTGTCTTTCTAGCCCACACGGAGCTCAAAGAGGAGCCGTTTGTTTCGAGAGGAAGATGAGCAGCCACAACGTCTCCCATCCAGATCACCCCGGAGGAGCCAGAGGGTCACCACCACACCACAGGTAAAGGCTATACAACATGACTGAAAGTCATAGTAAAAAAATGAGTAATAATCTGTTTTTTTTCCCAGTCTCACATTGTCGGAGTTTTGTGGCTTCTCGTATAAAAAAGCTAAGGCATAAGCAACCCTTTAATCCTGTGTTCTGTGTTTTCACCTGGAGTCTTCCTGTGGTTTGTTGTTTGAATGTTTTAAATGTACTGTATTTGTATGTAGGAATAACAGTTGTTTTAATATGTTTATTTACAGAAGTTTTCTAATGTGGTGACACCAGATAAGAAGGCCTCCCAGAAAATAGGGCTGAGGTTAAGAAACCTCCTAAAACTACCAAAAGCTCACAAATGGTGCATCTATGAATGGTTTTATTCCAATATTGACAGGTAAAGTTTAACTTTCACTCTCAAAAGATAATAATAGTCTTAAGTGCACATTAATAGAAGGTAGAAGAAATGATGCTGCTTACACATAAGTGGTCTGACTTCTGCTGCCACTATGTTGAGTGCAGAAGTTAAGGCCAAGAGCTGCAGTCAGAGCTTATACAACATCTTGCAATTTATCTTCTATATCAAAATGACATTTATATTCATGAAGAAAACACAGACACATGCAACTTATTTTTATACTAATTTTATTACTATTAAAGTGACTCAGTAATCCAAACAATGTTACAATATGCCTATGCCCCCAGAGCTTAATAAACCTGATTTTGATCAGCTGCAATGAATTTAAAGTTTTAATTTTGTTTCTTTTTCTTTTTCACTGTATCCCCCTTTTCTTTTTCATCCTCTCTTCCAGGCCTCTTTTTGAGGGAGACAATGAATTCTGCTTGTGTCTCAAGGAGTCTTTCCCTAACCTGAAAACAAGAAAGCTGACTCGAGTTGAGTGGAGTACAATCAGGAGACTGATGGGGAAACCAAGACGGTAAGTTAGAATCTTTACACCTCTATACAAAATTTTAATTTAGAATGTTTCCTGCCCATTTTTGTGATTTTTTTTTTTTTTTTTTTTTGTATTTTTAATTGTGTTCTCTGTGTAGTTTCATAACCTAATGTCCTTAAAGACACAATATGTGGGAACAAAAGAGAAATTTTGCTTCAGCACTTTGCTGTGTGGTCCTGTTCAGGTGTTCATCAGCGTTTTTTGCTGAAGAGCGAACAGCGCTGAGACACAAGAGGCAGAAAATCCGCCTCCTGCAGCAAAGAAAACTGTCCGATGTGTCGAACTGTAAAGATCTTCCTGATGAAATCCCTCTGCCTCTCATCATAGGAACCAAAGTCACTGGTAAGACTGTCCTAATTACATGTTATTGTGAGGAAGTTATTGTGAATTTAGTCACCTTCAATGATATACAAAGTAATCCAGATTAGATTTTCAGTACCCGCCTGATGTCCTGTTAAGACAACTTGGCTTGTCCAATTTTGTTAAATTGATCCATTTCAGATATCCAGATATATTTATAAATATTTAATAAATAAATAAGAGAACTGGTAAAAATGAAAGTAGCATGACTGCATCATTATGAATTGATCATTTGATCTAAAAATCTGTACTTGATGGCATAAGATATCTGGAGCTGTATGGTTTTAACTGTTCTAATTCTGATCCTCCTTTCGTTCGGCAGCTCGACTCCGAGGTGTTCACGACGGGTTGTTCACAGGGCAGATTGACGCAGTGGACACCAGCGCTGCCACCTATCGTGTCACCTTTGATCGCAGTGGCCTGGGAACACACACAGTGCCTGACTATGAAGTCCTGGTAAGATTTGCTCCAGTAACACCTCTGAGTGTTGAGAAGGCAAATGTAATAACTTTAGTTAATCTGTCTTTTATTTTTACCACACATACATATGATAATGTTGACTAAGCAAAAATTGTGAAACAAGAAACTGTCAAAATTTAAGTTGTACAATAGCTGATTTCCATTGAGGGGGTTTCATCAACTGTTTTTTCCAGAGCAATGAACCCAATGAGACCATGCCCATCTCAGCCTTCGCTCAGAAGCACCGAACAACACGCTACATGCAGAACCTTATGACTCCACCCCGAGGGCCATACCCGTCCGCTACCACTCCTGTCCTCATGGTAATATGAACCCAAATGTAATGACAGCTTTATATGCCCTGTCTCATCACTTGCCCCCATACAAGCATAATCAGGTCTCACAGCTGTAAATGATTCTTGGTGTTGGTTTAGTCTTTTTCTCTAAATAGCTTATGAGGATGGATGATTCCATCATCTGACTTTTGCTTAACAGGACAGTGACCCTCTCATCACTCAGTCGCCATGGAGGAACAAACTGCTCGGTGCTGAGGGAGATACTCTGGGAGGATTTCCTGTGAAGTTCCTGGTTCAAGTGGTAAAGACTTTTGTCAAATTGAAAACTAAAAGGCGACATCCTAAAACTGACCTTTTGACTTTTGACAAAGTCTTCCATTTTTCTGTGACTAGACAAGGCTGTCCAAGATCCTCATGATTAAGAAAGAGCACATCAAGCACTTGAAAGAAATGAACACAGAAGCAGAGAAACTGGTACAGTTATTGTAAAAAGTTGCATCAGAACATATAAAATATCTCTGAGATGCATAAATCAGGCCTAACCGAAACTGTGCCTGTGTTGTTATGTTCAGAAGTCGTATTCGATGCCTATCGACCTAGACTTCCAGAAGAGATATGCCACCACAGTCCTTGAGCTTGAGCAGATCAATAAAGATCTGAACAAGGTGCTTCATGAAGTTCAGCAGTTCTGCTGTGAGGTAAGTCAGTGGATACACACTAAATTGAACAGTTCTATTTAAGGTAATAATCACTGTGTGTTCATCCAGCTTGCTCCAGACCAGGGCATGGTACCAGCTGACCATCCCACAGAGCTGCGGCGGCGTTGTGAAGAGGAAGCCCAGCAGATGGTGCAGATGAGCAACTCCTTAAAGGATGGACAGCAGAGTGTGACAAACAGCGGTCTCACACACCTCATCTCACGCCTCACTGCTCTACTCCTACAGATCAAGGTAGAGGACCTACCGTCATTCAGCTGCCTCTGCTGCTCACATTTCTTAATGTATGTTTGGATGGTTCAAGATGTTCTCATCGGGTTTTTATAGGATAAAAGTTCAGTCATGCATTTCTGTGATAAAACAGCTTTTATGTGCATTAATTCATAAGGATTTTATGGTATTTTTACATACAACATATTTGTCACAAATTAGTGAGTTCCACACATACTCTGCAGCAAAGTCAAAACTTTAACTGTCCTCTGTCATGAACAGATTTTTACTGCACTAACTTTTTGATTGTTTATTTTTTCTGGCTGGTTTCAGTGTCTGGCAGATGGAGGTGACCTGAATTCATTTGAGTTCAAATCCCTAACAGATTCCCTTAATGACATTAAGGCATCAATTGATCCCTCCAACCTCAGGTAAATGACCCTGCAGTGTTTTATGAAACTGGCTGTATTCATATTATAATGAATGTGATATGTATTCTTTTCTGTTAATATGCATATCACTGGTTGTCTCTTCCAGTTGCTTCCAGAACAACGTCGAGATCCACGTGGCACACATCCAGAGTGGCCTTAGTCAGCTGGGCAATCTGCACGCATTTGCTGCCAACAACACCAATGCAGTCTGAGTACCTGTGTCATCCTCCCTACACACCAATGCATGCACACACACACAGAGCTGTGGTCCATTGATATTGCCTTTTGAGAGGGTGCTTTCAGTTCATCTCTCAGCAAACTTGGAACACATGTTTGGATGTGGATGTTGTGGACCACCTCTACACAACCTGAATTTGGATGTCCCAGCGACATCCAAAAACAACCCAGGTTCCTGAAGCTTTGTGTTGAAGGCAAGGAGGATGTCGAGTATTTTACCCACCTGTTTTATTGTATAAAAATGTTTGTGCACCTAACTGAACACAAACCTGAAAGTCTTTGTTGCCACAAATCCACATCTCCAAACTGTCAGTGGTTATTTATTGGGTTTATGTGCCAAGCATTGATTCTTACAGTTTTTATAGTCCATATTTATTTATTTTTGAGTAGGTGTGTATGGTTATGAAACGCTATTTTGCTATCTCTTAAGTTTCCCTCTGTAAGTGTTGTGTTCTGTTGCTCCTCTGATGAACAAAGAGGGAATCTAAAGAATGTTTTATAAAATTGTTTATTGTAGATAATTGTACAATATCTCTGATTACTAGGACTATTGTCAACATTTCTGCTGTATATTCAGAAATGGATTTTGTAATTTTGTGTGCACTAAAAAGAGATTTTGGTATTTTTTATAAAGGAGAACTCTGGGGTTTGGATGCCTTTTACTCCCTTAGATGATCTTAGCAGTTTCACAGTTGGCATGGCTGTTGCTGCAAACCCCACACTAAGCCTACATCACTGATGTACTCTTAATATTCACGTCAACAGTTGTTTTCCTAGAGACTCTCCTTTTTCAGTTTTGTATAGTTGTATATGAAAATTCCTCATTGCAATTGTATATAAATGTTTGTCTTTTTATATTAAACATAATATTCCAAAGCAGGATTTCATCTTCTAGTTTGTATTCTTTATTTACAGATTGATCCAGTCAACACTTTTTTTTTTTTTTTTTTAACAATCAAAAGTTTTATTACTATTTTACAATAAATACATATTTTAGTTTTATGTAGACGCACAACTGAATACCATATCTTATGATACATGTAGCGTTTAAAACAAAAACAGCTCTTATAATTTATCATATAAAACCACCAAAGCCAGCCATGGCCTCATTTTCCCAGTCAGAGTCTGAGTCAGTGAAGTCCTGTGCTTCAGTGGCATGGATTGGGGAGAAATGATTGTATCTGTCCCCTGTTGCCCTCACTTGTGGATACAGAATTTGGCACCCGGTATCTTTTGGTGATGACCTGTTGAAATTCTGGTTCGGGATGGGAGGGATCACAACTTTCATCTCTGGTCCAATGGTTTTGTTGGGAGGGAAATTGTCATAATCCACCAAAACTTTTGGACCCTGGTTCCCGGTCATGTTGGTTTCAATCTTGGGGTGATGATTGTTTTCTTTGGGATAAAGGTGGACATTACAACATGGCACATTAACACTAAGCTTGTGTCGCTGCAGCTGCTCAGGCATCACTCTGGTTCCCTCTTTGTCATAGATGCAGGAAACAGACGTGTGCTCAAAGCTGCTGGGTTTGTTGGCCAGACCGGTCCGGTGTGGATCATCTGGGTTTTGATGCATTGTAGGCCTGAAACTTTCCTCTAACCCAAAACCACCCATTCTGTGTGCATCTGCACCATGGTTGTTGTCATAAACTGAAAGAGAAAATGATTTAGAATCAAACAATTAGTTCTGAAATGTAAGAAACACTGAACAGACAGACTCAATGCTGAGTGAAATAAACAAATAAGAGTGTATGGCTAATAAGTTACCGTTCTCAGTGGCCATCCTGCTCTGGAGCTGGCTGAAGGGCCCAGCTGTGGCTGGATTGGTGATTTTCATGGATGTTGATGAGCCAACTTGGCGACGAGACTTGGCCCTTCTATTCTGAAACCACACCTGAAATTTGTGGGAAACAAAGCAAAAAGATGAGAACAGCTTCAACCATTTGGTCACAAAATGTACAATTCCATAAGTATGATAAACTTCAGGTTATCTGGAGTTGAACAGTAAACCGTACATTTTAAGCGTCTGTGTCAGTCAGGTCAAAAGACGTATTGAAATCCAACATTACCTGAATTCTGGACTCTGGTAGTCCGGTCAGAGCCTCCAGTCTCTCTCTCAGGTAGATGTCCGGATACTTAGTGTCTGAATAAACTTTCTCCAGCACCTCAATTTGCTGCTGCGTGAAGTTTGTCCTCTTTCTTCTGTGGGTTAGTATTGCCACGCATTTATCTTCCCTCGGTACCGAGTTTGCAGAGCTGAATAGGTTTGTAACATCTGAGGCACCATAATCTGAAAAAAAGAAAACATATAATCTGTTTAGTTAATAAAATAGTAGACAAAGACGATGCTGGAGTTGTGCGTAAATTACTCGCAAAAACCATCCTTATTTCTGTTATTTTCTTGGTAACCAGGTCGTCGCTACTATTCTTATATATAGAGGTGAAAGCAATAAAACCTTTTAGCCACAACCTGAGTTCACCATAGTGTTCATCTGCAAAGGCCCTTCTTGATACATCTGGAAGGGATTCAGGTCACCGGCGCGCATATTCCCATGAACTGCAGACATGATGTTCTACGTCCTGTCTCCAAAGACTGACTGGGTTTGAGGCCTGTGCGCTCGCTGGTTGGGGTTAAATCCCCCCAGTGATCAAAGGTGATGCTGCCCGGATGTGTGAATGGGGCAGCCATCAGTGCCGGCTGGCACTGGAGCGGCCGTGTAGCTGCTTCAGACGTCTGCAGGCCGCGGGAGGTGTGAAGCCATCACACCTGGGACGGTAGAGCTGCCGCAGGTCTCTTTAAAGGGGTTTTAATGGAATCTGCATGCTCAATACACATCTGCAGAGAAAACATTTATCCGCTTTGGAATAGATGAAGCAATAACGGACCTGTAGCCTTCAAAGAGAGACAGTCGGAAAACTGCTATTTCCTCAACGGGTTAGACACTCACAGGGGATGTAGTTTTGTTGCTTGATAGTAACAAAAATAAATGAATTTATCTCAAATTTAACAGAGTTTAATATTATCCTGCATTAACAGAACAACTGGACTAGGATATAGTTTAGTGCTTTTTGTGCAGTAACAGAGCTGAACTACAGTTGTTCTATTAATGCAAAAATAATATAATAATATTAAATTAGACTGGAATTCATTCAACATAATAGGAACACATTACTTATAAAAATATAACTGAAAATGTATTTACATTTACTCTCAATTGTACGTCTAAAATGGTTTCGCGTGTTTGTATTTTTTCTCCTTTAGGCTTAGAAGTTATGTTTTGTTAAAGTTTGAGTTCTCAAAGATTTTCTCCTCAAAACTGATCTGTATGTGTTTGTGGGAAATTATGCTTCCTGTTCCCTTTTAGTGGTAAAAAAGTTCATCTCAATACACAAACCTCATTTCAAAGGAGATCAGGAATGGGCACTTGTTACTAAATTAGTCGCCTTCATCTGATAAAGTTAAAAGGTCAGGCAGCATCACAGACAAACTAAATGAATTTTCCTATGTGGCCACTGTCATTAAGACTCCAAGTTGATTTTGAGTTGTTTTTGTACATGTTTCTGAAATGACATGATGCATTTTGTGCCTCATATTTAATTGTACTGGGTGTGGGTTGACATGATATTGCAGCCAAACTGTTTACCACTAAGTCAACAGGGAGAGTGTTGCCTTTCTGTAAATGAGAGTAAGTCAGCAGATTACTGTCATGGCTCTAAGAGAGAGCATAGAACAGCAATGCTTTTCTCTGGGTTTTCAGCTGATCTCTGTGGAGTATTGGCTTGAGAGCCATTTTGTCATTTCATGTCAACAACAGCACTTATTGATCTCTGCACCTTGACACATATGGCATTGTTCAGCTAGGATGTGCTTGTTGGTAGAATCATTCACAGCTCGCAAGTTGCTTTGTCTGAAGACCTTAATTGGGTATTGCCTGTGCGCACAAATCAGACTGTTATGCTAAAATCGGGCTGTTGAAGTTCCTGATCTTTTGTAATGGCCAGTGACAGGTTTTCTGAGAGTTCATTCACTAGACAGTGTAGTTTTCATCTGTGGCCACAGCTTACATCAGGAATTCAGCTCTGCAAGTGCATGAAAAATTATGATGCACTTTTATGTTTAGTGTTTGCAGTAAGGCATAATTTTCACTTTGGCAGACCATGATTAGATTAGATTAAAAGAGTACAACTCTAGACTGACATATTAGAGATAACAGACTGCACATTTAAACATCAAACAGTAAAAACACTTTGGGATTTGTACTATTACCGGTGGGCAGCTGCCTCTGTTGACACAAACAAAAGCATATTCACACCTTTTAAGACTGACCACTAGCTTACTCTTAGACTTGATCACTATACATTGAACCTGCAGACAGACAGGTAAATTATCCTCACAGGTTTGCAGGCATATGTTAAAATGTCAGCTGTCTTATGGACCTTTGATATCAGTTCACTCTTTGTGTATTTGAGGGGTAAAAGAACTACAGTACAGTTTATATAACATGTGCTCACTGTGAAGGTGTTTATTATTGGAAACAATGATGTCAGGGCTAGAAACCATAACTAACATTTTAAATCAGTCCCTTTACAAAATATACAAAAAGAAACCCTATATTAAAACTTTATATAACTTATGTATTGCATGTATATTATGCTTTGTGTGTCTTACCTGTAGTCTACCTGTGCTCTATATTTTGTCTGGTTCTAAGACAAAAATAAATCCTTATCATCAGTGAAGTAAAAACTGATTTAACGGACAGTAAAATTTCTTTTTAAAGTTGTTGTCATAGTGACTACCAAAACTGAGATAATTGTTGAACTGACTTATTTATTGTATTAACTTCTATAACCGATGCATTTCAAAAGTATTTTGTAAGAAATGTGCATATTCCAGATAAAAAAGATTAAAAAAGATAGTAAGTAATATTTTTTGTCTTTGATAGTGTATTGCCTTTAAATGTGGTGGTGATGCAACATGATAATTAATTAATTAGCCTAAGAGAAACATGACGACGCTACTTCATACCTGTCAACATTGGGATTTATATTATATGTTACAGCTAATGTTCTGTAAACTACCACCTGCTTTATCGGAGGCCAATGTAGCAAACATATCAATTACACCCAGTGGGATTATTTTTATACAAAGATTAAAAATACGGGAGAAATACGGGAAAATATTTAAACTGGATGATAGAAAGGTAAAATACAGGAGAATCCCGGAGAAAACCGGAGGGTTGACAGATATGCGCTACTTTTGTTTTGTGAATTTTATTTGTAAAATAAGTAAAACACCTCGGTCCAAAAAAAATGAATTGTGTAAATATTTCAGTCATCGCTTAGAGCCTCGTCATTATTTAGTTGCTTGGATGAAAAAACCTCCCGGAACTTCCGCCAAGATTAAACGGAAGTAGGTACGTGGCCGCTTCAGCTGACAGTCTACATGATGGCGACAGAGGTTCAGAGCGGCGACCTCGATAGTGCCACTTCCAGCCGGCTCGAAGTTTCCATCGATGGCCTTACCCTCAGTCCCGACCCGGAGGGCGAACAGGGCCAGGTGGAGGAGCCGGACCCTAAAGCTGCGGAACCCGAGGCTGATACACCGGGTGCCCCTGGAGGCGAAGATGGGGAGACTGCTAAATCTGCGATAGAGAGGAAATGGGGCTTTCCTTTAAAAGAGTTGTACGGAATGGCCCTTAAATTCTTCAAAGGTATTTTATTTTTCTTTTCCACCGCTAGTCCTCGGAAAGCCCTTTAACCGTGAGACGAATCAGTCGCTGCTGGAGTTTAGCAACCTGCTAACGTTAGCCGCTAGCTGTCACATTAGCCGCACAGCTAACGAAGAGCTAACATGATGCTAGCCGCCTGTTAAAGGAGAAAACCAGCACGGCACGTCCGAGTACTCGGTTTCTTTCTGTGTGTGGCCCGAGAGCATTTTTACCCAGCCACTTTCTTGTCTCTGCTTCGCCGCGGCTCACCTTTCTTTGGGTGTCGACAGAGTAACCTGACTGGTCGTATAGGAATATGGTGTTTGGTAGCTGTCTATCTGTGAACTGCAGGGCTGCTGATAATGGTTTGTTTGGGCGTCTCTAAAATTAGTTCTAGATGCCACTTAATGCCACGTTTTTTCCACTTCCACCGTTGTATGCCCATCTGCCTGTTTTACAATCCAGCTCCCTACTCATGTAGTCATAACCTCACCACTCCCATTCTGCTGCTGCTCCACCAGGAAATGCATGTAAACGTGCCAGTGACTTGAGGTTATTTTACTTGTTTTACTGTTGAATTTGAAGCATCACATGACATCATGTGTCCTCACTCAAAGACTGCACACTTAGCACTCAGAAAGACAGCTTGAGAAATATAGTCCAGTATTCAACTGGGATTATTGTGATCCATAAGTGTTTGGGGAAAAAAACTGGAATCATAAACATTCTTCTCTCTGTGATTTAAGAAAAAATCTAGTCAGTGGACTTTACAAACATCCTAAACTTGTTTGAACCTTTTTGAGCTGTGAATCTTGGTCATGTTTTTGTTACACTAATACTGTGCAAACAGGTTTGGGACTGGTTGTTGCTACTTTGAGCCATAGTAATCTGTGATTTGTAGTTTTTTTTTTTTTTTTTGTCAGATAGGGTTGGGTCTAATAGCTTATCTTGTGTACATATATCTGCTTCTTGCCTCACTGTAGCTTTCATGCAAGCTGCAGTGTGATCATGATGTGTGATTAAGCTATTTAGAGTACCCTTGGTTTTGCAGAAGGACAAATAGCACGATCAGCGCCATGGTTCTTAGATCCCCTAGTACTGCATTGCATTAAGACACAAATGTGTATTGTATTAACAAGTGCTTGGTCACAGCAAGACACAAAATAACAAATAAATGCAAACAGTTTGCTTCGACATTGCTGTTCTCAGATAAAGATGGTAAGGCCTTCCACCCGACCTATGAGGAGAAGCTTCGACTGGTAGCACTGCACAAACAGGTGTTACTGGGTCCTTACAATCCTGACGCTTCACCAGAAGTTGGCTTCTTTGATGTTCTTGGAAACGACCGCAGGTAACCCACACTTGTGTGTTTTGCTGTGCTATGCCAGTGACCTTTGAACTCTGGTAGGCATTCAGGTTGTTTAGTTGTAGTCAGGAAATGCATGCACACACACCTCTCCATTTAAGTGTTAATATAGTCCATTTAACAACTGAGGTGTGCCTCTCATGCCTTTATATGCAAGTTAGCCATTTTTACTGCGGTACATTAAACACATTTTGTGTTCACAATTAAATTATAAAATTGTAGATAGGCAGTTGTTTTTGTAGTTTTGATGGAACTGATTGCTACAAATGCTACAGATAGAAATTTATCCTGTCTTGTTATTGTAAAGCAGTAACAGGCCAAAAGGTCACGACAAGATGTCTTTGTATATTTGAGCACAATTTTCCCAGCTGTCTCTATTAACTGTCTTCACCTCCATCTCACTCTGTGTGCAGGAAAGAGTGGGCCTCCCTGGGTAACATGGAGAAGGAGGAGGCCATGGTGGAGTTTGTCAAGTTGCTTAACAAGTGCTGTAACCTCTTTGCACCTTACATTACCTCCCACAAGATCGAAAGGGAGGAGCAGGAGAGGAAAAGGTAAGGTGCTCAACTTCACTTCCCATGAGGGAAGTCCCACTGCTACATTGTCCAAATACAGACCCAGATTTAGTTTGGCCTATATGCAGCAAGAAAAACTGTGAAGCAGATGTGGACATAATGGACATTTATTAGCCTGTGGTGTTTAGCGAAACATTTGCATTGTTTAGAATATCTTTAATGATTTTTGCTCTTCCACAGGAAAGAAGAGGAGGAGCGTCAGCGGCTGGAGGAGGAGGAGAGGGAGAGACAGAGACAGGAGGAAGAGAGACGGAGGCTTGAAGAGGAGGAAAGACTGAGGAGAGAGGAAGAGGAAAGGAGACAGGCAGAGGAGGAGAGGCTACGGGTTGAGCAGCAGAAGTATGTGTGTGTGTGTGTGCTTGATTATGGAATATATTGATTTTTCTTCAGAATGACTTCTACATTATCATTATAGTCCTTCTACATGGCTCTGGAACTGTGGCTGATATATTGAGAGACAGATCACTTTTGCTGGCCTTTTCTGAAATCTGGTCCAAAGAAGAAAATCTTCCTACTAATTACAACTTGTCTATTTTAAAACCCAACGACCATTGTTTCCTATATTACATCATTAACTCTACCTTTCTGTTCTCCTTCCTAGACAACAGATAATGGCAGCCCTGAATGCCCAGACAGCAGTGCAGTTCCAACAGTATGCTGCCCAGCAATACCCCAACAGCCCAGAGCAACAGCTGAGCCTCATCCGTCAGCTTCAGGAGCAGCATTACCAGCAGTACATGCAACAGCTCTACCAGGTTCAGCTGGCCCAGCAGCAGGTAGGATGGATTCACTGACAGAGGGCTACAATGCCCTTTGTTGATTTTATTGTTTAATGCATAGATTTTGTAGTTAATATGGAAGTATTTAGCACAGGCTATTGGAAACATTTTTCTTAAAAGATTCAAAATGAATTAAAATAGTCATGGGTGAAGCAAATGTTTCTGAAACCTTTTACATCAAAATTGTACAGAATGGGTTGTTCAGGAGGTATCAGAAAAACTTTAATCATTCATTTTTAAACAGTGCATATGTAGCTAAAAAAGAATTTAAAAGTGAAATGGAATTTTAAAATGAAGGCAACTAAAACATGCAATACTGTGCAGTGTCATGAATTTTAACAGTAATTTTAACCATTGCCTTACATGTCCATGACAGCAAAAGTCTAATTCCAACATAATTTGCCAGAACATATGTCCCTAGTTTGATTTTCAGTGTCTCAACACATTGTGGTTGTTTTGTCCCAGGCGGCCTTACAGAAGCAGCAGCAGCATCAGCATCAGTATCAGCATCAGCAGGCTGGTTCAATGGTACAGGGCACCCTGCAATCTAGCAGCTTCAACAGTGGTGAATCCATCCCCGCCTCAGCAGCTGGACCGCTGTGTGCGGCCTCACCACCTACAGGCGAGGAAGCTCCTACAGTCAATGGAGGTCAGTCAGATACATTCTCGGAGAGCATGGACCGCGAGCCAGAGCCTGAGCCCGCAGAGGAGGTCTCAGAGAATGGACCTTTATTAGGTTGGTGGGCTGTAGCTCTCCCCTGTGAAACTACACAAACATATTCACTTTATCCAAACAGAATCTCCATTTTTATCTAATGGCTACAGAGCAGAATCTATGTCAAAGGAACAAAGTTTTTCATCAGATTTGAAATTTGATTCTTATCTGCTGTGACCTTGATGTGACCTGTAGTGCAGTGAGGGGAAGCACTAGAACAAAGGATACATGATAGTGGCCTGGTTTAGGTATCATCCTATCACACATTCTGCTGACAGAGGAGTATGAACTCATACCAGAAAACAAAGCATTGGTAACATGCCAAAACATACATCCTGAGTCAGATTAATCCACTGTGGCTGGCTGTTTACTTTCAAACTAGTTTTGGGGGGAAGCTAGAATGCCTGACATTTAGCTGAGACTGCCACTCTTTTACATTTGTCACACGTACACATGCAGACCCTCTCCCTTTCTTTATGTAAAACAGACAGGTAACCTATGTGGCCTGCTAGTTTACCGTTAATTTTGTATATGCTGTTAGGAAATCACTCATTACAAAATAAAACTAACATTTTTCTTATTCAGTAACTTGCATTAGCAGATTTTTACACCAGTCTCTTGTCCCTTGATCACAGCTGACTCCCCACCAGTCATAGCTGCTCCTTCTATGTGGACACGGCCACAGATCAAGGACTTTAAGGAGAAAATCCGGCAAGATGCAGACAGTGTGATCACTGTAGGGCGAGGCGAGGTGGTGACGGTGCGTGTTCCCACCCACGAGGAGGGCTCCTACTTATTCTGGGAGTTTGCCACAGACTATTATGACATCGGTTTTGGGGTCTTCTTTGAGTGGACAGATGCTGCCTCTGCTTCGGTCAGCGTGCATGTATCGGAGTCCAGTGATGAAGATGAGGATGATGAAGGTAAGTATGGGTGAAATAAAGGTTGCGATGTGTCCAGTACAACTATTGTCCAGCGTGGCAACAGTTCTGGACTTGGATTCAACTTGAACTTTATAACATTATATTATTTATACATTGCTGGGACATGTTATGTGGTAATATATTTGTGCCGCAATATTAAATATGCAGTGGGAAGTTTTGAGGAAAGAAAAATTAAGAATACATTTTTGTTTGCTTATATTAATTTTTTTTTTTTTTTTAATAATATTTTTTTTATGTCTAATCTCCTTACGTTTTGAAAGAATTATACATTGTACTGTCTGCCCACAGGTGATCCTCCCAATGAGGAGGAGAAGGCAAAGAAGGAGGCAGGAAAACCCCAGGTGGATGAGATTGTGCCGGTGTACCGGCGGGACTGTCATGAGGAGGTGTACGCCGGCAGCCACCAATACCCTGGGCGTGGAGTTTACCTGCTCAAGTTTGACAACTCCTATTCACTCTGGCGCTCTAAGAGTGTTTATTACAGAGTCTACTACACCAGATAAGGCTGAATATAGACACAGGGGCAGCCAAGGAGTGTGTATGTTCATATATATGTGGGTGTGTGTGGGGGGGGCATGTGTATGAGTATGAGGAGATTGGTGCAATGGCGACCAGTATGTGAGCGCTTGTGAAGGAGATTCTAGATCTATTCTGGAGGAAACCACCAGAGGGTGACAAAGAAACACATCTGGAGTCCTACTCTAGAGTTTGGACTTATGTATGTAATGTATGTGTGTCCCAAGAAACCTGTACTAGGTCCCTGCATCAAAGCCCTTGGAAGAGGAGTGTGTATTCCTGTTGTATATTCACCACCTGTTCTTGCTGCGCTCACATAGACCAAGATGTAGGACTTTGCTCTTATATTGTATTTTACCCCTTTTCACCCTGGGCTCCTGTCTTGCCACCACCTCAGCCCGACACAGTCCAACGTGGCCTTGTGGCTCCATCTGCCCCGAGTGATGCTTTCGAGTCCAGCACTCTGTCAGCCGTTTCCTGTTTGGTGGTAACGGTGGTTGTTTATCTTACGAGAACACAGACAATGATAAAAATTTAATTATATTGCAAATGTACTTCATGACACTATGCCTTTGTTCCACAGAGAGCTTCTGGTCTTTGCCAAGTCTCACACACATTAAAAACACCAGTGTAGACAAACATCCTCCTCTTTGTCATTAAATAGTAGTCCTCTACCATGCATACATGAAGATCTGAGAGTCAAAGCAGTGGTGTTTTTGGCGTTTAACCTTTTATTTCTTAATACATTCTAAATAACAGTACACCAGGATTCTACTGGCAGCATTTATGAAGGATGTGAGTGAAGTCATTGGAATTACAGCAGACATTGTAAAGTATGGTTGTGGATCCTGAGTAAGAAGGTTAAAAACAAATGACTTAATTTGTTCTTCCTTTCTCCTACATTTCTTTATATCTGCCTGATGCTATTTCACTTTGTTCCAAGTTTGAGCAGTGACCTCAGTGCTTCCTGACAGCCCAGCCCTTTGTATGGGTACAACACATGAATATTGCATTAAACTCTCCGTTGGTCATTGAGTCTTTATGAAAGAATGAAGATAATATTAAGACATGTTATATTAATATTACCTTGAAGGCTTTTGTGTTTATCATTGTGTGTTGGAGATGTACACCTAATGATAACATTTTTCTCGGAGAACATTTCACACACATACACACACTCTTCAGTGCACAACAATCCATAAAACAAAAGACAGTGTTGCTGTTCCGTTCATCTCAAATATTGTTTTGTGAATAAACCGAGATGATCCAAGGATAAAGTTGTGTCATAGGCCGTGTGGTTGCTTATTTGTGACATCTAAATGTATTCAGCTTTTTGAAGTTTATTTTGTTGACATAATTAAGATTCATTCTCTTCAGTTTCCCATTGCATGTTTTGTGTACCTACCACCTAGGTGCATTATGAACTGTGCTGTATAAACCATGTTCTGTCTGAATCCGAACGATGATTGTTGAACATGTATTCAGTGGGTGTCGGAGATGTTAGGTTTCGCTTTATCACACTGAGTTGGGTGTTTTTATGTGTATGCAAACAAACTTTAAAGACAGCAGAAATTACAAGTTGAGTACTGCTCCAGTTTCCTTGCTGAGTATAAAGTGGCATCATATTATTTAATTAGGGGCTGCTCTGTGGTCTGTGTAACAAAATTGTCACTACCTATGGCGAAACCAAGCCATGAAGTTCAAGAAAGCTCCTTTATCTTCTGATGTGTGATGTTTGTTGTTCTTAAGTTTGTAATTGCTCACCAAATGGCTTGTATTGACATGTTGAAGCCTTGTATGTAAATAATTCTACAAATGAGTTTATGTATGGGTTTTTAGATGTGGACAAAGGTTATGGTTTTAAAAATCAATGCACTGTAAACTGGTGAATGAGATATATGGATACATTTTACCCCTAATGACAGTCCAAAACTTGTTGGAAGTATAAGAGTCTTTTGAAATGACAGAAAAGTTCTTTTTTTGTATTGTTTAGACTTGTTTGGACCTGTTATGAGTTGCAAAATCTTTTTGGGCATATATTTAATCTTGATTAAACTTATGTTCATATCTAGAACTGGACAGTTTTTCATTTTTGTTTTAATAACTTGTTATAGGGTTTTTAGCATTGTGTCTTCCCAATGCTTCTCTAAATCTTTTATAGATGTGTTGTCATGAAACAGACAAATTACCAAGGTTACTCCCAAGGTGTTTTTTTTCCCCACAAGGGACACATTACCCTGGTAAAAATCACAGGTGGATCTGATTAAACTAATGATGACTTGCGTCAGTTTGTGCCCCAGTAAGCCATGCTTGGGTCAGTGTTATTGCTTTTGTATTTTTCTGCTATTACTATGTGGAAGACTTTCAAAAACAGAAAAGACGGACACTGACGGGAATATGAGGATACCAAAAAAGGCTCTGGAGCAACAAAACGCGGTTCCTTTTTCGCCGAAGAGGTAAAATGTGTCATTCTCATGCTGCTTTCCTGTCACATTTTGTGCTGAGGGAAGGATGTTACTTGTGTAATAGGATGATAAACACATTGCCTTCACTGTTTTCCATGATGCACATGGGATGTCACAATGCTTAGTGCAAGCGACAGCAGCAAACACTTGTCTATTGAGTAACTCCTTAAACTACTGCCCAAAAGTACATGCTAAGTAATAAGAAGGCACTGACTGGAAATACTGATCTGGATTTAATCTTACAGACATCCTTAAAGTTGCTGTGCCCACCTGAAGACACCAGGGGGCACATTAAACACTGCAGACACGCACTTTGTCCACTGGATGTAGGTTATCCAGGCTGTCAGGGGATCCACTACAACTTGTGTGAACTTGTGTTATCGATGATGAGGTGGTTGTTTGCAACCTGGAGAGCAACGGTGGGACTGTGAGGTGGTGAACTAAACTCTGCAGAAACATGCTTCAAGATATGTTGTCTGGGGGTAATTTATGAGCAGCCGGCTAGAAAACTTTACTGTGGGCCATTGCTATTTTATTTAAAATGAATGGATGACCTTAGATAGTTATTTATGTGGTTATGCTAATGTAAAGTTACTAGGCCATTTTAATGTGGAAAGACCTAATAAATCAACCCTGGGTCCTTTAACTAATCTCACGCATCTTTAATTGTACTCTGTTTTAAAAAGTACTGGCCATTCAAATGTCTGGGCTGAATAACAGAAAGTACTGACTGTAAACTGCTGCGAGGGAACTACAGGTTTTGTTTTGTTTTGTTTTTTAATTATTATTAATTTGTCATAAAAATGCCAAATGTAAATACTACTGTCATGGTTCATTGGTGGGTTTAGATTTTGATCCGGTCCTGGTTTTCCGTCCGACCTGAAGGGAGGCAGGTAAACTGTCCTCCGGTTCCAGTCGCTACAGGTGGTTGTAGTATTCTCCGGGTTTTGTACTTTCCTCTACTTTTTCCTAGTGTTTCCCCCTCTCTCTCTCTGCAGCCTGCTCTCTGTCTGGTTGGATTTGAATAGACTTTGGGAGGCAACGAGTCCAGGGTCCAGCAGCAACACGAAGCCCCGTGCTTTGAAAAACCAAAATATGGCGGGATTGAAGGAGGATCCTGCAGCGCATACATTAGGAGCCGCAGGCAGGAACTTCGTGCGGGGCTTGTTTTAAAGCTGAGAGGTTGTTTTTTGTTTTTTGTTTTTCCTTTGCGTGGATAGTTTGGAGCTACCGGTGTGAAATAAATATGCCCTTTCATCAGAGGAGCGTTGAGCCGCGGCGTGTGAGTAGGTTGTCGGCCAGGGACGGCTGCTTACCGAGAGAAGAAAACGGGAGGCGCAGATTGAAAAAGCCGGTTTTATTCTCGTGTTTGGATGAGGTTAGCTGTCAGACACTGACCAGCATCATTCACCAACTTTCAGACCTTTCTCGACATGCCAGCGACATCTTCCTGGGCATCGAGGTGGAGGCGGGGGTGTTGTTCAGGAGGTCCTGCAGGATTCAGGGGCGGCTGCAGGTTCTGCAGGCTGAGCTCGGCAAGTTTGATCCCAAGAAGATCAAAATCCGTAAGTTTGCAGTGATGGTCACTTGTTAACGCGCTTTTTCAGAGTACAAAGTGTGATAACCTGTTGGTAGCTCTAGTAAAACTTCTTTCTAAGCACATTAGTTTTATTTTTTTTAAATATTAAAGCCAGAGGACTGACTATTAACCTGTAATTGAGACCCACAAACATGTATTATGCGTCTTCCAGACCTGCCATGATACTTGTTTACTGCAAATAGTTCCCACAGGATAATATTGACTAATTTCAGTTATTAAAACACTAAGCATGTTTTCATATCTGGCAGCTGTGATGTTGATCCTGTACAAAGGGACATTTTTTCCCAGAGAAAGAACCAGGAGTAGTAGCCGGCACAGTGTCCTGGCACAGTGTCCTGGCACAGTGTCCTGGCACATGGCTTTGCTTGTCTTGATTCAGACATATGTTAATAGGGGCATTGAGTCCTGTCAGAGGTGATGGATTTCCTCTCAACGTACTCACCATCTGTGTTTAGATCTTCAAAGGGTCACAGCTGATCACAGTGTGTTTCCCCCTCGTTTCTTCTTGCTGTTTTTTACATTTAAACAGGTTTGGTCAGTAAATGGAAAATCAATTTCCTTTGCTGCCGCCTGTGTTGACTTTTGTTGTTTTGTGATATGTTTTGCTCGCCCTTGTACAGCTACCTCGTCTAGTCTCATACACATAGGGATTATATATTAACAGACTTTGACTCATACTGTGGTAACTGTTGCAGTTACATAAAGATGTAGAGATAGGCCTGCTACTTTATACCACTGCTTTCTGTTTAGTAGACTGTTGTTTGGTGATGATTGTAAACACAGTAGTTAAGAGATTATGTTTCCCATTTAGTCCCTGCACAGCTTCTTTGTTTATCTAATTTGCCTCTGAAATATGTTGCAAAGTAGGATTCAGAAGACGAGCCCAAATTCCAGTGAAGGAGGATTTAAGTTCTGACTAATGTGCCCTTTGTTTCCTTTTTGGTTTTTTTTTTTTGGTTTTTTTTCTGTCCTTATTCCTATCTGAACACCCTGCCCAGGGTATGACTGACTCACTGCCTCTATCACACACAGATTCAAAACTGCTTGCAGGGAAATGATAAGCTGAGCAGACAGTTCCCAGACATGAGCGAATCTGATGCATGTTGAGCAATGGGTTAAAGGCACTCATAGGCACACTGATAGTCAATTATGCTTTATGCTAAGTTTTGATACACACCTGGGCGAGGTTGGGAATTCCTTTTTTATTTATTTATTTATTTTTTCACCCAGTGGACACTAGCAGCTGAAGACAAGGTGTGAGAGAGTAGACAGGAATGCTGCGGCATGATATATAGTGATCTGCTGTTGCCAGCTCCCACATAACTCCAAGCACCGGCTATATAGAAGCATAGAATTTAGATTCATTACGGCACTGACATGCAGGGTTGACTCCCTTTGCACAGAAACACCTGTCTTTATGAAATGCCTTTTGAGTCGCCCTGCAGCAGGACTCCTGGAAGACAGTATTGGGTTTGACTGTGTCATGGTATGGAACAGCTGGTGATGTTTTTTTTGATGAACGGGTATTTTAATGAAAGCCAATGTATAACACACAAGTTCACAATACAAAGCATTAATATTTTTCAGCAGCATCCTGCAAGTACTCATTGGTTTACAAAGTCATAATAAAGACACGTCACTGCTTTTTGCAGTACTGCATCTAGTGTGTGTCCCAGAGAAAAACTGCAAAAGTGTATGCAAATGTATTTTCCCCCTCAGATTCAGGATCTAAAAGTTATATTAGCTGCATGTTAATGATAATCTCTGAACTAGTGAAGTAATAGCTAGTAGGAGATTTTGATAATGTGACTGGCCACTCTGTTGTCTTCAACCACTGTGGGTTCCTACATTAACCTCAGGTCAGAGATGGATCATGTTACTCGTGAGGGGCAACAAGAGGGGCCCCTATATGCTGGAGGACAGACACTGAGGGAAGGGCATAGCGAGCGTGTCTCTCTGTAATGTCTCTGTGTCTTGGTTTGTGGTAATCATCAGGAGCTGTTTGAACAAGGACAGTGGTAGGCAGATGGGATTTCCTTACTGTGTGTATTTTGACTGTTTCATGCCACTGTTAATCCATTTGTGCTGAAGTACGGGGCACAAGAGCAAAGGTCAGAGGTCGAATTTTTATTTTTATTTTTACAGATTCAAATGGGAACACGTGACACTGAGAGTCAAGAGTTTAAACAAATTCTAGTTTCTCCAGCTTGTGTTGCTTTAGCAGGCCAGGCAACTAGAGGTAGCTGTGTCTGACTGTCTGACTAATGGATTACTATTGCCACACCCAGCTGTATTAATGACAGTAGGAGCAATGTGACTGACAGGGCAGTTTCTACTTCTGACACCGACACCGACTAATAGTCCGTAGGTGAATCATGTTCCCATTAGACAGAAAAACAGCAAATCTGATCAGAATATTTAACTGTTTTGCTTGATAATTAAGTTAAGCAATTCATTGATTATCAAAATAATGGCATAATAAGCTTCTGTTTGTTCAACTATTGGGTTCATTCACTGTCTAGACTTTGTAGCTCTAAGCCTCCCCAGCTGACATTTGAGATTTGCTTTTAACTATATGTTAAACAGAGAGCCCCCTTTTGCTGAATATAGCACTGGATTGAATAGGGAGTTCTTATTTTCATGTTGAAAGTAGGTCGAGGTCGAAGTGAAGGTTAATTGGAGCTGGGCCTCAATGTCAGACATCTTGGTGCCAACTAGCTACCTGCTGCTGTGGGGCTGTGACATAGACACTAGTGCTGCATGATCCTGGGTAAAATATGAATCGCATTGTTTTTTCATTTAGGATTGAATCACAGATTTTATTTACTTATTTATTTTTTGAGCTCGAGATGGAAAAAAACATTAATGGTGAAGCTTAATAGACACACAGACACACACACACAGACTGTGCTACACACAAAATTAATAATAAAGTAAAAGACAATTTGGAGCAGACACATGTTTCCAGCTGACACAATGATGTCAACAATCCCTCTTTCTCAGACACTCATGCAGACTGCCTGTGCATTCTTTCCCCATCCCTGTGATATTTATAGATGCGTGTTTTAACCCCATCTGTAGCATGCTATCATGTTTAGTGTGTGTTGCTACATCCAAGTGGTTCTCAAGGACCCGTGTGCGTGGGCACATACATGCTTGGCTTATACTGTCTGAGTGTTTGCTCATAAATACTAGTGTTTAGGAATGATAACAACAGTGACACTAAATTGTGTAAATGAGATTTAAGTTGTGTCCCTTACAACATGACAAAGAATAACAAAGCATATCCATGCCTGAATAAACATATTTCTCTTTATGGTATTTTAATCACTTTGCACACACACACACACACACACATACACACACACCTGTTTATGCCTCATTTCTCCCTAGTCACTATTCACTCAGGCCAGCTTTGGTCCCCTCTATTCATCAACAGAGAGCAGTCATTACGCAGCCAGAATCCACAAGTCAGTTCCCACAGGGCTTGCTCCAGGGAAAAGAGTCTGGCCTGGTTCTATGGGTCAAACTGGTCCTATAAGAGACAAAAGGGACAAGTTGGTATGGACAGAGAAAGAGTGATAAATAGGGAAATGAGTAGGAAATGGATGTAGTATGCCAAGAAATAGATGTTGCCACTGAACGTCATTTTGACTGACTGTGTGTATGTGTGTCTATACTTGTAGCCGACCTCTCTCACGCCTTTGTGCGCTCCACCCAGGATGTAGACGGAGCCCTGGCGAGGGCACAGAAGAGTGTTAGGAAGTGAAAGGAGGAGAGATGACTGATGAATGCAAGTGCTGTTCCTAAATCTCTCTTGTGTAGTTGTTTGTGTAGGTATACACCAATGCTTTGCTTTCTGCAGTCTGTCAATACTACCATAAGATACTTGTTCAACATGCTCTATGTAATTTCCTGAGTTCAGCTGCTTCTACTTAGCTCTGTCCTGCAGCTCTTCCACATAATTAAACAAAATCTGTGAGAGGCTGATTTGCTCCTGATGGCATGTGACAGTAAAGTTAATAAGAAAATGGCTAAATTTAGAGGTGAGTGTGTGCGTGTATATCAGATCACTCTACAGTATATGTTGGTGTATTTTATCACTCGGTCAGTTTGTCACATGGCAGCTTGACTGATCTGTTGTCAACCTGTCTGAAGAACAAAAAGGTCATGGGACACCTGGAATTCTTTTACTGAAAGTGGAAATATAGTATTCAGTGAGGGGAATAGCCACAAGTGAAAGGAGCATGTTCGATCTGGACTTCTTTCTCATTTATATCTTAAACTTGCTGTTCTCTAAAAATGTTTGTAAACCATCCTCTGTTTGGATGTAATAAACTGGAGTGTCACTTAGAGATGCTTTGTGGTAAATTGTGTAGAAATGGAATCACAGTTGTCTACACACACATGCTGACATTAACACAGTCAGAGGAGCCAGATGTGGGACTTACAGGTTAACAAGTTATGAAGTTGTGGGTCCTTCTGGTAATCCAGGATTTAACCAAGCTGCT
The DNA here is from genome assembly GCF_900324485.2 of Mastacembelus armatus. NCBI lineage: Eukaryota > Metazoa > Chordata > Actinopteri > Synbranchiformes > Mastacembelidae > Mastacembelus > Mastacembelus armatus. The sequence continues at coordinate 13,561,764 of NC_046656.1, forward strand.
GGGAGTTGAGTGTGATTTAATTCTGACTGTGGTAACCTCTGCCTAGAGGAAGATCCACAGATGGATTGAGATAACCCTTCAGCTCCTTGACTTCTCTTGTGTGCGTTCTGTCTTCCTATCGCATACCTGGATAGACACAAACACATATACACTAATGTGCAGTGTATGTTTGGAGACTCACATGCTCACAAACTAATATTTTTTTGCACTTGATTACATATTTCTTTTCAATCCTTACAGACAGTTGGCACAGCAGGTGTTGATGTGGACTGAACTTTGGATCGCTCAGATAACACAGATTTCTGCAGTAATGTTATACTGAAATAGGGAATATATAATGCATATGTCTTAGATTTCTATATGTATTACAGCCTGTTTGTTCCACTTTTACTTTGGAGGAATAGACAGGACCTCAGAGCCAGATGTTCACGTCTAAATGTATTTCTTCTGGACAGCCAAACAAAAGCTGAACTGACAGAGCTCAGGTGAAATCTGCTGAGAAGCGATGAGCCTGTAAGAGTTACTGAGGCTTTGTCATCTAACTTTTACTCAGAGAAATGAAGATGAATAAATAGCCTACACGTTAAGCGAGACTGTGCACCGTTACACGTGGACCAAATCATTTTCGCAGCTTGTGTTAAGCGTTCGTGTGACTGAGTCTGTGTGCACAGATGTTTCACCATCCTCCATTGTCAGTCACTCTCCCTTTTTGCCTCAGCTTTCCCTCCCTCCTTCCTCTGTTTAAAAGTCTCTTCCTCTCTCCCCCTCTGTTTTACTCCCTGCCCTATATCTCTTTTCCTTTCTCTGTTCCTGTTGTTTCATATGGCTTCCAGGCCTTTCCTCTCTCATCTCTGTCCATCCTCTGCACTTTGATGTCAGCCCTCATACTGCCACACTCACCACAACAAGGACACGAAGCTCTTTCTCTCTTCTAATCAGTGTTGCCTCTCTATAGATCTCTCTTCTTTTTTATCCCTCTTTTTAGCTTTTTGCTCTTACAGTGTTCGAGTGTTTTGGTAACATACTCTGTCAGTATATATACATTCATTAATCACTGAGTTTGCAATAGTCCATGTCCTTTTATAATGATGGTCGATAGTCTCATTTTCCTAGTAACATGTGCATAATGTCTGGAGCACAGTGTGCTAGCCTACAGATATGTTTGTCACATACCAAGTGATGAAAAGTGCAGGGATGTTGTTGGTTTCTGCTGGTTTTCATGCCATTGTTTGAACTGCAAAGACTGCAGGAAGGATTAGTAGGGCAGCTGTAGTCCAACAAAGAATGCAAATATGGTTTTCACTATATGAGTAAAGATGCCAGTTTCAGTCCATAGAAATCTACACATGCAGTGCCAGACAAAACTTTTTCCATAGATGAAGGAATATGGTTACCATCAGAATTCAGCATGTCACTCAGCTCTCTGGTCTTGGTGTGGAGCATGGTAAATTGACTGCTTTTTAAATTCCTTCAAAAAGAGCTTTCAAGTAATGTAGCATTCAATCTTGTGCTACTGGAAGCTTTGTGTATTTATGTCCACACGAAAGCAACAGCTGGTTAAAACAAAACAAAACAAACTGCAAAAAGGTATCTGTCTTTGAAAGTCTGATGAAATACAGGATCTATTAGGTCCTGGTTAGTATAACTGTTGTCAATAGTGATGTGTGTAGCAGAGAGACGGACAGATATGCAAACATATATTTATCCACTTTATAATAACTTACTGCAGCAGGTGGGAGCTCATCTTACACGAACATAACGCCTATTGTTTTCCTACATCTGCAGTTTACTGCACTCACGGCCTGGAAACACATTATACGTGTCCGTGCGCACACGCACACACACACACACACACACACACAGGCTCTAAGCGCCTTTGGAAAAATAAACAGGGATTTTCTGCCACATCTCTCACTTATGCCCTTTAACTAACACACACATGGAAAGAGCCAGGCTTGCACGCTCATGCACACAAATTCAGAAATGCAAGTTGTCCTCTTAGTTTGTCCCGTAGGTTAAACGAAATGAGCAACAGTTTAATTTGGGATCTAGTTTTAAAATTAGTCGTGGAAAGATTAATAGTTAGTACTGAGTTTTGGCTATATTTAGATGCAGATAATTCCTTAGGAACAGCTGTCTCTTGGCTCTTTTCAGGCATTTTAGTCATGTAAACATTTGCGACATTAGACATCTTGAATTTCCTCAGCTGAATAAACAGGCTGATTACTAAAAGACATAATGTTTATTATTTGAGGAACACTAGAATTTGTTCATCGTTCAATGTGCATTGTGCACTCTGCCAGTCAAGCTGCTATTTGCTCGCTTGTAATATTGGCAGTCTAGGAACAGGTCACTCTGTTAAAGATGTGTAAAATGAATGTGTAAAGTATACAGCAAATGAAAAGTAGGTTAATTTAGTTGGGATTTAGGCAGATTGGTTTTCCCCAGTTCTATGATGGAAAAGTCCCAGATTTGAGTCAGTAGGACACATGTATCAACTATCATCAATGTCAGTGGAGATGGTGCTGGTTGTGTGAGGGTAATATGTCACTTGTGTTGTGGGTGAGTTGTTTTTATAATTGCCCAGGGAGTCTTAAAAGACAGAGCGGTCAGTACATGAAAATGACCACAATAGTTTTCCAGTGTGTCTTGTAAGGGTTTACTTCCTAGATGCTTGTCACCAGGGTGAGGTAATATGAAATGTCATGCTTTATTGGAAATATTGGTAAAAACATTGTTTTTGTGGAAAAAAAACAAAATCCACCCAGTCCTCTTTGTGTTTGCGGATGGTGACACAGTCTGTTGCTCTCAATTCCTGCCAACAGTCCATTGTCAACAGGGTGACCCAGGTTATTGTATATGCATTCATACATAACCCGGCCCTGTTGCACTGGTGCAACTCCTATACGCACAAAATGAGACCCCACTTTTTAGTACTTACGGAGTCGGCACAAATCTGATTTCTTTGACCTCAAAACTAGGACTGTGACTTATTTTCATTATTGGTTAACCTGCCAATTCTTTTCCTGATTAATGGATTAATGCAGCTCTACTAAACATGTATCTGCTCCAATTTTCTGATCAAAGGCAGTGAAATCTTTCTTATTTCTTTGGAAAATATGACTACAGAATAAAGCAAAGCAACACTATGGACTTTCTCCAGTTTAGAATAAATAGTTTAACCTGCCTTGAATCAACCACAGCCTAAATATTCCAGGTCAACATTTTTACTGGCTCAGTTTCAACAACCTACTCATTCATCAGACCTGCTTGTCTCCGTCTTTTATTTACTATAGAGTCACCATTAGTAATGACACTAAAAAAAAAAAAAAGATTGGTTTTCTGCCTCCGTCAGCTGTGCTGCTCCCTCTCTTGAAACATTTGAAACATTTTGTTAAAGTTTTCCAAATCTTTTTCCTCTTCCCTGTTCTCTCTGACGCAGTACGAATAAATCTAGAAAGTTTTTGAGTGTAAGAAATGCTCACACACCCATACAGAGAGTGAGTTGATCTATTTAATTTGCTAATCTATTAATTACTCCAAACAAATAGCCCACTGTAAGGTGCTTTTGTGTCTCCTCCTCTTGCCTAAAGCAGATTCTTGGCTCATCATCAGTCTCACTTTGACTCCCCAGAATGCTGCATGGCATGTGCATGTGTATTTGTCTGCGAAAGCATCTGTCACTGTGAAAAATGACATACTCCGCGCAGGAATCCCCACTGACTACTGAATCTTTCTCTGTAGCAGTTCTGGCTGTCTGCCTCATCCACAGAGACCTCATTGTGTCTATTTTTGTGTGTATGTGCATGTACATGTGTGCACTTAAACTTTCCTGTCCCCCTCAAAGCTTCTGTCCATTCGTGGTTCTTATTATACATGGACTGCTCCCACTCAAGTATTATTTATGTGGCCTAGTCCTGTCTCTGCGAGTTGTACCGTTGTGTGATGACTGCGTGTGCTTCGTCCAAGATCTGAGGCCATATTGGTCAGCCCACGTGAAGCCTCACGAGAGGCTGTGTGTGCCCTTTTATCAAGACAATGTTTCTCTGTCCACCCTTTCTTTATCTTTTACTGACCTGTCTGTGTGTCTCATATTTTCCTTTTATTTCTCCCTATATTAAATGTCCTCTAGTTTTACATTCCCCTTCCCTGTTTCTGTCTCTGTGGTCTATCTTTCATCCCCATGTGCTGCACAGTGTCTCTTTTTATTCCAAAACCCTCTGAATCATTCTAAAAAATGCTTCCCAAAAGATAAGGCCTGGGACTGTTCCACTTTGACCTCTGACTTTCCTCCTCCCTCCTCTTTCCTATACTCTACACTGATTTAGTCTCTAAGCACTATGGGTAGTTTCCAAACCAAAATCCAAACCACCTTCTACTGCTTTGGCATAAGGTGGAAGGTACGAAACTGTGCTGAAAAGCTAATCGAAGTGTTTTTATGGATGGGATGTGGTCTACTAAGGGTTAAAAAAGAGATCCAGAGGGTGGTTGTGTCATATTCGAACTCAAACATAACTTGAATAAACACAGACACAAGGTGGCAGCTTGGGATCATTATAATATTTGGTCATATTGATCCAGGGTTGAACAGTTAATATTGTCTAATGCAGATTTTATTTTTGGTGTAAGTAATTGCAGGATCTTGTATTATGGAAACAGCTGCTCCATTCCATATAATTGTCATTTTTTGAATGTATTATTTGTGCCATCCTTGTTGGTGTGGGTCAACTATTGGATTGTTTAAATGTTGAAGCATACAGACTCATCCGACACATCTGTGTGTTAGCGTTCTCTTAAAGATTTTACGGTGGCCGACAAGGGCAAACGCGCTGCAGAAGAGAAACGCTGCAAAAGAGAAACGCTGCAAAAGAAAAAACACAATGGAAGTGCGCCAGGCCGATAGGGGGACCCCCGAACTCCCAACGTTGTATGACATTTTGATCAAGTAAACAAATGTAATAGAACATTGTTAGCACATATTAGCACATGAGAACAATCATCAGAGGTCGTTCATTCTGTTGCAATTCAACACTATAAGCTGCATCATTACGCAGCCTCCAAAATGAGACGTGACTTATGTCACTACATGTGTCTCTCTCGCCTCTGTAAAAGTTCTTTGTTCATAGCACCCCTCAGTTCGGGGTCCCCCTATCGGCCTGGCGCACTTCCGTTGTGTTTTCTCTCTTGCAGCGTTTCTCTCTTGCAGCGTTTCTCTCTTGCAGCGTTTCACTTTTGCAGCGTTTCTCTTTTGCAGCGCGTTTGCCCTTGTCGGCCACCGTAAGATTCAGCTGTTTTGTCCTGATCTATTTTGCCTGTGTGTGTGTGCGCGTGCGCGTGTGTGTGCGTGTGTGTGTGTGTGTGTGTGTGTGTGTTCAAAAAAGATCAAAAGAGCAGATTTGGAGAGCCCCCCTCATACCACACAGTAAGAGGGGATTTTCGGAGTCAGTGATGGGGATTATGAGGAATATCATTTCATACAGCATACAGAATGGTTAATCCCTTTAAACCCTGCTGGAGTCTGCACGCCCATTCCTGTAACTGGTTGACGATGGAGGCTGGAGGAAAATGTGAAGCTGAGCAGTGACACTGTACGATGGGAAACAACCTGTGAATCTGTACACGTCTTATGGTGGAGGGTGGTGGCATATAATTATAGATATCAGTAATTACAAGTTATTCGCTTGTTAATTGAATGTTGATGTTTGAGCTCGTTTTCTAATATAGAATGAGTCCTTTTAATCCACTCCCAGTAAAGTGTATGTGGAATCTGTCATGAACCCCCACTGTTGTCGTTCCCTTCAATAATACTTTTTGTGAAAGGATCGGTAAACATTGGTTTCAACAATAGGAGATGAACAGTCTGTGCAGTGATACTAGTGTGTCAGGTGACAGTCATTGTGCACCTGCCACTAGTGTTATTGGCAATGAGGTGGTTTTAGGGCAGTTTCATTTGTGTTGGATTCAACGCTGTTTGTTAAGGATCCAGTTCCAGCCTCAGAGCGACAGGCATTTTGTCTGGGTTCTGGGTGTGTGTTTCAGGTTGCACAGTTTCCCACTGCTACGTTAGGTGTCATTTTAGTCCAACTCCTTGTTTGTTTTGCTTTACTTGATAATATTATGGTTCTGGGGTAGCTTTCAGTTTGTTTTTGCCAAATAGGAGGACAATTCAGTTTTAATTTAATAGCTCTTAATGTAAACATTTGCTGTGATTGTAATATATGATAAATAATGGAACAATATTGGCCTATGGATTGTTGTGCTTTGAAGACATCACCTTGGGCTCAGGGAAATTATAATATATAGTTGTCTTTTCTACTGATACTGATAAAATAAACTACCAATGAAGTAATTTATAATGGAAACACTTGGTAGTTGCATCCCAGGATTTATGATGTGGGTTTTTGTGTTTAGTGTTGATTTTTTAGACCCAGTAGTGCGTCTGCGTTTTGTAATCTGTCAGATCAACTAAACCGTAAACACACCATTATCTCCAGCTAAGACCTTTGACCTTTTTAAAGCCTAGACTGTCTCCCTCCAGTCTTTTCACCAAACTATCCTTCACTCTTCTATCTCAGACTCCAACTCACACTGACACACACACACACACACACACACACACACACACACACACACACACACACACAGATTCCTTGTTTGTTTGATCCGTTCACTTCAATGAGGCCCACGGCGCCTAACAAGGTGGGGCCACATAAAAGGAAAATATTTCAATTAGGCACCTTTGGCTCCAACAGTGGGCCTCTACTGTCGGCTAGAATTAAGCTTGTTTCACCCCATCAGCTGCGTCTCTTACCGTCAGGGCCTCGCCTCCATCCCACCTGGGACTGTTGGAAGAACTTGCTCTAGAGGCCCAAGGTCCTGTATGACAATGTGGTGGAGTGAATCAGGTTAATAAGCCCAGAAAGGGCTTTTGGCTTTGGGGAAGCAGAGTTCCTCTAGGGCCCTGAGACCCTGTAGGTCTGGAGATGAGATTGAGTGTCTTTGTTGTGGCAAGACAGAAACAGCAATGGAAATGTCAGATCCCTTAGGGCAGGGGGGAAAAGAGAAATCATCAATCTTTCTCTTTTATCAATCATTTATGAATGAGCCTGGTCTTTGTGCTTCATCTAACTCTCTTTTCAACCGTTTTGTCTTTCATGTTATCTCCTCTCTCACTATATCTTTCTTTTCTTTTCTTTTCTTTTTTCTCTCTCTTGCTTCAGTCTCTCATTTAAATCAAGGAAACACATCACAGAGACTCGTCAGGAAAAGAGCCAACTTGTCTGGAACCTCTTTCCTCCTCCCCTACTGGACCATTTGGACTCCTACATGAAACCATGGAACAAAAACCTATGAAGTAATCTAATGGTTATGGAAGTTTTTTTTTTTTTTTTTTAAGAATTGACTAATTTACTAAGTAATTGATCAAACCTCTAATTTTTTCTTTTAAGCTGGAACCATGTAAATTAGTGCTGGGTAATGAGAGAGAGAGAGAGAGAGAGAGAGATTTTATTCCCTAAAACCCAGAATAAAAACAATTGAGGTAAATGATAGATTTAATGGGATATTTTATTAATAATTTCAGTTTTCAGCATGAAGATGAACAAGTCTGTCAGATAATGACAAGTGAATGTTGGACACTGCTCATTGATTGACCAGTGCTCTACATCTGTAGATGTAAACACTGACTAAAACTAAAATCAGTGGTAACTAACTGATCCCCACAAAAAACTATACTCTGGGAATGTTTGTGACATATTGTAATTTCAGTTTGGCAAATATGGTGTTTTGAAAAAAAAAAACCAAAACAGTCTCAGTACTACATATGCATTGATTTAGTCCCCTGTTCTTCTACATTATGATTTTTGTGGCATAAAATGATCTATTCAGGCTTATTACATTAGTTGGTGGAGACAAGGAGGGAGGAGGAAATTCAGAGGGGAGTCAGAAGAGAGAAAAATTGAGAGGTCAAGAGGGAAGGGACAGGATGAAGGAAGAGAGGGAGGAAAGCAGAGGGGAGTTTATGGTAAACAGTCACTAACAACATAACTGGGAGTCCTAATTGGACAAGGGAGGAGTGTATATGTTTGGACGTGTGTTGGAGAGTGAGTGAGAGGCTCTTCAGGAAACCAGCTGCCTCTGTGGCTTCTTAAGACTGGGGGCACTAGGTCGGAGGGAGCCCTCTTAACCAGCTAAGCTGTCTAAACACACGTATAGACGCAGACACACACACACACCCTCTTGTCTCCTCACCATATGGGAACCCAACCCAGCAGGCCTTTCATGTGGTCGTTGCAGGCTGGGGAAGGGCTGGGACGAGAGGCAATTACAGGAGCAGGGAGGTGACATTTGAGGGCAGAGCAGTTCTCCTCTTCCACTCCTCCTCTCACCTCATCCCTTTGTTTCTGCTCAAGACTTGCACAACTTGGGGTTCATGTTTTCAGGGATTTGGAGAAACACTTTGGCTTGTGGTTTGGGTTCAACTCCAATAGTTTCCTGGTTTCTGCCAAAGTCTGGGCGGAGTGCTTTGGGTGTAGTTGACTAAGTTTTGCCACATGTGAAGTTTAGCAATTAGATTGCACCCTAATACTTTTTGAAAGGCTCCTGCACTCGCACACAAAGCGCCGCAGCACTAGAACTGAATGAGCTCTACTTGTAGTGGATATCTATATATCTAAGCGCAAGAACATGGACTTTTGTGAAGAATTAACCTTAAGTTTTATTCTCCTTTTCCTGTCTCACCAGTGTCTTGTGTTGAACTACAAATTCCAGTGTTACATGTGGTGCTGCCCTCTCCCTCTCTCTCTCTCCTCCTTTAATCTCTCCACCCCATCACCTGGTCTCACACAGAAGCCCATTGTCTGAGCTTGTGCCTACCAGCCACGCGTAGAGCGCCCAGACAGCTTGAAACATAGTAACACCATGAGCCACGCAGACACAGACACCCGCACACACCAGTTGGCTCTCTGCGACTTAGTTCTTCTTGTGTGTCACTGGGCCACTGTAATAGGAATCAGGGCATGTTTCCATACACACATGTAGAAAGATGAACATACTTTAGTATCACTGTAGCAATATTTTTGGTGTAGATTTCCAAACTTTGCACTTCTGTTTTGCACATAAAGACATGTCCACATGATTAACTTGATGTGTGTGTGTGTGTGTGTGTGTGTGTGTGTGTGTGTGTGTGTGTGTGTGTGTGTGTGTGTGTGTGTGTGTGTGTGTGTGTGTGTGTGTGTGTGTGTGTGTGTGTGTGTGTGTGTGAGACCCTACAGCAAATCTGGCTGCTCTTTTCATTTTCAGTTTAGGAGTTTGCTCTTCTTCTCTTCTTTAATTACTTTGTTTTTTGTTGATAGATGATTGAAAGCTGCGTGGCACAGAAATGAAGAGGCTCTTGTTCAGGAAGTTTCTCTCAAAGGCAAATGGCAGAGCAAATAAATTAAAACCTGATGCAATATTGACGCCAAGAATTTCCGTGCTCTTGAAGTGAAAGGCACAAACATTGAGCTGAGGGAGCAGCACAGAACGTGACGTATCTTACAAGAAACACAGTCTTAAGTGTCAGAATCTCTTGCGTTTTCAGCGTTTGTGCCGTGACCCGATCATTTCAACTACATTTTCTTTATTACTAAAGAAGCAAAAGTTGGTTTAAGACTGAACAAATTGCATTGAGTGCATTTCCTTCCTCATTCAACATGTTTTAATTAGTGGATTGTTTACAACATGTTTTCTTGTTGCAGGCTTGTTTTTCATTGTCTCTGTTGGACTTAGATGTAGAATTTGACAGATGTTGACCCACTGAGAGAAGACACAGACCCAGTGTGGTCAGTGTGTCCTGCTACTGTGTGGTGGTGACATTTACTGATAGTGCACTCACTGTCTTTTCTCTGCTTCAGCCCTGCTCTGATATCGTCCAGACACACAGGCCCAGGTCACACATGCACATTCGCTGCAGTGTGTTGATGCAGGCTAACTCTTGTTAGGACTAGTGTCAGATATTAGACAAATTGGTACATGTTTTTTTGCGAGTCTGAGTTTTTCTGTGCTCTTCGTCTATTCCTTTGACAGTCAAAGTTCTTGATTGCTTCATTCTGTGGTCTGACTGGTGCCAGACAGCAAAACTTGTCTTCTTATTTGTGCGTGTGTCTGCATGTTTGCCCCTCTGTGTGGATATGTGTGTGCGAATTATGTTTGTGTGCCTGATTGAAGGCCTTGTCGAGTTTTCTCAGGCTGCTAATGAGTGTGAATTTGGCATCAAACGGTGCGGAGGATGAGAAAAGTCCTGGTCACACAAATGTACACACAAACATACACACCCACCCAGAGTGTGAAGGCAGAGAGTTAGAATGCAAGAGAGTCCATGTGGCAGTGTTTTCACTCCCGCGTGTCAGTTCAAACCAAAGCCATTCAGCCACAGCATCACCAATTCAGTCTGTGTGTGTACAGATTTGCATGTATTTGTTCATATTCAAAACACATCCTTAACAGCAGCTGGCCTATCCAGCATATGTGGGGATCCTGTTCTTTTTTTAAAAATTTAATTATTTACTCTTTGACTCTTATATTTTTTTGTAGCTCTTTGGTCTCTTTCTGTTCCAGGTTCATTTTCATGTTTTCCTTTTGGTATGCTATTTTTTTTTTTTTCTCACCAGAGAAGAGACATGGGAAATGAAAAGAGGAAGGTGGAGAGGAAATGCATGAAGAATGAAAAGGAGGAAATCCTTACTTTGTGGAAATGTGTGTGTGTTTTTGTTTTTGTGAATGCAGTTGTGGCAGCGACTCAGGTTTTTTCACACGTACCACATTGTTGACATGTACACATTGGCAGACAGATAAAATTTGAGGTGGTGTGTGAGAAATGGATGACAGCAATGCATCTAAAGATGAATGGAGCTAGAAAAAAAGTCATGTGAAAGAAATAAAGGATAGAGAGATTAGGCTTCAACAAAAGACATGAACCGAGGGGAAGACAGAGAACAAGAAAATTCCTAGCCCTTTGTCAGGCGTGCATTTCCCACCATCCTGTGGGAGATGGCTCTGTCAACTACATCCTGTTCCATTTCCTGTCCCTGTCACCATCCTCTCTGCACCCCACACCCTTGACCTCAGACGCAAAATGCTCTTAATCCGACAGCTGTCTCATCCAATCACCTGGCTCCGATTGTTCCCTTCTTCAGGGTAGCGTCACAGGATGTGACACATCTCGTGCTGTTGTTTCCTGCTGGACTGGAAAAGTAGAACAGTAGTGATGAATTGGCCCAGCGGAAAAAGAGATTTAAAAGATGTCCAGATGCTTTTCAAGTTATGATTAAGGGAAACAATGTAAGCAACAATGCTGAGAGTTGTTACACACACAATTACCTCTTTCCCTGGCTTTACACATACAGTAGGTCAGGGCTGAATGTTTCAGACAAACTTGAAGTGATGTGGAGATCATACCTGTGGTTGCAAGGAACTGCCACATTTTAGTGTGTTGAGTAGAACGTTGTTGTGTGAGTATTGTTAGTGAAAGCCCTCCATAATCATATTAGATGAAGAGAGCTCTTTGTCTGCTGGAGTGCTGGAGAACAGAAGATGGAGAGAAGAGAAATTTGTCGAGAGAGGATGCAGTAGAAACCAGAGGGCTGAAGAAGGTCAAGAAGCAGAGTGAGAGGAGGGTGATAACTGGAGGCTTGAAGAAGAAGGTAAAAGTGAAGATGTAAAGTTGCATTTGATGTGTTGCTGAGCTGGAGAAAGAGACTCCAAACAGAAGCTGCAAATTCTCCTAAGCACAACTACCTAAAGACCCAGGAATGTGCATATGAAAGTCAAGATTCACAAAACTTCGTTTGTACTTGTACTTGCAAGATCCCTAGGTGACTCATATCATCATTTGTAGCTTAGCCCCTCAAAGAACCTATTTCAAATGTGTGTTTGAGTGTGCGCTTGGCTGCCTTTGTGCCTATGACCCCCAGCGTGATAACTAAACAATTCCAGACGACCCATTGGAAGAGAGTACGAGCCATGCTGCATTACCCCGGCAACAGCAACCTATAGCAGATAGTGACTGCATCACCGTAGCAACCTTGAGGTTGGGGGGGTCACTCGTTGGAGGTCCCCAGTGGTCCCCCCTCCATCTTCACATACGCCCCTATTTCTTTGTGACTGTGTTTTGATTGGCCACCCTGAGTGTGTGGGCACTGCACGCGTGCAGCAGCGTGGTACAGAGGTTGCTGCGTGTGCTTTGTGAGTCTGTGAGTCTATAGTCTGTATAGTCTAAAGTGATGGTACCTTTGGCGCTATGTTGGGACTGACATGCAACATGTTTGTAGGAGTGTAGTGACCAAATAACATGATGCCAGTTAAAGGGATTAGGATTTGGAGCCGGAAGCAAAGGATGAATGTCTGTGCAGGTAGGAGTGTGTGTTTCCTTGTGTGCATGTGGTTTTTGGTGGGAGTGTGTGTCTAAGCAAATCATTTGTACACACACGTTCTCAACTTCACAGCTCCACCAGAAAAACGACCCTTGCAGAGTGTAATACAGAAAAAAAAAAAATTACATGTTCAAAAACTGCAAGAAGATGGTGTAAATTCATGGCAAGAAAAAACAGCTGAGGGTGAGATGAGGAGCTAAAATAGATAAATGTGTGAACAGTGTGAATTGGAAAAGGAGAGGAGGTAGAAATAGAGCTACAAAGCTTGTGGTAATCAGTAAATAGTGCAGTGTAGATTGTGGACATGTTGGTTTGCAGGGATGATATGGTAAAGAGCAGCAGGACCCTGGACTCTAGTGCGGGACTGAATGGACAGAAGTGTGAATGGAAACTGGAAACTGATGGAGATATAGATGGACTTGACACTGCAGGTGAAGTTTTCTCCCTTTGATTTGTTTTATTTAATCACTGATGATTAGTTAGGAAGTTATTAAGAGTTATGTTTGTTATTTTGTGACTTTCCAGATGAGCATACATTGATAACTGAGGTCGTCAGCTTGGTCGTGCAGATTGATTTGACTGTAGTGATTTCCAGTCTTTGTCAGGACAGCAGGTATAGCCTTCGGTACAATACAGACACTAGTAGTAGCACAGGGTGATATTTTATAATACATTTATAATATAATAAATCTGGTCTTCGTAAAGGTTGTAGTTTACTAACAGGCTTTGTGATTATATTTGTCTTCCCGTTTATATCAGTGAGGGTGGACTAAAAACCTCTTTGTCTAACACGAGCTCTGTTCTCCAAAATGATCATGTGGTTTAATCAACACCTGTATAAAACAGTTTGGACGAAATGAAAACATTAGAATGTTCATAAAGGTTTCATATCGTCATATGTATAGTAGAAATAGCGTTATAGAATAGATTTTTAAGCTCCTCAGGCCTGTAGGGGTCATGACAGTGAGCTGTAGGGACAACTTGACTGAGCAACAGTGAATGTCCAGTCATTCTTTGCATAGTAGGTGAAGAGGTGTTAGTGATCTACATCGTGGTGCAGGTTTTCTCTCCTTTTCTCTTTTCTGCCAACACAACCACCATGGACTCACTGTTATTCCCCTCTAACCACATATGCCAGGTGTGACTTTGCTTATTAGCAGCACTACAATAGTATTCATCAACACCTTCATCTGTCACCCTCTCTCACCACTTCTTCCAGTCTGACGCACATTATTAGTTGCTGTGTGTTTGTTACCTTATTCCTTTCATCACATGTGAAGTGTAATTTGCTCTCCCTGTATTGCAGGAGCCGTGTTCAGATGCATCACTTCAGGGAACATCACGCTGACTTAATTTCGATTGTCTTCCTTTATTCTTTTTCTACTGCTCAGCAGCAGCGTTACTGCAGCGGACGTCAGCTTGTGTTTCAGTCACATAATGTATTTTGTATGCCGTCTCTGGTCAGAAGCACTTATGCCTCACTCCCACTGTCATTTCATGCCCTCAGCCTCTATGATCCTCCCCCTCACATCAGCCTTAATGGCCTTGCTGAGTACTTAAGTTAAAAAGCGTAGTCGTGAACAGGCAGTTTATGAAGAAACACTGACAAAACCTTTTTCTTCACTCTCTTCTTAATCATTCTGACTTGATCAGAGTTCAAGTTTTGAATTTGCTTATTTTTTTCATTTATTTAGCTCCAGCACTGTTTCATGTTCTTTCTTGACTGGCACAGGAACATCTTGTGACTCTCTGTCAGAAAACAAACATTTCCTCTTTCCCAGAGACTTTAATTACATGATAATTAAACGATTGTCACAATCCAAATATTTTTTCAATGTGTTGACATCTCACTTACCTAGGGGTGTTATGGTTATTATGGTCTTTATATTCTCTTAGAAGATTTTACTGCGAAATCTGATATAAACACCTCAACCGCTTGGCTCCAGATCCACTGTCATGCTTCCACGCTGTCACTTCTTCTCTTGTCTATTGATCTCTCTTTGAATGCACCCATGCAAATCAGCAAATTCAGTTTAGAGCATCTGCTGATATAAATGCTCTTTCTTCCCAAATTTAATATGTGGGACTGATTGAAATCATTTTTAATCAGAGGATTTACTGGTATGAGGGACTCGTGTTTTTGTAATAGCTGAAGTATGTTCCTTTCAGCATAATGACTTTTTTTTTTTTTTACATTTAAGTTCAATTTGATAGTAAGAAGAGTTTGCTTATTTTCACTCTGGTACAGCCATAGCACACCAATGCTTCTGATCTGTTCCCCACAATATCACTCCAGGGGCCTTGTGCCATCTCAGTTCAGGCCTGACGGTGGTGGAATGAACAGCACTGTCTTCTAACACAGGCTGAAGGTCTGTAGCACCTGAGGTGTAGGTCTGAACATTTGTTCAGAGGGAGGGATGCTCTTTCAGTTTTTGATGACTGTTGATTACTGTGAAGTTTCAATACTTACCTGCAAGTGTCGTTTGAGTTAAAAGAAATGTTTGCCAAATGAATCTAGTCAAATGTTGTTGTTTTTTTTTTTCTCTCCACATGGCTTCGGTCTGGGATGTAACCTTCATCTGACTTTCATCCAATCCCTCTATGACCCCCCTTGCACAATTGAACAGGTAAGTGCTTTTATTTCATACACACATTTCACACAGCTCTGTGTGAATATTTCCCACTGTTTTCCAATACAAACACCTCAACCTCAGCAGGGTTTGAGGCCCAGATGATGTTTTAACACTAGAGTCTTCACCTGCTCTTGCTCGTTTTCATGAGCATTGTTGTCTTTGAATATGTGTGTAAATTTGAGTGTGGCTGTGTGTAACGTAGTAGGTAGTTGGAATAGCACAGGGGTTGTGCTGTTTCACGTGGGAATTGAAAGTGAAATAGTGCCTGCATGTGTGTGAAAGAGATTATTAACCTGTGTTTTGTTAACCCTACACCATGCAGAGTCTACAGGCAGTTGTTTTGCTCTCTCACACACATGAATCCACAGTTAAATCCTCTCAAACCACCTATGGTAACCACCCACAGAGCAGTCTCCAGTTCCTTTGGCTCAACCATAAAGTTTCTAACTGTAGTCTGCTGACCTGCTCTCACAACCTAGTGCCCCATATCATTTCACTTTATACTGGTCTTCTCTCCTGTGAGCAGCCTGCAGCTACAGCTGACTTACCCAACCAGTCTCATCAGCCACTTAAATCCCAAGATTTACAACCCAATTCCATTATTTTAAGAGTAAAATGTTGTTTTTGTAAGGAAGGCCAACCTCCACTTGTGGTCGAAAAGGTGGTGAGAGAATTCATCCTGTGTAATTCCTTTATGAAAGGCAGTCTTTTTAGGCAATTTTTAAATGTTTTTGTTTTTTTTTTTAATGTTTTTTTTTTTTCTTTTTTTCTTGGGACAAAATGTGCTGGCTTGGAAGAGCTGTGGTTTCCAAATGGTTACATTGCATGCCACATAATCTTAATGTCCTTAGTTTGAATCCAGTCGGAGAGGTTTAGTGCATGTCATACCTTTTTCTTTCACTCCCCTTGTCATCTGCTGTCAGAAATGTGCTGGTGGTATCCAACAAGTTCATTTTCAAGTGTTGTTTCTCAGCCAAGTTTGAAATATGTAGTTGTTTTTACAATGTCTCCATTTTCAATGTGTTAAGACTGAACTAGTCTTCAATTGACTGAACATGAATTGCGTACTGTTTCAGGTTTCTGATAATTCACCACAGTTCCGCTCCTTTTAAGTTTGGCTTGGTTTAACAGTGGGAAGATGCCTATAAAGTTGAACAATAAGCGCGACCAATGGAAGAACCAATAAAGCAGTAGATGTACAATTGACATAATTTAAATGTGTTCATTATTTATTTATATTATCTGAAATCCTGTTTTCACTGTTAAGGGATGAGTTGGAGTTTTGTGTGTGTGTGTGCGTGTGCGCACAGATGTAGATATGTAGTCAGAATAGGAGAGTTAATAACCTGTAGACACAGATGTGGATTCATGCATTCGAGCGTGAGGACTGCAGTGCTGCAGGCTACAAAGCATCTCCTCTGTGTCTCTACAGGTTATTAACTCTCCTATTCTCAACTCATTATATGAGCCTTTAGGCACGAAGTAGATCAACTCTTCTCGCAGATCTATGTAATCAGGGCTTTGGTGGTGTGGTTTGATCCAATTTGACTGACAGTGCTTTAGCAACATAAAGCCTCACTGCTGTCATTAGAGCTTGTTTCCAGTATTGCAAAATTCTGATAGACAGAATAGTGTGTGACGTTGCATTATTTTTGCAAAACTCTTTTAATTTTGCCAGAGTTCTGCGTTTGTAATATATATGTCCTTTCACTTATAATACAGTAGGTAAATTAAGAAAAATGTTTTAGGAGTTTTAACATTGCTTTGTTTTTATATATGTTTTTACATCTTAGTGCTTGAAAAATACATATGCAGACGAAGCCCAGTGACAACGTGTGGGACTGAAAATGTAATTATTTGACAATGAAGCCATATCTGCATCTATCACATGGTGCTTTAATGATGGGGTCACTGTATTGTCTAGACGAGTGGGAAATTGACAGATCCCACCCACAGTGACAGGCTACATGTATATGGCACCTACAGGTAACTATATTTACACTATTGGCTAAATGAAGCCTGTACTTAGCTGTGTGAGTCAGTGTTGCAGTATGGTCTACTGACTTTATGACTGGACTTTTATTAATGGTCTGGAGACTGTGCAGTCTGCTGGGTGATGTATTATATAGGAGCTGTTAAAAACATAATCTTTCTTGACTCCTCTAAGAAATATTCTTAGTACATCCCCACAATTTCCTAAAGAATATAAATGCTGCTTTGTTCTCAGCCATTTTGTGCCTTAACCTTTTTATTAGAGGTTTTGAGGGATTTGGTTTTGTGCGCTGTTATTTCCATGTGTTGCCAATAGACACATTTATTTCTCTGTGCCTTCCACTTTGGACTTGTGGCTCATCTGCTCCTCTCCAAATTGTTTTGGCAGTCACCAGCGTGTAACATGTAGCCAGGACTTAATACTGAAGGGTTTTCCCTGGCTTTCAGAGAGCCTGAGCTGTAACCTCAGGGTGGTGGATTTTTCATGAGATTAGACAAGTTGCCATCTGGATAATCTGTGAAGCACTTACAGTACAGTTCATAGAGTTTTGGACAGTTAGATATTTGGTTGTTTTGGCTCAGTACTCAGTACATTGATAACTGATATAGGCAATAGCAGATGACATACTACACATACATTCCTATCCTAAATATGAGTAACTAATAAAAAGTTAAAATGCTGAAATGGTAACCTGCTGCACACAGTGGCCTGAGGAGCAAAACTGTAAAGCATTGCACATTACAAAGGATACAACAGAACAAATGAAATCACAGAGCCCTGATCTAACAGAGATCCCATGCACTTCAGAAACATTAAAGAAATCTGAGAATTGTTAGAGGCTATGGGGGATGAGGAGGAGATGGGACAAGTGGAACTTGAGATACAATGAAAAAGTTCACATTACCTGTCTTGGATGGGACTGGATTTGTTGTAACTGAATACACGTTATGATGAGTTCAAGGTATAAGACTGAGTTCACAGATCAGCATAGAGTTGTACCTGATGCCTGTTACCCAGTAGGTGATTGCTTGACTAGAATTAAAGTATGAACAAATGTACATACATGCTAGTGAAATGTATGTGGATGCAGAGGCAACAACATGTAAATGCATACACAGACCTCACAGTATAAAGTACACATACAGATGCCTGTACACAGACATAGACACACACACACCTTTGAGCATATACACAGACAGGCAGACACATACAATACACACATTTGTACATATACCTTTGTGAAGACAGTCATTAACATAATACATTCCTTAGCCCCTTAACCTAACCTCTGACCTCCACTCTTACCCAAAGCCTAACCTAACCTTAATAATCACCTTAATCAACAAACCAAGCCTTAAGTGTCAAACAGGCCTTTGAATGTGTGTCAGAAAGTGACAGCTGCCAAAATGTCCTCATTGCTATGGGGAAAAAAACAAACAATAAAAACTCACAACACATAGCCATGCGAGTACATATACACACACAGGGAAAGTCCCTGCTGTGTTTGTGCGTAGGTGGGTGGTCAAAACCATTGGCCTTTGGCTTTGAGTCCGAGGTGGGCTGAGAGTTTGTGTTCCACCCCCTGAATGCAGAGACACAAAGGCAGGCTGTGTTTGAGAAAAGGGAGACGGCATGATAAGCCAAGGAGGAGAGAGGCCCATAAAAAAAAAATAGCAAGAAGAGAAATGTTGAAACAGTGATTTGAGATGGACAAACAAAGAAATGCAAGTTGATGAGTGAAGATAAGCCTGAGACAGAGAGAGAGGAGACAAAGGGATGTGGAGAGATGGAGAAAGACAGATCAGGAGATGGAAAGAGGGATTGAAATGGAGGGAGGCCAGATGGAACTCTGCTCTCGACAGCATGTGGGAGGACTATCTTATGGGGAACTCTGTTTTTGATTGAGGTGTGTTAGGATGTGTGTTTTGACAGTCATGATGTATGCATAGTAAATATGAACTCTCTTTGTTTGCATTACTCTACATGGGCGTGTTCCACTCATATGTTCTATTTTGAGTTGTTCTATTGTGTAAGTGTGTGTGCTCCCCATTACACCCATGGTTAGTCTGTAATGTGTCTTGAAACCCCAGAGTGTAACGGCTGGAAGTCAAGACTGACAGCCGGTCTTGCCGCAACTGCTGATCTGGACTCTGCTCTTAAATCTGTCACTAAGGAGATGACTCGCTCTGGAAACTGTTCTTGGATCAGGAGTAAGGAAAGTCAGCCAGCAGAGTGGGGGAACAGGGTGTGTGTGTGTGTGTGTGTGTGTGTGTGCACGCGCGCGCGCGCGTGTGCACGTGCGTGCGTGCGTGCGTGCGTGCGTGTAAATTAAAGCTGATCTCAGTTGAGCATGTGCTGGTTTGATGTAATATGTAATTCTAAGTTATATAATAATATAATGTATGGTTTTATACGTCATGATATATATAGTATATAATATGTACTATAACAGGGATATGCTCAAAATGACTGTGCGTGTGTGTGTGTCTCAAGACAGTTCACAGCTGTTGAGGGCAAAACACCAGAGCCAAAGTCAACCCCTATTGTTACCGTAACGGTCGGCCTGCTGTCTGCTTAATCAGCATAATTCTCTCTTTTATTTTTGTCTGTCACTTTCTCTCTCTCTCTCTCTCACATTTTTCCCATTTGTCTCTCTCACTGCCTTGCTTTCTAGCTCTCTCTGTCATCTCTCCTCTGCGCTCTGTCACTTTGTGCATTTCTCTCTTTCATCCCTTCACAATATTGTTGTCCTCACTAAATCAGTGCTAATGCCAGCGCTGACTGTTTCTGGAAGAGCTGCTGATTGAAAGTGTGTTTCTGCAGGAGCACGCACACACACACACACACACACACACACACACACACACAGTTACAGGCATTATGGGTGAGGGCCACACATTCAGTCCAGTGGCTGTGCTGAGAGTCTGCTACTGTTATTTCACACATCCTGGCTTTTATTAGAGTTTTCCTCTCACTGTGTTCCACTTGTGTGCTTGTTAAAAGGCTTTATATATGTAAACACATGGCATATAATACTCACACCTCTTAGCAGCCTGTAAACTTTAACACCTTTCTTTGGTTCACTGTCTTGTTCTTGCTTTGTTTCTGCTGCACACATGCAAAGAAAGTGTTGCAACAGTGGATTGTGGTACCTGTAGTAAGCAGGCCCCAGTGGGGTTTGATGTGTGTGTTGCCAGATTGGCTGTCAGCACACGAGCAGAAATTTCTCTTCACCTCTGTGTGGCTGTCTAACCCTTCCTCTTTAGATTCTGTTGGTCTCTCCCCAGGGTGTCCATGACCCAGAGTTATGTATTTCTTTTTATAAAATAGTGTGTATTCACCAATATAGTAAAGAAAGTGAAAAATATTTTCTTGTCAATACCATTTTGATCCTTTTAAAGGTCATGTTATTCATTTCAGGGACACTGGAGTCTTTGCCTGCATTAGACCTGAGGCAAGCAACAACGAATATGTATTTACAATCTGCTGAGAGACTATAGTCAGACATTAAACTCTAAATGGTCAGGCAGCAGGACTAATAACTGTCCATGGAGCTCCTGAGTATGTTTTTTCAGCATGGACTCTGCTTTAATAACACTGTGGTAGGTCGTCGTTGAGTAGACACACGTGTGTTTTGTCAGCGTGGAGCTTGCTGTTTTCACAGAGCTGCAGATTAACACAGCCTCCACATTACATGCATGCACATTTATACACACAGGAAATCTTGCAGTAACACAAGAATGCAGATGTGCCTGCATAATGTATCTGCATGATGTGAAATCCAGTGTTGACCATTGGAGGAGAGTCATCTTAAGAGAACTGTAATTGGAGGTCAGAGAATTTATGGTGCAAGTCTGTGTACAGTATGTTCACATACTGTACACATACCCTGCAATAAGTGCACTGGTTGTAATGTTGTGAGTTATTGCTTCATCAATAAGACTTTAGAGCTTATGAAAGTCTTTGTCTGCAGTGTGGGCACTGATTGATATGTGTGATTGATATTTTGCTGCTCTGAGTTGGACTGAAATTGCTTAGTGGTGTGTGATGTAACATTTTGTAGTTTGGTAGGTAGCAGGTGGAAAGTGTGACCAGTGTTTTCAGTAAATTGCAGTTGGAAAGGCATTACCTTGAACTACATATTTGGAAAGTCCTGGCTCCAGGACAAAAGACGGTGCTGTGCTACCTCCACTTATATACTATCACATAGTATGCATTGGCACATTAACAGTATTTGTATTCCTGCATTAGCATGTGTGGTAAAACCGACCCTGCTTACATCCAAACAACTACTTGTCAATCTGCAATCACTCACTTACATTAAAAAAAAAAAACAAAAAAAAAAAAACGAACACTCATGCACACACCCCTCCACGCTTCCTGTTGGATTTAAAAACAGGTTTGGCAACATGTCAGAATTGCACAATCGCAGTTTTAAAACTTGCCATGACAAACATACTGGCAGGCAGTTTATTAATACCACATCGAACACCATTTGGATAGTCAAACTAGACCCTGAAAGCTCATCAATAATCGTGATATTAAATACTCAAAATGTTTTCACACTGGCTGAATTTTGGGTTTTGAGTCGCTCAGTGGATTTATTTTTACCTGAGCACACAGTGTGTTATTTGCATTGCGATATGCAAGTTTGTTGGTTTACTGTGGGTGTAATACTTAACTCTTTCCATGCCAGATCTGAGATTTCATAATGCGCTTGAGAAAATCATTTTTCCACAAGTCCTAGCTACTCGATATTAAACTACAGAGAGGCTGATTAGAACAAAGTGAAGGCTGCATTAAAACAGAGATGTAACCCTAAACACAAATCTTAACTCGTCACAAATTTCACACATAACACAAAGTCCTTTTCATACACATATACAGTTCAATGCGTACGCAAACCACATCTGGCCTCAGGTCTGCTGGGCTAGCTCCACCGCTCAGGCATGACTGATCAGGAATGCAGAAAGTCGACCGCACCCTTTCTCCTCTTAAACCACTGGACATAGGCCTGCTGGGTGTGTGAATGCCCTGCTCAGATTACCGGAGTTCTTTTATTCTTTTCCTGCCATGGTATCACCTCATGGCTCTCTTCCCGCTTCCTGCTCAGTCTCGGTCTGTGCAGTATATCTGGTCTAAAAGACTTACCTGAGAAGAGACATTTCACAAGAGGGAATCTTACACATCTTGAAATTCACACATATCATCACATACTGCCCAGTCTTTTCATGCTGAACTCAGCTGCTTCATACATGTGCCTTAAAATCATCTGTGCACAAATGTTGAAATGCATACAGTCTGACCTACTGTCATAATCAAGATACTGTTTTTGGTCAAGAATAAGAGGTCAAAGGTCAGTGCCTGGTTCACCTTTGTCTTTGGCTCATGCTCACATGACTCTTAAATACACACAGGCACAAACATACATTAACATTCTTCAGTGGATACACACAGGAGGGGGGCTCCTGACAATGGTGCTCCTAACTAAGCCAGTAGCTTTTACTGGAGAATAATAGAGTTAAGTTACACACACACACACAAATGCACACACCGGACTTTCTGCGAGAGTAACAGATTTTGGAATAATGGAGCACGTGGCCAGAGGAATGAGGGGATTTGTCTGCTGACCAGAGTAAATTGACGAGATTTAACTCCAGAGGTTAAAGCCAGCTTAGTCGCTAACAACTTTAAAAAGGCCTTGTGTGTGTGTGTGTGTGTGTGTGTGTGTGTGTGCGCGCGCGTGTGCACGCGTACGCATGTGCGTGTGTGTGTGTGTTCTTGAAGGGGGCTATTCCACAGAGGCCAAATATAGGCCTTGGATGTTTGAAATAGTGGTGTTATCCTTGACTGGTGATTGCTATCTTTGCTCACACACACACACACACACACACCTCTGTAAACTCACAAGCATAATTAATTCCCTTCAGGCCATGAGATAGTGTTGTTTATTGGCTGAAGTCTGATAGTAAAGTGTTAGGCATGTACTTACTTACAGACACGGACTCACATTTTCTGGCTCATTTAACCTTTCAATGAAGACCCAAGGCTACACAGGCAAACAGAGAATTGAGAATTTCAGTGTGATAGCAACCTCATGTGGTCAGATATGGTAATTACATAACAAGGGTGAAGAAAATCAGTACTCAGTGACTGCCTTCAACATAATTATCAGATTATTAAAAATACTGGACTCTTCTTGCATATTTCAACAGTTTTATTTTATACTTAGTTTTACCATCGTGGTCGAAGTAGAATTTCACTCTGGTTGTTTTAATGTTGTGTCTGAGGATAGATGTAAATTTCTTTCGATGGAGTTACAGCAGCTTATGTTTATACTCATCTTAGCAAATTAGTGAAAACATTTCATGCAAACTATAAAAGGCTTTCAGTTGCACTTTCCACTGCCAACAGGGGGCTATTACTATGTTGCAGTGTGACCCTGCCCTGGTCCTTGGAGGTTGCCACAGAGCTACTTTACCCTGAAAAAGGGACTTTTTACCTGATGTGACTCACTTTGTTCCCTCATCCTTCACATCCTTTATCATCTGGATTAGTCACTTTTATTATCTCTTGTCTCCCTGATCATGGGTGAGTTCCACAGGAAAGAGCTTTCTTTTTTTGTCATGGTCTGTTCATGCCTCATTCATTCTACTGAGAAGCCTGACAACCAGCAATGATGATCTTAAGGTCAACCTCACCCCATCTTTCCAACCTCCCATCATTCTTAGTGGCAGTTTAAGTGCACTATTCTACCATTTGAGGTTAGCCTATGGACTCCCGTGACCCTACTGAATGAACTGTCCCACACACACACAGGTTCACAAAACAGTGTATGCATATAAATACTTGTGGTATATTTTCAGCTTTAGGACATCCAAACCACATATGCCAGCACCATACATTTGTGTTTTCCCCACACATAAATCATTAACCTTGTTTATTACAGTCAGTGTAAATGACACATCACCTCTTGGATAAACCTCAGGAGAGTCTGAAGAGGGTTGTCTACACTCCTCTGCCACATGCGCTCAAGCTAACAAAATGCAATTTGATGTTACTTTTCCCTCACTGCACAGCGTTTGTGCTTTTTATCAATTCACTTAATTTTTGTGGTTGCAGAAGGACTGACAGTAAAGGACACTGTAGGGTGATGTCAAGAAAATGTGACGTTTCAGACTCTATTACTTGAAATGGAGGGATGTAAAATGTGTGTTTAAAGACCACAAAGGGAGTGATAAAATAGATGAATGGCAGGAACTGATACAAATACAAGAAATAGATGTATATTTGAGAAGCTGACAAAACGGAGGAACGAGAGAAATGTCTGAACAAATGTATTGTGGAGTGCACAGTGTCCCGAGTCCATGAACAAAACCAACAGACAAATGTGGTGTGTACAGCAGAGGCACATATGTGTTCAGTGAAATAAAGCACACATATATGTGTTTACGTTTATACAGTACATAGGTGTCTAGTTATGAGGAAGACAGATCCATTTACCTTTTGTTCAGCACCTCCTGTGAATGCGGTTGCAGTAAAACCAAACTGGGGAAAGCAGGTTTCCAAAAAGACAAGTGTCCCTAATCAACGGGTTTGGTCCAGTTTGTGTCCAAACACTACAGAAACACACAAACACCAATTTCCTTAAAACTTTCCCAGTAAATGTGGGGTAGTGTAGAGCAGGTAATAAAAGCCTTCCTCTGCGGTGAAGCTGAAACCCTCTGTTTAACCGGCACTGTGAATGTGTTACCACTAAGGGACACTGTGAAACTCTACTTACTGGGATTTGGAATTTGGCAGCAGCACTCAGCCTGGGCTTGTAAGGACAAAAACACTGTGGATGCAGTCTTGCTTTGTGTGTCTGTTGCACACAGGTAGGCTTGTTTATCTGCCACGTTTATCTTTTGCGTGACGGCATCTGGTGGTTGTGTATTGATGTCAGGGGTTGCCTTCCTCTCAAGTCGGATTGGGTTACCTGGCAGCGCGGCCACTCCCATGGCATGGTCTGTCTGTGTCACACAAGCACCAATGACACGTCGAGGGTGAAATTTCTGCTTTTCGCTGTTGTGCTGTTTATTTATCAGGACATATAATTAAGGGAATTTAGCAAATTCTTTCATTTTAAAATGAAAGGATCTGAGAGTGTGTTATCTTAATAAGTAGGTTCACATACAACATTGTCATCTGAGATATGTCACCTGGTCCAAAGAATCTGTTATTTCACAGCTGTATTGTCTTTTTGCTGCAAGGTTGTATTAATCCAGTTTATCTTCTTAGAACCTTAATCCCAATGTGACTTCATGTAGTTTAACTTGAATTATGCCAGTAGTCACCATATACTTCATCAGTCTGGTCTTTGCCTTCTCCCTCATGAGATAAATGTCCTGAAACGTCACTATTGGCCTGTAAAGCCTGTTTAAACAGCAGTGTGTTTAAGGTCTGCACTGTTTCACTGCTAATCATTGCAACACATCTGTGAAGATATAACCACATGTACGTTTTTGTGGCAAATGTCAAATGTACACATTTCTTTAAAAGTGTATTTTACCCTGAACCTGTATTGTCTAGTGCTGTGCAGATTACATTGATTATTGCTTTGTAGACTCAAATTCTCAACAGTGCAGTGTTGATTATAATACAATGACTAAGGAAGAAAGGGAATATGTGATACACAGTGTATGTGCCCACATAGGTTTGTAATAAAACACGTTATATATATTATTATATATTCTGTTTCTAAAGCACAAACTTATTCAGGTAAATTTATATTAGTTTTGTGTTTCTACGTCAAGGACACTAAAAAGTTAAGGGACTAGTACACCAAATACATTATGTTTCCTACTGCAACCTCTAAATTATAAGGTAAAAATGATAATTAACCTGAAAACAAAAATTGACAGGTACAAACAATTTTAAAGTTTTTTTTGTTTTTTTTTTGTTTTTTTTTAATTTATTTAATTATCTAATAGATGAAAACTAAGCTGGCAGCTGAAACCTGTCAAAGGCTGATATTGTTATTCTTCTCTGACCGGGACTAAAGCTAAATGTCTGTTACACCTCTACAGATATTCAGTTGAACATATTGATTTTTGTCACTGCTGTCTTTTTCTCAATAGGCAGCTTTAAGGGAATGAAAACAAGGGCGAATGGAAGCGAGGTGGGGGTTGAACCAGAATGCTGACCCCACTTGATGACTTGTCAATTCTCTCTGGGGGTTTTTGGTACTAAAACAGCTTTCTTCCTGAAAAGAGGAAATCAATACAATAAACTGGGCCCAATTGTGTGTCTTATTTTTTTTGCCTTGTATTTATTGTAGGCTGCCCTCCATGTGTGTGTGTATATGTTTGGGACCTTAGTAGCAGACAGTTGTCCTTTTCTGTAAGCTAGTGCTGAGAGTAGACTTCCTCTCCACAGGGACAAGAAAATGGGGTTGGGGACCTGGTGGTGGGTCTAGGTTTACGTTCAGCCAAGCCACAAATATAAGTTCAGCTATCAGTTGTGCAATGGAGCTACAAAATGTAGAGTTAATGCATCAGATTAGAGGCAGACAGAGGCAGTATTGTCTGATTTTGATGTTATGGTCTGATTTTTTTTTTTTTTTTTTTTTTTTGCACAAAAGCACGGCTGCGTGACATGCGTACAATAAATAAATGCACACACGCAGCATTGGTTTGTCACACCTTTGTGGGAGTATGGTCACAGACACTCCTCTGCAGTTACATGGGGGTGGGAAAACTCCACCTTCCTAATGCACTTCATACAGACTTTGTTTTTGTCCCTGGGGGCCTGTATGTGGTAGTTTAACTATATGTTAGGAAACCAAGCGTTTATGTATTACACTTTACAAAAGAATGTACACTAATTGCATAATTCTCATCAAATGTTTATGTTTTGAGGGAAAATCAAACACTTAAGTGCATATATTAATCTGATCGTGGGTGTTTCCTCGCCCACCTACTCAGTGTTTTCTTCATGTTCTCAAATAAATTTGTTGTTTAACCAGTTGCTTCCATCACCTTAGGCAGAGTGTTGGCTACAGTTATGCAATGAGTCAGTCTTAGCATACATTTAATAGTCATAAATGTTAGGGTGTCTTTGTGCACTATTTTCTAGGAGAGAAATCAGTCTGACCCCACAAACCTACAGTATTTTATAAATAAGTTTTAATTGTAATTTAAAGTTTTAAACTTTTAGATGAAGGGCTCCATGCGTTCATATACTTACAGGGGCTGGATTAAATGTCTGTCAGAAAAGGTTGAAACTGAGGGATAACAGATGACAAGGATAATGAGGAAAGTCCACAGAAGGACAAGTGCATAAAAAGGTGTGAGGGAGGCAAGGAAAAGGGAAATGGATTTGAGAGGAGTGGCTGCTGCACCGGCAAACGGATGGAGGGGAGGAGCAGAGATCATGGATCACAGAAAACAGAGGGAGGGAAGAAGGGACAGGCCGACTCATATTTCAGTGCTGTGCTGCTACTAGGGTTGGGTGTAATCCTAACCCTATGCTCACAACACACACAGTGAACTTCTGTAGTCACACTCGAGGACTGACCAAGAACTGAGATCACCGATTCCTGATCTGCTGGAACTTTATTAGTGCGGCTGTGTGGCACACTGCACGTGCATTCAGCAGGTGTGGCCTTCTCTTCCTGATTTTTGCCCTATAACTTGTGCTGATCACCTGATTGGTGAACTAAATCCAGGCAGCTGTCAACACCTGCACTTTTTTCCACTTTAACTTACTTGGCATGACTCTTCCTCACTCACCAGTGACAACAGCACTACAGGAAAATAAGTCAAAACAGCAGGAGGGGAAAAAAGAAGGCGTTGACAAGAAGTTGGATTAAATTCTCGGGATATCGTGAGAGGTGTCGTCATCTTTGTCACCTGGCACCGCAGATATAGAATATAGGATCTCTGGAAATTGTGGCGGGAGGATCTTGCATGCGGGTGTGTTTGTTCCAGTGTGTGAGTATGCGTGTAACTTCATCAGGCTGAGAACAGACCGAGGGACACTTAAAACCTTTTCACCTCCTGTGCTAGCCTGGTGGTGAGACTGTGCCTGTCAGATGAGTTTGCTCTGTGTGTGAGATGACAACACAGGGGCACACATGGTCATAACCGACATACTCTAGTGTACTGTGCTCTTCATGCAATTTGGAAAACACTCTCTCCACCCTGTGATGCACTACCAAGTAGTGAGTGTGCACATGCAAGTGTGTATATTTAAGTGTGTGCCATAGAGGGGCGGTAATTTACCAGATTGCTGGATTGCCTAATTACCCCTTTTGGTTTGGGAATCACGCCCGGAGTTTTTGAGCACAAAAGCAGGGAATAAAGAGGAGGAGATGATTTAGTCTGCCATTTGGCTCGTGATAAAGCAATGAATTGAAGGAGAATTAGGTTGGAAGTTGACACTGTGTGGGGCAGAGTCACGATGTGGAATGGCACAAGCAAAGGAAAGGGAAACTGGGCAATGGCTGGACTTCCTCCTGGAACTAATTTAATACTTGTCGTTTGAAGGATTTTAGCATGTACGTCGATCTCTTTGGAATCTCATGATCAGGACTAAGTGAATATCTACCTGTCAATTTAAGGATTATTTTCTCAGATCAAAACTCGGTTTTAAAGACATTTTCTCAGATACTTTTCTGAGTGAAGATGAGAGGAGAAAGGAGGTCTGCGTCCTTTCGAAAGGAGAAACAGGTGGGCCTGTCTCGGGCTATCAGCTGGCTCAGCGTGTCCAACCTCTCCCGCCAGAACAGACGCATCTTCCACAGCCAGAACGAGCTGCATGCCAACCATAACTCTCGCTCGCACACTCATCTTCATGCTGCTGACCAAGATGAACCTGATGACGACAATTGGGTGTATCACCCTCAACACAAAATAGGTAAGATCAGAGAGAGGCAACGAAGACGTGGAATGAAGAGATGAACATTTTCTTTGTGTTAAATAAGTTACAGTAGACACACACCCACCAAACCACATGGCATCTTTGGCTAGGCTGCATCACAACTTGTCACAATGCACTGAGCTCACTCAATGGATATTTGTTCTCGCTCTCGAGCAGGAAGCCGATGAATGACTTGTTTACATGCACAAACAAAGCAAGAATTGGGTCACTGTCTTTTTATGGCCCTTGTTCTCTGTCTCCATGTCCCTGACACTTCCTGGTTGTCTAAGGGAGCTCACGCGAGGTGTGAACGCTCAGTGGGGCTGTAGGTGGTCAAAGGGCATTTTGCGTGTGCTGTAGGTAAACGACGATGCATCGGGCCAGAAGTGGGTGATGTCATGGGCTGGTCGCGATGTGACCACAGGGTTTGGTGCTAGGAGGAGGGTGCGGTTATTTATCTTTTGTTGTGCTTCAGGCCAAGTTATAATACTGTGTTTTTTTTTGTTTTTTTTTTTCAATTAATTGCTTCACTGACATTTCCAGTTTTATATTTGGATACCATCTTGTTTGAGGTAAGAACACCATTAATTGTTCTCTCAGTACATCAAGGGCATTATGTTTCTAGCCTGGACTCGTTATTTATTGATCATTTCATTAGTTGTATGTGTATGTGTGTGTGTGTGTGTGTGTGTGTGTGTGCGTGTGTGTGTGTGTGTGAGAGACAATGTCAATAAGACTTTGGTGACAATGGTTGTAACTGTAGCCTAACCCTTACCTGCAAATGGAAAGAGACACCGATTTTGCACTACAGTCTGAGTTGCCTTCAATAACTTGACCTGTATCGCATCTCCAGCTGTCACGTAGACTTAAAGAGAGTGCAGGTGAATTTGTCATCACTCACTAAGCAATTCCTACTAAAATTATTTGCATTTTCAGCTAAATTTTACAGTACATGCAAAAAAAAAAAAAAAAAGAAACTGATTCTGAAGCTTGATCACTGTGTTACAAAATCATTTGGCTGATTGCTATGCTCATAGTACATGTACGTGATTACTAACTTGTTTATATATGTATTCTTGTTGTTATGCCCATTCATGGCATTACAGCCTATGATCAGGTTTGTTTCCATCCACCAGTATGCATATGAAAATAATGGAAATTTAAAGAAATCTTGAAATATTGAATAAATAAAGAAGCTTCGTGCTTGGCTGTGGGAAAGTTTTCTAAGACTTTGAGGATTAACTGGTACTTTTAATTTGGATGTCTTGTTGTGCTGTCTGCAGTTGTTTTAATGGCATCAAATAGAAAATTTGTGCCACCAGCTGATTTTTTTTTTTTTTTTTTTTCCCACCAGAATTCAGTAAATATTTGCACTATATCTGGATGCAAACCCACTTACTGTCTAAACATAACACTGTTTTGAGCTTGTCTGGCATGTCTCCATGATTGGTCATGGAGGTGCCTAAGTATAAGTTGCCATTTTGTTGCCTCGCAGGAATGTGGAGCTTGTTGCTGCTGTTTTCGTTTACTGTGTGTCTCAATCTTTCCTAGTCACTCTATCACCTCTGAACCTGCCCCTTCCGAAAACAGCTCAGGGCTGCACATGGCTGAAATGGTTTGAGGTCCTGACAGCTCTCTCAAAGTCAAAGGGTACAAGCTGCAACTAAGCAAAGATAAAAACGGTCACCATTGTGGAATGTCGTCATAATCAGTAAACCCAAGGTTTTAGATGTTAGCCTCATTTTATGGGCTAGTGTTATTCAATTATTCTTGAATCTGAGGTATCATTACACATAAAATGGAAGGCATGATACAGAGTGTGAGTATCTTTTCATTCCAGTTATCACTTTATGTATTCTTAACAAAATCATATTTGATTATTTAAAATTCAGTGGAGAATTTGCTGGTGAAATGAGTTTTGATCTGTTTTGTTATGGTGTAAATGCAGTTATAAGCAGTTTAATCAAGGTGATGATACTTTAGTGGCAGTGTTTTAAATGGCTTTTTACTGAGTGTGTGTGTGTGTGCGTGTGTGCAGAAAATGTTCTTGTATCAGAGCCCGATCGCCATCTGAATGTACTATACTCTGTTATCTGCTGCTGGATCTGTCTTACATAACAAGATCATCCTACCTTATTTTGAATCTGCCTATCTTATCTATGTTTTCACCTCACGTAGCTCTTGGGGATGCTTTTCTAATTACTGTTAATTTAAAAATTGGATAGGTTTGATTTTCACTATAGATTATTTTCAGGAAGCAGATCCAAATTGGTGACATCCAATATAGGATCATTGATTTGGCAAATTACTTGTAAAATCTCCAGGAAAGGAAAGGGGGCAGGTTTATTGATTGTGTGTCATTAGCTAACAACACAGCATGGAGATGGAGAGAATGCACTAAAGGATAAAAAAAAAAGGCTTTAAACAACAAAAAGATCATATCCATCTATGTTGATTCAATCTGTTACAACAGTTTGGATATTTTGGTTACACCCTCATTTTCATGCACACAGTCTAAATCTTTTTATAGTTGATCCTGTACCAAAGACAGTGCCATAGACAGGTCAGTAAAAAAAAAAAACCAAAAACGTTCCATCTAGAGTGCACACATGCACAGTGGACATATATACTCATACGATACTATGCACACTGCACACCACACAGAGGAAACATCTCATAAGAATATCTCCACAGTTTGAACCTTAAATATTTGTAACATCTGGCTCTTCCACACGACAGCAAGGACCCATCATGAGACACATGGGTAGCCACGCACCATGCACGTGTGTAAATATAGCTCTAAAATTAGTGGCTGTGGCTCCAAAACCTGCAATTTTGACGCAGCCTGCAACTTGACTGGTTGGGTATTTGCCTCGGTTGCTAAGGCAACGTGTGTTTCCTGGTTTAGTTTGGCTTGACCTTCTTGTTGGGACAACTATGAAGCAGCTACACAAACTGCTATTGGCTGTCCTGGTGGATTAACAATACAACATATTAAATGATTAAAAAATATGTAACATTATAAACAAAACAATGCAATAGTGTACAATCTGCTCTCTGTGTGTATTTTTGCTACATGCTCAAATACCTAACTAGATTTGGTATGTATTGTAGAATGAGGACATATTTCTTTGCGGATCAGTTGTGATTATTCTGAATATTTTGTGATTATAAGACCAGAAGCCTGTAGGTGGCACCAGTTAAGTAATGGCGAAAGAGTCAATTTTGTTATCTCAGCCTCTTCCATCAATAATTCAAATTTCTGTCTTGCGTCCTGTCCTTTCTTTCTGTCGCACATGCACACAAGAACAAAATAACCTAATCAGTCTCCTCCATCAATCATCCTTTTCCATCACAGGACTGACTGTTCTCGAAGGCCACGTCAAGACAAAGATCAGTCAGTCAGTCAGTCAGGCTCCAGCCAGGCTGCTCAGGCCTCTAGCATTTTTGAGTCTGAATCTTCTTCTAGCTTGATCTGGAAATTTGGGACTTATGTGATTACTTTCCTGCTTCCTATGTGCTGCTTATTGGTTGTATACAGCAAGTCTCTTGAGTGAAATGAACTCGATGACTCTGATTCATTCATTCATTTTTGCTGTTGGCAAATGTGACTTCACTGTGTTAACATGCAAGTTGGTGGGATTTAGTATTTAGTAGAATTTGGTGCGTGATGTGTTTTTGGTAGGCCTGTCTACAGTATGTCACTTCATTCGA
Source organism: Mastacembelus armatus (assembly GCF_900324485.2). NCBI lineage: Eukaryota > Metazoa > Chordata > Actinopteri > Synbranchiformes > Mastacembelidae > Mastacembelus > Mastacembelus armatus. The sequence continues at coordinate 13,594,415 of NC_046656.1, forward strand.
ACATTTGGGGCAACAGCATATTGACCTAGATATTAACTACACCTTGGCACACCAGCACTGAGGCGGCCAGATTCAGAATTGTAAAAAAATATAAACTGTTTATAAATGAGACCTTTAGGACATATTTGTCTGTGTGAGGTGCTTAGTGAAATTTGAGAGGATTCAGATGAGACCTGACTCTTGCATAACATTTTTTTGTGGAGGAACATGTCTACACACATTGCTCACACGCAGAAACACTCATCATTGTGTAAATCCAGATTAGCAAATGAAAATTCTCTGTAGGGGGGAGATGAGATGTATAAACCAGCAGGGCCTCATTAAAAGACAGACACGGAAATCTGGTCATGTGGCCCACAGGCCCAGGATGTGCACACACTCTAATAAAATATATGCTTACACACAACACCTAAGCAAACTTTGTCATTAAAATGATTAAATTAGCCACTTTTATACTCTTACTGTTTCTAATCTTTCTATTTCTGTCTTTCTCTTCTATGTACTGACAATGACGTGGGTATCTTCAGGTAAGTTGTATCTTTGTATCTTTGACCCACATAACCCCACTTTGTATGTGTCTATTAGTTGATCCCAGATCAGATTTACTGTATGCTGAAATCCCTACAGAGCCAGCCACAAATCACAGTTCAGTTTTAGCTCCACTTAAATCGCATTACCTCTTATTTCCCTCTAAAAACATAATCTCTTCTTGCCTCACCCACCTTTTCTCTATCATACTGTATGTATCCTATTAGGTTTATATTATGGGATATAATCCACGAATGCTCTGCCTTGCTGATGGAAAATGTAGGGGAAGAACAAGTGATTATATTTGTGAACATGATTTTAGGTTGTAAGGCGATAGAGGTCCAGGGCTTATGTTGATGTGATGCACGGATGTTGTTCCAACATAAGCCACATTGTAATTTGGTGGTGAGATCAGCACATATACCGGAGCTATGACGATGTCATGGGAACAGAAATTATCTTTTTCAGTCATTTTTAGCATAAATAGTCATATATTTTCACATAATGGTGTCTTCAGAGATTTTTCATTTATTGCTGCTGATTACTGATAAAGCACTTTTAAAAAAACGTCCTTCTGAGTCAGTCAATCTGATTTTACAATTCCAGGCTCTTCCAATGAAGCATTTTGTTTGCTGTAGACTTTGCTCTTGTTAGTTTGTAGTTTTGTTTTGCATTGACGCACAGCAGACAGTAACAACATGTCTTCTGCCTCCTGCACTGAATATTATAGATATGTGGTATGCAGCTGACTGACGTTTAAGATAAGATATTGTGTTTGTGTCTTGTACGCTGTGTTTGTCGTAGTTCAGCCTTATGATAGTGTTTGTTTTTTTTTTTCTGCAGACAAAAACTGTGTTTTGGAGAGTGAGAGCAGTGGTCAGCTGGAATGCTTCTGAATACAGTCCTTCTATCCTGTAGTTACATATGAGACTGCCATTTAACCAGCAGTGTGTTGCCACGTATTGCATTGGCGAAGTGACATTAGAAGTAACAGCTTGAAGAAAATTCAAGGGCTATTCAACCAAAGACCAGCACAAATAGGACAGCAATAGAATACTTAAATATAATAATACAAAGAATAATAGGTTCTATCTTAAACAGTAAATAAAAATAAATAAAATGAAAGAGAGGCTTTATGTGATGTTTGGCAACCGCAAGAGACCAAGGTCTGTAAAGATACTTGAAGCTCTTGTGACAGTATCTTCTAAAATACTGCGACTGCGAAGAAGAGATTTATAAATGAATTACATATCCTAATTTACACTGCTAGTTGTCTTTATTTGATTGGTTTGGAACAGGGACAGAAAAACACTCCTTTGCTTTTACCACTTCTTTTTTATGAGAGTGGTGATTTGGGCATACCTCAAATTGTTTCCTCAGAGCCGAGGGGTTTACGATAAAGGTTAAAGCTGGAGCTATTTGGGCTTTTGGGCAATTAAGGTGGAGGTTTGATGAAGTCAGATTTTATTGTGTGCTTAGGTGGGTTTATTTAGACATTTGTGTGTGATTTTAATTACTGAATAATTTCAGAGTTGCATTTTTGTGGCACCTTTTGCAGAGGGGCTGCACAGCACTAACACAGCCACACTTGCGCACACACTCACACCAGTCAGCCTGTAATTGGTGACATCTGGTCGAGGCAGACGTGTCGTAGCCTGCAAGCGGTATTGAGGGGATTAACATGTACATAACACACACACACGTGTGTGCACAAACACACATACCGTGCAAACACTCTCATTTGTAACATCTTTTGCAAATGTATGTTTGAACTATTTGTGCTGCTTTCTGTTTGCTTGATTATGATTACACCACCCCTAGTTGGACTTTATTTTATCCTTTTTTTAGAAACTATGCAGTGTGTACATGCCATGCCCTCCCAGAAATAGCTGCTACCATACCTACTAGTAGAGCACCACTGTTTTTGTCAGACTGTTGGAGCTGACAAAAACACGTAACATATTAGCATTTTGCCTTATATAATGACAACATATCTTGCAGTAAAAGCCTTAAGCATCATGTTTAACTAGAGCTATTGTAATTATTCTTAAACATTAAGACATAACATCTTTCAGATACTTGGAATAAATGAATGCACACATTCTAAATGTTGTTTATTATACAGGTATGTTTAATATGTAATAAATGTGAGCTTTAAAAGTGAAACGAAAGCCTGAGATCTGGACATGTTTGCACAAGGTGCCCTGAAAGGCAGAGTGTGAAGTCGAGGCTCCTCTGATAACTGATCATCTCCTAATCAGTGTAATCAGTCCATGTTGAATTTGATTAATGAAAGATGCATACCCATAATAAATGTCTAACCCTGTTTGCTGGTCCTGCATTACAGCGTCTGCAACAAGGCTTGAATTGATCTTAGCTTAGACAGTGTTTCCAGAGTTTGTATTTCTGCCTTCGATCCATATGGTTCATCTGGTCATTCAGAACGACCAGTGTGGAGGGTTTGGGATGCACCGAGCTTGTAGCTGCTTCTGATAACAAACGGTTGAATTGTGAGGATTAAGGCGATTATATTTGATCAGCCCACAATGAATGGGTGTCAAGCCGGGGCCCCCTGCCTCACTCAGAACTGCTGACTGCCCAGATTTTCAACAATCACAATCCTGTGTGTGGCTCGTGCTGTCTATCCCTGATTAATTCTTTAAGTTATATACCTAAATACATGTTCATATATATGCGTGTGTGTGGATTTTCTATCGAGACCAATCAAGCAGCATATGGGTGACAGGAGCTTTAAGAGTTTTAGTTTGAGGCTGGGCTTCTGGCTCTCTGCCTCTTAACACTGATGGGGCTGAGAGGGATGGGGGGAGTTATCAGTATGGTAGAGAGACATACAGAGATGTAGGGAGAAAGAGAGGAGAAGCTGAGTAGGGGGGAGCGCTAAGCAGTTTCCTGCGGTGTAGACGTTGGCTTGCTGCCGCCGAGAGCATGTGCATATGTGCGTGAATATGTCTGTGAGGGTAGACTGCGAGCGAGGGAGATGGCAAAAGAGGCAACAGGAGACAGGAGTGGAGTGTATGTGTCAGGATCTGTGTGTCTGTGCGTGAACGCTTCGTCCGAGCAGTGTAGAGGACGAGGGAGAGGGGGAGAGGCGAGGAAGACAAGAAGGAGCAAAATCAGGAAATAGTGAAAAGTAGCAGGAAACTGTTATTTCTTGTGGATACCTGAGGAAACAAGCGAAGAGCCATGTTCTGTCTCAAAGGTAAGTGTGAGTGTCTGTACATTACAAGAATGTGTTTGCATCATCCTAGTGAGAGTCTGGGACTTTTCCCACAGACTGAGAAACAAAGAAAAGTTGAAGTCCATCTCTCTCTCCTCTGTGTGGAAGCAGTCTCTGTCACAGTGGCTTCCTCTGTCCGCCCTCATGTGTTTTTCTTTAGTGCTTTTTCTTCTTTCTTTCTCTAATCATTTCTTCCTTTGTTCTTTCTTTTTGTCTCTGACTCATTTAGGTTCACCGACTTTATTCCTACCTCTCTTTCTTTCGCTTTGATTTTTGATTTTTTTAATCACTCCTCTCCTTGGCTGCTCTGTGTATCATTCCTCCCTGGGGAAACATAAAGAGGTGTTGATATTGAAAGTTCTATATGAGATTTGAATTTACTTCATCAGACGTGGGAGTTTTAGCGGAGACTTGTGCTGTGTATGTTTCTGTCTGAGAGTGTGTTGTCCACAGTAACAGCTGGCGAAGCAGCAGTTGCTGGACTGCTGTCCTGCAGAGGGGGCCATGTGTTACTTGACTGACCAGTTAAGTGAGATAATGGGATGACTGGTTTCTCTTTTTCTGGCAGCATTGTATTGCACTTTTGTCAGGTCTTGCAGACTCCGGTCAGTGCTATCCTCCATTACATTACATGCCTCGCTCTCTGTGTGACTCAAACTGTTCTTTCCCTCTTTGATTTACATACATACACAAACTCTGACTTTCACCATCAACATTAGATGAAGAATGAAAGAAAAACAACTGTCTAGCAGGTTCCATGAGGTGAATGGTCCAAAAGCTTATCTCAGAATGAAGAAATTGATTGTTCGTTTTGTATTTTCTTTTTCTCTTGCCTGCAGATTTATAGGTTCCAGAAATGAGGTAATATAAATCGAACACTGCAAGTTTTCGTGGCAGTGTCCCAGTTTATCAGCTCTGCACAATTTATGTTGTCAGTTATAGTTTCCACACTATGTGAGACCTGGAATCTGGAGAGAAACAGATGTTGGAGCTGGAGAGGAAATTCAGTTTTGTTAAATTAAGTAATTTATCGTTTTTAAACATGATTGCCTATACTTAATCCTGAGCAACCATCCCTTTGTATTGTAGCAGAAAAGACTTTTACCTCATTAGTATTTGATGTACACTTTGTAAAATGTTTAAACATTGCCATGCTCTTCCAGTTATCATTAGCTGCATGTAAACACAAGAGCACCAGGTTGTGTTTCCAGCTCAAGACATGACAGACTGACCCAAATATTGTGCATTACATTAAAAGCTGATCTGACCAATAGATTACTCGACATTGGTTGCCAGTGAGAGAATCTATGCTTATGATTTTAAACAAACCCCATAGTTGGAGTTAGCAACTGTGGGACAGATTTGACACATTTTTAGTCTGTGCTCCTCCACATGCAGCTGTGGCCAGAGTGGATTCTCATCTGTTTTGACCAAACACTCTATCAGCCCCCCCACCACCACAGTAAAGCCTTGCATTTTACTGTAAGCCTTTTTTGCTACCCAGCCAGACCACTTGGTGTGGCTTTGGGTATGTTACATAAGTTATTTCTGCACTTGAGCCACACTCCCTGCCAGAAAGTTGACATGGGACAGAGTAAGGATTAGTTGGACTCATTTTTTTGGTTCCCTGCAGTGTGAAGGGTGTAGAAATGCAAGTTTTCTTTCCATGTCCAGTGAACATAAGCCCTGACAAACACAAGTATTACTGAGAACCTATCCGATCTTCTTACTGTGAGGTCAGTTCAGGGCAGCTCAGGCCAAGTCCAGTCTGTGAAAACATGTTTGAGTAGAAGTTGGGCTAGAGTTTTGTTTTTTGTTTTTTTTGACCACGCTGATAGCAGTTCATTTGGATGTGTTTATATGTGAGTACAGCAGCTTTTGTTTGCGTTTGAATAGCAGATGCAGCGATCAAACTATACGCAGATACTCCAATAAAGAAGTGTTTAGCTGGATCATCCAGTTATAATAATAATATAAAAATGAGCATGACCTGCAGTTGAGTTCAGTATCTCAACAAACATTTGTGAAAGTGAACAAAATAGAGATGAAATGATGTGCAAATAATTACAGATCTCATCTGCAACATTTTGCTCATAATTCAGGTTACTTTTCAAGCGTGTGCCGCTTTTCATTTCGTTTGTTTTCCTTTGCTTACATGATTCATGGTAAATAAAATGTCATCATGTAGGATGAAGCCCAAATCAGAACCAGAAATCGTTGCCAAATACCAAAGTTGTCAGCTTCTTATTTTAGCAACTCCATTAAAGTCAGTCCCTGTTAACTTTTTGAACCTGTGAGACGACAACCAATATCCAGTGCACCTGTGCTGTGTGTCTGGAGAGACTCTGACCTCTTGAACTGAAATTGACCCACTACCTGCCCTCTGGCCTTGTGGGTAGATGTGTTGATGGATGTTCTCACACTCAATGTGGCAGACTGATTATCTCCAGTGGAGGGGAAGAAGGGAGCAGGCATGATGGGAGAGAGGTGCTGAAATGTTGATGGCGGAATATGTCCTTTCAGTAAGAGGTAGCTTGCTTTTTTAGGTTCCACAATATGGGTCAATGTTGGACATTTAGCTTTCCACAATAGGTCATTTATTGATATTTACTACTGCCATGTTGAGTTATTAGTATGTATATGCATGTTGCCATCCTCTGTATTCCAAGACAAAGTCAGATTTGAACATTATGACTTTACCTAAAACCACTTATCCATATTTACTCCTGAAAATGTGATCTGGACTAATATATTTGGAGTGCATTTATTCTAACTACTGCATTTGAATTAGTGGATTGTTGAGAAAATAGCTTGTATGTAGCTAATCAACTGCTTATGTGTCCGAACCTTTTTTTAACCTATGGTTTCTTGGTTTGTTAGTTTAATTTGTTATGCCTGTCTATAATGTGCTGAAATAATATAGAAGTATTTGAAGGCACCTCCATGGAACTGAAGCATCTTTGTCCATTCATTAGAAGTGTTTTAGACATTAGAAACTCACAACAAGATGTTGCCCTTTGTAAACATGAACAAGAGGCAGATTTCCGGTTTTGATAGGTAAACAATATATGGTAAAGTTACATTTGCCATTGTATGGACTCGTGTCAGGACTCTGGCGGACCTTTTGTATTGTGAAGTTTCAAAACTCAGACCTTTTGGTTAGTTTGGAAGGTGATTAGTAATCAGTAAGGGCGGCTTGCTGTATTTTTAGTTTGAGACAATTTTCCTTAGCAGTCAAGCGTTAAGCTGTGATGTTTCCAGGGACAAAGCTTCACAAGTTTGGTTGTGGGTAAAGTTTGAGAAAACAATGGTCGACTCCCTGTGGCTGACTGAATGACTTCCCCAGACACTAACTCAGCGTGCAGGTGCTCCTCTGACTCCATTCAGACCTATGAGTATCCATGGTTACCATTGTCCCTTTCCCCAAGCCTTCCGCTTTGGCTTCCCCCTCCTCGCACACATAGAAAGGTATGTGCACAAGTGAGTTTTCATAGACACATACATGCATAGATACAAATACAACACGTTGAACATATGACAAGAAAATAATCCCCACACCCTCTGGGAGAGTCTGATCCCCGTGAATGCTGATTAAGATCGATTACAACCGACTCATACACATACACACTTGTTCTGTATTTGTTTTTGTGTATATTCATACACGACTGTCTACCACAAACATTCATGTATCTGTAAAATGGCACTGATGTCATTGTGTCACTGTAAAAACACCCTCTGTTGTGATGTTATGATGTTATTATGTGTGTGGGTTTGCATGACTTTACACCCCCTGATGTTCTGCTGATGTGTGTGAACTGGATGACCCACTGTCTATGTATTTATGAATTCAGGGCAACACTGCTGTTACGTGCAATTTAGGTCACAGTCAAAATATTTTGGCTTGGTTAGCGGGCTGTGTGTGTCCACATGGTTTTATGTTTGTGTATGTGCACACACACACACGAACACTGTAGTTTTCTTATTGCTCATGTGTGTTTCTGTAGTTTTGGTTTTGTAATCAGCTTGTGTGCTGGTTGACTCATCGTTCTGTGGAAATGATAACCATTAGTAATGGCTGTCTTCGCCTGTGGTTATCTGCTGAGAGTTTGACAGGGTAACAACCACACGCTCGCACACAGTTCCGTAGTCCGACAAAGTTTCAATTAGTTTCCGTTTGTACTAAGTATTTGTATTTTTGTATTTTGTATATTTGTAAGTATTTTAGAGCGCTCACAACGGTGTGGTGTTGTGCAGGCATTAGCCACCACCAGAGGGAGACATTTGACTTTGTGTTAAAATAATTTTTCACACTTGAAACTTTCTCTTTTCTGTTTAACCTGTCTTTTATAATCCCATTGTCTCGGCTTCTGTCCTGTTGAACTTTCATTGGTATCGGTGTGTTATGTGACTTCAGATTTCTTCAGTCATATTGTCTGTTGATCTCCACTTTATTAATCTGAAAAAGTCAGTCTACCTCACAGGATGACCAGATGATTAGGCATTGTGCTCAAACACACACCCTTCCCTTTAAGGTATGTCTGAAATTTTGACCCTGTTTGTTAATCTGCATGTTGCTTTGTTTGCTGCGTATCTTTTTATCTAGTGTCTGCTGCGCTCACATGTGTCTGTGTTGGTCTGGTATTACTTCTTGTCCATCTGCACATCACTCTGTTTCAAATAGCTAATTAGCTTCAAATGCTATTTAAATAAGAAATATTTCAGACTTGTGCTCAGTAGGTTTTGTCTTCACTTTAAAGCATCATGATGCATATGTTTTTAGCCGGGGCTGTGCACTTTAAAACACCAATCTAGTGAAGGTAAACGTGAGGCGGTGGATTGGTATTTGGCCCACACGAAGCTTTCCTCACACTTCGCGTCATCTGACTTAACCAGCTGACATGCAACATGCCAATGTGTTCTTGAACTTCCACACATTTGAGCTCTGGAGGTGATGGAATTATTTATCTACAGCCTGGTGTCCATCTGTGTTGTGTGTCTGCCACAGTCAGAGACCAGGGGCTTGGAGGCTGGATAATCTGGGTTTACAGATTAGAACAACAGTGTTGAGGAGCTGAGGAAACAGAGGGAGTAGGAGGGGCTGATGGGAAAAGCCATGTGGATGCAATTGGACAATGCTCTTTCTTAGATAGATTGAGAAAGAGGATGAAGGATGTGCATAGATGTTGCTAACTTGTCTTAACACTTTTTTGGAAGAACTGATTTTTCTAACCTCATCTCTAATTTACCAAATGAGGCGCTTGCCATCTTTGGACATGAACCCATTTTTAAAGAACAGACCAAATGGATTCTTGACTTTTTTTTGGATCCTCTTTCACTCAATTTGTGGTGGATACTTGTGGGTCATTGCAAAGGACAAAAACATGCTCTAACCACAAGTATTTCCAATAAGGCACCGCCCTTTGTTTTTATACCTTATTTTTGCATCTTTGGACTATTGTTGAAATTTCTTGTGGTCCCTTCTGGGGTTCAGAATTTGTGCTTTTACAAGCCTGCCCCGAGTCCACCAGACAGCCAACTGACAATCATGCAGGATTTTTGCAAAGGTTTTATGTTGCAATATTTCTCTGGAATATTTGTTCTGGAATTAAATCTTGTAATCTAACACTGTGCACAGCCTTCCTTTGTCAGGCAAATCAATGCAAGTCAATAGGATCCCCTGAGAGAGGGAGAAGCACAAAAACAGTAGGAGGAGAGAGAGGAGGAGACGGAGGGGGATTGGGTCCACTGTGGGTTGCAAAAACCTCCAAACCTCTCTCCTATCTTTCCAGAAAGAGAGGGGGAGACCAATTGTGGGTTTGGCACTAAGGGGGGGAGGTCTCCTACACACACACCCTCCAGCCCCCAATCCCACCACCATCAAGTGGAGGGTCTAGAGAGAGACAGGGTTGTACAAGAAAGAGGAGTTGGGGGCTTGAGTCCTGGATAGAGCAAGGGAGGGTGGGTGGTAGTGGTGGGGGTTTAGGTCTTAGCTGGGGATGATCACATACGTGCACTGCCTCTCCTCAGAGCTGGTGGTCAGCTGTTGGCACAGAGCCTGTTATGAGGACCTCCCTGGTGAGAAGCGAACTCTGTGCTCCTTTAAGCCCACCAACAAGATGGGAAACAGCCTCCATCCTGAGGCCTTCCCTAGCCACAGGCCTGCTAGACCAGAGGGCTGCCTGCGCAAACGTCTGCTTTCTGTGTCAAAGGTCCACCAGAGGCAGGACTCTCTCTGGACACCCAAACCGATGCTTGGACCCGTCGCTACAGGTTCACCGGGGAAAACACAAACCTACCAAGATGGCAAAGGTACAGACTAGAGAGCAGAACACGGTCACTGGGTTAATTAGCCTGAAGTAGTGGAGCTGGAGCAAACTGTTAGTTTGCTTTGTGTTGTCTAACATTGGAGCCTTATAATGCCTAAACTCTCCAGACACTTCTCTGTGACTAGAAGACAGTAGACATTTATATTGTTACATACATATACTGTATACACATACATATAGTGTTCTTGCCTACAACTTTAGAACTCAGCTACCCAGTTTGCAGTCTTTGTGATCCTCTCAGTAAGACTTAACATGACACCACATTGCTGCTCTGCTGCAGTAATGATTGTGGCATTTGCTTTGGCTGAGAAACATACTCCTGCTTCTAAGTGTACTTAGGTCACCTGAACGGTTTGTGAGAACTGATTATATGCTGTATGACATGGTGCCAGAGAGTCACGACACAGTGTTGGAAGGTTTCCTAAGCTGGGCTTTGTCTTTTCCTATTAGGTGTTCTTCAACCCCCCCCCCCCCGTAACTGAGTGATCTGTGCCGTCTGTATGTGTGTCTCTAAATTTGTGTGTGTGTATGTGTAATACTCATCGTCCCAATTGGCATCAATGCAGATTGTTGCTCTGTGACCTCAGAGACCTTTGGCATTTGGTGTAGTGGTAGAGGATCATCCAGGCAGGGATTGGATGACCCTCAGAGAAAGGCTTTCATGAATATAGTCACTAATGTATAACTACATAACCTGCCAATCAGCACATTAGTTATTGTCAGTAACATCTGTGGTAGTTCTTTGTCTGTGTTGTGATATATAATTTATGCATATTATATTGAAAGATGTTTTTACTGTGCATATGCATGTATTTCTTTTTCTGCTGCACATACATACTTGTATGCTTGCCAGTGTAGTCTCTTTGTACCTTTACTTGTTAGTGAATGCATGCCTCTGTGCATGCTTGCATCCAGATCATGCTTCACCTTCTTTTAGGACAGTAATGCTCCCCTGGGTGGCTGCTCCTGGGAACAAGACACAATAGTTAGCAGCTGGAGGTGATGGGCAGGCCTGTGGGGATGAGTAACAGAGCTGACAGTATGGGGAGGATGAAGCTGACACTGCTGGGGTTACAGACGTGACCCACTATCACCTCTGCCACTACATAAAGGAACCATCAGGGAGATAAGAGAGCCTGCTGAAGGATAAAAAAGAATCATCAGGGAGGCCTTTGGCCTCAGCATGTCATTAATGCCATTTTTCTTTACATATTGTAGAATATAAAGTATGAAAGAAAGCCATTAGTGAAACAGGGTTAACAGGGTCTTGCTAATAGTACGACTTTTTCAACTTTTGTTGTCTGTTATTGTTCTGTTTTCGAGTCTTTGTCTCCTAACTTTTCCCTAATGTCTTTCTGCATGTATGCTTATCTAAAACTGAATCCCTTATTCCTGCGCATTTAGCGTAACAATATGCTGCCAGATGAATGTGTCCCGTCCTCACGCCTGCTTTGGCTAACATGCCGTGACAGCTCAAGATGTCGCCGCCATGGGTACAGTATTGTCTGGGCTCTGTAGGTTGAATCAAACTCCCAGTCACTCTGTTTTCATGCACGGCTGAACAGATGACCGACATACACAAAGGCACAAATTGCATTGGTTATTACATCTTTTGTGTGTATTTGTTTCTGTGGTTGTCCTGTAGCCATTTTGTCTCTGTTATCACTACCTTATGTTGTTTTTACCCTCTTTCTGTTTTGCACCAAACACAAACCAATTTTTCTGGTTCCTCCTAATACTACTTTCTTATTGCAGAATGGTAATGGCCTCACTTTTTTTTTTCTTTCCGTGGCTTCTCCCCCTATGCTACTTTATTTTATATCACTTAAACGAAGGAGCAGGTGTTCCACCAAATCCCCCATAATCCTTTAGTGGGAAGGCGGGTTCAGCTATTGACCAAGTCGTGCCAAAGACTCCCAAGGGAAGGGCACCTGAGGGAGGCCAGGTTTGTAGAGTAACTAGATGAAACCAAATGAATTGGATTGGGCACATTTATGGGAGGAGCGCTGCTGAAAATCAGTTAGGGTAATGTAATTGTGGCTGTGGGGATCAGGAGAGGATTCAATGTCAGCTTCAGCTCATTGTTATCAGCTACACTTCACACAAATAGAACCACATTTCAACAAATCAGTGCCTTAGAGTCTGCTGTGAGATTAAGGTGACTCACTGGCCAGTTAACTAAACTTGCTGATTGACTGAGAGACAAAAGACATGTCTCACACTCATACACACACTCAAACATATGAGTAAACGGCAAGTACACACTTAGTCCTTATTGTGCATGAAAAACCCCCAGTAGCAGGGTGGAGGTGACAATGCCAATGCAGTAGAGAGCATGACACACAGATTAATGAGATGAAGGAAAGAAAAAGGATTTTACACACACTTTTGAGAATTTGGGGTCAGGGGTCGTCTTGGGTCATTCAGCTGTAAAATGGGTTGAGGCTCTGTTTTCATTCAAAGCAACCCTCTCTGCCTCCTTCTTTCTCCCTTGTTTCATTGATCATATCTTTAACCATGTTTGTTTCTATGTGATCGAATGTACGTCTGCTCTTTTTTTTCCTGTCTATTTATCGATTCTACCTACTGCAGTCCAACTGACATCTGCCCTGTCATGTCTCTGTAGATGTGCATTTGGATAGAAAATGAGGTGAACTATACTCACTGGGTAATAGCTGTCTGTGTATGTAACAGACCAAGAGCTCTCAGCTTGTTAGAGGACTAATAGGTAATGGCTGGTTAGTTATTGGCTAAACAGGTGCCCCTCCATCATGTGTGTCCAACAGCTAATGAAGCCATCACTGATAAATACTGGGAAGGAATTGAGTTGAATGTAGTTCTGTCTGTGTGTACATCACTGAGATTGTTTGTGAGTCCATTTAAAAAAAAAAAAAAAAAAAAAAAAAAAAAAAAAAATTGCATCTTGGTTGTTATGGCTGAGGAGTTTTTGCTTCACAGGTATTAACCTACTTTCATTGTGTGCTGTGCTTGTGTTGCCGGCACTTTTCTTTGCCTATTTAAAATGGTTTTGTCCAACACTCTAAATCCAAATGTATTCAGTCTGTCATCCTCAAATCAACAAATCGCTTTAGAAACGAAAACCAAATAATGCATTGTATGAAAAATGACTGAAGCCTGAGATGTTGGAGATTTCTTTTTAATCTCCCAAAATATTTCAGTTCAGTACACATCATAAAGCTAGCATACATTTGCACTTTCCAGGAAAGTGGTTTTGTCTTTAAGCGTCATTGCGTAAAAACAAACTTAGGCATACTGCGGTCAGATTAATAGAGTTGGTCTGGGCTCAGCTGGCTTTCCGTTTGGCAGTCTGGAAGTGATGGATGGGGAGGAGAGGACTGAGTCAGGGAGAACAGTGTTTATTTCTGGAGGGATCAGGTGGAAGAGACCCTCAAAGTCCCATATGTGTAGAATTACCTTTTACTTAATGGCCTGATTATCTCATCAGGTCATAGCAGCCAGATAATTACTGAAATCTAAAGAGACATTTATTTTTTATTGACTATGTGTCAGAAGAGGAACACGCTGGTCTGGTTTAATTATTGTTTATGGTTTCTTTATTGTTATGCACTGTTTCTTTCTTTACTCACTAAATGACCCTTTATTTTCTGTAGTATGTGCAGCACCCCTGCTGACATGGAGAGCCCCCTGGAGGGTGGGTCAGTGTATTACTTCACATGGCACTCAGACTTTGGAAAAACAAGAGACACACCTCTTGTTGATATTACACATGCAGCTCTTTCGTTTTAGCAAGTCTCCAGGATCTACTCTTTCCTTCATTCACGTCATCATTGTGGTTCCTGGTGCCTCTCTTACCTCGCTGAGGTTGTTCACATGATAACAACCTCACATGATAAATGAAAAGAGTAATCTGCTGATTAATTGGTAATGTGTTTATAATGCTTTTTGCCAATGTTTGCTCTAGCAACAGCTTTTGACCCCCCTCCTTAAACTCAGTCAGTTCAGCAGTGGTCATGTTGTTAGTAATTGAGAAATCTAATTGTAGCATAGTGCAGGATAAGTACGTCTAATCACTCCATGGCTGTGCCAGCCTCAGTCCCAGCTCATTTCTTTAATGAGTGCTGCTATTGGAAGGAGATTTTTCCCCTCATGCTGCCTCCAGTCAGGTCCTGTGAGTTTTCTGTCCCCATTTGCCTCAGTGACCGGTCTGCTCCCTGTCTGCACACACAGTTTACATTCCTGACTTTTACTGTATGGTTCACAAAGAGTGCATAGTCTCCTGCAACCCAAAGAAAAACTACAAGGTAAGGAATAATAATGTGTTCATTTATGTAGTTTCCAGTGTGGTACGGTAAACTACTTTCAGATTAGTCTCCTAAACTGTGCTTTTTTTTTCCATAACTGTGTCATTTTTCAAAAATGTTTTACAAGGTGAGAAATTGGTGCTTTTATCATTGGAAACCCAGATACATATTAATGTGGCAACAACCACAAAACTGGCTCCTCTGTCACTTTCCTGCATCTAATCTGTCTCATTTTTTTATCAGCTCCAAAGTCTCAACAGCCAGAGACCCCCACTCCTCCACCATGTACCCCAGCCTTGTCTCCTTCTTCCTGCCTTCTGCTTAAGCACAGGCTCCTGTGTCCCAATCAGCTGGGGTTTCCATTAAGCCTCAGAAAGCAAAGCTAAGCCCCTGAAAAGCTTCTGTCTCCCCATAGAGACTGATTATAAAAGAAAGTGAGAAAAGGAAAGGAGAGGAAAGAAAGTGATTGTAAAGGCCTCTTTAAACCTGTCTCATTAATGAGTTGTCTTCACCATGGCAACATCTCGTTTTTGAGGTTTTTCTACTCAACATGCATTAGATTAGAGCTAAAGACAAAAAAAAAGAAAAATGTAGAGTAAAGAAAGATACAACCATTTTTGTGCTTGTAAAACCACAGGTCAGGCTGCCCTGATGAGTCTTAGTCTAACTTTATAACACACGCTAAATTCCTACACTCCCTTTAACCTTTCTTAAAGAGCTGTGTGAGGGGCATTTGTAAACCAATTACATTTCTTTGAGGCACCACAAGGTGGTACCATTGTACAAACTAGCAGAGGAGCTCATTCATTGGATTAAAGTGTTGTGTTTCTAGTCTGTAGTTCAAAGTTGATCATGAGTGAATCATCAGTTTTCACCTATAGAAAATACATTATAGCACACAGACAAAATGCTTTTTTGTGTGTGTGTGAGATTAAATTAACATACTGATGAAGTTATGGTAACGACCAGAAAGAATTACAGTTGGATTAAATGCCCATCAGACAGCATGCAACCATTTATCTACACTAAAAGAGGCACATGAGGTGTCACAATTTAATTTGGAATAATGGAGGTCTTAAATTTTTGGGGGTATTTGATCAGGGAGCTGGTCTCATTTCCCCGGGGCCCCATTAGGAGGGCACACTCGCTGCATACAAGAGAGGTCTGCTGTTTCTATTAATGCTTCCATTCCTCCATTATTGCTCAGATGGGACAGAAGGGGGAGGGACGGATGGGGAGAGTCAGGGGAAAGCGAAGGCACGGTCTATTAAAGAAGGGGGTGGGGGGATAGTGGATTTGAGGTTCTGCTTTTTTCTCAGACAAGGTCTCAACATGGGATTATCAATAGAGAAACCCAGGCTTAATGCATGCACGTGCACGCACATATTCAACTCTGTAAAAATTATCCCAGAGTGTCTACAGTGTCTCAGTTTGTGTATGAGTTTGGGTGTGTTTCACAGATGTTGCTATGATATACAGTATCTGTCATCTTGTGAGCATTAACCCTGACCTGGGACATATTTAGCCCTTTCCCCTGGGATTACACACACACACACACACACACACTTGTTGTGCTATCATGGCAGGGCTGCATTATAGAAGATTTTTAACATTCTTCCTATAATCGCTCTTACGGTTTTTCTGTCAGGCTTGCAACGTGGATTGTTACAAGTTGGATTTAGAAATCCATGCCAACTGCACAAACGTGTTGTCAAACGTGTCAAATTGTCAAACGTGTTGACAATTACTTGATTCTACATGAAGAATATGAGTTTGTGAGTATGTGCATGTTTCTGAAGAGCTGAACAGAAAATAGTGATCTTGTGTTGTTGAGTTTTGAATGTCTAATGAGCTAAAGGAAGGGATATGTAAATTGAGTCAATGTGACAGGCCTGATGAACAGAGCCAAATGCAGTGATGCATTGTAATTGTGTTGGTTAATAACCATAATCAATGCCAGCCACCAGAACTTGCTTCCAACTTCAGACCTAATCTCCTGACTGTGCTGCAGCCCTGAGGCTGACTGTCTTGTCCACTTCCGAAATTTGCTGTCATTGGTCAGTTGGTTGTGTTAGCTGATTGTGTATTGGATGTTTTGATGTTGCAAATTCCCTCTCCCCTTCCCAAATGACCTACTGATGAGAAATGAGGTGCAAAGTGAGAAATGGGTCAAACAGTATAGTGTCAGTTTGCTCCAGTGGAGAAGCAAGTGTTGATAAACACACATGCGCACTTCGTAGCTCATATGGCTTTAACCCACTTCCACTGATAGCCTTGAGTCTACTTGATACACAGACATTCGGATTTCCTCTGAATGATGCAGGGTAGCCCCAGGTGGCTTGTTGCTTTGCGCCCTTGAGCTACTGGAGGCACTTAACCTAAATTAGCTCAGTATGTCTCTGTGCCTCTGTGTCTACATTGGACAAGACCCTCCCGTCAGCAGTTAACAGCAGAAACAACATTATATATAAATATACAAAGAAATATTGAAACTAATGAATCATATTTTAATGCAGACAAAATAATGTTCTGGCTGCCAGCTATTCGTTGCCTTTATCATCCCAGCTTGGACATTTTGCACATCAGACTTTAAATTAAACCAGAGGTTTATGTGAGATGTTTTAAACTCATTCTGCAGAAATACACACAGTGTCCACAGTGAACCACAACAAGTGCAGCACTCTGCAGTGTATCATATTTGGGTTTGTGTCAAATTTATTCCATTTTCTGTGTGAAGGTAATAATTGCATTAATGATTGTGGCTGCTCCTGTGGAGTGGGCGGTGCGCGCACGCACACACGCACACTCACACACACACACAGGCCCGTAAGAGAGAAGAGCAGACAGCTCTGGCGATGAAATGTAGGTCAGGAACCAGCATGGCAGCTAACATAATGTGTGTGCAGGAATCCCTGCATGGGTGTTTGTACCTGTGTTCGCACAATACCTTGTGCAAGTGTGTGTCTGAGAACAGTTTGAAAATTAATAATTAAATAAAGGATACAGTCATTACAGGCCTTTGTGTTCTCAATTATTATATATATAAGATATTATGCTGTCAGAAAGGAGTAGATTGTGGCTGCAGGCTGACATCCATGCATGCACGGTAACATATACACCCATACATAGAAAAGCATGGCACATATCAAGCTACTCTAAGCCATTATAAAGCAGAGGGCATACACAAACTGTATACACAATACACACAACACACTTAGGCGTCATGGTTATTGATGTGGTGAGTCCTCAGAGGACTCACTGGAGATTGAGAAGTGCGAGGAGTCAATATAGTTGGAGACAGCGTGGCTGGATGGTAATGGTTTTAATGTAATCTGGGGCTTCTCTTTATGTTACACTACCAGTGACTGGGTGAAGGTTCCCGCTGGGAGATTATTTTTCACTATCATATCGGACATGTTACACCTGCACCGTCAGAATTTAAAGAATGGGAACAGCTCAGCTGAGTAATGGAACAGACAGAAACTGTTATTTTTATGATGCTAAAGCCAAGGTCAACATGAAATAACTTCCCTGCTTGTTGCCTCTGTGAGGCTGTATGAAAGCAGAGCAGTATTTATGAGTAACTGAAGCTGATCGCAGTTGACCATGTTTTATTACAATTCATTCAGTGGTTTCAAAGACATTTCCCTCAAACCTTAGCAAACTGTAACCTCATGTTTGAGCTAAAGGAGAAGTCAGGGGATCAGGGCAGTACCATGACATCTATACAAGATTTCATGGCCACCCACTGGACTGACAATACAACAGACAAACTGACATCTCCATGACTCAAACAGGTTGGGCTACTTAATTCAACACTGACAAGCCCATCCAAACACCAGAGGAATATTCCCATCTACGAACTTTTGACGTCTAGCAGGCCCGTTTCAGTTTCAGCTTGTTGCCTTGCCAACTTTGGATGAGTGGTGTGTGTCTGTTTGTGTGTGTGTGACAAGCCAGTGGTGTTGGTTTGCTTTAGATTTACTGCTCTGTTGCCAGGGAAGAAATGGGCGGTTAGCCACAAATCCATTCTGATGGATGAACCGCCCAAAACTGCCACCCGCTCTCCCTCTCTGAAGACATCAAAAGCTCAGGCACACAAATCAGCCTGTTTGTCAGATATAGGTATTTAAACTCTGCGCTCAACTTATATGTACAATAAGTGACCTGACTTTTATTGTGTTGAAACTGAGATTAGGTTGTGAGGTGTCCTTGTTGAAGGAATGTATAAGGAGGACGTATTTAACAGTTGCACACCTGCTTGTCAGTTTGTGCTCTGCAGCTGTTTTTTCCTTTTAGTTGTCGAGGTCTTTTTTTTTTAAGGCTTCTCTTATCCAACTCTTGTCCATCTAACATGCTGACATTGACCTGCACAATGTCTTCAGTGTAAACTGGACTCCAGTCTTGTCTGTCCACGTGCTCAGAGAGATATACATGGAAATATGTAGAGTTTACTCTGCATGCCTTTTCTCTCTTCCTCGCTCTTTTATCCTGGCTTGAATTTCAAAGGGGGTTGTTGTAGGGAGCGCCTGGGTCAGACACTAGGGGAGAGAAAATTAGGCATGACCGCCAAGCCTGCTGAGTCTTTGTGTATGTTTGTGTGTCTGTCTTCCTGTGTATAATATGTTTTTATTCAGTTTGCACCTATGGATGTTTTTGCATCCATACTCCATCTATCTCTCTCATTTCTTGCTTCATCTGCTCTACTATTCTCCACCCTTGATTTTTTTTTTTTCCTCTCCCAGCTTCCTTTATATCCTGTCTCTTGTTTCTTTTGTCCCTCTAAACGCTGCCTTTTCTATCCTGCCTCACATCACTATTCAGCAAAATGCTCTACTTCTGCCACATCAAAGAATGTTTCAACATTTTGCGGATGCCATCTTGCCTTCCCATCTCTTTCTTCTTGACCTTTTTTCGAAAGCCTTTGTGCAAAGTTTAGCTTTGGATACCATCTCCATTTTTGCCTTCTTGTTCCACAGCCCACAAGAAGTATTGTGCTGCCCCTTTTTCAAAGACATTTCTCTGATTCTTACGCATTCAGACACATCATGCTTTGTGAGAACAGTTACATCGTGTTTGAACAGAAAACACAAATATATGCATGTCACCACATCAAGGCTAGTGTATGGACATAAATGTTCTTGTGAAATAGAACATACAATAACACAGAGTGGGGTGTTATTATGTTGGCGATAGTGTGTGTGTGTGTGTGTGTGTGTGTGTGTGTGTGTGTTCAGGGTGTAGTTTGCAGGGTGTCACCCGAACCTGGAGGCTTTTTCTCATGGTTCACAAAGGAGGAAGAGCCTATAGAGGGAGGCCCCTCTGCTTTTCATGGAGAAGAATAACCGCATGTACACACACACATACACACACACGTGCACGTAGCAGATTTAATCGGTAACGTAAATTCACCAACCATCTTCCAGCCTGATGATCTTATTGCCTAGTGAGCCACTTCACAAACTTGAAGCACGTTTGTCACACAAATCACCATATAGCCCCTTTAGTCTGACCTCTTTTAACTCTGTTCTGCATGTAATCATGCAAATACGCTGCTGATGGGCTCATTCAGAACCACCAAAAACATGCAGGCCTTGCCTTTCTGGCAGTGAATAGTGAGACTGTCTGTATTGACAAACACCGTCAACCATTTGTTAGCATACATCTTCTTTTCTGTCTTAATGTGTGTGATCTTGGTTTTACTATAGATTTGACAACCCAACATCAGGATCCCTCATTATCAGTATCAGGTATTTGATGGTATAAATCATTGATTTTTAAGTTGACGACTTGGTTTAAGGTTAGGGAACGTGTATAGAAAAATGAATGTAAGTCAAAGTTAAGTCCTCACAAGTGATGAAAACAGTGGTGTGTGTTTGTGCCTGTGTGTGTAGGAATCCCAGCTGCTTGAATGGAGTAGGTCAGATGGAAAAGACCAGAGGAGGGATGGAGGGAAGGCTGGAGTTACCCAGTAACCTCTGTCTGCTGAACAGAGAGGTGCAACAGACAGAGTAGAGACAGAAGGGGGGGGGGCAGCATGAGTTTGGTGTCAGAGTAAGGTCATTGAACAAGTGCTGGGGTTTATTGGGCTGGAGACGCACGGGAACTTTCCCCATGCTAAAATCATTAATGGCAAAGAAAACAGTTTTCACAACTTGTTTACTCAGCCTATCCTCTCTGTCACTTTGGCTTCAGTGTGTGTGTGTGTGTGTTTTTTTTTGTTTTGTTTTTTGTGTGTGTATGTGTGTTTGAGCGAGAGTTGGTGTTTACTCAGCAGGAAGTTTGAAGTTTAACTTTGCTTAACTGTTTGTCTATCAGTTATCTTTTTCTTACCCATCTCAGGATTTATTAACATCATCCCAACATCACTATATTATATTACTGTTTTTATTTAATCATCTGTGATGATTACAGGTTTGTTGTCAGTCAGAAGTTGCACTTACTTTAGACTAAGTAACTGTTGATACCATATTAATCTGTATTAGTGTGGGAAACAAGCAGATAAATGGCTGTATTGGTGTGTATGATCATTAACTCCTCAAACTTCATACTGCCAAACCACCCCACCCCCCACTGTGTAGCTGATACATTATTCATGCCCTCGACTATATATCAGGGCAAAGACCAAAGCGATCAGATTCCCATCAACCCCTGATGCTACGCTACATTCACAGAGATGTAGGGATATTAAAAAAGGGAAGAGATGACAAGCCATTACTCTATAATTACAGATCTTACAGAGTACAGCTATGAAATATTTCTTCCTACCAGATGAAGAGCTGCTCTTCCTCCTTTGGGAGTTGTTGGACTAAATAGACAATCTCTCCCATTATCCTTTTGATTTGTGGGGATGGCTCTGTGTCAAAGTTTTGGAGTAAAAGTGTATTTTATCAATTGAGAATGAATTAAAATTCTGCACAGATGAAAAGAAGAATCTATTTCCTTTTTTTTGTGTTATATATAAAAGATTTTTGTTGATTAGCCTATGGTCATGAATTCAGTGACCTTCCATTAGCTGCCTGAATCCATGCAAACGTTCAGTTTTACTCACTTTACTCACAACAGCTCTTGCAATGTCGTGCGTTCCACGACATTGCGTGCACACAGATGCTAAGTGTTTGTGTGCGCTTATGTGTGAAACAATACTTGACCCCGTTCGTTCATGTCTGCTTATCTCCACCTCGCAGGATTAGTACCCACTGAGGGGAAGGTGTGCGATGTCAGAGCCAAAACGAGGGAGCTCAAAAAAGGAAAGAAGGGCCAGACGGGACAGAAAAATCAATACAGGATAGATCATGTTAGCAGACATGAAAGCTTAAAGAAAAAGAGAAGAAAAGAATTGTTGATGGAGAGGAGGGGGGGCAGAGGGAATGAGATTTAACATTTGCAGATCAGGTAGAGTTGAGATGTTGGGCCTGCTTAAGTCCAATTAGAGCAATAAAAGCGGAGACCTGTCAGAGGCAGGGGGAGGTGTGTGTGTGTGTGTGTGTGTGTGTGTGTGTGTGTGTGTAGATTCACACTTGGGCAGTTTAACAGATGATTGATAGCCTATAATACTGAATAAAACAGGGAGACATGTATGTTTATGGGTTTATGTTTATTACTGAATGATAGAACTGGAGCTGGAGAGTTAAATTCAGCAGTCTGGTATAACAAATAAAATGTAGCGTGTGTGTAAAAGATTGTGTTGCTGCCTGGGCCAGGTTGAGAGGGAGAACCAAATGAGGTGTGAAAAATTGAAGACAAGGCAATGTCAGGAGGGAAGAGTAGGACAAGAGTAGGACAAATCAAATCTCTCCTCTATTATCACCCTGCCACCATGAGTGGTAATTATATCAATTAAAAAAAAGACTTCATTATTTGTTAATCACCTTGCCCCCAGTTTCTCTTTCCCCCTTTTTCCTCATGTCACCGTCACCACCTCCCCATATGAACCATCTCACCATAGGGTCTAATATTCTTCAACCTATATTAAGTTGTTGTATTTGAGTGCAAATGGTTTTATACTGCCAACAGTAACACAGGATACATGACTATAGAATGGGAACCATCTCAAGGAATTGTTTTTTAGTTTTATCTGGCAATAATTACAGAATATATCCTGTTATAAAATGGAAAGAAAATGCAAATATTGCTTCAGCTTAGGTAGTCAACATTTATCAGCTGTATAACCAGGGGCCAATACCAGTGGGATTACCTTGGATCAGTATCATAATAACCTCTGATATTTGCTGAGGAAAATTAAGTCTTCCTCTGAGATCCACACTCCCACTCTGTCTGCACTCTTCCTTCATATGCTGCTTAGGGTGTGAACAGATGAAATATTGATATTGTTTGGGTTGGGGTTTAATGGAAGCTTCCATTCTTCATTGAGAATAAGTGGAGGGATGTATGGACATATGGATGAATGATTAGATAGCCTTAAATCTAGTAGTGGCCTAGATTTGAAGACCTTCTTGAGCGGATAGAGTTGTTGACCTGTCTGTCACACTGTGTGTGTGTGTGTGTGTGTGTGTGTGTGTGTGTGTGTGTGTGTGCGTGTGCGCACGTGTGCGTGTACTGTACTGGGAACAATAGGCTCTATAATTAGTGATGCTGCTGGGGCTTGCATAAATTATCCTAATACTGTACACGTGCCAGACAGTATGATACAAGCCAAGGACTGAGCTGAGTACTGCAGTTGTAGACAATTTAATTATTGGTTAACTTGTCCATAATTGTATTTTATTAAACTAATAATTGTATATATAGATGCCCAAAAATAGTAATCACAATTTCTCTGTAATCACTGTAGGGTCACTGATATGCACTTTTGATGATATTGAAATCACCTTAGTGTAGACGTTTATGGACCTATGTTTGTGTGAGAGTTGTTAACCAATAAGTGCACTTTTATGTGAAGAGGTCAAACACAGGAACTCTCAGGAGGAATATGTCATTTAAAGAGCCTCATTGCCAACATGCAGAGCTCCATAATTTAAGGACAAGGGCACACAACTAATGTTGCAAATGGACACTTAACGTACAGTAGACTGCAAAAAATATGGTATCAACTGCAGAATGTTTCTATATGCACACAGACAAATCCAACCTGCACTTCAGAGACAGAGCACAAGATTCAGATAAGGGAGCTCTGGGGTGGGGGGTGGGGGGCAGGAGGAGTGGGAATCCTTTGTACCCACAAATTCAAGGATCATTTGCAGTCTCATTTGAGCTCCTGTTGCAGCCTATCTACCTCCCTCCCTCTCTTGGTTTCACTCACCCCCTCCGTCCACTCTTCAACCATTTGGGCTGAAAAGAAATACGGTCCTCCACACCGTGTGCTTGTGTGTGTGTGTGTGTGGGTGAATGGATGGGTGCTAGAGTGTGTGTGTGATAGATTGTGAGCAAATTGGACAATAGGAGGATTGTATGTGATCTATATTCATGTGGCACAGATTCAATAGCCATGTGTGCACACAGCCAGCTGGGTATGAGCTGACAGAAGAAGAGGGATTGATAGAAAACATCCAGAGAGAAGAAAAGGAGTTATATCTATATAGACAATAGGCATAGTCTGTGTTCTTCTGGTTTTAGACATCTCAGATCTATTTAGGCCTCTTCAGTAATGCAGTTATGGTATTTTCTAAACTATGAAATGGTGCAAAATGAGATCACTTAAAATAAATGTTTGTGCTATAGTGTGATGTACTATGGGTAATGATGTTTCCTGTTACATTTAGCATGCAGTGAAGGCTGCATCCTCCAAAGAATATGTTGTGAAAAGCTTAAAACCTTTTTTTTTTTTGAAGATGTGCAAATTCTCAGGTAGAGGTGGCTGATAGTTTAATTAGATGCATAAATATTCCCCAGATGAGTCTGTTGTAGCGGTTAAAGACCCAACATGCTGATTATTTTTCTAAGAGCAGAGCAGCATAAAAAAAAAAAAAAACGTCAAACACAGCAAGACAAAGTGATGGAACGAAAAGAATATCAACATTCACAGCAAAATCGCATCACTGTGCCGGTTCTAATAAAGCGTGTTTAACTTTCAGCTATATTCTGAGCCCTGTAGAGGACAGAAGAAAAAGAGCATAGAGAGAGAACGACAGTGAAAGAGAATGACTGATGATGAGAAATAAAGGGAGAGGCAGCCAGAACTCCTTGGTAACCAGAGCACAGAGGAACAGAGGGGCCGGTCCTACACACCCCTCCCGCGGTGTGTGTTTGTGTGTGTGTATGTCTCCGAGGACCGGACTGCCTGAGGGAGGAGTGCTAGTGTTGGTTATGGGGGGGAGTGGTGGACTGTGTGTATAGTGAGAGAAGGAGATAGAGGGTAGAGGCTCTCCTCTAGGCGTAGTAGACACTTGCACACACTCTCCGGCGTGTAGTAAGAATGTGAGCGAGGAGAGCTGACCGCAGCACTCCTTCTTACCTGTCTGTTATTCCCTGGATTTGTTGGAAGTTTTTTTTTTTTTTTTTTTTAAAAGTCAGAGACATACATTCAAGCGGAATAATGGTGTTTATTGGGACCTCGCTAAAGTCTGTCATTAAATACTTCAAAAGGAAGGGTAAGCTGTTTTACTTCTGTTCAATACTGATCATTAATGTCTTGTGATTTCAGTTTACATCATTTTGCCAGTTTTTATCAGGACGTGAGTGTCTGGTTTTTCCAGCAGTTTTCCATTAGTTGCAACTGTTTTAAATAACCATTTTCATGGCTTCGTTAACACTTCGCTATATCAAAAGTGGGTCCATGCTGGCTTTAATGATTTGTATAGAATTTGAATACAACTAATGGTTTTCTGTGGGCACACTTCTTCCCCGTTGCCTCTGCTGAGCCTAGACACAACCCTCTGGTGCACCCTGTTACCAGGTTACCACTAGGTCAAAACTTCATGACTGTTAGCACTAAATAACCAGAAGGTATTTGTAAGGGTGTCAGCTGAAGACACTCGAAATCACAACTTCTTTATTGGTTGGCCTTTTTCAGCGTTGAAGTTTTATGTTCAATTCAGATCAAAATGTTGTGTCTAATGTGAGACACTAAAAGAAGCTGTAGTAGGACTGTGGGTAGAAGGATTGGTTAATGCTCCGAGGCTATTATTTAATCAGTGGCTGTGTATTAAGCACGTGAGGATGGTTGATGCAGGGCAAGCTACTTGTGCTTGCTCTAATCTCAGGTGTATTTATAGCCTGTGTGTTGAAGGTTCAGACAGAGGTGATAGTTAATTATTAGCTCAGTGTTTGTCTACTTCTCTTATCTTGGCACCTTAGAAACGCCTGCACTTCGCTCCTCCAAGATGTGGAGCACCTTGGGCCTATGCAGCTATTCTGTACTTTTATTTTGAAGGAGGATCTAGATGTTACTGGATCCATAAAGGGCTGTATTTTCCCTTGTTTAAGATTAATGCAAATACAAGAAATTATTTTGAAGGTCATGATGACCTTTTAGAAACACACAAAGTTGTTTTAGGCACAAAAATCAATACACTGTTGGCAGGGGGGTGACCGGGATCCTGGTTCAGGATTAACATAGATATCATCAGTACAGTTTGATCATTGTTATTGATCATGACATCTAGTATCTTCAGCATGTATCAATGCAGATGTTTGCTTCCTGAGATTACTTCATGCAGTCTTTGCATTTGTGGCTCAGATATTCCTGTAACCTGTTTGTGTCTCACAGAGTTTTCAGGACCCTCTTTGCTCTCTGTTGTTTGTTAATGGGCGTAGGGAGAGCTGAGATGTCAATGGGCAGAGGGATTAGTGGACTTCTCAAAGACTTTCGCGCCAGAGTCCAGTGTGTGTGAGACTGTGTGTGTCTGTGTGTGTGTTGAGGGGCTACGGGTTATTGTGGCACTGAAAGGCCTGATGTGGAGACTGATGCAGGAGGACAATACAGTCTTTGTGTCCATAGTCCCCATGTCTTTGGTCTGCCTAGAGGCTGACTGAGATCTGGTTAAACCCCATAGTGACAAGTGGGGGAGGGATACCTGTGCTGAGCATGTTTATCTGAGCAGGACAATTTAAAATGTTTAAAAGAAATGGAGTATTTATTTTTTATTGTTCTTATTTAGACTGGAAGGCTGATTTAAGGATGTGGTCTTACTAATACACAACTGGAGTGTCAGTGCCTGCTCTAAGGTATGATGTGACAGTTATTTTGGAGCTGGTGCTTCATGTTCACTGCTACAGCTGAACCGTGTGTGAGTGGGTTTTGTTGGTAACTGTAGGGATTCTCCTCTAAGTCCTCAAGAGAAGACTCAAGTCCCAGCTCAGACTTCAGCTTCTGCCTTGTGATATTATTAATTGACCAATCTGTAAGACCATATTTATAACTACACCAATATACAAAGTAAATTCATTGCAATACACAGAAACTGGATGTTGCCCCCATCAGCAATGCAGTGTAGATGTCTGTCACTACCTCTTTTTTTTTGTTAGTTCATTTTAATAGCATTTGCTTGGAGGACCAGTTGGGTAGAATTATTTGATTATTCAATTTGCACCTCAAAGCCTATTGCTTCATTTTCTATTTCTTTGTATTGTCCTAGGTTTTAGAATTAGCTCATATGGTTGTTTATAACATGAAGCTAACAAGCATTCTTGTACCCTTTTGTGGTGTATTTAAAGTATTTGCACTCACATGCTTCATCAACAACCAATGTGTAAGAGGAGAAACTGTTTTGTAAATGAAAAGATTTGTAAATGAAAGAAAAGTGTAGTAGAGAAGGCATGAATAAAAACAATGACCCCTCTTCTCTAGCGCAGAAGTAGCTGATGGGTGCCCATTTCTTAGGAAACTATGGTGGCAGACATTATGGTGCCATTAGTCACCAGGAGCAGCAGGACTGGACTCTCTCTGCTATAAATCCATCTAGAAAACTATGTTCATCTTTACTCTACTCACTCAGGTTGGGAAAAGTCCTACAGCCAACCCTATAAGTAAAGTTGGATTGGTCAGAGTGTTTGAAATGGTCAGCTACCCAACTGTCTTCACACTTTCTCCAACGACCAATTTGCGGTCTTTGAGCCACCTCTTATACCTCTACCTCAGAGGTCCTCCCCCCACACACTCACACATACACACACTTGCTATGCATCCTCATTAGCACCTGAGAAAAACCCTCAAACAAAAACACTAAACACTCTCCCAGCCCCTTTCTTGACCCATCCCCTTTCT
The DNA here is from genome assembly GCF_900324485.2 of Mastacembelus armatus. Lineage (NCBI taxonomy): Eukaryota > Metazoa > Chordata > Actinopteri > Synbranchiformes > Mastacembelidae > Mastacembelus > Mastacembelus armatus. The sequence continues at coordinate 13,621,955 of NC_046656.1, forward strand.
TCTTCTGGTTCCACCAGACCTCTCCTTCAGTCTCAGTCAAATGGATGTATTTTTTGCCAGATCAGGGAAACACAGATAATAGTCTTCACTAACATTTGACTGTTTAAATGGAGATAGTACTTCATCCACGATCACCAACTTTGGCTTGGATACGGTCACTTGGTAAGCTTAACTGTGTGTTTTATTACATTCATATTAACTGTGTAGACAATTGCCTTGGGCATGGGCACAAACAACATATGGATATTCTTCAGTTCTAATATCTTCAGTATTATAAGTCATGAATAACAAGGAATACAAAGAGCAGCACAGTAATGCCCAGTTAATGTTTCATTTCTCATGTCTGTGCGCAGTCTGTGCGCAGTCTGTGCGCAGTCTGCGCAGTGAGAATTGAGGGAAAGGATTTGTATTGAAAAGGAACAGGTATTAAAGGCTTCTTTATTTGAGAATGATATAGTTTTGCTAAATTAGTTTTATATGTTATGTTCCGTATTATCTGAGCTGTCATTCTGAGTATAGTTTAGAAATATGTTGTGGAACGCTTGGAAAGTGACAGAACGTCACTTGTTGGCAGTGTTGTTTCTTGAAAAGAGTTGTTTTCTAAGAGGTACCTTGCTGGAGTATCTTAGACAACAGGTGATCTGTTTAAATTTTTTTTGAGCTGGACATCAAATGTTGTCCTCCATCTAGTCCCCCTGAAGTTTATCCCTCCCCCTCTGACATGTGTGGCCTATTAACTGATTGATGTCTCAGATAAGTGTCATGTCGTTGGGGTGGAGTCTGGCACCTCCGTGTGAGGCACCTCGCTGTCCTTCCCTTTCCTCTCCTGTTACAAATATAAACAAACCCTTATGCTGTTTTTCAAAAGGCTGACTGCACAATTGGAGAACTGATGTCAAACAAGTAAAACTTTCTTTCGCCACAAATATATTTTTCTAACATATATATTTATATACAAATATATTTTTACTTTTTTTAAAGTTTGATGGTAATAGTGTTCTCGAGAAGATGAATAATTCAGTCAAGTGTCCTTCAGGATATTGAAGTTCGAAACATAACTGAAATGAATCTCCATAACCTGCTCTGTGTCTTTGCAGCGGTGTCTAACCTGGATGAGGAGAGCAAGTGGACAGTTCACTACACAGCCCCATGGCACCAACAGGAGAACGTCTTCCTTCCAAGCAGCAGGCCACCCTGTGTAGAAGACCTCCATCGTCAGGCCAAAGTCAACCTCAAGACTGCTCTGCGAGGTAAGAACCACTAACCAGAAATGAACCAACATAACAGTAAAGGTTTGGACATTTCTGGGAGAAGGAGTTTGGTAAGTTTTTCTTCTTGAAAGTTCATATGTATATATGCCATAAAAAGGAGGCATTGCTTTAATAGCCATCATTCTACATGTAGAAAAAAATCACTAGCTGCTTATACACTTATGACAGTTTCATAGGCCCAGTGTATTCATTTTGAAGTAGTGGCTGCATGAACTGGAGGGATTTTATTAGGTTTATTTACCAACAACAAGTATTCGGCAGTTCAGTGGAATTATACTTCAGATAATGTTCGGTGTGGGAATGACGCTGGATTGATATTTGTCATTGTATCAAAACACCTTCATGTAACTTGTGTTTAGCCAACAACAGAACAGTGTGAGATCCTGCTCTCCCTGTTTGTCCAACAAGAGTAGAGAAAAAGAGGGTCAGGTCACAGGAAAGTGGCACCTTTTTAAAATAGTCATAACTTTCCCAGAACAGGAAATGGGAATACCAGTAAGTGCTGGTAGAAGATTTCACTCAGGTTTCGTGGGAAAGTTGTTTCTGTCAATTACTCAGCTAACAGGGTGTTCGGCAGGTGTGAGAAATTTTCCAGAAGTGTTTGTGTGTGTGTGTGTGTGTGTGTGTGGGTGTGTGTGTGTGTGTGTGTGTGTTTACATGTGTGGTGTGTTACTCTTAAGGGCTTTCTGTTTACATGCTAGGGTGGCCTTGTGTGTCAGCAGATAAAAAGCACTGAGATAAAGGGAGAGAGAGATAAAAAGGGAGGAGGCTGTTGTAATCTGATCCTTATGATGTGTGACTCACCTGCTGTGGCACACACACACACACACACACACACATACACGCATTGCATTTTTTCTTTGTCTTTCCATTGTTTGCCCACTGTGTTGTTGCCTATTACTTCCTGTAATATTGATGTTGCTAGGTATGCAAACACCACCTGGGAGGTGGAGGTGGGATCAATGCCCTCACCTGCCCTTCCCCAGACCCATCCTCCCACTGACACCCCCACACACACACACACACACACATCCTGTCACCATCCTGTCATCAACACTCAGCCCCAGGGGTCCTAACTGAAAGCCAACAGGTGTGGAACAGGAGCACCTGTGCTGTCCATCTGAGTCTAGATGTGTTTTAACTTTAAAATTCCTCCTCCACTCCTGGGAAGTTAAGGATGGAACCACAGCCTTAGAGAAATAAGACAGTTTTATTTAACATTATCTCCCAATACAACTCCCTCTGTTTACATATTCAGTATATAATAGCAATAACTACAATGTTACAGGAGGTTAAACCATGTGCATGTACATGTGCAACCAGGGGCAATATCCAGTGACATCTGCATGACTATAGCAGGATACACGAGTTTGTTTTCTGTTCTGCAAAGAATAATAATCAATAACCCATCAGATGGCAACGTGCGTCCTCTCTTTGTCACGTGCACGCACTCACATGGGTTTCGGCTTGTGTATGGTGATGAGGCTTTTCTGGGCGAGTTGTGAGTTTAAAAAAAAAACAACATGCCAACACGTTGAAATACATCAGGGTAGTTACATAACAGTCAAGTGATTATTGTCAATAATATCCCATGAAGATTGCCCCTGCATCAGAGCAATAGTTTTAAGGTCAGACACAGACGAAAATCACCACCAACTCCACTGTCACCTTTATTAACAACATAAACAACATTTACAGCAGCTGATTCCATTTAAAGAACAATGGCTTAAACAAATGCTTGTGACCCATACAAGGTCACCTCAAAATAAGTGTAATTTTCTGCACATTACATCACACTACCATTTCAGTGAATGTCTTTCTGAGCCACATATTTGCGTCTATTAGCACTAAATAGGAACTTAACTCCATATATATTATTTGCAAAATTTGATATCCATGTTATGTTATTTATGTCCACAATTTTTCCTCTTTGTTTTCTCTAGTGTCACTTGGGGATCCGCTCCCTTCAGGTCTGCCTAGCAACATGCAGCACTCAGCTCATTAGGGCCCATTTATTTTATCAACCGTCCCAAATCACGCAACACCAATCATCTTAACAGCTCTGCTCCCCGTCATCATCCTCATTATCATGATGCTTTCTAAATCCCTTCTTCCACACCGCTACCACATCAGCGTGTTGTTAAAGGAACTATGTTTGCCAGGATTAGGATCCATTTACTCGCAGTATTATACATGCACCAGGGTGTTTCTCTCTGTAGAGATGGGCTGCAATTAGCTATGGAGATAGATGGCAAATAAAGGGATCAAAAGCAGCATCTTTGAGGTGTCAGGCGAATAGTGATGTGCACGTGCTTTGGTACACGTGTGTAATTCACCAAAAGGGATTCTCATTTGTGCATCATACACTGAATAAATATCCAAGATGTGAGATAAAAGAATGTCCAAGAGGGATTTTGCATTTGTATGAATAATGCATAACAAATGTAAGGAAACACAAAAGGTTTATGCTTACTTGAAGGTTAATGTGTAACCAATGAAGTTAAAAGGACATTTATAGTCCTTTTCAAAATAAACTATCTCCATTATTTAAATATATATGTGTAAATGTTTCCCTTCACAGAATATCTTATCCTGCAGGTTACATGCATCACTGAAAAGCCAAATTCAGTACAGTGTGTTTTAGTTCATCAGTTTGTGTATAATTAGTTATTAAATTATTAGAAAAGGAATACACTAGTAGCCATATTAGCAGAGAGAGAACGAGAGAGATGATGTGCTAAATGCCCCCTGAGACAAATGGGGTGGAGGAGAGAGAGGGGTAGTTCTGCCATCTGTGTGTGACAGACTGAAACTGATATTCCCTCCTCTGGTTACAGACACGTTTGTACCTCTATATTTGTGAGGACATTCATTGACATAATGCATTCTGCGGCCTTAACCATCACGGCTAAACCCTGAACATAACTCTCGAACCGAGTCTTTACTCTAAAACAAGGTGTGAGGACCAGCTGAATTACCCTCATGGTGGTAATGGGATAAAATGTGTACACACAGTCATAGAAACACACACACAATCATTTATAAATTCTCTTTACACGTTGACACTTGCATACATCGCAACCAAATGAACAGGTGGTGACGAGAGGAGGCGTGAGTATTGCTTGGCATCATCCAACAGGGACCACACTCACATCAGTGATGCAACACACGCAAATACAGAACCAGCTGTATACTGTGTAGAGTTAATATGTTACACCGATGTTTTTTTTTTCACACATCCAAATTACAATGGTGTTATTGGCTGATTTACTCAGAAAAACACATATACACAAATTTGCTGTGTTCTCATGTGCTGCTGCTTGAAATCTTATCAAAATAAATCAAAATCTGTTTGGTCTATAATGTGTTTCTCTGGTTGTGTCTGTCCTCCAGAATGCGACAAGTTGAGGAAAGATGGTTTCCGGAGCTCCCAGTACTATTCTCAGGGTCCCACCTTTGCTGACCCCATTCAGTCCACCAGCAGCCTGCAGGATGATGAGGAGGATGAAAATGAGAAGAAGGTACATATGCCCAGCACTGATCTAAAGTTAAAACACAAATACATATAAATACTAGACAATATAATATTTCAAGTGCGTACAATTAATGTGTACACAAACTTTATTTATACTCCAGTTCTGATTCTGCAACAGAAATCATCCTTCAGTGACTTAAGTGGCACCACTCTGCCCTCCAGTGGTTGGAAGTGGAAATACACGTATTATATACTATCCGAATCAGCAAGACTACTAGTCAATTTTATTTCCCCATTTTTACTTTTTATTTTTTTCATATCAGCTCTAGATCTTGATGTTTAATCTCATCTAATTGTACATTTATAGGTTCAGCTCAGTTTCTCTTAAAAAATATTTTATTCAAGCGTTGCCCGTAAGTTCTTCCTCTGACACTGTGGGCAGTAAAATCAAATTTAATGTGTTGCTAAGATCATTAAGAAGAAGTGAAGTGAAGTGAAGTAAGTTCACAGTCACATTTTGTTTAGTTCTTAAACTCTGCATGAAAAGCAGAGATGAAATGAATGTTGACCGCAAAATATGTTTGATTTTTCCTCGCCTCTCTTCATCGTTTTTCAGACAGAGCTAAATGAGAGAAAGTCCTAGTGACTTCTGTTGCTTTTCCTTTACACTTGTCATTTTTCTGCAGTTTGTAGGTCTGTTGTTTGTCTAATGCCACAGAACTGTACTTTCATAGGAGGGGGGGGTATATTGGAGGGAGACAAAGAAAGAGAGGAAGAGAATAAAAAGAGACAGAGACAGAAAACCTGTTATAGCTGTTTTTTTCTGGTAGACCATTAGTCTGAAATGTAAATGGTTTGACAGCCAGACAGCCTCTTCTCCTTTCCTCCCCCTTTATTTTTATTTCTCACGCAAGCAAACATTCACATGTAATTTTAAGGGTCCTGAAAGTGTCCAGGAGTCCTTCGTTTCCCTGGAGTCCCGCCATGCCAGTCTCTCATTTCATGCCTGGCCTGACCCTTGACCTCTATAGCATGCTGTTGTCTTTCTAAACTGTCGAATCCCATTCCTTGTTGTCTTTTTATACTTTCTGTACACCCACCCCCTCTTTTCCACTCTACACTTCTTCCCTCCTCCTCTCTCGCTTTCTTTGTCCCCTCTTCTCCATCACTTCCTGAGACCCGTGAGCCTAACGTTGTCTGACAGCCGCTTCAAAGTTGAGCCAAAGTGATGCAAAATAATAACCCATGCTTGAAACCAAACTCTGTACCAGAGAGTTTTACCCCAAACTGGACTCAAACTGGTGTGTAGTAACATTTCAAACTACACACTTTTTGGATATGGATATGAGTTTTTTTCTGTTGGCAGCTTGATTTCAAAACTGATGGCTGCAGTAAAAATGTTGCTGCCTCTGCAGTAAAGTCCACACTACAATTGAGAACTCTTAGTGTGTGAATACAGCTTAATGCATGAGAGACCCGCTCTGGTTTTCTCCTCATTGTTGCTTTCTTTCTTTTATCCTGCCATCTCCAGTGGCTGTCTGTTTACTCTGATAGGTGCTTGTGAGTGGTGCAACGTATATATGTGTGTGTTTGGGTTTGATTGATCGTGAAACATGTTTACAGCACCACAAGCTTCTAAAGGTCACAGCAGTGTAATATATTAGCGTGTGTGTGTGTGTGTGTGTGTGTGTGTGTGTTCCAATATATTCTGAAACGTCTGGTTTAAGTTATGGTTTTGGGCCATTAAGTTCTATAATATTCTATTCCCACTCACATTTTTCTTACATTTTCTTAGCTCTAAGTCAATATGAGTAAATCTTTGTTTTGGACTACTGTTCATTACCCCACGTTTCATGTCTCTCACCTCAGTCACTCCTATCCCCCCTTTTCCCTCTCCCTCTTCTCATCTTAATTACCTGTCAGTGTTCTTCTCTTTTATCCCTTGTTTCTATAATCTATCTCTTCCACCATGTCTTATCCTGTGTCTTTTGCCTTTCGTTATCTCCCGTTTCCCTTCTCCAGTTCTTTTTTCATTAATGTCCCATAATGTTGTATCACCTTAACCCATTCTCCCTCGTTTTACTCCAGTCCATAGCTTCATCAGTGGAGGATGACAAATCTCAGTCCTCCATGAGGCCCCAGAGTCCGCAGGGAGAGGGTGAAGAAGGGGAGGGGTCAGAGGTTGACGGGCAGGTGAGGTGGAACAAGACTATGTCTCTCCCCACACCAGAGGAGAAGATGAGGCAGGTGGCCCAGGCTGTGCCCACAGACATAGTTGCCATCAACGTCACAGGTATTCCTCCATTTATTCATTATTCATTTTGACTCTCAGCCCTTAGTGAGTAGTGATCAATCTCCATCAGTGTTGGTAGTGGAAAACACAAATCTTGCTCCTTTAATTCTGTAATTTGTAGCAATGTAGACAAAATAGAAAAGTGAGTTTGATCTGGTCTCATCCATTCCTTTTTGCTATTCTGTAATATTAACTTTTGGTTTTGTTTGTCTTCAAGAAATTTTCTGCCATGCTTTGATCTGTCTTTACTGAAGCTAGAGGATGATGTGTTTAATGTAGACGTACAAGTAAACACTTGTCAATCAATCTAAGAAAAATCGAGGTTGCCTACACACTGACTTTTCAGGTCCCTCAGAGTTTTATTTATGCAACATTAAAAGCTATGAGGCAAAATCAAAAACCATAAAAAACATTTAGCAGTGATAAAACATTTAGGAGCTTGCACATTATAGTGTGTGGCCTGCCACCGCTTTTTAATATAGAGAAAGATCTATACGTTTTGTTCAGCATAGTTTTACCCAAAGCAGGAGAACACTGCTAGTTTCCAACAGAAGCTAGAACTTTACTTTGCAAACATCTGTCCTTAATCTATACTAGACATTTCCTCTAAGACATCAAAGGATTGCCAGACTATTCCTTTAATCAACCATCTGTGAGTGAGTGGATATAGACTTAATCAGTTACTGCATCCAGTCGTCCACAGTGGAGAAAAACTGTATGTGTTAGTCGTGGATGTCTGCCTCCTACCCTGTACCTCTATGTATTTTCTCTTCCCTTCCATCAGACTTGTCAGGCACTGACCTTCACTTTTCTTTGTGTGTGTGTGAGTGAGCGTTTGTGTCTTGTTGATGATGCCGGGGTCAAGGTTTTTCACCGGCTTCATGTGAGATCACAGAGCGACTGACAGATAAACACTCACACACAGCAAAACGTGTTGGGCCAGTTCCCTTGTTAGCGCGTCACATTTTGCAATTCTGCCTGCACACACACATGCGCACGCACACACACATGCGCACGCACACACGCGCGCACACACACACACACACAGTTTAACATCTCTTTAATATTATACATTAAAACTTGACATACACTCACATCTGCTACAGGACATCACGCTCTGATTGGGAATGAGGTTTAAACCAGAAGAACAACAATGCAAAGACAGCAGTACAGTGCAAACGTCTCAGTTCAATATCATCGTAGTTTTTCTGTTGTCAAGGCCAATATAACTGCGAGATTGTCGTCCTTTAGACACTAATGAGTGCTTAATTTGGTCACACAGAACACAAATCACTGTTGGCTTTATCGGCTGTCGCTTTAGATTACTGTGAAAGACGCAAAAACACAGAGACATCCGGGACATTTCTGTCACTTTGACGGGAAATGTGATAGACACTGTCTGCCCTCATAATTTCCCTAACGTCTGCAGGCTGTCACCAGATAGCAGAAAGAGAAGCAGTTCATAGTGAGATATTACTCTTCCTTCAGGGGAACTGGACAGAGTGAGGATATTGAGAAGAATGACTCTGTGTGTCTGTGTGTGTGTGCGTGTGTGCGTGCATGCTTCACCTTCACCTTATAAGCCTTTCTGTGCACGTGTGTTTCTGTGATAAAAGCATGAACTCAACATTTCACACATCTTCAAGGACTGTATGTTTACTGTACGTTTACAGCTCGGTTACTTACATTCAGCGTTGGAACCGTCAGCCTAACATCTCAGGTTTTCTTTAAAAAGTGTAGTAAAAGAACTGAAAAAGCTGGTGAACTGTGTCCTTTTTCTGACACTTAGGCTGATGGTTGAAAAGGTTGGAGGCTCAGATCAGCCAAATAAAAATATTTACTTAGATGCTTTTGGTTTTATTTACCCACATTTTCCTCTTCACCTCTTTCAAATAAAATGACACGTCATCAGTACATATGTTTGCTGATAAGTAGCAAGATATTATAGTAAAGAGTCGCCAGATTAGGTTGGAGTTACATGCTTGGTCCATTAGATAATTTTTGTTGAAAGTGCGATGTACCTTTTTTTTTTTTTTTTTTTTCAGTAGTTTTTTTTTCCACTATTGTTTGGGCTCTAATTTTTTGTGGAACAGTAACAGTGTTTCTATTTTTAGAAAGAGATAGAGATATTGCTGTTAAATGTTTAAAATATTCCAGTGCTGTGAGCATCAACAGGGTTTTCTTGATATTTATTGTACTGTCCTATCACCAACATAAAAGACAGATATCTCCGATATATCCGTGGCTAAACAAAACCAAATATATCCGCACATCAAGATATCAAGAGAGAGAGATGAGAAAACTCTAAACAGATGATTAATTTGGTTGAACTGACCCTCACATTTCTGCATGTTCAACTTTAAAAAAATAAAAAAAAGAAACTTCTGCATGTTGTTGAGTTTGTTCTTTCTACTAACCGACTACTGTTTGCCTGTGTGTCCGCCTGCCTTGCTCTCGCCCTCCCGGCTACCAGGGGCAGTGTTTGACCGACAAGCGAGCATCCGCCGCTCCCTCATTAACACTGACACCGTGTCCCGCCGGCCCAAGAAGGTCAAACGCAGAAAGACTATATCAGGGCTGCCTGACAACATCACCCAGGAGCTAGGTATGGATCACTGTGGGACTATATGTTGCCCACTACTGCCCAAAGACCTGTGCCAACACTCTGGATGAGCATCCCTGCTTCTTTCATTACTTCCTGTAACCTCACTAGCCACAGATTTATGCTTTCATCTAATATACCTGTATACTGACCAGACAATTAACTTACTCAACCAGTACTGCATGGAGTGATTCATGCTGAGAGACAGAAAATGACACATGCAAGTCCACAGTGTTGGATCAAGGCCCTGCAGCTGTTCAGTTCTACAGCCAGTATCCTCATTCACCCTTTTTAATTGTGTCCACAGCCAGGAACTAGTTATAAAGTCATTTCCACTAGTTTTTCTTTATCCCACCTAGATGTTTTTGCCATAGTATAATGTACTTTTACAGTTTGTAAGATGAAAAAATGATGTCAAGTTCAGTGACTTTGTCATTCTTGAATCTTTAGTGTGCCATAATCCTTCTGCATCCTATTTTCTTTGAATTCTCTGTTAGTTGTGTTCTGTGCTACAATGATAATCTTAGCGTGTGTCCCATCTGTGTCTTAACATGTACTGCTTAATAAAGACAATGGGCCCCTGTAGTATATAGAACATGTGACCCCCTCAAATCCTTCAGAAGGCCCTTCCCCTTAGTTCCTCAGGTGAGCTGGGTGTTATTGAACCCTTTGCTCACAAAGCTTGACACTGTGCCCTGCTTGATGGCACTGCATGGGTGATGTTTGTTTACACCTCTGAGCTGCAGGATGTTAGCAGCCTTTAATAAAAATGTGCAATAAGATCAACAAGGCTGATAGAAGAGGAGCTTTAAAGTCTGGTTAGTGCCCAGCTGATAGCAGCCTCTGAATGACATGATTACTGGGCCGGGGTAATTGTCCCAGTGCTTCATCCCTCCCTTCCCTAGCTCTAGAGCTGCCTGCGAAGCAGACCTGCAGCTTAATCTATCGCAGCAGCAGCAGCAGCAGCCAAGCTGTCACTCCAGCTTTTAGCAGAGGAGGAAGAGCCTGTACGCTCGGTTTAAGGGAGTGAGAAAGGGGTGAGGGAGAAGAAAGGACACCAGTGTGTGTATGTTTTGGGATACGTGCATCAACAGGAGAACCACCACAGATGGGAGACACACTAGACATCCTTTCCCATTTTACAGTCCATTCTTCAAATTGTTTGTTTACAAGCCGGTATGTTCAGTGTGTCTTTGTGATATATCTGCAGTTCTGTCTTTGTATCTATATGCTACGTATGTCCTGTCCTGTATGACGTGCATTGCCATATCAACACTGTATGTGCATGCACATGTGTCTTTGTGTATGTTTGTGTCTATGTGTGTGTTTATGGGCTGCCTCACGCCTCATCAGCTGCCTGTCCTGGACCCCAGGAGACTATTCGCTTTTCTGGCAGATTGAGCCAGAAAAGGAAAGCGAAGCATATTAGGAAGTCTCTTTTTCTTGTGTCTGTCTCCCCTCATATCCTTTCCTCCTTAATGAAAATGACCAGAGATTATTAGTGCTCGAGACCAGGTTCCAGCAAATTGAATTAATTAGCTTCCCTGTAACCAGTTTATCAAACAGTCCTGCTGAAGAGTGTTGTGACTAAAGAAATTATTTCAAACAGAAGTAAAGTACAGCAAGAAAACAGCCTTTATTTAATTTTATATCTCTTTTGACTGCAGCCAAAGGACGTAACGGAGATCTTCGACCGCATTCCATGTTCATACCAGGACAGTACTCCACTTTGGGCCGAGTTGGGAGCATTAACTCAACACTGCGACGTTCAGACACCAGAGACTCAAGCTGCCAGACAGAAGAGGTGAAGGTTGTACCCCCGTCCATGAGAAGAATTCGGGCGCAGAGAGGACAGGGAATTGCGGCTCAGATGGCTGGCATTACTGCTTCCTCCTCAACAGGAAGCATATCCATCTCCAGCAGTGACAGCTCTGGGATCTTGATGCTGCCACATCAGTTTAATGGAGACCCTTCCCGTTTTCACAGTCTGCCCCGACAGGGTGCCCGAGTGTCCCTCAGTGCTGATCCCATCTATAGCAGCACCCCAATCAAGACAGAGGAGCAGACTACGCCTCAGAGGCAGATTGGAAAGCTTCAGGTTGATGATACAGTGGTGCACATGAGACATGCCCCAAGAACAGGGACCCTGCATAGGCCCAAGTCTCAGGAGGTCAGGGGGACACAGTCAGATGAATGGGGTGGAGGTCCAGCTTGTGTGGTCTCACCACATGCTGCCTATTCCACCTCACTCATCCCCAATGCTACCCTGTCCAAGTCCACTGAGGTCGTTGCCCTCAACACATCTGGGCAGTTGTCTCACTCCCCAGCATCAGCTTACCCAACAGCTCGATCGCTCAGTCTGACTTCCTCCACCAACACGGACTCCCTGATCTCTAGTCCAACAGCCTTCACCCACAGCTCCACCTGCCCAGTTTTGGCCACTTCTACCCCCACTCACACAGCACAGGATGGTGGTCAGGTCAATACAGCACCTCCTAGTGAGTCAGGGCACTCTGACAGTAGTGCACACAGCCACAGCACCTTGGCCCCCACGCCTCCATCTTGTCTGCCAGACGAACAGTGGATCTATGACATGCCAGAAAATGTGGTGGTCTCACACCGCACTCTGACCTCCAGCTGCTCTACCCCTGTCAACCAGCTGTATAGCAGCCTGGACCTGTCCTCAAGGACCACTACTGATTCCAGCTCCCTCTATTCCCAGGACAACGATGGATACTACACCTCTATGCACCTGGACTCAGGCCTACGCTCTCGCAGCCATGGCAGTGGGCATGGGGCAGCAGCAGGACGGGCCACAAGGCACAGCATGTATGAGTGCCGCGAGATGTCCAGTCAGGAAGACTCTGGAAGTGTATACAGTGATCGCTCCCTGTCCCGAAGCATTTCCCTTCGCAAGTCCAAGAAGCCCCCTCTGCCTCCAGCCCGTACAGACTCTCTTAGACGCAAGCCTGCTAGTAAAAAGCCCCTTGGAGGCAATGAAGCTATGCTTAATGAGACTCTAATTGCTAGCTTGCAGCAGAGCCTACAGATGGGGCTTAGGGGTGGGAAAGGAAAGGGCGCTTCACCGTCTTCACCCTCTCACAGCCCGAGCAGCGACTACGATGACCCTTGGTTGCTACGGCCACGCAGCCAGAGCAGCATCAGTGCCGGTAGTTCTGCTGCGTCACTAGTAGTTAATGCAAATGGTGGTGTATCTAATGTATACTCGCTATGCCATGTGACACCTGCTCACAGTGACACCAGCAGCTTGCGTTCAGACTATGCTGACTCATGGGGTTACTACATGGACTACCCCCGTAACCACAGAGACCAGAGGGCACAGACTCCCCCGGGCCATGCTACAGATAACATGTCAGCTGGGCCTCACCCAGGAGAACTACAGAATGGAGGTGAGATGCATACCAACAGTAAAGCTCCTGGGCCTCCAGTCCCAGAAGGAGGTGTGGCACTGAAACCTAAAACATCCACTTCATCACCAGACAGGGTGCACAGACTGACCTCCCCATCTAGTGGCTACTCCAGCCAGTCTAACACCCCCACAGCTGGAACCCCAGTGCCATCATTTGTCAGGTCCATGTCTCCCTCGGGTTGCCGGCCCAAGCCCAAAGTGCCCGAGAGGAAGTCGTCTCTCCTCTCCTCCGTCTCCATGTCTTCCTCTTCCACCTCCCTTTCCTCCATCACCTCAGACTCACTGAAGAGCACAGGCCCCCCTCCACCACCTCCTCCACCCCTGCTCCTCTCCTCCTCAGCTCCCAACACCCCTCTTAGCCCACCTCCACCATTTCCTGCCCCTCTACCTCCAACCTCCAGTGCAGACCTTCCGCTGCCAGCTCCATGTGTGAACCTGCTCACTGCTTGTTCCACCTCCCCAGAATTCCCTCCTCCTCCATCCCCTGAAATGCTAATAGAATCCAGTTCATCCCTAAATGGGAGCTTCAGTCCTCCCCCTCCACCTCCCCCTCCTGTGCCATCCTCAGGGCCACCTCCACCTCCTCCTCCCCCATTGCCTGCTTTTGTTCGACCCTCCTCCACCTCCTTGTTTGTAAAGGCAGATAAAGAAGCTCCCAAACCAGCTATCTCCAACAGCCCTGCAGTGTCACTTAAACCCCTGATCACCCCGTTTGCACTGCAGAGTGTTCAGCTCCGCTCAGTTAAACGGCCAGAGAAGGACATTAGCAGCAAAACAGACCATACCAAAACTCAGGAAACTGAGGCAGACCTCCTTCAGGGTCTGAAGCCCCAGATCTTGGAGAAGTCTCATTCTCAGGAGCTTCCCACTGGGTTACCAGTGTTTAACGGCTCCCCAAGAGACGATTCACGAAACTCTTCACCATCACCTGTGTCAAAGCTTTTAGAAGAGCTCTCATTAGGCTGCAGTATCACAGATGAGACACCAGATAGCACTGTCTTAAATGGAAAAGCTGAAGATCAGAGTTACTTTCTCTTGAATGGAAAAGAAACAGATGGAGAGCAGGAATCCTTACAGAGTCCCCCACAGAGCTCCCAAAGCTCTCCTGTCAAACAGAAGCCCCCAGCAGTGTCAAAGAAACCCAAGCTTTTTTTTCTCCCACCGTTTGTCCCCCAACCAATCAATGAACTGGTTCCATCTCAGGATGTGGACACAACCAGCCTGTCCCAAACAGAAGACCAAGTAGAGGCTCTGCAAACACAAACAAAGGAAAAGAAGAGAGAGAAGAAAAGCCAGCAACAGGAGGAGGAGAATGTTTCAGAGAGCCCTGAATCATTGGCAGAGAGCAGTGAAGCGTCCACAGAAATCCAAGACGGGTCCCAGGTCTCCGTTTCTGATAGCCAGGAGACAAGTGTTGACCATGAACTTTTTATCAATGGAGAGGCTCTTGAAGAGGAAGAAGAGGAGGGAGATGGAACAAGCAGCCCAAGTGGATCCATCAGCTCCAAGGAGGAAGATGCAGGTGAGTCTGATTTGTTTTCCCCACCAAACTAAAGTTAAATACACACATTTAGGAAACACTCCTTTTAAATGTTGTCATTCGGAGCCTTCATTTATTGATTAGTAGAGCCTGTAGTCCTATGTGTTTAGTATTGATACTGCTGTCTGCTTGTTGTGCAGCCAGCTCCTCAGGCAGCTGTGAAATTCATTTTGCCCTCCAAAGCAAAGAAGACAAACTTGAAACCACAAAATTTCAAAGGTTTGAAAACTGTGAAAATAGTTTGGGGTAGACGGCTTATCACTGGGACAGCAGCGCTGCAGCCTCCTGAAATCACCCTCTCCTTCTCTCTGTCTTCTATATATATTTTATATGCAGACGTCTCTTGTGGCTACTGTCCCTTCCTTTTTCCCGTATTCCTTTTTCTCTGCCCCACACCCCACCGCCACCCCAACCAACACACCTAAGCCTTCTCAACTTCCCTCTTCTCTGTTAAATATAACCAATATTCCATATGTGTGTTTTTGCCTGTTTGTTTCTTTACTGATAATCTCTCATCCTTGATCAGTCCTACTCAGTCCCCCCTCTCTGTCTGTCCTGCTCCCTGTCCATCCCTTCTTCTCTCTCTAAGGTGAGGGAGGGGGCCACGTGTCCCAGGGGAGATGCTTTTTTGTGGGTGGAGGGAGAGGGGGGAGGGGCTCCATCGTATCAAAGGGGAGGGGAACAGATCTTGCAAGGGGATAAAGGGGAGATGGGATGGGGAGAGTGTAAAGTGAGACTGCCTGCAGTGGCTCAGGCATTTGAAGCGCAGACGTGAGCGAGGAGGAGGGAAAAAAAAGAGGCTGAACTAGAGGAGAAGAAAGGAGAGGGGATCTAGAGACAGAATGTAAGAAGACAGTCCAGCACCTCCTCTGTACCACTTCTGATTTCATAGCCTGCCAGGTTAATTCGACAGGATTGTGGATTCATGTGTGTGTGTGTGCAACCTAAAGGCTGTGTGTTTACTCTCTTCTAACTGTGCGTATGTTCCTCTGTGTCAGGTGAGGTGTTCGAATCGAGTACGGCTGAATCATCCCCGGTCCTGTCAGCTAACAGGGCCTCCAAGGAGAACATGGTGACCCCGACTCCTACTCGGCCTCGAACTACTGAGGACCTCTTTGCCGCCATTCACAGGTAATGTGATGGACTTCTCTTTTACGCCTCTTGACATTCAGTTCCTCATTAGCCAATTTGTCTCTTTGTTTCCCTGGTTATTATTTTTTTTTCCTCTTTCAGCATCTCATTCCTTTTTGTCACCCTGAAGCCCAAACTTCGTTCCCTTCAGCCAATGATTTCTCTGTCTCTCCTCATCCTCTTCCTGTTCACCCATTACTGTCCCATCTGCAAGAGCACGCATCTGTCCAAAATTGGTCTCTAGAGGGTCAGAGCCTAGAAGAGAGGGCAGTGAAAGTCCATGTAGAGGAAGCAACTAAGCCAGCTACATGAGTCACTTGTCAAATGCTTACCAAGGCATCTGTGTTAGTCACGTCAGCGTTGCTCATCCTCAGCAGGAGAAAAAGACTCTTGTTTCATTCATTATTTAGGTTCTCATCACCCTCTGGTCCTAATCTGGGTTAGGGGCCACCGGAGAGAGCGGCTTGTGCTTCTTCTCTTTCAACCTCATTATTTCTGTCTCTTGTGCTCTGCAGTCTCCGACATGCGCTGCATACGTGCTCCTGCGCTTCAAAGGGACTAGCACACATAAATTTCACATGCAGCCCAACAATTTGTGTTTCATGGTCACGTGTCATGGCATT
Source organism: Mastacembelus armatus (assembly GCF_900324485.2). Classification (NCBI taxonomy): domain Eukaryota; kingdom Metazoa; phylum Chordata; class Actinopteri; order Synbranchiformes; family Mastacembelidae; genus Mastacembelus; species Mastacembelus armatus. Next base: position 13,638,320 of record NC_046656.1, read on the forward strand.
TGGAGTTCTGAGCATCACAGGATTTCATTTCTGAGGATTTTATTTTTGCTAGTGACAGATGAATGTATTTATGACGACTGTCACATGTGAGATACGTTACGATTGTGTAAGCGTGTGCAAAAAAAAAAAAAATCTCGCCTTCGGTCTCTGTTTAACACTACTGCGCTCGTCCTGTGCTCCAGTCTCACCAGTATAGAACAGAATAATTTCACAGATTTTTGATCAGTGGGGAAGTGATAAGAAATTCCTGGTGTTGCTTCAAAATGAGAGCAGTAAACAAATGCCAAGAAGAAAAAAAACTGTCACATTATATGGACAAATTGAGTAATTTACAAAAAAAGTAGGGCATCAAACTAAAATCAGGAATTTTAAGTTTGATATATAAAGCCTTTAAATCATATTGTTTATAGCAACTTTCTTGCTCCAATAATGTGTAACTGATCCCTCCACCACTAATTCTTTTACTCATAGACGCATTTCCTCTCTCCTTCACACCTATCCAATTTTTTTTTGTTCACTTCCACCTCTCCTGTCTTTTCTCTCGCTCTCTGGGAAAACAGAATGATGAGAACGTTGAATGAGTTGCCATCCCAGCTGCAGCAGAAAATACAACTTGTGTAGAGGGGGGAGACGCTCCAAACCAAATTTAACACAGCACAAGAGAAAGAAATCGATCGAGTCTTATATTGGAGCTTTGTTTACCTCTATAACTGGGATTGGTGCCGCTGCTGTGTGTGTGTGTCACTGCAGGTTCAGGATGGTTGACTGAATTTAGGTGCGTGAGAGTGTGTGTGAGAAAAGTCTTACGTAATGTTTAATGTAGTGATGCTAGGTAGAGGTTGATTTTAGGGCACAGGCATATTTTGCAGTGGATCTAAATCAGAAAGCTGACTTGGATACTTGGATCACAAAACCTTTCCATGCTCCAGTCCTCCCTATTGTTTGACCTTCACAGGAATATTCTCTACACGTATTTATCCTTTATGGAAGAATTTCTTTCTGTAGATCTATTCCAGGGATTAAGGATTTGGTCTCACTGCGTCCTTCACTCCTGTCTTTACCTTTAGCATCAAATTGTTGTCACTTTTCAATGAACATGCCTTTACTCATCTCTCTCCCCTCTCTCTTCCTCCCTGTACAGAGGGGACATGAAGGGTGCTTCCTTTCTAGAGAGGTGCGAAGTGGCAAGTAACGCTACAGCTATAATGCCACAGTGCCTCCCCCTCTCCCCCAGATTAAACAAATGTTTCCCTGCTTGCCCTAATCCCCTGTATTCTGCTAGTTGCAGCTTTGATGCTTTGCTGTGGTGTAGGATATAGCCAGTGTAGGCTCATCACTGTTATGCCCCGCTGAGAGGAGATCAAATTGTATTTGTGTGATTATACCTGCTTTGGGCATTTCTCCTCATTTGTGTTTTTGATTAATTTCATTGTGTCGCGTTCGTGCATTCTCACAGAGTTGCAGCGTCTGCAGCTTCTCTTGTAAACTCAATAGACTGCTTTAACAAAAAAACTCTTCTCATTGCTCCCCCTTTTATTTTCCAGCATATAAGCCACTCAATGCTCCTTATTGTTTGACTTTAAGAGTCTTTAAGATTGCTGGGGGCAATGCTGACATATGGCAAATTAGGGATGAAGATTTGAGCTGTGTGGGTTAAGTATTTTGACCGCAATCTCTTTTTTTTTTTTTTTTTTTTAGCTGCTCACATCTGAAATCGCATTTGCTGCAGCCTAATTTTAATTTGAATATATGAATTTGATGTCCCAGTTTCCAGACAAAACTGCAACAACTACATTTTCCTAACTGAGGTTCTTCTTGCTGCTCTTTCATTGCAGCATTCAGTTAACTGTGCTTGCGCTAACCTGCTATGTAATTTCCACAGGCATGTCATTAATCTGGTTATCCACATCTTACTCTAGGTCCAAACGCAAGGTCCTGGGTCGCAAGGATTCTGAGGAGGATAAGTCCCGGGCTGGAAGCCATCCACAGTCTCCACCCACCACCCCCACATGCACATCCCCAGGGTTGGTGTCCACTCTGCCCAGGCAGACAAGCTCCATTCAGCGCAACCTCCGCAAGTCCTCCACCAGCAACGACACCTTCAAGGCTCTTCTCCTCAAGAAGGGCAGCCGTTCCGAGACCAGTTTCAGGATGTCTGCTGCTGAGATGCTTCGCTCCACGGACCCACGCTTCCACCGAACACGGTCCGAGTCAGCGTTAGACCCCCCTGCTGCTTCCCCCTCCTCCCCAACAATGCCACACAGCCCCTGCGCCTCTCCCGGACGTGGCAAACGAGCAGTAGATGAGTGGAACCGTTATGAGGCCCTGGCTCTGTCCTCGCCGACTTATTCGTCTTTTTCAATGAGCGGGTTCAAGTACGGACGTTCTCGCACGCCACCCTCTGCTGCCAGCAGCAAGTACAACGCACGCAGCCGAATCCTCAGCAGCCCAATGACAGTTATCTGCGAACGTGAGGGGGAGCTGGCTGAGAGCGAGTATGGGGATACTGCAGAAAGTCTGCCTGGACCTGCATCCCAAACTCTCCCTTTGCTCAAAGACTCGAATGGCACTTTATCTGAAGAGAGCTGAAGTTAAAGCGCATGGATATTAGATTCAAAGAGCTGAACTTGTTTGTCATAACCAAGTAGGGGGCAGGAAGAGGAGCCAGTAAACGGCTCTGTAGAGACACCTTCCTGAGCCTGACCCCCCTCGGTACTGCCTCTGAAGAAGTGGTATGGTCCTGATGTGATGTCCGGGATCGCCCCCTCATGGACCGGGCTGAAGTGGAGAACTGGTTCTGTTGCAGGTTTTCAAGACTCTCATCATCTCCTTCATTTGGTGACTCACCCAGTGTGTTAAAAGTGTAGTGTTCCTTGGTGTTCTTAATTTGTTTTCCAGTTTTAGTTTTTCTACTTTATGCTCTTCATCCTTAACACCCTTTAGTTCCTTTGAAGAATAACTTTCAGATGGCAAACTAAGGTGAATCGAAGGCATTGAAAAGTTGCTGTGGTGTTACGAGGCCAGGCAGTTGGAAAGAGTGGAATGTAAAGCCGTGCCGGATGCTCGCCTTGTAAATCTCAGCTTTTGCTTCTCTCCTGTTGACTCTGGAAAGTGTTTGAGAGCACGGCTGCCTGCAAACGTTTTCTTCAGGGTCCATAATATTGTGGAAGGAACTTGAGAACGTGGTACAACAGACAACTCCACGGTACAACTTCAGCTACGGTTTTTGCTTCCTGCTCTTAGTGTTGGTGGTTTAGTTTGCAGAGCTGGGGTTTTCAGAGGTCAATAAGAAGTGCAGAGGGCTCAGTGCTGTCCCCTAGTGATGGACACAAGGTTGATGGTTGGCGTTACAAAGGCTCAACAAGAACAGCAAATTTACTCGCAAAACCTCTGTTCACTGAATTTACATTCATAGATTTTGCACTGTGCTTAAGTCTTTTTCTTTGTCTGTGACTTCAAATGTATGGTTTAAAGATTTTTTTTTTTTTTCCTTAAACAAGTGATGTCATGAGTTATGTTTAGGAGTTTAGTGTGAATTTATAAATGTATAAAGCCAGAAACGACATTAGAAAAAGAACTTATTTTACTGCCAGGTCTTTTACTGATCATGTTGCTTACCAAAGAGCTGAAAAAAAAACAAACTGTATCTGACCGTTAATCTGGACGTGAACACAATCTGAGAGCGTGGCCGCGTGTCTGGCACCCCCGTGCATCGGCTCCAGTCATTAGGTTTGCTAGGACTAGAACCTTTTAGGGCTTAAATGATTTGTAAAACACTGATGACCTTTCTGCTTCTGTTTACCCCTTTGCAGTTTTATATGGTTCAGTATGTAAATACATAGAGAAAGGAGTTCTAAGTAACATTTTCACTTATTTTCAAATACTTTGTACATTTTTAGAGCCCTGTGTTTGCTTAAAGGGAGTGGTTTCCTTATTGTAGATTATTTATTTTCACATAGCAGGACTGCAGAAAGGTAAACTGGTCAGACTGATGGAGGTACAGGGAAGAAGGGTGGAGAGACAAGCATCACATATACTATGCTGAGACCACCAGCATTTTCTTTCTTTTGAAGAGCTGCTTCAAAGTAAAAATTACAAAAATAGTTAAGCCTTCTACTAAACTTAATCCTGAGTCATCCAAATCCCATGCTGGTGCTCATAGCTGAGTATATGTGGTCTATTTACAGTGGTAAACTGAGGTGACAGGCATGAGACTTGCACCTAACAGCCAATAACACGCTGCGGTTTAATCGCCTGTGACCACAGTGCGTCTGCACCAGCTCCCACCCGGCCATGACTGAGCACTTGGATCCTGGAATTGACTCGTGACAGGAAGTGTCTCAATCGCAGAGAGCTTGTGAAAAGATAGGAGGGCAGAAGAAGTCATGAAGTAGTGGGAGTGGAGCTGAAGGCAGGCTGCTAACGCTTGTGTATGTCTGTGTAATAAAAATAAGGTGATATTTAGAGAGCAGGTGTCTGTGTCTTTTTCTCTCTCTCTCTCTCCCTCTCTCTCTGTGATTCACGGCCATCTGCCAGCCCAACACCCCAAATCACCGCCTCATTAGCGCCGTCGTCATGGCACCCACGCTCGTCCGTCATGTGGAAAACTCCAGAGGCCATCATTTAGCACTGCTGCCCTCCCCACGGGAGGTTATCAGTTATGTCTCCTTCTGGACATCCCATTAGGACTCGCACTGAATCACAGGCTCAGCCCATAATAGACCTTTCTCTGTCGCACTGTTGAACCGCCCTGACCGTCTGACTTCCAGAACAAGACCTTTTCACTCTTTCACTACCTTGGTACATTCAGCGTTTGTTACCAAAAGCATAGAAATATCAATACAGCCTCTTGGTATTTTCAGTGAAGTCCCTTCACGCCAACTCCAACTGAGCAGTCACCTGCCCTCTGATGCTCCACAGACATCTCTATGAACATCTGGCTGACAGGAACTAACACAAACTCCTCCCAGCTATTATCACGCTATTCACACTCCATTGGTTTCCCTCTCTTCTTATGTTCAGCACCGTCCATACCGTAGCCTGACAGGACACTGATGTATAAAGTGAGAAATTAAATGGAAGAACTGAATTGACAAACAACAAAATACAATGGTTGTCACCTGTGGCTGGTGCATGAATCTTTGCGGAATGACTCAGCCTGGTCAACAAGTACAGCTATAAATATTCAGTCATCAAATGTCCATCCATCCCATTTACTGCTTATCCTGCACCTGATCCCAGCTGACAGGAGGCAGGAGCCACCCCAGACAGGTCTCCAGTCTATCACAGGGAGTCACAAAGTGAATTTTTTGCCTGTTGACAGCACATTAGTAAACAGGAAAATTCATCTTTACTTAAATCTATAAAGAAGTGCATCAGTGCTTTTGGTTTTAGCCCCATTAATGAATTACATTGCTAACAACCACTTTCCACATTTTACATTTTTACTAAACTAAGCAGCTGTGGAAAAGGACTGAAGTCCTTGGTTGCAGCTTTAGCTCCCAAGATTTAACAGTCTGTGTTGACTCTTCGTTTTTTGTTGTCATACTTTTAACTTGAGCTCAAAACTTTTAATGTCTATTTTTGACCCAAGAACTTGCTCCAGGAAACAGTCGCCAGCAATGTAAATTTAACACACATGCAAAAAAGACAACCTCTCACACACACCTACTGACACCTACAGTTCTGGCAGATACAAGTCTGGGATGTCTAATTTGCAGTATATATGTGGGAAGAAACTGGAACTTTAAAGTCCATTAAAAATACTTATTAATCACATGGCTGTAAAAAACAAATTACAATGTACCGCTGCATACTGTATGTTCATTTTCCAAAGTTAATCTGTGTTACCAGAAAATTAGATTTGTTGGGGAAGTATTTTTACACCCTGTCCTCTGCTTCCACTCAAGGTCTCTAACAAGCTGGAAGGGATAGATAAAATTAAAACGCATGCCTGTGGTGTTTGGAATAAAACAGAGAGCCTTATTATTCGCTTCCTCTGTGCAGTAACGCTTCACCTCACTGAGCACAGCCAATGGCATCACTCTGAGGGGTGAGGAACAGGTGAAGATGGAGCAGGTATACAAGAAGATGTCATTTCTGCTGAGCGTCTGAACACGATATTGCAAACGTTTCTGCCACAAATAAAACGAATGACTCAGCAGGCGTGACGACCGCCAGAGAGTGAGACGATAAAGGGGGAAGTGAACTGTGGCGAGGATTTCATCCAACTGATAAAAGGTCACGGCCGCTGGAGTGTGGAGGACGATCTCAGCTCTATCTGCTACAGATCAGATAAACCCTTCAGTGAAGCTTCCTGTGGTTTGTGTTTAAACCAACTAATGAGAAAATTGCAGAGCTACACAGTGAAGATGTAATTAAGACACTGTCAGAGTAATTGATCATTTAAGTTCTATTTATTATTTAGACATTTCACATTTTGTAATAATATTTAGATGTTAAAACAGCATGTCATCATTCCCTTATGCCAATTTAAAGATTAAAAAATAATTTCCAGTACATCCCAAATTGTAAATATGAAGATTAATATGTACACAAACTCTATAAAAGGCAGAATGTTTACATTTGCTTCTAAGTTGTCAGTCTGTGCTGAGATCTTACACCCACACGCCCCAAAAATGTTGGTAGATCAGAGCTGACTCTATGCAGCCAGGTTAACCATACACTTGCTCATTCATCAGGGGAATGCGTGTTGCAAATAAAAGCAGCAGATGAGATGTCAGCTCTGCCTCATCAGAGAGGATGAGATGGATCTGACAGGAGATAAACTGAGATCTACCAACATTTTGTCAGGCTGTCGTGTATTCACCTTCACAGCTACCTCGGCAGACTGACGAGCATCTAAGACCTAAAGGATCGGTTCATATCCTTCCAGCTCTATCTTAAACATATAATGTAAGCAGTATCTGTGATGGTCATTATAATTGTTCTTCACGTCTACAAAGACCCTGAAGAGATCTATCTTTAAACTAACTTCAACTGGAGGGCATAGACAAAAAAAAAAAAATCAATCCACAGTTGTATTTCTCTGCAGATTTTCTCTTCCAAAGTTCAGCTGATTGCTTCAGCTGAGTTAGAGAAGTCAAGTGGGTTTTTTGTTAAACAGTAACTAAAATACCAATTTGAGTTGACTGTGAAAGCCTCAACTTTTATTTTTGCACAGACTGTGTCTCTTATGCTGGATTTGCATTAAGAGGCAGACACTGTAGCCAGTATGGATAGAGGGAACATTTACAATGAGCAATAATTCTGTGGATTCAAGTATTGCAATTAGAGAGCTATTGAAAAATATGAACCTATCCTTTATTTCTGCGTCCTGTTGACAATCTTTATTACATTAAGCTTTAGTTGTAAACTCATAAAAGAATTAACACACTGTTTCAAATTAAGGCAATCGCTAAAAAGATATGAGACATTTATGGTTTTCTTAAGAGCCACTAAGGGAGATAACTGTTTTCAGACTACTTAGCGCCCTCTGCTGGAAAATTGCTTCACTGTGGCCACTTTTTCATCTAACTTTAAATGGTGGCTTGTCAAAGTCTGTTTGGTCATTTATAGTGAATCTATAATTCAATAATCTTTAATTAAAACACTCAAAGCAACAGTGATTCAAAATGGTATTGAGCAATGCACACTGTTAGTATGACTTATAGCTTCATTCATGATTTGTCCAGGTTTCTTTTCCATTTGTATGGTACTGTAATACTATGTTATATTTACCAAATGTTGTCAAAACCTTTATTCCTAAATATAAGTAAAAATGCAGTGGGTAGTGTGGTGCGTGACCTCTGAACTCTACTGCTCCTCTTCCTTCTTGAGGACCCAGACCTCGTTCCTGCGCTTGGTCAGTTTGAAAGGGCTGTCGTAGCCAGCAACGTAGTACGGATGGTCAATGTACTGCGCTCCATCCCTCTGGAGGCTCTCCACAAGCTTCAGCAGCTCTTCACGCTTCATATTCTCATTGGAGTAACCACCATACGTCCTGAAATGAGAAAAAAAGTGAAAGATCTGAGACTGCAGTCGTATTTTATTGGACCAATCATATTTTATTTGCCCAGTCATATTTTTCAGAGACCAGTCGTATTTTATTGGACCAGTCTTAAGTTGAACAATTCTTTTCTGTAAATCTATTTGGTTAGAAAAGAAGAAGACATAGTTATAACAGGTGCAGGACACATTTTATCAGCTTAAGCTGGTTTTGAAACCTACAATCTGCTAATGACTTGGATGTGCTCTACCTGACGTAAGCTGTGAACTCCTTCCTCTGCTCCACAAACACGTCCGGGTCACTCGGCTCAGGGGGACTGTCCTGATGCTCCTCTGGGATGTAGAACGATACGGTGAACTGAGATTCACACGTGGGACCCGCTCCAGGGTCGACGCGGCAAGTCACAGGGGCCGTCATCTCCACTTTGACATCTGAGGAACCAAAAAAAAAAAAAAACACATAAATGGCATCAGACAATGACCCTCAGCTGTCCAGTGGCCGATCAAAACTTCGGTGCATAATGACACCTTAACAGACGGTTGGCATATAACCACAATGTGTGGCCCTTAAACTGCAGATCTCACTAGTGAGTAAGCACAAACAATATATATCCTCATAAATAATCCTGCTGTAAAATGCTGAGCTAGACAAAGGCAGTGGTGCTTTCACAAACTGCTGAGCGAGAATTATAGTGCATTTCCTCCTATTTATTCATCAAGCCACATGTCCTCAGAGCCATAATTTCATTCTGCAGTATCTGAATTATATTATTAGAATATTTACTTGAGTTATTCTTTAATCAAGTGTCATTTAAGTTACATTAAGTTTTACAACAGCAGCAGAAACATCAAACAGTCAGTGTCAAAATGAAGAACATCATAAGCCCAAAGGGAATAGAAGCTGCATATATGGCTTTTAAGGACAAATGTGATGAAACTCACTGCCTTTATTGCTGCCTTGGATGTAGCTGAAGAGTTTGCGGAAACCAGCACTTAAGGCCGCATCGAACTGCATCCCACTCAGAGAGGTGCTCACCCACTTAGTGGCATCGTATGTACGGATCTCATAGTCTTCTCCCTGCAAAAAGACACACACACACACACACACACACACACACACACACACACACACACACACACACACACACACACACACACACACACACACACACACACAGACACACACTGACACACACTGACTTCAACTGAAAAAATAACTCCAATTTCTATTACTTACTACTTTTTTTGCTATTATTATTGCACACTGTTAACCACATATCATGCTAATTCTGTGACATGGTCCAGAATCTTTACGATACGCTTTCCTGCCTTTTCCCCATCGCTACCCTTCCAAAAGAATTTATTAAAGTCAAGATTTTTCTGTTACAAGTGTTTCCTCCCAGTCACAAAGCATCTCCTGTTGGAGCCCATCAATCCTCGCCACAGATAACTCCATAATGATATACACAACACCACTGATAAGAGCCAAAATAAGTGTGGCATAGCTGAGTGACCAAGATTGTTCTCTTTTGTTGCAGTAGATCATATTTAAACTGGAGTCTTCATTTAATAACATCACTTCTGGGAAACAAAGTGAGAACAAGCCAGTAACATTTGAAATGTTTTTACAAGCCTGCTCCCAAAAACATTCAACAAAGGGACCATTCTCACATTATATACAAGTCAGTTCTCTAAGTGATTTAACTGGAAAAGGTTGAAAACAGCAGATAGCTTCATTAACTGTCTTTTCCTTGAGGATAAGTAAAGCTGATTTGAAAGTATATGATACCAATATATTAATGTAGCTATATAAGCAAGATTTTTACTCTATGTCTCTGTAGTATTGCTAATATTAATTAAACAGCAGAGGCTGAGTGTCAGAGTATAAGCAGGTAAAATGGAAGATTGAAGGTGTGAAAGGAATTGGAGTATTACATTACAATACAACATTACATTTCCTAATCTTAAAAATGCCTCAACCCATTTTCATCAATCATTATCTAGGTTATTATCAACCATTTTTCAATTAAATGAAGGGATCAAATATGAGTTGGACTGCCATACTGTTGACAAATCCACGTGCGTTGTCTTTCAGACAGAATACACTATAAGTGGACCATGTCTTAGTTTGAACTGTCTAATTTATAGATCTGTAAACAGAATCTGTTTCAATGGGATCAGATATTTCCCTATACAAAACATGAAATAGATTTTTCATCCCTGAACCAGCTTAGTAAAGGATGCAAATGTAAAGTGTAGCCACATGCTTTAACTTCATATGTTGAACGGACAAACTCTGAAGCTTTTTGCTTTCATTTTCCAACATTTCTCTTTCAGCAGGAACCAGACCAGCCCATCACAAGGCCACATACAACCTCACACTCACTCCTATGGGCAATTTAGAGTCACCAATCAACCTGACATACATGTTGTTGGACTGTGGGAGGAAACCAGAGTACCTGGAGAAAACCTACCAAGTCACTGTGCCTCCTTCTGTTATTTATTCTCATTTGAGGTATTTATTATGATAAATATATAAAGTACTTTACTCTATAAAGTTCTTTGGTCAACTGGATGTTGCTTTTAAAGTTCAAATCAATTTGACTTGAAAAACATGTATGATTCAGGGTGGTTGAGCCTAAATAAATTGCAAAGTCACGAATTTCAGAAACACTACAGGTTTACATGGCTCAGTTGAAGACCAGCTCCTTTCAAAATTTCCATTTCACACAAGTGTTGTTTTGCTGTGAAACTGGACAAATCTAAACACTGATTAATTTAGTTGTGGTGGATCCAGAAATTCAAGTTATACTATTTTTTTTTAAAACAACTCTACCAAGCTGGTCCCAGACAAAGTTTTCTCTGACTTACACAACTTAAAACCTACCAGTGTTTGTTGCAGATGATCTTTCTGCCAATTGATAAATATTTCAACATCAACTCAACTCACACTGTCCGAGTTTTTTTTTCCCCATAAAGCAGAGCAACCAACACCAGGCCAAAGGTTCAATGACCTCTTTACTGCAAAGTAACAAAACATTTACCTTTTTCTCGTCCGCTGTGAATTTCGGGTTTTGCAGTCCAGTTGAGAACAGAACTTGTCCCACCGCTTTCAGCATGGCTCCTCTGCAAATGTTCCCTGCAAGCACAAATATCCACCTCAGACCTTTCAAACCCCGCGAAGCAGCGCATGTGATCCTTCAACCTACAGCCCTGCACAGGTGTGCGACCTGTTACATCAGGTCACATGACTCTAGTTATGTATCCAACACATCATCACTGGAAATACATCTAGACGTAGATTACGTACATTAAGACGCGATGAAGTAACTCTTCAACATTTAGCGTTTTATTTTTGTTAAGGCTAATTTTAGCTGCTAAAAGAGCGAACACCACCTGAAATGTCAAAAAGCAGTTTCTCACCTGTAGCTTCTCGCGTTTGGTCCCAGCTGTCAGGGCGTGGACGACGTTTGTTGTGTTTTGTAACTTCGCTTCCGGTTGCATAAGGCACACAAATTTCTATTGGCTCAGCGGAGTGAACTTCAAAATAAGAGTCCATCATGAGTAAAAAAAGAAAAATTCAACTGTGGCATCAATTTAAAAACTAGTTTGGTTTTGTTTGACCTCACTCATATTTAGGTAATAAAACAGTTGGGCTACAGGGTTACTAATAGGTTTATCAAAAAGCAAAATTAGGAATTACTATACAGACAACATAAACATTTAGAACAAATTTTAACATGAAATTAACAAAAAAATTACATGAACTATTCTGTATTTGGGGGAGTAGGTTTAACACCTTTCTCTCATGTGCCTGTTAGCTTTAAATAATTAAATATCAAGTCAACATGTCAGAGGGTCTTAAGACCAGATCCACATTTGTGTTCACATGGTGTATTTTCATAAATAAACTCGTGTTCAGATTACTGAAAACTCAAAAACCTTTAGGAACGTGAAGGTAATAGATTGATTCAGCCATGAACATCATTACTGAAACAATAATCGAAGTCAAATCTCACCAGGCTGTTTAGAGTATGCTCTTGAAGGAGCATCTTCCATTTATTCAGTATTTCATTACTATTTACATCAAAGGAAGCAAACTTTACAAGAGAAAAATAACTATTTTGCAGCATTTAAGAAACATACAGTCCAGGCGATTTGAGGCGCAGTCACAAACAAGTGTTGGAGTAGAAACAACAGGACACCTTCCAGATTTTTAACACACACTCCATGAAAGATCAGGATGAGCAGAAGAAAGCTGCTACATCTGTGACTGATATGAATGTTGAAATCATAGAGGTGATAATTTAGAACATGATAAAAGTGTTTGTTGGATTTTGGCTTCAGCTACATCTTTGCAGAAGTGACAATGACAAGCTTGTTGACAGAGACAAGAGGAGAAGCTGCGTTTAAAGCAAGTGTAGAACAAGTCAAGCAGCAATGCTCACAGACATGGATGCATAGATTGAACATCTTTGAACTTATCGTGAATGCAAACCTAAACAAGCATGGCTGACTAGGAACTGTAAAAACTGGATCTACAGGGACATGCTATTCAGTGGATTCACTTTGTTTCCATATGTCCTATAAGGCGAGTTTTGATTGTAGCACACAGAGCCAAGGGCAGTGGAAAAGGCAGAAAGACAGAGTGGATGGTCAAATGTCCGGAGTTCAGATGTCACTGCTAGTAAGAGCAGCCAACAGTTCATCACTCCCAGCACCAGAACTCCAGTTACAACATGGTAACCATTTCTCTAAGCAACATAATATGGAGGAACAAGACAACAATTATAAAGCAATTAACAGACATTGAACTAAACAATAAAAATAGGTAATTCCTAAAAACATTCATTTCAATCCACTCTAAGTCATTTTAATAATCCTTCTCTCAATGTCAAAATAAATATGAACACACCACATTATAATCTTTTAAGATAAGTCTACATTCCTCCATAAATGAGTGCATTCTGTTTCAGGCTGGAGCTGGTCTGCTGCTCAGTGAGTGTTTCAGGGCTGGTAGTTCTGGTGGATAAATGACAAGACAACATTCTTGGACAGTTTCTCGGGGTCCACCCGGGTCTGAGAGTCATGAACTATGACACCGTCCACCCAAGCCCAGAAGAGCCGCTCTGAGTGGCAGACACTGAGGACAAAGATGAAGAAAGGATCCTTGTTCATTCATGTGATAACCATGACTACCAACAGATATCTAATAATCATCTAATCAGTAACCAATATGGAAAAACAACATAACGCACCAACATCACAACTACAGAATTGGCAGTTTTGTATACAGAAATCAAACGTGAAGCTTTTAAACTAATCCAAAATGTAGTTTTTAAAAGGGTCTGTACGTACTGGAAGGGGGCAGCAGAATTTGGAGGCATATCGTAGGTAGACATCCTGGTTGTCTTATTAAAGAAGAACTTCTTATTGGAGTTCTTACTGTATGCCATCGTCCACGGCTCTGAAGGGTGGAGAGAGATTAGAGGCTTGATTCGTTCAAGATATTTTGCCCATTTCATTAGACACACAAAAAGAACAGTCCTACAGAACTCCTACTGACTGCGGGGATCTAGGTGCTTTGACAAAGATCAAACTAATTAAAGTCTTTTTCTTACACTGAGCTACAGCATGCACACTCAGACACACATACAAACCGTTGACAGTCTTAATGATGTAGAGGCCTGTGGGAAGAAAGTGCCGATCATCTCTGCCAGTGTAGGACAGGCGAGGAACTCCTCCTGAGCTCTTTGTTACCTTCATTTCTAGTCTGGATGAGCCAAAAAGTGAACAAATGAAAGGAGTTCTTGTTAAAGTTACAACAGTAATCTAAAAGTAGCCTGATATTTAATAGTTCATGTTCACTTGTGTGTCATACCTGACAAAAATTTTCTCCATTTCCTCCAGCCTGTAAACCTCCTTCACTCTGATTACAAAAAACAGCAAATGTTAGATCTTCCCTGCAACACAATCATTTTACAGTTTAACAGGATCAGAACCTGTGGGTCCAATTTCAATGTCACATCAACCCGAGAGTTACATCAGAAAACGCAGCATTTTGAATTACAACCAGATCACGCTGTAGCAAGGCTTCATAATATCTTTCCACAATATTTCCACATTTTATCACATTAATTCATTTTATTTTTAACTTCACAATGGCTACATTCAGATTCATACCTGATGGGGTTCATGTCAGGTCTGCTTGGTTTGGCTACCGCCTTCACAAATTTCTCAGCCATCTGGATCCTGGACACACAACGAGTTTCTTTCAGTAAAGTACAGTAAACAATGACCTGCACTCATTGCTAATCTTTCAGTGCTATGTCCATCTTCCATTGATAACTTTTAACCTCTTACAACCTTTTACAAAACAGAGGGACAGTAGACCATGGATGATAAGGCTAACACAGAACATGGTGTTAATGTTTGGGCTCAGGGCAGACATGGCGATACACAAGTCTGTTAACATTGTCCTACCGTTGGCTGAAGTGCTGGTCTCTTACATCAGTGCCATTCAGTATTAGTGCATCCATTACATGAACTGCATTGATTCTCCGCTGAGCTTTGCCCTAAACAGCAAATACACTGGATTTACAGTACAAACCACAACCCTGTGCAGTAAAAGTCTACCTTAACAATTGCTAACAAAATGCAATTACTTATTTTTGAGGAAAGGGATAATAGGGAACACCTTTTTTTTCTTTTACAACCTTTGGGCTCTGAATTGTGTTTTTGGGAGAAAATGGCCAAGAAAACAAAACTAAACATCTTCTCCTGAGAATAAGAGATTATTTTAGCATTGATAGAAATGGATACAAGCCTAAAAAGACTGGGACACAGTCATACTTCATGTGTTCAGCCTTAGATCTTTGTGGTCCATGGTCTCACCTCGCCCTTCAGCTCTTGGACAATCTCCACACTTAGAAGTGTATCTCTTGGCAGCTCTAGCTTGAAATTCTCCAGTTTCCTCCAGCGCACAGGTGTCTTCCCATCCCAGGTGTATATCTGAGACTTCTGCACAATGGAAAATGGAGAAGAGAAAAGTTGGTGGTAACAGGCTCAAACACAGGTCATTATGCACTAAAACTGTAAAGATTCCCTGAGTCAGCATCTATACCAGTAATAAAAGGGGGCAAATGAACTGGCCTTTCAGCTCTGTATTTTAAAGTTTCCACAAAGAAACCGAGACGATCTTGAGTCTCCCATTACTGACTGTAAAGATGTACTGATAGAAGGATTCTGTCACACATCAAATGAAAATCTTGAAAGAGACATATGACTATTAGATACAATAAAGATTTTGTGTGCTAAG
This sequence comes from Mastacembelus armatus, assembly GCF_900324485.2. NCBI lineage: Eukaryota > Metazoa > Chordata > Actinopteri > Synbranchiformes > Mastacembelidae > Mastacembelus > Mastacembelus armatus. Next base: position 13,653,645 of record NC_046656.1, read on the forward strand.
TGAGAAGTATATTACTGCAGTCAAGTAAAACAAAACACAAGTTTAAGACCTATCATACATTGTCTAAGTCTGCATTGTTACTTGATTGACCTACCCCCAGTGCTAGAAGGAAAATCTGCTCTCCGCCTCCAACAATGCACTTGTGGTCCAGGACATGACGCAATTTTTCGAGTGTGCTGGTGTTGAGAGGAGTGAGCTTACACTGGAACGACTCTGTATCTGAATTCTGAGGTGTAAGAGGAGAAACAGACATACAGAAAATATATTTAGAAAAACAGAACCTCTTATGAGCCAAGTTACAACCGTGTTTACCATAGAATTTCTTAGGGCAGCAGACTTGAATAGTTTTACTCCACCCAAAAAAGGAGTTTTATATTTACCACATCAATTATTAGTTTAAAGTCTGATAATTTAAAGGTTAGACTAATTACAATGTTGGCTTGAATGGTCCGTTTGTGTGCAGTTGTATAGATCAAATAGATTACATAGTTTCATGTTTGTATAGTGTCTGACATGCAAACTTCCCACTTGCACACAAACAATCCCCCTGCTCCTCAAACAAATATGAAGGACCACATCCCAATTATCAAACACGGGGAAAAGCTATGTAGGCTTTAAGGAAGTGCATTTAGATGCTTACAATTTCTTAATATCTATTATTAAACTGTGCACATTTGTTAACCCTATATTATTTCCTGTAGTGCTTCTTTCACCCCATATTTTTTAACTGACCTTAATCAGTTCATAGAATTTTGACTTTGGGTCTGAGGAAGCAGGAGTGACTCTGGCCTTGTCTGGGACCTGAAAAAGACAGACAAAAAATTATTTATGGAAAAACAGACATGAAATAGCAGATTTCTACAAAAAACATATTTCTTCAGTCAGATTAGTATACAAATCACAGTTTCCACACACCCCCCAGAGCTTGAGACACTCCTTCCTGATGTCAGCCTGCCTCGGCTCTGAAAGGGTCCTAGAGAAATTAACACAGTGGCACACAGTCAATTCCAGATGGAAACGCCATCCCACACATGCTTTTGAGGAATATAGAGAAATGCGTGGGTACAAGAAAGATGACTCACGCGTCTACTACAAAAGAGTGAATCTTAGCCAAGGCCTTGATCTGGACTGCACAGAGGCTGCAGCGAGAGCAAATTCCACCTTCATTAGTCACTGTTTGAAATGCTGTCATTAAAGCTTTGTGAACATGGTGCGTCTCTACCTCTCGTTGGAGTTGACCATAAACTGATAGAAGTCAGAATCTTCCTTGATGATGTTTAAAGGAACCACATCTGCAACATCTGTATCGGTATTCCTCAACTGGTTGAGTTTCAGATTGATTCTGAACATGTATTCCCTGACAGCATCTGAACCAGGCTTCAGACCACGGCACACTATGTACCTGTGGATGGCAAGGAGTGGAAGGAGACTTACAGAAGAGGCTTTTTGCACTAATTCTCACCTCTTACACTAAATCTAAAGTTGGATTCAAAGCAGAGAGACTGTTCTATTCATTGTCAACATATACTATATTGTATTCAGACCCCCTCGTTTTTGCACATTTTTTGTCACTGTATTTATCATTTTTGTACAATGTAAGTCACAATGACAGCCATAAAACATGATTCCTCTAGTTGTATTCATTTAAATTTAAACCAGCTAATGCAGTGTACAAAAAGTGAAGCATGGTTACTAGAGAACTTAAGGATATGTTGCAAAGTCCAGTTTTACTTTGATATTTAGTGTGAATATTAACTTATCCTGTATCAATATTTGCCTGAATAAGTAACCAAATACAAATTTATCACACAGATGCAGCCCCACCTCTCAGAGTTAGCAGGCCTGCTGGTGAGAGGTTTGAAGAGGGAGATCCTGTCAAAGCAGAGGTAAAGCAGGTAGACCAAACCCACACTGAAGGGAGTGAAGAGGTCAAACGTTTTACAGACAAAGTGGCCACCTAGAGAAGACAAAGGGTGCCAGTATAATTTAGTCTGGGACCTGACACCAATATACTAGTGATGGGTAGATCAATACATATACAATGAATGTATAATAAGAACTGTAATAATTTCATTTTTAAAAGAAACTTTTTAAGAAACACTGACATATATGCTGACTGACTACAGGACTAAATCATGCCCACGTACCTGTCCTGAGTGTAGAGAGGGCTGTGAGGAACTGACAGAGCAGCAGTTGTTTGCTCAGGACCTCTTGGATGTTCTCCTGACCTTCCACCGAGAAGCCCTGCCAGAAAAAGAAAGAAGAATCAAACCAAAACTGAGCCAATCATTAAACAAAAATTTCAAAATGTAGGTTGAACATACAAACAGCAGGAACTACATCTCTTTACCTTTAACAGGGAACTATTCCTTCTCTTTTTAGATTTTTGCATGGTTTGAAGCAGAGTAGTGGCTACTTCAGAGTAAAAAAATTAACGTGAAATGGTCTAACCCCATCTGCCATGAGGAAGTGCAGCCCTCTTCTCTCAGTACTCTCCAAGACAAAGTTCCGAAATGCAGTCACGTTTTCTGGACGAGTGATATCACCATCTCCATCCACCCCTCCTTCACCTGGGACACACAGGGGTCAAGCTTTCAGTCAACCATTCATCACCTGAAATGGGTGTGGTGTGCACGTTTTGTGAGGGTACCATAGTAAGGTTCGAACAGCTCGCTGGGTGCTGCAAAGAAATCTTCCAGTTTGAAGTCACAGGGTCCTTTCAGCGTCATGCCAAAGCCCTTGGCATGCCAGCGCCTCTTCCACAGTATGTATTCTGAAAAGCCTCCAGGCCCTGCACAGACGTCACCAAAGTACAGAAGCTCGCCCTCGCGGTCCTTCGTCAAGGGTTTCTACATAATGAGAGTGGGATGAGACATCAGTTGGTCTCACCATCTGTTTACATAGGCCTGTGTCCTGATCCAACAAAAGTTCAGCCCAACACATAGTGGCAGTTACTTTGACCCACTCACCCCTTGCGAGTCCTTTGGGTTGGTGAACATATGGTCGAAGCAGTAGTCGATGTTGGCCATTTTCATAGCTGCTCTGAACACAGAGAACATATAATTTATTGTATTTAAATGTTGGCACTCTACAGAGTATTCATTAAAACTATTAAAAATAAGCTGTTGAGCATCCACAGAGCAAACCTGGACTTTTGCCATCCTGCAAAAACAGCCTCAAACAGTTAAAAGGCCTGGCCTCTCTAACAATTTCTTTCCCCCAATAAGTGCAACATAATTGAATTAAATACAATACCAAAACAGCAAATGATAATTCATTATCCACCACCTTGCAGTAACTATGTGCAGACTGACCTGTTGAGGAAGATGCCTCCTCTGATTGTTTCATAAGGATTGGAGCGTGTCCGTGCTCTCCTCATCTCCTCGCCCTCCAGGGCATCAAATACTGTCTGAACATCATCATCAGACAGTATGGTTACACAACTTAGCAAGGTTTAAATATATGATTTGTGTCCATTCAATATTAAAGGCAATTCACATCATGACAACAGTTTAGCAACAAAGGAAAAACTTCGCTCCACACACATATTATGCTATATTAGAAACATTTTTAATTAGAAATCACAAACTGATGTTGTGTCTTAATATAAAGTCTAAGTTTTACATTACAGCTTACCTTGCATCTTAGCAGAGTGTGCAGGAGATCTTCAGTGCAAAACTCTGTCTCATCCTCAATCTTAAGTTTTCTCTGAAAGCAGTTCAAAACAAGATTTTAACAATAAAACATATGTGTATCAAGCAAAGAGCATGCAGAAGATTATGTACTTATTATGAACATATGTAGCTGAGTGTCTGAGCTTTTTTGTTTACCTCCCTCAAAGTCATCCAGTCCCTCAGCTCATCTGTATCTGGGATCTCTGTAGTGCATTCTGGGAACCATTCGACCTTCTCTACAGCACTGGGCTGGACAAAAAGAGACAGAAAAGCAACAAAGACTGTGTCAACAATTGCTTGATCCTCACATGGTGCTGAACTTAAAACCATTATACTAATTCTGAACATTTCTGAAAACATTACATGTTTATTATTTAACAGTTTTGTACCTCGGGTTCATCACGCCAGTCAACATTGAGCTCCCCCTGGAAGCCCTGTAGCGTGAGGCCGAGACCCCTTCTACCTCGCTGGGTAGAGGCCTCCACGATCTCCCTGCGTCCCTGGCCAAACTTCCCCAGACCATCACCCTCACGGAAACCCATCTTGGCCTGAAGGTGAAATAGGTATCAGGTAAGCAAAGAATTAAGAAAAGACAGTGGAAAACTGTATTTCTTCTGAAAATAAAGAAGCAATTAACTGTGAAATGTTTTCAGTTTGTGAGGTTTTTGATAGATTACCATGAGCCTCTGTGACACACTGTTGTACATAGAGAACTTGGAGGAGTTGTCTGTGGGGGTGTTTGTGTCTTGGGAACCAAAAGACGATATGGAGGGCATGGAAAATCCTGGCCTGTGATCCTCCTGTTCACTGAGGGAGTCATTTTGGCTAGAGTCTGGACAGGACAAAACTGACAAATGAACACCTTGAATTTATCTGACAACTGTTCTCTATTAACGACAGCCCTAATCACATCTCACTCCTCTCTAAGACATCCTGCATCTTCCTTCCAATACATTATGACCTGTACTCTCTTACGCACACAGTTATTTGGCCAAGTGAATATCAAACAGTATGTCAGTATATAAGTGTACAAGAAAACAAAATGACATCTGGAACATTTTCCCTGTTTTCATACAAGCACACACACAATAGTTTAAATTCCACCTAAGCATGACAGACATGATATTAGAGGGAAACTCATCTACCTTGTCTGGATAACTGTGAGTCTTCATCTGAACTGCTGTCATCACAACGCCTTTTTGTCTCCTGCACTGGATCTGAGGTTGCATCAGCTCTTCTCTTCATTATGACTGAAATGAGAATAAGATAATGGCTGAGGAGCAAACAGCACCAACAGGATACAGCAGAAAACTATAATAAAATGGAACAAGTGATTAGCGATTGTGATAGGTCACATATGACAAGTCAAAGAAGTGGGAACTTTTCACCATCAGACTTTGATAACAAAAAGAAAGACAAATGTCTAATTTAACTTTATGTTTTTAACTACCTTAAAGTGACTAAGATTCAAATGTGCTTGTAACTTATCTCTACAATCTGAAATTGAATAAGTAGCAGTATGACATGAAGGTGTAATGTGATCTTGTAAAGAGCTGATCTGATTTTCTGTAGACCTGGCTGGATTATAAATTGATATTGAAGTGTTTGAATACACATAATTCAATAGTACAATAATTCACTACTGTTGTTTTATGGCGTCTTTTCACATTGTCTACAGCACTGACACTGACACAAATATTTATCTTTATATATTCATTTCCATGTTCTGTCACCTGGAATTCCATTTCTTTTCCTGATGCTTTGCCTGGTATTGAGACTCTGAGGCAGGTATTGTTATCAGTAAGTAATAATTTTGGTATCGTGACAACACTAAATTCAGTAAGTTAAACTGTTATTTACTCATACATGCCAAGAAAAGAACAGAGATGAACTAAACTACACCAGCAATTAGTCAGTCAAGTGATTAGTGGATGGACTGAAATTAAAAAATGATCAACTAGAACTGTGATAAATAATAAATATGTGGTGATTTTGTTACAAATGAATACTCAAAGTGTAAATGGCATAAATATGAAGGCCAGAAAAGGAGAGCAGAGGACAAAATGGAATAAAATAATTTTCTATTCTACTAGGGGAGTCCTTGTTGGATCACTGTATTATTTTCTGTCTTATCACATGTAAGCTAAAGCAGGACTTCTATCAAACACTGATATTAACAACAACAACGTCACGGCTCCTCTACCTCAGCCTCAGTTTGGCGTCTTTCACGTATTAACACTACAGTGACTCACGATTATAACACAATCCCAAAACCTGATAAACGCCCGACAAAAGTGCGTTTACCTCTTCGTTGTGTTGTAGTTAGCAGCAGTCAACTATCAACTTTGGGCAAAGCCGTCCCATTCCACTCTCTGAGATATATTTAGTAGGAAAACACAGCTCAGGTGAACAGAACCTGAGCTGTTTTCTTCAGTCAACACAAACTGCGCAGCTGCAGCAGCTTCGGCTGTTAGCTTGCTGAATTAGCCCGCCAGTTTTTACCAACACAGAAGGTAAATTTCACTCTTCTGTGGTGAGACAGCATCGACAAGATGTTAATTCTACATGTCTTTCGAGATTTCCTTGTTTGCTTTTTATTTCTTTAGTTATAAATACGCTGTTACTGAAGTTTACATTAGCCCGCGTTCTGGTTTTAGAGCGTCCAAGGGTCCTTCTCTACCTGTGGACACGCAGTCATGACGCGCGACGCATGACGGCTGTCTACACAAGTGCCTGATTTTTTTCCCCAGAAGTCATTCCATCTTTGATTACTTGTTTTAATATTGAACTATATGTGAATTCTATCTTTCTATATAATGATATATAATCCATACCCCATCTTTTTATTGTTGAAATAAAGAAGAAAGTGTTCAAAACAGTAAAAGTCACTTTTGTTAGTATTCAGCTAACAAAAGTGACTTTTCTAAGACCAAAAAAAGTGTGTTCCTAAACAGTAACAAACAGTAATAGGCTGTTGCTTTAAATAAGTAGTTTTAAGCAGCATTATTTTGTACACAGAAAAATTATGCAACGGTCATGTGTATAATTTTATTATTTATAGTTCAATAGTCACAACATAAATTATTACAACAATACAACAAGAAAGAAAATAAACCTGTGTGTCATTTTAAAACCCTTGATATGTACTTCTTGCATTACAATCAAAATGAAAATCTGGCAAAATCAGGCACAGCTTCGTCTCTTTTTATTAACATATTAAAAAGACTTTTTATTTTCTTGTGCCCAAAAATAAAATTAAATGAGACAAATTTACATTACACTTTGATTGCTTTTTTTTTTAAGTGATTAAGTAATTAGATTTTTCTTTAATCAGTCTTGCATGTCTGTTAGATTGGGCTAATCTGTTCTTGGCATGTGTGTTAAGTGATCCTCAGCTGTTCATCAAAACAGCCATTAGGTTGTTTCCAGTGGGAGTTTACAATGGTTCAAGAGAATAGGACTCTATGGTTTCTGATAGTAAAGAAAGCAAGTTAGGGACATGTCAGCGTAACCTGTGTGGCTCCTGAGTGTCTGCACATTTATCAAGATCATAATCATTTCTCTTTATTCAGTTGCATCAGTAATTGTCACTTCATCATATGCCTTCATTGATGAGTCAGTTATATCCTTAAAAGATAAAGTCAATTCTCTGCTTTTGTGGTACAAAAGAAAAAAAAAGTGTTCTGCTTTATATGTTTGCTCCGACAGAGTGATAGAGTGGAGTGGACATAATGTACAAATCTAGCTCATGTGTAGATAGTTAATATGTTTTTCTATTTGTTTTGCCTCTAGGCAGCCATGCCAGGATCCACTGTGACACTGTAGCAATGCAATTTGTCTTTTACTTGTACCTAATTGTTAAAGTGCCCCTCAGTGACCCGTGTTGACGTCATTGCATTGTTATCCTTTGATGGGGTTATGTGATCTTTCCTTTTATAATTTATCATCAATGGTCTTGGAGTAGCTCTCATCGGTGTATCAGCCCACTCCAGTGCCAGTGGTTCTACTAATCCCCCACTGACACAAATGCACATACACACAAATACACTCTAAATACAGTCCAATGCCATGTGACCAGCTTATGCAATGAAGCCAAGGCTTTATATACATCCTATGGGTACCGGTCTACCTCAGGGGAGATCATCACAGTTCAGGTGCGTGTTGGTTTATCTGAGTGAGCGCGTTAGCACTGTGTGTGTGTGTGTGTACCTTTGGACACAGGGGAGAGCTGCTGCTGCTGCCACACTCAGCCCAGTGGAGAAGATTGAGCACACAGAGACACAAAGGGCGAGGAAGTTAAGAGATTCATTGTGATAAAGTTGCCTAGCAGAAGCCCCAAGGACTGGTTACAGCGGGCGTATTTGTAGTCTCAATTGTGAAGCGCTGGAGAGAACAACAAAAATGTTTTTTCGCATCCCTCGCCTGACCCCTGGATATATTAGATTCCTCCAGGTGCGTAAGATGCTTCAGGGTGATTCTCTTCTTTAATAGATTAATGATTAGTCCTGGACATCCAGGGACATTTAGTGGTCCAACACTGGAGAAAATTCCTTTATAGCCTCTCATAACAAACTGGTATCTAATGCCCAGGGCCTGCACATTTTTTTGTATATAGAAAGTATTGTAGTATTATAGCAAACAGAACTTTAGTGTGTTTTAAACATAACTTCAGATTTTGCTTCTTAACTGTTTCAGTTAAATTATCACAAAAAGGTTAACGTAAATATCAGATTAGTCTTGAATGTATCACTTCAGTGCTCTGAAATGTCATCACAAAACAATACAACTGATTCATGACTGTCCACATAGTGCCCATTTATGTGTGGATGTGTGTGTGTCATAGCTGGATTTAAAGGAGAAGATTAGAGCAGCCTGTCTTTGAATGGATTTGGATCAGATATTAGCCTGCAGGGTCAGGTAAATGCCCTCTAATTGGATCTCCAGACAAACAGCATAAGATCTATGTTCGCCTTCAAAGACCTGTATTTCAGAGACCTGCAGCTGGATTTAGAAACCTCCATTATGGTTTGTATTTGTTTTGAAAATGGACATTATGGACCCTCATTATTTGTACATCCTAGCTCTTCTTGCAAACAAAATTCAAACTAACTAACAATAAAACAAAAAAAAACAAAAAATAACTGAATTTATATCCGACTTTAGGACGTGTCTTGGATTGGCTCAAAATTCTGAGATGTCTCCAAACCTGCAGAGGACCGTATGGGTTGCTTGAATATGTACTGAAACCTGACAAATATGGAGATTCTAATGCGGCTCTTCCCTTATGGTAAAACTATCGCTGGGATGAGACAGGTGTGTGACCAGGGTCACCTGTTGAAGGACTCCACCTCAGTCAGACCCAGAAGGAACACTGCTAACCCCCGGCCTTGGTCATCATCGTCCCGGGCGATGATCATGCCTGGTGGTGATTGTCGTGGGTACGTTTGTGGTGATGGTGACCCCTACTCTCTCTTTCAGACTCAGGCAGCCCAGACTGTGCTGCAGGGCCAGGAGAGCCCTGCGGTGCCCCGCATGGCCATCCTGCTGGGGCTCATGGGGATCGGCATGTCTGGCTACAGCTCCCGCCAACTCACGCTGCACTACAAGCCGTCAAGTCACCTGTTTAGATGAGACAGACGGAAGACAGGACAAATGCTAAGCACACATACATTTTTCTATTTAAAGCAAAGGTTATACAACTTGAGAAAGCTACTGGCCATAGATTTAATAGACATATATAAAAGTAGCACCAGTTTTTGGTCAACAGAAAATAAGTAGAAGTCCTTTAAAAGCAACACAGAAAAACCAACAAGCAATACTAACTGATTTTATGTTTCTGTTCTGTTTTTCTCTGTGCATGCCTACTAATAATCCATTAAGATTAATGTCTTTCCTGTTCTTCATTTATTAAGATTTTTTATGTTTGAGGTGAAAAGTTTGTTGCCTTAAGGCTGTGTTGGTGCAGTAATGAGTAAACTCCCTGTTTAAACCTACCTCTCCTTCTAATTACAATGCAGTGTTTTTTTTTTTTTTTTTCATTTGCATGTGATTGACGTGCAGTGAAATAGAAAGGCAGCTTTTGATGTTTCTGCTGAACTTGGTTGATGGTGCACTTGAACCGCTGTTCTTCCCTTTATTGTGTGCCTTATCATGGGAGTATTGAGTCAAAAGTCATTCACTGGATACATGTATTAAACTAACAAACACAGTGGAGCTGAGCCTCAAGAAATCGCTTCCTAAATCCTTGATATTTTAATCACCATTACGTTTCTTCTGGCATTTAGGCAATTTCCATGATGTAAGACAGAGCTTCCAGGTCCCTCCTATTTTGAGGGACGGCCAGTGTTGTGACGATTTGATCAATTTGCTCTTATTGGATTTCTCTGGTAAGATAGCACAAAAAAAGAAATGGAGAGAGGGAGTACAGCAGAAGCATCTCCAACTCAGAGAATCAGTTTTATTTCACTTTTGATTCTGGAGTTGGCAGTATGTGTTTTGGACTTTGTGATATTTAGCTCCCTTTTATGTGCCTGACAAAATAAAGGAATTACTGAAAATGCGCAGAGAAAATACAAACAGAAACATAAGAAATATGACTTCTACTAAATAATCGTAGCTACTTTGCACTTTTTGTCTATATAACCTGTACATAGTCAAGTACATATGATGCTGAATGAGATTAGTAGAACTTAACATGACATGGAGTGCTGCGAGGTTGTGGTGCGAGCTGGACTGGGTGACATCTAGCTGGACTGACACACAATGATGCTGTGTTGTTGTCAGGCAGAGGGGCCAGGTCAGCCACCCTGGATACCACCTGTACCAACATGTCAGTCCTCCCAGATCTCTCCCAGTTCCACACCACTGTCAAACAGGATGAATGACCTATGAATGTTCTATTGACATAGCTAGATATTTTTGCTTTGTAATGGGAAAAAAAAACATATCTGACAGCATATTATTGTACCACCGACAAAAAGAATGAAAGTTAGCAGTTAAAGCGTAATTCTAAAGACTATTGTGTTGTGATTTCCTAGTTTAAGAAAGGAGAGGTTATGACCACAGTTTGAAGACGTGTAAGATCGAGAGTGAGAGGTGTGGGTATTTATGGAATTTAAACTTGTGACAGGGATTCTAGTTGAACAAATGTATGATGTTGATAATTGAAGGATGTTTTTAAATAACATTGTATTTATTGTTTATTGTCACACTGTAATCAGCTTTTCTTGCTTAGCCTGTTTATAAAGTCGATTGTGGTATTAAGACATAAAATGTCTCAAATGTGACTTTAAAGAAAATGAGTTTGTACTTGTCTTTTTCTGTTTTAATTATAAGTAACATTTAAAAAGACATAGGATTAATTTTGATATTATTTATAAGATGAGACAGATTTATTAGATGAGACAGACGGAAGACAGGCAAGATAATATATTGAATTGCATGGATATATACAGCAGAGTTGCTGTATATTGCCACAGATATTCACTATGGTTTATACAGTAAGTTAAATTCAGTTAATCTTTATGTTTGACCTGACTTGAATGTGAAACATTGCATTCTCTGTTATGATTTAATCATCTCAATATATTAATAAATCATTAAGACTGTGAAACTATGAAATTTGGTCCGTGTCCTTTAGAAAAACTACTGTGAAGAATTACACAGCCTTCTGTCACATATTCAAAGGAAGAACTACCTGCTTCATTCGCTAGATGTCAGCAGAGATTTCAGTCATTTTCTAACATTAAGCTAAAGTTCTCTGAGCTTTACTTGTCCTTTATCCATTAGGGTGTGTGAATGGGCAATGTGTGATTGAAGAAAACAAACTGACTGACCCCAACACAACCAGCTGCACAAAACAAATATTTCAAGAATTTTGTAACACTCCCCTGCAGCCTGCATAGTTTATCAATTGTAAACTTTTGCAACTCTTAAGGCAACAATTACCCAGAAAAATGCTCCTGATTAGATGTTTAAATCACACCGTGTTTGCAGTGAGCATAAGGAGAACCTGTCTCAGTGGTGAGGTTTGTGGTCTAACATTAGATTTTTTTCTTGCTGACTCATGACTTTCAGTCAGGCTGAGCTCAGGTACGTTGGTCTGATTATCAGACAGTCACCTCAAATGTTGCTTGTTAGCTGCTAGCAATTCATGGTCAAGGTTAAGACACAGAGTTCTGACCCAGTTACAGAGATAAGCTGCTTTGAGAACAATCTCAAATCTTTCTTTGTAGGAGCCAGTCAGGGTTACAGTTGTGCCACTCTGGAGTTAATGGAAGCTTAAAGTTGAGCTTTAGAGAAAATGTATGGAAATATACCAGGAGCTCCACAACAGCTACAATGAGCTTGACCAATAATTGGACATGTACTAACATCAGTATCATCACTACGGTTGTCAGAAGCTATTTCTGCAGGGAAACACACCTGCTTGTCTAGAGTTTTTATCAAGTTCCCAGCCTTAGGGCATTGAGAACTCAGGAATCAGGGACAGACAGACTAGATTTCTTACATACACACCTACATGCAGACACACAGGGGCCCACAATCACACACAGACAAACAGGGGTCCATTGTATGTCTGTTTCACTGCTGCTTCCTCAGGAGGCTCTTATTACCTTCCCTTATAGCCATCGACAAAGAGCTGAATGTCTTTGCTACCAAAGCGTTGGCTGAGAAGGAGTGTTGGCCATATCCACACGGTCTTTTAGACTTATTTTTATCCTCGATACTCCTTCAGTGTGTGTGTTAATGTGTGTACTTATACGTGTTAATACACTGTATGTATCCCTAGAGGAGTTGTTAGTGTTATGTCTCTTAGATTCTAATCTTACAGTATCATACCTGTGTGTGCAGCTGCAGCTGAGTTAGGCTCTGTAACAGCTGCCTGAGGTGCATCCGTTCTGAAAAATCACCCCATAAATATCAGTGGAAATGGGATGAATCACAAGTCAGGATGAAAGTTCAAATATATGTTTGACAGTTTAAAATGATAAAATCATAGACATAGACATAGATAACATAGAAGCAACGCACTATCCTCAGTAGACACCCTAAAGGTGTGAAAATAAAGGTCATTACACACAGATATAGAGGCACCATAGCCAATGTCAAAGAGCAGTAAACCAGTTGCAGGTCATGCTGTTGCTAACAAGCATTGTAGTTTTGTCACTGTGTACTGCAGATTCCCTGGTTCCCCATGTTTGCAGCATTTTAGTAAACACTTAAATAAAGTATTCAAGAGCAAGACAGTGAATCCTTCATCATCTCATGTACATGCACAAACATACATTTTGTAGCATCATAAAGTACAGGTTGATTTATCTGTCTGTGCATGTACATGTGTGCACAGTGACGCAGCGTAGTCTCCCTCCTGTTAAATGGGTCTATCTAAAGAGGGGAAGAGCTTAGCCTCATTTAAATCTGTTCTCTACATTGAGCTCATTAAAACACCTCCTGACTACAGGAGCTAATTATTTGTTTCAGCCCCATGCATGCTAACACAAAGGTATGCTGCCATATATACAGACACAAAATAACTCACATATCAGCAGATGCATGTATAGAACTTCAAAAATATAACTTTAGAAATGACATTGTAATCCATGATAGTAGTTACTGTCATGTATGCAATTATCTGTATGTTCTGGGTAATTTATAGATTGACAGGAAACAGCAGCTGGGCGTCATGTTACCTGGCAGCTTGTTATGAAACACAGGAGGTGTGTATGCCAAGACACATCCAATCTATTTTAGGTCTCCTGTGCAAAACTGATGAAGTGTGACTGCGAATGGATGTTTTTTGTGCTTAATTACAAGTCTCTGATAATGGTTTTGTAAAGTGTCCTCAGTGGACAGTGGGCCAGTGGAAAATAAATCTGAAAATCTGAAATCTCGTATCTTATTTCTACTTTAAAGCCTAACTGCATGGGGATAAAGCACGCAGTTTCCATGTCCATGTGCTAAAGACTGTACTAATGACTCAGGACTTCACACTGACAGGTGAGCAACTTTCAAACTACCTGCTCTGCAGCTTCAGGACCTCCCAAGATGTTTTACTTTTCCACTAACTAACACCCCTCCGTTCCTGTCTCTGACCTTTGACATTTTCCTGGCACAGACTTTTAATCTTGCATTCTGTTTTCCTCTCTCTGCCTTTCCGACAGAGAACAGCATTTAATGAGCCTTTCACTGACAGTTCTCTTAAAAAAAACTGGCAGGGCCATTGTTAGAATCCAGAGAGACAAGAAATAAGATGGAAGAGAAGAAGATAAGCATTTATAACCTGACCAAAACTTCTTTTAGCTTAGTGAATTAAATAACAGCAGACTGGCTGCTGCAAACTCTTAATAGTTTCCGAAATTTCTGTGCATAATTGCAATAAGTTGAAACCAGCTTTTTCCTACTAATGATTTATTTGAAGGCATCTTTAATTAATAAGCAGCTTTACTGTTTGTTCTATGGATTTAAAACAAGAATAAAACTAACCTTAAATTATATTAAAACTTTCAATTTTAGATGGTAATTTATATTATTTAGCAGCTTATACTCAATCTCCAGCTACTAACTGTTCATGAAGGCACCATCAGCCAGAAAGTCTCTAAGGAAGAGCTTTGAGAGTTGGCCTTTGAACATGATTAAAGCTTTAATCTCTGTTCTTGGCCAACAAGTTTTGATGTGGTCTCGTGGGTTCGTGCAGGAGAACCCTGTGACCTGTGAATCTCATCAGATAGTTGCTGAGTCACAGTTAAGCTCCCTCTGTTTGCTGTGCAACCACAACAGGCTTAAAAAAAAAAAAAAAAAGAAGACATCTCTGCTACGGGCAGGAACATGTTAAATAAAACAGCAGTTGTTCCATAAATAAAGCACAGTCATGATGGAGTGTAGATATAAAGTATAGTAGTATGGCACTACTCTATAGCAAACTGCTGCTTTTATTTTTGTTAACTCACAGGATGTTAGAAAGCCTGTAGACCGAACCCTGCATAATCAAAGTTTTGTCACAAAACATAGCAGCCAGTTAAACCACGTCTGAGAGTGAATTAAAACATTAAAGTTGCACATTGTAAAATCAAAACAATGAGCTGAACGCCAATAGGTTTTTGTTGACATGTAGAGTCAGGTGATCATGCTCTCTGGATTCCTCACAACACAAACCGCTTTCACGTAAAACTAGTCATGTGATCCACCGTTACTCTAAAATAATATATTAAAGTTGCTATAAGAAGCTGTCTATGAGAACTTTAGGGCAGCACCTCCACATTTCTGCCAAATAAAACCTTCTACTTGTAAAATCTAGGTGAAGCTCAATTAAGCAACAGCAAGATTAAGCACACTGCACTGCTGTCCCATCGTGATTGTTTGTTCCTCAGACCTGGTCACACCACCTGACTTAGCAGAGACCAGGAGCCTATTGTCCACTAGAGGGCCTGAGGGCAAAAATTATGGCCTGGCTCTTAGTTAGTGCTCTGTCATTAATAATTAATAAAAATTATAATATTGTAATATAGACCTATCTATCCTTCTCTGTTTTTATTTCACTAAAAAGGGTATTTCATTTTGCAAATACATACACAACAATGTCTTTCAGTAGATCTCAAAAATGCTTCTGAAAGATATTAGATATATGGCATGGCTATATGGTATGTAGAGTATTTAATAGATCTAATTTATTGTCTACCAGAGTACGGATCAGTAAATATCAGTCTGTGCTCCCAGATCCATGAAATCTACAAAAACAACAGTTTCTAATTTGTAAGAACTAAAATAAAATAATCAGACATGTGCATGTTGGAAACCAGGGCCACCTCAACTGTAAATAACCTCTGTAGAGATACTATGGGAATGCTCGTCCAAGAAAGGGTTTCTAATGAACAGTTGACCCACTGATGACCTTTAGTGTCAAAGGTCACTAACCTGCTGGTGATGGACATGTCCCAACAGCCAGTCATGTCAGCTGGCACTAATAAAGTGCTCACACCTAACCATGCAAAACTTGAAACAGATTGTTTACAAATAGTTTATCCGAGCTAAATAGTCCTTTCTGTTGTGGTGGAGCCGATTAGAGCCGCTGTGAAAAAATGATATTCTTAAATTCAGATTACCCAACACTGCATAATAACTCTTTCAAAAACGTCTCTGAAATGAGAGCCTGTGTTTCATCTGATACTGTATTGCTGTGTTTTCCTGCTTTTTTCACATCCACCACTTTCCCAAATGACTTTCTGTATAATGTGGACATTGAAGCAGAAATGGAAGGACCTTAGACTCAGGCGAGGCATCTTAACTAGAGCTGCTGTGGTTATTCTAAGCCCACCAGCATAATGTGTCATTTGTTTTCCCCCTGGCGTCACAGGTCTCATTTTTAGACAAATACGTAGAGATTAAACCCAACAAACCCCAGTTTTTTGTTAGTTTAAGACGTTATGTTCACATTCGTCCTCTCTTTGAAAGCAGGAGACTGGACATTAAATACAGAAGAAACAGTCAGTAAACATGAGATCAGCCTTTAAAAGGTATCAGTGTATTTGTTAAATATACTTTTCACTGGATTTCTATGAAATTAGAAATCATAGAGCCTGACACTAATGCCTTATAGAACTAATGCCTTACTATAGCACTATAATATAGAAGTATTTTACAGAAGTGTAATCAAACCTTTACTCGGGTTCAGGGTCTGAGTAATTCTTCCACTGCTGAATATGTATGTGTGATGAATATTTATTGGTAAACCAAAAAATCTGCTTTTTAAAAAGTGACTCCCTGGGACCTGAGGCAGTAAAAACGTTTCACATTGTGACACAACACAACTTCAAAATATCCTGTTCCGTGTTTTTCCACTTTCCACTTCATTCAGAATTACAAGAGTGATATTATCTTGCATGAATGCGTAGTTCGGTGCTTGCTTTGGCCAGAGATGAGACGTATGACCCCTTCCTGCTCCTACCATGGCAACTTCAAGGAACAGGACCGGGGGGTGGAGGGGTATGGGAGGAGCGACGGTCTGAGGTCCAGGTGGTCGAGCCTGCGTAAAAACGCACCAAACACACGCCAAACACTTACGAAACGGATAGTACGCGTCAATAAAAACAGCTGGACCCTCCCCGCTGCTGGCACCTCTATGAATGAATGAGCTGTTTTTCAGAGAAAGCCTCGTGGATTTGCTGCTGGACAAATTAGCACAAGACGGAACGCGCTTGGGTGGTGCGTCGCTTCGATCAGAACAGTTCGGGCTAAACCTTAGACTTTTTTAGTGAAAGTATTTTGATAAAAAAAAAAAACACACAAAATACCAGGACGGCTTGTTTCAGTGAGAAGGGGAGATATGTTCAAAAAAAGCAAGAGTAAAGTGCTGGTGGATTATGCGTCAGAGGAGGACGACATGTCCTGGCACTATCATCACTCATACAAGGTAATAATGAGACGGGTGAAAAGGAAACGGTATTCACAGTCAGACCTGTTTTAAGTCTCTTTCCGTACACAACAGGGTTAAATTATGGTGAAAGATCACAGCAAACGCCACCTATATGGATTATTATGCGTTTTCAGCCTATTGTTTCACTTGAGTCAGGATTTTATTTTATTTTATTTTTCAAAAAACGAGTGAGGATGTCAAAACGAGGCTATGGGGTTTAATGGGATATTTGAGTCAGAGAAAACTGCTGTATGAGGACTGTACTACAGTTTTTCACCTGTTTGTGAAAACTAAATAGATGTTATAGATTAAGTTTAGGTCAGATGGACTTTTTATATTGGAACTATATAGAAATTCTAAATTAAATTTGAAAGACATCTACTTAAGCGTTACAAACCAACTTCAACTACAGTACTTTTTAAGCAGATGTTGTTGAGACTATGAAGCAGGAGGAGGAGGAGGACAAGTGTTCAAGCTCTTGTTATGTCAGCTGAGAAGGAAAGTGACAGAAAATGCTGAGGTCAAAGAAGACAAGGACAAATATTACAGTCCTAATATACTGCAGATTGACACTCTCGGAGTATTTAAATAAGGTACTGAAATACAAAGCTCTACCTTATGTTCTTCATGTGACGTTATTAAAAAGGAAGAGCAAGTAGCAAAAGTCACTACAACCATAAAGGTCAGAGCTGTGATAGATGGATATTCATGAAGGAAGAGTCTCCTTGTTGTGTTTATACAATATTTTTCAATGACCCTTTTCAGCAGATATTCTGTATCACTAAAAACAGAGAAGCACACACACACACACACACACACCAGACAAAAGTGTATATGTACAAACCCACATTTCCCAGATCAGCAGTGCGTGTGAGGTCTCAGAGCCTCTATATCAACACAAGCAGCTGGGCTGTGTCAAGGTGCTGGGGGGCATAGGAGAGATCTCATTAGATGATACACACATGGAACATGTGTTAATATGGGAATTAATTTAAAAAATCACATTTTGGGAGTTGACTTCTAGTTAAAGCTTTAAATAGTTGTATAAAGGAGACATAACTTTGGACCATTTCACTCTCAGTCGTTGTGTGTTGATTTACAGCAAACTCCCAGATAAACCAGTTTAAACTCACAGGTTTTTTTTCTTTCATAAAGATTGAAGTCACAATGCGCTTGTGGTGTATAATCAGCTCACTGTACGTGTGATAACTTATTTCAATTGTTCAGTCAGTCAAGGTTTTATGGGGAGACTTTGGAGAGAGTTCTTGATATTGTGTGTGTGTATGGGAGGGGTGGATCAATATATGCAAGCATTCATAAGCTTACTAACACAGGATATGTGTTACAGTGTTAAAGTGACTACTTCTAAAATATTGTGACACAGATGAAGAAAAATATGACGATGTCATTGATTGACTGTGGTGTCCTCGGTGTACAGGAGCAATTGGTGTATAATTGTGTTATATGGAAGGCAATTGGGAAAATCAACCAACACCATTTCTCAGCATTTTTCATCTGTTGTTGTGATAATGTCAAGATCTGTGACCTTTGGCTTGGTTTTATTGGGCGCTCTTAGCATCCACCCTGGGAACCAATGCATGTGGCCTCTATATCCAAAAGGCTGCTCCGAGTTCAGTTTCTGATGCCGTCCCCATGTCACCAGGATTCCAGGGGTAATTGGAGCTGATCTGAGAACTAGGAAAGTTATCAGGGAGGTCTCCTCGAGTCACAAGAAAGTACATCCAGAGGTCGGGGGTGGGATCATAAAATGTCGTAAAATGAGTGTGGAGGCAAAGCTGACCCAGCAGTGATATAGGATAAAGCCAGAATAAAAAACTATGATAACAGAGTCTAGACATTAAAGTCTTTTCCTTCCTCTTATTCAAACTGACACAGCTACACTATCTAGTCTGACTCACACAGAGAGCGGACAGTCCAAAGATATTTGCATGTTGGTTTAGCCGATATTTAAAAATTATTTTGGCAATCCTGAAGTCCCCAAAGTTAATCAATCATGACTTAAAAAACATTTCACACACTTTACCATACTACAATAACAAAGCTCAAGAGAAAAGCTGTTATCAGAATGAGTTTAGTGACAAGTTTTTGGTCTTTAAAAGCCAAAGAGGGGCTTCTATTATGAGAATTTGGGTGGTTTCAGACAGAATTTGAGATTTTCAGCTCACCTTCAGTAGTCCTCATGAACCAGGATGAACAAAAGGAATAATATAAAAACATTAAAGCAAAATAAAAATCTGTGAAGCATGGTAAAACAGTCTGTGTCCTCACGAAATAGGAGCAATCAACTCTGACCTCTTTGGATAAAACCTTTAATGTTCCAAAACAAGAAAGCGCCCCGTGGTGGTCTTAGGTCCAAACATAACGTCACAAACATTCACATCTAACTGAAAATGCCCCCACATAAATAATCATTGTTTTTAGATGTTGATTTGTTTGGTCTTCCAGATGTTAGAAAATTGAGAAAAAACAGTTTCACATAATACAAGTTCAAATATTCATATTGTTCATTTTGTCTGACAATCTGTTCAAAACCCAAATATATTGTTCACTGTCACAGAACACAAAGCAAATTTTAATTTACATTTGACAGCTCTAATTAATAATCAAGTTCAGTCAGTTGGTAAACCTTCTTATTTAAGTGCCAGTAGGATTCATTGGCTTGTGATGCCACAAGCTGAAACATTTTGACCTCTTCAGATTTTTTCCTCCTTCTCCATGCACCTTTGCAGTCCGTGAGGTTTTGGCAGATGCTACTTTGCTGGGTTTCATGGCAGAACAGGTCATTTACATACTGTGTGAGACAAAAGTGCTTGTCAGAGATGGCCAGGGAGAGAGGTAGAGATAGACAAATAATAAGGGAATGGACATCCACAGACATGCAGAGTGAGAAGAGAGAAAATGAGGAGGAAGGGATGAGACTGTGCTTTAGGGCGACAGCAGGCCCGGTGCTGCAGCTTTGCTTTCTCACCACCCACCCTCTATTGATGTTCATCAGGCTGTAAGAGGCAGCTGTGAGCTTGCAGGAGGTGTGTGTGCCTGTTTGTCTGTGGCTTAAAGGGCCAAAACACCTGAGTACTTCAATAAAACCACACATACTCGACTGCTGGGGGAAAGAGATCATGAGAGTACAGGTCAGGTCTGTGCAAAAACTCCACAGGTCCTCACATCTAAATCATTAGTGGTGACTATGAACAGAAAGGTAAGGCAGGGTGGATCATCTGTTGAAGGGAATAGGGTTAATGTTTACAAGTTCAAACCAAATCATAATGAGGTCTGAAAATAGGCTTGTCATCCCAGTAATTATACAACCAGGGGGTAAACAGTATTTATGTCAGCCTCCGACTCAGACTCTGAAATATCAGGGATGTTTCTCAGAGACAATGTCTCTCACTTGGTGAAAAGAAATGCAGTCAACAGGAAAAATGGCTGCAAATCCAGCACTACTAGACGTTATGTCCAAATACCATCCCACATTAAAACTATTTGAATGAAATAAGAGGTTTCATTGTTCATCCCATTTCCCAACATTAAATGGCTGTTTCTTCATATTTAAACTACAGAACTGAGAGTATTATAAGTGGCAAACTGTTGTTGGAAACCAAACGCAATGAGTGTATTTCTCAAAATCTTCCCAAAACTTTTGAATGGATTAAGTCTTTGGTGTAGTATATGGTAGTCTGTAGTATATGGTAGTCTTTGGTGTAGTATATGGTAGTCTTTGGTGTAGTATATGGTAGTCTGTAGTATATGGTAGTCTTTGGTGTAGTATATGGTAGTCTGTAGTATATGGTAGTCTTTGGTGTAGTATATGGTAGTCTGTAGTATATGGTAGTCTTTGGTGTAGTATATGGTAGTCTGTAGTATATGGTAGTCTGTAGTATATGGTAGTCTTTGGTGTAGTATATGGTAGTGCAGGAAAAAGGACATTTTCTGAGTCCCTTCTGAAAAGGTGGAGTATCTGTGTGTGAGGGCTCTGTGAAAACTAGTGGTGCTTTGGTATTGAAATTCGCTGTGCGTCTTTATTGCCTAGTAATCTGGCTTTTTTAAAAGACCACACTGTGCTAAAATTTACACACTTACACACAGGCACAGTCAGAGAGGGAAAGAGAGACAGACAAAGAGAGGAAAAAATGGCCCCCTGAGGTGTGAAAGCAGACCTCTTGCTCTGTGTTGTTAGGAGGGTATTTTTCCGAAACACACACACTCTCCCCCCGAATCTCCTGCCCCCACTCACTCTCCCCCTCTTTTCCCAGTCGTTAATGCTTTTACGTTCTAACAGTCGTCAGCGATCAGTATGTGTGACTGCGTGTCTTTGATCAGCTCAAGCAGCGGCGTCCCAGCAGACTTTGCTCAGACATGTCCAACCACCATTTCTCTAGTCTCTTATGGCGTTAACAGTTGGAAGTTCATACAACTTTGATCACTTTACAGGGATTCTGGCTCCACTTCAGCAATCTCAGGCTCAGCTGCATATCTGATGATTTCTTACTGCCCTATTCTTTTGATTTAATGTTTCTAAGTAGAGACATATAAAAGTCATACGTCGTAAGTCTTGAAAAAGGCGTGCTTACCGTTACCATCATCATGATATGGAGATTAATGGGGTTTATAATAACCCTTAGTGTCACCACAAAAGGTTGTATAAGATACATTTTTAAAAAATATAAAAAATAAACAAAATAATAGTTTGTCCTAGTTTGTAGATAAACCAGGATTAATTCACTCAGTTATTTTTGAGAAATTATTTAATGCTAAGAAATGTCTCTAAATTGTTGTCTAAAAACAATAATTTGTCACTGTACAATGTCACTTTATTTGTTTTAGGATTTTCTCTCTATGTCAACTATGTCCATACACTGATCGCCCCTGAGCTATGACATAAAGTCTAAAAATGAGCAAATCAAGTTATTTCAGAATGTTGATTAAAAAAAAAAAGCAGTAAGTTAAACTGGTAGTTTTTCTTTTAAAAGTTTATAGACCTGGTTTCTCACATAGCTGAGATCCATTCATTTAAATTCAGTGTGTGAGGTCATCTGAGGTCTGTCTGATGCTGCCAGATTTATTTTTAATGGTCCAATGATTCAAGAGGGTGCAACTTTCTAAAAAGAGAAAATCTTACAATAAAAAAATCATGTAATAAATGATTGTGAAAACTGAAGTAGTTTTAAGAGACAAGAGATAAATATAGCACACATTGCTGATGGTAAACATAGTGAACAAGTCAAATTCCTCGGTAAAGTCCAAGTCAAGACTCATGTCCATTTTTTTAAGTCTCGGGCCTGCAGGTCTGTCAGCTCTGTGTATCCATGAATCATTACAACCTTTATTAGTAAATTTATAGCATATATTGAAACAAACCTACAAAATGTTGCACTTAATACAACAAAAATAACGAAAGTGTAACACAAATATTATATGAAGGATGTAGGAAAAATAGGGGGAAAAGCCTGAAGCACGATGGAACCGAAAGAGCTTTCTTACATACCCAAATAGTACTGCTAAGGCAATAGGTCACAATTGTGTTTTCTCTCTTTTGTTTAAATCTGCCCTCTGAGCTCAGTGGCTTCCCCTCATCCTCCCCACCTCCATCCATCCCTCCCTCCCTCTCACACTCCACACAGTGTGTTTATGTTACAGCTCTGAAAAGGTTTACCTCTGTTTTACAGGAAACCCTGCACACACTCCACACACAACACATCCCTGCTATAAAGTGTATGGTGTGTGTGTGTGTGTGTGTGTGTGTGTTTGTGTTGGATGGTTGCTATTTGTGGTAACTCATTACTGCTGTATGTGCGTGTGTGTGTCAGGACAAGGACATAGAAGGAGAGGAAGAGGAGGATGAAGCCCTCACTGGAGTATCCAAGGTAAACAGCACAACTTCACAGCACAGACACAAACGCTATCTGCTGTCAAACATACAAGCACTTTGCAGTTTTACACTTTTTGATCTAACAGCTACTCCATAAAGATATGCCTGACATGCTCTTATCCTGTGCACAGACGTGAACACACTGACAATATCAAGCTCATCAGATCCCACTCCTTTTTTTGTGTTACACTAAAAAAGTCAGGTTAATGTCACCAAAAACATCCATCCTTTAATGTACCTCAAGGCCACCGCATCCACACACACGCCTACATACACTCTGCGGCAGTTTCTTCATGTCAGATTACCACACCAGTGTGAGGGAACTGCTGAGGCTGCAGTGTTTATCTGTAAACACACCACACTCCAGCTATCGTTCTTTGCTTTATCCCTAACCTTATCACTGGTAAACTGTCTTGTTTGTTGTTACGGTGCATGGTATTTGGTTGGTCACAGCTCATGATGCTGTAATGACTTTTCATTAACATATTTGGTTGCTCTCGGCTGGATGGCACTACTTACTAGTTGACTAGTGCAACGTCATCTGTCAAATAACTAGTTTTACACTAGGTAAGATATTAAGACTGTAGGAAGGACTTTGCACACAAACAGTGATAGATTTACAAAAAGCTGGTGCAGACAAATCCTGACTCCCCAAATGCTGATGGTTTGAAACTCAGGTGAGTGCCAAAATAAAATGTGGGGAGTATATTTTTAAGTTTAATGAAAATGCCCTAGTGAGTCTTTAGAGATAGATTAGCTTTCTCATCATCTCTGTAAAAGTTTAATTGTCAATAATGGATTTGTGGTGCTGGTTTGAGGACAACTGTCTTTTGTGTGTGTGCAGGTGACCTTATCTGCAGCTGCGCCCAGTATTTGAATGCGGCTATGTCCTGTGTCTTTGTTCATGAGAGACAGTTAATATCTGATCTGTGGTGACAACAAGTATTTACTCATAGGCATGGTTATGTCTGAACTCTTCTGAGCTTCCACACACACACACACACACACACACACACACACTGTATTTTGTCTTTGAACTCTGGCTGCTTCCCTACTGTATGCATAGTTGCTGTAGGTGACTTGGTTCACAGGATGTATTTCATGACCTGTCCTGTTTGTGACGATAGGGGTGGATGGGGAAGGAAACGCAGCATTCTTTCAAGGAGCTGGGTCTATGGGACGGGAACAATCACTGTGGAAGAAAAACAAAGTTGAAAATAGCCACAGCCTGCTCTGACTGTGAAAGGCTACAATTCTTCCACTGTTTGTTGTTTTATGTTCATATAAGGAAACACAAAGTGGGCAAGAAGTCTGGGATGTAGATGCTAGTTGTAAAAGGTTGATTCCATTTCTACACAGTTTTATTATAAAGTACTTTATAATAATAAAAATGATTAAGTCACACTTGAAACACATTACTCATTCTAAACTTAAACCCATGAGAATTATTTCTTAGCAAAGACTTGATAGGTCTAAAAGAACATAATAATTGTCTAATATCTACAATTCATACAATAATTCCAAAATGAAATGCCCCCAAATCTCCCAGCTTCCAGGTCTGAAGTAAAGATGGAAGAATTTGGTCCAATAAGAGCTCTATTGTTCTTCCAGGCATGTAGCTGCCCCACACAGTGAGTCTCAGTGGGCTGCCTGCTTCACCTGCTTTTTGGCTGGAGAGATTATTGTGCAGTGAGCTGCTGTGGAGCTCGAGCCTCAGAGGTTAATGAATAGAGGGCACATACAAAGATGGAATTTAGCTACAGAGTGCTAGTCTGCTTATGAGATACCACAGTCAGTAACAAGTGATTATAAATCTATGAAATGCCACACACTTTGGAACATGAGAATAGATTGACAGCGGGAGCATGATTGTCCTCATGTGTGTTAGTTGAAACAGAGCTTGTGTAGTAAACATCCCCATAGGACAAAGAGTTCTTTAAAAGTTCATGTTATCTAAACTGTGACATTCTGGAGCTAGATCTCAGACCTGATGGCAGATCTTATTATACGTGTTCCTGTTTGGACTGAGAGCTGACTGCTTTCATGTCCAGCCCGTTGTTTGCTTGGGGTAGCTGCTGTCACATCCTCCGGTCTTGAGCACAGAGAACGAAACATGAGAGCTGAAGTGTTTGTTGGTGTTCCACATGCATGCAGTGCTTTGAATTGAGCAGGTAAAATACAGGGACAAAAGAAGTGGTTTAAGGCCCAGAATGAGATGCATTCATCAAATAATGATGTGAATACTGAGAATGTTTTGATTACAGTAAATCAAAGGCAGGCATGGATATGAGTAGGAGTAAATGTTGTGACCTTGACAGTTGACACTGGGAATTCTTCCCAGGCACAGAGAGAAACGGAGCCAAAACTTTGAAACTTTGTTCCATAATCGCTGAGGAGGGCGGTATCTGTTCTCCATGGTAAACTACGAAGACAGGGAGAGATTCTGATGTGATGGGGGAGTTTTCAGAGGGAGTGGGTCTTCTACTTCAGTGTACCAGGTGTGACTGCCAAGTTAATGCTGCTTGAGTGCTTTCTCTCTTTTTTATCTGTTTATTGAATCTAAAGGTACAGGGTCTTTGTCCTACAGTTAAACAGCTCCTATCTATGGCTGATCTGTAGCATTAGAAATTTCCCTTAAAGGAAGAATTCAACATTAACAACAGTACACTTTATCACTATCTTACCAGGAGTTACATGGAAGGTTTGGAAAAATGTGTGTAAACATTTGAAGGTGAGCGTGTTATTAGATCAGAACTGATGAAACCCATAACAGAATTTCAATAAATGCACATTCATCAGCTTGAACATAAGGCTGCTTTTCTAAATTCCTGTAAAGCCAGCTTCATTAAATCATCCTCTTCAGGGAGCATAAATCTCTCACACACAGGCATCGGAGATAACAAGCTAACATGCACCAGATGAGGTTGTTCGTTTCAGTTTTGCAATTCAGGATCAAACTCTCTCTTATCTGCCGGTTTTCTGTCAGGAGGCCAAGGTGAAGAAAATCATATCCAAGAAAGAGAGGAAGGAGAAGAAGATGTTCTCTTCTAAAGATGACGAGCACTTCTTGTTGACGGGAGTGAAGCTGGCTGATCGCAGAGGGTGAGACTGTACGCACACTAACATGTGGTGATCAACATGTGAATTCAAATGTTTACCAATTCATATCATCTGGATATTAACAAAAGGTGTAAAATAACTATGTACATTTATTTAAGGTACTTGTACTTGCCCAGATGAGGTCACATCATTGTTGACTATATATCAGACATGTCCGGAGTCATGCTAACAGAGATACAGTATATTCAATAGCTATTACTGTCAAGTGTGTGCAGCAAAAATATTTACAAGACTGACTGACTGGAAACAATGGAGTCATGTCCACCCACTTGTATGTGTTTATATATAAGGCAGAGGCTAATTTGCCAGCTGTTATTAACTTTCTGACCCCTAAGAGGAGCATGTGTAAAGAGGGAAACCTATGCTAATTGCTCCCCTCCCATTCTTCTGTTTTTTCCTACAGGTCTCACAAGAAAATCAAGGATGATGAGAAGGAAAAGGAAAAGAAGGACAAGGCTGAGAAGGGCCACTGTTTTTGGGAGAGCGTTACTATGACAATGCGGCAGATCTCACCCACTAAAAAACTGGAGAAGATGGAAGGATGGGAGCCGCCTCACCTGGAAAACATGACAGAGACCATTACTGATGAAGCACCAGAGGAGAAGAGCCAGAAAGGGGACTTGCAGGCTCCTTTCCCCGACTCTGTAGGCCTCCCGTTGGAATTGGCATCGTGGGAAGGCCAGGGTCCGGAGGAGGACTCCTCCCACTATGCTAACCTGTCGGACTCCAAGGATTCAACAGCTGCTGTTAGGTGGACGGCCCGCGCCAAAGTCAAGCTGGCTGGTATCAGCAGGATGAGCAGAGGGATTGTGTCAGAGAGTGCGTGGGAGGGGTTTAAATAGTAGCTGTTTTTCCTTTGATAACTCTTCCTCCTCACCTGTGTACCATCAGCAAAGAGGACAAACACCTGAACCAAATATCCGTTTATCTCCTTAGTCTAGTTCTGCATAAATGCTACACTGTAGTAAAGCCCTGAACATAAAGCATAAAGTTTTATTTTAGCATTCAAGTTCTCAAAGATCAATATCAATTTTATAAATGGGCTTTTTTTTAAACTTTTGAGTCACTGACATAAAATGTAAATTACAACAAATGAAGGCCTTAAACTACTGTAGCAAATTCACTGGTCTAACATTTAGATATTTCATATTTCCAATATATTAAAAAAAAGTGATCTACATGTAATTGTTGTGGCTGTCTTTGGTATGGAATTAATGAAGAATATGCAAACCTGCTGAAGACTTTGTAATGTCAGAATGGTTTTCAGTTCATTTATGTCTGTGCTGTTGCAGCATCTGAAGAAAGAATGTGAGCTCAAAGCCTTAACTTATACATCAATGATGGGCTGTGCAATCATGAAACAGCTATGAAATACCTTTGGGGTCTCGAATACCAGTGTGTGTGTGTGCATGTGTGTGTATGTGTTATCGTGTGTGTGAAGTGAAAGGAGAGAGTAATGGAGATATTTTCTCACAGAGAGCAGGCAGACGTGCATGTATGTTTGTTTTTTGCGAATCATGCCACTGGAGATTCAGAGTGAAGTGTTTCGGGGGTAATACCATGTTCATGTCACACAGGAGATAATAGCATTCACATCAACATCCATGTCATAATTTTTAATGGGGAAACTCAAATTTTTCTGAAGGCTATGGTATATATGACTTTGCACTTCAGCCTGAAAACCAAATAATTATGGTCCCTGCATTAAGGAAAGACCCTTTTCAGTGTAATTTAACACAAATCAAATTGATATAGTGTTATATTGTCAGTGCACAGTATTTATAAGCAGCAATCCTACCAATTTCTTTTGAGATTTCTATCATCAATCCATGAATGACATGAATGTCTTGTGGTACAAATGATGTGAGAAAAATCAAAGCAAACCCCTAGTCAATGACTGATGCATATTGAAGACTGATACTGAATATTTATAACATTTGTAATGATGAAAAAATAAAAGCAAGACTATATGCTATACTACACTATAGATTATATAAAGCATCAACATCATGCAACCGTGAAGTGCCTTTTGTCAACAGAATGATGTCATGCATTTTGGTCCCAGCACAAACCTGCTATACTCACCACAACCCTCATGCAGGTGCAGGAAGGCCAAGCCAACATGTACCTTTTCTGTGCTGCACCAGCTTTTGAGACATTTCCCAGTTTCCAATTACAAACCAGTGTCTCTGGATATGATTAGCTTCACGAGCCGGAGCAGCTGCAGTGTTTTGTGTGCTGCATTATGAAAAGCTGGCCAGTCTTTTAATGCTGTGTTTTCACCTCTGCATATTGTATAGGTCTAATTTCTATTTCTGTCTCTAGTTGGATATAAAACTTTCTAAAAATCATGCCACCAGATTCCGTTCTCTTCGTTTCTTTGATTTAATCTGTTTACTGGCATTATTTGATAGCGAAGTCTGCTTCGCTGCAGCCAGAAGTGTACACAGACACAGGTCCACCTCCAAGGACACCTGTGCCCTGTATTTATTCACTGAAAGACTGGGTCACATTTTCTCAAGGAGAATAAAGATCTAGTTTGACTGTCTGGCTCTACTTCTTTGCAGCCTCAAGTAAATACACAGCTTGAGTTACCAGACGTTGCATTCAACACCCAGATGTTTTGTTTTTTTAATTGACACAGTAAACAGAAAGAACAGTCTAAACATCAGCAGTTTAAAGCTGAGCAGCTCCTTTTTAAAACCCCTGCTTATGTACCTCCCATTGATATTTCAATAAAACTGGGATTTTGCAGTTTTTTTTCCTTGGTATTTTAGGTTTAAATATATTTGTTTCCAAATCAAATGAGTGAAAACTACAATCAGGACAAGACAAAAAACAAAGAAAAGATTGTCATATAGCAAATAGGACAAAAAAACAAGATTAGAAACAGGTTTTTACAAATATTTAATCAGAGTATAGCTTGTTCCTGTCCCATAAAAGTCATGATAGTACCATCAGGAGTATTGGAAAGGCAAAGGAATATTACAAAAGTTGGAGTAAGGATACAAAACTTTTTTTTTTTTTTTTAATATAAATAATGTTTTACATTTCCTCTGTTTGCCACTGAACATTTCTGGCAAAAACAGATTGCAAAAACCTGTATGGGTAATAGTTTTTTTTTTTTTACATTATTTTTGTTTAGTGTAAACACCTTGAATGTACACAGAGCACAGCAAAAATTCACAAAGGGCAACATACAGTAGGTAAACAAGAGACTCCAACATGACATGCATTCAGTTATTGCAGGAAAACACCACCAAAACAAAACAGAACAAAGAGCAAAATCACCAAAACAATGACCATGAGGCATCTTATTCTGCCACACTATAAATGTCTACCCTTTTCCATAAAAACCCTTTATACATTATACATCATCACCATCAATTACCAACTACAAACATGCCTTTTGAAATATTCAGATTAATTTCACATATTTTATATTTCCCTCTGTTAGGAGTAGAATTATTGTCAGAAAGACAAACATTTGTGCAGAAAGAGGAAAAACATATTATTAACCATCAATATTTTAACCATCTACAACATTCTTAAAATCAACAAGCATACACATGCATTCTTTCCTATGTCTCATCAAAGGATTTGTGCGTAAGAATGAAAAAAAAGCTTTTTTTTCAGTTAAAAGCCCTTTGTATTTGGGTAAATGAAATCAAAGTATCGTACACACTCTGGGTCAGACGAGGGTCAGATGGATGCTTTGTTTAAAGAACAACATGGAGGGTTTAGAACTTGAAGAGGTCAATAAAGTGCTGTGGAGAGATGGGCATGAGGCAGCTGTCTGGATTGTTGGCTGTGCACGGATGGCCACAGTCCTGGAACACAGTCAACAACCAAATTTTAGAAAAGTAGGAAGTGGAGATGCCACACACACGTTCACATAAGGCAACCTGATGTATGACACTGGGGTTAGATGATTCAGCTCTTTATTTATGATGTAAATGACTGAGCAAAGATTCACAGATCACTGAATTAAAATGGACTGTACTAGTTATGTAGATTAATCTGCAGTAACTGAATTTTTGTCAACTTGCTACCAGGCTGCTGACCAATAACATATCCAACAGACACAGAGCAACATCATCCCTTATTTGGACTCATGTTTCTGGTCACCTGATAATATAACCCCAGTATTAACTACTTTTTTCTCTTCAACAACATCTTAGGCTCTTTAGCTGCTAAATGCTCTGTTACATGCACCAACTAATTGTCTATTTTTCCTGACTGCTGTTTTGTGGTGGGCTATTGCTGTGAAAAAAACATTTAAACTGAAAGACACTATATAGCCCTGTAAATGTGAGGGAAACTGCAGGCATAATATAATGCACTATATATAGTTTGTCGTATGTATCCTAATTTTTACTGGCTTTAAATTGCTGGCTGAGTATTCTGGTAAAAAGTACCAGAAGATCTTAATTTAAAAAGGACTTTACAAACTAATTTAGTGATCCTGAGTTTTCTAACAGACACAAGAACATTCAGAGTTTATGGTCTTACAAACATGTTTTCTTCAGAGAATGAGATCAGATAGCAGAAAGAGTGGCACTGTTTACTAAACACACCTCGAGCAAAATATGATGACATCAAGGGAAACAGAAAACAGTACAAAATGAAGCTCTACACATGGAAAAAGATAAGCCATAAAGCTGATCGCTGGGGAAACATCAGACAAACTGGCCAATGAAGAAACAGAAATGCAGGATGGAACAGAAAAGTACCTTGAATATTAAAGCCAGGTGGCGATCCTTAAGGAATCAGGGAGAAAGGGAACCAGGAGGAGAGGAAGCAAGGGAGACAAGCAAGGGGAGGAATGCATAAAGGGAAAAGGTTAAACAGTATAGGGACTCAATTAAGGAGGATAACAAAATTCTGGGTAGTAAATAACCACAAGGAAAGGATAAGATGCTATGCTAGTAGGAACAGTAGCCTTTTTAATACAAAGACTGTTACTTCCTGGACATACAAATCCTGACAAAAGTCATTACCTCAAATGCTCAAAAATGTGATCCCTGTCTTATACGTGGTTAAAAATCAGCTCTCACGTGTCATCATTCAGGCCAAACCAGTCATTTGGTTGACCTCTGACGACTACATTTACATGTATGAGCACATGACCTCACAGAATCTCATTGTGCCACAATTAGCATTACAAGCAGTACTGGTGTGCTCATATGAGTGACCTGTTTTTCCCCTTTGAATAATCAGAAGATTATTGTTAAAAAGGGAGCAATTTTCCATGCTGCTCTGTAGAATGAAAGAGTAATCTGATCTGTAAGTGGTCAAAAAAGAAAGGCGCTATTGGGTCAGAATGACACAAGATTTCAACTACAATTTAACTTGCATGCCAAAAAAAAAAGCTATCTCTGTAAGAGACAGTGATTTCTCTTTAGCCCAGGAAACACAAAATGTTTTGGTACTAAAACTCAGTTTGATGCTCATGACTCATGCCTGTACTACCTACAGTTTAAGAGATATTAGGCCTGTTTCTACTAAACCCATCTACTAAACTTGAACAGATGTTGTCAGTTTGTTACTTTTAATATTTCCTCCAAAGTACTCTTTAGTAGTGGTTAATTATATGGTGCTTGCTATATATGAATGTGGTTGTAGGTGTGTTTTATCGTCTTGTTTACCTGCCAGAAGAGGATGCTACAGTGTTTGCAAAAGTGCAAGGTGTCGCCATACTGTTCCTTCATAGGGTAGTGTTTCTGCAGGGTGAAGTACATCAGCTTCCAGTCCACATTATCACTCTTGGTTAGAACCAGATTCCTACAGAACTACACACATGTGGGCAAACAAATGGATGGAAAGAATCACAATTTGAAACCATTAAACACACAGGGGACGGGAATGTAATTATATCTGGAACAAAGTGTAATTAAATAAAATAGAGGACAATTTCTTATTAACACAAACCCTAATTGGGTGTCTGTGTAAAATGTCTGAAACTGTGTGTGCATGTGTGGGAGTGAGT
The DNA here is from genome assembly GCF_900324485.2 of Mastacembelus armatus. NCBI lineage: Eukaryota > Metazoa > Chordata > Actinopteri > Synbranchiformes > Mastacembelidae > Mastacembelus > Mastacembelus armatus. The sequence goes on from NC_046656.1 coordinate 13,685,729, forward strand.
GAGAGAGACAGTGAAAGAAAGTCAGAGATAACTGTGAAGTACTGTGAGTACAATGTGGCAATTCTGTCCTCTAGTGGTAAATGAGTAAACTACCAGGCAGCCTCCTGGGTCAGGACATGTTGGAACGTAATAATTAATATTTTAAGGTATATCACTTCTTAAAATTGCTGTTAAAATTACCCCCCGGTGTTAAAAACGGTGTTAATTTATATTCTACAATTAAATATGTTGTCTCACCTGTTTGTCTGAGAAGTGAAAGTGGCAGAGTTTCTTCCACAGCGTCCTGTTTTCACTCAGGATGTGCAGCGTGGGCGTGGCCTGTCCCAGGTTAATGATGTCATAGGCATCAGATAACTTGTAGAGGATCTTGTTCTGCATGTGTAGTGGCAAGTCGCTGAATGACATGCCATTGCACATTTGCTGAGGAAACAATGACCAAAAACAAGATTAGAGGTGGATAGTAAACAACTTATGGCAACAATTTCATTATTTTTGCATCGTCATGGACAAAATCTTGCAGAATCTCTACCTTGGGGATCTGCAGGTTGTTGAGCTGCTGCTGCCATTTCACAATGGTCTCCAGTCGACACAACCAGATGTTGACATTGCCCACGAGGACACACCTGCCAACATGGACAGTCAGACTGTTCAGAGTCGTGCTCAGGTCCTGCAGCAGCTCCTTGACAAGGCGTGGATTGTAGTGGTCCTCTAGGACTAGAATCCAAGTTTAAAAAGGAAGGTGGGAAGGAAAGAGAAAGACAAAAACAAAGAAAAATGAAAACATTAGCAGGCAAACAATCCAATAAAAATCCCATGTTTTATTTAGTGATAACAATAATTATAATCCATCAACGTCTTTGTATGTGTAACTTTTTGCTTTGTTACAAACCTACCAGTAGTATAGTTCCAGCTAAAAAGTTGTTTTAAAAATCCTTTCTAAGTGAACTGCTGAAAAGAACCAGTATTTGTGTGACAGATACAACAGTCCTCAGCATACAAAAAGAATATTACTGAAAGGGCCGATGAAAGCTCTTTGCAACCATAATTTTAAAAGAACATTGCAGAACAAAATCAAGGCAAAAACACATTCCATCAAACACATGTGGCAGAATGAAACTCAGCTGAGAGCTGTTTGTTGCTCCACCAGGCAACACAAGCTCGTAATGACAGAGCGCACTGGTCCTACTGGTTTTGTGGTTGGACATTCGGTGCCATGGCTGCCATGACTAAACATCACTCTGATCCTAAAGACCTTCTAGCTTCTCAAAGTCTTACCATCAAATAAATGAATGCTCTCCATGTAAAAGATACTTTACTAATATTAATGACAGACTGTGACATCAGAAAGACGGCTGAGTACATTTCCACTGAATAGCTAATCCTTACCCTTTCGTACAATCTTCTCCAGTATATTAAAATAGTTTTTCTGGGCAGCTCCACTCAAAGAAGTCAGCTGAGACCTGGCTATGAGCTGGAAAAGCTGTAATGAGAAGGATAGAATAAGACTAAGAGGAAAGACAGTTTCAAAAAGATTCTGAATCAACTAATGTGATCATCACTCACTCACTTTTGCAACATAGTTGAATCTTCTCAAGTCCTGGATGGCACTGGAAAAGTCTAGACGGTTGAGGGCTTCACCAAGCGTGCAGTAGCCATGTCGCTGTAAAGGAACATAACAGACACATATGCTCAGATACAGTTTACAAGAATTCTTTAAATAAGATAAATACTGCTGTTTCAATTAACAGAAGAGAAATCATTTAATGCAAAAAGTCTGGTATCGGCTCCAGCACTCACTTCTTTTGTGCTGCCTTTTTGCACATAAATCCATTTATCCCTAAAAACAACTGGACAGAGAAAACAAACACATTATTCATTCTAAATGTACACAATGTATATTAAGTGGGCAAAAAATACATGGCAAACACCTGTGGAGGTGTAGTAGTGGATTAGAGTTTACTGCACAATTGTGGGATATGTTTGTGCTCTGATTGTTCAAGTGTAATAACTAGAGCTTTTTAATAATTATCAGGTTGAATGTTTAGAGTATTCAACTTCTTCAAAGTATAACTGATCAAAATGAATGGAATGTAAATGAAACATTGAACTAGACTGTATTTTAGGATGTGAACTGATCTAAGCTGCCAAAACAGTGATTATGTGTTGCGGTAACTCACACTGAGATTTGGTGTTATTGTTGTAGAAGTCCTTTTTCCTCTTTGTGGTGGCCAGCTCGCACACATCTCCAACATAAAGGTTTTCTTTGTTGTCACTGCAGAGCCTGTTTGGAAAGAGGATGCATGGGAGCGTGCACAGTATATCTAAAAAAAAACAATGTAATTACAAACCACTGTGACAAAATTGCTTGCTTTAGCATCCTGGAGCAATGAAGTGACCTTTCACTGATGTCCTGCAGGCAGAATAAGACCTGCTGTATACTGGGGTTTATAGGGCCAGAAAATGTATGCATGATCAGCATTATAAGAACAACTGAAATGAAGGTTAATATCCTCTGTACTTTGATTGTATGCAGTGTAAGATAGATGAAAACAGAGCCAGAACAGTAAAGATGAAATTATAATAATAATTTAGTATCTGCGATGATGGAGGAAACACAGCAGATGCCAGACATATATTACAGTCTGAGAGACAGAATCATAGACATGACTCAGTCTTTTCTCAGAATACATGCAAAACATGTTGACATCTCATAACACAATGATCCGATTTCTGTTATTTCTGGCAGCCAGTCCATTTCTGAGCCTGGTTGCTTGATAAATGGCCTGGTTACTTTTCAAACGATAGATCTTTTGACATTTTGGCAGCTGGCTCATTGACATGGGATGCTTGTCTTAACTGCAATAGAAGCATAAATGATTAATTGGCAATGTGTGTTTTCATTTATTTTAGTTGTGGCAGTCCGTCTTTGTTTATGAATATGATGCTGGAGATAAACATTGCCCACTGGGAAAATATTGTGTAAACCCTACGCAGTTTGATAGATAGAGCTTACACACTTCAAAGAAGAGTCTTTGTCTCCTTTTTCACAAATTCAGGATAGCCTATCCATGGGTGGTCTTCACTCATTGTGGTCCTGATTATAAACAAATACTGTTTTTCAGAGGAGGTTTCAGACAACCATGTACCTCCTATGATACATACTAACCTAGTTTTTCACGATAGGCCCCAGAAAACAATATATTCAAATTAAATAGGGGCTGTGATCTGTTCACCGAAATTATCACTCACAATCTGGGTGATTTCAGCACACATGCTACAGGATAAAGAAACAACTTTACTTTTTCTCGAGCATAATTGAAGACATTTACTTCACCGAGAAGCCAACTGGTCAGGATGAATGAGTTCCACAGTAATCCCTCATCTTTATCCATTTATCCAATTGCACAGGCATACACACAAACACACATGCAAACACAGTAATCTGTCACAGTGAATTACAAGTGAAGAATGCAATAGGCTGCCTATTTTTACACAGGTTGCATGTGGAGCATGACCTTCGACAGAGTCAATAAAAGACATTACACAGCAGCAGGAAGGTTCAGAAGGATCTGTGGATAATTAAACTATATCCTGAAAAACATGAGCTCAGATAAATGATCAGTCACAGCAAATTGAGGTTCAAATACTCAGCTGACACTCAATTTTCAAGCACCTATATGGCACCTAAGTGTTCACAGATAAAAGATGAGAAAAGGATGTTGACATTCATAGATACACTATGATCTAAGCCACTTCTGTAACCCTCTGTACCATGCCAGTGGTCATCATAATGCACTCCTTTCTTTCTAGCCCACATGTGCTTAGTCTGCCAAATGTACCACAGCTGCATGAAGTCACTGGCCTTTCTGAGTGAGGTTGCATTTGGAAAGTGACCAATTTGAAGAGATTACATCACGAGTTATTGTCTTTTGCCACATTGATTGCCTTTTTGTGAAAAGACTGCTGATGAGGTAATGTGTTAAGTATTGTTAGTTGATCAATAGAAAAGTCAACACTGTGCACTGAGGGAGATGTCACCAACTGGTGCTAAGATAGCACTCTTAACCCTATTAATAGCAGCAGGACACTGACATCTGGCCCACTGTTTAGGTGAGGCTTGCTCATGAACTGGTTAATGTATCTCACTATGAATCAGCCTATATGTTACTGAGATGGTTCAAGCAGCATGTGAATGTGTCCCATTCTCCTAAGCAGGGGAAGAGGCTGTAAAGGCTTCACTGAATAGTTGAGTTATTTGTTGTTTATGATAAGTATGATTGGCTGACATTTTAAAATTCCCACTAACTCCCACTAATCACTGTACTGAGTTTTATTAGACAGTTCTAATAAAACACATTTTGTAACTGGAATTTTCTAGATAAATATATATATATCATCATAGCTTTTAATGCAATAATTCCTATTAGCTATTCATTCATTTTCAAATGATCCTGAAAAAGTAAAAGGAAATGCATATTTGAAATGAATAAGAGACAGACAGTCAGACAAAAGTAGAATAAAGAAATTCTATGCCATGTACACTATAAAACAAATGCTGAAGCAGGAGAGGACTGGCTTTATTTGACTACTTATCACAAGATAAAACAAAACAGTTCATGCATCATGCTGATAACAAGGCGTGTGCCCTGTTTGAAGGCAGCCCACGGGGGCACATGTAATGCAGGACAGAAAATATGAAACAGCAGGACATGTCAACAAACAAAGGTCATTAAAATATTTTAATCTACAAAGTTTGTTTGGGAGGGACATTATTATAAAAGCAGGTATTGTTTTACCTTGGAAGTTATTCTTGTCTATTTTTTTTTCAGAAGAACTGGTATGTTAACATTCATCACACATCTTCAAGAAAACATCTCTGAGAAATGATTTGCATGTCACACCAGCTGCAGTTGTTCAAAAGTAACTCTGGCATGAATACAAGACCAATATTAACAATGTGTGCTGATATGGAACTATGCTACGTATAATACCAGGGTATTTGAACACATTTTCCACACCAAAATTAGCATTATTATTTGTCTATAGTTTTATCTTAATGTCAACTTCATTGTGTTGTGACATGCACAGTATTGCTAACCTTTTTCCACTGGATAGCAAAACAGAGCTGAAAAAGGTCGCCATTAAATATATTAAGCACGTAAGTACATAAATCCGACATTATGTTACTATTAAAAGCTTTCTACACATGTACATCTATATATGTAACCTGACAGAAAAACCCATTGTATCTGAGGGTGTGTCCAAACTTTGGACTGGTGCTGTATAGGCAAATGTGTTTTCAAGTTTCAAGCTTTCATCACTGCCAGAGAGTTTGATCATGTAGCCAAAACATGAACAATTATCCAGTACCAGGAGGTCTAGAGCTTTCAATAAGTAAATATGACTTTACCATGCTGCTAGCAGTGTATATTTTACAACCAGGTTGCATATTTGAATTTGTGTTCAAAAACACAAGTACATGTATTGCTTCGAGGGGATAGTCTGCAGAAGAAAGCCAAGTGAAATACAAAAACACCTGACCTAAATACTTCAGATTCTGTTTATAAAGGAGGTGAATAAAAACATGTTACATGTCAACTCAAAAACATCCTCTTCTGTGATACTGTGAACAACAGCCTCATTTGTTTTGAATCTTTGCTCTGACAGGATACAAAGGTCTCACGTAATATTACACCGCTGAGTCTCTGAACCCAGCGCTATTCTGTCTGTTGCCATGACACCCCTCTGGCCACAACAGACTGCGATTCTGGGATGCAAATCGCCTCATCAAAGACTCTCCTCTGGCCTTGATAAGAGTTTCTAAATGATTACTCTCTGACATTAAGGAGCTACGTCCTTATCAGAGCAGTTTTACTGCTGTTACCATTTACTGACTCTCTGCCACTTCCTCCTTCTCCCCTTGGTGTCAGTTTGCACTTGTTAAATTTCAACTTCATTATTGCCTGAAGGAAGTTTGGTTTGCAGCCAGGCATTGCAGCCAGCCAGTCTAGCTCTGAGACATTCACTAAGCAGCAAGTCACTACAATCCATGGTCAACTAGTCACTAGTCAAAACAGTCAGGGTACTATGGTGCCTAGAGGTTTAAGACAATGATCATGTAATCACAACATATTGCCTTATCCAACCCCCTTAATTTCCTGTCAGCTCACTACTGCCTTTTGTTTAATAACGAGGAAAAAAATCCTTTCAAAATACTTTTGAGGTTTTGTGTGGAGGTTGGACAGTGACAACCACCATTTAGAGTGCACTCTGGCAGTCAGTCAACTGTAGTCAGTCCACTTTTAAAGAGTTGCAGGGCTAATAAGATATAATCTACTCTTGGCTACGCTGGTTTGGTAAGACTGATTGCTGAGCAACCTCTATTTCTGATGGGCTCAGAAAAAAGACCCATACATAAAGTAATTACACGTTAAAGGGTTTTAGACTCTCGTAATTGTTAGTGTTATATGCAGTTGTGACAGTTACATGTCACAGTTACATGTGTATTGACGATCTTGTACATTGTAAAATTTTCTATGCAGTTACTTCTAATCAGGTTAAGCCCTGCTTCATTAAACTCATGTTAGCTGACATAACCTTAACCAGACAGCACTGGTATGACAATGCTATTAGAGGCAGAGTTTCGAAGGAAAAAAAAAAAGGTTATGATCTTACTCTTTTAGATCCATCTCTCTGTTGTTGTCCTCCAAGTCTTCCCCACAGAGGACAATCCTCTTCCAGCCATGCTCTGTCTTTGTCCAGGTCCATCCTGGCGACCTCCAGTCCTTGCCCAAGAAAGGCATTTTAGCTGGGGGGAGACTATGAGCAGAGAGAGTCGCTGCTAAACACCTGGAGAGTTAAAAAGATGCTGTTTTATAAAAAAAAAAAAAAAAAAAAAAAGAGAGATTTAGCTGGAAAAGAAGAAAAAGCATAATAATCTGAATCTTATAAGTGACTGAATAACTTATTGAGAAATACAGTCACTGACGGGCATGAATGAAATGTAAAATCTGAGACAGAAAACTAAAGTCTTCAATATAGAAATACCTATTCTCAAACTGCTGAAATTTAAGTCAAGTCTGGCTTGGTCACCAAAACTCAAATTTGAAACATTGAAAGTTGAACACACACACGCTGCTGAGAGTAATCAGCTCATCAGACCTCTGTCCTGTCGGGTTACATTCAGCCACTTACTGGATCAGTGTGAGAGAGGTTAAAATGAGCGACTGGAACATTTAAGTTTCATCATATCATATGCAGCGCTGGTTGAATTGAGATCAAAATTGCTTTCATAGATTCAGTCCGTATTAACCAACAGTGTAGGTATAAATGTTTTCTATACTGCGCATTTCTCGGTGCTATTACTGGTTTAAAGCCCAGATACAAAATGGCAAACTGAGCTAAATTGCTTTTCTAACAACCAGCGACCATGACGCATTTACCGCGGCCGTTTGGAGAATAACAGCTTTACGTTACTTAACGGGGAAAATGAAGACAACACAAAACTGTCAATTAATTCAACACATTTAAACACGAGAGGAAGACAATAAAATATCGATACTATGTTATAATACAGGTGGGGTTTACACAATATGTCTAAACAAACCTTAACAGGTAAGTCTGTCTCTGCCTCTGCTTGTTGTCTCCCCAGTCTGCCGTGCTGGAAATATTGACGGAAGTAAACACAGTGCGGACTCGGGCTGTGGTCCACGCCCCCCAACTGGTCACTGATTGGACAAAACATCAGTATTTACGTTGTTGCTACCCAGAGTCTCGTTGCTGATTGGCTGGCCGCTGCCGTCAATCACGTTTTTTTTAATCCCTTCTGTTTTGTTGGGGCTTTCTTCTACACGTGACAGAGGACTGCGCACATGTACGTATGTTTTGATTTTGAGATGGGGGGGGTGGGGATGGGAACTGGACCGGTGGACAGTTTGGTGGTGATGTGGTTATCAAGGATTATTATTATCAATATTGTAGAATATATCAAAACTATGAATGAGAGTAAAGAAAACAAAATGTGCTAAAAGATGTACATTCTTCAAAGCAAACACCTTTGGTTTGATAGCAGCACACTCAAAAAGCTTCATGAGGCAGCACCTGGGATGCTTGAAAGGGTTCCTAAATATGCTAAGCACTTGCAGGTTGTTTTCCTTTGAGTCTGAGTTCAGATTCATTCTAAACTATCTCATTTGGGTTTAGGTTGAGTGACAGTGAAGACTAGATCATCTAATGCAGCCCTCCATCACTCTCCTTGGTCAAATAACCTTTCCTTAGCCTGGAGGTGTGTTTTCCATCATTGTTCTATTGAAAAGCAAATCGGCTCATTAAATGCAAACCAGATGAAATTGAGTGTTGCTGCAGATTTTGTGGTAGCCATGCTATTTAAGTGTGCTTTGAATTCTGAGTAGCAGTTCAGTCATGGAGTACTGATGTGTGCACTGCCCTCCAAAAAGTGGATTCTGAAATATGTCTGCTGTTAGATCCCTGAGAACCACTTATGTGAGCTCTCATCTGATATGCCTTTGATTGCCAATTTTTGAGGCGGGTAGCTCTGATGAACTTATTGCAGCAGAGGTGATTCTCAGTTTTCTGATACGGCCCTCAACAGAGCCAGTTTCATGACTGTTTAATGGTCTCTGTTACAACAGCTGAAGAATCTATAAAAATGGCTTTCATGTCTTAACATAATGATGGATTACTATAGTAGTTAGAATGAACTATTTGCAATTCACACACACACACACACACACACACACACACACACACACACACATATATATGTATGTATGTATATGTATGTGTGTGTAAAACTGAAAGAAAAACCCATTGAATCTGAGGGTGTGTCCAACTTTTAACCTGGTGCTGTGCAGTCATATTGTTTTCAAGTTTCAAGCTTTCATCACTGCCAGTTACATTAGGATCACTGGTCAGACAACTTATTTTCCTGTATTTTAATGCTTTAATAACATTCAGACCTGTAGTTTTGAATGTGAATGTGCTTTTAATCATCTATGTGTCAGCCCTGTGATAGACTCGAGACCTGTCCAGGGGATACCCCGCCTCTCACCCTGTGTCAGGATAAGTGATGGATGGATGGATGGAATTAGGTTCTGTCTTGTTATATAGTGCCCCCTTTAGGTTCTATACGGTTATTTCAAAACATCCTCAGTCTTTACGGTCAATAAGCTGCTGTTAATGCATTCCCACAGAGATTTACTGTAGGCTTAAAGACATTTATACTTTTAATTTAAAAGGTTGTACAGCTTTTTCTCATTTGAAACAACAACAGTTCTTCAACATGTTTTGGTGATACATATTACTTACTATCAGGATTAAAACAGAAAAATTAGCATGAACAAAGACAACCTTACTGGATCTTCACCAGGCAAAATATAGGATGAGATGTGCACACAGTTATGAAACATTGTTGCTTTCAGAAAGTTTATAAAGCAAAAAAGAACTTGAAACACAAGCCTTAAAGTTTCAATGTGTAATATTTACAGTGATCTATTTATATAAATGGAATATAGTATTCATAAATATATTGTCATTATGTGTGTAATCACAAGAAAATATCAACTGTTGCATTTTCTTAAACTCAGAATGAGCCTTTTAAATATTTATAGGGAGCAGCTCTCCATTCACAGAGGTGGCCATGTTGTGACATTATGTTCTTACAGTAGCCCAGAACAGACAAACCAAACACAGGCTATAGACAGGGATCACATTTTGTTTTAAAGGTGATGGCCACCGTACGCCCCCTTGTGCCTGGAAACTTAAGTGTTGAGTGTGAGAGGTGCTCAGAAGGTTGCATTCTGCAATTCTGCCACTAGATGCTACTAAATCTTTCAAGTTTAACACACCTTTAAGTGGTAGATTTACCCTTTTTGGTAAGGACTAGTAATGATTCAGTGTTGTCTGAGAGCATGGTAACATAATAAAAATATCTATAGAAATAAATAAAATAAAAATCCCAGTTGAAGATACAAACTGCAATGCAAACAGCATAACAATTTCAGTCATCTGATACATTTCAGGTCATATAATGCATTTCTGTAGGTTAAATCACATTTAAAACCCCAGTACAATGTTAAGTGATATTTTTCTACCTCAGGCTTCAATTGAACATTAAGAAATAAGCTCAAGTTCTGGCAACAAACAAGTGGAGAGGACAGGACCAGACTTGCTCTAGTGAGAAATAGTTTGTTAGACCCGTGGAGATATGAAAGGTGTGTCCACAACACCAGTGCATCTGAGTAATGTGAGTCTGCTCATGTATACATAAATATTGTTTGACAGTGAAACAGTGTTTATTTTTTCTCCACTTGGGCTACAGCTTCTCAGCTTTGATAATTAGATAAAGAAAGTTGACTAAATGATAGAAAGGGAGAAAAGGGGTGAAGAGACAAAGCAGACAGAGGCTGGGAGGAAAATGGAGATACAATTACAACAGGTCACTGGACTTAAGCCTATCAGATTATTAGGTACATTCCTCTCACACGAGACACACAAGACTCAGGGACCAACTGATTCCTTGCCTGAAAAATAACCCCATCCTGCAGGGCTTTTAGTTTGGCTGCAGTGACGTTAATGATTTAACCAGTTTCACAGCTCTTATTGAAATTTCAAATATCAAACTGCTACACATGTGTGTGCAGAACTTTTATATTCGTAGCGAGGACGTTTTGGCTCTGTGTAGACTTTATGACAGTCCTCTCAATCCAAAGCACTGTTTAAGGGTCAACTCTTGGCCTTAGGGTTAAGTTTAATTTATAGTTGGGTTGGGGTTTGGCATTTGGTTATCATGGTTAAAGTGAAGAGGTTGTGAATGGATTGTGTCAATGAGCATCCTATAACTGTAGAACGACTAATGTGTGTGTGTGTGTGTGTGTGTGTGTGTGTGTGTGTGTGTGTGTAGATGGATGAAAATGACGACTTTAGCCTGGACAGGAATTGAGAGTAGAGGATATTTAGTGCTAAAGCATTTATTCACAACTCTTCATTTGGGGGGAATTTATTATGAAATAATTTTTAGCAAACACATCCAATTGGTAATTGGACACTGCAGAGTTCAGAATTAGTCTTTTACCTGTTGAGAGTGTTTCAGTATTTCTGGCAAGGTGACCATTTTTGCTCTATCTTCTATTAAGAATACATGCCCAAAGCTTTCACCTTTAACACAGAACTGCAATGATTTGCAATTGTGGGTCTTAATCAATAAAGTGGATACTTAGACAAAAATATAACTAATTTAGGAAAATAACATTTTTATATCTGCAAAGGTGTTTCTGAGAACTTCATCTGGCCCCAGCTATCAGACAGTGTCAGGTAGCTCTATGCAAGTTTGAACAGAACCAAACAAGCTAACTCTTCATTTTTGTAAGCCTGTGGTATTCACACATATTGTTTGCACAATGACAACAAAACAATCATTTGGGCACACACATGAACATATAGCCTGTAACACATCTATACACACACCTATACGCACACAGACATACATACACGCACACACACCCCTGACCTACAGTAAACATATAGTACGGTAGATGAGTCAGGTAATGTCAAGGTAATGTTTTATACAGGCAACAACCATGAATTATCTGTAGCTGCATAAGAGCCATGTCAGTGACTCATTGGACAGATAAATACATACACATATGTTCTTTTCACATTTGATGATAAATGAATGAAATGTATCATCTATACAAGTCTTAGGCAAGGATAGGCCTTTGTAGTAAGAAGGAGTCAGCTCAAGCAAGGTCTCGTAATGTTTTCCCAGTCTCAGTGGCATTTTTGCAGCTGTACAGCCATTTGATAATCCGTGCATTGCGCTCAATAACTGATGTGCCCTGATGTATCTTTTCCTTTAACTCAACATCCAGTAGCCCGTCGCTGTCACTGCTGCTCCTGGAAAAACCGTCATCTGATGTGGAGACACTAACGCTCCGGATGTTTATTGCAATTTCATCCGAGTGTGCAGAGAAGTTCTCCTTTCCCAAAGAGTCAATCATCTCACCATCCAGCCCGCAGTACTTGAAAAAAGCATCAAAGTCTGCAAAGTTTTTGGAGTATCTAGAGCTGATGTCAGAGTGAGAACGACTAACCCCTTTGCCAGACTTCCTTTGAATCTCAGGGACAGTTAGGAGACCATCTGTCACCTTTGTCCCAGAATCACTACTTTCAGTGCTGTGTTGGTCTGCTAATCCATTCTTCCTCCGCTCTGACTGAGAGGTAGCTACAAGTGAGCTACATTCCTTTCCTGTTCCCTCAGGTGTGGTGATCTTTTTCTCGTTGCCTTCAGACTCACATTCCTTTTCTGTCTCAGGCAACGGAACGCTTTTATTAACAGAGGTGAGCAGCAGCTTATGTGTTACACGGTGTTTCTGCTCGTTTTCTGCACCTCTCAGTAAGTCACACTTCTGTCTGTAAAGTAGCAGAGAGTCTCGTCGTTTTTTGGAGCTGGACTGACGTACCTGCCCTGGTGAGCAGATTTGTGCACCACTAGTAGCCTCTGTTGCGTTACTCACTGTGACAAGAATCCCACTACAGTTTGAGTTCTGGTTAGAAGACCCTGTGGTGCTAACACAACCTGATCCACGACTGTTCACTGGTTCCTGAGTTGAGTTGACCACTTGTTGGCTTTTGACATATATTGGTTTGCTTGCAGCAAGCCTCGCCACAGCACTCATGCGTCCTTTTGTCTCACTCTCCAGTTCCATTTGCTTTCGAAGGTATTCAGGACCCTTCCCCAGGATTTTTGCGGCACCACTGGTTGTCTCCATTTTGGCTTTAATTAACATCCAAATCAGTTATTTCCAACCAGTAGTGATCCTTTAGTCCGCAGTCTCTCCAACTCTAGAGGAAAAGATTCCATTCAAGCCCGTTCTTTGCCTCAGCACATATCTCAACAGCACACTTCACCTTGTCTGTTCAAACATACATCCCATTACCCCACCCATCCTGTCCAAGGCTAGTTTTAACCAAACACAAGGCTGTTCAAAGTACACCTGATACCATCTCAAGTAAGAATAGTGAAAGCTGACGCTGCAGCAGATTTTTTTTTTTCTTCCTCCTGTGTTGGTAATGTGGGCCATTTACTCAAAAAAGGACAAAACATCTAAACATCTACAAAGAAAACCAGTTTCTGACTTTATTTGTGTACGTGTCACTGTATATTGCCTCATTTACCTGAAAAACTGACTCATCTAATAGACTTGGCACTCATTACAGTGCAGTGTTGCACAATAAAAGTTTTCCCCAACCTACTCATCTTTAAGTCATGCTGGGTGTATATGATGTGTCACAATGGTATTGCAAATAGATTATAGTTTTATTTATTTTTTAGTGTGTTTATTTTATTTTTTTATTTATGAGTTAAAACGCCAACATTTTGGTTTTTGTATTGTATTGTTTTTATGTTTTTACAAATAAATTAGTGCAACCAGCACTAAATGTGGTCTGTGTAGTGGAACATAGTAAATTAACTGTTCACATATGTAGTTTAAGTCTGAATAAATGCATGCAATAGATACAAAACAGTCAAACAAACATATATTATTTATGTGATTGATGCTTCTCAAACAAAATAAAAACCGTGCAAACAGACTAAAACATGACAGCAACAGAGAACACAATTCTGCTACACAGCATTTTCACTCAGTTTCCGCCAAGTGTTGCTGAAGGACTTTTTTCTCACCCCAAGCTCAGTCGGTGGTTTTCCACAGCAAAATCTTCACTATTTTCCCCGTAGAGGCAATGCTGCACCTGTAAACAAACCAGACCCATGCTGGAGCCAGCGTTTGACCAGGAATACAAATTTATACAAACAAGGACATGTTTTATCATATCCACATCAAACTTGGACAAATCGATTGGAAAATCTTAGCAGCATTCCAAAAGTCTGCTTAAACCCTCTTGGCTTCTAATGCTGTAAAATCAAAGTTTGAACTCAGTGGATTGCGATAAAAAAAATTCAAACCCCATAATAAATATTAACAAGGCAACAAATGACTCCCTGTTCTCTGCTTCTATTCACAATTAAAAACATGCACTGAACTCGAATTTGAAACGTGTACGAACTGAACCTTAAAGAAACCTGATCACCAGGTTCAAGAGGTAGAGGGCAGCACCAGAATGTGTAGTATGAAAGTCATTAGAATAAATTTTGTATCGACTTTAGCCTAATTACACTACAAACACAAATATAAATACTGTGTCCGCTAGTGCAATCATACAAAAATAAGAAAACTGCTATCCTTCAGTTTGTTAATGGAGGGCTGAATGAAAGAAACCAATAACAAAAAGGCCTCTGAAATCATTTAAGGGGACTCACACAATTATCATACCACATCTGTATTTCGTGTGTTTTTGCATTATTCAGCCATGTGATTTCTTTTGATTGGCTTCCCTAAAATCAGACTAAACTGCCTTGGGGATTTAGCAGCGTTTACTTGTACTTTATCCTTCCTTGACCTTCTCTTCAAATGAATCATGATTTCCTTGTGGTAAACTCACAGATTATGCAGTCTAGTGCTTAACAGATGTATGCAGGAGACGTCTCTATGATTAATGATTCCTCAGGAGAATGACAGGGTTGGGTAACTTTATAAATCTGAATATGAGAATGAAGAAAATGAGACATGAGTTTCTAATAATAGATTTCCAGGAAATAGTGCATTTTTTAAGATATTTTTCTTCTTAAAATTATGCTTTGAAATGCTCCCCAAGTTATTGCACCATAATGTTAATACTGGCTTTTGAACAAATTTAAATGCCTAATAAACAGTATCTTTTAATAATCTATTGTCTTTCTGATGCTTATTTATCGCTAATTCTCCTAGTGTGGTGTCCACATGCAAAACTAGACACACACACACTCTCTCTCTTTCACCCACACACACACACACACACACACACACACACACACACACACACACACACACACAAATATAAATATCAGTACGCTGATTGACATGCATGTCATTCTCCATTTTTCCTCTCAATTCTTTTATCAAGCTGCTATTGACTTTCTAATCAAAGCATAAAATACTGCAAAAAACATTTCTTTAAAAGCAAGCACTGGCCAAAATGTCCTCATTCCCACTGTCTTAAAAAAAACCCTTGTCTCGCATCTGAAACTAAGTGCAGCAGCGGTGTTTACAGTTGCTTAGCATGTTGTCTGACTTATTGCTGAAATCTGTTTTTGCTTAATTGGAAAAAGAAAAAGGGAAGCAGAGTCAGGGAGGGATAGAAGAGAGCAGAGTAAACACGAACACTCACCATTAGTCACTTTCCCCCCGAGCCCTCTCACTGTTATTTAATTCTTAACTCGTGCTGTTAGTTGAATAAACATATTCTACACTTTAATGTGAAACTGCATCATCTGCTAATTGTTTTTATTGAGTCTTTCACAATAATTACCATCCATCCTTGAGACGTGAATGAAACTGGCTGAGTCAATTAACAACGACTTGCAAATTATCACATATAATTGCTGCAGGCATCTTTCTATTGCAGTTATTGTTTGAGTGTTATGTAAAGTAATTGATAATTGGAAATTTTGCATGCAGCGCTAATTACCAAGAATACAAGGTCACATTCACCTCCACTCAATTAGTCTGTGTCTATTTATCACAGACTCAGTTTACTGTATTACTGAAAACTAGTGTGTTTGGATGATAACTGCTTTAATGTTTTATCCTCGTACATGAAAGAGTTCCCATTTCCTTTTATTTAAATTTTTTTTATGTCTTTGTAAATTTATGTCACTTTAAATGAAATCGGTGAAATAAATATACTTAAAGAAAAGTTACTGGCATCAAACAAATGTGTGCCCCATGGCCAGTTAGATAATGTTTACAGAAGAACATCTGTAACATGCATGCCTTGAATCCCTGATGTGGAACAGACGAATAGCAAAGTGTGGGTTGTCATGTCAGATAAAGACAAATGGGGAAATGATTGTGTCAAATCACCATGAGGGTAAAGAAAAGGCTCACATGTTTTTAAGACGACTGTGTTTTTCACTACACAAGGCAAATATACACTCAGGTTTGCAAACTCTTAGTACTCAGTCAATGTTCAAAGTATCATGTTCAATGATAACTATATTTATAGTGTCACCTGATATGTGTGATTGTGTATAGTAATAAGGAGCCATTTACTAACATGATGCTTCACTCTACCTACAATCCTTCCTTTTTTCCTTAAGATATAGCAGTCTAGTTTCATTGTGAGGCCAGTGGCACTTCCCAGTCGAATAGACATTTAAAGGTCCCTCACAAAGTGCAACAATTCACAAATTTTCAACTAGAAAACAGAATTACCAGAAGTACAATTTTAAGATACTCAGTGTTTCCCAGGGGAATCATACACAGTCTGATTCAATCTTTACTGAGTCTTTTCCAAAGTTTGTGGAATTTTAACTTTTGTTTCCACAATCGTCTTGTTCACATCAAACTGTATGTCATGTCTTTTTCATTGGTTATAATAATGAATATCCTAGTCTTATTGTTCAAGGCTAAACAGGGGGCCCTTGCAGGCTAAATGCAGAATGGATAATAAGTTAATTGTTTACATAAAGCCAACAGAGAGTCTGAGAAACAGGTACAGCTGTTTGCACAGCCACAGTGATGCTTCAGCTCTTGTTTGATCTGCTTTCTGTGTATTACAGCTGAGAATACACTATGTTTTTTCCCCCCAAAATTAATGGCTTTAATTTCTTTGACCTCAGTGTCTCTGGTGTTTTTCTTTAGTCTTTCTGCCAGTTCTGCGGGCCTTTGTTTAGTGAGTTCAGACAAGAGTTACACACATCCTGCAGTATTTATTCAGCATAAACCTATGACTACCAAACAAGAGTCAAAGAAACTTTTTCAGTTGGCAATTGTTTTACTTTTCCATGAATATGAGGAAAATTTTGACACCACAGTGAAGAAAGAATGTTGTACAACACCCAAATCTGTTGCTAAAATGTCTTACTCTGTCTTAGTCCTGGATATCATCATTTATTTATATGGTGACTCAGCAAAGCTTTAATAGGAGACAGCTCGAGAAGTCTATAAATCTGGGACATTGTGTGTTGTTAATGGGGCCATGGGGTCTTATGTACAGTCTGGGAGGACTTCAAGTCCAGGTATGCCAGTGTCTTTGCCATAGTGTGGATTTCATTAAGAATGGCATTTCATGTACACTTCTTAATGGAATGACTGTAGCCAAAATATGCCTCTAATTTACATCAATAAGGTGATAAAGGGTTATTTTACTCCCTGTAACATTTAAAATGTATTCTCACCTTCAAAGCCTTTGTTGACTAATCCTGTAATAAAATAATAGTGGGTGTTACGGCCTACATTTGTTTGTTTCATACCATCCCAAATTTGTACTTTCCTGTCTGGAAAAAAGATGTAACTGTAATTGTAACATAAACAAGCATGTTTTACAAACAGCAACAAAATGCACTTAAAAGGACTCATTAAGCTAAATGGGCAGAATGTTATAGTATATTATATTTTAGTGGATTACTATTACTATGTGTTTATTTGTAAGCAGTATTTTAATATTGACGCTTACAAAATGCATACCAAAGTAAATAATAAAATAATAATTCTATTTAAAAAAGAGAATGTGTAATTTTATCATTTAAAATAAATATTATCATATCTGAATCATCTTCATCATATAAAGGCCAAACTTAACAGGATTTTTACAGCTTTCAAAAACAAAAACAAACAAAAACTTTGAACCTTTTCATTCAGGCAATACTTGGCCACCTCCTCATGCGTCATATAACTAAGACCTTTGACAGCAACATGGCGACTACTAGCATGAAGTCAGTTTTGTTCGTTTGTCTGGGTAAGAGATATATTTAAAATAAAAGAAAGTCACGTCTGAAATGTTTAACAAACACTGCCCACTATTATCACTTAACAACAATATTGCGCTAATTTCGGGGTGTAGTTAGCTAACGTTACCTCTAAGAACAGTAGCTAAAGTATTTTTCCGCTAACTTAGCTAAGTCGAGCTAATAATGAATGAATACCATGTGGCAAACTCTCATGGAAACTTTTATTTTGATTCGCTGGTTGTTTAAAAGCATTTGTTGTACAAGTGTAAAATGTAATTATATGATTGGGACAAGGACCCATCAGTCTATTTTTAGAAATGCTGACGCCCGTTAGCTGATTGATTTTTAGAGGCCATGGTCAGAGCCCAAAGTGAAAACTGCTCGTGTTTTACTCCTCTTTCACACTGTTGGATTTATATTTCTGTCTGTTGCTCTCGGCAAATGCCTTTGCTGTAAAACTGTTCATTAACCTTGGTGCATGTCACTGAAAGTTGGTCATTGTGGTGTTGGACAGGGAATATCTGCAGATCTCCCATTGCTGAAGCAGTATTCAGGAAGATGGCAACAGATGCTGGTGTCGTTGATAAGGTAATGTCATCATTAATTCATTATCACCCAGAACATTAGTTATAATAGAGGTCTTCATTAGTGTTACCTCAATATTACATTTTTCTCACTTTTTGGCAGGCTACAGATTGAGTTTTAATCTTTTACTAACAAGCAACCTGTTTTGTTGCATTTGTTATATCTGTACTACATAATACAAAACCCCAAGCTCCTACTAGTTATTTTTAACTGATATTAGTGAGAAGATAATGACTAATGGTGCCATAAATTTATAAATTTTATATAGTGTTTGATTGGGATGGTTAGTGTCAGTATGGTGAAATTAATGCAAGAAGCCCTGGAGGGATTTCTGATGGAAATTCAATCTGAAACGTTTAGTCTGAACTAAAATAATTACCATGCCACATGCCATAACCTTACCATGCCGAATAATACATGACAATGACCTGACTGCAGTCTCTAAAGATTATGACTGAGCACAGAATTTTGTTTTATTCAAATATTTTTTCCTTTTTTAGAAGGAAAGTTTAGGTTCCTCTGAGAAACATCACCATGCTACAAACATTATACCACCTACAGCTTCCCTTTATGTGAGAGTATGAATCATTTTTCCTTTGTTATTGTTCCACGTGCTCCGTTCTGCCCAGTGGAGGATAGACAGTGCTGCCACCTCCACCTATGAGATAGGAAACCCTCCAGATGATCGCGGTCAGGCCTGCATGAAGAAGCATGGTGTGTCCATGAGGCACATAGCCAGGCAGGTAGGACCACCCAGCTCTACACCTGTCTCAGCAGTAGTTAGCGCCCCCCTTTGTGTTTTCTGTTGTTGCAGTGGGTCATAGACAGTGGTGCCACATCCGACTGGAATACAGGCAGTTCTCCGGACGCACGTGGCGTGGCCTGCCTAAGGAAGCATGACATTGAGGCAAGCCACAGGGCCCGACAGGTATAACCAGATGTCCTGTGGCTGCTCTCACTTCACTGATGTTTGTGCGTAACATTGGTTCATTAAAGGTTCATTGAATTTGTTATTTTACAGGGCATTTAAAAGCACAATCACAGATTTACTTGGCTATAGATAAACTAGCGATAAAGTCCAAATGCATGTAATTGAAACTCCAAATGCCTGTACTCAGTAACACAATACTATATGTTCAGTTTGTTTAATTTTTCTCACCAAAAGCAAAAATATGTCAGTATCATATTCTTAAAGGTGTCTTCTTTACAATAATATTGTTAAATACGTTAATTGATTTGAGCAGTAAAAATAATGTTACTCCTAGTGGTAACATTGAACTACAACATGTAGGTAAATACCTCGCTTTAATGAGCAATATCCTTTCTTCATGCGTTATGCTTATATTTAATTGATTTGAGCAGTAAAAATAAAGTTCAGTGTGTACGTGTGTGTAGTTAAAACACAGATACAGTGACCTCTTGTGACACTTTCGTGAACTCTCCAGGACACTTTAAATTTTGTCTTAATATATATGACATGATAGAGCAACTTTTAAGTAAGGAATGTGGAAAGACTTAAAAAATGACAGTTTTTTCTGCTTTCATAGAATACAGATGCATCACTACATATTCAGTCTCTACAGTATTTTTAGCCCTGGCTTTGTGTCCTTGTGCCATTTGAACAGTTAAACAGTTTCGATAAAGAACCTGTTACAGGCTCATACTGCTGTGCAAAATGATGGTACCAGGGGTGTGTATGAAATATCGATGAAGCCAATTGAACAATCACTATATCACCTCACAGCAAGTTTTTCAAATCCTGAACAGGCCTGAAATTACACCAAGATGTTTGTCCATGTAGCGCCAACAAGCGATGCAGTGCTGGCTTATTCTCAGTGCAACTCCTACTCTCCTGTGGCCTTAAAACACTTCGATTTGCTTGAGAGAGCTCAGGGCTTTCACCTTATGCTTATGGTCTGCCTTCTTGTTTATCTCCCAATCAAAAACTCATCTCATCTCCTAAAGGGAGGGGTAGTAAGGCTCAACAATTAGTTTAAACCCAGCCAAATTCACACGTTGAAACTTTTCCCAATATGACCCTCTTCATTTCTGTCACTGTTTTCTCTCCCACCCTCAATTTTTCCTCTTTCCCCCAATTTTTTAACTCTGACCTGAAATGAACCTCTGCTGCTGCCAGGATCCAAACAGACTGGCCAAGTGGGAGGTCATTTTCAAAACCATGGTATCCTCAAATAAACAAACATGTATGTTTAATAGAGCAAATATGCTTCTGAAGTGATCACTCACAGATTATGTGGAGTGTTTAACGTCTTACTGAAAAATGCCCACCTCACATTAGATTTAAGAGAGTTGAAATTTCAATTCCACACTCACCAACTTCAGTCAACATTTGAAGTATGAGCATCACGTTTTGCCAAAATACCATCATCTTGCTGAAATCACGTTAATTCCACCTGTCATCTTTTTAGTTTTGATGCTAGACAGATAAGCTTTCCATGCTGAATCGCATGCCTTTCCCACCATCATTATTAATAAAAGAGAAAAATGCAAAAAAAAAAAACCCACTAAGATATTAATTTTTATCTTTTCCAGCTGGAATAAGTGTGAATAGAAAACAGTATTTTTAACAGGAATATACAAATATTAAAAAAAAATTTTTTTTGTGGTTGCAAGCAAGGATATTTTAAAGTGTTTATACTTGTAAAATTGCTGTTGTATTTTATAATGTGCCAGCAAGCCAGCATGCACACAATCTGCACCCTGAAACTAAAACAACTAAATGGAAGTATTATTTATGCATTCCTTGGGATTTTATTGTCTTTTGAATTTGGTGAACTTTGCGATGTGTATTTCTTTGCTCATTCTTCATTTTTGTTAAAAGCCTCCCAGCCCACTCTCTGCCGCATATTTATGAAATCACACCGAGTTCTCTGTTAGCTCACACGGGGCTTTTTTGACAGGGGTTTTTGACTGTTCTACTTAGGGTGTGAGAATGCGAGGTAGATATTGCCACATATTATCACTGTGAGCGTGACCAAGTGATGAGACTCTAGTGGCTTCAACCATAATGAACATCTGTTTAGGCCTTTGTTGTTACATGAATGACCCTCGCTTTTTGTGATTGAATGTGTCTGTATTTCAGCATCTGGAACATTGCAATAGCGTTTCAGTTTTCACATTTTGTTCTTTTGTCTCTATCATCTCGCTACTCTCGATTCAAGTAGTTTTCCACATGACGGCAGGGCTCATTAAAGTTACTTAAGTTATGAATAACTCTTCATGCAACAAGTCACTGTGGTCTATTACTCACTTGCAAAGTATTTTAAATGATACACTTACAAAAAGACCTGAAAATGCTTTTTTCTTCCCCTTATTTTCGAGATGTGTGAAGATGAACAGTTTATTTGAATACTAGCCTCCGTGACTGACTCATTGCCCTTCCTTCACAATAAAAGCCGCATTGGGTTTTGCTGGTTGAATGTCAGCTCGAAAATATTGTCATCAATCTGAACTATATATGTGCATGTGAATGACAGGACTGGTTTTGTTTTTGAATTTAAAGTGGTTAATTCTTATTGCATGAGATTGGACGGAGGCTCTGCAGGCTGAACTGATGTACTGAGTCAAATGTGATATTTATTTTGACCTTCATTTCTCCTCCACTTCCAGGTGACCAAGGACGACTTTGTGAACTTTGAGTACATTCTCTGCATGGATGAGAGCAATTTGAGGTACAGTTATGTCACCTTACAGCAGCAGTGTTGTCTGTGTTTGTAGATCACAGTTGCAAGCACACTTGAAAACACTGGTGTCCTGAATCACTCATTAATGGGAGCCTTGATTTACAACAAAAAAAAGCCTTTGTCTTGAAAAGGGGTCAGACTATTGCAAACTGTCTCGACAATGTGTGTTACTCCTAGTGGTAACATTGAACTACAACATGTAGGTAAATGCCTCGCTTTAATGAGCAATATCCTTTCTTAAGCCCTTTCTTAAGCTCTTTCCAAAGGTCAGAGTGAGGGATATTTTTTTGCTACTTTGAACGTTTAGGGATCATTTTGAGATCACATGCCCATGGCAGATCTGATCTTTAAGCAGCTTACTGAGTTCTTTGGATGCCTTGTCTTTGCTCTTTGGGCAGTTTCCCTCCTCCCCAAGTCTCTCCAAAAATATTTTTTTCTCCACCAATGTTAAAAGACAAGACTGACAAAATGAAATCTTGTTTTTTTTAGACAAATCAGTTCATGTTTAGTCTCCTTTTAACAGTTCCCATCTCCCTGTTGTCAGTTTGTTCCACCTTGTGTCTTCAGTTTGAATTTTGCTGCTTTGGTGTGAGATTAGCTTCAAAAGCTTCTGGCTGTTACAGTGTTGTCAGAATCAAGCCTATACCTTTTTTTGTTTTTTGAGGAAGTGTCCCATGTGGATGTCATTATCAAGGGTTTGTTCTACAGTGCTCTCTCCATTGCTGGAAGTTTAAAAAAAAAAAAAAAAAAAAACAGATAACAGATCTGCAAATAAGTTCCAGTTTGGATCACGTGTTATTGTGGGTTTAGAAGATTTGAGTGTTTTTTCAATAACAGTATATGTTTTTTAAAGTTTAATCCAAAAAGAGGACATGTATTCTGTACAGTTTATTTTCTGTAGGATCTGCAGTGGGATACGTTGCATGACTGTAATGTAGGATATATAACAAAACCTGGCGTTTAGGTCACACTTTAAACATTTAAGTGTTGTCCTTGTTTCCTGTTCTACCCCTCATGCTGTTTTGTGTGTCTCTGGTCTTTACAGTGACTTGAAAAGGAAAGCAAACTCTGTGAAAAACTGCAAAGCAAAGATCGAGCTTCTTGGTTCCTATGATCCTGAAAAGCAGCTGATCATCAGAGACCCTTATTATGTAAGTATTAAAGGAAATTCAGATGTTGGGGATTTTAAAGTATTATATAGATCTTAATCTTAATGATTCCAGTATTAAGATAATGTATTGAATATTACTGGGAAAGCAGGACTGTCTTTTAGGGACAGTAAAATTGAAATCGTTAGGAAGCTGTTTTCCATTCAGGACAATCAATTCAAGCTGTTCTGTGTTTATCTCTTGAAATGATATGTGTACACTAAAATACCAGCGTTGAACTCAGTCCAAGTTCTAAACATTATGAAAGGTTCCTTCTTTGTCGTGAGCATGGCCACTGTACTTTGAAGCGACCCTTCCTACACCGACTAGAATACCATGGCTGAAACAGCATTTTCAAATGCTTGTCACAAAATCAATTGACTGACTTGTGTACTGACAACAGTTCAAGTTTACTCACTGTGGTATTTTAATGACAAAACAACAAAAATCAAAGACTCAGTTAATCCACTTCAGTGGCTGTGCACCTGTTTAAAATATCGGCTACATATCAGTGTTGTTTTATAGACAAGAAAAGGAGCAGGAAATGTTACACAGAGGAGTTTATTTAAAGACCTTAGGTTTTGGACAGCGAATATCAGACTTCGAGAGTATGTGGTAGTTCTGGAGAGGATTAATTCACCACAGGGAGTGATGGGATCATGTCCTGGCTCAGTTTCATGCAATAACCCCCAAAACAGTGGTCTGTAAATGCTTTTACTTTTGCACAACCTGGACATCACTCTAAGAAGTATTTTCTGGTTACTCATCCCTTTTATTTCATGCCTACTTTCTCTGCAGTTAAAATTCAGGCCAAATAATTTTTTTGTATCTTTGTCTGTTTTTTATCTTCCTGAGAGAGAAAAGCCAACAGTGGGAGAAGTGGAGGGAGTAAAGGGTGGAGAGGATTTGAAGGTTTTATTAGTTGTCAATATAAAGTACATTTAAAAAAAAAAAAAATCATATCTTCTCTGGGCCATTAAATTGCTTAATGCAGCTAATACTAGAGCTCTGTTGGCCCAATAACATGGTGTTTGTGTTTGAGCCCATCTGTTGATCAGTGTTACATTTTGTGGAACCAAGAATGATTATAGTAAATAGAATGATTATAGTAAATGATCAGGCATGTGGCTGGAAGAAGGGGTTGTTTATGTGAGTGTAGTAATTTATATTAGTTTATCTGACATTTTGACTTTGAATGCCTCATTTCTCTGTGCGGCATTCGACACAAGTGTGTATTTGTGTGTAGGTCTTGTTGCCACTGCAACGCTTGAATTCCTGCACTTTACACTCTGTGGTTTGGATATTTATGGGGTTCAGGTCCTTTTCCAGCTACCACATGGCATGACAGCAATGAGGAGTCAGACACTCACCGTCAAATGGAGACAAGACTTTTACTTGTTGATTTACTGTGAATATGACGATTGAAACATCAAAGCATCCTGGTCTTTGGCATTTTTTTGTGTCCACCAGGTGTGTTTTAGCCATGATATGGTTCTACGTATGGCACCATTTTGGCTAAGACTGAAATATTTGGACAATTTTTGGGATAGATTCAATTTAAATTTACTAATAACTCTGGTGAGTATCTGACTTCATCTAGTGCTATATGAGGTTGAATTTGTTTCCATGGGAGAAGTTCATTGATGTTTCTCTACATCTAGTGGATGAATCACTTTTCTTTGAAACATACCACTCTGAACCATCAACACCAGCATTTCAAAAAATGCTCTTGATGCTTTTTGCAGAACATTACAACTGTAAGAAAAGTTCAGCCAGTCCAGGATCTGTTTCCTTTAGAGCAATTTAACAATTTGATACTCAAATCATTTAGAAATAATTTATCAGTTGATCATATCATTTTATTATACTGTTTGAGGTTTTAAACCAGTTAAGTGGGTCTACAGCAGTTTATTTGCCACTAGTTAAAAAAAAAAAATCACATATTTGTAGTGATTCAGCTTGACTGAATCTTGTTTTAATTTCTCCTTTTATTTTATTTTTTTATGTTTTGTCTC
This sequence comes from Mastacembelus armatus, assembly GCF_900324485.2. NCBI lineage: Eukaryota > Metazoa > Chordata > Actinopteri > Synbranchiformes > Mastacembelidae > Mastacembelus > Mastacembelus armatus. Next base: position 13,711,029 of record NC_046656.1, read on the forward strand.
TTAGGGAAGTGATGAAGACTTTGAAAAGGTGTACCAACAGTGTGTACGTTGCTGCAAAGCATTCCTGGAGGCAAACTCCTAACAACGCCCGACCTGAGATAGTTCTTTTCGTGTGTTGAATAAACATGACTAATCAACAAAAAATGTATTTTGGCCATTTAAACAAGCACTTACTAATATAACCCCGTTATGGATGTCACTGAAAGATCACCAGAACACTTTATTTCAGTGTTGAAAATGTTATAGAAACCACAGTGTGTAGATTTTAAGAATGCTGTGTGGATATGTTTATAAATTATAAATTTAGACAATTTAATAAACTAAAAATTCACTTAAGACCATAACAGTGTTTATTTTTTCAATGCAAATCATTCATTTTTACCTTGAATATGCTGAAGCATTTGGACAAATGGGGATATCCTGCAAGTGATAATGCATGACTGCACATCTTTTGAGGTCCACAGGTCAAAGGCCAACACTGGGGTCAGTGCTAGGATAAATGATATTTTTGTTGGACAAATTAACACCGTATAACCACAAGAATGTCATGAAATGTCACTTTTTCATAAGTAAAATTGATTTCACCTCTAGTGTACTGGTGTGGCAGAACACACACAATTTCAGTGCGTTTCAGTGAGAAAATTTTGGTTTGTAAATTTGGTGAACTGGCTCTTTTTAAAGGAAATTCTTTGATATTTTTTTGACTGTTTAATGTTTACGTAAAGATCATTTTACAGTCACGTCTATTTTATAAAATGCTGATGTATGCTTTTTAAAAACACAAAATCTGTCTTCTCAGTCATGTATTCATAGAGCACTCCTCATTTTAAGACTGAAATTTTAAAGAAAGCACTGCAGAAGTCAACAAAGACCATCAGTTTTTCTACCAATCTTATAATTTATTTAAATATATTTCATTTTTTTAATATACATATATGTGAACGTAACACCATTTTAATAAATGACAGTCACTTTAATTTATCATAGGTGGATTCTTTTGCTTTAACGTACATAAATGTTACTCCAGGTCAAAATGGTCATGACCTACTTGATGCACAGTGGAGCCTTGTTAACACTTCAAATAGATATTGACTGTACCACATTCTGCCATGATCCACAGGCGGCTGGTGACTTACACTTCTTCTGTTTTTTTTAAACATGTCTTAAAGAAACACATATGAATGTTCATGCAGTTGAGCACAAGTGGGTGAAGCTATGCCATGGCTGCCAGCTGGGAACCTGTGACTGATTATTGTCTGTGTAATAGGTAGTGCAGTGGAAGGGATGGGCTCAACCCAGTCAGTCATACAGAGAAAACCAACTGCAGAAGGCAAGTCATGCTCAAAATTTGAAATGAACACAATCAAAAATATGGAATCCCTTTTTTTGTTTTGGTAAGATATTTTTGAATGCCAGTGAGACAGAAGGCCCCAGGTTGGTTTCTCTCAGCTGCTTGTTTCCTTTTCTTCCTCCACTGTTCAGTTTCACCATCTTTATCTTGGTCTGGTTTTGTTGCCTGGTTGCTCCCCCGTGGTGACAGCTTACCATCGAGGCCCACCCAGAGCGGTGAGTGCCAATAATCCACGCCTTAGCAGAACAGACCACACCAGAGGACAATACGGTGCCTAATATCAGTCGGGGATGTTCAAAGTATTTTAGGCTTCCCTCTAATGGTCCAAGGCACTTTTTTCCTAGATTTTTTTTTTTCTTCTGGAGATCTCTGACCTGGAGATCTCTGACCTGCAGTGAAGATGAAATAAAAGTCTGTATTGTTTCCAAACTGGCAGTACATGTGCATGCCAAATTCTCCAAAAGGAACCACTAACACAGTATATCTAGAATCTTGATTTGACACAGAACCGCTGCTCTTGCTGTGCCACTGCTGTGGGCTTGTGTGTATCAGCACAGCATGCATATCACCACCGTGAACAATTGTCTCAACGTGTCCAGAAAAACAGGAATGTGACACTGTGGATTTAAGCTCTTACTTACTTAAGACTTAATCTTTCATTCTTTACACTTGTTTCATAACGTGGTCAGAAACCATATTTAGATTTTTTGCTTAGGTAAAAGAAATACCAGTACTCATAATGTACCACAGCCCCTTTCAGACGTTATTGAACTATTATTATTGATGCATTTATGTGTAGTAGCAGTGGAGCCAACTTTAACTCAGTTGTACACTAATGGTTAGTTTGTATGCATCATTTTTACATAAATACATGTAGTGGAGTAGAAGTAGGAAATACATAAATAAAATGCAATTACCCCAAAAAGTACAATGGTTGTAATTGTACTATAATTAAGTGTACTATTAGTTTAGTTGAGTATTCCCATTTAATCCTAGTTTATACATTTACTCTGCTACAAATTACATATTGTACAATGATGTACTTTTTACTCTACCTGCAATTGTATTTGATCTGTAGCAGTTTGTTTTACAAATTAAGGTTTTACCTTAAAAATATACGCCTGAAGAATGTGATGCATTTGTACTGTGTAAAGTACATAAAATCATCTCCACCTCCAGCAGCACCAACTGCAAAATGCTACTTACACATTATTGCTTCAGGAATTCTACTCCAATAATAAACAGTACCACGCTCATAGGGGCTGTTAGTCTGCACTGAGTACTTTTATTTTTTATTGCATTGTAACAGTATTCTTACTTTCATATTCTTACTTGTTCTGAGTTCAGTGATCTAAAATCTTCCTCTAACACTGCCACCTTGTCACATCCTTTGAGATTTCACGATTTGCCTGTATTACTTGTACACAGTGTGCTCTAGCCCTATCTCATCTTTAAAATAAAACATCTATATTGGAGTTAAAGGTGACCATATCACAGTACCTTGTTCTTGCTACCCCTCCGTGCACTGCGGGCTGACAGCTAGCCGAGTCAGAAGCCTCGCACATCTTCTGAAAACTGAGAAGAAAAGATGAGATTGAGAGGCTTAGGTATGAGTTGAAGCTTTTTTTCCACATTGGGCTAACACAAACAGTCATTTATTATGCTTTAGAATAGAGATCATGTAGACGCAGCTTACATGCAGGTATTGTGCAGTCTCTGGTGTGATAGTAGAGTCTGTACACATGTTTTCTGCATTTGAGATTGAAGATGTGTGGATCTGAAAGGGAAAGAGAGCAGGATTTAAGAATATCTCCAGGTCTGCAGCCACACACCAGCAATAACATCTGCTTTATAGCCTTTGTCTACCTCTATCATTCAGTTTTCTTATGTTTCTGACTGCTCCAACTATTCTCCAAATACACTTAAACACCAGCAATTCAGTGATTTCCAATGGTGCCTTACCAGTCAAATGTTCTATGAATTTCCCCTTCTTTCTGAGATCTCTGGGATAAACCACTGTGGGAAGAGGGAAGATGGAACAGAAGTGTCAGACTTGCTGGTTTTAAATAGCGGACATGCATGTGTATTAGATTGTCTATTACTTAAAGGACATCCAAGGATGTTTTGTTGACCCGTGACTTCCCAGTGAGAAACATCTACAAAAAACCTTAATGGTGAGAATAAAGACTCCATGATAATTGTAGCCTGATAACTTATCATGTAAATACTTTTGGTGCCATTTGTCAAACTCAGCGTCATGTAACTTGCACCATTGTCTTTGGAATAAGTTATAAAATCAAACTATATCCCAATATACTGCGTCCTTCATAATGAGGCTATAGCATCCTCTTGACATCCAGTCTAATGGTCCCGCCCAGATGACAACCCGTCACTCACCGACAGCCTCATCCGCTGTCTCTGTTTTCAAGTTGCGTAAATCCACCGGAGGCGTCATAACACGGGATGTTAACGGTGCTTCCGTTTTGGCGCTGTACCGTCCGCGGCTCTCCTCCACTTGTTTCACGATCTGAACCATTCGTTTCGAGCCGTGCTGCGTGTCCCTGCGGGCTGCAGCCACCGCCTGGGGCGCGCTCTCGCCGCAGTGCCTGGTAAGCGTGCACATCAGTAGCACCAGTCCCATGGTGAAGTGCTTGCGCAATCCGCTCATAGCTCCCGTGGAGTGAGAAGAGAGTGAACACCGTATCCAAACTCTGGTGGAGAAAAAGTTTAACCGGACACCTGCAACAGAGATTGAGGAGTCAAATCAGTGATTCTCATGTGATTTAGCTCAAAATGACCACAATCCCATTTAATTTAACCGCTGACTGAGATTAATTTGCGCACTTTGTGCAATGACCCTGGAGCTGTTTTTCCTCTAAAACAGAATCAGTCTTTATGTAAAACATCCCGCATCATTTCCTTGGTTTTCAACAGACTGTCCAGCTTTAGAAATACATTTTAGGTTAGGATTTATTTTGCAAGAGAGATCTGAAGGCAGTTTATATGAAATCAGTGGCAGGCGAGTTAGTCTCGGGAACATCAGTATCGGGACATTTGTAAAAACAAAACGAAGTCATTCAGAAACGGTGGAGATTTATAACATGTTAGTACCTTCAGGTCAAATGATCTTCTTCAATATGCTCTGATCACGTCCCGTTCGTCCAACAGTGACGGAAAAATGGAAATAAACAACTGTGCGCAACTTTCTTCCAGGTTTCCGCTTCTGTCCAAACCGAATTAGGTTTCCTTAAAGTTTGTTGCGTTGGAAGGAATCAAAGCGTTCGCTGAGCATGTGTGGTCAAACTCTGAACACCGGCCGACTGTAGGGAGAGAGTGGACCAGCAGCAAAGGGATCCGTGTGCGTCCCCGCTAGAGTGGCAGACTGACTCCCCGAAGTAGAGCTCACTTTTTATTCTGTCTCTCAGACGTGGTGACCTGTCCCCTGTGGGTTACTCCTCCGTGTCAGTGATAATAATAAGACCCATTATTGGCACTGCTAAATCGGAAAGTCCTCTTGAGATGACTGACCATCACTTGAACGCTATGTCAAGTTTTCTGCGCCCCCTCCTTTCCGCTACTCCATTTATCTGTGTGATACGCGGTTACAGGAAGCGTTTTTCCTACTAATACTTCCACTGAAATTCCCAATCAGCCTAGTATGCAGCAGATACCGGCATCTTAGTATAGATGCTCCCATGTCGTTCTGGTGATTCTCATAACCTCATTAAGAGTCATTGCGCCTTTACATCCGTCAATGAAACTGAAACAGAGTTGCGCACCGTTTTTGAAAATTTATTACGCACGGCTTTGAAAACTTGCTGCACATTTCAGGTCAGGGCAAACGACTACACAGACCAGTTTAACAGAAACAGTAAGGCTTTGTTTGAGTCAGGGTGTAATCCCCTTCGCCCCCCCCCCCCGACCCTCTGGTGATACTTTAACTGGTTGGCAGGTTTCACATTTTTTTCCCATACAAGTAATCCCGTCTCAAAACGCAAAAGTACCAGTATATTTAAATCAAAACAACAGTATTAATAGGACATTTCCCCAATATGTCTCTTATATCCGTGTGTTTCCACATTATCTGCAGCCTATTTGTAATAACGACTTGGAGAAACCCTCTGTGTTTTCACTTGCGACCGTGCGTAAAAAGGCTTGGTGCTGAAAGGACAGCGCTGTCACCCTGCTCTAAACTCCTCTGAACAGCTGCGTACTTTTTTTTGAGTGGTACCACCTTCCTTGTATAGTGGCACATAGGTTTACGTTGTCTGAATAACGTGCTGATTAAAATTTAATGATGACAGTGATGAAAAATATGGTAAACATTTGAGTTCTCTGGTGATCCATGGCATCTTTTTGTAGCTCAGAGAGGATGGATCGATTGTTTTTTAGAGGTGCACTTTGGATCATTTGGAGAGTGTTGAATGTATCATAAGATAAACGAAAACTAGGGTTCTTATTAACATGATCATAGATAGATAGATAGAAATACCTATCTATCTATCTATGATCAAGCTGACTGATTAGTTTGGGGAGCAGGTTAGTGCAGTGTTTTAGAGAGGAGCTGACTATGCGCTTGATAGTCTAAGGCATTCAGCCCATTTCTGATAGACATCCACCCTGATGAAGTGTCCCACAGGGAGAAACTACATCTGGAGCAGAGCCTGACCTCTAACATGCCTGTGAAAGCTTAAAGTGAAAAATGTTTTCATACACAAAACGACACTATGATTATAATTTCACAGTGACCTCAATCCTTTCCATTAATTATATATTTGACCATCTTACATGAGAAAAAATAAATATTCCTGGATTTTTGATTTTTTTAAATTATTATTCTGAAATAAAAGGCAGCAGTCTCAGCAGGGGGCGTCATTCTGCAATGACTGCACATTTAAATGGCCTCACAGTGTTGTCTTAAGCCTGTTGTTCATAATAACAAACGCCTCGCCAATGTTTTGACTGGATTTGATACTTGTAGTGCCATTTCTTTGCCAAATAAAAGAAACCAACATAATCAACCTATGCAGCTGAAAAACACACCGTCTTCATGGCTGTTATCTAATCTCACAGGGCTTTAGTGAACATGCACCCATGTCATTTAAGTTCAGTAAAAATAACTGTGCATGTAGAGAAAAGAGAAAAACAAGAATGTTGCTCTTGTAAGAAGAAAGAGTGTCTAACTGTGGAGCTTCGCACTTTGTGCTTCTGTTTGTGTTTATGTTCATATGTTGCTGCATTTTTCCTGTAGATTGTTTCTGCACGTCTTTGCCATCGTGTCCTGTGTTTAGTGTATGAGCAGGTGTATATCCTCTTTTCCCGTTGTATGACCTTTCTAAACTACAGTCACATGTGACAGTATGTTGTTAAAGTGTGTAAGTCAATGAGTCATGTTCATATGATTTTTAGTAAACCACATGTGGGAATCTCACAGATGTGGTTTGGTGTTTACACACTGGGTGTCTTGTTCTGCTTTAGGCTCTGACAGCATCATATCTCAGCTTAGTTGGTGAAGACTGTGGACAGTCTTCACCAATTAGATGGTCTTTTAATAAAGACAGTCAGGAACTTGGCTGTTTTTCTTATAATAATAATAATCAATAATAATTGGAAGAATAGCACACGTGACAGGGTAGCATTTGTACTACTTTTCTGTAGAAAATAAGCTTTAACACACTATTCTGATCACCTCCTATAGTCCCATTTCAGTCAGAACACCCTCATCAGGTTTTACAGTCATTTCATTTGAGTAGTTTATCATTTTTATTTTTATTTCATTCATGTGAATAGGAGCCAGCCAGAAAAAGGAGATAATAGTGAGAAAATGACAGTATTATTCTGGTGTAATGTATGCAGTTGCGGAGCAGCTTTCACTGGAATCAATGGGTTGCCATGTTTGGAAAGCTCATCATATTTTTTAATATCGTACATCTGTGGTGCCAGTTGTGCATTAATAAGTTCAGTTCTGGTCCATTCTTTGAGGTTTCCTCTGCACCTTGTGGTCCTTCTCACAGGATAAAGGTCACTCAGCTGTCATCATATAAACACAGGTGGTTGTAGTATGTGCAGAGAGAGTTGTAAAAGTTAGTTCTGTGTTTATAAATGGACTCAAATGGGAATGATTTGCTGATTCTTGGTCATGGACGTCAGCTACTTCCCAGCTGATGCGGTGACTGGTTCTATTCCGGCTTTCCCAGGAAGTTCAGATGTATCTAGTGTTAATTCAGTGTCTTGCTACCAGTGAGCTCTCACTTCTAGTTTAGATAAACTGGAAGGACAGCTCTAATGCCCAGTAATATGTCATTAAACCAGCTACCTTCACTTGGACACTTTTGCTCTGCTTGTCAAACATGCAGTTTGCACAATGTTGATTCAGATTTAAACTTTAAAGGGTCATTGTCAAAATTGAAAAATAAGTTCATGTTTTTTGATGGGAAAATTGCAGTTTTTTTGTTTTTGTAGATTCAGAACAGCTGTGCCAAATAAGGAACATCCATCCTCATCCAGCGCTGTAGAGTGGAAGCAATATGAAAACACTTAACACCAGAATAAGAATAATATAAAAAGAGGAGAAAGTGCCTGAAGCACGAGCTCTCCTGGAGCAAGCCGAGGTTAGAAAAGGACATATTTTTTCAGCAATACAATATACTCAGGGTGAGTGTGCCCGTGCAAATACTGTGGATATTTGAAGAAGTATTCACATAAACAGTATTAAAACAAGGGTCTTGCACTGCGCGCTGGTCTCTGCTTGGCACAGTATTCACCCCTCCAAAACTCCTTAGGCACCGTACAGAACAGCAACATAGCTGTTATCTATTTGTTTATTTACACAGAGCATTAGCATCAATTTAGAGTTGTGTTTCTAGTCATCTTGAGAATATAATCCAATATTCAGTCTTGTATTAGCTCTGCTTTTGATCTCATCTCCGTCCTGTACTTGTAAGGGAAATATCTGGCTCTTTCACTGCTAAATGCTCAGCAGGGTTGAGACGCTTGTTGCTAATTGTGACTGTCTGCTGTTTGGTGCTGAGCAGGTAGTGTACAGTTATTTTCAGACTTTTAGTTGTTTAAACATGCAGCTGTTACCAAAGATGACTGTATGAGAGCAATGACAGTGAACCAAAACCATAACATTTTAGGCTGTGAGATCAAGATGAGCTGATAGATCCTATAAAGCTACACCGAGTTAAAGAGAACTGCGCACACGTACTTCAACAAAAATAATCTCATATTTCTTTTAGTCTTTATAAAGGGTGTGGGGGGATTCAATAAAAAGTTATCCTGTTCCAAATCAAAACTACAGTATAATGTTTTTGTCATGTTTATGACTCAGGAGAGCTGCTTTTGTTCCTACTGTAAGTGGGCAGGAGCTGGCCCACAACTCTTTTCGCCCCAGGCCACAACTATGCTGTTTCCACATGGAAACCTCTCTGACAGAACTTTCACACACACATTCATGTCACTTGTTATTACGCTTTTTGCTTTGAAGAAGGTTTTGCTGCTGAAATCATAAGAACCTTATCTCAGCAGATTCACACACACAACCGTGAGTGATCCTGTGGTTTCTGTGTGACACAATCTAGTAGTCTGTGATAAATGATCTTCACCAAATGCCATACTGGGACACACAACGATGAGTTAAACACAAATTAACTGAGCTTGATCAATTTCATAATAAATGCGAAACTTTTCATATTTATTATATTTATTTTGCAATAGAACATCAAAACCACACATTCTCTTCTCATTCTCTCAGATCCTGGCTGGATTGCACAAGCAAACTTTTTCCTCCATGTTAGATACACATGTTTTTTTATGAGGCTGGAAAAGAAGGTGGAGAGTGATGTTCTTTAACGCTTTGTGTGTTCTGACAAATTCAGCCTGTCTGTTGCAGCTGCCAACCTTGATCTTTATTTATTTATTATTTATTATTATTTACTGCAACTAGAAAAAGACATGCTCTGTGCTGTTCAACAGGCAGTTCACATCATTTAATCGGCTCATGCAGTGAGAGCCACATTATCAGGGATAGAAGCATGCTAAGCATGCAAAAGCACACAAGCAGTAATCGGAGCCACACGGTAACATGGAGTGAGCATGGACTGGTGAAGTGCAGCGTGGGAAGTATCATTTCCTCCGCATTGTAATGGAGTAGCTCACTACTTTGAACTTTGGCACAGTCCCCACTAGCAGTTGGAGACCAACAAATTGGTTTGACATTTTTCATTGTCTGTTGACAAGAAGTGGGGGGGTTCAGTATTACTTAGTCATTCAGTATGACAACTTCATGTTGTGAAGACAAGGTGATGCACAGTTCTCCCTCACTGATGTTATTAAGGGATGTTGAATCATCTGGGCTCAGTCTTGTGTGTTAATGACTTGGTAGAATTGGTCTCCAGTATGAGTTACATGATGCTGATGAATATTTTCTTCCACATGAGGGGAAAAAAGGATTTGTTGGAGACGTCTTCACATCTGGTACATTAAGTGGACATGTGACAAAGATAAATACATTTCCCTTATTAAATCTACCAGTCTATCTGTCCTGGTGGGTCAGACTTGAGATGAAAAGATAGATAAAGATAGAAGTTTAAAACATATAACTAGAATTGGTTTAGGTTTGTATTGAAGTGCTGAAAATATAATCTGTTTCTTCCAGCGACCTGACTCCGTGGCTTGAACTTATTGACCCACTGGAGCAAAAATGCGTAGATTGTTCATCCAACACTAAAAGAACATTATTTGTGGCCAAATAACCTCCCACCAGTTAAAGAGTGTCAACTTTTGGTGCTAAGTATGGAAGCTTGGGGACAAGGTTTAAATTTCTGGTGGCTTCTCGGGTCTGTTAGTTTGGGGTGGGTGACATCTTAGTTATATTTTTGCGAGATCCAGATCACCTAACTTTGCTTTTTAGTCTAATGTGTTTATGTGTCATATGATCCGTTGTCCACAATTTGGTTTATAGTCATAAAACATTAAAAATATAAATGTTAGTGTTGTGAAGCTGAGTAAAGCTTGTGTGTGCACAAGCTTGGGAGCTTACGGCAGATTTCTAAAATGTACAAGACACGATTTTCAAGCCATTTTGTAAATCAGTGAAATCATTTGTGAATTATTTGTGACCACTTAGCTGTCCCCCTTCAGAGACAGCATGATAATAAAAAGAGACCACACTCATTCTTGTCATCTGAGAGACTAAAATATTTATCTTGGCAGCTACTGACCAGACAGTTGACATCAGACAGTTGCATTTCAGAAGATGGTTGACAGTGCTATTACCCGCTCTGCATATTTTATGCACACAGGCCTAGTAGACCTACAGTCACACAGGGATAATTACACCAGTAATTAGGTTGTTCTAGTTTAAAATTCTTAAAGAGTAAAGGCCTGGACCTCTAGTTCTCACAGCCAGATCCAAAACCACAACTTTAAGAAGAAAAGAGAAACCTGTCCGAGCCAGATCCGTGCGTTTTCTCCTTTCTTTTGGCTTCCTTTTTCTTTTGTTCCCACCTGTCTCTGCATAATAGTTCTTAATGTGTGTTAGCTGTAGTGATCATTATGTTGCTGAGTGCCTGTGTGAGAGACTTGAGCTGAACATCAGGTGCTGGGGCTGGCCGACACTGACAGAAAGCATATGTTTGTGGCACCCCATTAATACAGAAAACTGATGACTTTTGCACCATGCATTCAGGGAAATTTGAAGTTCCTCCGACATTTTAAATGAAATGCAAAGATGTAGGACATTAAGATGAGACTGATGAGCGAAAGCTGTGGTGGAAAATTTGTTGGTTTAATAGCAAAGTCTCGCAAAACAAATGAGTCAACACTGTGGACTTCGTTTATTTAGGCAGGATGATCCAGTGTCTCCCAATTTCCAATTTCCGGGACAGCAGATTTGCCATGTTTACTTATTTTAGAGAGCTAAAGACATGACACAATAACAAGAAAACAGTGCTGAGGTAATGCCCAGTACTTTAACAGTGAAATGAATCCAGTGTCATTGAGACCATCCTGATCTCAGCACTCTACTCAGAGATGACAGTATCTCTCTCTTCTTTGGTATCCACATGTGATTCGTCACACTTTCATCATCTGACTCAACAACTCCTGAAGGTCATGATAACTAGCTGGCCTGTTTCAGCATGCTGGAAAAACTGTACTGCATTTCTGCCTTGTGTCCAGGATCCAGTTGCTGAACTCAGACTGTATGTTTGAAGGCAAAGGAGCTCTTCAAAGATGTAATTCCCAAAGGGAGCAATTGATACTAACACACTTTTCCTGCAGGCCCCTGACCACTCAACACCGACATGGGATCTAAAAGCTTGAGAGCGCAAGAGACCAAGGGAAGAAGAAAGGGAGGGAGAGAAATGAGGTTGCGTCAACTCACTGTTTGTAAATGTTTGAGAGGGTGAGAGCTTTGTAAATGTGATTTCCCTTGGGATAACAAATGGTATGGCTTTGTATTGACTTACAGTGGAAAGCATGCTTTTTTTAGTGCCAGCAAGCATCCATATGTCGAGCGTGCAAAATGACAAAATCTGAGAGTTTTTCTCCTAAATAGAAGAAAAACTGAAAAGGCATTCAGAGGAATAGTATTAGATTTGGTATTAGATCAGATATAATAATTAATTCCTAGAAGACTCTTGCTTGGCAAAAGTGTATTCTCAAGAAAAGGCCTCACCATCCTTGTACGGAAAATGCACTCAGGAGTGGATCAGTTACTGTAGCTGCAGCCATCGACTAGGAGCCAGTTCCTTGGAAGAACTGTAGTACTTATACCATTATCTGTGACTGCAATAAATAGAGTGGGTTAAAGCTCAACTTGGGTTTTGAGGTATTGTTGCGGCTTAGCCATGTACAGTGTAACAATTAAAGACATGAAAAAAATCACATCACACATTTATAGAAATATTTCCCTTTATAAAATTAAAGGCTTTGTGTTTAAAATTTTAAGTTAATTGGAGGTTTCTCGATCACCCGACTGAACATCTGATTCATTGATGCCATGTTGTTGCTACTTCTTCTGCTTCTGGGTCTGCAGGAGTTCACAAGCAGGATGTCACATTTATTTGCTGATTTGATTTCACAGGAATCTCTCATTCCTGAGAAGTAACTGAGCCTTTGAATTTCAAAGTTTAGTCACCGGCTTCTGTGCTATAAATGTTGCACTGTACGCACACTAAGTGTGAGATCTGGTGAAGGCATGTGACACTGAAAGTACACAATTCCCATCATCCATCCTTTTTTTTTTTTTTTTTTTTTGTAGCTACCTTTCTCCCTAGTCACATGGTCAAGATTCTGTGAGTTCCTGTTACATTTGCTTGTCTAGATGACAGAGCAGGATATTTGACCTCACATGTAAAACATCATATAGTCTGTGGTGTAATGCATACCCTCAAACATAATATGAAAACACAAACAACCAAATGAAATACACACACTTATCTGTCTTTAAAAACTAACAATGCTTCCAGACAAAAATTGGTCGAAAGAACGATGCTGAGAGAGAAAGCAACAAAGGACAGTCACTTTACAATATGTGACTGTTTGCATCAAGAGTGTTGCTGGGCTAAAACCTATGTTGCAAAATAGTGAAAGTTTCTGAAAAAGCCTGGAATCAGTTTGTTTCCACCTGTCAGCTGTAAGGGCAGAAGCTTTCATTTGAGGAATTTGCTTCAAACCGTTGTGATGCACGATCAAGTGCTCTTGTCAACAAGCATAGCTTAACACTATGGAGTAAGTGTGGGAAGTCTTAAAGAGTCCAGACAAGTTGAACCTGATCTGTAAACTATCACCATGTTGGCGCAGCTGAACCACTTTTGAATACACAAAGTATAAAACCACATAAAATTGGCAGGGGAAAATGAGGAAAAGCAGGAATCGCAAACACCTGCCAATGCAAACATATGATTTGATCCAAAGGTTTAGTGCCGGTCTGTTTATTGCATAGTCTCCTGTCAGTGCACTGACAGCTTCTCTTTCAGTTCAGGGCTCGTAGCCATCACAGCCACTCCTCACCCATTCCCTTTAGATTGCATTCTCCAGCCCAGTTTTCATAGCTTTAACAAGGTCATTTATGTTCACCTCTGTTTTTTCGCTGCCTTCAATTGACTTCCACATGTCAATGAGGCACCTTAATTGAACCTCTGAGAAGGTTTTGGGAAAATATCTTCTGCCTTCTGGCAGTATCTCTTAAAGAGCATAAAATAAAATAAAAACAATAAATATATATCTATATTTACAACTTTCATTTAGTTCACTTTCCTAATATCCTCCAGTCTGTCTCCAAACTGCAACACAGTGCGCAAAACATCCGTAATAGAAGTTGAACAAATGATTTTTGAATTATTTTTTTACTACTCCAAATTTTCTGCCTAAATAAACAGCACATTAATTTTTTTATTTATTTGTTTTTGCCCAGTCAGCATTGATGTAAACAGACTCTTCTGACCTGACCTCCTTTACTTCATTCAAAAGCTACAAGGCACACACACACACACACACACACACACACACACACTATTAGTGTGAGGCACAGAAAAGTGTGGCAAGGGTGCACAGGGTGTACAGAGTGGGAGTGGGAGGCTTTGGAGAAGATTCATGATATACAAGTTAACCTATAAATTTCTGCGCTTTCACAGCCCTATGTACTCCTCTGTATGAAAGGACATCGCTGTGGTGACCATGTTCCACTTTGCACTTGAAACGCAGACTTTAGACATTTAAGACAGAATAATCATCCAGGGGAGTTGTCCAAAGACATGGAATGACATGTAGGAATTTTAGGGAGTAACAGGAATCTTTGTTTTTATTGACTTTGGTTGCAGGGGAAGTGATATTAACTTGGGCTGTAAAGAAAAGGCATCCTCAGTCAGTATAAAGACTTATCTTAAGTGCTCTGTGGGCAAACATAACCACTTTCTGCACACCACAGAATAATCTGAGATGTCTATTTTAGGAATGCAACACTGAAACTGATCTATAGCACAGTCTGATTACTTTCATACATGTTATGTGTGAATATATGATAAAGTCCCATAATGTATGTTGGCAACTAGCGCACCCAAGCCAAATATTACATGACTAGTTCAACCACCAAGGAAGTATTGAAATATTGAAACAGCAATTGAATACCACTATGAAAGTACTGTAAAACTACAGTTTTCTACAGTACAGAAAATCTAATGCAAACACATAGTTCAGTACACTGTGGTGTAAAATCTACCATGGTAAGAACCTCCTGTGTGTGCAAATCACTGAGTAACCACTTCAGAATCTCTAATAAGAGCTCCTTATTATTTGATCCCATGAAATAGAATATTGTCATCACTACTCCCTAGTGAGATAAAAAATGTTTCACTTTGTGTTTGCAGTTTTCTGCAGTTTTCTCAGGCTTTAATTGTCAGCCCTTCTGAGCAACACATACTCAGAAATTAACATTTATATACTACTGACTTACAACTGCTAATACAGATTTAGAGATCCATAATACCAACACTATTTCCTTTTCATCAAATCACGAAATGATTATAAATGCAAAATCTTCGCAGTGTATTTCATTTTTCTTTAGGATATCTGGTGTTGCAGTACAACATCCTCTCATATAGTGTAACAGATGTTTTTAATGGTTAGGTTAAGGCACTAAAAGCATTTAAGGTTAATAACAGGAAAACATTGTGGTCTTGGTTAAATTTTGAGTCAACAGGGACATCATGCACATGGAGTTCCTGTCAAGTAAAAGTATATAAGGTTTGGAGTTTGCGCTATTTTTATTGCAATGAACATGCTTTTTTGATTTTGAATAGTTGACACATTGAATGTCTTTTTTTTATAGCCCATGTGGAAAATGTAATGTAATATGCACACATTTATATAATTTGAAGATTTTAAACATTGAATTGCTGAACATACACAGTCATTATGAGCATCTGGGCTGAGACTGACTGAGAAACACTTTTACAACCTTGTAACTTTAAACTATTTATTTTCACTATACTATAGACTATACTATACTATAGACTCCTCTCTTGGCGATGTGTGACTAAGGACAGTGGGAGTATAAAGGAAGTGGCACTATCAGTTTGTGGTGTCTTAACAAACAGGATTGACCATCCGACCTTGAATGTCTGAACTCCTCTGATACCGATCCCACCATCTCTCGGGAACACCGACATTAGTGTAGTTCAGCCAGGCGTCCAGGAGGAGAAACCACCATTGCATTGGAAAGAAAATAACCATGATCTTGAACTGACTTTGTCTTGAAAAATAAAGTAAAAGTGGCATATTTCTTAGCCTCTTGATGCTGATGATAAATTTAATTCTGACATTTGCCAATGAAAATAAACATAACACACACACACACACACACACACACACACACACACACACACACACACACACACACACACACACACACACACACACACACACAATGATTCAAAACACTGCAGTTTTCCTGAAGGCTTATCAAAATCTATAGGCTGTTATGACAATACATAAGAACACTGAAGGGAGCAGACACACAACTATGTGACAGTCATGTACTATGTACTGCCACACATTGTATGAGACCCACAGGCACATTCATTATGTGAGACAAGCTGCCATGAAAACTACTGTGAGTTTTGAGTGTAGTGTAGTATAGTGCACCTACAGTTATTATAGTGCATTGATTTGGACACTCGTAATTACAATGGCATATATAGTGTCATCTTAATAACAAGGTTTTTATTCTGCTTATTATTAAGCTCATTGTCTGTCGTGCCATTTTACTGATTGGCATCAAAGACGTTAATGTTAGATGAAATGCAATTCAATTCAGCAACAAAGAAATATAAACTGCATTGGCTGAAACCCAGATGTATTGCTGAGTGTTGTCTATACAGTTGTGTGTTGTGGTGAGTGTGAATATACATATTGTTTTAGTGCACATGTGGTGTGTAAAAAACTTTTTCAGGCTAATGGCTCATGAAGTCTTTCTGTGTGGAGTGTGTATGGTGTGTGTGCATGTTGTCCCCGTGTTTGCACTTAGGTGTGAATGCGAGTGTGTTTATTGTTTATATGTCTCTTTGTGTCAGCCCTGTGATAGACTGGTGTTCTTGTCATGTCACAGTTTTTTTAAAAAAGTCATTTTTCATCCGCTTTCCCCTCCCATATCGCCCGTGTTTTTCTTGTCTTTCCTATAAGTCTATTCTTTACGTCTTTTTCCTCCTCCTCGTCTGCAAATTAGCTGAGTCTCTGTGTGCCCATAGATCAATAAACATTTACCTTGCTTGAAAGATGCATGTTCACATTTTTCAGACTTTGGGAGATAAAAACGAGATGTATGATGTGAGAGGGGAGACAGTAAAGAACAAGAGCTGAACCACCAGCTGTGGTGGAGTATTACAAACATGACATTAATCAAAACCAGAAAAAGACCCCCAAAAAAACTTCTCAAACATTACTGCCTTTATTCCCCGATAGCTTTGATTTCACGAAACTGGTCAGTTTTAACAGTTGACCAGTGAGTCGATTAACAGTGGGAATTTAAACTGGGTAACCATACAGTGTAACACGATGCACACATGCTGTGCTCTAAAGGCTGTGGTATAGAGAATCAGTTACATCATCAACAAGCTCTCAAGCCTGGTTTGCATTACTGAGTGAGGACAGAGTGACATGCTAATAGCCAATACCTGGACGGCTTAAACAGAGTGTTTAAAATGTGTAGATAATGTATGTTTTTGTGTTTGTGTCCCTTTGTCCACAACTTCTTTTTGTTTTTGTCCATCTGAAGCCATAAGCCATCAGTAGTTTCGCAGTAATAATACAACCGCTTTGGCTTATTTTATTAGCAATGACGTCATTGCTGCTGCATTCATTCGTTTGAATTTGGAAATAAAGTTAAGGTCCCCGTTTCCTCAGAAATCCTATTATTCTGTAAATTGTATTATGGTATGAGGATGGCTAAAGACACAACAAATATTTTTCTTTGCCTCTGTGACAAAGAAATGCCACGGGGGCAACATACAAGCCCCCAGCCAGGGGTTTATATGCCATTTGTCAGCCATGTATTCTCATTCTGTGTATGTACGAAGTGCTGTGTATGAGTCTGCCTGATAAATTGGTAAATATATCTTTGGAGGAGGGAGACGGTATCTGATCCTTGCTCATCTTTGAATATTGCACCTTTGTTTTTTCTTCAGACGAAAAAAGGTTTTGGTGTTTTCTGTCTGGCCTTTGAGGTCCCAGCATCCCTCCGTCATCTCTTTCATCTCTGTCTCCAGTTTGTGCACAGCCTTTGTACTTTGAGGAGGTGTAGTAGGTTATGAGTGTTTGCCGTAAGTCTTGTACTGGGAAATTACCCCAGTTGACAGAAATGTCTTTGCAGGGGAAACGTCAGGAAGAGAACGTTGTCTCATCCCAGACGGAAATCTCAGCAAACACTGCTGGTGACGCAGGAGGGCAATCAGCAGAGGGAAAGACAGGGCTTTACAATTACTGTCACACCAAAGTTTGAAATTAATAATTAAAAAAAAAAAAAACTTGTCAGAGCCTCTGATGCTTCATTGTTTGGTAATTTTGGAGTTTCTAAGTGAGGAGATCAGAACAATTATAACTCTCACCTCTCAGCGGCCCTCTCTGTGCCCAGACATGTGGGTGTGGTTGTCTGCATATATGAGGAATGTCTGTCTTTTTGCTGGTGATGGACTGGCAAAGTGGTCAAAGTGTAAGCCTAGTTTATTTGTGAATCTCGCTGGTTCTAACCCAGATTAACAAGGGGAGGAAAAGCGCTAACACAGAATGACTGATTATTAATATGGGTAAGGGTGATGGGACATTAAGCTTTTGTATTTTCAAAGGGACTCAATCAACTTAAAGGAATAGTTCGACATTTTGGAAAATACACGTATCAACCTTGTGGCGTAGAATCACATAGATGAAAAGGTTGATACCACCAGACAGTTATTTCTCAGCTTAGAATAAAGACTGAAAACAAGATCATTATTTAATCCTGTTTAATCTGCACAAAACCGAAGTGACCTGATGAATTGATAATCTATATATAGGTGCTGTAATGCAAAATAAAACCTGCATATTGGATCATTCATGTGTTGCAGCGTAATAAAAGAAAAGTTTTTGAGCACTAGTATTTCCAAAATGTATGTGTGCTCTTTGTCACATCTTAATCCTTGTTTTCTCTTTTCTTAGTAAAACCAGGATTCAGAGAGGTGAAAGGGCACTAATTCTGTTAAGATGACAAATGTCATAATAAGAATTAAATTCATTTGTAACTATTTTACTGGTTTAAGCTGTTGCAATAGCAGAACATAGATACATCTGTGAATAATGAACCACAGAGCAGGATCTGCCAACTTCGATGACTACTCCAAACCCTCCATCTGCACTCTATCATCTGTATTTGAAAGGCTTTTTGCTGAAAAGGAAGAAGCAAAGTTTTCGATTACCATCTATACAGCACCTAACATGACACAATCAAGTGGAGAGTTGATGTGTACACATCATCGGAGGAGAAGATGGCAAACCAATATGCAGAGAGCTAAAACAATGTGAGAATTTGCTGTTCGGCCCCACCTGATGTGACACATGGGTCCCAGATAGATGGCAGAGATGAAGATGATGACTCATCGGTCTAGACAGATAGAGGGAACATTTCTCAGTGAGGAAGGCAGAGAACAAAGCCTGGTGATTGTAAGAATTCAACCTTTTAATGGACAGAAAGACACAATCTGACCCCCCAGTTCCACCATCACTATAATCCTCCGCACCGCCCTTTTTTTCCCTTTCATCTGCTTGTGCCAGATGTTATCTTTTACATTACATTCTGTACTTCTTTTCATCTTTCACGCTGTTAATGCCATATGTTAGTGAGTGCTAGTGTGTTCTTTGGCTTGTGTTTCAGATAATTGTGATTTAATGATAATTGAATGGTGAGTTCAGTGGAACACACCCGTACACACATTGCTCACACACCAGACCTTCCCTCTCAAACACCAGCTCCTCTGACGTAGAAAAGGGAAATATGGTACATCTGATCTGATACCACTCTTGTATCTGCCCATCCAGTTTGAAGGTACAGCCAGGAGATGGTTATCTTACCTTACTGTAAACCCTAAAGCAGAGGCAAACTTTTCAAGTCCCTTAAATTCAGAGACAGCACTTCAATCTTAAGCATTGTTTTCAAGTCTAATGTGCTGGATTACAGAGTATTAACTACTATGTGATTCACCAAATATATATGTATATATAAATATATATATATAGCACAGCAGTATAGGGCAGGGATAGTTGGAAAACAAAGTGGGCAGTATTTACAGCTGTGAAAACTACTTGTGTACAATCGAGCCGCTCACTGAATATCTTGTTCAAATGGTGACAGACTCTCCCCGTATTCTCTCCCTCTCCGACTGGGCGAGCTCCAGCCACACAATGAAAACAGGACTTTTCCAAGTGACCAAGTTCTATAATTCATCAAAATAATGGGCTATGATTCATCCATTTCAGATAGGAGCACCAAATTGGCATAAGTGACAATGGAGACACTGTCCCTAGAGTGTACACGTTGTCCAGACGGACGGATATGTGTGAGAATGGACATTAATAAGCCTATTTCATTCAGCAGATCTTCCATCCATGGCTCCATCTTTATGCATTCAGCTATTAGTCCCCTTTCAGGCCTCAGCAGGATTGTATGTAAAGTTAACTGTCTTCAATTGTACTTTGATAACCACACTACAGTTAATGACCTTTGATACGTGTATGTGTGTTAATGTGAGGATGTTTGTATGTGTCCACTCATGGATATATGACATTATTTACATGAGATGTCTTTGTCACTCCATTTCTATCACCTCAGTAGGTCTGGTTCTTTTTTCACTGTGTTGTTTTACCCTCCCCTGGACTGTTTTTGTTTTTCGGTCTGTATTTTTGGCAAGCCAGAGTTTTGGGTCTATCAGTGGGAGCACACTCTTTTCCCAAACAGTTGATGAATTTGGTGTAAGAGAATTCCCAGTATGACTGGAAGATCCCCACAATCCCATTAGCTATCTGGAACAGGGAGCAGCCTGTCAATGTGGAAATGCCAATATATTTAAAATTAGGAAATAGTGAGTTAGCTGTGAGGAGGAACTTTGCGAAGTATGGTGTTGGTAATGATCTCATCTGAAATATAAATCTAACAAAGTCAAATGTCTGGTGTTTTTTCTCCATCTGGACTTCTGAAAAAGACTGACCTGTGGCAAATGGCTCTTCATCCCAGTACCTACATCTGTTTTGAGAAATATTTGCTGAATGAACTGACAACATAGCACATCTTAAATCTAGCAAGTGATTTTCAAAACATTTATATCCTTAGCAGGGGGAATATTTTCTTAATTTCAAGTCCTAAAACCAGTTTTTCTTTTAGGAGGATTTTTTGTGTGTGCCTGAAACGAACTGAATTACACTTTTTAATAAGGCTCATCAAATTAGTTTCTAACTTTAAATACATTTTAGAAAAAAAACTTGCATCTTTCACTTTTTGGAAAGCCATATCTATAAATCACTACTAATAATATTATTTTATTTTGTTTTTTTTTACAGTAAGAGTGAAATTTCTTATGGTGTTTAGGAAAAGTTGATCAATGTCATATGCATAGTTGATACTAAAATTACAAAAATACCATCAGAATGTTTATCACTATTATTTTAAGTAGTTACTTTAAAAACAAAAGATGAAAAAAGTGATCATCATCTCTGCAGACCATGCAGACACATTCATAATGGATACAGGTTGATCGATGACTCACTGAATTTGAAACTAAGGGTGAGTCACTAAGTTTAAACCCTCTGTGGCTCTTAGTCAGTGCCTTGGAGACATATTGTATTTGATAAAGCATAAAATGCATTACTAAAAGGTAAATTATTATATATATATTATATATATATCATATTTAAAAAGTAGCTGTCATAAATGAAGTTAATGTAACAGTAATTACTGGTGATTTTAGTCTGATCCTCAGAGAGCAGGTTTTATACTTCAACAATATGCAGATTATGACAAAATATACCTATCATGTATATCATGGTGACTCATCCACACTCAGCACACAGTGAGTGAGTCATCTATCACTCTGTATCAATTACTCCAGTTGTTCCTCCCGCTCTCTTTTCTCTTTACTGCAGTACAGATCATGCCTAGTCACACTATGATTCAACCAGCAGAGAGACGCTGCTGCCTTACAGGACACCACCACCAGACAAAAGTGTGTTGATTTCAATACGTAAAAATACAGGCAAGGGTCACACAGCAACACACTCCATATTCAGTCTTTATAAGTGGTATCAAATACAAACACAAAATAAATTCTTAAAACACACAGTTCTAGTTTAGAGAGTTAATTGAGAGTCACTAATTACACTGACCCTGACCTGCATGTCTGTGGGGGTGAATATTAGGGAGTTTTAGTTTAGAAATCCTAAGTGATAGGCTGAAGTATAGACCAAATACAACTGTTTTATTTTCTTAGTTTGAGATTTAGTTTCAACTACTGACCTCATTATAGCAGAGAAGATAAATTAATCCCTCGTGAAGTCTTTATCTCTAGTATGGTATGCCTAATATTTCATTTTTGATATTTTCACCTTAAATAATATTTTTCAGAGTAAGAACTGTCAGTGCTTCAGGATCTACATGTAAGAATCTACATGTGAAAAAGTAAAAAACACAAAGTCCTGGCCAAACATCTTTACGAGTAGATTATACAGCAACAGATGTTGGGACCCACAGCAGGAGCCAACATAAACTGTATAGAAATAGTGAGACAGAATATTGTGACAGATGGAGAAATCACTGTCATCACTGGGGCTCATTTCCTTTCTGTACTCCATATATAAATGTAGAGGGCCCATTGTGGCCTACACAACAGCTGCTTATTCTCATTCATTCATATGCAATAAAAATGCATTTTAGGTTTAGCTGGCCTCACATGAGTTGATATACAGAGCAATAAAAGCATCTTCAAGAAGTCAATCTTTATGCCTGGTATTTTTACAAGTTTGAAATAGACAGGCTGGTACTTCATTTCAGGCTGGATCTGTGAATCCGATTCAGGATTTATATACTTTGCATACATAAAACTGATGTCTGTTTAATCAAAAAAGGTTTATTTACAGTTCAATCAATCTTATTCTCTTAAAAAATGGAGGTTAATGGAGATGTCAGTAAGGATTGCTTTTATTAGTCTATACATTTGTTGCACAGCAGAATGGATGTTCTGTGCTTTGTCCTGACGTCCACGTCACAATTTTGTCTCATAATTCTTATCCTGGAAACTGTGGTCATCTCTTCAAGCAGCTTATGAACAGGTACTTTTTTTTCCTAATCCAATGTATTTTCTCCCTACAGGAATGCAGTTGACTTCATGTTGTGCAATGTACAGCCCCTGCTCTGCAGATCAAACCAAAGGAAAGCAGCCAAATCTGTTACATGAACTAGTGAATTTGGCTGCAAATTTTACACCAACCAGACCAGAAGATTTAAATAGTGCATAGTGTCCACTGCAGTCTTTTGTTGAAAAGAGACAAATGTTCCTCTCAAACTTACCTGTAGTTTTATTTTGATTCACTCTTTCAGGTGTGATTTATGTCTGAGGTGGCTGCATCAATTTTGATGTACTTAAAGTGGTCATTTCTAATGCTTATTTCCTTAGAAATATTCCATCAGTTCTTCTAGCTGGGATGGAGAGCCCTCCTGCACAAGAGGTTGAGCAATTGCTACACCCACACATAAACATCTGCGTTCATTCCTCATGTGGAATTTACATTGACTTTGAATTTGAACTGAATTTCCATAACCACCACTTGGCCAACTGTACTCTTAAACCTAAAAACTTTATGTTTTACATCTGGTAAACTGCAAAAGATGCAGAGTGAAATGAACACAAACTCTCTCACATAAGTCATCAAACAGACAGCAGCACCTGCTTCCTGTCGTTTCATACTGCCCTCCAGTGGTGTACAGGCAATTTTTTAAACCACAGAGGGAGCATAATGAAACACCTTACAGTACAGATCTGAACACTGTTCTGCAGGGTTCATATTTTGAATCATGACACTTTTTTGTATTAGAATTTCATTGTATACTTTGCTTTGCTTTAATTTTATCTAGTTAGGCCACCAATGCATAAAACTGTAAATATACTAGATCAACTCGTAAAACCAAAACATTTGGCAAATTTAAAAAGCTGATAATCCAAATAATAATAATAATAATTAATGTGTGGTCAATGGTTCTTTTTCACTTCCTTTTTGACAATGGGTGCTGCTACTGTAATCAGAGAGATCCAAGCTGTGCATGTGACAAGAAAAAAAAAAAAAAAAAAGTAAGCTCCATCTGAGTTTTGGAAAGATTGACCAGTGCTGGTATTATAATGTGCAAAAATCCCAGAAAACATCGTTTTAAGGAAAGATGTTTTGATTCCATTTTCGTTTTATATATATACACCTATTTAGATCTGTAGAAAAGATGATTTTATATAGATGTATGGTTAACCTAGTATTAAGTTCTAAACATTCCCACATCATGAACTCACAAACTCAACAGTCATATTAATTTAAAAACCCTTTGTTTTTCTGTTTTTGCAGACTTTTACACACTTTAAAATGACATTAAATTCCGGCTACAGTAAACATCCTTTGGTCCTTGGAAATCTCATAGTGTGAAGTGTATTCAGCTGCACCATCCCATAGTCCTCTTTCCAGAAACAGACATCCAGACCTTACATGGACATGGTCACAAAAAGGAATCTTCCCCCGTCTCCAAAATTGAGGATTAGCAAATGAGAGATTCTAAGCTCCTCTCAGTAGAAACCCTTTAATGCACATAAGCAGAGGAATCAGTCATTCTTCTCTCTCTTCTCTCTGCGGGCCTTTCGCTTCAGCTGGAGTGTCTTTAGTTCTGTCATAGTGGAAAAGGTCCTGTACACCCACACCATCTGTAAGTGTGTAACACACAAGCATAAGATGAACAGGTGTTTAGTAGTGTTTTTAATGTTTTTTTCTATTTGTAAAAAAGGAAGATAAACAGTAAATCTCACCACAATGATGACTGTATTCAGTAGAAGAGGAATTGAGTAAACCAAGGAAATGAACATTCCCTTGGAATCAAAGTACTGGAATTTAGAAAAGGACCTGCAAAATAATTAAGAGTTTAATGATTATTAGTTTATTATATCATGTGCCCAGCACAGATAAAGTGCTCCTTTCATTCAGTCCAAAATGTGACACTCAGAGTGATCGTGATTTGTGTTGAGCCAAAACAGACAGAGCTTTTAATGTGAAAATCCCAAGCCACATCCGTTTCAAAGATTTTCATTTGAAGTGAAAAAAAAAAAAAAAAAAAAAAAACTAAAAAAATGAATACTTCAATCACAAAATACTCAACTCTCCTCATTCAAAGCTCTGACTAATTTAAAAAAGAGCCTCTTTTGTCAAGTAGGTATACGGATCCATTAAAGACAATGCAACGTTTTTTTTTAAAAAGTCTTTTCAAATTAAACTTAGAAAGTGAAGTACTTGTTTTCCTTTCCATATTAAAACACATTTGGATTGTACATGGATCCTTATAGTACTGCTGGACAAAGATCTTACTGTAACGTTACCTCCAGTTCATGGCAGCCAGTTCATTCAGATATTCAGCAGTGTACACCAGGCCGACTGTGGAGAGACGCGGTGTCAGACTGTGAGCAGTTTGTTTTCTTTAGCTCCAGGTGACATTTTTACTAAACCGCGTGTTGCAAAACTAAGCGGGTTATTTACTGTTAATATTATTATTATCTTCCTTATCCACGTACCCATGAGCAGAAAGTGGCAGATCTGAGCTCTGTAGTATCTGAAGGTGACCACAGTCAGGCTCAGACAAACACCATGAAAGACCAACAGCCCGATAAGCCAGGGCTCCGACCACTGCACCTAAAAACAGGTAAAACACACACACACACATCTGTATCCTACTGTTACCTGAACCGATATATGAAGCCAGAAAAGCGCATCTCTGATAAAACCACGGGGAAGCCAGTTAGCGGAGCTACATGTAACGTTAGCTAAGGCTAACAGCTAACTAACAGGGGGATACATTGAACTTACAGACATAAGAAATGTCCATATCGACGTTATTCTTAAATGACTGAATCCGTCGATAGGGATGGAGCTGATGTTCTCCGCTGTTTGCTCCCTCATCTTCAGAAAACACTAAAGCGACACCGCTGGCTGTAGCTTAGCTGTTGCTAAAGGCTAATATAAACAAGGCGGTCTTCTGTCGCAGTTGAATTGCGTCACGAAAGGCGAATGAATTGTTTTATTTTTTTATTATGAAAAAGTACAGCATAAAAAGGTTTTACGGTAATACAGTCAGTGAAATTGTAGGTTCTGACACTTTTTACTGCTAATCAGTCCTTTCAGGTGTTAATATATAACGTTACATTTATATCATTTGAATGTTGCTGGGAAGTTGAGCATTTCGCATTGCGGATGTGATATGTCACTGTATGTGAAATTACAAAATAACATTTACAAATAACAATTACAAACCAATAAAAAGAAATGGCTCTTTTTATATGACAAGAGCTCAAAATCAGTGCCAGGCATTCTGGGAAAATAATACTGAGAAAGATAATTGGATGATTCTTTCCACCAAACTACATCTGTAATTTAGATCAATTTTCACACGCACATTGATTGTTGTCCTGTACAGTTTCATTCATCATTCTGGCTTACACATATAAGGACTTGCAAATCCTTTACAACTGAATAACCTCTCATACATACATAAACACTGAAATAATTGGCTGCACCAACAAACAAGCCTAGTGATTATGTGATTTAACCAAAGTCTCTGGAAATGAAAAACACTCATTCCACTCCAAGACAAATGGTCAGTCTGGTTTCTTACTCACAGAGCATGTCTACATTCTTTCAGACCTTTCAGGCGCTTTACAGATGATTGCTTCCCTGCTGGTAAATCCCATTAAGAAGCATCTGCCCTGATTAACTTCATGTGAAACCACAATATTTAATCCTCTGATTCCTGTCCTACTGTCATTCTGAACTCATACATTTACATTCAATATAAAAAATGTTGAGTGGAAAAAAGTCACATAAGTTTTCAGTATGTAATTTAAGGCTCATAATGAAATTAATAAAAAAAAAAGTCCTATTGGCCAAAAAAAAAAGAAAATTATATGCCTGCAATATTAATTCACTTCTGATTAGGATTTTTGAAAACATGAAAAGGTTTAATTTCACATACACAAACAATATAAACATCTAAAGTCTGGTCAGTGTCCGGTTTACGCAGAAAGTTTAGGAGAGCCCAGCACCTCAGCTCAGGTCCTGTTTCTGGCTGGGTGAAAGTCAGGGATAAAGGTAGCAGCCACTGTTATCGGTGTAGAATAGCCAAGGGCAAAATTGTACAGGCCTAGCATTAGGCACTTCCAGGTGGCATGCATCGCCTTGCCAACATTCTGCAAGACAAACAAACAGCCCCAGATAAATAATTAACTTTGTATAATTCAACAACAACAGAATTATCCACAATCATATACATATTTTCAGTAATTCCGAGGAAGATGCAAAGTAAATTAACCTTGATCGAGGCTGCGTTACAAACAGTGTCTTCCACCAAATGTGCAAAATTCAGTCATGTAATTATTTAATTCCCACATGTTTCAGATTACAGATGGTGATCAGCAGTGATTGAAGGGTTGGATCAGGACATGATTTGGGGCAGAAGCTGTTAGACCTGCGTATGTGGTGAACAATAGCACAGCGGGAGGAAAGGTACAGTTTGTTTTCATCTCCATGAACACTATTGTCCTGTATCCTTTGAACAGGAAAGGGCTGACCGTCAGAAGCGGATACAGGAAGTCAGATGTTTTACAAAAAACTAAGGGAAAAGCAATCCAACTTCCTCAATGTAATGAAAAGTAAATGCAAATTTATCTGGTAGACAGACTCTGTCTTCGTCTCTGTTAGGAAGTGGAATCAGTACCAAATTAATATGAAAAATTATAGAATTTTACAGCTTTGTAGGACATTCCCCGATTCATGTTTTTCACAGATATTGTAAAGTTTCAGGATAAAGAACAGTGCCTGGTCATGATAAACATTGCTGCAAAGTTTTTGCAGTTACTGTTGGTAAGCCATAACCTTACCAAGCATATTATTTCAGAATGATTTGTTGAGCAAAGGAAATCATCTTTTTGGTTTGGCAAATTAAACTGATGAGTTTAGATAAAGACCTTAGTCCATCTAATTATGATAAGATTAATAAAGTAAATCTTAATCATCCTAATCTTCATTTATTTATTTATCTATCTAATTTAATTATTTTCATATAAATTATCCCACTATCATTGCAGTTTTTCTGCAATTAATAGTGTATAGAAATACTTTCAGTGGGGCTGATTGATTCCATAGTAAAAATGAATACCAACCTTTTTTACTTTCTTGTACTTTTCCTTCTTTCTTTTCTTCTTTTCCTCCTTTGCCCTTACTTGTGCCTCCTCATCAACCAGTACCTCATACCTCTCTGGCAGAAAGGAAAAATGTATTTCTCTGTGGGTCTTCTCATTTTGTCTGTTGTTGTTTGCTGCTTGTTCTCGGCAGGAAGATTTATCCAGACTCTCTAGCTGATCCTCACAGTCCACATGTCTTTGATAGTTTGGCGTTCGTAGACTCAGAGTCTCACCTGATGTTGTTGAATTTCTGTCAAACAACCTTGATGGGAGAGACTTAGGCTTCATGTTGTTTGCTTTCCGCAGCTCTCTCGGATTGAATAAAAGAGCACCTCTTTCCTCTGGAGGTCATGTATGTTGTCAGCTGCTGTTAAGTGCATGAGTGGAAGTGCATTCCAGTGGACCGCCTTATTTAATGGATTTGGCACAGAGCCCTTAAAGATGCAAATCCTTCCTCCTTGCAAGATTGACATGAATAGATTTCAGTGTTTCAAGTCAGTATCCCGTCACAATGTGGCACGAAAGAAAAATGACGAATGACTGAATTGTGACCTAGTGAGCTAATCTGGTTTATTAAAAAAACAGCCGAATGACAGTCTCCTAACCCATCGTGTTAGACAATACCAAATTTGATTTACAATAAGTTATTAACTGGAATTTAAATTCACACAGTTTTTGCCTCTTTTCTGGTTTAATGAATGACATCAATTGCTTACAATAAATCTCAGTTGTCAAGCCATTTAACAGTTATTTAAACAATGAATATAAAAATACCTCCCCTCCATGAACAGTACTTATTGGAACAATGGGAATAGTGCAACCAGTATTTTACTTGTCCTCGGACACAGTGTTATAATATAAAACATTTGACATGTATCCTGAACGATAACTTGGAAGTTTAACAGCTGTTGCCTAAACAGGAATCAATGTACAACTGTGATTCAACCTGCTGTGGCCTGTCCTGGTGCCTCATGTAGGGTCCCTGCACCTGTTAGTGGTCTCAACCCTCAATATTAAACTGTGCTAGCAATACTACTGGTCCTCATCTTCATTTCTTTGTGCGCTGTTATGGCCACGGTCTGGATCTTTGAGACGGAGGATATGGATGAGTTTGCTCTCTGGTAGGTTACTGGGGGGGGGGGGGGGGGGGGAAGAGAGAAGTAAAGCAACAAAGATGTCAATGCAGCAGTGCCTATGAGGTTTAGTGGCTTGTGCTGTTGCCTGTGTATTTTCAGTTGAGTCAGGAGTGCCATCTAACGCCGGTGACTACTCTGTATATTTACTCTGACTGGAAATATACACATATAAGTCACTTCGCTATGTAGTCGCACTACAAGCCAGAGGGGTAAAAAAAGGGCGACTTATACTCTGGTATATAAAGAAAGGGATGTTGCACCAGTGATTGTTACCTCATGCTTTGTGGGGTTAGGAAAACGAACTGTCTGTAGCGCTGAGCAGCAGCCACCTTCAGCATCATGTCCATTGATATCCTCCTGTTCACCATGTCCTAATTGAACAACCACAAACATTCATGTTATTTTCTTGTTGAAGGTACACACAGTGGGACAGTACTTCAAATGTGCCACATCTTAACTCCGCCTTTAACCCAAAAACTATTATTACCATGTAGACATCAAACTCGTCAAGGCAGCGGAAAGGCGCCTCTGTGATGGCCCATAGAGATAGAACAAAGCAAACAGTGGAGAAGGAGCGCTCGCCTCCGGACAGGGAGCGTGTGTCGCTCAACTTAGTATTGCTTCCTTGGCCTGGTTGCACCTACAGAGGATAGAATATAAGTCGGCTTTAGTTAGAACAGAAAGTTTAGGCTGAGGGAATATTATTTGCAGGGGAATTTAATCACTACCGGACTTTTAAATGATTACGCATCGTACAAAATGACTTCTGGCAATACTAAGAAAATCCTACCAAGCACAAAAGCCACTCACTGAGATGCACAGGGTTTCATTCTTGTGATCAAAGATCATACTTCCTGTGTAGCCTCTCTGGGCCAGCATGCTGTCAAAGTAGTATTTACAGCGTGCTGCGAGGAACCTAAGAACATTAGATACAGAGAAAAGAGAAGAAAGGGAAAGAGGAGGATAGAACAAGAATAAATATGAAAAACACAATAAAATGCAGTTGTTATAAAGATCTGAAATGTTTCAGAGGGGGGCACTAATGCTTTTTCTCTTCGGATGTTGTGAGAGATGAACGGATTGGAAATTGTAAGCTATAGTTTCATCACTTGCCTCCTGAGCTCACCATACACCTGGAGTCTGTGGTTCATAACGCTGTCCAGGCTTTTAATGAAAGTGTTTAGGTTCTTCATCTGCTGTGCCATGTTCTTATAGTTCTCTAGCGCCTCATGATACTGCCTAAATGTGAGAAAGATAACAAGTTGGGCCATCTTGTCACTCATTCCCTATCATTTACCACGTGGCTTAAAGTAAAATACCTCACAATCTCCTCACGGTCCCCTTGTTCCTGCTGAGTAGTGATTTTAACCTTGACACGGTTGATCTCACTGTCCAAACTCTTGGCTGTCCGACGGACTTCCTGGCGTTCTGGACTGATCTTTGTAGCTTTGGCCACAGACTCCTGAACCGCAGGGTAAAACAAACAAGTTTGAAGTGACGATGCAGGTGAAGTACACAGTACGGCATTAATAAAGTAAAGGTCATTAAAACTGTCAAGACTAAGGCATAATATACAGCAGGCCAGCACTGCTTTAAGGTTACAAAATGACCAAAAACATACCTCAAGTTCCTGCTCTTTGCTTTTCAGGGTGTCTTCCAGAGCCTGGGTGTTCACGATATGGGCCTTGCGCTTCATGTCGTAGTGTTCTTTGTGATGCTTGCACTTCATTACCTCCTGGTCAGTCTTACTCAGCTCCTCCTGCAGTTGGACATGTACTAAGCTAATGAGACTGCTGTGAAAAAAAATCACTAAATATGACAGGGATAAAATGACTTTGGGTACAGCAAGTTCTTCACCTAGGGGAGTTGTATCTTACCTATTGACTAAGAATCAATCTTACATTAATGCTTTAAAGAAGTTTTGTGTAACTCCATTATAATAAAAAAAAAAAAAAAACGGATCTGATTAAACATAGTAAAAGCCAAGAGAAGAAAATCTTTCTTTTGTCCCAGTACGTGGACATCTTACACCCTGGCTCTGTCCACTACATTACCTTGACTGAGTCCGCTTCCTCAGCGATGGTGTTGATCTGCTCTTTGTGCTGTTTGTACTCCCGTTCTGCTTTCTCATATGAGGCTTTGAGTTCTGCCATGTGAACTCGTGCCTCATCATACTCTGCATGCTTGGATGAGATCTTGGCAACAATCTCCTGAAGATCCTCCTCCTGTGGTGTAGTGGTGACGCCAACAGTTTTTGTATTAACAGTGGTAAATTGCAAGGAGTGTCTGTGCTTGCTGACTGCAAAAATACTAATGACTTCATTGTGAATTTCAGTGGATATATTTAAAGTAATCACCTGTTTTCATATCATCATTCCATATATGCTATTGAGCTAAGTACAGTCATGATGATGCAAATCAAATCTATTAATATGTATATTGAGGGGGTCCTGTACATACCAGGGGCTTGAGGTCCTCTGACTGAGGCTCTTCCACATTCTTTATGTCTGTCAGCTCCAGCACTAGTTTTGTGGCCTTATCCTACAACAGGTAAGCAAACTTCATTAGCAATTACAGAGTCTCATTGTTCCATAATATCCTGAGGGCAGAAAAAGATGAATACTGATTTTGAAAGAGGTGAAATTTC
The DNA here is from genome assembly GCF_900324485.2 of Mastacembelus armatus. Lineage (NCBI taxonomy): Eukaryota > Metazoa > Chordata > Actinopteri > Synbranchiformes > Mastacembelidae > Mastacembelus > Mastacembelus armatus. The sequence goes on from NC_046656.1 coordinate 13,742,658, forward strand.
AACCTTGGTAGTCTTTTGCTCCATGTGGGCTCTTCTCAACAGCCCGTCGTTCATTCTGATGTCATCATCTAATTTTTTCATCTGTTGTTGGAAGCGATTTGCCTGACCTTTCTGGTTCTCCATCTCCCTCTGCAGGTGCCTGAGAGGAACACAGGAGACAAGTATACAGTATTGTTCAAAATAATAGCAGTACAATGTGACTAACCAGAATAATCCAGGTTTTTAGTATATTTTTTATTGCTACATGGCAAACAAGTTACCAGTAGGTGCAGTAGATTCTCAGAAAACAAACAAGACCCAGCATTCATGATATGCACGCTCTTAAGGCTGTGCAATTGGGCAATTAGTTGAAAGGGGTGTGTTAAAAAAAATAGCAGTGTGGCATTCAATCAGTGAGGTCATCAATTTTGTGAAAAAACAGGTGTGAATCAGGTGGCCCCTATTTAAGGATGAAGCCAGCACTTGTTGAACATGGATTTGAAAGCCTGAGGAAAATGGGTCGTTCAAGACATTGTTCAGAAGAACAGCGTACTTTGATTAAAAAGTTGATTGGAGAGGGGAAAACCTATAAAAAGGTGCAAAAAATTATAGGCTGTTCAGCTATAATGATCTCCAATGCCTTAAAATGGAGGGCAAAACCAGAGAGACGTGGAAGAAAACCGAAGACAACCATCAAAATGGATCGAAGAATAACCAAAATGGAAAAGGCTCAGCCAATGATCAGCTCCAGGATGATCAAAGACAGTCTGGAGTTACCTGTAAGTACTGTGACAGTTAGAAGACGTCTGTGTGAAGCTAATCTATTTTCAAGAATCCTCCGCAAAGTCCCTCTGTTTTAAAAAAAAAAAAAAAAAAAAAAAAAAAAAAAAAGGCATGTGCAGAAGAGGTTACAATTTGCCAAAGAACACATCAACTGGCCTAAAGAGAAATGGAGGAACATTAATCCAATCGAGAACTTGTGGGCTGATATCAAAAATGCTGTTTCTGAAGCAAAACCAAGAAATGTAAAAGAATTGTGGAATGTTGTTAAAGAATCATGGAGTGGAATAACAGCTGAAAGGTGCCACAAGTTGGTTGACTCCATGCCACACAGATGTGAAGCAGTTATAAAAAACTGTGGCCATACCACTAAATATTAGTTTAGTGATTCACAGGATTGCTAAATCCTAGAAACAAAAACGTTTGTACAAAATAGTTTTGAGTTTGTACAGTCAACGGCAGACACAGCTATTTTTTTTTTTAACACACCCCTTTCAACTAATTGCCCAATTGCACAGCCTTAAGAGCGTGCATATCATGAATGCTGGGTCTTGTTTGTTTTCTGAGAATCTACTGCACCTACTTGTAACTTGTTTGCCATGTAGCAATAAAAAATATACTAAAAACCTGGATTATTCTGGTTAGTCACATTGTACTGCTATTATTTTGAACAATACTCTAGGTTTATACAACCATTCCCTCTTGTGTGTGTGTGTGTGTGTATATGTGGAAGTTCAGTTAAACTAATCTCACATACCTAATCTCCTCCTCAACATCTCCTGAGAGGTAGCTGGCTCTGTTCTGATCAGCAGTGTAATTACGGTTATTGAAGATCTGATCTCCCTCCCTAGAGAAGGCCTGCGTACAGTTCTGAGGTGGGTTCCCGTGCTGCATCACTCTCCGAGCCTCTGTGCGATTCTATACGCAGACATACAGACACACATTATTTTGAGTTAATGATAAACCTTCATATTACTGGGACTTTGTGAAAAAAATTGTTACCTTAATGAGTAGAATACTCTCTATGCCCCTTTGATCAATGAGGCAGTTGGACACAACTGGGTCCTCAATTTCTAGAGCTTGAAGCACAGAAGGGTATTCAGGGTGATTCACAGCCCTGACACAGAGAAAACAAAACCAAACAACACTTAAAGGTCTGTCTTAAAGATATTTTTCTGCTGTTAAATGTCTCCTTTAAGTATCACAGCTATGAATAACGAGCAGAGAGTGCGCCCCGAACTGAGGGTGTATAAAGATTTTATAGAACAAAGGACGGCATTAAGGATGACCGCTGTCCTGTTCCCACTTTCCTGTATCAGTGAGTTACACCTGGTGTTTTTATCTCTGTATCACAAAGTTCTAGGACTGCACGCTGCCTTGGATAACAGGACCTGCATCCTTGCTGCAGTTAAGTTACGCGACTACCAGTGAGAGAAACAGAGGCAAAGCATGTTACTCCAAGCACGTCACACTGTGGAAAGGTCCGTATTGGTGAGTGGAATATAAAACAGAGTGAAATGAATGAGAAAATACACTATGCACAGTAAAGTAATAACATGTAAGTGATGCAACTAAATAAAATGAGCTAAAATGCTTCCTCTCACATTCTCACCTTTTTCTTGTATCATGAACATGTGAGATGAACTGGCTGGTAATGATGGCAGGTCTACGGCCTCCTTGGAACACCTTAGTCATGAGGCCCTGCAGCACCCTCTCATCGTCATAGTTGTCACAGGTGAAGGCCTGCAGCTGGCCTTTGAGACATATTTCTACAGCTAGGGCCTGCTCTGGGTCCTTCAGGCTTATAAGGTAGCCTGTGAAAAGGAAGAAAACAAACAAAAAAAAAAAAAAAAAAAAGCCAAGATAGGTTCATTTTAGTAACCTTGGCTTGCCCTGGCCTGGGTGATGAACATTTATTATTAATGTTGACACTTATGCACAACGGTGCACCAAGTATTACCAAGAGGTCCTCGGGGCTTGTGCTTGAACTGGCCCTTTTTGTGGGCTTCCTGAATGGCGTTAAGGAGTGCAGGCATGTGCTCTCCAAAACGCCGCAGCCGATTGGAGCGACTGCTCTCCAAGGTCTGCACGGTCCTTCTGTTCGCTTCAATGGACCTCTGGAGCACTTCCTGCTCTCTCCTGAAGACAGAAGAAGTGTTGTGATTCAATTCAACAAACTGCAAAAGTAGTTAGTAGCAGATTAACGACTTCTTACAGGTGCACCAACAGGGAGCTAATTATCCACATTGGGTCATAATTTCCATGTTTAATTTAGGTTAGTCCACCCATCAGTGTCTTCTTAGATGGGTGATTCATTTGTTCTTGGTGCCCCATTTCTATTGCTTTACCTCATTTTTCCTTGCTCTTCCTTAGCACGACCACAGGCGTGTTGATACTGGTCAATCTGCTGGCCCAGAGTGGAAATCTTTTGGTTCAAGTTCTCCAGCTCAGCCTTTATCTGCTCCATACGCTCTGTCCTGGCCTGACTGTCTGCTCCTGTCGTTTGGCTGATGCTAGAGGGAAGATAAAAACAGAACAAAAACTGGAGTGATCAGAAGCACAAAGGACTCGACTAAACATTTTTAAGTTTGAGTTCAGCATGTACAGGACATGCAAACATGATAAGGTCGTACCTAAGCTTAAGATCACTAATCCGTGAAGACAGTTGAACCTTGTCCTTTTCCATGTCCCTCAGGTTAGCTTTGCATCTGTGGACAGTGACCTAGTGTACAGAACATAGTGTACACAGAAAAGAATACAAACACTGGCTATTTACAGAGTTGTACAACAAGTATCACAATGCATCAGTACATCAGAGCCTGTGTTAGCGCTGATAGAAGAATGAAGAAATGGACAGATTTTTCTGGTACACACACATTCTCTCAAAATATGAGGTTTGTCTGACCATCATTACTCAAAGCAAAAACAGTTTACAAACTGTAAATACAAGAGCCTGACCTCGCTGGACTTGAGAAGAGTGTTACGTCTCTGTGCCTCTGCTTTGAGCTCAGCACATTTAGGCTGGAGCTCCTGGACTTGCTGGGTGATCCTCTCCAACTGTTCCTGGGTCTGCTTGTACTTCCTCTCTGCCTCTTCGACCTTGTTCTGCATGATTACATAAAAACCCATCAGAGAAGATGGGGCTTAAATGTTAAGACGATGACAATCAGAATCGAACACATGATGTTTTTCTGTTTTAGGTATCATACCTTCCATTCATCCACCTTCTCGTCATATTTCTCCGTAGACTTTCTGTCTGACCGCAGCCTTTCTTTAATTGGCTCCAACTCCTTCTCCAACTCTGTCACCTGCAAACACACTCACTGCCATTAATATTTAGATTAATCCTGTTGTACAAGGATATATAGGGAGTGAGAAAAAAAAGGTACCAGGATTCCAAATTGAGAGCATAAACTTGAGAAACCTGAGAAACAATCTCACCAAAGCCCAAGCCATCTGCTTCTGTAGCTCTTCCAGTTTAGTCTGCATTTCGTCAAGTGATGCCAGGCTCTTGTAACGGTCCTCTTTCTCCAAGTACTTCCGCTTCAAATCTTTCAAACACTGTAACAATCACATAAACATCTATCTATTCATCCATCAATTATCTGTACCTGCTCATTCCTAACCTATATGATCCATGGTCATATAAAACTAACATATGGGCCTAGCTATGCCACTGAACTCTTAGCTGAAGTATTATAAATTATATCCACAATGAAGCCTAAGAATTAGTTAACTATATATTATCATCCATATAGTCAATATAGTTAAAAATGAACATGACATGGAGACAAACTCGTACTTCGCCGTGTTGGCCAACTTTATCCTCTGTCATGTGCTTGGTGGTTTTGATGTAGACAAAGTCCTCTCTCATCTGTTCCAGTTGTGTGGCTTTCATAAAAAACTGAGCAACAGGAAGCAGAAAAGAAAAAGCGAGTAAGGAGAAGAACAAGATTAAAGTTTCTCATTTAAAAACAATGGAATCACATGTCATTTCTTTAAGCAAACCTTATACTTGTCCCCCTCTCCTTTGGAATGTAAGAAGTATTTGCTCATTTCCTGAGTGAGAACTGACACTGGATTGTTGACCTTTGGAAGAAAACAGCTTAGTAATGATTCCTTCTCACCAGCACATTAACAATGGTTTATCATGTAGGTATCAATTTGGTTGCAATTAATTTTATAGGAAAGCATATTTGGATAGGACTTACCTGAATATTAAAATTGTCCAGAATAGACACAAGCTCTTCCTTTTTGTTCGAGATGACATGACCTAGAATAGCAGAAGAAATGTTTCCTTGATGCTCAGGGGAAATTAAAGCAGCTACAGGAAGTGTGATATTTAGATTTTAATAATGGAAAGTGCTGTCGTAATATTTTTTTGCACTCTTGCAACTTTTTTAGAGAGTCAACCTTAAATGTACTTGCTGTGTACTACTGTAACACGTTGTAGCCGTGGTCTCTTACTGACAGAAATTCTGCAAATGAGAAATCCATGCCTTCTTATGGTCCTTACCTAATTTGCTTTTCAGTTTATAGGTTCGCAACCCATCACGTGTTATTCTCAGGTCTACAGTGATGGCTGGACCGTACACCTCAGGTTTGTAAGCATCCTTTCCTTTGTTACGCAGAGTGATCGATACATCTGCTGCACTGAGGTAACAAAGTTGCACATGTTAAATCAAGTAATGTTCAAGTCAAGTGATGCAACTTGTGACAATTCACGCAAATCCACATTTATAACGGAGAACAGGCATAAGCTGACTAATGCATTCTCAAACATGTAGTGCTGCTAGGCAACTGTTCGTTTCCACTAGAACTTCTGTAACGTCCCGAGTGGGGGCGGAAGGAGCCACATTAGGTCATTTGAATTTTTTGCCCTTAGAAAAAGCCACAGCCTGTAACAGATTCAGCGTGTGAAAAAATAATGCCTACCTTTCTCCTTCCTTCACAAAACCCTTGAGGGATGTTCCTCTGTTTGTGGCCTGTGCATTCCCACCTAAGGCAACTATGAGAGCAGTTAGGACAGCACTCTTTCCACCTGTCACCCAAGGGTTTGTGCACAGAAAAAAAAAAGGATTACAGATAGTATTAAATAAAAAAAAGGAAGACAAAAGAACAGATGGTATTGCAGAAACAAGGTTAAAGTAGAATTAAAAAAAAAAAACAAAATTAAATGTGAAATACATGATTTTAGTGTAAGCCACTACACAGATCCTGAGGGGTGAAGCACTGATAATATCAATACAAGGACATATTTATACCAGGCACCCAGATCAAATGCAAACACCAACATTTTACTAGTAGTTGTGGATGATAAAACCAGTAACTAATTAATTCATCTTATTATCTTCTGTCTTGTAATCTTGCAAATGTGAGTCTGAGATAAATGTGAAACACTGGTTATCTAAGAAAAATATAAACATTGTCACCTCCTTTATGAAAAATGTAAGCACTACAACAAAAATATTCATTAGGTAATATAGTTTGGGCTTTTTGGCAACTAGAATAACCTCGTGCATGTAAGCAGACCAGATATCATGGAGTAGCCGCTGTCTCTCAGCACCGCTGTGCGGTTACACTCACTTCCATTGTTTCCGACGACGAAGTTGACATTGGATCCAAAGGTGAAGGGACCGAGGAGAGAGTGACACATGAAGTTCTTCAGTGTGATGCTCTCCACGATCCCAGCATCGGTCACCATCTCACCAGGACACCGCATCTAAACACCAGGTATGCACAGCACACTGCCTCACATGACACACATACAATGTGTCTACTCTTCGGCTTAAACAGTAACAGTCGATAGATACCTGGTTACCCAGTGAAGGATGGTCCTGGTCTCCATTTTCATCATCGTCTTTTTCTGCCTCTGCCGCCAGTTTGAGCCGTTTGGCTGGCTGGTCACTGGCTGAGCCGCTTCTCCTTTTAGACATCCTCGCCAACTTAATGTCATGGAGAAACGAAAGTGAAAGGAACCACACACCGGACTTCTTAGCAAGATTCAAGCTGTTAGGTGAACTTTAAATAGCGACTGCCATTCTCCAGCTAACACGCGGCTTTGTGGACTAGTGATGTCTTCCAGCGGCCGTAAGACTAAAGACCCTCAGAGCAGCGGCCACAGCTCAAACTTAGACCTTCATAACAACAGTCGCAATAGTACAACAATTGAGCCACGCTAGTGAACTAGCTTAGCTGGCTAACTAACGCTACATGCTAAACCCAAAGTAAGTTAAAACCAGCAGATCCATGTATCTGTGGATCATCTGCGGCTACTTTAATGTCCTTATAATGCACTATAGCGTCACTACTTACCAACTTTGTAATAGCCGCCGCACCGATGGCTGATGATCGGGACGACCACTAAGACACTTATCGAATTCGCGCTCATACGCATATCTCGCGCGAATAAACGAGATCATTCATATCCTTTCCCTTCATCATATGAAACAAACCTGAGAGGACTTAGCATATGGGGATCCATAGAACAACTCAATATACCATAAGGTTACAACAAAATAACGACACAGTCATCAAATATTTGCATATAGGCAGGGCTAAAATGTGAGGCCAAACAACAATATATTCATACAATAATGATGAAATAATGATAAAGCCTGTATTTCCTTGCCGATTTTAAAATAAAAAAATGATATAGGTTTAAGCCGTGTACAGTTGCCCATCTTCCCAGAATATCTTGAAAATTATATATACGAATAAAGGGATGAATAAAGTATCTATCCATCTATCTAATACACATTCATTTACTTGTACAGTGTTATATTGATAAATAAAGCTAGTGCAGCTATAGGATGCATCAGTGAACATTATCCTGACTGTCCTTTGTCTCAGATGTAACTTAAAGAAAGATGCTTGCTTAATAATAATAACATTTTCATGTAAAAGTCAATGCATGTAAAGGAAAGTAGTATCTCTAAAAGTGTGGGGGCAAGCAACAAAAAAGGTTTATTGTACCAGTGTTGATGAAGAAGGATGTTTTATCACAGATATTTCTTGATAAAATAAAATCTTAATATGGGTACATTTTGAAACATTTTTAGAAGAAAGAAAGACATTTTTAGCACACAGGTACCATAAAAATCCAGTCACATGGAGTTAAATGTGCCAAAAAGACAAAGCTACAGCAAACCATTGCCTTCTGGCAAGTCTTCCAAGGCCAGGAACCTGTTCATTTTAAACTCAAAGTCAATGGGATAGTCACTGAGAGGTCTGTAGCTCCCTCTCATTGTTGAGCTCAGGTAGGGAATGAGTGCACACTTCTCTTCAAACAAGGCCAGCTTCTTTTTGTACTTCTGGCGACTATAGTCTGTACTCTTGTGGTTAAAAGCTGCAAGAATTAGTTAGATTTTTTAAAAACGGAAGAAACAGCAAATAGATTTATCAAATTAAACCTCCTAAATTAAACATCCTGAGAATTCACACATGCTACTTTATTTTAACCTAAGGCAACTTGACATTTTGTTTACCTTTAAGATAGAAAGCCAGGTAGAGGAGAGCGGATCTTTCTATACTGAGGAAAGGATACTTTGGTTTGACACACCCAACAGCTGTCATGGCTTTGATGACTGGTGCTGCCACACCCTGAAAACACAGACTTAACTCAACACGGAGCAAATATCTCAGGCAAATGCAGAAAATCATATGTAAATCAGATGCTGATGTTACAACATCTCTGCAGACAGGCCTGAATTTGAATATGTCTAACCTGTTCCAAGTAGCCTAATGTTGGAAGGGAGGTGAGCTGTATAGGCTCACAAAGCGGAGGAACTTTACTGGGCAGCTTCTGGTCCCAGTAGGTCTCAGGAATCCTTCACAGACGATGTAAGAAGACCATGCTTCACTGAACGCACCAATACCAAACACACGTAGCTTACAAACATTTCTATTCAATATAAAATGATAGCTCCACACCTCAAAAACTTGTCCTGTTTCTGCTTTGTCTCAAATATATAGATCTGTCCTTTGTATTCAACAGCATACTCCATCTTTCCTCGAATCAGGGCTTCATACCTAAGGACAAATACATCTTCATGAACAGAGGAATGCAACTGATTGGAAGTAGAACTTAAGGAGAACTGAAAATAATAAAGAATACAGTGGTCTGTACACCTTTGCTTTCCATCCAGGTAAGTGACAGGACAGAAGCCCTTCATCTCAACTTGCTGTGGGAACCTGTCTTTTACTTGAATCTCAGTCAGCTTTCTTGGCAGCAGATGAGGTTGTGGGAGTGTATGTGGGCAGCCAGGAGTTACAAATTCATCTGGAGTGGTCAGGAATTTCTGAAATGTTAAATAATAAAAATCCTTGGGTATTGACAGAAACATTTAAACATATGACCTGATCTTGATCTGTGAGCAAGTGTTTTTTTATATTGTAGCACCATTAGACTGACCTCTAAATGGTCTTCACAGCACATCTTGTAGTATTGTCTCCTGTACTCAGCTGCATGTGTCAATGGCGTCATTTCTGAGCAGTCCACCAGGTGGTAATAAAGAGCCAGGCAGACAGGACAGTATTGGCCAAACTGTCCAAGCCATTGCTGCAGCTCCTTCTGTGTGATGCACAGTCTGTTGATACAGGCTGCTTGCCCTTTTTAAAATAAATCTCATCAGAAGGAGAAATACTTGTCTTCTTAAGAGCAATCTAAATATGATCACGTTTTAAATTAATGTTAATTCATTTCCCTACTTCCGTGAGGCTGTTTCTGTAAGTTAATTTTTGCAAACTGCTGTGAACATTTAAAACATATGAATAATTGATTTAATACATAATCCTGAATTCGATTTTCAATGCATAGAGGATTTTGCATGATATGATTCAAATGCACAAATCCCTGGTGTTTGATGTCTATATAAGCTTCTGGTACTTACCGCTGTGTGTTCTCTCAAGGTAATTGTGGATATATTTCATGCTGATATTGACCTCCTTTAAAATACTATCGCAGATCCACCATTTGGACTTTGAGCCATCCAGTAGGAGCCAGTTCTGATACTGTTGTTGAAAGTGCTTCCTCACATGTTCCACCTCCTGCTTGTAACAGGCGTTGCGAATGTGGAGGATCTCTGAACTGTCATGCGTCACGTGAGACCTAGAGTGGCAGGAGAAAAGGGCAACAAAACATATGTTTTATTATGTTAAGAGGCTCCTGATTTTAAACAGCTCTCTGAAAAAGGTCATGTTTTTATAGTTTCTGTTGATGTCCGTTCTCTTACTTGTTGGCCTTCATTTTATCAACAAGGCCTCTCCTCAACACGTATGCTGTATCCAGTTCCAGTTCAACCACTATCATGGGGATGATGCTATGAGACCCCATCAGTTCTGCTTGCTTAAGTGTCATTGGAAAACCATCCAGTATGTACCTGGAATGATACGGGAATTAACAATGTCTTCACAAACGCTCACCACTGAGAATAACACAGTACGAAATGTGCAAATTTTTTAGTAATAAATAAATAAATACACTTTTTGGCCCAGAAAAACATTTTTGTAATGCAAATGTTAGACACCTGTCTTACCCTTGAATGCTGCAGACTGAGCTCATGAGTGCCACCTCAAGACACTGCATTGCCAGTTCATCAGGCACCACAAGGCCCTGCGTAAGATGCTTTTTTATCTGGACTGCCAGATCAGTGTGCTCCCGAGTGTTTAGCACCATACGTATAGCACCACCAATGGACAGTCGCGCCAAGCCATATTGTTCAACAAACATCTGTGTCACTGGAAGGATACGAGCAAACAAAAAGGATTTAAGAGACCAAAAATAAACTAGATAGACATAAGCATTTGAGAAAGTACACAAAAGCAGTAGTTATAAGTGAATTAGGTTTTAGCTGTCTTGAACCTTACAATGCGTTTTTCCAGATTTGGGTGGTCCAATGACTGCCAGTTTAACAGGGAAGGGTGGGCTGGGCTTTGGCTGCCTAAGGTACCTCAAGGGGTTGAGCATAAATGTGTCACGGTTCTCCTTAGATGCAAAGAAGTAGATATACTGGTGGAAGATCAGCGGATATGTGGCATTGAGTGGCCACTGCAGTGGCTTGATTAAGTCTCTCTCTTTGTATTGCTGTAATGGGTGGGTAAGATAAGATAATATGATAAGATAAGCTTTATTCATCTCCATATACATATAGGTACATATAAACAACATGTTATAACAAATCGTGCACATAAAATTGGACAGAGCTCTGCTGATAAACGTCAGCAGATATTAGTTGGTCTTGTCATTTAAATAACTTCTAGAACTCTTATTAAAGACCAAAATAAGGGCCTCATCATTTAGAAATTATACCTACCATTATGGGATCCCAGCAGCCAAAAGCACTGTGGAACTTGTAGGAATAAAGCAGCAGCCTATGTGCCAGGCTGTATGAGATGGGTTGGCATTTTTGGAAGAGTGACTCCCTGTTGATCAGCAAAGGCTGGATTTTCTTATGCAGTTGATTCTGCACAATCCGCAACTTGTGAGATGTATTGATCGACACTTTGGGTATGTTTTGATCACTCAGAAGCTCCTGAATATAGAAAAGGACAAACCAAAATATACTCTATCTCAACATAAGTAAACCATAATAACTTCACTATGAGATGCTTTTCATAACACAAAATAACAGCAAAAGTTTCAAAGGTGTGACAACCAAACAACTGCTATGTCTTTGTACCATCACAGCAGCAACGTTGTTTTCATCTGTTATAAAACGCTCTTCTATCTCCATTTCTATTCTCTCAGTAGCTGCATCCTCGTTCTCAATCTGCTCCATGTCTTCGTTATCTTCATCTAAAGGAAACTCCTGTTCCAACAAGGCCTCTATCTCATTCTCTTTATCTGCATAATCCTCTTCATCATCATCTTCATCCTCACGTTTTGTATCCTGCTCGGTTGATGATAAGGTGATAAGGAATAGAAGGAAAGGGTTAGTAAGTAATCAGTGGGAATAACAGTGGTTATAATAGCACTGCTCACCTTTGTTTTAGTTGTCTTTACACCTTTTTCTGACATGATTTCAGCCCTTCTCCTTATAATCTTCTCCTCCTGTAACCAAAGAACTTAAAGTTATTGTGTCAGAGATTCACAGAAGTGTCACTATTTCTCTGGGCAGACACCACAACTAATTCCTTATACGTAAGTTGGCAAAAGAATTGTACTACTAACTCACTTACCCGGTTCTTCTTGCATAAATCACGCAGGAGGCTCAGCTGTGCCTTGTGGTGATTGCGGCGTTGATGCCAGTTCTCCAGGTATGTCGGCAGCAAACGCTTCTGAACAGTCGTGATATCCACAACCATGACTACCACAACATCAGGGAAAAGCTTTCGCTGTACCATATACTGCACCTCATTTGGATGATGTGGGAAGCCCTCCAAAATGAAACCTGTGGACCTACAGAACAACGTGGTGTATTAAGATAGTAGTAGTATGTTAGGTAAATGTAAAAAAAATGCATATATAATGAAGATATTATAAGGTATATACTGTATAGGCATAAGAATCATCTAAGTAAGAAAGCACATTTTGCAAAATATCAAACTTTTCTTTGCAGTGGGACAGGGTGTGTGTTTGTGTGTGTGTGTGTATGACTATAGTACATGAAAGGTTCTTGTTTCCAGTATGGTGCAATCAGCATATCCAGGACCTCTGGAGTCAGTGGATCTCCATCAGACAGGTAAGCTTTGATGATCATTTCCTCATTAGTCAGTACAACTTCTTGCTGTAGATACATAGAAAAAATAATTCTGTGGCAAAAATATCATAATTTAACCAAGACAAGGTTCTAACAAAAAAATCGGGGCAGCACAATACAGGAAAACTTACTATAGAAAAAGGTTATCAAACCTGACCTCAGTGTCATTCATACTTGCAGGCATATCCTCGGTCCCTTCTTCCTCCCCTTTGGCTTCTTTTATCAGGGCCTCCAGGTTCTCAGGAGATTCATCTGAAGACTCTACCTCATCAGCATAAAGTACCCGCGTCTTTGTCTTTGCCATGATAAGCATTTGGAGCTGTTCCCTGAACTGAATATGGAAGAGGCCAAGCTGCTGTGCCAGCCACGCACCATGAGTGGTCTTGCCGGACCCTCTGCTGCCAAGCAGAAAAATTCGCAGGGCAGGAGGCTTGGATAGAAGAGAATAGAAAACATGTTGGGGATACAGTAAATGTTTGTTGTACTAAAACTTGCTCTTTCAACTTTTCTTGTCAGCTAGTACCTTGAGAGGCTCAGCCTGTGCAACAAACTGTGCAGGGTTTTGAAAGAAGGAGTCTCTGGCTTCTGTGCTGGAGAAGTAGAAGGTCTTCTCTCTGTACTTGGCTGCAATTTCGCTGGTACAGGGCCACAGTGCATTGTGGTTTTTTAAGGTCACAGGGCAGAAATGATAGGTATCACCCAATAACATGTTGGCTGTCTTATTCTCCTGGTTTCATTAAGAGCAAACAGATACTGTTAAGTTCTGGTTATATTATTACTTCTCAACAATGCAATATAACAGGTCTTTGACTTCAATCTGTTCAGTTATACAGTAAATAGGATTGTAAACTTATATTTTATAAAACAGAGTCACTGACAGGGTCTTTTAAGTGACAAGTTTTCTGTTTACTGGCTTCCTCGTCTTCCTCCAGCTCTGCTAAGGCCTCTGTCTCCTCATTCAGGTCCACTTCTGTCAGCTCCCAGGACACATATTTGAATGGTTCTGAAGATTATGCATGTAAACAAGAGACTGTGTGTGATGTATTTATAGTTATGGAGGAGGTTACTAATATTCTGTCATCAGTATAGCTCATAGCCAAAACTAAAGTACCGTAAGTGCCAAATGTGACCTCTTCACTTTCTTCACAACTCATTATAGTTCCACCACTGTATATTAACTGACTCTATCCATCCATCCATCCATCTTCTATACCCGCTTTTTCCTTGTTCAGGGTCACGGGGATCTGCTGGAGCCTATCCCAGCTCTCTCTCGGGTGGAAGGCAGGGGTACACCCTGGACAGGTCACCAGTCTGTCGCAGGGCCACATATAGACACACAAAGACAGACAACCTCACACACTCACACTCACTCCTACGGGCAATTTTAGAGTCACCAATCAACCTGACATGCATGTTTTTGGACTGTGGGAGGAAACCGGAGTACCCGGAGTAAACCCACGCAAGCACAGGGAGAACATGCAAACTCCACACAGAAAGGCCGGGATGCGAACCCACGACCTTCTTGCTGTGAGGCAACAGTGCTAACCACTCAGCCACCATGCTGCCTAACTGACTCTATTGTAGTGATAATGGATGGTGCTCTAAATTGTACTTACTATCCATCAGAAAAACCATCTCTTGAAGCAGGTCCTCCGGACTTTTGCCACCAATCTCCAGCACAGAATGGGTGACAGTTAGAGCAGACTGCATTTGCTGCCATTCAGACCCAAACTGTTGCAATTGCAGTTTAAAATCATTCATCTCCGGGCCATCTGGATAGCCCAACTCCCAATGACCAGGTAGTACCACTGCTTAAGCAACAGAAAGAGAAGGAGAGGGAAGAGTTATGTGCACTGTAGTTTGTAAATAGTGTGAAATTGGTGATAACTGTTTTGCTTGCACAAAAGTCAATGTATTTTGATCTGAGAAACAACAGGTATCTTAATAAAAAAGTCTCACCTTCTTTTCTGATCATGTCAGGGCTGGTGGTGCCAGATTGCACCAGATTTTCTATTAAGAAAAATAATACAATAAAAACAATGGGGCTTAAGTTTTACCTGCTCAAAGAAGGTATATGAATTTAGGCCATTTAATAGACAGCTACATACCATCAGGCTCTTCAAAAACTGTTTCTAGATTTGAATACACCTCTGATTCTTGTTTATTTTGGTTTCTGACATGGAGAAAAAACCAAGCACAAACAACAGATGCAATACCAACCCTGCTCAGATATACCAAACCACAAAATTTTACAGTATCATATTGTGACATGCACTTACAAGACCTGTTTTTCCTTCTCGGACTTGTCCCGTTTGTCCTGGAACCTTTTCCTTACTGCTGTGTCCACTCTCTCCTTGTTCTTCTCATACAATCTCTTCAAAACTGTTCAAGGCACAAGTGTTGCTATATGACCACTGACAGAATAGTCTAATACGTCTAGTCTATACATTAGATAACTAGTTTTTGATTGCTTTGTGTCTGTGTCTCCTACCTTCATTTTCATCACTGTCTTTTAAACAGAAGATGATATCTGGCAGGATTACAGCTTGTTGTATTGACTCCATTTGGGCAAAGTTCTTAGGAAAGTTGTCAAGAACCCAGCCAGTCCTGACCTCCTTATCAGAGTCTGCCTCTTCAATCTGTAACATAAACCTTGTTAGCAACATCACAAGAGCTATTATACAAGCTCAGATGGGATTTAATATCTTGCAGATATTAATAGTTAGTTAGTTGTATATCCTAAACAATATGTGTAGGCAAACATTTTCAGAACGAGAAGGACTGCGTATATGCATTTACAATGTTTTTGTGCAGCATGGTGGCTGCGTGGTTAGCACTGTTGCCTCACAGCAAGAAGGTCGTGGGTTCGCAACCTGGCCTTTCTGTGTGGAGTTTGTATGTTCTCCTTGTGGTTATGTGGGTTTACTCCGGTTGATTGGTGACTCTAAATTGCCCATAGGTGTGAGTGTGTGTGTGGGGTTGTTTGTCTATATGTGGCCCTGTGATGGACTGGTGACCTGTCCAGGGTGTACCCCTGCCTTCCACCTGAAAGAGAGCTGTGATAGGCTCCAGCAGATCCCTGTGACCCTGGTTAAGGAATAAGCGGGTATAGAAAATGGATGGATGGATGTTTTTTGTCTTTGACATACAGTACCTCTTTTATACGGCTCTCCAGTACCTCTGTGTACAGGCTGAGGGGAGATGTGCTCAGTTGCTTGGCTTCCTCCAGTGCACTAAGCACCATAGCTTTCACCTCTGGGTGATTCTGTGTCACTGGGACAAAAAACATTACCAAACAAAATCATATCCCTGGGCCTTAGATTCAGTGGTTCATAATCTAACACTATTAAATGAGATGATATTATTAGTATTAGAAAAGATTGGAAAAACGATTATTTCTCCATTGTTATTTGTCTTGAGTGTGTTTGTGTCATACAAAGGGCTAAATAGTAAAAACAATATTTTAAAAGCTTACCTTCTACAGAATTGGCTTCATCTGATTAAATAAAATATATAAAATAATTTCAAATATGACAATACAATACACAAATCAATCTGCTTCATACTATATCATTTCAAGATGTGATGTTTGAAATAACACATTTGTCAAAACAGTTATTAAGCTATTGCACATTGTGTTATACAGTTATATTATCATGTGTCTATTTTGTTTAAAGAAACACTGATTATCCAGGTGAATATAATAATCGGCCCTAAAGCTCAACTTGCCTGAATTCTGGACACCATCTTGCTCCATCTTCATCTTGATTTTCTCTATAGCGACCTGTGTTGTCTCCTCTCTGATTTTCTCAAGCCGCTCTTGCTCAACCTTAGCCAGAACCGGCTGCACCAGTTCTTCCATGTCCAGCACCAATGCACCGTAGTGCTGAGCTAGAAGCCTACATAGAGTGGTCTTCCCTGCCTGAGGTGGCCCAATGATAGAAACTCTACAAGGGGGCCTGGGCATTGGCGGGACAAGATACCTTCTTGGGTTTGTCACAAATTTCTGGTAGGCCTCCTGAGATGAAAGGATGTACAATTTGTCCTGGAAGCTGTACAGTGGTTGAAATGAGAGTTGGTTGACACTTTCACCCAGTCTCATAATAAAAAGTGTTGGATGAATTTCTCAACTGGCCACTGACTACAAACAAGCACTCACCCCACAGATAATCCAGGCTTACCAGGAACGACCTTGCCCTCCTTTAGAGCAACAGGACAGGTTCGTCCCCAGCGGCTCCTTCTCCACCTAAAGCCAGGGACCCTGGTGCTACATGATGACATAATTCTCAGGAGGTCCTCCTGAAAAAGGAATGGACTCATAATTAAATATCTCAATAGTAGATTTGTCAAAAAAAGATGATTAAAATAACTGAAAAATCCAAAACAGAGCAAAATATTATTTTTGCATTAGTGCCATCTGTTTGTTTCTAGCTCAAGTTTCGGTTCTTTGAAATAAAATATGTGAATATAAAATCTAAATATGATCATTAATGGTAGACCGTGTCAATGTTGTCAGGTAGTTCTTCATCATCAGGTTGGCTGAGGAGGATGGGAATGGAGACAGGTTTTATTGCCATGCATCCAAGGCGGGACATTACAGACTACAGACAAAACAGTAAAAAAAAATGATGTCAGGCCACAGAATACATAGGTAGCTGAACATCCACATTTACACACACGCTTTACGTAATACAGCACCAAACTAACTTGGTGTTTTAATTAAAAACTTACTTAGGTGACACAATCAAACCTCCAGCATATGCTAGGCAACTTTTTGTGTATTATGTACTGTAATTTATAATATGACAGCATGTAAGTCCTGAACATGGTTTATTCATCCATGGAGTCTTTACCGAGTGCAGCTCTTCAGGTGTTTTGTTTCCATCTAGCTCCAACAGGTAGAGGGGGTTGTGGTTTGTCATATAGTCCTGAAAAAAATTATTTACTGTAACGTTTACTGACTCACTGAAATCTGTGTTAGTGTTGTAACTTTTGGCAGAGGAGCAATTCATTTAAATCCTTAAGAGATTTTATCTTTAAACAGAGCATCACATCAAACTCGGAATGTAACTATAAACCATCTCATTACTCTGACTGAAAACAATGCTGACCTCCTTGCTTAATATCATGCAAACAATGAATGGCTTCATTCAAAAGACTACATAAACTAATAGCAGAATTATGTGTGGAGAATTATCTTTATTTAAATTCCTACTTAATGACATTGAGACGTTGTGCAGTCCCAGTTAACTCACTTCCAGTGGTCTGAGAGTGGTATCCTTGTACATGTTAATTCTAAGAAGCACATTTGTGGCCAGATTCTCTGGTGTCCAAACCATCTGGTCAATAAAATCCTGTGGAAGTTCCTCTTCTACAGTCTTCAAGTAAAATCAACATAATGAAATTAGAGATTGTAGAAAATATATTTCATCATCAAAAGAAAATCATAACCCAATACAATCACATAGGTTACTCTAACATTAAAGAAAGTAAAAGTTAAATCTTGTGGCAAGAGGTGTTCTCCCTTGAGCACACCTGCTCCTCCACCTCCTCCTCCTCATCCCCATCCTCATTCTCATCTTCCACCTCCTCTGTATGCTCTGTCTTCTTGCTGTCCAGCTCTTCACCCTTCAGCTGATCCATGCTGTACAGCTGCCCTGTCTCGGGGTGCTGCTTCAGACCTGAGAGCCTCTGGACCAGGTCCTTGTCTGCACACTGGTGGAAGATGGGAGGGGTAGGTTCATAATTACACCACTTACTGTCAAACATTTCATAAAAAAGAACAATAGATATTTCTCATTTGAAACAATTTATCAGTTGCATCCTCAAATATACAAAACACAAAAAGATGCAATGCTTAACTCTAAACAGAAGATGTAATATTGACCTTGATATTAATGATGAAATCAGGTGTTAGCTTGAGATTTTTAATCAGATCAATCTGCTCATGAATCTTCACACATTCTTCTGACATGAATGGCAGGCAGCACAGCACATATCCTGCATCACAACACATTGAGCCATCAAATACAAGTTCCAGCAGTACTGAGATTTTGAAAGAAAGGTTGCAGTTCTATCCCTACAGTTATTCTTTTAAACTTAATCACACTCCACAAACAACATTTGATCATTCAAGTTATTTTACATGTATGATCACTGTTCTCAGCCTGATTAAATAGTCACACAAAACAGGACTTACCATAGTGCTCCACATCTGGTGAGTTAAGCCTGGTGAGAATCAGTTTCAGCACCATGTCTTCTGGTATACTCTTCCCTTCATATAAAATATCTAAAAGCTAAAGTTGTCAGACAAGGCAACATAGAAGCCTTAATTGCTACAAAGAAGATATGTAAACCCATTGTACAAAAGGGATAGTTAACTCTCTTTTATGCCATGAAACAGATTCTATAACTCACCTCTATGCCTTCCTTTGTTCGATTGTTTATATGTACGTTGAGCAGATCTGTATCTGCAACATTGTGAAAACAGATGAGAAAAATCTAATCTTATCTTGGCAAAAACCCAGAAAATACAAAAAAAATAAATGTACTTACCATCAATCAAGATACACTTCCAGGACTCTGCAATTTTTTTGGCCAAGGTGGATTTGCCAACACCCTGTCCCAAAGAAAACCATAAGACTGACACTAGAGCCACATGTAGTCCGATGACATGAAATCTTTGTTTTTTCATCAAAAGTAGTTAGGCTACATCAATTAGTTTTTTGTGCTATTTTTTGTGTTATTGAAAATAGCATTTTTTTAAACAATTAATAATATATATGATAAGTTATGCTGAGACATTTCTTTATCTAGGTTGTGTTTTTTTCACCTTTCCCTGAATAAGACCTTTCATCGAAATGTCTAAATCATAGTTTCACCATTGACTGGTGTGGGTACTGCTACCTGCTAACATTAATGGCTGCGTATAAAAAGAGAGAAATTACCGGTCTTCCAACGACGATGAAGCAAGTGGGTTTGGTAAGAAGAATCTCTCTCTCAGCTTCATCTTCTATTAGATTGTCCATTAAAGGGTCCATTTGAGCTTATTATATACAGAGGGAGAGTTGAAGGCCGTGACAGCACGACGCTATCGTCACACTGTCAGTTGTAAAGTATTTGACGACCTAGCGTTACTTGAGAAGAGTTATTAGCTACTGGTGTCCGCTGTCTTATTTCAAAGGATGATCATTTATTTCGGTCATCCCCCTGTCCTTTTTAAACCCATCTAAACTTTCAAAATCGTTTGCTAACTACGTTAACCTACCGTAGGTAACGTAACTGTATCCAACTTTAACAGGCGCCGTGTATGGTTACCATAGCAACTAATAAACGAAAGCAGGGTTGTGTTCAGACTGGCGCTAGCTAGCGTCACTTTGTCGTTTGAGCGTAAGTTTGTCTCGTTAAAAGTGTTTTGCTTATAAAGAGTTATGAACCTGCAGGTGGCGGTTATCCGTGAACGAAAAGACACAAAGGTAAAGTGAAGAACTGAATGCGTGCATGGAATTTTTACTCCTTCGAGCATTTTTGACCCTGCGAGGCACCTGTATCAGCTGAGTCATTCATGACAGTCACCTGACTGAAACAATTTCGTGTAGCATGTTCCTGCTAGTCAAAAACTAATGAAGCAGGTTATAGACATATTTTATGTATTGCAAAGATTCACAGAAGTTGTATTGACTCTCAGGGAAGATGCGTATTGTCACCATCGGGAAAGGTTATTGGCTAACGCGGCTAGCTAGCTAAATTAATGGTGAGTAACGTTAGCTAGGAAAAGCTAAGGGCCAATATAAGTTGTACACACGATGTATAGCCATCTGGTCTCTGTTGTAAGGTGTAATATTATGTAATGCATGTGCATGCTTTGTTTAAATTAACTGTGCAGCTGTTTTGTCGTCTCCCCTGAGTTGTGAACGTCGGAGAACACAGAAATAAAGATGCCTCAATCAGCGGCTATCATCAGTGGGATCCAGAGGATTGTCCTCTATGAAACCAGAGCTGTAAGTGTGACTGGATCTTTTTTCTGTTATTATCATTGTCTCAACATAATCCCCCAAAACGCCTGGCCTGTCTCTGTTTGTGTTACAAATTTTAAGGCGTACACATGTATTCAGGAGAATCAACAAATCAGCCCAGTTACGTTCATGTATATTTCTAATGGCCCAAATCCTTCACTTACTATAAGGATTCTCTGCTCCTGCTGAAATGCTCCACTGTTGGACTTTCCTACTTAAAATATGAGTTTAACGTTTGAAAAGTTAATGGCTGTGAACATGAGAGTACTTGAAGCAAGCACTAGATGGCAGCAAATGGATGTTTGTGATGATTTTCTGCTTTAGACACATCCCAGTATTATCTTTTACAATGATTTCCACAGTGACAGTTATATGGATGTACATCAGCAGTTGAAAATATAGTGGATCTTTCTAGACAATTACTTAAATAGACTAGATGTTATTGTAGTGTTATGCACATTTGATATGTGCATATGATAATATGTCCAGTTGAGAGAAAAGTACACATTGTATCATTTTACATGTTTTGTTTTTCCATTTTCAATATTACCAGTGTTCAAATAAAGGTGTGTTGTAACAGTGTGATTGTTGACTGTCGGCATCAGTGGCAAAAAATGATCAAATCAAGCAGTAAAACAATTGTCACTGTTGTGTTAGTACACATTTTTACCGAACCTCTGTCTGCCCATTTTACTGAACATTGGAAAAGCATACTGTCTAACTATTGTGACGAATGAGAGATCACTAGGATACTGAAAAGTGTGGAACAGGACAAAATGGCTGTAATGGTTTCAGACTGTACAGGTACAAGGTGCTCCAGTATAATGATCTTTATCCATCTTGCAACCCAGTATGACAAAAAATAACGACTTTAAAGAAATATATAAGGAAGACAAATGTTAAGAATGGCCAAATTACAATGTAGCCTTCTGAACAAATATGCACATTGCACACATGTACTGTACTTGAAACTGTAGCTACTCTAATTCAAGGGCACAGTGTATTCTGATAATATGATGCAAATCTGATATTGCACGAGGGTGTAATTTTACACACGCCTGATAAGAGAAAATGGTGCATATTACAGAAAATAAAATGTGAAAAAAATTGGGATTTTAGCAATGGAACTGTACTGAAAAACATTACCAGACATGTTTGTTGAAATATGAACACATCTTCTCCAAGTCACATAATTTTTCTGTGGTCCCTCAAGCTTGATGGTCTTCCATATACACTTACTAATAGAAGAATATATACAGTCTACATCACAAATACCCTTGTAGTAACCTGCACCAAATACATTATAGCCTGTTGCTTTTTGGCGATTTTATTTTTCCAGAGATATTTTTTGGTTGGTAGCAATCAGGCCGACACCAAACACCGGGTCCTTAAGATTGACCGCACAGAACCCAAGGACCTGGTCATAATTGATGATAAGGTAAGTGCAGAGTTTCTACCAGTTAGTACAGTGCAAATGTATATGCTTATGTAATACAGTACAGTGCGCCTGGGGGGAAATTGTGCAATCACTCAGCCTGTCCCAAGTGTATTGTGGATGATGGCTTCTTTTCTTCTCCACTTCTCATTAACAGGATCTATGAGCTGGGAGTTGATTTGTTTGTTCATGATGTGGGTGATTAGGATTGGGATGTTTTTGTTATTATGAAGCATCTATTACAAAATTTTCATGACCAAATGCTCTCATTCCTTCACACAATACACAGACCCCAAGAGACATGGCATACTGTAGTAAGTTTAGCATTTTTTGCTTGAGAATGTCACAAGACCTGGAGGTTAGCAACTATAACAATGGCATCAACCTCATCTTTCACTTACATTTCATATGCAAGGAATATTGGCGCACATAGAGCAGTTTATTAATTTCAGAGAGTAATAAAAATGAAAGCTGAGGAACCAAAATGGGATAAAAGGCATCTCCTAGGTAAATGTATGTTTCAGAGGATAGCATATAATTATACAAATAAACAGGAAATGCCCACTGTGAGGTGCATAGGTAAAACCTGTAATATAGAGATTTCTTGTACAGATAACTATTGTGTAAAGTTGTTGGTCTGTTAGCTGTTTTTGGCTTTTTTGCCTCACTGAGGATCAATCTAATCTTTTGTAAGAAATTTGGGTCCATTGATTAAATCTGGACGTGCTAGTCATTTATTTAGTGTAGCACAGAAAAGAATTCTGTAATACAAGTCTCCCTTTGACTTGATTAGTCAACTATTAGTCGTTCATAAGCAGTAACCTGTACTTGGAGGACTGTGTACACAGTGGTCCATTTTCTCCTGCTGTTGTAAGATAAAATGAGAACAATATTGAAATTATGCACATAAATTACAAAAAGCTTACAGTGTTATCCGTGCATTCTGCATGCAGTAACTGTGTGTGTGTGTGTGTTTGTTTATAGCATGTGTACAACCAACAAGAAGTTCGGGACTTGCTAGGTCGACTGGACCTGGGCAACCGCACCAAAATTGGACAAAAGGGTTCCTCAGGCCTTTCCAGGGCTGTCTTAGCCTGTGGGATTGTGGGTGAGTAAAATCACTGCACTCTCCTCATTGGCATAGCAACAATCACTGTTGGGGCATAGTGATGACAACATGTACCTCATCCTTAGAGCATTATTTCTACAGCTGCAGGTGTTGACCTGGTTTCACATTTAAGCGCAGGAGATGGAAAAACGAATAATAAAAGGAACACCTGGCTCTATAATGCAATTCACTAAAATATAATGCAATTCACTGCAGCCACCTCTACCACTACTACTTTTGTAAAGCTTGTAATGTCGGTGTTCTCCTTTAAAATAATGTGTAATTGGAAGCAGTAAGAAGCTTTACACGTTTTCATTACTTCACATTTCCTTTTGTATGAAAGCTGTGAGGGTCACCTATAACTGTTATATTTGTATATAGAGCCTATTAAAACTGTTTTCTATTTTACTTTTTAATGAATTCATAATGTTTTCTAGAGATTTGTTTTCATTAGGGCATTAAAGGTTTTTTTTTTCTGTCAAACTGTACCAAGAGTGCTGAATACTTTAAAAAGAACTGAATATTAATGTGTAAACTACACTACTATTAGTTTTATGTAACACATACAACTAATATCAACACTTCTATTAATGTTGAAAACAAAAAACAGACCAAGAAATGTAATAGGTAATTCAGTTTCAATGAAATGCTATACTCTTAATTTACAGTGTTCATTTAGGAGAATAAAAGCTCATCTCCTCTGCTGTTCTGCTTTAGACATTGTCCTTCAGACTCAATTATAGGTTAGTGCAATTGTAGGGTTTATTTAATTATCATTTAGTGTCTCTTTTCTGGCCTTTTGTCAAACCAAGATATGGAGTACAGTTTAATTTTCTCAAGTTAATCTTGTTCTGTCTGTCTGTATCATAAGTGAAAGCCAGGCCTTGGTTACATGATATTGTGTAACTGATCACATGTGTAGCTGAATCTTTATTCCCCACTTACTGTGACAGAAAGTAAATGGTGTCACGGAGTGTTGAATTTTACCTATGTACTCCGTTATCAGTCATGATCTACCCCAATTCCAAAAAAGTTAGGATGCTGTGGAAAATCTACATAAAGACAGAATGCAGTAATTTGCAAATCTCATAAACCAATATTTTATCCTCAGTAGAACATAGAAAACATATCAAATGTTTAAACTAAGAAAATGTATCATTTTAAGAAAAAAAAAAGAGGTAATTTTGCAAATGATGGCAGCAACACGTCTCATAACAGGTGGGACAGGTCCATGTTTACCATGGTGCAACGTTCCCTCTTTTAACAACAGTCTGTAAATGTCTGGGAACTGAGGAAACTAGTTGCTGAAAAGGCAGAAGTGGGTCTGAGTCCCAGTAACCTGTCGTGCTGAGCTGTCTGGAGTGAAATATTTATATATATATATACATCCTTTCTCAGATAGTATATGCAAGAAGGCAGTTTTCTCATTTCTGTGAAATATGGAGAAATTGGAAAAATGGTGCTGTCATGTCTTTTTTTCAGTTTCTTCCACTTTCCTCAAGAAATAATCCAAGCCTCTTTAATGGGCCAGAATCAAATCAGTAAGGGACCTGTTTCTCCCCAGGAATGCCAAGGATTACAATGCAGACGTGATTAGTTTATGCAGTGTGGACCTAAGGCTTACTTTTAACCATCATGTCATATTACCACTAGCAGAACCAAACGCTATCAGATATTCATGAGAACTTAAAAAACATTTCTAAGAGTCAACAGGCTTGTTGGCAAACACAGTGGTGTTTTGAGCTGACATAATAACATTTGCTAATTTTCAGTAATAAATACACAATGACCAGCTGAGGCCATTAGATCAGTTAGATCATATAGGTCAACAGCAAGTCATCTAATAGCTGAGATATTTTGGTTTAAACCTGAAGGTTGTTTGCAGCCAGTATGTTATTGTTTTTCCAAACTATATAGTATTACTATATAGTTACTCAGTAATAGTTTAAAGCTCGACTGGCTTATCTAAAAATCCTTGATAATTGCCGTATCTTATATTCTACTACAGTTCATCCTCTGTGTGTGTGTGTGTGTGTGTGTGTGTGTGCGTGCGTGCGTGTGCGCGCGCGTGTGTGTGTGTGTGTGTGCATATCCATTTCTGTCTAAGGAAATTACTAGCATTTGCTAACTAATTTAAGAAAGGTATAATCCAAAATAAAATTCTGCCGGACTTGCATTTAAATAAGTCCTGTAATAGTAGATTTTTGAGATTAAATTTAGTATGATCACTGAGGCTGTAGATGGGTCGGTCACACTGACACAGACAAATTCTGACTTTGACGTCTGCGTAAAGAAAGCTTTTTTCCACAGTGCCCTAATGTCATCTTTGTTCACAAGCTGCTTTTTTGTGTTCAGTGTCACATGGAGCAAGAGTGATGCAGCCATGTGGAGTACAGTCTATCCTGAGAGTTCCTTTGTCTGACACCTTTGTAATTGCAGTATATAATGAGTACCATTATTGTAACTATATTTTTATTCAGTTCCATCTGCCAGTTTTGTCAGTTTGACCCATCTCTGGCAAGAAGAAATTAAATGAACTGACATAGGAATTGCCATTCAGTAAAGCCACAATTGAAAGTGGGCTCTGGATGATAGTTTGGTCTTATACAAGGTTATAGCTGACAGGCTGCATTGACTGTAATTGCGCAGTAAAAAATAGCTCATCTGAAAATTTGGATACATCGGCTCATACGTACTCTAAATTTATTGGATAAATGCCGCTTTTAGTTCCAAAACGCAGGCCTTTTTAGCCAAGTTTTTAAAATAATAAGAAAAATATTAGTAATACTCTGAAACATAAAACAGCACTTTAGCAATTTAGGCAGTTAGCCAGTCTTTTATTTAATGCACGTCAAGAGTTTTTTGCAGGCGTTGTATTTTTCAAATCTAATCTGAGATGTTCAGCCAATTCTCAGATTTTAGAAGCATACCTCATTGTGTTTCAGTGGAGAGCATATAGCCTGTTAGAGGCAGATTTTGAAATTACTGAGAATGAAAAAATAATGAAGCGGCTGGACTGTGGTGAATGGATCTGCAGATTTACATCATACAGTTTAAATACCTGCTTTGTAGCCTCCTCTTTGTATGCCGACTTCATCATCCCTACTAGTCAGTTTACAGCTCAGTGTACTGGGGCATCTGTTATTGTAAGGAGTTCAAATGAACGTGGACTACTTACTCAGTTGGAAAATTGCATCTGTGACAGATACTTTGACTAGATTTAATGTATAGTAGTGCAGTATGACACGCAAACACTGAAGATGCACCACAATAAATAACTTATTTCTTTTCATTATTAAAACTATACTGTAGTTGAAGTAAGGTTGATCTGTATTTGATTATTTTTTTTCTAAATTATTTTAAATTAAAGTTTTTCTTCTCTTAACAGGGTTTGTACGTTTCCTTGAGGGTTACTACATTGTGTTGATCACCAAACGCAGAAAGATGGCTGACATTGGGGGACACTCCATCTACAAAATCGAAGACACCAGCATGATCTACATCCCCAATGACTCTGTTAGGGTTACACACCCTGATGAAGCAAGGTACATGTTGTTCTTCCCCTCTCGTGCTTCATTTTCTACATTTGTAAAGGGCCCATTTATAATCTTGTAGCCAGTGTTTTTTTTTGTAAATACCACAGCTATTAAGCACGATTAAACACTCTAGCTGGATATTGTCAAGAAATGTAATATTTTGATAAACACTGCAGTATAAATATTTTAGGTCTTTTCTGTCATGACAAAAATATTCCATTTCAGAATCTGTATGAAACACATGTAGGAAAAATGGATTGTTGCTATTTGTGGATGCACATGAGCGCATTTCTTTCTAAAACACACACCTTGCC
Organism: Mastacembelus armatus; assembly: GCF_900324485.2. Taxonomy (NCBI): domain Eukaryota; kingdom Metazoa; phylum Chordata; class Actinopteri; order Synbranchiformes; family Mastacembelidae; genus Mastacembelus; species Mastacembelus armatus. The sequence continues at coordinate 13,769,524 of NC_046656.1, forward strand.
ATTCAAGGACAAAGAAGAATTTCAGATTGAGGTTGAACCGAAATTGTGTCCACTGTATGGAAAAGAAGATAAAGTACTTTTGGCAAATGCAGTAGAAGGAATAAAGTAGGTTTAGTTGTTTAAAAAGTATGAAAGAATTTAGTAAAGGGCCTGACATCTTTGAAATTTCTGATGTCAGGCACACTTCATATCTACATCAATGACTCTATAGAACGCCCCACTAATGTGGAGAATAGAATGGTCTAATATTATAATATCTTAAAGATAGTTATAGTTGCCAAAAGATTTGTAGATTTGATCATGTGTATATTAAGTGCACAAGCAACTTCATTCACTCCTTTTTTTCTTACTGATGCAAGTAGCCAGAGTTTTCTACTTACAGATATGTGCGGATCTTTCAGAATGTGGACCTGTCCAGCAACTTCTATTTCAGGTATGAAAGATTTCATATCTGAAATTCATTATGGGACTCTAAAGGCTGTGTATATTTGAAATTACACTACTGTTGTACCCTGCAGCTACAGCTACGACCTGAGCCACTCGCTGCAGTACAATCTGACTTTACTGCAGAGGCCGTATGACCTGTGGTCATCAGCAGCTTCCTCCACTGAGGAAGAGGTACACACACAGAGCAAACAGGACAGCTTTGACATCTTTGAAGATGAGGGTTTGCCTACACAAGGTGAGCACAAGTTAATCAATAGCACTTCTTTTTTGTTTGTCTGTTCTATTGGCTGGAGAAGACCATGGCAAACCACTCTGCAGAAGCCCCATACTTCACTTTATGGTGGGAGGTGGGGCTTGGCTTGTGGTGGGCTCCTTTAAGATGAGCACCCTTACTTCTGCAAGGCTGGAGCACAGGGGAGAATCAGTACTGGAGTGAACAGAGTGAATACACTAGCCTTTGCCCAGTATTGCTGTTATTAAGTTCTATAAGCCCCCAATAGAAGCAATTTGCCACACAAAGTGTGAGAGCAGTAACTACAGAAGCAATGAAGAGGAGAAGAAAAACACTGGCTGGCAGCCTGTGTAACATATTGGCCTTTCTTGTTCATTTTAGCTATATATTTTTTATTATTTAAAGTTACAGCTCAAAACTCTGTTTTGCAGAGCTTGTCAATAAGTACCTTTACTTTTAGCTAACTTAGACTAGCAGTGGCATTAGTTTTTTCTCATTAATGTTAGTGAGCTCTCTGTTCAGTTTTGTGATGATTGTAGATTTAAAAAAAAGTTTGTTGCATTCTGATGTTACAGACAAAGATAATGTCAGAGTAATTGTAGCAATTGACCTTACAGTGCCCCGTTGAAGTAATTTAAATTGAAAAACATCTTGACTTGCCTTGGCTGATATGTTCTCTCATCTATGAGACAACATAAGCTTAAGTTACAGGAACTGATTACAAACATTTCTAAACATGCTCTTTTTCCACAGCCTGTGTCATCTCAGTTAATCTTCTTTTTTTCATTTGTTGACTGATTATTTGGGCTTATCTCAGGTCTTAACAGTGATTCACAGGTTTTATGTGTTCCTACTCTTCCGCCACAGTGGTTTATGGCCTCCAGAACGAGCCGTACAACAAGTACGTCTGGAATGGGAAACTACTGGAACGAGTCAAGGACATAGTGCATCATGACTGGCTCATGTACATAATCCACGGCTTTTGTGGCCAGTCTAGTATCCTTTGAGTACTCACTTGTGCTGAAGCAGTGCAAAATTAGGTGTGCCTTTTATTTTGGTCTGTGTCAATGTTATTTTTTATATTTTTAACTACACATACATTTTATTTCTTAAATGCCAAGACATAACATTTGTCACCACGAATGTTCATACACAAGACACAACTGCATCTCTCAAAATATCCTCCTTTGTCAACACTCCTCATCTCTCAGCATCACTTGTTGAACTGCTCTTGGCCTCTTATCAAAGCACGTGGATTACACTGTGAACAAGCGTGTTTCCTGTGATTCACTACAAAACTGCAGCAGCAATTTGTATTTGCTTTTAGGGCCTTAGCAAAATGAGTATGATTGTAATTATGTAATTGTCATCAGGTATGTAAACACTGTGACTTGCATAATTTCTCCATCTGTTATCTGTGGAGATAAAGCACTTCAGTTGTGCATATTTAAGGAGATGAGATACATGGTTTTTATTTTTGGATAAATGTCTTGTTTATTGTACATACACACATTTTTTTTTTTCATTTCAGTGGTACTTTCCTTTTTTTTTTCTTGAGATGCTTTTATAGTATTGATGCATGGGTTACTGTTGCAACAGGGCTTTGGGTTTGACTAGAGCTGAGTAAACAGTCTGATTTATTATAGTAAAAGTCTGCCTTAGGTTACCTTTCTTAATCATCTTCCATCAAATCCATTTTGCATAAATCACACCAAGTAGCGTAAATTTGTTGGCTTTTTGCATTTCAGTGAAAAGAGTTACTGGTACTCTTATATTTTATCAGTAATTAGTTTTAATGAATTATAATTTCAGTGCAAGTTTTTATGTTTTTTTGTATTTTCCTAATGGCTGTGTGTTGCTGAGTAACTCGCAGCAGGTAGCTCAGCTGGGGTGCACTTTACAGTCAGCGCTGCCATAAACACTGTCATCTCTTATCAGGCAGCGTGCTGCCACAGTGACATTGTGTGGGCGCTTTGTGTTTAGACAATTGCTGGAAACACTTTGGCCTTCAGTGCTCTTTTCCTGAGAGCATGAGTAGGCCAGTGGGTGCAATAAGGAAGGTTCTGCAAATAGAGTAAATTCAAAAATGCTGTGCTTTTGAGTTTTTCTTAGTGACAATAATAATGATGTCGACACTAAGTAGTGATTGTTATTATGTTACATTTCCAGTAATTTAAAATGAAAAATAAACAGCCCTATCGCAAGGGTGCATTTGGGGTAAAGTGACAAAGACAAATTAAATAATATAAATAAAGAAAGTGATGTATGTGAATGTATAGTGTATATAGCTATAGCTGTTATATACATATAGTGTATATAACAGGGGATTGTATAATGCCAATGTTGTTCCTCCTTTACCTAATAATTACAGAGCTTCTGATCTACGGTCGACCTGTTCACATCACCCTCATCGCCAGGCGCTCCAGCAAATTTGCCGGGACACGCTTCCTTAAAAGAGGAGCCAACTGTGAGGTACAGAGGTTGCCGAGGCGACAGGGAAGGAGAGATAGTGGAGGCAGGGCAGAAGGGCACCATGATTATTGAGATGACTCAGGTTGATCTTGGGGGGGTTAATTTGACTCACTGTGTCTTCACAGAGTATGAAAGTCTCAGTGTGGATGTGCGATGGAAGGGAGGAGGGACTTTAGGCACAGGCCTATGACATCCTCAGACTGTTTGGGCTATCATACTGATATTAGGATGGACACAGATTTCACAATTTGCCTTTAGTGTGTCCATTTCCAAATGGTAGTATACGTTTTCATACAAAATCTTGCCTGGACATGATCAAGATTCAAATTGCTAATTCAACACATGAGAATTCCTTTAAGTGCTTGAATAATGAAAATCTGAACATGTATTATTCTAAGATCTTGTTGTCAAAGCTTCAGTTCAGCTAATAAGGGACCTCGCTTGTGGTTTCTTTGTGCTTTTTTTGGTTTGTTTGTTTGTTTCCAGGGGGATGTGGCTAATGAGGTAGAGACAGAGCAGATCGTCCATGACGCCTCAGTTATGTCTTTCACAGCAGGAAGCTACTCCTCATATGTCCAAGTGCGAGGTTCCGTCCCACTCTACTGGTCCCAGGATATTTCCACCATGATGCCAAAACCCCCTATACGATGTAAGCCATTTACAACTGACATTCATCTTATTTTCTATATTAGCATCCTCTTTGTTGTCTAGTGTTGGAAAAAATTCTTGAGATATCAAAATTATGTTAAACATTATATTACCATAGAAGTTTAGCTTGGCTTGGCTTTTGATGGAAAAATGTAGGCACTGGCAGAACTGCTTAGGCGCTGATGTAACATTGTCCTCAGATCTACATTGTCCCCATACATAAGGACAAATAACAAATGAAACATACATATTCCCTTTGAATACTTATCTACAAGGTATGATGATATGCAACTTTTTTTATTATGCTCAGTTTCCAGGAAAAGACATAACCTTGTACTGACAGAGATAGATGAAATTGGAAAAACTGCATTAAAATTAAATAGTGGCTTTATACCAGGGCCATTCTTCAAAAAGACACAAAACCCGAAAATAAAAAAGTAATGAGTGAAGGCAGGGTGCCTCACACTTGATTTTCATCTTTGTATCCATTCTTTCATCTCATTATGAGCTGGATCAAAACACAAAACCAGGACCATGAGGAGATGATCAGGTCCCTGAGACTGATGACATTGGTGACTGCTGTGTGTGTTTCTCTGTGTGTGTATACACAGTAAGACATTGGTGCCTGCCTTTGTACAATACCTGTATTAAATCATAATCTATTTCCCCCAGTTTGCCCTTTAATCCATCCTTGGATGACATTTACCTGAGTGAGAAAGAGACAGAGTGTGTCCCTAAGATCCCTCTGTGTATCAGTGCACCTCACCATCCACCCAACCCAACCCACTTTGATGTTTAAAGACAGTCCTTATCTGACATTTTCCAAATGTTTCCTAATTTTCATCATCAGTATGTCTCTGTGTGTGGTTGTGTTATTGAGACATTTTGCCCTTTGTATTGGCATACTTTCTCTTTCTTAATATTTTTACCTCCCTGCGTATGAGCCACACAGTTATTCGTGTTAGGTCTGTTATAGTGTCTGGTATACAATGTTTTAATGATGGTCATTGCAAGTTATAACGTCTATCCATGTTGGAATATTCTCAACATTTTGGAAAATTCACTTATTCAATTGCTTGCCAAAAGTTAGATGAGAAGACTCTCATGTCTGTATGGTGAAAGTGAAGCCTTTTTTTCCAGGAAGTAACTGTATTGTAACTCCTAAAGTAACTCCTGTACTAACCAAATAAATATAGAATACAGCAACATTACTTAATAGCTTTAACCATCAGACAGCAGCAGGATTGATATGCCTTGAAATGTCTCCAAATTGAGAGAAGGGCTGTGTGCAATTGAAGCACGTGGCACAGCAGCTGTAACTTCATTAATTTTTTAAATCTCTTGTATTGACAATAGACTTATTAACCCAAACCCTTTCTGCATAGCAAAAGGGTAGTGCTGCACACAGACTGTAGTTCATGTAGTGATCATGCTGTGCTCAGGAGGACACCAGCACAATCAAAGCTGTCGCTTCATTTGTACTTTTAGCAAAAGTCTGGAGTGCAAAAATTAGCTTCATAAATGCAATATTTGCAGTAGTGACATTACTACAGGCATGTTAACAAAAATAAGGCAACAGATAGTCAAACATATTTGTTTTACTGCCTATAGCTTACCTAGCTTGTTTAAAAGGTTTATTCACTCAAATTACCAATAAATAAATTAATTGAATTAAATAAAAATAGAAAATGTTTGTGCTTAGTGGTATCTGACCACTTAGTTAAATTCAGTTTAGAATATCACTCTCACCATCTCACCCATACTCAACCCCCCAACTTTACTGGACAGGACCTTTACCTCCCTCCAAGCCTGTCTAATAGGTACAGTGACACACACACACACTGAGAGAGAAAAGAAACTGATAGAACCTCAACAGTTCAAAAGGGGGTGCAGCTTGAATTTTTTGTCTGGTGTACAGTGTTTTAATGATGTTCATCTTCAGCTTTCAACTTCTTTATCCTTCTTTATCCCATGTCCTGGATTGCCTTTACCGTGTCTGTCAAGACTCATAAGTGTTCAATAAGAATGTAATAGGCTATTTCCAGTAGCCTGAACAGTAGGTGGTATGGGCAAAGTGAAGTTGAAATGTATGCACCTTGTGTAACCATTTGTATTGTCAGTTTTGAGATACCTGTGAGTGACGGATGAACTGTGCTACTGTCTGACCTACTTTGTCAAATTCATTTTCTTGCTGCTTCATGGTTCCATTCTGATGGCAGGCTGCAGGTGTGGGGTTCAGCAGGAGTGGCATTAAATGTGATTTTAAAATCAAGAATGAATATGGAAGTCAAAGAATGAAACCATGCACAATGAGCCACACCAGAGATGGGAGTCCAAGCAATGGTTGGTTGTACGGTATATGGTTCAGTCATTGTCCATTATGACACTTTTATCATGATGGTGGCCTTGATTTAAACAAGTTTTGGATCACTGAGAGAAGAACTGAGGTGTTTGTTAAAGTTTAGCTGATAAATAAATCAAATAAGGTTGAAACTTTCAGCAGCTTAGATAAGATGTAATGATCTAAGATGTTTAGCTGTTTAGGAACCCATAATACCCTTAATGAATTAAAGTTTCAGTTCAGTTTGACCTCTTTTTCAGTGGACCAAGCTGACCCATATGCCCATGTAGCTGCCCTACATTTTGACCAGATGCTTCAGAGGTTTGGCTCTCCTATCATCATCCTCAACCTAGTCAAGGTAACACACACACACGAGTACTTCTCTGAGATCCTTGTTTTGGCTGTGGTAAATCACATATAAGATACCCCACTAAAATAGATGTAATTAGTAGGTTAAGCTGACATTTTAAATATTTACCTTTATTAAAGGAAGTTGCAGGGACATCTGTTTGATTTATTATGACCTGGTCTTTTCAGAAAACATGTTCCTATTCACATGTTGTGTCTACACAACATTTTATTATCTTGTTTGTATAAACATACCACTGCTACATAAAATTGTGGCTCCCATATAGTAAAATTCAAACATTGTTTAAATTTTGGTTAAATTGGAGTTTTAAGCACACTGTTTATGTAACTATGTGGTCTTTGACCATGGATGTAAAGGAGGAAGTGAATTACAGCGATTCAGTTAATTAATTTAAGATAGTTTCTGCAGTAAAATCATTAAATTACACACATATATATAGAGAGAGCTACACTGGTACCCACTGTGGATGCTGTCACTCTTCTACTTATTTTTTATTCTATGCACATACCTTTCTTGACACTGAACGCTTTTTTTTTGTTTTTGTAACCACTTTGATCTTGGCTTATTTAAGCCTTCATGCGTTGATTTCTAGTTCTAGTATTGTGTGTGCTTCATGTTATATTGTCTGCAACTTATAATGCAGCATTCTAAGATGTACCTTTGTGAGATGTGGATTGTTGATGTCTTTGGATGAAATATATCAGGCCTGTAGAATCCTTCAACAGGTAGTTATCTAATAAGAATGTGGTGTGTGTAATTTGTGTGTCCAAGCACTCAGTTGATACTGGTGGTTAGTTGTTGCTCTGGAAACCTTAATAGTCAGAGATTTTCCTGATGGTCGGTGATTACTAGCAGTTGAAATGCTACCTTTTAAAATTCTTACTCTGCAAACAGACACAGCAATAATGAAAGGGAAGACACATATGGTTCTTTCCTTCACATTGTGTTGCCACAAAACACACATGAATCATCATCAAATTAAATTATAAATAAAACATTATGATAAAATGATGCCAGATCTGAAAATTTTATATCTACTATAATGCCTCAAGGTAAACAAAAGGTTACTACTTGCCTACTACTATTTTGATTCCCTCTCATCCTTGTGTGCTCTCCTCTGAGCCAGTGTTCTACTAGTAGTTTCTGCATTGACTTTTCACATACACACACATGGATTCACTGGGCCATGCAGCTATACACTCTGTGGCTTGAGTTACACGCTCACGTTGTCACTCACAAGGAGAGCTGAGAGACGAGGGACCAATCACAGAACTCGGAGGTCCGCACAAGCTGTGGACATGTGATATTTGCAGACCGGGGGGAGTAAGGGAGGGAACTTCTGGCTTATCCACTACACATTCTCTCTTATCCCAATCAGACAGAAAAGGGATGGAGTTGGCAATTAGCAATTTCTCCATGATGGCAACTGGGGTTGGTGTGGTCATGTCAGTGCCAGTGCCTGGTTTTATCATGGGTTGGTGTTTCTGAGGGTGTATGGTAAGAGAGGGAGAGAGAGAGGAGTAAAAGCGCACATGGCTAAGCATGTGAATCACTTTTCCAACCAGTGAATTTAATTAGAATACATTTGTTCTGACTACGGGAGATAACTTTTACTCTCCATCCACAATTTTAAATAATTATTTTATCACCTGTAATTTAATCAAGCTGATGTTCAAAGACCAAAACCACTTTTTTAGGAATTCTGTCAAAAATGCCAGCAACCACAAAGAATCAATTCATCTCACACAAAAAATGTGGAATAAATTAATCCATCCGTTAAAATGTCCATGACCCCACCCTATTCCTTCTGTACATGCATGTACACTTTACACTTGCATGTGTGACTGATAATATTCATTCATGATTTGTGACTGCACCTTCATACACCCATGACCATGATGGTTACTGTGGCATTTGTATGTTTGTTTAATACCTGTGCGAAAGACCTGTGGGCTTTTATGTTGTACACGTCGTGCACACTTTACTCTCTCATCTGTGATTAGAAAGTCTGTATGTGTGCCTGCGTGTGTGCCAGACTGCATGACACGCTCTGCTGAATGGGTGAGAAAGTGCACTGGTAATTTGACAGGTTGCTGTGTTGCTTTGCCACTGCTGGATGTGTGGATGGAGATGTGAGCTGCTAAATGATGCATCCAGTCTGATTAACCCCCAGGGTGGTCAGTCAAAAGGGCACAATGAGAGATGGAGGATCACACAGAGAAATAATTTTAATGGACAGTGTGACCACAGGTCACAAAGAGAGTGTGTGCATTGATTTTATAATAAAAATATTTAATTTGTTATAATTCTTTCTTCCCTCCCAACACAAGTCAAGCTTTTGATTTGCAAAATAATGTTTTAACATTTTTTAAAATTTTGTTATTATGAGTATTACAAAACAAGGGGTATAGCTAATGATTGGATTATGAGGTATTGAGTATAGATTGGTTATCAGAAATATCAGTTTATTCAATAAAAATCAAACACACAATACAAAAGAGTGTACAAAAAGTGATTGGGGTCTGAATACTCTACTTGGAACCAGTAAATTGCTACTCATCTCTATTTTTCTTTGAGGTCACCCTGGAAAAAGCCTGAACCCATCTGTGAATGCACTGAAGAAAATAAACTGTCACATGTCTGGCTATATCAAATTGTCACAGAACCTTTTATTCGAACTGTACATTCTGTTATAACTGTACATTAACACTCCTTAAATTTTGGATGTTCTGATCTCTGCGGTAACAGAACCAGAGTCACACATGTGATGTCTCTCTGTTGTGCTACAGAAACGTGAAAAAAGGAAACACGAGAAGATTCTGAGTGAAGAGCTGTACCCAGCTGTGATCAATCTAAATCAGTTCCTCCCTCCAGATCACTGCATCGACTACATCGCCTGGGACATGGCCCGCTACACTAAGAGGTTCTGACAATAAATGTAGACGTGGGTTTAAGCGTTACATTTGCATAAAACCGAGCTTTTGTAGTGTTGTATTCATACACTCAAAATATCATTCTCATTTGGAAAGAAAAATAAATTCTGTCAGTCTGTAAATGTGCATATTACAAACAAATCTACAGAGACAAAAATATGAATTCTTGAGCAAGTATTAATTTGTTGTTTCTCTTTTTTCCAGTAAGTTGTGTAACGTTCTGGACCGCCTGAGTATGATAGCAGAGAATGTAGTCAAGAGAACAGGTTTCTACATTAACCGATCCGACTTTTACTGTCACACCCTGAGACCAGATGACAGGTGAGCCTTTTCTGATGCAGCTGCGCCAATTGTTTCTTTTGAAAACAGGGAACAGAAACTGATGCCAACTCGTTTGCATATTTCTATATGAAGCCAGCTGTAAACTAATATAAAACATATTGGGCTCTCTATTTGAGCTCTTAATAGTTCACTCATTTTTTTACCAAGAGAACTGTTTAAACTATTTGAAGTTACACTGTATCAAAGTGAAAGTGTAACAAATTGTGATATGTGAAAAACTAAGAAAAAGTGTCATGTGCCACACCACACCACTGTGTTTTCTGCATTTGTGTATCAAGGCTCATTTCTTCTAAAAGTGTGATTATCCATTTCTACACTATACATAGTTAGAATCATACATCAACTCTCCGGATCTGAATTCTTAATGGCAATTATGCCTGATGGCCGTTGTGTCGTGCAGTTTTCTGTTAACGAGCTTAGTAGATTGCCGTCCATGTACTTTAACGCATGGCTCTTCCATCGTCTTAATCATTTTATCCCAGCATTACTATTCTGTTACATAACCCAACAACTACACTACAGCCAGTATTTATTACCCTTTCTATTGCATTACCCAACTCTGTCTCACTTTTTGTAATACGCTCTTACTTTAGCGCATTTAAACAGACCCCCACTCCCATGCAAACACTCAAATAATAAAACCCTCATATGCTTTTATCCAGACATACTGATAATTTTGGTACCTCTCTCCTTCACCACATACATACAATAAACGAGCTCATGAATAATGATTGTAGATTTCATAACATTGTCTTTACATTTAGACATACATTTATTCAGACATCTACATACTTGATTCTTATAACATTTGGCTTCTTATTATACATTTTTGACACAGTAGGTTCATTGAGTTCATGCAGTGTAGAGATGGACTTTGCCTAAAACTTACCTTTTTTCACTATTGAATTTTATCTTCAGAGCTCCCCCTTTAAGCAATTTAGAGGCAGTTCTCAGAGTGATTTTTCTTTGCCATTGTTGTTTTTTGGAGAATACTAAAAAGAAAGTGATGAATAGCAAGTAGTATATTGAACTGGGGAAAAAGGACCACTAAAGACCGAAGGTCTGTGTATCCCATATCTGACTGCTTTAAAACCTAAAGCTTCTCAATGTGACATAGGACAGACATCACGGATAAGCTCAATATATTAAAATGGTATAAACGGCATAACATTTTTTCACTAAAGCTAAAAACTGCAAGCTATACATGAACATGTACCAACACCATGCAGTCTGTGATAAGCATGACCATTCATACATTAACACATTAGCAACTTGCATGTAAACAAAGGCCAAATACATGCTAGTGGAATTGGGAAAGCAATCTTCAAATATGCATGATTGAAACTTGTTTTTGCTGATGTAGAAGAAAAAGATGCGGGAGCATCCCTGCAGAGGAGGCGTGTTGATATGCACTTTAATGCTTTTGTCTGTTGCCAATATTCTTATTCTCTTAGTTGAATTAAATCTGATTTTTCAGGTGGGGGGATGTGGGTGGACACATCACAGCCAAAGGACGACTGCAGGTATGGTGTTTATAATGTTTTTGGTTTAACTTTGATCTTACACTCATATTTTTTTGAAAGAACCTAATTATTTGTCCAACTTTGTGACTCCTTTGCAGCTCTTGCTATGTGCAACATGTAAAAAAGAAGTATAATCAAATAATCTTTATCAGTTGAAAGACAGAAGGTTGTGAACCCACATATCAATTAATTGCAATGAGACATGTAGGCCAAGGAAATGCTTTTGTTTGTAATTTCAGAGGTGCATGGCATTCATAGTTAGTTGCATAACAAGGCTAATATGTTTATATTAAGCGACATAATGAGATGTTTTCTGAGTTTTCATAGAAACCTTGATTGTGTGTATAGTGGTCTTGGAATTATCTAAGCTGTTTACTATTTTTTTAAATTACTACCAGATCCAGAAGAACTGGGAGAAACCAGTCTACAGTTGATGATGTGATTCTACAAAGTGCAGTTTTGTTTTGTTTTTTTAACACAGTTTGTGATACACTGTCAGAGATACATAACCATTCTCTGAATTTATTAAGTGAGGTCAGTTAAGTTTTATAAATCTTGATCATTGTAGACTGGTGTGTTGCGGACCAACTGTGTGGACTGTCTGGACCGGACCAATACCGCCCAGTTCATGGTTGGAAAGTGTGCACTTGCCTATCAGCTTTATGCGCTAGGAATGATTGACAAGCCCAAGCTGCAGTTTGATACTGACTGTGTGAGGTAATACTTTGTAGTTTATTGTATGTATCACATGCAATACATGTATTGTAATCAACTAAAAATATTCATTTGATTGTTTATGCATGTGTGGGTTTTTAAAGTATTGTGCCCCAGATTTGCTGTGAAGGAAAGACTAAGACTAGAAAGATACAGCTACACCACTTGTCATGTATTTCACCATTATGTTCCTCCCTCTATCTGTGTCCTAGTCCTGCTAGAACATTGAAATTGCTTCTTGCAGCTCTAATTTTCCCTTAGGTCACTATGGAGAAGACCTAATCAAACTGTGTGGACCCCAGTGAATGCATCAAGGACGACCCTGAACTGTCACATGTTCGAATTGTGGTTTTTCTATTTTCACAGAGCCTTTTAAGCTACTGGAATTCTTTTCTAACTGCCCTTCAACATTCCTGATAAAGATTTTTTTTTCTTTAGTTATAGAAAAATTGTCATACACGTGATGCACATATCTGTCTTAAATATTTGTCCAGCTTATGTGTTTGTGTGTGTACTTCAGGTTATTTGAGGAGCTGTATGAGGACCATGGAGACACTCTCTCTCTGCAGTACGGTGGCTCCCAGCTGGTCCACAGGGTAAAGACCTACCGAAAAATTGCCCCCTGGACTCAGCACTCCAAAGACATCATGCAGACCCTGTCACGCTACTACAGCAATGCTTTCTCGGGTGAGTGTTACACAGACACACACACTCTTTGATCTAAATAAGCTTGTCTTCTTACACATCAGTTATGCACAAATATAATTAAGAAGGTAGCCATTTTCCCATTCATTTTATTCCAGAGTATGTCCATATTAAACCATGACTGCATACATTGCACCCAGCCTGCCTTCATGTCCCAGGTTACCACAAAAACACAGGCTAGGCCTTTGCATGCACATATAGACTACCTGACCAACTGCAGTAAGAGGACCTCCTCTGTTCCTTTTGGTTTTGACTGATTCATTTCATTCAGACAGATGGGGTCATTGGTTGGAAGCTAGGTAGTAATAGGAAAGTAGCAAATTGTTTACTGAAATGTCAAGTAAGAGAATCTCATATAATGCAGCACACACACACTCAATGATGCAATGCCCTACTGTATATCAGGTCTTATTAAATTGAAATTGGCTTCCCAAGATGACTGTAGCACCACTGCTAAGTTTGCGTCTGCAAAGTATACTGTATAAGGGCAAATAAATGCAAAATAATGGCACTCAGATTTACTTTTTGTATTTGGAGTAAATTTTACTTTTCCTACTCCCTCTTCATGTTCCATAATAAATTCCCCAAAGTAATACTCAGTATCTCTTTTTTTCTGATTCCTTTCGAATAATCCACCAGCATGCTCATTTCTTTGCGGTACATGCCAAGCACTCTCTGCCAAGCACTCTGACAGATTCTCTGGCCCACAAATACATTTTAGACCAACAGCACTAGCATATTGTGCAGCCTCTTGAACTTTTGGAGTATATGTGAAGGGATATTGTGTTTGAACACCATTGAAAATGGGAGGAAAGTACACTAAAACTGAACATAGCTGTTGACTGATTTTTAATATATGTATTTCATTCATATTGCATCCTTTGACATAAGGCTTTTTGTCAATAACTTCTTTTGCACATATGTATTATGCTCATACCTCATCCATAAAAGCTTATTTGTGATATATTGAATGAATCTCAGGGTGAAAATTACCTAGAGAAATAGCTTGATAATTTAATAAGACCAAATTCATTCTCTAATTACCTGACACGACTGTTGGAGCAGCATGCACGTGGATTCACAGTTAGAGGGTGATTAAATGGCACCAAACTGGGCAACATGCAAAACACGTACCACGTGCTGGACACACAGGCTCTCAGAGATTATCATGGTAGCTTCTCATAACCAAACATGTTGATGAGAGGTTATCAGGAGACTTTTTCTGTTATGATTTCCTGGATGCTAAATAACTTTTGCACCTTTAGCTTTATAATATCTCCCTTATATTTCTATATTTTTGTTTAACAAAATTTTCCTCTGCCTCCAGATGCCGACAGACAGGATGCCATCAACCTGTTTCTTCAGGTCTACCAGCCATCAGAGTCCAAGCCGCACCTGTGGGAGTTGCCCACTGACTTCTACCTGCATCAGAGCAGCACTATGGTCCTCCCCCAAGACAGACGCAGGTGCACACATACACTTGTGCATATACAAACACTTATTACACATACAGTACGTGCACAAATTTAAATAAGAACCTACTTACATAAACATACATAGTTCTAAATATAAAATAGTGATAACTGTATGTACTATGTATGTGCATTAAAAAAATGTATATGTACTTGATGAGGTGGGAAACACACATACACAACACCTCTTTCAGTCACTCTTAGTTGTTTGTTTTTCTGCTGATTGAATTTCTCTGTGGGATATCACTCACAAGAGATTAGCACCTGCAGAGCAGTTTCTGAAAATGACTCTGCCATGAATGTGGAGGTTCTGCATTTGGGTGGGTTTATTGTGATTGCTTTTGAGGTTGCTCTGGTTGCTTCACCTGGACAAGGGTGATATACTGTACAATAGCTTTGGTTGCTCCTAAAGCCCTGTGGGAAGCTGTATCATCTCAAAGTAATGTATAAATTACTGCAACCACTCCATTTTAGTGAGACATGATAATTCCTTTTACTCTCGTCATGGATATGAACTCCTGGTTTAGCTTCTCAGACTACACCAAAGGGTGGAGGTTTGGCTTAGGAAAATACAACAGTAATTATGGTGAATTATTGTTGAATTGCATATTACGTTTAGTTTAGTTCACAGACAATTAGAAGCCGTCATTTGTTTACCGAACACACCCGTTCAACCATCTCAGTTCTGGTGGGACAAAGTAAATCAACCTTTGGATATACTGGTTGAACCTCCTTTGGCAGCAATAACCTCAAATAAGTGCTTCCATGAGGTGTAGAGATCTAAATGTTTGAGTGTGTTATAAAAGTCAGAGAAGCTCTAACCGACATATCCAATCTTGTATCATTGATTACACTCAAGGTTTGCTAACTCCTGACTGTAATTAAGTTTTGTTGATGCTATGAGCTTAGAGCTTCACATACTTTTTCCTCTGACACTGTTGGTTTGTCACTTGGTATGTATTTACTTGTGCTTCAGTGCTGACCTTTGTATGCAAGTATTCATCCACAGTAACTCTGTCATTGTCATTTGTGTGCATTTGTGTGGGAGTGTACTAGTATGCTATTTGTATGTTTCCTTTCTTTGTACTTACATAAAAGTTGACCCAGTTTTTTAGTGCAGGGTATCTAGTTTTTGCAGCTACAATGGGCCAAGGTAACTCAGCCATTATTCCAAGAAATTAGCATGGTCTCGAGTTGAATTCATTTCAGCAGCCACACACTGCGCTTTTGCTCTCAAATTCATCTAAGTAGCACATCACACACTAAATAATAATCAGTGCATTCACTCAAATTGGTCATATTGAATAAAAGGCCAGTGTATTCAGGAGTTGTACAGTAGGTGGTCCAGTTTTGCCCATTTTCATATCTAGGTTATGAGAAGTCCCAGAAGAGAGTGCAAACTGCAGAAGAGATATCAGTCAGTGCAAAGAATTCTGTTTGGTTATTAATGCATTTGTGTTATCTTGTCTTTCTTCAGCTACACATTTTGGTGGTCAGAAGGAGTCCTGACCTCTCTTCCTGTACCCTATGATGAAGGTATATCTTCAGTATATCATATCTGCAACATCTATGATATGTGAAAGAGATAAACCTGATTTACACCTTATACCATTTATAAAAAACATTAAAAATGCTCTTTCTACAAAGAGTTACATGTGTGGTGATAAGCATTATAAATTTGTGATATTAGATTGGTCTGGAAATACTACTGACAGTATTCTTAAAGAATAATTCATATTTTTGTCACTATCAACAAATCAAATGGGGAAAAAAAACCCAAACTAAATACATTCCTTAGCCTGTGTGATTCTTCCCAAGCCCGTTCTTACATAATCTATGTAAGATTATGTAAACAGTTCACAAAAAATGTACTTTCATTTCAATAAAAGACCAAATTCTTTTTTCTAGAACAGTTAGGCTCTTTAGTTTTGAGCAAACATGACTCAAACAGGTGCAAATGGTGTATTTGTTGACAATATCTGACAGCTTTGATATGCTATTATTAATGGCAGCAGCACAATATATGGGGGACATCAGCAACATAAACTGGAGTGCCCATGTTTATAATAATGCAAAAACATGTCACCCATTGCAACGGCATGATTCACTGATGTGTTTTTAATAGTTTTTGAGCAACAAAGGACCTCTGTGGCACACAGGAGTAAGCTACAGCATATCAGGCTTTTGCTACAGAGGCAAGACTTGTTGGTTTAGTTTTTTTCAAGCAGCATGTTTATCATCAGACTCATATTTTATGTATGTAAATTAATGCCCAGTAAAGCTTGTTTTTCTCTGTTCTCCTGTGTGGATGCAGTCCCCTCCAAAAACACCATGACGAAGGTCAAAGTGAAGAGAGTAAACCGCTTTGATGAGAGTATTGACATCTATACAGAATTCTTTAAACCTTATGAACTCACCTCCTTTGACGACACCTTCTGCATTGCCCTGACCACATCTGCATGGTGAATACACACATATACACAAAACATTTTAAATAAAAGGTCTGGAAATGAAACGATTTTGTTGAAGGACACATGTAATGTGACAGGGTTGTAATGTATAAGCGGAGGCATATATTATTTTTACAACTAATAGTGAAGTCGTCAAATTTGCAAAGTTGGCCCAGATGTTGTTGATGAATAACTCTTCACCTAAAGGATGGAACAAACCTTTGTTCGCTATTATGGTACTGCAGGGCATCATCAAATGGGTTTTATTTTACTTTGTGTTCATAAAGGGAATTTATGCCAAAGACAGTTGGAGTGGATCCAAGTCCATTCACAGTTCGCAAGCCAGAGGAAACCGGGAAATCAGTGCTCAGGTGAGTGCATCTAAGTCAGTATTCATGTTCATTTGTGTTGTGTTTTTTTTTTTTTTTTTGATGTAATGAATCCCATGTCACTGTGCCCTCATACACATAGCTTCATTTGATATTGAATTCTCAGATAACCAAAAACAACACTCTGCCCCTTATCCTGACTTTGTTTTTACACACAGGGTCAAATTCACCGTTAATGGACTGTGTGCACACATACTTAATCATACCTGTTCACACATACCATTACTAAATATCATAATGCACTTTAGTGTTTTTACTTTAGTGATACGCTTTTTTAGGAAGCAAACATTATTTCTGATTTGCAGAGAAATTGACTGCCTAACTTATTTTTAGTACATTTGTTTTAGTTACTTTTAGTGATTTTTTAGGTCTTTGTTGATTTCAATTGTTGTGTGGCAGAGACTGTGTGTATGGGGGTGCAGATGTCAAATAGGAGGAACAGAAAACATGGATAGAATGAAAATGTTTTCTGAGCCAGAACTATGGCCACATGCTTTGAGGTTTTGATCTTCATACTGTCTTTGTGACATTTTTAAAGTGTGTATCAGAGACTTCAGAGATCTGGTACTTTTAGGGTAATATTCAGGTTTTTGTGGGGAGGAGTTGTGGAAGTACCAAGTTCAGTGCCATTATTGCTCCTATGAGCCCCAAAACACTACTGGGTAAATGGTTCGTGGTCTCCTAAATTAGAAATGCATTTGTATTGCAAATTTTTGCATTGCACTGAGAGTAAGAGGACAGTGTGTGTCATGCTGCACAGATGGGGCAAATTTATGATACTGGACTAAACCAAAAAATTTTGACTTACCTTGACATCTACTCGTATGTGTTTGTGCATATATTAATCTGTGCATGTCTGTGGATGTTGGCAGCAACAAGAGCAGTAAGGAGGAGACGCTGCTGCAGAGGAAGACTGCAGCCAGCGCACCCCCTCCCCCGAGTGAGGAGGCTATCTCCAGCTCATCAGAAGACGACTCTGAGGAGGACCGCGACGACGATGGATCCGTGTCCCAGCGCTCCACCCCGATTAAACTGCTGACTGAGTCTGGAGAGAGCAGTCGCACGCAGGAGGTATGAAAACAGAAAGAATCTACAGTAACTAAACTAACCCTGGCAGTAGGTTTACAAATAAAAATGCACACATCAAGTAAACACAAATACAGCGCAGCAATGAATGAATTATACATGAATTAATCTGATTTATTCCAATGACATGTAAACCAAAAACCTAGATTAGTATCAGTTTAGAGCTTTTTATTAATGTGAAGGAAAAAAACAGCAACCTATCAAATGAGATCCTCTCATGATTCAAGGGTATGTAATCTCCTCTAAGGACGTCAGGGAAATGTTGTAACAGTTAATGAGATGAAGCCACCTGCTTGTATTTTGGGGCTGAGGAGCATTTTGCATTCCAATTTGACTATATTACCCTGATTGTATTTTCTTATTCTCCACCTCCCCTGAGTCTCCCACAAGATATTAGCCCCTTGTTTCTGTTTGCGTCAGATGGAAGAAAAGACGTCAACTTAGTCAGAGTGAATGACGAGGGTTTCCAGAGCAGAGGGTCTAAAAATGTAGGTTTGTGTTATTGTTACTTTCAGGAAGAATAAAATAAAACATGGGCAATAACATTATTAATTTTTTCTCTTAGGAAGGTAATTATTTTTCTTACATTGAACTGAGATCATAATTGTGATATTCTTGTGTTAAAACTGGATCAGTAGTCCAGTTTATACTTCCGATTGTCTATATCATACAGACAACAACTTTATGTGTCACATTTGGCTGAAGTGCTTGATCCATACTGCCATGATGGCAGATGGACTAGATGTATGTTTATTGGTCTCTTTGAAAGTTCTCTTTGGAAAGCTGATTACAAATGTATTTCTCAATAAGCCACTTGATACCAAACGTTGGAGTTCCCATTTGTGGCACATTCCTGATTCCTTTTCATATGATTTCTGGTTGGTGCCCTTGGTGTGATCCAATTTGAATATAAAATAAAATCGAACTTTCCCCACTAAACTAAACAGAAACAATCTTCCAGATTTTGTACTGACTTGTGGGCAGTGTTCTGCACTGGTCTGACCTCTATGGCTTCCTCTTGCAATGCCCCTGTATCATTAAGGCCTGTATGTAGGACATTTGCAGAGGGATTTGGTCTGCTTTGAGGGCATCTATAAACATGTGATCACCTGCAGATGCCTTCCCTGCCTTAATGTTTTGATTGCTTATTTGATGTCCACTTTGATCTTCAGTATCAGAGATTCTTAGTGACCAGATCTGGATAAGAGGTCAGTTTTTGTTTTTTCATGTTTTTGTGTTGTTCGTATTATTTTACCTTTGTGTACAAAATACACAGGTAACTGTAAGTGAAAGTACAGTGACAAAATAACAAAATATATATGTGACATATTTCTAGTCTCTGTCACACTGTGTATCTATTTTATGTCTCACATAGACCAGTCACACTTTAATTGACCTAGTTTTCATTTCCATAGCAGGAAGAAATAGCACATTAAGCAGCACAGGCAATAGGTCATTGTGTCAGTAGGTCAGTGTGAATCAAGCGCACCAGGAAATCAGGATGTGTAAACTGTTGTTAGAAGCATGATTTACAGCCAAGTCTCTGCTTGGTTTGCTTTGACGGCCTTGGCACCTCTTGCTGTTTAAATTAAATCCCCTTTGGTCCTTAGATGAGGGGATTTCATCCATTTAATGATTAGAGTGGCACTTGTTCCACTGTCTTGCTCTTGTCAGGAGGTGACATTTTAAAGCTGTTGAAGCTGACCTCTCTCAAATGTTTTTTTAGCTACATGAGCAATATGGTTTTAAGTGTGGCGATGTCCATCTGTTCAACACTCGGATCTGGACTGGAATTTTGTATATTTTCTGTATTCCTGTTAGTTGTATATGTGTTACCCGATCTCTACACAAGAACTAAAATAACATAAGTTAGGAAGTATAACAATGGATGTGCCTTATAGCCCAACAAATACTTCACTTTATTCAGATTTGCAATACCTTTGGACAGTGTAGTCCTATCGTGCTCTGTGTGTACAAGAAGGCTTGAATTGGTATGAAATGTGAAGCTTTTCTTGCTTCCCATTTCTGGAACAACTGAACATTTTACCTGCCAGAAGAACATTCATCACATACTGTAGATAGATGATGAAGAATTCACAAATGATCATATCAGCTGTATTGTAGTCATATTTCAAAAACTTAGTTTGGCTTGATATAAACCAAGCATGAATCAAGACAAATTAAAAGGACCATTTTTGATCTGCTTGAGGCGTAGGGTTTCCCTCTCACTCTATCCATCTCTTTCCTCCTCCTGATTTATGACTTTTGGCTCTGTCTTCACTGGAACTTGAGCAAAGAGCTGGTCATGAATATTTCGGGCTGGACAGCTAGCTCACGTGTTGAGTTCACACTCTCACTTTCATACGTCTTGTGTAGCTGCCTCTGAGGCTGTCCCTGCGAACTGATCAACAGGGGTGCCAGCACAACACAAAATTGTTGAAATATTTAAGCATCTGATCATTATTGCATTTGCTATGTAATTACACATGCTCATTTCATATTCCACTTCACTTCAGCCGTACGTGTGCCCGCACATAAACATGGATGGATTTTCAATGTGTGTGGGTGTACTGCAAGTATGCGTTTACACATTGATCTGATACAGCTAGTTGTGGGCATGTTCCCATGTAATCTTGGTCTGTACAAGTGATCCTATGTGTGTGTGTGTGTCCGTGTGTGTTCACAGCTGCTGTTTCTTGGACATGGTCCTGTAACACCCTCATTTGTTCTCCCCTTCCCTGCAGCTCAGATCAATACAAATTCAGTGCCAATCCAATGCATTATGTTCAGCATATTGCTGCAGAGTGAGAAGTTGAAGATAACAGTGGCATAGCTGACTGTTTTATGGCCACTCCCATGCATGCTGTTACACAACAAGCTTCTCTCTGTCCTTGCAGGTTCATAAAAATAAAGTAAAACACTCTTAAAGGTTTTGTAATTTGTTCAAGAAATATTTTCAGAACCTTTTTAATATCTTGGAGAGTAATACATTTGCCTGGTTGGTTATGTTCAGTGTAATGATCACAACCACAATGTAGCACCACCCCTGCAATCTCACACACGACACAAGGAAAGATGAATTCATACTATTTACATGTAATTTCCACCCCACCACCAGCAGTTGGACACAGACAGTGACATTCCTCATAGCAGACAAACATTTTCCCGCTGATTCAGTCATCTGGTGCTGGTAAACACGTGTCCACTGCAGCCTCATTGACTTACTTCTACAAGTAGTTGCATTATAAGAGAACTCTTTCTGTACTCCACTGTTGTACTGAGGTATTACTGACCTTGTACATGAGAAAAAGGTTTTTTTTAAAAATAGCATTGAGAGGAAAAATATAAAAATATTTTTTTGTATCAAGATCACAGTGGTACTTGTCATTGTGGTTTGATGGGGTGTCTTGTTAAATCTTTATAAATGTATAATGTATATGTATAATGAAATATCACAATTTTTATATATTGGACATAATGTTGTTTCATTGAAGTTGTACTTTGCGTGCTGTATTTTCAATCAAATCTAAGTTGGTTGTCTATTGGAGTATGATTTTCCATTTCTATGTTATGGGATTAATTCATTTTATGTAAGTGCTTATTTGTGTTTTCATTTAATGTCACTTTGTGAACTCCGTGCCATTCTGCCTCTCATGTTAAGCCTTTCTGTCAGCATGAACCAGTCTGACCTTTCTGATCTGATCTCCTGTTTGTAATGACAATTATATCTCAACAGACAGTGTGTGCACAAACCCCAGGAGGGCACTGTCACTGAACATGAAACCACCTCATCAGACACCAACAATCAAATTACATTTAAAGTTGCTTAAATTACACTGCTCGGGCCATCCTAATTAGTGAATCAGTTGTAGCGAAACAGTTGAACCCAGTGGCCTTGTCTGCATGAATTTAAATTTGGAGTTGCAGCTACTTGTATATCTGTTTGGAGAAGCTGACATTACCTGCTGAACTATATCTATAATACTCTTAATAGTTTTAAAGTCATATTTGAACTTCAGTTGAAAGTGTTTTGTGTTTTTCCTCTCTCATTTACATATAACTTCTTACATTTCCCCTCTCACCTCTTCAGGAGATCCAGCAGCAGCAGACAGTTAAGGAGCCTTATGGACTCAATCTGGCTAAGTTTCCTGCAGAAAAAGATCTGCTAATTTATGAGAGGTAATGCACACAAGGCTGGCACACACATGCATACATGCACTTTTCAATATCACAATTAGTGCACTTTTTCGAATGATCTTTAAAGTCAGGCCATATAAGTTAATACTGTAAATAATGCAAATGTTAAAGTATACCTGATGTGGATAAAATTTCTATAGATTTGCAGGTATTTTAGTATGGAATATAATTCACATCACTTGCATTAAAGTGTACTGTATGTGCTACATAATAAACAAAAAATAAAGTATTGATGGATGTTACTAACCAGAGAAAGTAACAAACACACACACACTTATTTTGGGTAGATGTGACATGTCTCATGCTGTGCCTAGCAACTGGAGCTGGCTTATGTTTGTCTGGCCTTCAGCTCTCAGAATAATGTATGTCTAACATGTTATTTTGGTGTCACGTTGAAGCAAACGCCTGCAAATGGAAGAGCTCCAGGTTCATTTTCTGACTACCACTGCCCATTGAACTGTTGCTGAGGAAAATGCTTTCTTTTTATTGTTATTGACAATGTACCCATTGAGGCAGAGAGGGGAGGAACAGTCAGTGTCAGCAGCCTCCTCAAGATGATACTGGTCATTTTGCAAAAAGGACATTGTCACCTTCACCCTTCTGAGTGCATCGCACTTCTGACCTCAGTGCTCTTTGTCCACCTCTCCCTTCCTTCACCTCTGAGTTTGATTTTCTGTTTCATTCTGTTCTCACTCCCCATATGCTCTTCACCACGTCGATGAGCTACAGTGAAGAGCCCTTGTAAAGCTGTGAAACACAGATATCTGTTCTTTTGGATACAAACAGAACATTTAATACAGTATGCATTTGATGACTTAATACCTTTTTTCTCCCACACTGTTGTCCTAAACCCACTGGAGATAAATGGTCCACTCTGTTTCGGTACCTGTGTGTGTTTTTGTCTACAAAGCTTTTTTTGACTCCTCAGACTTCTCCTGGGACTTATCCACGGTTTTAAACACAAACATGCAGTAATGTAAACAATGGTAACATCAAGCCATCTTATTGGATAAAAAATTACAAGATTATCTTGTAGTGACCTAAGATGCATCTGCCTGATTCTGATTAGTGCTGCAAAGGAATGCATGCTAAAACCTACCTTGTGTTGCTGATGATTTCTATTTTTTAGATTTGTGTTTCAGCTGAATTTTAATAGCAGACCCAGTTTTGAGGTGTGATTGAAATGAGGGAGTTGATGAAATAAAAAAAAATCCAAGTTGCAGTGAAGAATGTTGTTCATATCTTCCCACTGTAGTGGCTCATAATGCAAATGAAACAGCATTCATTATTGAGGATGGAAGTTGGAACAGCTCCAAGCATGTTAGCTGCAGCAAGAGCTCCGCTAATCAATGCATTAATATTAACAATCATAAGCAAGAGCCCAAGGGGAAGGCTCAACATTGCATATTGTTGTGTCTTTGAGGGAAAAAAAATGGCCTACAGGGAAATCTGAGCCTTGATGATAATGTGTACTGAATATTGCAGATATCACCTTACATGTTTAGCTCATCTCTGGGTATTTTTATACAAGAATAAACAATAACAGCTTGAAATTTATAGGGTACTTAAGATATTATATACACCATCACCCAATTACCTTCTGTTAATTGCTGGGATGGGAGGGGCAAGTGGAACAGACAAACATGTATTGGCTTATTTTGTAGAAATGTTTTTCTTTTTTGTCTCTTCAGGTTTGCACATCTGGGTGAGAGCCAGCACAAAGTAGAGAGAACTGAACACATAAACCTGGCAAACATCATCTGCTTGTGAGTACAACATGTGACCCATTAAACCAAAACTCAAACTAAAAAAAAAAAAAATATGTACCCAAACTCACTTATCCTCTCTCATACATAATGTTGAGCATTACCTTTCAATACTGTTTTGTAGTTATAATCCAAACTTTTTACATACCACTCATTTGCAGCAGCCTTTTGACAAGTGAACACAGTTACTTGCCCTACAGTAAGTGGTCTCTAGGGAGGCTGCTATCTGTGCTGCCTAATCTTCATGTCTTCTAACCAACCACTTTCTTTAGTTCTTGTCATCCCTGCTATTTCCCAGTTAGTCTACCCATCACCGTCCTGCTCACTGCAGCTGTGACCCAGCGGGTCATAGACTTGAGTGGTTTTTTTGTTTTGTTTTTTTTTCTCCTTGCAGCAATATTCAAAATTCAAGCACACGTGGGATGGCAATGTGCAGCCATACAGACACATTAGCAGTTTCCCTCTTTGTCTTGCTGTCTTTGTTTCTGGCTCCAGCTCTCTCGCACACATGCACACTCACAGACAGCATGTCAATAACACAATTTCTCATCAAGCCTCCTCAAAATATCTATTCTTCTGAATTCTCTCTTTTGCCCTTGCTCTTTCCCCATTTTCTCCCTTGCCCTCACACATACTATGTCTATTTAGCTGAAGTTGCGGCACCAGGACTCAGATCATACAGGCTACATGAAGAGTTAAAGGGTTACCAGCGTAATTAGGAGCTCTTGTCTTCATGCCAATAATAGTTTAATAGTTATCAAAACATTTCACTTAAAGCCAGAAATGGAAGCATTGTCTGAAAAGTTGGGGATCACTGACCAGCCAACAGAACCAATAGAGCCAAGCAGTTAGCACGTCAAGTTATTTTCACGCACACAACGCTGCTGTGCTGTCAGTATGAAAGAAATCATATTAATACCTGCCACTTTTAGTTTCCCTCCATGCTGTCTTGTTTTCTTGTAGTTAATAAAGACAGTGATGCGGCCCTGGCCATACACTTACATGCTGGATGTTGTCTTACAGGGATAAGGTGGAAGTTGTTGACTTGAGAGAAAAGAAGTGTGCTGTCTGTTTTTAGAGGGAACACATGAAGAAAGGCATTTTCTAGTTTAGCACAGAGGAAAGTTATTATATGTCACACAAAGGTGGAAGACTTTTGTATGCAAGAGCAGCCTCAGTCAGCGTGGAATCACGATATCTTTTCATTCCTGTTCAGTTTGCATCTCTCCCTGCCTCTTCACCTTTCATCACTCTGGCCATTCATTAGTCCATCCACCCGCTGCTGTCGTCCTCATGTCGGGTGCACAGGGTCTGGCAGGTGTGTCTGTTGTTGTGCAACAGTGCTATTCTAAGATGCTGTTACAACACCCCAAACATGTTCTCACTGTTAAAAGCCCTTTAGGCAGTCATCCCCCCTCTGTGTAGTTCCTCTGTTGACCTATCAGGTGTAAGCAAAGCTGACTCAATTGTGTTGATAAAAGCAGAAAGGATATGAATACTGTGACAGATTTCTGTTGAAAAGCATTAGTGAGGTATGGTGACTTGTGTTAAATTATAAAGAGATAGGCCTGGATTAATGGGCAGCTGTGACTGACTAAAAAATATTTATTTTCTTTAAAGTGATTATGGGTAATAAAGTGTTTGTGTTTTTATTTTTAACAAAGCATTCTTCATGGTGTTCACTTTATACATAGCGGACATGATGTTTTCCAGTCTGATCTACATTTGTGACACTGTATGAAGGAGGCAGGGGTTCCCCTGCTTCACTCTACAGCTCATGTCACTTGGCACAAATCAAGACTTGCAACAGAATAGACTGGAAACATTTTTAACACATAAATAGTGACATACATGAAGCATGTGACTTAAACGGCAGACAAAGACATCAGATCTGTGTGGAGCAATGAGGAGACTGGTTCACCAAATATAAACGCCATGTTTCCATCATTTCTTCTACATCCTTTTTCACTGTTTGACACTTGACTCTTCAGATTGCATCATTTTCTTGGACCCTCTTCTTCTGCAAGAGATTAGTTATGCTCAATTAGAAAATGACTGTTTATATGAATGAACTGACCCCCTAAATTTAAAAAAAAAAAAAAAAAAAAAAGTCAAAACCTGACTTCAGCCTGTCCATCAATGTAAACATGATGAATCATATGTTGAAACCGTATTCTGTGATGTCTCTTTTCTGTGCCTGGTCAGTGTTTATCAATTTCATCATTCACCTCAAAGCCTTCTCCATCTACCTGAGTCGCTGCTGTGGCTTTGATATAGCCAGTTGTCAAGGAGGCTTTTTTGTAAATCAGCCATGTGTCTGAGCAGCTTCTCACTGTGGCCACAGCTGCTGTTGAACTGGCTGAGTGAGCTGATGACCCGACAAGCACGCTGTTGATAATCCACCCTGACTATGATGAGACATGTTTTAGAGACTAGTTTCTGCGAAGAGATGAGTAATTCTCCTGTAAAAACGCTCGTCTCTGCCATCCTCATGTTGTTTCCATTAAAAGCTTTCTTAATGACCCACTCTCTGCAGCAAATTTTCACAAGATGTTGGATGCTGTAAAACATTTTTTTCTGTAACATGGGGTATTTTTGGATCATCTAGTGACAACTATAGAAAGTAATATTTTCCCCTGTTAAAATTAAACTTGTTTTTCCACCAACACGTGAGTTTCAAATCATTTGGCACGCTCATCTTCTTTTTCTCTCCTTCTCAGAGAGCCAGTGTCCTGCTTCCCTGGAGACAGCATCTACGCCGCTTGTCCTCCGCAGGTGGACAGACACAGTCATGATGTGTTTGAGAGCCATGTGATGACAGGTCAGGGTCAGGTGAGGGCGCTGTGCAGGGACGACATGTTGACATACAGGGAATATATCAAAAACAGATACATGTGAGACACAGTCGACATGAACTGGTTGTCTGTTACTAATGTGCAAGGCCAGTACGATCAGCCACAGTGTTCCTCCTTTTAGTTTCTGAAGGTTGTGACTTGTTTGCCGCTACAGAGCAAGAAAAGTTATCTTACATCTGCAAATCCATTTGGGTTTAAATACCCAGCTCTTACATTACTGTTAATAATAAGATGATGGTACATGAACACCCCATATATCCTCTTGTTTGGACTGAACTATGTTGTTTGAAGTTATTTTTATTAAAGTTATCTGTGTTTCAATAGCTTTAAATATATATTGTTTTCAGTTTGTTATTCAATCAATCATGGCTTTGTGTTATTTTAATGAATTAGTTAATTAGCTCTTTATAAAAAAGTTTAACTATATGTACATTTCAAACATGTAAATTGATGTACAGTAAGTTGTTTCAGTTCTTATATATTTCAAATCTCTTGGTTCTATTAATATAATGGAATATAATAGTAGGCCCCAAGATGTGCTCTGAGTTTTGATTTTCTTTCCTTGTGCTCTTTCATTAAAGCTGCATTTTTGGTTCATCTGCTGACCAAACACATCACCCATAGGTTTTATCCACTCTTACTAAATTCCACAATGATGATGTTTTTTCTAAAAACATTTCTGTGATGCCAGATGATTATTGTTTACAGTGGTTCTAAATTAAACTTTTATTTATTAACATGATGTGAAAGATTTAATTGCTGCTATCGGTAAGTGGTTTTTTTTTTTTTTTTTTTTTTTTTTTTACACTACATTTTCCTTTATGCCTTCTTGCTTTCATGTTGAAGCCCTCTTGTTCTTCAGTCTTTTGTACATGAAGAAAGTTCTCTCATTCCTTCTTCACCCATTATGCATCATGTTCACTTTTGTTCTGTCTATCACACTGTTTCTTTTCTCACACGTCTCTCATGCTCTTTTAGTACTCAGCTTTCAACCACAGGTGTCAGAAAATGTGAAATGTGATGAAGGTTTTCTTTCCTGTAATACACATACACATTCAGTCAGCATACTTACTGTGCACTGGTCTCTGCATCAGTGCCTCGTGAGCCTGAGGAGGAGGGGGAGCTTCAGCATGTGATGTGAGGGAAATTAGAGGAAAAATAACCTTTTTTTGCTGTATTTAAATTCAAATTAACTCAGAGAGACAAGGAAATATATTTGGTCTATCTGCCATCATCCCTTTTCAAACCTATAATTATAACTTGGCGATTTTAAGCGTACACTTACTGAATGCAGTAGTGACACATGTCACCCAACGTGAAGACAACCTCTCCGCTGACTCAGGAGACTACTTTTATTTTTATCTTAAATTGTTATGTGAATTAGACCTGGACCATTAATGAAGTCTGCTGTGCTTTTGATTTAACCCAGGATGCTTTCATTGGTCTTCGATGCTTCATGAAATAATAAAATAGTTTAAGTGTATAATTTTAAAGTCTTGTTCCTATTACAAATGGGTACAAGCACAATGCCAATACTATAAACCTGGAGAAGAATCACTTCACATTTGACTAAAGAATATTAGAGCTTGTGTTACTTTCTGTAAATGTAAACCATAAACTGCTTCATCAGGTTGAAAAAGAAATTCTCTAATTCCCAGAATCAATACTGAGCACTTGACCAGTGTCCTCAGTGGTGGTATACATGAAACAAAAATAGGATTGATCTGATAACAGAATGACTTTTAGAGAATTGTGGGTATAATGTGCCAGCTTAAGAACACCTGTGATATCAAAATGTAATTAGATTTTTTTTTTTCATTTTTTGACATCTCTTTGGCTCCATCACCAACCAGTGCTTAACTTCTTGATGCAATGTCTAGACCTCATTCCATTTACGACGCTAGCAATTGGCAAGTCTTTCCCACATGTCCTGTATTTATCATAAAATAAAGGTCACGATGACATACTGTATGCTACGAGGCAGGTACACTGCAGCAGGTCAGACATATTTAACACATTATGTGACTGCTCCTTTCGAGCCTCCTTTTATCAGTGGTCCACTCATTTTGTTTTCCAGGAACAATAACATAGGAGTAAAGTGTGTGAGTGTCCTCAACTGAATTCAGGTACTTCTCCTGTAATAAGTAGACCAGGTTTATGTGTCCCTGTGATGTCGCCATTCAGCCATTTCTCTCTTTTTCACCAGTCCCTAACCTCCTACCTCCCACAAAAACAAGGTTTATCGTTTTTCTTCAGTCTGTTGAACTATAACTTAACTAAATCTGTGCTTTGATATTTTCCTTATTTGAATTTGTCTGCTCGGCACCCTCATTAGTGGCTTCTTTCTGTGTAATGCATGGGCAGATATCTCTATAAGGGTTGCCCTACATTGAGGACTGAGGCACTAGGCTTGTGTGTTTGTATATGAGCACGTGAAATCATGTGTACACTTTCAAAAAGGAGAGCACTGCTGTCTGTGTTTGTGTGTAGGGGGGCTGTTTTGAAGGAGAAAGTGTTTTGTTTTGTTTTTTTTTTTAATGCAAGGCCGTGTTTTTCCCCTGTTTTTATGTTCCAAATGGCAGGTGTCTCATTACATTGAAACCTCTCAGCACACATGGATATGGATGCATAAATGCATCTAGTCACTGATATTTTGGGCATCTGCTCTTAATAGCACTTGCAAAAAATAGAGAAAAAGATTAATGTTTTTTTGTGTGTGTCAGTGGTGCAGTAGCTACCTCTATTTTGGGGGAAATTCAATTAGTTCTAATTAGTCCATCGTAGACAACACTCAGATATGTATTTGGGCCTGTGTGTGGTTGTCTATCTGCATGGGTCTTTGACATGAGTCACTAGGCACTTCATGTGACCGCTTAGCTTATGAATGAAAACAACCCCCTCTCCAGTGCCCAGTCCACTTACAAAAGGTGGTCAAACAGCTGTTGCCTGGAAACCAAACCTGGTCACCATATTGCTATGCTGCTCTAAATCTCTTCTACTTCCCCTCGTCTCCCAAAATGCCATCCAATGTTAGAGGACATGAACACAACAATATTAGTAATTGTAAACATTACAGTCTAAAGTATAGACACAAAGAATATAAAATGTTAGGGGAAAAAAACTCTTTGGAAGACTTGTTTCAATCTTTGCATCAGCCTGAATTTTAATACGAGAGATTGTTTGCATCAGACATCTACATGTTCATTTCTTTGAGATTTGTGTTCACTGACTTTGCAATTTCCCTCAACCAGATCTTTGTCCTACTGAAAAAAACACATTTTGTTATGATATATGGTTTCATTTTAGGTATAACTGGGGAAAAAAGGATGAAATAAGGAAAATGATTTAACAAATCAAGGACCAAACACTTAACACACCAGACAAGGTGCTGAATTGAGGTGTTTAATTAATCTACCGTCCTCACAGTTAGATGACAGTTTAGTGTACCGCTTAGGATTGTTAAACTTACAGTACCACCTCCCAGAGTGTGTTACCATGTTACCTCTGTTCTTTTTACCAATAGGCCATCTGTTACTCCTACATGTGCGCCCTCTGGTTATTTCTTTCTTTGCTCTCTCTGTCTGTTTCTTCACTCCTGTTGTTACTCACACTCACTTTTTTTGTTCCATAATCACACAGCAAACAATAAATTGTTAGACTTGGTAAACTCCATGTGTACCTTAACATTAATAATGACTGCATTCCAATTAGGTGAGACAACTTTAATGATATTAGTTGCACAGTCTTACAGTTTGCAGTGCCGCCTGTAGAAGTACTGGACGCTAATTAACAGTTACTACAACATTTGATAATCTTCTGCCCTCACCATGTGTGTATAGGTCTGCAAATATGCCTCAACAAACTTTTAATACTCGTTTGAAACAGAGATGGCCTTGTAAATTTGGAAGGAGCCATTAAAGTGTGAAAATGGCCCTGGAAAAATACAACAGATTTAATGAAGGTTTTCAAATCAGAAAAAAAAAATGCAACACACAAAAGGTAAGATAAATAGTATTGTAAGACAGAATCAATACGTTAATACAACATGAAAACTATATTTAATAGCCCAATAGTAAATAGTCACTTTTGTTGCCTCAGCAACACAATCAGACATCTAGCACAAATCTTAGAATAAGTGAGGACAGGGTTAGTATCAGAGAGAAAACTAAAACCAACGGTACAGTTCACCTGAAAAATCCAGCAACATTAAATAACGTCACTTTTTGTGAAACTGTTGGCACAGCACTAATTTGATTGTTCTACCATGGTCACACTTACATTAACTTTCCATGTTCACTGCTGTAGGTCAATGTTTTAACATGCTAACATTTGCCATTTTAACTAAACTGAGACTGATGAGAATGCAAGTATTTGATCTCAAGGCGAACATAGTGATGTTTTGACCTGATTATGGTCGTCGCTGAAAAGATCCTTAGGATTTATCCTCTGACTATGAATTTCTGTAGAAAACTTCATTGCAATCCAGCTAAAATGACCTGAGATAAATCAAGACAAATGGTTAACCACACCAACCAACACTGCCATCCCATGGTGCCC
This sequence comes from Mastacembelus armatus, assembly GCF_900324485.2. Classification (NCBI taxonomy): domain Eukaryota; kingdom Metazoa; phylum Chordata; class Actinopteri; order Synbranchiformes; family Mastacembelidae; genus Mastacembelus; species Mastacembelus armatus. Next base: position 13,801,023 of record NC_046656.1, read on the forward strand.
AGTCCCTCGTGTAGTTAAAAACTCAACAATTCAGTCACATACAGTTTATAGCAATAATCAATGGTTCACCTATAGATATTGCTTCAATCATAGCAGTGGAGAGTATAGATGAAGGATACGTATGTATGCAATATTCATTTCACCATAGATCTAACAAACTGCTTATAGCTATAGACCTGAAAGCAGCTGCTGGTGGCTGAATGGTTAAAGAAATGTGAAGGCTCAAACTGGCTCTGATTTATTGCTGCTAATACCCACAGAGAACCACCATATTTAAGCACTCCAGGCATTAGGGTAAAAATCAGCATCGATGGGCATTAAAACTGTCCACTGGAGCCACACTCTTCACACTGGTTTAAATTACAAGGTGTTTTAGACAAGTCGACTAATCCCAGTTTTGGTGAAACTCTGGGATACGCTATAAATAATTAGTTCCATTGCATAATTCATGGATATAATTTGACCTAATACCCAGGATTTTAATGTTAATGTTGGGCTTGTTTGTATTCATGATGCCAAAGCAGATTTTAAGGGCAGGACTAGCACTTCTCCTAATTCAGCATTTACAAGCAGAATATGAACATTTAATGCATCAAGCCACGCTATTAGAAAGTTACAAGTAACATTAGTCTTTAGGAGAAAGAAGAAGAGTCTGCAGGAGCTTGTAGTTGGATTTTCTTAGTGGAAAAGTGCAGGAGCCTTGATGCCAACGAGAGATCATCACCCCCCCCCCCCCATTTCTCTCTCTCTCTCTCTCTCTCTTTTTCTTTCTCCGTCCCTCTTCCGTGATGTCACTCGTATTTAAAGGTCTCCTCGCGCGGATCTGCACGGTCCCCTCTCCTCCTCCTCCTCACGTTCGCCTTCCTCACAACAGAGCTCAACACCGGCCAATGCTCCACACCACCCCTGCCTTGGGTGTCTGCCCCATGCGTGGGAAGCACAACAAAATCAAGGGCTTCACTTGAGAGGGTCCACGGGAACGTGAGGGGAAAAAAAAGGGGAACTGTTGCATCTTTTTAAATCTTCGTTTCATCGTTTTAAAAATTTTTATTGTTAATTCGTTTATATTTTCCCTTCGGAAGGAGACCATCTGATTTTCAGCGAGAATCCCAGTTCATAAGGTTTTGTCACGGAGGTAGGTATTCTAAACCTTTCACAAATCGAATTCCAGATAAGACGAAGATTAAAAAATAAATAAATAAAATACAATTTTGTGTTTAATTAATTTTTCATTTTGTGCACAATGTAAGTCCGTATAAAAGTATTTAAATCAGTTTTAAACTAAACCAAAGGGATAGATGATGTTTGTATTCGGTTTTTATCTTTAGTGCCGTTGTGATTTCAGCACCATAGACAGCACCCATGCTTGTTGGCTGCTTTACTATTGCAACAACTTTTAAAAGGAGAATCTGCCTTAAAACTGAATTTACTTTTGCTATGCCAGTGAGGTTTAGATGGTAAAATCAACATCTGGCAGACAGATGTTCCTCTAAGCTCCAAACTGAAGCGTTAAAAATTACCTTCATTGTTTGTCTGCTGGCACAGAGAGTTTTCTTTTTTACATATTCTTTCTAAAATGTGTTGTGGAATAAAAACAAGAATGTGTCCTGGGAGTTTTTCAGTATTTACTCAGGTTGAACCAGCTCCAAAATTCATTACTAGTCTGGTTCTCTGTTCAACTTAAATTTACAAATTAAAAGCTTGAAATGACCAAAATCAGATTTAGGGTGGATTTTCTTTGTGACATTCACATGAGTCTGGCAACAGATTATCTGTAAATGAGCCTCTAATATTCAAATTGAATATACCATTTTATTTATTTTTGTCTGGATTGGTAAATGATTTGCTTTTTTGTGAAATTGAGTGTATGAGCAGTGTCAGAGAGAAAGTTGACTTGCTGTAGCTGCTCAGTTTAAGTTCTCATTGTGCTCTGAAACACCATCATTAAAATAAAAACCATCTACTGTTCTTCTTCTTCTGCAGGACAAAGGGACAACAGGGTGGAGAGATGAATGAGTCGCTGGTGGTAAATGACTCTTCTGCGACTCCTGTGACTGGAGAAGCTCTCACATGGCTGGAGGCTGAGTCTCCAGAGCACAACGGCAGCCTGGAGTTCTCCACCGCCCCGTTAGATTTCCCTGTCAACCCGTGGGACATTATGCTCTGCATGTCTGGCACTGTCATTGCGTGTGAAAATGCCATAGTGGTAGCAATCATCTTCTACACACCGACTCTAAGGACTCCCATGTTTGTGCTGATCGGGAGCCTGGCCACAGCGGACCTGCTGGCTGGCATGGGATTAATCCTGAACTTTGTGTTTCAGTATGTGATCTCCTCTGAGACTATCAGCCTCATCACTGTAGGATTCCTGGTGGCCTCCTTCACTGCCTCCATCAGCAGCCTCTTGGCTATAACAGTTGACCGTTACTTCTCACTCTACAATGCCCTGACTTACTTCTCAGAGAAGACACTGCAGTACGTACACCTGATGTTACTGGGGACCTGGGGGGTGTCTCTGTTTCTGGGTTTGCTGCCGGTACTTGGCTGGAACTGTCTAGACGAGCCGGCCTCCTGCAGCATCGTCCGCCCTCTGACCCGGAGCAATGTCACGCTCCTTGCCACCTCCTTCTTTGCCATCTTCGTTGTGATGCTCACCCTCTACTTCAAGATCTGTAAGATTGTGTGCCGCCACGCCCACCAGATTGCCCTCCAGCAGCATTTTTTTGCCACCTCGCATTATGTTGCCACTAAAAAGGGGGTCTCCACTCTTGCCATCATCTTGGGGACATTTGGCGCCAGCTGGCTGCCCTTTGCCATATATTGCCTTGTGGGCGAGAAGGAATATCCATCAGTGTACACATATGCTACACTGCTGCCAGCCACCTACAACTCCATGATCAACCCCATCATCTACGCCTATAGAAATGCAGAGATCCAGCGCTCCATCTACATGCTTCTCTGTGGCTGCTTTCAGACCAATGGGGCCTACCGCTCCAGATCACCTAGTGAAGTCTAAAAAAGGTGCTAGGGCTCTTCTTGCGTGTGTAACAAAACAAAAAAAAAACAAAAAAAGAGAGAGCAAAAAGACAAACTATCTCATGATCATCGACAATCTGCTTACAGCTGACAGTGCTTTACAAATGGGGATGTGATGCTAGAAATTTGTCTCATGCATACTGTATCTGCACTTTAATATGTCTCAACACAACTTAGGATGAAACTTTGGAAATGCTGTGAACAAGAAACTTGTTTAAAAGACGAAACAAACTTTTGAATGTACTGAGAAAAGGAATGAAATCTTGCACTTTATTCAATGTTTTTGAAATGCCAAAGCAGTATTGTATAGCCCTTACTGTGTTTAAGTGTTTGAACTTGTGTGTACTGTGCCATTTTTCTATTTTGTATTGTATTGTCTTTGGTGTACATTTTCTACAAGAGGAATAAAAGGATATAATCCACCTCTGAGCCTATCACGTGTTGTCACTGTAGCAGGTTTCTTTGAAAGGGTCTTTGTGCTACACATGACTTGTTGTTGTTTTTTACATCCTCTTCAGCTTGTTCCAGCCGTTTCCTCCAGAGCGCAGGTGGGTCTGTTTGAAGAGACTAATGGCACATTGACCCGGTAAAATAGCTTCAATTTACACACAGACACCTTTGAATCCTGTTTGCTCAGCCTGTGTGTGTCTGGGTGACAGAGAACGGCAGTGAATGAGGCTGACAGTTACAGAGAGATGCCACAAACGTGTGAAAACATGTGCCATGTGGTCAAGTGTGCTTAACAGCTTTGATTACCTCCTTTGTCGGGATAAGCATGTAAAATATAACCTAATGTGCCGCATACCCAGCTATCAATGCAGGAGTCTTCTTTGCTTCTTGCTGTTGGCCTTTGTATATGGCTTCATTAATAAGATATGATCCACTCTACTGTGCAAATGTTGCAAATGAGAAAGGCTGTTTGGACAGTCGCTTTATTGCCACTTATTTCATCAACATTTATAATTATGATTCAGTCCTAAAGCAGCCATGAGCACGTGTGTGTGAGTGTGACAGAGCGAGAAGGCAGATGATAAGTCTCTCCCCTTCAGCTGTGCTGTGAAGACGCTAAATGAACCTGGCACAACCAAACAGGGCAGTTTGTCAGGCAGGCTGTTTAAACAGGTACTGGTTGAGAGCATCAGAGTGCCACGCCGGAACAAGGATGCCAGACCAGGAGATCTGCAGGTGCATTTGGAGACAAAGGTACAAGTTTAAACATCCTTTATTAGACTTACTTATATTATATATATGTATATATATGTATATATGTTCAATTTGCCATATTAACCCTTTTTTTAATTGTGTGCTCATTAACCTTTGGTGTCAGCAGGACAAGCTTTAACACTTGGGATGTGACATGTTGCTTGTTGACTAGGTTCCCTAGCATGTGACAGGAGATACTGGAGCTCTTCCCACTCAGTACTCTGCAGGGGTTTCCTCTTCATCGGGTTATTGTTACCAGCTTCACACCTGTGGAGGTAACAAAGACACAACCTCTGACCTTCGTTCTTACCTTTAGATTTTTCTTATATTTGTTAGCGTCACTAGAGCTTGATTTCATTGGCATTCTTGAAATTTTAGCAGGGTCAGTAATGGACATTTAATTTTATAGAAAGTCCAAGCAATAAAAATCTTTATTTGATAACATAAAAGTCATGAAATACATTTTAAAGTATGTGTCATCTCTTCTAAACAACAAAACACACTCTTGTTGCTGAGGTTAAATATTAACAACATTGAGGTTCACCCATAGACCTTTACTTTGATATTACATCCATTAGACTAAATAAAGGCAGGTAGCAGGGTTTGAATTATGTAATACTTGATCAGTGCAGACCTGAGCAGCTCTCCAGGCAATTACCAAAGTACGCAGGCGAATGATTTCCTCATTAATAACATTAATTACAGTGGCATAGCAAATGCTCTCCAGGAGCATTACTATTACTGATTTAGCCATTAGCTCAATGGAAAAGGCTTTGGTGTTATTGATTGTCTAATCACACAAATAGCTGGTTTTTGCTTCCCTCCTGGGTTGCTATTTCATATTCATATGAAAGTGGTGTTGCAGGAGCATTTGAGACACAGATGGCAGAAGAAAAGACAGATACATGAAAAAAACCTCAATAGCGGCATTCATTTCTAATTTCACTCCACATGCAGAGTGCTGTGGAAAACCTTGGAACTCCCTACATGGTGATTACGAGACACTGGGGTTTGCCACAATGAACACACATCAATGCACAAACACAAGCACAGACCCAAACACAGGCTTTATCTGCTGGAAAAGCAGAGGCAAACCCACATCAGCTGCATAAAATCTGCTTTGTAATTAAAGCTATTGTCATCTGCCTTTGTCCTTCTGCCTGTGGCCTGTTCAAACACCAGTGTGTGTGTGTGTGTGTGTGTATGTGTGTGTGTCAGAGGGCGAGTGTGTGTGCACGTGTTGGCACAGGAGTGTAATGTATGAGTGTGCTTGTTAGTAGCCAGGCTCCTACCAGTCTTCATCATTGCTAACTTACCAGATTGTAAGTGGGTGTGCTGCCTGTTAGCTGTCTCTGTTGTGTACTTTAAATGCTCCCTCCATGCTGTGAGTGTGTGTGCACTGTATGTGTGTACGTAAATAGTCAGCTCTGTATACGACACACCGTATTGCCAGGTGAACAGCACCCACTACATAATGGCCACTGAATGACATAATAACATTAAAATCAGGTGGTGAATGAACAGAGGTCACCAAGAGGTTGCTCTCTATGTGTGTCTGTGACTTTTTTTATTGTTTCTCCCCCTAAATGTGTAAAAAAAAAGAAAAAGGTAGGGAGGGAATCAATTAATGCTTGTGCGGTAGAATATTTCAGAGAAAATCACACTGGGAAGTGGCCTATTAAAGATGAAGTACCTTCTCGCCAAATTAAACCTTTTTAGCCACTATTTCTGTTTCCAGATTGAATTGACCAAAACATTATCTAACTTATTTAAACATTAAGGGGGTTTCAGCTATGCTTGGAAATTAATTTTCTTATAATAGGTTCATTCACAACTCAGGCACTGAAAGTGTCATACTGCATAAAATGTCTACATGACTTTGCTGTGTGAAACAGGTCGTTTTGACCTGCGAGATAATACAGTAGGAAGATTAAGATGGTAAATTAAACTGTTGAGGCCTAACACGTCAGTTTGTATAGTTCTGGTGCAAAAGTGAATGTGAATGTGAATGTGGCTGCTTCACTTACTGAGTGATATGTCCAGAGGCCTGCCTCTTCATTACTCACACTTTCATTCAGCCTCATTACCTGCCATCAGCTCAGCTCATCCGAAACGCCTCTTCACCAAACTCATCACCACACACTGAACCTTCCACCAGCCCAGGTCAGTATCCTACAGAGCAGTGTCGCCTTCATCACCTGACTCTTAAGAGCCACCTCTCTAACAAATTAACACTCCTCCTCATCATGAATTTCATCTCTCATTCTCCTACGTCGCCACTCGATTTAACGGCTCTTATCTTCTTTTCAAGTGAAACTCCTTATTTACTTAAGAGAATCTTCATCCCTCTGACTTCAGAGATTATGACTAATAAGAAAATAGGCGTGGAGCAGATAAATGTCCAGTCTTATGACTCAGGAATAGGACTTGCATTAGGATCTGGGCTTAATGACTTAAATCATTACTAATGTTGATAAATAAGTGTAAGATAATAATAATTATTTGTCATGGTTTTATATAATTATGGTCTTTACTGCCTATGGATTTTACCTTCCCATTACTGTAACTGAACAGACAAAGACACATTTTAGCCAGTATGAAAAAGGACACAGCATTTAATACCTACTTTGTGTAAGGTCGTGTGCCCCGATCTAGACTACACTTTCATTCTACCATCCATGTCAAAGACAGATATTGTACTGTTCATGACACTAAATTTCTTATGCACAAAACATATGAGAAGCTTATAAAATTATGCAGTTATTCCTACTTTTACAAAAATGCAATATTTGAATACTTTTTCAGTATTCATAAAGTACTGTAACAAGTCAAGTCCCATACAAGGAATGAATATTAAATTTACTTGACCTATGACCAAATATCTTATGTAAAACCTTCATGGTGGCATCTGACTCAAGTGAATGAGACAAAGGTCAGCAGGACATGTTCAATACAGAAATGACCAAGCTATTGCTGAAAAACTTATATAATGGCATTTGACCTTAGTGCAGACACCGAACCTCCACCTGCGGGCGGTGAACTCAAAGCTCCCTCATTAGGAACCACAAAAATTCAAAATGACATCTGGCATTTTGGTGCTCATATAGAGTTTTTCCATCCTTCCATCCAGCTGTTGGAGCCTATCCCAGCTCTCTCTGGGCAAAAGGCAAGGGTACACCCTGGACAGCTTGCCAGTCCATCGCATAGCTAGACTTATTCTAATTTGACACATTTTTATGTACTGTAAGTGATGTACTTTCATAACTGAAGGGCACTTGGCACATGGTTTCATAAAGGCCAAAGGTCAGTGTATAACAGTTAAGATGTATTGAAGTTAGTTAGTATTATATTACATGTAAGAGTAAACCTATTTAAAATCAAGCATGTGATTAAAATTAAAGCACTAAACAATCTTATAACTAAGTTGTAAATTTACGTCTCGCTTTCAAACTGTTGTTTTAAAAATGAGTAATAGTGTCAACCAAAATGTGGAAAATGAATATTCAAACTTATTTGGTGTCTATAATCATCATTTAAATCCCATAGAAGTGTTGCATAATGGGCTTGTTTACACTTGTTCTATCTGGGGATGAGAGAATGAGTGTGTGTAGGTGTGATGTGGACTGTGTTGGTGATAATACAGTGTGTAGGAGGGAGGGCACACAAACAATTGTTTGGTGAGCTAACCTGTCATATATCTGACTGAATTTTGCCATCACAAAGCAACACCTCTCCTGTAAATCCAAAGAGAATAATCTGAATTATTTTAATTAAAGGTTAAGTCTAGTGGTATTTTTATCTTATTTTCAACAATTCCTATACAACACCATGGATCTGTCCCACTAACAGGTCATTTAGGACTCTCATAAGATTTAGTTATCTAATAAACTCTTATTAACTAGAAATAATAAATGCAGCATTGTTGAAGTGTATTGTGGATAAATCTGCAAATGTCATGTAGCAGAAAACAATGTTCATCCAAAATAGATTTAAAGCATTAATTATATTCATAAAAAAAATAATTAGAAAAAGACAAACAAAACAACCATAAGAGCTAACTTCAATTTTTATAATGATTTTTCTAAACTGAACTAAAAAGATTTGTGAACATGTTTGGCATCTTTAAGCTTTTACATTATACAGCCATCAGGTCCTATGAAATCCCCTTAAAAGCAAAACGCATTTCAAAAGTCAACCAAAAGGATCACTTACTCATAGTAACATTTCTGAATAGTCTGACATGTACATGTATACTGTAGTATGTCAATCATGCATTTTTATAGATTTATTAATAAGTCACTGAAAGGATATAAGGAGTTTTGATTAAGACCATGAATTCTTCATTATATTGTATAAAATGCAGCATTAGTACTTTGATTAATTTGTGGCATGAGGTAAATGTTAAAGTTTACAGGTTATTCAGTTGGCAAACCGTATATAAACTCTTCATGTGGAATGTTATTATATACAATAATGGCTTTATATGGTAGTAAAAACCAAATGTATACGAAGAAAAAGACAATCATAAAACCTCATGTGTAACCCGTTGTGTCACAAGTAAGTTACAGATGATACAATCCTGTGTCACATGCAGTATTGTGCAGATGTCCAGCATGTGAGGTGGGATTATGATGGATTAACCAACAGGCCAGCCACACACTGATAAATATTCCATTTTGTCTCCCGATAGCCAGGTATAACTATCCAAATAGTATCAAAATGATGTTGAACTAGCCAACAGCCTTCTTTATCATAGTCTGTTTACAGAAGCTGAGTAATGGCAATATCATACAGCCACCTGCCATTAAGATTTGGACAATAATTGCACTTTCAAAAGTGAAAAACCTAGAGAGAACTAACTGTGACAATTAATTATGCTGGCAGAGAAATCAGTGAGGAAAGACCTGCAGGCTGTTATTAAATGTTGATGCAAGGGTTAAACACTAAATATAAAGTTGATAAAGCTTTAGGGGAGGATGCAGGATAGGACCAGCTTGATGAGCAGATGAGAAGACGAAAATAACAATGATGCCACCTAGAGGCAGAACTGGAATACTTCGGCATTTTTTCATGTGTTTGTGCCCACAGCCCTGGCCTCTTATTTCACTTTATGACAACACTGTCCTGTGCTTGTTGCAGTAGCTCTCTTTTAAGATATTGGTTGGTATCAAGAGTCCTCTTCATTGTAGAAAAAGAAATAGTACAATAGAGCACTGATAGCAAACAGGGCGACTGATAGCAGCATGTTCTTTCGATTCTCTCCTCTTAAGGTCTCCAGCTCCTTGTCTAGAAAAGAAAAACAAGATTGGTGTTCAGGCATAGTGGTCATGTTATGACGGTTTACAAAGCTCCAGAGACAGAACAGACAGAACAAACAGCCTACCTGCATTTCTACATGACTCTAAAAAGAAGTCAGTAGCTGAACTGAAGGCAAAGATTGTACAGAAAGCTTAGACCTGGCTCACATTTACTAAAATTATTAGCAGAGCTGCAGTGCAGTCCACCCCAGCATTAAGCAGTTATAATGTAATCAGATAGTCTCTTGTGACCGTTAATTAATAATGCATGGGAAATAGATAATAAACCTGCCTCACGAATAATAAGATATGACAGTATAGCCAAACTAATTTATAGTGGCCCAGATCTACACATGTATAACCATTTTTTCCCTATAAGTAAGTCAATGTACTTTGAAAACATTCAACCTGAGTCCTTTTTGTTCTCATATGTCAAATGGTAGTTACAATTTTAGCAATGTGTACATATACAGTCAGTAAAATACAATATATATTACTGCATATACAGCAATATGTAAAAACTTTGAAAGTCCCAATAACAAAGCAGGCTATAATTTTTCTTCTGTGTAAACATATAGTATAGACTCACCTAGTTTTTGTACCCTCTCGTTAATGATTGCCATTTCATCTTCTAGTTCCTGCCTGTGGAGCAGAAAGGACAAGACAAACAGCACAATTAAGAGGGCGCTACTTCTGGATAAGCCACAAAAGGTCAGAAAGTCATCACTTAGGTTTTATTTTAGCAGCAGTGACTGAAGGATAAGTACACAAACTTATCAAACCTGTCTTAAAACAATATCAAGCACCTGTTTTGATTGCTGTAATCATTCACAGGGGCAAAGATATTGCACTTTTAAGTTAAATTACCTCTTTTATCTTTATTTTCCTGCGCATTTTTCATTTTCCACTGTTCCATTTGTTTTGATGCCTCATCAATTTCAGCTAAACATATAAATGCATTTGTCCACATAATGAGGACTGTGGTTTACAGCCACCATCATTTATTTTAGTGAAGGCACGTGATTAGGAAGGGATGAATGAACTGTCTCCCTGTTCATATGGCTGCAGGATTATTGTTTTATGTGCCTTTCCCTCACCTCTCCTTTTCAGACAGCTTCTCCTTCCTGCCCCTGAACTCAGCCCTCTCCAGGTTGTCCTGGCAACGCGCCCGCCGCTCCTCCACACGGTCGATCTACGGAAACAGCGAAGAGATCAGCAACTAACAACAACAACTAGTTAGCTAGTTAGGTTAACTAACTTAGATGAATGACATGTTCGCCATGAAAACAGTTCCTGAATGAATGAATAGCATTTGTACGAGCTGAACACGTGGTTAATAGGCTACTAAATACTGCAGTTAGCACGCCTTAGCTAGACAGTTAGCTGGTAGCTAGCTAAAATGCAGGTTTTTAAAGTCTTCACCTCAGTGGCGACGCTGATTTTCTCTCGTCTTTTCTCTTTTAATTTAGGCATTTTTGACAGCGCCTAAAACTGAAGCCTCTGGTATAGAAAGCGGGGACTACGCGGAAGTGTTACTCTTCTTCGTAATGTTTATTTTTTACATTTTGATACGTCGCTCCTCAGAGGTTTTGCTGCCCTCTATCTGTTAACTACTAAATACTGCTGTCTGGTAGTGCTGAAGTCTTTCTGTAACTTATCATAACCTACTGCCAGAGATGGCAAAAGTACTCACATTCAGTACTTAAGTAGAAGTGCAGATACCTGTGTGAAAAAAGACTCTGGTAAAAGTAGAAGTACAGACTTACCTTTCATTTCCCTCTTTAGTTAGTTACGTTTTTACGTCGTGTCGTCAGAGGTTGAAAAAGTAATGAGCCTGTTTTGATAATGTAAGGAGTAGAAAGTACAGATATTTGTGTTTAAATGTAGGGTGTAAAAGTAAGAAGTCATCAGAAAAATAAATAGTAAAGTAAAGTACACATACCTGAAAAATCTACAGTACAGTAACGAATTGTACTTTGTTACTTCCAACCTCTGCCTACTGCCATGCTGTTTCACTTTAAGACATGACAGAAAACCTAAAACAGCTGCTCCAATAGCAGCCACACTGAACTGTCTCATTGAATTGTGGATATTAGGATGAGACTTTAGGATAAAAATGATCATAAGGCCCTGAGTGTCTTTTCAAGATGTCTTTGTGAACACAGCCTGGTGTTCATCTGTCAATCTGGACCAGGTGAGCAGAGTTGAGAGATTTGTTGTTGACCGTCCCTAATCTAATCGGATTATTTGACCAGTAAGGACACGGGTTGGTCATCTGAGAGGGAAGAGAACGAGGCCACTGTTTTTCTTTCCACCAGCTTCTTCTCTCTCACTAAAAATGCCCGTTTTTATTAACCGGGACCAAATATTTGCACATCAGGTACATCTACTGGAACACAAACTGAGGGTAAGTTACAGTTTTATGAATGACAAATGTGTTTGAGATATTAGTGTCTGTGGGTTTGTTTAGATAGCCACGTTAAGACACACACAGCCAATTATACTGTAATATTTATGTTATACATTAGATGTCTGTTTTTTAGAATAAAGAAGAACGACTGCTGGAGCTGGAGACAGAGAATGCTATTATTCATTTAAGACTTGCTGAGGTAAGAAGATTTTGCCAATCATTACATAGCTGCAAGCTTAAACCTATAGCCCTGTGGGAAACCGTTATTCTTTTCTACTCTGCTCCCTTCTGTTCTATTTATATTTAATCATTCAGATGAATGTCGTAATAAGACTAGTGCGAATGCCTTGATCTGAATGAGAAGTATGTGTATGAGTGTGTATTTGTTGCAGACACTTTTACATCTGGAGGAATTTGATTGACAGTGTTTTATCTGAATAGGTTTAAATGAACATCTCGTGCTTTCGATTTCACCGCCATTCAGTTGAAACGCAGGCTCCCACCTTTAGTTTACCCACAGACTGCTGTCTGATGAAGTATGTTGTCGCCATGCTTTGCTAATTGGATTTCCCCCAAGAAACACCTTTAGACTTTTAGTGTTCATTGAAAAGTTTCTGTCTTTCCGTTAAATTATCGCTGCTGATTATTGCTGTGTATGTAGGCAACGTTATTATTATTACTAATTAAACTTTTTTTGTCCTGCTATGACAATCAGAATACCTGTATGAGAAAGATCTGTTATGTATTATAATCTGATCCTATGGGAAGAGCAACATATACTCTTATATATGCTGATACTTAAAAACAGGCTGCGATCTGCTGTGAGAGGCACTGGAATAAACAGTTTAATAAGGAAATTTGTTGGTTTCTATGTTCTTAACTACTCAACAGTTGACAAACAAACCAGCCTCGGAGAAACTAGGCATGGAATAAATATGTTGATATAAAATCTTTTTTAGTGTCTGGGGAAACTGCGTCGGGACCATGAAGAGGAGACCAAGACCCTGAACCATTGTCAGCACCAGAGGAATGCCCAGAAGATAACCCGGTCTGCTCTCGCCAAACTCCTCTCTGAGGTCCAGGTACTAATGTACTGAGATGATTGTGTGTTTGTATGTGCACATGTAATATCGTGTGAGTGGTCTTTTTGTCTGCCTTTTTATTAAATATCATCCAAAATCAAGATTAGCAGGTTATACTGAAACAGAGAAAGCCATGCACAATAAAGAGTAGACTCATACACAGCCTTACACACTTGATTTGTCCTTTCACAGGCTGTGAAGCATGACCTGAGTGAGGTGTTTGCAGTGTATGTGAGGTTTGCCTCTGAACTGGAGGAGCAGAGAAAGGAGCTACTTGAGAAAGTAGAGAAGGCCAGCTCTTCCATTAATGGTCACGATGGGGATGAGGTTCAGAGTAAGTACCCCCGTGTGTGGATGACTGAATATATTAGGTCATTTTGTTTTGACCTCATTTGACTTCTAAGACTGGACTGAACTGCACAATACAGTTCGCTTGAATGGATTTCTGGAACTACTGTATAACTGGCAACAGTATTTAGGAGTCAAATAATTTCAATAATGATGTATCAGACCACATTAGTTACTATATGTTGACCTCCATACAACAAATGTACACATTCATCAAATGTGATATATTATATAATAGATGGATAACAAAGGGAGTTAGCCAATATTGACCAATATTTTTAAAGTAACCATCTAACATCCACACCAAAAATTTAAAAATAAGAAGAATTTTTTAACCATTGTAATGGATTTGGGCAGAAAGATTTCAACAATAAGGAGATGTTTCAGCTGTAAACTAATCACAAAACAACAGAAGTCTACACGTTATAAATATTAGATGTTTATTCTCACAGTAACAGTTTATTGTAGATAGAGCCTGTGTTGTCACATGGCCTTTACAGTGGGTGTTAAAATTTAAACAATTAACTCATTATACTAAATAGACTTTGAACCACCATCTGCTCAGCTTTTATATGATTCACAGGTGCTGTTGGGTATTGTAAACCACAGAGGTAGTTTCCAATTGTTAAAAGCTGTCTGAACGATCTTTAAAGGAAAGCTTTTTTTTCTGCATTCACCTTCTGTGGGTCTATATTATTCTGATATGGCTTACAGGTGATGTACTGTATGTCAGTAGGGTATGCTTGCTGGTAATTCTCTCTCAGTGCTCTCTTGTGGGGGTTGTCGAAGGTTGACTTTCTGTTGTTGCCAGTTCTGTAAGTCAGCTGGTCACCACTGCCCTGATCTTGTCAGATGCTTTGGCACACACAAGCCTGAGCACATGGCTTTCAGTGCATAAGCTACAAGGATTTTGGATGAAGCAACTGCACACTCACACAATTCTTAAGTTCTTGTATTATACGTTAATCTAATTTTGCTAGGCAAATGCCAAAATATGACAACACAGCCACTTAGTATTTTGAAGTATTTAAAGTACAGTAATATCCCATGAGAGAAAATATATTTGAGCTGTTTTTGCTGTTATGTGGAACTTTGGGCAAAAATTAGTTTTTTTTTTTCAATGCAGAAAAAAAATCTTGGCCATTCTGTATTCTCCTGTTGTATTTATAATTAACTTGTTCTCTTGAATGTCTCAGTCTGTCGTTTGTGTGACTGGAGGTGTTTGTTCCCAGGTATCTGTATATGTGTGCTCCAGGATTAAAGACTTTGTCTAAATTTACTCCAGAGAGCAGATGCCTCTAGCTTTGGAGTTAATTACAGCTTCATTCACTTAACAGTTTTTCACCTTAGGACAGCTTGAGTTATAAAATACACTGTACCCGATTTCCCACCAAATTCCATCTAGTGGCCAGTGGTGGTTTTCTTGTTTGTTTTTTTCTTTTAAAATGAACATAACAATAGCTTAATGAATTCAATAATGCATCTTTAACATCCGTCCTAAAAAGAAAATTAAATATTGACTGTTCCCTACAACTTCTGCACTTTGTGTCCAGATTTGAAGGGTCGTATTGCTGCTCTGGAGTGCTCGCTGGAAGAGGAGAAGGAAAAGTGCAGGGCAGAGAGGCAAAGGAGGAAAGAACTACATAACAGACTGGTGGTAAGGCCATCTGTCCTTACCAGATGTTAAGTGTCCAAAGATAATGGTTTATACAGCGGCATCATAAAAACCTACAGAAAGTCTGCCAGCATCTAAGTTTGACCTTCATTCTCTTTCTCTGTTTTGCTAAAGGAGTTGAGAGGGAACATCAGGGTTCACTGCAGAGTGCGTCCGGTTCTACCTTTTGACCACGTCCAGTCCTCCACATCTGGGTCAGGGTAATAAAGCATATCATTCATGACCAACAACATTATATACAGTAGGATAATTGAGATTTGAGATGAGTTATGTACTTAAGAATCTAAGGATAAACCAATCTTTGCTTTTCTTAATTAGACCTGCATCATCAGAGGAAGTGGTCTACGCAATCAGTGATGTGAGTTTTGCAGACTTTATTTAATTTGATCACTGACAGCCTGATGGTCAGTGTCCTCACTGGCCCTGGTGTTTGTCTTTTTTTAAGGACATGGTGATGGTGAATTTACAGAAAACAGGGATGCCTGTGCAAAACAAGATGTTTGAGTTTGAAAGGTAAAGTCAAACACTGACACCATAGAGTGGTCTTCTTCTCTGTCTTCTGAGTAACAATTGTGGCACGTTTATTTCTTCCAGGGTGCACGGACCAGAGGATTCCCAGGACACTGTGTTTGAGGACATCAAGCCACTGCTCACATCTCTGCTGGATGGGTGGTTACTTTTGACTGTATTCATTTAGCTACATTCATTAAACACTCCACTAAAATATATGTGAAACAACAGACTTCAGCATTATTTGAAAGTCGTCTTCATCCCTACAGCTATAATGTGTGTATCATGGCATATGGACAGACAGGCAGTGGGAAGACGTACACCATGATGGGATCCCAGCTGCCGGGGGAGCACTCATGCACACAGCAGGAGACACAGCAGGGTATTATCCCCAAGGCTACTGCTGAGCTGTTTCGGTGAGACAGAGAGGAGCCTGTTTGTTTTTGTGTAATTTGATGTGTAATCATTAAATTAGAGAAGAAAGTGAACTTTTGTGCTGTAGTCCTACATTTTATTTGAAAAACCACAGAAGATCTGATCTATCCAGTTGCTCAACCATAAATTCCATTTATTAATGTGCACAAAGAACTGGCTCAGGTTAAAAGTGCCATGAACCTTCTTGTCTTTACCTTTCTCTTGTTGTGTATGTGTTTCTATGTGTGTGACCCAGACTGATCTCTGAGGAGCCTGCAGAGAGCCACACTGTGGAAGTGTCAGTGATGGAGGTATACAACAATGAAGTGTTTGACCTACTGGCCAGAGATGAGCAGGGGAACACTATCAGCCAGCGCAGGGATGTCATCACCACTTCCTCTGGTACCAGCCAAGTCACATCCCTCACATATGAGTGAGTACAGTCAGAGCTGTATGTTAGATGATGTGTTTTTTAGTTTATTGCAGAGTTCCATTGATTGTCTGTTAGCTTTAAATGAATAAAATAGTGTAATGTGTTTGTTTCATTTTGAACTTATTCTCTTTATACGTTTTGCAGGCCTGTGTCCAGCACCTCTGAAGTGATGCAGATCATCAGCAGAGTTCTGAAGCTCAGGGCTCACAGCCCCACTCTCGTCCACACCGACTCTTCACGCTCTCATCTCATTGTAACTCTCACCATTTCCTCAAAGAGCCCCAGTGCACTGGCTGTGGGTGAGACGCCTTTATACACAAACCTACGGACCCACTCACACTAACATAAATGACACTTTTTGGCCACACATTCATGCATTGTGACTTTGTGACTTTTCCACTCAGCCCGCAGGCTACAGGGTGCCAAGAGGGGCATGCAGCACTCCTCCCAGAAAGAGTGGTGGAGTCCACGTTGTCGTCGTGCCAACCCTGCAGCCGGCCACTCATCTGACGAAATCTTTGCAAGTCCTGCCTCCTCTCCTTGCCCTTCCCCTTTCCAATCTCCCTGTCCTTCCCCCAGACACAGCATCTCACAGACTCCGTTCAGGACCAAGCTACAGCTGGTGGACTTGGCAGGGAGTGAGTGTGTTGGTAAGAGAGGCTCAGTGCTTAAGGATATATCAGTGTGTAGATGTCACATAAACTGGCCTCTGATTATTTAAGTTGTTAGAGACAAAAACAGAACTCATGGAGATTATTTGAATGTTCTAACTTTCTTAGGGTGGCCAGAGACACAAATCCAACTGGAAATAAACTTGTTTTATCAGGGCAAATTCCAAAGTTGTGCTGTAGCCACATTGAGACACTATGAACTGCTGCTAAAAATAAAATTCAAAGGTCAAGAAACTACACGTCTTTGGTCTGAAAACTGACGACTAAACAAATAATGCTCCATTCAAAGCAAACTAAACTCACCAAAAATTTATTCACTGTTTCATATAAAGACTGGCAAAACTGATAAATGACAGATTAATTCCATGACAAAATCATTATATGTGTTTGTCTATATAGTGTATATAGTATAGTGCTTTTGTGTGCATATATAAATCAGGTATGTCTGGAGTTTCGGGTGCTGCTCTGTGGGAGGTGTCCTGTATAAACCGTAGCCTTTCTGCTTTATCTGATGTCCTGGGAGCGCTGGCTGAGCAGAGACCACATGTGCCCTATAGAAACAGCAAAGTCACTCATCTACTGCAGGATGCCATAGGTAAGTCACAAAGACACATATATGAACACATAGTATTCTCTATCAGCACACTAAAACAGCTGAACATACTCTTGTGTAAATGTGCAGACCCAAACATTCATTTTACCGTACAGGGTACGGCGTACACAGTCTTTTCATAGTTAAGGCCTTGTCTTTCTCCATCTTGTCCACCAGGTGGTGATGCCAAGCTGCTGGTGATGCTGTGCGTTTCTCCCACACAACGTTTCATCACTGAATCTCTGCAGTCACTGGGATTCGGTACTCGGGCACGTCAGGTACAGAAGGAGCTACCACGAAGGAAGAATTACACCCTCAAAGTTAAGTGACAAGACAGAAAAAGATTTCATCATCCACAATTGCTGTGGCAACATCGATCCTTTAACGATCAAGTCAACAGAACAGCTTTGAGGATTTAAGATGCATTTGTTATTTTGGTTTCACAGAGTATTTAGTGGTTGACTTTTTCTGCGGGCCCTGAAAGACTTGCAGCCTTAAACAATATGATAATGCTCATTTGTAAAAACAATAACTGGCATGGTGTAAAATCACCTTCCTTGCTCATTTAGTATTTTTAGTGGTGGCTTTTATTAGGAAATAGGTTGATTTGTCATTATTGTTCCTATAATTTGATTTTAAATAGATATTAGTTGCACTGAATGACATAATAAGCTTCATTATACAGCATTTATACACACTTTGATGTCTTCTATATTTGTAACTGTCACCTTATTATGTTTGCACATTACAATGCCTTGAGAGTACAAGTGCAGTATCGGTCAATAATACTTTAAAACAAATGATATTCAAATGTGTGTCTTTGTGCATCAGCCTGCTCCATAAATCCAGCACTGCCAACTTACATGCATTCAGTGTACTGTGTATTCGAACAGTGTTTGAATACATTGTGCAGTCCCCTCTAGTTGTACACTGTCCCTCTAAAAATAAACCATTCACATATAAGTTATTGCTCTTTATATATAAACTCCTTCCACTGAGGATAATTGTTCTGGTGAGCTGTGCTGCTGTGTAGATTACAGCAAATAGGAATGCATGCAAGAATTTTAGCATTAGGGCAACACAGTTTTGGCTTTTCTTTCACCGTAAATTACAGGAGCAATAGGCAGAATGTTCTGTATAAACATGAATCAGCTGTGAAGCTGTAAAAGTGATTGTCCAATATGGTAAACTCTTCACAGTGACAACAAGAGTTCATCAGCTGATGAATGTTTGCAAAGGCTGTGTCAGGTTTAATGTTGGGGAAAAAACAAATTAGGCAATCTCCTCTGAGGTAAAACAGTTGGACATCTTCCCAGCATGAATAGAATAACACAATGTGTCTGGTAATTAAATCTTTTTCATCAGCTCTCCTAAGACAAACATGCATTTTAATAGGTCTCCATCTACCAACAAATGGCCACAAGGGCTCTGCACAACGTATTAAAGTTCTAATCCATACAGTTCCAAAGCTGATATATGTTTGAGACGTAGATGTCATGTACAACTCTGACATAAATGCTCAAATGCCCAACTTCTACCCACCCACCAACCCTCTCTACTACCACGTCAAGCTTGTAGTAGCTTTGAACCACAGCACACTTGCAGGGGCAGCTGCCCTGTAGCAGCCTGCATCAGACTCTGAAAGGATCTGAGTTACTCATTGTACTTACAATGCAAATACATTTTAGTGTTCAAATGACAAATCCCCATGAAGCCAATTTAAATGTTTTTTTGGTTCCATTGGTGTAATAAGAAACTTATTATTATATTTTTTAAAAACATATGTACCTCTAAAATTAGATCTTTACATTACCATTCCCTCCTCATGCACATGATCCAGCTAATATAAGCCTGCACTTTTGTTGAGTTTCACCTTTCAAAGTTTGTGGAATGACTCACAAACGTTCCAGATTGTTCTCCAAGGTTGACTTGAAAATCACAAAATCCAGGCCTGTGTCAAGTTGTCAACAAACAAATCAAGCTAATTGAGTAATCAATATCCAGTATGGAGAACAGGGTCAGGACTCCTTTAAAGAGAAGAGACAAATTCAACAAGCTCAAGCCAAACAAAAAAACCCCCATTACATTTATTGCTGAAACATAACATTAGATTTTTATTAATTCAAGCAAACTGTTACAGTCAACAGTTACATAAGTTACATGGTATACAGAACTGATTTAATGTTTTCTTTTTTTAAACCGGGGTTTTTGCCCCCCTGCCCCTTTCCCCACCCCCCGAAACATAGAAACAGCAAATCCATACAAGCGCAGGCAAGTAAGTAGTAACAGCACAATACATTCATCAACTCAACGATACGTTTTGTACGAACAATAAGGCAAGTAGAAGAAAAAAAAAAAAACGAACAAACCAACAGAAAAGGATGGCAAACATTTTCTTTGAAATGAGCCAAAACAAGGCATAATGTGTCCTTCTCTTTTAAGCCTTTAAAGGCTGTATCAGTATCACACAGAATGTATTTTTTTGAGTTGCTGCTGTACAACCAGACGAGGTAAGGCTTCTCATTAGTGGGCAGGTACACAATGAAGGGGGGGTCTGAGGGAAAAGCTGCCTTCAGTGGTATTCAGTGGTTTGTACCTGGCATTGGTCAAAATTTTATTATCATGGGTATCTGGTTTAAAAGTTTTCCTCAGTACGCTGAATTTTAAGGGATAAAAGAGAGGCAGGTAATCTGATATACATCTACAGCATCTGATCACTTCAGTTGTCCGTTTCTATGGCAAACAACTTGCAAAAAAAGGATGAGAGCTCAATGTACTTGAATATTGATGGCTCAGAGTTCCTTTGACATCGTTTGATGTCAGGATGAGCATGTGGCTTCTCAGAAACTAGACAGACAAAAGCGCTCGATCTCTTGGCGTACATCTCCCTAGGGTAAAGGTTAGATCAAAGCAGACAGATATGCACACGCATTGCCAACGCAGCCATATGCTTCCCCTCCTTCATTTTCAACCATACAACAATCATTGCGACATACCAACACAATCTTTCGCTTGTACTTAGTGGTGAAGTCAGTCCTGATAGCAAGAGGAATCAAGTCAACCCAGCTGGTGTTCACACTAAGTGACTGTTCATGGAAAGGTCAGTGTCGGAAACAACTGGTCCATTAGAACTGCACATGTTTTAGCGGGAAAAGGTGAAAAAAAAACAGATAAAATGAAACAGCATTCATTCAATGCCATGTTCAGCCATCAGGTGGCAAAACTGTGCTAAGAACTAAGGATTTATGCAACATGCCTTCATTTTTTTTCCTTTTCTTTTATTTGAACATTGATGTACAGATAATAAAAACAAGTGGTTCTTCAAAAAGTTGTCATGTGTAACAATAGTAAACATGGGGGGAGGGATTTCATCACAGGAAATCCTGGTTGTGTGGTAGTGCAGAAAATAATGAATGAAAAAAACTTCTCTTGGAGCACTAGAAAGACTGACAAGGGTAACGTGGAGATTCCCCTCCGAACACAAACCACAGCGAGACAGAGATAAAAGACCTCAACGGAGGAAACGTGGGCAACAACAATATTTCTCCTCTTTCCCAAATAGAAGTGACTCTTTGATGGCAGGGTGTGGACTGCAGGGTTCGAAGAGCACCTGAATATGTTTGTCCTCTCCTGCCACCATTTCTTTTTTTTTCCTCTCCCTGGCTGCCATCACTCCATCCAGTCTCCTTCATCAAACTCGGACTCGTCCTCAGAGTCGGAGTACTCCACAGCGATGCGGCGTGACAGGATGGTGGCCACATCGTTGCCAACTCGCTCGTGCTTTGCCTCTTGCTCTCGCTGCTCCTCCACTTTTCGCAGCTGTATGCCTGGAGTAAGAGGAAACAGATTCAGAAAGGTTAAAGACTTTAGTTTAGTTTATGATGATGTGATATCACTATATTATACAAATTATAAAGGTATAAATGAATTATGTAAACATACACTATGCAAAACAACCATCTTATCAGCTGTCTTATCTAAAACTTCATCTTCCAGACCGAAATGTTATATTGGAACTAAAATTTGGCTCTTCACGTTTCGCTGAGGACGTTTTCAAATACTTCTGGTAAAATATGATCCACCTTTTCTGATAGCCTCCAACAAGACACTGCGTGCGTCGCTGATGGGGGGCAGATTGGCTGGATGGTGCCTCTTCGTCCCCACATCGTGGAGGGTGTGGGGCAGTGGGGAGGCCATGGCTCCTGCTGAGGGGAAGGCCGGCACAGGTGGTGGGCCTGAAGGGCAGGGCGACGAGGTCCGTGCTCCAGATAGGGGCAGAGGGGGTGGTGGTGGAGGAGGAGGCAGGATGGTGCCATCTGACTGGGTCCCAGAGCCCATGGGTGGGCCCTTGTCCAAGACCTGATGGAGACGGGCTGGGGAGGAGGAGTGTAGGGGTGGTGCCACAGGAGGAGGGGCCGGGTGGAGCACCCCTGGGGCAATCTGGAGAGGAGCAGGAGGAGGCGGGATGGCCGGCGGCTGCTGCTGGATTGGTAGAGGAGGAATAGGAGGAGGGGTGCCCCGCATGCTCATGGAGGGTAAGGGCGGAGGAGGAGGTGGAAGAGGAGGAGGCGGTGGAGGAGTGTTGGAGTTGTGGCCTGCTGTCCGGGCTGGAGACTGAGGTCTGCTGTCGGAGAAACCTGAACTGGAGCTGGACGGAAGAAGAGAGAGGATAAAAAAAGATGCATGACAGGTAAAAACAGAGTACTGAGAAAAGTTCAACTCAAGCTTAACACAGAGCCACTTTAAAAGATAACATGGTGGTGTTTGAAAAATACACAAGGCTACTTAGAAACACTTACCACTTACTCCCCAAAGATTCTTCTAACAACTCTTGAAACAAAAAAAAAGGTCCAACTTGGAACTCTGTCACCTCTCTGGGTAGCTGAAGTGCTGCCATCTTTGTTCTAAATCATTCGCTGAACACAATGTTTTTTTCCATCCAGGTTCTTAGAATAGTATTTGATTCTGAAATACCTTCAGAATATTGGTAATATTTTGTAATGAGAGCCATAAACCAGGGCTGGCTCACGTGCAGCTTTAGCCTCAGTATTTTAGCATGATATCATCTAAGTCCACTTTTACAGGATGTCTTAAAACAAGTCAGCTGAAGTAGCACATGTCAAGGGCAGGATTGTTCTGTTTTGTGCAAATTCAGCGCTTCATTAGTTCCTAAGACAAATTATACCTTTTCAAATAAATAATATTAACTGATCACTAGTATGGAAAGATATACAGGACTATAGGTTAAAGGTATACTGAGGGGAGTGTATCCCAGAGCACCTTACTTATACATTAAAGACAGAATGTTATCAGTATTGGCCATTCACTGATGCTGAAACCGTGTGGGTGGATGGAGCTACTAACCAAGACATTGCAACACGACAAGACTGACACGCTCACAATCAATTTTCTTCCTACAGAGCAAATTGCTGCACACAAAAAAGCACAGCAAGCGAGAGAGAAGGGGGAGGAAAGTAATGTGTCGAGTATTTCCTCCAAGCACACTTGATCTGTGGCAATATCTGCTTAATGTGCCACATTAAATGTGGAGAAGATTCGAAAGGTGGTCAAGTCAGAAAATGAGACATGGAACATGATAGCAACATGATAGAAAAAGGAAAACTAAGCAACACAACATAACTAAAGGTTAAAGAGGGAATGAAAAGTGACATCAAATAAAGAGAACAGACAAAGACGAGGATGGAGAGCTTTTGAGAGTAACAGGAGACGATGGTTGCAAGGACTTCTGCGAAAATCAATGCGATATTTCTCTGGTGCTGCAGCTGCAGCTTTAATCATTCCCTCTGATCTCCCCAGCTCTTCAAACAGTGACATATGCGGCAAAAGTGCGCAGCAGAAAAACAACCTGTAATACGCTCAGTGGCTTTAACACTTTATTGATCCTGGCCTTTTCCTTTTTTTGTTTAGCTCTGGTCCACAAAACCTCCATTCATCCATCTATCCATTCATCCAGCTCTGCCTCCTTCCATCCTTCCCTGTGTTTTTCCGTTAAGCTCTAATAGAGCGAAAAATCC
The DNA here is from genome assembly GCF_900324485.2 of Mastacembelus armatus. Classification (NCBI taxonomy): domain Eukaryota; kingdom Metazoa; phylum Chordata; class Actinopteri; order Synbranchiformes; family Mastacembelidae; genus Mastacembelus; species Mastacembelus armatus. The sequence continues at coordinate 13,824,729 of NC_046656.1, forward strand.
TCATCTTCTTAAAGAGAATAAATACCCACAAAAAAAAGTAATGGAATGTAACTCACTGACAAATGGATCCATAAGAGGAAAAAAAAAAAACCATGAGGATGGGATTGCAATTTCATGTGCATGTGCTTGTGAAGGTGAAACAGTATTTATAAATAATTCTTCACACTTCACACTGGATTTTATGTGCCAGGCAAGTTAGAAATCAGAGCTACACTAACGTTCTAGCCTGAAGATGTGGGTAAAAGCCATTATTGCTAAATTATAAAAAATTAATGATTTTTTTGGAGGGGGGGGGGGAAATTGTGCATGTTTGTTATGTTGTCTCCTGTCCTAACCTGATCACAGAGGGTGGCTTGATCTCTCCCAGTGGATGCATGGGAGGGGGAGGAGGAGGGTCATGGGGCCGCGAATACATTCTGTCCCCGCTACGGTTCAGCAGCTCGTTCATCTGGCTGTAGGGCAGCGCCGCCAGCGAGAAGTGCCCGTCCAAATGCTCCATGTACAAGGGAGCCCTGCGCAGAGAAATATGTTTTCACTTTCTCACTTTAATCATGTCGTGGTTGGTTCCCCTGAGTTTTGATTTGATTGTGTTTTTAATCATGCAGTAATCTAACCTGCCATGAACATAAGCCAAATAAATAATCAACATTCTGCTAAGGAGGAATGACTTTTCCTCCCGTATTCCCATCATCATTACTTCATTTTGAATGAAGGCCTGAAGACAGATAATTATCCAAAGATGATTAAGTCAGAAAAAACTAAATAGAATTTTGCATAGCAGAGTTTATCCTCTTATCCTGGTGGTTATATAACCCCATTCTGTTAGAAAAAAGGCCTTGGAGGGGACTCAGATCCCCAGGTCGGGAACAGTTAGAATAATGATACTGATAATCTATAAACAAGGTCACGGGTGTATTTGTTCCTGGCCATTATACAGAGTTGGTCTCAAATTCAGTGTGTTTCCCACAGGGTTTACTTTGTGTAAATCAATATTTGAGTGTAAAAATAAGAAGGAAAAGCATGTTTTCACTCAACAGACGGATCAATCCCGTATTTATGAAGCAGCTCAAAGTCAATTCTTTTGAGAGTGAGCGTAAATATAAAAATAATCTCATACCGGAGTAGGAGATTTAATGACACCTTAGTTTCAATGAGCTTGGATAAATGACAAATGTGTCTTAGCTGCAAAAATAACTTGGGTGATGCTTTAGAAGTATGCATCCATAACCATCTACATGGGCTCATACCGTGGGATCACTTTACTTGAAATACATCCTCGTCTATGCTTGGAAAAAAGATTTTATGTCAGCCATTCATGGCACTGACAAATTGAAGAAAACCTCTAATTTGCATAAAATCTCTTCTTATTAATCACAATGACTGGCAGGGAAATTATTGAATGTGAGTGCCAGTGGAGCTTTGAGACACAATAAATGCAATCACAACTATGAGGGACCTTAATCATCGCTGTTGTAGCTTCGTTTCCTCGCTGCTGGTGAAGTGTAAAGTGCAAGAACCCATTCTCTGTGGAGTGGGCACGATTTATTATTGTAGATCAAGTGATTATATCCTGCTGACATAAAGTGTGTATTCAATCAGCATTTTTAAAGCATATTTTAACTTGAAAATTTTTAGATTCTGTTGGTTCATGTTAATCCCATTATTTGACAGCAGTCAAAATTTGATGGTGGTAGGTTGATTTTCCTAGATTTAGAACTTGTGAGCCTAAATGTCGACCTGACAAAATGATTTTGTGAGATGAGTTACATACACTGCTCAGCCACTTTCACATACCTGTTGTCGTGGTAACCTGCAGATCCGTTGGCCTCTCTGTGTTTGTCGTCAGGTATGTCCTGTGCCAGCTCCGCACCCAGTGCCAGTTTCTGCCACTCCTTTTTACGGTCGTGAGGCGCCCGGGGGACCTTCTCCGGTTCCTGTGGACGGTCTATTGCCTTCAGCTTGGGTAGAGGAGGTGATGACGGGTGGAATGATGTGATGGTGGTGATGATGGTGTGGGAGGAAATGGTTAGAGGGAAGATGCAGATGCAGAAGACGGCGAGAACCAAATGGAGGACGAACCCACAAGACGTGGATTGTTGAAGAACACAGTGAAGGAAGATGAGAGGGAGAATAATGGAGAGAGAAGGTAACAGATTAACTGCTGCTAAATACATTTTATTTGGCATCTTAGAACACAAAACAGTGAACGGCTGGTTGTTGCGCACTAAAACAGGAGACGGTGAATCAGAGATTTGTAAGTAAAACGGGAAGCATAAGTAAAAGAAGCATTCCATGACAGTTCAGACACACACAATCAAATTCAAATTTGAAACATGACTCTAAGTTGCTCCCTGATACTAAAACCTGTTGCTGCCTCTTTACTCAACTGTACATGAGTCACACAAATATCCATACACCAAAGCCTCCGTCTTAAACAATTAGTCTCACGTGGCAGCTACTGTCATTAGAGCTTTATGAGATTTCTATCCATCTGAAACTGTGATGTTTACGTGTGATGTACAGTTTATTCCATTAGCAACAAATCACACAAATATGTAAGGCTTCTCAGAGCACTTCACAGAAAAGAAAACACTGTCATACAAGCAAGGGAGTGCTCATAGAATGATTGGCCAAATTAAACACTATATATATATATATATATTTAGCAAAGCATGGAGTAGTGCTAAAGCAGCAATTTGTACAGGTTTTGACATATTTACTAAGGTTTGTCAAACAGCACTCCCTTCCTCCCAGATTTCAGCATGACAGACAAAACACACTTTACAGGGTAGTGCAGGAAAGAAACTGAGCAGTGAGCTGCTGGAGCAGAAATCACACACAGGGTTTTGAAATAGTCACTGTATTTTCACATACCTGCCCTGGAAGGTCTAAGTACCTATAGACCTGATCATACATGCGGGGCTCCTGCAACTACAAGAACAAAAACAAAAACCACAAGAGAAGCAACGGGGGTGAGGGAGTTGAAAAAAATCAACATGGCACAGGATTGAGCACAACACCACTGCAAAAAGACAGCAGGGACAAAAAAACAGAGTGGGCAGTGAGAGCGAGTGGGACAAAAGGGGAAAGAGGGAAAAAGAAAGTGCTGTTAAACAGAAAATGACACCATGCACAGCTCGTTGGACGTCACAATGCAAGTGGGAGGCAGCGGCACATACAGAGTCCAGCGAGAACACGCACACGCTGGGGGGGGAACAGAGCCGAGCTTCAGCTCAGGCACAAAGAGAGAGACCTCACTGGAATGAGGGGTAGAAAGTACAAAGGGTGTGTTTCTACATGTGGGAAAGACTTTCAGACATATCGCAACAGCACACTCTGAAAAATGACGTGTAATACACACAAACATACATGCTTGGGTCAGCTCAAAATAATGAGGAGGAAGCTCAAATGAAAAAGAGGACAATTCGCAGTCAAACTAAATAGTGAAGATATGCACTGAATACTCATACGCATACCTGCCAAACAGTAAAAACACATTTTCTACCTGCATAAGCACGTATTTTTAAAATGATGGTGTTTTTCTATATTTTCTTACTGTCAACAAATCCCTTTAAAAGACCAAAACCAGAAATGCCTTGGCAGGACTTTCTGACTTCTCTAGTCTGTGTGTGGCACTCAGCCCAAGGCTCATCAGTGTCTTTATATTTGAGACATCTTTAAAAGCATGTCACAAATTTATAGAAGGCTATAAAATGTCCTATGTCAGCTGGGCACTGTACATTTTATCAGACTTTACTTAATCTGGAGTAAATAGTGCATTTGTCAGGAACTATTTTCAGCAGCGGACGAACATGAAATGCTGTAGTGAACATTTATAGCAGCAGAATTTTTGGTTTAAAATAAAGAATTGTGTCCATGTGAACGGTAATGAAGGACAACGTGTATTAGAAGGATTATTTTATTGTAGGATTTTTTAATGGGATTTTTTGACTGTAAGATAAATTATATAACATCACCTGCCAACCTTTACATCTAATTAGCTAAATCAACAGATTTGTTGTAATTACAAAATCAGGTTTTTGTGCATGGTACACTACAGCAGATGATATAAACCATTCTCCAAACCTCTCCCCCTGTTTGGTCTCTAGCTTCTGAGGAATCAAACAATTACTGGTATTGCAATCCTATTTCTAACAGCAGAAATAACGATAAGGATTCTGTATTTGTCAGTGCACATTTCTGTGCATGTGGTAGTGCATCGCTTCTCTGAGAAATGTTTCTAGGCGAGGTGGAGAAATGGCCCCTGAAACATAATTTCCAGCCTGTCACACTGGCACTCTCCATTAAAACCAATGCTAATCGATTTCTTTTATGTCATGTAGATCCTCCAGGGCGGCCTACCCTGCTTATTCAATAACTCTGTGTGTGTGTGTGTGTGTGTGTGTGTGTGTGTGTGTGTGTGTTCAAATGAAACATGCTGGCTGACAGGCCAGTGATTCAACACAGCGTGGGTTGTGGACAGCATCTCCTCTGCTTTGGCTAAATGATGTTGATGTTTCCCATCCACTGCTGTGACCAGAGCTGCTGAGAGTGATCATGGGAATAAATTCTAATGGTAATGCACATTGATTAGTTTCTGATTCATCATGGCCCATTACCCCCGATGAGGGACTGGCTGAGGGGAAGCCTCTGCGCTCAAGCACACACACATTCAGACGACCGACCACCTCCTACTCTGCTCTGACACATTTACGTACCTAAAGTGACAAACACAAAATTATTTATTCTAAACATGAGACAGTGCTGCATCCTGACAGCAGTGTCTGCTGAGGCTGAGGGAGCTGCATCAGAAGGTCAAATATTTGCCATTTTCTAAATTGTCCTCAGCCTTTAAAATCCTGCTGCATTTCCGCTACATAATGTGCAAGATTAGATTTACTCTGACTAACCTCTGACTTACTGAGAGGGTTGCAGTCACTGTCTCAGCAGTATTTGGAGAAGCACTAAGTGAACACAGTGCAGTGCTACCCAGGGGTTTTATAGGCTATTGTTTTGAGAGTTAGGTTTGTCTTTTTCTACAGATAACAGTGCAAAGATACACAGGTGAAGAGTGAAAGTCAAACACATATGATAATGCCACCAGTGTGAGGCAACCATCTGCCCAACAGAGAGTCACAGAGTGAAGGTTTTACTGCAGCGACATGAATGTGAGTCTGTGTTAATGGAAAAAAAGCAAAGAATAATCTAGGGAGAGAGGTATACTGTCTTTGTATGTAAGACAAAATGACAAGTGTGTGTGTGTGTGTGTGTGTGTGTGTGAGGGTGTGTGTGTGTGTGTGTGTGTGTGTGTGTGTGTGTCACAGCCATTAAAAATGTAGCTAATTTCACAGGGATGCGCGCCTCTGCTAGGCCATCATCCCTCATTTGAATGGACTGGTGCCGTTAGAAAAGGGTCGCTGCTTAAGCACCATGAGTGTGCATGTGTGAGTGTTTGTGCGTGTATGTGGACTTCCCAGTGTAGGTGCGTGTTCTCATGTGTGTTATTGGCATTTTGATTCATGCAGTATGTGACAGACTCAGCAGAACTGCGGCTATGTTACAGGGTAAATAAGCCCCGCAGGGAGATGCACAGATGCGCACGGCCACTGGACCACCCTGCTGCCAACAATAATACAAACCTTACACTCGACACATGCTTTCCTGCTGCTGCAGATCTTTTGGATTGGTACATACTTGTACAATATTTATCTGGAGCTGCAGATTTTCTGATAAATTAATAACAACAATCAATGGTCAATTAAAAACTTGTAAGAAATTTAGAAAATGCTGGGTCGGCAGTTACTTTATTGATAGGAATATTATTATTTTACATTTTAATTAAACCTCATGCCAATATCAAACTATGTGCTTGGCTTGCAAGAGGGAAAAGTGAAAAACATGCTTATATTTATATAAAGCAAAAACTTATATTTGTAACAACAATCCAATCAAGCGCCAGTGAATTTAGCAAACAAATTATCTATAGACAGTTTCCAAAACAACTACCAGCTTGCAGGTTTCTGATGGATTTGAGTTGTTGCTGTGAGTAAAGATTCTGGGCCATGGCTGCATCACAGTATCTTGTCCATCCTCAGCGTTATTGAGGTGGGCTTATATTTATGGTTATCGTAAAGAGGACGTCTAAGCATTCAACCATCATTTTGTCCTGATTTCACAAAAAACATACTGTTTTTGAGCTGAGACTGCACTGGTGCAATGCGATGCAGATGAAACTAAACAAATAATGACATAGTTCAATGAAGAAATAGCAATGAATCTCAAAGCAGCTGAGTGTTGAGAGTCAAAACTATGTCAACTGGTTCTCTTTTTTTTTTCAAACTTAAATGAAGGTTGATGCGCTGAATGCATAAGTTTCTAGACGTAGATATGTTGTGGCTGCACAGCACGTACACGAAGGGAAGTGATTATATTTAAAATTATGTGTTTCCCCATCTACTGTATTCTTCAGCTGACTGCAAGGTCATTAAGGAAATAGACATCTAGTCATAATTTTTAGGCCAACCTAATAACTGGAAAGAGATGGAGTATAATTATTTTCAGTTTTCTGGAAAATGACTCATAAGCAACATCAAGTACTCCTGGGCTCCTACTGTTAAAATAGAGCTGGGATGCAGTTAGAGCAGGTAAATAGTGGAGGGTTGTTAGTAATGGGTTGGAGGTGTGGAGCTCACTTGTTCAGAGCAAACCACAGGGAGAGTGAGGCGAGAGAGGAGAGAGGGAGGGAAGGCTGCAGGCTACTGTGTTGGAAGCAGATGCTCTGGCAGAAGGGCAGCAGGGAGAAGGTCTTACCTCTGGGGGAGTGAGGAAAGGAGGAGGGGTTTCAGAGAGGACTCTGTTAACGCCCTTGGGACACACAAGATAAGGCATTTCCAGCTGGACAGAGTTAGACAGAGTTCGACCAGGATTCAGAAAAGAGAACGAAAGCAAAAGGTTAGGAGGAAAGACAGAGGAAGAGAGATCCTAGAGTAGTATTTCAAAACTTTTGTACCATGATACAGTTATGACCCGACAAGTTTTAATTAACATAAAATTGGTACTTAATTAAGTACTTATTATACTTATTCTTATTCCTCATGTGTAAAGAAGTCATGTTTAAGCCAAGAAAAATCAGCTGTACAAATCGCAGCTGTTAGGGAGCTTATCTTTAGTCAGAAACAACCATCAAGGCTGCCCACTACATGCTGTGACTGTGATGTGGACTAAACAGGCTGTATGATATCATGTTGCTGTATGATAAAGATGTTTGTAAACAAGATGCACTTTGTGCTGGATGTTTTACTAGTTGAGACCACAGTTGCCAAAGCATTGTGTTGAAAGGTCAATATTTAACATGAAATCCATTTTTCAATTTATGTGCTACACTGCCTGAGTAATAAAGTATCTGCACATTCAGCTCCAATACTCTGAATGTGTACTAAAGTCTGAAAAAAATACCATTCAGTATGTTTCTGCTAAAGCTCAAAGGAGCGTTCTGCTAATATCGCTTCCTAGTGTGAATATTTTAAAAACAAACCCCAGGATGAACTGCCTTCAGTGGCACACAAAGAGCCCAGTGTCTCTGTGTTGACAGTGGTGCAGGGTGTCAATTGAGCTACAACTTGTAATAATGGGCACCTACTGGTTTTATTAAGGACTGGCAGCAATACTTTTCAGGCGTGGACAACTGCAGACAGCTTTTATTCCTGGTTTTGCAGAACAGGATTAAAGTTAAATGTCAATGTATTCCATTAAGATACCCAGGAGTGCTATAATGAGATAGGAGTATGAGAGGGAGAGCCCAAGGGTCCTGTCCACAGGGGATCCAGATGCTAGAGAACCTCTATGTAGAGTGGACCCAAGCACGGAGCTAAAAGAGAAGCCGTGATACTCTACTTCTCCTTCTCTCTTCCACTTCTTTTCCTCCTGCATCTCTAGGACTTTCCTCCCACTCTCTCCGTCTCCTTTGACTGGCTCAGCACACAGTGTACTGCTAATCCACTGAGGCCGGGGCTAACACAGGAGCTAATGAGATTAGGACACTGCAGGTTTCTTCTCCCCTCTCTCTGCCCTGTGCTGCTGTTCATTTAACTCTGGCAGCTAATCTGTGGGCCTGTTTGAGAGTAAATGTGATTTTAGGTTAACAAGTGATATGACTTACTCAAAAAAATGCAGGTGATTAAATAAAACAAAGAAGGGATAAAATGCATAAATTCCACTTCTTTTGACAAACAAGGTAACTGCAAATCCAAACATCGCATTTGTCTTATTATTTCCACTCTGCTACCAAGGACAGCACCAGTCTCTAGATTTTAAAATCAGTAGCAGGGAATTAAATTACAGTATGGTCTCACTTTTAAACAGCAAAAAAGAAAACATTATGCTGACGATGTATTTTTCTCCGAAGCATCTGTGCATCTGTTTTAATTCACATTCTTTCACTTTTATTACTTGTTGCATAGGGAAAAAAATGGCATCTGAAGTGCTTTACTAGTGTGCAGGCAGTTTTCCTATGAATGGAACTCACTTTTAAACATTCAAACAGGTTTCAGATTGATTTAAACCACTTCTTTCATCTCTCTCTATTTAAAATGTGACTCCATGTTTTACTCTGAAATGGATGAGTTTGGCTTTTATTCCCTTCAAACCAGCCTTTTATATTCTATCATGAATGTCTTTGTTGCCACTTCACATCCAAAGTCATTTAGTTGGGTCTTTCGACACCTGGGCTAAAATATTTGATTATTTGCCTTTTCTCTATGGTGTAAGAACAAATGTTGGCCTAAACTCATGAACCGTGTCTCCCTGTGCAACAGCTAAAGTCAATTGGTTCTGGTTCTCGCAGGAAGGTGTCCAAACTCCGTTTCCTGGTTCAGTGGAATCAAGGGGTTGTGTTAGAAAAACTTTTTAAGTATGCTACAAAAAAAAAAAAAAAACAACTTTAATTCTCAATAAACAAGAGCCAAAGTCTATTTATTAAGCATGCTAAGAATTATTATTCTGTAATGTCATCTGATTACGGCTGTTGTATATTAGAAATTGCGGCAGTGTGGATTTTCAGTTTGCTCCTCTTGCTTTCCTTTCTCACTTTTGTGTTTTTCAGATGTGATCGCAGGACACAGGAGACTTGAAAAGATTTGTATCTTCTTTGGCATTCACTAAGTGAAACAAATCTGTACACAATCACAAGTTTCTTGTTTGCAAGCACACAGCTCTGGTGGATTATTTTTCAGCATCAAGGCTGCATTTCTATAGTCTATAGTGAACCTCACGATCAAGAATAAAAATAGTCTGGACTGTTTAAAATCCAGTCTGTGTGTATAACCTGTCAGGGTGCAGTGTTTTCTTTTTGCCTGGGAAGGCTTTAAACACTTTAGTCCAGCTGGACTTCATAGATCCCATACATTTTCTTGCTGGTACTGTACTTTCAACACCACAGATCACATAAAACCTGTCTGCATGTTTTTAGTTTGAACACATTTCATCGCATTAAACATAAATGCCATTATGTTACATGTCATTTTGCACGGATCTGAATCAATATTTATTGTTGTAGGATTCTAATATTAAATCCCACCGTACTGCTCATCCATAACTCATAATATCTCCTGTAACTGTGGGGGAAAATAAGAATAAAATGAGCAGGAGAGAAAGAGTAAGTCTGAGGACTGACTGACAGAGAGAGGAAAAGATGTGAGAGAAAGAGAAAGAGAGTTGGAACATTGTCTGTCACAGGAGTAAATGTGTTAGCAGCCAATCTCAGATGGCCTCACATTGACTGACAGGTGGCAAGGCCTGTCAGGTCCTCAGCACTGCAGCTGCATGGCAGCTCATGGTCGATTCGGATCTTTTTAAGCACTTGTCTGTGCAGATCCATGTCTGTGTGTCTCTGTGTGTGTGTTAACTGCCATTATGGAAAATATTTTTAAAAAATTTAGAAGCAAAGAATGACATGGATATCTATAATCTGGTAAAATACGCAGAGTATCATAATTACAGCAACAAACACACGCTTTCTTTGTAAAAGCTATGACCAACCGTAACATTAAGATGATGGCAGAACAACTCAATAAGCAAACTGGTTGCGTGTACATCTATCAAAGATTTACATACTAAATTTCACCCATTTGAACGTGTGTATGTGAGTGTGTGTATATGTGTGCGCATAACTCTTATTTTCCACTGCTCACTCTTTTGGTGGCTGATTCTGCATGCTTTCCATAACCTCTCCATGCTGCATTTGCCCTGATCCTCATTCAGACCACTTATTCACCATGATGGTTACACAAACCAACAAATATGTGTGAGTAATTCCTTCAATCCATCCTGCTCTCCCTGTGAATGTCTTCTAGGACTTTCCGTGGGGTCCGTCTAACTGCCAGTGTGGTGAAGAGGGAAAATAACATGGCTTTACAATCTGAGCCCACCCGGGGCTTTAATTATAATGAAATCTTTGGAATAAGCTTCAAATTCAAGCGGTCATATCAATCTAACCCTCTGACGTGAGCGTGGTCTGTGTAAATGAGCTGCGAATGAGCTTTGTGTTTCACATTTAGCAAAATTCATGTATGTTTACTACACTGCTATAAAACGGATAAATATTAAACTACAAAATGACCACATAAAAATACCACTAATTTCTCTCCTTCCTTCCAACTAATTCTTGGCTCAACTTACCCCATGTCTTCTCTGCACCGTTCCCACAATCATTAAAAACCTCATAACCAACAAATTATATCGTCTTCGTTCACATGAGCCCTCAGTGGAACATCACTCTCTTTATTCCTCATTGACATGACTGTAATAAGCTGTGATTGACTGCAAGGGGGAGGTGTGTGTGTATGTGTGTGTGTGTGTGTGTGTGTGTGAGTGTGTGTGTGTGTGGTGGGGGCAAAATGTGGAGCACGCCCTGCTTCCGATGCAGGGAAATAACAACATATACAAGCTCATCAGACTGCACATGTGTGTACAGATCTTTGTCGTCAGGCTGTGTGTGTGTGTGTGAGTGTGTGTGTGTGTGTGTGCTTGTGCAGAGGCAGAGAGATGACGCACAGTGCGGGGGCAAGTGAACAGCAGATGCTCCCATTAATTAGATGTAATGATCTCACAAGTCATAACTAATAGGGTTGATTGGGGGAAGAGTTGATTAATCTATGAGTGGTGGCTAATTAATGCATTGGGTTATGTGCTATGAAGCCAGGCCTGTGAATCGGTCAGTGAATCATCCTCCCAGTTTGGCCAAGCAGGACATTTCAATGTGTCTCTTATTCTGCTGTCTCACTTCAGCGTCCATGCACTCAAAGCTGCTCATCCCACCTTGACCTATTGCAGCAACTAAAGAATCAGCACAATCCTCAGCAGCTGCTTAAAAAGAAAGTTAAGCTACTGTTGGGTCCTGTACTTGTGATTTTTCTAAGGCTTACCTTCTGTTTCCTCCTCTCCTTCCTCTTGTCCTCTGTGTCTTGCAGCATCTTCTCTCTCCACAGGTCAAAGAAGTACGATGGATTGGTGTAAAACTTCAGGCCCTCCTTCCCATCATCCCTGCAGATGGACAATTTTATTTTGGTTAGTATCCTGGAGAAGTTGTTTCCTTTATTAAGCTAAATAACAGTAACATAAAAACATCACATAAATCTTCTAGGTGAGTAGAAAGTTCATATGCAATCATTTTGATCGTCATAAACCACCAGTAGTATAAAATCCCCAAATATTCAATTTGATTAAAATTGAAAAGCAGTAAATTACCTACACACATAAATGTCCCAAAGAATGTTTGGCACTCCAACAATTAATTGATAATTCAATAGCTGCTGAATGATGAACATTCAGGTGGACAGGGGGATGAGTCACAACCTTAAACTACTGCAAATAGTCCTTTTCCCTCTTGTTTATATCTACTTTTTTTTCTTTGCCTCTTAAAATTCTCGACTAGTACGGTGCTGCAGAATCTGGAGAGTGTAAGAATGAGGGACGTGTTCAATAGAAATCATTTTTCTTTTCCTGCCTTTCCCTGTCTTGCCTGCTTTCGTTCAAGAAATCATTTCGTTTGTCACGTGTGTCATTTATCATAGATAAGAGCAAATGTCCTGCATTATTGTTCATTCTCTCTCGATTCTGCCGCTCTCTCTGTCTTCTTTGTTCTTATTACAGACGGCTTTGTGGTTGGTGGTCATTGGGGGGAACAGTGCTGTGGCGATAAGAAAAGAACCACAAAACTTCTGACAGACACTTGTACTTATCATATCAAAGGTCATGTTTGACAAGGAAAATTATCACAGATAAACGTCCGCACATGCAGTCCAGAAATGCCATTTCGTATCAACATGGGGAGAAACCTTGTTAATTACTGTGCTGATGTCTTTCTCTTTCTTATTGGAAGTTTCCAAATGTCTTTGTTTTTCTTTCCTTGTGTCACTTTAGGAAATATGTGGAAAAGCTGTCAAAGACCACAGCCAGTCAGTTACATCCTCAAGACAAATATAAATTCTTTGGTAAAGTAAAGCTATACAGATTTGCATCCATGTGGAAAGTCTCCTGTAAATATCAGATCAATAGATCGACAGTTTTGTCTTTTTTGAAATGTAGCATGACTTTCCAAATCTCCTGAAAATTGGCAAAAGAAAATACTAATTAAAAGGCATTTCTGCAGCTGAGGGGTTTGTAAAAGGACATCTCAGACTTTCTTTACAACATAAAAGGTATAGAAAAAAATAGCTGATGCATCTTGACCCTTCTGTGGTCAGAGTTCTACTTCAAAACCCAAGTTGAACTGGTGTAGCTTTCTTCGCCCAGCGTCTGCCATGCTCTGGGAGGCAATTATTTGACGATGACACCGATAAGAGCAAGACGAGAGAACATGAAAAAGAAAAGCTTCAAAAGGCAAGAGTGGAAAGTTTAATGAAGTGCAACACAACAAAGGGTAGAAAATATAATTCAACAATAGGATAAGGAAAGGGTGGAGAGAGAACTGCTGTGGTGTGTGTTTGTGTGTGCACTGCGGGTAGTATTTCAGTGTTTGGTGATAAATAATTGTGTATTCACTCTTGAGGTGTGAGTTTACGTGTGTGTTTGCGTGTGTGAGAGAAAGAACAGCTGTGCTCAGGGTGGATCTGAGAAATAGCAGCCTGGGGAGATGTCCCATAGAGTGTGTGATGTGAAGAGAGACAGTAGAAAGACAGTAGAAAAGAGAGGAGCAGGGAGAATAAAATGAGAAGAGATGAGAGAGTAGAAGCAACAGAAAGCATGAAGACACTGATGGGGAGAGAATGAACGGCAAAACGACTGAAAAGATCAAAATCCAGGCAGTATTTTAAATTATGAATCATAAGGTTGAAAGCATCGTGAATTGAAGGAACTGAAGAAGGAGGTGAATTCATTTAGATTCTATGTAAAAAAAAAGGAAAACTGGATGAGCAGAAAACTGTGTTGCATTACAGCCTGTTTTTTAATTCAGTGATGGTTTGGTTTGCTTCTATATTGTTTAATGAATTAATAGAAAATTAACAACTGACAACAACATTGACTGTTTCAACATATTTTTCCTTTGGGCTGACAAAAACATGTGGAGGGAATTTTCTTTCTGACCTGTTATCAGCCAAACGATTAACCAATAAATCATGAAAATAATCAGGTTAAACACATCAGTTTTTATTAAAGCAGGGCTGAGAGCAATTCCAGCAAGCTTGATTGCTGACCTTTAGTTTTACAATTTACCTTTTATATCTAATTCAACTAGCAGCATTTAACCTCCTGGCTAAAAACAGACATGAAGCCTTCAGACAGATATCAGGGCATTGGGAATGAGACTGTGGAAATGACGTCAGTGAGAAAATCACCCACACTCACATTGTCTAAGCCATGTCAAGGTTAAACACACATCCACGACAGATTTAAATACCACAGCCTGCACCTGTACATGTCTCCTTACAGTGCATATGTATATATCCTCACTCACACACACACACACACACACACACACACACACACACAAAATAAAGCTATTGTGTTTGGCCTGTAACATTCTTCAACTGGCTGGTTCTAGGTATTAGACAGAGAAGGGTCATGTAAGATGCTGGAGGAAGATAAATTTTGGAGTGAGAGGCGGAAAAAAAATTGTGAGAAAGCAAAGTAGCGAGGTGAGAAGGCAGATAAATAAAAGGGAGGGGGTGCTGACCAGCAGGGCTTTTTATTGATTATTCATCTTCAGATGACTCCCTCTATCACTCTGCTCACCCAGCTCAACCTCAAGAGCCCAGAGACGTGTCTGGTGTGAAAGAGGCGCACTCCTGCCTGTAGTAATATACCAACACATCTGGATGGTCTCAGAGATGGTCTCTCTGGATGCAAACAGTGCCTTGCATTGCAAACCGCATCAAATATTAAGCATGTATACACATATTCCAAACTCTACAGTAAGTCAAATCTAGCAATTTGACATTTCAGCAATCCAAGCTCACTGTATGGTTTCCTTTTTTTTCTGAATGGTCCCTCATTGTGAGCATGTCATATGCTTAATAAGTGGCAGACAGAAGTACAATACTAAATGTGCTCAGAAACAGATTGTGTATCTTGTGAAACTTGCAGCTCACTGGGAAGACGCTGTAGAAACAACCTTTATGAGGAAAAAGCTTAGATACACAGAACTGGCCATGGAGACAGACCAGTGTGCTGGAAAGTTAAGGTCCACCCAGTGAAGGTTGGATGTAAAAGAGTTTGTTGGCAAGTCAGGTTTTTCTCTGTTGAGTAAAGTGGGTTGCAAAAGGGCGGAGCCTAGAGCAGACAGGAAATAATATGGCTGACAGTGAATGGTGGTGTGTCACTGAGGCAAAGACTGGTAAGTAAAGAGCTAACAGAATAGACTAAATTGGAAACTGCAGCATATTTTTGGATTGTCACTGCTAAAATGAGGTGAAGTCGGTCACAGGGATGTGATTATTAGCAAATGTTAGATGCATGAAACAGGCTTTACAGGTTTACTAGCTTGTGTGTACTAGTCCTGTTTTAGCATGAGCAAGTCAAAGTGCGATTTTAGAGGAAGGTTGTCTGGTTTGGATAAGTGTTTTTGGTTGCTAAGAAAACTATATGTTACTGGTTAGTGCTCCATTTTCATCTTGAGGACTGGGTGGTTAGCAAATGTTTGGGACACTGGAACACTGGAACACTATTCAGTCTTCTCAGTGTCATGGGCCCAACTCAAGAAACACCATCACTGAAATGATGTATTATTAGGACAGTGAAGAGAAGACAGAACGATGATACCTTATGCATCCAGGTATTCAAGGCACCATTACAAACAGTGTGAACAATGATGACATGGACAATCAACTACAAGTGAACAGGGTTTGTGCTGTGCTGTTGCCATTGAGTATAATTAACCAAACCAGTGGGCCTTAGTCACAACAGGATGGTCTATGAAGCCGCTGGATGTGCACTTTATGATAGGCTAGTGTTGGAGAGTGGTTTTGTTGTGGTGCCCTGAAGAGTTCTGAAGCCGTGGGCTGACACCCCCCTTCTCTTTGGGGCCATGTGACACATCAAGAATCTAGACATGGAGCCTCAAATCCACTGTGTAACTTGTTCCTATCAATAAAATCTTGATGTATTATTTTTTCTCATTCTCCAGAATGAGAGTGGAAGGTGACTAAAATATGGAAAGGTTGATGTAGTGTCACACTGGGCTCAGTAAAAGGGCTGCTATTCAGGGGAAATTTGTAGTTGTCAGTAACATCAGGTTCTGCTTTACAAAAATGGAACAATGGCACTCAATCAGCATCCAACTTCCAACAGGGTATTAAATGTGTATTATAAAGGAATGTTAGTGTATGAAAGTAGAAAAAAAATGATGCTGAAAATATGCCTGGAAAAATATGCCACTCTTTGCGGACCATGATACACATAATCTTTCCAGGAGAGCCATACACTTTATGTATCATGAGGTTAGTGACACAGACCTGTAGGGTGTGAGGATGTTGAGCGGTGGCGGCTCCTCGCAGGTCTGGAAAGTCTCCTGCAGTGGGATGGGCAGTGACGTGCGGTCGAACAGCTGCTGATCCTGAATAGTTGAACTCCTGAAAGCCTTCCTCATGGTAATGTCCTGAAGAGACACTGAGGGAGGAATGGAAAGATGGAGAGAAAGGGGAAGATCAAATGTTATTATTTTCTCTCAGGTGTGACAGTAAGGAAATAAGATGTCAGTGTAGGACATGGTGCTCTTTCCTTCTTTTACCACTTTCACCCACTATATTTTATTCAATTACACAATGTCATCATCATTAAGTCACAATTAACGTTACAGAAAACTAAAGCTGAATCAGAATGACTCAGAAGTATGCTACGCTAACCTAGGCTAGGCAAAGTGTGTCTGTCAGAGGCTCTGGGAATAATTATCCTTCTGTCATACAGGAACAGCTGATAGTTTCAGAAGGCAAAAAGAATTACAGAGGAGAATTGATGCTGCACAGCTGAAGCTTTTAGAAAATCAAGGTTGGAAAAGTTGCTGAGGGGTAAAAAGAAAAACATCCAGACTAATTGTGTCCAAATCCAAATAAAAAAGCAAAAAAAGGCAGATCCTGAAGAAAAAAATTAAAAAGAAAAAAATCAGATCATTGCAACCAGATCTGAATTATACATGAGGGAGTGACAAATGGATACACTTTACTGCTGCCCAAGGGGAGACCGAAAAAAGTTGTGTGGCCAAAGAAAAAAAGCACTGTTACAGTCCTCTGCTATTAGCCTGTCTGCCCAACACAAAACAATTTGATACCACAGAATCCAAGGCTAACCTCTAGCTGAAACATACGATAAGAAGATCTGTTTATAAACTAAATAAAAAAAAAAATTAGTTAATGAGACACTGTACCTTTAATTTAATGAGCCTAAAAGAGATATTTCACTATATAAAGGCAAAAAAAATAACTACACCAGTCAAATCCTACGTTGCAGCAGTACAGCAGGATAATGACTTCCACAGACTCTCAGTGTAGTGCAGGGCCAGCCACCTGAGGCACTGACGTATCATTATTAACACATTATTAACACTATCAGGGAGCAGAGGCTCAGCAAGTAAAGCCATGGGAGAGAGAAAGGAGGCCGGGGAATGCAAGACGGAGATAATAAAACTGCACGGACACAACAGAGGCAGGGTAATAAGAACATGGCACAGACAGAGCTGGAGAGGAACTAAGAGTAAAACAAAGAGCAAGGGCTGATAAAAAAGGAACATTCACAAAAAAAAAAACAAAGAGAAGTGGAAGATAATTAGAGATGAAGAAGAAATGATGATAATATGAAATCTTGCAAATAAATAGAAGAAGAGCACAAAAGAGAGAAAAACACACATTAAAAACATGGTATGACTTCTATGAAAAAAACAGAAAGGCATGAGTGAAGTATCCCATGAGAAAAATGCTGTAACCTGAGCAGAGCCAGAAGGTGGATTTGACTCCACAGACAACACAAAAGGGGAAACTCCAGGAGGCATTTAGATTGAAAACACGGATACAAACACATACTGTCTACAACATACTGCTTGGTAACCCTACAGCTGATCACAATTAGTGCTTTTCATTCAGTCCTGGGACTCACTGTTGCAGTTATAACATGGTTTAACATGTATTTTTCTTCTTTTTACTTCACTGCAACTGACATTTGATTGGATTTTGTCACCTCATGTGCCCTTGTGAGACAGATTTACCTGTTTGTAATGACAAACTGGTTGTCATCTTCCTGTTTTGTACCTGGGAACAATCTTCCTTTATTCCATCAGAGTAATAAAGGAGATTTCCACAGCCTAGAACGTGATTGTTTGTAATGTAAAATACAGGCTAGTGAACAAAACCAGCATTGCAAGCATTTAAAGAGATTCAAGTTTATGACTCGCTGCATTGTTTAAGCCATAAACATCAGTTATGATGAAACTGTTCTCAGGGTTACTGTATGTAAGCCAGTTTGTTTGCGTAGCTTTGTGGTTTGTTTAAATCCTGTGTGATTTTCTGACTGCTTGTGTTTTTTTAGCCCCATCTTGCTGCTTTATAGCGAAGCTGCAGGGTTCCTAGATCTCAGAGTTGACTTGGCGAGTGCATTCTTACTGTTTCCAGTAGGAATGAACAACAAAATTAAGACCAAAGTTGTAATAAACTAGATTTATCCTTTAAGAACTATCTTGAGCCTGTTGCAGTGACTGCAGCCCAGTAAACTGCACTTCCTAGATCGGCGATATAAGAAAGGCAAAAATCAAAGCCCTAGGCACAGTGGCACGATAATTACATTGCCCACAGTGATCACAGAGGAGAGAAATGCCAGGGATAAGTGGGAGCAATGGTGAGATCTAAGAAGCAGATGTTTTTCCCCAAGTTGAGAAGATTAGAGATCAATCCACTGAACTTTAAAGTGATGCACATCTGATGTTTTATTAATCCCTGTAGGGCATTCTGCTTTTTTGCCACAGGAAGGTCAAAATGAAGGTGAGGATAAGCTACAGGAAAGTGCACTCCTACTTGCTGTTTATGAATTTACACAATAGATTTACAGAGTGGACTACTGTGGACACATAACACCCCGCTGAGCCAGAAGTAGCCATCGGCCGGTGGGTCTAAATTTAGTGTTGCAGAGTGAGAAAGAACGAGCACTATGCCTGGCTGCCCCACTGCATTTAAGGAACACAGAGGGCTGTCAGAAGGTGTGACAAGTATGTGCAAAAGCCACAACCAAGAGAGAGGCAGTGCAGAAGTGTGTGTCAGGAGCTATCTGATGCAGAGTGAGGGGGCTATAAACCTCTGCCAAACAAAACTGGGTACTGAGAGAGGCGTTCTGCACTAATCAATGCAGGCAGAAACACAGAAGGCAAACACACACACACACACACACACACACAAACACACAAACACATGCACACACACACACACACACACACACACAGGATCAAACACACACAGATGGATATCTCAACATGGTGTTCTACATCCTAATTACAAAATGTCACTTATTCAGCTCAACCACCAATTACATTAATTTAGGAAAGACAGTTACCTAATGAGAAAAATGTGTTTGGGAGAGGCTGAAAGTGTGTGTGTGTGTGTGTGTGTGTGTGTGTGTGTGTGCGTGTATGCGTGTATGTGTGTGTGTGTGTCAGATCAGCAAGACCAGGTGCAGCAGCAGTCCCTGAACTCAGTCTGTGAACACCTTATCAAAGCAAGTGGTGGAGAGTTTATCTCTTTCTATCATATCTTTCTTAGACAGATAGCATCCCACTGAAACACCCTCACCCAAAGAGAGGTGAGGAAGTTCTTGTAAGTCTCTCTCTTGTTTCTCTCTCTCACACACACACACAGACACACATCATCTTCAGCTTCCCTCCAAGTTTCTCAAAAATAATGTTTTCCCTCTTTTCATCCCCTCCCTCATAGAGATGCAGTCCTACACACAGGTACTGAAAGATAAGAAAAGGCATAGGCCAAGTTGTCTTTTAGCATGCAGGCATTGCTCTCTCTCCTGTTGTACTTTAATGCAAATGCTGCCCTATATTTCCCCATCCTGCACATTTCCTCCTGCCCTGAATTGCACTTTCCTCTTTCCCACTCACTTTTTACTCCATCTCTTTCTATCTTTCTTTAACTTACAAGCTTGTTTACTGCCGGCCCTCTGTCTTTCATTATGTCCTCTCCTCTGCCCAAATTTATCCGCATGTTCTCCCTCTTGCATCGACTAGCCCTGTAAATCACCAGTGTTATGCACAGTGGGAGAGTAAACACAAGTAAGCCTTGTGCAAAGGTAAGAAGAACTAACCACAAATACATGGAAGTACAAGCCAAGTGTCTGTGCTTAGTTTTAGCATATTAGTTTTCCCTCTTATGTTGTGGTTTTGACATTAAAATAGTCTTTCTCATTGATTTGCAATGTTGCATAAAATTGGAGCTATCAAAGAGATGACTTCCACAGTATATTTGTTTGTCTGCATTTTATTATATACTGCGGTATATAGTGATATCATGATGAAAATTACATTTTTTTTATGTATGTTTTTATCCGTAACAGAATTTTATTGCTTTTGTTTCTATTGTTTTATGTTGTTATTATAGCACCAAAAGAACGCAGTGTTGTTCCCTGTCATGAGTACTGTATATGAAACAACAATCAATTCCATCTTGACCTTGACACAGAATTTGAATCAAATTGCCAGTCTCTTCACCTCACCCGTATGTGCTGCTTTCTTTTTATTGTTTGTGTGAAAAGCGTACATGAAACCACTGAACCTTGTCTGAATATATCAATTTTTGTTGGGAGTCTCTGACATGTGTATACTGTACATGTGCAAGCCTCATTTGAAATTCTAAATGCCTTTAAGCAAATGACTTGTCTTCCCACTCCAGCTTTTCCAGCCCCAGATGAAAAACAGAGCTACTGAATACCAAATAAAAGGGCTTTACAAAGAAGTAGAGACTTTAGCTATTTTTTTTATACCTTTAATATAGTGTTTTAGCAGCCTTACTAGAAAAGCTTATTTAAATAGACAGAAAGATAGACAGAAATTGATGGAGATATAAGGAAAAGGTTGTGAAATGTGCCAGAGAAAATAAGAGTCAAGGAGGTTTAACAAGCAATAAAGGATAAAAACTAAGGAAAACAGAAAGGCATTTTCGCAATTTGACTGGAAAAATAACAAGAAACCTCCAACAGAATACTAAATCAGAGGGCTTGGTGGACTAATAGAAAAAGAGGGAGGCAGAGAAAGACCATAGCGAACATAAAGGAACAGAGTCCAGAGGGACTTGGGGTGGCTTTGTGGCTCCCATAATGGCCCACAGCCAATGTGCTGATATAACGGTACCATTACATAGGAGATGCAGGCCATTAGTTTGACTGGCTGGACTGATAGGGGGAAGAGAGCCTGACACTACTCAAATAGCATCCACGCAAAATGGTGGGAGAGCACAGATCAATCAGAGAGATGAGAGAGGGCTGGGGAGGACAACAAAGACAGAAGAGGTGTGGGGGAGTGCTTACCGGTCAGGAGAGGACAGGAGGAGGTGGAAACGGGGAGTGGAGGCCTAAAGGGCAAAGTGAGGAAGAATACCCTTTAAAGGCTTAAGGGTCGGTAGGGTGTGGGCAAGGTGAGTGTCTGTTTGTGTGTTTGTGTAGGTGTGTGCGGATGCATCAGATTGAATGTGTATAAATTCATGTGATAAAGCACTTTGACATCAACCGCTGCACCACCACTGACACAGCATACATCACTTTGGCCTGCTCGCCAACCTTCAGCCCAAACATCTTTCACGTCGTCCCCCATCTTAAATTCTGTGTCCTTATGCTTCAGTTTGATAAACCATTATTCACTTCAGTACGTCTTTCTACATCAGCTTTAAGTCCTGTAAGACTACTGCTGTTGTATTTGTGTAAGTGGGCAAACTAAGCTACGCTGCACAGCTTTTATCTGATGATCAGGAGGCACAGTACAAAGAGATTCTCAAACTTTAAACCAATACTGAAATTCATCTCTTTACTGTGTGTCTAAGCTGTGAAGAGAAGTTAAAATTTAGTTCTTGGGTGTAGAAACACTTTTGGGGTATAAAAAGTGCCTGACAGAGGCAATTGGAATAAATGTGAAATATTTAGAGAATCTGGTTTAATCAATAATTGACTGCAACTAAATTTGGCTGGTGTGAAAACAGTCACATTTCAATACATTAAACGCAAACTGGTAAACTTCATTAGATGAAGTTATAATGTTTAAATTGAGGATCTCAGAGGTGTTTGTTACATTCTTTCACGGTGTTTGCAAATGATGTGCCAGTATTTCATGAGAAAACACTCTGGGCTCCAGTTCCTCTGCAAAGTGTCTCACGTTGCAATAATTGGTGACTGTTAAATCTCTGTTAAGGCATATGCTGCTATTTATATGCAGCTTGACTCATTTCTGCAGCTGCATTTTAATCAGTTTACAGTAATCGCTACAGTTCGTGAATCAAAGGAATATTTTTCTTACAGCAAACAGGAGATGTGCTGTGACGAAGAGAAAGTGGTCACAAACAAACACTCAGTGCCTCAAATAACACTTAAATCAATATTACAGGGTAAGCAAAGTTGTTTATACTACAGGGTTATTATATAATTATAAGGTGCCCTCTCTTTCTCTCTCTGTTAAGCCTTTACTTTAATGTAATGTTTAAATAATCGAAGGAAATTACAGCTCTGGCTCTTCAGTACTGCTTGCTTGCAGTGTTCGTTATTATGTTAAAAGTGCTTGTGTCTATTATGTCAAAACCAGTTATGTCTTAGAAAATTAAAACCTTTATTAAGACTTTTGGTCCACTAAATTGCAATTTAACACATTTTGACATTTAAACTGATGCAACTACTGTTGAAATGTTAATGTTTAAACTACAATTTAGCTGCGGATTAAAATCCACTTCCAGAGGAAATATTTCGGTCCACGTCTTCAGTTTGTGGAGTGTTTTGAGAGCCGTATATTCTTACTGTGTCCTCCTCCTGTCTCTTTCATCCTACCCTAACCCCATCCTCCTATATTCATCCCGTCACTGTTCTGATTTATGGTCCCATCTCTTCCCGCACTCATTCCCCTCTCCTTCGCTCCTCTTCTCATGCCGACCACAGAGCCGCACAGACAATTTCAAGGCAGGTCATATGCTTGTGCTAAAAGTATATGCTTCACGTTGTATGGTGGTGTGTGTTTGAGAGTGTGAGGGTAAAGAAAGAGCGAGGACAGGGATTGAAGGGTAGCATTTACAGGAACCCAACCCTTTAGTTTACAAACCCCTCCCATAATCTTTCTGCCACATTCAGCTCATATTTTGCCTCTGTCAAGTAGGCAACACACACCACTACACTACCTTCTTCTTACTGGCACTTGATTGACAAATCTTTAATGAATAATAGTCCAGAAAAGTGTTTGTGATATATATATATATATATATATATATATATATATATATATATATTTTTTTTTTTTTTTTTTTTTTTTTTTGCATTTACAAGATGACTTAATTTGGTTATGATTGATACAATGGAGGAGTTGAACTGAGTGAGGAAATCTGTGTAACCTAAAAAGGAGGCTATTTCAACCTGTCCCAGAAAATTCTGCAGTACAATCCTTTTCCACTCCACTGCTTTTGCTGCAGTGCCCTGTATTATGCACCCATGACTCTATCCTTCCATCTTTTTACTCTCCTCCCTTCCCACTCCCCCTCCACCATACACACACACTTAAACTGCAACTGAGCGGATCCTTATCCAGTGTCTCTCAAGCCAATGCTTCAAGCTAAAGCAGGAGAGTCAGGCTTATTTATGAAGGGAGATAAAGCTGAGGACCACATGCACAGATGTTGACACATGCGCACGTCGACGCACACACAGAATCACACACAATTAAAGACAGATACGTTCCTTGGAAATGAGTAAGAAGCCTTTTGGCAAACCGATACAAAGACTGGCTTTGTTGTTACTTGGGCATTTCCCAAAGTAGATCTGTAGTTGTGCATCTAATTAGACTGATGTTAATATCTTATCCTCTGCAGGGTAATATAGCAAACCTTAGTCAGTGTGTGCTTGCCCTTCAACCTCTGTGAGATAATATGGTCTGAATTACCAGCTGAGGCACTGTGCACATTAGCTGTCCACAATTAGATCACAATTATTTAATTAGCACAGGTACAGTGAGTGGACAGGTTGTGGAGAAAGGGTGGGGAAGTGGGACATGGTGAGAGAGTGATGAGCTGAAGAGGAGGCTGTTTTGCAGAGTAAGAGAAAAAAATGGAGGGTAGAACGGGAAACATGTCAGGCTGAAAGTTGTGAGTAATCTGGGTCCTGGTTGAAACGCAAACCCACAATTCTGTAAAAACTAAGAAACAATTCATGGTCTTGTAAAAAAAAAAAAAAAAAAAAAAAAGCCTGTACCAAAGCCTGTGTTTGTATTCACTGAAAAGTCATAAGAAGGTAGTATAACCCAGTGAGCAATTTATTGTCTCTGTGTCAGTGACAAGGAAGCAGTTAGAGTAGCTTTGTGCAAAGCCGTAAACACAGTGCTGACCCATGGGAAATCGATGCGGCACTTTGGAGCATGGTATTACACTTCTGTGATTCTCTTTCTTTTTACTTTGCACCCACAGCACTCTGCTCTAGTTACACTATCCTGTCATCCTGCTTCCCCTCTCAGAATTACCTGGCTTTCCTCGCTGTCTCGCAGATTATCACATTCCTTTTTTATTATTATTGCTCATCACAGATACAACCGGACCACATATCCAATTTCTCCTCACAAAGAAAATGCCTTTAGTGCCTAAATGAGGATCCAGGCAAAATGAGAGAATATTTCAAATAGAAGCTTCAGTTTGTACTATTGGGGGTGAACAATGACACCACCCGATAGCTGCCTTTTCCTGTAATAACAGCCATAAACTCTGGTTAGGTGGGTTCCATCACTCAGCTGAAACACACACACACACCACAAGCGCACATCCACTTTTGTGCAGTAACACACACACACAGCTGAAATAAGAGAGGAGAAGGTGTGAAGCTGAAAAGAAAGAGGCAAGAGATTAATTGTGTATGTGTCTGTGTTTGATTACAGTACTCACATTCCTCTTCTTTGGGGTCCAGCTGTGTGACACTGATAGAGAGACGATCCACACGCTCCTGCAGGGAATTGACCCGGAAAGAGAAGGAGTGGGCCTCATTGAACAGCTCTCCAAACAGGTCTTCTGCATATTTACCTGCACACATACACACAAGTGCACACACAAGTCAACACTAAATACCTAAAAATGCATTTCATACCTATGTAGTACACAATTATAAGAACCAACAAAGTACGAAAGTGGAGAAAAAGTACCTGCATAGCACTGAAAAGGATCATGTGGAATGATTAAATATATTCTTTTTAAAGTCATTAACACGTAATATGTTTATATGCAGTGATAATCAGACAGATGATTAATTTTCTAAATAGATACCTAATGTTTATTAGAGTTTCTCTTCGGTAGACAATTTCCATTTTCACAGAGCTCTAAGTTACATCAACTGACTCTGGGGACTTGTTTTGAAAGGGCAGACTAAAATCTTTTGTCAGACACAATTTGTCAGACAGTAAACTAAAAGTGCTGTTCTTTTTCTATGTCAAGCAGCATAGTTTTAAAGATGTGCAATTACTGAGACTGAGAGTTTGAGACACGCTCTGTCAGTAGTGACTGGAATTCCCTGAGGAACCTATCGTTGCAGGCTGACTGCTCTGATGGAGACGTTGAGTGCTAGAGATGTTTTGCCACAGACAGTTGTGTGATACTGATGTAGGGGAAAAAAAGCACGATGCAGATAAATTGAGGAGGAAAACTGTTAGTTTTTTGCTTCATTTTTCTGTAACAGAAACACATGTCTTTGTCCTACTTTGGTTTGCAGCCCAAGTTCTGATCTGCTATTTGCAGGCAAGGTGTTCCTTGTTGCAGGTCTTCCACCAGTTCCTTCATGCACTGTATTAGGATTTACTCTAAATCTGATTAAATTCATGTGAAATCATGAGTCATGGCTATATAGTGCAATATACACTGTGTTTTCGCACTCTTCCCAGCACAAATCTTTACATTAGACACTTAATACACTTAATGTGCCCATTTAAACAAGTAGGAAAATATAAATACTTAAATAGAATGAAAACTGATTGACAGGTAGGCATTAGCTGACTCAGTTCCTAATAGCTTAATGGTCAGCCAACTGACTTCTGGAGAAAAGGTGAGTGTATGCCATGTTTGTATATTTAAGTAACGTTGAGAGAATGTGTGTGCATGTGTGTTCACTTGTGTGTGCTGGTGTCCTTGTGCTACTGACTGAGGCTGCTGAGCTGGCGGATGACGTTGGCCAAGGAGATGTTAGTCACACACTCCAGCTCGTTCTTGATGTTTTTTGGCAGCGCCGTGTGGCACAGGTGCCTGGGCTCGATGGTGCGCTTCACCAGCGGCATCCTTCTGCTGCGACACCACTACCTGAAGAAGTCGGACAGACAGGAACAGAGAAGGGAGTGGGAGTGGAGGGGAGAAAAAATGTCATTACAGCACCAATTCTTGCAACAGACTTCGTGATTTTGCTGTTTACTAATGTCAGACTCGGTAGAATGGCGATAAATCTTGATTGTTTTGCCAATCACAAAATATTTATCTAAACCTAGAGAATAGGAGGCCCAGAGAACCATTAGTGTAAGAGAAAGATAGATGACAAAGGGCATGTAGGGAGTGAATGACAGTGTGAGAAGAATGGCTGAACAAGATCCCGGAGAAATATAAAATGCAGCTGAACAGCGGGGAAGAAATGTTTTTGCTAAAAGCCATGTTGCCTCATCTGTTTCACTGACTTGGTGCTGTCTTGTCCTTTTCATCATGCATAGCCTGGCTAACATACCTCAGCACTTTGTCTGCCCACTCATCCATGCTAATGGCATTAAGACTGCAGTGTTTGGATGCTTAGCCCAGGCTGGCCAAAACAACCAAAGAGACAGCGGCTGCAAGGATGCAGACTCAGAATGTATTTATAAAAACTATACTACTTGCACATAATGCCCATGTTTTACCATAACACATGAAGAAACTACAATGAACTGTTCAAATTGATCAGACTATACATATTCATGCAGCTGTATGAGGCTGTGAATGTTAGTATGCTCATGACAACGCCAAAATAACAGTGTATAGCAGGTATATTGTTTAACATTTAATGTGCAGCATGCCCACATTAGCTAATTAGTATTAAACTCAATTCAGTTGTTGCCATAAGCCAACGTAATGGAGAAACCTGACCTGACAATAGTCCTAGGTGAGAAGTCAGATGACCACCAAAGTGAGTGTAAACATCCTGATGGGAACATAAACATTTGTACTAAAATTATTTCAAGTCATCCGTCAAACTAAGCTATTTCACTAGCAGCTACAAATGATAGCCTCATGGTAGCTCTATAAGAAATGTTACAAGATCATTTGTTATCTGGGAACCATCAATGTGTGTACACAAACATGCCAGTCCATCCAGACGTTGCTGAGATATTTTAGTATGAACTAAAGTGATGGACCAACTGACAGCCCAGCGTTGCCATTTCTAAAGCCATGCCACAATGTCACATGTAACTGCCAGTGATGACTGAAACCATATAAGAGTTAAAATAACAGATTAAATCATAAGAGCTTTATGATTCTGCATAAATGGACATGCAAACAACACACTGTCTCACCGCGTTTGTTTAAATTAAAGGACGCATGTGCAGTGATGTGGAGATCAGGCGCTCAGATAGACTGACTGACTGGGCTTGATAGTGATCAGGACTTGTTAAAGCGAATATAAAACTTTAATTGACGCCTCCTCCTTTTAATATCCTGTAATATTTTCAACAGTGTTGCTGTCACTGAGGAACAAACATGATTATTGACCATATCCATAAAAATGTAGGGCATGGAAGGCTATTCTAGGAAGTGGCCCAGCTATGGATGGTTAGAGGGGGAAAAGTGAGGGTGTCCAGTAAAAGGCTTTGTTGAGGTGATTCATCTTGGAAGCATCTTAATGGGGGCAACATTGCCCATAAAAGGAAAGAATGAGAACACACACCTCTCTAAGACGTTTCTAATGTGGTTCGAATGAGGCGTGCTGGTGATGTTATCGCGACACAAACCCAAACAGACGACCCTGCACATCTATAAAAAACAAGACACCCTCTCTGCTCATCAGAGATTTTTTTTTTGTGTGTTTCCTCCTTTAACCTCTCTACCACTTCCTGATGGTGACCACAGTCAACTTAAAAACACAAAACAGCAAGAAGAATGATATCAAACCACAATCTCAAATGATAAATGGCTGTCACTTAAAGGAATGGTTTAACATTTAGGGATCCATAACACTCTCCTAGATTTACAAACCTTAAACAATACAAATGTTATAACTAATTTGAGTATCAGTCTAATCTTCTTAAAGCTGAGCTGCATTTCGTTTTGCACAATCTTAATCCACACAGTGTGTCAACATCCCATTCTCCTTTACAACATCCCCTTCTTTGAGATGAATGTCAAAAATCAATACGGCATTTATTTCCCTTTATTCTTCTCGGCGGCTTGCTTTAGGAGAACTATAAGTATATTTTGTATATTCAGCTTATCTCTGGGGTACAGGTGTACAGAGAGAAACAGACATAGAAACAGAAAGGCAAACAGACCTTAAATCAGTCAGTCATCGCTGTGTTTATTTATTTGCCATGCATACACAATAGCTTATTTAACAGAAATAGACACATACACACATGGATGATGACAAATGTATCTGCCGGGCAAGCTCATGCTGTTTTTGTACCCCTCCCCCTCTCCGTGCTCATCACTCCCTCTTCAAGGTTTCTCTCCTCCCTCATCTTTCCACAGAGGAATGTGTTGTCCTTTTAACAACCTTCCTCCTGCCTAGTGGGTCATAAGAGTTATTTCTGACAATGATGGAGAACAGATTTGTTTAAAGGGGGAAATAAAAACAATAATGGAAAATTAAGCTTTAAGAAAGCAGTGGAAAAAAAGCCGACACAGAGGATCAACCGTCTTTTGCCATTTAAAAAAAAAAAAAAAAAATTATACATTTATATTTATTGACTTTATAGAAAATAAATATTTCATGGGTATCAGGGAAACAGATTCCAAAATAAAGCAGAAGTAGATGAAAGAGAATCATCATCCACTCCAACCCCCTAAGCCCCATAACATAAAAATAGGCGTTCAGTGGTGATGTGGATTCTGCCTGCCTGAGCTCCTTAGGATGGGAGATCTTGATTCTTTCCTCTTTTGGTCCCATATACAGATGCTCAGAGGTTCTGCTCAATCTTTTTTCAATTTTCAGAGTAATTCAAACAAACCATAAAAACACTTATAAAATTAATCTCTAGCTAAGGATTCAGAAAGTGCACTGTACACTCTGCACTTGTGCTATAGAGAAATAGTGATTTGGCTCCATTCCCATTGTTGTTTTGGTCTCTGTTGTGGATCGAGTGCATGAAAGAATGGTTAGGCTACAAGATTATATATTTGCATAATGCGTCTGAAAAATATTAACTTAAAATAATGTCTCTTTCCATTATGACAGGCTCAATTCCATTTTCTTCATATGTTGGCAAATTACTAGAGCAAATACTGTTAAGTTGCCTTGCATTTCAAAAACTTCCTTGGACTGTCATCACAGTGCATGCACGTGTGTGTGTGTGTGTGTGCGGGCGTGCGTGCGTGCGTGCGTGCGTGATTAATGACTGCAGTATACATTTGCTGCCTCAATGGACGTAAGTTAATTCAAGACTGCACAGGAGGGAAGCTTTTCTCTACAGAGGAGGAACATGTGAGCACTCACATACAGTATAAGCACATACATGCTGCACATTTCTGCCGAGGTTTCCATAGCATACTATGACATGATGATATATGACAGTGCCGTTCTCATGACAGTGGTGCTTTCCTATGAGAAATGCTTGCACATCATCCCAGTTCTGACAGGAAAAAAAAAAAAAAGCAAAAAGAGGCCATTAGAAGGAAACCGAAAGAGAGAGACAAACTCAAGAACACTAAACGCCACATCAACGTGAGGGCACTTAACAAGGTGGAATCACTAGCACTTTCCAGCATGAGTAAAAGGGCTTAATAAGTGACACTTGAAACCAAAAGGTTTACTCCACACAGAGTGCTCCAGCACCAGATAAACAGAGGATGTTCATCATGACCAGTAAATGTCAAGACCTGTCAAGGAGTTTTTCACTGACACTGGAGCTCATAAAATATTTCAACATATGCAACTGTCCATGACAACAGTCTGATTATGCAATTCAATAGATATTTACTGTAATGTTATGCTGTTGTAATGAGATGCTGTTGAGGGTAGCACATAATATTCTACTTAGAACTAATATAGTTTGCGATCTAGCAAGCTCAAGCAATGTAAATTATCTAGCCAGCAGGTTTTACATGCAAAACAAAAGCCTATTAGATGATCCTGAATTAAAAGCGTTTGTGTGTATGTAAGACGATCACTCTTGAAACTCTTCGGACACAACAAATAATGCTGCAGAAACTGAATATGAGAATGAATGTCCAGACGGAATGATTAGCCTAAATCAAGCGCGTCAACTTACCTCAGTGTCTCAGCCAAAAGATCCACTGAAAAATGTGCACATTTCTGTTTTCTGATTCAGTCAGCAAAGCATCTGATAGACACTGGCACAAGAACTATGGTTTCCCTATATGTTTCCCCTTAGTTACTTTCCTCACTGTGCCATACCAGTAAAACAGAGGAAGGCCACCCCTGCAGCCCAATGAAGTCAAATCAAATCAGGGATGATCACTTATCAGAAATATTTCACATACCTGCTCTTTCTTCCTTTTTTCCACCCAGTTTACAGGCTAGCCAGCTTCTTCCCTCTCTGCAACCCCTTACCACTGTTCTCCTACTTTTACAGCCCATTCATCTTGGGTGGTGCTTCCCGCTGTCACCTATCACCATGGCAACGGCTGCAGTGGGATGTCATTGGTCACTTTATAGTATCCCAAGAGAGGCAGAGGCAAAGAAGGTGGATGGGGGGGAAAGGAAAGGAGCATGGAAGGAGGAGTGACAGGGCTTGGATCCAGGTGATGGGTGAAAACTATGGTAGCAACTGATGAATGAATGCAATACGAGAGAAAGAATAAGGAAGCACAAAGCAGGGTGAGAGACGGCACGTGCCATTGGAGAGCTGGGGGCCTCCAATGGTGCGGCTCATTGCACGCGGGACAATATGTCCAACTAGAGGCTCTAATGAATCGTAATGGAGCATTTACTCACTCACACTGGCACACAATATAGCTTCAGACCTCTCTATATGAAGCCAAGTCAAGTCAATAGGCCAAGTCAAGGGCTCTTTATTTGGATGTTTTGAAAGAGCTACCAGACCCTGATTACACAACCAGCTGCAATTAGATACACATATAACCATACAAAAACAACCAGCGTTTTCTGTAGTTTTTTTTTTCAACAAAAAAAGAAAAGGTAAAAAGAAATTAATAATAAAAAATACTGATGTGTATAGAAAACAGACAGATCTTATCAGACATGAATAGGCAACTGACATCCAGCGGTGATCCAATTCTTTTAGCAGCAGTCACTGGTGCTGTAAAAGGAAAAGCAGAACGATAGGAGCCACGGAAAAAGCAGCTAGCAGAAACTATACTGAAATGACCTCTGCTTTCTGAAATAAGCCAGATCTCATCATTAAGTGATGTAAAATTCATGATCTGAACAGTTAGTCTAGCTGATTTCTCACTGGATCACCATGAAACAGAATCCAACACAAGGCGCAGATTAATGAATCTGGTTTCCTCCAACTGCTCAAAAACAGTTTGGTCGGCTCTTTAAAGATATAGTGTGATGGGAAACCAGTGGCAGAAGTGGCGGAAAATGTATATATGGACACACAAATGTATACATACATTTAAATTAACGTTTTTACCCAAGTTGAAACTTGAGCTCCCTAGCAGCAGTGACTATGCTTCCTGTATGTCTAATGGTGCTGACTGAAAATCCTCTTTTATATGTAGTCTTATATAAATAACAAACATTTATAACTAACATTACTGCCAACAGCAAGCTCGAAAAAATATGTAAAGCCTTAAATACTGTTTAGTACCATCTAAGGCCTTTTTTTATGAAACAGAATTTAATGCTCTTTCAGGCTTCTCAAGACCTGCAGAGAAAAAGTGCTGTCACTAAAAGTAACTGCGGCAGCTGTTTTTGTAATTTATTACTGTTATTGACATCCTGCAATTGCAAAGATTTAACAGTTCAATTGCTGGAAAAGACCCATGAGTTATTTATTAACACACTCACTCAATCAAAGTTACTTTATTAAACCTTAAATCAAAATGCATTCACACTAATGTACTGTACTCTGTCTAAAATCCTTCCTAAGAACCAAATCACAGCTCAAGTGCAGGTTCACAGTTCAAGTGCATCCCATAATATTGAGCCCGAACATTTTTGTCCTTTGTCCAGTGATTTGGGGAATTTGCGGTGCACTTTCTATGCAATGAACAGCTGCAAACACAACAACATGGACATCTCATCTGGAAAGCTGGCAGAGTCACAGCAGACAATAGCACAGAGAGAGCAGAGATCAAACTGGCAAAGCTTACCAGCAGCTGGTTTAAATCAGTAACGCAGACATGCGGTGCAGGGCAGCTATCATGGCTCCTTTTCCCAGAAAAAAAAAGCAGGAAAAAAGAAATTGTACATTGTCAAACTCAAAACTTTTCAAGGGCCTGCTGTTTCCTTTAGCTGGATAAAACTTTTCATTTTGGGACTGCAGAGGCTCAACAGGAAAAATATGTCTCAGTTCTTCTTTTTTAGTTCTTCTTTTTTGTTATTGTAGAGAGACAGCTATAAATGTTTAAATGCTATTAGTTCTTTAATTTTCTCTCATATTCTCCTAAAAACAGCTCAGATGGCCAGACCCTTTTAATCATAATATAAGCCTGAATTTGTTGGCTCCCTATGAATAAAACTTAATCAAAGGTTATTGGGAAGTTAGAAAAAAAAGACATTTCCAAACTCATTGAGAAAATGCTAAAGAAGGTCTGACTCAGTCTGTGAGATGCCCCACCTCACCCTGCTGCACCCACTGTGAAGAGCATGGTGGTGTCAGTGTGTTTTCACAGACACTCTCCCTCATACAGTTCTCCCGTCAGAACTGGTGGGATACATCTTAAAATTTTTCTAACTTTCCAAAACCAACAATCTGACAAGCACACCCATTTCACATAAGAATTGGCCAGATGTGTAAAACATTGTAGGTGTTATGGCACTCCTCAGGTGTTCATTTTCGTCATTCTCATTCACTCAGGCATTCATTCATCAAACAGCTAGTTGAGTCACATTTCAGTACTTGAAATGAAGCACAACACAAATTCTTTTGAAAAAAGACCATAATGGATTATCCATAATGGATTCTAGTGAGCCCCTTGGGAATACTTAAAAACTTTTGATATCAGACTCGGTCGTCGAAATGAGCATTTCAAGCATAACCCTGTTCTTAATGCTGTGCTGCTGTTAGAAACAGGCTGTCAAATTTGACAGAATAGGAGATCTCGAGCCTCTGCACAGTAAGACGTCCCTGGTGCACATGTGCAGAACCAAATAACATGCACAAATACATGTTGCAATTCTCAGACAGCAATCTTCAAAGCTCTATGCAAATAGTAGGCCAATATCAGCAAAATAACCACACACACACACACACACACACACAGACACACACACATACTAACACACTCACCCGTCCATTTGAGACTACAACCTCCCAGTTCCCCCACTCATCGCAACTTATCACGTTGGCAAAACATAACATGACATGTGCCAGAGTGTCTTCCTGCCAATTAATATTCCGTACCAGCCGGCACCATTTCAGTGGTGAGACGACAACTTCCAGGCCTTCACCAGCGAGGTGCAATAACATACACACACACAGACCTCTTGTTGTCAGGCTAAAAATACACCTGCAGCACCAGTGCTGTCAGGTTAGACAACTATGCTAACTAGGTTTGCCAGTAGCAGGAAACTTTACAGACTGCTTGTGGCAAGGAATCTGGGTATATAATAATCTTAATTCCTTGCCTCAATAAGCCTGAGTTTTTAACTGCATTGAGAGGTTTTTTTTTTTGCCATGCAGTCGAACTTGTGCATAAACACAGACTATTCTTAAAGAGCTGTAAACTTTTTTTCAAGGTGCAGACTTGCACCACAAGGCCTCATGCTAGGCCGTAGCCATTTTTCACCTAACAGTAAAATGTCCCAATCAGGCGAGAGTGTGAAGCAAGGCAGCCATTTAGCACTACAGCTTGCCTCTTCTTTTCACACAGCCAGCACTGATCAAAGTCAGCATCCTGGCACACTGCACTCAGATGGTGCTCAGGTAGTCAGGTGGCACAGATTCACTGGCTGGTTGGTTTTCTGTAAACAAGTTTCTGGAGTTGCTTTAGACAACAAACTAAAAGCAGCTCAAATGCTGAAAACACTAAATGAAAATCCCGGCCTGCGAATTAAAAATGTAGTCAAAGCTGCGCACATATGTATCACACTTCATATCTTTATGTATAAAATTAAACAGCTGTTGCTGTTATGTTTCCTTCCCTCACAGACATCCCCCCTTCCATTCAATGTTTTCTATGAATAAACCTCATTGTGAGTCAACAGTAGCTTACTGTACACTATACTTTACATTCAGAGGATGATCAATGATGAATCCTACATTGAGTGAGTAGTTGGACACAGACCATATTATAGTTTGCTACATAGACATTTGATTGCTTCAGACATTCATTTAGCCAACATGCTTTATTCCACTGTAGACTTGCACAACTAAATATTCATGGACGTCTGTGTGCCAACAGCAATGAGGAGAGTGTCTGATGAACAAACAGACTCAAAGAAGTTTATCTGCTGAGTACACAGAAACCCAGTGGTATGAATAATGAAAGCCTGCTGCTCAATAATAAATGTCTGCATGCTCGTACTGTGCAGCTGCGCTTGTTTGGCCTGTGAGGAAAATTTCATTATACCAGTTCCCTTGCCGTTTATGCAGGCATGAAGGACATGCACACAAACTAACCACAGCATAGAGCTGCAAAGACAGAAAATACGGTCATGAAAGGAAAGAAGAAGAAAATCACCACCAAAGTGCAAGTGTACGCATGCCTTCTCACGAGACCAAGGCACAGAAGTGCTATTCAAGCCTGTTAGCAGAGCAAAACACTTAAATAAAGTGGGCCTGCCTGCCAAATGAAACATGAGCTATTTCATTCATTATGTCCCCTCATTTGGTAGTCAATAGATATTGGAAGGGTGTTGTCCCTCAAGAATACACAACTGCGCTTTGTCACAGAAGATGGAACCGGTCCCGCCAGCTACATAATACCACAGGTGACAGGTGCGTATATAAATGTTAAAAGATTTAAGTCTAAAAAAGACCCTCAGCTTCTATTGCATGTTAGAAAAAAGCTCCAATGCAGAGATGGTGGTCCAGACCTTTGTTGGAAAAAGTACAGCAGCATGATATGTAGAAGGAGAGAGTGAGGCAGCTTGAGGCACAGTTTTTAAAAAAACAGTGTGGGTGGTATCAGGGGAATGAGATAAAGAGATCATTTTCTCTCATTCACATCAATGACTAAAACCACACCGGTGGCAGGATTGTGAATAAAAGTCACTTTCTTCAGGGCCTAATACCTCATTGATGTTGTGATTTCTTTTCAATATATTGCAATACAGCAAAGTGTACTGTGACTGCTGTATCTAACCCAGAGGGGAACATGTCAACAGCAATTACAGTTTGAATGCAAGGTACATTAATCACAAGATTTGGCACTCAATTTTCCACATCTGAAGTGTCTTTTTAATTATCATCACCCTTCTCTCTACTTACGTAATTCTAGTAAGAAGGCACAAATACAGCCCACTGTGGATGAACTGTTCTTCTATCATCTAAGAAGACGTCATGGTCAAAGAATGAAAAAGCAGAGTGGTGTGTCAGGTGATGTAACTTGGCGACAAAATGTCTTTCTCTCTCTCATGCACCACTGCAGGCACTGAGGGAAATGTGTAAATACCGGCCAACGAAAAACGTTAAATCTTTCACTTCAAAAAGCTGCTGACCATATGTTGGCCATTGGATTGAACTAACTGCTATTGATTATTAAGCGTAAATAATCCCATTGCTTTACACAGCTGTTAAAACCATATTTTGAAGTCAAACTTTCCGCGGTGTCACATGTTTACTAGTATCTAAATGTAGGCTGACATCATTACAGCAACCGGGTTGCACTGAACATTGATAGAGTAGGGTCAATTAGACCCCAACAACAGATTAAACAACCCATTTACACTCTTTCAGTAAAGTGAGTGGGACCTGGCAGCAGCTGAGGGGTAGATATGTGAGGAAGAGAAAGTAGAGAGGAAGCAGGAGGATTTGTGGGATAAATTGGACCGATCAGAGAGTGCCCACGGCAGCTGTGCAATCCTCTCATAGGCTGTCCCTTGTATTTGTGTGTAATGTGACAGCCTCTGTGTGTGTGTATGTGTATGCCTGAGAGAGGATGTTGGGAACAAAGTGCTGGCAGAGCAGGGTGGTGATGGTTAGTGAAGGTGCCCTTGCTGCGAGGGGGCCTGAGGTGGTGCCAGTGGGTACACAACAGCAGGACTGACCACTGGGATGAAACCAAGTCTTAATTGAGTCAGCTACACTCAGTTAACTAGACCCAAGACAAAACATGGCAAGTTAAGTTTAATGCTACACAAGGAAGCATGTCGTGAGTTATGTTTAAATATAGTGCACATTTTAGCCCACTGGCACTTTTTTTTGGGCCAATTACGATGATAGAGATTTTAAAAACTCCAACAACTATTTAAGTTTTTCTACAGAAATACATATTTTAGATCCTTTACATCTTGTTATTAAAGAACTGTGGCGAAACTATGTAGTGAGATGGACATTTCAGTGAAGGTCACTGGGGCTGGAGCTCATGGTTGACGCATAGAGACAAACATTCACACTCACATACACGTAATTTAGTGCTGCCAGTTACCCTAACCCCAAACTGTGGGATGAAGCCAGAAAAAAAAAACAGATAAAATCATCTAGTTTTCAAAACGATTAGTTCTAAATAATCAATACATTTTAAAAACAGTGCAATTGTTGTCCAATATAAATCAGTGATGAAACTACAGATGTCACTGCATCAGTGTGTATATCACATGTTAGAACTACCTTTTCTCACACACAAGCCCAGGTCACCTATTAGGTGAGAGCAATAGGTGGTACCACAGAGGCAGGCAGGCGAGCTGCGGTTGGTTACTGTCCTCTGGGTATTTCTCCAGGTATAGAAACAGCATGCTCATCAGGGGTCAAAAAGTCAGCTGCAGCCATCATGCGACCCTTGTCTGTTGACATCTCAGCACCCCCACATAGTCCAGACAGCTATACTTAAAAATATCACTCCAAGGCAAAATGGTGGGTTGGCGTTCTCTGCATTCAAATGGAAATAGAACGGTGGCGGTAGGAAAGAATGAATCTCTGTGGAGCAAAAGTGCCTGAAGAAGACAAAATGTGGTCTAACATGCTTGTATTAACAGCACTATAGAAGCCTGACTCAATTTAAGCCATGGCAATCCACTTACACTGCCATTATATTGAACAAAGATAAAGACACTGATTCTCGGTGCCTGCCAGGCAGTTGTTCCCAAGGACTGAGCTAAGATTTTTAAATTGTGGCAGACTGTTACTTAAGACGTCTGCATGATTCAATTCATATATTTAGATGAAGACTGAGTGCTGCATAGGGGAGTCCAGATGATCACAATCAACAGACACAAAACAACATTCAATCCACACGGTAGACATACACACACGCGCACACACACATCAAGTTGATCATTAGATCAAGCCCAGTGCAGGGTCTTGTCTCTGGTGAAGGCGATCAGGATGACAATTGGAGAGACAGGATGGAGAGACAAAAGCACCCCTCAGTCCCTCTTGTTTTTGGCTGTCACCAGGCATTGTGAGGCTTTCTGTTTGTCTCCAGTCAACACATCTTGAAAGAGAAGCAAATCCAATTCTTCCTGCAGGGACAAAGCCTCTCACTGTCCTATTCTCTCCTCATGGCTGCCTCTATTTTTTACCTTGTATCAGTCGGCATATTTCAAGCCTCCAGCATTCTCTTCAGTGTTAAGTGAGGCTGCTGTATATATATATATATATATGTGTGTGTGTGTGTGTGTGTGTGTGTGTGTGCGTGTGTGTCTGTATGAGTGTGTACAAATGCACAAGTAAGAGCATAAGAAAAAGAACACACAGACAAGCAGGAGCTGTTATCGCTTTTCCACATGATTCTTTGTTATCTATCCTGGTCAGTCAGACCTTGCCTTGTCTGTTTCCCCCCTCATCACTACACCCCCAAGTGTGTGTGTGTGTGCGCGCACCCATGTATTTGAGTCATCATGTCCTCGACAGTCCCACACACTGTTGCATCGTTCAGAAACCATTGCAATTAGATAAACACCTACCCAGCTTGCTCATTAGTCCACTGCTTCCCATTTCCTCACTCAGGAGAGCCGTTTACCTCACAACAGGTGAAGTAGCACCAGATCCTGTTTGTATCTTTACCATACTGAGCTGTTACACTACGTATAATCTCAGAAGTCACATGTGTGACTACTTTCGCCCACTCTTCTCTAAAGGGTTTTCAAGCTCTTTGAAAGACAAGTAATTTTGCTGTCCTGTTTTTATGACTTTAAGCACAGTTTGGAGATTTGTTTGCAATAAAATGTCTAGACTGCCAAGTTAACACAGGATACAACAAATTTTAAAAGTTAAAACCATTTTTGGCAATTTGGTTCAAGAGTGTTCATTTCTTCTTTATCATTTTGGTATTTTGCTTTTATTGAATAATATGGGATACAAACCATGGATATTGCAGTAGAACCAGGGATGTTGCATCAGGACGCCCCAAGAGACTCAATTTCACTTGTGCATTTAGGCATAACTTGGTTAACAAAGCAGCATCATGACAAACCTGAAGAAATTTGCAAAAGCCAAATGCAGCTCAACAAGTGTCTAAGTGACAATGAGAGTAATGAGGCTGGTTACTCTTCTGGAATAAGAACACTGATGCTAATTCAATGGAAATGTGTAAGCAAATGCTTAATGCATTCTCTAGTGTGGTTATTAGTCAACTTAGATATAATTAAGAGGCATCACATGCTGAAATAAACCTGCAAACATATTCTGCTTGATCAATGCTGCATTTGGAAATTTGAATTTGAAGCTCAAGGCAACATCTGGCCTGGTGAATAACTGACCCAGTCCGTCTGCTTTCTCTCTTCCACAGTAATGTTACCTTTGTTTGAACTCGCTGTAGATCTGCATAAAAAACACTGATCTAGCCCGAGACACTGCTGATGTCCACATGTCCAACTAAGACATAATGTTCCAGCAAAACTGGCTGTCAACATTTGCCTCGCTGGAGGCCGTCAGCACTGACTGTGCAGCTCTGGCTTATGTAAAGTAGGACAAGAATAAGGCATACAGACATGTAAGGAACACAGAGAAGGAGAGGAGATGAGGTAAGACGGGGACATAGAGAGAATAAAGACAGAGGAAGCTAACAAAGAATAACGGAGAGTGAGACAGATGGAGAAAGAAGACACTCAGCAGCAGCAGCAGCCGCAGCAGCCGCCCCAGCAGTGGGGCCAAGTCTGGCTGTCAGCACCTATCTGTCCTCCAGAGGCTGGGCCGCACAAGCCAAGCTCTTGCCTTGGGTCACCAGTAACATTCATAAAACTACAAAACACAATAGCAAAATGACCTTTGACCTTATCCTACACCACAGCATTGACCTACATGAGCTGCTGCTTTACTGTTTAGCTGGGGGAGGATGGTTTTCCTTCAGGCAGCTAACGCCAACCTTGTTTAACCACAAACAGTGGTCTGACATTTCGCCAGCAACGGCTGATTAACACACACACACATTTTGAAGACAGAGTAGTTTGGTGCTTAGTCTTAATGACGTTTTTCTACATGTATCTGAAGCTCAGTAATGGACAGTGTTAAGATCAACTGCAAATGTTCAATTTATTTAAAGTCAGTGACTCCCCTGCTTCATCATCCCTCGTCCCTCCACCCTAAAAAGCACAACCTGGCAAATGAGAGCCTTGTTACTTCTGCAGTCCATGTGCTGCTATTCACAGCACTCATGCAGGCTCACCATGGTACCAATGTAGGGATGTTTGTGATTGTTTATACATAATTTAGTATTATATTATTGAATTTAAATGTACACCTGTCATATTAACATGCCTAGAAGCTTAGAAGATTTACTGAGCCTTTTTCTCCTTATTCCAAATTCTTTTTCAGATTCTGCCCCTAGAGATGTGTGTTCTATTTATCAAACAGGTGCACGAACACCTGTCATCTGAGATACACCCCACACCCTGCATGTTAGTCACTGAAGTGCATCTCTCTCCTTATGCAATGATAGAAGGACTGTGCAAATAAGAGGTGAAGGTAAGTGTAGTTCATTGTGGATTCTGGAGGATTTAGTAAGGATCAAGGACTGAATCCATGTAGGAAACCATAAATCACCAACCAGTCACAATTGCGTAAGCGACAGTGGTACCTCTACATGCCGACAGTGCCAGAGCATGTTGGTATAGTGACATCTAGACTCAGAAATCAGCCTTAAAGTGTGACTTTACCCATTTTCAACTTGATGACTATGGCTTTACTTTAGGGATTATATGTACATGAATGAGATTAAACTTCCCTCTGCCTTCTCTATATTAAAATATGTCTGCTTCCTGCTCAAAATCCATTATAGAGCCCTTGAATAAAAACCTAAGAGGCAGAAGACAGTTAATAGCAAAGGGACTCGGGGCTTCCATATCTCTACATCACTCAAATTGAAATTTGGCCAAAGTTTTTTTTTTTTTAGCTTTAAAAGTGATCATCTCACTTCCAGATCGCAGTTTGTATAATTTCAGCACAGAAGCACAGTAAAGTGTCTTGTTCATAACGTTATGTGGGTCAAAGTTATATGAACACAGCTTGGTGCAGAGCATCTTCAATACTCTGTTAGTTGCAAAAACAAAAACACATAGGTCAAAAAACAAATATTAAGAAAAGACAAATGCAACAGAACATACAGAAAGAAAAAAGCTTCAGTGGGGATTTTCTACACTAGAGATGCACACTGGGGTTTTTGACTCTTCACAATGGTGTTTTATTTTAGCTTGCTGCTCAAAGCCAACTTTTTTGCTAAAACAGTATTTCTCTGCCTATTACAACCAGCAGAACCCTGTGGAAAGTCCCTTGGAAAGCAGTGGAGTGGCAGGCAGTGCAGTTGTTGGAGTTTCTGTCTTAGAGTGCTTTATTGATATATAAACCTTTTTGTTTGTTTTATTTTTTTTTTTGGAGCAGGCGGGGAGGGGAAGGCCAAGGGTGTTCTGAAAATAATTGCACATCTACTATCCAACTAAAAAGGTGACTTTGTTTTAAGAAATTACTATTGTCCAGCATCAAATTTACACATGCTCAATCTACAGCTAATATGGCCGACCTTCTAGATCCACGTTCATCTCATTGTTGTTTGTATTAAAGATGCCATTGACAAACCAAGTAAGTGTGAATACGCGTAGATGACGTGTTGAAGTGATGAAGTCGTCGACAGTAGCAGAGTAAGGAAAGCACAACAATGTGTTAAATGTATCACCGCTAAAAATGGACGGTAATGGAATACTAACTTACAAACATGACAAATTTCAACTATAACTATCTAATCAATTCGCTGTGAGTGTGACACGCTCTCAGCCACACTGCTGAGCTCTGCCTTGGTGCTGAAAGTTTTGTGTTTTTTGTTGTTTAATCTAACTGGTGTTGGTACAATCACCAGCAATTTTGCGGTTCACAAAAACA
The DNA here is from genome assembly GCF_900324485.2 of Mastacembelus armatus. NCBI lineage: Eukaryota > Metazoa > Chordata > Actinopteri > Synbranchiformes > Mastacembelidae > Mastacembelus > Mastacembelus armatus. The sequence goes on from NC_046656.1 coordinate 13,866,211, forward strand.
GTTCAGTGGCAAGTATATATATATATATATATATATATATCAAGAGGATGATGGATCACAGTCACAGCTCGCTGGTTGGCTGAATGGCTACACTCGACCCTCCGAGGGAATGAATCACATTCACACATCCGCCATCTTGTGGTCCAGTCAGTAGCGCTAGTACAAAAAAAAAAGCAGAGGGATGCATACACACAAGTACACCTTGGTATATCGCATGTTCCAGAGCAGGGACAGGGAGACCATGCCCATAGGCACTGTCAGAGTCAAGAAAACCAATTATTAGAGTCTCTTATTATCACTAATGTATATGAGTGCAGAAAAATGTTGATGACAGTGTTGTCCCTCTATTATATAATGGTAGACTTGACACACTCAAGCCGTGGGCATGTGTTTATAAATGAAAAAGCATTATGTAAGGGACTTGCCATTGTCTGAGATCCAAGCCCAGAGCTTGACGTTAGACATTGGCTTTGATTTCATCATCATATCAATTTTAACACAGTTTAGATAGGCCTGGCAGTAGATAAGCACAAACAGCTACCACCCCCATGTCTTTACATTTCCTCTGGCAAAGCACTGAATGGTGGATGAAGACTACAGTAAATAGTCATTCAGTGAACCACAACTCCATGGACTATCTTCATCAGATGTTTTTTACTAGTAGGAATTTCTTAACCTGTATTTGACCCCTGCTCTGGAGCAGCCGTCTGTCCTGGTGAGCTCACAGCACTATGTTCTATGATATGCACTGATAGAATAATTGCTGAGTAAGCCCAATTAGAGTAGTATTCTCGCTGAGGTTCTAAGTGACTTTGGCATTTACGGCTAATCAGTAAAGACAAAAGACAGGCAGGCTTTTCTCCACTTCTTATTTTCCCATCTGAGACACTCACAGTCACTACTCTGCTTCTATCTGGCACAAACCAGGCAGGTCTTGTGGTTAAGCCTCATGCAAATCCAAAGTGAAGCAGGATCTTGGTTGAGAGCTGTAAATGAACAGGCGCAGGCAAAATTGTGGACAAACACACTGGGACATTAAGAGGCGACTCCCCTTTTGCTCTCATTCTCTTTTCTTTCCAACTTTCCAACGTTCCCTGCAGCAACGCTCAGTAAGCTGTGGCCTTGCTCTTTTCCTCTTTCAGATATTATATTTATAACAATTTTTGTTTTTGCAGGCAGTTTATGGTAGACATGACGAAGACGATAAGAGTGGGGGTGTCAGCTGCAACAACAGCCTTGAGCTAGAAATAACCAAAGTGTGGTACATTATATGCTTCAAACCATCTATTGCAGCTTTTATTTTCTACCTCATTCGTATCTCTAATCTTTCCTTTTCTACCTGTGAACCCAATGAAAACTCAGTGCGACTGTAACTAAACACTGACATCTTAGTCCTGACAGAAAGGTTTCAAACTGCAGATTGGACAAACGAGCCCTGTGTCCCATTTCTCCAGCCTCTATCAATCATCATGCATCACCGGGATGACTAGGGCATCGGCCGACAGGGAAGAGGAGAGCAGAGTGAGGGGTACGAGAGGGAGAGACAGAGGAAAAAAAGAGAATATACTCTACGTTGTGCTACACATTATGGTAGTGTTCACTATTTTGCTTATCTTTGCACATTCAAATCTATTCAAATACACCCATAGAGCTAAACAGAAATACAGGGTGACCTAAAATGGCTGTTACATTACACTGTGATTGTTTGGCTATAATATACACTAAAAAGTACTAAAAAAAAAGCCTAATCATAGACATTGAACACACACACACAGTGAGATACACGCCCAGTGGCAGGGCTGGGGCCCATTGAGGAGAGCCCTGTATCCAATTCACTCTTGGAACAGACCGAGGCTATTGTGCTGAGGAAGGTATCAGGCTACATTTACCATCCAAGCATGCACATGACACCAGGTGAATGGCCTCAACACGCCATATTTTTGTCCATAATTCAAAGTTTTTGGCTTTAACCTGAAAAAAAAAAATCCAGGTCAGTCACAGGACTCCATGGGTCTTCATTTCCTTTCTGTTTGCAACAAAGTCATAAGCACACAAAGGTAGAGTAGGGTGTTAACAATGTCTTTGAAGCCAATATTTTTACTGTTATAGCTGTATGTTATCAGGTCTGAGCCACATTTAGACTGGAATTCCAATAAAGTTCTCAGCCTCAACAAATAACATTATTGTTTAATGGTGACAAGCAGGAGTGGCAGGGTGGGGCAGTGGTGAGCACTCACAGGTTCAAACACTGCTTGGCCTGTCTGCTGGAGTTTGCATGTTGACTGTCTGTGTGGCTCAGTGTCCAAAACACATGCAGATTAGGTTGATTGGTGACTATAAATTGCCATAGGTGTGAATGTGACTAGTTGTCTATCTCTGTGTGTCAGCTCTGTGACACACAGACACTCTGTGAGTAGCTGAGTCTGCTGGGATTAGCTCCAGTATGACCGCACCCTTTGTGTTACTCATGATGCAAATACAGCTAGGCTTAAAATTATAAAAGCAAAACAAAAGCTAAAGTGATGCAGTGAGTGACAGAGGTATTTCATATATTCAGACACAGCAGCTGTGGTCAAACACTGGTAGCAGAGGTGCTGCCTCACAGCGAGTAAGGACCTGCTCTTTCAAATATCAAAGTGACAGGTGACTGAAAGTAACTGCTGTGGTACTTTAGAGAGGAACGACAAAAATGATGAGGATCAATCGTAGAGCTGATTGGGGGTGAGTCTGAGCTCAGATGGGACTTCTGTGTTTTTGTCCTATTGGCAGTGGCAAACAGGTGTATGTCAGAGATACTGTCAACACCCTCTCCTCCCCTGGGTGATGATGAGAGAGTGAAACAGGCTGAAAGAGCCATAATGACAAATATGAACGGCATGAGAGAAAAAGATTAAATATAATGAGGCTCTGCAGGAAAAGTCAGAATAAGTGAACATCAGATCAGATAATGAAACATTCCTGTCTGATATTGTTTGGACAGATGGCAGTATTTATGTTCAAGATAATATATCAAATCATCCTTAAAAGTGCTTGAGGTGCTACAAAGTCTTGAATTTCATTTTACTGATATTGTAAATATTTTTCTATCACTCTGCAGTAAGATAAAAATGTAAAACGCTTTAGCAAATATCAGTGCTATGATAAAGGTGGGCTGACAGCTCCTATTCCTTGAGTTGTGGAGAAAAGTAATGAAACATGCAAGAAAGAAATGTCGACAATTTCTCAAATTGAAAAAGTAGGATAAATAAGAACATGGTAAAGGCACAGAGAGACAGTCACGGTAACTCTGCCAGAGCAAAAAGTCACAGGCGAGGTTAGACATGGACAAACAGGGAAGGGGGTGAAGGAGGCAGTGGCAGTAAGACACAAGGAGCACCAGTCAGCTGGGTAACTGAAGCCTGGTGTCCCTCTGACCGTCCAGTTCAGACCAGGGACAGAAGCAGTATTATCACACTGTGGGCCTGCCCAAGAGGAAGAACAATAGCTCCTGTGTGCTGGAGCATCCTAACAGCTGGGATATAGGAGCTCTGTCATTGGCTCCACTAAACGGCACATAAAGGGGGCGTTGCACATTGCACACACACACACACAAAATTTCTTTCTCCCTGCCCTTCCCAGAATCCTTTGCCCACCTCCTTCCCACCTCCTCCCCATGCCAGGCAGTCATCACACATTTTACTCATCTTTTTCCCCCTCTTCTCTCTCTATACATTCTTTGATTATTCTGCATGTCCTCTTATCACCCCACTCTACCTCTGTGGAGAAAGACAAAAGAGCACAAGAGAAAGAGATATTCTTCTTGCAAGCATGCGAATGCCAGCGACTGGCAGAGGATCAGAGAAATGTCAACAAATAAGAGAGGTCCAAAAGCCTCTGCGGGAGGCATGCCAAGGCTCTTCTATCACAAGGGCCTCTGAAACACAGAGAAAAACATGGGAACTGCAAACTGTGCAGGAATGTCATCCCTTGTAGCAAAGAGTTCACAACATGTTCTCTTCTAGTCTGGGAATACACCTCCCCGGATAAAACTGAACACCTGTTATATAGATTCACTTCTCAAAGAAGAGGTTATACAGATTTGTCTACTTTTCACCTGATCTTTATGTGGTTCTGCTTGCTCAAAAATACCAAATATAAACAGCAAAGACACAGGAGGTAACACCACTTAGGAAAAAACTTGCCTCTAACAAAACATCCATCCATCCATTATCTATACCAGCTTATTCCTATTTAAAGCCAACTTCACATTCAGCCAATGTAGCAAATGTTTTATGAACATGTATGATACTTCGGAGCTGCTGTGAAACCTCACCTATAGGTTTCGCTCAGTCATACGATAGTTTTGGATGCCACTGCTGCAGACTGATACATTTAACAGCTGCAAGGGGCCTCTGACTATTTTGTCCAAGGCATCGGAGCTGCTTTCAAAAACCTCTGGTGAGACAATAATACATACTTGGGTAAAGTAATTATTTAAACTCATAAGAAAGTAATCAATTAAATAATATCGTTTAACTTATATACATCACAATGGAGCTAATGCACCTACATCCCACTTAACCCCTATCGCTTGTGCATTAGCATTATTATGTACTTGTAATACATCACTGGCACATACTGGCCCCACTAATCTACTGTCACAAGCAGCAGCCACAGTTGCTTTTTTTTTTTATCAATGACTGCAGCTGATCTTTGCAAAGACAATTCATTCATCACTCACCACCACTGATCTGAACCCATATTTCTACTAAAGGCTGATCTTACACTGTCACTGCACTTATAGAAGCAAACAATGAAATATGCTGCTTCCTTCACAGTAGAGTAGCATCCCAAGCCTGTATTTATAATTAGATTTAAATGGACATGCTGCAGAGGATATGGTCAGTTCACACAGCACCACACGACCTGGCATCGTGTAAGACAACCAATATTTTCAAGCTGTCACCAGCTAAAAAAAAGTGATGGCTGCACAGGAGACACTATAAACAACACTGTTCCTCATGTCCACTTTCCTCGCTGCACTTGAAGTAGTACAAAGAAGGTTTCGAATTTCACAAAGCATGATTTTCTCTGGGCTGCAGGCTACCATCCCCCCATGACTGCAAACCAAGCTGGCTGGAGAGTAGACCCCGGCCCCTTTCCTCTCTCGTTTCTCATATGGGAAAATTAAATACCGTAATAAAAAAAAAAAAAAAACACATACACACACACACACACACACACATACAAAAACCGCAATTCACACTGTGTCAAAGTGGAAGTCTGCTCCGGGTGCGAATTAAAGACGCGATATGTGGCATGTCCTTAGCTCTAATTAGAGCATTTGTGAGACATTTGCAAATATTTGCTCTCCGGTTTCTCACAAACATGATAGTCTTCAGTCTCGAGACGCTGCTGCGGGAGCTCATGCAGATGTGAAGCTTTGCAGTTCATCAGCCTTCAAACAGACCCGGTACACATCTGTGCATTTTATTACTCATTAATAAACTCTGGTCCTGCGCTGTTAATAAAACCCATTACTGGTACTTTTAAGGTTTTGGACACTTTGGAGTCTGAACCCTGCCTCAGCTTTCACCTATGGACTAAGTTAATGTGACAGTGATGGCCAGCCAGAGTTGAATTACCGAGCCCGTTATTAGTCCTGCGGCTCCGGTTTAAGTGCAGTGTTATAACACGGTGATCGGTTTTAAGGTTAGTTGCTGTTGGTTTGACACACGATTGTTAAGGTAATGTTACTAAAGTGACATTTTTTTAAGTTAAAAAATGTGACTCCAGTACACGGTATTAAAAAAAATAGCCCACCTGATACGTTTGTTAAAATCCCTCTTATTTTTTTTCCATCCTTACTGAGCAGCAGAGCATGCCACCGTGTCCAAAAATTTAAATCCCCGGGTCGGATCCATGATTGTACTGCCTCCGATGATCAAATGTACTCCTGCTGGAAGAGGCGGCGGCGGAGAAGATCGCAGACACTTATTTCCAAAGGTGCCCTCCGGAAAGATGTTGCTGAAACTGTTAAATATCTAGTTCCGTAAAACTAAGAAAATGATACGTAAGAAGAGAAAATGACTCGGTTTTACCTGTATGTCACGTTGGTTTGTTTTTCGCTAGAACGAGTGTGAAATGACTTTTGTTCAGGACAAAATTACCCCATTATTATCGGCAGCAATGGTACGAGCCACTCTATTGTTGGGGCGCGAACAGCGTCCCGTGCAACTGCTGTGTGTGCTCGTGGGAAGGTCGCGCGTAACGTGCGCGCTCGCGTCATTGGCTTGTTATCGCGGACCGTCACGTTGTGCTGACCGGTCGATTTGAAGGATTTGATTACTCCAACCCTCGTTGTGTATAAAAATCATGTTACACAATGAATGATCTCCTGCAGTGAGCCGATGTACTGTGGACCAGGCCTCATGCCCAGTGGTCTATCTGGTGACTAAACCCTGCTCTCTGCCCTTGTCTCCATCACTGTTCTCCCCTCTCCTTCTCTGTGCTCTCAACCAAATAGCAAATCTAACATCCAATGTTACAAAAGGCATAAATTGAACCGGACAGATTTATATTACTCTAATTGAATACTGAGTTGTTATGGGTAATTCATTCAGGTAATGTCACTTTGACCTCTCTTTCTCTCATGAACCAGTTTGTTTTCTTTGAAAGAAAAAAAAAATCCTACACTTAATTTAAACATAAAACTGAATAATAATGGCAGTGTTTGAAAATACTGCACAGGTTTGGTATTTTATCCCCACTTAAACTAAAGTAATAAAAAGCATCAGTTCCATTAGCTCATTACTTGGCAAGTGTACAGCTAAGTCAGCTAAAGTTTGACAATATTCACACCGTGGAGCTGTAAACACACTTTCTAAGTCACAGTAATAACAACCCAATGTTCACAGTCAGAACAGTCAACAACTGTAGTTGCTTTATTTAATCTCCACCATGAAATCCATCACTACCTTTTTCTTCTTCTACATTGTTTGTGTGTGGTGGAACAATGTGTTTGTGAAATCTGACATTAGTTAATAATATGCCTAATGATTAATTATCATTTTAACTTTTAGTTATGCTGAGATGAAATGTAGGTGTGCTTGAGCACCCATAAAAAGGGTCTAAAATTGCCCCTGGTGTTGTTGCTTTTTGCTCCTCAGTCATTTCAAGTGTTCAAATTCTACCTTTTCTACAATACTGACTACCACAGACCAAAGAGATTGTTTATGGCTGCAACCAACGATTATTTTCAGCATTTTCATATTATAGGCTCAATTATTTAATTACGTTTATAAAACTGTATACTTAACAGTAAACTTTTCTAATTGGCAATAGAAATACAAAACAAAGCTTTATTACAGATCAAAACAAGATAGAGTAAGAACAGAAGACAATCAATAGCCTATATATACAGATGGTAACACAACAATACACTAAATTAAAATACACTAAGTTCCCATCCCTAGACAGTTACATCAATGCCTCCACATTCTGGATTGGTATTGGTTTACACTGAACCCAACACTGGACAAACTCTTAATTATTAATTAAGTTATGAATCCGGCAAATAGACTGTGTTACCTTGTGCATACACCATGTTTCATTGTCTATAAATGTGATGACTAATATGAAAGTTTCAAATTACTTGTTTTCTCAGACCATGTACTCAAAATAAAAGAAAAATCGTGAAACATGCTTTATATACAGTCAATAGGTCAGACCAACAGTCTACAACTATGACAGCGATTTTTATTTTATTTCTCACAACGGAAGTCCCGCCCTTTTGCTTCCGCCGAACTCACAACATCCAAGATGTCTGCCGCCAAAGCTTCCCTCGTTTCGTACGGTAGCGATTCTGACAGCGAAAATGAGTCAGAATCCAATCCCAGGGCCGAGAAAGTGGACTCCGTTGACCCAGAAGCCACGTCTCACCTCAAGCCTCTGCAGTCTGGACACACAATGTCTTTGGCTGTTCTCAATTCTGCTCCCGAGGTCGCCGTTAAGGTAAGCTAACCGAGTTAGCTAAGGTTAGCTTAACGTTATACCACTAGTTACAGTTATTTAAACGCCATTCTCAGTGTGCTTAAACCTAACAATAGTAATGTCGCAACAATGAAAAACTGCGACACAAGTACGTGTTTAATGTGTAGTGTTAACAGTTAGCTACCAAACTGTTACCGAAGTTGTAGCTTTAGCAGTTAGCGGCTAAATCATAACTAATCTGGAGACATAACGTTAACGTTATTGAGGCTGTTTGGTGTGAGATTACAGTGTTTGTCGAACGCTAATTTGTACTTCTTCATGTTAGGAGGCTGTTGAAACTGGCACACACTTGGACCCTTCGTTGAAAGAAGTCACTTATAACCCGACATACGACACTATGTTTGCACCAGAGGTGAGTCTCACAAACTGCGGTCACTTTACATGCCGAAATGGGCTGAGCTGGCCTTTGTAAGCAAAGTTTCTTTTCCTGAAGGTTCTTACATTTATTTTCCTGTTAAAAGGTTTTATGGTCCAGAAACCCTTGAGAAAAAAAAGTGGTGATTTGCGATATTGGGCGGTATAAATGAATTTAGACTTGACTCGACCACTTCTCACACTAGTAAAAATACTAATCAAAATAAACAAACATTTACAGTAGTAAAGATGTGAATTTTTAGGATTTGTTGGACATTTGAGGTTGTCACTCTGGAGTCGAATACATGTCACTAGCAGACATGAATGAACCATCAACACAAAAAGATCAGCTTTGACAAAAAAATTGAGCATTAATGGCTTCAAAAGTCAAGGCATTGTTGAGCTTGCTCACATATTTAGGTAAATATCTAATGTACTGTGGTGTGTTGATCATACAGCTTAAATATGGAGTTTTCCAGGTTTTTAAGGGGGAGTAAAGCAAAATGCTTTTGCTTCTAGCTGCTTGTCTATCAAAAACCCTCTCTAATGTTACGTGTTAGAGCATTAATTCCAGTATTTGTTGTTCATCAAATAATATCACATCTTTACCTCCTTCTTTGAATGTTATGCCTTATATGGTTTATTATGATCTGTTGTTGGCAAATCATGTTTAGTAGATACTTAAATAGAATGATCATGCAAAGATCATCGTATGTTACATTTTAGTATTGCTAATCATGTTGTCTTCCCCTTTTGTAGTTTGGACCAATGAACCCATTTAAAACCCAGCAGATGGCTGCCCCCAGGAACATGTTATCTGGCTATGCAGAACCTGCTCATGTTAACGACTTTATGTTTGAACAGCAAAGGAGGACTTTCTCCACCTATGGTAAACTCATGATCTCTGCCTTGGTTGTGGTCTGCGTAAGTGCTTTGTTTGAATTTTAATGACCTTTTTACCACTCTTTCCTCTCTCCTAATAGGTTATGCTTTAGATCCATCTATTGACACACATCAGGTATTCTCTAATAGCTACATTGGTGCAGTAGATGAGGCTGAAAAGAATAAAGGTAATCATTAATAACATCGTATTCATTTTATTTCTAAGGTGCTTGTTTGCTTCCAACTCTATAAATGAGACTTACTTTAATGTTTCTTACTGTGGTTCAGGATTATAATATTTAGTGATGTTTCCTCCAGGGTTAACGGTGTTCGAGAGTGGACACAAAAAGTCAGAGAAAAGGAAAAAGGTCAAAGGCGGAGACGCAAAAGATATTGACAATTTCCTTGGACCATGGGCGAGGTATATAGATGAGAAAGATGTGGCCAAACCTTCAGAGGTAACACTTTGTTCATCATATAATATAACGATTTTCTTGCTGAGTGCTTACAAATGTTGCTTTTTCACATAATTAATCAACTTATTACTTAATGCCTCTAAACATACATTTGTGCATTTGTGCTGTCAGTACTAACATGGGAATTCTTTGATTATTGATATTTACACAGCACAGCATAAATCAACTTACCTGGGGTAACCAACTGTAGCCTTTTTGAGTGATGTCATATGGGTATATATATATATATATATATATATATATATATATATATATATGTAAGTTTTTGTAATCCAAAAGCATACTGCATTTTAGTTGATTACACACTCAGTGGTGCACATGTTTTTTTACCTCACAAACACAACACATATCTCTCAGAAACAACTTTAAAAGTGTTGGCCCAGGGTGTGCATTTGAGAGTAAACTCATTTTAGTTTTCTCAGTTTTTTCATAACCGTATGCAGGAAGAAGTGTGTAATTTCCTAGTTGTGATTCATTTTAATTTACAGGAAGAGCAGAAAGAGCTGGATGAGATCACAGCCAAAAGGCAAAAGAAGGGAAGGAATGAAGAGGACGCGCCAGCAGAAGAGAAGACCATTCTCCACGGTACTGTAACCCTTTTCCTTTAGTGAGTGTGTCCAACTCAGTTATTCTGTCTTGTATAAGCCTTTCTGCTGGAAGATAGCTGATTAGTGGCCTCCTGATGTTCAGAAATGATTAATCACTACCTTTAAGCACAGAGCTCATCCATTTGTTTCGTTATTGTGTGGTGTTTAAGACTCTTGTCTCTGCTGCCGTGAGGTGACTGATGATAGATTGTCAAGCATCTAATCCCACAAGAAACTTTTGAAAAACTGCTAAGGATGCCTGGCAGTCAATGCTCCTTTAAAACATATACCCAAATGTTGCTAGATTTATTTATTTTTTTAACACAATTCTTTTTTTTCTCTCTCTTTCTACAGTCAAAGATATGTATGATTACCAGGGGAGGTCCTACCTCCACGTCCCACAGGATGTTGGGGTCAACCTGCGTTCTGCAGAGGTTCCAGATAAATGTTACCTGCCAAAGAAACAGATTCATGTCTGGTCTGGTCACACCAAGGTCAGTGGGAAGGGACCTCCAACATTTGTGTATCTGTGTGTACATCAGTGTCACTTTATGAACCAGGTTAGAAGTTTTCAGCTAAAAGTCTGTATGTTTGCTAACAGTAGTAAGCTCTTGTACTGCAGTATTGTTTAAAATAATTCTGAATTATAAGATGGCTGTAGTGTCACATTGTTGTTGGCGTGTACATAGAGAGACATTTTTATTATGCAGACCTTGTAAGAATTTTTCAGTGAAAACTTTCTGGCTATTTTTGAATAACGAGGTAACGCAGTTCTATATGAGCCACTTCTTCCTGATACAGTAGTCTATATGTCTCATTCAAAACACAGTCTTTATAGTTTAATAATGAAGGCAAACACAGGTTTCCAAGAAAGATCTGATTCAAGCTTTAGATCTGCCAGTGTACTTCAGTAAGGGAGAAATCACTCAAGTTTTAAATTGGATCCTATCGGCTTTGTGCAGGAAGTTAAAGTCTCCAAAGTCTCATTTGAAATACAAAGAGGTTTAACAAGGTAATGTCTGTGAAAGTGCTGATGCTGAGATAATAGATAGAGGATGGCCCGTACGGTGTCACTAAAGTTTTCTATCATATTTTAGAGAAAAGTTTGGTAACTTTATAAAGTGTAGTCCATGGCCACACTCTAATTATTGATGCCCTTGACTTTTTTGGATTATAGATAAAAATACTGCAAAAATAAGGGGTGTCTTTATAATCTAAAAATGTACATAAGCATGTTAGCAATGAAATAAGCTGTAGCAATGGGGTGGTTGGTATGGTCCAGCTAGAAACACAAATCCCTTAGATGTCATCATTTGTAAAAAAAATATAAAAAATGGGGGCGGGGTAATGACATTATATAATACATAATTTGAAATCTCTTTATAAATGTTTAATGGCATGCATTTTGCCCACTCTGCCCTCTTTAAAAATGTTTGTTTTCCAGTTAAATCATAGTGAGCCCAAAATATTTAGTACTCCATTTAATGTGGTAAAAATATATAGAACTGATATGTCAACATTACTGGATCTAGGAGCTGTAGCAGTGGGTACCATACTCATGTTAGAGGGACAGTTAAATTCATAACAGTTTCTCTTCTTATTCTCCAGGGTGTCAGTGCTATCCGACTGTTTCCAGGCTCTGGTCATCTACTTCTCTCCTGCTCTATGGACTGTAAGATCAAGGTAAAGGTTCAAACTGGATTATTTTATAATTGTAAAGTGAGGCCATGACTTTTAAAGTTTTCTTGTACTATACTGCCTTTGAGGACCTCCGCAATCAACCCCATGAAAAGTGTTGTAAAACTATGATTTTCTCTTTTTGATTTATCTCCACAGCTGTGGGAAGTGTACGGTGAGAGGAGGTGTATTCGGACATTTATTGGTAAGTTAGCAGTGTTCATCAAATATCTCTCTCCAAAATGATATTTTAAATTTTGATAAACCATTATGTGAAATTGTACAAGTAACAAAATTCTGTGAAATTTGCCTTTGGCTTATAACCTTTATATACAAATGTGGCTCATTAGGAAACTTGCTGACATGAAATATCCTCAGGGGAAATACACAGCAGTGACACACTGAGTTCAGCATTACTAGAACACTAATGACACCTCTGCTCATTGTTGACAGAAATTGTGGGGATATTTTCTTTTGGAATACATTCCATCTTAGGGGTTTAGGCTAATGCATGCAGGTCACCCTTACACTCCTCCCAGAGACAGCACACTGTCAGAATAAAGATTGTTTGCAGCCATGGTTCTGCTTGTCAGCTTCTCACATAATATGCATAATTCAGCAGTGCAGGGGCCGAAGGGAATGAGGGGCAAGGGTGGGCACAAGACAGAGAGAGGAGCCAGTATAATAAAAGATTCTGATTTATTTATTTTTTATCCTTCTCTGACATATGGAAATATTCTATTTTATGTCTTATTTTTATTAGTTTTCTTTCATTATAACGTACACTCTTGTTTACAATATTATTTACTTCTTTTACTTTGCATTTGTATGTCTTATGTATGTCTTGTATGTCTACACTAGACATCTTGTATGTCTAAATTAATTAGGAAGGGACTAAATGCATGAGATGCACATTTTGTGTGTATTATATGTGGAAGCAGTCTGGGACTAAGGGTATATTTGATGACGTGCATCTGTTTTTAGTGCTTTGTGTGTGGTACTTGCAAACACACACACACCTTAAAGGCTTTCTGCACCATTGGTGTTGCCTTTAGTCTGCAAGCAAATGGGGTTAGAGCAAGTGAGCAGGCAAGCGCTTAGCCTCAGTGGGCTCTGTTATCACCGTGGAAACCGTGTATACCTGATAAAAGCCAGCTTTAACAAGGAGGCGTCTCATGCGCTGAGCCCACAGGACCTCTCATCGCCTAACACTGTATGAGGGAGAAGCCAATGGACTGTATGGATTGGGATTAGGCAAAGAATAGGAAAAGGTTGAAAACAGTTGAAAAAACACATTTTTTTTTCCTTTCTGCTCTTTTGCTCTCCAAGCTCATTTAGAGATTCCGTTTCCCTCATCACCTGTGGTCCAATTTAACTCGTTCCTCAACATCCCTTACTTTCCTTTACCAGACCTCACATTCCTGAGATTAATTCAAAATTAAGACACAGCAGCTCGGAGAGATATGGAATCAAGACTGGGGAATTAGGAAGTTTTATGAAATATTTTTAGAAAAAATATTTTTTCAGTTAAATTTTGACCTTCTTGGAGTGCTTGGCATTGCAAGCATTTAGTGTTAGGGTAGCGACCCGTGAAAGATCTCTGACGCGTCATCATGGGTTCAGTGTCTCTGAGCAAGACAGCAAACCAGCAGATCTTGACACAGGAGAAATGCTGATGAATGTATCTCTAATATGTGTGTGGATTTTCTCTCTGTGCATCAGGCCACAGCAAAGCAGTACGAGACATTTGCTTCAACAACAGTGGCACCCAGTTCCTGAGCGCTGCCTATGACCGCTACCTTAAACTCTGGGACTCTGAGACAGGTAGGCTCTTCCACTCTGACATCAACAGACTCTTCACTATTGTTCTCACAGCCTTTTGTTGTAGTTCAGTTGCTCAGTAAGATTAAACTATCAAACTATATGACCTAGGGTTGTCCATTTGGACAATAAAATGCGAGAAAAATGTGACAAATATCCATCCTGATTTCTTAAAACCCAAAGTGACATCTTCACATAATTTCTTTCTATTGATAAACAGTCTAAAATCCAAAGATATTTTGTTTACGATCAGACAGAGCTCCTTAAGTCATGAATAAAATGACCTATTGTGATTACAGAAAGCTATTAAGTTAGATTTGTTTGTCACACAAAATAATCAGCGTACAAAAGTACTTTACTTGGCTTCATTAAGCAGATTTGGAGCTGGATTATAATTAGATGAAATGCCCCTGTACCCTATCCTTTTTTTTTAAGCAAAAATTTTGAATGTTCTCTAGTTCTAGCCCATGTTTGAATATTGTATTATTTTCTTTATCTTTAGTTATAATAAACTGAGTGTTAGTGAGTTGTAATGGCCATTACTTTTACTATTTTCTGAATTTTTGTAGATTAACAATCAATCAGTGAAGAAAACTGCCTGCACATTAATGGACAATAAAAGTAATTGTTTGTTGCAGGCCTAGCTGTGATTTGCCTACAGATATATGCCTGTTTATATGGAAGCCATTGCCACGTTAGTCCACAAATAGAGAGACATGTCATGATTTCCGGTTTGCATAATAATGTATAGCTTTTTATTTTTAAAGTACAGACATTAAAATTCCACTTTGTATAAAATAGTATTTTTAGTTACTCGCAACCCTGGCAGGCTTCTTAGCCAACTGCACAGCATTGTGGAGTTTTTTTTCCTTGTCCTTTAAAATTGCTAGGTCTAATGAATTAAACTGTACCCTCTCAAGAGGGTAAGACCTCCAATATCTGTAACCAAATTACAGATGACCTCCTTTAAGTGTGTATATTTGAATTGTATGTTAAAGTAATGGTGCCACACACTTCCCTGTTATCTTTCTTCTCTATTCATCCATCTTCATTTCTAACCTTACTCAACTCAAGTGCCTGTCCAGCAGAGGGCAGAAAAGGGTTAAATCCCCCACTTGTTGATAACAGGATTCCCTTTGTAGCCACATTATACAAATCCTACTTTTACAGTTACGCAGTCACAGTATAATAAATGAAATGGCTTGTCAGAAGTCAGTTGTTGTAGGTTTAGTATAGACTAATGAAGAAAAACATTATGACAAGCATGAATGTTTCTAACAGGTTTTAGCGACTTGTGCCACAGTAGCCATCCTGTTTGTTCAGAGTATCTTGCCCTTGTAGATCCATAAAGCACTTGTTGATAGTTTGTTCCTCGTAGTTAGTTCCGATGTCAGGTACTCTATTACTCTTATTGTTCTGGAGGTCTGACTCAGTCTGGGACTCAGAGATGTAAACTAGTGTGGCCATGACAATTTGGTGCTTGTCATAGTCACTCAAGTTTTCACACCTTCCTACAGCCAACACACTGGCTACGAGAACAGATGTTTAATTACTGCCTAATATATTCCAGACGTTGATGTGCTGATATGAGATTGCTATGAGATAATCAACATATATCTTTTTAAGATGAAATTTATCTCTGTAGTTAATACTGGGTTGGTCATGGTCTGTCCATTGTCCCTGTCAAATAAGCTTCTAAATAAATAAAAAGTATATGCATGTTATCTGTGATAATGTTTTGGGTCATCATTGTAAATTTCAGCAGTTGTTTCTTTCCTAAAGCATTGCAGAGCAGTAGGAGTGTAGGAGGTTAACTTGTACATTTTATTCTAGATTTGCCCCACTTGCAGTTAAGGCACTTTCTGTTATACAGTCATGATTTTGAAAAGCCTTTCTTCTGTTCTTAACAGCCCCTTTGTGTTGTAGCCATTTTAATTTCCTGTTTTGTCAGCTCAGCTGTAGCAGTGTTGGTAGCATCATTCTTGTGACTCACTACAGCTAAAGGAACAGGGAAACACAGAATTTTCTGTGTTACAGCTGTGCTGTTGCTGCCTGCAGGGACAGTGCATTGAACATTGTAGACTATTCCGTTAATTTTTAAACAACTTGAGTATACCTTTGTTTAAAAAAAGCCACTGTGGACTATTCTGCAGGTCTGACTTTTCAATTTGCCTCCCTCCACAGGCCAGTGTATCTCCCGCTTCACCAACAGGAAGGTACCATACTGTGTCAAGTTCAACCCAGATGAGGACAAACAGAACCTTTTTGTGGCTGGCATGTCTGATAAGAAGATTGTTCAGGTAAAGCTGGCATTTGCTTTATTGCCAGCAAGTCAATTCAGCTTCCACCATCACTTCATGTGTATTTCCCAGCTGACCAAGCACATGCACACATGAATTTCTGTGTATACATCCTGTGCCCACAGAGGCATGAAATGCACTTCCATCTCATCTTCCAGCACTAGTGTGTGCATGACGAGGCGTTCAGAGGCTGACAAGACTAGGGCAAGTGATAACTCACAGGCAGCATTAGGGTGGAAAAGCAGTAAAGGGAAGAGCATAATCTGGAGGAAATCCATAACTAGCAGTTCATACTAACAAGAAATCTGTTTTTAGAAGGAAGTAACCTTGAATCTCTACAGATGAAACTATGAATTTCTGTGGGTGTAACAAGCTCAAAGAACAAAACGGGGCATTAGCTGAGGAAAGGACTTCATTTTCTACAATTCATGTTTATAAAATTTAGGACTACCAAAGAAGGAATAAGAAAATTTGATTTTCATTTTACTTTCTGTCTCCTAATGATTTAGATGAACAGTAGTCATTACAATATGTGGCCCAATAATCTGAGTAAATAATAAATCATGCCTCTCTCTCTGGGTTCAGAGAACAGATGGCTGCTGTTGTGAGCAGCCAAAAGGATAACATTTAAAGAAAAAAAAAAAAAGAACATAAATAGAATTGGAAGTAAAATCTGTTTGGACAGAGATACATCCTATTTTTGTTGCTTGGGGGCATATTTAGTGTGGTTTTATTTTTTTTTTACATTTTAATATGTGCATGTTTTCTAAAATAAGTGTTCAAGACTGAGACCAGTTTAACTGCTAATCACTGCCACCACACAACTGCAGTTAAGCCATTTTACTACATTGGCACAATTAAAACTCCGAGGCTCTCACAGGCCATCATGTGACTTTCTCTTTGTTTCTTTAGTTGAAGCAAGAACATTTGGATTTATTTTACTATTCAGCATCCCACAAAACTGAGAATATGTAGTAGACAGTAGTTTGGTTTCATTTTGTGAATGAATTTAAATAATCCACTTTGTTTCATTTTGACTAGTCATCTATAAATCTGTTTACCTCCTCTCTGTGTCTCCCTGACAGTGGGACATCAGGACAGGTGAAGTGGTTCAGGAGTACGACCGTCACCTGGGAGCCGTCAACACCATCACCTTTGTTGATGAGAACCGTCGGTTTGTCAGCACATCAGACGACAAGAGTCTTCGAGTTTGGGAGTGGTAAGTACAGATTACTTTCCTCAGCCTGAAATCCTGATGCAGTATTACACCTTCTAGGAGGGCATATAATTAATTTCCTCAGTGCTTAATAGTTTATAATAGAAGACTGATTGCATTGGACAGCAGCACACAATAAGCAAACTGGGGTCAAACATTTAAAATACAAGTATATTCAGACCTCTACTGTTTGCTGAAGAACCTTTGCACTTCCTTCATTAGTTATTTGTTTTGGACAGTTCACCCAGCTGTACTAATTATATTCTCTGAGTATCTATTGTTTCACAGTAGTTTCTTTTTCCCTCCGCAGCTAACATTTCAGTGATGATTCCAGGAAATGTGTAGTATTGTTAGGATGACAGGTGTGTTAGGATAACTGGCAGTTGAGGTTTAAAACAAATTTTCATCATTTTTTAAATGAGGCCTAGAGGAAGACCAAAGAGGAGGTTCTTGGATGTAGTGAAGGAGGACATGAGGATAGTTGGTGTGGGTGAGGAGGATACAGAGGATAGGGTTAAATGGAGGCAGATGATTCGCTGTGGTGACCCCTGAAGGGAGCAGCCGAAAGGAAAAGAAGAAGTTTTATTTAAAATCACAGAAACACATGTATAAATGTTAAGCAACTAGCTGATAAAGGAAACTCCTTGTGGAATCTCAGGAGGAGAGCCTTTTTCCAGAATTTCCCAGCCCTTCATTAGAGTGCGAAAACAGATTAACTAGTAAAACAAACCCAAAAAAAATTTGTTTTTCCTTTCTTACAGTCTAAGTTTAAGGACAGAATAAAATGTGGACAGAGCAAAATGGACCAAAAGCAACATATCCCAAGGCTCTACTTTCTAAAGTTGTTCGGGAGGAGGGGGCTCCCATGGGCTTTTCTAGTGCAGCGTGGGAGCGAGCAGGCGAGGGATATGTTAGGCCAAAGAGTGGCTTTGCTATTCCTTTTTCTCCCACGGATACCACCTGGCTAGGAACCCTCACCTCCTTCCTTCAAGCTTACCCTCCTTGTGGGAGCGGCCACGTAGCCGCATTAGGCTGAATTTATCAGAAGTCTCCTATAGCCAGAATAGCAGCAGTGTCTGGCAGAGGGAACACTGGATGGTTATAAAACATTCTGAGGCAGCAAGTCATTCACATCACGGTGCAAACACCTACATGTGATTCAGATTCTGTCCTTGTTGTCACACACATACTCATGGGTTTTCTGGGGAGTTAATCTGTAGCAGAGTTTTATCGTCAGGGAGCAGAGTTAGTGTATGTATTGGAGGAGGCTTACAATCAATACAAAATGTGGTGCAGTTTGCCAAGAAAGAGAGTTTACACTTGATCATAGAGACATCATTCAGAGAGCAATGAAACTGTCGGTTTGGAGGAGCATATGGGATGATGGGTTGAGAAGCAGATCGTGATTATCCTGACCCTGTAAAAAAAAAAAAAAAAAAAAAGCCCCCGCAGCCCAAATTTAATCAATTCTCTAAATATTTGGTCTATAGTATTGACTGAACCAAAGCAGAATTTTAAAGAATTTCAAAGGGGAAAATGTTAATTTATTATGCAGTCAATTATGTTTACTGAAATTCACTTTTCCGTATTAGTTCCAAGTTACAAACATGTCAGTTTCATTTCCTTCTCAAGTGTTTTTATGGTTCTGATATTTTTCCTGCAGGGAGTGATGCAGTATCAATCTCACATCAGATAACCTTGTTGACAAACACTAAAATTCATATGTTTGTTTTGCGATTTCCTCATACTTGATCAATGTGAAACACAGCAAACAGTCTATCATGTGTTATTCATAGATTGTCAAGCATTTTATTACTCATTACATGAGACAGAGACATAGCCTCTTCTTAAGCAGATAGCAAGATGAGTTCGTAGTTATTGGTTTTTAGCACTCACTCGATGCCAAAAGACACATTAGTTCCACTTATTCTGTTAGTTTGCAGTGAGTCCCAGAGGTTCGTAGGAGAAAAAGAAAAAATTGGTATGCTGTCATCCTGGCAGCAGCGCTGCACTGTAAATTTAAATGATCTTTTGCAGACCACTTCAAGTCATATTGTCAAGTTTTCCTCTCTCCTAAAGTAGAGACAGAGCAGAGGATAAAAGAAGGGGAGGAAGGGTGAAAGAGCCAAGAAGGATAAATAAATAATTGGTTGCCGATACGGTCGGCTGTGCAGCATCAAAAGCTTTTTTTCAGACCACACTGCATGGACTTATTTACATACCGTAGCTCTAATGGAGATACCGCCTGTTTTCTCACTACACCCATTTTCTCTTTAGTAACAAGCCTTTTTGAGATGGTATAATGTGCAGCTGAGATGGTAAACCACAGCTCTGTGAATGTTTTTCTTTTGAGTTCTCTTTGCTGCAGGGCTGCTCAGGTTATTCTCTTATCCAGTGTTTAACCCATCTTCAGGTGTACTCACAGCACTTTGCCTTTTTCAGGGACATCCCTGTGGACTTCAAGTACATTGCCGAGCCCAGTATGCACTCAATGCCGGCGGTGACACTCTCTCCCAATGGTGAGTAGGCAGACCATGGCAAAACACTCAAAAACATACAATACAAAGGACTCAGGGGGAACATCTGCATATATTGATAGATTGAAGTAGATTCACACCTGTCAGTGTTGGCCATTGCTCTGAAGATTAAACAAAGGCAGGGTTCATTCAGCTAATTAAATTTATTAGTAGGAATATCCAGAACTCACTGAGATCAGGTTCAGGCCAAATCCAGGCAATTTTATAGGCAGATATTGCCTGATCCATTTCCAACCCTTTGTTTGTGTGCCAGCTGCCCCAAACACCCCATTGAGCGCTGTTAAAAGACTGTAACTTGTCCTAATGCAGTGGTGTGAGGGAGTGAAGTGCAGAGTGCACAGCACCCAGCAGTTTCAATTAATGAAATGTCAGTGTGCATCAGGGAGAAATGAGAGGAGCTGCAGTCAGTGAAAAAAGCTTTTCCTCTACTTGAGTGAAATTTCTCTACTGTACCAAAAGATGAGGATAGTCATGTCACCCACCTGAACTGTAACAAACTACTGTAGGACAACATATTAAATATTACAATAAGTATTGACATTTTGCCCAATACCCTTATTTACGTCTTATATATGAAGATCATTACTGTAATATGAAGCTGCAGCCAGGAGATGGGCAGTTTAGTTAGCAGGGGAACACTGCTAGCCCGGCCCTGTCCAAAGGTTGTTAATAAAAAGCTTCTCAAGTGTTAAGGTCGTCAGGCAGAGACTACACCCTGCCAAGATATAGATCAATACATAGCAAACCATACAACTCCTACTTGTATTTGTGCTTTTTTTTTTTGTTAAACAAAACAAGTGGTAACATGTTATTTATTGAGCTTTAAGGGTGTTGGTAGACAGATTTTTATTTACCTTTGGAAAGAGATGATCTTAACTATTTCCCCCTCTTTCCAGTCTTACTGCTGAACAAAAGTAACTCCCTCTTGGCTGTAGTCTAATATAGAGCAGCATTGAGCATCAGCTAAGTATTGACAAGAGGTCAAATGAGCGTATTTCTAAAAATGTCAAACTCTTCCTTTAATGCAGAGCTAGTACATACAAATATGCTCCAATTGGCATTGCATGTTATGTAATACAGGTTTGTTGTAGGCACTACTGTGCAGCTGCATTATGGAAGAAAATGTGAGAAATATATGTAGATATTGGCTGATAATTAATATGAAGGGATTCAATTCAGGATTAAAGACAGTGATGTGTGGTCAGAGTATTTTTATTTAAGTATTATGCAGACATTTGACAGTGAGCAATGACACCTTATATAGATATGAATGTGGCATTGTTCTTGTTTTTCTCAACACAGCTTGTTTCTGTCTATATTTGAATAATATATGTTCCCAGTTCAGTTACCTCTTACACATAAATAGCATACAGGTTCTCTGTCCTGGCTCCATGTCCTCAGCCTCTCTCATCTCATCTCCTGCCATCTTAATGAAAGAGACAGAGCCTGAGTGCGCTGGTCAAATTGGCCAAGTTGTTTTCATTCTCCTGAACCTGTTACATTTGACATTTCTGGACAAGAGTGTCTTTTTCATTTCGGCTTTGTGAGGGAGGGTGTAAGAGTAGAAAAAACACATATACACACACACACAAACAATAGATGTCTGTCACATACCACATTAATACTTTCTACCATGTTTCTGTTCATTAAGTGCAGCAAGTCGTGTAATGCTTTGACACTGAGGTTGCTGCCTCTTATCACCGTCTAGTGACTTTGAGACTGCTTTTTTTGTCAGCAGCTGAAATGCTCTGTAAAGTAAATCTCAACTGGGCAGCTGCTGATGAAAAACCTCTTTTCATTTTTCTCCTAAATTGCCTCAATCCTTTCCAATGCAACAGCAGAAAGATGAGTCCATGGCCTTTTTCAGAGTGTCCAAATTTCTACATTTCTGTTTGTATTAACTGTTCTTCAGGCATGCTTTTACCAATTACCATCCACCTATTGTTACAAATATTAATGTCTCCCTAAAGTCAGAGATGTTAGTGTTGGCTGTAGAAGCAAACTAACAAGACTGTACTAACAAGTCAGCAGGCACTTTAAAATAGTATTTAAAGTTTGGACATGTTTGCATGATACTTTGACTATTTTACATATGATAATATTTGAATATAATTCTTTTTTTCACTGATTTGATAAGCATTTAATATTATGCTACCACAGCAGTACCGAAATGTCCAAGCATCACTTGGAATTAGCTATTAACTTCATGCTGCTTGCTTGTTTCTCAACCCAGGTAAATGGCTAGCATGCCAGTCCATGGACAACCAGATTCTCATCTTTGGAGCCCAAAATCGTTTCAGACTGAACAAGAAGAAGGTCTTCAAGGGCCACATGGTGGCCGGTTATGCCTGCCAAGTGGACTTCTCCCCAGACATGAGGTAAACCTTTATGTTGGTACTCAATTATCTGATGAAAGGCAATGTCGCTGTGATATTGGAGGTTCTCACATGACATTGATAGTTTACAATTGTTGTCAATAACAGATCAGGAGTATGGGGTAAGGTAGCAGTCAATACAAACGTGCATGTACTAATAGATGTGTGCATATTAGTCTATGGTTGTGCAGAAATGAGTAAGTTTTATTTACACAATAGTTTACAAAAGCACAACAAAATGTCTTTTGTATCTCTGATTCAGAAACATTTTACATTGTGGTTTCTTCATTATGAATAGAGCTGACAACCATGACTCAGCTGTCATAAATACATCATGGTCATCACAGGCATAATGCATTGAGCTGAACACACCTTCATTCCACACTCTGCACACGTTTAAAGTAACTATGCATGTAGTATTTGTTTATTTTTTGTTTTCCGTCTTGGCACCAAGACGTTAACTTTGAACCTGTGCACTGTTTTTGGAATCGATGTGTCTTTTGCTTGATGCATTATGCCTGTGACTTATTGTTAAATCATGGTCGTCCATTTGTATTCATAATGAAAAGAAGACAAATGTAACATTTGACCTAATATTTTATTTTATTTTTTTATTCATTTTTTTAGTCTTAACGCTTAGGCTTATGCTCTCATAGACAATACATACTGCAATACGATACATACGGCATATATCATGTAGTGAATAACTTAATGCGCAGCCATAGACTAATATGCATGCATGGCTAATAGTACACACATCTTTTTTGAGAGCTACCTTACCCCATACAGGCCAGGAAGTATCTCTCTCTTTAAAGTCAGTTGTCTTACTGGTGAAAACCTGGTAAAAGTTTAAGAAAAGACAGTGTGATACATATATTTCTGCCTCTTAGCTTATTCCCTTAAATAACTAGTTGTTGAAGAGCTGTAGAAAACAGCCTCTTCATGTTGTCTAATGTATAAGCTCCACAAGTACAGTGAAATTTGCAAGCATCAACTAGTAGTTTGAGAGCATGGTTTTCCGAGCAGAAAGAATCTGGGTGCCAGCGCAAAGTTTTGAGCGCAAGCAGAGGAAAATTATGCTCTGAAACTACCAATTGATGCTTGTGAATTTTGAAAGGTTAATAATGCCATACACAAGGAGACCTGACTAGGACAGTCCAGAACCCTAATTTTAGCCTTATTTACCCTTATTTTTAGCCATATTTTTTAAACACCCATTAAGAAAAATTTTCTTTCCTCTTCCCACCCACCACCCACCACCCACCTTGGTGAACAGGTGTCATTACTTCCTTTCAGTACCCATGGCAACACAGGAACTCCTGGCTACACTAAATACCAAAAAATTTAGACTCCCACCTTTTGGCAGGTGAAGTGGAGACAGAAGTAATTTTTAGCAGTGCTAATCTTTCCATCCTCACCCACTCCCTTTCTTGTTTTTCCCTGGACTTCTTCCTTTCTAACAGCTATGTGGTGTCAGGAGATGCAGATGGAAAGCTGAACATTTGGGACTGGAAGACTACCAAGCTTTACCACAGGATCAAGGCTCATGACAAAGTGTGCATCAGCGCCCTGTGGCATCCGCATGAAACCTCAAAGGTCATCACCTGCGGTTGGGATGGACAAATCAAACTCTGGGATTAGAGTTGTGTCCTGGTGTGGGTCGGACGATTCTGGTATGATGGACAGAAAGTAAATAATGGATTAAAGAGAGAGAAGGGGACTGTTTGTCCCAACGATTTTGTGAAACACTTCTGAGTGAAAGCCACAGGACTGGCATCCAGTCTTACTGTGAACAGTGGATTTTTGTATCCCATCGTGAGAGATTTAAGGATAGATTTGGGATTTTTCAAGCTGGTCTTAAAACAGTATTGTTCTGGCACATAAGTATTACTTAGTCGCCTTCATTTTACTTAGTTTTGACAGTGAACCTAAAGCATATCACATGGAACATGACTAATACACAGGACCAAATACACAGAGCTCATTCTATACAAAAATGCACTCCAGGGTTGGTCTGAGGCTCAAGAAGCTTCAGCTGTCCCACCAACCTAATTCAAATCAGTATTTTTCAAAATCACTATTTAAGTTTAATCATTTTAGGCTACTATCCTAATAGACTGTAACTTTGAAAGATACTAACTTGAATTAGCTTAGCAGGACAGCTGAAGCTTCACCTGAGCTGCTTTTTTGTCCAAACTGAGCGATGTGTATTTTGGCCCTCAAATACATAAGAGCACATCAGTAAGACCATGTTAAAAAATACCATGCCTATCCTTTAAAATATGTACTCATGTCGTACTTGTACAAAGATGAATACAAGCATACTTTTACAAATTCTTTCTACTGCCTATTGGAGGGATATTTAGGAATTTTTAAAAAATGTTTTGTTTCCTTAGTTTCAAATGTTCTGTATCATACGCTGTTGTAATCTGCTGTTTTCAATTGTATGACCATGCCTTTGTGAATAAACATTCTGTAAAATGTAACTCTTAAGAAAGTGGAATGGTGTTTCCTTGGGGATACGTAGTTTTGTCACCTATGACAAAAATGGCATCACAGAAGCTGTGTCCTAGAGAGGAGATAGTAGAGCTGAGTGACTTAACATTTGTTAGAAAATGTGTTAAACCTTGATTCACCTTTAATCCGTTTAATATTTTTAGGGCTGTGGTCTCACTAGGCCTGTGTAAACTACTTTAATCTGGGAAAGTCTTATACCAGGCAGGACCATCTGGCTGTTAGCCAAGCTTAGATAACATCACAAGGACAGAGGTGACTGTGACTCAGGCTGACCCGCAGCCAACAACACATCCACTATGAGGTAGAACACAGAGTGCCTTTGGAGGTAATTGCTCTGCCCTTCCAAATGGCTGAGGTCATTACAGGCTGAGAGAGGATGAGCAAGGATTTGAACTTTCCAAAAAGGCCAAGCCAGATTTATTCTTACACTGAAAATTTCATGTTACCTTAACTTGCATGTTTCAAGTCAGAGGCTGTCCCAATCAAGGTATCAATATTTGATTTCAATCAGTCCCTCAAGGCTTCCACTCCATGTTCACCCAGCTCAAGGTGTAAGCACTGCTGGCATTGAGGATGTTTTTATGCAGGAAGAGGTGAGGCTTGGCTGGATCGTTGTGGACATGAAAGAGGTGGAATTTTGCACGCTCCAGCTCCTTGAGCAGACTGAACCAGTACCGCACTACAGATGGATCGTCACCACCCACCTCAAAGCCTGCCCAGTGCAGGTGGAGCTCCAAGAGCAGCTGACCCACTGAGTCCAGAACTCTTTCCAGGACCAAATTTTCCAAAATCTTCCACTCTGCACTCTCCATGTCCGCCTTCAGTACATCTACCTATAACAGGTAAAAAATGAAAGTTTAGACATGTTTTTGTTCTCAAGTAATAAATTGTTTTATTGTACCACCAAAATGACACTAACGTGTAGAGTTATTGAACAAAAAAGCTATTAAAAGATGAAGAGGATCAAGTGAAGCTTGGCTTTTATTACTTTAGCGATGCTGATGAGGGATTGCGTGCGACAGCAGCCCGACAAGGCTTGCTGTGCTGGATCAGGGAGGAAATCCTTCAAGATGAATGTTAATAGCACCCTTAGGTCATATTCATGTGAAAAGATTTCATGCATATCCAAAGTTTAATGCATATCATAATGACACTAAGATTACGTTTAAGTATTCTAGATTGCCAAATACTGTTTGTTGATTGTCTGACTTCTGCATCATTTCACCACATTTACACTACATACTATATTTGACTTTATTCTACTAAAGCAACATTCTGACCAAACAAAGAATTACTGTATCATATATTACACTAATTTTCTTGACCAGACATATTTTTCGGAGACCAAACGTATTTTTCTGCGACCAGTCGTATTTTATAGGACCAGCCATATTTTTCAGACTCAAGTCATATTTTTTAGAACAGTCGTATTTAATCGGCCCAGTCGTGTTTTATTGGACCAGTCGGATTTTTCTGAGAACAGTTGTATTTAATTGGACCAGTATTATTTTTCAGATGCCAAACAGAGACCAGTTGTATTTTTCTCAGACGAGTCGTATTTAATTGGCCCAGTCGTAATTTACTGGACCAGTCATATTTAATTGGACTAGTCGCATTTAATTGGACTAGTCACATTTAATTGGACCAGTTGTATTTTTCAGACTCAAGTCGTATTTTTCTGAGAACAGTCGTGTTCTAAGTCGGATTTTATTGGACCAAGTCGTATTTAATTATATGAGTCGTATTTTTCAGAGTTCAGTCGTATTTAATTGGACCGGTTCTATATAATTGGCCTAGTCATATTTTTCAGAGTGCTGTCGTATTTTTGTGTTTCCAGTCGTATTTTTCTGAAAACAGTCGTATTTTATTTGACCAGTCGTACTTAATTGGACCTGTCGAATTTTATTGGAGCAATCGTATTGTATTAGAACAGTCCTATTTTATTAGACGTCATATTATTCTGAGACTAGTCGTATTTAATTGGCCCAGTCGTCTCTTAAATGACATATTTTTGATTGTACAATAAATTTAAATGGAAGTTTATACTATGGCATGTAAACTGACCTGAAATGTGTTCTATTTCTCGTTATTAAAAAGATGTTTATTTACTTTTTTCTTGTGTTCAACATGATTGGTCTTGTTTTTTCTAATAAGCCAGAAAGACGAATATCATGCCTTATTTAATACTGTTTTAATATGCTTTATTTAGCAAGTCTAAAGATATATAAAGATATTTAAATACACATTTCAGAGATTTCTAACAACTTCAACAGGTATTGTAGGTTGTTGCATTGTTGATGTCAGTGCTGTTTAGTCCAACTTCCAACAACAATGGTTTGACATGCAGTCTGTTTTACATATGCATTCTATTTCAATAAATGAGATATGATTCCTGAGATTGGCCCCTGTGGTGACAGTATCTCTAAGCTGTGTAAATCTTTTAAGCAACACAGATAAGATATGCACAAATGCATATTTTGACCTTTCTGTCTTGTTTCCTGTCAGAGAGGCTGGTTGAGAGAAGAAACCACTCTGTTGCTGCTGCTCAGTCCTCCAGCACAATATGTACTCACATTAAAACCTCATTACAAGGATACATGTGTGGCTGTGCATTTAAAACAGTTGAGTACTGTCATCTATAAAACAGTATGGTGTACAAACCCTCACACACACACATATGCCCCTTATTTGAGCCTGTCTGGCTTTGTTTTTGGTTGCACTATAGGAATTAATAACTGGGCCTTTGGCTATAGAGTTTTATCTAAATTAGTGTTGTTTATATGAAAGAGACTGAAGAATTTGATTTCTTAAATAGGTTTTGGCTACAAAAAAAACAGCCTGGCATTATGGAACAAACATTTGCTTACACGCCTGCTCTGGTATTAATCTATATGTATCTGTAGCTACTAAAGCTCCCTCTCAATTGTGATTTGGTTATTT
The DNA here is from genome assembly GCF_900324485.2 of Mastacembelus armatus. NCBI lineage: Eukaryota > Metazoa > Chordata > Actinopteri > Synbranchiformes > Mastacembelidae > Mastacembelus > Mastacembelus armatus. The sequence continues at coordinate 13,893,924 of NC_046656.1, forward strand.
TAGAGATGTGCGGCTTCAGTGACCTTGAATTATCATTCCGCTTGTTCCTAAATAGGCATTTTCACTGGCTCTACAGCTGTGTTTATTAGTATGCATGGTATCAGCAGGGTTGGTGGGTGCATATATGATTGATCTTGTGTGCAGATCCCTATCTGATGAGGTGTATCACAAGCCTTAGTGGGGTTTGAAGAGGTAACATTCGGGATAATAATATGTAGAGGAGGGAAACAAAATTATACATTGGAGTTCATCCACCTGGAGCCTGAGATAGACAACAGAGGAATGAATCTTGATGAGCTATTTTATCTTCGGGTGCGCAGGAATCGACCTGTGTCTGCATGCAGCTTATGAGTAATGTTGACATAGCAAGAAAAAAAAAACTTTCATATGGTACCAGATGGTTTTGCCATTAGAAGCAGAATATAACAGATTTGTTTATACATTAATCATGACAATACCTATAGAACCCCAAAGACCCTCTACATCTTACCTCTCTGTGTCCAAAGTCACGAAGTATGGTGACAAGTTTCTTGGTGTTGGCGTACCGACGCTGAGCAACGATGGCTGGGTTTGGATCTCTCCAGTCCACAGAGAGCCGATGGAGCCACATTTCAGCCTGCTGCAAGTGTGGCTGTTTCAGGCTGGGATCGAAACAGTGGACCTCACACCCTGACCTGGCAAGGGAATGCTCCAGAGACCGGTCATCCGACCCCAACCTGCACAGAGCACAGGATGATTAAGTTAAGTATGTTTGAGTCGGACGCAAGGCTGGGTGTTGAATCTCAATACATTTTTGGTACAAGCTGCACAAATATGGATGTGAACCTTAGACAAATTATAATTTGGACCTAATGGAGGCTAAGTAAAGGATAGTTAAAAAAACTAAACAAACAGGTATCCAATGTACCTTTATAGCTTCAACACATTACCACATTCCCACTGAGACACTGCTGCAGCTACAGATTAGATCAGCTACGTTTTACTGAATGGGGCTGGATTGAATTTCACAGGAAATCTAATGAATGACTGGTCAACTCAAAATAAAGCCATCCACTTTCCCATCATGCTATCATTTGATAGTACCAATGGCTAAGGCTTCAAGTGCAAAACAGAATCAGGACTTCCTGTTTTTTTCCAAAGAACACTCAGCTCAACTATACTGTAGTTCTGGATGTGAAGGGAAAGAACACAAATTATCACAAATGTCTAATGCAATAAATTGAATTATCTTTAAAAAAAAAAAAAAAAAAAAAAAAGATACAAACAAGCTTCATGCTGCCCATATTAAAGTCAATGACTGACTGGGCCTTGATCATCTTAAAGCCCCAAAACTAATAATAGAAATAACAGACCAGAATCTTTTGGCAGTGAGATATTTCTTGTTTCTTTCTTATGTTTCTGTTGCTTTCCCTCTACTTCTTTTCAAGGGACCTGCTTCTCCATTAGGAAATACAATGTGTAAATCTAAGTACAGATGCATACCCTCAACATTTGTCTTTTTCAAGGTTCTCTCCTTTCTCTCCCACTTTCTAAATCCCTCTCACTGCTATTCTTTCATCCCACCCCTCCCTCCCTCTAATTCTGCAGTTTTCTTCTTTTCATCCTTTCTCAATTGCTGTCTCCTTGTTCCCCTGTGTCCTGTTTGTGCTGCGGCTGTATTCTGTAATTGTGACAAAGGGAGTACATTTCACAGTTCACATCTTTTACAGCTGAGGCACCAGGGCCCTGAATGCATCCTGCTAGCAGTGAGATGATGGATGAGCACATGGCAGAGATTGAGATGAAACTAGACATCTCTTTTTACCCCGCTAAATATTTCAACTAGCATTTCCAATTCTCTAGTGTGTTCTTTTTTTTTGGCTGGGAATCACTGCAGTGACACTTCAAATGACAGGAAGCAGGGATTACTCAGGGGGCAGTGGGAAGTGAGAGGGGAGTCACAGTTCATCAGAAGCAATTCTGGATGACAATGCTGATAAAGGAGGGTTTCTACCAGCTGTAATATCGTCTCTCATGAGACTACAGAGTGCAGGAGCAGTAACCCTCTCGACGAATGGTTACGTAGACGTGTGTGGCACAGAATATTTAAAAAAAAAAAAAAAAAAAAAAAAAAATCAACTTCAAACGTGCGCTATATGGATTATGAAGAAATCCCTTTTCACCAGAATGTCATAGCAACCAGATGTGAAAATGTGTGTGGGGTCACAAACACTCAGTGGATTATAAATCTGCCAAACAGAGCCTTGAATCTGCTTGTCTTCACACTGAACTGTTATGTCAACAGCATTTATCTGCATGTTGTGAACTTCAGAGGCGAAGTTGGTTAACAAACACTGGGTGGGCTGAAACACTGGTCACTGACTGGTAACTGTTTTTTCTTGCAGATTTTTCTTTGTACCTATTTTTGGCAGACAGTAAGAACAAGAGGGTAAAAGGTTAATGACTTGATCTATTAGCTATACTCTTTCTTTCTGTACAATCATATGTTTTATGGTTAGAGCAGACGAATAAACTGCAAAAGTTTAAGTGCCTGTTTTGATTGACCAGAATGTGGGCTGTTTGTATTGCAGTGGATGACTCATCTTCAGGCTCTGATTACAGTAAGTACCTGCACTGTCACTGCACGTGTTCAGGCAAAGGAGGAAAATAAAAAAACATGATCAAAAACAGGCTGAGGTTGAAACTATAAGAGGAAAAAGATGGAGGAGGATGAGAGACCGGAAGATTGAGTAGGAGAGGTAAAAGGTAAATAATTGATTATTCATGTGAAAAAACATCCTGCAAACAACCCCCCACCCCTCCACACACACACACACACACACACACACACACACCCCGCACACTGCCCGTCCACCACCATGCGACAGTCCAATCTGACAACAGCTGCTCATCCTGCCCAGGCGGTGCCATCCATGGCTCATTGAACAGCATGCAAATTAGACGTATCAACCATACACACAAAATACCAACACAAGTATACAGATAGTAAAACTCTGCAGTTGACAATGCACACGCATGCATATTTAATATTTAATAGTGGAGTGGTAGTGGACTGAAGTTGAAGGTTTTGTCTCCTGTATAGCAGAGCAGAACTCTCCTGAGTACAGGATACCTGGCATACCTGGCCAAGAGTATAACTGAGGAGAGTGTGCGCGCATGCAATGAATCAAGGTCAGACAGGGTACACGTAGAGGAAAGAATCACTTGAATATTAAGAGGAAAGTGGACCTTCATAGAACATTTTGACTTGATTAACAGTTACACCAGACTAGGATATTTCATTTGTAATCATGAAGATTCTGTTTTTCCTACAATTCTGTTTTTTGGGCCTGCTGACTATTAATGCATTAACCAAAGTTTAGAGGTGACATGGTATAAATTGAATTCATCCCAGAGGTCTTAAAGGATCAGTTCAATAGGAGGAAAAATGTTAATGCAGATTTCACTGGCTTGAAAAATCAGAGCTGTGAGTTGTATGTTAATGAGCCGATATGCAGCCAAATGTTAAAATGTTTGCATAAATCACTGAGGGGACGCATAACAACATTCCTTTTATTTTAACTTGTAACTTGTCTGCATGAGTGCCTCCGCCATCATTCAGCCCGAGAATATCAGATATGTTTTCCTCCAATCTCTCTGTTTGACCTCTGAATCGGAGAAAAAAGCGGTAACCTCACTCCTCCTTTTTTCCCCCTATTAGCATTCGAGCCCTGCCGGTGTTGACGCCAGCACACCTGTGCTGTCTCTCAACAGTGAAATTAATAAGTAGAAAAATCCATTCAGACCTCTGCAGCACCTCAGCACAGCACAGGCCCAGCAGGACAGGATCAGGCCAAGCTGACCCACAGCACAAAGCCAACTGGGTGTGATTGACTCTCTAATCTTAAGAAGGTCAAATACCTTGGTGGCCTGGCCGACTTGATTCAAGATTACTTGCCACTCAACAAGAAGAAGCGGAGATACAGAGAATGTGATGTTCCAAGTGGGGTATAGTTAAGGTAGAAAGAGTATTATCTTTGATTTGGTGGTGTTCTTACCATTTCTATGGTATTACCATTTTTAGATCACAGAACCGGATGCCATTAATAACCGTGGCATTTGCATATAACACTTGTACACTTTCACTAAGTGTGAAAATTTCTGTTTCTTGTTCAGATGCTGTACATCAAAGCCAGCCCTGAAGCTAATGTAGAGACTAGTTGTTCTTGTGTATGTGATTACAGATAGATTCGATTTATATGTTGGATTAACGCTGGACTTTGTAGATGTGGTGGTGAAGGGTAACATCAGGGTCAAGGTAAGCACCACATGAATGTAGCACAAACAACAAAAAGAAGCAGTTTGTAAGTGTGTGTGTGTGTGTGTGGGTGCGTACCCACCCAAAAGAGTAGACCCTGCAGTGTTTGCTCTGTATCCTGTGGGTCAGGCTGTATTTAGGATCCAGGCACACAGCCCAGGCACCATGAGCAGCGTTGTCACCAGCCAGTGATGAACATGACACCTGGAAAACACATGAAAAACATCCACTTATAACATTTTCCTAATAACGAAGAGCAGAACTTCTTGTCAAGGTTATGTTCCCCGACTCAAAATGGAAGTTGCAAATACAGTGTAGATTCGGAAACAAACAAGCACTACATTTGAAAATGAATGGTATTTCCATTAGGCCAAAGTGCTGTATGTATGTACAGTTTTTAGCATTTTTACATATTTCCATTTTGTGGTACTGGACATTAAGTAAATGTAAGTATCTCTTAAAACAACGTACACATTGTGTACACACTCCACATTTAGAGTCATATACAACCTAAGGCATATGTGAGTAGGTCACTGCATGTACAGTACATATATATTTTTTACAGTTTAATATATTGTGGAGTGTAAACAAAATCTATCCATGTAAGAATAAGACTTGCTGCATTCTTAACCCAGTAGTTGTGTATTGAGTACATGTGTGTCAGCAATTTGAATGGGATTGGTTGAAAAATTCAATAAATAAGAGACATTTAAAAGTCACAAATGGCAGGTTGGATGACAAACTTTTTCTGCAGATATCTTAACACAGAGGATGTAAATCACTGGAAACTGCTACTGAATTTGACCCTGCGCTGGTATATATTTAGGCGTCTGTGTTGGACTACAATTTGCATACTGTTCATCACGATGTGCAGCTGGGGCTGATGCATCAGCAACACTGCCAAGTCTCTTGCTGTTAAAAGCAACAAGGGGAAGACTGAAGTATTTTGTCTTATAGGTATGACAGATACCTTTCTCCCAAAAGTACTGTTAATTAGGGAAAGTGGTTACAATAAAATACTGGCTGATAACCAAAGTATCACCTTGAAGTTTTCTCTAAATTCTAGAAATTGTGCGATTAACTCAGCTTCTCCTCACACAAAACCAATCATTCAAGGCTCAACATATTTAGTGTGTGTTTCCTTTTGTTTATATAAAGCACGTACCTGCATAAACTCTGTACAAACAGTAAATATGAGTTTATAGTACATGTCAGCTTGTTGGTTTTGTGATTTTGAAATGGACTTAGCCTTAGCACAGTAGCTGCCGCTCAAGTGTTTGCTCTTTGGTTCCTTTAAGCCCCTTCTGCTGCAGAGACTCAGTTAGCAGAGGAAGGAACAATATTGGCTTATGATGATATGATACATGGCTATAGTGTATAGTGCAATTCAACTGCAAACAAGACGGCATGTGTGTGAACGTGCATGTGTCACAATGTTTGTTTACGTTATTTGACATGAAGCCTGAGCAAAATGTATTTGCAACAACACAAATGTGAAAGAAAACCAAAACAAACAAAAAAATGATCAGGGATTGATCAGTTCTCCTGTAAGGGATCAATGAGTGCTGTATTCTCACCTCTTCTAAAATCTATCATTCAATTTGTACAACTTCAAAAAGAATCTCTCACGTAATAAAGCTCGCCGTCTAACCAGCGCGATCAGTGACAAGTCAGACAGGAAGGGACCAGCTGAGTCAAATGCAGTGTCACTGATCCACAGCGAATGAAATTCACACGATCTGTCTTTGGCATAAAGAGCACAATAACTCTATTGTAAATGTGGGTGGTGTAATAATCCATTTCAATGAATGTGGAACACGCTACATTATGCCCATCATTGTTAATGTGCTCCGGCTGAAACCATTTGTCGGCACGTAATGCACAGTGTGCAGTGAAATGCTAAATCACTCTTGATTATTTTGGTACATCTGCAGACTTATCAGTGGCTGCTGACAGCTCAACATTGGTCCACTGAATACTGACCTGTAAGAATTGACCTGAAAGAATGTTCATGCTTTATCACTGTTAAACCAAGCTAATCAGAAAATGATCTACAGCACATTTCATGCTGTTAAAATATTTCTTCTTACCTTTGTGTGTGTGTGTGTGTGTGTGTGTGTGTGTGTGTGTGTGTGTGTGTGTGCGTGCGCTAGTGCATGCATGCATTCAAGATACACTGACTGCTATTCACTGGACAGTTGTGTCACAGGCCATCTATCTGAGTAACAGCTCCACCAGGCACTGTGTCAGTCAGCATTACAGCTGAGGATGCTGGTGCACCCCCACCAACCCCCTCCACCCTCGCCTGTCACTGTCTATGATGGACTGTTCCCTTCAGCAGCTTCCTGCAAACACACACTTACACACTTACGCATGCTAATGCAATCACACTCTCTGTTCTTGTCCTTGTCCCTTGCTTTCATACACACAAATACGCATAAGTGGCATGTGTGCGAGTACACACCCCGGAGCAACTGTGTTATGGCCTGAATGTCTGGTTTGTGGAAGACAGAAGGAGTGCTTAGTCATTTGGATCGGAGAACTCCGTGGCTATATTTTATGGAGGGAGAAAGATAACTTGCTAATTTATCCCCAAGCCAGCTTCATCACAATAAAAACTGTAGCACATGTGCTCCAAAAAAGCCCATCTGTGCTTTAGGCAGTAAAAACTCTATCTCTGGTTTAACCCATACTTAGGGTGCAGAGGATCCAGGCTTTCTTTCAAGTTAAGATGTTGAACATCTTAATTGATTTGTAGTAATTTAATAGTAACACGGATCAATGACCAAAACACATTCTATTGATTAAGAATGAATAAAGAGGCTGTGAGTTCCATCTGTATGTTAATCAATGGAGTAATGAATTCTGTGTGTCCTGTGGAGCAAAGCAAATACTCTCTGGCTGAGCTGAATACCAAAGAGGAGGGACTAGTGTAGCTCAGTCATGGGCTGAGAGATACAGGTTTCCTCTAATATACATGACTTAGACCTGTTAAAAAGAAAGTATTTCCTGCAAAAAACGTATTCTGGTGTTATATTTAAATAACAGTAGCAATTTTACACTTAAAAATACTCTATAACGGGGGCCGCTGGTGGTGTAGTGGTAGTAAGCCCGTCCATGTACGCAAGGGATGCCGGCTCGACTCCCGAGCCAGCCCTCGTATAATCCTGCATGTCTTCCCTCTCTCTCTCTCTATCCACTATCCTGCCCCCCCCCAAAAAAAACACACTATTATAAGCCCTGCATTGAGAATGAGCATTTACACATTTACACAAATCATAAGGTTCTCAATATAAACTAATGATCACTGGGAGTATACAGTAAAACTATTACACCTATCTTATTGGGCTATTAGATTATCCTTACTACACCATGGTTGATGGCTGTGTATCAAATTTTAATTTCACTAACTATTTTTTTTTATTGTTGAGTAGCTTCACCTATAAAAATGGATCCCTTTTATCATCCTAATTTGTAGTTTGGTATAGTTGATAAATAATTGTAGCGGAGTAAAAGGCATATTTCTCTGCGCTGCATTGGCCAGTAAGCTATAAAGCAGCATGAGTAAAGGACAAGTAGCCCAAATTTCTTAGCATTTGATTATCTGCAGTAAGTTGCATTCAAACTTTGCCAGTGACAACATTTATTTTTAATATGTACACGATCCCTTACAAATGGACAAAATGACCTAATTATATCTGATTGTTTACAGCAGACATTAATGTTAAAAGCCAGGGAGAATTCAAATGACGAAGACTCACTTGTGGTGTTGTGATGTAATTTAGGAACCTTTTAGCTTCGTCCTCCAGAGAGCGACTCTCACTGGCCCAGGGCTCAAGGTTTATATGCCACCGAGGGGTCTGCAGAGAAACACACACATACACATGCCTGGTTATTAAAAACGAAAAGAACAATTAACTAACATTAAAGTAGGTCACTGAAAAGGAATCCAGTGCACAGACAACAACAAAGGGAGCTTTGTTCTTTCAGGTATTAAACCTACTTTTGCATAGTTACTTGATGGAACTAGGTCAGAATGTGCTCAGTGGAGGATTTCTTTCCCACCTGTGTAGGTGACAAATACACAGCTAAAGTTTATTCCAACTGTTATTTTAGTAAAGCAGGGACCTGTTATTTATTCATATTCACTCTTTGCTGCAAGGCTCTAGATAGCCCAGCTGTGTCTGACAGCATCAGATGGCTGTAGCAGCTTGCTGCAGCAGAGCCTTATGAAGTGCTGCTGTACAATCATGCTCCTGAAACCTGGCAGAGCTCTGCTTCACTGCCGGCTTTATTTCTGCAGGAATGTGTCTGTTTATGATTTGGAGGGCCGTGAAACGGAGAACAAAAAGGAGAGCGAATGAGAGGCAGAGCTGCAATGAGGCATTTGATGAACACAGAATCATTTCTTGGGTCAAACATCAGTGTTCATTAGCAGCCCCTGTGTAAATTATCCCTGGTGATTTCACGACAGAGCACTTCCCTGCGTGAGACGCTCCAGATTTAAATGTTTTATTAGCACTGCAATTTATTTTCAATTTTTCCATAGTTATGCACAGATAATTTTCTGCTTAGATCACAAAATCATGTTTGGGTTTGTCTAATGCTGTGAACAAGCTTTGAAGGGGAACTATGGTGATGAGGTCTGTTTAGGAAAATAGCCTGTGTCTGTTACATTTCACTCCCATGATTTCATGCCCCCCCCTTTCTTTTCTCTACTTGTAATTGTACCTTCCACTGCACAATGTGCCTCATAATTTAGATACTTTTCATTTATAATCACCCTGTTGAGTTCAACAAAAGTGCTTTAGTATGATCTGCTGTAAACCTGGAGATTGGGGGCTTTGATTGTCTTCTAGACTGCATATAGGTCAATTTCCTCAAGCACAAAAACCATACGGTTACATACTGTATTAATTCAATTCAGCTCCATTGACAAATGAGAAATATATTACCAAAATATTACACATACGCACAGACATGAAAAAACATGCATGTGCACACAAGAACACTGCTACACACACATTTTTTGTACTGTACATATGCACACACACATACACACGTGTCCTTTCCTCCGTATGCATAGACTCACACAATCACATAACATATGTGTATATGTATGGACATGTGCACACACGTGCACACACATGCACACACTACAGCCCTCTGCTAAAACATTATCTATGACAGCACCTGTCCTTTTTCTCCTCCAGTGATGTTGATCCTGGACCTGCCACACAGAGAAACTGCTGTCCCTTTAATTGCTGCAGAGCTGGATCCATGTAGCCTTATGCACTGTTTGGCATTCAGTCTTCAATTGATTTGCATTGTGTCAAAACATCTGAATGCTTACTATGCCTCAGCTCTTCCTCCTCTCTGTGCATCATATTATCACTGTTTGCCTCTATTTCCTTATCTCTCCCTCTGTTCTAGTAGCTGTAACATTTTGCATTTCATTACATTACATCTCTGCTTTCTGCCACTGCCTCCCTTCGGTCTTAGTTTAAGATGAAATCTGTGATGATGGTCAACGAAATTACAAATAGGCAACACTGTAGATGTTGCACATCAAGTGTGTTTTCATTCCTTCATTAACCTTAATTTCCTGGAGGCTTAACCTAACCCTAACCTTAACCTAATCCTAACCTTTCACTAATCTTACACCAAGTCACCACCATCAAATTCAATGATTTACATTGTGGTGACCATGCAGAAGGCCAAGATCCCACATGTGTCTGTGTGTAAGCAGGTCTTGAGTCATTCATAATACATCTCCCTCATCCTGGCAAATGGAGTGTTTGCAATATGCTCTAAAGCTAAATTTTATGGAAGACCTGAACAACAGACATCATCTCTCTGGCAAAGCCCATGATCTGACAATCCCTGACACAAAGATGAAAACAAAAACATCAATTCCAACATTGCTCTAAAAATGCAGTAGTGAGGCCGGGAGAATTTTAGAGAGGCAGAAAGACTGCATGTGAGCCTGGGAGTTTCTTATTTACACATAGACAAATAACATCCACCTTTTTACAGCGCAGGGACTCTGAAAGCTCCCTGAGCTCTCTGTCTCGGAGATGGCCTTTTCATCTCTTTAGCGAGTCTTCTGTGTAAAGCTCAGCTGTCAGGCCCCATACATCAGCTTGGTACAGGTTGAGACAGGACTACTGATCAGACGGCAGATATCTGGGACAATGGACTCCTTGGGAGGTTGCAGTGTATGAGGCGAGACTGAATAGGAACGGAGAGGGAAATAGTGAAGAAGCAAAGGGCAGAGTGAGGGTAAAAAGAGCACACACAAACACACACATACTGTACTATCTTAACTTTATAGGAGAGAAAAAAAAAAAGGAAATATTGGCAAGAGAAGAGGTGTCACTACTTCACTAGAAAGAAATACTGCTCAGGCCTTGTACAACTCAAGTTTTAAATGCAAGTCTGTTCTTGATGCAATTAATTTTCTTGGTTAAAAAAAAAAAATCTATAATGTGGGGGAGTGTGTGTGTGTCTGTGCATGGATTACAGTAAACATGCCTATGAGAACTGCTGAATCATCACTGAGAAGCAACGAAATTAGTGCAGTGTTAAAGATTCAGTCAGGCAACAACAAGTCATCAGCACCTCGGGGACTGCACATGTAAGCAGTGTTAATAACAAATAACATCACACAGAACTGTGGCTCAGCTGTTTAAACCTTAATCTCATGGTATTAGATATAATCACGTTCTCAGCATGAGCATTACAGGTAGATGCCTTGACATGAAAGGAAGGCTGGACAATTAAAATGATTTAGATGGAAGAATGACATCTGGATGTCGAAGAAAAAAACAAAAAAAAAAACGGTGTGTACTCACTGCTGAAAATAATGTGCACTGAAAACATCTGAAAAGGTGTGAATACTGAAAACACAAAGTGGTAGCAGTTCTTTTTTTGTTCAAATGTGACAGTCTAAGTGTATGTGAACACTGAAATGTGTTGATGCATCACTTGAAGGGCGATCACTGACCCCTTGGTTGAAAAAAAAAAAAAAAAAAAGACCTAATCTGGAGACAAAGTTAATTAAACAAACTTAATGAGTGATATTCTATTTCTCTCTTATTCTGATACATTCTTGCCTCTACATATCATTTTCTTTCTCAGAGATATAAAGTAAAAGTGTGCTTCATTTAAACATCTTAGTCACTTTTATGATTGCTCTGTTATGGGGGCCTTTCTGCATGGCCTGCATGTCTTGATGGAGCTGGGTGTATTTATGGATCTGTTCCTCTCAGCCTGGGTGTGAGAGAGGTGTGAGCAGCCAGGCCAAGCATGAATAATCCCTCAGGGTGAGGAGGATGGATGGGTGAACAAGAGATGACTGGATAAAACAAGAGAGGACTGTCTGCCAGAACAATGAATGTGGGGTGAGAAGAAAGGCAAAGAGGGAGGCAGTGGGGGAGGTGGAGGGCAAACACACAGACGGAGGAGGAAATCCTCTTCACTGTGAAGGAAGAAAAGTTCTACACCCGGATGTGCAGTGAGAATAAACGAAGTCGATACATCACGATTGATGACGGTGTGGCCAGAGTGAGAGGACGCAACATAATCAGTGCTTGAGTAAACAAATTGACACCTGTGTATTGAATGTCACAGAGCAGCAGCCACAGGTGAACTGTGTCTGCCCATTTGGAAACCATGAAGTGACAGAAGGACTGCTGCCAAGTCAGCCCCGTGTGTTGGTAAAGTGCCAGGGTGGCTGAGTGTCAGACCTGCTGTTCATTTTTTGCAATTGGCCTCACCGGTGTCCAGACGCTTCAGCAAAATACCACCAAGCTGTGCGATCAAGAGGTCAATAATGTCAGTTCAACAGCAGGTGGAATATTTTTCGAAGCTAAGAAATACATTTTTCTGACCACTTTGATAAGAATGCAACTGAATGTCAAAATGTGATAGAGAAGTTGTGGTTTAATGAAACTGCATCTTCATCTTCCGCCTTGTCCACTATCCCATGAAGCACTAGAGGATACAAGTGCCATTTTTCTATACTTCTCTACAGCCAGTAAATCCCTTCAAAATGTGTTCGCCCATCCATTGAAACTTGCCTGATTTCCCCACCCTTTCAGTGGCTTTCAGCTCCAAACCCACTGGTTCTCAGTGAATCTTTAGGGTCAGAAATATTTTGAGTGTGTGTTTTTAAAAAGTAAGTAAAACTGCTTGTTTCTCAAACTGGAGTCATTATTGCAATTACTGGGGACTATTTCCAGCTATTAATTAATATACATTTGGTTCTCCAGTGAATATTTACTGCTGCAGGGGTTACATGAAATTAATTATAATACATGTGATGAAGCTCCACAGCAAACTGATTTATAAGCTACCAGGGCAGCATGATAGATAGTACACAGTATGAAACACAAAAAATGATAATCACAAAAAAGAAGGAAAAAAAAAAAAAAAAAAAAAAGAATCAGCCTTACTAAGCTCGATCAGTCTGACTAATCTGGGAGATGAGGGTGGCTGGCAGTCAGACCAGCCCCAGCTGTCCCTCCACATCCACCTCCTGGCTCATCAGCTAAACCCAGCTTACTGACAGAAAACAAAACAACAGTGAGGGTATAAATGAGGTAAAGTAGAGGATTAAACTGATCTTTGTTTTTTTTTTTTATCATCATCTCAGAAAATTTTGACCTCAGTCTGAAAGGCAAAGTGACTCTATAGAAGAAATCTCTGGACGAGTGGAGGGATACATGGAGGAGGTGGAAGTGGCTGGATGCTTGTGAATGTTTTCATCTCTGTACTCTTTCTCATTCAAAGTAGTAGTCAATCCACATCTGGTATGTATTAACTGTACACGTCTTTCTGACTACGTGGACAAATTGTAGCTCGATAGCATCATTGTGTGGACATTTTGGCCAGTACTTACATCTTAACCCTCAGCTGTCTGAGGGTTCAAGACAGAATTAGGTTAGTGTTCACATAAGACCAACATACAGTAGGTGCATATGTGAGAGAGAGAGAAAGCTGGAACACCTGATGTGATCCTATAAACTTTTGTGGTACAGTGGTGCATGTGAATTAAACTCTGAACATTATTCAACAAAAGGCACAGTGTCTTACATTAGACCACACACAAGCCCTCATTTCCTTATTCTACAGATTACTTGGCAGTAGCAATATCCGCACACGTGCCATAAATCAACGCTGATCAAAGATCAGAGCGCACCCATTGTCACTCAGCAATATGTGCCATTGTCCACACAGCAGCATGTCTCCTGTTTTCATGTCTCCTGTTTTATTTTAGTGCATCATAAACACTCAATACACTGCACCAGACCCAAAGAATCAAGAGCATCTCCTGTAAGAAAATACAACCCCATAGTTTGGTGGCACATCTCCTGCTAATATAAGGCCACTAATTGATGAAGTGCTGCCATGTGTCACATCAGACTACACACAGTTGTTGAGGTTGTAGGGCTTGTTGAAATAACCACCTCATTCTTTGCTGCCTTTAATCTCATAACAAAAGTACAACAGCCTTATCGACAGAGATTAAGCTTTATGATTTAAGTGAGAAGAAGAAACCACTTAGAAAAATGACATACAGATTAAAAAATGGATCAAAAGCAATCAGAGTCTGAGACAAACACACCTACCCATGGTGATTTTCCATAAAATCTGATCTACTACAAAGCCGTAGTGTAGAATTATGATTATTTAAATGGCCTTACAAACATCCATCCATTATCTATACCCACCTATTCCTATTTAGGGTCACAGGGATCTGCTGGAGCCTATCCCAGCTCTCTTTGGGTGAAAGGCAGGGGTACACCCTGGACAGGTCACCAGTCCTTAGAAGAATATCCAATGTTTTTCAAGGCTCTGTGTGCTTTTAAAATGAAAGGCAGCTGTGTGTCACTTTGTCTGATAGATTCCTGAGTCATTTGTGGTTCTAAGTTAAGTGTCAGCACAACTAACAGCTCTTCTTATCATACAATGGATAATCATTCTTCTTTCACAGAGACATATAGAAGTATCCATACATACTAAAGTGTCCGCTGGAGTCCTCTGACTTGTTGCGGCACATGCCATCGACCAATCTCTGTAGCACTGCCCGTTGCCTTGGAAACACAGTCCCTTTCCAGTCACGCTACGGTAACTTCACTTATGCAAGCGTTCATAAATCTATACAGATGTTCCTATTCACCACAACACAGACTGAAAATGTTGTGGAGATGCAGCTCAAATAGAAACTAAACAAAACAAAAAAGAAAGTGGCTGACACCACTAAAGTCTTCTGATTCTATCACATTGTGCGGTTTGGATCTGCTCCTCTTGGCTGGCATCTCCAGAGACAGATGGCGTCTTATTGTTACTAGGGTTGCAGCTAAAACCTGTATGTGTGTGACAGTCTGTCTATGCAAGTGTGCGCCTGTCTTTCTGGACAACATCCCAGATATGAGATGTGTGTTTGGTGTCTCGCTGGGAAGAGCAGAGAGAGCACACTGACCACCATATGACGATTACTTCCAGAGAGCTGGAGAAACAGTCTGACAGCAAAGCAGGCAGTAATATTTCTCTCTGATCAGTTTCCCTGGTTGTGTCTTACATAAAAATGAATAATCAATATGAAAAAAGAAAGAAGAAAAAATGTGTTTCACCTATTGTGCTTTATTTTCCATATGTTTTCCACTGTCATTATCACTAAGTGGTATCAAATAAATACCACAGGTACAGAGTGAGAGACAGTGTGTTTTAAACAAGGCTTAGAGCAACAGGCTCTTTAAATTACTCTTCTTCAGGTTCACTGTCTTCTGTTGTTGCTTCTAGGGGTAAGTGGTGGAGCTGTTATCTTTCTAACTAAGGTGCATGTCAAACACTTCTTAACTGGGCTTCTGCTATACAAACAATCCTCAGACTGGTGACACACAAGATGCTCTTTGCTAGAAGCAGGTATTAATGGTGTGTGTGTGAGAGAGTGTGTGTTTGTGTACATGGATGTGTGTGTGAGTGAGTGAGTGAGTGAGTGAGTGAGTGAGTGAGATGAGAGTGAGGTTGTCCCGTTTCAGAGGTCAATGCACTCATTCATATCAGCTTAGGAGTGAGGCTGAGAACTTTCTGGAATGTTCCAGACAAGACATCCATGTCTGAGGGGAGTATTGTGCGTCCGGGACTCTGAACTTCACAGTTTGACCCTGACTTTTCCCCCCCTCCCGTGGGCGTCTTTGTCTAATAGCATTTAGTGCACACAACGGACCCACTGTTTATTCAGTCAGTAAGATAAAGTGCGCTGAGTGGCCCATGTTTCTCCATCTGCAACATATGGTTTTGATCATCTTGTTTGAGGCAGGGCTTTTATAGAACTGCACTCAGGAGTCAGGATCACCAGGAATCAGGTCTCACCCTATCAGTTTTACAGCCACAGCTCTGAAAACTGGATATTGATTTGGGATCCATAGGGTTCCTGCTTATGAAAACATATTAGCAGTATTATCTTTTCATTTCCACAGTGATACACTGATGTTAAAAGTGTGTAGAAATTAAACTGTCACATTGCAGTAAATGTTTTCATTCACTGGGACTTGGATAAGAATCTCACAGTGAACAAGCAAAGCTTGTGGAGCTTGTGTGGAGCTGTTTACTTGTCTGGGTGGTTGTGTGAATAAGGAGCGATGTGATGGCACTACGCTGAGATGATGCTGAAGTGAAGGTAATCAAAGGACTCGTATGTCTGAAAATGTTTATGTCTCTCCTCTGATTCTGTCTGCCTGGAGTAATTACACCTGGCTAGGCGCTTGTGATCCTAATGTAAAAGATGATTCTCACCTTACAGTGTTTTTTTTTTGTTACCTTTGGACAGAGCGAGCTAACTTTAGGCTTTAACTTCAAATTTATTAGACTAATATGAAGGTAGTATCAGTCTTTCTGTTGAACTCTTGGCAAAGAATAATCTGCAACAAAATAATCAAATAAATATTTATATTAAAACAATCTGTAGCTGTTCATTCACAATTCAGGTAGTTCAATGACTCAAGACAAACTTCACGGTCAAAAAAACCCTGCTGAATATACTATAAACACACTTCTGCTTAAACAAATGGCACTTCAAAAGGTCACGGTTTTGCTGCACTGCTTTATAGAGGCAATCGATATAAGTGTATAAATAACCCAAGTTGTGAGGGCTACTGGACTAATGACCGTTTGTAAAGGATGAAATTTCTAGCTCAAGAATAAGGAGTGGACTGTGACGCAGGTGACGTCTGCTTCACAGTCAATGATTCTTTGTGACTCCCTGGTTCCCCACATCCCAGCTGGAGGTTAAAGGTGCCTGGGAACTGACTCCAGTCACACCTTTGGGATTACAGAAGTCAATCCCTCTCATTCTTTTCAAATAGCCTCTCTCTCTCCTCTCTCCCTTTTCCCTCTGCTGAACCGAGGTCTCTCCGCTTTCCAAGACATGACCAAGGTCACTGGGTTTCAGTATTAGAAATTCCACTGGGGCCCAATACTGCCTGGCACAGGACAAGTGGCTTTTTCTGTTCTTGCTTTTCACATTAAAATAACCAACTCTCAAGTGCAAAGACTCATGCTGATGCTTGTTTGAACAAAAGTAATTAATCCTTGACCTGCAGATAAATGTTCTTGTATCTCATCAGATTAAAAAAAAAAATCATCTGTATTAAAGTACAGGCTGTTGTAACTTCTTGGTGATTCCTGTGGAAGCAATTAGGCCTAATAAAAGGATACTATTAGTATTAACACTGAAGATCACTAACAATGTTTATTTCTCTATGGCTACATAGAACATGGGCTACATGGGCTTTGAGGCTGAGTGTGTGGGACATGTGAGTGACAGCTGGCCTGCATAAACCTGTAGAAAACTTATCTAGACTGTAAAATGGGACAGTGTGAAGTGACAGTTGGGATAATGATATGGATATGTAGTAATAGCACGGTACATTTAACTCTTCATTACATAGATTTGGAGGTGTTTGTGATTGGCTTCTTTAAATGATTGATGTCAGGAGGCACTTAAGACTTTAGAACAAATCACTTTGAAGATGTGAATGGGGAAAGAAATGTCTTTATATTAGTAGAAGAAAATAAATGCTTACTGAGTGGGAGGAGTAAAAGCAGCAGTGAATGAAAAATATTCTCATTTTTGACAGGAAGCGAAAATGTTTCTTTGCGTTTAAAAAAGGCCGTGTCATAATTGTGGCTGAAAGCAATCATTTCCTCATCTAGGACTGTGTTTCCACTGCTTAGGAAATATATAGACTCTAGAAATGACTTCACAGTGTAAAGAGTATTGAGACACTTTTACAGGTCACTGCTGGGTCAAGATGCTTCCTGTTGCTGCTGGATTTAACAGCTTAAACTGCTTAACTCAAACCATGTTTTTAAGAACCACTCATAAAACATAATGCAAACTAAATACAGTGTCTAAAAAAGATAAAAGCTTGTTTTTCTGAAGTGTTTTTCCCCTCATCCATAACAACAGTCTATATAACATTTAAGTAGATGCATGTGTTTAACAGGACTGAAGACCCCATTTCCTCAGTGCAACCTTAATACATCCACGCATCTCTCAGCTAATTGAAAACTGAGAGAGAGGAATCAAAACATGACACTAAATTAACACAAGACACAGAGAAATTGGTTCTCATTGAAGTCATGTCAGTGTGTTTATAGAAGCATAAATCATCCATGTGTTTGTCTCCGAGGGCATTCCGATCTCTCTTTTATCCCTGGACACTACAAAATTGGATAAGGCAGAACATTAGCTCCTATAGCAAAACACCAGAGAGCCACCGCCCACGTACTGTAGCATCTTTATTGTCTTATTCTTAGCTATGCAAGTGCATTGGTTCTAGGGATGGCACCTCCTTTCAGAACAGCCAAAAACAAGGAAAAGGATTTCAAAAACACCAGTAAATTACAAAATAAATGAACTGTCTCATAATTTTACCTCAATCAGGAAAGAACTAATCACAAACAGCAGCAGAGCTCTTTGAAGATTAATCTGTATCAAATCCACCAAAAACCCAAACTTCAAAAGGTTCACAAATCACAACCATAAAGTACGCAAAACTTTACCAGATGCCTAACAAATTTGTGATTGTTAAACTTCAATCTGAAGTGTTTTATTGAGAATGACTCTCCAAAACGCACTGATATCATATCTACCTTTCAGGAAGTATTATATATGAAAGAGGAAAAGCTGTAGAAGTCAGCAGACTACAGCTGTCTTAATGTTTCAGACATGTATTTCATATTTTCTATCTTCTGCTGTTCATCTCATTTCTACTTTATCAAAATCTGTGTGATCAATAATTATTCTGCCACTGAACAATTTCTCAAAAAAAAAAAAAAAGAGCTCAAATGATCTTTTTTTTTTTTTTTTTTTTTAATTCAGTCTCAAGACAAGATTCATACAAAGCCATAAAATGCCAATCTCAGTCAGACAGAGATAAAAATGCATCGGGCTGTTTATGTATTGTTTGTTTTTGTGCGTCACTCTGCCTTGTGGCTCGTTTCTTACTGTAGGAGGTTGAGTCATCACTGCTTGCTGTCTGCTCTTTATCTTTTTCTCTCTAACTCTGTCTGTCTCTCGCTCCATCCCCAATGCTGCTGTTTGGCTCAACATATTTCATGTCGGTCTGTAATTTACCAAGTCATCCCTCTACTCTTTTCTCAATGGGGAAGAAATCCTGCAGGAGTTAAATGATTAAACGAAGATGTGTGAGAGTGTATTTATGTGGATGCCTGACAGCTAAGAGATTAGATTTCCTTTGATTGGTTATTACTAAAACAGTCCTTTAGGCTGTCGCTCTTCTTCTCTCTCGCGCGCGCACACACACACACGCACACACACACACACACACACACACACACACACACACACACACACACACACACACGGAGTGTTTATTAAGGGAGGCAGAATTTGTCAGCAACATTTGTCATCTTTCTACGATTAAGTGTCTTGAATTATTTAGAGACCATCATGCTTCATTTTAACTCAGACAAAATTTCAGAAGTTTTTTTTCATTATTAATACAAACAACTCTAATCAATAAACCATATTTGAAATAACACTGTAGTATTATATGTGCATTAGACTTTAAGACGAACTTAGTGCTAATTATAGCGAATATTGTTCTTATGTACAGTTAATTATCTCATTAAAAAGTTGATCTTTGTCACTAGTCCACAATATAAACAAACCAAAGACTACTGGGGGCGAATGAAGAAATGACTCTTGGGAACTTAACAGTGTAGTAGCATATACATAAATACCAGACCACTATATGACTGCTACATTATGTTACACTGATTTAGATTCACAACAGCTCATAAATAGATGATAGCGAGGTGCAGATAACCAGCTCTGTTTATGTTCTGCAGCCACATAAAGCTTAACGAACAATCCTCAGTCTTTGGAAGGTTCAAACAGTAATAATGTAATTAATATACCATGCATCCTAAACTGATGCTATCCCTTTTAAATAGCAAGCCAAACCACTGGATTGTGAGAAGGCCTGCAGGCTCTCATTAACAGTAATACACTGCAAGTGAACATCCTCATAATAAAACACACAGATACAATCAAGAAATTCTGAACTAAGTTGCTCAGGCTGGCATAAGCATTGTACAAAGCTTCACCAAATATGAGCTTGGAAAAGCCTAGTTTCCCTGGAGTTTCTGAAAACATCAGCCAGTACAGGTCTTTGCCTATTGAAAAGCTATTTCTCATCTTACCCACTGATAACGCTTCTATAGGACTGTCCTCTTAAATTCTTTCAGTGCTATTCATCAGGGTCACTAGGGGCACCCTTGTCATCTTTCTTGCAAAGCAACAGTCCTGCTTTTCAGCCCATTATTTTATCCAAGATGCACGAATATGTGCCGAGCACATGCCAGCAGGGAGCCAGTGGGCGCGTGAGGGGGAAAGAAAGAGAGACAGAAGTTAAAGGAATGGGGGAAAACTAAGAAGTAGGATGTGAGTCTGAAGTTTTAAACTGAGACAGACGGGAGAGATGAAAAAGCAAGTGTAAGGATGAGAGCCTCTGAAGAACAAGGACACGGTAACATGACAGAGCAAAAGAGCAACAGCGATCTTCGAGACGCGTGCCTAAAGGGAGAAAAAGTGAGAAGACGTGAAGATAGAAAGAAAGAGAGTTAAATAACAGAAGCACATGACAGAAATTTCCTCTGGGCTCCTTCTGGGCATTTTATGTGACAAATTTTGTGTTAAGAAGCAGAGAGGGTGAGCATATGGTGGTATGTAATATTGATGGTGCATGAGTGCCCATCTCTCTACGCTGCAGTGATTTTCATGGCATTTAAAACTCAGCACTGTTGCTGCTCAGTCAGTAGTAGTAGGTTTAAGACATAAAAGTTTAAAGTGAACAAGCATTTCTCATCCCAAAGTAAGAGAAGGAGGAGGTGCAGCACTAAAACAGAGAAGAAAAGCAAGATTAAAGAATGGCAGGTTTGTTGTGTGTGTGGTGGTGGTGGGAGGGCTGATGGAATTTGGCAGTGAAAGGGAACAAAAGAGAGATGGATGGATATAGACATCAAATGACAAAACAGAGGCTGCTGAGATGGAGGTAAAAGCAGAGATTAATAAGAGAAAAAAAAAGAACAAAAGGCATAAAGAGACAGCAAAAGAGAGGGAAACTCCCCTTCACGAGTCAAGGGTCAAGTTCTTGGAGTGTGTGTGTGTGTGCGCGTGTGTGTTTTTATGGGAGGCAAGTGCATCTGATGTGTTAAATCTATACCTGATTAAATTGTTGAGATCCATCAAGAATTAAATGCAGGTAACTTTCTACTGTGAGAAACCCCAGTGACAAACTTCAACTTCCAAGCATTTCAGAGGCGCTTATTGAAAATGCATTGATCCAGCTGCCTGTTCTTCCTTCATCGCCCTCCTGGGATTACTGAGCCTTAAGCCAAAGAGATGGAGTGAAAGCTCTTTATTGAGCCACTCTGTCTCCTACTACACTGATTTAGGATCAGATAGCCCTGCAAGAATCTTAATCACAGCAATTACAAACTGCTGGGATATTAACCATACCTTTCTTTGTGGGTGGAGAGGTGGGCAGCATGGAGGTGAGGAGTCCTCTGTTACTTCTCTCTCCCCAACTGGGCTGCCCTTCTTTACTCTTCGAACATAGGAGATTCTCCTTTTAATACTCTTGTCCTGCTCCTCTGCCTCTGCAGAGAACTGTTTGGATCTGCTTTGTTGGCCCCAGTTCTGATTAGACTGGGTGGGATGTCCCAAAGCCAAGGGTGCAGGTGCCCCCCGCCAATCTGTCTCCAGATAAACATGGAAGCACACACACACAGCAGTGAGCAGAATACCCCAACGCAGCAGCAGTCCCCACGTGAGTCGCTCTCTGCCCATGTCCTTCCACTATTTTGTCCTCTGTTTCACCTCAGTCCATGTCTTCAAATGGAAGTTTTGGTTTGCATGTTGCTTCTATCTCATTCTTCATATCCTACTTGCTAAACTGTGATCTTTCTCTTCTGCTTTCTTCTGTTAAATATCCTCTCTCGCCTTCTCTTCAGGTCCAAAGTCCACCATTAGACCAAGACAGTTATTGATACCCGAACACTTCTGTTCATGAATCTAAAGACATGCAGCTGCATCGTAACCTGAATGGTCACATGCATATTAGTGTGTGTGTGTGTTGAGGCTATGTGAACACTGAAGTACAATGTGTGCTGCCCTCCTTGAAAACTTTGGGAACTCCCTCCTCACACGCTCTAGTCCCAGTTTTCTCAAACACACACGCCCCTTTAATTTGCTTTCTTTTTAGGCTCGCATCTCTCACACACTGACACACTCACACACTCACACGCACCTCTGTTGCTCTGCCCCCTCCCTTGGGTTGCCTCTCCCACCCCAAAGACTCTTGGGTTACAGTGTAACTCTAGATATGGGCAGGGCCTGCTGTTCTCTAAGCATCTGCATAGGAGTTGGCTGTCTCATAGAGCAAAAACTGTGCTACTCAACTATTAGTCTTAACACTACACATATCTAAAGCAATTCTTGCCTTTTGGTAGTACTATTCAGTCTAGTGTTGTTTAGCAGCTTGATGAAAATAACTTCTGGGCTTTAATTTCTCTGCCAATATTTCTCAGAAAATAATTATAAGCTAGCACTGCCCTAATTGTCCCAGTAACCCTCATCATTAACTTTGTCATTGATTTCCCTCCAAATACTAATCTGCTGCTGTTTAAAAACAAATTAGTCAAAATTCTTTCTTGTGCACCCATTTAAGAAATATGTTATTGATATTTTAGATTAAACACTAAGCATATAATTTATCAGGACTGAAATTACGAAGGGAGAAAAAAAAAACCTGCTTGTGAAGATTTTACTTGGATAGAAATTAGGATTGAGAGAGTATCTTCACATGACTAAATCAAAAGACTAAATAATAAGGCTGCTTGGGAATAAATGGTTAAAGTTCAGGGTTTTATAAATAGCTCTCTACTGCCCTCTTTAGAGTAGAAATAATACTTTCCACACCATTATTGATAAGAGAATACATGTTTATGGATTTTAATTATCTGTGACAGGGTGAACTATACTGTTTAGTGCACAAGTTGCATGGACATCAGACTAACACTAATATTGAGTTTGCTTTGTTTGTATGCATACAAATACTGTGTGCCAGATTTAAAATACATGAAAAGGAATAACACTGTGGTATAAAACACTAGTATTTAGGTTTATAAAAAAGTAATAAGGTCAGTGCTATTGTTCACTTTAGTTACGTAAAGTCACGGTATGAATGAAAAGTTGGTTCATGATTTTATATATTACATTTAATGGTAAGTCTAATTGCAAAATATTATGAGAAGAGTACAAAAAAAATGTCTACATCAAGTGCAGGGACACTGGATAAAAAAAAAAAAAATTAAGAGATACAATCTCTACTGCCACCAAGTGGTCAGTGATGATCATTTACAAACATATGGATTGGATTAGAATTCATTTTAGGGCTGTGAATGCCTGAACTGATGTAGGCCAAACAGTAACTGAAAGCAGTGAGAGAATGAGGACAGAATGTACCACTGTTAAACTGAGCACTGATTCTCGTAGATACTACAGCACACGACGAGACATGATACATCTGAAAATACCACACTGCTTGGGTTCTGTGTGCATTTGTACGTGTGCGAATGTATAATGTCTGGATGTTTGCTTGATGTGAAGTGTAGAGTATGATTGCTTCTGCTGGCCCAACTTTAAAACTGAGCAAGACAACCAAGAATGCCAGTTTCAAAAGGAGGGCGTTTCAGATTTTCTTTGCTCTGTAGATGATTTGTCATAATTTGGCCAAACTGTGCTGCCACATGGAATACATTCATGTAAGCCTGGCTTCCTCTTCCCCCTCTCCCTTCACCTCTACCAAAATAAGACCTAGAAGCGCAGAGCTCATGTAAACTTGATCTATGAGCTCTTCCTTATTTAGCAGTGTACAGAAGGCAAGACAAAGGTCAAACAGAAGTCATGTCAAGACTCCCCCTTAGCTCAAAAAACTGACCAAATAACCATTTGTATTGCTTGGAACGAAGGTACTGTGTGATACTGATGATGAAACATATGAATCATATTGGCAGAAAAATCTTAACTGTGACTTAAACAAAGCAATGTGTCAACAGCAGGGGTGGCTCTGGCTCAGTAGGTAGAGCACATTGGCCATGAACTAGTCCACATGTCAAAGTGTCCTGGAGCAAGACACTGAACCCCAAGTTGTTCCTGGTGAATAGCGGGTCTATTGGTGTCTCAGTAGGTGGGTGAATGGACAAATAGTGCATTGAGTGCACTCGAGTGTCAAATAAGTGTACTACAAGTATAAGACCATTTACCATACACTATTATTAATAACCTACAGAATGGTAGTGTAGCTGTTACTCTCATTCTTAGTATAAACAAAAAGTTGTCAGAGACTAAGAACAAAAAGTAAATTGAGCCTCCGGGCAAGGAGGAGTGGAGGGAAGAGGAGCATTGGAAACATCTGCCACTAGAGGAAAAGTGTAAAACAATTACTGGCTCATGGGCCCATTTGATTATCAGCTATAAAAAGATTTGAGGGCAGCTTATACAAATGATATCTTTTTGGGTTTAAAATTCCAAGAGAAAGGGTGCAAGCTACATGCAGGAACTCCTCTGATATATGCAGTGTTGTATTCACGTCTCACAAAACTAGATGAAACCGGACTGATACAAGGTAGTTTGTTCACTAGAGTGCAGTCTGGGATATGAGACTTGGACACTTTGCAAAAGCCTCAGCTGGTGAGAATCAGCCAGTTGTGACAGGAGCAGGTGAAGGTTAGAGTGTATTTGCTTTTGACACACATGGATACACAAAGTCCTCAAAGTCAGAATAGTCAACTAGATGGCACTCTCAAATTCAGAATGATCCACACTTAAGAACTTTTGTTCACTTTCACTGTAGTACAACCACAAACAAGACAAACCTAAAACTTTAAACACACAAACTGACAAGTACAGTAAATCCCACAGTACCGTCAAAATGGATAACCAGCTTTTATTCTTAATGACGCCGTGATGCCAGGTTTTACCAGTTTTAACAGCCTCTCCGTGCTAGTGAAAACAAGTAAGGAGGGACCCAGCAAATAAGGAAGAAGAGGGAAAGAGGTTATAGTCGGCAACACAGCTCTTCCCAGAAAGCAGATTACCAAAAATAATAAACAATTTTTAAAAAATACATAGGTTTTCACCTTCAAAACCATAACCAAACATACAATCAGAGGACAATAACTTCACTGATTTCTTTGTGGCACCATCTGTTTGTGACATGAATCAATCTCTTTATTGTCTAATAACAGTCAAATTTTCTTGTAGAATCCAGCCTTTGTGGTCTGTGGAGACCCAGAGACACTGATGATCCAGTTGTATTTGTTTATGGTAATCAAACCAGACACTTGTTAATGTATGAATTATTTGTTGGCGGTTGAAAGATGATTTTTTTTGCTGTTCATTTCAAGGTTGCATGCTATTCATAAACTGTCTCTGTCACTGCATGAATTATGTATTTCAAATTAGGCCTCTCCTGTGTGACACAGTTGACAGTGTATGGTCTTTATTATACAGTTTGTATGTTTGGAATGGAAATGAATAGAAAAACTAACTGATGTAGGATTTTATCTGTTTCCATTTCAAAATAAAAGTCATCTTCTGATCAGTGACTACAGACTGAAATCCGCATTTAGTCTTTCTCAGTTAATCAGAATTCAAACTGTCACCCTTTGCATTATCATGTTACTACTGTGTTATGTCTACAAACATTACTAACGCATGAGAAAATAAATATAGCTATACCTACATCAGATGCAGGTTCAAGGCCAATGGAAAACAGCACCAATGAAAGGAGAAGGTAGCGACTAAACATTGCTTTCGAGCCACACATCTACAATTATTTGTATATTTTATGGTTCAGATCTCTCTTCGCCAGAGTTTGAGATGTAAAGTTGTAAAAAAAAAAAAAAAAAAAAATCTTGGAGAAAAAGTAATTCCCCCCCCCCACTTCTGTCCAGAGTAACTGATAATAAATTAACCAGGTCTTGGTTTAAATTGAGTGTAATAAAGGGGAAAAGGTGATTACCCTGAATGCAGCACGTTGCTGGTTTTGAGCTCAACAACACGACCTTGTGTTGACTAAAAAGTAAGCAGCTATTATTGCTATGCCTAAGCTGTAAACACCTTTCATATTTACAGCAGCTGTTTGTTTTACTTGTTTTTAAAAAGACCGACAGGAGTAACACCTCAGAGGAAATATGACTCCATGATGTCAGAAACCCAGTGTTACATTGGTGGGTGTTGATGCAAGGGTAGCCTATTTATTAAAAGAAGAAACAGTCCTGTTTCCAGACTGATAACATCACTAATTTAGGAGCTCCACATGCTGTGATTAGGTTACATGTGACTTCATCCAAGAACATTTCTCTGAGGTTTAAGAAAAAGCAATCAGGGATATTCAAAAGTGACTTAATGATCAGTGCTTAATTGGAAAGGCCTAGAGCTCACTGAAACCCACTGTACGTGCTTCATCATTGTATGCAAATGTGAAATGTAATCACAGGGGTCAGGACACCTGTAGATCTCATGAGTGATTTTATTTGTGACTTTCTTCCTCGACGTTCAATCATTGTCTCCAGTCAAAGCGACATTTTTTTTTTTTAATCTGACTTAGCGGCTGAAATCAGATCCGCTTGTGTTTGTCCGTGCGCCCCTCCTACCCTGTCTCTGCTCAGTGACAGCAACACTTTATTATTACTTCACGCTCGAGCGCTCGGGATCCGCTGGCCGCCGGAGAGAGAGAGACGCACCGGACACTCCACGTGTAAACCCACCGTGAGAAAATGACCGCAGAGAGAATATTCGACCAGCTCGGTCATTTCAAAAGGTACAGAGAACATTTGTAGCCTACTCTTCTCCGGACTGAATGCTAACAAGGTCGATTTTGATTTTTATGAATGGGGGGTGTTTTGTAGTCCTTAGACCACAGCCAGTAAAGTAACTCTGGAACAGAAAGTTCTGAACGTTTGAAGTTATTTTTAATTCATTGCGATAATGGACACACACACACACACGCACACACGCACACACACAGCACGAGGTCTCGCTCCCTTAATTTTATATGCGCAAAATCTCATTTCAACGCGTTTTCTATCACATGTCAGCTCCCCTGAGGGCTGCGTCTTCTCTCGTCTGCGTCCTCTGTATTTTGGAGTTATCTGTTCCATGGGGGATCATGGCTGCTACCATCCGCTGTTCGGTGCTTGTGTCAGCATATTGTAATGCATTTTCTTCCTATCCAGATTTCAGGCATGTGTGTACTTTGCAGCGGTCTTCCAGGCCATAGCTTGTGGGATCCACTATCTGGCTTCTGTTTTCCTGGTGAACACACCAAACTTCGTGTGCAGTGTGCCTGGCAACATCACCGATGTTCTGTACCACAACCTGACAGGACACAGCGTGGAAGACATCCTGCCAATGTTTAGACCAGACGAGGGGTCCTTGGTGGTGAAGACGAGTGAGGGAGAACAGTGGGAGCTGAGCCGGTGCCGCTGCGCCCTGCGCATCGACCCAAAAGGCTTTTCATATGACTTCGATGGCAACAAAACAGTGAAAGCCTGCGACGGCAAGTTTCTTTATGACCACAGTGAAGTTTACCAAAGCATAGTGACGGAGTGGGACCTGGTGTGTGAGAATGAGTGGCTGGCCAAGCTGTGCCAGCCCTCATTCATGCTGGGCGTGTTGATCGGAGCGCTTGTATTTGGGGACATTGCTGACAGGTAAGCAGGGGCTGCGGTATAGGGGTGTGTGGGAGGGGCGGGGTTACTGTGGACTGTTGGTGTGGATGATTGCATCGAGGGATGTTTGGTTAAATTATGAAAGTAGAGATAAGAGTAGCAGAAGATGATGTTAGGAGAACAGGGCAGCTCAGGTGACCAAACAGGAGTCTCCATAGTTTACACTGCAAGGTGAAGTTTTGCATTTCACTGCACCCAAAAGGGTCAGGGAGCAAAGTTCAATCCCATGCCCATGTTGCTTTCAACAGAAAACTTAATGACGTTAAACAATACACAAGTCTAACTGATGCAAATCAATAAGCAAAAGCTCCGTTGCTCTCAGTGCTGCAGCGAACATTTGGACTGTTTCGCTAGTTGGAGCTTGCAAGTGCAATCTGATCTACACAAAATAAGATGTATTAGTTTACTACTAAGCTCTTAACATCACAGCTAACTAGAGCCACAATGATCAGTCAGATAAGAAGCTGATTTTCCCAACAAAACTGTAAACTGCATATTTTTGGTCTGCTGACTTAACGGTTCTTTACCTCTCTACCAATGTGAATGTTTCTCTCTTCCAGAGTTGGTCGTGTGAGGATTCTGATGTTCACCAGCCTCTGTCAGTTTGGGTTTGGGGTGGCTGTTGCATTCTCTGGAAACTACTATTTCTTTGCAACGCTGCGCTTCTTCCTTGCCATGGTGAGTTCAGTATGTGCAATTCTGTACTGGAAAGCACAAAATCCGGCACAGTTCCAGGAACTTTCCCTGATAAAGGCAATGCAGCATGAATGTGCCTGTTGCTAATCTTTTAAAGCAGTAATGTCATTTAAAATGGTTTATTCTGGACCTTTGCATAAGCCAGCATGGGATGAGGGAGGGGGTCATTTACTGCTTGTAAACACCTTTCATTGGGTTCACAATGTACCCAATGTCTGGATGTTTCTGATTAAAAAAAAAACAAACCCCTGCCAATCATTAATGTTTTCAGTGACAGGAGCCACCTCTTGTTAGTTATATTGCAGTCAGGCCAATACAAACCAGAGAAGCTGCCCGTAACAGCTGTGTGTAATATAAGAAACAAAAAGAACAAAACTATCACTGTTACTTATATCACTATCACTATATATTCACACCTTTGTTGTACTGTAAGTTGTTACATGGGCAGTGTTCACTTCACCAGTTTATGCATTGAAAAACAGTAATTATAAGGAATTTGAGAGCAAGTAACGCAAGAGAGACAACTGAGTGTCTTTGTTGGATCGGGTGTTTAGGGAGAGTAATACATGGTATGTGAATGAAAAACATGTTTACAAGCCAGAGGAAGAGAGTCATTATAGGTCCAAGCCCATGTGGCAGCAAATTGCGCTGAAAGCTTCTCTACAGTCTGTGCACTGTTTTAAGTTTCACTCATGTCTTCTAATCTAACCCTCCAGCTCTCCTCAGCTACAGCTGTTGTTTTTCCACATACAATCAGACACTCAGATAGTGTGGGCTCAAACAGCACCACCACACCAGCCACACTGCAGAGTCAATATCTAATTCCTGCCACATACATTACACTGAGCTAAAAAATAAAAATCTATTCTTCTGGCAAAGAAAATGTTTGAAATATGTTTACTTGTAAGTTGCAGATATATTGATATACTGCAGTAAAAACCTGTTTTTTTTAAGGGTAAAAAACAGAGTTGTTTTCAACTTGTTCCTTGAGGCCACAGTGGCTACTGATCTGTAAAAATTACAAGTGCCCAATACATAGACAAGCATCTCTTCATATGTTTCCTAACAACAAGACGCTGTGCATTTTGTAGTAACAATAATGATGTAAATTGCTCAGGCAGCTCGATATTTCACCATTAATACTGTGAGCTTGTATATTCAAAGTCTGTGTTGCCTTTTGTGATATGTTTTTAGCATTTTGGCATGTAGCAAACAGCCCTTACACATTCCAGCTCCTGCATCAGGACTCTTCATAACAAATTTATTCCCTTTTCTGTATCTCCTCTCTCCCCTCTTTTCATCGTCCATGATCTTCTGCTCTTCATTCCCATCCTTGGTCTTCATAGGTGTCCAGTGGTTACCTCGTGGTAGTGTTTGTCTATGTCACAGAGTTCACTGGCATCAAAGTACGCACATGGACTTCTATGCACGTGCATGCAGCCTTTGCAGTCGGCGTCATGGTAGTGGCACTGACTGGCTACCTGGTGCGAATCTGGTGGATCTACCAGATCATCCTCTCCCTGTGTACCACACCGTTCCTTCTGTTTTGCTGGAAGTTGCCCGAGACACCATTTTACTTGATTGCAAAGGGCCGTTACAAGGACGCGCAGGCCCTGATGGACACAATAGTTCACTTTAATGGCATTGACTGCAAGCTGAAGGTGGAGGAGCTCCTCCAGTCAGAGGAGAGAGAGAATGGAAGAGATCTGCTGGAGCAGGAGGCAGAGAAGCGGCCTCTGAAGTCTGAAAAGAAACTGTCCATCTTGGATCTGTTTGGGAGCTGGAGGATGGTGGGCCGTACATGCACTGTGTGGGCCATCTGGTTCATCGGCAGCTTAGGCTACTATGTCTTTTCTTTGGGATCAGTCAACTTAGGAGGAAACCAGTATATGAACCTCTTCCTTGCTGGTAAGTGATAATCGGATGATGACAGTGCAGATGCATTAAAAGGAGGAAAATAGTGGTAATGTGGTTGCAGAACTATACAGCAACATCCTGCTAGATGCACTGGTACATCATTGGATTACATCCTTTGTGATTTTAATGACGACTGGGGTTCTGTGTATGTGTTCATTTATAACAGTTTCACAGTGGTTGAAGTTTTTTTTAGGTAGCTGATTTAAAACAATAATAGATCCACTGTTTCCCATGAAAATAAACAGGCCTCTTAGCCTAAGATATACCAAGTTGATATAGCTTGATATACCAAGCTGTGCAGAAATGCTAAAATGGTGGAGCATCTTAGCTGTAACTCCACACTTGGTTTATAGTATTTGTTTTGTATGCTATCACATATGTTCATCCTGAGGTGTATATTGGTTAGGAGAATATGTTGTTCTATGTTTTGGCTTTTGTTTACCACTGCAAAATTATGTTGCACACAAAAAACTGCAGCTCATTTCCCAGCTAAATAGTTGATTTTGCCTTTACAGGTCTAGTGGAGATCCCCTCTTATCTGGTTGCCTGTTTTGCGATGGACCGAATTGGAAGGAAGAAGACGTGCGCCCCAGCTCTGCTCCTGGCTGGCACTGCCTGTATGCTCATCATTGTGGTGCCTGCTGTACGTATAAAGACCGTGAATGAAAGAAGAGAGAAACACTCTGTGTACATTTTTAACAAACGCAAATACTGACATACGTAAATATTAAGGTGCAAGACTTCATGTTGTCCATCTATGCTGCACAATTAGATGATGAATCAGCACAATATTTAGTCTCCCTATTAGATTTGATGTTCCACAAATGACCTGTGAACCAAATTAGCACTGCTTATGGGCTGGGTTTGACCAACAAACATGAGGTCAGACACAGTGCAACAGAAACAGTGATGACAATAATGGACAGTTTCTATCCTCTTTTCTCTGTTTATGATACTGTACTGCCTTCTGCAGGCCTTCACGGGAAGGTACAGCTTAATGGTACTCAATCTGCAATCTTTACATATTTCTAAAAACAGACCACCACAGAAACACAACTGCCAGTGTTCAGGCTCAAAGGATTAAAAAACCCCCCCTTTTTTCATGTAAACACTGCTGAAGAATTGCTACACACACTTAATACCAATTAAATTAAAACTGCTTATTTGTATGGGATCGCCTCACGCAGCCTCCCTCTTCTCTCTGAGAATCTTTAGCATTGTTAGACCAGGCCATATGCTGCTGTACACAATCACAGCAACGATCTAACCTAACATGGGAAGTTCTTGGCTCTCTATCCATATCGACCTCTTTTCCACAGGACATCAAGATACTGGTTATCACACTCAGTATGATAGGGAAGTTTGCAATCGCCATTGCCTTTGGTCTCATCTACCTGTATACCTGTGAACTTTACCCTACCATCATCAGGTAAGCATAAACACAATCGAAACATGCACAGCTCCTGGAAACACTGAATAAGTGAACAAGAATCTATTTTTGAATTATCTCTTTAGAAACAGCCTGTCACAGTATTCTATATAGAAAAACTTCTGTTTGTTTTCAGAAGGTTTACAGTAATTGTTTTTTTCCTTGTTTACTATTGGTGGCACATCTGTACCCTGATGTTAGAAAATCCTTATGTATGATCTCCGTCCAGGTCTCTGGCTGTAGGAAGTGGCAGTATGATGTGCCGTGTTGGCAGTGTGGTTGCCCCCTTCTGTGTGTACCTGGCTGAAGTCTGGGTCTACCTGCCTCAGGTATACACACACTGTTTAATTGCATGTTTTCATCTTTCCTCCATTGTGTCACCTTTGCACCCTGTTAACCATTTGTCATAGTCTATCTACAAGGCTATCCCAACAAGAAAACAAATTTTAACTTTTTTTTTTTGTTTATTTGTGATCCTGTACAGCTCATTGTGGGAATCCTAGCATTTATTATTGGAGTGTTGACACTCCTGCTACCTGAGACTCTGGGCAGACCCTTAACAACTACCTTGGAAGAGGCTGAAGCACTGGGACACAAGCCCAGCAGTAACAAGGATGAGTTAAAGATGAACCCACCTGAAGCCAAGGCTTGAACTGCACACTGCTGGAAACCTAGAGTGGCAGATGTAATTTGGAAACAGAATGTAAGAAAGAAACAAACACGGAAATGGTAATGATGGTAAGCACCAATTTAATGGAAAAGAAATTGTGAAATTATATTTTTGTTCATATTTTGTTTTGTAAAGTGATCAACAGTTTAGTCGCAAAGGGTCCTGAGACATAGTGAAAGCCTTCTGCAATTAATCTGGTGAGTAAAGTGCTGATGGTACTAGAAGGACTGATGGTCAAAACTACAAAAATAAGACTTCCTGTTACTACAGCCTCTGTAGTAACTTCTCCCTGTGCCTTGTCATAAGTGTAGATCATGGCCATGACTACACATTGTTATACATTACATAAATTGTATTTGACTCTATCCAAAGAATGGAATGAATTAGACATTCTTTTTTATGTCACCTTTTCTTTTTTCTAAATTTTTTTGAAAATCTCAGGGCATCCAATGTTGGATATCACTTTGAGGGTATTTTAATTTTACATTCAATTCCATGTAGTTTAAGATGCCATTGCTGAGCTTTAATGGTGTTATCTGAGTAGTACCAGCTTGGGCACTAGTGCGTCAGTCGTGATAAGTTGCTGTCCTGTGCTACCTGCTTATACTGTGCATGTAATCTAAATGCTGGACATGTCTGTGAGAGTGATCTCTGGACATACTTTGGACCAAATACAGGAACAAACCACAACAGTTTGGAGCTGTATTTAGATCCTTGGCAATACTGAAGTACACTACTATCAGGTTTTTCTTTCATATCAAACAATCACATGGTGCTTTATCCTGGTGATGACATTTGGTCACCAGGTGAATAAGGTCCTCAGGTTCAGCTGTCAGTTCTAAAATTGTTTTTACAAAAACAATATAATTTCTGGTCTGAATATCTTTTTTCTCTGTATTATTTTTGTTTCAAAATGTAAAAATAAGTAAGACGGCTGTGCTGAAGTTGTTGCCCTCTTCACATCTGCCTTGTTCATATGTATCCGTAGTTCTATGTTGATGAGAAATAACTAAGAATCTTTTAATAAAATGTATTTGATAAATGAGCACCTTCTCAAGGTAATGCTCTCTTTCTTTCCATCTCTTAAATGGAGAACTGGAGATGGATCAAGGTGCTGGAAAAGCAGGGGAAACTATTTTTGTCATTCCGGGGAATACAGATCAGGTCTGGAAACAGCCCACCAGCACTAACAGCTTCCTATTTGCCAGTGGAGAGGAGGTTCCTCTGCCACAATGCCAGCTCTCACTGCACCACTCAGCATATAAACAAACCTTCTATGTTGAACTTCGGAGCAGAAAACCCGAGCACATATACACTATTGTGTGTGTTTGTGTGGACAGAGACACTAATGCACTTCACTTGAACCTTTAACAGCCAGGCTGCTAAATGACATCCAGCTCTGTGTAGATACTGAGGGCCCAAACACTGTCTGGCTATTACTGGACACTACAGTGTGTGTGTGTGTGCATGTTCTAGTTCTGGATATGCAAGTGCCCAATTGAGCTTGAGGCTTCGAGAGGGAGAGGACATTTTTGTAAAGTGTGGACTTTTGGAAAATGTGCCCTAAGAGGTCTGTCTGAGGGTAAACACTTGCTGTTAAGGGTAAGGGGATGTATTATTTCAAAGAAGGTAGTTACAAACATTAGTAAACTGAGTTTCTGCTGCATTATAGACATGAGGGGCTACAAACCAATGGCACTAAGTTACAAACCATTAGCATATGCGACAAAGCTTTTTTAAACTGTTTATCTGTTGCTTCGACTGTCTTGACTTCACTTGTGTAAAAACACAGCATCTGCCAAATTTTTACTCTCACCAGATAAATAATAATCAGATAACTGTTTCACATTGCTGTGTGACAGTATATTAATGTATTTTTCCAGTGAAGTCAACTTAAGTGTCTGAGTATAAACTGGAAGGCTTCAAAGTAAATGTGGCCATAGAGGGGTTACTCAATGAGCCTGGGCACAGGCCCAGGAGGCACCTGGCCCAGAGCCTGTGTAAAGTGACTGTTGGAATTTACTTGTTGGAAACTCAATGAAAACTACTACAAAGAGACACTAAACTACAACAAAGAGGTGCACGGGTCTTATAAAGAAATGCAAAATGACGACAAAGACACAATAAGCACAGAGATAGATGCAAAACTACTACAAGCAAATCACTGCAATGCAATGCTAAACTACAAAGAGCAAAATGGCCACAAAGAAGGAAAACGTCCACAATGAGCCTCAAAAAGACCACAAAGAGTGAATCTCTCTCTAATCAACCTCACTGCCAGATCAGGACTGTGGGTTTGTCCTAACATACCCAATGACAGCTGAGATTACAGACCTGAATAACAAACCCAATGTGATTCAACCACACTTAACCTAAAAAAAATACCAACAACTTACAATTTCACACAATCGTACATTCAGAAAACATGATTTAACCGCATCAAACGCAAAGTCAGCAATAAACCAATTATGTTCATTAACACATGGTGACAAACAATATAGTGACTCTATTGATCACATCATATACAAGGTATTTACTGTTGGACATAACAACAACACTTCATCTTACCGTGCACTGACTGGGGCCCAGGCGGCATTTCTTGGCCTTGACTATGGAGATTCTTCCATAATAATCCAAATGATGAGCCAGTTCATGTTCCAGAGACACTAAGGTCAAACTGTTCAGATCAGTGCTGCTGGTTGTTGAAGACTCGGGATATGTTTTTATCGTGTTTGTTGTTGACAGTACTCATTTAAGACAGGCTCCCCAAATCCTCATTTCTTCGGCCCCTTTTCTTCCTCCTACACCCGCAGTAAATCTCTTGCTATGGATGTTTGCTTTGACATCCTAAGATGTTTTATTTATCCACAAAAAAGCGAATATTTCCCGAAACTCTAGACCAGGATTGAGTATCCAAGTTTTCCACCCACCACTGCTGATTACCTAGATCAGGTGTGTTCAATCAAGCTGGACGATACCAACTGACTCCACCGTGATTTGAAATGGTATCTTCCTAGGGCACGGTTAGGGGACCAGGGCCTATCATTGACTGGTTCTCAATGCCGGACAGTCCGTTGGGAGCACCAGACTTTTCCCCCTTGCCCTGCGGGTCGTCTGGCCTGTCGCGCACAGTAAACTCGATCGGAGATGACATAGCAGCAGGGCAAGTGGACGGATCTCACAGGAGGGCCCTGTCGGTGGCCGACAGGGGCAAGCGCGCCGCAACGGCCGAAACACGTGCAAAAGAGAAACCGCTCAGCAGCGAAAACACACGAAAGAGAGAAACGCTGCAACGGAAGTGCGCCAGGCCTGAAGGGGGACCTCGAACTGAGGGATGCTACGAACAAAGTTTGGCTAACTTTTACAGAGGCGACATAAAAAAGGTACGTTTTCCGCTTATTTCTTTTTAAATACTTGGCCGTCACGTTTTACAATATTGTAAAATTACAGTATTGTAAAATATGACGGCCAAGTGTTTAAAAAGAAATAAACGGAAAACGAACCTTCAGATGTCCCCTCCTGCAAAAACAAATCCCCATGGGGTATGTGGGGTTGACATGGGGTATGTCTCCCAACATTGTATGACACTGTTGATCAAGTAAACACATGTAGTAGAACATTTTTAGCACATATTAGCGCATTTGAGGACGCTCACTCTGTTGCAATTCAAAATTATAGCCACGTCTCATTACGCAGCCTCCGAAATGAGGCGTGGCTTATATCACTTCTCTCTCGCCTCTGTAAAAGTTAGCCAAACCTTGTTCATAGCATCCCTCAGTTCGAGGTCCCCCTACAGGCCTGGAGGTCCCCATACAGGCCTGGCGCACTTTCGTTGCAGCGTTTCTCTCTTGCATGTGTTTTGGCCGTTGCCGTTTGCCCTTGTCTGTCACCACAATCATCGCATCAAACGCGACTTTCACTATCGCCGCCGCAGGGCAAAAAAAAAAAAAAAAGAAGAAAGAAAGACGTAATTATGTCTCTCAGCAACGCACATAGCAACCGTAGTGCATAGCAACCTTCCACCAATATCGTTCTAAACGAGTCAACAGGTGTTCTGTCGATTTGAACTACCTATCCAGATGTGCTACTTAGCGGTTTTGCGCATGCCCGGAACGACACGCTCGGGCTCTGTGGTGCTCTGCCAGCACTGGGTTATGTCACACGCTGTGGGGGAAGTGAACACACTATACACCTACTAAAAACTCCGTGTTCACAAAGGCTACTTGTTGGCCAGTGCCAGTTATTTGTATGTTTGCAGTTTTGATAATTTTCCCTCCCAGATCAAAATAGTGGCCAAATCTAAAACTATTCTGCTACATCTGGAAATAAGGCAAACCTACAAAAATAACAGCCTATTGGTTTGCACCTAAGAGAGTGGCCTGGGATGGAGTCACTTCCCAGGCTGAATTTATGTTTCAGTCTGTTACTTAGTATATTTAATTTTCAAGTTTTGAGTTGCTTGTTAAAAGTTCATAGTTTTATAATTATACATATATGTTCTGTAACAGAGTGAGCTGCTTTTTATTATGCATTTTTAAATATATTTTTTTCAATGTGTGAAACTTTTTGATTAGGTCACAATGCTTTTCTGCAATAGGACTGCTAACTTTGTTAATGACAGATACACCTTATCTTTCTGGCATCAACAGTTACTCAATATTACCCACCCAGAGTAAGATACAGAAGACAGAAGATGAGCTGACTTTTGGTGGAGTGGCAGACAGGCCGCTGCAGGGAGGACACAGTTACACCTGTTGAAAAAGCAGAATGGTATGCTGGGTTACAGTCTGCAGGATGCTCAGTTAGTGGCTGCCTATCAATCTGGTATGTGTAGCAGCATTGGAGCTTTTAGGAAGATAAAGCAAGAAAATAAAGCATCTGCAGTACTCCACAAACTATGCAAGACAATTAGTGCCACTATTAAAACGTTTTTTTTTTCTTTTTTAATTAAGTCCCTAACTAAAAAAAAAAAAAAAAGTAAGTTTATGGTGGCCACAATCCTTTTCTGTAACAAACAACAAACTAATGGCCTAATAAACATTTTGCAGAAACAATGCATCTTCAAACGAAGCAGAGACCTGAGCTGCGATAGTTAGAGGACATTTATTTTGAAGACTGTGAAATGATGGACTGCATTAGTCATTAACCAGCTCTCAGCTGTTGACATAAACTCATTCCAGGCA
The DNA here is from genome assembly GCF_900324485.2 of Mastacembelus armatus. Taxonomy (NCBI): domain Eukaryota; kingdom Metazoa; phylum Chordata; class Actinopteri; order Synbranchiformes; family Mastacembelidae; genus Mastacembelus; species Mastacembelus armatus. The sequence continues at coordinate 13,931,450 of NC_046656.1, forward strand.
CCCTTATGTCAAGAATAGTTCCATAGCCGCCAGAAGCCAAAGATACAAATAATCAAGTTATTAAACTTTTTTCCTTCCTGAGAATCTTATTTTGCACTTATAATGAATACAAAATAATAAATTAACTTTGCAAAAAAAGAAAACACTGAACACAACCAGAACAATGAAAAGGTACAGACAATGGCGATTAGGATGGTAGAGTGAAATACTAAATTGACAGTCACATATTATAATATGGTTACTGTTCTCTGGATGAATTTTTACTCAGGTTATGAAAAACATGCACTCCTAATAGTTGCTAGAGAATTATTATAAATAAATTAGTGTTAGCTGGGATTGGTAACTTTTCATAGACTTTCATGATAATATTGTAGGAGCCACAAACAGTCCAAAATGATCCCTTAAACTGTAACATAACCCTATTTTGAAATTAAAAGCAGATTAGTATCCAGTTCTGTGACCAAATCCCTCATTTCCCTGCAGAATATCAGGAAAAGTCACTTTAGAAAAAGTGCAGGTTATTCATACGGTCTCGTAAAGCACTGGAGTAGAAACATTTATATTTGGCAAGCTTAATCTTTTAACTTTGGATTAAACAATTTACGCTCCAACCACCCTATATTCTTAACCAATGACCTGTCCCGAGTAAAATCACCATTGGTTTGGTCAAACTCATTCATGCACACATATTTGGAATTCTTTGAATTCATAATTGAGTGCTTACTGTTTAACCCTCATTTATACCTAATAGTATTTTACAAAATAAACAAGTGTTATAAACCAATAGTATAACATGTCTATATCACACATCTGCTCCAGCTGTGCACACAGGTTCCCGTCACACAGCAATTTTTGGCACTTAAAAATGTCCTGGACAACTAATATACATAAAACACATTTGGCACTTGTTTTATTGGTAGATACCATTTCCATTCCAGCTTTTGGGACATTAACCCTTTCACAAAGTGTGTGTGTCTCTATCTTGAGCAACGTCTTTAAAGTCCTCTCCTACAGTAAACACTCCAGTGTCCAAGATTTAGAATATTCCCGACAACATTTAGATGTCCATATCTTGCACTTAATTTGTCCTGGATATTATGACAATGATTTTTATTTGACTTAAACTTAACCCAAACATAAGCTCAAATTGAAACAAAACTTGAGCCAAGCAAATTGATCCCAATATTATTTCCAATTGTCGTTGGCCAAGTTTTGAATGGAGCATTTTCTGCCTAGAGTGCTCACTGCTGAGCCTGTTGTGATAGGAGTCCTTTGCAGATGGAAAAAAGAGCTTGTAAAAACACAAGCATCAGGATCCGCACACCCCTAAACACACCTCAATTTTCTTGGGAATGCTGAAAGACGGGGAACGCTCCCCTTTGCCCTCAGGCTGCCTCCAGCCATATCCAGCCAATTCTAGCCCAACTAGCTTTACTTGGCTACATCCACTGTTCATCAAACAGCCCTTAGGGATGGACCAGCCAGCCATTGGCATCATCTAGATCTGTGTCCAGCTCCTCATCTTCTTCCAGAGGCTCTGGAGTTCGGAGTGCCAGCTCCCGTAAGAAAGCAGGTGAGTAGGCAGGGGGTTGGGAGACAGACCTGAGGCCAATCTTTTTCTTCATGAGGTGGAACTGGTCACGGATGAAGTTGTAGAAGTCGTACTCGTATCGCATGCGATGGTACAGCACCTGCAGGGCCTCCAGACTGGGTGTGTGTTTACGCACCGTGCCGGTCATGTTCCCCATTTTCCTGTAATCTGCAGGAAGAAAATGAAAAAAATACCAAGAGGTAGTCCGCGGTATTCGATCAAAGAACATGCACCAAGGAAAAGAAAGGAAGGAAAATACAGATGACAAAAATTGAATTTTCAAAGGGAACAAAAAGGCATTTTAGAACGTGAATGCACCAGGGCTCTTGTAGATGTTGAGTACTCCAGTAAAGTAATGAGGTAAGAGCCTTTCCAACAGGAGCAGAACGTCCTCCAGCTCCTCCAGGATACCCACAAGTAGGTAGTTCTCGAGCACATTCTGTTTGGCCCTCTCCAAAGCCCATAGTCCTGGCTCCCTGATGGAGAAAGACAAAAAAATGAGATCACGGCACAGACAGACATATAAACAGATTACAGTAGAGAAACCTTACAGTAAAAGACATGAAAAATCATCATATTGCTGTGGTGTAAAGAACAAAATGCTTGGTCTTGACACTTGACAGCTTGTAGACACTGTACCTGCACTGAGGATGCTGTCCACAGAAGTAGGGAATGATGTAGAAAACTCTGGGGTTGGAGCACTCAGGGTAATTTTCTAGAATGCACACATTGATATCCTAAAATTAAAAAAAAAGATCCATTAAAAAGTGTTTAGAGCATTCTTTTGGATTACAAGCAAATGTCAGAGACCTGCAACGATTTGTATCGGCCACTAGAGGTAGCTCTTCACAAGGACTCCTTGATAGTTATCAAGAGAAGCCGGAGTGCCTTGACTAATAACATCCTGTACATTGAGATAAGCTCTGCTTCACCTCAGAGCTCTCAGGGAAAATAAGATGCCAACTAAGAAAACAGAGTTGTGTATGATTTCATGTTGTGTTGAAAAAAGCCAAAACAAAAAAAAAAAAACACAGGACCTGATCAGATCATCAGATCATAGTTAGATAGATCTTTAAAACACCATTTGAATGTAATATATAAGTTAAATAACAAAAGGGGGGAAACAGATGAAAGAAAACACATTTGTAAGAGTGAAGCTGGGCAGACACCAAGCAGACAAATCCGTGTCAGGTGATATAAGCCTCAAGGATGGAAACAAGTCCTGAGCAACACTCCACAAAGCATGATACACACACACGGGTACGCCAGATGCTTGCACTCATATGCACACATGTATATTACCTTAGCACCAGGCTACATGCATGAGACACAAGCTGTTGACAGATCTGTGCATAGAAGAGAATGAGATCTTAAAACGGAAGCAAACTGAAATTGTAACGATTGCATCAAAGCCTGCCCTTTAGATTTATGTCCCGATAAGTCAGTAACGACTGATTTAAATAGAGCAATTTATCAAAGTCAACACTATGGCCAACATGGTCAATCAAAGAGATTAAGTTGAGCCAGACAGGACCAGAGGCCCAGACCTTCCCAGAGGACACAGACTGGTGCCGAGGGTAGGATGGAAGGGGCCTGCGTGTGAACACTGGGAACCATGTGACTGAGCTGTAAAAAAAAACCTCACTGACAGGGGTGTAAATATGGATAAAGGCAAGTAACCATGTGTGTATCAACATGTACTGTGCCCAATAGTTACAGTTATATCTCATGTATTGTATTTTTGCCTGCATGTTTGCAACAGCGTGACATTGGACTCCATAGGACAGTGAAAAAGAATCCACTATACATCTGTGTGAGGGCCTAAAATCTTATATAGATGCATACACAGAAATCTATATACATACATGTATTGAGAATGAATAAATCATGCACATGGTCAGTTGTTTTTTTCTTGCAGCTGGACACTGTAGAACAATTGTCTTTCTGATTCACCAAGCGACTGCAGGGCTTGTTTGAACTTTCTGACTGTCTACTCCGAGCTGCAGTGTGCACTGGGAACAAGACTTATTGGTGATCAGTGAAGCAAACCGCTTGAAAACTCTTCAAAGGAACTGTAACAAAACCCCACAGGACCCTTCAAAAAAACAGTTCACCATTGTGCTTTTGTCAGTGTACGGGCCATGTCCTGAACTTGTGATTGAGTTTGTTCTGCTTAACTTTAATTCAGAATTTTGAGAACAATTCACGGTTCTTGTGTTTGATTATTGAAACGAATGTCAGTGTCAGTACATCAAGTGTTATCAATTATCAGTATATCTCCTTGCCTGGCAGTCTACAGTCTCCTGTCTGTGGTGAATGTTACATTTTCGCAATAGCTACAGTAAAAATAAAACCAGATTTTGGAAGCATGTTCTGTTTACTGTAAACCTCGTGCAGAGATTCACAAGGAACTCTAATTACTGATAAGAACTGTTACTGTTGCCATGCTAATAAAAATATACTGGGAGTGGAGTCTGAACAGGGCTTCTCTACAAATAATCTAATGCAACAGAGCAAAAAAGCCGCAAGAAAAGAATTAGGCAAAAAATTTTAAAAAGTGCAAAGAAAACAAATGAGAGCCAGAGTCAAAGAAGCAGAGAAGGGCACACAGGAAGTAACACGTTTGATGCCATTCCCCAACACACTGACCATTACCAGGAAATCTCTCCTCTGCTTTGGTCCAACCACACGATACATGACCCTCATGAATCAACATTTAAGGGACCTCTGGGAATCTAGCTACAACTCCTTCATATACAACTATGCACAAATAAATACACATACCATGGTGGACCAACAATAGACAGTCTCTTTACAAAAGCACATTAGTATTTTAAAGAGAGCTCCTGCGTGCACACTCACTCATTGTTCCTATCCGTGCTGTAGATTAGGCCAACTGAGCAGTCACAGGCTACAACTGTAGCGGAAAAAAGGCACTGAATGGAAATGTATGCAAAAATCAAATCAGGAGTAAATGATGTTGACCCTTCACATGTCTCAGTTTCCACCAGGGGCCAAGTGAATAGCACATTTGGGTCATTTCATATTTAACCCTGCAATAACCTTTTTCCACTTGAGGAAAGCAGAACCAAGCTAGTGGAAAACTCATCACTGTGATACTTTTGTATACTACTTGATATGTTGAAGATGTCAGCAAACAACTGATACTGTACATCCAAAAAAAAAAAATGTAGCAATCATTTTAATTCTGGTACATGGCCACCTGATCAAATATAAGCCCAATATTCACTTGTCTTCTGGGTGAACTATATCTGGCTCTTTAGCTCCTTAATGCTCCACTAGTTTCACTATCCACTCTGTCATTTAATGCTGTGCACGCAGCATACAGACAATATTGATTGCTTGCATGACCCATGCAAACTCAACTGAACCTTATGTGTCAGTTGCACCTTCATCATTCAGCTCCATAACATACACTCCCCTTTACTGTTTCAAATGTAAAGGCATGCCAGAGCATGACTGAAGCGAATTTCACCTCATCAGACCAATATCTTTGAGCTGTGAAAGCTAATATGTGTTGCCTGGGCTCAGCAGAGACACTGAAATATGTTATAGATATTCTGAATGTGTTTGAATATTCATGTGTACGAAACGCATGCTCCTTCTGCTATTTATCACTTTTTATTCAGGCAAATTATGCACTTGACTGTGTACAGTGTCAAAACTAATAGGACCAGATCAATGTGAGTTGGCACCCACTTCATTTGCAAATAAAAGCTTATAATTTAAGTATTAAATGACAATGTTCAGTCCTGTGTGCGTGTGTTTTAAATGAGTGTAGTGTAGTGTGTGAAAAGGGACTTGGGGGGCTGATGGAAAATCCAATCTGACCACAGGAATGTTTCAGTAACACGTGCATCAGGTTCCCTCAGTCCCAGCTAGCAAACTGACAGCGTTCTTTCACCTGTCATATACACCCAGCACTAGGCAAGAAGTGTCAATGCACAACAGGCATGGGATACATCCAAGGCAAGTCTGAAAGTGTTGACATAACATTGCAGCATTTCTATTAACATTACAGACTAATGACTAGAAATCATCACCTCTCCTAGATACTTACATCTTGAAGCATGCTTTCATTTGAAACATGTTGAGCATATGTGTGCATGTATTTAGCTTGGTCATATTGGATACAATTAATTAGTTATATTAATGAATGCTCCGTTTGAATGGTAGTCTAATAGAAAGTACATATAACTGTCAATTTCTCATACAGTATATATACAGAAATCTTGCTCAGTACACAGATGTACCATGGGGAAATGCTTAACATGTTATGACACATTATCAGTGGTGTCACCATGGGGCCAGCTACAAACCTCTACATCTTCTAATTTTACACTTCTCACTTCTCTTTCTCCTATATGCTCACAGCTAGAACTGTGTTTCCACTTCCACATTATCCAGCTGATTAAATCTCCCAGCGGCGGCGGCAGCAGCAGCAGCAGCAGCAGCAGCTTTCAGCAATCACACTACATTTTAGTCAGGAATGGCACATTTTAGTTTTAGATTATCATTATACAAAAGCTAGTTTGGCATATGCTTGCAGACATTGCTTCTAGGTATAATTTAGTACATAACTCTAAGCTGTTCTGCTGATTAGGTAAGATAGGTTGTTGTTTGAACCATCAAGCACAGACTGTACAAGGAAATAAAACCAGTAACAGCAGGAAGAAAAGAAGGTACAGCAAAACAAAAAAAACAGTTTGAACAATGTCTTTTCTAAGATGATTCCATCTGACAAACACTTTTATGGTAATAAGATAATGATATTTATGTACTTGGTATGGAGAAAATCTGTCAGAGATATTTCCAGATAATTATTTCCTAGATGTTGGGAAACTAGGTTTATGACTTACAGTACATTTTAGTGACTAAATGCACAACATGACATTCAGTATTCTCACCACATAACTAGCACCAAAAAAATGTCATCATTTTGGAAAATTTTAGTCAATTGTAAGCCTTGTTAATGACTCTTTGTACTCATACATTTAGGAATGTAAATGCACACGCACCGCACACACACAGGTAAGCCAGGGTACAGTAACACAGCCCCCCATCCCCTTTAAGTGTAGCAAGGGGCCCCTGTGGTCTGCATAGTTTAATAACTCAACTCACATGGTCCAAAACTCCAGGGAAGGCAGTGCAATACTTAATTATACCCAGTCAGACTAAAGCCAGTATGACATTCACTCCTCCTGTTTGCCTCTGTGTATGGCTGCAGACATGGCCTCTGAGGGTCTCTGACAGGAGGGAGGCCTGTCTGGAGAAAGTTTACCTGTGTTTTTTGCCTGGATATTTATTAGCCATTAAATCTAGAACAGGTATTGACTGAATCATTGCCACAGTAGTTTCTGTTTTAGCATCTTTCCCCAAATCCCAGATGTACGGTCTCTTATTTGCTCGTCTTACCAAATACCAAACCCGCATTAGATGCACTACTTCACATCTATCTATCCAGTATCATGGACCTAAACTGTTGAGTTAAACTTTTAGAGTAAAAACTGACACAAAGGCCCAGAAAGAGCAACTTAAAAATGAAAGTAAGCCTCCAAATGGAATTTATTGTAAAATAGGAGTTGCACTGCCTTCTATAGTACTACAAGAGTAAACAACTCTGCAAGGCAGATGTAGGACACAAGGTTTGTGATGTGGTTACACTAAACCAGGTCTCTAATTCGAATCATAATCACATCTAAATATCAGGCTGCCTTTCTCCCTCCAGCAACACCACGCGTCGAACATCTTCAAAGAAAGCAGAATGTGTTTTTGATGTATTTCTGCATTGTAAATAACATTTTGTTTCTTATATCCTAGCATTCAGGAAGTTGATGTTTGTCCCTAGATAACAATAAAAAGAGATACAGAGATCTGAAACACAAAAAAATGCAATCATCTAGTAGGCCCACGATACGCTATTGATCAATTATTTAATGAATGAATGGACGCAGAAATCAATTGTGATTTAAAACAAATATCAGTATCGTCTTTTTGTTAAAATCTTTTGTGGAAGATCCTACAGTGTGTTTATATCATATCGTACAACAGTCATTATCATTACTGTTTCTCTGTGGAGTAAACACTCTCATTCATCTATAATTATGGTATACATCAAGGTCATAGCAGAACAATAAATTTGTATCAAACATTCCAGGTTATGTATCAGCTGAGCTTTAGGTTATGAAAGCAGCTGGCCTGAAACCAATACAAATACAGATTTAAAGCACTGTTATTGGCAAGCCAGTGACTCAGACAAAGTAACTGTGCAGCTCTGTCAAAAACTGCAAATGCATTAAACCATAAACATCCATGGCATTGATTTAGCTAATGCCCATATGAAAGTGAATGGCCTTATGGGCACTGGGACGGACATGTAAGGCAGAGAAAGGGCAAACGGGCTAAAAGATTCAGTATTTACTTGACTCTTTAAATAGTATTGTTATAAAGTTTCTTACATTAGGCACTGGTTCTCTTGGGAACACAACAACATGCTAACCAAATGTAGTGCCTCTTCAAAAGCCACAGTTTACAGCTTAATTACAAGTGCTGTCGCTCATAGTGCCTTACTATTTTAGTTTTATGCTCAACATTTATCATTGGGAACCTGAACATGGGTTGAAAAGTCAATAGGACTCATCAGCATGTGTTAGGACCCTATCAGTTCTCTTTATCACAAATATGAGAAATGGTTAAGGAAAAAATGTGACTTGATTAATGCTACCACACCTACTGAAAATAAATTCCTCCAAATACAACCCTTTTAAAACTCCAAGGCAGATGTGAAGCGCTACAGCTAATTAATCAAGGAGGGCCCACATGTCTGCACAGAATGTGGCTGGACGTTTGTAAGACAAATGATATTCTTCTCAATGAAAATTTGTGCACCTCACATTTAGAGGTATCTATTAAGCATGTAACAAACTTACATCAATAAAAACCTATAAAAATATTTTATTTATACACTATTAAGTGTTATTAAGTGTTGAAATGTATGTAACTGAAATTGCAGCATGTAAAATCTCATATTTCTGGACAAATACTCCCCTTTTCAAGCCAAAAACAATGATCAATTGTTGCATGAAAACAAAGGTCTTACCAGGTAGCGCTCATCATCTTTCATCCCTGGAGTGCGAATGAGGTGGTTCTGCTCGCCCCTCCAGTCACCAAAGCGACGGAAGAAGTAGTTAGAGAGGAACCGACTGATGGGGTCCCGGATTATGTTAATATAAACAGGCTGCTCTATCCTGAACCTAACAAAGACCAGAAAAGGTGTGAGTTAGCACCTGCACAGAACGAACATACGGACTGAAAACAAGCAGAAGCATTACAGAAATATTTAAAGTACCTGGTAAAGTTGAGAAAGTGAACATGCCGTGTATAAAGAAACGGCTGAGGAATATTACTGATGTTCTTCATGAGATCCACCTGAAAAACACACAAATGCGCGCGCACGCACACAGTTAATTTGACTTTATTCACAGCTTTAGTAAGTGTTAAACGCTGTATCTGCCACAGATATGGACAACCTAACCCAGTGCATAACGTCATGATAGAAGTCAAGTAGTTGCATTACAAGAGGATAACCAAAGCGTAAGCTCCGAAACAGAAACTGGGAGCACCAAACACTGACTGAGGCTTCTTAATAAACTCAAAACAAAAAAGAAAAACCTCGTTCATGTACTGTCAAATGGAATCAAGAATTACGATTCCAAGTACTGACTGAACTGAGCTCATGACCATGGATAAAATGCACTGTGGCTGTGTATTTATCTAGCTACAAGACCACATTGATTCCAGCTGCAGGATCTTCTATGGGTACAAAGCTTTGCAATGCAATGTCATAATTTGGTTCATTTCACAATATTCATCACCACAGATTTCTTTTCTTTCCCCCCTGGCCATGTGCCACACAGGAAAAAAAAACATTTTTAAAATGATTAATCCAAGTTTCTTCTTCCTCTGCAGGAAAAAAAAACATTCCCCAAAGGCATTCCTAATCTTCATGGCTAACAGTAGCCAACACAAACATGCCATATCACTTTGCCATATACAGTTTACTGCAGCTTCCTTGCATGAGCTTTTTGACTGAAGGTTGTGGAAGAGAAACACATTTCTTAGTCATTCTTCACATAATTACCTCCATATTGGAGCAGGTTTACATGTTAGATCCATCCTCTGCACCAGTGGATCATACAGTATTTAAAAATAATAAAAACAGAGAGCAGGGATCCAGATGCTGTCATTGGCTGTCCTGAATAAGAACAGAGACTTAAAAAAAAAGACCCAGATGGGCTTTGCAGGCTCAAACGCACCTTCTGATCAACCAAATGCTAAAACACTTTTCCACAGTACCACAGATCCAACAATGTTCTGTGTATGTTCTGTTCACTGAAGACATGGTGGAAGGTGAAGAGCGAGAGGGAACCCAAGGACTGGGGACAGCTTGCTTAATGCAGGGCACATGGAAAGTTGAATGATACTGAAATAGCAAGGGACCTTTAACAAAACACAAACAAAAACACTCCTGTGTAGAGGCCCACTCCACTTTGTGGACATGCAATGCCAGATGGCTTTTATTTATTTAAATAAAGAACAACCTTATATAACAAAACACTAATGGCTGAAAGCTTCTTTGTGTTCACTATGTCTCAATTTTTACCCAGAGAGGGAGGGAGCACAGCCTGATTATAGCAAGAGTGGTGTCTGCTCATAGATCAAGAGCATACCCATGGTATATTCACAGAATCCTGACTGACTCTGGGAGGGGTAAATTGTAAATGGACAAAATAAGACATTTCTCTAAAGCTGTGGGAGCAGCAGGCACCACCTGGACACATTGAAAAAAATCTCCCACAACCTAAAACAGTAGATCAACCTATATGTGAATTGTGCATCACAGGGGACAATGGACACAGTAAACAAATTAATCAGCTGTGACCTAGCTTCCTAGTGGAGCTCCATGACAAGTTCTGCTCTCCATCCTGGCTTCCAGGAGAGACTCAGCAAAGCAGCTGGATGTACAGTATCTAGCCAAAGAGCCAGAACTCTGTCATACAGCATTCCTTGCAAACACAATCTAAAAAGCACCAAGAGAGAACAAGTTTGGTTATTTCAGACGAGACAAGCAGCAGCAAGCTGGACATGGAACGATGACGGATTGATTGCACTAATCTGTGTGAGTTTGGAAAAGTAGTTCTTAAGCAAGCTGACAGAATATACTTTATTGATTGGAGAGAGTCTTTTGCTTTATTTTTACATTTTCTTCTTTTCAGTTTGCCTGATTCATGATTTCAGAAGAAAAACAGTAAAATGTCAATATTGAAAGCTGGAGTGTCACAGACAGCATCTGAAAGGTGTATTATAAGCACTGCAAAGTCTTCCTTCATCAATCTCTCTGTAAAACTGGTGCAAATTTCCTCCATCTCCACCTGATTCTGCTACAGAGGTCACATTCAGTCATGTTTGTATATGCACATTATATCACACCAAGTCTACTTGGGAACCAACACTAATATGTATAGTTGTTTATATACACAGGGGAGTCAGATTTGGGCATCACACCCTCCCTCTTCTTTCTAAACTCAGTACATTTCCACTCTACTTGCACTTTTTGTGGATATCTCCTGCTACACATTTAAAACTTTAATTAATGCTATAGAGGTTACTTCACCACCCTGGGTCTATCCTCAACTCTGCACTTTCTGTCTCTATTTATCCCTTTACATAAAAAAAGATTATTTTAAGCAAATTCAATTAGCCTACAGCTAACCCCTGATGTTCCCTCCCCCACACCCAGATTCGTTTGCAGACCCTGAACACATTTGGTACATTTGGTGTGTGTGTGTGTGCGTGTGTGTGTGTGTGTGTGTGTGTGTGTGTGTGTGTGTGTGTGTGTGAGAGAGAGAGAGAGAGAGAGAGAGAGAGAGTGCATGTTTTCTGACCCACACTTCTGGTCTGTCTAGCCAGACCCTCCTCTGATTTACCAGGGAGAGCTGCAGAGGGAAAGAGGGAAAGTGGAGGACAGTCTGAGATTCCAGGCATACCTGCAACCCGCAACCCTCGACCCCCCTCTATCCTGAGCCCCCCTGGCGTCTGCGCAAGACTCATCAAGGGAAAAGGAGGAAGAGGCAAAACCACAGAAAGCTCCAACTGCTTCCCTGCACTCGATATTTTCCCTCTCTAGGTTCCACATTCAAAATGAGCCTAATATGAGACAAATATAAAAGTCAGGTGTTCAAGAAGATCAGTCCAGATATTACTGCCCATACACAGTTTATCTATCTTCTTAAAAAGAAGATACATCAATATCAATATCAGAAAAATAGGACAACTTTATAATCAAATATTTAGCAGCCTCCTGTAGCCAAATTTCAACTTATTCTCCAATTCTCTTTAAGAGACCAAAAGCAAACTGTTCCTTTGAGTGCAGCTGCTGAGATGCTACTAGTGAATATGTGTTTACAGTCTCTGCCTGTACTGGGGCCAGACACTTCTTGGTGTTTGCGTATCTGTGGCTAAGTGATGCAGATACACAAGTTTCATGGCTGTGGAGCATCTGTCTGCTGGTTATCATATTTGGTAAGAGGGAGGAAACGGGAATCCCACATTCACACAGACATATGTACAACAAAATTGTTGTCTTTCTGTTTCTGGAGGGTTCTAAGGAAGTTTGTTTTGCCATTTCTGGCCTATTCCTCTGGTACTGAGAGGGACAGGCAGGTCACTATACTGTATGCCTCCTTTCTGGAGAAGTTCTGCAAAGTTCCAGACAAATAGGGCACCTTCATTTTTGGCAACCCGTTAAGGCAAACCATTAGCAGACTACTAGGAGAGCCAGCAGGAATATGGTCCAACGAACTGCACCCCTGAGCCAGAACCACAACTGATGAGACCAGCATCTCTAAACTTAGGCGACACACGCCTGCATCTGCATAAGTCAACACATACACAAACACAAGCAAATGAACACACAAACACAGACACACATTACAGGCTCTTTAGCACAGACACTGGAATGCCTACACTCTCTCTAAGAAGCATTACTTGAGACCATTCACAGAGATGTTTTATGTCTGGAAAGTTAATGAATCTAATGGTGTAGTGTCACTGTGTGTGCAGCCAGCACTTCAGGGTTTGATGGATGGGTAAACAAGAAGCTGTTTCAATATTGGCCTAACATTTACATCAAATTGGTCAGTAATGGTTATACATATTTAGCCTCTGCTGTTGACTATCCACAAGTGGTGCGCAGCAGATTATTCCTAAAGGATGCTGTAATGTCATGTGAGGATGTGAGTCATCGCTGCAAGACTCCCACACAAACACACATCAGCTAAGTCCCTCTCTCACTCAAATGACTAAAGAAGGTGGGAAATATCATTGACAGAAGTATAGATGAGGATGCCCGGCCTTGTGCTGGTTCAGAGGAATCAAATTCGTTTTCCATTAAGTTCCACTGGAAATCACTGACTTAGAAAGTTCTCATTTCTTGTGCCCCCATCAGGGAATGTCAGAGGTTGAGGTCAGCTACAGAGCAGCAGCAGAGCATAGCAGTATAACCTCAGTAGTGCAAAGCTACAAATTACATTCACCCAAGTGCTGTATTTAAGTTTAATGTTAAGATATTCAAGTGCTGGAAATCTAGGTTACATTTTTGTAACTGCATTTGACTATATTCCATAGGCAAACACATTTTTTTATTCTAATAATACAGTTTCCAGTTATAGTTATTTTTTTCTTAAACCTGCTAACAATATAATTAGCACTTAGTAAAAACCCATTTTCTGGAACAAACTACAAAACCTGAGCTCTGCATCAATGCTTATATATCAGTAATAATAATAGTAATCAAATAGTTGTAGAGTTTTGGTAAGTGCACAGGTAGTACCATACAAAAGCATAAATGTCATATAAACAGTCAGAAAGTGGTCACTGTCTATTATGAGCACTTTTTATTTGCAGACTGTGCGTGTGTATTCCATCAATGAGCTGCAGCGAAATAACTTCAGCGCAATTGCTGGTTGCTCTCACAGGGGCCCGAGCCCAAATCATCTGGTGGAAATAAGCTTTCCTGCTAAACCGAGGCTTGTTGGGGAATTACCGTTTGGACTCCGTTAGCATCAAAACACAGTGCCCAGTCAATCTGGTCCTAATGCAGTTGGAAAATCTTTTTTACATTATTTATTTGTTTTTCTTATAAAAATAAAACATCCCTGGGGTTAGAGGAGTCCGAAGAGGAAGCTTATACAATAAAAAATAGTGGCATTTAGCTGTGCTTTATGCACATTAGTATTCGTGTTGGCATTCCCGCTGGCACAGGCCAGCACGTCTTAGTGTCTCGAAAGACTGTGGGTTTTTTTTTTTTTTTTTTTTTTTTAAACAAAAGCAGGTTTTCCTCTGTAAAGCCAACACTCATGTCTTCAAGATTTTCCAGGAAATAATAAAAGGACATTCCTCATCCTTTAGCTTTTGTTCTCACACTCAAATGACAAAACACTGAATGAGCTCCCAATTGCTGGCGGGCTCATTATGACCAAACTAAAAATCAAGTAAGTTTATTTCCGCATACAATATAAGTTTGTATACAACATAGGTTTGCCTCTCTAATTTTACCATAGTCAACTGCTTCAAACCTGGGTGAAAGTTATGAATGAAATTTAGGTGGTTTCTGGCTGAACTTTACTGTATTTATAAACAGATGACTGTATAAAGCCTGAAGACCACAGGCTCCCATGTGGTCCAAAACAATTTAAAAAAGGGTAATTTTAGTATTGTTTCATTTCCCAAAGGGTAGTGGTAGTAGTAGTAGTAGTAGTAGTAGTAGTAGTAGTCAAACCCCCCCAAAATGGATATTTAAATGTCTATATTTCCATGGCTTTATAAATAAAATGATTAAATGCTTAGAACAGATACTACAAAAAAAAACAAACTTGGTGGAGACCGTTTTGCCAACTATAAGAATATATTTTCCGATTTAAAGGTTCCCTCTGTCTGTCATTGCCTCCACTCTAATATAATTCTGCTTTAAATCACTCATAATAAAAATGTTTCAAAAGGCCAGAGGCTGGTTGTAATCCTCAAACTGAATGAGACATTATGGCTAATAAAAAAATAAACAGGATCCGTTTTCAGTTACCTGTTTCTAATAAAGCCTCCATTCAGCTCCCACCTTCTTGTGTAGGGAACTAATTGTATGCGTAAACAGTGAGTTCCTCATTTACACGTCAGAATAATGAGAAAATCATGAACTTTCTACCATTCTCATTAAACTGTTGGATCCAACCATCACACCACTATCCTGGTCATCTTACCTGTTCATGTTTAGTGAGGCGTGTTTTATTATGAATGTCAGAGGAGACCAGGTTGAACTGGTGTTTCTCAGCCAGCAGCCTCAGGAGGATGACCACCGTCCGGCTGCCGCACTTCCCCACACGATTATAAACCACCTGGCTGGGAAACGGGAGCACCTGTAAAAACACAGACAAGTAAACATTGAGAACTTTACCAAAAGAATAGACAGAATAGATAAAATTGACCAGTGGTTTTCCATGTACAGTATATACTCTAACTGAATAGCTTATTGTTTTTACATGTAGAATATTATTACACATCCATATTGTAAGAAGGTTCCTGGTTTGAAACCTGGCAGGGGTGTTTCTGTGTGACGTTTGCATTTTGGGTTTTCTCCAGGTACTCTGGTTTCCTCCCACAGTCCAAAAACATGTATGTCAGGTTGATTGGTGACTCTAAACTGCCCATAGGAGTGAGTGTGAGTGTGTGAGGTTGTTTGTCTCTATGTGGCCCTGTGATGGACTGGTGACCTGTCCAGGGTGTACCCCTGCCTTTCGCCCAAAGAGAACTGGGATAGGCTCCAGCTGATCCCTGTGACCCTGGTTTGGAATAAATGGGTATAGATGATGGATGGATGGATCTATATTGTATGCTAAGTGTATTTATAGTATTCCTATTTGAACACTGACAAATGGAAAAAAGAAAATTCATTCAAACCTTTGCTAGAGTCTGTTGCCTCTTTCATTGAGCTTTGACCTCTGTTTCTTACAAATGTCTTCTAAACTACACATGGATGCTTTTATCATGTCTCAGTGCTTATTCTTTCATTGAACCCCATGAGTCAGAGATTCTGCTGGCATTTCTACAGAATCATAATGACGCAACCTTTTAATGTCTTGTCACAAATACACAAGCTACAGCACACACACACACACACACACACACACAGACACACACACACACACAGAGTCGTGACTCACCAACTGAACAACTAGCTCAGCCAAGATTCAGATACTCAGTAAAAGTCAAAGCAAGTGCGTAAAAACTGCTTCACTTTGAGAAACAGCCTTGTTATGGTAAATGACTGCTTGCAGGAGGAAGTTGGGTTTGACAGGCATATTGAACATGTGATTCACTTTAGCACAGGGTCAGCAAGAAGGCAGTAATTTGGGAACTAACACTGAAGGCCCAGGAGTTTTACATAAGTGCCCTCTTAAAGACTGAGGGTTATCCCAGTGAATGTACCAGTATGAATGAAATGATAGCCAATTAAAAGAACTAATGGAAGAATGGGAGTGAGGAGGACTGGTCACTGAAGAGACACATGACCTGGAGTGAACAGTTCTGTTATTGAAAACTCTTTCCCTCATCTTGTCAGATGAATGTAAATCAGATGGAAGGAAACTGTGACTAATAGTAATTGTGCTTATCCCTGTGGAATTTTTTGGATATTTCACAGACAGTGTGATTGGAAACAAGTCCGGCTGACTAAATTAACTAGTTTGCTGGCTCAGTGGGTGTCAGTCGGTGTCTAATCTATGGAGACTCTGGCTACTTTCATAGATGGCTGAATGAATGACTGACTGGCTTGTTGCCTGTTAGAGGATGAATATGAGGTTTCATCTGCTGGTGTCTTTCTCCACTGAGACATGAAATTATTACTCATCTTCAGTTAACTTCAGTCCTCTTTGGCTCTGCTGCTGCAGACAGTTGTATCCACACCACAGAGCTCACACAGACACAGACACAGACACAGACACAGACACAGACACAGACACAGACACAGACACAGACACAGACACAGACACAGACACAGACACAGACACACACACACACAGACACACACACAGACACACACACACACAGACACACACACAGACACACACACACACACAAAAGCTGATTTTTTCCTGTCTCCTCCAAAAAGCAGCAGTCCCACCCAAGAAGAGGCTCAGAAAAAAAAACATATAGAGGGCTTTCTCTGGAAGTTTGCCAGAACTCAGAGGAAAGTAATAACAGGATGGAGTGAGAAGACAGAAAAAGAAGAGGATGAAAAACTGCAATGAAGAATGTCATGAGCATTGGTCTGATAACAGATCATCACTGCACTGATCCCACTTTGTGTTTGGTCTGATCAGAATCATGAAAGGTTGAACTCATTTGACACAATGCGCAAGATGCATCCTGAGGCAAATGAACCCAGTCACAGGTGGAATCGGTGCTCACACAAGCTGCTACAAGTTTTGTTGACAGACATGCTTAAGCTTGTGTTGCTTGGACGAAGCGTCATCATCACTTACTGTAAAATAATCTTATACATAAGCATTTTTAAAAAAAAATCAGTATTAATAATTGCACTGACTAGAGACCAGCAGACAAAAAATAAAAACAAATTACTGTAATTTCACTGTTTTGGGAAATGATTTAGAGCAGATAGGAGATGGTTCTTTTGGACAGCAGTCTGACATTCCTCAGTGTTTGCCAAGTAACTACAGACTTCCCAGCTTATCACAATAATGAGGCAGATGAAATACATGCAGTGTTTTGCAGGACACCATTCCCTGCTGGTATGATGACAAATGACCTTGTCAGACCTCTAACAGCCTGGTGTTGTATAACACAAGAATAATATCAAACATGCCATCAAATGTCCAATCACCCGCTGCCATTGCCAGCACTGAAAGAGCAAACTTTCAGTTTGCACTATTGTTGTTCCCACTCTGTGCAGCTTAGATTTTTGATGCCCACTGTGAGAAGTGTTCACAGTGTCTGCCAGTAAGGGATTCTGTCAATACACAAACCAGGATGTAAAAAAGTATTTTGTAACAGGGCTGCTCTCCAGCGTGTCTGACCTGGGCTCTCCTACTCAGCCGAGAGTCAGGCTGCTGTTGTGGTATTTACAGCTTTGGCGCTGGAGAGCCAATATCAAGCAGACTTAGTCTGGAGTCCTGCACCTCTCCCCTCTCTCACAGTCCCTCTTCCACTTTCTTTTTGAGCATGCTGCCCACATCCAAAGGCTGTTCCGAGTCATTTGCAGACATGATGTTAAGCAGATATATATAAAAAACTGAACTCTGTCTCATAGCTGAACTGCCTATTTTTGCAGAGAATACACAGTATTCTGCTATCAGCCAACTTCAAGCACTTAATAGCAAGTGTGAGAAGATGTCCTGGTTTACCACATATCAAGACTACTGCTCACTTACAGTACACACTACACAGTACAAACTGCAGTACAGCTTCCTGTTGCACTAACCGGTACTTTGCTTGGACAAACGTTCTTCTACTGGTTTTAGGAAGACTGATTCTGGGTTCATTACTCTCTACTGTCAACTCCCCATCCCACGCTGAGTGAAGAACAGCATGTTAAGGCTTGAGTCAGGTCACAGAGGAGACTTTCCGCACTTCCTCTTATTAATGATCAATCCATTCATCTCAACTCCCAAACCGGAGGAAGGGAGTCTCTGCTTTAAGTAGCTATGGCAGTGGAGTTTTTATCCAAATATGTCTAGGTGAATTAAGATGAATTGATTTTCAATGGTCCAGAGGAAATGGGAAACTGACTGAATTTCTTCAGAATCACTGGTTGTTGATGGAATGCAAAAACATGGAGATGACAAATGGAGATTAAAATGCTTTTGTTGAATAACCAATAATCTATTATGCACTTCAGTTTGTATATATATATATATATATATATATATATATATATATGTGTGTGTGTGTGTGTCTCCTAAGAAATTAGGACAAATGTGCTCTATAAAATGATATTTAGAAATGCATTTTGCACGTGTAAAAATGTAGACACTACTTCCATACATATGCTCATAATTCTATTCTGAGAGCTGTGTGGTTTTTCCATATGCTTTCATTTACAGCAAGCTCTCAACTCGATTTCTAATCTTTCCCTACATTTACCAGAACCTCTGTCTTCTGTGCTCACATGCCGTAATGTGACCGACCTCTGCTGTAGATCAGTCTCACTGCAGCAGAATGTCAACAAAAAGATAATGAGAGATGTGGTTGATGTTGCAGTTGCCACTGACATGACATTTGCATTTGTCTGGGAGATGAGATGACGATAAATATGGAATCAATCAAAGTTACCAGAGCTAATGTATAATCACTGTCAGCCCAAATGGAGGCTGGACAGTATGTAGTCAGTAAAGTCTGCAAATGGCAGCTATAGTCAGATTTCTAGTCATAGAGCCAGAGTGAAAGCAGGATCAGAAAGAACAGCATATTAATTACAACCTCAGGGCCCTTCAGGACCTTCAAATTATGTTTATTATTTCTACTGTCTTTTGTTGGCAGAATATTTCTTTTTACCTAAAAACATGCAGAAGAGGGGGCAGTAATTTTGTCATCCCAGAATAACCTGAATAATGCATAATGCTGTACATTAAGGTTATTGTTGTGAGACTCAACTATTATCAACTAAAAATCACTGGTAATTTGTACTTTTCACTTGTAGTAACATGATTCACTTACTAGTAAACATTTAAGCAGGAATCCGTTTTATTCAAAAATAAAAGAAATGTAAGTGAATTCATCTTTGTCATTCTCCTCTCTGCTTCTTAGACATTTTGACCCCTGCCCCCTATTAAAAATCTATTTTCGACTTTTCTCTGTCCTAATGATTTCTAAAGCGACAATAACATGAATAAGACTAATTCAGAATTAGTTGACTCAACTCAGTCAAGCTTTTATAGTCTCCTCTTTATGTTCAACGAGAAATGAAAAATAAGCAGCAACTTGGCATCCATTCTACAGACTGCTGTTCAGAGACTCAGTAGCATACAGAAAACTGGTATAGCGAGCCTGTTCTTAGTGAAAAACACGTTTGTTTGAGATAATGATTAACACAGAAAAACACTGGTACCAAAAAAAAAAAAAAAATCCAGCAGTTTGTTTCATATAAAAAAAACACTTGTTATCTGTATGAAACAAGCATTGTGGTTGCCTGCTTTGGCTTTGTGGCCAGAACAGACTTTTCAAAGTAAACACATAACTCAAACAAAGCCCACATGTGGCCTAATATAACCCAAACAGCTGCTCACATCAGCCACAAACGAACATGTATGCAATCTAGAACCAGAAGTCTCAGGTTAAGAACATGCTATGTGCTGCTACCAAAGGTAAAGACACCAATAACTCCTTCAGTCAGAACTGAAAAAGGCTGGATGAGGTGGGTTAAATGAGGTAATGAAATGAGATGTGATTGAATATACATGGAGATAATGAACAAGGGGCAGAAAGCAGCTGGCAGCGAAAGAAAGAGGGAGCACAGAGGAGAAACGGGCATACAGGCGTGCAGCTGGATGAAAACAAGGCCCCTGTGTCAGCGCTACGTGTGCGTTTGAGAGAGAGTGTGCTCAGAGCATTACTGTAGCACTGCAGCCAGGTCTAGTTGGTATTTAGAGTGAGTTTGCACACAGATTCTTCACACAGGCCTAACTCTTATCATGAATGGACTGAACAGACTGGGAAATGTAGGCGTACTATATCTGAGACAGGGAGGTTAAGACAGACAGGAAAAATTAGGATAAAAGAGATGAAACTGAAATGGCAGAGTGAGAAGGGCTTACTCTTGGAGCTGGGGGTCCGTGGTCATCCAGATATGTAGACTGACCTGCAAAGGCAAAAAAGTATACATGTCAGGATTCTGGCATTAGCTCGGTATAACAAGTTAGAAACATTCAGAGACCAGCAGGCTTTAGAACAAATGGACATGGCATAAAGATCATTATATGACATGTAGGATACAAAATTTTCCTCTTTGTTCTTCTCAGTTCAGGAAGTTGTCAAGGTCCAAAGAAAACATGTACTTTCTTCAATAAAGTAAAGGATGAAGTTAAAATCTTCCTAATTCTCCTGAATTTTGGCTTTGGTTTGTATGAAACCAGTCTTGTTAGTTTGCTATTGCCACATCAATCAGATTCCTTTCAATTAAGGTCCACTCCACCCCATGCAATGCTTCTACACCCTACAGAAGAAGCCCACCACACCCTACATTTTAGGAAAATGCATTATGAAACAACAGGTGGTACTCAAAACCTCACAACCCACACCTCAGCACTGCAGCTTACCCTCTGTCCTAAATCACAATCACCCAAAGAAAAACAGCTTAGCTCCCTCTGTGTTACATGTGTAGATGAAGAGAATTGTAGCCTGTTTGTACTTTAAAATCAAACACTGGGCAGCTCTTTCATTTTGGGAACAATGGAGCTCATTCAAGGTTGTCCCACAGTGCTGGCGTAGGCCCACTCTCTAAATCCAGGCCCAAACCCAGACAGCAGCTTTCTCAGGTGGTACATCCATGAGAGAGAGAGAGCAGGAGAAAAAACTGGAGCATGTGGGGGGAAAAACCCTTTACAGGGAGGAAATGTTACAACCTTTGCTTGTGTTGTGGAAATGTGATGCAGAACACAGATGAGAATAGCATGAAATGATCCATGAAACACACACGCGCGCACACGCACACGCGCGCACACACACACACACACACACACACACACACACACACACGTCTACTGTGCTTCTTGGCTCCTGTGTGTGATGTGGCTCATCAGATGCCACATGCATAAATACTGACAGAGACACTACCGTGTGCTCACGCTCAGGTGGTTTTTAGAGGCTCTACATCTGTCGCTGTCTCTGTTTCATGACATTACACAGTTTTCCAGAGGAATGCTGAGGGAGGAACATCTTTTCCAAGGCATTTGAGGTCATAACAGAGTAAGGATGCAGAAAGGCAGACGTCTCTGTTCCTTCTACTGTTATCCATCATGGATAACAACTCATCCCCACCAACCGACCTACAGCTCCCCCCCTCCCGTGTGTGCTTCTCATTAGCGTTTTGGATGGAGGATTGGAACTAATTTTTTCCAGGGCACGGAGCTCATATAAGCTGACAGCTGCCCTCTGCCCCACCCCACCCACAGAGAGGAAAATGAACTTGAATAGTCACTATACTGTGTGCTGTACTCATCAACCTCATTGTCCTCTGATCCCCTTAAGACTTTTATTGGACTCTGGCTTCATTAAAAAAATATTAGACTCTAAAGCTGAACAAAACAGGACACTTAGGCTGGATTTCTACCACTCTTAGTGGTTACCTGTTTAGTAACCTATGGTCTGAAAACCTCAGGTTCACTCAGCACCGTACAACACTCCATCTGCTCATCTGCTGGCCTTTAATTATTATGAATATATAGACAGGGAAACTGAGCGTACCAGAGAAGTGCACAGTGCAAATATATCAAAAAACATTCAACAACTGTCAAACCCTCCATGAAGCAGTTTGCAATATACAATCTGTGCTATGAGGCTGGACAGTTTTGTAAGCAGCTGTTACTTCCACACCCATAACAGATTTTTATGTCTGTAAAATTCTGTAGCAAATCAAAGCCTATCATGCACACAACAAGAGGTCTCTACCAATCGACACATGTTATCTTGTGATTTTCTGAACAACACATGTAAGTAATACCAGTTTATATTGCACAACTTCACACTGAAATATTAAGTGATGTGATTTGCATGGCAGAATAAATGTAAAACTATGTGAAGCTGATTGATGCTGTAAATGTTTTTTTTCCTGCATGAATCAAAAATCCAACAGGAACTAATTACTGAAAATCTGAACGAATACTAATACTCCACCTCACATCACACCAAAGCATTTCATCTATAATTATAACATGTTGATGCAAACTATGTGGTCTGTATTTACATGGGGGAAGGATTCAATTAAACATTAGGACACATGCAGACATGCACGCACACACACACCTGCAAACATAACAAGGCCAGCTACTGCCCCTGTCCAGGAACTTGTTAAAGCAAATTTCACTTCCACCTACATCAATTAGTCATCTCATTAGCTGAGCTGATTTTTTGTTTTTTTTAGTGCAAAGATGAGTCATTTGTTGTTGTTAGTGAGTACAAAAAACATGGACTGCTGACAACACTGGACCAAAAGTGTGAAAAGTGATTCAGTTGACTGTAACCAGATTAGAGAAAAGGAGAAAGCTGTCAAAAACTGAATGTTGGAAAAGGTTAGAATGCTGTAATACATGACATATATTATTTGGCATAGAGAACAGAGAAAACATCTCAGTCTGTAAATAATATATGCATATATATTATAATATTATATGCATATATTATTTAAATGCTCATAATATTAGAAGAAAATGCGTAATAAACTCCCATCAAGTTGTGACAGAAGAATTCCTCTTTTTGGAATTCTCCATTTGTTGTTGGCCTGCTTGAGGAATACTATAGTACGTTGGGAATTTCATAAACATGTATTTAGAGCAGAGACCATTTCACTGGCTTTGTGAAATTGGCAACCTAGCAAAGCAGAGCCTAGGACAAAATACATCCCAGAAAAGGCGGAGGTGGGAGCGGAAAACCGCACAGGAATGCTTGTTGAGTGTAAGGCCAGAAGGAAAGGCACAGAGCTGAAGTTGAGGGGCCTTCACTTTACTGTGGGACACGACTCAAAGCTAAGATGGAAGGTTACAGAACTGCTGCCCTGGAATGTTTTACAACTATGCGATACCAGATTACAGGTTTCTCAGCCTGTGAAGACTAAACTTTCTCATCCTAAACCACATCCTGCTGTAGCTTCCATATGTAATGAAAATGAAAATATGACACGTGTGAGTTTGCTTGAAGTCCCTGCCTACACTTGATACTGAGTTTGTAAATTAAATACAATATAGAGGGAGAAAAAGTGTGAAAGAGTTTGGCTAAATGGACCGAGATGTCTTCTGACAGTCTGCACAGGAGTCGAAAATTACATAACTCTAGCCTGACCCAGCTGTGTAAAACACACCCCAGTTAAACTTAGACACACGTCTATGGTTAGAGTCCTTACTAAACATTTGTGCCATAATAGAGAGCACATGCAAACAAAGTCAGTGTGCAAGGGTTGCATACATGCCTTTCTGTGTGTTTGTCTGTGAAACGTGTGTGTGGTCACCCAACCCTTTGATTTGGAGTGTGGGAGTGGCCCTCCATTAAGACCCATAGCACAACCCAGCTACCTAATTATAGAAGGGAGTTGGGCTACGGGTCAGGGTCTCCACCCACTACAGCCTGCTCCACATTACCATACATTCACTTAAGAATAAACAATGGTCAGACAGCTAAGACCCATGCCTCTGCTATGTTATTGCAGGTGCCCAAAGACTAAAACATGGTAGGGAGATAAATTTGTGGAATTAATGCTCCCCTAAGATTTTGGTTAGTAAAATGTGGCAGGACTGCAAGAACATACACACGTGTACACAGATGTACAGAGGTTCACTTCAGGATGACTAGCAGCATATCATTTGTGGACACCAGTGGCTGCCACCTTATAAACTATATATGTTCCACTAAACCGAAAGGAAAAGAAGAAGAAATTCCACTAAACTGATGAGCCAGCAAAGCAGTGTTGGTAAGGCTGTACTGCAAAAGTCTCAGTTAAACACAGAAATCAGGAGAAAACACTAGAAACACATGTTCATGTGTTTGCCTGCATCGCTATGTTTTCAAAATGAGGGGTAAATTAGTGCTGTAGCTGACACATGCTGTATGACACCCGACAGCACCCACGACAGATATTTACAACCAACACACTTTGAAGTAAGGAACACATTTGAATCACATGTAGCATGTTTTCTTGGATAATGACTCATTACATATGTATTTAGCCACTATTGTATTCTGAATTTTATATTTAAAATTTCACACTGAACCAAAGCCTCAAACGACCATCAGTGAATTTCACACCTGACAAAATGAACTGATCAAGACCCCAGCTGAGATGTTTGATGTCTCCAAAGTAAAAAAAAAGAAAAAAAGAAAAAACTGAGCAAAGTGATTGACAATCTAGTGGGCGGTAGAGCATCACCTGAGCTTTCAAGGCAATGCTGCTGCAGGAAGAGAAAAGATGAAAAGAGGGAAAGGTCCTGTCCCCCCACATTCAGAATCAGATTTGCATATTTTGGGTCAATTTAATTTCTGTGAGTCAGATACATCACGTCTACGAGCACATTTCTGAAAAAGTTTGACAGTTTCTGAAAATCATGTAGCTATAAAATAAAGAAATGAGCCTTGGCGTAGAAAACTGAAACCCAGATAGAGGTCTGACACCACAAGTAAATTACTCATGAGAAGAAGTGGTCTGACCAACAGTTCTCTTCCTTTAATACAATATCCTGTTGATGATGGTAACTATTGCTGCATGAATGAGAAGGAATCACACACGTCAGAAACACCAGAGTGCTTGTGCAGTTTGTACATACCTCGCCTCGGCTTATGGGCATGACACCAAGTATCTTACTAGCCTGTCCTTACGGATAAAGACTTTGGCTGTGGCCATTCTGACTGACCAGTGATTTTTCCCCACAAACCCCTACAAAAGAAGTCAAATGCAGGGGACCTTTTCGGTCTTACAGGACTTTAAGACAGATAAAGAAAACAAAACATTTAATGAGAATATCTACTGGGGTTGTGGTTGGAAGGTTGGAGAGGATTTCAAACATTTTACCTTATGTGTTTAGCTAAATCTGCTAACACCAGCCAAAGAAATATAAATATTTGTCATCGGCACAACAGAACATAGAAAATATGTTTTGAGCTAAAGTGAAAAATGTGTAAATCTGTTTTATTTTTCAATATTACAAGACATCAGTAATGGTCGACCTGTGAACAACAATAACAACAGCTGTTTAAATTTCAGGAGTCAAACCAACCACAACTGGGTAATTTCTTAGCCATTGTCGCTTTACACCAGCTCACAAAACATACACCAGATGTGGAAATTCATCATGGATAAATAGCTACACACAAACACCACTAGAGATATCTGTGTCGACTGTAAATGCACTGTGACTTGCTGCACAATTCCCACCAGCAGGATGTTAATATACACTATTATGTCCATCACTGTGCCACAGAGTCTTTATACAAATACAAATCGGGTGTCAAATTAAATTCTGACGTGAAAACATATGGAATGAAAGAACTTAGATCCTATTAATTTGGCACATAAATCTTCATTAATTACTAGAGCTTGGTATGTGAATGGCAACACGTTCCATTTGTAGTACCTGTGTTTTTTCACACTGTCTTGACAAGGAGCTTTTACTGTAATAATCTTTGCAGCATACTGGCAGGTGGACAGCAGGCCCTGCATGAATGACAGAAGCTAGAACAACATCCTGCTTTAATTGTTTGTTTACACCATAACTTCCTCCTAGTTTTTGGAAGAATCCATCTTTTTTGGCAATAGATGCTGGTTTTGTAATCTGCAGTGTGTTCCTGAGTTTCCCCCCCCATCATATCTCCCTTCAGTGATAATGGCCTGTCCATCTGTTATTAAAATTCCTTTCATCATGACAATACATCATCATAAATGGAAACAGACAACAGTCAGTTGTGGAAACTCTAAACACCTCTTGTTTTAGGACACACACGCACACGCACACACGCACGCACACACGCACGCACGCACACACGCACACACACCCCTAGTGCTGAATCACAAATGGTGCATGCTATAGATAAATCTTGACCAACACAAAGAGCTGGGTACGTACCCATTGCCTAACTGCACAATCACCACTAAACCAGTTACTGCCGTTGGTGAACCAAATCTTAACATCTATTTTGAATTTCTGCTGGTGTGTCATGATGTTGGTCAGGAGGGGTTCTTCTGAACAGAATAAAAAAAGCAGCCTTTGTGAACACTGTGGGTGAGAAACACACACGCATGCACAAAGTGTTCATGATTCTTAAACCTACGGTACATTATTTCCTCCTCCGTGTGAACATCGGCTCTCTGATTGCTTTAGGTTTCATGCTTGGATGTGCATGTGTCACTAAGAAAGCCTGGAATCTGAAAGACCTGCACTCTGCTGTAACGCTGCTGCACCGAGCACCACAGTCCCTGCAGCCAGGAAGACAATCATGAAACACGAGAGTCATAAAACAATCACATCTGCGAGAAACCTGGATGAGTTTACAAACTAGTGAATCAGAACTTGAAGGAAGAATTTGACATTTTGGGAAAACCCCTTCACTTAGATGAGAAATCAATACCAATCTCATGTCTACATGTTAAGCAGGAGACAGGGGGCACTTAGCTCAGGGTAAACAGATAACAGGGTTCTGTCAGAAGGTAAAAACCTGTCCTATCAGCTGATATCTTTTAAGCTGTTAGGATGAATTTTCCCCTAATTATTTGCCTCTCTCCATTTCTTATACTTTAAATTAAAAAGACAAACGCACAATGCAGAACATCACCTGCTGTCCTGTGGAAGTGGCGTAGAGAGAAGAGGGAAGAAAAAAAAAAAAGCACCATATGAAGGAGTGATCGGAAACAGCTAGAGAATTATTACAGAGTACCAGAATTCCTTTGGGTTGTGACACAAGCCAGATTCAGGAAAAGCAGCTGATGTATTCTACATTACTGTAAGGACATGAAAAAAATAAAGACAGAGAGAGGAGGAATGCGAGACAGCGAAAGGGACACAGGAACAAACAGTTATCAAATCAGTTTGTGAGTCCTCTGCAGACGTCAGCAGAGAAAGATGAATTGCACTATCTGGCAGCTAGAGATTCCTCTACAGCCTGAAAACCTTTCAACAGACAGAAACATGATGATTCCACCAAGAATCACAGATTTTCTCTCTCTCTCTCACACACACACACACACACACACATTCGTGTGCATTCACACAAATGCACGATAGGATTGAAACAAATACATGTTCAAAAATTACTACATTGCGTGTTTGTTTGTGCTAATGTGAGAGCAACGCCATGAAAATTAGACACTAAAATGATGATAAAGCAGTTTTCTGATCATGGGGTATGTCCAGGTGGTTCAGAGACTTATCCAGATATGAGAAGGAGTTGCTTTAGGGGTGATGGCATTTCTCTGTATATTGATATAGACTATGTGCAGCAGCATCAGGCTTTGCTCACCATTGGGCAGTGATGATGCTGCAGCTTGGCATAGGAAGCCAGGGTGGTGCCACGCCTCACAATGAGGGACAGAAGAAAAAGAGAAGCCAGGGAATAAAAACAAAGGTTTGTGAAACTGTGAAGATAATGACCAGAGGATGATGGAATGAGATTCCCAGTCCATGTCTGACTGTGGTCCAAAGTTATCATCAGAGACCGCAACAACAGAACTTCATAGGACTATTAGACTGTTCTTTTTAACACAGAGAGGTGGCATTTAAGTCATTCTAGACATAAGATATATACTGTACTACCACATATAAAGACCAGGCAGTAACTCCAACATACTTTATAATACTAATAATACTAATTGGGTACAAAGCAATATCTAATATAAATATATTCTCACAGAATTCATTTGTTAAATGTAATGCAGTAAATAATGTTTTTCCATGCAAAAGTCAAAACTTCTCCCCTTTACCAGCATCTTATAAAAGATACACACATTTACTGGGGCAAAAAACTATGAATAAGAAATCAAAAATAGTAAATGACCTAAACCAGAACCAATATAAAAAAACATAAGAGGGGTAGCAATTCTCAATTCCTATTCACTGTGGAAACTGTAAATACTAGTTGGTCAAATGAAATATATGACGGCAAAAATAGATATGCAATAGTGCATAAACTGAGGAAAAACATGAAATGATGTTGGAAGATTGAATTCACAGTAAATCTCTAACGTAACTGTAGCAAAGGAATATAGTACGAGAGAAAGTGCTCAAATTTGGGACCGGTTTTGTATGTGCCACAAACACGGAGAGAGAAACCATCAGTACAGTCCGAAATAAAATGTTTCTACTCACTTTTAACTGGAAATCAGACCAGGAGTAGGAGCGGCACTGGTCCAAGATACACAATGCTCAAATGACAAAGAATTGTCCACAAATGTTCAATAGCTGATTTGTTATAATGAGGTAAGTGCTCTAGTCTAATTCACCTAATACATCATAATTCTAATCATATTTTTCTTACTTAATTGCTACTTTGGAAGAATTAAACTCTTTCAAACCATGACTCTTTCTCTCCGCCTTCAACTCTTTTCCATAAACAGCAGTACTGTGCAAATGCAGTTTAGTGTGCTCATGCTGTATGGGTATCGCTGAAGTAATTCACAATGGAATTTTGTTCATTTAGAAAAAACAGATACTTGTATATGTCTTTACATAATATTTGTAATACTGGTTCCGTACATGCACTTTTAGTGACGTGCACATGTGTGTGCTTTCACATGTACAGTATAACCCTCAAACTTCTTACTAATTATACAGTGGATGGTGACAGGGCCCTGGCCTGCATGCCTGCATCATCTGTTACATAAATAATCTGCCAGAAACTGTTCTCAGGCTCCAACTGCGGTGCTGGTCAGTGCAGACCACTGCTGGACTGGGACACTGCCACTCCCTTGTTTTGTGTTCAGCTCTTTCAGGATACGTGTCTGTGCAGGCATGTGCATGTGTGATGTATTAAAGAACAATGACAAAAAAAGCTGTGTGGGCATGTGTCCACATGTGTCTCTATATAGTGTGTGTAATAGAAAAACAAGCAGAAGGACGAAAGGTTTATGTATATGTTTGATGGCTTGTGTGCATGTCAGGAAAAGGATGAATTTGAGTGTTTAAGTGTACAAGGACATTTTACAGTGCCCGGGACCAGAAGCCACAGGATGTGCGTCTGCAGCAGACCACCTTGCACCGCATGACATCATCATAGTGCCTCCTGAACCTCCATCCACACAGATGTGCACACACACATCCCTTCAAGTTATTTTTTCACTACCCCCATCAAGTGCCAAATAAAGTGCATTGACCATGTGTTGAGCACATGCTGGTGACGATAATCTGCCTCAGTGAAGAGAACTTTGACAAACTTTTTGAATAACACTTGAGGTATCACATACTTGCATAACTGAAAACATGTTTACTGTTGGGACTACAAATGAATACTGGCTGAACAGATTTTTTATTATTATTTTTTTAATATGCAGTTAAAAATATTTTCTTTACAGAAGTGAACAATGTAAATGGAGTAGCAATGTTTGAACAGTTTGGTGATAATGCAGTGACAGGCATTTGGCACCTGACTGGACCACAGTGGCCAAAAAAAAAGTGCAAAGAGCAACAACCGAGCAATAAACAACAGATGGCAGCTCACACTTCCAAGAACAGCAAAGAAGTATTTATAGATGAAGCATCTGAAACAGACTGCACGCTGCAGTAACAATCACAGCATTTCAAAACTTTTCCCCCATCATCACAATTTAGATTTACAGGCATAATGTGTAAGTAAAAGCCTTCGTATTGGTGGTCATAGCAAACAATAATTATTATATCCAAATATATCAAATTTAATTACAAGATAAGCGAGCAATGATTAGCATTGCTTTTTATGCCGATGCAATGTAACATCTGAAGTGGCTGAAGAAAGGAAGTGAGTACATATTAATTTGGTAGCTGATTCCCTTCCAGCCTGCAGAGCAATCAAAGCCAGTTGCATCACAGTTAAAAGTGTGGAAACCCTGGACAAGGATTATAAAAGCAGCTGGAGGTGTTTACAGAGTATACTAAAAAACAGCTTACCAAGGTTAGTGCTGATAATACAGGCATAGTCATCATGGTCATCATACTAGGCTTCCTATTTAAATGGAAGCTCAGTCAACAGATTCAAACAATCAGTGGTACAGTCTGATTATGTGACATAACAGCAAAGAGAAGCATGAACAACGAAGCAGCCTGAGTAACAGAAGGTGTTATATCCATGCATGTTTGTCACCAAAGTGTTTCTTGCTTTAAAATACAAACTCATTTACAAGCACTACAGCTGGGCTCCACTAGGGCTGCAACTACCAATCATTTATAGCAATTAATGGAAAAATCATCTTGGTCAAATGTGTAATTGCTTCGTTTTCTACAACATCATTTAATCAACTAATCATGTCAGCTCATGTGAGTAAGTGGTGCAAATATACTCTTGTCCTATTAGTGCTGAAAACTGAATGTAAAACAGAGCCTCGGAAAACAAAACAAAACAAAACATTTTTCTTGTACTTGGACAGAATAAACACATCTAATTCCGTTACAAAAGCACTTCTATCTTCACAGATAGTAACTGAGTGTCTGTCACCGATCAATGCTGCCAAAGTAAGAACAAAAGACCTTTTGACTGCTCTCACTTCTCTGGTTTCATTTCCTTTCATCGTCTCTTATCTCCAGAGATACCACCACACTGCCAGCTGCCAGGAGAGAGCTGGAGTTATTACCCTGTTACCTCTTTCGATAACCACTTTGTAATTACAGTACAAAGACAAATGTCATTGCTGATTTATCCAAGCTGCCAGAGCATAATAAATCTAATAGACTATGATGAAGAGGCTATCATTAACTTAATAAAGGAACAGATGAACAAAAACTTATATGCTTATGCATTTGGTTTGATACAGCACATGCACTCTAAGCTAGAGTTTGGTCATTTCTCCTTCGCAACATTTCAATATCCAGTTTTCATCTAGCACTTTTCTGGCAACAAAACCCAAGCCACATGTGCGAAGGTGCTAAATCTGCCAGTCTTGCTAAGTTAGGGCAGGGTCATGTAGTATATCACATCTTGGTTGGAGACAGCACACTCAAAACCCTGCACTGTGCTCGCTCTCCCAACAGAAACCCTGCTAAGCCACACACACACACACACACACACACACAGTTACTGTACACATGCAAGGCAGAGACAAACAAACACAGCATCCACATGCCAGTGCTGCTGATTCATGCTAATCCAGGCTGTATCGCTCTGTGGCGTTAAGGTGAGGGAAAGTCTCTCACCCTTATCTGGCCTCGTAGAAACATATTTTCCGCTTCAAATTCAGGCCAAATGTTGGCTGTCGGAGAGAACTGACTCAAGGAATAACTAGCTTTCATTCATAAACACCATCTGATGATCAACTCATTGTGATGATAAACTCGCCGTCGTGTTCAGGCAGTCTGGCTTTGAATGGCGAGCATTCACTCATCGTCAGTTACTGACAAACATTCATCTAGGTCTTCGTCTTCTTTTTTAACATGAGTGCTGTACAGACTATAGAGAAGATATCAACAGTAAAAACTAGACCAGACTGGAAACAACAAATACCAGAATAAAAACTTCATCCACGCTCAATTTTACATTTAATATGTTACTGACATTGTAGAGCCGTCAGCCCTAAACCACAAAACAGCACCGTGCATAAAGCTGTCCAACTGTATTTGTGTTCCCTCATAGTCCTTTTGGTCCATATGTGGCTGGTCACAGTTCACAGGCTCAGACACTCTGCAGTGGCCTCTAATTAATGTGTCATGTTTGTGTGGCCAAATGCTTTCAGCTCTGCCTACAGCTATACAAGCAGGAATCTATCCCACTCATTATGTCTCTAGTCTGACAGATGATGTTGTCAGAAGGATTCAAGAAAAATAAGAGAAAAATTTAAAAAAAAGAAAGAAAAGGAGACAAAGGAAGCCACAATATAAAGGACATCTGGCTCAAGAGGAAACTGTACAGAGAGAGGCACCCTACATTTCCCACCTGTTTCCGTAGAAAGCATTTAATACTCCCAAGAATAGACACAGCCTCCAACTGATCCCCTGGAATAAATAGGAATAAACGGGTATAGATAATGGATGGATGAATTGAAGAACAGACGCCAAGCGGAATACACCAACTCTTCAAATGTTCAAATTGTGTGGCTTTCTGTGTGTGTGGGGCAACACAGCTGGGATAACTAGGAGTTCATTTGTAGGAAAAATAACCCAGTTTCTGCTGATCCTTCAACTGTATTTATATCACCCACAGGGATCATTTACTACCAATACTGAAGTTTTGCACACATTAGAAGTCTACAGCAGCCTTGGAAGAATCAGTGATGGAAGCAACTGACCACATTTACATGATATATTTTTACTATACGGGAGTAAGAGTTATCATACTTTGCAGAAGTAAATTATGATAAACTGTCACAGACGACAAGGCAGATCAGTCTAGAGCATATTTAGTTGTTAAAAAGTAGCTACACCTCAGCCTATAGCAAATACAGAAAACAGTACATATGAAGTAATATTATAACTGGAAAAACAAGCCTACCATACACTTGATTTACATAAAAATATTATTTTGTGTATTTTTTCTCTGAGCTTCTGCTTGGTTTTTGTGAAGCACATATAAACTCTGTAAAACTAACACTGACTCACGTTCTCATTAGAACATCCACATGCTGCAATAAATTGTGGTCAGTGTAATTCATGGGCATGATTTCAGCACTGGATTCTTTTGTTGGACTATGCTGACAGGAAACACCAGGCATAATTCCATCATGGTGCCTCATACAACCAGGAAAGGAAAAAAAACAAAAACAAAATGCACGTATTTCAGTTTTTCTTCTGAAATGTTTTGTAGTTTTACAGTCCTACTCACTAAAGCACATGGAGCTGCTGTTGCCTTGACGATCGAGCCTCTCTTTAATTTCGCAGTGTGGGTTACACTACTAGCTAGTATTCAGCGGTTCAGAAACACATCATTAGGACCGAATACCTAATTATAGATAAGACAACACTACGCTACATGCCACAACCACAATGCACAACAACTTGTTATGAAACATGGGAAAGAGAGAGAAAAGTTGTCGGGGTCAGCTTTAGAGTCGAGGAGAGAGGCTCAAGGATTCTTGGATAAGAAAGATGGATGATGATGGCTTCCCATTTTTGTGCTCAGGTGCCCTAAGAGACTATGAAGAGCAGAGACAGATGGAAGAGATAATTGAAAATAAATAGCTGGCTAATGGACAGTAATGGCCTGTGATCTTAATATTAGAACTTTTATCTCAAAAAGTTTTTTTTTTTAAATATTTAGATATCTCAATCTACTATGTTTATTCAATGATGTTTTCCCTGAACACACACACAAACAAAAAAATTCATTTCCTTCTCTGGAACAGAGCAGAGCAGCCATTCCCATCACCAGATGATAGAAATCTGTGAAACTCTTACTGGCATCATAAATTACAACAAGCTCTTATAGGGAGCAATACTTCATATATTTTTCACAGTAAAAGCAGTTGTACAGCATAGCAAGCAGTAGACGCAAAAAAATGATGGGTGCAGTTTTCAGTCCAAAAACTCACTCACACGCACATTCGCAGACGAAACATTCGAAACACATGCATATGGATGGACACGCAAGTGGACAGAAGAAGGTAGAGGAGAGAGACGGTGGTTTTCAAATCCTGTGGCAGACTATGTAATGCAACTGTATGTAGTGATTAGAAACACAAACATTCCAGCTGGCAGTATCACACAGCCAACATACCCAGTGGCACATTTGTGTGTTTCATAAATGTCCACTGCAGTGTGGAGGACAGCACAGAGGCCACGTTGGTCACCCAGAGTCTGCTGTCCAGGAAAGAATTTACGTGGAAGGCTTTTGCACAGACTTCCAGGCCGAGTAAACAGGAGAATACAAAGCTGAGAGAAAGCATACATGGCAGGAAGAGGTGCAGAGGAACAGATGGAAATGAAAATAGAGGCAGAGAGAAGAAAAGTGGGACAGGATAAGATAAGTGCATGGCAGTTCTTGGGGTGAAGATTTGTGGTAAAGAATTATAATGGCTGCAGAGTGATAGACGGATTTGGAAGACGTACAGGTCCAAATGGCATAAATTCAGTCCAGTCCAGTCCAGACCGGTGCAGAAGAATGGTTGTTCTGGGCCAGGCCAGTGGAAACACTACACAACCAGGAACGGGGCCAGTGAATCAGGACAACCAATGCATTTTCAAGGGCTGTAGCAACACTGTGTGTTTAAGAAGTAGCACTAAACTATAGAATTTAACCTCAAGCTCTGTTTATACATGATCCTAACATGGCCTTTGACCTCTTGTTAAAGCCTCATGAGATACTGGTTTATCACATTCCCCAAGCTCTGTGGTTGTTAGTAACTACAGTAAAATGTTTGAATTTCAGTCCATCACTCTCCTTTTCAAACACACACCTACACTAGTCAAATGCTACCCATAGTCCTCCGATCATGTAATTACCACCAGTAACCACTCCCACTGACTCCTCTGCTGAACCAATCATCTGCTGAGAATAAGGACCCAACCTCAGTCCTGACCAGACAGGAAAAAGAACAATTTCTTGGAAGCTGAGAGTTTGTGTAATTTTGGATAAAGACTTTGTTAGCGTTGGGCTGTGCTTTCACTCAAGATGTCTCCTCGAAACATCTGGAAAATGTGGTTTCTCCAGCAGACCAGAACATTTGTACAGGGTTATGGTTGCAGGCACTACAGTTCAACTCGACCGCGGCTTCAGCAGTTGAAGGATCTGTTGTTTTGGAGGGTAAAGTAGAAAAAAAAAAAAAAACACAGATCCAAATACTGAAGGATTCGTAAGTGTGACAGGTGATGGCAGGATGTGGATTTTAGCACTACCACTCTTTTCTTTGGCAGGTATGATGTGCTGTCAGTCACATTCTGAACTCCCGCCTTCACATAAGAGGCGAGTGTTGAGAGAAAAGTGTAAAAAAGAAAGAAACTGAGGCAGAGATGACAAAGATGGGTTTCAGAGAAGGAGAGCACATTTTGAGATAGAGGCGTGAGATTTGGCCAGGGTGAGGTTTGCTTTCCACGAGGGACGATCACA
Organism: Mastacembelus armatus; assembly: GCF_900324485.2. Classification (NCBI taxonomy): domain Eukaryota; kingdom Metazoa; phylum Chordata; class Actinopteri; order Synbranchiformes; family Mastacembelidae; genus Mastacembelus; species Mastacembelus armatus. Next base: position 13,967,040 of record NC_046656.1, read on the forward strand.
TTCCATCCGAACATCTCAAAAATGCTTTTCAAGTTGTCCTGAGTGTCCACCCCCTCCTTTTTCCTTCAATACATTAATCTTTCTCAGCACAGTCGAGAAGCAGCAGCACAATGAAATATCTTTAGTCTCTAAGGATAGTTAGTATAGTATTCCACCTATTAGAAGCAAGAACAAGAAAAGTCACTACTGAAAACAGCGTTTAGGTAGCCTGTGTTTTGTGGCATGGAATACAGTGCAAGATGCAATAGGGGATTTGGTTTCCTCAGTCTCCGAAAAGAAAAAAAAAACGAAGAAAATTGGCAAAAATTTATATCAACTCTGACTGTAGAGGCTCTTCATAACCAAGATTATGGATTGCATTATGGAGTATTGGCAGCAGAAAACACACTTTTTGCACAATCCCATCCAACACTGTCAGTGTAGTATTATATTGTGCTGTCTCTGATGTCAGCAAGCAATAAACTCACAATAACTTTAAGTCATCTGTATCCCCCCTGCAGGGTATCAAAGCCTCTGGTGATCATTTTTAAGTGTACCTGTCTATTTCAGGCTGTTATGTCCAGAGTGACAGGCAGAAATAAAGCCCTGTTACATAAGACTTTGTTTGGCTGGGGGATAGGAGGGGTTACAAGATATTTTTCTAGCTTTCCTCTTCACTTAGCTTGGCCTTCAGATACGTGGAGTGGCTCTATAAAAACTATCTTTCTCTAAACAAAAAAAAATTCTTTCTAGTTTGTGTGAAGAGTGTGGGTCTTGTTAAAATGACTAAATTGTCAAATGAAATGAAAAAAGACTGTAAAGGCATTTCTTGCACTAATTGCATAATATTAATGAAACAAGTGGATCTTTTAAGTAAGCTAAGCAGCAGCTGAAAGAGCCTGAATGTGAGTGTTTTCCTGTCTTGCAGTATTACTGACCTAATGGAAACATTGTTTTATCACTATGTAATAGTCTTTCCTTATTCTGAGCCCAGTTCAGTTTCATTAGAGACCAACTAAAGGCCTCTACTGCAACTGTGTACTTTTGCACAAATTAACTGAAGCAAAATCAAACAAATTCAAGTTGGATATCGACTTTTATGTTCAGGCCTTTAGGAACAAACCTGCATGTGCACATCAGATAAAAGAACCCCTATAGTGATAAAGTTTGACTTTATAGAAAGGGAACTTCCGACAGTTTAAAAAACACACACACATATTGCCCTGTAGGTCTAAGTCAGCACGCCTGCCAAAAATAACATCCAACACCTGCTAGGACAATCTGTGCAATCTGTTGAAGTGATCTCTGCAAAAGTGAGGAACTAGCTGGCGTTTAATGAATAATGGCAGCACAGCAAGAAAAAAGCATTATTATATAGGCATTATTATTAATATTATTATTATTATTATTATTAATAAAAGTCACAACAAATGCACAATGTATTTGGTCTATCGGCATTGGTAAATTTCTGGACTGTATCTTGTAAGAAATGCTTGACAACAGATTTGTCAATATAAAAATATTGATTAGAGCAGCTTCACAGAATACTAATATATTCAAGTTCAAAAAAAAAAAAAAAAAAAAAAAAAAAAAAAAAAAAAAAAACCTTCGCAAATGTCCCGCATTTCAATAAAAAAAGCAGAAGACTGGGTTTTTCATTCAACTCAGCTGAACCCAAAAGGGGAATACTCTATATAAAACTTTAAAGGGCAACGCAATACATTTCTTCAAGCATAGTGGTTTTAACAACATGGGCTGGGCATTGCCATTCTATCTGCCCTGCTATATATTTAAAACTGCTATTTTAAACCACTATATATTTTTTCATTGCCATGAAACAGGGTTAGCAGACAGAGCTGTGGTGAACTCACTCAGGATAAAGATAGGTAGAGTTCCTCGAACAAGGTATGTCACTGACCACCGGGCAACATGTTTCTTTTCAACAAGTCCCATAACAACCAATTAGTTGGCTTTGGGCTGTGTGTTCGCCCTGCGCTCAGAGGAAAAAAAAATCCGAATGCAGTTATTGAATCAAATTGGAAAATAATTGCTCGACTTCAGTGACCACACAAACCTGCTGTTTGATGACAAGTGTATATGTGGCCAGTTGAACGGAAACAAGTGCTTGGGTGTTCTGTAGCAATAAACAGAAGAATGTGTAGCGCTTTAACACTCGCCAAAGTCAACAATGTTACTTCCCAAACAGACTAACAAAACCAGAGTAGTTCTCACGTAGCAGATGGCAATTATTCTGTTTCTAATTCTGTCACGAAAGGACCCTGATTTAGATTAGAGGTCTTGCCCTTCGTGGCTTATTCAAGCAGGGCATTCAGTTCACATGTTGTAAGCGGACACCTAAATTTCTCACATGACCTCTATTTATCCTGGCATTGATCTTTTAAATTATGGGATATGCATAGTTGCCTTCTTACAAGCAGCAGCCAGGGCACAACCCAGTGGCTGTGGGGCCTGAACCACCCACTCACCCACTCACCACCACAGGCTCTGACATTAAAGGCATCACAACCAGCTACCATCAGAGTGCTGGCAACCCCTTAAAAACTGCAGTTTCTAGAAACAACCCCCGTATGAGCTAAGGCACAATATATTCCTAAGTACCCGGAGAACCAAAGGCTGAAATAGGCAGACTGAAGCTTAGGGCTCTGTGTAACATACCTCACTTCTACATCATAAAGTTGAGCTCCAGAAGAAAAGTTAATTGTTTTGGGAAATATAGAAATACACATTTATCTCAGAAGTTAGACAGCAAATTATTATATAACTAAAAACATCCTAAAACTTTGGAGAACAAGTTCCGCTTTTGCCATTATTTCTATATCTAAATTTGATCAATCATTTGGAGTCATTTGTCAAAAACAGTGCTAGTACATATACAGGAGCATAGCACCAAGTTGAGTCATAAACCATTGCCCACAAATTTATCTTGGGATTTCTCTCGGTTTATAGCCATCATTGCTCAGCAAGCCATGAACAGAAGCTGCAGTTTAACAGTGCTGGCGCGCTGGTGATTTTTTTTTCCATCTGCTCTCTTTTTGTGTGGTGAAAACAAATGGACTAATGGAGGGTAATTACCCTGTGTTTTTTTACTATTTGTCCGTCTCTCTGGAGAGGGAAGTAGAAGCCTCTCAGGCATGGAAATGCTAATTGGTAATGCTAATTATTTCTATTATGCAATCACAGGGTCAACATGAAGCATTTTTCCCCAAATCATTTCATATTATAAGAAATGAGAAAATAAGGAATGCATCAAGATCATCATTCATCCATAAGTAATAAAAATAAAATTGCAATAGATTTATTGTATGAGAAAGTTGTGAAATAATTATCTAATTTCTGCTTTTGCTTTGTTGGAAATCCTGTTTAAATCCAAGTGCCATGACGTTTTTGTCTTTGTTGTCCTTTAAAGTAAAAACTCTTATCCTTTTATTGACCCTTAAAGCCAATTAACAAGCTGGCATGCATGTTAGACGGCAGGTAAATAAACAGTGTGGTTTGCCTCAGGCGCAGCAGGGAGAGCTGCTTGTTTTACTAACCCAGAGAGAATTACAAGCCATCTGATTGTTTTGGCATTTAGACTGGATGCCAGTTAGGAGTTGTTTTGGAGTCTGTCTCAGATAATAGTTTTCCTCAACACTTCTTCCAGGACTAACATACTGTTGGTAGAGAATCTTGTCAACTGAAGATGTGATTCAAAATATTTTTCCATCTTCACCCACTAAAAATGAGAATATCTTAATTAAAATGGAGTGTGCAGTTGAAGTATTTTTCCATATGACTAAGAGTTACCCCCACATACAGGCTGTTAAACACCTGGTAACCCTGTTAGTCAAATGCTGACTGACAGCTTGACTTGCACTGGTCTGACTTTCATCTATTTGACAGCAGTAAAGCTTGGACTCAGTCACTTTAATCAAAGATCTGGTGCCACTACATATGTCAGTTTGGAGAACAGAATATGAAGGGATGAAATAAAGAGCTTGTTTTTAATATCCGTCAATAGGAAGTGGGCGTTCTGCAGTGAATGGAGCAGAAGCCAAAATTCACACTTAGATGTCTGGATCGCTCAGCAAAGCTCTTTAGCACATATGCAGTGTTGTGTGTGTGTGTGTGTTTCAGTTTCCTCACCACAGGCCTGTGTGCGCACAGAGAAAGGACGTATGTGACTAAATCCGCCTAAATGTGTTTTAATCACTTTTAAGCAAATGAGGGCAGCAGGTCAGAGACTTTAGGTGAGTGGAAGAGTTTTGTGAGTTAAACACACATTTCTGAGGAAAGACAGGTAAAGTCTATAAGCTCCATTCTTCCCATGACACTATTGTGGCATTTAAACACAAGACTGTCTGTGCAGAGCAGCTATGATGAGTGAAAGTCTGTAGAGAGAACGCTGCAGGTGCAATGTTAAAAAGTCACATGTTGAGTGTTGTGAGCACAGCAAACCTGCAAAATAAGAAAACAAAGGACCTAAATGCTTCTTATCATGAAATAAACTATACTATACCATTGAATTGGTAAAAGGATGCTGAGGTTAGAGTTACCAGGAAGGAGGCCTAGAGGAAGACCAAAGAGGAGGTTCTTGGATATAGTGAAGGAGGACATGAGGATAGTTGGTGTGGGTGAGGAGGATACAGAGGATAGGGTTAAATGGAGGCAGATGATGTCGCTGTGGCGACCCCTGAAGGGAGCAGCCGATAGGAAAAGAAGAAGATACCACTGAATGTAAGATGTGAAACCCTAATGATACGGATCTGCACAGCAAACTTGCAAAATAAGAAAACAAAGGACCTAAATGCTTCTTATCTTGAAATAAACTATACTGTAACTAATGTGAAACTCAGCTACAGTTCTGCATGTCCATTCCTGGCTTCTCACAGCAGGCAGTCTTTTCACCTTCCCTTTCTATATCAATTCTGCTCACTCTTCTCCAACTGTGCTGGTAATGGAACAGCGCTACTTTTAGTCAAAACTTTATTTGTGCTTTCACACACTTCCTGGCATGCACTGCTGTGCATAAGGGTGAAATTGAAAGAAGGAGAGAGATGCTGAACCCTCTTCTGTGTCCACACATACCTGTCTAATCCCAAACACCGCCCTGCAGTCCACAACTCACACACTTTTCCAGCCAGTTCCTGGCAAGTTAAATTTGTGTGTGTGTGTGTGTGTTTTGAGGTTATAGAGTTCTTTTGAGGAGCAGAGTGATGTTTTGACCATTTGCAATTTATGAATTGGGAAATGTAATAACACACACAGAGGAAGTCTTGTGTATTTAAAGACTGAATGTGTAATATTTAGACTGATCTATTAGCAGAGGTATTTATAAATATGCCATTAGTGTGTAATCACTAAAATACCAACGGTTGCTTTTTCTTAATCTTAGAATGAGTCTTTTAAATCTACATAGGGAGTGAGTCTCCTTTCATGGAGGAAGCCATGTTCCACTGCCATGTTTCTACAGTAGCCCAGAACAGACAAACCAAACAGTGATTCCCTAGACAGGGAATCATGTTTTTGTTTTAAAAATGACAGCCACTATACCCTCCCTTGTCCCTGGGGGAGATGGGGGGCTCAGAAGTTGCATTCTACAATCTCACCACTAAATGCTGCTAAACCTTTCACATTTTATACATTACACCTTTTTAAGTGTCCTTAAAAGCCTGGTATACCATTTCACGTCTGACTAATTCTATAGATCCACCTCAAAAAATAAAACATTTGAGAGAACATAAAAAACATCTACATCCTTCTTTCTGTTTTCCCTTTGTTTCACAGAGCTACAGCAGGATGACATGCAATACCAAAGAGCAGCAATACTCATTTTCTCCTCAGTGCATTCAAAATCCCTGAGATCATGACTATATTGACTGTCACTGCAGAGTGTGTGTGGTTCATGCAAATATTGAGGTTACAACTCTAGCAGGGGTCCAGTCTTCACTAAATCATATTTTCTCTCTCTTCTATATCACATTTTAACAGGAGACAGTAGCTGCTTCTAAATGGCAACTATAAAAAAGCCAATCAGTCATTCAACACAGTTTTAGTGCCACACTGGGAGCTAAACTGAAAGTCGGGGTGGCCTACAGCTGTGAAACAAGCTGTCCACCTTTCTAAAATAAAATCTCATTGTGTTTCAGCTCAACCAAGTGACATGTCTGGGGGAAAACACTGCTGCATAATCATGTGTGATTGTGCATTCACACAGGGACAGAGACAGAGACATCACTCAAATGGAGGCTTTTTTTTTTTTTTTTGCTATCTGGATTGGTCATGGGGATATGAGTGTGAGAGGGAAAGACAGCCTGAAAGTGTGAGATAGGGTCGGTGATGGGGAACACACACTGGCGAGCGGGCTGTAAATCCAGGTCTAAAGGTCTGCACGCCGTTTTAGTTACTGCAGCTATATGTTGAGTGACACGCTCAAATACCAGCCTCACTGCTGGCCCAGACAAAACAGGGTCTGTTCCCTGTAGGGTGCGTCTGGACACACACACACACACCTAACTTTCACTCAGCAAAATCAACCCACTAAAACCCACTATTCTCTTTCACATACACGCCCACATTCATTTACCACCAGAAATCTCACCTTCATCTTCGCACGGTGCAGACACAAGTAACACAAGGTTAAGAAGTACTAACCACATGTAGGCTCCTGCCCATCTCTCACACATACTGTACAGTATAAACATATAGGAGGATTATTAATGTTTCATTTACTCTCTTTTTTGCATCCAGTTTCCGAATCATTTGGCAACTCATCGATCTGTGACACAGAGACAGAAAGCTGAATGGAGGAAGACAGAGAGTGTCTGTAATGACAATGGTGAATGTGATGAAGGAGAAACTCAGGAACATGAAGTTCTTTTACAAAAATAACTTTCCTCCAAACTTCACTTCATAGAACCAACACAGGCCAATTTACCAAAGCAGAAGAAGATTCTGCACAGCAAGCTCTCCAGCTCGCTTCTCCCAGACTTTGCTATTCCCACTTACAAATGCTCAGGACGACAGGTTTCTTCAGAATGAGGAAAAAGAGCAGACCACATCTGACGCCCATTTAACTACTTTTATCATCTCCTCCCCTTCTCCCACTCAACATGTGACCCTGTCAGAAGGAAGAACCCTATTCATCCAAACTAAAAGGAGGTTGCCTGAAATTTATCACAGCCCTGCTACTTGCCTCAGAACTACTGAATCAGAAGACTACCCTTCAACATTTATACTTCTTACAAATTTAACAGTGACATTACTTTCACACAGAAACAAAGCCTTTTCTCACTGCGTCAGCGGCACAATGAATGGAGAGGATTATTCATCCAGATCCCAGTGGAGGTGCTACACTGTAGTTGTGTCACTGTTATATAAGGAAGCCCCCTCCTGAAGTCGACGCTATAGAGGAATCAGTGTTTGACAAGGCCCAGGACCTCAGGGTCTCTGTGCAGTGAGGGTCAAGTCACCCAGGTGGGAACGAACACCCATTTGTCTTCTAATAGAGGGACTCCTTGCCCTTATAGTCAATACATGTTTAACTGCTGGTGCAAGATGAACCTTCATTTGTCCCACAACATGAAAATTCACAAATGATATGTACCAGCAGCTAAAAACAAATCTAAGCCTGTTTCCTGCTGTGTTTGATAGTAGTTGTCTGCTATCACACACCTGCTCAATCCTGCCTGATAAAGTGTCCAAGAGAACTCTAACTCGTGTGTGTGTGTGTGTGTGTTATTGTGTGTTCAAGTAACAGAGCACTTATTAGTAGAGAGCTGCTCAGACATTACAGTCTGTCTGTGTGTACATTCGCTCTGTGCAGTTAATCTAAGGTAAAATGAACTTGCATTGACTGCTGCAATTTCTAAATCACATTAGGCTGAAAAGTTTCATAATGTGTGCAGTGTATACAGAGTCTGCTAAGAAAATCAATTTGTAATTTAAGGCAAAGTAATAACGCTCTCCACAGTACCCAGATAGAACTATAAAAACCGCCCTTTGCTTGTTTTTATTTCTTCATGTGCTGCAAAACCTAAACTTCAGAAAAAGAATATGAATTCAGGTTTTGCAACACTGGACAAAGTCAAATTATGACCTTTTTATTTACAATACTGTGCAGCTGTAGTGTGCAGGCAAGTGTGTGTGTGTGTGTGTGTGTGTGTGTGTGTGTCACTCTACAGAAAACCAATTTGACCTGCCATGTTAGTGGTGAGTGACTCTCATTCTGTTCCACATCATAAAGGCCTGAAACCCTGTGAGAAACAGGTAGGAGCACAGCCTCTTTTCAACACGTTCTAGCTGTCACGACCAGGAAATCACGCCTGCATCTGACTTAGATCACGACAGCATACATGAACACACACTTCCCTTTCTGACTTACGTCTTATCCTAAAGGCTGACAGTCAGCACTGACACCCATATAAGCACGTCTGAAACTCTTTGCGTCATAGCTTCTTTTCATGGGGCAACAGGCTGCGCAATATTCTACACTGGAAACCTCCAACTCAGAGCAAACAACCACAGTGGTTAAAATAAACACACTCGGGTGTTTAGAACAATATTGCGCCTGATACCGCTGATGCCCGTCGTGCGTAATGAGCACTGTGTCCCCGGCGCGCACCAGCATCACTACAAGAGGCAACAGAGGAAGTGTCGCTCGTCTTACACACACACAAACACACACACACACACACACACACACACACACACAGTATCAAGCTGAACAGTTGCTGAGTTGTTGTCAGCCTAACAGCTCTCCATCATGCTCCGACAAGCCGCAGCTGATATTCACATGGTGTGAAGGAGAGCGCATTCCTCGTGCTGGCTTCCAAAAAGTTACATTTGAACGTTAAAGCCAGAGGCAACGTTTTATAACGACACAGTTATACAGACACATGCCAGTATCCAGTCTCGACCTCACACGCGTCAGTCTACAGCTGTTCCGTACAAGCCGGTTTGATGATCGTGAATGACCAGGGAGCCAGATCGCCTTGGGTGAATAGGGTCGAAGGGAGGATGTGGCCTCCGGTGACTTCCATAAAGGAGACTTGCCCCAGCAGTGAATGAAAGGTGCAACCCGTGTGAGTTCTGTCGTATTTTTCATTGAGCTTTTATTTCTCTGTGGCATCTAAAAAAAAAAAAAAGGGCGTCCACACGTGCAGTGCAACTTTTATTCACAGGAATCTCTCTGGTGACGCGCTTCAGCAGAAGAAAATGTAAAAGTTCTTACCCAGATACTGTCGGATGTCCAGCAGGATTTTAGGGGGTCCTCCGTTCAGCTGGTAGAAAAGGGAGCCGAAACAGAAGAGGAACAGCGTAGCCATACAGAAACCATAACCTCGCAGGGAGAATCGCAACGGTATAGCAGAGAGTATGGGGAACTTTCTGTTGTTTCGCTCTCTTATGTGGTTGGGAGTCTGGTTGTTGTTGTGAAGGGGAGTGCTGCTGATTTTCTTCATCATCTCCTCCTCACAAAGCGCCGTGGAAAGTCACCCATCCGCCTGTGGGAAGTGAAACTTGTCGCTTTGAGATCATTTGAGGCGAACAGCCAGTTCTGGAGACGCGCAGACAATCAGTTCTCCTCCGCTGCCGTAGCCACGGGCTTGTTTTCTGTGCACAGCGTTTCGCTTCTGCTCGGTCCTTCTCGTTTGAGTCCGTGGGATGACTGCTCCTTCCTTCTGTCGTTTCAGCTGAGTTAAGGGCCCATCCTTCTGCACCGAGTCCTTTGGGTGTCAAATTACTGAACGTGGAAAGAGAAAAACTTCCACCTCATTCAGAAGGATTCGGTTTGGATCGCAGTGCGTAAAACAGCACCACCAAGCGTTCAAAGAGAAAAGCCCATGGACCTTCAACTCAAATTAGATTAATTGGTACCAGCCGGGACTGAGGTCTGTGGAAAGAGATTTGAGTTGTTCTATCATTAAGTGTGAAGCCTTACTCTTCACAAAATCTTTGACAGTTTGATAATAATACGAGTCTATCAAAGTTTATTAATAATCCAAACCTATTATATAAGACATTGACATGTTACCAGATGAAATGCACCCTACAGCACCCCCTTCATAGAAACACCTGCCATGTGCGCGCACATGGTTATTATGGTGGAGCAAGATGTGTCACCACCACTTTGAGCTGAGAGTATAGATTTTTAAAGCAATAAGAAAAGAAGCTGGTGGAATGAGTCTGTTGAATTATTTCTGAGCGTGTGTGTGTGTGTGTGTGTGTGTGTGGAGGTTTTAGCCGGTACTCACTTCTTCAGAGGGTTTTCAAGGCCTTGTAGGGATCAAGTCAGAATCAGACCAGAGTAAAGACTGGTATTAGGCATTTAGTTGTGATTTTTTAGGGGCTAGGTAAACTATTACTGAGTGTCCTCACTTCTATAGTAAGGCATCACTGTGTATGTGTGCTTGAAACTTTTCTTTTTCCCTTCAGGCCAGCTGTAAGGATCTTACAATGAGCTACATATCTTTCCACAGTGGAGCCAGAACCCACCATTACGCTACACCTGCACTTAGGAGACGACAGGCATTCAGCAGAGTAACTACCCCACCAGCAGGCTGATGCACTTTCACTGCTGACAGCTACAGTAGTCAAGGGAGCAAGAACAGTTGTGAAAAACTGTTTGGCTTCAAAGTCCAAAGGTAATAAAGAAGAGCAGAATGATTCTGTTAAAGGCCCATTGACTTGACTTTTCTGCAGGTAAATTCATTGTAAATAGTGCAGCCCTGCATATTGCAAGCTAGGCACAAAAAAAGATGAACACATCAGAGGTTTATAGTCCTGCCAGCCCAGTCTGCCATGCAGCAACCAAGTTTATTACAAAGAGCTATGGCATGAATCTCATTACAGTCACTGCAGTAAATCAGGTTTCTAGACTAATCAGACTATTTGGGGATTTAAACCAAATCATATCCAGACCGTGCAGGGAAACGAAAAACAAGTTAGTAACATATTTGTATATATTTGGATTGTGGACAGAATAACCAATATGAATTGTGAAAATGTAATAAGATGCTGCTAAATCATCAACTCAGCACCTCAGAATATGTCATGTCTAAACGCTAGTTATTCATATCCTGGGGCAGCAATTTAACTGAAGTTCCTGTGAATTTGCTGTTTGTGAAGTTTCACATTGACTCAGTAAACAATTTGTCTACCCACATGTGGCTCCTCATGGTTTTCTCTACACTAATAAAGTCATATTAGAGTAAATATTACTGGAAAAATTGTAGGCAACCAAAAGAAATTATTCATCTTCTTTTTGGCAACATGACTACACATTTGAACAAAGCCTGCTATGCCTGTAATAAGCTGTGCCCACTTAAGATTAAGAGGCCCCTTTATCGAATTTACCCCCATCATAATCAGAATTAATAGGAAGCTCCATTGGAATAACCCTGGGAGCTATGAATTCAGATGGGGATTTCCTTTACAAAAACTGCAGAATAATGGTGAGCAAGTTGAGGAAGACAGTATTTAATGCAATATTTTCCCCATGAGCTATTTTAAATTGGATGAACAATTATCTATGGAGATGTGAAGTGGCTCATTACAGCTGTATGAAGGAAACTATTGTATTTTTAAAAAAAAAAAGGCAACTAGCAAATGAAGATGCATTAAAGAAGAATAGGAAGTACTTTATTTTGTTGTGTGTGTTTGCAGTCAGAAGAATATCAAACACAGACTGCGACAGAAGCTGTGCAAGTAAACTTTTCTCAGATGCTCCACGGTTTTCTGTGGGGCCTAGTTATAACAGCTGCACGGCAACAAGAGCCAGGCAGGCAGTCGACCTTCAGAATAAAGCTGCAGAGGAACTCACTGTCCTGATCCGGAGTATGTGGATAGTTTTTTTTTTTTTTTCACAAGCCAGAGACGACAAGAAAATGTCTTTAAGGTCTATACTAACTGAACCTTTGACAGTAAGAGTGTCCATTTAGCACATTGATGAGAAAAGCCACAAGCCCATGTCCATGTCTTTCCACTACTGTGTTTGTCTGTGCATGTGTATGAAACTGTATTGTGACAATCAGGATGCTGGTTTATGGCCAGAAACAGATTTTATTATATTTCAGAATGGCAAATAGTTATGGACATTACTTTTGTTGTTTTCAATACACAAGCAAATATGTATGGACAATCATTAGGTAGATGAAAACCAAATAAAATAATTTGTACACATATTTTACAATACATACTGTAGTTCCTCACTGGCTAAAGCAATATGCATTATGCAGAAAAGTATTGCTATTCATATAGTACAGCTAATTACAGATGATATGAAAAAAAAGCAAAAAAATAAGTTATTTAAATATCAATTACATATACAGAATGTAAAACGTCTGCTAAGCATTTCATATATGTAATTAAGAATTTATTTTTTATAAGACTGCAAAACCAAACTGGAAGTAAGTAACTGGAACAGGTTAACTCATGAATGGTAATTAAACTTGGCATTGGGAGTCAATACTAAATTAAAACACTAGCATAACCCTCTGAAACCCTTTATGAAACCTGACAACAAATGTCCATTCATGGACCTGTGACCAAAATGTAGCCAATTTTGCCTATAAAAGAGCTAGATTTACCCTCTAAAGTGCATTTACAGTGTCAATATTTTCATCCTTTGCAAAACACGTCCTGGGTCTTTTCCTTTTTTTTTAAATAATGACCTCCCACCCCCACACCCTCACTTTTTCAGAGCACCACTTTGATTGAAGAGAAACAAGGCATCAAAGATTTATCGAGTGCCCACCCCCTCACTCTCTCTCACACACACACACACACACACACACACACACACACACACACACACACACACACACACACACACACACACACACACACACACAGAGCAATAATACTTGGTGAAATTTTTAAATATGAAATCCATGGAATAAATCTTCAATTCAGCTCTGGCTAAGACAGAAAACCTTCTAACTGGAAAAAAAGAAGGAAAAGCATAAGGAATATTTGTTACCTATATTTTATGCAGTGTGCACATGCAAGAGCAAGGATTTTTTAGTTGTTTCCAGTTATGTTTTTTTTGGCCCAGAGTTTTTGTAACAGGCTGACCCGATTCAAACTTTCCCTGATTTCCAAGACTATTTAGTGTCATAGTGTATGCTGACATTGGAGGTCAGCTTTTCACCTGATATAACTACTTTTACCATGTATCCTCAAAGCAACTAGCAAAACTGCAATTAAAAATTTCATGCCTACATTGTTAATAGCTACAGTATGAAGTCCTACACAGCCTATTAGTCAGCTATAAATCTAATTTCTCAATGCTGTAACCAAAGTGTAGACAGTCCAATAAATTCCAGATAAGATAGCCCAGATGTCAGCTGTCTTTGGAACATTTCTTTCTCCTCCCTCCTTGTCTCGCAACTCTCGCCATGAAACATGTACTCTACAGTGTTGAACAGGGTGGAGGTACGTTTGAAATGGGGTGATGTCTGTGTGGTGCCTGTGGTTTTGTGGTTTATTATCTGGGCTTCCCAAGAATAGAAACCATAATCCCTCAGAAACATGTCCTGTAGTCCACATCCATGTGTATGATCTTGTACATGTGTTCATAAAATCTCTCTTTCGATTTTTCAGACTTGGACACATTCAGAACAAAACGCTTGCATCCTTAGTGCAGTTCAGCCTCAGTCCTGGTAATGTGAACACTGTATGTTTTATCTTTGTGTATTCATTGATAATGGTAAGACAACTTAATTATCCTCAGACAGGGAATGTTGTTGTCGCTTGGAAAGTTGATTGTGACAATTGTGCTGTAAAACAGAGCTTTTCTGTGAGTCTCATTTTCATATTGGAGCTGGGTGTGCATCCCAAGATATGAAGTAAAGTAGGACATACAGTATAATATGAAACATAAATGTGTGATGGCAGCTGCTTCAGCTCATAAAAAGTTGTGAACTTCAAAAGGCAAACACAAATTTTAACATAAATCATTTGAAAATTAAGATATGCATTATGCTATAATACAGAAACATAATACAAAATAAGCCATTTCATAACTGTCCATTATCCAATGTTTGCTGTTTGTGTTTAGTTGATTAGAAGTCCAGACACTAAGTGAATTCTGTCATTGTGAACCTGTTAGTGGCAATAACGCTGAATGTGAAGGAAATCACTTTGGCTGAACTAATTCCATAAAAGACCCTTAGATGACGTTGCCTTGCCACAAGAGATGAAAATGAAGCACTTATGAAATATGCAGGAAATAAACATCTTTCTGTATTTTAAAAAACATCCCTACAAAAGAGTGTGCTATCTTCCTTAAAGGCAGATCCAAGTCTCTATTTTAAGACGTTGGGGGTTTCTTCAGGATCGAAGCCATCCCACAGAGTGATCCTACAGTCTTTTAAAAGGCATCTGATATCTCGTCTTGGCTGTTAGGAGAAACTCCTAACAAATGCCGTAAACATTTAGGAAAAAACAGAATGAGAAAGAGTGATAATCAGAGAGCAGGGTGGCTGTAAGCCTTTTGATGCGTGTGAGACAGGAAGTACTGTAGTGCTGTGGTCATCTGCGTGGTTAAGTCCTGTGCTCACCCATTTCCCATATTTAAATGTGACAGTAGTGACTGGTACGTTGATACCTGTTATCCACCAACATGATTAGGACTGCACCTCTCTGTGCGCGCTGACCAGTCGTGCCTCACTGACCAGCCGGCGGGCGTGTCTTTCATCCCGCACCCCAGCTTCCCAAACACTGCTCTCTGACAACAAGGCCACACGACTCAGCGTGTCGATTCCCGCTGCAGCCAAGGATGTGGCGTACATGGGCAGGCCGATGGAGATGAGCCAATCAGAGACTGTGCTGACGTTACCTGAGGGCAGAGGCTTTCGGCACATCTCAGTCAAACCTCCAGAGGGGATCTGAGCGACACAGTTGGACAATGAAGCATTAGTTGCAGTAGCTTTGATGATGTCACATTACTGAATATACAGAAAGATCTGTAGTGAAAAAACAGAGGTTTTCTCATTTACTGCCAACTGTGTTCCTCAATGCCAACTTTTCGTTATCAAATCATGTAATCATGCTTTTTTGGGTACAGGAAATCTAATGTCTTAACTGGCCTGCTTTTCAGCCTGCATTGTTACTTCTCAGTACAGCCTCAATAAATATCTATCAATACAGCACTATAACGCAACATTGTTTCACAAAAGTCTCATATAGGTCTCTGATATAAAGCACTCCAGTGTTATTGCCTTACAGCCATGCGGTGTTGTTTACGCAGCTCTTTGACTCGGAGCTGGTCCATGGAAGAGGCCACGTCCTTGACAGGCTGCTCCAAGTCTTCAGAGTAACGCTCCATCAGCGGCTGAGGGATCCCACACCGGCCATGCTGGGGAGGAAGGGGTAGAGAGAGTGAGACTGAAGGTGGCTATATGGAAATACATATAGTTTTAATGAAGATATTTGAATGCATCAAAGACACTGGATAGAAAACCAGTGGGAGGCTAAAGGTAAACAAAGTAAGATAAATAATGGAGCATTTTGACTTATGCAGTCTGGGATCCTGCTTCTTATGAATTATTGAAGCAGACTAATGGTGTCAAATTACAGTAGAGAACAAACTCTGGTAAGATAATGAGCATAATTCTACAGAGTTAAGAAAAGAGGAAGACAAAGACAATGGAAAGTAGACACTATAATTGAACTCATGTTGAGGTATTTTGTTCTGCCTCCTATACAGAAAATGACCCATGCCCTAATGACTAAACACTGGAAGTACAAGAATCAGGCTGTCAAAATGAATCAACCATTGATGTATTGATGTATAACCACTGACTCTGTGAAGGATAAAGTAGATAGAAAACTGTCCTAAACTTTTCTCATCCTGTTTGTCTTGACCCCTTGAGTGCTGGCATGTTTCCAGAAAGGCCAGGTTTTGGTTGGTCAAACTGGACTGTAGGTCTTTTGAGGATGGAAGGATTAGTGGGTAGGGGAACTGATCCCTCTGGATTATACGGTGCTGGTCACCTTTTAATGGCCAAATGGAACAAGTTTCAAGATGCAAAATAACATGATGATGTGTTTTTTATTTTGCCTAAGGCTGGATATTTCTTGCCAAAATGATTTATGGTATATGGGTTTTTTTTTTTTTTTTTTTTTAAAACCACAGTAATATTTTTCTGATAGCTTAGTTTCAGTAGTACAATAAAAACATGTTTTTCAGACAGCCCAAACATGTCTGGCCATCAATGTTAAATAATAAAATGGGCTGAATCAAAACATGTTTAAAAGCATTTTTAATAATGTAGCACTGAGACTGGTGCAGTCAAAACCTACGTGCTGCTACTACAGCAGCAGCGTCAAGTCTCTGCCAGTCCACTTCTGACTAGCAGCAATCCAGCAGAGCAGTACTGCGGTCTAACGCACTGTTTCTCACCTCATCTCCTAATTTTGCAGTGTGTTTGTGTATGTTGTTTTCCTGCCAGCGTCAGGGGCTTTTCCATGTTAAAGGGCTCTGGTGAGTGGCAGAGGGTTTTATGACACCGTCTGCTTTCAGTACGATTCAGCCCATAAACTTAGTCTCAACCGCATCAGAGTGAAACTCCACCCACAGTCTTTCCCCCTAAGCTCAAGACAGCGTATTTATTATTGCACGTACACACAGGTACACACCCTCACTTAAAAATAAATGCCATTGCATACAAAAAGGCATCTACACACAAACTTTAGACTCTATCAGTGTTTTATTACAGTAAATATACTCCAAAGGAAACCACTGATGATGTTGGCCTAAACACTGAGCAATTCGAATCCAAGTGACTGAGTTAAGTGTAGCTCTAAGTGTACTATTCTTAACCTTATTTCTATACCTCTGTGTGTGTGTGTGTGTGTGTGTGAGTGTGTGTAGTAAAAGTATTAGCGGTGGTGTATTGCTTTGTGTTTAGATTAATGCCACTAACCTTGTCTGAGTAGGGTTCCTCTGTTAAATCAATTCCCTCCACCTGCAGCCGTTGTTCAAGCAGGGTGAGCAGATCAGGACTCATCTTGTTATGGGAAATTTTTCTTGCAACAGCCACCTTTCCACCCAGATCTGAAAGCCATGGGGGCTGCACCACTTGTGGAGTGCCTGACTCCTCACACGCTGATGAGGTGGCAGAGGGGCTGGCGAGAGTGCTCGGGGTCTTGGCAGGCAGAGCAGGGGCACTGGGGCTGTTGCTTCGAATTACAGGGCTACTGGGCTGAGAACGGGTAAAGGTGTGGGTTGGGGAGGGAGTGGGAGATGGTGAGGAAGGGAGGGAGAGAGGGGGGTGGCGAAGGCCATTGGCTAGTCTTTCCTTAGACTTTTTGGCAGGAACAGGAGGGGGGACTGGAGGCTTTTTGGGGTGAGTCCGAATAACCCTTTCACCACCAAACTCAGGGGGACTAGGGCTGGAAAGGGGCTCTGGAAAACCGGGGGACTGGGTCCTGGGACAAGCAGGACGGAGAGGCAGCTGGGAAGGTATGGGAGGTCTCTCAGACCTTCCTTTAGGGCTGATTGTTGGAGCCCCATTCTGAGCTGGGAAACCCTCATCTTTACAGCCCTTAGTGGGGCTACTGTTGCCTGATTTGGGTCCTTCTCTGGTGGGTTTAAGCTCCACACCCATATCCTTCTTCTGCTCACAATTGTGCTCCCAGTGCAGATCTCCCAGAGAGTGGGACCGTTTCAAGGGTCCGGTGGGCTGTGAGGGTCCGTCCAGGTCCTCACAGCTGCGGCTGGCTGGGATGGGGGACTGTCTCTGAGCTTTGCGTAGCCCCAGCAGGTTGAAACTCTTCAGGGATGGTTTGCTGAAGAAACTTCTGGGGAACTTAGTGCGCTGGTTCTTGCCGTTCTGTTGTAGAGCCTCAGTTGAAAGTGTCATGGGTAGGGTGGGATAGTCTGGAGACTGGAGGCCTGCTGAAGAACGATTGGAACGGGAAACTTTCCTGCTCTTACCTGCAAAACAAAAACATTCATCCTCACCCTAATGTATCCAAATGTCTTTATTGACAAAACAGCTCCAACATTTCCTCCTCATGTGAAATACTAACAGGTAATAGATTTCTTATGCTTACAACAGCAAAGTATTCACTAATATTTAAATAGGATTCATATTAATAGACTGTGAATGACTCAGACCATGTTTTACTGCCTTGGCTGTATTTTGGCACCTATATTTTACTTGGCTGCAGTTGTTGGAAAAGTGGAGATATCTATTGTGGTCAAGCACAGAAAATAAAATTGATTACAGAAATTATCCACATTATGTAGATTTGCATGATTGGAAAACTAGTTCACAACACCAGCTATTTTTAATTTGAAGTCTCCCAGAGCCAAACCAAACTCATTCCTATGAGCAGTAGATTCTTACTGTTTAAGTCTCATCTGTAAACCACAGTGGAAAGCAGAGAAGCATTTATGAAGAATGGATACACCTGGAAAAAAGATAAGCTTTTTGACTTATGATGAAACTGGCTGATTAGTTGTCATCAAAACAGCATCCCAAATAAATATAACTAGGTAGGATACATCAGAAACACAAAACAACAAAAGGCTGAAGCTACTTACCATCTATCCTTTGGATTACAGAGCAACATGGATGGATGAAATGGAAGGGTGCCACATAGTGTGGCTTGCTAAAGAGTTTAAATGGCAGAATGATAGAAAGGCGTTCAATAGATGGAATGTCATGAAATGTTTTAAAGGTTCCCCAAGAGAAAATTCCAAGAGATTCTGTATTTACTTTAATTTTAACATTAATTTCCAGACATAAAATCAGAGGAAAATGAGGTCTGTTAACTTTCTAAAGACATCCCTTTGGAAATGACATGCAAGACAAGCTGAGGATGTGTGGCGATTAATTAGGAAAATAGATCTTTGCTAATGTGTCAGTGACCATATTTTACTGGCTCATATTGCAACATCGTCAATGGCATTATAAGTTAAATTACCTAATGCATAGAAAGCAATAATAAAAAGAAAGTACAATGAATATACAGTACTGTTCAGAAATTTTAGGCACTTTAGATGTTTTAGATTCTTATCGCATAACACCATCAGGCATTAGAAGAACCAGATGGTCTGACCCCCATGGGCCAAACCATCTTGCTGGTTTAAGGGCAAAAGACTTTTGAAAATGTAAAACAATTTAGGTAACTTATATTAAACACATCCCCTGTGTAATTTGCACGCATTTGGTCATAGACAAAAGTATTGGACAAACCGAAATTCGGACCTGGTTAGAGTGTTATATAAATTAAGATGACCAAAGTTACTGTTATTCATTCTTTGGTGATCTTAAATGTTTCTGCTAAAATGTGTCCCTGTCCACACGGGTCAAGGTGTTTCACTAGATAAGTTAAGGATCTGGCCAGCTGGTGGCACTATACTGTAGGTAAATTCAGGCGGTCAGTAGTCTGATGTTATACTGAAATAAAATAAAAGCAGCAATACCACAGTAAATCAAAAACATTCCTATCACTTGTCATCACATCATCAAATTATGTATGTATATGAAGATGATGAGCAAAAGACAGATTACAGAAGTCTTAGTGGTAATAGAAATACTTACTACTTCTAGATAATAGAAAAAATGATCAGACATGTATGTTCAAAGTCTGTTGATTAAAAAGAGCATACATTCAGGGATCCACAGTGTCATCTCTTCCAAAGCAGAATATATTAAAGACAAAATCTGTCTAATGAATTTTTATTTACCTTCTGTCATTTGGATTCTAATTGAAGATTTGCCAACTATAATTCTCCATACTAATAAATACCATGACTTTATGGGACTGTAGTAGTACTGTGGAACCCTGAAACAGCGAGAAGAAACGCAGAATATTTACTAAATGTTATCCAACTAGTTTGTGAACAGCGTTTAGTGGCATGGAAGAAAAAACAGAGAGAAAAAAAGGCGAAACAAAAATCAAGCAAGCAGCTTTTTTCAAAGAAGTGGTTTTTATTCCACAACTTAAATCTCTACCATGGCAGATTGCACACTTTAGGTGTTGTACTTGAATGACACATACACACATAAAGGGGAAACCCAGTAGTTACACTGGAACCCAACAGATATAGAAAGAAGACAAGGTTTGACAAAGCAGTTGTTTATGAATTATGGAGCTGTTAAAAAGAATGTTCTGTGTGGAAGAAGAAACCATACAGTCTAAGGCAGAGAAATAGAGCAGCCTAAAAATAAACAAACAACAAAAACCAAACAAATATCACAAGTAAGACCTCAGTCTTCTGTAATCAGAACTCTCTTACAATCTATGCACTAAAATTTAAAAATATTTTCATCTATACCTTATTTTAGGCACATGTTGTACGATTGAGCAATATAAACACAAGGAAAATGACATCTTCAAGTATGAAGACAAGAGATTTAAAATGGCAGCTTTGAATTGTTTACCTAACTTTCACATTTAAAAAAAAAAAAAAATCCTCAAGCCATAGAATCACCACTGCAAATAAATGGGCATATTTGACATGCTGCCCTGCAGGCTATTTTCTATTTTAAAAACACTTAACAGAAATACTCTTTAATGATCATCTTCCTGGTATCCTAACAGCCTCAAACCTGCAGGCCAGAAAGCTGGGAATCTGAGTCCATGACTGGGCAGTGAGTTTGTTCTCATCAGAACAGTTCTGTGCATTGGGGATGGTCTCTCTCTCTCTAGACTAGGCTTAATGGTCTGGGTTGTGGTTCCCTTTGAGTTACACCCTGACTTTGGCACTGATGATACAGAATGCCTACAGGATGAAAAGACTTGTAAAGAAAGTGGAGCGAAAGAATAGTAAAAGATCAGAATGTCTCTCATAATAAGGGGCTGTCTCTAGAGCACCCACAAGAAGAGGTAAAGGAGGGTGCAGATGGGGCTTTTCTGCAGATATGGCAACAAGAAGAGCAGTTTGATTGGCAGATGCTGGTCCAGAGTGAGATGGTTGGGGTGTTAGAATGCAGAAGCATGGCAAAAGATGGAGCAGAAGTAGAAGCCGGGAAAGAAAAGAAGCAAAGGAGCCACTGTGGCGCTAAAACTATGCTAGACCCAGGCTTGGCCAGAGCCAGGCTAAATCCCAGTGGGGCCTGGGGGATTGTGATCTAGACTAAGCAAAGCTAACATTACCATTCTCCAGGTTCTCATTGCTCTCGTAGCACCCGGAGTCACGAGGGGAGTCTCCGACCAGGCCCCGACCCTCAGACAGCAGCTTCTCTTGGGAGCCTGACAGGCCACTGCGCTCTGGATCGCTGCTGCCTGAAAACACAAAGACAAAAACACTGCAGCTGAACTGGTGATACACTTACACTATCAACATAAGTTGTAACAGTTGTTTCCAGTTGTCTAGTAAAATGGCTTCTTTGTTTCAGTACACCACACAGACACTTAAGTGATAAAAATTCCCAATAAATAGCAGGATCTCAGTCCATAGTGCATTGGACTACATCTCTTAAACAGGTGTCTTCACAGGAATCTAACCAAAATGTGCAAGTCTACTTACTGTCATATTCCTGTAGCAGCTCTACAGCAGTGAGTAGGACAGCTCTGTGCTGAGGGTCTTTGATGTTCAGCTCATCCAAGTCTTCTTCTTCCAGCAACTTGAACGTGTCCAGATCCTCGTAGCCGTTGAACAGGAAAGTGGGCATGTGCTCCTAGATGACAGAAATGATTGAGTGGGTCCAGAAACAACAACTTTGGGGATGAGTAATAAACTGCACAGCACACATCTGATCTGCTCAAAATTTCCCATCCATATCTTGTATTTTTAAAGCACTTGTGAGCCAAAATACACTTAGATACATGTAATCATGTTACAGCTACAGTATAAACACTTTAACGTGTTGACTGACATGCAGAGGTTTGTGAGGTAACTGTACCAATAAAGTCACAGCGTGGAGGGTGTACCTACAATCTCAAGCTATTATAGCTGTGACCAAAATGGCAAACAGGACTTGCAAGGGAAACCCACTATGGCAATGTGGGAACATGAAGAACTGAAGGCAGAGACAAAAGTACCATTTAACCACAATGGACGGTTTTACACACTAACACAAACACATTTAAAATCTAGATAGGCCCAGTGTGAGTGCACAGTCAGATGACAATATCATTCAAAGCACCCACAACTGCTTTCACTTTAGATGTTACTGGGCTCTATGTTTGTGTGACCCACACACTTCATTGGATGAATACATAGACTGTGTGTCACCAATGAGACCATCAATTACGATGGTGGAGGCCACAGTGGAGAACTGAGTGTGTCTGTTCTATTTCTGCTGGATGATGCAGGACTAAACAAAGGTCCACCAAGTAACACAAACGCAGGCAGCCGGGTCCTCTCACTCAGCATCTTTTGTCTCTTTGCCCATTCGAAAACTCAAACATGTTCCCGAAATGTCCCAGAAGATTATGTGACAGAGAAATGGGGAACCCAGCAGCCACAACTTACAGGGGTGTGGAGATTTACACTTTATGGTTACCAACAGACACTGCTGATGTGTTTCAAATTTTGGCTTGCCAACTTAACCAAATGTTATTTAGCAACTCCAGAGGGACACAACAACAATGTTCTTCTGCCTTCTGCCTGTGACAGCTCAATCATAGCTCACTTAGCTTTTACAGACTATGGAGCTGAACTGATTTTTTTTAATATGGACAAAAGACAGAAACAAGCAAACCCATTTAGTTTTACTTAAGGTACATGTGTGGACCAGTTCATTACAACTATGCAATCCAATGTTTTAAGTAAAGACCACTTATGTTGAAACAAGGGTAATAATCAAATACAATCATTTATTGCAGAGAAAATATTGTGGGAGTGAAATCTGTTTTTACTTTTTCATCATTATCCAGCTACATAACAAGGAAACTGTGGTTAAAATACCTGGTTTAGAAAATGTACATTGGCTGCAAACTGGAAATTCTTAAATGTTTAGTCTAACTCTCCCACTCCAGGAATCTGGTGGTGACTATGCCCCTGTAACACCCGGACTCACAAGCTTAGGAAGCCTGTGCTGTAACATTAAAGATGTGCTTTGGATCTGTAATCTGTAACTCTATCTTTAGGCTAGTCTGAAATAAAATAGACAATTCACACAATCTCCTCCTGTGTGTGGGGAAGCCTTCTAGCTGCGTGTGTGGGAGGAGATGATATCCAGCTCACATCTATGTGTAGGATTTGATGAATGATAAGAGTTATTTTTTGGGGCGTGGTTGTGAGAATGTGGGTGTTAATGTTTATGCATCGCTGTCAGATCAAACATCCCAAACTCTTGAGCCTTTAATTACCTACACTATATTTATCTCAGCTTGCCTGCAAAGGTCTTTTCAAGATATCTGCCTAAAAAAATATTTTCATTTCTTTAAGGATTATTTTCCACTACCAAGTTGCCAGATTGGTGGGAGTTTTGAACGATACATTGATTTCAGCAAGGTTTAGACAAAACACTTCACTCTGCTGCTATCAAAAACTATGAACTGACATGATACTGTAAAATCCAACAAGTTGTACGTGATACTGCGTGCAGGGAAGTACCAAATATACCATTATATGTGTAAAACAGTGTTCTACCTTGAGGTTGATGCGCTCCAACAGCTCCTCCACAGAGGTGGGTTTGGGTGGCCGGCCCTTCCTCCTCCTCCTCACGGGCCTTTTGGGTTTCTCCTCTTCTTCACTTAGCACGTCCACATAGATGAACTTGAAAGTTCCCACTTTGTTGTTCAGCAGCCCCATCCACGTTCCCATGGGTGGCTTACTGATGATGTCAATCACATCACCACGCTGGAAGATCACCAAAGAAAACACATCAAAAAAAAAAAAAGAATCACCCAGCTTTGGCCGTCACATTTTGAAATTGATGGTTGCTCTGAAGCACAGAGACAAACTTGGAAAAACTGTCATCATATCCATGAACCAAAAGGGTAAACGGATCATGGGTGTTAGAGATCCAGACTTACTGTGTCAGTCTGTGTCAACTGACTGTGCATCCAAGTGAATCCAAATTCACATAATCATGTCTATGTCCTGAAATATGTTTTACCTTCAGTTTGAGGGAGTCTGTGTCGTAGGGGCTTGGGGTGAAGTCAGTGTGGACTCGGGCACGACCACAGAATGGTCCTCTGTAAGGTGGCTCCTCGTCATCACCGTCCTCCGACTTCACACTCTCTCTGTTACTGGCTGATGAGTCGGTGGTACTCACTGTTTGACCACCTAGATGTAAAGACACAAGTGAATATTTACATAAAGTCTAAAGAGACAACATTTTCATATCTACACAGGGTATGACTCAACATTTGTGTTTCAGATTCAGGGAGAAGCTGAGTTTTTGCTACATATGACTCAGTATCTGACAAAGGGCTGTTGAAATCATGATGTGTGGGAACTGGACAGGCAGGACTTCCTACCTAATCATAAACATATGTTTGCCTGTCTGCTTGCATGTTTCTGTGCACGCTCTATGGATCTGAGTCACTAAGTCGGCCAACTGTTCAATTCACCCTCAGCTTGACAGGAGGGTATATTAGCCACAAACGTGACAGAAACAGGTTGAAGTGATCAGAAGATCTAATTAGACACAATGACCTGAGGGATCAAAAACTCTTTAAAACTGAGATCACAGCACATGGGGGAGCTGGTGGTATTGGGTGTGATCGAGAGAGAGAGAGAGAGAAAAGTGCATCCATCACTCCTCAAAAATCAAAACTGGTATATATACAGTGGTCAAGTAGTTCGTGTGTATTTGAAATGAGCCCGGAGCAAATGCTATGAGCACCATTTAGTGTTACGCATTTCTCAATACATGGTCTCTGTTTAAAAGTTTAGAGTAGGGCCTACTTACATAGAGTCATAAAAGGTACTGGATGCTCCCTGTAATCCGTTCAAAAAGTTCACTCTGTAAAAGCAGGTTTGCCTTTTCAAAAATAATGCTTCTTGTCTTACTCATTGAACTTTGTCCGCTGAGTGAACTGCGCAGACTTTCCACTGAACCTCCAGCCTTAAGCTTCGGCTTCTCCAGAGAGTCAGTGTCAGGTTGAGGGGACTGGGGGGAACCAGGAGCTCCATCTGGGCTGGACTGCAAGACAGAAAAAGAGCAGGGGAATGTAGATGTGTTTAAAAAAGACAAAGGAAAGACAAAGGAAATGTGAGAGATAAAAGTACGTGAGCGAAAGTGTAGTTAAGGTTGACAAGTGGAGAAAATGATGGAAACGGATGGATGAAGATTATACATGAAGAGGGATGAAAAAATGACAAATGAACAGGATTTGTCAATATTTCTTTCATCCTTTTTGATGTCAAACGTGTGTACACATATAAAATTACATTTTCAGCACAAATATGAATAAGTTATTAACATTTTACAAACTATGAAAAACCTTAATGTGAAACATATTTTGAACCACTCAAGCTGCACTAGCAGGGTTAACAAAATGTTCAAACCCTAAAGTCATTATAAATAAGACTTTCTATCAGCCAAAACTGTTTTGGCTGAGTTCTATCTAAAGAACTCTGACAGGAATTAAATCAGTCTTTAAAGTGGTATATTACACCTTATATTACCTGACAAGGGTCAACTGATAATTTTCCATAAATGAAACAACAACAAAAGCTGGCTCAGAACACTTATGTCCACAGTGTTTTATTTGTTTCAGTAATCCACTAGGTGGCACTGTGGTCTATAAAATGGGAGAGTGTGATGCTGCAAATCATTTTTCTTTGCTCTTTCCCAACCAAAGGCTTCTCGACTCATGCTAGGATAAAGTGGGTCATAGTGTTGAGGCCACCATGACTGACAGATGTTCCTCGTTCTGCAGGGCAACATCAAACTGTAGGGGTGGACACAACACTGGATCGGACCACTGGATGGCCAAAAATTAGGCCAGAGCAGAAGAACCAGTCATTATACATTCTTCATTTTCTAAGAGCTAGCCTGGGGAAGGCTTGCATCACTGTATGAGCTCAGCATTAAGCACACACTCCACCCAACACACTGGGCCCAGTGAGAGCACAGTGAAAATGGATATGTGTTTAAGTGGTCAATGTTTGTCCTGTAACTAACACAAATACCCCCCACCCACCCGGAGCCTCTGGACAGAATATGTGGCTTAAACTGCAAAACTTCCTCTAAATGTTTGCAGAAAATGGGGAGCTTTTCCTTCTTCACAGCTGGGCTGAGGATTAAACCCATAATGTGTTGATTTGTGAGACCTTTTATGTATCTGCTGTTCCATTTTAAATGAAGTTAAGGTTTGACTATGTTTATACATAGACTAAATAATTTGTCCTAAAAACCACAGTAAACAGAATATTCCGTGTAATCTGAAATCTTTACAAACACAACATTTTAAAAATGACTGAGTGCGTTTGTCTAACCTGCTCAGAGAAGGAGCTGCTGTACTTTTTCGACATGCGTTTCCTCATTGTCTCCTTGACCGATTTGACCTTCTTGCCCAGTGAAATTCGTGATGTTGTGGGGGATTTGACCACTTCTCTGTATATAGCCTCTTGTTCTTTATTCTGTGATTTGAAGACAGGAGAGCAGAAAAGGATAGACAGTGGACAGAAAGGAAGGGAATGACAGTGAGAAAGGAAAGAGCGATATGAATCAGGAGAGATTGAACAGCAGAAGGCAAAGAGCAGGGAGATCACAGAAACAAGGGAAAAACAGAAGAAAATGTGATTTAACGTGGCAGCAGAGTTTATCCTGACAATCTCTTCAAATTGTACTGCCAGCACTTACACTGGCCTCGGAACCTGAGTTGACCACGTGGAGTGAACGGTTGGACAGGTCAAAGCCTCCGAAGCTGCACGTTCTCTGTGGGGGATCCAAAACACAATCAAACGAGTCACACACAGTTCGCGGTAAAGGAATTCCCCATCCACACCCACCGAAGGGCAACTCACAATGACTCATGCTTGGCACGACATGTGCGGGAGTCTGAATAATGTACATGGGTATATGGCTTATATGTAAGTGGGGACATGATGTCATATGGGACTGTGGACAGCCAACAGACATGATGTAACACAAACTGTTACATGTGCTCCTCTTTAAAACTGTAAGTTACTGCTGGGTCTTAGGCAAATGAGCTGTTATAATGACACAGCTCCAACATTTCAGTCATGTGCTTTATGACTTGCCCTGAAGAAAATACTGGACAATATTGGACTTTCTTGATGTGGCCAATCTGAAATATATATATATATATATATATATTAATATATGTTCATTGCATTTCAGTCTGATGCAATTTGTCCTGTGGTTAATAATGACTGTGTTCAATATGCAAAAATACACGACATTAACAGCAGGGTAAGGGGTAGACACACATGGGAAGTATGTCATGAGAGGGATAAAAGGATCCAAGATCTTATCAATAAACTGGATTTGACTTTTTGAATCCTCCCCTGACTCTGCAGTGGGTCACACACAAACATGCAGACACAGACATGCAAGCAACGCTCGGATGGGGCACTTGATGGCGTTTCTCCTTCTAAAATCCTCAGCTAAAATCCAACAAGCCCTGGACAAAGACTCTCCAAGTCAGAAGGCACTGCACATGGGGAAAAAAAGTTTTTATATTGGATGTGCACAGCTGCAGTCCACTTAGAGCTACAGTTCTCTTCACAGGAAAAGCAGAGAACAAACATGTTTGAAGTGATGTCCAAAAAGAACTTTGAATGCGATGGCAATGTTTGATGAAATGGACATGCACCCAGGAAAAATGTCTTTTGAAGATAATTATAAGGAAAGAAAAAAAAAAAAAAATTCACATCTGCAACCATAGAGGCACGGGCCAAAAAATAACACGAAAAGCAACAACAGAAATAAGTGGACTCAGAGAGTTTTTGGATGAGAACGATCTCCACTGATTTCACTAGAACATGACAGGCTTCAGGTACCCTCAAAGCTGCAGGATAGCTCCTCTACATCACCACCTACACACATGCCACAGTTAAGGTATTTGCAATACAGCCAGACCTTTTTCATACTGGTTAACATTACAAGTCTGGCCTTTTAGTTTCGCTGTGGTATTAATAAGTACTAGAATATGTTGACTACCTATGTTTCTGTTGTTTCCACATATTTTTGCCATACTAAGCCTTATAAGATCAATTTGAAAGTTGATGAGTATAAAGAAACTCCAGACACTGAAGACTTGCTGTAATAAGGACATTCACTGAATATGTCTCTGAGGCTAAGGCCTGTGCAGTTCTAAGGTGTGTAGCTCCAAGCTTGTACGACATCTCGTCTGCCCACAGGGATCAGTGCGACTGTGTGAGTGGGTGTGTTCTTCAGGGATCTGACATTTATAAAAGGCACTTATAAAACCTCTGCTCTAACTTCATCTCTAAAGTGGGGCATTGCACTTTCCCTAATCATTTCATATTCAGCTGAAATAAAAAAGTCTGAAGCCAGAAGGCATTCATTAAAGGTCAGAAAAGATGACATTCCTCCAAGGACATTTATATCTGTGATAGATAAGCCAGTTTTTGATGTTTTCAATACTTGAACACAGCAGCAATAGTTTTTTTTTTCTCTTTACGCAAACTAAATTATATGGATGAGGCATTTGACCTGTTATGTCTTTTGTATGTGTAGCTTTGTTGCACCTTTTACTATAACCTCTGAGCTATTCTGCAACTTTGAGGTACACTGAATCCTGCTCACACGAGGCGGCCGACGTCATGGTCCAAACTCACAGACTTCTGCTGGATGCGCAAGAGCACACGCTTGGTGCAGCGGTCCACACTGGCCGCCCACTTCCTGTCTGCCTCGCGGTCCTCCTCCAATAGACAGCGGCGCTCAGCGCGGCTGAGGGTAACTGGGCGGACCAGCTGGGCCCAGTTGAGGTGACCGTACAGGCTCCGTTCTACCACATAGGTGATGTTCAGCTCACTGACTGCTGTTCGACCTCGCAGCCTGCGAGAGGGGAACACCCAGCCCCCTCCCCCACTCCCAAAACCCTTTGATTTGGATACATCGCAGCGGGCAGGGGAGGAGGGAGTGACAGACATGGGGGAGACAGATGCCTTGGCATTGCGCGAGCGCTGGTACAGAAGGTGCTTGGTGGAGTAAGCATAGTTTGGATCAGGTTTCCGGTGTGTCCAGCTGCCATGGTGTCTGCTGGCAGGTTGGTGTTTGGGGCTGCCTTGTGGACCGTCATCCAGGGAGATCAGGAGGCGGGACTGGGTATGAGGTTTAGGACGAGGTTTGGTGAGGCCATAGAAGGCGTAGAGGGCCTCGTTGTTACTTACCCCATGGGAGATGGAGCTGAGGGCCTTCCGCATCTCGCTGTCGGTCGTGGACCGTGACAATTTCCCCTCGTCGTCCAATCCACAGCCATCCAACTCTGAGAAGGAAGAGCCACTGCCGCCAACGCCAGAGATGGAGCCTCCCAGGCCTCCGGAGCCTACTGGTGTTCTCCTGGGGGGCCGGATGAGACCGTGGGTGCTGGAAGACTTACTGAAGGTTTTGACCAGCTTGTGTCCAGACCAGGTGTCCAGGCTGCTGGAGGAAGGGGAGGTGGTCAGACTATCTGTGTCTCCATCCAAAGAGAGTTGATCCTGGCTGAAGGAGGGCAGAGAGGCCTCCTGGGATGAAGGGGGCTTCTTTACAACCCCTGTATACAGAGCTGTGTTGTCCTCACAGGTGGGAGTTGCTTCCAGATTCAGAAAATCTAAAGAAAGAAATATAATTTGTTATGCAGGAGGATTCAGACATCAGATTCTGTGCAGTCCCATGACACATCTGTGGTTTTTCAGACCACAGCGAGCCAGCAAATGTTTCAAAACACATTCTTTAAGTCTGAGTATCAGGCAAAACCCATGATAGATGAGAATGTAATACTTTGGCAAAAAAGGAAAAATCCTAATACGGTCGCAAGTTATTAATTTACAATAACCCTTCAATGGAAGCAGCTTTAAGATATTTTTAGTAAGGATCGACAGTGAATTTTCCACTCGACAGATTTTTAGTATACAATAATGCAAGTAGTGCTGAAATCTGTGATGCCAAAAACTATGGCCCAAATTTGACTAGAAAATACAACACACAAAACATTAATTGACATATGGCATTCAGATTTAAACCATCAAAGAAATTCGTCTCTTAAGAGTTACAAACCTTCAGAGCCATGTTTCTTGCCCTCTTCCACCTTGATCAGTTTTTTCCTGACCCGGCGTGTTGAATTAACCAGTTTGTGAAGCCGTTTAAACTTCACAGAGTCCTCTTGCTCATCGTCTGACTGTTCACGAGACTGGTGGGAGAGAGAAAGAGGGAGGGATAGTATAATAAAAGGGACAGACAGTCAAACCTTATGTAAAAAAAAAAAAAAAAAAAAGAAAAACATAAAAAGACATAGGTAAAAAGAGGGAATAACTTTCCAGATCAGCATGACTTTTCATGAATTAAGCTGTAATAGAAATGTATGGTTCTGTTTTGAAGTCTCACTACGCAAGTAAGACTGAGATTTTGAGGACACTGTTATAAATGCAACAGATTGGAGCATTTAGGATGGAGTCAAAGTTAGTGAGGTGAGAAATGGAGGACTGGAAGGATGGTGGCACACTGCATTGTGTCAAGTATCATTTTTATAGTAAAAAAAGAATATGGGTAAAATGTAATAGCACAATAAATCAGTATTACAAAAATGGGCTATTTGGAGTCACGCTGCCTTCAGAGGCTGTTTACTCCAAAGGAAATGAAAGGACACTGGTTGTATATTATGGGTGTCAGCATCCCTGTGTTTTTTGTGGTTGATAGCCACAGCATTTAAACTCTCTGCACATTGGCAATGGTGTGGAAAACAGATAGATTAATGAAGTCACTAACTAACAGTTTCATCACTCGCACTCAGACACAGACAGACATACAAAGCCCTACTCCCACTTAGCGTCTACGGATACACACGCACACGCAGACACACACACACACACATGCACACGCACACAGAAACTCCCCAGGCTTTATGCTATGGTCTTGATGCATTGATGGTGATGAGCTGAGCCTTTGCATTAAGAATGTCTGGCAGAAACCACCCTCATTATCAT
Source organism: Mastacembelus armatus (assembly GCF_900324485.2). Lineage (NCBI taxonomy): Eukaryota > Metazoa > Chordata > Actinopteri > Synbranchiformes > Mastacembelidae > Mastacembelus > Mastacembelus armatus. The sequence continues at coordinate 13,998,055 of NC_046656.1, forward strand.
GGAGCTCAAGCAAGTTAAATTTGTTTCTGTTTGCCAGTGGTTTCCACAGCAACACCACCTCTGTAGTCACACACTGTGGTTCCACGGTTGAGGTTGACTGCATTGCTTGCAAAGGGACACAACAAACAGGCATACAGTAGATGGTCACATACAACACTGACAGAGCGAGCCTGCAGGGCTCAGGACTTTTATCTCTGTCTGATAAAATGCGTCTTCTTTTGGACCTCTAGAGCTAACAATCGAGAAACCACTTTCTGTTGTTGAGTTTTAGACCACAGGCCTGGCTCAGAGGCTGCTAACATACTGTAGTGATGATGTTAACAACTGCAGCTTGGTTGAAGCAAACAGATCTGACACTGCTTGCAAATCCCTGCTGTAACCACAACACCAAAGCGACATTAGGACCTGCAGGCAACTGAGACAGTTACTAATAATTTCCCCTTTTTTGAAACGGAAACAACACAGTAATTAATGAGGCATCATGCAAGTCAATTCTCTCAAGCATGCCTGCCTTTGCTGTTATCTCACTACTTTGAAAGCCATGCGATGGGTTTTAGGTATTCTGTCATGCTGGCCTAACAGACCAGAGCTTGGGTTCTGCCATTCATTTGGACTCTGACAAACCACAGAAATGGACTCTGAATCCCATAACTCTACTGTGCTTAGCTCAATTCTCCCTGATAATTTTTCAACTGAACCACACAATTCTGGCTGCAGCAGTGATTCCTTTAACTTTCCATTTGGTCTGGATGGTACTTGGGAGTATTAGCTTCAGAGAATATAGTGTAATAAGACTGTGAGATGAGTGAGCACACAAAGACTGGATTGGACTAGGCCTTGGTTCCACTAAATAACTTCTTTTGAGAGGTGTAAAAGAAACAGTGTCTCATGAAGTCTCTCTGATATGAAGGAGTAACTGAGTTCATCACATCTGCAGTCGTACCTTCAAAGTTAGTGCATGATTTTTTTCTTTGCTGTGCTTGACAAAAGGAAAAAAGTAGCATGAGATGGAAAACGGGTGACAATGATATATACATTCTACCCCAACCCTGAGGAAGACCATACATACAAATGTCCAGATAAACAGGGATTGGGAGTCACACAGAGACAGAAAGCCAAACATATGAGGTGATGAATCACGCAGGGCTGAAAGGCCACCTTGAAAAACAAGTCAAAGCAACAATTCTCCAGCCATAATTGCCATTTCACTAGATACACATAAATTACTTTGACGATCGCTCCCACAAACTGGAGGATACTTCAACTTCAACTTATAAAACAAGGAATCAACATCCTCATGATGCACACCAAAAAATGTTTGCTGTAGAAACCACAAAAAGAGAACAGGACAATCTACAGTAAAAGCAAACTCTTAAGTGTGTCTCAATGTGCCTTAGAACTTACCACCTCATTTATTTAAAAAAAGTAGGGTAGCAATTCCTTTGTTAATATCCAACAGTTTAGCTAGAGTGGCTCCAACAAATCCATAGAACTGTGACCACACTGTCACGCATGCATGATCCAAAATAATATCTGTGCCCCTGTGCACATGCTGGCAGATACAGATGCAGCCTGTTAGTGAATTCAGTTCAGAGGAATGAGGGACTGTTTGGAAGTGCCGTGCCGCACAGCTAGCAGAGAAAAGGCGTGTTGTGCATTGAGAACAATCCCAGCATTTGAGCCCCTCTGACCCTGCCTTGGCCTCTACATCACTAATGGCCAACCCTGGAATGTGGGCTCCCATCGCCAAGGGTAGGACAGACCAAAGGGAGACATGATCAGAGTGAGGCACAGAGCAGCCAAAGAACTATATATTGCAAACATCTCAACAACACACATGTGCTGTCGATTCACGTCATATATAAAAAACAAGTGCACAAACACATGTGAAACTGTTAAGTATTTGAATTTGGGAATGACCTAATTCCATTTTAGGGAAGCAGGGCAGTACATGACACCAAGAGAGGCCCCAGCAGAATAGAAATATTTCCTGAAGTGGCCAATTTTGGAACTCAGAGAAAAGTCTTTATCTTGACTTATTCCTCTTTCTTTCTCTCTCTGTCATTTCCTCTCTGCCTTCATTACATTTGTTCACAGCCTCCAGAGGCAAGCTGGGTGTTCTTCTACACAATACCCCTTTAGTATCTTCATCCTCTTCCCTATCTGTAAACCTCCCTTAGTGTTTCAATCTTTTTCTCACCCGAAATAGCAGCTGACAACAAGCGGGTTAAACCTCATGAACACTTCTTCACACACCTACATCAAAGAGGCAGACAGCACTCGAGCTCTGGTTATGCATGGCATAATTAACCTATTTTTTTATATGGAAGGAAATCATCAATCATTACCCGGAGGAAGAATTTAACTGGAGCACCCTGACGAGAGCTTAAAGTGTGAGAACACTATTTTGCATAAGTCCTTATTCATGATTTACTGATTCAGTTACAGCAAGAGACAACCATGTGATTTCTTGTGTTTATGAAGGCAAACCATAAATTACCTAAGTTGAAGAGTCACTGCCTGGGCCGGCTATGAATGTATAAAAGTCAACCACATCTGTTGTGAAAGCATATTCATCCACTTAAATTGGTTATGAAAACGCAAGCTTTGCCAAAATTCATGTACATTTATCAGAAGGTTCTGGGGTCAAACTTTCATTTACTTTAATAGCAACGACATGAAATGCACATGCTTTCAGTTGAAAGTGGATAGGAGTAATCGCAAGAGGCTGTTTTTAGAAAATGTCAGTACTGCTTAGCTGAGAATTAGTGGAACATTTCAAAATAGCAATAATACATGTGCGTTATTTTCAGAGTAGTCTAAAAAGTGGGTCACAATGTGTGAGACTGTGTGACTGCATGCTATTCCCATCTGATACCATACAGAATAATTCATAGCCCCCATGACCCTGTCACTCCTGAATCAGCATCAGCACTAGACTGCATTCAAAAAGGACAAAAACAAACCAACATATATGAGCACAGAGAGACCTGACTGATTGTCAGCAAATACTGATCCAACAGCACATGAATGTCTAAGCTCCACAGCATCTGTCACAGGGCTGACATTACAACATTATGTGTTCTCAAAGGACTTCACTCACTTAAAGGTCACTGGGAGATTACCTCCAAGGGTAACAGCTGAGAAAAATCACTGCTAACAAAGGCTCATGCTGCAAGAGGTGTGGGGTGGATTTTGTCTTACTCCGCACTTGGTTTTCCATAAATTACATTCACAACAGTTTGATGGAAACAGACCTAAACTAAATTATGACAATTGTCCTGTCACTATAGCAGCCAATTATTAAATTAATGGGACAGATTTCCAATGAGATGTCCAGGGATTAACCTGATGAATAAAATATGGTAAAAGACATGATACGTACTAAATATACATCATTATCACTACCAATTCATGTGCGTAGCCTCGGAAAACTGAGGTAAGCAATGGGTCAAAATCCATAGAGGTAACGCCCATGGAATTAGGTTGCACGTGGTGGAGAGAATGCATATGTAAAGGCAGACATCAAGTAGTTTGGCCAAAGAATGGAGAGCACAGAGAGAGAGAAGGAAGAGAAGAAGGCAATTAAAATCTACACATTAAGCTAGGAACTAGTGTAGATGACATTTACTATATGAATAAAAATTCACAACCACACACACACACACACACACACACCATGTCAAAACAAAAATTGCTGTTCTCCATCACAAACTCCGCGGCTGAAATACCAAACTGAAAGGTGAGACTGGTTGAGGTAAGAGTGTTACAACAGGAAAAGGGGAGAGGTCAGGCTTTTTGGGGGGTGTCGGGGTACTGGGGTGAGGGTGTACTTACGTTGCAGTTTGAGGACTGGTTTAGATTGGGTGCGGATCCGTCAGTCCACTCTGCAGTGTCAGTACTGCTGGACTGTTTGCTGCGCTCATACTCCTTCAGCTATGTGGAGAAGAAGAGTTTAGAGAGGCAGAGGAACAGGGCAGGGTCACCCACTCTCACCCAGCATCTCCTCCTTATACTATCTATACTATCTATTGATAGATAGCAACAGTGTGCATTCACATGTATACAGACAGGACAGAGCAGAAGGGCTCAACCTTCGATGTAGTGGTAAAAAAAAATGTATAGTTGTAGCCTGAGGTTGGTGATCATGGGGCAAGCAGCTATCCCAGTCACAAAACATCTGTTAGATTTTAAGCAAAGTCATAAAATCATTAAATGTTGATATTCTCCTGTAAATTTCCATATTTTATGTGAATGTTATAAGGTTTATGTCTGCCATTCTGAACAGAACATAAATGCTATTTGGTAAATCTTTACTCTTTAAATAAAAAAGGGTGACTGAAAGGTAGAATTGATATCACTGAGCTTACTGTCCACTACATCCTTTGAGACAATACTATACTGACTATAATAAAAACCAATATAATGCTCAGGGATACAGAAAACATACAATACCACACAGACACAATAACAAGGAACAACTCTGTCTACAAAGGCTGATCATTGATTGGTTTGATTGTGTTTTAATCACAAGAGAGAGAAGCAGAGATCAGGCTACTGGCCAACAGTAGATCAAAGTCCTGGAAAAAAAGAGCAAGAGGAAAACTAACATCTGCTTTTTGAAGAGAAATCCAGCGCTCAAATGCTGCTGGAGAGTCATGCTACCCAAAGAAGTAGAGAACAAACAATGAAAAAGTCAGATCAAGAATAAAGTTGTAAGGAAATTCAAAGGAAAGTCACGTAATTATCCACCATGTCCACCTAGAGAGAAAAACCACAATGCACCAGAGCATTCCCCCAACAGATGGGGCTATTGAGTTACTATGACCATCAACCCCGCAATTATGAACTGAGCAACACACCCACACACACTCCAAGAGCTCACACCCTAAAATCCCCAGACTCATGAACCTCTGGTCTGGAGTTTGTGTGTGCGTGTGTGTGTGTGTGTGTGTGTGTGTGTGTGTGTGTGTGTGTGTGTGTAAAGAGGACAATGCAGGGTTAAAGTATGGGGCCTCGTAGTAGTTAGTAAGTGTGAGTCATTTTAGTAAGCAAGTGCTATATGCTAGGAACATGAAGCAGAAGGGGGGGAGTCTGGAAAGTAATTTGGGAGGAGGTAAGGGGATGTGGGGGTTGAACAGAGGGTTCAGACCGACTGCCCTTAAGGGAAGTGGGGCAAAAGATAGGGAAGGAACAGATGAGGCAGGAATTCGATGGAGCTTCCTACCCGAGCTAGGGCTTCTTCAACTGTGATCATCTTTTCTTTCACCATCATCATCAGCTGAATTCGCTCCTCATCGCTCATGGTGATCTCACTGGCTACGTAGCCAATGTCCTCTCCTGATGGGATTCAAAAGCAAAGGCCGGCACTCAAATATAAAGTGACATCTATTAGGTAAAGCAGATCGCAAAGAATGGGTTAACACACAAACCTTTGGATGTCTGGCGCATGACGGGTTTGTGCTGAGACTTGCGGAAGTTCTGCCAAAACGATTTGTTCTTCTTCTTATTGTCCCATTTACCTAAGAAGAGGGAGATGATCAGTCACATTGAGGTAAGCTACACACAAAATCATATTACACAGATATGCTGAATAAGTGTTTGTGCTGGGGAAACAAGTCAGTAACATAAGAGATAATTGTGTATAGACAATTCCCTCTATTACCTGCAACAATAAAACATGACCCAAGGGATCAATAAATGGTAAACTTAATGTAACAAACTTTTTAAGACTGCAGAAGACAAACATGAAAATGCATCACAATTTACCTCCAGATCCATCTTCAGAGCTGGATTTGTGCAGGGGCATTCTTGTTGGGGGAAAGAGTAAAGAAATAAAGTTAATGTTAAAAAAAGGCTAAAATAAAATTCTATTCTCACACTTTATCATAAAAGTCTCTGTCAACCACAACACCCAAAGCACATTAACAGTCATTAAATGTAATGTAGAGTTTTTGGGAGGAGAGTTGTAGTTTTGTCAATTCGCCACTTGGGGCCAGTGGTGGCACTTTTGTGATAGTGAACCAGGCTCCTGAGGGTTGAGCGGGAGAAGGTGGAGAGGAGGGGAGAGGAACAGCAGCCAGGAGTGGAGAAGATGTAGACAATGACCTCCCAGTTAGAAAAACAAGAGGGTAAGATGAAGAGGATGGTAGTACAAGGTGTTTAAGAAGTAGAAAACGACAGAGATAAAAAGTAACCGCGTGAAAATAAAGAGGGAAATTATGGACCTCAGGAAGAGAAGAACAGAAGGAGAAAGGGGGAAGAAAGAGGAGGAGAAACCACAGGGCAGACTCAGCCTGTTTGTGTTTCCACTTTCCACAGGGCAGACAGTCACGAGGAAAACAGAGAGGAGTAAGAGAAGACAGAATGGGCATAAGAGAGGGAAAGATGGAAAATAACTGAGCAAAAAAATTCCTGACATCCCTGTCTACAAACCCTCCGTAAAAACCAGAACTAACAGGGAGAAAATAACAAGTTGAAAGCTCTGTGTGACACATGAACTGCACCCAGCTTCCAATCAAAAAATCATGTACGAACAAGCCTCACCCGATTTTTTTAGCTAGATCAGCAGCATGTTAGGCTGCGGCCGACTTGCCCTTGTTCTGGAGGAGATGAGAAACCAAATTAATGGCTGTTTCAATGTTTCTGTCCTCTTTATGTAAAAACGGGGGAGGAGGGTGTTCAAAGTAGCTGCTGAAAACCTCACAGAAAGAGACACTTTGTTTTCAGATTGGACTAAGTGGGCTGTAAGAGGGTAAAGAGGAAGTGAAGCTTCAGGAGATTATGTCTGTGAATAACACCCACCAGGTGCGTTTGTGGGAGTGTGTGTGATTGTGTCTGCGCACTGTAAGCTTTTCAAACCTGTCGATTAAAAGGACAAATCTTAAGGGGCAAGGGGAGAGGTAAGAACTGCAAATTTGTCCAGCAGAGACCCTCAGAGACCCCATTTAGTATGTCTCTTTACTAAAGAAACTGTCTCCTTTTTTGTCTCGTATTTGCACACACGTTTACCTTTCAGACCAGTTGCACATGAGCATGCAGCTGCTGAGCCGTGCACAGAGAAACGGTGGCTGGTAGTGAAGCAATGTGAAAGTGACAGGATCAAAACAAATAGGTCACCTCCCTCTCCGATGGTTGCATGTGTGCATATGTGTTCATATGTTTGTTCAGATATGGCAGTCCTCTCCTGGTGCAATGGGAAATCTTCACTCGGCTTAGAGCTCGGCTGCCATGGCAACATAATGAGATGCTAATTGAATGGAGGCCTGCATGGTTTGCTCCTATGCTCACCCCCCTCTCAGATAGGCTAGGGCCAAAGCTAATGCTAATAGAACTCACTCAATAGGGGCTTTTCATGGGCATCACTGTTCCCCCTCCACCATGCTCTATAAATTAACCTCCCATGCAGCGCACACATGCATACACTCACACACATCCATGTGCTCCCACATTTCAAAAGATCCTGAATGTCTTTTAAAGTGTGTGTCAGCTCAACCATTATGTGGCTAGGCAACTTAATTGGTTTAACCTTAAATCTTTGGCATGCCTTTCTATTTCAGTGTTGCTCTTTGCTTTGACTGAGGGAAATTTAATTGATTTTTAGGAAGCTAACTTTGTATTCACGGTATAAAATAAACTACAGCATCGTAACCTTGGCTGAACCTGTGCAGGACGACTGGAAGTTGCTTTTACCTCTTCATTGTGCAAATTAAAGTGCTTTTAGGCCGCAACAAACATTGGTTACTGCCACTGAAGCTATGAATGCAAAGTCACCTACTGAAAAATTATGTCTAGAAGGAATTGGTTGGGATGCAAAGTATTAACATCTATCAAACTGATAAGCATGTGGCCTCACAAAATATGATACAACTGCAGACGTGGAATGGTATGAGTAATCTTTTGGAAAATACACAGTAGCTGCTCAAGTCTATATACCCAAATGTGCAGTCAAAATACAACAAATTTACAAAACACTGAAAGAGCCAATGTTTAGTCAAGAGCAGAAAAAAGTGATGATTGCATAGGCAGATATGAGTCACAGGTCCAGTACAGCCTCTATCCTGTGTGACAGAGATGCTTCCAGAAATGATGATAAACCAGCATGTAGAAAGATTTGCACACACAGCTGTGTCTCTATTTTTGCATCGTACTGGCAGGTTTTATGGCACTCAGCATAAATCTCAGCAGTACATGCGTGGAAGTGTAATGACTGTATGTTGCTGTGTGAGTACAAGGCTCTTCAGCTAGAGTGAGGTGATCTCCGGTGTTCTAGTCTAAGCAAGGAAAGGCAGCGACCCTTCATGACCACAGTGTCCACAGGAAAAGCAGAGGGCTGAACTCTTCCAGGGGCATGCATCAGGTCAGAGGTCACACGGAGGGGCACACAGAATATCATATGACAGGAAAATAATAAAAAAAGAAAAAAAAAAAGAAAAAAAAAATCGCACTGATAAAACACAATTGAAACTACATATATTTGAGTGCATTTTAAGAGTGTGAGTGTATTATTGGGCCATTTACATACTGTGCCCCACTCTCAGCAGCAAATAACAGCCACAATGGTTAATATGCTGACAAGGTACTTTATTTTTATCAGCATGGTAAGTTGGTATTCCACATTCAGTAGTACAAATGCCAATATATGCACCCCCTTGCAAATTATATTAAAGACAATAGTCAACTATTTGTATCTTTTTTCTGTGCACATAAATGCTTTCATCAAGATCCATTTACCTCCCCTATTAACCTTACTGATAAGCCCCTTGTCCCCTCTCTGCAACAATACCCACCAATCAAATTACATTCCAAAACAGGAAGTCCTAAGCTTTGACCCTCCTGCTGTTTAAGATCCAATCTGTCATCACTACTTCCATACCAGGCAAGTGTGGAAGCTGTGCCCAGCTCCTGCCAATGAAGTGACAAGGAGACACAGACGGAGGATGTGGCACAGCTCTGAGGTGAAGTCTGGCTAATCTCCTCTGGGAGCTATTGTCATACAGAAGGGTGATGATGGTTGTATCCGTGTGTGTGTGTGTGTGTGTGTGTGTGTGTGTGTGTGTGTGTGTGTGTGTGTGTGTGTGTGTGTGTGTGTGTGTGTGTGTGTGTGTGTGTGTGTGTGTGTGCGTGCGTGCGCGCATACACTCTTGACTTGTGGGGCTGTGAGGAATGTCTCTCCGGAATGTAAGGGGCTTGTCTATCAGTCTGCCTGCACATGATAAATTATTCTACTTAAAACCCATTCACCACAGTGGACAGTGGACAATAGGCTATGCAACAGAGAACAGAGCTGGGGTAAATGAGAGGAGAGGGGCTGACAGCGACAGATGGATTAAGAAACAAGAAGCTTCCCGAGGTCTTCGATGAGGGAGCTTTTATCCTTGAGCATGGAAACTAAAAATTAGATTAATTAGATAAAGGTAACATAAAGTGCTTCATATCTAACTTTCAAACCAGAAGTGGAGCATGGGTCTTTCAAAGACCAGAAGATAGGAAGAATAAAAGGAAGAAGAGGTGAAAAGACAGGTGAATGTGGAGCTGTTCCAGTAGAGATTACCTCCAGACTTAAGGAGAAAGAAAGTCTAAAAAGGAGGATCTTGGAGAAAGCATGTAAGGCATGGAAGACAGAGGTAAAACAGACTGACAAGAAGAAGAGAAAGAATTGGATAGCTATGGGCTCTTTCTGGGCCTTTCTCAAACAGCAGAGACACGTCACTTGAAATTTGGCATCTGGTTCCCATCATCCTCAGTATTTGTCTGTGCAACATATACAGCCACGGGAGAAGAGGTCATGTCTGTGGTATGCATTTCCTCTGCTGTACGTGGTCATCACATGAACATGACAATTCCACCGGGGGTCACTCAGCGGTGATGATCAGAAATACTCAAAGATTAGGAAAAATCAAGATGAAGATGCGATGAGTTACACTAAGATTTATTTAGTACTGGGCTTCCAATTCCTGTAATAATCTGTCTTTGCATTTGTCTTCACTAAGTCTCATCTTCAAATGGGACAGGGAGTCCTCTTCCCCAACCAATGGGAACTACTAGCCAAGGAGCCAGTTGTGTATTACAATCTATGTTAGTCATTGTAAGTTCCAGTCTTCCGTAACGAAAACCAAACAAACCCAGTGCCTATGCATGGGCCAAATGTGTGTAACCGCAGTGAATTGAATTCTGTTTGACAGCAGGACATTTAGAAAGCAGTTATGTCAACCAAATTACTTTAACTGTTCACAACAGCATATGACAGTTATCTAATGGTGGGCCATGGCGCAGAAATGTAATACCCACAAAATACAGTTGTGTTCAGAAAGGAACACACACATATACACACTCTGTGTTACAGGAACCAATGAAAAGCAACCCCACCCATGCCTGGTTCCATCCTGCTCTTTCGTTCATGCTCCTTTGCTGTAATCATTTGGCCATCGCCCTCTTTGTCTCCCCCTCTCCCATGCTGGACACAAAGGCAGGAAGGAAGCACGAACGGCCTGAGAACGAAGAATGGCTGCTGGGCTGAGCAGGTCAGCCAGAGGAAGCGGTCAGTGGATTTTCTTCAACCACAGCAGGGATGTGACTGAGGTGGTGGTGATGTAGGTGACCAACTACAGTATAAGTCAGACGTGGTAACTATGAAAGGCTACACTACAAGTGTACTATTCAAATCTTGTTGACATGACGCTAGTCAAAATACTTGGACATTGCTGCACCTTTTTTTTTTTTTTTTTTAATCTCTCTAATATTCTGTCTTCCTTCTTAGACTTAAGCATTTCTATTTATTTACTGTAACAATTTATTTACTATAACAATATACTAAAAAGAAAATTGTGTAATTCAGAGCATATCTGTTTTTTCACATATATTATGTATATCTACTATCACGGTAAGCGAAAGCTGAACATGGTGCAAGTGCTCACCACACACCAACCGATGAAGTTTTCTATCTGAAGAGCAGAGATCTGCTCCCGATGGACAAGGTCAGAGACCTTTTGTACAAGCTGTCACATAAGAGGTCTATCAAAGCACACAAGCTGCATCTAGAGGTGCATGTATTTCCATTTGCCTTTCTCCATCTTTAGCTGCAGACATGCAGAAAGGCTTAGTGTGATCCATCATTTCGTGTGCAGGGATGTACGGTTTGATGTGATCCAGACAAAGGCTGCGTTGCACATTGTTTTGACTTGCAACAGACACGCATTTTCAGTCCAAGCTAATTTCATGGTTTCACACTGGCTGTGTTCACATCACAGTGATAAAGTGGGGTGGGTGTGTGGGGTTAAAAAAAACAACAAAAAAAAACACACATACTTTCTGTCTGTTTCTGGAGTTGACACTTCACTGCTGAAGCCTAATGATTCCTGAGGACAGAAAAAAGGGACATGGGTGTCAGACTGTGTAAAACTGACTCCATAAATATACAGATGTTAGCTTTATGCAGTTTAGTTTGTGAACATAATGTCTACCTGGATCTCATTACGAAGCTGCAGAGAGGTGCTGCTTGGGTCCTGTTTCTCCTAGAAAAAAAAAAAAGGCAAGAGAGAGTTCAGATGTCAGAGTCAGAGTATCAATATGAGCACAAAATAAAAAAGACTAGGTCAAGGAACTAGACAAATACTGGATGCAATGTTTAACAAAGCCCTTGTGTGAAAGATGTTCTTCTTCGCTCAGGTACATATACAGTAGACACACCTGCAAACAAACATGAGCACGTGTATGCACCCACCAATAGAGCGCTCGAAAAGTCTTGCATAAGGTATCCAAACCTGCAATACTTGTTTTATATATTCATGAATACCACTGGGAGCTGGTACAGCCTAGAGAGGTCTTAGTTTTCCTAGCATAATAAGACTAATAACAAAAGCACCTATGTCATTGGCTGTATAAATTCCACAGTGACATTATGATGATGTCAGTCTGCACGTCCCGCAACACATGGTAATACCTGTTGGTTTGCCTCCTCTTTACTGAGGATTATAACTTAGTATGTTTGAACAAAATGAAACAGCAGCACAAGAGGGCAAATTGGCTTATTGAATATGGAAAACAGATATCCAACCGCTCAAATGACAGTCCTGTTACAAAAACAGTGAAATAGCACAATTTACAGCCTCACTTCATATGCAGCTGTTGCTGGGCTTCTCCATGCCAGAATGTCTGTGTGAGGGCTGTTTTCACTGTTACGCAGAACTGCTTCTTTCATATGACTAAAGCAGGTGTCCAAATTATAGTATATCCAGATACAGATGTGCCCCAAACCAAATGCTTTGTCAGACAGGCACAGGGACTACACAATCACAACAAGTCTGCATGTTAGGTTTTAACCTGCAGCATGAGATTATTTAAAGCCAATGAATGGGATTGGTTGAATGCATAGTTTCTTGTCATTGTGCTCCAGAGTGCTTTTGGACTCTCATGGAGGAGATTACCTAACTCCCTGTTCTCATAGAGTCTTATGCTATTGGCTCTTAAGTAACAAAGAAACAGATGGATTTTCAAAATATCGACCAAGGACTCTTGGGCCTGCATTTCTAACCCTTGAGGTTACTACCATGTCAATGTTGTTAATTTCTAATGATCTTATTTCTCCTCATTACAAAGTAAGAAATATGTGGATTTACTTTCTATGTGCCTTTAATCCTTTTGACATGAGTGAGAGGGCAACAAATGTTATTTTCTTTAGTTATGCCAATATAAGGACTCAATTGTGGAAACTAATGAAAAGTGTATTTGACACTCGAGAGTATTATGCTGTGTATGCAGACTATAAATGGCATGGGAATGAGATTAGACAACATCACACTTTGGTCAAAGTTGTATCAAGGGTAACTTTTTGTGATGACCTCTCTAGTTTCAATTATTCTGGGGACATTTTTGAGGAAGTGCCATTGTCATGGTAATGCTGAAATTTATGAGGTCCCAAAGGGAAGAGAAAACAACCCAAGGCCCAAGTTCTTGTTTCTATTTTCTGTCTGAATTAATATTTACAGAAGAATTACAGGAAACATCTTAAGATGGAAAGACTGATATTACCATTTCTATTTCAGTACTTCTGCTAAATCTGCCTGTCCTATCTATTCAAATATAAAAATAAGTTTTAAGGATTTCAACTCAAACTCACAACAACTTCCCCTTATGCATAGCTAAAATAACTTAATTGTGAAAATAGTGAAAAAGTCTATTTTTTGGCAAGATTAAAGACGACTGGAATATATGGTATTCTGTGTAATTAACTTAAGGTCAAAAGCTACAGTGAATTTCTTCACCTTGTCATATATCCTTCTATATCAGTTTAGTATCTCAGTGAAGTCAGGATGGAGTATCCCTTTGGAAGCAGGTTGTGGGCTGATTTGAATAGTTTTAGGAAGCAACGCACAGCCTGCTTCCTAAACCCATTAAACTCAACGTGCTGCTTCTGCCACAGAGAAACAAATATTTCAAATCTGGAGTTTCCCAAATGCAAAGCTGGAATAGGAATAGCATTATTTTTGAGAAATGTGCATCATCCTTATACCGCCACATCTAGATAATAGAGTGTAGGATACTCGTCACAGGAAGCTGAATGTAGGATTCTTCCTTTACTTGATTTCACATGCTTCCTAATCAGAGTGACCTTTAGTTTAACCTTTTCATATTCTATGACTTGGCTTTGGAGAATGGATTACAACCTTTACACAGCCTTGCCTACTAAGCATGAGTAATACTTTAAGGACTAGGCCGTAACTTACCTTAAGAGCTTTTTAAGGGCCTGTAGCCTGCAGGTCAAATGAGTAGGGAACCTAAAGTGCTGAGGTGGCTAAACACGTCACTATAACATACTATAACAATAATCAACTGAAGGCAGACTGTAAAGATGTTAGCAAGACAGTCTGGCTGGCTTTATCTTTATCTTTAGCACCAAGTCTTCCAAGGTCATTTGTCTGTTTTTGCATGTGTCTGTTACAGTGATCAAGAAGGCAGAGGATCCGGAAGTTTAGGAAGTAAATTGAGTTAAAAGTGTATAGAAACAATTTATCCATTCCAAGAAATATGATATTTCCCATAATTCAGAGTGTCTAAGGTCATATAAACTTCATTTACCAGACCCACTGAAGTTCAGTCTCATTACATTTCCAGACTGCACTTATAAAATCTGGGATAGGGCTTATGTCTTTTCTTGAAGGGGCAGAGTTAACGAGAGGCAAAGCACAGCTTTGACAGTCAGCTCTTTAAAAAAAAAAAAAAAAATGCTTTGTGCAGAATAATATGAGTGTACTCAGTCAGTGGGTGTGGGTGTACAGACTGCACATTAAAAAAGAAGAGACATGGACAAGGTATGCGCCCACACTGTCGTGTACAGTCACGAATACTTTCACAAAGCTAGTGGCAGATTGGTTCTGCTATCAGATCCTCTTTGATGGCTTCTCCTGGTTGCAGCGATAGGAGAGAGATACCACCAGTGGATAACATGCCCATAGTTGTAAAAATGATTTTAAAACTCACTACCGCAATTTCAGTTCACTGGCAGAGAGAGACCCTAAGATAGCCAGGTATGTGCTACCACAGACATAAACCTAGACAGACACCCAAACTAAGGAGCACCTACGCACATGCACCCAACTCGCCTCTATTTCCACATATAGGAAACCTAAGAGGCGAAGACAAAGCAGCTCTCTGTTCCTCCTACTCCTCCTCAGCTTCCTCTTACTCAGTGTTTGTGCGTACCATTTCTGACATGGAGAGAGGCGGAGAGAGGGTGAGAAGATGAGGAGAAGATCAGTGAAAAACAAACAAAACCTACATCCCTTTCACTGCAGATCTGTGAGATGAATTTGTCAAAGTGCAGGATGTGGTGAGAAAATCTATGTGAACACTTCCCAAGGTAAACATGGGTTTCTCTTTGACTTGTGCATTGCTAATAGTGAAGAAAAAGTGAACAGAGAAGAAGTAGACAGTTTCTGAAAGAGAATATTAAATGATGCTTTTCTGAGGGGGCGTCCGAATGAATGTGTGTATGACAGTGTATCTTTGATCTCGCACATACACACATTCCCAGAGGGAGCATGCTATCCTTTCCATGAACTCAACAGCATCAGCATGAAATGCTGCCCTACTTACCCTGAACTGGCAAGTATACATGCAAATGTACATGAGTTTTCCCTCCAAAGGCCCACATGGTTTCACACTCTGAGTGTCTGCATGCAAGTGCGATGTAAATGCAAGACGCTCACTACTTAATCATGAGTGAGTGGAGTTAAAATAAAAGATAGCGAATGGCAGTTATGGAGGATATGAGGGTGAGATCTGGCTAATGAGGATCACGATGTCTGCAGACAGGGATGCTAGTATTCTCAAATGACTCAACCCACGCATGCACACAGAGGCACTGTGTAAATAGACAAGTCAAAGAACCACATTGCTTTCCATCATTAACACAAAAAAGCTAAATTCAACTTTGCTGTTGCAGGATCAGACTTAATGAGAGGGGAAAGGACAGACATACCAATGAAGGTTAAATAGCAGCAGTTTAGTCCAAACATTACTGCAAGGCCCACCAACGAAAAGAGTTCCCACAGTGGGGTTAGTGCCAACATGAGAGGAAAAGGTAGGTGGATATGCAGCAAAATTAGAGACCAGGTGACTTGGTGGAGGTGTGCCAAATGGCTTGGTTTAGTAAATCTGGGTGGGTGGGAATGAGGTTGTTACGTAGACTGTGCACGTGGAAGGACAGGCATTAACTGGAAAGTGTAGATTCTCAGTCGTTCAGGTGAGGTTATCTAGAGGTGGAGTCATGGACTTCTAGAATTCCATGGCTCCACCTCTACTCAACCTGAAAAGCCGTTAGTGGTGGGACTAGTATGGCATGGTGCAAGCCTGCAGAACTGGCTCATTTAGAAGTTCTCATAGGGAAACCTACATACATTCATGCACAAAAACTATGCACTGCAATTTAAAACTCACACACAAAAGCAGGAAATTCAATTGTTAGGGTCTGTCATAGCATTGATGAGATGCTAAATGCTCGAATGAATTTACAGTATGAGAAAAAGAAAGGTCATGAACACACCCAGTAACACCTCTATCTGCTTCCTTTCCAGACATTTAGAGACAGTGTATGTGTACATGCATTCTTGGAGTCCAGACCTGCGTGCCTTTACAGTGGAGCATTCCTAAGCATTGTGAATCATCATTGTTTGGTATTACAAAACAAATAGCAGAGTTAATTTAAATTCCAATGAGAGTCAGTCCCAATACTGACTAACAAATCATACAATTAAAATTACAAAAATACCACTTACTTTGCACAAGTGGTTATACCAACAACAAAGTTAAGCCAACGTCATTTGAAAATAATCTTTTAGCAATAAATGCAGCTGTTTGGGTATGTTTCTAGGCAAAAGTCCTAGAAAGAACTAATAAACAGCAGAATTCATGACAGTTTATATTTCTTCAAGACTAGTTCTAACCCATCACAACTGACCCACAAACAGTCTTGTGCAACTATTGGCACATTAACCACACAGTTCCTCACCCCATGGCAAAGCAAAAGTCTGTACTTGAGTCTTGACAGCCAAAAGTCAAACAATTCAGCTACCATTACATAGCATTCCTGAGGTCATGAGATCAATCTGACAGTTAGTTAGTTTTACCCTACTGATGATGTGTTGTTGCAATAGTAATCCTACTGAGGTATTTCTGTGTCAAGTGTTTCAATTATAAAGTCAACATTAAGACCAACAACTGAAGGATTTTGGCCAAAGCATCAAAGGCTTTATGCTTTATAGCCTCCATGTTTATCTATGACATCTAAATTACCCTGAAGGATAATACCAGAGACACTGCTGCAAATGTCTCATGATGGTTTACAGCATGCAGAAATGTGTTCAACCATTCACTTTACAAGCACATTCCAACGTGATCCATTTTGATTTGTATTTGATGTTACTGTATCTGTTCCATCTCTGTGATTTGAGCGATATGTGCATATGTAGTTTGATGTTTTTCTCAGCCGGCTACACACAGTTGTCCCCTCACCAACGAGTCTCTGCGTGTCTGTAGGTTTAGCGTTGAGGAACAAAAGGCAAACAATAAGCAAAAGATGATTGGCTGAAGTGTTGTCCTTGAATGTATGTTGACATAAGAGTTAGCATAATAGTAGGGCTTTTTTTCCCAGAATTATCCAAAACACAGGCCTGCTGAAATTCAAAGCTCAGTGTAAAGGGTTATCTATACCCCTTTGACCTGACCTTTCACTGACCTGTCACTTTAAACAAATTGCTGAATTTCTTGCGTTATTTCAATACCTCATGTCCACTTCTAGCAATAATTTGTCTACAGCAGTGCTGAGAATCTGTGCATCATCGTACTAATCCATGGGTTACATTCCCAAAAGAGGATGTTTATTTAACCCCCGTATGCCACTGCTACTCATAACTAACATAACTAACATGAAGATACAGAAGAACAACGCTCCAGGCAGGAAGGAGGCATCAGTAGTAATCAGAAACAGCCATCAGTTTGTTCATCGAGAGGCCCCGCAAGAGCTGCTCAATATATTGTGTACCAACCAAAGGGTTCCCATAAAAAAAAAAAAAAAAAGATGTGTACACTAGCCGACATGAGAATCAACTTAGATAGGTTTTGAAGAACTGAAACTGATGTGACAGGGCTTTTTGTTTCTATTTGAGTTCACCACACTGACCAGAGCTGAAGTAGAGAATATTGGGGCTTTCTTGTAGGAATTTTCCAAAAGCAATTGGCCAAATATGTGGCTGCAAAGAGAGAAGAGAGATAACCTGTGATGCTTGGAATAAGAGTGTCAACATACACTAGGCTTAGGCTGCTCTCATACACAGCAGGCTTGACCTTAACCAGTGACACCTTTATCTTGATCTCTACCTCTTGTAGCTGGAATATGAAGTCCAGGAGAGGTCAAAGTTAAAGTGACCTTTGATCTGAAATGTGCAGAGCTGCTCTGAAGTGACTAAGGAAGCATTTCTTATTCCAAAAGTTACAATATAGAGAGGTAAGATGTAAGTTACCAGCCAAACACAGAAAAGAAGTAACTGTTACATTTGCTTCAGAGATGAAAAGACAATTACAGGAGATGAAGTAGGTTATGCAATAACCTCGTCGCTTCACCACCCTCCTGTACCCTTTATAAATGACAGATCTTTTTCTAAAGGCCATGTCTCTCAGGAGTGCCACTTGCTAAATGTCTCCCCATTAATGTGGCCCTTGGACAATGTGACTTTCTCTAACCAGCTGCAATTGTTCCTAAGGAAGACGGCTGCAGACTTTGTCTACTGTCTTTTTGACTGTCCAGCCCAATGCCTGCTCTCAGTCTCACTTCATCTAAGTCTCTGGTGCTTCCCTCCGTGTCCTCTTGTATTACTTTCTCAATGTACTTCACTTTTTTTGTTCTAGTTTTACAGACACTGTGCCACAACCTTTGAGACTGTGAAGGTGTCCAGTACAGTGGATAAACGACGTTGCAAAGAACGCTAGCCATCAATACTGCCTAAGAGTATGAATTCTCTCTTAACCTACTCTTACCTTGAACGCTTCGAAGAGGTAGAAGCCACTTTAGACTTGAACATTCTCCAAACGTATTTTTAGAAAAGCACAGTACTGAAATGCAAGGCAAAGTTTAATCCATATAGCGTGGGTTGATAGTGCGCTTTGAGAGCCCTCAATAAGGTGTTGTCTGACCCATATTCCATTCTTTATGTTTTTTTCTCCACTTCTCCTATATTTTGGTGCCAAACTTTGCAGAGTGGTGGGACAGCTGCAGGCTCTCACATTCCCCACTCCTCCTCTTTATTCACCTCATCCTCCTCCTTTCGTCTTCCTCTGTTCACATACTTCTCCTCCTGTGCTGGGTTTCAGGCTCAGAGCCCAGGCAGCTCTTTCCCTCTGTTCTTCTGCATAGGCTGCCCTGATTGCTTCCTCTACTCCTGTTTTATCGCCTCACAATGAAAACTGCCCAAGCTATAAAATGTCCAGAGGTATTCTTCATTTTACTGTAAAAATCACATGCTTCAATAAGATAAGTCAAAGCCTGCGGCCAAACAGAGAGAACACATTACTTATGAACAGAAGTCAAATGCATGTACATATCCACAGCTATGAATCTTAAACTTCCCTATCACTCTACTCAAAGTGGTGAGAAAAGGATGCCTGCATGTAGTTATATTACAAGGAAGAGCACAACAAATCAGCTATCCGTCCAAGCCATAGATGCCAACCCAAGCAAAACCACATGGATGCCTTCAAGCAAAGAGGGGCTCCTATTAAACTGGAAAACCAGTAATGACAGAGAAA
The DNA here is from genome assembly GCF_900324485.2 of Mastacembelus armatus. Lineage (NCBI taxonomy): Eukaryota > Metazoa > Chordata > Actinopteri > Synbranchiformes > Mastacembelidae > Mastacembelus > Mastacembelus armatus. Next base: position 14,017,354 of record NC_046656.1, read on the forward strand.
AATACATCAGCAGAGACAATTTGGAAAGAACCTGAAATAAGAAATGATTCTCAGTGTGAGCAAAATCTGGAGGGAGAACTGAGTCATTATATTGTGACACTATACTTGCTCGTTTTATTTAAATGTAACTTTCAAGCAGATTTATCCAGCAACTGGTGTAAGCCAGAAAAACACAATGAAGTGGCTATTGTATTTATTTGTCTAAGAAATTTAGCCCAGATGGCATTTTCTGATGCTTCAAAATCAATTAAAGTCACCATGAATAAGTCATAGGGCAATTATGAAGTTAGCATAACACTCAACACTTGCATTTGTTTGTGTTTGGACCCACTGGGAAGTATGCTTCACACACACTGGCCCTCTACAGCAGCACCAGCAGCATTCCTTCATACATGTGCTTGCAACTTGGCAACCAAAGGGGTGCCCCACTACCTCACATCCTTGTGAAAAGGACCACAAAACTCCCCCATGGACCTCCAGAACACCACTGCATTCACAGTCAGAAAAGACACATTGCTTCTGCGGAAAAGTCTTAAACCTAAGCACACATTCATATTCCTTCTCTCACTGTTTTCTTCTTGCCAGGATGCTGGCTAAGATGGTGGAAATTACACTGTGTAAAGCTATGAGACTGTTATAAAGAGGGGATTTCTATGGTCATTATAAAGGATTTGCAAGAAAAAAAAGAAAAAAAAAAAAAAATCTAATTTGTCCAAAGCAATTTGAAGGCATGAGTAGAGAACAAGAAACACAAACATCTGTTTTTACTCAAATGGTGATATGTATGTGTGTGTGTGTGTGCGTGTGTGTTTACCATGTCAAGCTCTTGGGAGACGCGGCGTTTGCGAAGCTCCTCCATGCGGTCGCTGACGTCACTGAAGCAGGTGTTGTAGTATTCGGCGTATTCCTGGGCAAGGTCATCTATATTGCCCAGAGAACCATCCTGAAGAGAGGCAGAGAGGGAATGGCTTAGCATCCTAAGGAAAGGAAAGCTGATCATCTAAACAAAATGCTCCATTTGGACAACTTGTTATTCTAATGGTGAATCACTCACAGCTTTGTGAAATAAAATAAAATAACTATACTTGCTTCTTTTTCTGAAAAGCAGATCTCTTTCATATGCATATAGAGTCTTATATCTTATATCTCACCAGTGCTTCAGGTAAAGGAAAAGCCTGATCAACTTATCAGATTTTCTAACAGATTCCCCTCCATCTTCTCCATAGAACCAACTGTCACATACAGTTAGTGGTGTGTAAAAGGTGCCTGCTAACCGATAGGCATGTATTTGATTCAGCCTGACATGGCTGGAGCATAGCACTGGGACACAAACCTAATCACTCACACCCTACCATTTCTTACACTTATTAAAATATTGTTTATTTTGCAGAAGGTTCACAAAAAAAAAATCTCTGAATTGTCAATTTAGTTAAAATCTTCAACCGGTGCAAACCATGCATGTATGGATTGATGCATATTGTGAACATGCATCAATCTGCTTGCGTACGCCACACAAAACGACAAACTTAAAAACACCAATTAAAGGTCTGCGTATTTTAGACCTTTATTGATTCTTATCAGGTCCCATTCACTAAGTGTCTTTGGCAAACCTTGTTATTTTTCCTGCGTTTTGTCTTTGTTGAGGTTCATATCAAGGATGCCCTTTACCTCCTCAGACATTCACCAAACTCCAAACCAAACACACTCTTCCGGTTAGCTGTAGTTTAGCTCAGCACAGTTCCTGTCTTTGTCTGCTAGACGTGTTTAGGACTGAGGGAGGAAGCTGCGCTCTAAACAGTAAAGAGCTAACCTAAAAGAAGACTAAGTTTGAAAACACTAAAAGTATATTGAGAATACTGAGTTCTATAAAAACAAGCTTGTGAACACACACTGTCAACACCAGGGGTGTGTCTCAGGAAGCACATTTATGAAGTTAACTGAGATCAGATGTGTTTATGTCAGTCTGCATTTTGGGTCTAGAACATAGACTGACTTAAGAAATTATATGGCATTTAGTCAACATAGATACCCAGCTAAATTAATAGCACCACTCCAAAAAACAATAAACATTTTCCCAAAATCTACTGATTCCTTGAATTAAGATGTTCAGACATTTTGCAGGGCGTAACACAACCTCCTGTACAACGTGAGAGAGAAGACAGGCTGCCATCTTTTGCCTTGGTAAAAAGGTAAATGGCACCGATGGCCAACTGTTGAATATTCATCAGTGTTGATCTAATCTGTGCCAGGCAGACAGCTAGCATTGAGTCACTGTGCAGGGTCCGAACAGTCTCTCTCAGTCTCTGTGTTTCTCAACTGGACTCCCTATCAGAGTGCCAGGCCACAAATGAATGGATCACTGTGAGTGTGAGATTCACACACACAGGCAGGCATTAGACCTTCTTCAGAGATGGGTGTCTGGTCAGAGAGAACATAAATTAGCATGCACACACATGCATGTAGGAGATTTCAACAACATCGGACCAAAACAAACTGAGGTAAGTCACTCACACACAACCAAGCTCAGCAGACAGACTTATGAAACAGAAATAATTAACTGAACATTGAACATAAAAAAAAACAAAAAAAACATGTTCACACAAAAAAAAGACAAAACACACACAGACAAGTTCTGTTTCATAAGTCCATCTTGGCTGTCTGTGATCTATTCTCTCACCCCCATGGCTTGAGAAATCTTGTTCTGGCCAAGAATATGGTTCGAGATGATTGAGCTTGCCAGTGGGAACACTTTGTGTGCAGACACATGCTTTCCCCTTCATTTCTCACACTGACTGAAAGCCTGCTCTCATTACAGATCTCCCAAGATGTTTTAATCACCCTACACATGCCATGGTTGTGTTGATCTATTTGCCCCATCTAGAAGACAAGAACAGACCCTGTCCTGAGATTACACCAACTCTTGATAGGCAGAGGGCCCTTCCCGGTTGGTGTTGACAGTGATAGATTAGCTGGGTCAAAGCAGAAATCATTATTCAGGCTTTGTCAATTTTCTGTCACCACTCCCAGCAGGAAAACGAAATGCAAACCTCAGTTGTGGACAGGTAAAGGTAATGTGTTTTTCTTGATTTGTCAGGGGACTGTGTGCGCACCATTTGTGTGCAAACACTTTTGTGTGTGTGTGTGTGTGTGTGTGTGTGTGTATATATAACATTCTTCAAATTCTCCAGTGGCATTAGCTCATGGGGGCCAACACAGCTGACCCTCACATTACACCCCACCTCCACCACACAAAGTGATGCTGTACATGCACAGTTATGCGTATCTTCTGTAAAACATGTGGACACAATTGTGAAGAGTGAATAGCTGGATCACAGTAAGTACAGAAACAAGTTAAAAGGGTAAAACAACTGTTCATTTTGTCCATTAGACCTGACTGTGTGTCAGCAAATGAGCAAGTGTCCACATCTTAGAAGCAATCTGACGTGGGAGTTAGAGTGGAAGAGAATGTGGGGATCTGACAGTGGTCCACACATCCAGTTTAGAAATGCGGGCAGGGAGGTGGGGTGAAGGCTGGACAAGGGATGATTTGTGGGCTATTGACTAGGGCAGCTGTAGGGTGAGAGAAGAATAAAACATCTGGAGTCTTAGAAGAACTCCATCTATAAGAGAGATTCTGTGGCTGAGTATTAAATCTCCCACAGTTTATCTGACCTTAAGAATATATGACCCTGTGTGTATTAGCACATTGAACTAAACAATAACCCATAAAAATTCTCAATCTAAAAGTATTACTTTAAAACTACTTTACAAACCAAAGTTCTAAACACAACCAGTGCCATGGAGGTTTGTAATATAAACCAATACTTGTTCAGCTGATGTAACAGCTACTCCACCCTGGATGTGAGGGAAGCCAACTCCATTTTGACTTGAACAATAGCAGTAACAGTCATACAAAGAAACAATACCCAAGCAAGAATGTGCAAACTGTGTGTTTGTATTTACTGTAAAGACTGTGCATGTGTCATTAGATGTCCAAGTCTGAGATACAGTCAGCTTCAGTAAGATGGTTACTGCCAATGTGCAGCTGAAATCTGTCAGACCTAAGTGAACTAAAACGACTTTTGTTCCAAGGTTTGTGCAACTCTAAAGAGGAAAAAGGTTCAGACACAATGTTATGGGATATTGCTGTAGATGAAGCTGTAGAAATGCTAGTCTGTGTAAAAGCTGCCACTGAGTTGGTGGCTGCCATGTTGCTCCACCATCAAAGCATAAATTATTGGTGTTGCACCACAGTGGATGACTATTTCAGTAATATGTGATATGATTTACACAATATTCATTTAAGGCTGTTTTGGAGGAGTGGGGATGATTAGGGCCCATTCCACAAATACAAAATATAAGTCTCAGCTGACAGTCAGTCAGCCATGGCATTCCTGGCATTCCTACTAATGCAGAGGTTTGTGTCTACAGACATTCAGCGAGTCAGTGTAAAGCAGCATCTCTTTCATGAGGAAGCAAGGCAGTGCACTGTGTACAGTATTACTGTCACTAACAACGTCAAAGCATCCCCATAGATAGAGTGTTTTATTCAAAGTGGGAACTAAACTACTGGGATGAAACATCAATGCCTTTCACACAAACACTGTGTATTTGCCATTATATAATAGATTTTGTATAAATGCATCGTTAGAAATGAGATCTTCAGCGATAACTGTGACAATGTTTGAAGACGTGGCGTACTTGGGAATTCTTAGCCTATGAGAATGATCTCGGGTCAGCACACTGATAAAGTGCTGATGTTACAATATACAACATATTTTAAGAGCTCTTTCCTTTTTGGAAGAAATCTGGTCGCTGTTTTATCACTTGCCCTGAAAGGATCTTGTAATGTTTCATGTTTACATTTCACTAAACTTAAATAAAAACATTACCAAAAATGTGCAGTCTACAGCTGAAGGGACATGTTGTTCAAGAAAGACTCTGAATGACACAGTACTAAAGAAATTCCTTGTAAAGTCATTAAAAAATTCCACAACCAGCATGCAGGGCACTGACAAGTTGGATATTTATCCTATTTAGGAATCACTACCAAGCTAATCTCTCAATTCATGTTTTCCACATTGTTTTAGATGTTGTGAAGTGACTCAAAGACAGCACTTATTACAACTGTAGATAAAGACATTCCAGTAGGCTAAAAGCCATTATCTCGGGATCTGACATGTTAGTTCTGGTCCATCCTTTGGCTCACATACCTGACAGTGCCATTCATCATACTGGGGCTCAGTTACGTAGGGTTGAATGGTATTATATGTGGCATTAACTATTGTTACAGGCCTGACCTTGTGACTACACATTCTCTGGGGGAAAGAACAATAACAGTTAACTACAGCCTGTGATACATCTGATGTAATTTTAGAATGTCAGTTTTACGATCACTTTCACTTGCTACACAACCTTAGGCTGGGAGCGGCAGGCTGAAATTGCCACTAACCTGCTTGCATTGTATTGCATTGTACTAATATTAAACCAATAGAATTATTCCGATTCATAATAAGCCATGGATACAACTCCTGAGAGATCACCTGTCCAGCAGTACCCACACAACGAGATAAGTCATGGTAAGTAATCCATCCTTTACTCTACCCGGCCCTCTGGTTCTTCAACAAAACTGGACCATGTCTAACCTGCCCCTGGACTGATGCAGTAGTGCCACCCTTCTGCCAAGGAGTCATTGAAAACAGACCAGAAGGATAAAGATTAAAGAAGTCAAATATGAGAATTATGGGGAAAAAAAGACGAGAGGGTGCTGCTCTTAAGCTTACATCACGCACCTACAGTTGTGCTAAAATATGTTGAGTGAAGTGTAGCGGAGAATTCTATAAAACTGAGCCAGAAGAAGTCTGACTAAAAGATGTGCTGTCGGCCAAGGCAGCCAGTGGGGGGACGGCTGTCGAGGAAGGTGAGGCCAGGGGCCCCAGCTCACCCCTTTCAGAGGGCTTCCTGAGGATATCCGTGGCTTGAGCTGAACAGTGTTCTGCCATCCCAGCAGAGGAAACCTGCCAGATCTGTGTGTGACCTCAATAATGAAACTGGTCAGGGAGTGGAAGCAAGGAGAAGTGAGCTGAGTTGGACTGGAAAACAATAGACAAATTGAGCTATGATACACTGAATCAGAACATTATTGGCAAAGATATAAAGTGACTTAAGTAACCATAATTTGGCAGAACAGGCCTGAAGCATATGCTGCCACCCTGTATGAAGTGCTATGTGGGAGGAAGCACATTGGGTTCAGCTCATCTAACCATATGTTTCCAAGACACAATCAATAATCAAGTCTTGAAACATAGATTTAGAGATGAAGCACTGTCTACTACATAATTAGTGCTTTCCAAATGGACAAACTCCAATCCACGCTGTGTGAAACACCAAAAAACCTTTCAAACTGAGAAGGCAAGTAAATTATTTCCACAAGGACTTTACTCAAGAAGACTTTTCAAACTGTTTTTTTTTTTTTTCAAAAGTGCTGAGAGGGAGTAAAAGATGACTGTCAGTTGTTCAGATTAATAATTAATACCATTATTATCTAGGGTGAAGAATTAGATGCTTGCCTTGTGTGAAGACATGGCTAAAATCTGTGCTATGTTTCCTCTGCACTATACTGAAATACTCCAGATAAAACATGAACCCCACATGCTCAAAGATCATTTGCCAAAGCAAGTGCAACGGAGAGGAACTGGAATGGATTATATCAGAGATCTGAAAGTCTGCACAGATGCATGCTTTAAAAAAAAAAAAAAGTATTACACGTTATGCTGAAATTCAGTTTCAAGTCAGGCAGTTTTATTGTGGCTCATTTAACATTCACTAAAAAAAAAAATTCACATCTAAGGAAAAACCCTTATGGCTCCAGTAGTGGGGTGGGACTGGAAGCAACTCCCCAGTCAGACATCTGTAAATCCAACCACTTAGAACAACTGCAACTCTTGCACCACACCTTTACAAAATACTTTTGAGTCTCAATTAGCTACAGAGCTATTTACTCTGCATCAACAGCAAATAAATCTCTGTCTTACTTAGGTATGATTTCTTAGGTATTAAACACTTTCCAAAACTGGCTGCTGTGTATGGTTAATCTGAAAGACAGAAGCCCCTCAAAAAAAAAAAAAAGAAAAGAAAAAGAAACACACAACAGACCAAATTATCCTTCTATTTAACATGAAAACATGATGAAAACTTATTGTGAAGGAGAAAACGTAGATGACATTATGTGGACGAACTCAGTTTTAATCTTTATAAGTACTGTTTACAGTAATTCTTGAGTTCGACATCTGTGCTGAACCGTACAGTAAACAGTGGAAGACAATATGGTAAGCATGTCGTCCAGATGTTTATTAGGATGGATTTCTATCTCTGCAAGTATACAGACCTGTTCTTGCGTGTGTGAAGCCAAAACTAAACACATTAGCAACAGTGAGATGAGTCAATTGGCTTGAGGCATTCTGAAATTGAAAGGCCATTGCCAAACAGGCTCCTGAGCAAAACAAAAGCCATTGAAAGTCAGCAATAGTCATATATAGGAGACCTTTTTTTGAACTTCAATTGCGATATGGTGTTCATTGTACTCAGAACGGTCATCTTAGAGATAGGAGCCACAACAATATAGCACTATGTCTTTCTGAAGGAGTGGGAACATGAGATTGTTCAAAAGCAAAGAAATAAAGTGGTGTTCGACAAACTGTCAGAAACAATTCTGTGCTCAAATGCAACTGATCACAAGACTTCAATTCACTTTTAAAACAAGGGCAGCAGAAAATCACACTTTACTATGGCCAGTAAGGTCTAGCTAGTTCTAGAACGAAAAAAAGTGACTAGTTGAACTTTAAAAAGACAGTGGCTGAAAGTGGCCAAGATGATGATCGGGTTTCAGACTTTCACACGTCTAATCTTTCTATTATAGCCTGGTAGGATAATAAGATGGTCACAGTGATCAAAGCTTGCACAAGACTCAAGGCATAAACTTGTAAAGTGATACAGTCCATGGAAGAAAATTCCAAAGAAAGCTGAGGTCAGTGATTTTGAGATAATGTGAGACAGGGCCATGTCCGCTGGCAGAAAGTCTGCTGGTTGTGAAACAACTTTAGAGAGTGTGATTCAGGGAGTCTAATGATGGTATGGTTAGCTACTTAAAATAAACGTTACAGTTAGTGATCTAAGAATGTGGAAGTCAACAAGAAAAACATGGTATGGACACACAATTTGACTATGTTAGCCTGGTAAATACTGGGACAATACCTTTATATTACTAACCTGTGAAAACTTAAAAACTTTAAAGGACGATTATAATTGAACACAAACTAACTGGGATGGGTGTGTTGGGATTCGGATTTGCTGAGAACGGATTAAATTCAAAAAGCTTCTATCTGTTGTGCATGTGTGAGTTTCAATGGGAAAAACGTCAAAAAAATGAGCACAGTGTTGCAGACATTTGCCTCCAGTGCAATAAATCTGGATAAATTGCCTGGCTGGGAGTCAGGTCTCCCACCTGGTGTTATAGGACAGAACATCCTCCCCCTCTTGTGCACACACACACACACTCACACACTCCTGCATTTACACACCATTCACAATGCCAGACTGAACCAAATTAACACCTCTGTCTTTTAAGAGACTGGAAGTGTCTGCCACACATTTGGTCAGCAGATCAATCAGATCCACTGGCCTGTAAAAATCAAGACTTCTTTACTTCTTTGGTTTGTTGTTGCGATATCAAGCCTCAAGAACAAAAGCCTAAAGGATCATCAACCTGAAACTTTAAATTGAAATAACACCAAAACAAAAAAGCTTAAAAGTTTTTTTTCAATAGCAACTGAAATACTATCTCAACTTAAATCACTAATATGCAAGTAATTCAAATGTTTACATTTTTCTTTACTAAACAGAGCATATATGTGGGATCTTCTGCAGGAAGTCATATCTATAACGATCAGGATTTGTAGTTGTATGTTTGTTGCCTTTATCACGCAGACATCTCAGATGGAAGCCTCAGCAACAAGATCATGTGTAACTTGAGGAAAACTGATGCCTCTGGTTTAGTACTAAAACTGAGCTCCTCCAGAGGAACAATGCACAGCAAATGCAAAGACGCTACAGAGCATGGCAACACACAAAACACACACACACAGTATAAAGGGTTGATATTTCAGTGCCTTACATACCATAGTCATTCGATTCCTTTATTCAGGCCAGACCGACTCACCAGTATGAACTCGCCACTAGCAGCCTACAACCAAATCTGTTTGATTTGAAACGTGGGCCTCTCTGTTGTGATGTGCGATTTGTATCCACGGGTTAGTTGTCTAGGCAAGGACTCATCCCGCAAAAGTGTCAACATTGAGGAAGAGGGTGAAAACTCTCGGTTAGTTGTGAGTTTATGATGTCAGCCCATGGCTGTCACCCCTCCCCCCCCAAATAAACTTACCAGCATCCCCATAACGTCCGTCCACAGTTGGGAAAAACTGTCAGACCCAGAAGCGCTATCTGCCTGGGGCTCAGCGGAAGGCGCACTGGTCCCCTGATCACCTTCCATAATCTTAAGAGTATTTGTGTTCAGTCAGACCAATATAGTGCAAAACTTGAATCCAAACCCGCGGGCTGGGGCCTGATTAGCAGCAGAAAACGAGATGTCGGTGCCAAGGCTGCTCCTAGAGAAAGTTGCCCTTGACGCACCGGTAAAATGCTCCAACACCACTTGGCACGATCCAAAGTTTAGTGCGTAAATTGCGCCCTGACATGTTTACCAAACTCCCACGACAACTCACTCACTCAACTCGAATAATAAAAACACAAGAAGCTGAGTGAATTAAAACCCACAGCAGGTTAATATGTATTAGCGGATTGTTCCTTGCTCCACTGTCCGACCTCCACGGATTCGGCATAAACCAGAGGACACGCCGGAGGAACAAGTCGTCGAAGTGGAAGAAAAGTTCCCGAAAACGTTATTGCGATCCCTCGATAGGTGACAGATAACCTGTTCAACTACTGAGAGCGCAAATAAGCTTATTTCCATTAAAACTTTCGAGTGAGAGAACCGCCCGGAGCACTGAGCAAACCCTCTAAACACTGCGCCTCCCCCCTTTCTCTCTCTTCACCCTCATGCACTCTCCCTCTCTCTCTCCCTCACTCACTCCTCCCAACAAAATATTACAGGAAAACACTATCAAAAACACACGGTGCATAAATGAAGTAACACCACAGACAAATTAGTATTCCAATAAGAAGTTATTCAGATCGTGACTTATTTACTTTTCTTTTTCTATTGTAATATAAGTTGATCATAATGCACCTTTTGTTTTAGCTCTGAACATACTGAACATCCGTCTTACAGGAATTTTCATGTATCTGTTGTGTTTTTTGGACCAAGTTAGAAATGACCACATCCTACAAGTGATTTTTATGTCCCTGTGAACATTTTCAACCATGAAATGACAGTTTTGTTTGTTGGGAAGTGTATATTCTCTAACTCAACACAGGAGTACAGCTCATTTTGAATATGTTTTTAACAGCTTAGAAAACCTTTTATCTCATGCTGACACAGCTTTCCACCAATATGAACTGAATAGGGACGTCAACAAAGCACATTATCCACACAAATAAAAAAAAAAATAAAAAAAAAAAGAGCATGGGAAAAATGTTTCCACGGTATTGGTGCATGGCACCTACTGTGCCCTCTGCATGTCACAAATAGATGAAATTTTGGACAACAACACAAAAAAAAACATGAAGCTTTGGCTAAATTTAAGTTGTTTTTGTGTTGGGATTGTCTCTCTCTCTCTCTCTCTCACACACACACACACACACACACAACAGTTGGCACACAATGTAACAGTAATGTGCCACCGCACTCATTTGAATAAAAGTAGGATAAAGTGAAATATATTATGTACAAGCATGAAATTGCACAAGTTAGAAATGACCACATCCTACAAGTGATTTTTATGTCCCTGTGAACATTTTCAACCATGAAATGACAGTTTTGTTTGTTGGGAAGTGTATATTCTCTAACTCAACACAGGAGTACAGCTCATTTTGAATATGTTTTTAACAGCTTAGAAAACCTTTTATCTCATGCTGACACAGCTTTCCACCAATATGAACTGAATAGGGACGTCAACAAAGCACATTATCCACACAAATAAAAAAAAAAATAAAAAAAAAAAGAGCATGGGAAAAATGTTTCCACGGTATTGGTGCATGGCACCTACTGTGCCCTCTGCATGTCACAAATAGATGAAATTTTGGACAACAACACAAAAAAAAACATGAAGCTTTGGCTAAATTTAAGTTGTTTTTGTGTTGGGATTGTCTCTCTCTCTCTCTCTCTCTCTCTCTCTCTCTCACACACACACACACACACACACAACAGTTGGCACACAATGTAACAGTAATGTGCCACCGCACTCATTTGAATAAAAGTAGGATAAAGTGAAATATATTATGTACAAGCATGAAATTGCACAGCTATCCTGTCTGATCAGCCATTTGTTATGCTCCACCAGCAGGCTACTCTATTGTAATGAAGTCTTGAGACCGTCTCTGGCTCTGTTGTTGAAAAGAAGCACATTTTCTCAGTGCAGCAACAGCTGCCAGGTCTCATGACAGATGCAAGAAGCAACAGAGAGAGGGAGAGACAGAGTGTGTGTTAGATTGAACATTTTAAATCACATCTCTTTCCTCTGGGTTTTTTTAGGCAATCAAAAAGTGCCACTTCACCTGCTGTTTACCAGATCAGTCTACAACACTGCATGCTTTAAAAAAATAAATAAATAAATAAATAAAATTAAATTCAAATAAAATTAACCATGCATTCCTTTCTGTACCCATGTAAAGTGTGATCAGTTGCACAATAATCCCCGAAGATCGGTGTCACCTCTAGTAAAAAGAGATACATCACGGGAGGCCTGCTGTGGGTTGTGCATGATGCAAAAAACTCCCACATATTTCACTGAAAAACCAGGAGATCACTATAGTGATTCATTTCTGGGGACCATAAAGGTCTGTACGATATTTCATGGTAATAATAACAGGTATTTCAGTCTGGTCCAAGGTGGTGGACCCACTAATTCCAGTGATGTTGCTAAACACAAAATTATAGTTTGGTTTTCATGTGTCAGAAATCCAAACTTTTAGTTACTCCTTGGCACTCATTACTTTCCTGTATATACAATACCATGTTCCAATGTGTGTATAGGTGCAGAATACCTTCACTGACCTTGAATGAGCAGCAGTTCTTCACAACAACATCCTGCTTAAAATTTATACATATACTATTCCTCTTGGCCGGCGAATTGATAGAAAGATGGTCTGCACTGCCGACCTTGCATCTGTAACTTCAAGAGTAAAGAGTAACAGCAGTGTGTGTGTGTGTGTGTGTGTGTGTCTATACTGCCATTACATCATCGCTCTGTCCATCAATCCTCCTGTTTCTTCAGAACAGTGACAACATTTTTTTTGTGAGGCACCACCCTGAGCCTCCCCCTCCTACCAGCTAAACAGTCAACCCTCTGATACATACACACTCTTACTACTTTATGCACATAAACATTCCTGCCAACACCCCTCTTGACCCAAATACAAGACACTGTGACCCCACCTGGAGTGCCTCAAACAGAGGGGTCAAACCGATAATGTGAAGAGGAGGGTGCCTGTTGACTCAGTGCACACTCATCAAACACTGCTGCTGGTTTTCCCTTCTCTCTTCACACTAACCACTAATCAAAGTGTCATGTTGCCAGACAAGAGGAAACAAAAGTCACTCTGTTTACTTCACCAAATGCTAATAGCTAAACTATTAGATGTTAGGTCGTCTCCTTTGATCAGCTTTTTGGGAAAGATTCATTGGGGACCTTTGCTCAGAAGTGAGGACAGTATGTAAAGCACATGAACATAAAAAAATATGCCTGCATTAAACCTTTTCCTTCAGGTTTAAGATGCAGCAGAAAACCCCCTGGAGATGATGAGGGACAGGCATTTAGGGATTAGGAAAGCCATGGGGCTGATGATGAACACGACTATTTCATTTTTAAAAAAAACTGTTTTAAACAGTTGGAGACAGGACAGAAGCCTGTAGGTGCTGAATTTCCAACATGTGTACTTTTAACAACTAAAAATTTTGCTCATAATGTTGTCTAGCAGCTCTGTAAATGTTTACATTAATTTTAAACTGAATCACAATCAAGAGTATAAGTGCTGGGATTGGATAATGCCAAAATTTACAGAACTATGTGGGAATGGGAACAGCAACAGAAGAACAAGCCAGGACAAGATGGCATGACACTCTATAGTCCCACCTGCAGGGAGATGAAAAAGGAAAAGCACAATGTGCCTTACAGCCAACACAAGAGACATGACAGACTTGCAGAGAACTTGCATCAAAGAATCAACTAATCTCCCAGCGGGTCCTTTTATTGACCACACAAACACTCCAACAGTGTAAATAATGTTAAAGATTCAGATAAACCTCCATTGAAGTGCTAGTTTTTCTTGCAAATGCACTTGCTCTGAATTACAGTGCATCACAGCGTGTAATTTTCTACTGTAGGTGACTCAGCAGGCTTACCACAAAACAGTGGAGCGTGTCTAAACACACTCATCTGGGAAATGGTGCAAGGTGCGAGCAGAGAAAGACAACAGCGAGGAGGAGCAGAGAGAAGATAAAAAACTGGGAGGAGTGTACGTGACAACCTGTGATTCACAGCGTGAACAGTCACTCTTTAGATTGAGACTATATAAATACAAATTATGCATTGATCAAACAGACATTAAGAGATAGGAAACTAGAGTTAATGTATATAAAAAAAAAAAGATGTTTATGCCCCTTAGAGGTTTTTCTGCCTCACAATGAATAACAGGACATCAAAATTCACCAAACCTCCAGGCCTGTAATCATGAGGGGCTAAGGCCTGAAAGTGGAGCTGAAGAAACGCACGAGATAGAAAAAGTGGCAAAATAGTAGAGTGATTCAGGCTGAGGGGAAATGCAGATAGAGATGGAAAAAGAATGCAGATGGTGTTAAAGCAAAGCAAGGGTGGGCCTCTGCTGATAGTGAGAGTGACCTCCTTGGAGGTCAGTGACCCCGGGCCTTTAAAATAGCTCCTGGGGGAGTCACAAACCATGAAGGCAGGGGTGATTAACAACATAGTGGACATCAAGGGCACAGCCAACACATTTAAGGAATGCTATATAGGACCACACAGCACTTACATGCATGTATAGCTTCAGCTGTAGCTAACAGCATGTATATGTTTAAAGAGAATACTAAATAAAAGGTAAATGTACGGATTAAAAATACTATAAAGTAAACACTGGAGCCAAAAGTAGTTGTATGTAACCAGATGTGTTTATCTTATTACCACAGCTTCACTTTCCTTTACACTGTTTTTACATTTTGCTCCTTTGTTCAAATTAACATATAAAAGCTCTTGGCGCGCGTTCACTTAGGTAATAATTGGGATCAAGTGTTTCACATCATTAATTTATTTTGTTGATGGGTCAAAGGCCTGAAAGCCCCCAGATATTTTCTGTGAACCCATCTGGATGTGAAAATGTGTTCTCTTAATTTATTTGTGTGTTCATTTATGCCTGTTTATGTGTATTCATAATAAAAAAGGGAATGTGTGTGTGTGTGTGAGGAGTAGGCGGCCAGGCTAACTCCAGCTTCAGACGCCACTGAGTCTTGTGTGGGAGTTATCACACAAGCCCAATTAGCATGACAACTAATTACTGTTCCCACCCCCCACCCCAGCTAAGCAACTCATTAAATTAAATCAACACATTGCTATCTGAAAAACAGTGCTTTCAGGGAGTACTAATGAATGCCTGCTGCTTGCTGTTTGTGTGCTCTAGGTATAACTTTTCATAGGGTGGTCAACCATAACCCTGGAGTCTTGTGAAAACTAGGGAAATGTTAACTTCAAATATCAACACAGGAATTACCTCTGGTCCTGAGGGAGAAAGGGAAATAAAGAGGAAGACAAATGAGAGAGTGTGAGATAAACACAAAAAGTGATATGCATGGGCAACAGGGAGAACACTGAGAAGAGTAAACAGATACAGAAAAGGAGATAAAGGTTTGACTGGAGTATGAGGTGCATGTAATAACCAGCTGTTTGTAGCATAATGTGCAAACTGGCTGTCGAGACCTCTCAAACAGCTCTTGCAGCGTTCAACAAAAACAATCTGGATGTGTTGGGGAAAGTGTATTGACCTCCATCTATAGAACACAATATTCTGTGCTGTGCCAATGTGATGAATAGACTCAGGACTAAGAGCAAAACAGCAGCACTTATCTGTGTTGATATGCAGTAAAGATACGGCACATGCAGCTGTAATCAGGATGTAGAGTTTCTATATGCATGCACAGTGCATGCAGCTCCTGTTCATGTGCTCTGTGTAGGAAAAACACTAATATAAAAACAAAGCATATTTCTGTTAAGCCCTGGATTCTCAGATTCTCCATGCAGTGTACCCTTTTGTGGCCATGTGGTAGGTGATTATGTTACACTACTGTGTGTGTGTGTGTGTGTGTGTGTGTGTGTGTGTGTGTGTGAGAGAGAGAGGGTATGAACTGAGATTCCAGGGTGTTTTAATCAGGCGCAACTGAAGGGACAGATGTTGTTTTGGATGTAAGTAAAGCGAGGTTCCAAAGGAATGAGTAGCGCTCTGTGAAAGGCCAGAGTCATTTAGTAGAACATGTTTTGGACTTTGTGAGCTTGGCAGGCAGTGATGCGTCTGTGAAAAAAATGGCCAAGCAAAAAGAATAAATTCATAATTATTGAAATGCTGTTCACAGGTGTGCTTAAAAATAAGAGTGAGATATAAAGTATATAAAGTGTATGTTTGTTTATTTGTGTGAGCAAGCCCACAGGTGCAGGCAGCAGATGTGTTGAGAGATGTGCTGCTCTCACTGTAGATGGAGGTCATGAGACTTGGCTGGCAGCTTTGTTGGTGTCAGGGTGGCAGTGCCAGGCTAACAGCTAACGTCCAGTGTGTCATACATTCAAGTGGTCATCCAACTCTGTGTGCTGGGGCTCTGGACTTGTTGTGGTATATAAATAGAGTGTGTGAAAGGTCTGGAATCAACCAATTTTTTGCTTTGCTATAGCACTTGTAATCGAGCTGTTTTAGATTAGATTTTTGTCACGAAAACACTGTGAAGTTAGTCTCTTGCTTATCAGTAGCTTTCCCATGGCTATGTTTTGCCTTTTTTTACTTCCACTTTCCTAAAGTCTTTCAATCTGTTGATTCATCTCCCTGACTTTTCCTCAAAGGTCCTCTATCTGAGTAATTGGCAGTAAAATGAGGCATACGGGCACCCCCTGCTGTTTTCAAATATTCTTACAAGCACAGCCCAGGCTCTCCTTGCTTATACAGGACACTGGACTGCCTATTAAATCCTCTTGAACATTCTTATGTCAGTCAGTCTGCCCTATGTTAGACTCTGAGCTATACAGTTAAAACAGGCTCGATATGGATGCCATTAATGACCGTGGGCTGTGAACATACCACATAATTATCCTCTGCAGTTTCATTAATCTGGAGCACAGTTTTATAACACATGCTGTAGGTTTATAAGACACAAAGAGAAACAGAGACATGCATGTACATTCATGACTACATATGCAGAAATATAGGGTAGCTTTGCGTTTAATATACAGTTCCTGTGTGAACAAACCAGCTGCTGACAGGGCTCAATAAATATTTTATAGGTCTGTCTGTTGTTTCAGCTAATGTCTAGCACTGTGTGATAACAAATGTTGGTCTAACATGAAAGTCCAGATTTTGGCTCTGGTAATATCTGTTGTGCAAGAGTTGGTTCCTCACAATCTGGACATGTGTGATCAGAAGTTAGGAATGAATTGTTTTTTTTTGTTTGTTTTTTTTTTTTTTTCCCGTAAAGGAGCCAACTTGATCTGTGGAAACTAAAAAACCAACAACATTCAGTTCCTACAGAAGCAGAGGAAGACAGAGAGTCTTTTGTGGAAAGTGGTGTGAGAGGGAATGTAGTTCTGGAGATGCCACATTATCCCTGCCACACAGACCTAAACAGCAGATGCGCAGCACACACTCAGCAGCCATGCACTCACTGACACAGAATAAGGAACTATGCAAACTACAAATCATATCTAAAAATACCTAAAACCCACACTTACATCCCTTTTATACAAAAAAAGTCAGCGAGCCAAATATTAGAAGCATTTACAGCTTCACTTTTCCTGCAGATTTATATTACACTGCTAGCAGCAAAAACTGCAGACATGTTTTCATGGCATTTGGTTATGAATTAGATGTTATAAGAACATGTTCCTCAGCCAGCCCGAGGCTGCTCTGTGGTACGGCCTTCTGTAATTACTGTCGGTATCTGCGCAGCCAACATATATCTCACACACAAGCCGCGCTGTCACATGTACTCAGCCATTTACACATTAGAGGCAAATAAACGACTGTGTTAAAATACAAGCTGACATACCAAAAAAAAAAAAACCCCTCTGTGGATAAATAGAAAAACCTCACTGCAGAGGGATTTTCAACACCAACATATTATTCAACTGAATTGCAACTCTCAGCGCTGTTGTTAGAGATTAAATAGTTTCCCCATGCTCTAATTCAATTTCAATAGCCAAAGAGGAAGATTGACCCGAAGTTCTGCCTCTGACACACTGTTTCTCTCTCGCCAATAACATAAGTGTACATACAACTTAGGACTGTTTAACATTTACGTCAAACTTTGTTTGACTGTTTGCTGTACAAATTCCTCGGTATCTACCACGTTTAACATAGACATTAAATTTCCATTATCCTTATTATGGCAAAGAAACTGATGAAAAATCTAACAACTGAGAAAAGAAGAAGCACTCGTGTCTGCAGAAACTTAAAGCTAAGTACTATACTTTAGACTTGTTTGAAAAATGTGGTGTTGATGTGTCTCTGTCCTTCAGGTAGCACAGAATAAACTGTCGACTTGGTCTGTAAAGCTGTTTCCATACTCCAGATTTAACTGTGGTCTGACAGTGTGTACTGTACAGTATGTGGCTTTGGCAGAGCAGATTATATAAGACCTCCCTATTGACATCATTAGTGAGTTGGGTCCAAAGTTTAACCCTGACCACAGCACATTCAGGGTTTCCTTCCCAATAACTTATCACTTCTACTTGTCTCTACTTTGTCTCTCCTATTCTTCTATATTACTGTCTGATGTATGTGGGGGAGTCGTTTTCAGCTTCTTCAGCTGCGTCTTTTTCTGTTCACATCTCAATCTAAAGAGATGGTGTGGCATCCATACCTACCACCTCCCTGAACGTATCTGATAAACACATGAGCAACAGCACAGATACCTGACAGACAGGGCAACCAGTGAGCCACTGTATCGTTCCTGCAATTAAACACCCGCTGGGTGGGTGCATATAGCTCAGTCTCAATCTGTCTGTCTGTCTACAGGAAACTCAACCACACAACACACAAACATAGTGCAAGCTCAGCTCAACCACTGCAGCCCTCCACTTTCCCAGGAATTTGCCGCCATTTTAGCCCAGAGGATCCTGCTTACTCTGGCAAAATATGAACCCAATGGCAGCATCAAGCCACAAAAAAAAAACAAAACAAAACTTGTATATTTCCCTAATTACTTAAACAGGTTCACATGGTAACATATAAGGCATTGGTCAAACTTGTGGACTGTGGTCTGAAACAAATAAAAATGCTGTTCAGAAAAAGAGAAGGGAGTGTTTCTATGAGTGAAATCTTCCTCTCTTTTTAAGTCTGTTTGTCTCTTAAGCTTTAGAGCAATATAGCAATTCAACACACACAATATACATGTAAATGTATAAGTACAGCAGCGTACTATTGCTGATACATTACCTGCTGGATACTAGACCAATATGCTTTTCAAAGCACCTCTATAAAATGAGCAGCACATTTCAAATATCAAATGTTGTTCTTCAATGAATCTAGTTTTAAAGATAAGATTAAAAACTGGACTTGCCCTCTATCTATAACATTCAAGCCATATCGTATCATACCATTCTCACTGTTTCTATGCATTGTAATTTGCTGCTTTAGACCATCTGAGGTGGAAAAAGGGTTTCGAGGTTACCATGGTGATTCCTTGATGCTTGGCATAAGCTTTGGTGGTGGCTGGTCCAGCCTGACAAGACCTCATTACAGACTGGTGGGGGAGTCCTGTCTGAAATCTCCAGTCCAGACGGTCACTGAGAACCAATTAACGCACCTCTTTGACTCACTCTCTCTAGCTCAGCTCCTGTCACCGTGTCCCCACAGATCTTATCAGTGTGTAATTTGTGCCAACATGCGTATACACACAAGCACAACAAACAAGCCCACATTCAGGCTGATAGACAACACAAATGGAACAGTCGGTGGTGATTAGCTGTACATGTTTAACGATTGTCCTTCCAGTCTGGGTTACAGAGCAGCCAATGCACCAGTAACGAGCCTGCCCTACTGCTCCCTCACCCCTCTGGAAGAGCGGAGCTTCTCTGGAGCCAAGACAACTCAGCGGGACCAGGAGCTGTCTAAAGGTTAATGGGACCACTGAGATTAAATGCAGATTGAGACAAACTGAATTTGGGATACAGATGGCCTGCCTGAAGTAAGGACATACTCCTAAATAGGAGATTCCAAATTTGAACAGGCTGTATACCTGTACACCTTTACTTAGGGAACAAGTCTATAATTTATCAACATTAATAAGGTGTTATGGTAAAAGTGCGTGTGTTTAAAATGGGGCTGGTATTACTGTAACAATAAATTATTTTGATTAACTGATATATACAGTGGAAGAAAGCAGCATTTCCATAATTACAATATGTCAGAGCCAAATTTGACTTCTTCCAATAAATTATTTTTATGTGACCTACAGCCCCAAAACCCAAACATTTACAACTACAGAACATTAGGAAAGGCAACAAATGTCTGAGTTTGGGAAGCTGCAACCATTAAATGTTAGGTGATTTTGCCTAATAAATAACTTCACCTATCAATTATAATGCTAAACACAGTAAACTTAAAGAGAGAAAATAATGCAGGGCAGTGATGAGGGGGGTCCTTAGTGGGGCAAACAAACACAGACGATCTTACAAGAGCCTTTGCTGGCATGGGGCTTTTGCGCTACAGGGCTTGGTGCATCTTGTGATGCAAACCTGGCATATAGCCCAGAACCAATGGGCCAATCAATTACCTTCTCTCTCCTGTTCTCTCTGTGTCAAAGTCTGGAATGTACTGAGGGACAGCTGGAAGATAACTGATCATAGTGATCCCAGAGCAGAAAAAAATAAAAGCACATATGGTTTGTAAAGCACAGATGTGAGATTTAAGCACAACTATTTAAAGCTTTCTATGTAATTGGAATAAAATAAAAACACATTCAAGGCAAGGAAGGGGGCATTTCCAAGAATGCGTGTCTTTGTAGCTTGTCTCCCTGGATTTACCTCCCTGCCTGGAAGAGGGATGTGAAACTAACAAATGTAGGATGAAGACTGGTGTACAACAACTGAAATACCTCTCAGATATAGACCAATTCAGTATATTTTAGTTAGTATAATCAATAGGCAAGAGTTTCAGATTATGTGGTACTGTTTTAACTGATCAGCATTTAAAGGCATCACCAAAAGTCATCAATCAACCCACATTTATTGGTATAAACATCCACACGTAGAGAGCCGACTGGGACATATTATTTAAGTATAACAGCTACAACTAGGCTGATGTTCAGACGACTACCCTGTGGGTACACACACACACACACACACACACACAAACACTTGTCATATATTTTACTTTGACACTAGTCCTGACATGAATATTAAAGCTGGGTGGAATGTGTACCAGGAAAAGGCTTTACTCACCATATACCGATGTGCAACAACATCTACAGGGATAAAGTTGGAGAAAGCAGAGGCACAACAGTGCAGCTTCTCGTTGCACTGAGTCACACTGAAATTTAAGTGTACCTAGAATAAAGTCAGTCCAGCAACTGTCTAGTTCCAGGGTTTAACTCAGTCATAACCTCAACCAGACTTTTGATTCAGTCTGTTTATGTGCACAAATGAAAGCAGGACATGTGGTGGAAACATGTTTACAGCTGTGGCCTGGGGTTTTATCATGATGTAATGGCAAAATGAACAGTGGGCAAATGCAGTCACCATCAGGGAATGAAAAATAGGTAAAACGTTTGGAAATTGGAATTTTTATTGCCTAAAATCTAAACCAATGGGACTAAAGGGTCAGAAGCAGAAGGAAAGTACTGATTGAGAAATGGGTAAAGAAGACAGAGCTTACAAGAGGATGTTTATTGGGTCTAGGAGACAGGGCAGTCCAGGACAGGACAGGGTATTTTAAGTCCACAGCTGGAGCAATAGCTCCCCCTGGGGTATAACAGCAATAATACGACCTCATTAGAAATGACTTTCACCATTTGCCACCAAGTACAAAGACAACATCCATTTACTGGAATAGATTACCATAATGCAATGAAATTAGTAGTGTCATACACCGACGTGCACATTGGAAGCATCTTGATTTATAAAAATAAATAAATGAATAAGTTGAATTAGAAATTGAGTCTGGCACATTTGGGTATGAAGAACTTTACCCATTTGTGATTTGGTGTAAAAGACATACTACACTCTTCCACAAACCAGCACAATAATCTAACCCTTCATCTCTGCTCTTTTAATACACTTACAACACATTCTGTTTTTACTTCAACACTTTATGTATTTATGTGTTTGCCAACCTTTACTTTTACAACTGCTCACTATTATTGCAGGATGAACCAGAGATGACAATAAGTAAATAAATAAATAAATCACTGCGATTCATTACTGGCTATTGATCCCTTAACGTCCAAGAGCTCACACATGACCCATACATGAACAGCTTCACACACACATGCTTGAAAATGTAGACATACACTTGACTGTACCTAGAATACACAGTACACACATTCCTGGTCTGTATCCATGGATGTGGTTAGTGCCTCTGTGATTTTTTTCCATCCGTGGTCAGTAGCACAGCTGTTCTAGGAAGAGGCAACCATTCATTTATGGATCAAGTGTTACTTGAAACAGAGGCAAGGACAGGACAGCACTCTGCCAGCTTGTCACCAATCCAGGGGTAGAAGGATGAGCTGAGCTCCCATGTCAGATAATGTCAGGTTGTGCCACAAAACAGGATGTAATGGGTGTAAATTATCAGTAAAAGCACATTGATGGCAGCAATAGACTGCCATGCAAATGATGAATGTTGAACCTATGTTGCCAACTGAGAAAAGCCACAGGTCACATCTGCCAGAAGCCAAAAGCCTCAAACCGAGGCTGATGAGCACAACCACTGGCCTTACTTACAGGAAATACAATGACTACACATTTTTTAAATTATAGTATATATAAACAGGGTTATATAAATTATATATAAATTATAGTGCATATAAAAACTGGACATTTTAATGTATGTAAACATTCTTTACACTAAAATATATTCTGTCCTGACAGACACCTAATAGCATTTGTGAAGCCAAATTTTCAGTGATTTAAAATCAGCATTGCTTACAGTAGCTAGTGGTTTTCTTTGTCTTCAACTCTTTCATTGGTACATTGGTACTATATATGTCACATTACGGCTGCCAACTGCCACTGCTTTGTGGAAATGTGTGAAACCATGGGACATCATACATCTGCTGTCACCTCTTTCTTTTATAGACATAAGCAGAGTCTTTGCAGAAAGCCTTCAACACAATAAACGTAGGACCCAGATTAGCCATATGGCATATCAAAAATCAGCAGGAGACGGGCTCAGTTGAATACTTGAATCTGAAGCAGAAAATTCTTAAATTAAATCTGAACATTCAAATACAGATCACTTTGTAAATCTATTACTTTGCCTGGCACACTAACAACCCACCACATTTATACATTAATATTCTTGTGCTGTTTTTGGAACAGCAGAACCACTGAACAAACATTGTTTTGTTGTAATAGAGTCTGTAGTAAGTGGGACTGTGCATGTCAGACACCTTTGTCACATAGTGTGCTGATGATTAGTGATCCTTGTGAAGGATCAGAATGTGGGGTTTGTGGGGGTTAGGGCAGCTTTAGTTGTCAGTACAGATACGGAGTGTGAGAAAGTCTTGACAGCGAACACTGGCTGCAGCTGATATAAGCCCTCTGGGACTTCCCCACTGTTGAGGTCATCCCCTCCCACTCCAACACTCGTACATCACTGGTGACATCACCACTGGTCCTCGCCGTGTGTGTGTGTGTACATGTATGGAGATCATCAAATCATATTGGTGCTTTACTGTATACGGACTTGTGTGCTACATAACGTAAGAAAGAAATGGTACAGTTGTCTGAGAGTCAAACATGAAATTAAACTATATAATTCTAATCACTGTGTTTGATTTGCCAGCATGTGTGCACATATGTGCACGTACGCACACAGCCATTCCTGTCTCCCTGCTGTGGCAGTCAATGCATGATATCCTGTCAAGTGGGGTAGCACTGTCAGCAGTAATCAGAGCTTTTTGTATCCACACACACAGCCGGGCTATAATCAAGGAGTGTTCTTTTTCCACCAATAATAGCTGTAATCCTCTCTTTTCAATACAATGTGTAACCTGTGACATGCTCAAAACTCGGATTTTACCAGAGATTATTACCTGGCCTATGACTTGTTTCAAAATAGATTTAATGAGCTTTTAAAGCCAGTTTTTATAATACTGAGAATTACACCATAGTCAGGGCTAGTACTGACAGAAGAAAGTGTCTCTGCAGACGGGCAGTGCTAATTTTCATGAAGAAACTGATAGTTAGTTAGATAGCTCTAACGGACATATAGTTAGAGGTATAAGGGCGTGCAAATTGAAAGATACACTTCTGCAAACAAGCTCATAGTGATTTAATGCTGGAAAAAAAAAAATTCTATACTTCAGGTTCAATGTGGCACAGTTGTAAACCCATCAAACACAGTCAGGCTGTACACTGAATAAATGTTGAGAAAGCACAAACTGCAGATCACTTGCAATGGCAATATGTGTGCCATTAACACACCCACACAATCCACACAAAAGCACAGCAAAAATCAACACCATTCTTTGCTCTCGGAAAAACTGCAACTCAAGAGTTTCCTCAAATAATCTGCCTGCCTGAAGCAGTATTTATGAGCTTGCATACTTCATTTTGCATATACTTATCCTACTTTACTTGATTCTAAGGTTGATATGGTGATTGAAAGTACATGCAGTCCAGTCAGGGAAAAGATTATTGAAATATTTCCTCTACCTCTATGTCTGTCAAGACATTTTGTCATATGTAATAAAATAACATCCTTGGATCCCATATGAAAATATCTTTTAGCGATGTCTAACAGGAGACAACCTGTGTATAATTGGAACCAACTGTAATGATGATGCTCATGAAAATGTTCCTGATGAGGCTCGATGTTCCTTTTACATGTGAGACAGGTGATGTGATGTGGAGTTTTGACACATGAGAAACCGCATACCTATATTTCACTGCATGCAGGGCTACAGTATATGTCACATCCACACTGACCAGACCCTGTCCTCAGATGTTGTCTTGCAGTGTCTGAACTGACTTCAGTTAATCTTTGATTCAAGGCAAAGGAGATGTGCATGTTAGGGTGTGCACGTGTGTGCCAAGATAAGAGCAGATACATAAATAGTACAGGTCGGAGATCAGAAATGAGAGAAGTTTAACATGCAGCTTTAAAGACATAGCTGTCCTAAAATAAGTGGATGAAAGAGAAGTAAGAAATGATAAGAAAGACAGGGAGATCAGAAAATCCCATCTGGAGTCCTTGCATATAAATTTTAAATCCAACTTAGAAAGATGAAAGACAAAAAACTAGACACAAAAACACCTTATAAAATGAATAACCCAACCAGATGGCTGCAGTGTAGCATACAGTGACGTGTATTGTTGAATGTCAGTAAAATAGAAACATTTGTTTTTTTACTTCTATTTATTTATATTTTACCATTTTATTTTGTATTTATGCTACAATATAACCCTAACAATAATTTGCTTTACTCCCCACATTTATTTTTATTCATTTTGTTCCCTGGTGGCATGGTCTGGTTACATCTGTGTTAGGTTTTCTGCTTTTAATTGTTGGGCACAGTGTATTGACATCAATGCAGACTGAATGCTATTACCATTACTGAAACAATCCAGGGCTTTGTAATGCTGTTGAACACATTTCACTCTTTTCTAGTCCGATTTGTTTGCTAGCACAAATACAGTACAGTACAGTACAGTGTTTATTGTGCCAGATGACCGCACCTCATTGGCCATGGTGCTTGGTCTGCCTACTGACACACTGCTGTAATGTAAGACATGTTAACTTGGCTGGCGTTAGATTAGTAAGACGACTTAAACAGTCTAGGGATGATCTCTCAAAATGAATTTTAGAACAAGGCCCCTGTCTCTACACATCACTATTATGTTATTCTATGGAATATTTTGTACTGAAAGACACATTTATTACGAAAAGCTAAAACTGATTGTATGGAACTTTAACAAGACAAGTAACAGTATTTACACTGATGTCAAGACCCAAAGAGAAGTTACTCAGACTGTAAACCTATTCAGCAGCGACTGCAGTCATGCTTATGCCACCTGCACTCTAACATCATCGCTGCTGGCCTATAAATCACATGAAAGATGCAGGCTTAGCTAGTAACCGTGAGAAATAAAACTGAAAAGTAGCACTGTAAACAGACACAGACCAGCTGCTCTGACAGAGGGAGACGGCTGAATACATATGGCAGAAACAATCAATCAAATAATTCCTGGGATGTTGGGGAGGAAATAAAATCTGCTGTTTTATCACTGTCCCAATCACTGCCACCACCTAACTTCATGACCACCACACAAGCAGATGTGAGGGAAAACCCCCTTTAATTAAGTGTGCATCAATGCTCCCTGGCCTATTGGGAGATAAAGATGTCAACATACACCTGTTGCCATGGCACTTGGTGCTAATCTGGTATGGATAAACAGACACATAGTAGTTGCCCAGCTCTGGCAGAGAATTGCAACAGCAGCTGGGATGTGCAGTTCTTCTGTCAGAAAAAAAGCCTAGAGAAGTAAATCTAACCTGGGCCAAGTGATTCTCTTTAAAGTAGAGCTTTTGATTATGGTTTTAGCTTCAGGGAGACTCATGACAGACACACTGATGAGCTGAATGGTAGAACTGCTGAGACTGACAGAGAACAGGACTTATTTTGACAGCTAAAGCCTTGTGCAAAACTTTCAATAGAAAATTTGACACATGCTAAGGCCAAAATCGTCCACAGAAACACCACCACTCTCTTCTCTCAGCCTAAATACTGCAGCAGCACTTCAGTGGGCTTAATACTAGTTTCACTGACACTGGCATTTTATCTGAGGGATGGATTGGCATTTTGAGTATGAACACGCTCATGTATTTGCTTATATACACACATGTAAGTTATTAGCATGAGTGCAAGCGGATCACTTCCCATCTGTGCTTACCATATTTGTATTTCCTCTACTATATCGGGCACTCAACAATGAGATTGTGAGGTACAGCCTTCCTGCTCTGGAGAAGTCTATCAGGGGAACTCTGGCTTGAGCAAACTCCCTTTCCTCCCATTCCTATCCCTCTCTCTCCTCACTGCCCTTCCTCCCTCCATCCGTTCCCTTGTTCCTTGTCAGCTGGTGGGGGGATCCAGATGTGAAGGGGGACTTGGACAGGAAAGGAGGGAGAAAGGGAGAGAGAAACAGAGAGAGAGAGAGAGAGAGAGAAATCCACATCCCCCTGGTGACAGACTTCATTGTCCAAGACCTTTTCGACAAGCCTTTAGACAGATACACTCAAACAATTCTGCGCACCAAACAATGGTGTCCCTCTGGTCAACAAGGGCCAATTGTATACTTGTTGTGTGTGTGTGCATCTGGCGACAAAACAAATCAATGAACAACATCTTGCAGGAGATTTGGTGGAGTTGATATTTAGCTGGCTTATTTACGAGAGGTTTTGGCCAGTCGTGAGGCTATTGTTCTCATTCAGCAAGCACAGAGGAGGAAATCAATAAGGACCTGAGAGCTCGATGACAAAGAGTGAGGCAGCAGGAGGCCAGCGTCCGACTTTCTCATGGTTAAACTCTCAAATAGAAATACATCAGTAAATAATGAAATCTGACTGACACACACAAGGGCACTAAGCCAGATGAGAACAGACAGGTAATCGCTAAGAATTGCTACACACATTCTACATTACACACACACACATACACACACACACACAGCATGCAGCCATGTGTATTAAGTTAATAGAGTGAGTCAGCAACTAGTCAGTCAGGACAAGAGAAGCACTACAAAATGTTCTCACTACTGGAGCATTTTTCTCACCAACTTACTCTGTACAAGTTTCTCTATGCTCTTTTTACAGGGCGCCAACTTCGCTGTCGTTTAAAAATGTCCCACCAAACAACCACATTAGGTAAAAATCTCTGACAGAGCCAACAAATGAATGACAGAACTACTCTATCCTGAAAAAAAAAGAGCCTCAAATTAAAATGTCAGTACTCACCGCGAGGCAGCCGAAGACTTTTCCAGTCAGCCTTTCTGCAGAGCTAACACAGACTAAGTCTTTGAGAATGGGAGCAACAAGTAGTGTACAGTGGAGAACAATGCATGTCTGCCGGAGAGCAGGAAAGCGTAAGCAGAGCAGAGACAGAGAGGTTCAGTCATGAGGCTGCTGCTTACAGGGAGAGGAGGGGGAGAGGGGCAGGGTTAGCTATAGGATAGTCTACACTAACTGATTTGGTGGAGGGAGGGATCACATCTTTCGCTCCACATGTCTCGCTATTTTTCCCTCTGCTCTCCAAAAATATTTCAACAACTTGCATTTCTTGTCTGTTTCAAAATCGAGTTAGTTTGGGCTTCCTTTATTGGTCTAACTCCCTTTCCTTGCTACAGTATCTCACATCTTGTCTCTTCTCTCATTGTCTTTCCCACACACACACACACGCACGCACACACACATGCACACACACACACACACACACACAGACACAGACACACACATAGTGTCCCTTTGTTGTCTCAGTTATTCAGTTCTGAATAGGCTGGCGTGCTCCTGTAAAGGTTTCTTCCTGTAAAAGTCAAGAATGTCATGCTCCACCTAGACACACCTGACAGAGACGTTAAAATAAAACACACATGTTCCAAACGTGTTTACTCATGTGTACACATACAAAGTGGCCCAGCTGGGTACAAGAGGGAGGACAATCTGCTATTTGTAATGGTCATACATTCAATCACAGAAACAGAGCAGAAAATTACAGGGCTACTCAGGTTTTGGATGCCTCTCTTTTTCTTCCTCTCTGATGTCACTCGTTTTTTCTGCCTTTTCACTCAAAGGCCTTAATTTACAAGTGGCCCAGATACCACACTGTACTAGGGGGAAGGAAGAAAAAAAAAAAAAAGAAAAAAAAAAAAGAGTCAGAGAAAAGCGTAATCTGATACAGCTAAAGCAACAATTATTTGAATGAGTCACTCAGCACTGAGGTTTGGGGTTTTTTCAATGTTAATTTGGGAGATGGAGAGAGCAACCAGAGGAGAAGAAGGGGGGGGGGGGGAATCATTCCATTTTGGAGCACTGCACCTCCTGAGGACTCCCTGAGGTCGTGGGAGAGGAGGAAGGAGAGATGAGGGGAAAAAGAAAAGAAAGCAAGGAAAGGGCAGAGGAGGACAGACAAGGAATTGGATAAGTACCAGAGCAGCTTCTTCCCCTCATCCCAAACCCATCCTCCAGGACATGGATGACCAAGCTAGTGTTGCTGACAGAACCAAATAACTTAGGCTACACCATTCTTCCAGACACAAGGGTGATGGTGAGCAGACACTGACACATTGCTGCCAAATAGAAAACAGACCATAGTCATACAGTCACACAACCTTAAGCAGTGGAAACTCAAAATACTACGGAGCCACAACCAGAGCTCCTAAAATCTAAAAAAAAAAAAAATGTCAGGACCAAAAGAACTCCAAGCTTGCGTTTTCTTCGGTGTTAACAATGCTGCTCTGTTGCCAGCCCAGACACCATGAAACAAGTTGAACAAATGCTCAGCCATTTCCAAATTCTATTACCCTACAAGTTCTTCCTTCCTCTTAATTTAATGTGAGCCCAGCATCAATCCAACCCTTATCAGCCATCTCACCAACCTTAAACTGGGAAACACTTTTTGATGAAAAATGATTGCGCACCTAATGGGAACAGGCACTGTGACTTTACTTATTAAGGTAAGGTTGTACTTGTAGAAAGAAAAGTAGAAAGTTGGTTAATCTGTATACTCCCAGTGTAGTGAGATGTTTCTCATAGAAACACTGTCCAAACAGCATCAATACAGGGATATCAGTCCTGTGAAACTCCGGCCAACCTGTATATCTCTTGTATAAACTAATATTACAGCTGACCTATATCCTGTTTAGACCTGCCGTCACAACATTTAGAGAAGGAAACATAGAGAAAAGCTTCATGTAAACACACAGTGATGGAGTTACAAAAAAAATACCAAAAGAGACCCTCAAGGATGTGCAGTGTCACCAAAATATATAAACAGGCAGTACTGCAGCCATGTATACACATACAGATGAAGGAATACTGGAGGAATGGGGTCAGCATTCTTTGTTTAAGTGGATGGACAGCACATTTCCTGTCTATGAAATATTTTTAATGTTTCTGAGCCAATGATTGAGGAAAAATTTTCTATTAAACCATCTCGTCAGATGTAATCACATTACCATGTCTGACATTACATCTCTTTGCCTCAGCTAATGAAGCCCTCCAGCATTCCCATGTGCACAAACAAGAGGCATTAACACATAACTAAAAGACGGTTATACAAGCAGGTATGCCACAAACCCAAATACACAGGCAGACAAATCAAATATTTATTACAGTATATGTTTCTTGTTGGCAGCTAGAGAAACATCAAAGAGTCCACGAATTCCCCTTTTGCTGTAGGCCATGGCACTATGCTGTTGCTGAGCTGACTTTACTGTATTTGCATAAACATGCATGTCAAGGTATTAGGAGAAAACATAGTAAACCCGCAAGCTAGTGAAGCCATTTTATTTCATGGCTTATGTTCTTCTTTCATAATTTTTTTTAAAAAAGTGATTATCATGACTTTTCTGTATTAAGCAAACAATCATGACTCACATATAACATGTGACATATTGTAATTTTCTAAAGAGCAGGGCATACAGCATGTACAAAAATGTTGATATTCTCAGTTTTTGAGGTAAAAACTTATTTTATGTACATATCTTTATACTGTTTTTACAATGTAATATAATTTTTGTAATTTTAGTATAATTAGGTTGTAAACTGTATTGCTCTATTTTTTGAAAATGTTTTATTGTTGGTCTACATCTGGCTCTAATTCTGTCTCTCCTTCTGTCTAATGCACACATGCACACATGGGGCCACAAAGAAAAAAAAAAAAAACTCATCAAAACCCTCAGAATCAATTAGCAGAATGTAAATAGGCCATTCAATTACTTTTAACAGCAAGCACCATCTTTGTTCCTCCTGAGGCAAACAATCAACCAGCAGACACAAATTACACCGAACAAGAGCATCGTCTGCAGTCTTGATTGCCCACTCGCAATAGATGGCACCACCAGGAAGTGTGTGTATGACAGTACAGGTATACGTTCTGTCCACAAGAGTTTGTGATGTATCCAAATGTTTATTTCTACCTAAAAATACACAGAAATGATGTTATGAAATGGCTGAAGACTAAAAGGAAAAGGTGTTAAAATGCGTCACATGGCTGAATGTTCCTGTAATCTAATTCTTGAATTTTCCTATTAACCCATCACAGGTCGACAGTTCGTTGAGCCTAGTGACCACAGAGTAAGTCAGGATCCTAATCACTGACAGGAGATAATTAGCATATACCAACAGCCATGCTCACACACGCACACACACGCACACACACACACGGTGTGTTTCTTGTCCCTTAACGATCTTCTATCCAAGAATAGGTAATGAGTCTGAACATAGAGAGAATGAGAAAGAAAGAAATAGCAGACATGGGAATCTTTAGAGTTTTTCAGACCAAATGGGAAGCATTTTCCAACATTTCAGTCTAAACGCCTATGCACATGCACACCTGCCGAGGTTTTTAAATGCATCAAAGGATTTTTTGACAGCTCAACAGTGCATCAAAAGCATTCAGGAATTTTAAACAAGCGGCGGTTAAGGAATTTAGCGGCACACATCACATTTAAAGTAATTTATATGCAAATGTGTAACAGAGTGGCAGTGCACAGAAGGACTGGGGAAGAATTAGTGCTCAGTCATTGACTTAAAAGACCTGCTACACTAATGCAGACTTCCATTAATGAGCTACCAACCTTCAAACAAACAAACCTACTGTATATGCACAGTGCTTACAAAACACTACAAGCCACTGTTTTCCATAGATTTATTTTTTTATTCTTGACCTCAGCGGTAATCTCATTGACCTCACTGAAAAATGTATAATTTTGTGCCACTAGATGGCAGTAATGATCTGGTCTTCCTTGCACACATGCACACACGCACACACACACACACACAAACAAACAAACACCAACACCATAGTGGTAAGGCATGCCAGAATGGGGAGTGAACGTGATGAAAGACCACAGTAGAGAGCAGACAACCAGACTCAACCGCAGAGCATGTAAGACTGAGGGTTACAGAGAAACAGTCCAAAGCTTTTCTCTCACAAAGTATCACTATACACCACAAAGAAAAAGTTTACAGCTCCAAAGGCAGAGCCGACATGCATGTAGCTATAAAACCAGAGGTTATTTTTTGCCTGTGAAGGCCAGTAGATCACACTGGTGGTTGTGGGGAAGTGCTCTTGTTCTCTTTGAGTGGCACCAGCAAGCTTGGCTATAAAATGAAATGAAAAACCCTTCTGGTATTCCACATTATTAGTATCTGTACTGTAAGCTATGAGGGGGCTGTTGATGAAGAGAGGCAGGCATTTTGGAGGAAGCAGAACTCCACTAGATTTAGCCTGGAGTGTCGAAAAGCCAGAACACTTGGGCTCACAATGTCAAGCTGCATGGAACCTTTTTCTTTCATACAGAGTGGAGGCAGGCAGCCCCCCTGTCTACCAAAGTCACTTGTGGACTGTAAGACTAAAGTGTAAAATAGAGTCATATTATTTACTTCCCTTTCTGCTCAGGGCACCACTGGAGCAGGTACATTATGGGACTTCGAAAGTGTTACCTTATCACTTTGGAAACATTTGAGCTAAGTTTGGCTAATCAAACTCCACACACCAACTTAACATTACTGGACAATTGGTAACTAGAAAATAAAATCTAAAAATTTCCCCAAATCTGACTATTGATTCAACTGTGGACACAAAAGCCACAGATTCCACACTATCACCTGTCCTGAGGATGTGATGTGTGCCTGGTTACAACTTCTAGCTCCCAACCCAACAAAAGCTGGGGTATTCTGGGCTATTCTCACCTATACTAAATCACTGGAATCTTTCATTTCAGTGTGCTCTGTTATAAATCTTCATTGTCGTCCTCATCCTCCCACTTATTTTTTTGTCTCACTCAACCTCACAGCTCAAATCACAGGTTTGGGGCCAAGCAGTCCAGTCCAGATAGGAGAAATCCACTGAGAGAGCTGATGATTGCCTGTGATTACACTCTGTATCCTCCTCTCTCTCCAACCATCTCCTCTGGGCTCATATGGCCAGGCCTGGCTGAGGTAACACTCTCCACGCTTGAATCATTAACTGGAGAGAGTTGGAGCGAAAAAAAGCTCACCAGGGAGGCACCGACACGTTTCCTTCACCTTGACACTGCCTGAAGGTTACACTATTCATTTCGTAGTAAAGTGTGGTTCACCGAGGTAAAAGTCATGTGAATCAATGGTTTCTGATACATAAAAGATCTCTCTGTGTGAGGGTGCTTTTATTCCCTTGGCTCTAGCTGTCTAATGTCCTCTGAACTGTTAGATTGTGTGGCAATTTGCGAGACAGAGAGGGACTGTGGATCCATGTGGATTTATTTGTGTTTGTCACTATGCGGGCATGAATGAATGCAGTCGTTGTACAGAAAAGGTGTTGTATGGTGAATGATCTGGAAGTACACAAAAAACACACTATCTAGAGTCTAATCCCATGTCCTGGCACAGCTTATTGCTTGTCTGATCAGTCAGTCGAAGCAGATACACACCACACACCATGTCTAACTTCATATTAGCAAACAATACTGACAGTCTGTTGGATACACTGGCATTTTGCACATCATAGAATATTTACAGGTGATGTAATGCTATATGCAACATGCTGAATATGTGCGTTTGCTGGGTGTGATTTACAAGTAACCTGCACCCCTGGTTTGACAGTTGTTTTCACTGCATGTCAATCAAAACACTAAGTAGTGATTGACAGCTGCCTGTGGCCCTTGGAATTAACCCTTTACTGCCCTGTGATGCTCCCTTTCTCACTCTCCATATCCCTCCCTCCCCTGAGGGTGTTTAGGTAGGGTAATACGGAGCTGCCAGTGGAGTGGTGGCTGGTCCTGACGTGTGCTTTACCCCCCCCTCTCCAGGGATTGGCGCCCAGCCAGCCGTGTGTAATTAAAAGCACATAAAGACAGATCAAGCTCTCTGCCACTCTTTCTACTCAAGAATGCTTCGAGGCAGGATCTACAACATGTCATGCATGCTCTGTCAAGCTCCAAGGACCTGATTTATTAAAATGCTCAATACCTTTATCTGTGATTTTGATAAGAACAGTGGAAAAAATCTAACAATAAGATATACCACAGAAAATTTTTGTTTTTTTTCCCCCAACAACATCCAATATCAGATTTTTTTTTCCTGGTGGGAATGTCAGACCTGCCACAAGTGCACTGAGAGGAAGTAGGTTGTAATAAGTCTGGACAGGAGTCTTTTTTGGGGGGGCATTCTTTCTGTTTCTATTCCATGGCTGTTCATCATGTTGAACTATCATGTCTGTGTAGGCTGCTCAAAATCCATCCTGCCGTAACACTGAATCCACACATCACTCATTCTCTCCCTTTGCCCCACTATTTCTCCTCGCTTTGCTGTTTTCTGTCTCTTGCACAAGACAGGTTCTACCAAATGTGTACGATCACCTCTTTTCAAATTCATCAGTGTCAACAATGGCCTTGGGATACAACTTAATCATTGTTCTATTTGACACTGTAACAATTCAATTTTCTCAATTTATGGTGGATGTGTAAAACTTTAAACTGCAAAGCTACAACTTTACTGTCAAAGGCTGTGCAGCATTTTTCTGAATAGAAAATGATTTCCCTCTGCAGACAGTACCAAATCTGGCAAAAATGGAATACATGAATCTTGGCACACTGCATGAGTCCCTTTGCCAGTCAGTGAATCAGTTTTAATCTTTGCTTGCTGCTGTCTCAAATTAGTAATTTAGTTTCTGTTCATGAGTGAAGGCATGCTGTTTTAACTGCTGAAGAGTATTCATATCAGGCCAAATTCAATTCTCGCCTCTTCTGACTGGCTGCTTTCTTGTCAAAAATCTGATTATCTACACCCGCAGTGAGCAAAGCACACTAAACGTCAAAGCGATCACATTTTTAGGCAGCTGCTTGAGGGGGAAAAAAAAAAAAAAGAAAAAAAAAAAGAGAGAAGCATAAGTCCAAACTATTGAGTGAATACACACGAGAAAGAGGTAAAAGGTGAAATGGAGTTCATTGCCGAATGAGTGCTGACTTTGGTTGTAAAATTCTTCTACAATGTTGGCAGTGGTATACACAAACTATCTATACCCTCAAGGCTTTCCCAGTGTAGGGAGTTCACAGACAGAAAAAATGTCTATTAAATAACCAGGGGTAGACCACAGTTAATGATGTGTTGTATATTTTGCAGACACAGTGATTGTACACTGGTAAAGTCTTGGGTCTGGAAGGTATGGTGGTTTAGGTTGCAGTGAAATGTAAAGATGATGGTTCTTGGGATGTATTCTGGGGTGACTGAAATTTTGTTTTTTGCCAATGGACTGTAACACAACTGATGGATAAAACTACCAAGGAATGAGTCCAAAGGTTCCTGGATAGGGAGTTATTCCGCATTTTGTATGGCTTGGGGTTATATACTAAATTACACTTATAATAAATGCAACAGTTTAAATGCATGTGGATAAAAGTCTTTATTTACCATCACATTAAGTCATTCAGTGAGGTTAGCTGTTTCTGAAACATCTTTTTCCTCAAAGGAGCCTTAAGGATATGGTAACGGTAATGGTTTTGCATTTTTCAAAACCAAATCGAAGCATATCAACCCAAGGATGTGTAATCAATGTAAATTTATGAGTGTAATGCAATAGCCATTTAAAATAATCAATATTTACCGCCTTACTGATAACCAAGGCAGCTTGTTTACGGCAGCTAAGCCATGCCCTTGAGGCCTTATTGGAAGGTTTGTGTCCTCATACATCATTGCATGTGTGCAGGCTTGTGTGTAGTCACCCTTACACACCCTCATACACACTGTCTGTGATCGCGCCACCAGGTCAGAGACCCCATTACCGCGACAGGCTCCAATCTTGTCCAATTCTAGCCCACAGACAAAGCCCTGGCATGGGGTTAGACTCACAAAACACTGGCATTAAAAATTTCAGGACTGCAGAGGCAAGATGAAAAAGAAGATTTGCGATTTATGAGTGTGAACAGGGCGTGCTCCCATTGTGCAGTATTACAGTCCTAGCATGTGCCGGCAGGATGGAATTTATTTTACACACCTACACACAGACACAGGAAGATTGAGGGGAAGGTTTCTGCACTCGTTGGAGGAGAGTGTACTTTCACTGGCAACAAAATGTGACTGCTCTCCAAAAAAATAAATGAATTCATAAAAAAAAAATAACAGTTGACAGGCCAACACTGTTTTAAGTTTAGAAAAAAAAGAGGAATTAAGGGTTTTTGATTTCAACAATTGTCTCTGCTCTGTCTAAAACAGCCTTAGTAACAGCAGAGATACATCCATAATGTGACCTTTTTTGAGGAGGACTGCCCTTCTTTGTTATCAAGTATGAGGACTTACTGGTTAAAACTGCATTGTAATAGTGTAATTACACATACCCCTTGAGCCATGAAAAGGCTTGGATCTTCACTGTCAGCTAACCCTTATGTGAAATATAGACACCTATCCTGAGCTCTTCTCCTGACTCGCTCCGTCTCAGTTCCCCTTGGCTGCCTTTAATTACAGATAGAGGGATAATAGAACAGCAGAGGGCCAACCTGCTGGGAAAGGGGAAATAAGAGTGACCAGTGGTGGTCACAGGAGC
Source organism: Mastacembelus armatus (assembly GCF_900324485.2). Taxonomy (NCBI): domain Eukaryota; kingdom Metazoa; phylum Chordata; class Actinopteri; order Synbranchiformes; family Mastacembelidae; genus Mastacembelus; species Mastacembelus armatus. The sequence continues at coordinate 14,053,748 of NC_046656.1, forward strand.
CAGCAGATGCTAAGATTAGGAATCACCTTTTTGTGGTGAGTCAGTATGGGCAGTGTGGGCACAGCCCCCCCACCCCCTACAGTCACTCGTCAAAATATGATTGATTGCAATGTCCTTACACTAGATGGAAGCAAGCTGGAGGCCCACGGGCTGTGCACATCGCATGAGCTGGAGATGGCTTACCGACAGGGTGAAGAATGTGAGTCTGTCAGCAGTGATGCCCTAGCTCTACATTATTTAAAGAGAATGAGACATAACAGGTTAGTGGTTGAAATAGTTATTAGGCACTGTAACCCCTGTGTTCATGTTATACCTCATATTATTTCAAAGTGGTCTTTTCCTGTGGTTTCTCAAGGTTAATTGATGAGAATAATGGATCATGGAGCTGGGGGTTTATGGGGTATTTGTTGGCAGGATGTTTCGCAACCAGCCCTGAAGCAACCCAGTGGCCCAGAAATAGCATTTAATAAAGATTAGCTCTCTTTCTCGCAGAACTCATTCTCCTTCTTAATTAAAAGATGAAGATAAAAATTGGTGGGCTGCAAGTATCAGAAAATATCCGCAGGACTTCTTACACAAAGCCCAGCTCTGCGCCCACATGAAAGACTGGGACTAATGCATATTTAATGCCAGTAGGAAACAGCTTAGATCAGTTCCTTTACTGAGAGCACTGGGAAAACCAAAAATACCGTTACTATAACAGTTTTTTTCCTTGGGATATATGATTGTGTGCAGTGTGTAAGTGGGCATATTCAGTATCGTACTGTATGTGTGTCTATGGCTATGTGTGGACATGGGAGCTGTATAATGTCTGGAGGGTGTCAGGTGGGCTTCTGTGTGAATACACAGCAGGACTTAATTCCTGTGTAAGGGGAGTGCATACAGTCGGGCAACACACACACACACACACACGCACACACGCGCACACACGCGCACACACGCGCACGCACACACACACACACACACACACACACACACACACACACACACACACACACACTGTAGGAATAATGTCCCAGCTTCATGTAATAAATTTCTTCTAGCTAATCTAAGAGAGAAGCAGATTTTGATTTTTGAGAAACAGTGCAGTCTTTGTTAACACACTGTGATTAGTTAAACTACTTACTGAATAAAATCCGGAGGGGATATTCCAACTAAAGCAGAAATTAACATAAATGTTATTTTATTCCCTTACTTTGTTCAACTGAACTCACCTAAAACTATTGTGTGGGACCAAAAGTAAGTGTCTGCAAAAACAGACCTAAGAATGAGTATCCAGTACCTAGGAATAAAATGTGATATTTAATAACAGAAAGGTCAAATAGACCTTTTGGGTTGAGAGTCACATCAAGTTATTTATGCACTATAGCTCTATCTGTCTTGGTAATACAATAATAGAATATGAAGGTTACTGAAGAGAAACATGATCCTTTATCTTTACTTTCTTCTCTTCTCTGTCCTTGATGTTTGCAACCAGAACCTATCCACTCATTCTATTCTTTTTTAATTCAGTGTCTGCTCCCTGTCTATACCAGTCCATCCGTTTCTCTGCCTCATAATTGCTTGCTCTCTCTGACTTCTTACTGGTTGCTATGACACCCGGGTGTGAAAATCCTTACCAAAATATGAATGCTGTGTAGTGTATGTGTGAGAATAAGCTGACAAACATTTACATACATACAGAGTCCCTCATTTCATTTGGCATCTACTTAATGCAGTCAGAGGGGGACTGTTTATTGCATTGATTATGTATCAGTAACTTGTGTCACATAATGAGTCAAACACTTTTATGCCTGTCTTGATCCACACAGCTATCTTAAATCAGCTTGATTTTAAATGTATATCCTCATTTATTGTCATAACACAAACATTACTTTATTGGTTGGCAAGGGGCTGGAGCCATTACATTGATTGGACACAAGAACACCACTGTTTCACTTAGACTCACACTCAGGAGTTATGAGCCATTTATCGAACCGTGTAGGGCCCTGTAGGAACCAGGCTGACAGAGTGAGTTTTGTTTTCCTAGGACAACGACTGGCACCGTCCATAGAGACAAATGCTAGACAAAGGTAACCTTGTTTTCTAAGTGGAGGGCAGAGAGAGCTATGTGAACACAACCAAAGACAAACTAAGACTAATACGTTGTACCCTCAGAGAGAAAATTAGCATATCTTGCCACTTACTACCCTGAGAACTAGATATATATATATATATATATACACACCACAGTTATATATATATATATATATATATATATATAAAACTGTGGTATTCCAGAACACAATGTCTCAGCTCCACAAATTCTTAGAGTATGTTTTTCACAGTCCATCAAACAATTATCATTAAGATGAATTACTAGTCTAAAAAATGGTGTCTAAAACCACTTTTCCTTAAAATTACAAACTCTTAGTGGTGTCACCATCAAAAAACTTTATCAATACTCCAAAGCTGATAGCCCTGGATAGACCACCAGGCTACTTCTCATACTGCAAGATAAAAAAAAAAAGAAAAAAAAAAAAAAAAAAAAAAAAATCAATCGTAATCATAATACAAGCGAGTACATGTAATGTAGGTTTATATAGCACAGAAGCACTGAAGATAGCTGTATGTACACAGGAAGCAGATGGATGCTTCCTATTCAAGGTCATGGTGCACAAGCAGCAGAGCAGCAAAGCCACCAGGTGGCTCTCCTCTCTCCTGGGGCAGCTAGCTATAAAACACAGAAGAACATCTGGTCTTTCAGTGTTGGTGTGTGTGTGTGTGTGTGTGTGTGTGTGTGTGTGTGTGTGTGTGTGTGTGTGTGTGTGTGTGTGTGTGTGTGGAAATGGAACAAAACACATACACACAGCTGTATATATTCTAGATCAGATCTTCACTCTCCCAGGGTGCCTGTCAAAGCCCTTCCATTTTACCTGAGAGAGTCACTAACTTCATTTAGATTCATCAAGAGTGACATGAAAAGAATGAAGATGGTGAAACTCTACAAACTGATGCACAGACAGATTGGCCTTCATTTGATTAAGAGTGAGAAAACAACCAGAGCTCCCCATCATAGTTTGGTGGCAACAGCCTTTGGCTTGTTGAACTTTACAGTGAATGTTAATCAGAGGAGCTCGAAGACTGAGCAGCTCCACAGAGCTGAAGATTTGTTAGGAAAAGGGGCGGACAGATCTTTACTAAAGAGTCAAACACCATGCTAATCTATCTTCCATATAAGAAGGCCAGAATAGAGATTTAGCAGTTGGGCATATAGTATGTTTGCATTCACCAGAGACATGTAGCATTGTATTGAGACCTAATTCCCTCCTCAAATCCCACTAACTGCATGTTAATTATTCAAAAATAGCAACTCGTTAGCACGATAAATATTATGACCTAATTTCATTGAGATTGGGATTTGGAATGATAGTAAGTGTGGGTGTGCACAAATCTGAGTGTGTATGTAAAGCCGAAACATTTGACATCTTGTGGAAGGAAAAAAAAAAAAAAAAAAAAAAAACAAATTCAAGGTTTAATCTACAAAACCCATTTGAAGAAGATGATCTAAATCTGTGCAGCCCAGTGTAGCTCATTGCCAGGAACAGTCATCAAAAGAAAAGGTCACTAACTTTGCATTTATTCAAGTGCTTTAAAAACTGCAGTTAACACTGCCACACTTTTATAAAACCAAGCCCCATAGCTTTTCAAATGATCAAATTCAGAGCTAATGTTTTTTTCAGATGGTTAATGTGTGGGCAACCTGCACTGAAGGCTGACAACTGACAAAAAAAACCAACAAAAAAACAAAAAAAAAAATACAGTGTGTACAAAGGCATGTCTACAAGTGTGAATGGTGCATGTGTTGGCAGCTGTGTGTGTGTGTGTGTGTGCGTGTGTGGGCAGTAATGACAGTGTAGGTTGTAATGAGAAGCTGTGTGGAGCTAGTTCCACTGCAAGGCCATGCTGAGTACAGTGTATTGATCTGCTCCACCACTGGGAGCACTGGAGCTAGATAATGATGACGATCTGTGATCTTTCTTTCTTTCCCTCTGTGTTTTCATCTCTTTCTGCCTGTCTGTCCATCTGTCTCTCTCTCAGTTTAAAAAAAAAAAAAAAAAAAAAATCAAATCCACATTTTATAGCGAAGTTATCACAACCCCAGTATTTCTTATACTCTGTCGTTTTCAGTCCCACTACATCACATGTGCCACTGTGTTTTCATGCCTAATAATGCATTGGTCCAAAGCTGAAATACAGTTTGGGACACAATATAGCGGACTTTGATAAATACTTGTGTCTTTCTGAAAATATGTCAGTGAATAGGATTCTATTGTTCCATTTATTTTTTCAAGTAGTGTCTTGTATTTGGTCCTAAGTAACAGTGCAGTTGTTGTAGCCCCGACAAAGTGCTGATGCACAACATCCGTTCTCAAAAGGCTAATTTCTTCAAAGAACCAGGCAGCTTTTATGTCAGCATTAACTAGTCAAAGTCCCTTTTATGTCTCATAAGCAGCCAGTAATATCTGAAACAGTATAACTCTTTTTTTTCTTTTTTTCTTTTTCTCCAAATGTTATCCTCTCAAGACACATTCACAAACACCTTTAACTCAAACCAGGACCATGGCTAGAAAAACCAATGGAAAAACAAAAAAAAAGGATAAAATCTAAAATTAGAAATAAATGGGGTGTCCAAGGAAAGAAAGACACAATAAAATGCTGACAAAAACAAAACATTCAAACTTAAAATCTACTACTATTCCAAAGAATCCCAGAGTGATTGTTATCGATAAGATAACCAGCTGCACAGGGAACCTGATATTTCTTCTAACAGCTGACTAACATTTCTCTTATAAGCCTTATTTTCACAGGAGAGTCGCTAAAACTGAAAACTGGCGATTTACTGCAAGATACGAAAAGCCAGATACCTAAGACAGATCCTAGCAAAGTCAGACACGTGTAAAGCCTCGACACTGTACTAGAATGATAGTAACTGTGGCAGATGAAGGTGACAAATTGTTCCACACATTGGTTGATCAACCAGTGTTCAATAAGTCTCTTCAGACCATGTGGACCCAAAGATGCTTTAAATCCATGAAAAAGCCCACCAAATAAAAATTTCGCTCCCTTTTGAAACTACATTATTCAATCAGACACAGCTCCATGAATAACACAGACATCGGCCTGATGAGAAACCAGCAATGGCCATTTGTCATCCACATCTCAGGCCTGTTGACAACATGCTCAAACATCCTCCTCTTATTTTGTCACATCCCTACCCGGCTGCTCTTCTAATGCCCCCATCATGTCCGTTTCATGGTTGGCTGGAGCCAACATTAATCGCTGCTTCTGAATGATGATTGGGTGAATAATGTGAATAATTATATCATGTTTGCCGATAAGTGGGTGTTTCCCTACATCAGTCAGATTTATGATAGCTGAAAGGGTGAATATGTGGCTGGTGGAGTGCGGACTGGGGAGGTTTTGTATTGGAAATACTGCATCCCTGGTTTTTTAATCTGTGGTTGAGAATCGGATGTTAAGAGATGTCACCCGCAAAGGACCTGGAAAGAAATGATGAGAAAGATGCCAAAAAGGTGAAAGAAAAAGATGATGATGATTAATAATTTAAGGAAAGACGAAGACAAATCCAAAAACATGCTCCTTCTGTCCTGAAATATCATCTCTTTCCTTCATTACCTCCTTTAAAGTTCTTTCCACAGTTCCATTTCATAAACACATCATCTATGAACACGGGAAGTGGTCAGAGGCCGAGCTCACTATGTTAGCCTTCACTGCATGGTAAGCTAATGTAAAGACAAACTCCCTCCATTCAATCTGTAAAAATGAGAGCAAGTGATGATGATCAAGCCAGATGTCCAGTAGTAAGTCAGCACAACGAATGTCTTCAGTCCAAAACATACAGCCACACATACTTATACTGCTGACATATTTCCCCATCCTGTATAAATGAAATACAAATTTGTGCACTTAAATGCCAAAAGTCCATTTTAGAGTAACTTCACAAAGTATAGTGGTTCTGCCTCCACCCGCAATAAAATGGAAGAGAATGTGATTTTGCTTGTCGGCTCAAAAAGAGAACACACTGCCAACAGTTTTCAAACAGGCTTTTTTCAGGAGAAAGTAATTCAAATGAAAACTGGTCACATTGAGGTCTGGGAATATTCCAGAGTAACCTGCTGATCTTTTAAAATACCATATTAATGCACCACATACAAAAATCCCATTAACCCCTACTGCATTATGTTGGAGTTAGATGAGAAAAGCCGTAGCTACCGCTCTAGGCTTAGCACGAAGACTGAAAGGATTGGGGGAAACAGCTAGCCCGTCTCTGTCTGAGGTTATAAAATCAGCCTAACCGCACATGTAAATTCACTAATTAAAATGTTTTATTTGTTTAATCTCTACAAAAAAAAAAACAAAAAACTATGTGTCATCATGATTTTATTGGGTAAAACCAAGAAAAAATCCAAGACTATTTTGTGAGCTACAATTTCTTCACCATGCACAATAATCTCAAGTCTCCAGTGGCTGACAGGGAACCAGGGAACTGTTTGATAAAACTTACTGCACTGAGCCAATTAGTGAGTTTGAGAGGTTCTGGTGAAGCAGATTTTGTTTGTTTGCTTTGGACAGCACTGGGCAAGATGTCAGTACTAAACTAAACTAAACTAACTGCTGCATATTTACTGTACAGACATGAGAGTGTATCAAATGTCCCAGCCAGCTCTTGGTAAGAAAGCAAATAAGCGTATTTCCCTAAATGTCAACCTAGGCCTTTATACTCAAGTCCAAATTTTACCTATTCTAAATTTCTGAAGAAGGAGGATTTGCCAGAGAAGTCTTCTGAAATTGGAGCAAGGGCACAGCAGCAGTGAGAAAAGTACATGATGAGTAATAATCAAATGAGACCTTACAGGTTCAGCAAAGCCAAAAAAAAACTACCCGGTTTACCCAAGGCCATTATTCTCATTACCATCACACAATTAAAAGCTTATTCTCTGACTTAACCAAGCAGGAAGTATAGTATCAGAGAGCACTTAGGCAGAAAATAGCAAATTAAAAGTGAACATTCTTATGCTAATATATAAATAATCTACCTGGACTGGTATGTTCATTTATGTGAGAATGTGCGCAAGCCCACATGCAGGTATGCATGATAGATGACGTGTGTGCCTGAAGCAGAGTGTGTAGTGTCTGTAGTAGTGTGTCCTTGGGGAACAGAGCTGTGTTATTACAGGAAGTAATCTCATGAGGAAATGGAATATTCATGAGTGCTGTGTTGCCCTTAAAACAAAGCTCGATGCCTCTCAAAAAGTCTCAAACGGCCATCCTTGCTAATAGAAAAAGCAGATTGGCATTTAATAGAATGAAACATTCAGCATGCATAACGCACTGTATGAATGTCACAGAATATTTCCATTTCAAAATGAGGCATCTACTGTTTAGAAAAGAGAAGGCATCTATTTTAGCAAAGCAACCGCAGAAATGAAAATTCCCTACTCATTTCTTTGTCCTCAGCCAAATTAAATATAGCCCAAAAATAAATGCATACAATTTTAAAATGAAACCCCTCAAACAGGCTTCTGGAGGAAACAAATTAATGAAATAAAAGATGTGCCTGCATAAAATCCTTATATAAAAAACAGTCCTAGAAAATGTAAATGCAGCAATATCTAAATATAAACTTATTATTTTAAGGAGCACGTGGGAAGCAGCTTTATCTATTTATTTTGTTAATACCAAAAAAAGCATGTGAGCTTTGGAGCCTCATGTAGAGGTACAAAACACAATGGCTATTCTACAAAGAAGAATGAAAGATTCTCAAGACTATTCACTGTTTTTTTCCAGAAACAATTTTCTCCGTCTGTCTGTATCTCTCTCACACACACACATACACACACACACACTATGGACCTCAGCAATTACCCCTGAAATAACCTCCTTGATTGATATCTCAATTACGCTATGCCATTCTTGTGTTATCTTGTCTCACACACACTCCTCCCGTCCCCATTCTCAACTGCTCAATGGATGTTCAGAGGAGGAATGAGTTGACCTTGTTTTTTTGTTTTTTGTTTTTTTTGGTGGAGGATCTTTCTATAAGCATTTATCTATCTAGTTATTTCATGTCTCTCTGATACTTTGAGTTCCTTTTATCTCTATTTGCCTAAATGTGTGTTGAATTGAAGAAGTGAACTTAAGTGAAACTCCTGCATTCCTTGCATTGTGACAGAATCAACAGACAAGGACACGTTCACTCAGTGTCAAAGCACATGTAAGGTAATAAAAAGGAATGATGGCACTCCTGCTGTTGCACATCTGTCTGAATGCAAGACAAAACGCAAAGAAGGTCAGATAAAGGAAGACGGATTTTAGGAATTTATTCTTACCTGAAAACAGGAGTCACCACAGACAGGATCCACAGACAAAGCATGGAACAGAAAAAAAAAAGAAAAGAAAAACATGTTATAATACAAATACCCAAATACACCATCCTTAAAGTCAATAGCTCAACATCCTACTATATTATAAAGACAATTAACCAATCGTTATCAAAGCATTAACAATTAAAACTGTGATTTAAATTAGTGATGATGTTGGCTGCAAAGTATAAGCAGCTAATGATGCTTGAGATTGCTAATTGATTTAAGTTAACTGCAGCAATTACTCTGAAGTCAGGTGTGTCAATAGTACAGACCACAAACTGCATTTTGAACAGGAGTTCCGCTCCAGTTCAGTATGTAACTACATTTTTAAAAAAATGATTACTACACCCATCTGGTTTCAGTCCCATTTCGAGCCCCAGGACAGCTGACAAAATACTCCCCACATTTTGTAAAAACTAGAACAAATTTGGGTGAAGTGTTGAAACAGATCAGGCACAATGTGAACCAATATCAAATACTAAGGTATCGCTGGTTTTAGTTTTACAGACATGCAGATGTCACCAAATCCAGCGAAATGACACATCACAAGCTACTGTGATCTCTGAATGAAAATTAATTACATTCTCACTTTTTCTGCAGAGGTAAAGTGCTTGAGATGTTTGCTTCAACAATTTCATGCTGTCAATGTGGGTAGGCCCATATTTAAGACAAACCTCTCATTTCATTGCCTCATGCTTTTTGTGCCACACTTTCTAGTAGCTGCCCTCAGCCAGACTGATCACCAGGAGAAATATGACCTCCTGTTTGCAACATGAAAAGTTATCACTCCCTGTCCACTGAAATATTCTCTGCAGCCTGCTAGAGCTCAGGGTCTATACTGAGTTACAGCTGGGACTTGGCTCAGCCCCCTGTGGTGTGCTGTCATGATTTCCAAGCTACTCAACATTTTCTTTTAACCAAAATAGATTTTTTTTTTGGTGCTAAAATAGAATCTGATTTGCATTTTTGCCAAGACCAAAACTGACTGATGATTAAAGTATTACTCTTAGAGTTTGTTTCCTTCATGTATCAAAGCTTGGGAGGTACAGCATGTGATAGAAAATGTGCAAACAATCTAAAGGTTTCAACTCTGGGAGCAATTTTGAGTTATTACATTTTTAAATTCAATTACTAATGTTTTCAAAAACAAAGGGATAGGAAATGTTGGATTCCAAGCAGTAATTTGCAGCATGGTTTGTAAATTACAATGATGTTTTTTCTACATCCAGAAGATGCAAAAACCACTGGTTCAGGTTCTGCCACTGCTCTCCAGCTAACATGACTAACTCAACACTGGTGACATGACTGGCAACAATCAAATAGCCCACATTCACTTCTCTCTTTTGTTCCATCAGACACACCTACAGTACACCTCCTGTGCAAATTTCTCTGGAACCCTTTATTAATGACAGCCTGTCCCTGCTCAATCACTAATGATCTACTTGTTTTTGCTGACAAAAACAGAACCGTGAAGCATGAATGTATCTCCATTCTCATTCTGTCATCCTACTTAGACAACTTAGACACACATTACTGTCAGTGGTGGAAGCCAAAAGGCCCAGACTGGTTGATAATAAATTCTCTGGCATTAACATAAAGATCGAGCCAGGAGGTCAACTGTTCAGGCCTGTGTCTCCACCAGGACTCTCAAATCTGTCAGCCTATAGACATGCTTTATGGCCTAAACCCTTCCCCTCTCTAAAGCCAGTGTGATACACTCATACTCACACACTTGATGTGGCAGTCTGCCATTATAATAATATTTCTATTTAAATGCATGGACTGCTATTTTGCTAAAGGCCCTTGTGTGAAGTGCGGTTTCACTGTGGACAGATGTCGACATTTTTTTTCTTAATTCCTCATAGGTCACAGTGGTGTTGGTCTAGAAGGCATTTCAGATGTAATTCAACACACACTGAATTTCTAAAGTCACTTTCTATTTGGCTATAGTAACAGCTGCCTGGTAATTTATAATAGCAACCATTATGCTCTTTTACAGACGGTGCAATTTATCATTTAAAAACACATACATGCAGAAAAAGGCAGTAATTATTCAATTGCAGTGGCACACTACACCATGTAGGATTATATTCTTCTTTAAATACAGCTCAGACTCAGAATTATGCTTTACTCAATCTTTGCTATATAACCTCTGGGGAAGAACATAGAGCAGGCAAACTGCTGGTTTCTGCTGAAATTCTGCTTCAAGCCTTCTCTGGCCAACTGTGTTTCAAGTTCAAACATCCCCTATAAGGAAGAATAGTCACTATTACTGATATGTTTCCACTGGGAAAAATTTACCAAGCGGCCAAACTGTTATTAAATATGAAGGGAGCAGTGTAGATATGATATAGGGCAACATAAAGAAAACTACATAGGAATAAAGTAAAGTCACCTTTTGCCTTAGGATGTGTGTCACAATAAATCTACTGCTTGTGCACTTTGATGTAGCCCTTTAGTATGGCAATCCTGGACACTGAACATGCTATTCATTTTAACAACATCATCAACATAAAGCCAGCAGCTCAATAGGAAAGTCAAAAACAGCTAAAATACCCAAATGCCACAAGGAAGCTGTGCAGAGGTCAGAGGCAATGGACATCCCTCACCAAGTATATTTATCCTGACAATGTTGGTAATAATGGAACCATAAACTAGTATTTGGGTTTGTGGATGTGATATCATTAGTGTTGTGTTTAACAATAGCAAGAGTTCCCTTCTCTCCAGGTGTTCACTAAGTTCCTCAATTTTCTCCACCAGAGCACTGTCCCCTTTTTCTCCCAAAGACAGGAAAAAGGAAGCTGAAGCACCAGAAAGGGTTAATTTCACAGGAAACATTAACTTCACATCTGTGGCTACACTCTGTCGCTCCTAACTGTGTGAGGTTATTTAAGCATGGGATTAATGTGTGGATAAAGACAGGAGGACGCAAAATGCTTGAGTCAGTCACAGCAGGCACTCCAAACCAAATCAGCTGGAAAAATGCATGTTTCATGTAGAACCATCAAAAAGAGACAAAATAAAAAAATAGCTGATGGATATGGATTAAAACAAAACAAAAAAAAAAGAAAATGCTGTGAATTTCCACAGTTACATACCCTACTGTCAAAATGTAACACCCCACCAGGAAACGTGTCATAATGTGTGCGAGTCTGTGATGGGGTGGAGAACTCTGCCAGGATGATACCGCTGGGCATCTCTCACCTTTGCCCTGTATGTATGACAGTCGATAGCAAAACATATGGCGGCAACCACAGAAGCCGTGACTGTGCAAAGTAGGGAAAGGGCAGCGCCAAGCGGCCTCCAACCAGGGCCTCGCCTGGGGTCCCGCTGGTTGTTGGTTGGCACCTGCAGAGTGATGTTCTGAACTAAACTGGCAATGGAAAGTACCAGGCTTCCTGTCGTAGAGGGAGGGGTACACTGTCAGAGTGACCTTCACACCTCAACACTCTGAGGTGAAGAGTGTAGAAAAAAAAATAAAAAGTGTGTCAGGATTACTCTGACCATAATTTGGAATTTTCTTAGTTATACCTCACAAACAATTGAATTTAACACTGACATGGAAAATCCATCCATCCATCATCTATACCCGCTGGGGTACCCCTAACCAGGGTCATGGGGATTTGCTGGAGCCTATGAAGCCGATAGGCTCCTTTTGGGTGAAAGGCAGGGGTACACCCTGGACAGGTCACCAGTCCATCATAGGGCCACACAAAGACAAACAACCACACACACTCACACTCACTCCTATGGACAATTTAGAGTCACCAGTCTGCCTCACATACATGTTTTTGGACTGTGGGAGGAAACCAGAGTACCTGGAGAAAACCTACGTAAGCACAGGGAGAACATGCAAACTCTGTACAGAAAGGTCCCTGACGGGTTGTGAACCCAGGCTATTTTGATTTCATGCAACTTTAATATGATGGTATGTCAGTTTGCAGCTGTTTATGTGGTTAAAAAGATTCAGTCATTTCTGATGACTCCTATTCCCTTGATACAAGGGCTGCTTGGAAGAGTCTAGGAGAGAGTTCTGTCTTTTTATCATAAATTTTGATTCACCTCATTCTGTGTGAAGAAAGCAAATCACATCTAAAACTAAGCAAATCCAAAGAATTTACACTAAAGTAGATAAGGTGGTCTTCTCTGTTACAGTCCTATGTCAGACTGATGTCATTTTACAATGCAATCCTCTCTCATAGCGCTGAGCTGTCACATATAACTGCAGGCTTACACATCTGACTTTCACATGACTTTTTCATACTGACAATTAACCTTCAGATGGGAGAGAACGCCTAAAGCAAAACCAGCAAACCTCTCCAACAACAAAGGATACATGTGGCCGCTTGTACTTCCTGTGCTCTGTGCAAACACCTCACCATTCATCATCATCTCACACTCACTCTGTGCTGACAAGTGACGGACATGTGGGGAGCTCTGCTGGGTCAGTGAGGTGTGATGGAAAAAGTGTGTGAATTTTTTTTTTGTTAGTGTTAATGTAAATGAAACAATGGTGTGTAGGTGTGTGTGCTGGACTGTGTGCATGTGTGTATAAATATGAAAGAGAATGCTTTCTGGATGTCAATTTATCCTATTAGAGCTTTAACACAGCTTTTTGTCCTTCAAGGTCTCAACTGTTGCCCGGTTTAGCTTTTAAAATGCCAGCCACGTAAACAATTACATTTATCCCAAGGTTACATCTTTGCTGTTTTTATAACAACAATACATCCCCAAAAGCACTATCTCTTTCTAAAAGACCTGCAAAACAGTCAGTAATCTCTTTTATTACTGCATTACATTCTGACAAAAACAACATCACAGATGACTTCTCTCATCGGCTCTTTGTTTCAGCGGCGGTAGCTGGGTAATTAGTTGGTCTTTTTTTCCAGCCATTCCCAGCATGTGGTTTTATGATAAAGAAGAGTGGTTTGAGATGAGGTGAAGGAAGACGAGGCCCATCATGTTCAGCCTGTAACAGTGACACATCAAAGAAGCAGCGCCTCCCCCAAAAACTCAGACGCTGTCAGACAGTATCTGCATTGATCTGCAACCCCAGCCAGGCTGTGGCACTTTCAGCTGCAAACACAAGCTTCATGCACACATACGCATGCATACTTTTATGTATTTTAATGGCAGCATACCAATTTGTTAGCAGGATCAACAACTGTCAACAAATCTTGGATTTGTGTGTTTTCATCTGACTCACTGTGGAAAAGCCTTAGAAATAGGTTCAGCCTGATTCACTATTTGTTTGCAGCAAAACAAAAGGGCGCTGTGTGTAAAGCTTTCAAAAGCAAGTCTGTATTAAAACTAAAAGGATTCTGCAGTGCAATGAAGATTAACCAAAAATGTCAGAATGACACCACAACACATCAGTCCTGCAAAAAACAAAGTGGGATGTGTGATGTTTTTCTCACCACACAAACATCTTTGCTGCTACAGAAGCTCACGTGAACAAAAAGAAATGTGCTTTTCGTTTTATTCCAGTGACATCAGTGTGCGGCTGATAAAGAAACAAAGAAGCTAACGGTAACATGTTTGACACGTCAGGGACCAGCTGCCTGTCTGTCACTTTTCTGCCGGCCAAGAATGTTGGACAAGTGACAGGCTGGCAGCTCTCGGCGCCTGCAGCCTTTTCTGAATCGCAACTGACTGGAATCAGTTCAGTCATAAAGTGAACGCTGTGATCAATCAGCTTTCTTGTGGGAACGCTTGTTTCCTTACCACCCTTGTGCGAGAAATTTCATCACATTGCCTTATCAAAGTTGTGAATAATCACATCCTATCACACCCTGCGGTAATAACATCATCAAACAAGGAGATAAGATTAAAAATACTGTCAAACTGCATGACACATTTATCAAGCTGTCACAGCGTAATGGGTGAACTTTGTGCACTGCCGTGGTCAAAGAAGTGAGGTATATAAAGTACCTGTTGGAACATGGACTTAGCAGCCACAACAGCCCCAAGAGCCTTTCGGGTTAACTTCACTGTCAGTAGCATAGGTGTGAATTATTAATAGCAGTAGATGACTAAGTGAGGAGGGGTGAGGATTTAAAAAAAAAAATTTATCTCCAGTCAGAGTTCATCTCCTGAAATCAACTTTTCAGCTATTTTCCAAAATCAGGCATCATTATCTTCTACTGCAGCAACCTGCCTTATTTTTGTGTGTGTTTGAGGATAAAGAAAGGTTATTTCTGTTGCATTAAGATAAAAGTATTCTTCCTGGACTGGTATGTTTTTCTTCTTTAAAGGAAAAAGTTTAAGGATATGAAACGGTGTAAAATAAAAAATTAAAAGAAACTTCCATGACAAAAGCAACACTTCTCTGGCCAAGATGTGCATATACAGTATGTGTCCCAGTAGGCTCAATATTCTTGTGTTATATCCTTACATAGCTAAGGATTACAACAAAGACACGCAATAGGACCACAGCTTAAGGGAGTCATTAAAACTCTATTTAAAAGGAGTCTGAAGTGAGACGTCCACTTAGTTTCATAAATCGATATGATCCCATTAGGAGGGCAATTACAGACAAATGTTTGACTTATGTGACACTGCTAATGTTTGTTTGTGAGCATGTAAGCTACATGCGGATGAACAGAATGAAACTGTACTCAGTGGGGGAAAAAAAAAAAAATCAATGTTTTGGAGCAGTTGAGACAGACTCAGTTGAGTAATTAATTGGCAGGTGTTTGGAGTGTATGAGCCTGCTTGTTTAAGTGTGTTTGTCTTTAATGGTGAGCAGAGCTTGTGATTCACTTGACGGGTGGAGGTCTGCATGCCTTTGTGTCGGACATGTAAGTCACACTGACAGTAAACACTGACAGAGTATAACACTTCCTCAACTCACATTTCAAAGCCAAGTGGAGAATAAAAGGAAATCAACAGTGTGTTTTACATCATGTTCACATTATAACCAAAGCGAGGATGAACTGTGTACAAACTGACCAATAGGTTACTAAGAGATCCTGGCCAGAGTAACGTACATGCACTTTTGATGTGTCCTTTTGACCCTTCAGATGGAACTTTGTTTCTCAAACAATAGCTCATCTATCATAAACATGAAATCGATCACAATTACAGCCTTTCAAATTTTCCCACGTTTCTGCATCATTTATCTGAAAGATTACATGAGAAACTATAACAAAACAATGTTTATACAACAACTGCCCCCATTGTTGGGGCCAGTCTTTTGCAGACAGTTTGTGTCCATACAACTTTACTAATGCTTGTTAACTTGCTATAACAACTCCTGAAAAGAATAAAACAAAAAGTTAAAAAGGACGGCAGAAAAATGCAGCTCTGGCTTCTTGGTCGAATTTGTAAGCTGCGGACTTCTAAATGTGTGACACCACCCACAACTGGTCAGAAAACAGTAAACCACCAACCAAATTGGTCATAGCATGAACAGATTTCTAAAGCTTGTGACAAAAGAAAAAAAAAAAAAAAACTCACTAAAGCATTTCTCTGTTTCTGTAACACAGGGGGAGAGCCTTAGTAAACAGACAAAAATAAACATTGGATATCATTATTACAGAGGGTAACAAAATCCCAAAGATGTTTTCCTTTATGCAAGATGCTGCGGTACATACAATGACATAGTTATTAGATTAGACAGCCATAAAAACTGGATGGCATGGCAGTAGCTGAATTTTACTTTTGATCTTTAGTCAGAGGATAACTTTCCCTCACAAGGCCATCTCTCCTTTCCAGGAAATACCTGGTAACATTCCCACAACTACACAAATTCACTCCTGCAAGCTGCCCAGTACAACCACAGTCTGAACTGCTGGCCACTGAGCTGTAGGTGCTCAGGGCCTTGCTCAAAGGCACCATTGTGGTGATTGTGTTTTTTACTTGTCCCACCCAGATTGAATCTCTGTTTCTCCTTCAAACTACCACTCCTTCACAAATGGTGGGTGGTGATGGCCTGAAGTGCTGGGATATGGTACTGGTTAATAAATATGGCGGAGGATGAAATTCAAATCACCCAGAGAGGTTATTTATGTACTCTTAGACTTACAATTTTCTGCGCTATAAAAGCATTTACCACCATGCCCCCATCACAGTGTAAATATAGACTGTTAAAGTACTGCACCAAGTGTTTTCTGGCTGACCCACTTAAATCTTCAAGTGGTGAAAGTCTTGTGAGATAGCACATCTCCTAACATTCATTCACAATGCTAACTTTTGGACATAATTCTCAAATTTCCAATGTCAAGTCACAGCTAATGAATATTTCGTTGCTGTTCCTTTTACAGAAGAGTGTCCTCAGAGTTCAAAGCTCTGATCTTTGGGGCCGACATTAATGGCTAAAGAGGGAAAGCTAACGATACCAAAACACTGAACAAAGTGAATGTCTGATTACAAAGAATGACAAATGACACCCTTTAAAATCTAGGATGTACTATGCAGAAATATTTTTCCATACATTTAATATTATAATGTTACATTTTGTGATAAATTTTGTAAAAATAAAAATTTATTAAGAAAAAAATCTCTTGACAGTTAGCAATGCCTTCATACGAAGCAAGACATATTCAATCTGTCACTTGCATACCAATCTAAGAACTACGAGGAGCAAAAATATGATCATTTGTGAGTAAAACATGAGGTATCACATCCATTTAATGATTAATGGCATCAGAGACAATAATACTGCTGGGACAAGTAGACTGTTTTTCTTTTTTCTCTGCTTCTTTGATCCAAAACTGGAATGAGACCAAGTAGATGCATTCCAGAGGCATTTTAAGGATTAAATCATGCATTCTTTGCTACATCCACTCTTCCACTCCCAGGAGTCCCACTTACTTTAATAAAATCCTAAAGGGGTTTTCCATGGAAAATGATACTGTGGCTGTGCAGTAATTACAATAAGGCATAATAACCATAGAGATGCAAACAGTTTATTTAACAGTGAAATGATAATGGCATTTATCCAGACACCTATCTTAACATGCCCCCAAAATAAGAACTCAATAAAGCTAAACAAACAAGCTACAACCGTTTCTTGTTCTATGCTGTGCACAGTCTTCAAATCCATTTAAGCAAAAGTAATATCCAACAAGCAACAACTCCTCTAACCTAGATTTCAACTGATCCGTGTACAGAGAACAGAATGCCTGATTCCACTCACTTGGTAGTTGTGTCAAGGAAATATAAACACAACTCAAAACCTGTCATCTACAATAACCCAGTGAATGCAGGATACAGTGGTGAGGTACAGTTAAGTCTTGCTGTGGATAAAATAGGGCTTTAGAGAAAATTACCTTTCAGCCAGGTGAACTGAAATGAACTTGAAAAAGGATCACTTAACAACACACATCAGTTTCATGAGCAGATGCAGACAGACTCTTACAGCATGCTAAATGCTATTTGTGGGGCGGTGAGTAGTGGAAGAGGATGTGGACTAGATGTCAACTTTTCACCAGCATGGTGCCGTCCGCTGGGAGGACCAGGAGGCTTACAGTGGTGCAAGCGAGCTGTCTTGACTGGGAGCCCTGCTAACCCTGGAGTCCCACTGTGCTCTATAGGCTAACGGTGCTCAGCCATCCATGGCTAGCCAGGGAGATAATGGATGGCAATAGATGACAGCCCTCTAAGGGCACCTCCCCCGCTCTACTAAAGAGACACAAAAGAAGGCTGGAAGAAGAACAGGACACACAATTTGCAGTTTCTTTTGTTGGAGCTCATCAGATTTGATATCTGTATTTTTACCTCAGTAAGCACGTGGACATATGCGCACTCCTCCACAGATGTTCTAATCAACACCTTATGCTGTGAGATTTGATAGGAGCTGTCAAAACTACAGGCCACATATCAAAATAGTCCATCCTTTCTCTGTAAAGAGAGACACACATATACTGACCAATCACTTTCAGTTATGATGCCAGTACACTGTTGCAGGATAGCCCATAATTTCCTCCAAAGCACTTTCACATATGTCAAGAGGGAGAAGATTCATATTACATTAATGAGAGAATCTATTGCCCTATAAATTGTCATGCCCCCTCATTCCTCACTCACCCCTCACTTATTCCACCCCACTGCCAGCCTTTTTGAACCCTAAAGCAAGCTCAAGCAAGTGTACGTAATGAAACGTTTAGGATCTATTCCTGTAATGGTGTCTTTGTTGATGTCTGGGCAGGTTTTCAGGTTGAGAAGGGATGTCGTTTTGCCAGGTCTGAACCTGCAGACTCCTGAAGACTACCGTATCTTTTCCTCACACAATTCTGATCTCTAACTGGGTCAGTTGTATATTGCAGATTTTTAAAAAATCCCTGTGTGGTGATGCTCCCACACAGAATGGAAAAGATAAGCAGTAACTTGTGCTCTGTGGTTAAGCAACTGGAATTAAACTGCAAATCTGGAAGTTTTCATACTGTATATGTATGACACTTGACACTCAAGTTCGTATGCAAACTTGAGTGTGTTAGTATCACTTTGTGGGGACTGTCCCTTTAGTTGTAGATTAAAGTGATTTTTAAGAGCTGCCGTTTCTACCCAACAAACTCGTTTGATCAATAGCTCTGCTAGATATGGCTGAGTAATCTCCTTAGCAACTAGAAAGAGCACACTGGAGCAGCTTTAGCCAGTTTCACTCACAGTTCCAACATGTAACATCTAACATGGAGCCCAAACCTATTTTGTGAAGCAAACCTCACACAGGTGGTTATCTATCATTACACATGCATGCCAGGTGACAGCACCATCTGCTCCTTCCTCCATGCCAGAGCCTTCCTTACATATGTAGATGAAGTGGATTGGACAGTTGTCAAAGGAAAGATATGAAAAAACTACAACTTATTGTTCCTTTACTCTTTACTGTACCTAATGTTATGTATTCTGATTTGCTATTATGTTTCGCCATGCTAAATTCTAACACTGTCAATATGCATCATTCTCTAAACATGGCATGCTGTACTTGTTATATCATAAAAAACGCATCTGACAAAAACTGTTATTTTCTTAAATGCCTTTTCTTCTTTTAGATGTAGCCTAGCCTGTGCCAAAGAGGTCAGACACAAGGCAGCCTCCACTCTGCAGAATTCAGTCAAGCATCCTTGCTCACAAATCTTTGTCCATTCCCTGGAGCCAGCGCTCCCATGTCCCATTCTCCGATGACACGGCAATGACAGAGAAAATAAATAAACAAGCAAATAAATAAATAACTCCTTCCATTTTATGATCCTCTCTCGCTTTGCCCTCCAGCTTTTTCTACAGACATCTGTGCTCCTGTAACAATGTGCCGGTGGCAGTTAAATAGCTGAGATACAAGGGCAAGGTCGACCTGGGTGAAAGACGCTTTGTTGAGGCTGGAGGAGAGTAAAGTGATATCTAAAAGAGGCCAGTTTAATGGCTTCATGGTATAGATCCAGGTTGTCTTAAGGTTGTCTCAGGTAGAAGCACAAAAATAAAACTTTTAATTGAACAATTAAGACTAAAAGGTTCATTTTTATATATCCACATGATACAGGTTTGAAGTCATTGTTTCATACAGCTAATTCATAATGGTAGCAAATTTGTGCAGTAACAAAGCAATCGCAATTACAAAGAACTCATGAATAATAAGCAGGTGCAAACCAGAGGCTCTGTATATGCCACGGATGGCTGCTAAACTCATTAAAATCATAATGCATGCAATCACATTCTCTTGAGACCTACTGTACAATACTGAAAAATCTAGTCTGGATTTAAAGTCTCAAGGAGTTCTGGTGGAGGGCAACTTTCACATGTCCCCTAAATATTTAAACAACAGCTGGGTTTAATAAAAAAAAAAAAAAAATAACCATCATAAGCTGATTATAAAGTCCCACTTATAACAATTCAGACAATTCAACATTTATACCACTTCTTGTGCTTCTATTTCTTCACAAATTAGAACAAAACCTGTGTGAGACTACAGGGCAGGCTGAGAGAAAGTGTATATATATATATATAAATAAATAAATAGAGAGAGAGAGAGAGAGAGTGTGTGAAGGAGAGACTGAAGAGTAGAGCAAAAGGTCAGTCCATCTTGCCAGACAAATTTTACATATGCGAGACAGATTTTGTCCCAAGTGCTGAGAAAAAAAGTCAGTCATAGGAGTGATGGCATGAGGAATGAGAGGACAGTGGTTGGTGGTGACGTCTCCACCGTCCTGCACCCAGACACAGTGCCATGGAGAGTGGCATTATCTGGTGCCCAAAATAGCCAAGTGAGGTCATTCATTTGATATTAGGTTACATGTTATTTACAGTTAAGTGTGGTTAAACATGAAAAACTGCACATTTACTCTACTACTGCTGAAGATCTTTATACCCTAAATTGAGAAATGTTGCCACAGGTAATGATAAAAATGACAGCTGACACCTGGCAAAGCAAACGCCTCCTATATTTTTATGGGTTTCTGTGTAAATAAATATCACACCACATTATTTATTTCATAAAAAAAGGTCACATTTTATTTTATCTTATTTTATTTATGGATAGCCCCTTAAGATGTGGCATCTCTTTTCTGGGGGATCCAGTTTTTTATTTTATTTTAAAATTTGTACTGAAGTACTAAACTACTGTAGAATTTGTTTGGCCCCTGTTCTCAAATATGATCATATAGGTTTTGGTACATATTTTTACAACTTTTAGACATACACAGCAAAGATTGTAAAGATGTCACCTTGGCTTCTGGGACACTAATGGCCTTTTTCTAATTACATATTGACATTTTATAGGCTAAACCACTAGTTAATCAGAAAAATAATCAGATTAATCCCAACATTTCTGAATTAACTAGTGCTACATATTAAGTTTTTTTTTTGGCCAGTCAGTGGCATTTCTGTCACATAGTTACAACAAGGTGAAACAAATCCACTAAACAGAATATGCTTAATCCATCAATGCAGAATGAACGTACGTACATATACACGCAGAGACGAAAACCACACAAACCTCAATCCCCAATTAAATCCTTTCTCAAATAAATAGCCAGGGAAATATGAATAAGTGCCATGACACAAACCCTTCCATTGATTTCTAAGACAACTTCATATTTCAGTTAACACCACAACAATCAATTGTTGCTGTCCATGCTCTGAGTATTAATTGTGCTAAGGGGTGGAAATTACCAGATGTGTGAACATTGGGTTCACATTGGAAGGATGCAGTGTGACTTATTGACCAGTTCGTCTGTTTCCAAGTGCTGCCATTTTAGATTTCAGTGTAATTACAGCCTCACTGGGCAATCTGTGCCATCGACCGCCTTCTTCAAACAAACAACTCCCTCAAGGCTGGGATTGCTGGTGTTGGCTGCTACAAACAGGATGGCAGGGGCATGAAACGGGTTCAGGCTGTGAAAAGCTGTAGACAAAGATGCCTGTATTTACACTAACAGATGCATGAATGCACCTCCATTCTAGACAATAGGAGAAATAAATTCAAGAAAACTCCGGGTGTATACTGAGGTCTGACAGCAGATCTGCTGCATGTGAAAATTTAATCAGTGGGAGTGTAATAGTTCGTACATTCAGTTCACTTGCTTTCTCCAGTACAGAGCCTCAGCTCATCGGACATGGTACAGCTTCGATGGCTTCGATGGAGGCAGGGCTCAGTCAGTAGTGGGAGACACCTACACACATACTGCAGAATAATCATGCAAGACATACATGACACCTTAAGTTATGGTGTCACATAATGGACACATTATGGCACAGTTATGGTTCATGGACATTTGAACAAATACATTTTAAATCAAGTGTAAGGAAGATATTGTCTGGCTATGGACAAATGTATCACAAATTATTCACGATGCAAGACCACAGGATAGATCCCTCTTTGACATATAGATAGCACCCTTTCCTAGTTTATGATATTCTCATTAGGAGTAAGCTGCTAGGGAAAGGACCTCTCAGTTCAATATGGGAGTAACTAATTAGTTCAACTGAGGATTCAGACTCATCTCCCTTACTACGATTCTAATTGCACCAACAGAATTCATGAACCTACTCTCAAGTGATGTCCATTTTTTTCAGTTCAATTAATCTTGAATTGAACAAAAAAATCTTTTCCTGTTAGCTCAGTGACAGCCTCTTACTGTGACTTACACTGATCCTTGGTTCAGTCAATAAACTACATGGGGCTTAGCAGAAGAAGACAGGGCAGAATATCTTTACATGTAAAATGTCACTGAAGTCAGCCTAGAATTATGTGCTTTTAATAGGTGCCATGGGAGACTGCAATGCTCCTACTGGTCACTCAGTGTAATGCATGGGTATGAATGCAAAGTTGCATGGACTCAGCTCTGTAAGAGGCAGGTTGGTGCAGATCATTACTTTTACTGTTTCTCTTTGGGGAGGTAGAGCTATTATCTATGTGTGTCAGTGCTTTAGAGGAAGAAATATATCAAGACTGTTTGACATTTACAAAAACTTTTAACTGCAATGTGATTTAGTCATTTTCTAATTACATATATGGAAACTCTTTCACAATTTATGGGTCAGAGGGTCAACATTAGCTGCAGAGCAGCAACTCTCGAAGTGTAGAAATTAAATGCTTTTCTTTGGGATAATTGATCCTCCAGCTGAATAATAATGCCATGGTTCACATCCCCTAAAAATGTAATTTTCTATTAAAATAGATACATATCTTTTATAGGAGATGTTTTAGGAACCCTACTCATTTCTGAAATCCACATTCACACACAAAAATGCTACTTTCAAACTCCTGTGCTGTATCCACCTCTCTCAGAGGAGATAAACATCTTACCTTGGCAGACTGAGTCTGACAGGGCACAACACACAGCTACCCTAATGAACTGAGCTCAGGGCAGTTTGGCTTCTCTCTTTCTGTGTCTCTCTCTCTCTCAATCTGTACAGTGGGGGAGAATACATATGACAGCACAAAGATCCACTCCAAATGTTTGATACAGCCACTACATTCAACTTATAGCATATCTGCAGGAATAATTACTAATTCATATAGTTATTTATACAGAGTAGCTTATTAGATAATTCAGAAAATAATGCAATGTAGTATCCATATTCATAGGTCCTAGATTAAATTTACAGGTGTTTTGAATTTAATGCTAAGTCTGAGTGTAAGCTTTTCAGTACACACATTTAAAAAAAAAAAAAAAAAAAATGATGCTGGAAAAGCATTAAAGTGGAAGTGGTCCAACAGCCAGGAGATATTCCTAAATAGTTTCCTCCATCTAACCAAATCAAACAAAGGCTTAACTTAAAATAGATCCACTCAACGAAATTGACATTACCTTTATGTTGGTGATATTTAAACTGCCTGAGAATGTGCTAAATTCTTAAACAATGATAATATGATTGCAGATGTACAGTAAGCTTAACTGTTATTTACTACAAAGAAATAATTCATTCTACAACTGTACCAGGGAATAAAAAAACATCTTCTTCATTATAGCCTTTTGTTGTAAATAAATGGATTTGACAAGACTTCCCTGTGCCTTTCACTGTGCTTACCGTTGGAAACGCTCACATTATGGAGAGCTGTGGTAAGTGCTTCTGTCAGCACATTGTGGCAAAGGGAGAAAGAGTTTTCTAGAAAAAAAAAAAAAACATGCTTCTGAGAAACATGAAGGCATAGGTTTTAGGAAAACAAAAAAAAAAAACAGCCTTGGTTTCCTTTGTTGGATTTTTCTTAGTCAAACGATCATTATCTGTATGTCAGAACGGGAAAGTTGGATTTCCACACCTCATATAAATTCAATCTCTCTTCTGTTACAAATGGTTTTCAGAGAGACAGCAAAGTCCTGCAGAGAACCACATAATAATATGGCAGCCTGTTCGTCGGAAGGATGCCCATGTCTGTCTGGACCACTGTGATGATGTCACTACTAAAACCTTCCCAAGAGCCCTGCGCTGCACATCTGGGACATGTTACTGCGGTGATAATTCAGGATATTAGGACTTCATACCTCATCATTTTGCTCCATCTTTGTCCTCAATACTTTCACTAATCATGTACGCCATACTGGACATCAATTCAATTAACATCATTGTGGTATCGACTACTTTTTCCTTCATTCCTTTTTGAAAAAGATATAAATGCACATCTATTACTGTGGCAACATTGATACAAGCATAAAATTAAGCATAAAATGGATTACTTGGTCTGTAAATTTGACTGTTAAACTTACAATACACAACCACATATTCTGTAAACAGGGTTGCTGTTTTATGACAGCCATTAACCAGGCGAGGCAACAAGGGACAGAGGGGTTTGTGTGACGGCAGGGATCTAAGAGATGGGGATCTCTGGCTGGGAGAGACATGACTTCAAAGCAGTCAGGATCAATGATGCCGTTTGCCTATTGATCCCCTCTACCTCTCTTGAGAGAATGGTCCATCAATAGGGCTCAGCTAAGGGCTGGAGAGGGATTAGGCATTCAGCTTTAATCTAAAGTCCCTTTACTAAAATTTGAGCTAAATCCCCTTTGTAATGAGATGTATAGTATTAATTTAAGTGGTAGAAGAAATTCCTGCATTGCCTACATGTGAAATGTAGAGTTGTTTTTCCAAAGTGGAAATAAGACAAAGGATTATGGTAGTCTTCAGTCTGTGCAATAAGTGAATAAACAGCAGAATAAAAAGTAAAACCAAAACTACTGTATATTGTTAAGATGTACAGGCCTGAAACAAAAAGACAAAAGGAGAAAAGCAGTGCTACAAATTCTCTTTATCAGGATTTAGGACAAAACAGCCCAACTAAGACCAAGTGACAATGTACAAAATTTAATCCAAGACTGAAAGGCATTTAGATTCATTTACTGTACTTATTTGACAGGGATGGTGGTCATAAACCAATGACAAGCCTAAAAAACAAGAGAACTGTAAATGAGCCAGAATTAGCCAAATAATGTACATTTTCCAGGCCAACTTTAGGTTAAAAATCACTGTCTGCATTTTGTAATAGCATCATTTACTGCTTCCTCTGCCCTTCTCCCTGGGTATGTTTAGGCAGCAGACCCTTTTATATTGCTTCCATTTCAAAGGTGTACAAAGAAGCCATGACATGTTCCAGCGATAGGCTGGGCCTGTCATTAAAAGGTCACATATGCTCACATGAGGTTACCCAGCATCCTGTTTTATTTTCTGCCCCAGGCATAAAAATCCACTCCACAATACTGTGGACTTCATTTGGGCTATAGAAACTCCTAACAGCTAAAAGTTGGTGCTCCCTTTTTACATAGGCCAGGCATTATAGCATTCTAGCCAAACTGTACATGTATTTTGTAATAGAGTCTAAAAGAAATGTCTGGTCAGGAAGCTCACAAAACATAAGCTAATTTTGTTATATGTAATTAGACTTTATTGTTATCTACAATATTCTCTCTCAGTAGGAAGCACTTCCAGTTGGCACCCCATCTGTTTGCCAGTGATTTTCAGTAAGTAAAGTTTCCTTTGGAAGTAACTGAACTCTACTGGCCTCAGAGATGTGGCATATGTTACAGATTACAATAGAAATGGCAACTGCTGCTACACTGTGGGCAGCAGCAGCAGCAGCAGCAAGCATTTTGGATGTTGTGTTCTTAATTTGAGAATTCAAGTAAGCTGGCAAAAACAAGCAACCGGAAAAATATAAAATTCATGGGAAAGCTTCAGTGAACTCCAGTGATTGATTACAAACAACCATCCAAACCTTTAAATGCCTCTTGAGAAATCTAATTCAATTTGAGGCTCACAATCAGGGCTCTGTTAGTCATCTGTCAGTGGTATATGGGAGGAAGAGAGCACAGAAAGATAGTATGTGGCTCTGGTGTTAGTGGCTAGGGGGATTCTTTTTAACAGTTATCGGGGTGGGCTGGATGGCAGCCTGCTACCTCTGTCTCTCCTATTGATAAGACTTGGGGTCTTTGATTGCCAGGAATAACAGTTGATTCCAGAAGTTATTAGCAATGCTGGCCTCCCGCTCAATCAGGATAGAAACACCTCCTGTCTGCCAGAAAAAGAATTACTAGGTCAGGAAGGCAAATAACAATGGAAAGGGTCACTGTAAATACTGTACTGTATAATATGTGGTGGTTCTGGTCTTCAGTTTCCATTATGCATGAACACCAGGGCTGAATGACTGAAAAATATTTGTACAGTTTCATTTAAAAAAAACAAAACAAACTGTGAATGCAGTATAAGTTCATGAGAAGGTATCTACTCACAAAATAATGCACATTCATAAACACACTCCAATGGAACATGAAATGGTTTTCACAAGTCACCAGGGTAGAGTGTACAACAAGCTCTAAAGGCTTTGTGTGTAGCAGCTGTCCAAAGGTGATATTTAATGCATCTAGCACACAAAAATAATTAAGTCAGTACAAACAGCACTGGAGCTTGTGGATGAAGACCCTCCAAATCCCCCTTAAGATTTACATGTTGACATTCACTGAAAAGAGGCACTAAATAAAGCAAAACCTCATTACTTTGTCCACTCTTAAAAGAAAACATATGCAGCATTAAATCCAGAGAAAGCCAGAATCAAGCCAAAAATAGCATTCAAAAACTGATGATCCCACTCTGGATGAGGTATTAATAATGACTCTCATTTCTCCTCAGGAAATGTAGTGGTGCTCTTCAGGCAATTTTTCAGACAACCGCATCTCTCTCTCGCTCGCTCGCTCCCTCTCTCACTCTGGCTGGTAAAATGAGTCCCACATAAAATCTGTTTCAGGGCCCAGTGCCTCTTGTAGGCTTCCATTTCTTTATAGGTTTTCCAGCTGCCAGCCACTGATAACAAAAGCCATTGGCTCCTGAAGAGCACTCTTCACTGCCACAGCCAATGGCTGTCATCCACTGCGTCATCTAATTACCATAACAAAGGATGTTTATCTGCAAGATTTTCATCACAGCACAAATACCTCTTTCTCTGACATCCTCTTCATCTAAGAAAAGGCCTTGAAGTCCTCCCTAATTTAATATTTACATTCCGACACCACTGTAGCTCTTTTGCTCTTGACAATTTTGTCAGCTTGGACAAATGTAAAATATGCAAATGCTAATGTCGTTATGGTGGGTTCACTTAAGTCACATCAAATGTTCTTGTTAAGATGTTCTTCCATTGCAGATGATGAAGGTATTTTAGTGCTGCAAAATAAATATACAAAACCATATTAGATGGTTGCATGTGCATGAATGGTGGCCCTCCGTCTTTTACTACCAACTGTAGAAAGCTTGAGGGACTGCGGGGCAAAGAGTTTATTAGTTAGATTCAACAAGTTTACAAGCCTGAGGCAAAATGAATTGATTAACCACAAGCCTGTGGTGAAATTCAAATGCCAACCCATCCTTGTTACCACTGCAATAATTTCACAACAATGCCAAACCATGATGGGGAAAATGCTGAATGATCATACAAGTCAACAGCTATTGTGGTTTACTGCTGTTTTTGGTCTTTGTGTGGTTTTTGTGTGGTTTAACCAAATTCACTCGTTTAAGGCAAAGCTACAGAGACAGTCCCGTGAGCCAGGGCAAACCCAGACTAAATGTGAATGGTTTAGCTCTCGACATGGGCCAGTGCATGTGGGTATGTGCATCACATGCAGATAGATACACAAACGTAACTCTGACTTCGCAATTACATGAAACTGTGAGGGAATGGAGAGCAGCCTGATGATTTATCTGGAAAACTGCACTTTGAATCACTGATGTTCTCTGAATAATTGCCACAATAAGAGATAATGAGAATGTTGACTTCAGGCCATAATATTATAATAACCAGACATCATTATAAAATTAGGTACAAAAGTATCTATCTATGTATCTATTTGTATGATGGATTGAAATGAAACACCAAATTTGCAAAATGAAACTAGTCACTGATTGGTTGCTGTGCACTGTGATCAGAACATGAAATATTTGCATCTCAAGTGCCACAAATATTATCATTCTTAAATATTAGTGAAGTGGGAGCAACTAAGGTCTGGGGCTTAAGTAAAAAAACAAAACGAAAAAAGGTGTCAGAGCATCCAGTTAGACACACTACATCTACTACACTGCAATACCCTCCTCATGTCATGTTACACAAACATCTGAGTTTTTGTCATCTCTCCAACAAGAGACAACCCTTCATCCTTTCCACATGTGCATGCTCTTTACACATCTCATCAATGTTTGTTTTTCCCAGCCCCCTACTTCTTTCAACACCTGCCTTTCCAAAGATATCAAGCTATGTCTTTTTTTACACAGATAAACAAAGACATCTGCCACCTTATATTCCCTTCCCTTGTATTAAAATGGAATCAGCCATATGCTCCAAATGAACCTATAGGAGCTAAAAGAAGTACTACAGCTTGAGGAGACAGACGGGCTAGCATGGCATTATTTTCCTCAAATCCACATTCCTTTCGAACCCCAATCTGAAGCTCTCTAATGGACAAAACTGACATCCCACAAAAATTTAAATAAAACAAACAACATATTGCTACTGGATGTGAGGTTTAGTGCTGTGATTGGACAATGTGGTGAACAGACTAATTGTGCCGCAGTGAATCTTGCTGTCCTAGATAATATCAACACAAACATTTGTGGTGGAGAGTCGGTTAAAGAGGCTTAGCGAACTGTCAAGTCAACCGTAGGTCATCTAAACATGATACATGCACACTGGCACACATTGTTCACTACCACGCTTTAGGATTTATGGACATAAACACGAGGCTTTGTCTCCTTCTTGAATCCTGATTAGGTTTTTCTTCATGACTAGTTTTAGTACGCTACATATTTATTTATACTGTAATTATTTCCTGAGAAATAAGCCACTGCAGCGAATCATATGAACAAAAGAGTTTTTGTTGCTAATCTATCCATCTAGAGGAAAATAATGTTTATTAGAGCTAGGATGCGTACTACAAAGGTTTTAGATTAGACATATGATACGCTGCATACATCCTCACATTGCCCAAGGGAAAGTGTTTTCAGTTGAAATGTCAGTGACTCTGCAAGGTCTAATTTGGGAAACATGGCCTCTCAGTAGTGTGTTTGTGTTCTGCACACTGAACTAACCAACTCCCAGTCCACCCACTGTGTATGTATCATGCGTGAAAGTGTGTGTTTACATCAAACAAGATTACTGAGAGGAGATCGCTGACAGGTGATTAAAAAGCTAGATTGGCTGGGAGCAAACGCTTCGAGAAGGAAGCACAGAGACACTGTTGTGTGGATATTTCTGGCTGAGGCTTTGGAGAGCACAAACTGATTATTAACTGTCTGCTTTTAACTTTGGGTGATCTGTGCCACTTCCCTGGAATAAGTTTGATACAACCTACAACATTTGTTGGGGAATTTTGACAGAAAAAAAAGGAAGAAAAAAAAAAAAAATATATATATATCACATAGAAAGATAAATAACCAAACTAATGAAATGTTTAATTCGGTATAAATCAGAAATTAAAATGGGATCGTATTTTCAGCTCATGGTAAATGAGGCACTTTTAAATTGATGAAGCATATTAAAATATGTAAATCAGTTTGCATGAAGGTTAATTGTTTCCCTGAACATCTTGATATTTACTACACCTGCACAACCTGGAGAAGAAATCAATTGTAAAAGGTCAATCACTAAAATGAGATAAAACTCCCTGTGTGCTGACATACTAATGTTGTGCTACTGAATGAGCTGCATCCTCAGTTTAGAAAACCACAATACTTCCTTGCAGTTTGTGTGTGATCTTCATTAGAAAACATTTGATAGAGCATGATGAAAATTAGTGGTGAAAAACAACATCAAGCTGATTACTTTGTTTTGTTTCTACCACAGAAACAGTGGAAATATTTAACCAACATGAATATTATGTATGCTGGGTTAGCAATTTGATCATCAGGCAACATGTCTCTTTGCATTCTTCAGACAGACATCCATATGCTTTATTGCTGAATTGATGATTCCGGTCTGGCAAAAGATTATGTCTTTGACCAGTCACTGAGACTGATCTAATGACTACCCACAATGCACTGTCAGATAGATGGAGGGAGAACTGATTTGCATAATCAAAGGCAAGAGGTCTTATTTCGGCCCACAGCTGCCTTTGTCTTGCTTGTCAGGTTGTCTGTTGAACAAGCATTTCACTTTCACTTTGTGGTATGCTTTATCTCTGTGTCACTCACAGAAGGAGCAGTGCTGGCTGCACATTCATTAGCTTTGTTCAGCTTGTGTGTTAGTGTTTTTTAATGGACAGAGGTTAGTCCCGCGACAGAAAATGTTAAAATAACAGAAAGGGTAATTACAGTCTTTTAAGTTTTGTGAAGTCACTTTACTGAATATAAAATGTCAAACTTTAATGTGCGCAAGTCATGTTATTGTTCTATAAAATAAGACGCTTCCTAAATGTGCCAAAAGGAGTCTTTAAAATGGTGCAGGTGCTTTACTATTGACTATAAACTGAAAAAGAATTCAATATTGTAGGTAATGCACTGCTTCAGACATGCAAGCTACAGTACAACTCCTTACTTTGCTTCTATCTCATTAGTAAATCACTTTTAAATGAAAGGATAGATAGATGCTAGAAGCAAAATCCATTCGCTATTTATATTCTATTGAATTCAAGTAAAGGGAAGGTCCTGTAATCAATTCTACATATATCAACTTTTCACCTAAATATTTACATATGTCTGTTATAAACCTTAAAAAAAAAAGAGAAGCTGTCCAGTCGACGGAGTAAAGTAAAAATCTATGGCGCCTAGACAAGCAGCAGATCATTCAGCATGTCTAGGTATAAAAAGGAGTGGAACCGTGTCCTGTGTTGAAAAATGACTCTGTGTTCAAAATGATTCTGCACTTACCACCCCACAGCCCTTCGGACCCCTCACGGCAAAACACATCCACTTACCTGCAGGAGAGGAGACAAGAAAATCAATGACTGCACACTCAATTATATCACAACTTACCAAGCAAGTGCTCCTTTTGTTTCCTCTAGAAGAGATAGAATACCGTTTTATATCTTTACAATGTATGAAGCAGCTTAGCGAGATTTATACTTCAAGGCCTAATAAGTTATTTCATTACAAAAACAATACAATCCAAACCAAAAAAAAGGTTCTTCAGAATAGAAGTAGGCGTATTTAGCTTGAGGATGAGTCTCAGCTTTTTCATCCACTCGACCTCTGTGCATTTATCAAGCACTAATAAAAAGCCTCTGCTCTGTTATACGATAAAGGACAAGGATGGGCAAAAAAAAAAGGTGCATATAGCCTTGAGTCTGCTCTTTCATTCAAAATGCCACATAACCAGACATGAATGTCTATTTGTCAAACGTAGAGTGATGACAACCAGTGTAAACACAGGGAACAAAGCCAGGGGAAACGACCTTGCAAATAGTTGGATTCATCATGTCCGATATATTGTTACCTGTCTGTCCTACTAAGAGGGGCATAAAGTTAATGGGCTGAAAAACCCTGACCTGATCACACCATTAGCATCTGATGTATGCATACACATCAACTAACAATACTACCACCAC
Source organism: Mastacembelus armatus (assembly GCF_900324485.2). NCBI lineage: Eukaryota > Metazoa > Chordata > Actinopteri > Synbranchiformes > Mastacembelidae > Mastacembelus > Mastacembelus armatus. The sequence goes on from NC_046656.1 coordinate 14,085,630, forward strand.
AGGTCTGAGACTAGCTGTGAGTGACATTTCCACAGCAGTGTGGAATCATGACATGACAATGGCATTGGTAATTTCAGTAGTTTCTATCTGTTGCATTCATCAGCAATTGACCAACTCGGTTTGTAAGGCCACAGAAATTCCTGGCCTTGTGCTATCAGACAAAAAAAAAACAAAAAAAAAAAAACTTGTTAGTCAAGATTTTTTGATGTTACACCATCTCAAACCTGGATGTAAGATGCATTGACCCATGGGAGAGTTCAACATTGACAATTCCAGGATGTAGACATTCCCAGTGATAATTCACTAAACACAAGCAAGGTTACTGAACACAAGTCACAGCTATTGTCTGCTGATACATGGGGTAATGGGCACAGAAATTCAACAATAGAGGGAGAAATAAAATAAAAAAAACATGAAAGAACATGGAAGCTTCCTTTTATCTTCTATTTCATTTTCCCATTTCCACAAACGGATGTGAAGTAATGTGAGTATTTTAAAAAGTCCATTATAACATTGATTCCATTATAATACTTCTAACACAATTTTGTCAATGACAGCCATTAGTGTGCTAATAAACAACATGGTCTCTGGAGTTCAGCATTGTATTAAACTAAACAGTAGTGAGGAATGGTCAGTGAGCCTGTTAAATATACATTAACACTGGGACCGACACATGCTGGTGTGAGAGCAAACAATGATTAACACTTTTTTATCTGCGTTTGTGACGTGTGTGTGTGTGTGTGTGTGTGTACGTGCGTGTGTGTACGTGCACGTGTGTCAGCACCCAGCAGGGAGAAATGTTGAGGCTCAAAGCTCAGCTTGAGGTCTTTGGTGAGTGACTTATCGCTGCATAGTTGATCAATAATTAACCATGGGACATGCTCTAATGAGGATGATAATACTCTTAGTAAGATAACACCTCACTGAGAGGTACAGGACCACTTCTCTTCATTTAGATCCACTCATTGCCCTATTAGGATTTGTCACTTGGTTGATTAACATACTTGTTCACCGCTTTACTGAATTTAGTGACTGTTGTTCTGACTCTTCTATTATTCTTTTGTCTCTACTTTGAAACACTGCCTATCTTCTTCTTACTTTCTCCTCTCTCACTACTTGATGCAACCTGCTATGACAGTACTGGAAATCCTCCCCTGTAGCACATCAATACATCTCCAGATGCTGTATGACACGTGCGGTAAAGAGCATTTCTGAGACCATCCATCAGAAGGAGGAGAAGCCCTTGCCCATCCCCACTACTTATCTTCTCCACCTCCTCCCAGGATCCACATCCAGCAGACAGGGTTTAATAGGGCCCATTACTCAATGGGCTCATCTAGAAAAGACCAGACTGTAATTGAGCAAGGAGAGGCCTAAGCTTACATCTTTGGCAATAAGAAAGCACTACGTCAGCACAGCGCACACAAATCAGCACATTTGAACATGGACATGGCTGTGCAGGTTAGTACATCTTAATATACAGGACAGTAACACTCTCTGTAGGCTGCCTAATTGATCATATAAGTCCAGCAGTGAAAGTGATAAATGACTGGTCATGGTGACATTAATTCTGGCTAACAGAAGGCAGGTACTGATAACTGCCTGAGACTGATTTTTTTGTCTGTCTTCTTCTGTATATCAATAAGAATTTTCTAAGGGTCCATTAGAAGAACGTAAAAAGAGAGATCACACATTTGGAGCAAGTCTATCTACAAATACAGGAGTGTTATGAAGTAATATTTGTTGCAGGATTGAGAATGCATATCATGTACTCATCCCGACACACAGCATACAGATCTACACAGAAATGCAAACAAACACCAGAGTTCATCGTAAGTGAAAATAATCCTTCTCCATGTTGCAATGAAGCCAGGACCTCTGTTTTCTGAAGATACCTCAGGCTTTTCCAGTGCCATCTGCTACACCAATACCTTCTTACAATACAGCTGACTGAGGGCCAGTTGGCAACAAATCTGAGTACAGCAAGACTCGAGAGATGACTGGCAAGAGAAAAACGCAGAAACTCAACCCGGCCAAGTTTCATCTAACATAAAATCTGTTCCCCTGAAAGAAAGCCTTTCTGTTTAAGGAAAATATAACTTAGACATTCTTCTCTGTCTGTGCAGGTGCAGGGGTTCATTTTCTAAAGATTTACCCTCCCTAGATGGTGTGCTATTTCCAGTTTCTAACATCTGCCAATGGTCATTTTTTTACCTATGAAAACCAACACAGATTATTACCTTAAACACGTCCCCTTACACACAAGCCTCAAGGAGAACGTACAAAAGCACTGATGGTAGCTGAGTTATATTTTATCTTATAATTCATCTTTCCATAATTTCACAGAGATTACAGAATTAAAAAGTCAATGAACTCTGAAAAAAGAATTAATTCATTTAGAGACCATCACCATGTATTCGTGGTGTACCACCTACAGTTCCACATGTGCTAACAACAATGGAATACAACTGTCAAGCAGTCCAGTCCCCAGAGGAGATACTTATAAAGACAGCCGGTTAGGCCATCAATAATTAAAACAGATATAACTCCCATTAGCCATGGGAGAAGCCTCATAAATAGTTAATGTACTCCATGTGTCCCTCCCCTCTTTCCTCACATCACCTCTCAGTCCCTCTCTCCTCCTCTCATCTGTTATCAGCTTTCTTCTTTCTTTGCTTCTCAAGGTTTCTCCTCTCTGAGCCTCTCCCCACTTCACAGAACAGCATGGAGGCAGGGCTTATACACAGGCATGCACCATCATTGTGATTATAATGGTCCCACTGGGGCGGTTGGGTAGGATGAGGAAGGAGCACAAGGGCAATGAGGTAGACCTGAAGGGAATGGAAGCCACAGTTTACGACCCGACATCACGGCACTGGTTAGCTGGAGTGGGAGGCACTTCAGTCTGACAATGAAAAATGGCCAGCGATAATGCTTAAAACTCAAAGAGACAAAAAGCATATAGTTTTACATGTAGGTTGTTAAAGTAAGAATTTATCTATTGAAGGTCCAAAGGTTACATCGGGAGACAGACTTGCAACCAGACAAGAAGAGCAACGCAACCAAAAACATGATGATGGTATGGATACAGGAGGTTCCTGTTCTTCTGTCTGATGAATAACTGACAGGATATAGAGTCGGAGGCTGAAATTGAAACAGCAGTCTACTGATGGCATCTCATCTGTCACCAGACGCCCCTCATTAATCCAGACTTTCTCCCTTCATCTATCCTCCTTGCTGCTGGCGTGTCTCCTCTGTTGAAACAGCCGCGTGTGAAGCCTCGGCACTATCGGAGGGCCAACTGAACAGCCATTGTCCATCCATCTCCTCTGTGACACACAGCCTAATGTGCTCGTCCTACACCAGCCACACAGAAAGGCCTCAGGCAACGACAACTAAAGAGGAAGCCAAAGATGTTCACAGAGAACACAACAAACTCTCAGATGAAAAAATTTAATTTGTGCCACTGGCAACACTAACACATTTCTCTGACAGCTATTACAAATTTCATCAAAGGCGCTTCATGTTGCAGGAGGCCAGAAGTACTTAAATTCTTTATATGGCCAATTCAATCTCTAAGCAATAGTCATATTCACATAATAGAGTCATGGCAGGACTTCTTGACAAAGTTTACTGTTGACATGCTACACTGTTAAAGCCGCACGCAGACAGTATTATGTCTAAGTGGAAAAAAAACTCCAGATTTTATTTGTCTGACCTATATAGCCAACAGCAGGAGCACACCAATCCATGCAATCAACATAACATCACAGGGTTCCACAACATCTGCCTAAGACAAGGTCCTTTGAATTATAACCTGCTCTCCAGTTGCTTTCGAGTGATGTTTGCATAATAAAAGTGTTGTGTGAATAATCAAAAACCACCCATTGACTTTGGGTGCTGGATTAACAAAAAGATACAAGTAGGGAGACAAAGAGATAAATGTATAGTTATATAAAAAATGAGCTGTATTAGTGATGACTTTGACCAACACATGTGCTGTATATTACATGAAAGGACCAGTCAGGCAAATGCAGTCTATCCTAATTTAGTTAAGCTTATGATAAATGATAATGGAAAAACAGAGTAATATAGATTCAGCAAGAATAAAATAAAGAAAATAATGGTTTGCCACCTACAGAGAAGAGACACATGCATAGCTTCAGGCTGTGTGCAGGCTGAGACTTTTCACCTACACATGCTGAACTCCTCTGTCTCTATGTGGGTGTGCCTATCATTAATTTCATATGAGTCAGTGGGTGTAGTGCATGATGGAGACACTGTCATGTACCCAGAGCTAGCATTTCAGCCAACAATTGAAACTTGGAATAGTGGATGAGATAGGATATATTTGCTCAGTGAATGCATGAAACACAACATGAGAAATTTAAATTTCTTGCTTTAAATTATATGTGAGGACTGTCCAGTGTTATGTTAAGCCCAGGGTTTCATAACCTGAACCATATCCAGAGCCAGCTTATTCATTATGGCCACTCTTCCGTTTTTGCCACCAGAAGTTATATTTCACTCTCTGGGGCCAAAATTTCTCCCACTGGAGGGGAGCTGGCAACTCTCTAAACAACACAGAAAGACATTCATCATCTCTCAAAGGAGTGAGCACTACATCAATCTGTCTGTCAGCAGCCCTCCGCACCAATATGCCTCTGCCTGCCTCCATACATTCCAGGCCAGATCTCAGTACTTTAACTGCATATGGCTAAACTCATAACACCAAGGAGCACTGAAATATAAGCACAGCAATAACTAGCATTCCCTAGCATTCCCTAGATCTAGTAAGCAGTAAAAAAAATTAGTACAGGTCAGTTACACGTTCAGGCTCTAGTTAGCCTCTTGACAGTGTTCTTGTATGCAACTTGGGAGCTTATAATCATGCATTTTTTAATTTGAAAATATGCAATATAGAATTTGCTGTGTTGCTATTTTTTATTTAATTAAATGCCAACAGGGAGTTAATAGGATTTAGTTTTACAATACTCAGATGCTCTTATTAGATAAAAAAAAGAAATGATGCCGAGATAGGTAAAGTAGATGTTCAAAACAAAACAGTGATTGGTGATCTCTATGTATTTTGATTTTCTTTGTGCGGTTGTAAAGATTAATACTTCATTCTAAGGGTATAGGATCTGTGTAAGAGACTTAACATCTTGGCAAAAGAAGCATCCAAAGCACCTCTGCATATAGCGTATCAGCAACTTGGCATTTCAGCATTACCCTCTGATTAGAAGTCTAATGGGGCCTGTATCTCACATCATACCCCCACATACATCCATACATACAGACCTACAGACCTTTAGGATCACTGGGAGGAGTAATGGAGAGCTGCTTAGGAGGGAAAGGAGAGTAATAGACCCACAGCTGTATTTGCTGTCAGAAAGGCTTCAAGCTCAACACAGAACTCCTGTCTATTTGGCAGACGCTGACAATGAAAGGCAGTGTCTCTGAACAGGATGGCATGATGGATAACCCTTATGTAGCCTGTAAAGTACAAAAAGCCCTACCTGTTGTGAAAGAGGACATCAGGTCCAAATCTGAAATGTTACTTCCTCCTGTAAAACATTTCTATATATTATAAATTTTAACTAATCTAGGCACTTTAAGGCCTCATGAAGAAGTTTTTTAAAATCATCTTCAGACTGTAAGACTGAAATTTATTTATAAATCAGCTTATTGCAAAATGTTTCATAAAAGGCAAAAAAGACAAGTCAAAGAAAGATGTGCTGAATATATTTAGAGATATAAATAGGTAAAAAAAAAAAAAAAAAAATCTATCATCTATCTCTCTAATCTAGACTGACCATTCAGGACTCTAAACACCCGCCACAAATGTTATCAGCATTAAATGGCCGTTATCAGTTGCCATCGCTCCAGTAATGACACTAGTAGGCAAATCAGAAGGTGCAGATCCCTGATACTCTGATACCCTGAAAAAAAATTAAATAACTTCAAGCAGCTACAATATGAGATTGTCAAATGGCCTTGGTGATGTTGTTTAGCGTTACATAGTCCACACAAGGAAGGAAGATAGGGTGGATTAGTAGGTGACAAAACAAAGGTCTTTCAAAAAGGAGAAATCTGCTTGTTTTCTGTTTCAAACCATTTCATTGTTGCTACTCCAGGTGGTACTTAACTCAAGCCATTGTCTTTCCCTAAGCACAGCCAAGAACGTTTTGTGTCTAAACCCAGTATACTCCTCATTTATTACTGTACGCAAGACAAAGGTCTGGCACTTGATAACAGCTAATTTAGCCAAAAACTTAAGCAGTATTAAGTAGAAAGGCCCCACTAACCCACATGTATATTCCCAGTGGAAAGTGTTAATGGCTGCTGATAACATTTGGAGCAGGTGCTCTAAAAGTAATCACAATGTCCAACTAAATTCTGAATTTGATGAGGAGTCACTGTAATGGGATTAGGATTGCTCTTAGATGAGATGTCTTTAAAAACCTGGTCAAGCACTTAGCAGCCACAATAGTGATGTTTGGCTAAGACAGGTAGCGAGATAGGTCTGCAATAATCTACACAGGATGAAATAAAAGCATTAAAAATCGTCTCCCTGAGACACTATAGTACTGAATTGAGCAAAATTCCACAGCTGGAAAAACCCACAATGGTACTTATGCTCTCAGTGTTTCCACACATGTTTCAGAGTTTTCAGAGTATTTGGCAGGCAACTGTGGTTTGGATAATAGATATCTACTACCGCTGTTTGCATTAATAAAAATGTCTGAAACTAGTCGTATAGGTGTGACAAATGCTCAAACCAGTAGAGTGCACTGTGGGGATGCCACAACGACATAGGAATATGATGTCATATGAAACACATGTAATATGAATACAATTCTACAATTTCTAATCCTGAGAGCTCTGGATTGGGCTACACAGACACACAAATGCAAAACAGCATGGTACACATCAGTAACCAAGTCAGAATATAAATGTGTACATGGCGCCTCACAACCTCAATAACCCCTTCCATTCACAACTTCTTATCAAGCCGAGAAGGCAGTGAATCTCACTTTGGTGGTGTAGCTGCACAGTGGCAATCAGATCAATGACAGCTTTGCATTCAAATGGCAGAATTAAGAAGTGGCACCCACAGACCTCTACTTGCCGCCCCATCTTTCTCTTTTTCATTCCCTTGCTTCGACCCTCTGACAGCATGCCAGTGACATGAGGCCTTCCAGTGACAGATGATTTGTCCAGCAACTTGATTCAGGCCTCTGCCCCTCTCAGTTTCTTTTTAAAGCCTTTGTCAGAGCGACAAGAGCTTTGTTTTCAAGCCAACGATAAGCCACGGGTTTATCACATGAGGGCACTCTGGGCATGGAGGAAGCATGAAAAGGACTTTCACAGGTGTTCAGCTGAAATGACTCCCTTACCTATAACCTTATTAACACAAAAAATGATGGCACATATACATAGGTGCACATGGGCATGTACACACAGTGCAGTGTTGATGCTGAATTCCCCACACCACCCATATCCATACTCAGCACCCTTATCCTTACTTAGCAACCTTCTACGAACATTCCCATTACCCATTCCCGTCAAAAGTTACTTTATTTTTCTGTGATTAGCCAAGTTAATAGGCCATTTAAAATACTGCACCACCAAAGTGAGAGTTTTATTCCCTACCCAGCTCAGGCTTTCATTCTCTTGGAAAAGAATGTAGCAGGGAGGATATAACAAGGGGCTAATCCAACGGGATACTCCCAACAATAAAAATACCTTACTGGCAGTGCCTGGTGGAATGACCCATTTTAATTGTGTGTACACTAATCTATCCCAAAGCAAAAACTGCAGCGGTTATATCCAGCACTCTTGCTCTGTGGCTCAGTGGTGCATTGTGTGGGTGTGTGAGGTCTGGAAGATCAGCAATATTGCTTTTGTGGCACTCGGAAGGGCTTACAGAAACGTTTGTGCCCTAAGGGCTGCACTAACTTTAATCCTGTGTCAGAAATGTGCAATAGGCAACCATAAAAGGATTTGATCATTTAAATCCATGATCATTATTTTAAGCTTTGAAAACACACACGTCACTTGAAACACAAACTCTGTTTAAAAGAATAAAAGTTGAACTGGAAACATTCTCAGATTGATGGGTCATGTTATTCTTGGCTAATCTCTGAAGAAGACTGGCCAGGTTTGACTGAAAAGAAAAGCATATTTTCTTTGTGCAGGCATCTGAATCAGCAATCCAGTCCTTAAGATGGAGCCCTGGGTTAAGGCAGTACAGCTATTAGCCTATGGACCTTTCTAACAACATACTGAAAGGCAACAAAGCAACAGCAATTCTGGGCAGTCAACAACTTAATAACTGGCCAACAGAAGATTTCAGGCCAGGTTTGAAATCCACTGCCTTCATATAATGTCAGGATATTTTATTGTTTTTGACAATCAGAATGGCCATGTGAACTAGGTGAATGCAGGAATACACTGTATGAATGGAGAAGTGCAACAGTTGATGATTGAACCTTGAAAAAATGATTATTGCAATTCCTAAAAGAGGTTGCCAGTCATAGGGAAGAGCATCTTCAACAGGATCTGACTCTCAAAGCCCTACAGCAACCTTTGTAAACCAGAACTGTGGCATGTGGCAAGACTTCTGATTCTATCTAGGCCATTGATACTATGAAGAATGAACCATTTACATGAAGGCTATTGAATGTAATCTCTAAGGCGTGATACGAAATCATCAAATAATGATTTGCTTTGTTAAATATGGTAAATAAGACCACTTTGTTCAGCTAATCTCACAGCTAACATGTCCACAGGTTGGTGCCAACATTTGGCACCTCCCATTTATCTTGCAAAGGGTCCTGAATTGCATGAGGGTATGTAATTAGTTGTGTACCGAATGAATCAAAGACACAAGATAGGTCAACTGACGGGACATGGCTCCAGACTCTGTTGCCAGTCACTCATCAATAAATGGAGTACTAAGGAGCTACTCAGGTGTGTTTAAATGTACCCATACATGCTCAGAGAGTACAAGTATTTCCAACCTTTGTTCTTTAGATTCCTCAGTGGCAGATGATCACTGTGTTATTAGTAAGAATAATGCCACAGACAGAGACAACAATATGGTATGTGTTTTTACATGCCAACATTGAGACAAGGCAAGATAGTGTTCAAACATGTAATCTAGTTCAGCGAGACACGTGCAAAAGCTTCTTTTCCCCTGGCCTGCTGACTTTCTCCTGAATTAGTTAAAATCCATGGCATGGCCTTCACTCACTGACACATGTTACTCATGCTTGTCATAACAAACACATTTGGCAGTCAACGTTTTTAAAGCCAATGGGGGGTTGACAGGGGCGTCCTACAAAGATGCTGTGAGTGGGAGCACTTATCGCATGCACTAAGAGAGTAAGTAAAGAAACTAACAAATATGAGGTAAAGAAACAAATGCATGAATGTTTGAGCCTGCTTTTAGTAACCAAATTAGACAAGAAAATTGCAGATTTTCATGTGCAAAAAAATGGAGCACATCCCATTAATGCCCAGTTTTTCCCCATCAAGCTGACTGATTCTGTTGAATATTTGAGGTCATTTTTGTTGTGGAGCTATTTTTGTTGCAGAACTGTATGTCCTCAGAGATCAACAGGGCCAACTCTGTGTTTATAAGGGGGGAAAAATGGATACCAGTATAGTCTACATTGTATTTACTCTGCAGCACTGAAATCTTTTATTATTCTAATATACACTTCAAATGTTGCAGGTGCTTTGCCAAATGTGGGTTTTAATCACTTTTTGGATGTACCTGCTGGAGATGTCATAAGGCTGCTCAGTGTGTATTTGAGAGCAGCACTCTGCAATCTGGAAGAAGGTAAACCTCGACAAGGTTTTAGGCACAAACATCATGAACACCTGCTCATCCAAGCACAATCCAACTGCCCTGCAGCAAATACTTCATAAGGCTCATATTATTATTAGATTTTTCTTCAGAATGTGTCTGACAGGTGCTGGGTCTTTTTTAAGGCATAGCATGTAATGCTGACATATTGACTGCTTTATATTGTAAGCTGAGCAGCTTATTTTAAGATTAACACTGTAACATGAGTATTTTATAATATTTTGGCACTGACAATAAACTGACAATGTCAAAAACATGTAGTTATAACTGGGATTATCTTTCATTCACACCTCAGTTTATATACTAAAAAACAATCCTTTTTTTTTAAAAGAACAAAAAAAAAAAAAAAAAAAAAACAGACACCGACATACATCAACTGGAGTAGCTCAGTTAATCTCTTTCCACAGTAAGCAAGCTAGCAAGCAGTGCTACTGATATCCTGCTTAGCCACTGTTGAGCCAGCATTTGTGTTGCTCTACATTCACCATTGCCGATAAGAGATAAAGAGTAGTCCAGGCCAGTGCCACCGGTGAAGGCTGATAAGCAGAGCTACAGGCCCATTGGTCTGCTGGCAGATCACTGTCCACACCAGACTTCAGCTACTGATAAGACCTTATGTCCTTACAAAGCCTTTGTGTGAAATAGATGGAAGGAAATGATACAAGAGAAGAGCGAAAAACTATGGTTAAAAAGAGAAGCCATGGACTTTTAGCAGCTGTTCTTGAGTGCTGGGTCACCCAACACAAATCAGTGACAGGTCAAAATGACAACAGGACTAAGAGTTACATCTACAAGGCAGTGCTCTATGCTGTAACCTGATCTCCATTCAAAGGATGTCACACAGATGTCTGTGTAGCACCTGGCTGATCAAGTTGGCCTTAGATACCTGTGCTACATGTATTCATGGTGAGATCTCCAGGGAGCTGCTTCCTGGAACTTCCTGAGAATCACTTACAGCAGGCAAACATCTGACAAACTTCAAACACCAAAGTCAAATACTTTGGTGTTTGAAACTGTGACCCTTTCCTGAGATCCAGCAAGTCCCCAAACTAGACAACATAGGACTACACAGACAGAAAGAAGATAGAGATCCTGCAGAGAAAAAAAAAAAGCATTTAAGTATCATCTATATTGCAAAAATGTCTCGTCATGGATTTCTATCTTTCAATCAAATTTAAATTCTGCATTCATTGCATTTTTTTTTTATTCAAACTCAAATTATTAAAAATTGCAGTAGAAACTGGAGCCAATCTTTGTCTCCCAGCAGAATAGCAGCTGTCCAGTGGTAAACCAATACACAAAACAATAATTGAGTGAATCTCACTGGAAAATTGACTCTGAGATTTAACAACAGGCTATTATCAGAGGTGTTCTACTACATCACAGAATGCCCTCTAATTACCAGGTGTGATTTTCTGCATTCTTATGTGCTTTGTGGTTAACCTAGTTACACATACTTTTATTCTTAGGTGGTGACTGTTTATTTTCCATACTCAGTCAATTATGTATGCTAAGGTTGTGTAGATATGAGTAATATGAGAAACCTTAAGACACAGTTTTCTATTGTTTTTCTCTGTGTTCTGGTGATAGATTAAACACTCCAATGAAGCAGAGACGTTATTTAAAAACCACAGTGGTTAGCTGACTGCTGGTAAATCTCCCCACAACAACCTGGCAGGATACATCAATTCCTACCACCACCATCACCCTGCATCTTTCTCTCTATGCCTCTGCATCTGCTGTAGTCTCAGAGGCAGATGTTCCTATGAGGAGAGGCAGCAGGCAAATAGAGCCTCCACCCCACACCCACCGCCACCCCCACCCCAAACCTCGATATGATAAAGCCTCTAGTCTCCCCGCCCACCCCCACCCCTGATCTTACCACCACCTCTCCCTTCAGTAGCCCTTTGTATAAGCTTCAGCGACCCTCATCTCCAGACAATTAGGACAGATGATAAGAGGCTGTGGGGCCCACTGCTTGCTCATAGAAGCCACTGATGGCAAACATATACAGGCCACATTTCATATGCCCCATCAGCACTCACGAGCAGAGGTGAGAGGCATTTAAATGTAAAAGGTGGGAATTAGTTGCTTACATTTGTGACCATGACAAGAATTTTTCTTTTTTTTGTTTTTTTAAAACTATCCTCATGAATATCCATTTGAACTGTAATGGTGCCATTTTTACTAAAGGTTGAACAAGCACTAAATCATGATGGGACTCTTGCCAGGTTGCTGTTAAGGAATGAACATCATATATTTTACATCGGTGGACTTTGGTGGCACAGCTCTGGCCCAGGGCCATATCTGACTGCTGTTAGAGAGAATAATGATGAATATCTGAGGTGCCATTAATCTTGGTCAGGTATTTGTGAAGCAGGCAGTGTTTGTACTCTTTCACGCCACATTCCCCCTGGAGCCAGGTGGTGACCAGACAGCACAAGGTCAGGAGGGAAGGTCAGAGAACATCATGGGCCCCTCATCAGTGACAACACGACAGCCATTCTCATAAAAACTCTTCTCATAAAACTATTACTTGTTTCAATCTTAAAGACCATATATCATAACTTTAACATTTGTCATCATTTCACTTATTATAGTTTTAGTTTTCAAACTAAAACTATTGGAGATGAAAAGTTTTTATACAATAAAACTGCATATGGCTCAAAAACAGAAATCAGCAATAAAGGTAAATGGAACACAATTACTGGTGCTGAATATTTGTTATGCATTTACAGGTACAGTTGAGCAGGAGAGCATTAATAGCCTGCAGGGTGCCTGATCTAACACTAATAATTGAGATTTGGCTTTGGCTATACTTGACTGGTACTAGATGAAAAAAAAAAAAAACATGACTACATTTTCTGTAATATGTGCCAGCAATCTGAGCTAGCTGGCTGATTCTAATCCTGTAAAAAACTCCAAAGCAACATGTGATAGTGTTTGTCATTTTGTATTGATCAGAGTGAGGGGACTGAGGTGAGGTTAAAAAGAAGAAAAAAAAAAGGAACTCTGCTCTGCTAAAACTGAATGCAATATAAGTTGCTGTATTGATGCTGAATTCACAGTTGGATGTGTCATATATTGGGTGTCACTGCATAAAGCTTTCATTTCTCCATCTGTCTGTTGCAAACCTCCAGGCATATGTCAAGAACGCACTCCCTCACAGAATTCGATGCACAGAAACTGGAGCGCGCACACACCCACACACAAAGCTTAAAAATCAACACAGAGGAAACAGCAGTAGCTTCAGGGGTAATTTAGTTATACATTTCCTCACCAACCACTCTTATGTATGGATTTCAAAAGATCCATAATTCTCTTTGTTAACAACCAAGCTCTGCCCCACACCCCGCAGCTAAGATGTAAGCCTAAAATGAACTCTACATCACTTCCAACTCAGCCAAAGGGAACAAAGTAGTGAGGAAAGGAGAGAAACATAAGCCAACTGCCCACTCAGCCAATTATGTGTAGGATTTCTGTGGAGAAGGACATCTTGTGGGATTGGAGGAAAAGCACATGGGGGTAATTCCGTTCGAGACACACTATTGGCTATGAGTATGCCAACAATATGTGTTGAAGCACTGATAACACATTGGATGCTGTGGCAGGAGATTACTGCTGCAGTTGGATTCAATTTAACGTCACAAATACACATTTGAGATTGTATTTATACATAACAGTTATAAATGTTTTAAAACATAATGCAATTGTATGACTTTTGTTCCTGCAAATGTCCACATATAACTGTATGAACCATGACATAAAGTTCTTTTTTTTTTTCCTCTTGTGACAGCAGCTGCTATAAGCTATAGTGTACAATAACAGTCATATAGGAAGTAAACAATCATGTGGTGGTGACTTATTATTCCAGCTGGAATTCAACTCCAGTTTAAGAATAGGAAGAGTCAAGAAAGAAACAGCACATTTAAGCAACATACATTTGAATGATAGAAAGTCGCACTGTGTTTTAAGCTGAAAACATCCTTGTCTGTTCAAGACACGTTTTTTGCTCTTCTCTTAAACCTGACTCCCAGCGAGAGAAATTACAGCTCTGTGCCCCAGAACCACCTGGTTAAGTGTGCTCTGCATGTTAACTAACCAGACACACAAATAGAATACACAATCTATGCAAACAGGAGGAATGGGGCATTAGTTATCTCTAAAGCATAGGAGGGCAAGAGGGAGGGAGGACTAATGGGCATGGAGGAATGAGAATTAAGCTGCAGCTTGATTTAAGTTTAAATTTGATAGCAACGTAGTCCCACTTCAATCTTTTCTCTACCACACTTCACTTCCTCTGGCTTTCTCTTTGTCCATCTGGTGGTCTAAAATCTGGCTACAGCATTTTCTTTGGAACTGGCTTCATTAACAATAGCCACATTAACTTCAGCACAGACCTCTGGCACATCCACTTGATTGTAAACAAAGCTAGAGTACTTCACCCAAACATGCCAGCTCAACCATATGGGAGGAGGTTTGGTCTCCAAAACACTTGATCCTCATCACTGCTTCCTACGATCATCTTTATCTCAAGGTTATTGGGATTCTTCTTCTTTGGTGGAAATCCAATTAATTTAGCACGAGAAAAAAATAATTCATTTGAGGATGAATGAACATATCCTTCCATTTAAATAATATTAAATTCAGACTGTTGTTTTGTTGGATCTGATTTCACCAAGGTTTGCTAACCCCAGCCAGACATTGTATTTTACCTATATACACTTAATTAAACACAAATGCACTTTTATCAAGAATCTAAGACCCTATTAAGGGAGTGATTTAGAGGAGGAATGGTCACGTACATTTTTTCCTTTTGTTGATTCTATTTCTTTCAATGCAGTCGCCCTCACATTTTAATACAAAAGGCGTGTGCTGTTTAGATATAAACCCGAGGCTCAATTTATTTTTTATGGTTGGCTTGGTAGCATCTGTTCTTACACTGCTGCAATCAAACCTGCATCTGGACAAAGCAGAGAGATGCAAAGTGGGCAGTTATACCTCTGTTCTCTCCAGAACATTTGTTCAATATTATTGTGACATGTCAATCTAATGTTGGACATGCAAACGCCGGCTTTTGTTCATTTGTGAAGGGTTTTTAGTTATTACTGAAACATTTCACGATTTAGGTCTTTTCAGGTTCTAGACTAGCTGCAGACTCATCACTATGAAATTGTGACAGCAAATTTCATCCCCAAATAACACTCCCTGATACGGGATATGTCCGTTTCAGAGGTGCTTTTGTTTTCAGGTTTTGACACCACTGACTAAGAGCTTCCCTGCTGTTCAGGTGCTAGTATGTTTTGTTGAGAGCTAGTAGTATGTGTATTTGTGTGTGCTGAGAGATGGAGGGGTGGAAAATAATAAGGTACTACACTAGACAAGGCAGCGCAGTGATAATATAGTTTATAAGGAGGTGTGAGGTTGAAGTGATGGGTGTGAGGAAATTTGTCTTGCACTAAAAGAAAGAGTAGCATTTGCACCATCCTCGGGTTCCTCACACCCTGGAGCAAGTTTTCTTTAAGAAAAATTTGCAAATATTGGACACACAGCCCGACTTTGTTATTATTGATTATTGAGAGTAAACTGTTAAGCAAATAAAAAGTGAATGGGCCTGAATATTAGATAGATAGCTAGAAAGATAGATAAAATGTTCATGCAAGACAAATTTTACCTTTAGTAAGTTGATATAGTATAGCGAGTGTGCACAGCCAGTGGAAGTGGGTTTAAAAGGCAGGAGTTAAGTGGGTCATTAATGGATGCCTATGGCCTCATCTGTCAAGGTTAACTTCCCTTTGGGCAATTTATGTGTGTGGTTATGTAAGATCTATGTGGAAGTATTCAAGCCTTCTTAACTGCATAAATTTACTAATAATTTTAATATTAACATAATTCTAACACAAACATCTATTTAATTAAATGGAAACATGAATCAAATGGAAGCTTAAAACATTTCAATGGCAGTCACACATACACAGCCTAGTCTACAGCAAGCCTCTCGTAAATACTAGGAGAAGAACCGGATCGATTAGGATCTCCATGTTAGCATTGCAGATGGTCATCATGTGAAAGGTATCATGTGGGAATCAATCATGGCAGCAGCATTCGAGCCTTGGTGATTCCACAGGGATAAGTCTGCTCAAATCTGATGGGCTGGGATTTGGCACTCCAGAGCTTTGCTTGTCACAATATTGATTTAGAAATAATTACTGAGGCTGCTTAGTGATTCCTCACATGTTCGCCTGTATCCTGCCTCTACCTACTTCCTGCATGCCACTGCAGCGCACCAGCCCTCATTTTGTCTCTGATTAGATGTAGCAAACATAATCTGTGAGAGAGCTGTCTGTTTTGAAATACAGCTGGAGCAGTTGGCCCCTCCTGCAGTGACGGCTAACAGAGACAGTAGTAAGTAATTGCCATCAAGGCGTCAAGGTTAGCATACAAGGCAAGACTGACAGCTATAAGCCCTTTAACTGCAGATTGAATCACCAGAGATGTGAATTACAGAAATATACTTTCAAGCCATCTGACAAATGATTGTCTGTT
Organism: Mastacembelus armatus; assembly: GCF_900324485.2. Taxonomy (NCBI): domain Eukaryota; kingdom Metazoa; phylum Chordata; class Actinopteri; order Synbranchiformes; family Mastacembelidae; genus Mastacembelus; species Mastacembelus armatus. Next base: position 14,102,053 of record NC_046656.1, read on the forward strand.
ATAAATTTTTCTATCAAAATAGTCACTGAAATGGCTTTCAATCAGGAGGTTAAGAATTCAGTGACAATTGCCTTTTGCTGACAACTTCCAATTACAACTTCTTTAACTGCTGGCCAACAGTGCAACTCTATAACTATAACTCCGGTCACATAAGTTCCATCAGCTTTAACATGCATTAAATAGAGGGATGTAGCGGCACATGTTGTAAATAATTTTAGTTTACTGTGTTGTACCTTGTCATACATAACAGTTTTATGAGCCTAAGTGAGGAAGTTACAAAGGTAGGACCCTCTGTAGGAGATGCTCTATGTTATAAAAGCCAGAACAGCAGCATAAATATGTGTTACATGACTGGAAAAGGAAGCATGTGTTGCATGACAAGAACAATATGTGCAATGTATTTCTACCACTATGGTTTGTGTGGTTTCTGGCACATGTGCTCTGCTGAAAGAATTTGATAAAGAGACCATGCAGTCCATCTGACATAACTGCTCAGCAGGGCTAAATGACTGGGAAACTGACTTTAAGTGCTCTAATAGCACTCATCATATAACCCCATCGCTGCCACCCTGCTGCCATAGACTAATTATGGCTCTGTGCGATACAGAAGACGGCAGCCGGGCACATTCTTTCTGTCCCAACCTCACAGTCCAGTTCTCATGCTTTCTGCTGTGCCTAAATTAGCTTACACTGTTCTGCACTTCAAACATATCGTAAAATGGATGTGAGAACACTGAAGGATGAATTCCAGATTTGTGTCTGACTGACTGGGAAGTTCTGATTTAAACAGAAACCATCTGCCACACAGATAGCACCTACTGCACCTACTACGATGTAATGAACAGAATAATGCTTGCTCACTTTTCTTTGCCTCCTAACCAAATCTGAATCATTTCCATATAAATGGGAAGTCCTTTTAATTAAATCTTTAAAAACACTGCAGGCACTTATGAGCATGAGCTGAACAGAAATATTCTGAATGTTTTCAAAATTAGAGAGAGCTCTTCCACCAGATGTCCTGTTTGTTGTATTTACCACACACAATTATCAGTGGCACTAATCAGAGTGGAAGGGCCAAATCATGTGTCTAGACAAGCAGAAATGTTTCTGATCAGGAGGACATTCTTCCTTTGCCCTCAATACTAGAAAACAGTTAGTCTGCAATGAATAAAAAACATCAGTCGAGATTTTCCACATGAAATGGACAAGTTTCTTTGAACTGAGCACCGTGACCAAAAATTAAACAATGATTCAGAGACAGCTCAGCAAGGACAGCGAGAATCAATTTCATGAGTTATGCATGGTGGTTTCATTGTTAAATTGCAAAATATTTTCATGCTTGAGTTTTTTTTGTAAGTAATTTAATTTATCCTATTATTAAATGTTTGAAAGTTTACTTGTAAAACAAACATTCATCTAAAATTCTTATCCATAATTAAAACATATTGACTATATCCTATTAAAAAATCTGGCAGGTTTGGTAAGGACAACTGTTATTGAACCTCTGTTAGTTCATCCAGCAATGCAACACAACATCCGCTCTGGTCTAAATCCTTCTCAGCAGTCCAGTGTTAACTGACTCGTCATGTTTTCTGGAATCAGCCTCCCATTGCCTTTACCCCTCACTGAGTGTTATTTACTGTATCTGACTAAAAAGCCTCACAGTGCAGCAGCCCCAGTGACTCAACTCAGCTAAGTTAATGACCACATCTGTGCAAATACACAGTAACTAAATGACCAACCCCAAGAAAGCTATGGGCTAATTTGCATGACTGGGCTCATCTTTATTAACCGCACTCTCTTTCCTCTGTGGTAATAAGAAATGGCGATGCCGGCAGATGGTTACTTAACCTATGATGATCTGGTCTATCAGGAAATCCCAGTTTTCCACTACTCAGCGAGTTAATCGCACAGGCCTTCAAAGTAAAGACTCAATTGGGCCAATCAACTGGGACTCCTATTACAAACCATCCGTTACAAAGGCAGGAGATTGATGCTGGTGTTGTTTCCAAGTTCATCTATGAAGTGTCATGGTGCAGAAGTGTCCCAAGACCTAACCAGACCATCCAGACGACAACAGTCTGTCCTTGAGCAGATTAATCCTAATCAGTGCTCAGTTACTGAATATTGATTGAAATCCATTTTAACACATCAGTCTTTGTGTTATCCAGTGGAAGAATATATTAACTTTTGAAACCAAAGATCACGCTTGACTTGCCACAATAAAGGATTGACCTTTCACATCAACTAATTTCTAATCTGCCAATTGAACGATTGTTTATTCTAAAAAAAAATATATATATATATATATATATATATATATATACTGTATATCTTAAAACAATATTTGAAATCGTCCATAACCTATATCCAGATTACAAGATGGTGTATAAAATAGCTTTTCTCAAAGGTATATACTGCATAAACTTATGAATTTGAGAAAAGCAGCTGAACAGTAAACAAAATTGCTGTTGATTCTTGTCATCTGACTGATTCAATGTTTTTTGGGTTTTTTTTAGCAATAAATTAAGGCAAAAAAACTCTTGTTAATGTTATTCTAAATCAGTTCTTATCTACATGATGTTACAAATAAATAATGGTTATATGGAAGTATATGCTGTGAACCAATTACACTCCTTTTCAGTTGACCACAATATATAGGAGTTAAACATCACTACTCCAACTCTAAAGCCAGTGTCTTGTGAAGGTTTACTGCTGGTACAATTTTTGACTTTGCACATCAAAAGGACTGTCTTATCTTCATGAAAGCTTTTGAAAAAGCCACAATCACAAAAGTCCTAGAGTCCTTGTCAAAAAAGGATTCAATGTGAAATGGGGAAAATATTCACAAGCCACTTTGAAGACTAGAATGACAATTTCTTCATCAATCCAGCTGCTCATTCATTATTTGACCAATCTCCTCTAATCAAATGAACTATCTAAGCAGTGCTATACAACTCATTAGGTAAACAGTGTATTTGACCATGTGACTGTTGCTATTAGAGAGGTAGCATTAGCGGCTTTTTATAGACGAGAAGGAGACAAATGAAAAATTCTGAGTCTAACATTTCGCTATTCATATAAGATAGTAGATGAATATGATAGTAAGACAGTAAGACTGCTGAATCCAGAATCCGGTAAGTCTCTTTTTTTCGCCATTCAGGAAGAGAAAAGAGGAGCAGACAGGAAGAACCAAGTTGAAATACTAAAGGGCATCAGCACACCTTTGTGGTCACACTGTGACTCATTTAATCTCAACAGGGGTTTACAATTAACAATGATTAAAATGCCCTTTGGTATTCCTTTTTAGGCCAAGCAGGTGCTACCAGAAAGAACTCCAACAGCATATATAGAGAAATATCCAGAGTGATAGAAGAGTTAAAAGAAATGTAGTTAGACATTATGCATTGTTCAAGTGAAAAACTATAATGGTTTTATCAAAGCAAGCTCATTAAAGAGGCATTTATGTAAAACAGGTGAGTCTTGGTTAGTGCTGCTCTCAGCAAGCTTGATGAACAGAGGCCGGCAGGGAAATGCAGCTACAACTATACATTACTTTCTTTAGCTTACACAAATTGTGTCAGGTGAAGTAGACAGGAAGGGCCATATTAAAATGATCTCAGTGTTTAATAGTTCAATTGGAAGATTAAATTTTTAACACATCAAATTGCACAAAAAAACATTCATATATTTCACTAGATACATTTTGAGAAAAAGAGATCTGGCTCCACTTATATTATTGAATAAAAGACTAAAAAGTGATGATAGATTGCAGCATGACTAGAGGAATGTCCTGCAGTCTTCTGCAACCTAATAATGTTTAAACAAAGTTCACACCATCATTAAAACTATTCTTACTATAAGCATTACTGTGTACTGTCATTGATGTTCTAATTTATGTAAACTGCCACTGCAACTTTCTACATAAATTAAATGTTTTTGTTTCAGATGCAAGTGAATATTGGTGTAAGATGACAAGCAGAGGAGGACTGTCTCCTGTGCTCACTATTACTTGTCAAAGTATCTCATATTGAAGGCAACTTTGCTCCCTCTGCATATGTCTCACACCCATACAAGACAGGTTAAGTCAAATAAGTGTGCAATTTCCTCTGACCTCTCTTGATCTCTCAGGGTGTTCGACACCTTTGTTGTCACCTCCTTCAGTATGGACACTGTGTACGAGTACACCATGCATGTATTTGCATTAATGCAGCTCATGCAAGCTATTGCAAATCAATACTGAGATGTGCAATGCTACACAAGTTGTAGCTTCAGGACACAATAGAAATGACCCACTATTTACAAAAGCGAGAATTGTTAGCAACACATGCACTAATACCATTTCCATCACGGTGCAAGCAAACAAAATTAAGACTGGACAATGGGGAGGTTTTCCTCCTGTAGAAAAATGTACTGTGACTGATATGTAACAGGGAATACCTGTCACAATGTGATAGGAACATGCGATTAAGTGTTGTGTTATTTACAGTGACCTGCAGCTGTGAGGGAGAGATTGCATTTGTCATCATGTATCTGAATGTGGGGAAGCCAAAGAGAGATAATGCTGAACCTCAGCAAAGCAAACTGCTGCTGGGAGCTAAGCTTCCCCTGTAACATAAATCTGACAATCCAGAGATTTAAACCTGTTCTTGGATTTCTAGTTTCTGCACATCTTGGTGCTGTTTATTTTAACATGGTTCAGTGTGATTTCAAAGATAAGTCACATGGATGTTAAATTTGGGAAACAAAAGGCAGCAGTGCTAAGGAAAAACAAACAGAAAAAAATAGAAACTTGCTTCTGCTGCCTATTTTCTGTCCTTTATGGCACCTCCTCACCATGAGAAAATTAGCTGATCTTTTTTGCGCTAACAAAAGTGCCTATCAAGGATCTAGCCTGGCCCCATCTGTGCAGCAAGCAAGAAAACAAAATAATGTAGAATTACCACTTGTACATCAACTTGCAAACAGTCTAAACAATGAAAGCACACTGAAGGCCAATATTTGGCAACACACAAAGAACTCTGAAAAAGTGTCATGTGAAAGACATCTGCAACCACTTCAGAAACAACTGTTGCCATGGTAAAGCCGAGGCACTTGAGTAGTAGATTTCTTTTTCTTTTGCTCCTGATGGGACACTGTAAAGCCTTAAGAGTATTACACTTCTGCCAACCCTGAAACAATTACTGATCCTCCTGTTATTGCTTTGTGGTGTTTCATAAAAAAAATAAAAAAAACTTTTAACAGTTTAGGGATGAGTTATTTTTGGCCTATTATAGAGTGTAGTACCGTTTACTGCGAAATCCAGACTAAACTATTGTGTCATGTTTGCCACACCTAGGGAGCATAGTTTTCCATCATATAGCCTTATTACAGCTACACTCTCAGTGTAAATGCAGGCAGTCTTGGTTGATTGCATTATTCCAACCCATTTGCTAGCTAACAGTATTACAGTAATCTAATAAGTTTAAGTTAGTTTACTTCCTAGTTGAATTTGATGATAAGGAATGGGGGAAAGACGATATTTGTTCATATTTATTTATAAAAAAAATACTTTTTTCTATAGATGTTTCTCAAAAACTAGCATTAATGATTACTACATTCTTATCCTCGAATAAGGTAAAAACCTTTATGAGACTAACTCCTGTTAGTCTCAGCTGCATAAAGATCTTGACACAAACTGTGCATTCATATGAAAAATGTGCTGGGGTCAGCCAAAGCTCCTTAAGACAAACATCACAGTGGAGCGAAACTGAACTACTTCAGGTCAGCTGAAAAATGGACAGTTCACAAGCAGATCTGCCCATTACTCTACAGTGCCAGAGTTTAACAGCAGGAGCATATGAGCAGCATGCTCCATGTGTGCTTACACAACAGTGCCAGACATGAGTGTAGGGTGTCAGGATCGTGAATGGGTTCACGATTGAGGTCACTAGTGGATTTAAGCAGCACTATGTAAATGACCTTTCCTATAGGATTTCAATGAGCACTAATCTGCCTGTATGACCTAGCCTCATCTCTTTCTCCCCCCACTAACAAAGAGCCTCTGTCAGCGAGTTCTCCTCTGCTGAGAGAAAGAGGTGAGACCAGACACAGACACAGACACAGACACACACACAGACACACACACACACAAACACACCCTCACACACACACACACACACACACACACACACACACACACACACACACACACAATAGATAAAGCTGCTTTGTGAGGAAATGGAGATAAATAAGCTTAGTTTTCTCTACTCCTGTGCTGTGCTGACATTATAATGAAAACTCCATCAAAGTAAATAAATGGATGAATGTAATACCAAAACAAAAAGGACAGACTTGTATAATTGATAAAAAATGATGCCTCAACTGCAAAGTAGCATCTCTGGAGATGGGACTGCATAACTTGACATTTACTGAGGAATCCAGGGTGTAATGCTAACTAACCTTACATTTATGAAGCCACTTGATTGTCCCTGATAATGTCACTGCATTAAACTCAACTAGCTGTTGTGTGTCATGAGTGCTGTTAAGGAAGAAGAGGGGGTCACATTAGGCATAAAGCTGATATTCTCAATACTGAAGTCATCTGGGTCTGATGCACTTGTTTTTCTGGTACACTGGCCCTGACTCAAGAACACAAGTTCACAAGCATACATATTCATGAGAACGAAACTTGGGTCTTGAGACACAGGGGTTTCTTAAACATTTAGTAGTTTGCCACTGTTGCTTTAAAGATTGTGCCTACTTTGTGTTTTGAGCTTCTATTAAATGAGTGTACAAATCAACTGCTTACAAATAATAAATAACTCCATGGCCCAAACAAAAAAACATAACAGCACTTAAAAAAAAAACTAAAAAAAACAAAACAAAAAAAAACATTCCCTCTTGATTCCCACCTGTTCCCCACTCTCTGGATAAACATATTTATGCTAACTTCCTGCGTGTGCAAAACGGTGCTAGGCATGACCCAGCACCCCAAACAGTTCATCACCTCGCACAAACATCCCCTTTTCTTCAGGTCTTTTCCACCTCTGTGGACACGAGATGAACGATTCCACACAACCTCTGACCTTCAGTAGGTGGATACGTGACACAGTTGGGAGCACATTAACAGCTGAGAGCCTGCAGGCATGTCAGGGTTGGCTGAGTCAGGATATTCCTACAGGACCTACAGGACACGCCTGAGTCCAACCCTTCGGGATTGAATGGCTGGGGGTACTCATCTATAGTAATGCATTCCTCCAAGGGCTTGGTATTTAACTGAGAGACGTTTGAGGGCATGGGCTTATAGAACACAGGACAACCACTACGCCTTCACACACACAATAACTTACTCTCAATGCTTAGTGACCGACTTGTCTATCTTAAGCTTGCACCACAGCTTTCCAATGCTGAGGTGGGAAAGGTAAGAAGGAATGCAAGTGTTGGATCTGCCTGTCAATAAGTGACACCCAGCAAGTCCATATGTAGGAACTAGCCCTGATCTGAGTCATTATGATTACTCCAGTGATGCCTGTCCCTGGGCTTATTGTCCACATGATCACAAGAGAGCATGCCACCAAAAACCCACAGTAGTGTGCCTACATGTTGCCTTGGTAACCTATTAGAGTTAAAAAGAAAAAAATCCACACTTCCATGGCTTGGAAAAGCGGAAAGACGCCAGAATTGCCATCCCATAATGAGCGGGCTATGAATGGGGTTCAGTGGGGGGCTTCACTCAGGGCTGTGGGGACTGTCAACATAAATACGCAGGCTTCACACACTCTTTCAGCAATATGAGAATATGCAAAAGAGAAGCTGTCACAGGGGACAGCCAAATATGAAGATACTTTATCAGGGTCAAAAAAATGCATTTGTATACAGCACGGGTTTAAGTGTAGATGCAGTGTTAAATTGGTAATGTGGCAGACAGTGTGTATTTTGTTTCAGGGGGACAGAAGAAAAAGAAATAAGCCCTTGTGGTGTGTGTACACACACACACACACGCACACACACGCACACACACGCACACACACGCACACACACGCACACACACGCACACACACGCACACACACACAGAGACAGTTAGGGCCTGAATGAAAAAGCTCTGTCACAGTTCTGCTTGTGTTTTACATCCCAGGGCTGTTTCCATCTCCTGGGGGGCCAGATTGCTGACTCAATAGGAAGCGTCCTTGGCAAGAGCTCACATACTCTTTAATCAGCCACTGGACTACAGAGACGAGGAAAGGCGGAGATGCTGAGCATGACCAATATTCTAACACTGAAGAGGACACAGAAAAAGGGTGAACTCCTGCACTCCTGTTGCCAGATACTGGCCATCTATTACACATGCTACATTTGGATCGAGGAAGCTTCACCAAATCTCTTTGTTCTCAGTTGAACACCACTTAAGGGACTGGCAAAGACAAGTAAATGGGACAATAATATCACCTCATTATCTATTCATGCTCCAATTCTCTCTGCCATACACCAGCAAACTCCCAGAGAGAAAATGCACATCATGCAACACTCATCTCATCAGGCTCTTTAAAAAAAAACACCCTGAGCCTTGTAGACGTTGAGTAGATTATGTAAGATGAATTCAGAGACCCCTGTGGCCTAGTGGGATGCTAACTGGCACTGAGATGCATGTCTGCTTTCACATGCTTGAGTCACTGTGATATTCATCTAGTGTAAAGGCCTGTTTCACAGTAGGCATGACACGGAAGTGATGAGACAGCTATTACAAAGCAGCTAGAAGAAAAAGGTGCCGCTTCCTCTGAGGGGAGGAGTATACAAGCAGCAAAGTATTCATGCAGGGAGGACTCTCTTATTCTTAGTGTTCATTTTGGTCCTTGTTTTCTTTAACATAGTGACATGACTTGTGCCCTTCTTTTAAAAGCTTGTTTATGTTCTTAATACAAATACTTGCTGTTTTTTTTTTTAATCCAAGAAATATTTAGTTTGACAGGAAGTGATGCTCAATGCAAATGTGTCTGCTACTGTAACTCTCAGTGTCAAGTTGGTTTCTTTTTGACCAGTGACAACAATTGGTGCCATTTCCTCTTCCATTTACGTTTTATAGCATGCAGTGTGGATGAATGTGCCTATTCCTGTACAGCCATTTACTTAAAAGGAAAATTTTATTATTGCATAGCCTAGGTCATTGTGTTATGTTTGATAGTGCTTTTAAAATTATTTTGCTGAGCACCTAACTTTATAAACAAGTTATTTGTGTGTGTGTGTGTGTGTGTGTGTGTGTGTGTGTGTATCTGTAAATGTGCATATGGCTCCATAGTGTTTGGTCTCTATACATATAGCTGTACAGTCTACAAGCTATTTAAAAACACGCTCATTTCCCAGCTTAAAGAAAAGGTGTGGATAAATTGCTGGTTTGGAGATTTGGCAAAAGGTGAACACCAGGAACTCTTTTTTTAAAACCATAAATATATTACAATATTTACTTATTTGTCAGTTTTATAATTTAAAAAGTTATCCTGCTTTTTCTGAAACACTTAATTACCCCTAGTTTTCCCCAAACACAAGTTGTTGCTACTACTGACTAGCCACAATGGCATAATCCTGGAGACAAAGAAAAGCACCTAGAAAAAAATAGTCTTCAAGGAAATTTAAACATCTTGTATGCGACTGTACCACTTAAAACAACTCATACGGAGAGAGAGAGAGATGTAGTATGGGAATTTTCTGTAATCCGTTCCTTCAATTTGTATAAACAGCATCAGATCTCATCCTCTGAGGACATAATGCCATTTCATAACAAAGGCCTCCTCAGCCTCTACCCAAGTGAAGAGGGTTCATCACCAATATCCTGATTAGGTTTGCAGGAGAAGCTTTATGCTAATCAGCAATAAGAACACTTGAGCTTTGTGCGCTCTGTTGAGATTTTGCAGTGTAATGATCATGGAAATGGCAAGTGGCTTTGATTTCTAGACAAACATATTGACAAAATAAGATGGTGCGTCTGCCCTACATTTATCTACTGAAAAGCAGGGACTGGATTGCTTTGTTCTACAAAAATATACATCCGATGGCAGAAAGATAATTTGCATATAAGGATGTGTGCCAGCATTTTGTATTAAAAGACAAAGAAATATAAGTAACAACATATTTACAGACCTAGCTTCCCTTATTCTCATCTACATTCATTACCACAACACCCAAACCAGAACCTCTATTTCAAGAAAACTGTACAATACGATTGGCCACTTTACATAACAATTGACATAAGCCTGGCTGTGGGATTCCTGCATGACAATGTGGACCAGCTTCACACTTAATCACTGCTCTCAACCTGCTGCATTGTAGTCTACATCCCAAACAAGACAAAGTATGGCTGACAGACAAGTCAGTAAAGACCAGGGAATTATTAGCAAGGTAATCTATAAGAACACGGGCTCATCTATATAAGATCATGGGAACGAAAGTTGCCAGCTTGTACATATTTAAATGCATCTACTGAAGTTTCAGGAATTTTACTTTGGCTTAAAGTTTAGGAGGGGCGGTGTAAATATAAGGAGGGGTATTTGGGGGCTACTAGCACTCAACCGTTTCATAAATAGAGTGGACAGGCATCAGAGCTGCATGGGCTTCTACTAGAAAAAGCCTAGTCCTGCAGCCCATTGTTCTGCACTGACACTGTATTCTCAACTGAAGGGAAAAAACAATTTCTTCTTCATGCCAAAGACAAGGCTAGTGACCATAACAAAGACCAATACCACAATACAGCTGGCCTGAAAAGCACAGCATTACTATGCTACTATCCATGACATACATTTCCTTAGTGGTCACAGTCGTTGTCACATGGAGATTTACGATGAAATGGACAGAGGACAACCAAAAAACGAAAATAATCCTAAATTTCCCTTTGTGGAAAAAAGGGTTTTTTTTTAAATCAGGAGATGCATCTTTAGACATCACATTTTCATGCTATGATTTACTCTCTCCATAAACAAGCACTTCATTCAGTTACTATATCTTCTAACCTCAATCATCCTTACACAGTTTACATGGTGAGTCATGATCTAATGGTTCCTATATTAATTATTGAACTGCAATGCTTTGGAGCATACATAATGAGTAACTGCTTCACATTCAAGGTTGCAAACTGCGTACATGCAGAGGAAATAAGGCTTTTATAAATATTTAAGGGGTATTGGTGTGATATGATTTGCACTTTCTTAAAAAGTCTCAAATGAGAGATTATAAATAAAACTAAAGAAAGAAAATGATATACATGACATATTTTACCCATCTATCAATACAGCGCTGTCTCGACTGGCTCTTTCATTTGTATCTTCTAGTCACCCCCCCCACCCAAAATCTAAAACTGCCTGTTTGCCTATCTGACCAACTGCCTGTCTGTATTGCTTTTCCCACCTTTGGCTTGACAGATCTGCCACTCTGCCTATTTGTATTTCAGCCTGTCTTCCCTGTCTGTAAGTAAGTGAGAATGAGGTGAAACTGGATGTTTAGTGAAGCAGAACAAATTCCTGATGCATGACCCCTTCGCTCAGGCTTGGACCATGAGCTGTCAGTTAGCCAGTTCGCTGTTCGCCTTTTGTGTGTGACATCACCTCTGTACTGCATGGATTCATAGAGTGGAGGTGATTTACAGAATAAACAGGATTCCACTGCCAACAAAGGCTGCGACCAGTACATGTTAAGGGCAGATTACCCATCTGCTGTTACTATACATGGGACACTGGCCTGAGAGTCAACAAGAAATATTAAAAAGGACAAGTGCTGAGCCACAGCATGTTCAACTGTTTTCAGCTACTTCCTATGCTTTAGCTTTCCTTCTTGTTAGTCCATCACCTTTCTATGTTTATAGTTATGAGATATCAAGGTAATATTTCTTCAAAGACCCACATGTTGAAATAAACAAGGATTTAGCCTAATCCTCTTAGAACAGAGATAAGTATCAGAAATCTGTTACTTGACCAGTTACATAAAACTGTCTTTCAGTAAAATTGACCATTTATTTGCAAGAAACCTAAACATTCACAATACTGTGTTTACCAAATGGGGCCACATTTAATCAAGCTTTCAGATGACTCTGTTCACAACTCAAACTAAGCCTCGAGTTCAGTGTACCATGAAGACTAAACTAGGGCTGGAATAATCTAAGATCCTTGGACCATGGCTCCAGGCCCCAAAGGCCAATCCCATCATGTTAAAAAAAGGCAGTAGGACCAGAGAAGACACTATAAATTTCCAGATAATTCTGAGGGCTATTACATTAAGCTGTTTGGTTTTGTAAAGCAGTGGTTGAAAGATCTGCCGACAACAAAATCAGTGGTTTTTCAGTTCACCCTTAACTGAAGAAGCTGCATTAAGAGTGCACATCTCAGATATTAATAAAGTATGAACTTAGATCCTTATACCCATAGAGTAATGCACTACGGGCTTTATTCTCCTGCAGGAACAAAGCTGGAAGAAGATTATGTAATGGTATTCAGGTACCTATTCATCTTTTTGCATTTGCCCCTCTTTGGTATTTTTGTGGCTCTAAAACTGCTTACACTGAGCTTTAATGAAGTGGGATTCAGAGTTAAAGCCAAAAAAAAAAAAAGGAATGCTTGGCAATCACAGTGGAGCAGCTCTTCATCCCTGCATTAAGCCGTGTGTCAAGCGATTAACATTTAATGAATAGAACAATTAACTAACATTTACAGAGGTCAAAAAGTGGCAATTAGTGATGAACTCTAGCCTTTCATACTGTGCATGTCTGGACTGATCCACTAATGACTAGTTTGACTAGCTGGGAGTAGCCCATTCGGACAAAAACAGTCAACTTAACCTTCTCTCACAGAAAACCCAGCAACACAGAAGAAAAAAAATGAGCTTATATTATTTTCATGATCCATTATCTTATGTCTCAATCTTCACTTGTCTTTTAGTATATGATGCTGTGGAATGGTTTTTAAAACCTACACTAAACACCTGTTTCCACTGCATGCCCTTAACACTTCTCTCAACTAGTAGCCTGTGCACACAACACGCACACAACACACACCACACACACCACACAGTACAGTACAGTTTCCCATTCAGATAAACATTTGTGTTTGAATGTGTTGTAATCCATAAATGTTTTGGAAATAGCAGTAATATAAAGGCAGCAAAGCAAAACAAAACAAACTACACCCACTAAATAAAGTAAGACAACATGTGCAATATGCTGTATGTGTGAGAGTGTCTGCATTTAAGGAATGTAGTAAGTACCAGGTAATTAGGGTTCACATTCAGGTATGCAGAGCCATGGGGAGGCCAGAGCCACAGACGGAGAGACAGACAGAAAGACAGAGAGAGAGAAAGACAGACACACACTGAGTTGAGCATGGCTTAATCTCCTGCCAGGCACAGCTGCTACAAAAGCACTCAGGTAGGGACATATAGACACTGGTGTGGTGTGATCAAAGCTATCAGCACAGGCCTGCCCTCATGCCTTGGAAATGGACCAATTAGGGATGGGGATGGGGGGGTAGTTAAGAGTTGGTTGTGGTGCGTTCCATACACCTAGCTGGCAGCAGCTTCAGACAAGGTAATTATACACACTCTCCTTGTCTGTCTCTCTAACACTCATACTCACCGCTATCATGCCTCACTCATCTCTCTGCACCATTACATTATATCCCTTAAACACAGCCCAAGATAATGTGGGCTGACATGAGCCAAACTGTAGCTACATGTAGGATGTTTATGATCTATTGTAAATAGCCCTTTAATCCTCCCAAAACTGCTTAACGCCTAAAGAAATACAGTCAGTCGCAACCAGCATACATCTCTGCCCTCCAGTCCGCAGTGAACAGTCATTGTTTAAGTTTTAACATCATCTTAATAGAAAGGTGATTCATCCAGTTGGGGCACAGTGTGGAAGAACGGCCTGAGAATTAAAAAAAAACATGACTAAAATTTGCTTTGCCGTGTTTTTAGAGCAGTGACTTGTTCATGAAAAGGATCATATGATGGTCTTATTTTTTTCCCCTCTCTCATGTAAGAAAAAAATACATGCATGGTTATTTCAGTAGTTGTCCTACAGAAAAATAAGTGCCAACTGTTGAGAATCAGTTCATAGTCAAAGTAATCTATTGTGCAAAAATGCTAAACCCTGGAATCAGCTTGTCAAACAATAGGATTTAGGAGTAGTTCCAACCCTACAGTTTCCATTTAACCTTTATGAAGAGGTCAACCAAATATGGTGTAACATTTATTGATTATTGCTGATCCCTGCTTAGCTGACCCTTTTAGCACAATGAATTATTGTTTGTAGTAATCACAATATACGAAAGAGACTTATAGATACCAAATAGAGGTAGTAATTATACCAGCAGATACTACAGAATTGTGATGAATTTTGCAGTATTTTTAACCCTACATCTGCCATATAAGCAAGCAAATGTTTATAGTGAGAGACTGTGGGAAAAAAATATAGTTTGATATTTAAATATCTTTGTAATACCTCCCTGGTAACTGACAAATCCCCTTTAGTATATGACCTCCCAGCTTATAGATACATGGGGATAAAAATTAATTAGCTTTCCTGGGCTGTAGGTCACACATGACCACCTAAGGCAATACACCAAAACCATTTCTTGGGATTAGTTCAGGTTGCATACAGCACCTGTACACTATTCAAGGATACATTTGGCCATTTCTTACTAATTCTGCTACCTTTTAATAAGAAAATTGAGAGTCCCATCACTAGTAGCCACTATAAGTGTAGCAATGAGTGTCTCTAAGAGAATTTAACAGAGTGAAAAAAAGTGAATGTGTTGATTTGCAAGTGCATAGGCAATCTGGATTCTGACACAGACAGATGCTCAGGTCTGCTCTCTTGTCACTCTCTATCCTGTTGGGGCACTTGATAACTTAATTTTCTTGTATCTCCACTATTGAAATCGGACTACAGGGTCATTAATGTGTACATATACTGTAACTGTAGCAGATTTTGTTAGTTAGGATTTCTTTAGGGGGCTACACAGTTTTTGGCTAAAAGCAAGCTCATGTTTATGTGTTTTGCAATTAGCCAGCACTGTGTGAAGTGGTGAAGAAGTGTGCAAAAAATAAACATTACAGCAGCAATTGAGCATCTAGTTCGTTACTCTACTTACTGTTTCTGACGAGGTATATGCTTTCTGCACTGAACAATGAAATACAGCCTTGAGCTAAAGGTGTTCAATTAAAAAAATAGGCTCTTTACACATGAAAATGATGAATAAAAATAAAATGAATCTCATCAGCTTAGGCAATCCTTACCGATGTCACCCCCTGTGATTGAGTTATTAATGCAATGGTAGAATTCTGTTATGACACCAAGTCTGTGACCTTTTCACGATACAACATAAAACATGATGATTACAGAATAGAAGAGTGTGCAAATCAGTGCATGCCTGTTCATTGACTAGCATTAGAAAGTAAGTCAAAAAGGGACAGATACATTAATATATATAAATATATTGGTATTGATAATGCATTCTGTTGTCAGATACTATTCGGTCTTGTAGACAAGTTGTCTGGAAGCTGCTGAAACCTTGGACCAGAATAGCTCTGATAATGTATATGTCATGAATGTGTGTCATCAGGAACTCTTCCCCAGTACACTGGAAAATGAAATGACTGCAGACTCCCTCAGCTGCTTTATTTAGAGCTGTAACCATGGCTGTATAACTTTAAGTTAGACCCATAGGTTATATAGATAAAATATATCTCCAAAGGTCAGAGAGAAAGACATGAATACTACTGCAATTATAAATCAAAGTTTTCAACATGAACTAAAAGTCTAAATGTTGAGATTATCATGGCTTTACTAATAGAGCTAACCAATCGAGAGAAATCTTAGTGAAGTTTTGTTAAAATTGTAAATTTGAGCTGTGTAAAATGTCATCTATCTACATTCACATGTTCAAGAAATGAAAAGGGCCAGCTGACCATGAGAGAAGCAGCACATTGGTTCTCCTTTTCATTCCTTCCAGCTGCAAATACAGCGTAAATGCTGCTTTCCCACATTTGCACAATCTCCCAGGAGATAGGCGGTCAGATCTTTCTGTCTCACTGTACAAACCATCCAGTGAATGGGTATCTCAATGCAGTGACAGCACTTACGGACATATACAGTATAATGTGGCTATCTTTGCAGCTACCGTTTTTGGGCTAAGAAGAGCAAAGACATGCAGACTGTCTCAGTAGTTCCTATATACTCTATTATTATTATTATTACACATGGGGAAAATGAGCACAAACACTGCAAACTCAAACAGATTTGATATTGCACAATCCTGCACCCACTAAGAACCGTAAGCATTTGCAGTATATTTCACTGAGGTGTGATTACCATCAAAGCATTTTGTCTAGGGTCAAAGGTGACTGTGATGGCCCTCAGTCCTCACCATTCCCAACTGGTCTCCAAACTACTGAACACTCATGGTTGTAGTTTATGCTTAACAAAGATGGTTTAAAAGGGCCCTAAATATTAGTTGTTTACAAAAAGAGCCCCTAAGTGAGTGAAAATGACTTTTTCCATCTGATGGGAATGTGATCCCTTTTTAGTGCTCCATACAACCCTGCTTTTTTATAACTGACTTTGCTAAGTGACTTTCTCTATCCTCTTAGGACAGTGGAGCTGGTCCTTGACTTCTTTATGGCTTCCTCTTTATGAGTCCTTGGTTGATTATGGCTTTAAGGAGTCCTTAATAAAGACTAAGCAAACAAGCTTTCAGCAGAACACATGGAGAACTGAGGCTGTTTTCAAAGGCTGTCTACCTCTTTATGGCACAATGCCAGCCTTATAGCATGGGACAAAGATGAAGCTGATATTCAGCAAAAGACAGACTAAATGAAAAGCTCATGAAAAGCATTTACTTGAAGTGAGAGAGACAATGAAAAATCTTTTCATATGTGGACAACAGCCCTACAATAAGCGGAAATTTGGTGCACATATTCCTCATTCTGCAATAATATCCTCTAAAATACAGTAATATGTTGTGGAAAACAGAATGTAATAAATACCTGAGCTTCACTGTACTTGGTAGTTATATTTCTGTTAATAAATATATTTTAACAGTGGTGAAGTGGAATGACATCTGATGACTGCAACACATCGTTTTTGAATCAGGAAAGTGCAATCGTAAAACTGCCCAAATTAATCTTCATACCAAGTCTTAGTAGTTGACCAGTCAATTCTGAGGGCCCTCAACAACCAGAGTGGGTCCACAAAGGGTCACCCCCCTAAACAAAAACCTAATTTGCTGCTGAGAGTACTGGAAAATTAATCAAGATAAGAGCACTAAAAGAGGAAGTTAGGTGAGTGTGCATGTAAGGTGGTGAACTTCCTGCTTTATCTGAAGGAAGCTAATAACAGTCAGTAAAATCCTGCCTTCTGTTCACCAGCAAGAGGCATGACACCTCCACTGCATTTCTTACATTCTTAAGGCCACTTAAGCTGCAGGCCTGTCATGATTCCCACCCTCCACATTTGATCAGCTGTTTCGCAGGGGTAAAAAAGTGGCTTTCCTCCACCACCTAACAGTGGTTCCTAGCCAAAACTCACCAAGCCTTGTCCAGCTAGAGAAAAAAAAAAACAAAAAAAAAAAAAAACAATGTGCCCATCTATTTACAACCCCCTCTCCCTCTGCATGACACCCAGGTTTTATCACCCACCCATCGGCACAATGCTGGACACTTGCCCCTGCAGCCTGTTTCAATGGACGGAAATTGGGAATGCAAAACAGACCAGTAGTGAAAGGACATGTGGCTCCATCAGCTTCCATATAAACAATGGAGAATCTCCCAGTGTTTAGCTTCTACTTCCTCTTGACATACAGCACTAACAATGAGGTACTATTGTGACTAACTCGGCTGTTTCCAGCACCAGTGTCTGGATGAGACTAGGATAAGAGCACACTTTCACATATTTTGGTGATGAGCAGAATTAAAGCATTATTAAGTGAGTAAAAGAGGCATTCCCTTATACGGGGGGGGGGTTTAAAGTCTCTAAAGATCACTGGAACAAAGTAATAAGAAACAGGAGCAGGGAAAATGGAACTTGATGTAAAAACAGAATAACTTGTACTTTCCTGTTTTTTTTTACTTTAACTTTATTGTGCCCAGGGAAAACACATCTTGTAGCTGGGTGCAGGACAAAACAATAAATGAGAAAAATGTCCTGTAAACCATAACTTACAAAGATAAGAACATTATATTGACAAGGGCTTTAATGTAAACCCTGGCAAGAGCAACATGATGCAAAAGCAGTGAAAGATGTTAGATTTAACTCTTCAGATCAACAAATGGCATCACACAATCATCAATTCATTGTTCCCGGTTTTGGGATCACATTTGTGTAACCATAAATCAGTGACAAACACACTGGACAAATATTTAAAAAATAAAAAGATACAACATTTTTATCTCATATCATCTATTTTAGATTCAACAATAGGTAAACAAGCAGCACCATCTTCTCTACTTACACTATATTGCTCCCTGATGACAGATCTAGAAATGTGCAACTGAGCACAAGCATATGTTGACATTACATGAAATAATGCTCTCTCTCAGACAAGCAGTCTCTGTGGCCTTGATAAGGACGCTGGGTGTTTATTACACCTAGCAGAGCTCTTTCAGTAAATTGCTTGACAATGGGCTGTGTCACATGAAGGCATTCACTATACGCTAGAGAGGAATTTTGAATCTTAGTGTTTACATTGCCTGTGTTTCTGGCATAATGGCAAACAATGGAAACAAAGCCAGTGGAAAAAAAAGAGGAGAAGAGGGCTGTCAAACTTGAGTCCATAAAGATCCCCATGTTTTGAGAGCACAGAGGACAGTTTAAAGGCAATTGGAGATTTTGGTTATGCTCTACAATGAACACCCCATGAGTGTGACACCGTGTGTCCTGTAATTGCCCTGAGTCTACCTCTCTGGTCTCAATCTCCACTGGGGGTGGCATCTCATCTCAAGGGCAGAGAGAGGAGTGATTTCTACAGACCACAGCCCACTTAGTCAAACCTCCATCAGCTGCTTACTGCTCCATCTCTTACACTCCTCTAACTCCTCCTGGGGAGAAAAGCACTGGGCTGGAGCCAATTCAGAACTACAGGGTTACACACACACACAGAGAGAGAGAGAGAGAGAGAGAGAGAGAGAGAGAGAGAGAGAGAGAGAGAGAGAGAGAGAGAGAGAGAGAGAGAGAGAGAGAGAGAGAGAGAGAGAGAGAGAGAGAGAGAGAGAGAGAGAGAGAGAGAGAGAGAGAGAGAGAGAGAGAGAGAGAGAGAGACTTTGACCTACTCATTCCCCTCAAAGCCTCAATGCCAACGCTTTTGCTCTAAATAAATACAGCCTTCAAAGGAAAAGATAGTTTAACCCTCTGGAACCAACACTTTGTTTCAGCCCTGGTTTGACAGATAATCCCTCATAAATCCTAAATCTCTGTAAGTTAACGAAAGAGGCTGAAACATACAGACAAAAAAAACACTGGAATCAAAGCTGTTATCCATTTTATAAGCTGATAGGCTAAATGATAATGTTTGGTGTTTAAAAAAATATGAATGTGTATATGTATACATAAACATAAATGTAGTCATTCTAAATGTTTCCATAATCACCTGAATGTCAGATTTTCAGTATGTTTTCCAGTTGAAACAGAAAGCAGGGCTGAAAAGCTGCTGCATGCACACCTGCACATGAATATGCAAACAATTCAACCGACACACAGTGTTGGTTACCAGAATTTTTAGGGTTTGCTCTAGGTCATTTGAATCAAGTGTGCAAGTCTCTACCACAGAAGACAATTTCTAGAGGAAATCTGTGACTAGAGAACTTAGTTGAGTCAATAATTCTGTAGGGCATAATAAGAATTTTAAGTATGGCTAGGATAGGATGGATAGGACAATAAATCAACTTTCCAAAACCACCTGCAAGGACTGGGTTTGTCTGTTCTGTTGATCGGCTGAAAGGAAGTTACTTTAGTTTTCAGCTGTAAATAAAACTGTGTTGTTGTTGGTCCCCTCACAAGACACAGTGGACATGACCTCTGCCTCCAAACGGGTCTGCAGACATGCCAGTCCAAAGCTTCCCTGCATATAAACAGCAGTCCTTCAGTGGAGTCCACTCAGCTGGTAAGGCATATGATTCACACACTTCTCATAAGAAGGTCACTATCAGTGCTGTCAAAACAAGAGGCCCTCTCAGCGTGGCTCTACACAGGACTGCAACAGCCTACCCAGCTGGACACTCTTCATTTACTGCCCCTGCAATCGATAGCCTGTTGCCCATTCATCACAACAAAGAGCCAGGGCTTAAATGCTCATGGGCATGGTGCGTCCACCCACAATGAACGTTGAAGCAAGTCACTGCACAGGTGAGGTCAGAGTAGATTAATAATAAGGGTGTAAATCTTTCTCCCCCTACAGGAAAACACAGGGTGAAAGCTCCTCTCTGCTCATTGATCTGAAGCAACTTCATTCCTATCATTCACAATGACATTAAGCACTCGCTTCTACAATGCACAGTGGGGCCGCAAACGTCTAGGCAACATACTGGTGTTTTACCTATGGCTCAGTTTCTTACTCTAGTTTGATGTTGAACACATCAGATTTATGCCTTTTACACAAGACATGCTCTGACTGACAGGCAGCTTTCATCCGAATGATGAATGATGTTGAGCAGATGACAGCGCCTTTTGTGCCACATAAAGACCTCTGGTACATTGCAAGGACAACCACTGCAAAAACAACCGCAAATCCTTCAATCTGTTTGGTCTCAAATGTGAGACATCTTTCTGGCTATTGTTTTGAAGCCCAATTTGTTTAGGCAATTTCTAAAAACCAGATGTCATTTGTTCGTTTTATATAACCAGTCAGTGTCATACGTTTAAAATGGGATTTTATTATTATAAAAAGGAAACTAAAAACAGAAATGTTTAGGGGAACTGTATGTATGAAGTGTCTGTCAGTGAGTTCAGTGGGATCATTTCGCATTGTGTCAGCACTGAATGATTTGTACTTTCATCGTTTGTTTGTAGTTAACTTGTGGCTTTACATGTTAGTTTGGTGTCATTTAAACATGGCACGAATATACTTATCCAACTCTGCCTTACCTTGTGGGAGTACGGCGGTTTGGCGAGGTTGATGCCATCTCTGATTAGTTTATCCCTGATCATGATCTTCAGCTTCAACTTCGGGTATATCACCATTTCTCTCCTGTTGCCCAGCGTCAGGTTCCTCTGCGCGCCCATGTACCCACCATTGCGGCCAACCCGGTCACCGCTAGGCTCGGTCCAGGACTTGGATCCCCGCAGTTTGGACTCATAGTGGTCCACCATGTGACTGGTATAAATCTCGGCAACGGGTGGCATCGGTTCCAGGGTGAAATATAGCCCGCTTGCAGTCTCTTTGGATTCCTCTTTTAGCCTTCGCACCGCGTCGTGGATCCTCTGTCTGTGGTGAGGTATATAGACGCCGATGGCATCCAGGTCAGGGTCTCCTATTTGTTTGCAAACCTCCAGGTCGTCATATCCATTATCCACAAAAGACTCGACATAGTGGGCAAGCTGGAGGGTCTTCAGCCACTCGTAGACGATGACAGGTCCGTTGCTCGTCATTTTGGCTACTGCCAAATCGGCTTCAACTCAGAGGAAAGAAGACACTAAAATGATGAGCGCGTTCCCATTCGGCGTTTGAAACGCATTATAAGGTTTTTAAGAACAATGTTTGTTTTCTCTAAGTCTTAGGGGAGTAAAAAGAACGGGATTGAACATGTTTTGGATTGTCCACACCAAAGATTTGGTTACCATTCAAACCTTATGGGTCCGCGATGTTCTAAGACCTAATAGAGTAATGAGTGAATTAAAGACTTAGTCTGACACAGTCCAGACTGTAGCACCTGTCAATATTTAGAAATGACGACCACTTCAGTTTCACTTGAGACAGCTTTCAAATCCCAGATGTCATTTGAACATCAATTCTCCTCGCCCACAGTGACTTACCAAAAGCACTCCCAATAATTAGGCTTCCTTGGACAAATAGGAAAGCAATTGCCTGAAACTATTGTCATTCAAATAGCTGCTCGACCAGATTTCTACCGTTACGCACGGCAGCTGCTGCGTCCTAAAAAAAAAACCTATTAAAGCTCGTGCTTCTTCCTTAAAGTCTTGTTTGTCGCCAGACGGCAGCGCGTGGAGGAAATAATACCAAGTGCGCACCAAAACAACAGAAAGCCGGCTGCCGACGACTCACGGCAACCACACGGTTCCGTGCTCCACCGATCAGTCTACGCGTTGCCCACTTCTTTCAGCCGGCACATCACTACACTGGAACTGCAGCCAAGAGCCAACATGCTCACTGGTGCTTCTCTGCCGTCCACGCCCCCTAAATCTCAATGTACCCATTTCAAAATAGTGATGTAGGTCCTTTTTCCCTCGTCTCACAACGTGTCCCGTCGGCTCAGCCCATACAGCGGGTCACCAGGTTCCCACCGATTTGGCCCAAGTGGGCCCACAACGAAAGCGCTTGTTAAACCTGAGGTAAGGTTCAAATGAATACTGTTGCTGGTTTGTTTGACATTTTTACTGTCTCGCTCTCTCTCTCTCTCTCACTCACTCCTCACTCACTCATTCAGTATTTCCACGGTTTGGTTTCTCCATACACATGAGCTCCCTCTATGTGGTAACTGGGGAACTGAAAATTTGGACTTGATGTAATAGGAGCAATTCTCCTTGATCTATTTAAACAGACATTTCATGCTGTTTCTTTGTGAATTCACAACACTGCAAAAGTTGAGTTCAACTGTTTACATCAAATTGCAGCACCACTGGGTGCCATCATCAGAAAGAGGCAGACATAGAGAACTAAGAGTATAACAATGCTCAAACGAGACCTGTCCTGTCCAAATGGGTGCCAAGCTGCCTGGTGCTGATGCATGCCTTATCAAATCTGAGCTGACAGCTTGTTAGGGGTCAGTTTGATACAATTGTTGTCTTAGCTCAAGGCTAAAAGTGATTTGCCTCGACCCATTTTGACACGCAGCAGGGCCCGAGAACAAACACACCAGTTGGAGTGGAGTAAGGAAGCATCTCAAACGGCCGCCTCCAGGAGGAGCAGCATCAGAAACATGCCAAAAATGCATGTCAGAATGTCAGAGGAAGAGGTGTGTACCAGTGTAGACCCTTCACCCAGTTCCCAGATGACATTTGTTATGATTTACCTGTCAGCTACTGTCAATGTTATTACTCAGAAATGCTCTATTGTCCCCCGTCCTTTGTAAAAAGTCGTAACTATTCGTTTGACTGACAGCACCAGTAAAGGTTAAACCTATGCAGTGTGATATGTGGTGGAGCTAATATTTTCTGTATATTGACATTAAAATCTGTAATTAATATTCAGTGTATTGTAGAATAGAAAGTCTTTATAGAACTTCACCTTTGTTTGTGCAGCTGACAGTTTGACCTTCCTAACAATGCATACCATCATAAAAAAAAAAAAAAAAAAAAAAAAAAAAAAAAATCACCTCAGCCATAAAATAACAGAAATAGGAAAAAAAAAAAATGAAATCTTATGAATGCCAGTAGGCAGACAAAAAAATTAATGAAAAGGTGAGGGACAACTTTGACGATATGCAAAAGTTTAAAAAACTGGTATTATCCTTTAACATTGAGTCTGAACACACATCTAATACAGTTTTCCCATAGCTCATGCAGGCTTAAAACTCATACAGCACCGTTGTACCCATTGTTCTGAGCAAAGACATGTTATTAGATCAGTTACAGGAGAAGGGGATTATGGGAGTAGAGTGACAGATGGAACAGGGAAACTGGTGCGCTCTACGGTGGGTGAACCCAGAGTGTGTACTGGCAGTGCCAGGATTGCTGTGTGTTTCCACTTGGCTGCCCCAGGCCATAGTGAGCGACCAGCGGGTGCCAAGAGAGGCATGGGTGGCCACCTTGCACAAGTTTCTTGCAAGCTGAATGGAAATAGACTGCATTGTCTGGAAAGTAATCATCAGTTTCATGTCTGTCCTGAATCCCATTCCTTCTATTTAGTAGCACTACACTGCAGCTGTGCCCTTAGATGACTATGACTTATGAAAATTGTATGTGTGCTTTGTATTTGCTACAGTTTGTCAGGTACAACAAACTGTAGCAAACACATTACAGTAAACAGTATAGTACAGTGGTTCCTAACATTTTTAGCTATAACTCTTATCACTTATTATCAATGTTTTGTATGATGCACTTTTAACTCATTAAAACAACGTAAGCACACCATCATATACACTGACACTGTGTAATATTGTGTAAAGGTTACACTACCTTTATGTCACTATTATTGTCACAACAAACAATAATATAGCAATATGCCCATTCCAGGCAACAGACCCACTGCACTTCTACTGAGTGTAGCAGCATTGCCCTGGAGCCAGAGAACTGCTGCCACATCAATAATGCCTCAATAACCATCCCTTAATAAAATCTTGAATAGGGAGCCCAGAGCATTAGAGCCCGTAAATATGAATATGTGGCAGTGAGGGTTCATATTAGCATTTGTGCTGGTAAATATGTATAGGCTGCTTTGACCGTGTTGACTGAAAGAATCTGGCTGCGGCAGGTTTAGGTTAGCCTTCAACTGAGGAGATAGACATAGCCAGACAGACAATAGCAGCTCTGCTGACAGCCAGGCTTTCTCTATGCTAATAGTCTACGCTGTGTGCCTCTGTTTCTCCCTGAAAGGGAAGATCTGAGGATTAGAAAGTGGAGCTTTTTGTTAGGTGAAATTTTGACTTCACACATCTAGGTTGCACCTTTCAAGACCTCAATTTTAAAATCCTCTGAAGCGGAGAATGGCTTCTGTCCACCTAGATGCAGAGGAACTATAAAGGTCATGGATGTTGGTTTCTAGGTTCAGGCTTTCATGGGTGACTATCTGTCAGGCCCTGATAGATATGTAGACTCTTCTGCCAGCAACACCGCAAAGGTGGATACAGAAAACAAAAATTACAGTTCAGGCTTTCAAATTGAATGTCTCACAGTAGATACAGTTAAGCTTGTCAGCTATTTTGACCCCTATCCTGCAAACGCGGTTCCTCTTGACTCCATTCACTTCATTTTATCTTGCCACGATTTAGTCTGGATTTCCATGTGCACAAAAAGCACTATTTAACACAAATCTGAGTGAAAAATAAAAAAAATTGTTTGCTTAAAATGGTAAGTGGCATTACTTGCTACACAGTAACTTTTTAAATCAAAACTGGGCAGAGATAATGGTTTTGCCCTAACAAAAGCTTCAGTTCTTTTTCTCCCAGTTTCTCTTTGTGCTTCACATTTGGAGATTGGCTGTAGATGGTTCTACAGGAACAGCCAAGACTAGAGGAAACAATGCTGGCGTGAGCTGATGATTGCCTGTGATTACTACATATCACATTTGGCTTCATCAGGGGCAGGATGCAGTGTTCCTGGATAAAATGAGATTCTCATGATGGGAAAAATTATACCCTGAAAACAGATTCTCAGAATTGTACATGAAAAGACAAGAACAAATTTGGGAAGTAGGAGAAAAACTTAAACTTTAGGAGAAATTACTAGTATGAGTAGATTTGTGGTGAACCTGGATAAAATAGTGCTAAATCCACATTGTCTATTGTCTTGGGATGCAATTAAGGGCAAAAACTGAACAATTTATTTTTGCAGGCTTAAAAATGGCGGCACTCTCCCTGGAAGTCTGTGGTCTGGGCATCTAGTGGATTCTTTTTCAGCCTGCTGGCATCTTCAGTGGAGAGAAAAGGGGAGAGCTTGATCTGTCTTTATGCACTTTTAATTACGAACGGCTGGCTGGGCTGCAATCTCCAGAGACCAGAGGTGAAGCAAGCACGTCAGCGCCAGCTGCCACTCCATTGGCAGCTCAATATCAACTTAAATATCCCCAACCCACAGGGAGAGAGAGGGTTAATGCAAAGGTTGCATGTCTAAGCATATCAGCCACAGACACCTGCCAATCACCACACAGCATCTGTGAGTAAAAGCAACAGGTCAGTGGACTGTTAGCATTTCCAGAGGAACAATAAAAGTAACGCCATTAATTACACCACTAATGTGAGCTGCAGTTGGAGCGAACTTCTCCTGGGTTCTAGTTCAATAACAGTTGTGGGTTGTGAAGGGCAGATCTTTTGATCAGACAGTAGTGATTATTACCTTCAGTGGAGCACAGCCTTCGTTTCAAATCAGCCCCTCCAGAACAAGACTGCAAGGAGCCTTATAGCAGTGAATATTTGAAAAAGAACAGTGATACAGATCTTGGTCTTTTCAATATTGACTCTGTACAGAACAGAAAGTCTTTGGCATCCTGTTTTATCCCCTCACCAACTTGATCATAAGTTGGAACATAAACATTAAAAAAGCTTTTGTAGTGCAAATAAAGGGACAGTATAGACACTGCTAATTAAAATCACTTGTGGAACAAAGAAGTAGTTAAAATTTAACGTTTTTATTGTGCTGAAAATTAAAAACTCACATGACACGCTAATGAACTGAAAAGATTTAAGCAAACAGAGAAAATGCTTTCATAACAGGTCATATTTTTCTGAGACGCGTCAGACTCTCTTCAAATATTATGTGCTAACGCAGCATCTTTGTTGTTGAACTGTTAAAAGCAGAAGCTGCAGCAAAACGGACAAAAATAAAACAGGCCAAAATCCCACAATTCCCACAAACCAAGGCATCTAAGAAGCCAAGCTACTGCTTTAGCTGTTATCATGGAAACACAGGCTTTTCCAAAGAGGGAATTATCAGGCAGTATGACTCCAGTTATTGCCTCTGGCAGTACTTTAATAAGACCCAGCTAACCTGCGACCTGAGTTTGCAGCAGAGGTAGTTGTAGGAGAAGATTTGGTGGCTCAAAGGGCATCAACATGCCCACAGGAGCTGGCACTTAATTCCCAGTCAACTGCACTGATATGCCATCATGGTGAACCAGAGAACATGTAATTAGTATGAATGGCCATGCACTGACCAAGCCACGCAGAGCAGTATAAGTGGATTATATATATATGCTAATTTTTGACACACTGCCACTGTCAATTTCAGACATGCAAATGGGGGAAGTGATATAATGCATAAATGTGTGATACATTGGTCTTAGGCGAAAGAGTGCCTATGATGAAACCACCTAGTCAAATTCATTTATTTATGGTTACAATTAGAAATGCAAAATTACCACCCATCCTCTCACCACCACTCCAACAGACACATACAAATATACAGAGTAGCCCTCAGAAACCTCTACACACCTGGTGATCTAAGGCTCAGGATAACAAGAGCTGGAAATTTGTTAGTCTGTCAGTCTGCCCACTAATGAAATACGAGTGCCTCCTCTACTCTCTTCAGCTGCCTTTAATTACAGATATGAGGATAATCTAAACGGGTCAAGACTGGCTAGAGACAGGCTTGAGGATCTCTGGCAGGAGATATTGACTAAAGGCAATCCCAGCCAGCCACATCACCTTGTGATCTATGACCAACCTCAGAGCACAATGGCACTCAGAGGTATAAGGTTTAACTGCCAAAAACCAGGCAGCTAGCTGAGATGACTGCTGAAGTGATCATTCAGAAGATCTCTTAAAGATTGTTTCATTGAGGACAGATGAACTGCACCAGACTTGTAATCAAATCCTGAGAGACAATAAAAGACAAGGCTATAGAGAGAGATGGGAAATTGTATCCCAGCAAGAAAAAGACAATTTCAGCTTGACAGTCACTTCTATGTGTGCATGTTTGTGTGTGTAAGCACGTTCACTAAAGGGAAGTGTTCGAGCTGATGATAAATGAAACATCATGTGACTTCAGAGAATGTTTTATAACAATCCCCTCAGCAAAGCAGTAGAGCAGAAAGCCCAATTAATAAAGATTAGCACTTTTTTTTTTACAAAACCTAGTTTTCTTTTAATTAAAGCAAAGTGATTGAAAATGAATTATTATGCAGATATAGAACACAGATCTTTAAAATAACTGAGAAACTTCCTAAAGATGATTGATAGATCAAACAGAAAACAACTTATATTTCTTTATACATTATTATAGGTAACGTCATTTTGGTGTCTCTCCCCCAACATAGTCTCTATATTAGAGATATTGAGTGATGAATTTGTGGTAAAGGTACTTCACTAAGTTTAACTAAAAATGAATGAAAAAAAACAAAACAGAAAAATTAGAAATTCTTCTGAGAAATGAACTCAAAATGTTATTTACAATTTATATAAAATAGTCTTTCTGATAGATTGTTTCCACTTAGATTACTGGTGTGTAATGTTGAGAGAAAGCCCTGAGAATAAAGTAAAGGATTTGTAACTTAGCTGCAGGTCCATCCTTCCCGGTGTCTGTACCTCAGGAGAACTGAAGACAAAAGAGCAATTAGACACAGTGGCCACAGAGGCTCACTGCAATAAATCTAGTCTCAAATGAATGGGAAGATGATGGCTGCGAGCCCAGGTTTGTTAACATGTTATATTAATGAATAGGCCTCTGAGCATTTAACCTATCCTCCAGGTCCATGGGGTCTATGTAATGCTATGATTCATTGGTAGGGAAAAATACCATTGTGGACATGAGGAAAGTCTGACTTGTGGACAAAGTGATTGTTGTGAGAACTGCATGCTTAGAATAACTGGATAAAATTACAGACATCTGAGAGTATTTCTGCTTCACTGCACTACTCCGTGATATATGAAAAACAAAGTAAAAGATGAGCTAAACTAAATAGGTTATCGACCACAAGATTCAATGGCAGAATTTATCTCTACACAGAGCCAGAAAAGATGCATCGAAGGAATAAGGTTCAATTTTTCAATAGGGGTCATTATGGGTGACAGTAAGGGCTGGGGATGAGGATTTTATCATAACCCAAAGTATTTCCCAACAAGGGAATGACAAATCAATCACATTTGATGCCTGGCTATGAGCTTGGCTTTAGGAGGGTCACTTCATCTGTTATGGCATACTGCTAACATTTCATTTCATATTGAAAGAAAAATAAATGATCTAGATATATAGGGTGATTTCAGTAAATATCAGGCAAACAGAAAATCAGTTTGCTACATAACCAGTAACACTATATAAACTGGATTTTGCATGTATGAAATGTTTGACCTTATGGAGGACATGTGTTGTGCAACCAACTGCTGGCCATTGTGCCGTTTCCCATGCCTACCCAAATTATCAAACCTCTAATAGCCAATACATGTTAAGGACTATTTAGAGGATTTGTCACACAAATTCACTCAAACTCAGCTTTTGTAAAAACTGCAAATGGGAGAATTCACAGATGACAGCCATCCTACTGTACATTAGAAGACCTCCAAAATTTCCTCTCTAAAATGATTCAGCATGAGACTTCATTTGAATTATTAGATCAGCTCTTTTGGAATACATTACTGATGTTCTGGCACTATTGAAGGCAGTATGCTTTAAGCCTCAGGAGGAAGGCTAAATATTTCCAAAAATTGGAAAATTTAAGAATAAGATTTGAGATAAAGTTAAAGTTACAAAAACACATCTCACATTGCCTTACA
Organism: Mastacembelus armatus; assembly: GCF_900324485.2. Lineage (NCBI taxonomy): Eukaryota > Metazoa > Chordata > Actinopteri > Synbranchiformes > Mastacembelidae > Mastacembelus > Mastacembelus armatus. Next base: position 14,131,604 of record NC_046656.1, read on the forward strand.
GTATGGAAGCAATGATTATGCATGAGGGATTTGAGTGATATATATTTGGAAACTCAAATGAGTATTCTGGTGAGCATATTTATGGAAGTGTGTGTGTGTGTGTGTGTGTGTGTGTGGGTGTGTGGGTGTGGAGGGGTGAACAATTTTGTCTGCGTGCACACTAGAACAATTTAGCACAAGCAAGTATAAAAATTATTTTGTCAGTTGAAGACAGCCATCAAAGAAACTCAACTCACTGGCAATTTTCCTCTTATCTCTACAGAAGCCTCTCTCTGTGCCTACCCCCTCTTCCTGTAAACGATAATGTACGAGTCTGATGACTTAAATATTTTATATTCAATTTTCTGCTCAAGTAAGCAGCCTCAAACATTCTACACAATTAACCAACCAAATGTTTCTACTGCATTTGATGTACTGCACAGAACCCCTGGGACCCTAATGTCTCACCTTACAGGATGCACATAAGATTTTATTCATCCAAAGATTTGCATGCATGTGCACATGTAACACTAACCTTACCCATAAATAATACTTGTTTAATCCTAACCCAAAACTAAGTCGTCACCCTAAAAATCAGTGATTCATCTGGACAACTATTTGGTCCACATCCGCACTGTATGAGTAATACCAGGTACACATACACACATAACCACCCACCCACACACACCTACTCTATGTCCAACTGTAGAATTTCATTTTCAGTCCATTGAGGTCTGGCTCTGCAGTTGTGTTTGGAAATACAGCTTCTTATCCTCATATGAATACCAAACATGGAATACCAAACACTTACTGGGTAATGACATTTAATCCTCTAGGGGCACAGAGTAAAACTAATCAGACACTGACAGATCACTAGCATATCAAAGAGATGTGAAATAAAGAATTTTAAGAGACAAGCCTGGAGAAATATCATACAATCAGTTATGTGATTAGTAAGTAAAATTGCCAAAGGATATTCATGCTATAGGTGAATAAGCAGCACAAATGGTAAACATTAGGATATAGCTGAGATAAGATGTTACACAGTAAAGAGACTCACTTATCTGAATGCACCTATTGTCTGTATAAGTTCATAGTCAAGTGCTTTGACATGTATCTTGCTTGTCCAGCCTGAACCGGTTTTTCCGTGATGTATTAGCCAGCAACACTGACATGTATGGTTTAGGTTAGGTGAACTTCTCAACATGCAAACATTCCTTAACATGGTTAACAGCCATGCTAGCAGCTCTGTGAACTCATCAGCATCCAGCACCCTGTACAACGGCACAGAGGTCTTTCAAGGTGCTACGCTGTCTTTTATTACAGTGCCATCTAATTTAGAGGTTTGTTTTAATACTGACATTTTGCAAAATACCTTAATGTGAAATTTCCTCATGTTGACAGTTATAATGGTTTCTGTAAAAATGCCTGCATGAGTAGAACATTGAAAGAGGAATCATCCAGAACTACAATATAGAGTGAGCAGTTAAGGGTCAAATGTTTCCATTCATTTTTGCTACAGGACTCTGAACACCCTCAAACCAATTACAGTCTAATATTCAATGGCATGTGGAAGAGTTAACAGACTGGCAAAATAGCAGAATCTACAAGGAGAACATATCCATCATTATAATAATATTCCTATTTAAATGCATGAACAAATGCTTTGCTGCAAGGGTGTCGCATGAATTTATATAAGAGTCTTGAGTTTGTGTTCTGATTGTTGTGCAGATATTCTTCATGGTTACAGTCAAACACTAATGACTGTGTGCTTGTTTGTAGAGAGGAAAGGTTGTCAATCTATCAAAGGTTCTATGGGTTAGAAAAGGCTTAAACTAGAAACACAACATCTCCTCTCAAAGGAGGACACAAAGTTGAAGAGCTCCAAATTAATAAGCTTTAAATCCACACAGTACATGCAGCAACTTAAGCCGAAACAAGGTCCCTTGCTGAGGGCAACATATTTTCACCTGCCAGATAAGAAAACTCATTTTCTTGTTAAGAGTATCAGGAAATGTTTTCATAACAACAATTTCATACTCCTCTGCCTCTCCCCATTGCCGTGTTCCTCCCTTTGCATGAAGAAAGTCAGTAGTGGTCCTGTTCCAGATGCTGTAACATTGCCTGGAGCACATCCCCAAGGCCTGTTTCATGTCTAAGCTGTCTACCTGCTGGGATTGCTTCTATGGCTCCTACAGCTGTGTTTGTGTCAAAATGCTGGCTGTGTTTGTAAGGGGGTGTTTAAACTTCAGTGTTTGTGAGAGCAGCTTGTTGAGTACAGGCATTGGTGGCTTGTTATGCACTGATGGGAAGCTGTGATCTTTGGTACAATTACAGTTAAGTGGGTAAAATATTTTAACAGTCCATCCTGTGTGGATATGGGCAGTGCAGAGTAAAATGTTAGTTGTGAGCAGTCACATACTTTTCAGAGGGAAACAGGTGAGCCACTTACAGTACTAGTCTCAGAATAGGGCGGTGGAGGGGTCACCTCTGCTTTATATTCATGTCATGATTCTTGTCAGCATCCTGCACAAGTAAAGAAAATAGTTTACACTAAAAATTTTATTTCCTATTTTGATTAATTTGAGCCACTAGCATCTGGTAGTTGTATTGCCTCTCATGAATAGCTGCCATAGGCACCGAGGATTATCACACAGCCCAGGTGAATAAATCACACAATAAAACATCACACAAAATCTATTCATCTAATACTTTCAAAACCAGAAGAGCAAGCAAGAATTTTGTAAGAACACAGATAGATTGAAGAGAAGACCACGAGTACACTGTAAAGTACAGCAGCCATCCCTGCTGTCACATGCCATAAAACATTCCCTTGGGGGGGTGGGGTGCTATTTACAGCAAACAACTGGCTTTATGAGGAGGTGGTTAAGATATGCCAAGTCACAGAGGGGAAAATACTCGTCTCTTCCCAGCAGATCCAGAGAGGAAATGGATATATTCTACAGTTTTTGTAGTGTGTATTTAATACCAAGTACAAATACATGTACTGGTATTCAAGGAATACTAAGGTTTCTGAAGGCAAAGAAAATCTGTGAAAATATAAGTTTCATAATGCCTGTATGTTTGAGGATTAGACCTTTTGAAGATTCTCAGTTTAAAATAACACTGATAATTAAGTGCAACTGCCATACAACCACTCAGACCATGATATTTTACTTATAATATGCTAGTGTTTCTGAAAGATTACAAGCACAGTTTGAAAATACAGTGCTGGTACTCTGTGCCTTCAGCCAGACAATTTTCACTCAGCTAGGACACATAGAGCAGCATCCTACAATTTGCAATATTAATGCTCTTATACTTGTTTATTTTTATTACATACAAGCATCAAGATGTAATAAGCATTAGAGAAGAAGATGAACAGTAGAAGGGGACCATCATTGTTTTGCATTGTATCTTTCACCCTAATTTTCAAGCTGATTCACTCCTGTTATTATTCCCTGAGCCTGTGTTATGTTTGTATGTATATGGACATGTGCTGCACGTTTCCAGTGTCAGTATTATATAGTATATATTTTTTTTGTTTATATGTCTGTTTAAAGTCATAATCCACCCATTGTACAACCAGCTGAAAGGCTTTAGCACTTTATGACTGTAATATAAGTCAGTTTTCAAAAGACTAAAATAAGCAGCATATCAGTGGGTCCCCACAGAGACACAAGCTTATAATCAGCCAACCAAACACAAAATTCAGGGTTGGGGTTAGGTTAAAAACTGACCTTGGATAAATAAAAAGGCAATTTAGATGCAAATGATATTGCTGGCATTTACTGTAATTGCCATTTGCGCTGCTCATTTGAAATGATACAGAGGCAGCACCTTTAAACTGCAGGGATGTACAATGAGGAAACAAACATTGACAATGGACTAAAATGTTGAGGATGTTGAGGAACACTTCCCTGTCTAATTTTGTTACTCAGTCTGACAATTTAGTAGTTTCTAAATTACCACATTAAACTTGTTTATCCTTAAGAACTGTTCAAGAATCAGACACATGCAATGAATACAGTTCCATTATTTGAGTTATTTTGAGGGCGCACTTCAAGATGCAGCTGCGCCGATTGAAAAGACTGTGAAAGTCTCCTGTTAGCATAGTCAAATCATTAGAATTCAAACTCTGATCACAGACTAAGCCAAAAACACACTAAAAATAACACACTTATGCTCAATGGATGCATTATAATTCCAGCAAGATGAAAGGTTTTGATGTGGTTTTCTGAAGAAGCAAGAGAATGTTTTCTTTTATCTTTAAGATATAAAGGCAGAATAAACAACTGGACACAACAAGAAGAGCAAGAGTATAGTACAGCAAGACCAAGCACGGTTTGTGAAACCTAAATGAATATTCAGCAATTGGCTCACGAGGATAGAGAAAAAAGGATGAATGGTGCATAAAATGCTGCCATAATGTAATGAATTAATTCTTTCTAGCAATCATTAAAGCATTTTACAGATTAATGCATTTCTATTTTGTGCCTACTGCTTTCGGTGTGACTGCTCTGAGTGGCCCTCACTTCGTTGCCCCCTGTCACTGGTGGGATGGTTAGCTGAGGGTAGCTTGGGTTGAAGAACATGGCCTCCTGCTGTGGGTTAGGAGTGCTGGAGCACCAGTGTGAAGAAGGACCATTTCTAATGAGCAGCTAGGGAATGATTCAGTGGGAAAGACGAAGTAGAACAAAAGAAGGGGGAGGCATATGCTCAAAATAAAAGCAGAGATCGGATTCAGGAGTCCTTTAGTTGTTTTTCCTTTGCATTTAATATTTATGATGTAACATTTCATTTATAGGAAACATGCAAGGCAACACAGCATGGGTAAACTAAAAGAATTCCTCTGGTCTGAAGGTGTACGCTATAATGTGTTTTCCCTATATCACCATAACAAAGGTTAGACTCCAAAGGCACAGCAAAAAACTGACAGCTTGAAGAAGCTGCTCAGTGTTGTTTTAGATCTTTGGGTTCCCACTCAGGTCCCTTGGCTAGTTTTTTTTTTTTTTGGAAAGGAGGAGTTCGGCAAAGGGAGAATGTCTTATGAGCTCTGAATAATGCATCTGTTTGCTTAGTTTGAAATTTTGCTCTGTATGGACTAACCAGTGACAGTTTTTTTAGTTCACTTTCAAAGGCAACAAAGAACAGCTGCCAAATGCTTGAACATCAGCCTCTCTGAAGAGAAAACAAACTACTTTAAAAGATTCAAAGAGTTCAAGAGTCTTTACTTTGGATTTGTGCTGCCGTGATAATATTAATATCATAACGTAAAGGAGTGAAAGTGAAGACAGAGCAAAAGTATGCTTGGCATAATCTCAAGAAGTGATACAACCTAGATTCACTTATGGATATGGAACAAGACAGGAGAGCGGTGCAAAGGGAAGAAAAAGAACCTTCCAGCAGGAAAAACATCAGTCACGGACAGATCAGGTGATTTGTTTCATCAACTGTTGTTCCACATCTTCAATACATAACGTTTTGCCTAGGCACTTCAAACAACAATGGCTTAGAGACATGTAGGTGTTACTGATGGATGACGACAGCTAGAAACAATTTATCTATAGCTGTCCTCTGCCAGAGCTTGAGCTGAAAAACTAAAATAGTCTAGTTCATATTCAGAACGGCTGAGGAAACTGAAAATTATACCAACTTTGCCAAAGATGTAAAATAGTCATGACTGCCTTAAATTTCAACGGTATCTGGAAGAAACATTGCAGCTGTATCAAATAAAAGATCATCTATTCCTGTCATCTCTTTCAGGAGACAGTATAAGATCATGAGCGAGAGAATCATGATCTGAACTTTACTTCAACACAAATACAGGCACAGAATAAGATGAACTGTGCCTGATTTAGTTTACCAAATCATCATTTCGTCAGGAAAGACTGGTTTGGAGTTAAAAATGAAATGATTTGATATCCTGTAGTGTGCTCAACAGGAAACAGTTGCTGGCTAGTTATATGCACTGTGTAAGAATCATAGGTCGTATGTACTCAGTGTACTGCAGTGGCCTCACTGCAGGGCGTCAACTGCACCAGAGTTTTAGCAATGCAAAAGTGAGTTCCTAATGTTAAAGCTAAAGTGAAATATTAAGAAAGATTCAAATATTTTCCCACACATGGATGTGTTAACACTAAAGACAGATATGACTCTTATGTCAAATCCTGCAATTGAGGGGATTTTTTTGTGCTTTGGCTTCACTTGTGAGATTACATGCTTGTCGGCAGACTGAAGAAATGTCTTCAAAACCTGGGCTTATGAGAACATTTCAAATAACCTCACTCTCAAACAGAAAAGACATGTGATCCCAGCTCCTCTTCAGAATTCTTATATAAAGATTTTCTCAAATACAAACATAAAAATGAAAACCGAAAGTGATAGATTTTCAAGGATTTCACCTTGGCAAGGCTGATTGTGCATGCACTCTTCACCATTAGAGAAGGTAAACAGACTGATAGCACAAGGTGTTACCTTGCTTAAAGGGGCATTACTGTCCTCATCACAGCATGTCTCATCATTAGTCATTGATTAACTTTGCAGAGATAAGTCAGTCAGGGCATGGATATGGGCTTCCTGCTGGGCTGACTGGCTGCATGCCATCTTGGTAAGCATCTCCATATAATTTGACCATTAAAACAAATCAGCCATGTCTTGTACAAAATGCTCAGTCTATTTAAATGTCATCCACTGTACTGCTGAAAGAGCATGAGAACTTTAAGCCATTTTTGTTTATTTGAATGTTCAATGTTACCACTGATAATCATATCACACATGGTGCTACTGAATTTGAAAATCTATGTACCTGAGCAACATATTAATTAAGAAATTAAACTGTCTAAGAGCAGCAGAGTTCTTGGGGCAGGATCCCTTTTCACAGCCAGGAAACAAATGATTAATTGTTGGCATGCAATCAGATTGGGTGTACAGATCTGTAATACAGCATACAACAAGATTACAGCTGCTTATGACTGCATGGGTGATGTAGGTTTTTTTTACTCAACAGCTTTGATCCTGCAACCTCCATATGTGTGCTGTTCTGTCAAAACAAACAATTTGGTATAACTCTGGGAAGTGTGGAGACGCCTCAGGAAACAGACACGCTTTTGTAACTGGGACAAACTACACTGAAAGCTGCTCTGTAGACAACCGCAGTCTTGAAGACTGACGTTATATGGGATTAAAGTGTCTTGAAGTACAGGCTGCATTACTTCAAGATTTAAAAAAGAAAAAAAAAAAACACCTCTGAGGTTTTGTCTGGCACCAGAAAACACAAACTCCATAAGAAGTAACTGAATTATAGAAGGGAATCTAATCCACATGCAACATGGTGCTTGTGTTCAGCACAGTACCAAGGTTTACTGAAAACCACCGAAGCACAATGAGCTTTCACTACACTGGCCTCCCATTGGGAAGCAGAGGACTGTACAGGACTTGGTTGTCTCAGCTGTTAACCCTCACTGCTTTCCATCTCACTCCTCCTTCTCCCCCCATGGTCTGCTGGGCTGACTGCTGCTCAGACAGGCCTCTGGGTGGGGGTTCAACAGTCAAGTGTCTGAGTGCACATCCTCTGACACCAAAATCAAATGTCTTGTGTTTGGAATCTGCCATTGGCTCTCTGGGGAATCAAACTGCCTTCTCTGCATCCCACACAATAGACAGCCAGAGAAGGCCAAGCTGAAGAAGAGAGTGACAGAGGGGGAATAGAAAAAGAGACACTGATTCAGAGGAAGACATGGAAAGAGGAAGGACAGACCTGAGCTGAAAACAAGAACAAACCCACATGGACTAAGTGAGTCCAATTTGATTTGTGCTATGTTTATCTATTTTGAAATTGGATCTCTCACTAATCAGTACAACACAGAGATACTGAAAATAAAAGCAAAGGAAATCACACTGACTGCTCAGCTGGTTGAACAAGCATGGAAGAGTGGCTGATAACCTCATATAAGATAAAATCACTTAAAAATGTCACAGGCTTTTTTTTGTTTGACTATTTAAGCCCAGAAAAGGCTTAGTCTCTCAAGCCCTTGAAATCTCTGGATTACTTTATTCCTTCTAATTTAGATGTAGCCTCAAGCAGGGAACATGCTAATTTTCCTGTGTGTCAAAATTAATGAACAAGATAATTTGCTACAATGGGAGAACACACACATGCAGTTGCACAAGCACCTACGATTACATGACACGCGCGCACGCGCGCGCACACACACACACACAAACATTCACACTATCCTTTAAATGAACCCCAAATGGGGCCAGAAAGTGAAACAAGTTTTCTGCTGTTGAAACCGAAACTAGGTTAGGTACTGTACATCAGCAGTGGAACATGTGGGATTTGACTTGTTTAAAAAATAAATAAATAAATAAATAAATAAATAAAGGTCTTAGATCTCAACATGAAGAGACCATGAGTTCATGAGAATTTCAGCAAATGACAAATAAGCATTACATTTACTGCAGCTTAACAGCTCATGTTCTTGATCTTTTGTCAAAATTTTCTTTAAGTAGTTTCAAAGTGAGATGAAACAGTTTAAGACATAATGTTTAGCTGAAGCTGTGAAGCACACCTGCAGCCACACTTGTCATTTGAATTTAAAATGAAATTTACTGGATTAAAACACTCTCTCTGTACTAAATGAGGGCATGCCAAAGCCTCTGTACTATTACATTTTAACATACTGCCTGTAAAGACCAAAGGTAATAATGTAAAATTGGTGTTTGTTTAATGTAAATTCTTGCTCAAAAACTGTAGGGAGATCCTTAAAGCAGGAAGAAAACACAAAACACATCCGAAAGTAACACATTCCTGAATATTAAAATATCATTTCTGTTTATTAATCATCCTCCATGACAAACTACTGAAACTACTAATATAGTAGTACTTTTGGTGTGTCCCATGCTGGATGGAATATGACTGCTAATTAACTTGAGAGAAATGGCAGGCGGACTATCTTGTATCAGCCAACTCCAATCTACTATTCATTAGAAGTCTTTGGGAGGTAAACAAATAAAAACACAATATCATCAAAAACATCTCTTTCCAGTAGACAGGCCCTGGACTGATCAAATTCATACTGCTCATGACAAGGGTTTCCAGTTAAAGCTGCACACAGCAGCCACCGGTTGGGTTTTTGGTGCAGTTTAGACTGTACCCTAACCACTTAAGTGGTACAGAGAAAGAGCTATCAGATATTACAGCTCCTACACCCCTATGTAAAAGCATTTTCACAACAGGAAATCAAAGCTAAGTGACACAGATACTTTATTCAGCACGAAAAGAGGGGTATAGAAAAGACCAGGAGAGTTGTCAGACTGTCTCTCCCCCCTCTGTGAATCTACATCTGCTGCAGTCTGAGAGACAGCTGTTCCTATAGGGAGAGGCAGCAGGTGGATGGATAGAGCCCCTCTGCTCTCCCTCCATGCTTCTCTACACACTTTCTTCATTTATCCATTTGCCATCATAGTATCTTTCCTTTACTTTATACCATTTCTCTTGACACTAGGCTCACCCATCCATAGCCTTTGTTTCATACCTCATTGCTTCCCATTACAGTGTGAATGCATTCAACAAGAACATCGTTTCTTTTATTAGCCTACAGAAGAGGTATTAACATCTATATGCAGTAGACCTGCTCTATTTTCTGTCAATGGGAGGCATGAAAATTGCGGAATGGATATTTATGTTTCAGAAGTGTTAAGCATACAGTAATAAGCCTTATTCCTCAATATATATCTTTTGTTTAGGTCATCTTAATGATGTGCTTATTCAGCTCCCTTTTGATAATGAACAATTGTGCATCAAGGTTGCCAGTTTTTGTACACAAAAGCCTGTAGCATATATAGTGGAACATCACATTGAATACTGATACATGTCAATAGTGACAAAACACACACGGCTGTCTGGAAAAACTTGAATATGGGCATTGACACAGCAGTGGGATGCGAGGTCAGATGATCTCACTGGTGGTCAATGTGGCTTACATGCATCATTGGACAAAGCCAAGTCAAACTGTGTTTTTCGGCATTCAGCCATCTGGAGATGACTATCAGCATAAAGTGGCAGACCTCTGCTGCATAAGATGTGAAGTTACAGCAATGCTACCGGGAATCAAATTTCGGTCATGTCAAAAGCTGCATACACCCTGTTAATGTTGACAAATCACTGACTCCCACCAGCAAATACACATTTTCTCCACCTCAACCTTATCCTTATCTCTGGGTAAGGACATAAGGACATATCTCTGGCACATAAGATAGTGACATAAAGGGAAGGATTCTCCACAGTCCTCAGCTGATTAGGAGGTTAAACTGGTCAGGGTGACATTCAGCCTCTTCCTGCCTGCACAAGGAAATCCTGTTCATAATTCTGGCTTAGGAGCCCTTCTAAAGTGGGGTGTTATCGTAAAATGAACTCTATATCACCTCTTCCAAGACTAGACAGAAGTGAGGGTATGTGATGCGTATGCATACATTTTGGTGCTGACACTAGACCTGCACATACAGTCTCTTTGGGACAGCCTCAGAAACACTACATCAGAAAATACAAGATAGATGTTAGAGAGATGCTGAACAAACATTATGTTATGAGTGGAAAGGTACTGCTAAACAAGAAAGAGGAAAAGCAGTATGAGAGGTGATTCATACAATGCCAGCTGTGAATAGCGCGCATTGCTCATGTTAGCTTAACTGAGGCTGTGAAAAAGCAGAGTTGAAAGCAACACACTGGAGAGAGAAGCAGCAATTACATACCGTCTGCTATCAAAGACAAACAGATCAGCGAGCATGTTATCATGCATAAGTAAGAGTGGTATTACGTTATACTCAATACATGCTCAAGATTTTTTATATTTTAAGAGATGGCTAGTTAGGTGAGATGAACCTAAGGGCCTATGTGTGCTACAGGAAGAGACAGGTAATAAGCCATGTATTTATGAGGTGCAGGGTGTTAGAGACATCTGCATAATCTCAGTTATCCTCCACTCCAATCTTATAGGTAACAAAAGAGGTACACTGAGGTGAGGGTGGGAAGAAGGATAATGAAGACGAAAATAGAGAAAGAAGCAGTATAGGAAGGTAACAGAGCCAGAATGGATAACAGGGATAGTGGAGAGACTATCAGGGAATGTACTAAATAGTGGAAGACAAGGAAAGGACAAGGAAAAAGCAATAAGATGAGTGAAATTGAGAGATGTGCTGTTGGGACTTGAAGAGAAAGAAGGAAGCAGAAGAGTGGAGGAAGGAGGCAAGAGCAATTACCAGGAGAATGAGGAGAGTATTTCAATAAACCTGTAGATGTCAATTCCGTCCGGCGCATCCGCTACTTGGGCCCTGCGCTCTGAATAACAATGATTCAAATGTGTTATAACTGGAATTCACAATCTATACAAACAGCAAGGGCGAAAGCATTAGATATTCCTCCAGAGCTGGGAGGTGGGAGGGGTCAAAGTGGGGGAAATACACATGGCCACAACTGGCCTTGGGTAGAAATAAACAACAGTGGAGAGAAACAGCATCTCACACCTAAATCAGTTGCTTTGTCTCTTTTTCCCTTTTAATTCACTAACAGAAGAGATTGTATGACGTAAGTAAAAGGGAAATAAGATAAAAATGAAGGAGTAAAACCATATTTTTTTATGCTTTCAGTTTGTACTTGTTTCCTACTCCTCCTGTACCTTAATGTTTTTATTGATAAGCCTGACTGCACTATAAATGCCTGCTGATACTTGAACCTGTTCCCTGTTGCTTTACCTGTACATGCAGGGAACAGAAATGTTCTGCACCCCAGGGGTTGTTCCTACTCTCACAACGAAGACAGATGGCATTCTACTTGGCTTTGGTATGACGTCAGGAAGACACAAGGAAGGCCACAAAAATGCCAAGAACACAGAGGCCTCCTAATTTGAGGTTTCCCACAGGACCTTGCCAATGGCAGTGGACATCTTCAGCTTTATCTCCCGATCATGATTATCAAGGGCATAGAGCAGCAGGAAAAAGTGCACAGTACAAAGAATTGCAAGCATTTATGAAGGCCCTATTTTTCTTCCTAAATATATCAAAGTGTTTTTAAAAAGTATACTTAATTGTTATAAAATTAACCTCAGCTTAATCAGCAAATTTCTAAATAGATTATACTACTACTTATCTTTAGAGCACTGAGCAGCAATCTTAAGTCATTAAACTCTCTTCCAACCCAGCAGTGGACAGCATTTGATTGTCAAATGGTAAATTTTCAGAGAAGTATTCCTGTGAAGTTGACTTTCAGCTACACTGCTATCAGTATAGCTGACTTAGGGATACATTCAACACTATATATCTTACACTACTCAACACCATTTGGCCTCCTGCTCTTCTGTTACCTGGCCTTACCCCGGGGCCTATAATAAGTACATTAACACTAATAATGGATTATTGATCATAGTGAATCAACTAGCTTTTACGCTAACGTCAGCATCTGTCCTGCTGAGCAAGAAGGTTGGGTGAAAAAATTCCCCATAATTCCTCAGCGCTGCAGACAAGGGAAGGGCACAGAGCATTAGTTTGTGTCTGAATGATGAATTGCTGGTGAAGTGAAAGGACTGGGGACCTCTCTGGTCAGCACTGACTTCAAGGCAACCGTCACCTAGGGCCAGTCATGTGAGCTTTAGCAGATAGGTGTGTCCTGCTACGGAGAATTAGCAAAGTGGAGGTAATTATCAGGTGAGACTTTTTCCATCTGCTGACCTCCTGTTGCCAAGTAGGACTGCTGACATAATGTAGATGGTATCCCAACATTTCTTTTACATTATCTAGGTTCCATCTTTTCATCCTGCACATATTGTGAAAACCTCCAATATGAACTATATGCAGGAATAATATGATAAATTCATCACTATTAATTCCCAAACTTACACATTATTTTGAAGGGAAAATAACCATTCTTCACATGTAAAAATTTCAATGTGTTATTGTATGACAAATTCAACAAGCCTGAATCTGTGGATTCACACCACAAGGTGAAACCTTTCAAGACAGAGGTCTCAACCAAGACAAATTTGAAAACATCTGGATGGTGAGAGGGGAGTTAATGGCCTTTACTCTTTCAACGACTATCATCAAGGTACACTTACAAAGCCCTTCTATGCTCAGTCCCAACTGTCTTTACACAGGGCCAGCTCAAAGGTGTTGATGTGTGCAGCAGAGCACGGCTCAAAGAAAGGCTGTGTGCCGAAAACATCTATGAAATATAAACCATAAAAACAACATAAAACCTGCTTGTGGTCTCATGAGAAACAGACCAGAAAAATTAAAGTGTCCTGCCCTATTTTCACCGCAGTTCAAAAACACAATGACTGGACAGGAAATTGACAAAGTAACAGCATACTTTGGAGCATATTTTGGGCAATTTATCATTTTCTGACAGCCTGCTACATCCCTAAGAATTGCACTATTCAATACAAAAGGCACTGAACGGACAAGAATGAATTTTGCTTGACTAAGATGAAAAATTATAAGGCAAGAAAGCAGTATGAAATGTTTTCATCTGGAAGCGTAGCACAGCTGAAGCACAAGTATTTCCCTTTTCATTCAGACAGGAAAGGAAAATAATAGTACAATTAGGTGAATTATACACAAACCTGAATGCTTCCACAACATGCATGCACTTCCACCCATTTCCACAGTATGGTGAGGTGTGGCAGGGTTAACTATTGTGTAAGTGACCAGGGGAGGGAGAGACACATGACCTTGGAACAATGACATGTCATGAATACTCCCTAAATACAGATGCAGAGGTTTTTTTGGGGGCCTCACTAATGTTCTCACATAAATTCAAGTACAGTATTTGTGTGAGAACATTTCTAATAGTAGCACACTATCCTCCAAACTACAGTAGCCCATTTGAGATATGTGCAATGAGCAGGAACATGGAGAGTATCTGATCTTTTCTCTGCTGTATTCTACTGCTATTAGAAAACAAGGACTCATTTTGCTTTGTGGCTTGTCTATTGACAGAATCCTGGCTGCAACCGAGCTGAATCCTCACCATGTCTGCTTTAGTCAGCACTGCTTCCAGAGCACGTCTCCCAGTCACGCAACAACAACCCCTGACTGAAACGACTGGTAAATAAATAAGCATAGCTCGTTGTCTTGTCTCCCCTATGCTAAACATGGAAATACACAAATCCCTGATTGCACAAGAGGGAGAAAATAGTAGGAGGGCAAATTAAACGACTCGGCAGTCTGTTTCTGCCAAACCAGCGGCAGAATGTTTTTGCTTGCCTGGACACATTCCTCAGGCGTCCCACCCTATTATTATTAGAAGCGTGTGTGTACCATACAAAGCATGCTGAGTATGTTGAGGAACTACGTCTTTTTGCCATGATAACCAACTGCACTTAACTTATGTCCTTCAGCTGTCATGGTTGACTTGGTTTATAAGAAAACACTTCATTAGTCATGTGGTGATGATCTTGAAAAGAGCAGTGGTATGTAATTGTAAAATAATTAAAACCTCCAAACCCTTGCTTTCAGAATAGATGTCTAAGGGAAACAGAAATGAATTATTTTAAGAATGAAACCTCTAGATGGACATCTAGGCCTTAAAAGCAGCAAATGATTCTTTATCTAAATATTTTTATGAGGGGTTTTAGAAATCAAAGTAAATCTTAAATTAGATGAATAAATCATTAAAAATTAATTGTTCAACTGTTTTAGCTGTTCTAACACTCGTTACAGTAGAAAACTGCAAAAAGCCATCTTGAGAAAACTGGGAAAATACGATTGTCTTTTTTTCCCCATTTAGAGTTTACCAATGACTGTACTTCACTAATTAACATTTTATATTTTGTTTAAATTGTACACAAAAATAAGGTGTAAAAATCATAAGTTCATTTTTCCTGCCATCAGTCATAGCCAGGCAAGGTAGTCCCCCTTGCTTTCAGTATTTATGCTAAGCTAAGCTAATTGGCTGCTGCTTTGAATTTAACACACAGCCATGACTGATATTAAACTTATCTAACTCTGAAAATGTAAAATTTGGAAAAAAAAATAAAATAAAAACACTTAACTAAAACAAACAATGATTTTCCAAACTTTTAAACTGTATTGGGTCCATTTATTAAGGATCAGAGAAAAAAGATTTTAAAAAGCACTGAAACTATAGTTATGTGGCTTTCCTGGAACAGCAGGTAAAATAATTTCTGCCAGACAAAGTGCTCAGTTGAGGCAAAACCCATGTTTACCATATTAAACAATGTCTTTGCAGAATAGGCAACAGCTGGAAATCAATTTCACTCTGCATTCCTTTAATTCTAGCTAATATTTACTGGGCTCCAGGTATTTTAATAGAAGCAATGTGACCTTGGATTCAAATGACGCACTTTATCGAGGAGAGAAAATTAGAAAGTGAGAATGTGTGTGCAAGAGTGTGAACACAGCCAGACAATAACACACCATGTAAAAACACCTCCCACCTCCTGCATGCATCCCCAGCAGAGACAGAGACCACACAGCTTGCTGCACCATCACTTCTCTGCCTCCGCAGTGTATTTACCATTCAGAGACAAATGGTCTCCTGGCACT
Source organism: Mastacembelus armatus (assembly GCF_900324485.2). NCBI lineage: Eukaryota > Metazoa > Chordata > Actinopteri > Synbranchiformes > Mastacembelidae > Mastacembelus > Mastacembelus armatus. Next base: position 14,147,147 of record NC_046656.1, read on the forward strand.
GTAGCACTTTAATAATGAGCCTTGGGGGGTTTGCAGGGAGCACATTTATCAGCAGAGTTTTATTTCAATTCACCGTTACCTTTCTGTACACACATACACACACAACGATGCACCAGGGTATAAAAAAACATGACGCTTCCTGATATTCCATTATGAGACAGGGCAAAATGCAGTTTTCAAGTGTGGAGATAAAAATCTAATTCATTGGTACAAATGAAACAAAAATAATGGCAATCAGGATTGTTGTTGCCTTGACACATGTCTAAGAACTGAGATTGGTATGTTTATGAAGCAGGCAAGAAAATGAATGCTACTATATAACAGCATGCACTGCTTTTGACATAACAGTGAGTGTGATGGAGCCAAATTGCTTTAAGGACAGAAAAATTAAGGTAATTTCACATCCCTAGAGTTTCCATTATTGATTCACATGCTTTTCAAATGAGGACTAGTATCAACAATGCAAAGGTCTTCCCCATTCTTCTCAATTTGTCAAGTTGGTACTGTACAACAGGTTTGGCTTTTGTTATTTAAGCTGACATTGTGCTCATATTAGTCCTTTTCTGTTTCAGTGTAAATTTCACTAGCATTTTTCACGTTAATGGAACACATCTGTTAATTAATTTTTTCTGTTAACATCGTTTCTGGCTCTGGACTTTGAATCAGTTTCCATAATGATTTGAAGGTTAATAAGGGAAAATTTTGCCCTGTGGCAACTCAAAGGGACACAACATTAACCCACTCTGAATCCTTATGAGTTAATACGCTGGCTAAAATTCAAATTGACGAATGGTTTTGAAGTAGTCAATAAGCTGTAAACAATTGAGATGTGAACTCTAAAAGACTTGGGACTTGACTCAGTTGTGTTTTGTGAGTAATGAATATCTCTTACACACAGTATTATACTATTCTGTGTGTGAGTTCATCTCTGTATACTGCCTTGGTTAAAGGTTCTGTCCAGAGTTGACAGACGAGGCCACAGCTGCCCATTAAGGAGCCACTTACTGTAACTTCCCCTCTGACTAATCCATCCCATCAGCCACCACACCAGTGGCTAACATCCAAATGTGCATGAAAACACACATACGCACACAGTCATTCAAACACGACTCATCTGATCAATTAATTAGTCCTTGACCGCTCATTTATCCCAGTCTTATTCAGCCATCATTTCCTGCCTTGTAATTCTTGTTATGTGTGTGTATGACCCCAGTCTCAGGCACAGCCATTTCATTAGCTGGATCAGTTAGATTTAACATTTGTTCCAGTTTGCCACTCAGGGAAATTATCTGACACAGATGGATAGAAAAGTCGACTAGGGTGACTGAAACCACCCCAGGGTGAGACGACAGCTCTATCCCGAACATGTAGCATCTTGCTTTCTTTAAGCATTAACACTGTTCATTTAAACTGAAAGACTGGCAGGATGTGCATGGCAATACAATGAGATTATGTATGAAGCAATTAAGATCCCAGAGGCATGGCTTTATCTTCATTTAGATTACCTGTCCTGTGTGATTTCTCACAGTGGGTGGTTTGGCCACTGCTTTGCCTCTAGTATCTAATCAAGCTAATCAATTTGGCATCCGGGATCTCTGTGTGGCTCTGTGTAAACCAATTTTAACTATTTATTTCAGTTCTAATGTAACTGTAAGTGCCATCTAGCATCAAAGTATAATTCAGAGTTTGAAGTGTAGCAGTTTTATTTTGCTTGTAATCATTTCATAAGAGGTTAAACAGAATTTTGCATTTTGCCTTGCAAAATTTATAAAATGCCCTAGCAATTATTTTATGGTACAGTATACACACTACTAAAACAAATACATTACATATGGTATTTCTAGAATAACCTCCTATGTCACTTTAAAACCAGTAGCATGCAAAACTCTGCATCCCTGTACAACAGAAGATGCATATGGTTGTTTCTTTTGGGAATAGATGGCAAAAATTATATATCAGAGGTACAAATGTCAAAAAAAGTATCTGTATTCTCATCACTAATGAACAGTTTGGCAGCAATTTCTTAGTACAGCAGGTTGAGCTTCAAGTAAGTGTTACTGCTGACTGCCAGCTGGATTATAGGGTTAAGCAATTAACAGTAAGAGGATGGGTCAGAGTACCAAGTCAATCCAAATCTGTAGTTGAACCAGGTTGAGACATTGCTAATCCACCAGCAGGTCACAGGTGCCACAGAGGTCACAGATAAAGAGTAGAAAGGTAAAAAGGCAAATCAACAGCTGTTTGCATATTTTTTTTGATTGGAAAATGGCAATAATTCAAACTTTAACAACAAAACACATAAAAAAAAAAAGCCATCAACAAGGGACATTCAGTTTTCAAAATTTAAGAGCACAGGGTTCATGCACATACAATACATGGTACAGAAAAGAAGTGCAATCCATCCATAGACACACCTACACACAACAAATGTCATATACATGGCTGCTCACAACAGGGATAAAAAAAAGAGAAGCCAGATATTTTTGCCTAATAAACTACAACGTATTTGATGAGGAGTACAAAGATTTCTTCCTGTGTGTGAGCGAAAAAGCTGAAGTGTGTCAGTGTCTGGTTTAGTGTTATTTTAATTTGAAGAAATCTCAGATCATTTTGGTTATGCTTGCTTTAAATAGTCAACAGATCATTTCTTCCCTTTCATATTGTAAAAAAAGCTGAAGCTCAGTGTCTCCACTAGGTTCTGAAATCCACCTTCATGTGATCCATTTACCAATTGGTTCCCCACAACTGGGAGATGGAACACCTTAGGAAGAATTTCAGTTGCAGTGTTTGAAATATAACTTATATTGCAAAAGTAAATATAAATGTGCCTAGTACAGATGTCACTCTAGTCTACCAGCCTCCAGTGGCTTCACTCCTCGACAGCTCATCCTCTGTTTTCAGTCTATAGTTCCCTGCAGTGTCTGTATACCCTAAAGTAAGCTGTTTTTAGCTTCACAAATGGAAGTGTTGTTAGGAAACAGTGAAGATGACCATTTTTGGCTGTAAGGCTTTTAGCTTAACAAAGCAGTCATGTGGAAGGTGCAGAGACACTCTCACACTTCTTACCATTGGAGGACACACACACACAATTGGTCTTGCATGGATGTATGCACACACTCACACATACTATACGTGATATTGGAGTTCTTATTTCCATGTAGTAAAGTCAACCTAACCTAATTATCTATGATGTGTAAATACTGAATACTTTTACTTATATATTTACTTTTTTTTTTTTTTTTTTAACTACTGATGGTTACACAGTGGGCAAGTCTGTCCATATCTTGCTAGTAGTCAGAGGTTTTTCAAAGGCTTTGTATTAGCCCAAAAATATTGTTGGATCTGTTCACAGCTGTAGTTCCAAAAATGAAAGTTTATTTTATAATATAACCTGTTCACAATGTAATGAAAATGGAATAAACATACTGTGTGTGAATAACTGTATCTTCTAATTCTTGCTTGCCCTCTATTTATAGATTTGTGTTTTCACAGTCCCATTTTTTTGCCAACTGACTGAAGCACAGAACTTGTCTGAGCATAGAAATATAAATCCAAGGCTTATCATTCAAATGCGAAGTGAAGTCAAAAAGGTTTCACCCCATACAATGCATACAAAAAAGGCAGATAAGGCACAAACTCAGAATTGAAAATGTATCATCTTTCTAAAAGAAAAAAAAATCTCCAGTCATATTAAAAGCATGAAGCAACTAGGGAATTTAAAATTATGTGACATGATAAATGATGAAGTAAATAATGTTTCATCTGAACTGATGAAAATACTCCCACAGAGAAAACCAGAATATAGTCAGTTTTACAGTCTAAATATTTACTTTTTTCCCCCCAGTTATATATTTGAGGAAAGAACTGCAATAAACAGCTCCAAAGCATGAACACACAAGCTTATTCACAACAGGTTTGCCATGATCTAAAGATCCCACAGGGGATATACACTATGTAGACATGGGATGACTAACACAGCAGCAAAGCCTCTGACAGTTCTATAAATCCTGCTTCTATCTATGTTGCACTAAATGTGCCATCCAGATGCCTAAGCCCCCGGTGCTAATGCTACGCACTCAACTGTCAGATTAAGGCTCATTTACTCCCAGCAGGGTCTTCAATTACCAATGATTAAAACCCCCTTTGGTGTTCTGTTTTAAGAGAAACAAGATCTGTTTAGATTAAGAAAGACAGAGCAAGACAGTAAGGACCCAGGTGGATGGTTCAGCTTGCTTACTTATAAGGAGATGTTGTATGGGGTATGTGTACAAATTCATTTCCAGATCTGTGGTACACACTAGTCTAAATTAATTTCTTTATTTTGATTCAAGCACCTGAGTGCCAAGAAATGTAGACAGCAAAATCGCCCTGGTAAAGTGAACTCAGAGTGTTCATTTAACACAAAAGTGTTTATGTTTCCACTGTTCACACACACAGTATAAACACTTTTTAGTGTTGATTTAACACTGCTGTGTACTGTGATCACTTCCAAGTTTAGCTACTTTTATTAATAGGATGTTTAAAACCTCCATGGTTGTGCTTAGGGTTTGGTTTCAATTTAGTGTGGTCCATTTTATTTTTAATCTTTGAAGAGTTAGGCAGATGTTGCCAAGTATCCATTATTCGTGTGTTATGTTTTAATAGCTTTTGTTTGACAGACACATACATGAATTGTCAGATATATCCTTTTATATGAGATTTTAATATCAAACAGTATGATCTCAACCAGCTGAAGACAGTGTCACTAAGTAGCCCTAATCTCTGCAGACAGCCAAACAGCGGCCAATGGTACAATGGTAAATAGATAAAACAGGACACAGCTAGTCTATTAGAGCAGAGGACACCGCTCTGATTTAATTTGTCATCCAGAGAAAACACAGAGTCACCCATCATCCCAGGAGCCTGCTTCTGTTCCACTGTGTTTGTATTTGTGTCAGGCTTTTTTTTTTTTTTTTTTTTTCCTGTCTCACTCACCCCATCTCCTTCACTTAAAGAGACACACACAGTCTAATGTTTTAAAGTCAGTAACCAGTATTCATGAAGATATATTGGCCTTGCTATCCAAAAAAACATCTGATCACAGTTGCTTGAGGGAATAGTTGTAGTAATAATAATAATAATAATAGTAAAATACTGCAACAAATACCATCAGTTATGAAAAATGCAAATGAATTCTAAAAAGATATTTTGCCTGCCCAAGATGATCTGGCAGGGATTTTCATAACTGAGCGGCACATAAAGCAATGACTGGTGGCTTCACGGACAAGCTGAAACTTCTGTACCATTAAGTAGTCTCAGTCTGCTCATAGGAAGTTATCACATTGCATTTATGAGCAGGAGCCTGACCATCTAAGGCTTTAAAAACAACCAATAAAATCATTAAAAACAGTCCTAAACCTCACGGTAACCAGTAAAGATCAGTGAAGAAAAATTTATATGATTTTAGATGGTCCTCTGCTGAGCCAAGAGCACTGCAATAGTCTAGTCTGGAGGAGATATAACAATGGATGATTTTGTCTACATCTGCAACTGGAAGGAATCGCCAGAGCTCGGTTAAGTAAGTCATTTGGACAAGGCAAGTTACCTTGCCTGTCTAAAGACAACCTAATTAAAAATAAGACCTAAGGTTTGGGCCTTTTTTTAACATGTTCTTACTGCACTACAGCTCCTTCCCACTAATCAGGGTGCTTTCACAGTGATGTCTCTTTGTAACCCTTCCCACACAACCACTTATGAAAGACTACAGCATCACACCACACAGAGAAATAGAATATATTGAGGGAAAGAAAAACACTATATTCATTTTGCAGATGTACACAACAGACTAGCGAGTCTGCTGCACAAGCATGCACTGTGTATTACATATTAAACATGCAGGAACCCAGCTATGATAGAGGTGATCATTTCAATCACTTTCTTCCAATCCAAAACTGTTTCATAAGATTCTGAAATAAACCACTTAAAATTCAGCTCTCCTTCCATTCACTCCACCTCTCTCATCTGTCTTGGTCTATTGAGTGTCATGTAAGATCAAGTAGATAGTTCAAACACTGCAGTCAGCATCTCTCCTGCCCCTTCTCCACTGCTTTCTCCATCAGCTCACATATGACTGAGATGAACACAAAAAAATGGAGTAACTGAGAATGTGGGACAGGGATAGGGCTTTCACTCTTCTTTGGCTTATTGATCTTTCTATTGTCCCTTTTTGCAGCAGACAATGCTGTGCTCAGGTGCCCAACTCTGCCTGCATTTGCATGAACACACACACACACACACACACACACACACACACACACACACACAGTACTTTTCAGCTTAGTCAGTAAATGTATGTTTGCTTTTGTCTTCTGTAGGTGCTGTGTGCTGGATGGGAGGTTGCCATGTTTCATTTTTCCTCCACAGTATACCTAAGTTAAGCTTTGATGGTCAGACAGAAGACAGGTAGTACGCATGCAAACAGAGCACAACATAAGTGCACACACAAATAAAAATACAAACAGACATACACACACGAACAAACACAGATGTAGCACCAGCTTGTTGTTTATCTGTGTGTGACTCAGGAGGATTTAAGTGGGCATGAATGATCGTGTCCATGAGAGCACTGGAGAGAAAAATAGAATGTGTGTGTAGCACACACATACAGAACACACTCTTAAAACTCATCCCATCCACTCTAAAATGGGCCCACCAAGCTTGGCCGCCTCAGTTAAGCTCCTTTTTAGTCTGCAAGTGTCCTAGCTGCCCCAGGGCGTCCCCTACAGATGTGATGTAAGGCTTGGTGTTCTAACTCAGCAGGGCTGTGGAAGCATTCTAGCTCTAAATATTGCCAGGTAAATAATCTGTAATTTGACTTGTAAATAAGATGTGTCTCCCCTAAATGAAGATAAATGCTGTAAAGCATTAAGGCAAAACCTGTACTATAAATCAATGTTAAATAGTGTTTGCTGTCTCTTCCTCTTGGTGTTTGTGTGTGCTTCCATGGCAGTATCACAGTGTGCCAAGGGTTACACACTCATCCCACCCATCATGGCATGTAATGTTTTCCTAATTACTCTGAAAAATGAAGGCGCGCGTCTCCATCTGAGTGAATCGCAGACTACGCCACCACCGGCTGCTGAGACATACATCACTCTAATTGGCTCAAATGGCTCTAATACATGCCACCATGTTGCCTTCATGGATCAGCAGCATTGCCTTTTGAAAATCAATATAGAAACTGCGTGCTTGGACAGAAGAGTGCTATGTTCAATAAGCAGCCCAATGACTTTGGTATTTCAACATTAATCTTTTTGTTACCCACCAGTGGTGAGAGTGGTAATTGAAGTAACATAACAGCTTGAAAAATGTGAGACTTAGTGTGTGTGTGTGTTGGGGAGAGGAGATTTAAATGTTTTTTTAATTATAGGTACTCAATCCGGAAAAATAAGGGTGTGGAAATATAAAAGAATAGAGGGTTGGGGGTTGATGCTGCAGGAAATATTAGCATCTGGTTCAGTTTTCCAGTGTCTGAGCCACATGGTGACACATGTACTCTGTGGTAAATTGACAAATTGCATATTGTGAAAAACATTCATTGCAATAGTTAAAGACTGACATTACAGTGCAAAAGACATCTGATGTCCAAATCAGAAGTCAAACCAATAACAAGCTGAGCAGCAGTTAAGAATGTCTCTGAATATGATTCGTAGCTGTGAATAGTGAAATTCATTTTAACATCGCAGACACTTAACAGATGTCAAAATAGCAAATTAAAGTTTGAAGAATGTTTGTCACATAGTTTTACAGACAGAATTCAATGTAACACACCTAAATTTCATGTTTTAGAAAAAGCTGACATTTTTGATCATCCCGCAAACCTGCACGTCTCGGCATCTGCATGACATCCTCATAAGGATATCAAAATATCAATTGTAATTAACAGCTAGTAGCAGCCCAGAGACGTTTGAAACAAACAAAAATACCAGTGATTTTTGTTGACTCAATCTGTGTGTTTACTTAAGAGTAAAATAAGGAAAGGACTGCTATTTGAGTAAAATTTGCACTTAATTCAGTCTATGGTTCAAGTGCACTTGGCCTTAAATGGAAAATTGTAGTAAAATGTACAACAAACATTTGCCATTCCAAGGCTACACTATTCTTTTCCGAGCAAAAACTGTCTTTGTAGTATGGAACAATTAGAGGACTGGTCATATGTTCCTTGTCCCCTGGATAGTTGGGAAAAATGGGATGCAATTCTGCATAAAATTGATCCAGTATGTTTTCATCTATCTTATACATTCCTGATAAAGCTCTTAGAATCCTAGTCTTCAGTGTATTATCTCTCAGAGTCAGTCTGTTGTACTGGATTCAAAAATAAAAATGAAGTTCTAGCAGAATGTCCTTGATAAAAACACTATGGGTGGAGGTTGTGGGGGGTCTCATCATCATTCCTTGAACTGTTGGGCTCTCTATCTTTACAGTCTGAGATTAAACAAGAGAAGGAGAAAAACAAACTATATCAGGAGACATAGATCATTGTCACTATGGTGGAAATAGTAGCTGGCCTTGCACAGGGGGCACTGTCACGAAATATTCTTCAGTCCATTTTCCATCTCTACCTACAATATCTCTCTCATCCATATGTGCTTTGACACAGGAGATTTCAGCTTGTATCATTGGTCTTCATTTGGGGCCATGAAATGGTTTGAAGAATAATAAACATGGGTTCTCAGTACCATGTACTATACCATCATGGTGCAAAAATCTCTGCTGCACTGTGCCGAAAAAATAAACCCCAGCCTTGGGTTTTTGCTACCTTATCACACCATTACAGCTGCTGGTGCTCAAAGAGGCTCAGCTGGCTTTCTCTGTGTGCATGTGTGTGGGGTAAAGCATTTCACTAAGCAAAATGTTGAGAAAGGGAAAATAAGGTGAGAGAAATAGAGGGAGTGGGAGAGAAAGAAAAACAAAAAAGAAAAAGAATGGAACAATAGCTAGCATGCAATAACTTCTTTGGCCTGTTTTATAATACATACATTTTTATTCTGTAATTATCAATATGGCTATCATTTCAGTAGTGGAAATTATGCTTAATTACATAAGTGCTCATTTACATATGTAAATACCCCCAGAGTATTCAGGTGGGTTGTGATCAGCATGTGGCTAATGTCGTTTTAGTCAAACCTTTTAGTTTCCCTTCATGTCCCATATGAACCTAAACTTGCTTTTACGCCAATCATTTTTTCAAATTTTTTGCTTTGTGAATATGTTTAGTTTTCATACAACACCACTGTCTGAGGATAAAAATGGCTAAGGAACTATTCTATGGTATTTTTGGAAAGGAAAGAGAATTTTGCAGCACGTGTCTCAGTAATGGAGAAGCCAGGTGGCAAAAGAAAATTTGCCATCTCAGAGATGCCTGTCTAACTTCTGTGCCCCCTGTTTTCAGCCCCTTTATGCCCAAACACTGCTTTGTGTAGTGGACACTCAAAAACAATAGGGACAGGAGACTTAAGTGATCCAGGATGCTCCCCAGTCAAGTAACATGTCACCAGGGCTCAAATACAAGTACATGTGCTTTAGTGGCTGTGTATTGTGTTAATGACTTGGGAATTTTGTGTGTATCATCTTCAAGTGGTGCTAGTAGTAATCAAATATATAGTATGCATGAATAAGTGCTTCCCTGAATGCATTTCTTTATAAAGATGATCTACTCGGTCTTCTTTTAGCTTTTATAGTAAACCTCCAGCTTTGGCATAAAAGTAAATGAATAAAAGTAAGCCCTAAAGGACCATAGGCTACATATGGGATGTTGCTCCCATTGGCCACAGCCAACACACGAGTTAATACTTCAAGAGTCAAGAGCTGATGACTGCTTAGTGATGTGTGCCCATCCAGGCACACTTAATAGAATACCTGTTATGGTAGCCATGCTACATTAGGGTCCTGAAGTACTGTAAAAAAGCCAGGACCCAGGGGAAGATAAATGGCTGGAGACATGCAAACATGCAGAGACAAACGCTGGGAGTGATCAGGATTTGTTGAAGAAATGCACACACAAACATGTGCATGCACAACCATATACTGTCCCCACCACCAGCAGCCATTTTAGTATAGTCATTCTGATGCACTCTAAGACCTTTAGGAATGACAACCGCCATCACAATAGGAAAAGTAAATCATCCTGACAGGCAAGGCCATCTCTAACAAAAGCATTCTAAACACAGTCTGTGACCATATCTTTGACCCAAATCTGTGTCTTCCATTTTGTATCTCTACAGCTTATAATAACAGGCTACATACTTGTTGCATCTCTGCTCTCATACAGTCAACAAATATAACCTCACATTTTCAGTTAACCCTTTCAGCTCAGCACTGTAGATCTTGTTTGGCTTTCAGGTTATTGTAGAGAAAAGTATTTAGTGCTGCAGATCTCACATTCTGCTATTAAGTGAACGTAATATTGTCAGCACACTGACCAGCAGATTAACTGAAACAGAAGAATTACTTGAAAGGCTGTTTTAACAATGACCAAGAGATTAAATAAAGCAAAGAGCAACTGTTGATATTATAAAAACTTAAATAACTTGATAACTGTTGTTTATGTCACGATGCTTTATGTTTTTACTCTGTAGCTGATAATTGTGAAATGTATCTTCCCTCTTCATGGTTCTACAGTTGGAAGCCAAAACGACCAGTGTACCAGGGACTGACTGAATCCTGAAACCACACTGGCTGCCTTTAGACTCGGTCAAAGTCTACTGAATATTTAACCACCAGTATTACTAACATTAACATGGCAATCCTGACCATGACTTTGCCTGTCCATTTACTTTACCCCTAAGTAACTTGTCTCACTCAACCAGGTCTAATGTCTACTCTCTTCACAAAAGCCCTGTGTCCTGTATCCACAGAATATGTTAATCAAACATGCTGGAAAACATGCTGGAAACATTGGCTTCCAAAATGTATAGTCCCCAGTAGTGACAAAAATGAAACATGAGCTAGAGGTTTGTGTCCATGTAAGGGAGTATCCCAACACACACACACACACACACACACACACACACACACACACACACACACACACACACACACACACACACACACACACACACACACACACACACACACACACACACACACACACACACACACACACACACACACACACACACACACACACACACACACACACACACACACGGAAAAACAGGGAACAAATCCTGCAGTGGGGAGCAGGGTCTGTGTAATGAGTTGGCAGACAATGCTAAGGCTTCTGCTAATGGCCTGGGCAACTAATAGACACAGTACCTTCAAACAGTGTCCTAAAATTCTGCCTGAATCACCGCCAGTGAAAACAAGGTCACCTCATTCCCCCCACCCGCACAAACTTTCAAAATGATCATGCTGTGTTTACTTAGCTGCCAGATAAGAATGTAAAAAGCACTTTTCAGGGCCACACACTGTTTTAATTTCAAATGGACAACTGAGCCATTCATGGCTAAAAAGGTCTAAAACATAAAACACAACAAATCAACAGGACACTCTCATAAACTGAGGGTTAATTGGGGGCAGAGATGTTCACTCACTCTTAAAATCATTGCACACATCAGTCCTTACAAACACTGCAGCAGCTACATGTGTTTACAATTAAAAAGCTTACTGAAAAATAAATCTGATGGGGAAGAGACAATGTAAGAATAAACAACTAAGATGGTTCATCCAAAAAAACCTGCTGATATGGCTTTACAAATTACAAGTTTCAGATATTTTTTTAATCCAAACTGCCTTCGTACTCTACATTGAATCAGACTGGAATGTAAATCGGCTGTCTGGTTTCTCTCTAAACACAGAGCATGCAATGAAACAGAAACAACCAAAAATAACAATGAAACACCATCAGGCTACTGCTGCCGTTTTACTTATTGCATCCACAACAGTACACAGGAACTTTATTGAAAACATATTTCTATAAACACAGAAGTCATGATGTATTGTTAGCCATGAGTGTCAACAAATTATCTTATGTTGGAACAGTAGGATCAGTCCATTTTTGGTGATGTTATTCAACACAATTACGTGAAGCTATAGGCATTTTCTCCGAACATTGTTTGCTCCTTCTCAGACTCCGTAAAGTTATGGTTTGTGCTCTACTATAGATCTTTAAATAATAATAGCGTTGTTGACAGCTATGTCTTTTAAATTTATTTCAGCTGAACTTTTCAACTTAAACATCTGTCTTATGCTCAAATAAGCCTATGATCCTAGTAGTTTTGTGCACACCAGTAATCTTCAGAGAGACAGACAGGTATGCATTTGTGAGGAAGCAGCACTAAAAGCTTTGGAAAAGAAGAGGTCAGCAAAAAGGGTCATCTGGGTAATGTTTTTAGGATGTGAGAAGAGGATCTGGCCCACAGCCCTGACCTTAAATATCTTCACTGTTGTGCAAAACAAGCAAACATGTCACTGAGTATCTGCAGAGATGCCAGCGACTCATAGTTCTCCAGCAACTTTCAATTTCCAGGAAGAATTTTTTTTTTTAATTTTTTTATTTAACAATTAATTAAATTTTTCCTTAGAAATTGACCAAGGCTTGTCGATCTTGAGGAAACACGGTTAGCCCACAAATAAAGGGGTGAGATAGGAGGTCAAAGTGTGTGAATGTTATGCTTCTCAAGTGATTTTAAAAACTATTAGAAACATACAAAACACGCAGACACGTTTATATTCGGGCACACGACTGATTTTGTTAAATTGTATTTATTATCAACTTGGCACAATGAATGAAAGCAAAGCCTGGCTGCCTGGTTAATAAACAAAACTTTTGTGACACTAAATGGGTTTTTTTAGCACGCAATAATAGAGTTCGGTGTGACTTCATGCATTCGAATAAGTTATTTAAATCACAGCTGCATTGGAAAAGCCCATAACTCATTGTGTGTGGTCTTAGGGATTTACATTTATATGTTTATTTATGGCCTGAGGTTAAGGCAGTGAGATTCATGACCCTCTGTGCCCATGACACCCATGCAAACCTGTTAAAAATCAGAAAAACGCATACTTAAATCTAAATTTACAATTCTTCAGTTTAAGCATTTCATCAAAGAAAATTTATTTTACATCAGCAACAGTGTACCCAGTGTGATTAGAAATTATCTGCTTAATAACTCCAGACCTCAGGAAGCATTAATATGGCAAAATACTCCTTTCTTCCAGATGATCAAATTACACAAACAGGCAAGAAAAAGAGGTCTGCCTGTTAGTGCCTGTGTTTTACAGCAGCTATAAAGTGCAGAATAGAGAGAGCAGAAGACTAACTAATGGTGGCTGACATAATCCAAGGTCTGTTGTATTCTAATTAAAACCTGCAATCCATTCATTTGCTCCCATAAAGACTCTATAGAAAGGAACAGACGGCAGACTGATTCAAATGAATGGAGAAATTAAACAGAAAAAAGGCCACAGCCATAGATAATTGCAGAGATAAAGGCAGTGCAATTGAAAGTGACATCACCACCATAAACAATGTTCTCAGATGAAAGCACACCCTGAATCAGATTTAAAGCAAGGAAGTTGTGAAAGCCAATGTGATTACAGAGCAGTAGGTCAACATTATGCAAGTATGGCTGGTAGTAATTGTTTGCGTGAACTGGAACGATGGGGTTAATTGTTACTTGCCCATGGTATGTTACATGAGTGGTTAAAGCAGTTGCACCACAGTGGGTTCTGCTTATTTGACCTTAACAGTCACTGGCAACTGCAGTGCCCTCAGGCTGCAACTGGTGCTCGATGTGTGTACAAGTTAGGTTTAGATTTCAGTCATTTTCCTTAAATCCCATACAGAGAATAAAAAGACCCAGTGAATTTCATGTACTCATTGTAATATCTGTGCATCCAGAACCTGGTTTATCTTACAAATCTGTGCCACAGACAACACATGTTGTCTGAAACCTACTCAAAACGCAGCAGTGAGCCATACTACTGGACTGGGTGACATGTTTCTTCCTCAATAAAAATGTGAGGCCTGTGTGCTCAAAAGGCTAAGAAGAGTCTTTTTTAAAGGAAAAGGAAAATGAGTCAACTGTACATGTGTGATCTGTTTATACTACACAAAAATCATTGTTGGTTCTAGTCTCTTTATGGGATTTGTGGAAAGTCGTCCTTGTTATTTTCAGGGGCCAGGGAAAGCATCATGTCAAGAACTATAGAAAGCCAAGCTTGTGTGTGTGCGCTGTGATTAGAGGCAAAGATGTGCAGAATATACAAGCTAGGACTGAATACTATAAATACACTAGCCTTATTGGTGTGTTACTAGGACAGTTTAGTGAACAGATGAATGAATCATGAAGAAGCAACACAACATAGCTTTTTGTCATATCAGTAATGTTCTGCTTGTTTGTTTCATTATAAGATTTAACTTGATGCTCATGGAGGCAGTTGTGCACTAAAACCTGTAAGCCTACGCACTAAAAATATGTCATTGAAAAAAAAAAAAAACAAGATGACAGTGAATAATGGTATCACTAAGATAAAATGAAAAGCATGCCCGACAAACAGAAATATGGCCTTCTTACATAAAAAGTACATTTGTTTTCATATCAACAGGTCCACTGCAGGCCTGGCATTAAATAGTGTCTATTAATCTTATCAGTATGTTTATTTGCAGGTGAAGATAACTCACTGTATGTACAGAATAAGTCGGTTTTAAACAGGTGTGTTGCTAGGTGTACCATTATCAAATCCACCGTGTAGATATACACACAAGATTAACGATATTATATATAATCAACCACACCATGATATTCCAAATTACCACTATATGCAGCTAGGGATACAGAAACCTCTCTCTTGCCAGTGTCCAGATACACTGCTGGAAAACAGTGAATCAGTCCCCAGCCTTGTGGCTTCATTTACAGTGTTGCATGTATTTTCAGGTCCTGATAACATGATTTTAACTTAAAGTATGATTTGTAGTACACAGCAAAAGCAATATGTAGTACACAGTCTGATGCCAATGTCAAGAAAGTTACAGAACCTGAATGGGGCTTCTTTTAGCTCAGTGTTTTGGTTCTTCAGCCAGACAAGTGGAATGGGATATAAAATGGTATGACATTTTTGACACCTTTTGCCTTTTCTTTGTCAAGTATCTTCAATCCTTTCTGACGGATGAGCTGCTATAGTATAGAAGCAGTGAGGCACAGGTACTTTGAGATTCTTAGACATGGAACAGAGGGGAAAAGAGATCGGCTGTGTTTAGCTGTCTCTTTGTCTCTGATGTATTGTATGGGTGGCTGAACATTGTGGCTTAAGAGCACCAGCTGATACTGTCCAAACTGGACAGAACTGCCCACATATGCAAGCATACAGGAGGGACTGGTGGAGGATGTGTGGCTGGTTTTAGCTTAAACAGACAAATGCAAATGCAAATGATGCATACATGAGGATCTACTATAACGGTTATATGACATTTAGCAAATACAGTTAAACAGTGTGTGTGCATGGCTATGTAACCAAAGGAGTGGGACAGAATTCAAATGTGTCTTTACATACTGCATACAGCTGCCTGGCTTGAACAGATTATAGGAAATCCAGGGTTCAGAGCAATCTTTTAGCCTCATTTTCATATTTAAAACTTCCACTGGTATAGAAGGCTGACAGATTTAGTCTTCTACATTCTGAAATAGGGTGGTCTTTTGGAACATCTGAACTATTTTTTTCTGACACCATCTGTCCACTCCAGGTAACATGACAGCCGTCATATCACAGCTTATCTTGCCACTCTGCTCCATACAAGCTTTCTGTATCTCCTTTACATGGGCACCACACATGACAAAATGTGAGCTTTGTGCCCTTTAAGTCACACACACACTATTTGCTTTTGCTCTACCCATTGCTCAGCTGGGAAAATGCCCTTTCTTTTGTTATCCATCTGTTATCTCATTTTTTTCAGTCCCCTTTCTTTTCAATTTCACCCCCCTATGACCTTCACATGCATTCAACCTCTCATTTTCCACATTAAGCTCTTTATCCTTCTCATCCTAACAGTCATTATCTTTGTGCCCTTGAACACAAAAGTTCAAGAAATTTTAAAAATGTTCTTAAAACCAAAAGAGCTGTCTGGATAGGGTCTTGATGGCAGTAGAGGTAGTACCAACTACTTCTGTAAGGTGTACCAAGGGCTAGGAATGACAGAGACAGATGTGTTTCTAAGCTCAGCACATCAACTTTACACAAATGGTGTGATTAATACTGAAGGTTATTTTTAAAATCTGCAGTGAGCAAAGTATTTGTCTTCATTCTCATTAATATTTAGTATGACTTAATTCCTTACAGGTGCTTGCAACTTAAGGACACAGTGCCTTTTAGTATTTACAGCACTTGGAAGAAAAGTCTATTTTGATATCTGATAATTTTCCTAGCATGCTTGCATGTCTCGACCCTTTCCAGAGCAGCTGCAGTACTCAGACAAACTCCTGAATTGATGGAGTAAAAGCTCAGCCCTCATAACACAAAAGGACAACTGAGGTGACATTTTAAAAATAGAAAACCAATAATGTATGTTACCAAGGTGTGTTTTTTATTTAACAAAACAACCCTGACAAACATCCATTATATCCAAAAATCTTTAACTTCCATCTCATTGTAGGGTATAATGATTTACTGTGAAATGGGAGAGGAAATATGTTTAAAAAAGAAAATGCTATAATTATTTATATTTCAGCTTTTTTACAATGAATGAACTTAATCAGAAATTTTTATATCACAGGGACCATGAAAAAATTACACACACAGTGAAAAAAGAAAATGTGAATTAACACTGGTTATGTAATTGTACTGTGCTGTTATAGCTATTATAGCATCAAATGTGGAAATATCATTGAAAAGAAGGTGCTCATTTCACACATCAGCTCTGATATAAATAATTCATGTGAATGTGTGTTTGTGCATACATCCACATTTTAGAAAATTAAAAGTCATAGACCATCAGAGCAATGTGAATGTGTAGTTAACTATTTTAAATCACTTAGAATTCCGCCAATTTTGTTGTTCTTAAAAGCTATGGTGAAATATGAGTATGGCCCCAACAATTGTCTAATGCATATTTGGTGTATTCATTTATTTTGGTCCTTCAGTTTCAGGCTATACACCAGAATTGTTCCAGGAAACACAGACAAGTTACTCTACAAGCTACACCAACATCTTATTTTGAAGTGTCACTTCAAAAAAATGTGTGTGTATATATATATATATATATATATATATATATATATATATACATACACACACACACACATACACATACACACTAGCCTTTATACAATAACTAATTTCAATCATGAAAAAAAAAATAAAAAATTTGCCCCATCCATCCAGAAAGTTTAATTGTATATTGCATATATCTTAAGCCACACAAAGGCTCAAATGAGTCGATATTGAGTAAGGCAAATTGGAGGGATTAGAATGAAAGTCTATCTTGCAAAGATCTTTTTCTATATTTTCATCACCCAAAGAAAGATTATTACAATATGTTGCTTCTGACAGTATGACAGTACAAAACAAAAGCAAACACAGCAATGTAATTAAGGCTTTGCCGTCTTTGATCCTGCCTTCCAAATGAAATTACTTTCTAGGTTAAGAATTGCTTGTGTGTTAGTTTCATTTTTGTGCAAGCATCAATTTGTACAACAGTACAATTAATAAAAATGTCATATTTGCAAACACACTGATATTACTCTCACATTCCACAGTTCTGGTTATTTCAAGATGGATGCACATCAAATTTAACTTCTTGGTCTAATATGGTCCAAAGGACTAAACTCAGACTGGCCACAGAGAGATGCCAAACCAGTAACATCAACATTCCCACCAATCCTTGTCCATATTTGAGGGGTGCATTTCTGGTGAAGTATTTAGGTATCAGATCCAAACTGGGCGGCTTAGACTGAGCAATGGGTTTGATACAATGCCATAAGCAAAATCTGCTGACAACAGAAATGCTGCTATTATGGTTATATCCTTGCCCATAAAAATTGTACTGAGACTCAGAGTCTACCTCTCAGTCACTGCAGTTAACATTAAAAGACCTGAAATAACCTGAGAATAGGCGACAATCACCGAACCCTGGCTCAGCTCAACTATTACTGTAACTGAATGGAGCCACAAAAAGGAAGAAGAGTCTGAAAACATAAGGTGGGACATACAGGAAATAACGTTAGAAAAAGAAGAGAAGCATTTTAAACGAGCAAATTAGATCACATGAGTAGTCTGGTGCTTCCCTCGTTTCAATTTATGCTTTTCGTTTTCTTTCTTGTAATTGCCGCCTGTTTTTCCTGCACATGGTATCAGTTTTGACCTCATTAAAAAAAAAAAAAAAAGCTTTAACACAGTTAGCATGTTCAACACTTCTCATACAAGGCAAAGCGTTAAGAGTTTAGATGCAAAGGAGGAAACAACTATTGAGACTGTCAATATGTAGTCATCCTGAGAAGGGAGACAGTTTAAATATAAATTGGTATGTAACTGCTGCCCCCCAGCTACCTGGTGGTTTTCTAAAACAGAGCAGGGAGCTACCTTTAATCAAATCTTTTTCTCTTTCCAAGAACACTAAAGTGATTTGTGTGGGTCAGATACTTCTAAGGAACAGCTAAGATCATACATTGAGTTCATTTTTAAAAAGTGGTGCTTTTTGCATAAGTAAGTATGATCACCAGTCTGACAAATTTGTAATCGTAACCAACTATTATGAGAGCATTTTTAATGCCATAATCCTTTCAATATTTCAATGCATCTTATCACAATTGACCAGATACAACAAATACAAGTCCCTTTATGCTAACCTCTAAATGACCTGACTGTTGTTTCAAGCATAATGTTATACTGAAACTGTCCTACTTTCTGTTCATGGTTTAGCAGTGCCTCATTAGTTAAAAAGGCAAAAAGGCGAATGCAAACTAATTATGTGACATATAATTAACTGTTATATTGAGGCAAGGCTGAGCATACACTTGCACAACCATACACTGCCTGCTACAAAACAGCATGATCTAAATTATTTCACTTCATTATTTAAATCCTCCTGCTGCACACAGAGACTCCATCTTCACAAAATTATAGCAGGTATAAACAAGCCACAAGAAGAAAAATCCATCTCTAACTATCTATCCCACTTGCCTCCTCATCACTGACAACAGATATTTCCCATTCTCATAAATGCTTCCTAAATGGATCATGCAAATAAGGCTATGAATTAGCAGGAGGGATCACAATGATGTATTAACCATCTGTGGCACTGCATGTCTTTGATACCACGTCTCTAATTGATGATCACTGTCATTGTACTGCATTTCAAAATGAGGTTCAGTGTTGGCCCCAGCTGCATAAATTAAGACGCATGCTGTTACCTAATTGCTCTGATTAGCATGAGCTCTGTGGCAAAGCAGTGATACTAATCAGAGTAGTAAATCTGTGCTGAATGGACTCACCCAGATGAGTATCAATGGTTTAACATCAGATATAATGGTAAAACATTTTTTAACCAAACATGTGTCTGTAAATGTATTTAGAAATTTAATCCCTTTCAAACTAAATCAATCCAGTATCCTTCAAATTGCATCCATATTGGACAACTGACACCCAGTGCCAACGTTTAGTTCCAATGTTGCAAGCAGTGTGCCATTAACGTAGCAAGTCAAACAGTGAGACTGCAAAAACCCAAAGTAATTTAATGATACAAGGCTACCTGTATTGTTTTAGTCAGTTGTCAGGATTCTGACGGTAAGGTATGTGCACAGGATTTAAATTACACTCATTACTATTTCCATTGATAATACTGTCACATGCATCATCCTAAATCATCTTTATCCTGTATTCCAAAGCTGCTCATTTGGATACTGATCAGAGTTTTTTTTTTTTTTTTTTTTTTTTAAACAGATGAGTGATGTGCTGCGTCAGTTCTAGTGAAAGCAGACACTGAAAGGTGGCAATTATGGTTTATACTGCTGGAGTTGTACTTAAAGCTTAAGCCACACAGGGTAAAAGAGAAAAAATGTTTAGAAAACTAGAAGGATAAGAGGCCAGCAGCAGACTGGAGAACCAATTAATTACATGTGAGGATACTAATTAAAAAGAAGCAAAACTGTTTTAAATGTTGACAGTTAACACTTTTCTAATTTGAAATAGAGACTATATGTATAAAAATGAGTGATGTCTGATGGTGACGACCAATAAGAGACAGACGTAATAAATACACTAAAAATAAGTTAAAACCTTAGTGTTCTACATACTTAGCTTAAAAATGATTAAAAGATAATATTATATAAAATAATGACATGTTTAATAGCTAATGATTACTTTGATTATCAACTGATTTATTGACTATTAGCTCAAAATAGAGCAGAGGCTTTAAAAAAAAAGCATAAGATCACATATGTTGTGACAAGTGAGGCTGGAGGTGGGGACAGGGGTTCACTGCTGGGCAAGTCAAACCACCACCACAGGTCAGGTGTTAAGTTACCCAAGCAGCAGATCAATGTGACACAGCAGACATCTACAGAGGCTAATGTAAACTAATCCTATGCCGTTTTTAGAGTTTCATTTTAACAGACTGCCCCTGATATGTTAAAAGTGAATTTTTATGCAAGAATCCATCAGCAATAACTGAACCAAGAGATGGCCCAAGACAAATAAGGCACAGCTAAACCAGAACATCACAACTAATTTAAATAGGCATCCTGAAGGATACCACAAACTAAAGAGGGAGGTAATCTCACTAATGTACATGCAATACAAACATTACCAAATCTGTAAATGCCCTAGTCTATTTGTTACTATGGTAACAAACCACTGCAGACCATCAGTCATGTAACTGAAATAAGGTTTTGGCATGTCTTTCAGATAACAGCCAACATGTCTCAAGGACAATCTCAGTTTTGGGGAAAGAAAAAAAAAAAAAAAAAAAAAAAAATCTGTCTGATTTGCACATAATAGAATTATTACAATACAATGCAATGAGAATAAGAACAGCTGGTAAAAAAAAATTGTGCATCAAATCCACCATGAATGATTCGTTTACACCATGCAATGTTATCAATGTGGAACATGCACCCGTCGCTGCTATCACAGTAAGACACAAAACCAGCTTTTGTGTTTAGTTGAAGACAGACACTGATCAACACCTTAATCCATGTGTGACACCAGTCCAGAGAATTGTGTGTGCGCTTGCATGTATGTTATTCACTGTCGATTAAATTCAAGCCATGACAGAACAGGCAAAATCCAGGGGCTACAAGCATCAGCAGAGGGCCAAACAGCACATTCTGCTGACGGCAGGAAAAAGGTAGACAAAGGTTCAGTGATCTGTTTATATCCACAAGACACATGCCAAAAGATCCAATGTGATAAGACAACTGAAAGAGACAGAAATAGCAGAGGGCAGTTCTCCCACACACACCCAAAAAAAAAAAAAAAAAAAAAAACACTTCACAAATAGAACATTTTTGTTTTGCACCACATGTGTCATGTTGTGCACTGTGGCTTTATAGAGGAGATGGGTGAGTTTGTGAGGAGGTCATGTGACAAGCATATGGCCTGTCAAAATACCCCTGGATTTCCAAAAGGGGTTAAAAGGAGCATCAAGAAAGACAGATTAGGCCCTAAAAATGATAAAATGCATGATGGCCATAAGCAATAATAACAAGTCAGATCATCATGTGAGTAATACAAAGAATAAATATACTTTTCATAATTCCCCCTCTCCCACTAAATGAATCTAGCTACAGTGCCAATTTGGGAAAAAAACAATTATAAAAATGATTAATCTTTTAATCACATTTTACAGTTCCAGTCATACTTAGCAGTGCCAGATTTCTGAAGACCAATTCTGCTTCTAATCTGCTTTGCGCACTCAAATATCCAAGTGTCTTTTTTATAGGAAGGTTTACAGATATGACATGTCAGAGTGCTCATTTCTGACAAACAGTGAATATTTTTCTAAGTGTGAGTGATTTTCTTTTAAAGCACTTTCTGTAGCTGCCTGATCTATCCCAGCTCTTTTCCTCAGAGAGAAACTTGACATGAAGGCTGTCAAACGTTTAACACAAAAGTGACAACCCACACTGTAGCTTAGAGTTGGTCTGTGTGTGCGTATGGGCGAGTGGTTGTCAGTACATGAAGTACACACAGTATGTTGTTTGGGTTGTTCATACTCCCTTTTGGCTTTTTGTCCGAGCTACACTTTTTTTTCCCCCTTGCATCCATCTCCCTAATACAAGTAGGTGAGCTGTCATAAGAGCTGGTGGAAAGAACAGAGGTGTTAAAACAAATTTTGTCACCATATGGGAATGGCAAAAACACAGCTGTTAAGATGCCAGGAAAGCCTGGAAGAACTATGTCAAAAAAGGGAGAATTGGTCAAAGCACATATTGTAATATGGTTTTATATAGAAAACATTACTGATTACAACAGGAGTTCTGTGGTTTTGTGAAATACAGACAGCGTGGCCTTACAGCTATTTTGATTTGAAGTTAGTTTTTTTGATAACTTTAGGTTTACTGGTTATATAACTTAAGCTCTCTTTAAAGCTGTCACTATTGAGCTCTCCGATCAGTGTGCAGGAGATAACTGAACAAATTCAGTATATACTTATAATTGTAGTAATTTGTCCAAAGTAATTTGAATACAGTTGAAAACTTCTGCCTTTAGGAAATAACATTTGCTTGTATGTTTTAAATGAAAAACATATCTTCATGGAAACGATAAGGTGAGTTAGAGTTGTGCACTGTCTTCTGGACTCAGCCATGGCTATGGTTACAAGTAATCATTTATTAATAAAATGCAAATAAAGCACTGCTAAAAGCAATTTTATCAATCAAGACTCAACATACCAAACCTGCTGAAAGAGAGTGAAGGATGGCAAGACAGAGGAGGCAGCACAGTGAGTGCCTTATATGAGAGCAGCTACACCTCAACCTAGTCATATCCCGTAAGCACCACTTTCTCCTTAACATGGCACCTGCTACTAATCCACCTGAATTTCTCATTTGTAATTTACTACACTTTGACAGAAATATTGGGAATTGCCCTTTCACTGACGTTTTTAACAGAACAATTATCAGAAATGTATGAAGAAAATATTGGATTGGCTCCATTCCCACATAACCCTCCAAGGGCTAGGGGCAAACCTAATTGATGGATGGACAATAAATTACACTGCTGAGGACCTAATGTAACAGTTATACAACTCAGACAAGGGTACACATTTTGTCATGAGGCACTTTTTAAAACAAACCGTATTCAACTTCATGACATCATATCCTCTAAGGCCAAATGATTACATCTTGTGGTATTACTGTGATCAATTTCTGTCAGCTCAAATTTGTGTGACCATTTCTCACCATTAAAAAGACCAGATGAGAAGATTTTAAACAAATAATTGTAGCTGCATCAACCAGCCTAGTGGATTCCCCAAATGCCTTTGTGTGCAAACAGATTAACACAGAATGGTTCATGTACCACAACACAATGCCACTTTGAGCAGTATGCAAATGTTTTCATTTCAATCTCTAGAACTTCACATATAGGAGCCATCTTATTGTTCCTCTATCTTTTAACAGTCTGTTCTAGTATCTGCTATGTCCTCTGGAATAGGAAGCTATTTAATTAAAATGGGAGGAAAAGTGTGGAGGAGAAAATATCCTATTTCAGGCCCAAATTGAACACAGCTGCAATCACAAAGTGAGAAATGCTCTTCCATGTCTGAGTCTCACTCCCTGCAGAGACTGTCTCATGTTAGTGTGTGCTGAATAAGGATTTCATGTACTTGTTCATATTCATGCACTGGGGTTGCATGCATATGTAGAGTAGTTACATGTTACACTACTAGTAATGGTAAATGGGGCATATACTTGAATGCATAAACCTATGCTGTGGTCCCCAAAGGGATAAAATCCTCCTCTGCTTGTGACTTTGCCCTCTCACACCATTTTGCCTGAAAATCTAGAAGATCCAAACCACGGTACTGGAAACTACACATTCTACTTCGTGATAAAAAAAAAAAAAAAAAAAAAGTTATAATTTCTTCATCATTTTGCTTCCAGATACCAGTAAGTTAATAAAACACTCTTCAGCCCTGAATAGAAATTGGATTTATTAGTGATAGTTTTGTGATTGACATAGTTTTTAATTCAAGCCTTCCAAAACCTGATTATGTTTTTCATTTTACCAACTGACACTGAATAATAATATCCTATCCATAGAGATGAAATGCTTTCAGCATCAGTAAAGAATAAAGACTGTAATACTAGGCTACATCATAAATGATGACAATGACATGTTGGGTATAAGATGACACAAATAAAATACTTGATAGTGACTGAGCAGTTTCACTTTTATTGCTTCACGTACCACGCAATCACAGCCGTCATCATTACAGATTTTGCATTGTTGCTCCTGAGTTCATTTGGAAACAGAAGCCATTTGTGACATGCTATAAGGTCATAGTTCATAATGCTGCATGTGGCTACTGGGCATAGTGTTGGTGCACTATAGTAGTTCACATTTTATAATTTCTGAAGATGGAGAGTAACAAGCTTGTAGCAGCATTTAAAATAAAAATGGAAACGTCAAATAATGATTAATCTTTATACCACTGATGATTTTAAAGCTTTACATTTGTGTTAAAGAATCCTTTCTCCTACTTCACTAATGGCTTCAGCTTGACTTGACTTTTAGTTTGCCTGCTATGAAAGACGTGTTTATAGCATTTACAAATCAGTGACAGTAATTTAATGGTTTGGCAAACGAAAATTTGTTCACTACAAGGCTGCAAGCTACATTACAAGCATCTTTTCAGTTCCTTTACCTGTTGAATCAACCTTGAAAAGCACCTGTGTTGATTGTACCTGCATCTTCTGCTTGAATAAAAATCTCTGTAGTCACTAGCTCATATCTGTATTCCACTTTCATTTTAACAGACATTTGCATTGTAATTTAAGTCAAATTTCAATTTTGTGTAATTTCTGGCCAAATCACAGGCTTCGGCTGGTAAAAGGAAGAAGAAAAACTAAAATAGACTAGAGAGGCCCCTTTAGTGCTGGAAATCTGATCTTGTTCTTTCCATGAATAGAAGCAGCAGATCCAAAGCTCAGTATGGCTCATCCCTGCTCAGTTTCTGGGTTAGTGCTGAGGTAAGCAGACCAGCTCTTCACTACTCCATATCCACTGGGGGAAGTTTTAGTCTATGTGAAGAGAGCTCATGCTGAGACACACATGCTGTACACTGTGTGAACACAAACCTCTCTTTCATAACAACCATTTCTCCGGAGACACCGTTTAGAGTAACAGATAGCTATTCATTACCAAAGGCGTTGATGCTTTTGGGATTTGTGTGTATATGTCTACAGGCAAAGCTCCGGCTGACAGTGTGATTGTGTTTTCCTACATTTACACTCACTTTTCCTCTTCACAAGTGCTTTGTCCTGATCAGTGGAAAACAAAAACTGCCCCTGTGGCACCTAAATTTATTTCCCATTTCAACAAAACAGCCAAAAATAACAGTGACAAGAGAACACAACTACCCCAATGTCGCATTTGATCTCAACAACAAAGTGATATGAAAATCATAATTTTCACTTAGAAAGTAATTAACATAATGAATAAAATCATACAGATCCAAAAGCTTCAGTTGAAAGGTGCATTCAACATCATTTCAAATAAAAAAATCAGCCCAAATCAGAAAAATGTTTATAATAATGTCCAATCAAAACTAAGTATTTGAAACACAAAAAAGCAGTAGTGTCAGCTCTGGCTGATAATAGCACAGTTGGAGAGGGAAAAAAAAAAAAAAAAAAAAAATCATGATTCACAACCTGATATGCAGATGTTCCTCTTTGTCTGCTTAGTAATGTCCTTGCAAAGGATCCATTAGGTGGTTGTTTGAAACATGCCATTAGATATGGCACAAAATATTAATCACATCACAGTCAAACTGCAGATTTGAACAGATCAGTGTCATTAAGATTAACATACTATTTATGCTTGTTTCAGTTTAAATTCTGTGAAATGTTAAGCTTTTTAAGATGTCATTTCAGATATTTGGTAATGTATACATGAATCAGACTGTAGTCCAATCTTAATTATATTTATCTGTTAAAATACATTAGAATTCATAGAAGTTCAACAAGTCAAATACTTCTAACCCCACAAGTTTTATTATAGACAGCATGACTGTGTGATGACAATTTTTTATAGCTTAATTTGGGAAGTTATGATTTTTACTGGCAGCCGAGAGGGACATGACCACATTGATTATAATGGGATTTTCAGGGCAGACACACAGTGGAGCTATAATGACAGCATTAATCAACAATTTGGCATAAACACATTATTGTATAAGAATGTACCAATTAACAAAAACCACTGGTCTACTTTATTACTTACTAATGTTCACCATGTCAATGTATTTATTAAATGACTTTTAAAAAACTGATCAAAAGGCAATCAAATTGCAGGATAGCATCTGCCTTCATTAGCTTGCAAGCACTGGAAGTTCCCTTTCTTTAAATGCTTCATACTGTCACACATTCAGACATACTGTAGCAAGCAGCCTATGGATCAAAGACAAAGAGAAGCAAAATTAAAATTAATAAGCTTTATCAGGGTGAGTCTTAATAGAAGCTTAACTGACCCACATTTAACATAAACTCTCATAGGATAAAGTGTATCCTTATTGCAGTGCTCAATTTTCCTCACTGACAGCTACCATTCAAATCCCCTTTCCCAATCACACAGTTGCCTTGGAAACACCAGCAGCTGCAAACCTGTCATTTAAAAATTCAAAAATGAAACGCCTGGATTTCTGGAAATTCCAGTAGGAAAATGCCCTCTGCTAAAAAACATGGGTCAAAAGTATGAGGATAACACACATCACCACAACATTTCTGTAGCACCTTGTTTTGCAAAATTGTGTCTATTAAACAATTATTTTACATGATCTTAAATGACACAAAACAAATTGAAAGAGGAAGTAGGGGCAATCGGCGTACTTAGTGGTTTGTGTTTTATGGAGTGCTCTTACACTCCAGACCATCTTCCCTGTTTATGCAGGCACTGAGCAGCTGAGTTTGTTCATTCTAGGTTTTTTAATCACAGTGCCGAAACCGCTGTTGTGGGAGAACAGGGCAATTTACTGGCCAGACATGTTAATTAGACCCTGCGTGCTATTCAAGCAGATAGGAGAAAGTCCCACTGTGTACAAACACTTATGATTCAATATTAAAGGGCCAACAGTCTGTTTGTTAAAGAGGAAATTAATGCATCATCAGAAAACTATCTTACCACAAGGTCCATTTAGTAGTGGACCTGGAGCTTTTGATATAAAAAAAAATATATATATATATATATATAAAAATAATCACATTAGCTTCATCTGCCAAATTGTTGTGGAATTGAAAAATCTTTAAATGTCTTTTTGCTCATGATAGGGACTAATTTTAAACAAAAATAATGCAACTTAAAATTTCCCCACTCATCTTGTCATCTTATACTCCTACAACATATTAGGTGCTCAAGTTCAGTGCAGTGCAATATGCCATTATAGAATTACAATCAGAATGACACCAAAAGGTTACAGCTGAACACAACGTACATGAGCACAGTGCGTGCATAATGGTGGTGGTTAGACGCCAGCCAACACTTTTCCATATGTAAAATTGCTGAATCCTTGTTAAACTATCATGTAATTCATAAGGGTTAATGTATAATTTGACATTAGACTGTATAGTTGTAGAGTGCCTGAAGATAAGCTTACCATGTGAACTGTGATTACTAGAATTTATTTAGAGAAGAGATAACTGACCTCGGCCCCTTTGCAGTTTAGTAGAAGAAGCTGGTGGGTAAAATAGTAATGCAACTGATTCTATAGAGTTTAATAAATTTGAGCTGATTAACATATCTATTCACCACACTAGTTTTTTTTATTAATCAGTATGTTTACCTAAAATCACATCTGAAGTTTTAGGAGTCCAGCTGACAAAGATTGACTGTATACATCAGGACAAAGGTTCTTTGTTTTCCTCAAATACATTTAAATCATGGTACTACATTAGGAAGACAAGCCAGCTCATCCACCTCTTAGTACAATACTTTCATCCTCTCCAAGCCTACATTTCAGCTCACCAGGTCCATTATCAAGACCTGGCGTGGGTAACACATTGACCGGCTTTGGCTATTCACACCCACAGTTTTGCCCTCATGTAGCCTTGTACTACTCAGAATGCTACATGTTCTGAAGGCCAGCAAATGGCTTTAGTTAACTCCCCTGCATTGTGGGTAATGACATCAGAAAGTCATTTTAACAGTCTGCCTCTCAATTTTTTATCCTGCGGAGTCTGAATCATTAATGAATACCCCAGCCAGTCCATCATACAAGGATATGGCACAGCTGCTCAAGAGAAACAACTAGTAAAAAAAAAACAACACCAATGTTTAAATCACTTTACACTAGTACAAAATCTATTGTATCAGGTTTTTGGGAAATCGTCACCACTGCCTTTCAATCTGCTGTTTGTTGGTTTAATGCACTGGCTGATTTTCCAAACTGTCTTATCTCTGTGACTTCAAATAGGACGAACTGAATAGTTCCATACTTCCACAAATCCATGGCAAATAAATTACACAGGCAGCTGCCTGGTTCTCTCACTAAAACCTCAAGATTACACCTCATAAAAGACTGAAAGAGAATTCTATAATATTACAGTGAGGGAACAAGGCATAGTGCTCTATATAAATTATAATTTATATAATAAGTATTGTATAATTCTATATAATTGCTTACATTGTACTACCAAAGAAAAGCAGAAGGTACAGTGGTACAGATCACATATGACCCAAACAGCAAGTTACCAACCAGATGTGGATGCCCTTGTGCTTGGGCAGGTCAGTTCAGACAATAAATAGGTTTCGCCCCCTGTTGGTGATTGGCTTTCTAACATTTTGATAACAGGGCACCTCAGACCTCTGCATATGTGGACACATAATGTGAGTTAATTAAACATACTGCACCTCTCACTTCACGAAGGTCAATGAAGAATTATACATTGAAAGATTACTATGTACATATGCAGGATTTGATCATCATTAATGGTGTGTGCTGCAGAAGCTCTCACAAGGCAAGGGCTCTTAAATCCCCCACTTTTCCCTGTTGGGAAATTAAAGGCATTTCCAATCTGGAGAGACAAATGCCGTGTTTAAAATGATAACCTCTTGCCTTCTAAGACAGGGGATCTGGGTGGCCTAGATAAGGATCATGAGTATTTATTACTCCCAGAATAGCCCTTGGACTGCACCTTTGGATTATGGTCCTCCTGGGAATATTGGACAAATATTTGAAAAGGGGCTGGGGTATTTGTTACTCTACACACCTTAGTAGATAGGCCACATATAACCCACATTTTGGGTTTTTAAAAAAAAAAAAAAAAAAAAAAAAAAAAAAAGCCCTTCCACATGTTAATATCAATAATATGGACCTAATACGGATCCTGTTGCTAAACAAGAAATCTACGAGGCTTGTCTGGAACTGTTATTCTTTGGTGAGGCACAATTACTAAATTAGACCTTCTCTTCTGATTAAATATAGATTATGGCAGACAGAGTCCTGGATAAATTTGATATGGTAACCAGGCCACATGAAAGTGGTTGCGAGATGTTCCAGTGTTGCTGGGATTGTACCTCAGTGTGTTTCACCTGAGTGCCCATCAGTTTGTGAAAGGAAAGAGAGAGGAGACTTTAAAAGCATTCTGACAGTGATTTGGAAAATGCATATCTCTTCATATTAATACAGATCTAATCATCACACAACACTGAAGCAATAATTAAAAAGGAAGCAGTAAAAATGAATTACATAATTAAAATGAATATTTGGAAACTCTGAATGCAGTTTTGAGTTAATGATAGTACAACTCAGTGGAACTATCTCATGCAGTCAAATTATCTGGTGCTAGCCACTGCGGCACTATGCCTGCTTTCAAGCCACCCATTAAAGTTTCATTCCTCTTATGCTAAAACACAGCATGCCTTGCATATTGAAACAGTCCCTCACCAGGAGAAGACCAGCCTCTTCCTACCAACATTAAATATTTTGACAAGTGAAATGTTCAAGGATTTTACAGACACAACAAATCAAATCCTTGCACCAATGGGCCCAAATACTAGGCATGTCTTTTTTCCACATGCCTACTCTCCTTTTTCAAGAGTATAGCTCATGCTGCTGTTAGAAAAGCACTTGGGCCCAACAGAACAAATGCATCAAAACCACTCAGCTTCATGTAATTGCAGAGTATAACCACAGTGATTCATTTTGATATGAAAAGGCCAGAGTAGTAGCTAACAGGAAAATAGTCCCTTAAATGAAATATTACATCTCTCAATTTACATGGAGAATGAAGTCTCAACAAAAAAGAGAATTATAATAAGCAGATTAAAATTTGATAAGAAATACAAAGCATTTGGTTGACAGCAACATTAGAAGATGGCAAGACATGACCAGATGTCTACAATCTCTCTAGGAAAAAGTCATGGCTCACAGAACCAGGCTGATTAAACTCCACTTCAGTGCTTATTATAATTACACACACAAGACCTCAATTTATGTTTATTAGTGCTGTGGTATTTCATAACCACATATTACAGCAAACTGAAATTGGTTACGCAGGCTGATGGTTTGGATGGCAGCCATTTTGTTTTGGTATTCATTCAGTGATGGCGCCTTTTGCAAGCATGCCCATTCCCTCTGTGTGGAAGGCCTGTAAGTGAGTATATTTATTTAGTTTGTATTTTATTTTACTTTTTGGACAGTAAGTGGTCTCACAGCCCAGTTAGAGCAATATTTTGATCAAGGGCAGTCAGAAGCGAATGGGAATGACCAATCAGAGTCCAGAGGTCCCAGCAGGTCCTAGCTTCATCCCTGAGCCTCTGTTCAGTCCACCAGGGAGATGAATACTGACCATTTAAAATGACATGGTTATACTTTAAACCACACCTGTCTCTTTTAGACACACCTTTTCCCCCTTTCCACACACACACAGGGCAAGAAACCCAAGCATACAGACAATCTTCCACTCATTTCTACAACACAGATGTTCCTCAAGTTGACAGATTGGAGCAAATGATCCTTTTAACACATTCCCCTATTATGTGCTGGTTGGATGTTAGCTGGGTAATGAGCCCTGACTAAAAGTTCAAGTTTTACCTCCTTATTATGAGACAACTAAAGATTAAACAATATCCAGGGGTATCATTTATGGGCATACTTTTCCGCCTGTGTGCTGCATACAGCAAGCAAGGCCTCTGTCTACAGAATCAGAGTCATCCATCCATTATCTATACCTGCTGATTGCTATTTAGGGTCACAGGGATCTGCTGGAGCCTATTCCAGCTCTCTTTGGGTGAAAGGCTCATCAGTCCCAATAAGCCAAAATAGTCCCTATGCTTCCAAACTTTATGGAGACATAATCAGTCACTGTATTATGGCAAATACACAATTTAAACCAATGCTAAACTGTATTAATGAGACTATTCTGACTTCTTACCACAAACTCTTGTGGGTTGGCAGTCAGATGCTAACAAAGCAAGGCCTTTGCTTTTGACTGATATTGTGAAGCTTAGCTATATAAGAAATGTTTGTAGATGTGAATGTGAGACAAAAGTCATATCCAGTTTTACCATACAGCAAATATTACGGGGATATTATTATGTGAATAAAACCAGTACACAATATTAGCTTAAGAGATTTATCCAACAGGCGGAACATTTTGCAAAAGTCAGCTCATAGTATTCATATTTCACCACTTCGTGAGGCAACACCAGAAGAAAACTATACTGTATCTGACAATTCACCACCAGAAAATTAACTCAGCAATGACGACACATTCATTCCATGGACCCAGTGGGCCAAAATAAAGTCATTTTAGAAGGTTTGTTTATTTTACATAAAGCAACTTTTTCACCCTGTAACTAAAACCAAAATGCATGTAGCAAAAATTTCTTAGGAATAAGAACTTTTACACTTTTTGGCACCAGCTAACACCAGGTTTCCACAAACTACAACCAGGGAATTCAAGCTTTAACATGGCCTATTTTATGCTATGAGTTTGGTGGAAGTTTGCTAATTTATCAGTACTTTTTAAAAACTTGACTGACTTCATCTTTTTGCTTGTGATTTTAAACAGCCCAGTGTTAATTGACCTTTTTGAATATCTATGGCCTGTAGTGAAAAAGTAGCAAGCCAGTGCTTACCTTGGTGCTGTGAAGACAACATTTCTGGCATCTCAGGACAGAGGAGCTTAATCCAAGGAGCCCGTGTAACCAGCAAACTTCAACTTCTGACTCGAAGTGGACATTTCTCAGCTACATTAAAGATTAACAAGATTAACAAAGAAATAAAATCCCAGTGTTTCAGTTACATTGTGAAACTCTTGATAGTAGTCGACAGGTAAAGCACAGGTGAAACTAATTAGGTTACTAATCACAGCAATGTTGCTGTATAACAGGCCAGCAGACAGTGTTATGTTTCCACTAAAATGTACCAAGTTGTCTGCCTAAACAAGCACTCCACTTATTAAACAACTAAATATATAGTCAAATATGTCATGAATCGAATAAGGCCCTATTAAAAGTGATATTTTGTGCTTAGATACAAAAATTGATGGGTAAGTTCATTTTAAAAGTGCTTTATTGGTAGGCTGTAGAGTTAAAAGAGGCAGTAAAGTAAAAACAAATGTTGCTGTTTATTTTGACTCAACATAATGTATCACTCAGAATATGGTAGGCTAAATAGAAAAATCATTACAGAGGACATTCAAGCTTGAACCGGGAAATTATGCATGTCCATCCATTCATCCATCATCCATCCATCATCTATACCCGCTTACGGGGATCTGCTGGAGCCCATCCCAGCACTCCTTCTGGG
Organism: Mastacembelus armatus; assembly: GCF_900324485.2. NCBI lineage: Eukaryota > Metazoa > Chordata > Actinopteri > Synbranchiformes > Mastacembelidae > Mastacembelus > Mastacembelus armatus. The sequence goes on from NC_046656.1 coordinate 14,180,091, forward strand.
TGAAAGGCAGGGGTGCTTATGAATGTGAAATCAGACATCTATCAACTGAAAAATGTTGCTACTTCCTTACATAAAATGACTTTTTAAAACATTTCAGATGCTGGCAGACTCAGCTGACCTTAACAATAAACATGAGGTAACCATTTGTCCATAAAATGAATACACACAATTTAAAACAAAACCTGTCTTTGCCTCTTATTACTAACTTTTGTGTTTTTTACTTAAAAACCCCTAAAACATTGTATATTTGTGACTACAGGGATGGTCAGAGTCATTCTTCTTCTGTCTCTCTCAGGTGTCACACTGACTCCTGCTATGCAGACATGGTCATTCATGTTTCCAGTCACCACGGCAACAGTCACACTGGCGAGTCATTTGCTGAGCAGCGTGCTCATGTCTGAATTGCCTAACCCTATATCTAGGTGTGTTTGTGCATGTACTAACAAGGTTAGTAGTTCAAACAGTATACATCAACAAACATTTCTCCCCAGTGACCTTCTCTACGTGGCTTCAGTCGAATTGAACAAATCAACTTGATGTTTTTTTTTCCTTCCTTACCTAGCCAGTCTCCTTTCCTCTCTCTCGCTTCCTTTAACTTACCTTACAGCCACAGAAGCTTATCTTTGATTAAAAACATATGCACTCCTACTAAAATTACTCCCTCACTCTGATCTGTCTGATAGTTTCATCTATGTGAAAAAAGAGATGATGATAACACCACTTCATTATATGTAAAGGGATAGTGGATGCTAAGGAGGAGAGGAGTACTAGATTGCTTTCTGTGTGTGTATTTTTCATCAGATCTATTATTTTGTATTGAATTGGGGACTGTACACAAAAAGGAGATGTTTCTTGTTAATTTGTTGGTGCTATGGGAAAGCACAAGTCTACGGCTTGTCTATACAAACGCGGTTAAAAAACAGATGGCCCTACAGGGACTATTGACTAAGGAAACTATAGTATATCAGCTTTTAGTTGGATTGATCATAAAACAGGTGCTGAGGGACATTCAGTTATGGGCTGATTTATCCCTTCAGCCAGCAACCAGTTTTATTTGTTATAGAGTTTGTGTGTTGGGTTATAACTTATAAATCCACAAGTTTATTTTTTAAGTATATTATTCTGTTTTATTCTTCATGTATCTTGTTCTTTCTGGCTTTGTATTTTTTAACTAATTAATTCAAAGTGGATTCGCCCCTGGGTCACCAGGCCTCAGTCACACATGAGCTCAGGAAGCATTGAGTGACTCTTGTTACAGTCTGTAAATCTTCCTACAGGAAATCATCAGTGCTCTAGTACAATGCTGAATGAACTTACTGACCTCAACAGGCAACTTGCCTGAAATTAGGATAATTGTATCTCTGATTCAAGGAGTCTATTCCTAATAGCAGTGGTCTATTGCAAGGCGATTAAGTGGGAAAATACTCAAAAAAGCGTCCAAGTGTAAGATAATTACTGTGTTTCTTGTGGCAGGCACAACATTTACCAAAATCATGATCGGGGTCATTTAAAGATAGTTTGTCATTGTCTGTAATTCAAGTATAAAAAGCCTCTAAGCCAGACAAGAGCAAAACAAATAAAGGTGACCTTCAAAAAGCTTTGCTGACCTCTTTGTTATCTGGGTTATGAATGCAGAGAAACCTGAAAGTACATTTGGCCCTGAGTGTGATCCATACAGGGTTGTGTTGCTATAAGACATGGAGCATGGCAGAATAAGCAAACAACAGACCATAAACCATCAAAGCAAAGTTAGAAAATGGATTATACCTCATGCATCATGTTTATAACCAAATCCTATCAACAATAAAGTTAAATATAAGCTCACTAATAATACCTCATAGAATAGAAAAAATTTGTTTTGTTAACCATTCTATATCTTTTGCCTGTTGTCTAATTACATGTAGAGGCAACAGTTTATGTACGTGTGTCTGCTGCCATCTAGTGTAGAGATGCAAATATGGCATTCTCAGCCACATCTTTACAAACAATATCTGTTCATTTGGCCCATAAATTCCTGTGCTATGTGCACCATTAAACACATCAATACTCTATATCCCTTTTAATCACCCCTAAGACAGTCAAATGTTTATATCTGAATTTGAAGTATAAGATTTCTCAAAGATTCTTTAAGACAAAAATACATTTTCCACTTTTATTTTCCATTGCACAGTAATCTCTATCTACAGAATTTCTAAATTTCTGTGGCAGCAGATAGTCATAAACATCCATGTGAAAGTTGCATAAAACTGTACAAGAAAATTGGCTACAATGAGAAAAATACTGCAACCCACTGATAACTGTTAAATCCACAACAGAAGATGGCATATGGCAGATTGACAGGATTCCCCCTAGTTGTTTGAGTGTGTGGATTGTTTTGAGTATAAATACTGCATACTGTAATATATGGGCAAGAAACAAATTGGTTAAAGATTCAAAATCAATAATACAACATTAAAAAAAGAAAAAAACAGAAAAACATGTTGAGTAGGTTTTTAGATATGACCTCAAGATAAGGTATTTTGTCTGAATTTTTTTTTTGTTTTGTTTTGTTTTTTTGTTCCTCTTCTTCATTATGGGGGAAAGGACAAAGCTCCCTACCGACATTCACAGTACATTTCTTGATAAATACAGAAAAGGCCAGATCTGTAGCTGTGGAATCTATGGAGTCACTGGAAGACTCAGGAGAGGAAGAAATCATTTTGAGGACAAAGGCAAAGATTGAAAAGTGAAGGGGCACTGAAGTATGTGTGCAAAAACTGATCATGCGGCATTTAAATCAAGCCAGAATTCAGAGGTCATACTCATTATGCTCATTATTATTATTATTGTTGTCACTTTTTTTTTTTTTTTTTTTAAATCATCATTGGTGGCTTTAGTTAGTGTAACAGACACTCAACTGGGCACAGACAGCTGAATGGTGAGAGACTAGGACATCAACATCAATTATTAAACAACCGAAATATAACATCTTAAATTATATCACTTAATTTACATGAAAACGCTCTAACACACAGGCAGACATAAGTACAAACACATACATTCACACGTGCGCACACATACAGTAGATGAATACCATAAATATTGCGAGTCTGAGCTGGAGTGGAGTGGTGCAGGTTTTTGTTTTAAGAAAACAATGTGAATCAACCAGTTAGGCCACTTTAACATTAAATATTTGTGATACAATATTACTATAAATGGCTGAGTTCCATTGCAACTTGCTCCATTTCTTGAACCCTGAAAAGATGATGGTGATGATAATATTACTAAATGGGCTTTATCCTGGCTCTGCGCTCCCTGGGTGAAGCCATGCGGAATTACATATATTACTCTTACTTGAAACTCATGGACTGTCAAATGGTAATGCAATGGAAAAGCTAAAGCAACTCTTTGGCGTCAGAAAAAATATGGCCTCTCTCCTTTAATGTTGCTGGAGCAACCTTGACATTTACTTTCCAGTTGGTCTTAGATTGTCAAACTATTTACTTATATACAAATAAAGGTTAAAGGTCTGGTAGACCGAGATACACCAGATTTGAGCTTTACTGCAACCGAGGACACAGAAACGGGATATCAATGAAAATGAAAGTGTGACACCAATCACAACTGTCTTTTGCACCTCAGTAAATAAATATTAGCAAAGGAATCACACAGACTTTCTCACACAGACAACTATCATTAAAAGACAACTGAAAATGTATACTTTTAAGGATTATACATCAATATTTCTACTATCCTGCATATATGAATACACATAAATAGGCCTTGTATTTATGTGCATGTAATGTCCAAACTGATAGGTACTTCAAAACTCAAGAAATGTGGCTTAGACTGTCAGTGTATTTAACACTGATCTTATCAGCATGTGTACAGTCACATTTAGCCAGAATGTGGAAGCTTATGACATTAGTGAGTGAAGGAGGCAATTCAAGTCAATCGGTGAAATCCTCTGGTAAACAATAAATGTCAATGGTCAGTGATTACTAAATGATATATGCCTTTTATATCCTTGCCCTCCTTTTAGATTCCAGCCCTTTTCATAAGGAGAAATTAGAGTTGTTAGACAAAAGCCACAAAACTTTTTTTTTTTCATCCACTTTCACAACAATAGAAAAATAAGAGATTTTCCAGTAATACAGACGGAGCAAAAAACCCAACAAATAACAATAGAAGGATGGCAATAAAATAGAAATTAACACACACATAGAGTTGGTAACAATATGAAAGTCCGTAAGATACAGAGGAGAGTCCAGAGGTTGAGTGAGATGATGAGATATCCAGCGTACATCAGAATAAGTCACTTTCATCCTTGCTACCCTCTGCATGTAGGAAGCATTACTATTGCAACACCTCCCATGGATCTCCCACACTGCTCTCCCACCTATTGCCTCAATGAGTTATCCTTTCCTTTAGTACTTGTCACTCTGAAGTGGATACAGCATTGCACATTTATTAGATTTATGTATATATAATGATGTATTTAGATGGGTTTTTCCTTCTTTTTACATTTTAAGAATTTTTTGTAGTCTTTGTTTCTTCATAAGATATTTGTCTTTTTTCAGCCATGTTCATCAGTTTGAATGCAGCCCACAATGGGCTCAGAGTGGAGACAACAGTAAAGGACTTCTTTGGCAAATGAGAATGAAGAATCTCCAGGTGCATGGGTCAATTGGCTACCTCGGAGAGGAGAGAGAATTAAACAGATGGACAAGAACATAAAAAAGACACCATTTATTTGCTCCCTCTGACACTGTCCTGTCTTGTCCACCCCTCAGTTCCACCTTAAGACTGAGGTAAGAACAGTATTCAACATTGTGCTAGGGAAGAAAATCCCAAGTGTCCCAGCGAAGAAGGCTTGGAGGGATGGATGAATGAATAGATGGATGAGTGGGGGGAGGTCACGGTGAGTCCAAATGAGCCAATGGAAGGTGACAGCCGTGTCCATGGAGCTCTGCTCCTCCCCCATTACTAATCAGAACTGGTACCATTTTTTGTCTTTGCACTTCAGCATCATCTGAAAACAGGAAATTCTGGAGTAAGAACATATATAACATAACTACTAATCCTGCTGTTGTAACAGATGTACATAAGTGATAATATTTTTGGTTTACTTTTGGCCCACCACCAACACTGCAGGAAAGCAGGAATCTCATGTTTCAATCTGCATCTATTTCATTTCTTTAAAAAAAAACTGTTCTCCAGCTGCAGGACTCTGAGATTTTTACATGCATATACTGCCCTCTAGTGAATAAATAGTGTATGTAGGTAATACGATGGAAATGATTAATGGGGACAGAGCACTCTGTGTAATAAAAAGGGTTGGTGGTGGTTTTTCCTCGTGTGCTTAATAAGTCTACAAGAGTTCACAATTATGTAATCCATTGCTGATGGTCAAAACAATAACAGAAACTATTACAACTAAAATACCAATAAAACAAACCATTACATATATCGATTGTCCGATGTCTCCTGCAATTAAGATTATTTCTCAATGAACTATGTCCAAAATCACCATCTACTTTTTATTTTCTTAGTCCTAGTCCTAAGTGTATAGGTATGTACATACAAGCATGAGCAGTTTATTTAACATTGGGTTCACTATGTGAAAAAGAAACTGCTCTCTTGATTTGAAACATTTCTTCATTTTCTTAGCTTTTACCTCATGGGCATGTTTGGAAAAGGAATCTGCGCTGGCCATCATAGCAGCTGTCCTCTCTTCCAGTTCACCCAATTTCTGGCCTCTTTCATCTAATGCTATTCGAGCACGTGCCAGTTCTCCAACCACGCCAGAGGCTGCCCCCTTCATGCCCTCAATACCACCTGGCCCCGGGATGTGCTGAGCCAAGCTACGGGATGCCTTTCCAGCCGCTAACTCACCAACTGAGTAAAGGAGAAAAGGAGAGAAAAACAGGATGAGATGTGTGAATGAAACATTGCATCATCAAGGAATGAACCACTGTTCATGTGGGGATGTGTAAGTTTGACATACAAAGCTCCTCTCTGTCTAGTGACTGTGCTCCTCCCCCAAAGAGACCTTTGAAGAACCCTCTGTTGGGTGCCTCTGGTGTTTCCACTGGTGTGAAAAGTTCACCCAGCATCTCCTGAAACATCAACACATCTTGTTCAGTGTTTTGTTATCCACTATACACCTACATAATACTACAAACAAAGTATATCTACTATACACACAGATACACAGTACAGTGTTGTTACACAGTCTTGTCAAGTGTCTTTAATGTGAAATATTTCCTCTGCAGCACAATATGCACCAATTGCAAACCCCCTTTACAAGATTTCAACTTGAAATCAAAAACATCAACTAACTTGTAGGTTTTCACAGGTGTCCTGGCTATAAGTGATCCTCTGGATCTCAGTGGGGGAGCAGAGGTACATGGCCTGACCCAGGTTGGTGAAGCAGAATGTCCTGGCTATCCGCATGTCTGTCAAAGGCAGGTAGTTTACATCCATGAGCGGTCTTAGTCCTGGCAAACTAGGCAGGGGACACAAAAATAATTCAAGTTATTTTAGATCGAAGGAATATACTAGGACTTCTTTTTATCACTACCACTGACCTTTCCAACACGGCAACCAAAATACCACTTGCACTATGATGACATTGTTCATGCATTCTTGAAAGGCAAACAGACTGACACAATACACACAAGTGTACAGGCAGACAGCTGGGCATCCTCGCTCAGACACCCATATGGAAGGTTGTTCTGTGTCTGTCTCTCTCCTCTAGGGAAGTGAAAATTAATGAAGATGAGTGGCAGACTAATATACCTCTCCTCACGTCTGCCCTTCCGCACACTGCATGAAAATTTATTGTGTGTCTGCATATGTGAATGCATGCCTGTATCAGTTGTTGTTTTTACCTCATGCCATTGGCTTTAATTGCAACTGTTTAGGCTAATGAAATGGTGCAATGTTGCAGGTTTGGGTTAGTGCTGCCCTTGAAGGATGAACACTGCACATGGCAGGATCATACAAGGACAGAGGTCTGAGGATGTATATGTCTGCAGTTGTTGTGGTTGTGCATCAGGACGAAGGTTTGTGTCTAACGCTGAATGACAACTTGAGCAAAAATGCAGATTTAATTGAGCGTATAATATGATGATTCTCTGCCTCTGTGGTGCAACCCCATTTTCTTCTGCCATTTAAAATTTTACACAATCTGTTGCCACAATAATATTGTTCAAACAGGAACCTCAAAAAAACAGATATTTCAGTCTTCTAGAATAAAGGTTTCACTAACTGATGCATAACAAAGCTAGCACTAAGAACACTATTAAAGATAAATTAATCATTATACTGCATTAAAGCTGGCCACAATGGGACTGAACTTATTATACAGCCTAATGCATTTCTCCATTGTCAATCTGTGTGTTCATTATGTTCCAAATACCAAAATATAAATATCCAAATCACATCTTCCCTAAATAAGATTAAAAAATACACAACCCTGATGAGCTCACCCCTCCTGCGACTGATAATCTATCCTCTCTTGTTGGCTCTGTTATACTTTGATTTCAACTAACGATGGAAATGGATTTATGCAAACTGACTTTGATTGATACATTTATTTATAGCTCACTATTTCTGACTTGCAGAGTGACATGTTTCTCACCTGAGGGTCATTATATGGCCATTGGCACAGAAACAAGCCACACACATGCCTTGGCTCATCTGCACCACATCTGCCCGTAAGATGAAGGAAGTCTCTGTGATGCTGTGTTTATAGATGCAAATCTGGGAGGGGAGGGAAATGACTTTGGCCTGTTTCTCTGAACACACCACAGCGTACTGGCTCTCATTGAAGTCCTGGGAGGTTGAGGGAGACACGGAGACGGGCCGGCGCTTACGGACCTTTTCTCTTTCTTCACCATCTGCTGTTATGTTTGGTTCATACCAAGCCTCATATGCAGGGGACAACTGGGACCCTGTTGAGTCCAGGATAGCCATCCGCAAGATGCTGCCCTTTAGCCGAACCAACATGCCTAGTTTATGGAAGAAAAATACTTGAAATGCAAATTTAAACTCAGTGGCAAATTTCTTTCTTTTGCTGTTTACAGACTAGTTTATCTTACCTAATAATCCCTTCATCTTATTTATCTTTTTCTGTTCATTTTAAAGGTACCTTGTTGAGTTTGTGACCATGATTAAAGTCCATCTGCTCTTTATTCACTGTAACCACAAAACAATTATCTATCACCCCCTTTCCCATTACCCACCCGTAGGTGAAATGATAACCGGTTGCAGTTGCCGTTGTTCCCCAGCAGGTGGCAACGTAAGAGCTAGAACCAGCACAGTTCCCAGTGAGGTACCCACAAACAGGCAGGGTGTCAAAATGCTGTCCCCCTTCCTGGCGAAGGTCTCACAGAAGTGGAAGGAGCTGATGGCCTCTCTGGCTTCCTTGTCGATGCTGGTGACACTGGAGGAGCGTGAGCGGCTGAAAGAATTGTCCCGGTGGTCTAATGGGTTAGCACCCCGTGGCGGGCATACAGACAGGAGGACAGTAGGGAGAAACAGAGAGAGGTAAAGCACCCACAAAGCAATGACAGTACAAGTCAGATAGACAAGACAGATGTGGACAGTGTACAAGTGATCAGTTTTTTTTGTAATGTACAATTTTATGACAGTCTTGAGGCAGGAAACTGGGAAAGAGAATACGGGTATGAATTTTTAAAAGTTGGTGCATTTATAAAAGACTGGTGTACATATCTCATCTAGGTCATATTAATTCTGTCATTTTGTCAACAGAACAGCAACACCTAAAACTTAACTACAATTTTGCAATATTACAGGTGTCCTATAGTAGATTGTATAATAGGAACAAATCTGTTTTAAAAATACTGTGTTTTAATACTACAAAATAACTGGCTGTCAGGCACTTTGGGTACATATGTACGACACTGAAACTCCTAAACAAGGAGTAAAATTTGACCCTTTACAAATGGAACATTCCATCCATGGTATTTTAGAAGAAGATTTTTCACCCCTGAAGAAGAAAATGTATTTTCAAAAAGTGACTTTTTTTTTTTTATTTGGGAAAATTTAAAGGAACCAATCAGACAGAGAAAGGAAAGAAATGAAGAACACAGAAGAGAAAGAGAAAGCTGCAAAGTTACAAAAAGCTTTACAGTGAGATGGAGTGTGCAAAGTTTAGCTTAGCACCACTGACCTCTAGTAAGACGCCCACCAAGTCAAAAGGTGGGCGTCTGAGTACTAAGAAGAATTTGACATCGAATTGATTCCATAAAAATACTAAGATCAATTTCAATTCAGATCAGATCAGTGCTACTTTGGTCTCATGCAAACTTAGGAGAACATCTGCATAGCTTGCCAATTTTGAGCCTAATAACCAGGTAAAACTGGACTAATGAAGTGGTGGGGTCCAGTTTGAGTGAGAAAGATATACTGCATTTCATATAAATTGTTTGGAGACACAAAGTCAAGGCTTACCCAAGTCTGGCTTTAGCTCAGTAGGCAAGCTTAATTTCCGTGACATCTTTGCTGGAAAAAAGAGAACATCCCTCTTTACAAACACACATCTAAGCTAACTCACGATGCCATGCAAAGCCAGATAACTAGCACTGAGCTAGGATTATGCACAAAGCTTAAATACAGGGCAAGAGCTGTGGAACAAGTGACTGGGTTTTTTTTTCTCTCTGATTAAAGGAGACAAAATGCTCAACATAGGAAAAGACACTGCATAAGGGCAACCCTGTATTTGAAAGAGGCATGCTGTGACAGACAAAACAGAGGCGGTGGCCACTGGCTGCACAACGCCCTGAAAGAGAGGACTTGGTAAAGACAGATCAAAACTGGACAGCCATTCGGGAACCTCATGCCACAGGAGCATGCACCAAGAACAAGAAGGTAACAGGAAACAGAAAATACAGAACAGGAGATGGAAGAGGACAGTGGTAAAGATGGTCAAAAGTTAATGAGGTAGTAGTTATTGTTGGCCAAGTGAACTTGTTTAATAACTTGCTTCTCTCAATAATAATTACCCAAAACTTCACATGAACACTTCATTCCACTTCCGCATCCTGTTTAAATTCATAGGAGGCCAAATGCATTGGATTTTTTTAGATCTGGATCACTAATAGTTCCATTCTGAGAAAAAAATGGATGAGGGTATACAAATGGTTTCTCTGTCTGGAGGAGAAAGAAGTAGAAGAAACTCTTGTGTGTGAATAAAATCCAACTGAGGAAAAAAAAATCCTTAGTAATATCTTTAAAAAGTTGGCAAAATATACCTTAATTCACTCAATAGCAAAAAAAACCCCACACCCCACTTCCCAAAAATGAAATACATCAGATTCCATTTTTTTAATCTTTTTGTGATTTTGCATCCTTAAGTAATGTCTGCTATTGAGTTTTTCTGCTTAATTTAATTTTAATTCCTGTACACAAATCTTACCTTTTATTTATCTCAGGATTTCGAGACTCCCACACGCGTATTTTCACTTATTCTAAAGCTGGAAGGAGATCAGCTGGGAATGATATGAGGTCACTAAACTGCATGAACTCATAAAAATAATTAAAGGGTCCTTTCTCCATACTCAACTACTAAAAGAGGAAAATGGGGAAAAGTAAATTAATCTCAGTCTGAGGTTAGTGGGTCTAACTAGGCAAAGTTAGTGAGAACGCCTGTGTGTGTTTACTGAGAGCATCAAGGGCCTTTATGGTAAGCAGGGCTTTTCATCTGAATATATATTTTAAGTCTTGTGATTGATCATGTTTTAACAGGAAAAGTAAAGTAAAAGACGTGTTAAAACGTGTAAAAGCTAATAAGAAACCACAACGGTGAGGAGCGGGGGTTCAATATCATCTAGGTAAAATTGAAAACTCTAATCCTCTAATGCCTCACTGCTACCTGAATCTGAATGAAGGTGCAAAAATGTCTTTATTTTCCATAAACAACTGATAATTAACTGTTTCATCAACACAAACTGGAGGTACACAAAGACACAGACAGATGGGTTGCTCTGGGCTCTGAGGTGTCACCATACTCTACTGTACTATGAACAGTCATATCAGGACAGATGTCCAACGCAGGCACATTTACAGTTTGACACTCGTGCTACATACGTGTAGCATGCAACATGTGTATAAGGCAACTAAGGTATTCTGGGTGTTTACAGACAATAGTAGTTCCACCCTGGTTCCAGGTTAGTCTCTGCTCCAAGAGCTTTTAGTTCTTGATGTGTAGTTTTCAGTCTATATACTACAGTAAATTCAGCATCTTTTTATTTTTGACAAAATATATATATGGTATGGTATTTTGAGAAGCAAAAGACAGTGGAACAGAAGCTAACCTGAAGATGGACTCTATTTTCTAGTCTATTGCTTCCTATTGTGGTGACTACGACACGGACAACCTCTCTACCACAAAGAAAAGGGGGGGGAATAACAACAAGAGACAAATCTGGACCATGTTTGTCCTGCCTACACAGCCTCTCATAAAAATCTTTGACCAATCTTACCTCCTCTACCACCTCCATTGTAGAATTGCTGTAGATTGCTGTTTGACATCAACACTTTAGGGGTGTAATGGGGAAAGTAAAGTACAGTAAATGTGCGGTTAGAAACACCCTTCAGCTTGTCACTACACACAGGCTATCGTTGTTACCATGATGAGTAGCAAAAACCATCCTTTCAATTTGAGTAATGCAGGTTCTCAGACCTCAAGTGTATTGATACAAATCCCTGTACTGTAAAAACAGAAATGCCAGTAACAGAATATAGTACAATAGTACAACTACCTGAATGTCTATGCATTTGTGCCTGAAATAAAAACCAATTAAATAAAAAAAGGAGCAAATTCTAATGATTTCAAGTCAACCATATATAAAAAGAGAGAAAATAAACACAAAGATTTAGTTTTCAAAATAAGAAAAGGGAAAGAGAACAAACTTGTTACTGTAAAGTGTTGAAGTTGTTTTTACTGCATGTATAGCTGTACTCAAATGCATAAAAATCTGATTTTATTGCTGCAAGTGGTTTTGCATCACCGACTGTAATAGGTGCTGTCATTTTAAGTTTTTTTTAATGTTCCAAGATGTTTTTTGCATAAAGTCACACTATCATAGCATTAAACATTAAACGTTGTTTCAAGATAAATCAGGTAACATTGCATGGAAATAAGTTGTAACTGTAACTGTGTTCTTCCATTGGCAGACTTCATCACTTACAAAAAAAGAGGAAAAAGAATGCATAGCTGTAGAGTAAATGACTTTTCTTTTTTTTTTTTTTTTTTGCAGGATGGCACCTTATCTCTCTCTGTCCTATGAATAATGCAGAGCAGACAGATGTATCACACCACAGTCTGGTAGCACCAGACATGGGGGTTGGAACAGCCATCATACCTGCAAACAGCGGCAGGACTCCAGACTCTGAGATTAGTTTTCTCTCTGACCTTTTTAAGAAAAAAAAACCCTTATTTTCAGTGTGTTAATGCCAAGTTAGCGCTAATGAGATGGATCTGGGCTGTTTTCTCTTCCAGTACTTTCAGCTGAAATACTAATGACATGGATTAAGAGGGAAGCAAGTAAAAGCGTAATAGAGGCATCTAACTACTGCAAAGCACAAGGCACTTCTACGCAGATGCCAAAGGCCTTAAATATTTGCATTTAGAGGTGGTGCACAATATAGTGAAGTTGATGATCAAAATTAAAATATTCTTCCTTTCAGTACAATCTGTTTTCTTTGCTTTCATCAGGTCACATTCACTGACATAGAAACTGCTTAGTATGATAATGATCTGGGAGAAAATGTGGCACCCACATACATTTAAATGTTTAACTTGAAAGAAGATCCCAACTCAAAATACAGGTAAAAGGTTAAGGCACATCCAAGAAAGTGATATAATATATTTAACTGCTGAGCATTTTCTCAAATATACAATTACGTAGCTACTGAATATGTGAAAATACCCTTCAGAGTGAACTTTCTCTCTTTAGTTAATCCTCCAGATAATATAAATGAATAGATTTCTCTAACAGAATGCAGTTTTTCTTTTTTTTAAATAGCTTCATTCAGTTTATAATTTGTTGTTGTCACACTGAATAAGTATCAGAGACTGGAAACCTTTGTAACCTATAACCTAGTCTTCCAGGACCCAGGCCAGATTAAAATAAATTTATTCCTGACTACTGAACTCTGAAGAGTGTTAAAATAATGTATGCACAAATGGAAAGAAATACTTTCAAAAACCCATAAACGTAAAGTATTAAACTCACACAGTGCATTTCTAAAGACTGTGGTAGAATGAAACTGACAGCCAGACAATTTTATGGTTCAACAAAAACCCCCTCTGTACAGTTCCAGCTTGATGAACTGTAATTTCAATAAAATAGTATTTAAAGTAGAGGCTCTTTTTGAAACATCCATCTTCTTCCCTAACCAATAGCCTCTTTTGCATTTAAATACATGGTATTAGAGGTACATTTTTGACAATTACATTTTCTCGATTACTATATTTTCCCCAATGAAAGACGTTACCTGACGTAGGCGACTTGCAGCGATCCTCTGATGTGGCTGAGCCCTCATTGATATCACACAGACCTGCAGCAGAGATCGCACAAGTCAATCACACACAAAATAATGAAAAATGGAAGAGAAGATTCTGTGTCATTTCAGGGCAAACCTAAGACATTAGATTATACTGTGTGTACAAATGAATGATTGTCTTATTCTCTGCATTTCTGTGTAAGTCCTCTTACGTTTGTGTATGAGTGCGTGCGTGTGTGCGGTACAGTCCGGTGAGGCTGAAAGCCAAGCAGACAGCTCTCCTTGTTGGTAGAGAAACACAGCTGGACGGATTACTGATCACACTTGCCAAGCTCTGGCAGGTGCCAGCCCACTGCTCAGTGACACCAGATGCTCTGTGTGTATTTACATGTGCAAGTGTTTGTGTATGTGTGTGTGCGTTCATGTGTGTGTACATTAGTAGAATGTGTGTGCAATGATGCATATTTGCTTGGTGTCATTTGGTGTGTTTGTGCATAAACTGTCATGAGCATCAAAAAGAAATCCCTCCACACACACAGCTCAAAAATTCATCCATCAGCTTTTGCTTAAGTATGGCCAGAGCATTGTCATGACACTGCGGCACCGTCTATGTAGCTGCACTGCCAGCATTTAACACATGATGGCAGTGTGTCCATACTAAAAGCATCTTCTTAATAAGAAGCTGCAGTGGCGATGTGGGTAAAAGGGATGGGCTGTAAGAGGGTGTGTGAATGAGAACGACAGTGACAAAGAGAAGCAGATAGACAAAAAAAGAAAGTCAACCAAAGCCAAAGCGTTAATATTTGTGTGTTCATTTGTGTGTCAGCCTTATGAAGTCATGATAGCATTCACTTTAGATGCTACAGTACGATTTCATTAATTTTTATATTGGATCAGATTACAGATTAGTTCAGGGACATAGGATGTGTGGGGTAACTCAAGTCTAATTACTGTTAGTAAGCCCCCTTGGCAAAAACAAGTCATAATGTTTGATGAAAGAATGATTATTATTCTAGCCTAGGCTTTCACCAGAAACTACACCTTCAATACCTGAACACAAAATCTGATTTTACTTCTTCTTTACATCCTAAAATAAAAAAGCAGAGCCAACTAGAGCTCTTCACTCTGCTTGTTTAGTTAAGAAGTGGTTTTTGCTATGTGGTTGTTTCATTTGCCTTTAAGACAAGAGAAGCATTTGTAAGTCATAATTCAATACAGGTGCTGAGACTTTTTGCTTAATGGAAGGTGACAATATTTAAAATAAAACTAGAGAAATAGGAAATAAGATAAAGAATGATGTATAGTATTCTGCGTAAAAATAATGGCTTTAGCTGGACATTTACAAGCAGTGAGCAATAACAAAATCAGAGGAAAGACCAGAAAAAACGTGTAAAATATATAATCAGCTGTAGACATAAAACAACAGAGAGCTATGTCTTATTTATTGGAATGGATAGAAAGCTGAAAATGTTCCACTGTTGTGTGTGGGCATAGAAAGTTTAGAGGTTTCTTTAATTCATCTTTTCTCCTTCTTATCACTTTTGGTTTATTACCTCCAGAAGGTTGTCGTGTTTTTCTTGGCGACCGGGGCTGTCTCTGGTAGGGGTCATTAGAACCATAAAGCTCGACTGTGCCCAAGTTGAGTACAACTGTCTTCTGGACATAGTCTACCACTGCCAGACCATTACTGTTGCCAAAAACCACTCTGGAGAAGCACGACAGAGGCGAGGAGGAAGTTTAAGATGCAGAACGGCGGAAGTCAGAGACAAGGATGAAGAGGCAGACAGGATGAGACTGGTTAGAAAAACATGGTTATGAGATTATACTTGCTTTTTGGAGCTATGAACAACTCAAATATACAAATGCTCCTGATGATATGCCTGTTTGAATAAGATGGTATCTTTAATAGTTTTATTTATTTTTTTACATCAGATATAGCAGCTTGATGGTAATATAATAACTTGATAAGTTTACAAAACAAAAATACATATAAAGATGTAAAAATAAAAACTTTTAGCTCTTGCCTTGATTATAATGTTACTGTACTGCATGTGTACTTACAGGCCGTAGGAGGAATTGAGTGCCAGACTTGTGATTTGCTGAGGAGGCTCTCCACTCACCCACACTAACTGGACTACCAAATCTACCTGGTAACCTGGAGACTGCTTCAGAGGAGTACTGCGCACTCTGGAGAGAAAAAAACTGAGTGAAATGGAGAAGGCAGTAAGAGAAATAGAAAGGAGAAGAACTATGAAAAGGGGAGAGACAACAGAGAGAATGAAAAGTGGTGCAGCTGCAGTCCTGAAGCAGTTGTGTTTTGAGGGTCTGGTTTGAGTGGTTGCAAGGGGATGATGGGAGGCTGCGGCTGAGAATGCTTCAGGCACTGACTAAGTCTGTGCAAGTGTGCTTGAGGCAAAAAGCAAGACTCTTGTGTGTATGAATATGTGTGCAAGCGCCCCTGGTGCTTATGAGAGCCTATGTGAGTGCTATTGTGTGTGTGTGTGTGTTTCATACTTGAGGCAGGGCATGTTGCCTCCATCAGAGTTGTTGCTGCTGGTGGAGGGGTGTGAAGGTGGGCCGCTCGTCTGAGGGGAGGCACCAGGGGTTGGAAGTGCCGATGTCTGTTCCCCTCCTCCACCGCCGCCATCTGGTGACTCTATGTCGTTCAGCTCATACTGCATTCGCACCTCTAGTAACTGTATAAGACACATACGCACACATACACACACACAGATGCACACAAAAACATTCCCAGAACAGAAGGCATCAGC
Source organism: Mastacembelus armatus (assembly GCF_900324485.2). Classification (NCBI taxonomy): domain Eukaryota; kingdom Metazoa; phylum Chordata; class Actinopteri; order Synbranchiformes; family Mastacembelidae; genus Mastacembelus; species Mastacembelus armatus. The sequence goes on from NC_046656.1 coordinate 14,196,377, forward strand.
AACTTCATATGAAAAAAGAACATTAAACTCACAATAAAAGAGGAAAACGTCAAGTCCTGCTTCAAGCTACTTCCCTGCAACCACCACCCTCCCAGAGACAAGCACACACACCACATAAATCTGACACACACACACACACACACACAATGCTCATAAGTTCCTTTCCTTTGCATTCTGCCAGTCTCATTAGCTCCACTGAAGAGCGATCAATGTCCTTCTATAGAGTCCCACTCCTGTCTGTCTCTGTCCTCCTTTACCTCTGTTTCTGCAAGTTTGTAGAGAGGTGTCTTGTGCGAAGGGAGGCTGTTCACCTAATTACATCTCGCTGCCACTGCATATCTACTCCAGATCCACATCCCAGACAGGCGTCAGCGCTGGCAGTCACCCACAGAATAACTGCTAAGCGTCTAACAGGAAGGCAGACAGATCTTCTAAGGTGCCCTTAAGCAAGGCACTGAAGTTTAGATTCATGAAAGGTTTTTGCTATAAGCAAAAGGCCATTTGGAAGAAAACGGTTTGGATATTTAGGGAAAACAGTGAACACACGAAAGGCACCAGCTTAAAAAAATAAAAATTCATTAACCGACTTGCAAAAAAAAAAAAACACATCACAGGACTGCCCACGTACACAACTCTGACTGACAAGCAATTTCTGCAAAGTCTATAGAGCAGCACAGCAAAGACTCCCTTGCAAAATATATATATAAAGAATTAGAAAGACAGTAAATACAGTATCTTGCTGGTTATCAATTTAACACCCCACTGCTCCAATGATCAGTAGCAGAAGCTGGAAACTAAGCATGCATGCACACACCAGACGGTGATATTGTGATATAAGAGCTGTGAGCCTGCACTCATAGATTAAACAGCATTTCTCTTCGTGTCATTAAACATGGACTCCCATCACACCCCTATAAGCACTTACGTCACGATAACAGATTATAATGACGGTCTAGGTTTGCTTGTTCACTGCTCCGTCTGTTGGCATGGTAACCATACTGCCTTTGACTAGGGAGCTCTTCGAGTACATGTGTGTTTGTGCATATGTCTCACAACAACAAAGTGAGTGCTCAGAGCAAACAGTAACAATAAAATGTATTGCTGATGGAGCGTAATGTCTCACATTTGTGTCCACAGTTGAACTATAAGTATATAAGAGTCTTATCATAAAAAGAAAAAGGAACGAAGACGCATTTTAAGTTTTGTTTTGAAAAGTTGTACACCGTTACCTACCTGCACCACCTCAGTGGTTACTTCCAGCTTGCTGAAGCGGTAGATGATAATATTTGCTGACACCCCAGCAACACATAGCATCCGGCTCTCGGGGCACCAGGCCATGATCTGAATAGCAAAGGGGTCTTCATCTGACACCTCATTGCTCCCCTTGTCTTCCTTGGACCGATTTCTGTCAAACACCTTGGCTGTTTTGAGCTTATAGAGCACCTGGAGCATTACTAGTAAAAAAGGCAAAAGCAGAAAGTATCAGTTGCAATGCAGGGAACTTGAAATAATACTGGACTTATCTACACAATTCTGATTTCGTTTGTATGAACTATGTGAAGGCTGCTGCTTATTTAGAAAAGCATTTTATCTCTCATCAGGTTCCGTTTTAGTCTGAAATTTCTTAAAAACATCGCTACATTTTCCGAGTTCAAGATGTCCATCGTGTCTGTTCTTTGTCTGAAAATTATACACAATCATTTTAAACTGTTAAGGGAACTCACTTGCAGAGGCATCCCAGAACTTCACAGTTCCATCAGCGTGCCTGGCAATTCAAGGGAAGAAAATAGAGAGAAGGCAGACCCATGAGAGATGAACTTCAGTTTGTGACCTGTTTTCTTACAAAAATATAAAAAGTTCTATCTTTGAACTTAAATCCAATTTGTAACATTTACAGCAATAAAACACACCTTTGAACACAACAACTGTTCAGTTCTTCAGTGTAAATTACATCTCAGTGCACAAAGTGAGGTCCATAAAGAAAAGGTTTGATGGAGAAGAATCTGAGTGGCCTGTAAAAATCCCTGACCTCAACCTCATCGGACACCTGAGCCAGGTGTTTTCAGCCAACATCAGTGCAAGACCTCATTAAACCTCTTATGGCTAAATGGGAGCAAACCCTTGCAGTTGGGCTCTAAAGTCTTGCTGAAATCCTTCCTTGAAGAGAGGCAGCTGTTCTATGAACACATTAATGTTCATGGTTTTAGCACCACATGTCCAACAATCACACACTTAACGTCATATGTTCATATATCCACATCATTTTATCTATGTAGCATGAAAAGTATTAACCGAATGTCTAACATCCACATTTTGATAAATGCCTGAAAATAAATCGAGCAGGTGTAATGAGTGTACACAGGACTACATTCATCAGCAGATGATAAGCATGACAGGTTCTCCATTTTAAAAGAACACAGTCAGAAAATAACATGTATTTTGGTTGTCTTTTTTTTTGTTTTTTTGCTCACTCCTCATTGTTTGTGTTGCCAATTCAGCTGAGTGTACTGGGAGAGAGATGCTTTGTAAAGGCTGTGGCACTCTTAGAGAGAGACAGAAACCTGGGCAGAATAGTAATACATCAAGTAGGGGCAAGGAAAAAAGGGAGGAAGGAAAGTAACGATGAGCTTCTACACCGGCAAACGCATACCTCAATGTCATTTCCTCATTGCATGTGTTCTGTTAAAAACGCCCCTTCTCCCCTTGGTGACAGCTCAGTGTAGAATAATAAACATCAAAATGGAGCAAAGTGCACATGATTGGAATATTGGAAGGGCTACAGTAAATATTTTAAGACAAGCGTCTCTGCTGTCTTGACCTGCAGGACAGGTGAAAATAATTGAGTTGCAGCAGGACTATAATGATAATGCTAATGAAATCAGTACCGTCTTACCCAGTAATGATGATCTCTGGGTAGCTTTGTGTGCCTTGACCCCAGTTTCCACCACTAATAGGCCATTCCTGCATAGACACAGAATGAGAGAATACAGGAAGTTGGACCGCTTTGTCGATTACACTGCGTTCAACAGAACACCTTGATTTTACAAAGACATGACACATGTGAGTGTGGATGGGCAAACAGGCGGGAATCTTTTATGTGCTTCTCAGCATGCTTTGCATTTATACATTATGCACCTCAGTGAGCGCATGTCTCCATTTGTGTGTATATGTGTGTGTGCGTGTTGGTGGGGGGTTTGAACATGTCGACACATGCAAAGGTCGCCAGGATGACTCATGGTGATCTTTATGTGAGAAGGCCCTCCCACAGCTCAGCCAGGCCTTTGCTTAGCAAAAAAAAAAAAAAAAAAAAAGGGAAAAGCAGCAGCAAGGCAGCCAGTTTGGGTCAGTACATGTTGACATTTCCGACAGAAAGCAAGAACAAGGCGACAGGGAAAAGAACATAGGCATACATAATGGCTGAAAAAGCGGGGGGGGGGGTCTGTCTTAGATGATACAGGAATGAGAAGAGAATGAAAGGAGTGAGGAGGTTTTCAGAGGGAATGGAAGATTGTTAGGCAATATGACAATGTCGTACACTCTATTTAGCTTCACAGAAACACTGAAAAATATACATTATATACATGTAGTGTTTAGAAAAAGTACGAGGGGTGATGTACTGTATTACCACGTCCTTTATCCTGTAACTTTGTCGTTATGTGGCAGAATGTTTAAAGGGTACAGCATGGGACTTTTATATTTCAAATTTAGATATTCATATCATTGTTTTTCAGAGCGACATAAAGGAAAATTCCACCTTTAGGATGCTATCAGACTGCTCTTTTCTAAAATGGATTCTCTGCTTAATTTTATCAAGTAAAGAAGAAAAAGATGTAGTGTACAACACACAACAGAGTTTTGCTACGTGGTACCTTTTTGCTGTAGCCCTGTCGTTTCTGCCGTGAGCCAACAGAGTAAAGTGCAGGTATGAGGTCCACAGGACAGTCAGCAAAGTACTCGCAGCAGGTCACAGGAGACTCATGGATAGTCAGAGGATAGGGGTTCTCGAATATGGGATAACTGTTATCAAGAGAGCACAGACACAGTCACTCTTAACTGAATTATTCCGCCTGCAGTGTGTCAGTGTATTAGTCTCATCCTGTATCATATTCAAACTAAAGAAGAAGATTTATGAGAGTAATGTTCAAAGTTGAGGGCAATATATGATAAAGATAATGAACACTAATAGATCAACTGTGACTCTCAGTTCATATAGGGGAAACAAAGACGTCAAGATGATGAAGAGTTATTTACTAAAGAGTCAGACTCACCCATTTTGTGCAAGGTCAATCACCACTAAGTCCTTTTCTAGAAGGACCACCACAGCATAAGGTTCCTGAAAATCTGCACAGTCAAACACACAAAAAACAAGCAGCTATACACAGAGTTTGCTTCATTAGATTTACACCAATCATATACAGTTTTCTAGTGACAGTCACTTGACCAGAGCAGCTGGAGGTGAATGCTTTGCTAAAGGGCATCTTGATGAATTTGTGGCAAAGGAAAGCCTGTTTGACCTCAGACCACCTACTGCCCTCAAGCTTAGTCCACTGAAGTAATAAAGCCCAGGCCTTTGCATTATGTATAGACCGTAGCTACACTTCCTCTTTTTTATGGATACTTGATACTACAAATCAGATATGCTGAATTAGAGTGTGTGTGAGTGTAAACTGGTGTTTAGAGGAGCAGGTCTCAGTCTGTCACGGTTCACGAAGGTTGAAACAGTTTCAGCTGTTCACTACACATCTCTGTGTTCTCCTTTTACTTCCGTGCCCCTGGTGTATTTACTGCAGGCACACTGCATCATCAGCTCGGCGGCCACATCATCATGGATTATCAAGCCCCTTAACACTGATTTAGGCATGTGCATGCACACACACACACATACACACACACACACACACACACACAGAGCCAGAGACATATTGTGCAATCCAAAGACCCGGCAATGTCCATTACAAGATGAAATGGGAAGGTGGTGACATCAGGTTGCCAGTGACATAATGAAGTCATCATTGTTACATAACTAGCTGACCCTTACTGAAGCTGTATATATGCCAGAGAAGGTTGTACCAGTTTACGTACCGGACTGCATACATACAGGATCCCATACCACTCACCTCTATTCTGACTTGTTTTCAATGTTGACTCCTTAGAAAGTAAGATTATAATTTAGATGGAAGGCTATTGTGTACAAAGAGATGAATTGAAAATGTAATATTCTGTGTATTGGATAATGAAACCGAAATAGGATCCTTCCTCATGGGAAATTTCATATTTATTACAGAAACACACTAACACAGCGGCAAGCAATCCAACATAATTAAAAACAGAAAGGTGTGTGTGTTTGCGTGAGTCTAATGCATTCACGGGAGGAAGACATGACGACAAGTCCTATTTAAATTTAACACTCAGACGTGTGCAACAAAGACACACTTACCATTAGGGTATGGAGTCTCACAGAGTGTGAGGAAGTCTACTATAGGATAATCCATCTCCAGCACAGCAGTACTCTTCCCATGCATTACTGTCAGACAAGGCCGCCGGCCCACAGTGTCATAGGACAGACCACCAGACAGGATTATAAAGGGGTCCCTGGAATGAACACACACACACACACACACACACACACAAGCATATTTCACTGGCTTTGATATTTCATCTGCTTACATCGAGTATATCATGGTATAGATCCGATACACACGGAAAAATAACAGCCTAATGGGAAATTATAAGAGAAGCACATTGCCAAGAAATGATTGGTTCTGCAGGACTGACAGTCGTGCGTAGCTCCTTGTCAAAGGCACATGCACATTTATAAGTTGATTCAACAACAGATTTGAATCCCTTTAAATAACCCGGCTATATCTCTAGCCACCACTCTGTATGATTAAACATTTTCATACACAAGGCATGTGTGTTGGAAAGACGGAAAGAGAGACGGACCCTACCCATTTCTAGTGGTTTTGTACTCCACTTTCAGAATGGGTTTGCAAGGCTCTGGCTTCTTCCCGTCCTTCGGCTGTTTTCCTAAAATAGAACAAACAGAAGTTACTGTACTTTAGTTTGCCAGTTCACTCCCTGTTCACCTTCTCTCTTCTTGTTCCTACTATGATTTTCCCCCAGAAGCTGCACTTAAAATCACCTCTGAGCACAACAAGCCAGACAAAAGCCAATTCATCATAGAGGAGAAAGACAAATGTGTGACAATCATGGATGATTTATAGCATCCATCTCTTCGAGTCACAAATGACGTCCATGTGATGGAAATGTGCACATCCATCATATATGTGCCTACCTATGCATGTTACCTTATCAGAATGTACGATAAGTGGCTGAATATACCTAACTAGTGTTTCTGAAGAGCCAAACTGATGCCAAAGACAGGTTATACAAGGCAGGTCTATATAATGAAGAACTACTTTGTGTAAGTACATCTAAATAATAGATATCTAGAAAGACTATTAAAGGACTACTTATAAGCCTTACTTAAACCTGTCAAAGGAATTTGCATAATTGCCCATTAAATACCAAACTAATTATGCATGCACCAGTGGGAGAAACAACTAATTAAAAAAAGCCTGTGTGTTGAAATCCTTTCTGCCACCCCCCCTACACACAAAACCAGTTTGAGAAACTGGTTAGAAGTTTTTTCCTTTCATTTCAGTTGCCTTTTTCTTCCCCTGTGTGATGCTCTCTGTCTATTTGTTGTGCTCACACACTATTTCTTCCAGGTCCTTCATCTGGGTGAACTGTCAAAGCGGGATGAGTAGTTGCATTGGTGGGGGACAGAAGAGTATGGATTAAAACACATCTTCAAAAGAACAGACATGCTGCAGGAAATAAACCAGCCCTAATGTATGTATGTGAGGGCACAAAGTACAGCAAACAGAGGCAGGACATAATTGAACTGACTCCTCTAATTGTAATTCTCTAATTGTAATGAGTAAACAATAAAAGAGCCTTATGTAGGGTTAGACTCATGAGGGATTGCTCTGATGAATATAGAGTGGGTCACATGATGGACAGAGGCAGCTGAAAACACTGGTATTGTGCTGTGCTAGAAGAAGTAACCCGTATACCGAATCTGTGATTTTTTTTTTTCTTGATAACCTGAAGAGATGGATGCTTTTATTTCAACACTGACCACAGCAACCGCTCAGTAGCAGAAACTCAGTAGTAGAACTAGTCTTGACCGCTACTGAATTTCTGAAGTCTGCCCCACGGCATGATCTCGGACACAGTGTGCCTGTGTGTGAGTGAGTGTCTGTATGTGTTTTTCAGTCCTTACCGTGCGGGGTGATTGTCTGTATGGGCTTGCCCTGTCCTCTGATGTTCCATATGGTCAGAGTTCCGTCTGAGTGACTGCAAATGAACTGTTTGCCCTCGTGATGCCAAGCAACTGAGTGGATTGCCTAGGAAACAACAGACAAGAAGCACTGGAGGTGAGGGAGGTTTGGTGGCAGGGCAGTAGTTCGGCAGGATGAAATATTATATGACGCCGTCTACTTTTGGCATTGCTACAGCCATAGTGTACCTACTGCTCATATGTAGGTTAAATGCCAGTGACTCAAGATTAGATCATACAGTGTACTCTTGTACAGATGGTGAAAGTGAGATCAGTTACTGATTTCAGAGCATTTCCTATGGCATGAAAGCATGTATTAAGAAGAAGCTTTTATATTGCCTATCTGCTAAATGTGGAGAACAGTGGAAATGGTCATTTTATTAAGGGATGCCAAGAGGAAGGTTTTATTAAGAATAAGAATTATAAGAATTTTATTTTATAAAAAAGCCTTACTCTAGGAAAAATGTCTCTTACATTCAATATTATTGAAGTAGGTCCAAAAAAGATCATTAGAAACCACAGATTTACGATACTTATTACGATTTTAGACAACACAAAGGCATTCAAGGCTTCCAATCCAAGAGTCGGCCTTAAGTAAGCAAAACAGTTTAAAAGAGAAAATAAAACCAGTGTTTTTTAAACCTTTTGTGTCCACACCAGAGGGCAAGCCAAAATCTCAAGGCACACCTGTATTCATCTAACTTCATCTACTACAAACTGTGTTATCACCCTTTAACCACTGTAAACATTTAGTTTTAAGCTTCATGGGACTGAAAAGAGGGAGAGGTGACATTGGAATATTTGGCAAAAATTCCAATGTCACTGTCACAAAGTCCCATGGTACAGCTGGACTTGCTTCATGGCACACCCCTGCATCGTGGCACACCATTAGGGAACCACTGATCTAAACAATCCTGTTGCTGTTGCAGGATCAGGATGATTTACAAGCAATTGCTGAAAACACAAACAGATCACAAAGTATGCCAGTAAAGGGCAACCTTGCTTATTGATGCCCTTTTCATAGCTCATAATTAAACTCAGCGAAAGCTTTGACATTAAATAAACATGATGATGTGCACCGAAGCTGTGTGAAGCTCACAAAGGCTTTCAAAGCGGTTTTACAAGGCTTGTCACAAGAATTTTCACTCAGGGGCATGTTCTTACCACCACACCTGCAGGACTGACAATATGTCCCATCACAGGCCTTCTGTTCTGTCAAGGAAAATTATTTTGGACATATGATTGGACATATTCTCTTATATTATTGCCAGTGTTTGCTAAAGGCTTTTCTGAAAAGTCTCTCCCTAAAAGCTTAGTTGGCAGGTCAGTGTTGTTGGTCATGCTTTCTGGCTGCTTCAGCACTTTTTTTTTTTTTTCCATCTTCCACTGTTCATGAGTTTACAATCGTGGCTAAAATTCCATTCAGTGATAAAGTGTGAATGTGCCCTAGGTTTTCCTTGTCGCCTTGTTTCCTAAATGCTATTCCATATCTCACATTGCTCATCGGAAATGAATATTTACCACAATGTCAGAGACAATGTGAGCACACAGTCAAGTCAGTCTCTTTTAACTGCAGCTGCTATTTATTTGGGTGTATATCAATTTGGCCTTCAGTGTGCGATTAATCATAAAAAGTGCTGCATGACAAGTATGCTGAATGTGCTGGGTTTTTCAGAAAATAGCTAACTCTACTGCACTGGGAGCTAGTGTCAACTCACGCGCATGCATCACTAGTAATTCACTCACAACAAGAATCCCAATTTTATTCTTCCCAGAATAAACTGCATCATGTTTATATATTTTGGAGTTTGTATCATCTTTTATATAGTCTTGCTTGGTCAGATTCTGAACTCACAAAGATGAAAACAATAAAGTGAAATTGTGGGGAATGGGTTTGTAGCCAACCAAAAAGGTTGCTGATATATCAGGTTTGTGCAGGTTTCTGGATGCACAGCCCTGACAATTTCCAAAAGTCTCATCATCCTGTTGTTTTAGTGAGATTTCCTCCAGGTCACTATGAGCTTAATGGTTATGTGACATCATGCTGCACAGACACACAGACTCAAGTTATCTAATTACAGAGTTAATGACTCAATCCTTCTCACTCCCTCAAACACATCCAAGTCAAACCTGACTGAGGTTCTAAGACCTATAATCCCTTTTATAAATGTTCTTTGGCTGTGGACTTTCCTGATTTCCTGTTTACGAGAATTGGGTTCTTGGATGTAATTAGAGGCATGATGAATAATGGCTTAGGTGTCTCATTTAAGGTGGTGGTGGATGTGTGTCCTTGTAGGCAAAGTGACAGGGACAAGGCAGCCCAGAAGGAGCGGTACAGCAGTTTGTCAATGGTTTGTTGTCAGAAGTGATGTACTGGAGTGCAGTTGCCTGCATGTGTCCTGAATGCAGTGTGAACAAATGTCGGACTTTCTAAAATTCTATAGCAATTTAGTGAATTATCCCAGACTCTATAAGCTGTACTTATAATTAGACACATTGAGGGTTTCCTATTTTATTTATAGATAGATGTCAGAAGTTTTAAACATGAGCATACTTTTCCAAAAAACACCCATTCAGAGATGCACTGAGAGCAACAGACAGTTCTAGAGATCCATCAATGCATTGTTCACAGTGACAGTTCCAATAGGGAACAATGCACTGTGCTTAATTGGAAAATGAGCAGATTAATTGAAACACATGGTACTCATCATGTCACACAATACCAATTAAAAACACTAATTTCATGATTTATTACACTAGGTCAGTTTCCACAGATTGGTCTTTGGGGGAATAGTGAATTCACTCAGCACTTATTAGAGTCACACTCATGAGCACACACTAATAAGATGAAAACAAAGATATGATGAGATATGTCACAAAAAGAAAAAAACTACACAAACATGCATATCACAGGCCTAATTAGAATTGCTTATGCCAGCATTGTGCCACACACACAGGCTCTCATAACAGTGGCTATTCAGCTCTAGGAAAACAGTCAAACAAAAAAGGCTGAATCTTCAAAAATAAGCACTTATGTCAACAGCGATTTCTGTAGAGTAATCCATTTTTAATTTGGAACTTGAAATCCATTCTGTTTCTGGTTTTGTGATGTGGTTATTTTATGAACCCTGAAAGGAACAAACCCCTGTGAGCTTCAATTTACAAGTGAAGATTTCTATATTTAAAAAAAAAAAAGATCCACTGTCATCAATTACAAATGAAGTAAGAAATGCTAAGCTAGTAATAATATCAAACCTAAGCACTGTTGTCAACAGCAATTTTCTTGCTAGATCTGGGAACTTTTAACCTTCTAGTGATAAATGAAGAAACTTATTGGGCTAACTTTAACTCCATGCCCCTGAAGACAGTCGCTAATATTTCTCTGCAAAATGTGCTCTTGCATTGTTGTAGCTCTGGGATGGACTGTAACAGTTTAATAACTAAACATATGTCTGGTGGTCCAAAATAGGTGATTCCACATCTAGTGACTATTATTGCCTATATCAAATTTGATGGCAATCCATCCAGTAAATAAGATGTAGGATTACAAATCTGTTCCACAACTTTACAGACCAGACGTTAAGTAACCACCTCACTATCTTTATTGTAAGGAATCACGCTAGGAAAATAAACTGACCATCATATAATGAACGATATTTTATTCACTAATGCATATTGCACCAGTCTTGCCAAATGACGCATCAGCTATGAATACTTAAGTCATCTGTCTGTATTCTCAACAGGTCTTAGGGGGAAAGAAGATACTTCCTAATGAAGCCAGACTTGTGTCAGATAGAGCCTGCAAATAATTTGTAGTATTTGCTCTTAATCTTCTTAGACAACCAGATGGGAGGTATTGCCACACAAACATATCAAACAGAGTCAGCTGAGCTGTCTATCAAAAAGAGAACCTCAGGAATTTCTGGAGCTGTATTGTCATTTACAGGGGTTTAAATGGGATTTGTGAGAAGCACTTGTCCAGTGAGTTTGGAGGATTGGGTATGGGTGAGGTGGTTTCCACGAATCAGACTATTACATCAGAAGAAACAAATCTCCTCCAATGGAAACAGTAGATACTGTGATTTCGGATTTTTATCTATTTATTTTTTGATGAAGCAACTCTTTAAATGAATTTTAGGAATGGCCTGGGTTTGCCTGTGCGAAGCACTGGGTGTTAAATCTGATTATCAAAATAGACCTATCCTTGCACTGGGGCAACTACAATATCTGTAGAAAGAGTACAAAGAGTAGTGTTTTCATTAAGCTGACTCTCTGTTGCCTTATTTTTATTTACTTGAATGATAAGATACATTTCACGCTTGCAGTAACGTACTAATGCAAATACTGCATTAAGGAAGCAAAATGAAAAACTTATTATAATTGACTTGACACTTTTGCAGTGACAGCTTTAGTGCTGCTGGTCTCGTCCTAAGCACAGCATGATTTCACTGCATAAAGTCTACTGCTGATATATCAGATTTCAATAATTAATGAAGTTACAGCTGCTGTGCCACATGCATAAATTGTGAGACCAACTCTCAATTTGGAGACACATGTATTGATCCTGCTGCTGCTGTGCGATGGCCACAGCTACTAAATAAAGCCAAAGAAAAGGAGCTTGTTTGGACAGCATGAGGCAGCGTCTGAAAGCCACAGTGTGCAGGAAAAAGTGTGGGAGTTGCATCTGTGATATTCAGCTTAGCTTCGTCTCCTGTTATCCACATTGCACTTAGTGGGTTGTGACTACATTTAACCTTTAGTCACTAAATAGTGCACCTAGAATAACAAGTGCAACTAATCTGTTTACTGTCAGGTGTTTACTATATGAGCGCTGGTGTTAACATATGGTAATAACACAAATTCCTCTAAAACCAAAACTGATTAATATTTTTATCAATTGCTTGGAAATGAAGTAATTAATGTTTAGTGGCTGTGGAAATTTGTTTGCACTTTTTACTGTGCTATTGTTGGACTTCAATAATAGCTCTGAGAATTGTGGCTTGCTTCTGGGCAAATAAAAACCAACATTTAACACAGTTTTCTGTGGTTTTGGTGCTGATTTCAACAAAACAATCTGCAGGCTTATACTGTATGTGAGTGCAAACACTTTTTGGAAACCAGAAGCAATCAACAAGTTCTTCAACTGAGTTACTGGGCTTTTGGGGACAAACTGCTGGTTCCTTTCCATGATTTGACCCTGATCAGACCTCTGAAGGTAAAGCATAAAAATAAAAAAGAGTCTTCCATGCATTCACAGAGTGAGCAATGGTCTCCAGGAGACATAAAGGAGGGGAAGGAGGGAACTAGAAATTCCGATTTGGATGTGAAATCGGCCATTCATCAGGGCCAGACTCAGACTAAGGTGGTGAGTCAGACAGAGCAGAGTGGAACAGGGCTGGGGTGACGGATGCTCTCTGGCTACCACTCACTGGAAACCCATACTGCTGATCCACAGCTAATAATAGACAATCCACTGAAAGACACAGAGTGGAAGTCATGCTCTTTCAGCTCTTTGAGAGCTTGTAAAAACAAAAGTTTTATTGCATCCGCTTTATATCTGAACTCAGAAAACCTGTTGTCTGGGAAACAGGCTAAGTTGCGGGATTTGCTGAAATTTCTGCAGTTTGACAAGGTCTATAACTAACAATACAACTGCCTTCATTTGAGTCAAAACAATTTCAACATTCCCCTTATGTGAACCTTACTTGCAGACATTATGTTAGAAAGTTTGCAAGAATCGTTCAAAGTGTGTCAGGAAAACAGGAGCCAGCATCACTCACAAAGACCATTTATCTCTATCCTCTGAAATCCAAGACCAGACTGCTGGTCAGTTTAAATATGCACAAATTTCCATCAAAACTGAAATATGATTTAATACATGCTTATTTATAAGTCTGGATCCATCACTGCATGGTCTGTTGGCTTACTCTGCTGCTGAAAGAGGAAGAGGAAAAACTTCCTTGTTCATTTCAGTCGACAACTTTGATACTTGGCAGCAAGCTTCCAGGCAGTGTTTGAATAAAAGCACACAGCTGGAGAAAAAAAAAAAGGATATAGCTTGCTGATAGTTGTAAAACTTTATTACACCCTGCAGCATTGTTTGCAAATGTCACATTCATGATGAATTTCGACTGTACCAACTAATTTCTGCATTCAAAATCGTCATAATTAATGCTAAATATATGTTTAATGGCAGAACTGAGCTTAGTAAAGCAAAACATCTATAGTTTCACATCAAATTAGACCCATGTTTCCATAGCAACCATCTTGGACATTTATGCAGTTCAGTGTTCACTGTCTCTGTCATCATTCCTAATTAAGACAGGCAAGTATGCTGCCAAGTATGCAAATCTCACTGCATATTATATACAGACCATAAAGTATTAATGCTGTGTGTACATGATCAAAACTGTAAAGATCCAGAAATTCTGCACAATGTCATATTCAATTTAGTGCTTCGGTTGGTTGAATAGGCCATCGTCAGGTCAGGTCAATTACTCAGAGTAGTACCAGCATATCATGTAAATAAGCATCACCTGAGAAGAATCCACTAATCAGCAGAAGAAAAAAGTTCCTCGTTGCATCTATAGGAATTACAATTAAAGAGCCCATTCAGATGTAAAGAGATGTAGAGCTTAAATAACAGGATAAGCCAAGCGAGTACAAAGCCTCATATTTCTAAGAAATTCAAGCACAATATATTACGGTGATCAACATAATCGGATGACTATCTACTAACTTAGAAATTATAACAATTCATAAATTAAGAAAACAATTCTGTGAATACGATAATACACTGACATCAAGATCGTATTATTTTTGTCAGTGCCATCCACCCCTAACCCTCACAAAGGCCTGGTGTGCTCATTCCCCACAGCAATGACTCTGAAGTCCATTTAATTAGTGCTGGTCACACCACTGTCCAAAACAATGCTATTAGAAAAGTCAAGTAGAAGTAATAACCACATTTTACTACTAATGCAGCGCAGCAGAACAAAAGGGTTGTCTTTGATGCCCTTGAAGGCTGGTCTGAGGCCAAATGAAACTTTTAAGGTATCTGACTCTGAAAGCCATTTGGCTATATTAGCCAGGGAAATAACCCCAAGACATTCCAGAAGAGACGACAGAAAGGTTATGTGTTACAGGCTGTTTCACGACATTAGTGTAATTCGCACTGAGTGAAATTCCCCACTCACTCAACCCCTGGTCTCTAGAGAGATGTAACTGTAGGGGTTTGAAGAGAAGAGATGAGTCCCCTTGGGAGATTCAGTATTAGAGACTGAAATGCCCTAAGAGCAGTGGGAGGATATTAGCTTATCTGGGAGAGGGAGACTGAGCAAAACCAGAGACATAAATACAGAGAGATCCATCCATGCCAAACATATAAAATCCACTCTGTTTTGTGTCTATGTAGTCTTCTGTGACTATTAATACCTCAGCGTTTTTAGACCACCACAGCACAAGGTGAGCACCAGCATGAGTGGTAAGATAATCTCATTATCTTAAAAAGGGGGCTTAGCTCTAAGTGCTATAGACACCACTGCATGACCGTGTGTGTGTCTCGGAGTGCCCACAGCCATTTAGTTAGCTTAAACCTCAATGACAAGTTTATGAATGAGCTCTCCTATTCATAGTCATTTTCAGTTTCCATTTAAGAGTCTTGAGGTATGGGTTGTGGAAAATCAGACTATGTTTAGACATGACAGAAACATATATATCCAATTCTAACACAACCAAAAAAAAAAAAAAGGCACTCTGTCACACACGTAAGGACATTTATAAGAGACCATGAAATCATCCAAACACAGGAGCAGCAGCTGTGGAGAAATAAGTTAACAGAGAGCTTGGATAGTGATATTTGAGGGTGGTGATATTAACTGTAATGATTACAGGTGATGTATAGTATTATGAGAAGTACAGGTGTTCTCCATACACCAGAGTCTAACTAAATTATCAAAGCACCGTCTGGGTTTGACACATGCCAGGTCCACAGGGAAACTGAGCAGCTCTCACACTGTGTCTATTTTATTGTTGTTGTCTTCTTGTATTTATAGACACACACCATTGCCTCTGGGGAGGTCAATAAAGCCACATGACACAGTGCTTTAAAAAGTCGACTTTCTGCTAAATGAAGTTGCCCTCTTTACAATCATAAGATGCAAGCAAAACCGCTGTGCAAAGCTTGCAGCTTCACTCTGGAGGCACCAAATCATAACAGTATTAAAAGATGCATTTCACAAACTGTTCATCTTTGAAACTGACACTGAATGTGAAGAACATGTTTTCTTTAGTTAGAACAGAAGCATTAGCTGAACAGAACAAATTTTATTTGGAGAAATGATATAGCTTTTATAAATCTTACTTTGGAAATAAGTAACTGATATTATGAATTATTTTGAAGGAGCTTATGCATCTAAATAGCACAAATCCAGTTAGTGAGTGCACTTAAAACTTGCCTAGCAAATCAAAACATTGGCTTTTTCTTCATTAAATACATTAGAGCTGCTATTTCCTGTGTTAAGAGTTGTGTCACCTTCCACCCTAGATGAAACAGGAAATATAAAATCCTACTCCTTTCCAATCTCCCAATCTCTTCTTTCTATTTGTACAATGAGCAGCTATAAAACACAGATAAGAAAGGAGACTCACTCTGAGAGGAGAGTGTTTATCTATATTATGTGTGATTGATATGCACACACAATGTTGTGTGATTTCAGCAGTAATAAACTACCTAAAGTTTAGGCCTTCTCTAGGAAAATACTCTAATGTGCACGGTTTATGTATTAATAGATAGTATGTAGCTCATACATGTATGCAAGAGAAATTACTGAAAAGCAAAAAGGAAACATGGGAGATTTGCCTACCTCATCGTAAGTGTAGCGATAGTCAGCCTTCTTTGATTTCAGATCCCACAGGACCACGATCCCAGACTCAAATCCAATTATAAGCTGGAGAGGAATAACAACAGGCAGTCAGTGAGATAGGTAGGAGAGATGACAGATAGGAGAATAGACCCCATGATGGGCGGAAGAAGAAGTAATACATTTGACATTCAGTCACAGCATGAAAGGAAGTCAGGTATAAGCAGTCTACAGTGGCTCAGGGAGAAACCTGCCCACCATGCTCCATAAGGGATGATAACAGAAAACACAAAAAGTTTTTTTTTTCTCCAAACATAAAGTTTAAGGCTTTTTGATTCTGACTTATTTATGTCAAACCTGGTATCAGTACTTCAAAATTCAAAAGGTGTCACTGATGCAGATCAACTAGACATAATTTTAACCGTGCAATAGAAATGACAAAGTCAAAGCTCTGAGCCATGTGTGCCAGGACAGCTGAGGTTGGATTGCTGTATTTGTAACAGTCAAAGTGCTAAAAGTTACAAACTAAATTTGCTTGAGGAAAGAAATTTCAAAGCTCATCCAAGAAGCTTCTTCATTTCTGACTGGCTGGTGAGTCCCAGGTATTTAACCTCTGTGGAGGGCCAGTACTTCACTTGGCCATGAATGGTATTAAATGCCAAGTAAGCAGTGTAATATTACATACTGATACTTTGTGCTGATATGGCAGTGAGAATCATAGATACTGTCAACTCAAAAGAACAAATTGTTTTATGTGAGTGTGCGGGCAAAAAATGTGATGGTTTACCTTTCCCTCATCCATGGGGTTATCACTTATATGGACAACTGGTCCAGGGTGAGCCTTGGAGGACCTTATGAGAAAGACAAAGGGAAAGACAAATAGACTGTTTCTCTTAAAGCCGCGATGCAGTGCTCGTACATCAAAAAAGGCTATAGATAAACAGAACATAGTGATAATGTTTATGGAGAGGGTTGAGGTGTGTTTGAACCTGAGGAAGAAGGAGGACAGAGCTGCCAATCAGTCCAAGGCTCTAAAAGGCTGTTCAAAGACATAACCTCACTTAAGGTTGTGACGGATGGTTCTGTCAGACCAGGCAGTCCCCAAAGGTTTTGTGTATGTGTGTGTGTGTGTCAGTGTGTGTTCATTTGCATGCTAGCAAAGAAGACGGCACAAAATGCTCGACTGCCCCTTCGTCTCCCAAATCCTGTCTGTGCTTTACCCTCTAGACAGCCTTATGTCAAATCTCCTCTCGCTGTACCACGTGGCAGCAAAATTTACCTAACGTGCCCTGCCTTAAACATATGATGTGGGCTAAGGAGTGTCAGGGAAGGTCACAGAGTGACTGTTAAAGCCTGAAACACAACCCCAGTACTATGGAGCAATGACAGGAGGAGAAAAGAGAAGAAGCAGCTGCAACCAAATGTAAGTAATGCAAAAGGAGGAAGGACAAAGGCCTTGTTTTGGCCCATGAATTAGCAGTGCAGTTTCTTTTATTCACTCGACAGTCTGACAGTGAAGGGCACAACATGTTGAGTATAATATCAAATTATAAAAAGATGCGCATAGCTCAATAAAAAAAACAGGTTTTTAATAGAGATCCAATAGCAGGGGATGTATGTTAACCCTGTTTGTTTAGTTTAGCTCCAAATCCATAAGTATAGGCATAGGGCCGAAGACCCATCTACATAAATGTATGTGTGTGTATTAGAAGGTAGCAGTTAGTGGGCAGGCAGGCAGTCAGTCAGTTGTCTCTATATTTAGCCTGTTAGTGCTAGAGCCTTATTACCTAAGCTCTGTTGCAGCTGGAGCTGTTGATTTATCTAATCCCCCTTCACTGCCTGTCTCTCGGCTAACAGCAGTCCACAGCAGCATGGACATGAACACACACATTTGCATGACAGCACAATTAAGACACACATTAACACCTAGCCTGTGTGTAAAACATACACACATAACCAACAATTACCCTCTTGCTGAATTACAAAATGCAATTTGTACACATCATCAAAGCCTCAGTCTCTTGGCCTACGCAGTTGATTTTCTCTAGTTTCAGGATTTTATGAGTGCAGTGTTCTGCGTTCTCCTGTAAGACTCCATAGCCAACCTGTTTTGCTAAAACCTGTTGTTATACATTAAATAAATCTCACGTGAACATATTCACAAAATCCACAAATGCACGTTCAGGTTTGGTGATAAAGCAATCACCATAGCAACAGAGACACGATGGGCAGAGTGTAGACAGCCTCCCAGAAATCATCCATACTCTGCCACAAACACACAAACCCACCCACACAAACAATGCCTGCTTAACTACTTCAAAACGCTCCTGTAACCACACAAGTCTGGCTGTGTACTGCTAATGATACTGCATTTTGCATACAGAGTAAAAAGGGCTTCAGGGACAGGAACATTTGGGTATGTAGCGTATATACGTGCGTGTTTGTAAGTCTGATTTTATTTTCATTTTCAAACAGATAGTTTACTTTTGTTTCTACACATGCTTGTTATTCTTACTGTATCATTTGCAGTTTCATTTTTTGTAAGTTATTGATTCATAGACTTTCATGTCACACACACCTGACGGCTACATTTAAACCAAACGCACCATGTGCAGTATACTTGAAAAGCTTCATCCGTTGGCACCTTCAGGCCAAACAATCATATGCTATAAACATTTATTGCACCAAATGTAGGCTGATATCTGATTTACTCTCACCTAGTGATGCCTTTACTACATTAAAAAAACAACCACACACACACACACACAATGCAATTGTTTCTGGATGTGCAGATGACGCAGGGGGGACGTTTAAGCAATAGGAAGTGTAACACCTCATTAAATTTGAAAGCATCTTCTCATTACACACACACATACCAAATATAGATCCATATGTGAACTCCAAAAAAGATATGACTTTAAGGTTTAATTACATGCACATACACACGTAATGTATATATTTATATGCATGCACACACACACACACACACACACACACACGGTTAAGTCCTGAACATCTGGTGTCACCACAGGTGACACTCTCTGAGGCGGCGGAGGCACAGTCACCATAACTGTGTCGCCGCAGCAACATGCCTTGAACAGCATGTGTGCAGCACACACGTACCATATGTAGCCTCATGTCACCTCAGTAGACTGTGATTGCATGTGTGTTAATGTATCAGAGCTTATGTAAAGCTCCTATTTGAAGCTAATTTGTTATCTTTCTGTATGTTTTTTTTTTTTTTCAGGTAAGCATACCTGACCACTCTGTGTAATTATTCTAGGATAAAAACCAGGCCTGCCAAGCTGTACTAATCCCCACCCTCAGAGAGTATGTATAGAGTTCAGTGCATTAAAGTATAGAACTTAACAAAACACTAAACACTCAAACTGACCATTTGCAGTGGATC
Source organism: Mastacembelus armatus (assembly GCF_900324485.2). Taxonomy (NCBI): domain Eukaryota; kingdom Metazoa; phylum Chordata; class Actinopteri; order Synbranchiformes; family Mastacembelidae; genus Mastacembelus; species Mastacembelus armatus. The sequence goes on from NC_046656.1 coordinate 14,215,992, forward strand.
TTGCCGTTGCCTGACAGCACCAGTGTGAGCTATGACCTGACACACAGCATGTTGCTTTCTGGTTATAAACCTTACTGAAAGACATTTGGGAAATAAGCTTAATCACTTTCATGCTATGAAATAATGACATTGATATCACCCTCTCAGATGTTGGAAGCCTTTGCCCAGGAAAGGTCACTGTGTCATGCCAACACCTAGAGCCTGGAGTCCTGGAACCAGTGTGAATGGCTCTCGGGATACTGTGTACCGCAGTGCCAAGTGAGGACTTCACATATGCATGAAAAAAAAACAGCATGCAGGAACATACTGTACAAAGAAGCATGAAAAATTCAAACAAGTAATTAAAATAACTTCAGGGTCCTGACTGGGAAATCACAAGAAAAGGAAAAAGGATAGAACAAGAGAGGCCTCGGGCGAATATGTTCATCTGAACTATGTGTCATAGATGTTAACATTTTCCTACTACTTTCCCATTTCTTTCCTGGTCTGTGTACCCACTGACCATCTCTCTGAATCAACAGTCTACACATGTAGAAACATCCTTGCATACACAGTGCAAACATACATATAAACTCTAAATCATAGGCACAAACACTTGTACATCACATGTACCTTTGCAAAGTCCTTATTGCTTGTAGCAATAACTGAACTATAGTGCTCTACAGTTGGTAATGTACCACAGGACGTGTTTATTAGTCAGTACTGTAGTTTGGGAAAAGAGGTGTGTGTCATACAAACACACGAAGCAATGAGCCAGGCCAGGCCCTGGGCCACTAGAGCAGCTACTGCAGCTCGTCTCCAAATCGCAGGGCCCAAGGGAAGACGATCCCATTACCTACCATATCCTAGCCTCATTACAGGAATCACAACACAACATAGTGTTAGCGAACTAGTAAACTACTAGTATTCCACTAGTAATACTGACCTATGACCTAGTTTGAAATTTAGTTGTGCAGGTCCAATAACAAATTAGTGTAGACAATGTCAAAAAATGCTTATCACAATCACAAGAAGAGACCAGGAGCAAATCAACACATCTAAGATGCTGCAGTGTGAAATCATATGGCATTTTGATTCATAAACGATTGAAACAATTAACAAATTCTAAACTTTTTCTGTCACACAACAAATTGTTACTGCTGTAATTGCACTTAATTTAGATGAAGTGCTACTGTCCCCAGTGACAACACTAGAGGAGAACAATGGCAGAGGTACAGAAGCTTTTGTATCTGGACGGCGACCCTCCTAACCTCACAGCTGGCAGAGAGACATACACAGGAAAAAAACGAGAATCACTTCAAACCTTTCTGAGCTGCAGCAAGGCAAACCACAGAGACTCACTCTGTCACTCAAATATGCAAACTGAGAGCATCTGTAACAAATCGATTCCTGGCACTGCTGCCATCACAATAACGTAATTCCCACAAAATGGCTGTGTAAGTGATTAAGGCCTAAACCAAAAGATGTGGAAACCTCATTTCCTCAAACTAATTGTGCAGAGCTACAGTTTAGGCGAATAAAAACAACATGCCAAAGAAAGTTTGGTGGCTTAACAAAGCTGTTAGTGGTGGCAGAGAACAATACCAGATGTATTGTGAGATGAAGGTAGGATTTCTAAAGAGAACAATTATTCTTTGAGACAGATGTATACTACTGTTGCCTCACAGCAAGAAGGTCTTTCTGTGTGGAGTTTGCATGTTCTCCCTGTGCTTGCGTGGGTTTACTCCAGGTACTCCGGTTTGCTCCCACAGTCCAAAAACATGTATGTCAGGTTGATTGGTGACTCTAAATTGCCCATAGGAGTGAGTGTGAGTGTGTGAGTTTGTCTGTCTACATGTGGCCCTGCGATGGACTGGTGACCTGTCCAGGGTGTACCCCTGCCTTCCACCCAAGAGCGAGCTGGGATAGGCTCCAGCAGATCCCCTTGACCCTGGTTCAGGACAAAGCGGGTATAGAAGATGGATGGATGGATGGACAGATGTATACTGTGTCAGTAAGATAGCAGAATGGTGAGATCACTCATTTTTAAGTGCATCACTGTATTATTCCATATATACCTTGAAATGACAATTTTTAGTATCTTGGACATGCAACCAGGTGAATGTTTATTGCTCCTGCAGTTTGCAAGTTTGAGATGGGGATATTTAGGCCATGTAAGCTCCACTTACAGACTGTGGAACCTTTTGTTTTGATGTGAAAGTGACATATGGTTCAATTTGTAATTCTAACACAAACGCTAGTGCTTTAGAAAAGAATGGGCTGCCTTTTAACAACACCCTGCTAGAGGTTATAGCTTAATGCAGCCAAATGGGGTTTGTCATCAAAATAGAAAACAGATGACATAATTCATTTTCTGAGTAGTAATGAATATTTCACTTGATTCTAAATTTGCATCTTTGCAGTATCAAAACCACTCAACCCGAACATTTAAGCAACATGAACTAGAAATGTACACTTTTTTTTCTGGTGGCTGTGCCCCAGTAGGTAGTGTCATCCTCAAATTATCCTCAAATCATCCTCAAATTGCAGGTTTGGGGGTTTGATCCCTGGCTCCCTCCCATCCACATGAGAAAAGGCACTTAAGCTGGAATTTTTCATGGTGGTTAGGCCAGTGCCCTGCCATGTGTGTGTTAAAATGGGTAAATGCAGTCCATTATTTCAAGTAATGTAAGCTGATTAAATTGATATTTCCACTTGCTGTCCATGCAGTAGATGTTCTTATGTAGCTGGGTTAAAGTCCACATGAACAGCTTTGGGGTAGAGGTGATATGTTGATACAGAAAGATGGAGAAGATGAAAAGCGAAAGGTAATATAAAAGTGAAGGAGAAAATAGGAGAAAGGAGTCAAGCAAAGAAAAGTAAAAGTTATTGCTTGCCCTTTAGTCAAGAATCAACCCAGTATCTCTATCTTATCATCTAGACCTACTCTCTATCTCATCATTATCACTCCTTACCTTCCTCCTCTGCCCTCTTTGCTTTAATTGGAAACCTTTTCCATCTACCTCTCATTCCTCACGTACCGAAATGTCTCCTCCTTCCTTCTTGACCATCTCCTGCTCTGTCCCCTCTGTTGCATTTATCCTTTCAGCACCACTCCATTCCTCTTCTATCACTTTCTCTCTGTGTATCTTATTCCCCAGGCAAAAGCCCCATTTCATCCATTCCACTCCAGTCTCCTCACTGTCATACACTCTCTCTCCTGCTTCCACTCTCTCCCACCACTCACTCTCACCTTTTCTTCCCTGTAGCCCTGTCGGCGAGATGAGATGTGTGTGTGTGCGTGTGTGTGTGTGTGTGCAGATAGGGAGGGAAAAGAGGAGGAAGGTGATAGAACAGGTGTCTGCTGAGATCAGTGTACGGTACACACACACACACACACACACACACATATATATGCACTGTAAGGGATGAGGGGAAAGCATGGAGCAAAATGCTCCAGTGAATAATTTAAGTCTCTACAGCAGGGAACCAAAATGGAGCCTGTCAAGCTGAGCAATCCATTGAAACAGCAAAGAGACAGGTCACTCACTACCTGGAGTCTGATACCATGCCTAGAAATGACAGACTAAAAACTCTTTCTTATTTCATTAGATTTAAACAACAATGACCTTTTAAAAGGTAAAATGCTGTGTGTGAAGCATTCTTCACTTCACTTGGCTGCTGCAAGGTGAGCCAATAAACCTCGAGTTCAGTGTCACTGTGCTGGTGATATGAATTTGATTCCTGCACAGGTAAAATATTGATCACCATATCAGTGATCCCCTGTGGAAAAGAACCATCTCCATATAAAACTAAACATATACAGCAGCAACTGGAGAAAAGGGGAAGAAATGCGAAGAACTTTCAGGGTAAAATGTGTGAGGCAGCATCAGAGGGTGTCAGGTACGCGGTAACACTCACAGTTCGATGGCTTTGTTCCACATGATGACGTAGCCTGAGAGCATAAAGGACTCCACGTTGACGATGTGGATGTTCCCTCGTTCTGTGCCGATGTACAACCATTTACTCTGGAAGGGCAGGTGGCAGAACGTTATTCTGCAAAGAGAAGAAAAGAAGTGTAAAAAAGAAAAGTGTTAGAGGAGTGGGAAGAAGGAATGGTGGACAAACCAGGAAGAAAGATACAGACAGCTGAGAGGCAGAAGCTTCTTGAAAATCACTCAACATCCTATTATAACAAGAGACAAATTATGCAAAACTTTGAGAGGATTATTTACCACTCCATCAGGTCGAAACAGTCAAGCTCAGAGTGGCAAACCAAAGAGATTTTCAAGTCATTCAATCAGCCCCTACTCTCTAGACATACAGGATACACGAGGGCAAAGAGACACCCATAATTCTTCTGTTTTCATCACCAGCACCCATCGCCTCCTTTTATCCATCCATCAGACTTAAGCTTAATGAGAGGTTATAAACCCTTCCTTCCTTAAACGTGGCTATCCATTCATCTTCTCATCCTTTTTTCATCATTTTGTTCTTTTATCCAACCTCTGATTCAACCTTCAATCTGCCTGAAGAATAATAATATACAACCTTGGTATTTCAAGGTCATGCAGCTCTTCCAATGATCTTTATAATCCTGTCATGATGGTTTGAGCTGCACTGTCGATTTTGGTGGCATTTGTCTAGAAGACAAACCCCTTGAGTTTCATTAGCTGATAAAACATTAAGAAAAAGGTATTAGAGAAGAGTGAGTGTTCTTGTTCATTACATTACATTACATTCATTATCATTTGAAAAATGTATTTAATCTATTTCATTTGTTTTCTCTCCTAGCAACTACAGCATGATGGTTTAATGGTTAAGGAAAAGTTGAATCACCTGGTTAATGTTAGGTTTTTGTTCCTCTGACTTAATCCACGAGTTGTCTAAAAGTATGTGCAGCTGGAATGCTTTCCTGGCCTTTCCTGGACTGCACAGAAAATAATATTATCACAGATATATTTAATAAACCATCGGACCATCATGTTTTTTTGTTTCAAAATGTAATCCAGGAACCATTGTGGTCCTTCAAAAACACATTTTTCTCATGTTAAGTTGTATTTGAACATGATTTTAAGAAATCAGTGTGAGGTGACATAATCAAACACAGACAGTTGATCACTGAGATACACACACACACACACACACACACACACACACACACACACACACTTGCATACACTCACTAAGAGCAACATGACTTTTCATGACAACTTGTGGCATCTTTATATCCAGCAGGCAGACTGACTAGTGGATTTAATGTCCTTTTCCATCTGCACAAACAGATGTGCCTAGTCTATTGGTACTGGAGTGTGTGCATGTGTTGGTTTTTAGTGAGAGAGTTTTGTAAAACACAAACACTGTGGGCATGAATGTGTCTTTGGATTTACGGGCCTGTACTTGTTTGTGTCTGTGCATGTACATTGGCTTCTCAGCAACTGATGTGATTTTGTGTAATTACATATGCACTGTACGTAAATGCATGTTGTATATAAATATATTTAATGTGTGCGTGTGTGTGTGTGTGTGTGTGTGCACATACAAGCTAACTGTTTATGTGTTCTGAGAGCCAGTAGGAGAGGGCCAACTGAGAGGCAATGTCAGGAGCATAATTATACAAATTTGCTTGTAGTTTGTGTTTGTGTTTGTGTTTGTGTGTGTGTGTGTGTGTGTGTGCATGCAAATACGCACCCAAGTGTTTGTGCAAATGCAAGTGTACTTATGTGTGTGTATCAATGTGTTAATACTTGTCATGTACACGCGTGTCTCGCGGTGAAACTGCCAGCTTCAAGTGGTCACGACACACAAAGGCAGCTGCCAGCTCAAGAGGCTCAGAGCCAAACACATTGCCTCAAAAATGACAGACGCCTGCCATGCACAACTCCGGGGTTAACTGCAATGTGGGCTAGGCGTTTGAGAGCATGGTTCACTGCAAATTAACAGGCAAGAGGGGAAAATTTAGAAAATCATCACATGTAACACAAGATTGTATGTGATGCTCCTGTTCAAAGAGACTCATCACTACATATGGAGTAATCTGAGCCTTTCTGTCATTAGAAAGTCAACAGTTTAACAGTTGATCTAAGTGGCATTGCTTCATCTAGTTCCTTTTTTCTGAACAATTAAATTAAATTCTCTTTTAGCTAAGCAAAGTCTTCATCAAAATATCACAGTTTCCGTATACTATATAATATATTTCAATTTGTCTCTCTGTGTTATTCTTCTGTTATTTAATAGCCTCTTCAGGAGGACCAGAACACAAAATAATTTCAGACCAACTAATTGTTCATACATTCATTTCTGCATTTTTTCAAAGGTGGACAAAGACAATGCATATATGTGAATACGAAGCAACAACGGTAAAAATGTCGATAAAATAAAAGCTGAGCAGTTCAAAAGCCTTTAGACAGACAATAGAAAAAACATCAGTGTTGAAATAAGATTTAGCAGCATACAGTCCCCATTTGGCAAAGCTCCATACTGTTCCAATCTGAGAGGCCAGAAACCCCTGACTACCCACAGGGTCTCAATTAAGAAGATTCTAATCTGATAACAGACCGCATATACACACATAAATTGTCATTATAACCCATCTCCTGTGGATTTTTACACTCTGTCTCCACTTCACACACAGAGCACTTGCGAAAACCAACTCAACGATGTGCTTTCATGATAATTGAAGTGAATTCACCTTGGCAGTTTTTTTTAAATATATGTGTTTGTGCAGTTGGAAGGTTAAGTTGGAGAGTTCTTGAAGGATATAATCCTACATGCAGAGTCATGCAGCGACTTTAATCACTTTAATCTGCTGTACCTGTGCATTTGCCCATTTTACGATATTGTATCGCTGACCTAACAATGTCAAGAAGCTATCATGTTTTGGTGTCTTTCTTTAAAAAGTCAATGCGGGCTATGACTACTGCTGAGACAGAGATCCATTCTATAAACAAAGTTTTCTTAAGAAAATCTAAACAATGAGCATGTAAACTTGAAGATCAGGTCTGATTTGTGTTGTGTACTGAGGGCGGTTGACCACGGCTTCACCGTCTTATTATCTCCCATCATATCATCCTGCATGGACAGTAACATCCACATCTGCAGTACATTCCTGTGAGGCCAGGAGGTGACGAGCGCATCCTACGCCAGAATGACTCTGCAGGATTTCTTTTGCGCTTCCTCCATCCCCACACTCCAACCCACAGACTGACTCACTGCTCTCTGGCTGAGGCCCAGTCTGTCTCAACTCCTCCTCTCTCCTTCTCTCTCCTCTCTTCTCCTCTCCTCTCCTCTCCTCTCCTCTCCTCTCCTCTCCTCTCCTCTCCTCTCCCCTAGACCCTGTGATCTAATGTGAATGGATGCTGATGCTGGAGGGCTTTCTGCAACACTGCTTTCACCCATCAACTCAAATTCTGATCAGGGGAAGGAGGGGGAGAAGAAGAAAAGAAGGTAGGAAAGAAGGATCTGTTTGGAGTGTTTGCATGGGCCCTCAGATGATAGGCAGCCTACAAATGTCAAAAAGTGAACCAGAACTATGTTGAAAATAAATGTGCAAACAAGCAACACTTAGTGGAGAAGACACGTCTAATTTAGACTTTTAGTTCAGCACTAGATCAAATATGATCTTTTTATTTTCCTTATCCATAACTCTTTTTGTTTTTTATCAGAATAACAGGTAATGTTTTTGGTGCTCACAGTCAAAAAAACAGACACTGTTAGTGAAAAAGCTGTAGACAGTGAATGCCACCCAACACCAATGTATCCATTAAGGGTAGACTTTTTAAATAAATAAGTATGCCTAATTACTTTCTTGATGATAGATGAGAAAATCAATACCACCCCCATGTCTGCACTGTGATTAGCTTTGCTTAGCAGGAAGGAACAACTAGCCTGGCTCTCTCTCTGAAGTTTAAAGGAACTACTAGCACCTCTAGATCTCACAAATTAACATCGTTTCTTGTTTCTTTGTTCGGCACACAAATAGAAACATAAAAACAACATTTTGTGGTATTACTGGGCTACACATACAGCATTATTCCTTTCTTGCCTTGACCACAAGATTACCTGCTAAGCAGTAACAAAAACATATTTAATATGTTAATTTGCAAGTTTACAGGGGGTCAGTAGTGTTTTTGAACAGCTGTTTCCCCCCTGACTCCACTCTTTATGCTAAGATAAACTAACTGCCTCAAGGCATGAAAGTGGTATGTGGTGATATTCCCATCATCATCAGTAAGAAAGTGATCATTTTCCATTGGTAAATTTCCAGCAAGTAAAATTACTACATAAAACACAGATGAAAACCAATCCAATACCTTTACTTGTGAAAAATCAATGTGGTACAAAAAAAAAAAAAAAAAAAAAAAAAAAGACGATCTCTGTGGTTAATGATGTGCCTAGAAATTTGATTTGGCTGTTTTTTTTTTTTTTCTTCTGTTGCACCCTGTTAGGAGCCTGTCGTGGCAGTTCTAGTTGGGTGACTGCCCTTTTGTTGACGGAGGAATTGGCTGCCTTGTCCTCTACGCCCTGGCAAGCTAAAGCTAAAGCTTTGAACAAATAGTCCGAGAGGAGAAAAACAAAAAGCAAAGGTAAAAACTGGCAGATGGGATGGGAGTGGCAGTGGGAGACTTTTATAGACTTTACACATCTGTTCGATTCAATTTTGCAACCTGTTGGTCTTCAAAAGCATCTACACTATTTCTTGGATTCACTTCATCAGTCATTCTTAGCCGCAGATGACACTCAGTACTGGGATCCTGAAGTGTCCATTTGGATATAACCTCATGTTATTTCTACTGACAATTATATTAAATAGCCTTGATCCAGACAACAAAGGGGGGGAACCACCTTTTGTAAAAATAAACAAAGCGGAGATAACAGACTACTGGAGCCTTCAGACCCTGAGGAAATCTTAAAATCTTAGAGTGCAAAACATTTGGCTAAACTGTGTGATAGGAAAGATGAAAAAGTTATAATAATGATAACTAGGGAGGAGTGCAGAGTTATCCATCAGTACACAGCAGGGGAAAATTGACGACTGATCTGAAAACACTTGACCATAATTCAGTGCCAATGGAAGACACAATTGCCTTTAATATAAAGCATTTCAAATATTCTGCTTGAATGAAAGGGAAAGAAAAATGTTGCTAAGTAGGATTTTTTTATGCTGCACTGAATCAGCAAAGCCGTCGCCCTTATTACAAAACAAATAATTGGATTAAAAGCCCAAAACATTGCCTGCTTCCAGCCATTTATTAGATGAGTAGTAGATGTTTCAAGCATGTCAAGAGGTGTAAGCTTATTATATTATTTAAAATGCATTTTCTTACATGTACAGCATCTATTTCTATCTACTTACTGCTGTCCATGGTCCTGATAAGCCAAGCAGCCCAGCATTTGGTGCCAAAGGTCACAGGCAAATCCTTAACAGGTTAAAGGGCTAAAGGGCAGCACATAAAATAGCACAAAGCAATGCAATGAATGCATCCCATATGTTTTCTATACACCCATAAAGTGGCTGGTTCTTGAGATATATATCATGAAGAGATGAAGCATGTCATTTATGATGTCAGGATATGTTATTTTTCTTTTTTCCAGCATCAGTGCTCATATGCATTGATGCAGTGAAGAGTGACAGCAAAGCCCTCAAGTGAAATCGTTTTAAGGGGCCAAACAACCAGACTGATGTCTAATGCTCAGATCAACTAGAGACTGTCAGGCTACTGGGGCTCAAGTATTTGTGTTTTCCCAAACAAGTCCATACCTCACATATTATGTATGGATGAGGACCGAAAGGCAGAACTCATCCTCTTGAATTTTTAATGAGCTGAAAAAACACAATGTGATTACACTGTGATGTAAAACTCTAATCATTGTCCTTACTCTTAGTCCTCTTCGCTCCAGTTTTAGTTTTTTAAAATAATTTACCTTACCCAATCACAACCACCACCCCCTGCCCCTTTTAAATCTTTAACTGTTCTTTCACACAAGGTTCTTTTTACTAGTTTACTTTCTTCTACTCCTCTTCCCTTTCGAGTGACTTTGCAGATTCTCCTTCCCCTCTTGATATCTTGAGATGCAGTAACTCCTCTCTGATGCTGTTGCCTCGGGGTCATTGAGTTGGGCAGCAGTGCTTACTAAATGTCAGAGGCGGTCAAGCACCTCCTTAAGAACATAACCAACTCCAAAAGCTGCTGCCGGCCACCTGTCCATCACATCAGTGATGTCTCTGATTATTGGCTCTGACGTTTAACCCGTTCACCATTTTTCACAGTGACAGATGAGCGGCCTATGATATGATTGGCTCTGATGGGAAATCGTTGCATTTGTGATTGGAGGAGGCAGTGGATACTAACTTCCTTGAGGTGCGATGACTCTGCATTTCACTTGTCTTTTTAGTGCAGAACTTTGATGTTGGGAATACTTGATCATTTCATGGTTTGTTTGCATGTTTTTTTGTCTACTACATTTATCAAACCAACAGGGCATTTTGAAAGCATATTGTTTGTCTTTAGCTCCATTTAAATCCATTCTATTCGCAAATCCAAACAGAAATCCTACTGTATGCCTTAAAACCTAATTCTAAAAATATAGGGTGTAAACACTTTGTAATTAATAAACTAAAAAGTGGAATTGCTTGTTAAATGGTTCCAAAAAAAAAAAAAAAACTGTCTGGACTCATCTGCATTTCAGCCTAATTAAAGCTTCTATCTGTGTCCTTCATGAAGATGATTCACTGACTCGTGCTTTTAATTTCACACACCAACCACTATCTCAAAATGGGAAAGTATGTGCATTTGGGTACATGTATTAATTGTCTGTATGGATTGTTTGTGTGTGCTCATGCTCTGTTTGTGTGTAACAAGCTGCTGGAGTAAACCTTCAGGTGTTTAGGGGTCGGTTTACACCTGTGCCCCAGTGATGGGAAAGCCTCAAAGGCAGAGTAAGTGACCCAAATAATGAGCGTTTAGTTAGGGACCAGCAGAGAGTGAGAAAAAGAGAGAGAGCAAGAGAGAGAGCATCAGCGTCTCTGTCACCTCCTTATGCCCTGTGCACAGTTTTGGAGGCGCGCAGACACATTTGCCAAACGAAATGCCGTCTGTTTGCATAGAGCACAACAGTCAGCGAAAACTAACAGTTCACACAGGCAGCAAACTGTGACACTGCCCCTGCTCAGAAAACCACAATTTATATTGCACCAGAGCAAGTGAGAGGGAGGGAGAGGAATAACTGTGAGAAGAGGAGGAAAGAGAGTGGCACCAAGATGGACACACTACCTGTCTCATCATTTGCAGTTCTCACCTCTCTCTGTTGAACTTGAGGGAGTGAAGGATGGCTGGCCTCTTCTGCCGCAGGTTCCACAGGTGGACGCTGTCATCAGCCAGAGCACTCACCAGCGCTCCCTGCAATAACAGAAGAGACGTTTCATCTATATTAAAAGATATTAAAATCTTGGGAGTTGAAATAAATCAGGAGTGATTTTAATTGCACTGATTTTCATAAACATCTCTACAAACTGCAGATTTTATCTTTGAGCAGGACATGCATGAGTCACACTTCATTCCCTAAACCAGGCAGCTTTCTCCCAGGTAACGATGATGATTCATAAGATGTATATGAGTGTATGTGTCCATGTAGGAGGCACTAAAAATCGTCTCCATCTCCCTCGGGTCTTGTTTGAGCTGCTGAGTCACAGTCACACAGGCGCTGACAAACACACACAGAAACACACACACAACTAAGCTTTAAATACTGCATTTCTCATAATTGTGAAGTAAATCAAACCCATGTTTTTTTTTTTTTCATCTGAATCAGAAAGTGCTGTAAGTATTAAATATTCAGAGCATTCCTCCAGTTTGTCAATCAACACAAAATGCTTTGAAATTTTTATTATGGCCTGTGGCAAAATGTGACATATGGTCAGAACTGCCTAGTTTAGCTGAGCAATTACTTAATAGTGGCAGCATGAGTTGTGGGTTGACTCATATTTGTGACTTTTTGTGATTTTAAAAGGAAGGATGCAAACAACCCTTAAACTCTACAATGTATTTCCTATGTAAAGTCTTTGGAAAAGGAAAGCTGTTAAAAATTTGACACTTTCAATACAATGGCCAGCAGATTCTAAATGTGAGAACGTTCTTGCTGTCTTGTTGTCTTACAGACAGATGGGACTATGATAGAAGTTAGAAAGCCTGTATGCTGATCAGTAATCTATTTTTAAGACTTTGGCCATTTCAAATTCATTGGGTACATTTTTTTTTCTCTCTTTGTAAGACAGCACTAGTCTTACTAATGAGTACAGACACATCAACGGAGGGAGTTTTTTTTATTAACCTACCTCATTGATGAGAAACTGTAGCTGGATGACAGCTGCTCCGCTCTCGTGCTGACAGTAACACTCCACACCCGGACGACCAAACCTGCAAAGTTCTGTGTTAAGGAGCAAACACTAACACCAAAGGGATGTATCTCCAGACCAATAGGCTGTGTGTGTAAAAGACAGCCCAATACTGTGTACTGCATATGCATGGGGTTTCTTTTTTCCCCCAAAAAGAACAAGTGCCTCAGTACCTGAAGGCCATTTGTTCCTCGTTACTCTCGTTTCAAAAGGTCGTGACATCTGTTAACGGGTTACCTGCTGGGAGAGAAAATGGAATATCCACTGTGACATTTTTAGATATACCAACGGAGATGTTCATCTTGCATTACTATACCCTTTCTGACCCCACATATTCCTGTGCATCACATTTCTTTTGTGAAAATACAGTCTTGTAATTATGCAACACTTCATTATCTGCCCTACAGTCATAAACCATAGGGCTTAGTTTAGTTTTATTTTAAGAGAATACATTCTTTTGTAAAGCACTTTGCATTGCATTTATGTATGAAACGTGCTATATAAATAACCTTGCTCTGCCTTGCCTTAAAACAAAGGCACTTAGGAAACAATTACCAAACATTATGTATAATTCAGGTGGCCATAATGACTTGGAAATACCAAACCATGTAAATGATTGCAATTAGACAAAAATAGTAGCATGTTAGACAGTGGAGAGTTCTTGGGAGGAATAAATATACAGAGTCAAAACAAAAATTGGCAGTGCTGCAGTAATGGAAGATAACTGTAACAGGATTGAGGGGGAGAAAATGGAAGAAGGGGGGAATTCAGATATTCAAATATTCAGAAAATGATTCAGCAGAGAAGAGGTGGATATTACGTGAGCAGATGAGAAAATAATAGCAGAGAGGGAGAGAGAAAAAGAGGACACGCTTGAACTCTGATAAAAAAAAAAAAAAAAACCTAAATGCAGAACAGAGAGAGAAAACCGGAAGAGAAGGATGCAAGGGTGGAGGCTGGAAATAAACAGAAAGAGGACAGTAGAGAGGACAGATTAAAAGTGAACAACAAGCTGCTCTTCCTGTGGAGAGTGAATAGGCGTGTTTAATGATTATATCTAGTCATTCCCCCCATGAGCCTCCGGCCTAAGTTGGGGCGGTGGTGGCAGTTCATACAAAGAGGTGTAACACTACAGATGACAGTACTGCTAGCAGATTCACAATTGTGAGCATCTAATCAGTCTTCTCAATCACCCTGGAAGTGCTAAATTTCATAATACAGCTCTGGATCTTGGGTCAGTCTTAAAACACTGTTTCACAGAGCACATGGTTCCCCTCCAATCACATATCAGCATATTATAGCTGCCTCTGTGCTGGTTGGACTCAGCTGCAAAGCTTTCCCCAGAATGTTCAGTTGGATTAAAGCTAAGGACGACTGAAGGAGACCAAAACTTTCACCCCGCGGGGCATGGAGAGGGGTACACACCAGGTCAGTGATGATCAGACACTAGAGTCAGTAACCATCATCCTATGGATAGCTTAGCCACAAAAACTTGAAATGTACCCAGCTGTATCCTTAAGCCTAGTTCTGATGTCGTGAGGTGTGACTGAATGAACTATAAGTAGAAATGTCTGTAGTGTGTGGACATTGAACGGATGCACAGTCGTCATCTAGGAAAAACACTCCAATAGTTCATGTATGTCTGTCTTCAGAGTTACCACAGTACCACATAAACCTAGGATGACTGATTAAAAACAACAGCGTGAATACTCAGTCACTACTATCAGACTTGAGAAACAGGAGAAAAAGAAGTTGGAGAATTCAAAGAAAGCTAAAATAAACTCAATATACTATTAGGATCAAAGAGAAGGGTAGAGAGAGAACATAAAAGCTAGAGGTACATAGATGCGTATTTTTTTCTCCGTATGCAAACAGCGGAAGCTCAGAACAGAAGAATTTGGATGCTGTTTGGATGTCTCAGCAGAGGATTCTCAAAGTGACAGAAGGTCACTGCTGCACTGAACATTCAGAGTTGTAAACTACATTAACTTTAAAAAAGTACTCTGATTTAAGTAGAGGCAAAAAAGCTCATTAACATGCACAAATGTCACTGCCATGGCCAGTGGATGTGAACAGAGGACCCCAATGCTCTCTCCACTTGACATACTATGACCACTATCCTCCCGGATACTGCTGCTAGCTAATCTGTCACAGACTTGGAAAGGGACAATGATGTCCATGTAGGTCAAAATGTAGCGGAAGGGGGAGCAAGCTTAGATCTGCTCACATAATGAGGATCATAATGTACAATATGCTTAAAAGCTTTTAATTATGTTTTTTTTTAATCCTTTCCAAGCTCAGAAGGGGAAAGTGATGAGAGAGAAAATTACACCTATGTCATTGTTGCTTGCCAGCACACAAGAAATAATCTACCACCCTAAGGTGTCAGCTGAATTGCTGATTGTACACAAAGGTAATCAGCAGAGCTGGCAATTTGTCTGCATTAACTGTAGTGTAGTAAGTTAATAATCACTCCCTAAATTGAGGAAAGAGTGATCCAAAATTGGACGGAAAATACAGTAATGTTCCTGATAGTAGCTCATGTCAATAAAGACAAGAACACCTAAAGGTGTTTTTTTTTTTTTTTGTTTGTTCGTGTTTGTTTTGTTTTCTCATGCCTGATTGTTTTCCAGGGAATTACAGCGTTTCGTTTTTTTTCCACAGCTCAGCTTTGTGTTTCATCTCTGTACAGAAGTTTATCGAGCACCCTTTTCATATGTAACCTTCATACATGCAGCGGGGGTCTGTGTGTCAAGACGGTCTGGGACCGATGACGGCACAGTCCATCGAACTCCAAGTGACTTAATTTAAAACTCTTTCCTAAAGTTGCCTGGCAACCAAGTCTTCGGAGCCTCAGAAAGAGAGAGGAAAAGATTTAAGGGTGCACTCACATGGCCTTCTCTCTGAAGAGAGGCAGCCGTCCCACAGGCACGTTATCACGAAGGACACATACTCCTCGACACAGACGTGATCATAAAAAAAAAAAAAAAAAATCTGCCAAAGTAATTGAAACCATCAAAGAGTTAAGGACTGACTTTTGTTCATGTGTTTCAAGTCAGTGATGCCAAAATAATTATCACACAGCTGTAAAGTAAGTACACAAAGTATGTATAAATATCTCTCAAAAATTTTATTTACTTGTGGACAACTGTTTCAAAAGTTTCTGACAAATGCATACATCAGGAGCCAAGATTCCTTTAATTGATTGCATCAGACTGACTATTTAAGGTAATTTGTAAAGTGACAATCATTTGAAATGTATGTAAATGTTTCATAAATAAGTTCACCAGACAAAAGGGCACATCCTTTTATAAAAAGTATTTTCTCTTCAAATGCCCTTTGTGTTGCACTCTCATATCTGATGTTAATTCGGTCTTTACCCGGTGCTTAAAGCTTTTTAGTTTGTTTTTGTGAACCTCTGGCACTATGGAGCTGTTTACCACAGCTGTGTCAAAATATGTTTCCTACAAAATACGTTTCCTCTGGCAGTATGTCTTTGCCTCGATTTCACGCGAGGGTGGAAAATAACATCATTTCAATTTCTGTGGGTTGATTTTACATCATTGTCTACCAATGTTTACCAAACATTTCATGGGAATAAATAAAGAAAACCACTAAATGACTTCCTATGGTACATAAACTTATTAACCTTGAAGCAAATGGAATAGACCTACATAACGTAAATGGAAATACTTGATTGGATTTTGCCCATAACTTTCTCATTTTGGTACATCTTGGAACAATCCTCAGGTGCGGACGATGTAATTTTATGTTGTTATTTAGCTATTTGGGACAAAAATAAGATAATGGGAATGGGGGAAAGAAGATATAATTCCTGCCACACTGTGAGCGACAAGTGATGTCAAACGAGTCGATATCCATGGTTACTTAACACCTAAAATGCCAGCAAAATAAAAAAAGAACCCTGAAATGATTCAGGAAATGACACTTTACGAGAGAAGTTCCTTCACATCTCAGCTGCCATTGTCATATTTTTTCCAGTGTTTTAACAAACATGGCCCAGAGGTGTCTCTGCTCGAACCACGTGGGACAGGCTCAGCAGGATATGTGTCACAGCTACTGATGAGAGAATTCCTCATTCCGTTTTAACCATGGAGGTCTCCGTCTTCGTATGTGCCCCTCTCAGCACACGCTAAAAGTGGACAGACTGACCGCAGGCAGTGATAGGAGCGAGACAAGACGACAGGAAGGGAGAGGAAGACAGAGAGTGAAAGCGGAAAGTGGGTCAGCTTCACGTCTTGTCGAGTCCAATAAAATTTTCCCAAAGCTCTTCCAGAAGTCAAAGTTGACTGATAATTCACTGTACTACTGCTCCTCATATTTATTTGTCCCAGAGCCACGGGCAACTTCTCTGACAAATAAAGGTGAGTCAGTGGGAGTATGGCAAAGCAAAGCTGTCTTAGCGTGAAGTGGCTGGGTACAGGGAAACAGACTGCAGGGTTTGTTTTTTTAAACCCTGTTCTCCAAAAATAGAGTTGATCTTGATAAGTACAATTGAATAGGGATAAGCCTGTATTTCACATTAGAGAAGGGTTGGCATACTGCTTGTCTGCTTACCTCAAAAATATCATATCTGTATATATGGATGTCTGGGAGTGGAATAAATGCTGCTCCAGACAAGACTGAGAAAGTTCCAGAGGGGTGAAACAGAGGATGGAGGGTAGACAACAAAAAGAGACGCAAGAGTATGTTTAACCATGAACCAGAGCTATGAAATAATGGATGTGAAAAAAGGGAAACAGTAAAACAAAGGAGATATTACAGAGGAAGAGACACTGAAAAGAGAGAGAGAGGTGATTAATGAAGGATAAAGAGGAGCCAGGATAAAAGAGAGGTACTGATAGAAAGTACCAGAAAGAGCAAGCCTGGGAGCACTGAGTTGCTATGACGTTGGGCCTGAAGTGACGTCAAAGCTAGCCACTCAAACATCCCCCTGCCTGGAGAGAGGCGGGGCCACGGGGCACAGGCTGCTCTGCACAGGACCCAGAGACAGAAATGAGGTGATGGAATTTGGTATGCAGAAAACAGGAGCAGGATTTGTGAAAGAAATAAAAGGCAGAAATAGAGAAAAAATAAGGTGTACAGAAGCGAGACAGGGGACACTAAGGAAGCCTTCACAACTATAACTCAAGGAAACAACACAGTAATAAGCCTAGAGGAACAGCAATCTCACAAAGACCCTGACGGCAACAACAAAGGACTCCGCTCAGGTGCTTATCCAAACATTACTCTGCTCCTACTTGGGGATAATATCCTACAAATCATCCATAATGCTGCAGTCCACCTTGACCTCAACCGGCATGTTGAGCGCATGAGCGCTCCCCTGTCACCCATCTCCCACCCTCCCTCTGGCTGCCTGCAGCTGTTTACATCAAATTTAAAGGTTGCTGACAGAGCTGCGTTTCCAATCCTCCATGCCATGATCCAGTCCTGCACTGACTGCTACTCAGATATTACCAAGCACTTAGTGCTACCTTTCTTAAGTCAGCCTTTCTTGTTGCTAAACCCTGAGTTGGCATGTTTGACTGTGTTTTTGATACATTTTTTTAATAATAGCTTTCTAAAGCACAGGATTTAAAGGGGTGGTACAGTGGGTTCAGACCTGCTGGTCACCCAGGGCCCTTCTGTGTGGACTTTGCATGTTCTCCTCATGTCGGTGTGGGTTTTCCTCCTTGTAAACACATGCAGCATAGGTTAACTAACCTATATGATTTTCTGTCTCTCTGATGTGTCAGCCCCGTGATCTGCCCAGGGTGTACACCTTTCTTGTTTCAGATGAAGTTACTCAACTTATCCATCGACCCCGACATGCTCTTTGTGCAGACTCTGTTGCTCTGTATATTATGTATGAGTTCCCTCCTTAGCTTGTGTTAATATTATGGCCACTGGAGGACCTGTATTTACAACATGTATCAGGGATACGCACCTGCTGGCCGCAGTTCTCTCCTACTGAACCATAACTACAGCCATGAATAACACCTGGACACAGCCATTAAATGGTATGGCAAATGTGCATTTGCTATCACATTTGAAAACTTAAAGATAAATGTGTTTTAAACAGGTTTCAGTAGTCGCTTAGCAACAGGAGGAACAATGACTAATACCCCACCATGGTGCTGGTGTACACTGCAAGCTATAACAGCTCTCTGGACACCGGTCTTCACCCTGTGAGCTCTATAAATTTACACACTGTAGCACTAAAGGGGGCCCCATGACTTGTTTCTGTTCATTTGTTCTCCTTTTGCCTCCCTCTGCAAGAACGCTTCAGTAGAACCAACTGTGTCGGAGAAAGAGAGAGTGCAAGGAAGCTATGAGAGTCAAGCTCCTTCATGAAAATGAGTTACATGTCACTGAAACTCAAGGAGTGCAAGCGGAGACGGTAGACATAACAACAACAACAACAACAAAAAACCTAGAGCCGAGCAAACTGGTGATTCATTTGTTTAACACAGTGCTTGTATAAATAATCTCCCTTGACACATTTAATTTATTTTGCAGGCAAACAATTAAACTCCAATAGGGCTTTTGAGTATTTGTCACTGCCTCAGCTTCCATACCTTGGAAAACATTATGATGCACACACGCACACACACACACACACACACACAAACACACACATCTATTATAGCCCCTGTCCCTAAGATTTATCTAGATGACACTTTTGACAATGGCCATTTGCTGAGGTGCACAGTTCAATGTTGTGTTAATGCCTATCTACATAAAAAAATAAGCATATTCTAAGAGTTTACAAGTGGAAGACTGATTAGAATGAAAAGATAGTGAAATGATGACTCCTCTGAGGGGTTTCCTCTGTTTACAAAATATAAGATCTTTACCAAATAGAAGTATCAGAATCCTTTTGTCATTAATTCCTTGTTGCAATCGTATATTGCAGAAAAATGAACAGACCTGTGATGAATATAGTGAAGCACAATGCAGAGACACAAAGACTACTGCTCTTTTAAGAAATACCCAACCATCCATTATCCACTGCTTATCCTCCCAGGGTTGCAGGGGGCTGGAGCCATATTAAGAAATATTGTCTTATGAATTAGTCTGGGTCAATGCAGGTAAGGGAGGTGCAGTGAGGATGCATAATAAAAACTATAAGCTCCCCATGCTGTAGTGAAAATCTGGACTATTGGCTCCTGGGACATGGCCAGTTCTGCCCTGTAGTAGAGTTTCAAAAACCCAGAACATCAACTAATTTTAGCAAGACAACTCAGCATAGAGCTACTGCACGGCCAGTCCGAGACCAATACCTGAAAAAAGATTACACAGAGGGAGGGAGGAGGGGGTAGGAAGACAATAAAATCCAGAAAAGAGGTTTGGAAATTCACTGGGTAAAAGGATCGTAGGCAGGTAAGAGGACAGGAGGATGGAAGCAGAGAGGGAATGAGGATGAGACAGAAGGGAAACAGGAGAGAGTAAAGGGGTAAACTGTGAGAGAACAAATCTCGAGTCAGCAGAACAGGTTATGGCCAAACCTCCTGCAAACAGCATGCATAACATAGCAGCAAGAATGAAAGATGCAGAAAAAAAAAAACCAGGTGAAAATGAAAGACCAGATGAGGAGTGCAGCACAGGGAAGAGAGGGGAGTAAACAAATTCACTACGGAGGAAGCAATACTGTATGGAAGGAAAAGAGGAATACTAGAATAATTATGTAGTACTTCGACATTTCTATACTTTGAATATCTTGGATAGAGAGACATGTGATTTAAGCTGTATTACTGAAACTGCCAAACTGTTCAACAGTCTCATTTACATGAGTGTGGTAGACAATTGTTATCATAGCAATGCAAAACTACTGTCTCTGGTTTCAATTTCTGCTGGAATTGTTGAACTGTATTGTACCTCTTCTGACCAACGTATGAAAATAAGGATTACGATTTTATCCCTTTAGAAGTAGAACAGTAATCAAGTCTTGTGCACAATTTATTACCAAGATAAATAAAATGTTTGGCTTTGGGTGAGTACCAGTCATACTGGTTTTGTGTGTTTTGTTCATTGTTATGTGCATATGGTATGTCAGACAAAAGAGACTTAATTAGCTGATTACAAGGTGGCTATGTATTAAACATGAACCCTGGCCTGTGGACGAGCACGAAAACACCGGTTCTGTCTGCTCTGAACCCCAGTTGGCTTATTACAGCTTGAACTCAAGCTTCACTGACAACACTTGGTGACTCTTACAGCTATGAGTATGCATCTGTGTGTGAGTAACATTCAGACTGGAGAGGAAAGAACTTGGCAACACAACTAGACGCATTAGGACTGTGATGGAAACCTTAATAGACATTAGAGTCAATCTGTTCTGTTCTGTTCCCTTGCTGGTTTAAGTTTAGATCCCACCTGAGCTACTGCCCCTGGTTTCTGTATTTCGCTGCACATCTTCCATCATCACTAATAAAAGTTGAGATGTCAAATAAAAAGTAAAACATTTGGCTCTTAAGCCTCTAATTACCCCCCCTATGTTCACAGGGAAGTTGCTAACATTGTGTGAGTGATGGGCAGGTTACATGCAGTGGGATTTTAGAGCATTTTCCCTAAGAGTCTAATTTTTATGTAACAATAATCAAGTCATCATTTAAGTGCACTGCATTATGTGACTGCTCTTAGGAGGACTGGAGAGTCTACATTGTCATTATACAGTGGTTATAATTGCACTTTTTATCCAACTATTCAATACACTGAACTCAGTTTCCAAATACCTGTTCTCCACATACCTCATGAATAAATCAATTAACAACTACAGTAATCTTTACACTAAATGTGGACGGCATTGGTTTAAATTAAATTAAAATGCCTCTACATTTTAAATATATATACAGCTTTGTAACTGTGTTTAAATATTTCTAATTTCTTATTTAACAAGCAAAATCTATGGTATACATGTAAATGAAAGAGGAACTGAGCCACTGTGTGGTCTCCTAAAAGGCTGCATGTCATTTCTTTGCACACATACCTGCTTGCTCTGGCTCACCATCCCACTGCTGTCATTGGATGGCACATACCGCACATGTTGACTATGAAAACACTGTGTTGAGTCCATAAACAGACTGAGATCACATAGTCCAAACAATGGAGTATGTAATTCCAGTAGGGCCACAGAGAGGGGCAGTTAGAAAACTCTCCTTGACATCTGATCGTTTTCATCATGTAGGTGCAATGTTTTACAATGATACACACTTGTTATTGGATATGGTGGACAGGGAGAGGCACTGAAAGGACGGCTCCAGATGATATGCTTGTACTATACATAAATAAAATATAAACACAATCATTTTCTGTGACTGGCAAGGCTTTAATCTCCCACCAAATTGCGGTCAATGTCTGCCTAACACAACTGAGAGATTTAAGGACACTGTAGGACTGAGGGGAGAGAAAACAAGTATAACAATTTCAAAGACAAAACCCAAGTGGACATTTGAAATGACAAGGGGAAGAATAATTTAAAGGGAAACATGGTTTGGCTATATCCAGAGAGAAAAGAGAGCAAGAAGGAGAAAGAGATAGGGTGGGGGGGGGCAGGCAGCTGCAGGACTGAAAGTCTTTGACTGGGCTTTCTCTTGTCTATGAATAATGGATGTGGCGAATTGGAGCCAGAATATGCATTTAGATAGTTTTATGTATTATCCTCTGAAAGTGGTAAGGAGGAAAATGTTTTATTAGAATGTAACCTAATGCCAAATTAACCTTTAACACATTCACACAGGGAGATTGTGTTGTCTTTGATTTAATACAAGCTCCAAAAGCAATAAAATGCACCTTTAATTTCTTATCAAACACACCCATTTATCTAGTGTCAGGTACTGTACATTACGTTACTGTAATATGGGCAAGTAGTGGCTTAAACAGCAGGAAACTGCAGCATAAAAAATGAATGGATCATCATTTACAAAGCTGAAAACATTTCACATACAAACAAAGCCATTAAGCCTGTTCCTGCAGCTATCATCAACACATTCCCAAGACTATCCCAAAGCAATCACAGAGTACTCTATGTGTGTGTGTGTGTGAGTGTACTTCAACAGGAAGTAATGGTTGACAACATATATTTCACGCATAAAATGCGGCAGTGAGGAAATAAAAAGCATCACTTAAAAATGACAACTGTGACAAAACGTTTTTGTTAACGAACACAAACGAAACAATAATGTGTAAGGATGAAAGAATGGACATGAAGCAATGACCATCTTACTGCAAAGTCTCAGAGTTAGAAACCTTTGCTCCTAGTCAGTAAAAGTTTTCAATGTCCACAATCACTCTTGATCAAAACTTGATAGTTGGTGTTCAGAGTCATGCTCACAGACTGGACCTGGATGTAACATTTCAGTTGTGTCACTATCAAAAGGAATTCATATTTTCCATATCAGCAGTCAACTATTTGAATGGTCCTCTAAAGAACTACACAAAAACAACACAGCTTCTCCCACTAGACACAGTGGACAGGATTTTAGTCCTCGCTGCTCTGCAGAGCAGGATGATGCTGTATGTCACAAGACCTGTAACCATGGTGACGGTACACAACAAAGATGGCGACAGGCAATGGCCTCTATTAAAACTTCAGGAAAACATGAGATTAAAATGTCATCAAGGAAAGCTTAGACTTAAACTAGTTTTACAAAACACCACCAAAACGAAAATCAATTTAACTAAAACATATATAGCCCATATGTCTATTAAAAGTTTAAGACGGACTCTCATAAACTGTTCCCTTATTCCACCCCTTTCTGCACACACAAATACACTCTCTGGCACTGATATCAAACAAATTTTTTCAAAGGTAAAGCCATGGGAGATTAGCCACTGTTGGCCCCTAATATGTTTGACTGTGCCAACCAATGCAGAGCCAGGTGCTGCTTTCAAGGGCAGGTACCTGTAAGCTGCCAGCACAGCAAGAGTCAGTACATCAGGGCACCTGGATAAGTTAATGGTGAAGGAGCATACCACAAAGCCACGACATCCACAGTCCGACTAACTAATTAAGAGTCAGAAATGTAGGAGAGACTTATAGAAAGTGTGCCTTTCAAGAACCGGTGAAGGGAACCACACAGTGAGTGAGATTTTGTGCCTTATCTGTTAATCACACACAAAGTCAGAAGAAATCTTAGTATAGTAAGAGAGGTCAAATGGAAGATAAGATCAAAACATATTAGCCTTAAAGAAAATCAGGCACTAAAGTCGAAAAAGTATTCCTAGTAAACTAAGAGAAATTCCATACATACACAGATTAACACTGCAGTGACTGTTAAGACCAACTGCAACATGTATAGATGCAATCATCAGTGATTCAACACTCCCTGCTGGCATGCATGCATTCTGTTGTGTCGGGTTTAGAACTAATTAGATGCACTGTTGGTACACTGCATGGTTGTCATTTTGCAAATAGCACCCCAGAGAAGGGCATCATGCCAAAGGTGTCATAGAGCATAGAAAATATGAATCAGAGTGCTGTCCTCTCCACTTTGATTAATGCTCCAAGACTGGAGCGTCATACTGCACATACACACACAGAAACAGAAGCTCTGCTGTGCCGCACTTTGTGAAGCATCTGCATTTTATGTCCACCATGAGCTCTGACCCGCACACATGCTCGTAGAGGGAAGCAGCAGGCAAGATGTCCTTCAAACCTGAGGACAAAGTGTGAAGCTTCCCTGTGCTGGTCACCATCTGTTTGCCTAAGTGTTTTTAAGCAAGAAGTTAAATCCTTGAAGTTAATTCCCACGATCAAAATGATTTCAGTTTATCAACACACAGAGAGCAGTATGGCAGGGGAATAATCTGGCTGCATAGCAGAGAAACAGAGCGTCTGTGGATTAATGTAAGTGATGCATTAATTGGATTAAGTAACTTGGGACCCAGAAAGGAAGATATTTTGTCTAAATGACAGGATTAATAAAAAAAAAAAAAAAAACACACATTCACAGACATGCACAACTTGGGCGTAATTAAACAACATCAATCTGATGACTCACACATCTACCTGTACAACATAAAGTGTTACACCGGACTACACTGCATAATCACATTACACACCATATAGAGGCCTTCCAGGGGGAGAGGTACATAGTGCAACAAAAGCAGTTATGTAAGTCAAAAGGATTGTCCCTGCGTGTGAGCGTGTGTGTGTTTAAGGATGTGCTGTTAAGTGTGGAAGGCACACAGGCCAGGATGTATTCTGTTCCATCACTGTGTGCCAGGCAAAGCACCTATAGTGTTTGGAAGAAAAACTGCAAAGGAGTAAGAACACTGAAAAGAAAGTGATTTCCTCGCTCCGCTGCTAATCCCCGCTGTCGCCTCTTCGCCTCCTTCTCTCATACCATCTCTGTCATTTTTATCTCTGTCACATTTCTGTCTGATCTCTCTCACTTCTCATTTCCTCCTCCCTCTTATTCCATTGCTTCACCAAGTTGGATTACCTGGCAGGTCAACAAATCCATGCATACACACACCGATTGTAACTTCATTGCAGTTTGTGAGCAGTTTGCATCTGAATGTATACAGACTTATTATAGTTATTATATTCATCTGTCTTGTCCTCTCATTCCATTATCAATCCCAGAATCCCCAGTAGTTTTATTTCTCCATCTCTGTCCTTCATGAGAGCAAGAAGGACAAGTCAAATCAAAGGAATTTATAAGGTGAATTTCAAAATAAATGGATATCATCAAATAGCACAAAGCTATTAATAAACAAGTCAGAAAGGTTTTCAGTGATGATTTCTACAGCTTCATCAAAACTCTACTAACGCTATATACTCAAAAATACTGCAGACTGTAAATGGTATATAATCTCAGGCTTTTCCTCTGCAGTCAAAGAATAAAGTTATATGAGGACTAAAAGTTCATACTGTGTACGAGCTAACTCTATATCTTCCAGAATTAATTAATGCTGCAATGCATAGTTTTATGCACAATATTTACTTTAAAGAGAACAGAACGCCAAGTATCATGTTTTAGAAGTTGTTTGTACTTTTTGTTAATGTGATGGTAGTAAGGGGGAAAGGGATTTCCACATCAATGTCTTACAGGCCCACAGATATTTTGCACAACAGAAAACACAAAATGCAAACTGATATTGGGTAAATAATGTAAAATTCTGTGATGTAAGTCATTTGATTTCCATTCTATTTTGGACTATTCCATTTTTTTTTTTTTATTTGGCAAAGCATTCCAATAATTTTGCAGAGATGCACCACCTAATTTAACTGAGACAGATCTGGGAATCTGAGAACCCCCACAGGTTCTGTTCAAAATGATTCGGGGAATGTGTCTGTGGCTCAAAGATGTCACATCACATTAGTGTCCAAATCACTGGTGGCAAACAAAACGATGTAGAAACACAAGTGGAAACAGATGCTTATATCCAAATGTACACATATGCCGACATAGGCATTCACACAAGCACAGACGCACACACATATACACAGATAATTGTACACAAATGCTTTTTATATGTACCTGGTGCTTCTCTACGTACTGGAGCTCAAACTAAGTAATACATGCCGAACATAAGTGACAACAACCCTAAACACTCAAAGTAACATGCAAAGAACACATATGTATATGCACAAGAACACGTAAAATTAAATGCACATAGGCAGAACACAGTCTGCTACTTTGGCCTTAGCCATTAAAAATGCATGGCACTGCAGCAACAGATTCTAAAAATGAGCACCAGGGCCAGCTGCTGATCTGTACATTGAGAACTGCCTGACTGAGCAAGGTGGAATGTGAAATTGCTCCCACAGTGTAATTTCAGTAGTTGACAATACAAAAACTCCTTTACTGTAAGGTATACAAAACAGCCAATTACATTATGGCCAGTCCTTGTTTTATTGTCTTTGACTTAACTGTCAGAGAAAGGGTTAACAGCATGTGTTATCGCTCTCCCTGGATGCTAATATTGTCAGGGTTGCATCAGTGCCAGTGAGGGTTAATGCGCTCACCGTTGTGCCCCCCCCCCTCATCGTGTTATCAGCAATCATCGACACCCTCATCTAATGCGAAAGCAAAAGCGTTGCCAAGCACCAGACATAAAGAGAAATCAGGCCAATAGACCCCAATCGAGGCTTAATGGGGGCCTAGTGGCGCAGCTAGCTGAGACCTCTTACACTGCCTGTTCATCACTCACTCCCGCTAGTGTCTGGGAGATGGTAAGGGCTTCTGGCATACCAAACAAATTAGCTGTTTCATCACTGGAATGAAATCAGAAATGCACAAGCTACAAGGTTGTCCTTTCCTCTACAGACTGTCCTTGTTATGAATCAGAAAGGTAAAAGGCATAATAAAAAGGTACTCTGTAGACAGTTTGGTGGAGACAGTGGGATGTTCTTCACTCTGTGTGCTTGGTGAGAAACGCTGCTGATATAGTCCCTCAGCACTTCCTCCTCCTCAGACATTGGGCAAACAACCAACATGTGGTGGTGTCTGCTTGGACAGTGGTCTGATTACAGCTGGGTCAAGAGACAGGGCCACTGTTGCCCATCCAAATTCTGCAAACCCCACCCACACAGTGCCAGAGCTCTGAGTCACAGAGCTGAATGGCTGCAACCACTCTGGCTCTACTCCATGTGCAGACACCCCTACAGTACACTTTCTGTCCTTCTAATTTAACTTCCTCCTCTTCACTTTTCTAAACTTAGACGCAACTTCGTCAGTCTGCAGTGATTTCATCTTTTCACTCCTTCCTGTTGCTTTTCCTCCTGTCTCCTGTGGCTGCATGGATTCAGGCTTGGTTGTGTTGCACTGAATGACAAACCAAGGACACATCCGCAGCACTTTTATGTATTTGTATCTTTACAGCTCTGCACCGAGTTGATGTTAATACAGAAGCCACAGCATACATCCCTTCTGCTGATTCGGCAAATTCCCACTCTGGATGATGCTAAGGCAAACAGACACGATGTACTACAGTACTTTGTCTCCTGACAAACATAAGTGTAGGCTCCCATCTTATTCTCCTATACACTTCCTCCCTTCCATACATCCACTGAATTCTTCATATTTCCATCACGGACCGTTTACCTTTTTACATGGCAGCTTAATTCAGCTTCAATCAGATGATACAGCACAAATACATCCTTGGCCAGTCACATTTCACACATTTGCTGGACATACAGACTCACTTAAATACAGGCCTATATCAAACACAACAACAACGCTGAGGAGGGAGGAAGGGCTCTGCACATGACAGCCATGTGGTGGGGCATTAAAGCCTGAGTCATCATGTCATGTGACATGTGTGTCTTCCCTCCAGGCACTCAGAATGACAGCATAAGAAAGGGCAGCCTACAGAGGAGCAACAGGGGGGTAAATATCATCGCAGCTCCTGTACCAGCAGGGGGAAGGAAGGTGAGCGTCAAGATTTGCGTAGCTCTTATTGACAGGCAAAGACTGCCAAGTGCCAGGCAGAATCACAGCCTCAGTCGGCTGAAGTTACATTGGCTTTAGTCAAGTAAAGTCCATTACAAAATGACATCTATTTAGTCTGGCAGCAGTAAGACACAAATCACTGAACAGCTATTCAGAGCTCCCTCTCTTGAGGTGAAGAAAATTTCTCACATTTACATGTGATGCCACACTGCAGACGCATGATGGACTGTCAGTCGAGGGAGAGAAAAGTAAATGAGCATCTCAAAGCAGAGCTGTGTCCACACTGAGTTCAGCTGTGTTTGCAATGAAAGTGTTCATTTGCGAATTCAGCTCACCACATGTACTTTGTCCTCAACAAGCGCTGTGGTTGGAGCTGCTTCAAGCATCCTGATGTACCAGTTTGTTCACTGATCAAAGATTTCTCATAAAATCAAATTACATAACCTCAACCTCATCTGACGAATCACTGTTTCCTCTACAAGTGCAGCTGGGTGAATTTGGAGAATTTCAATTTCACATCATTTAAACCTGCAATAACCAACTTTATGGCCACCAGGGCTCAGCAGAAACAAGCTTGGAATTAGGGTATTTTAATGTTAGCTTAAAACATTTTTGTTTGGGGGAACATACTGTACCCATGAGAGGGACAAGTGACTTTGCCAAGTATTATCTTAAGGTAAATGTCATAAGTGCGTTGTTGGGTTGGTGTTCAAATGTAAACACTAGCTAACATTTATTGCTCAACAAGGAGCACATACTGCAAGCAGTGCAGTCACTGTCTCACCCTGAGGGGCTTTAGTGTAATTAAAACAATACCAAGCCATGTTATGGTATATATTCCTTAATGTGACTATAAGCAGCATTGCCCACATGGCCTCACTTGGCTGTCTAGCCCTGTTACTGTGGCTACAGTTGACAGATATACTAATATTCTCCAGCTGGAGTTGGTTTAGTTGAGTATGTAGAAATGGGCCTTTAGAGAAGAAGGTAAAATAGAACAGTCACACTCAAACTGTAATACTAGATCTTACATTTTAAAGCAATAAATCTGTAGAAAAATATTTTTTTTCTGTGTGGGTGTGTTTACATCATACGTACATACATACACGTGGTTCACCTGGATGCAAGTTTTGCTGAGGCTATCTACACATAACTCTGGAACCACAGGGCCTGCAGTAACTATGTATGTATGCAGCTGATATCATAAACAGCTTTGTCTGCAAGAGCCTTGGTGCACACACACACACCCACATCTAAGCACACACTAACACAGTGACAGGCAATTCCTCAAGGTCTGGTACCTTGGGAACCTCTCTGTCTTTCCTCCTCTGTGTGTGTGACTGTGTGTTCTGAGGCGTGAGTGTCTGTGTGTGTGTGTGTGTGTGTGTGTGTGTGTGTGTGTGTGTGTGTGTGTGTGTGTGTGTGTGTGTGTGTGTGTGTGTGTGTGTGTAGAGCACCTTGCAGACAGTGACTGAGTGTCTAGATTTTAGTAAGGTCATAACCAACCCTTTAGGCAGACAATGGTCATTAGGTGCTCACGGTTTGTCGCCTGCACACCTTCAAACCAGAACACTCTCTGTCTCTTAACATCCTTGTTTTATTTTAAACACACAGTAGCTTGGAAAGGGGCTGGTGCAATATTGTACATTCTTATTGTCATTCAAGTGTACAGGTTTATACAGTAGCTGACTAACTGGCAAAGTCGCAGCAAACAAGCCTAGAAATAGCATCCGGAGGAGCAGAAAAGAGTTGGAGAGCTCGATGGCTCAGCTGTAAGGCAATAATGCAGACTGGTTCACTAATGAGCTCTTTCACTAATTTGTTGTGTCATTATAATTAGTGTGGGGACAATTAGTCAATTTATTGGACAATCAACAGAAAATGAAACAACATCCATTTTAATAAGTGACTAATCATTAAGTCATTTATCAAGGAAAAAGGCCAGACGTTCACCGTCTTTGGTGTATATTGTGGTTCATATCTATGGGCTATGGTCGTGTTGGACAGAAGAAGTAGTTTAAAGGTGTCTTAGGTTCTGAGGATTTGTTATACTCACCTAATAATGACTGCTACCACTTCTATATTACGGTCTATGTTATATAATGTTTCCAGTGTGACCTTTACTGTAAACACTGGACACTGAAGTACTTGCACATGAACTGTTGATTCCACAGGTAAATATTTGGCCCCAAGAAAATCGACCATTGAAACAGACATGTTGTCTAAAAGTTACACAGTGAGCATAATGTCCAATCACTTCTTGCCTCACTATGTGTCCAGATGGTTGGGAATCAGAAAATAAAGACTTTGTAAAGGAGGCAGTATTCAAACAGAGGCCATCAGACATACAAAGAGCTGCTCAGGAATTGAAAAAAATGACTAAATGGCATGGCAATAATAAACAGCTGCCAACGGGAGGATGCAAGTTTAATCACCCCTGTTTCATCTGTAATCAGATTTTTAAAAGATTTAAGATTTCTATGTTACTATATATAGAGAAATCCAGTCATTTCTCAAATCTTCATGCTTAGAATATCAATGAAGAGCATGCATCTGCAAAATTTTGCCCAACCTTGTTTGATGCACTGTATGCCAGTCATTATGTTTTCAAGATAACACATCCTAATAGCTACATTACAAGTTCGCCTCCATGCATAGTGTAGAAGATCTGATTTGATGCTTGCATGCCTCACTACATAAATGTGTGTGTTAATGACAAAAGAGCTCTGTGATTCTCTTATCATGTGATCTTCATGTTAATTTCAACGCGTCGTGCGGTAGATAAGAGAGACATGTTGGCTAATTAATTCAAGTTAAGTGTAAGCAAAACATTAAACACACATAACCCCTTTCCCCATAAACCTCTGCATGTTTGAGTAAGGCACTAGGGAGTTGAAGGGTTACGGAAACAAATGATAGGAAAACCTACAAAATATTAAAATGGGGAGGGAGCAGAGCCTCTTGAGACGGAGAGGAAGATTACCTACAGTAGCTAGACAAAAATAATGAGCTGTAGAGAATCAGCAGGGAGACCAAAAATCAGTAAAGCCCATCCACACAGTCTTAGAAGAACTCAACAATAAAATCTCCAGGAGCGTAAATTATAGAAATTAGATTAAAAAAATGCAGCATGCTGCACAGGAGATGAAGGAAGAGAAATGATAAAAAGAAAAAGAGGAGGAAAACTTCAGTTATGTCAGCAGACTGACCCTGTGAAGACCTGGAGGTCACATGAAAGGCAGGGAGAAAAGCGAGATGACAAAATCTTTGTGCTTCACAGCATTCTGTAAGCCATTCCCCTTACAAGCACCACAGGGCCCATGCCAACCTGACAGCATAAGTTAGACTCAACCCTGTCACACTTCCGCACCTCTAGAACAATGTCTAGCAAAACCTCTGGCTTTCTACACAGATGTTACATTCAAACCAGCACCTGAAAAGATTTATAGCTCATTAATTGCAATGTCTACATTCAGGCTATGACAAGCCCAGGATTAAATCAAGTCACCCTCAGAAAACAACAAGTTATTAAGCTATGAAATTTACTAACATAAAACTAGTTCTGTCACTGTCCTGTGTGATTTCAAGCAGGACTGACATCTCACTCTACAGTATGAAAATGAAGTCACACGTGTACATTCAATAATCTGTTTTATTAAGTACTAGAATTTAATCTTCAGGGAGTTTAAGAATTTGTCATGATAATAAAAGCCTCAGTCATACGAATGAACCACAATGTGAAATCAATAGGAGGCGTAGTGTTACTACATGCTAATGTATACTGTACACATACCATAACTCCTGAATCAGATGCTCCAATTGAGTGCATGAGCTCAACTGTTTATGGAAACTTGACTCTTCATCATGAGGTACCACTGTATGAGGGGGGGTGGGAGGTTCTGACAGTGGTGAAACCCTCCAGTAATGAGAGCGCTGTTACAGTAGGGGACCGTATTGACCAAGATTAATATGAGTGCAAATCAATACAGTAGGAACATGGGCCTCACAAGTGACCCCAGCAATGCTGAAAAGGTAATTGTTTAAAGTAAATCCTGTCATAAATCACAACAGGCTGACAGGACCGTGTGTCCGTTTGTCACTGTCTGCAATGTGGTGCAGTGAGTCTGTTTCCAAGATAAGACTGCAATCAAGATGGTGTCAACAGACTTCAAAACTCAAATCATCATCTGTACCACCACCACCACATCTAAACAGTATGATCCCGGTTTATTACATTTCCTATTATTGTCATCACTCTGGACATTGTTTCCTCTGTATTTGTTATAATAACACTATACGTACTGAAATTGCTAAGATTCGGGCTCAAGGCAACACCGTTACAGTGAAGGTTGTTAACAGTTTGGCCAGATTGTCTACATGACTTTATCTAATGTACCAGTGAAGAGTTTGGACACACTTTACCATTGAAATAAATGAGACTTTTGACTGGTAGTGTATAAGTAAAACATAAAATGGAAAGCGAGATCCAGTTCTATATTTGGACTATATTGCAAGACAGAGCAAGGATGGACTAGACAGAGCAGCACTCTACAAAGCTATTTTTGGAAATAAATAAATGCAAATAAATGGCTGCCTATTTTTCCAGCACCTCCATATCAGTGTGATGTCTTGTCCTCCTCACACTTCACTCTGCTACCCTG
Source organism: Mastacembelus armatus (assembly GCF_900324485.2). NCBI lineage: Eukaryota > Metazoa > Chordata > Actinopteri > Synbranchiformes > Mastacembelidae > Mastacembelus > Mastacembelus armatus. Next base: position 14,248,427 of record NC_046656.1, read on the forward strand.
CACCTCACCTTACAACATCAGAAATTCATATAGATGTGTCAGGATTCCTAGCCCTGTTCATTTTGCTTATTCTGCCCCTCTGTGCCTGGCAGCCTCAGTGTCGCACACTCGGGTCGCTGCCTGTTCGTTCAGTTTCCTTCATGCTGTTCAAGCTGCGGACTCCAGTTTTTGACCACCTGCCTGTTACCTGTTCTACTCTCCTTCCTGCGCCTGTCTGTTTGCCTGCCTGCCTATTTTCCTGTACATTTTGGTCATTATTGTTTCAATATTCCTGACAGAGGTGCATCTCTTTCCAGCAGGTGAAGAAACAGACATAGAAACAGGCCATAGGTTTGCAGGTAGGATTTAAACTGAACTTATTATCTACATCTCTAACCATATACATAGCTTGTTCCAGAAAAAATAAAGACACAAAAACAGCCAACATGTATGAATGAGATTAACTCAGCAGAACAGGCAGGTCAACTTAAAGAAATAATAACCCTCATACTTTAAAATTCATCTTTTCTTACAGCAACTGCTACAGCAGCTTTCATCCTGATTGAAAAGTATATCTGTTGATCAATTGCTACTGATTGGTCAGAGCAAAAAAAGAAAAGAAATGTCAGGCTCAATGAATGAAGTCAAACAAAAATAATTCAGTCTGATTATCAGGAAAGAGAAGCACAGAAGGTGAAAGGTTGGACCAGTCAGGATAATAGTGTTATTGTTTTCCCTTGGTTACCTATTCATTAATTTGCATGAGTGTAACACTACTTCCTTCTTATGAAAATGCTGGATCTGCACTAGGAGACAGGAGCGTACAGAACCAACACACAGACTTTTGTTTGCTGCAACAGATTGTTTACTTAATATTGTATTAATACAAACTGATTGACACATTTGCCATAGTGTGATCTTGGAAACTCTAAGTCCTTCCACCGCTTGTTTCTTGTCGTCACCATGACGTCTCACTAGCATGTCTGATATGCATGTTTCCTCACGTCCACCTCCACATTAATGCCATATTCAGAAGTCTCACATCTCTCAGCAACATGTTTCTGAAAGGATTAAGATGCCTACAGAACTGCAGCATCTGCAGCATCCATCATCAAGTCTAAAAGTAATTTAAGTTTGTGTTGACTTTCAATTAATGCTATCTAATTAGCGCTTCAAAACATTATGACAAGCAAAATCCAGAACAGCAAACACTATATAATTTGTCTGGTCAAAACAGTGCAGCTTCACCTATAAACAAGCAGACAGAATACAGCCAACCATCAACCAGCACAGTATGTACGCCCTCTGAGTGTATGTGTACAAATCTAAACCCATTTATTCTCTCCAGCCCACATGACACTGTATTTACCATGAGCCATTCAAGCGTTGCCTGCCGTCTGTTGGGGATAATTACTGCGCAGGTTAGTGACCACTCCAGGCAGACTCCACACACACATGCACTGATCTAGAGCCTGCTTTTTTATTCCTTTTGTTTATAGGCCAAATAAAAATAGAGAAAAATCAAAGAGCACACTGGTTTTTAAAAAACGCCTCTTTCCAGCCGTATCAAACAACAAAACAGTTCCAGATGACGCTTACTTAATATTCCTCCCCAACAGCAGGCCTAGCTGTTAACCTTTCTCTAGGTCATCAAGATTTCATGTTCCCCAATAACATTGCTTTCTAGTGAAAAGCATTATGGGATGACTTCCTGAATAGTGATTACTCACTGAATGAGGAAAGGCTGTACATGAGTGAAGAGGTAAGACATAGCTAACCTTCAAAGTCATACGTCTCACTTGAACATGCAGACACGTACGCAGGACATAATGTTTCTTGCAGGAGATCATGGACGGGTGCAGGATGAGCATAAGCTGGGGTTAAATGTTGGCTAAATTGTTGTAGAGAAGCAACATGGCAGCACAATTTTAATCATCCTAAACCCCAATCCCATTTGGCGCTTGTCAAGGCTAAAGGATTTAAGCAGGACACACTGTCAGGATATTGAACATAGAGAAGCTGCAACTACATTGTTGTGGTACTGATGCAGCAAAATTTGATTTCCATTTCTAAGAACTGATGGAACAGAGGCTGTTGAGTGCTTTTGGAGAACATGAAAGATGAAACCTGGTACACAAGGGGTCTTTAAGAGTACTTCACTGCAGTGCACGTGTACCAGTACATTGACAGTCCGCACAAATCCTTTGTTCCAGTTACGGTGTAAAGCTGATGTGCACTGAACTGACATGAAAGCCACATCGCGGCAGCTCTCTGGTGATCTCACCACGGACTCTGCTTTTAACCATTTTTTAAATGCCATCTGGCAGACAGAAGCTGACTCCTCCACCTCTACCAGGAAGTCTTCGTACACACACACACACACACACACACCATTAAGCTCAATTAACAGACACAATAAGATGACTTAATTTCAAGCTACTCTCTCTTTTCCTCCAATCCTTGTGTGGCTTGTGTGAAAAATTTGAATGTGATCAACTTGAATGAGATAATCTAATCCCACTTGATTTTGTTTGATAACTCGCCCCCTTCCCAACACTTCATCCCTCAGATGCCACTGTTAGCTAACCCGAAGACCACTGTCACAGGAATGACAGTCATTCCAAGAGCACAGACCCCTCCATGTATAAAACATACTATGTTCAATGCTCGCAGCACCACTTTACCTCCGTTGATGGTCAGGCTTCTGTTGTGTCGGTCGGCCTTTGCTGTGCCAAACCTTGGCACCATGTCTAACTGAACTGGAGTCAAAAACACACACCCCTCAGGCTTGGTTTGAACTATCAACTACTATCTAAAAGACAGCTTGTAACTGGCAACCCCATTGAAGAGAGGCAAAAATAGAGACAATAAGAATACAGATGCAACAAAACAGATAGAAGAAGAAATAAACACATGGTTGGTGAGCTGAAAAGAAGCCCGCACCCCACACTCTTTAAGCAATGAATTGGAAAGAGAGCTTGATGCAAAAACCTTTTCACCACTTACTATCGCTGTCTCTGAAGATACTAAAAGCATGAAAAAAAGAAGACACCAAGAGCTTCTTCACTGCTACTGCTCATTACAATCAAAATATATTGCCATGTTCACAGACATATGAATTATAAACAATCAGGGTGATGCTTCATGCATCTGCTCTGCCAAACACGTGCTTATATCACAATAAAGCCTTTAGAAATTTCTCACATACATTAAAATATAATGAAATTTCCATCACAGATCGCTCACAAAGAGATATTTTTATGCAAACACTCTGCGAAGCTCCCTGGAGACTGTAAGCTACAATTCAACACTTTCATTTTATGTACAAACACCAACTGAAACCAGTCTAATGCTGAGCTACAATTTCTATTTAAAGACTTAAAATGACTTCCATTCAGCAGTCCAGTTCAAGAGCTCATATCTGTACTGAAACACTAAATGTGTGTATGTGTACCCTCATTTGTACACGAGTTCTATGATGCCCTGTGCTTGCTGACGAGATAATCTGGCAGGGCATGGAGTGACAATCTGATCTATTGATCTGAGTCTTGCTGGCTCACGGGGAGTCTCTGAGTTATAGTGCTGCCATCTCCCCTGGCCACCATCGGTAAACAGCCTTCTCCGGAGAGGCGAGTTGCCACATTGTTACACACACAGCTGCAGACCACCCAGCGAATAAACACGCACATACAAATGCTTATGGTCTAATAGTGGCAAACTCTCCCGTTAACACTGCACTGTCTGTTACATAGGAAAATTGTTAAATCTCACCCACCTTATGCTTTCCTTTAATGCACAAACTGTGCAATGGTTTGTAATATTTCTACTGTAATGTTTCAATACCTATTTGTCTGGCATGATGTGAGCGCCAAAGTGAACTAAAGGCCTGAGAGTCAAAGAGAGTGTGTTTGTGTGGCAAGTGGCACTGGGGCAAAGAATTTCATTTGGTCAGCGACACAACAAGAAATGTACTTCCTTTGACTTACTGCAGCTCTACATCTTATCACAAACACTTTGTCCTAATACTAAAAACTTAAGCAGCTTTTTTTTCATTCTGCATTTTTTGAAACACAGCTTTTCCGCTTATTCTTTGAAATTTAACTGCTAATCCAATGGATAGCTAATATGCGCAGACTGCTTGCACAGCAAAACCTGTTTTCTAAATGCTCACGTCTTCTTTTTGCTGCTGAGACACCGCACAAAAACAATAGAGAGCAGTGTGTGTGCACCCAGGCAAATCTGTCTCAGTGCATTACCACACACAGATCAATAAGGATTCTATTCTTGGCTATTAGATCTTAAAGCAGGGGATAGCCGGCCTCTCTGACTCTTTTTCTCTCCATTGTCTATCGGCCTGTCCTTTCCACTGGCTCTCCCACCACCCCCTCTCTATTCCCCTGCTTCCCTCCTCCAGACAGCACCAAAGGGACGCTGTCATCTTCCCAGCTGGGCAGTGGAGGCAGCAGTAGAGTCAGTGGCAAGCATCAAACACAGGACAGTTTTGGGGGATCACAGAAGTGATTGGCTTTATGGTTAAAGGGATCAGCTGTTTCCTCAGAGGATTCACACTCACACACACACACACACACACACACACACACAAACACAGACATTCACACACATATTCACTCACACCTTCTGTTTCTGCTGTAATTCTCCACCACGCTGCCAGGCTGTGGCCCTTGATCTGCCACTTCCTGTAATCCTCAATGGGACAGGGGCGCAGCCAAATGTCCTGGCATGCAAGTGGAGCAAACCAGCACACATACACACAAACAGGCTGAAACATCGATAGCTGCGAGTTTCCATTAACTGCAAAAAACAATGACCTTCAGGATACAGATGTGTATCAGCACAGGAATCCCAAGGTGCCTTTCACAAAATCTGCAATCTGCCGAAACTTTAACTACAATACATCTTTAAACCACCCATTGGGCAACAAAAATATACATGTACATGTACATGTATATTTTTGTTGCCCAATGGGTGGTTTAAAGATGTATTGTAGTTAAAGTTTCGGCAGATTGCTGATTACTGGAGGTTTAATGTTTGACTGGAGATTTTCATATATATATATATATATATATATATATGAAAATCTCCAGTCAAACATTAAACCTCCAGTACGCCCGCTTCATATGTACCACACTGGTGTCATTGCCATCAGATAAAGAGGCAGGGCTGACTAAACAGCAAATGACAGGAGAAGATAACCAGCACCAAAGAATAGATGGATGACTCCCAATTCACCTTCCCCTGACTCCGATAAGACTATCTGATCCACATCATTCAAACACAAGAGGGATTCTTCTATTCATTCAGTTTCAAAGTGACCAGCTTCAGGCAACATAAACCATCAAGATAAGATCACTTCACCCAAACTCAGAACAATCTGAGGAAGAATGTGTTTTGATCCCTAAACTGATTGGTTATGGGCATTATTCATGGCATAAGGACATAGTGAGTTGACTGTACCAGCCAGCAAGACATAAGCTCCATTAATTTTACTCACTAGTTTCAGCATCAGCCCTGCCACACTACTTCTACCAGAGGAGGGATTTCATCTCCTATTAATACATATGTATCACAGGCAGAATCTGCTCTGGATGAAGAAATTCTTGGTTTCTCTTAGATCTTCAGGAACATTTAATCATTGCTAGAAAAACTGGCACACCATTATCTCTGTCTCTGTCAATCTGCCTGTAAAACAGATAGGACAGCATACTAAAGGTAAATGGCCTGCCCACTATTGTCTTTTGTACATCTGGTAAGTGTGGCTTTCTGCATTCCTATGCTCATCCTCCTATGCTTTTATTCTCACCTTTGCAAGCCAGGTGAACGAGGCTGAGCAACAGCCGTAGTTGCCGGCAGGTGGGAACGAGAAACAGTCAGGTGGACAGCTCTTCATCACACGGTAATGAGCTGGCAAAGGTTGTCGGACAGGCAGGAGAACACATGGAGGACCTGTAAAAGCAGCCTGACACAGACGAGTTCGCAGGCGTTCTCTGAAGTATACGACTCCCCGCGGTGCCATTTCACCACAAGCTGTTGTCCCTGTTTGTGCAAATGTCCTCATTCTTCAAGAAGGCTGACGTGAGTTACCTCAACCGCTCATGCGCGGTGGCAGCATGTACTTTAATATGCGGGTTTATATGTGAACTTTTCATGTGATTTGAAATGTATGAGCAAGTATGCAACAGTATGAGAGTGTAAGGAAAAGCAGCTGAAATGTGAGATTTAAGAGACCCCACATGACACCATATGGAGCTCGGACTTTAAGCTAAAGACAAAGCAAAATTTTATTGATGCTGAAGGTCACAAGCACAAACACAGCTCAAGGTAACTGTCATCCTTTGAACACTACAGAAAAGCTCTTCAACAGACAGAATACACTGAAATCCAACCAACATATATCAGCATTTGACTATGGCAGCTCAGACATCTGGTCCCTTACCTGCTGCTGCCTCCCAGGGATGCAGCTACCCATAGGAGGTGCCACAGGCCACAGCCACCTATAACATCTCAATGGAGCCTGAAAGGATACAGTCGGAGAGCTCCGCTCTGGGTGCCAATGGCCAGTATCTTCTGTACGGGGTCAAAAGCCATGGACGACGGTTGATAGGGAAAACCATGACGGACAGTCTGTTGGGAGTTTTGAGACATGTAGAAAGATGAAAACAAGACTGCCAGAAAAAAAAAATAAAAAAAAACATCCATTTGCATTTCACAGCAGGGGTGTTGTTTTGTCAAAGGATGTCACACACCTGATTTTGGTAAACAAATGACTCAGATGGATGTGTAAAGTGTTGAAACAAAAATGCAAAGCATGAAATTGTACAGACGAGGAAAAGCAGGATCAAAATGCTCCTGGTCTGTACGGCCATCCAGTTCTTCATGATAGGCTGGAATTTGGCTTCACTATTTCAGATGCTTTTATGATCATGGGCCTATTTTGAGATTTCTTCTCTCATTTCTCCCTTTTTATCTCATTTTACTTCTCTCACTACCTCCCACATGAAGTCGTGATTACACTGAAGTCTGAAAATAAAATATACAAAAAACAACACATCAATAAGGAGTATTTAGATCTGATTGGTTGCAAAGGCCTTCTATAGGTGTGCATTACATCATGTTTTGATGTTCACCCTCTCTACATGCATGTGATTGTAGCTTTGTGGCATCAATCAGCCAGTGGTGGGCTGTTGGATTTGTTTGCTTAGTGGCAGAAGACTAAAGCATGTTACATAAGAAGCACTGAGTGCAGCAGGGACACCTGCCTTCCTCGCAGAGAAACATCACAGCAACTTTCTGTCCAGACAGACAGTGAAGGGGCAGGAGGGAGGCTTGAGTCTCGTTCAAAGAGACTTCAATCAGATGCCTGGCTGCTGACAGACATATTTAGGCTGCTGTGGAAATCAAACCTGTAATCTCTTCACTGGTCTTTCTAGCCACTAAAGCACAATATCCCCTAAGTCCTCGAGTGTGTTGACTTGACTCTCGATTCTGTTTTCTAGTTATTACTTCAGGACCTCTAACTTCTGACAACTGTTAAGACGATTACAGTTTTAAAAGTTAATCTGCCCTAAATTTGAACTTCTGCACCTCATGTTGGTGTCTGTATACAACAGCCAAGGACAACAATTGTATGGCTCTTCCATGATCTTGACCTCCAGAGGCACACAGAGGCACAAGATGAAGCCCATTAGTGGCAATAGACTGTGGCAGCTAACAGACCTAAAGGTTTTCATTACTATGCCCTGTATGAAAAACAAGTGCATGAGCTTAAATATCAGAAACATACTAAAATCTGTATGGTCAAATAGATATATTAGCAATTTTATGACTACAAACAACAAAAGCCTTAAAAGTATTCACAATATAGCCTGTCACAATCATGAGGGTTAAATATATGGAAAAAACAACAAGCATATAAGAATATCTACAAAAAAGAGGCCACACAAACCATTAGGATTCATCTGCAGACATCAGACTATAATGCAGGCTAAGATGTAGCATGAGCACCTTGTAAATGATGTTTATTAACCCCAGTCACTGTTCAGGGCAAGTCATTTTTTTTTATTTTTATTCAAACAGCTCCCCACTCTCTCCAGGCGCCATCAGTCCCCAGTAGATCAATGATCTGGGGGTAAAGTAGAGTGTGTTTGTGTGTGTATGATGGAGACAGCAAGACAGGAGTGTGTGAAGAGTGGTGTGTGTGTGTGTGTGTGTGTGTGAGAGAGAGAGAGAGAGAGAGAGAGAGAGAGAGAGAGAGAGAGAGAGAGAGAGAAAAATAAGGTGGAGGAAAGAAGGGGATGAAAGACACTGAGAAAAACACTATGACAAAGAGGAACGCGCGCGCACACACGCGTGTGCGCGCACAGACAGACTCATGCACATCAACATCAACCAGAAACCACCGTTTTGTTAATCCAAACCCAGCAGATTATGCAAGAGGGGATCAGTTTGGCCCATCCCCTCGACATGACAGTTCATGAAAGCTCACATACTATTTAATACTCTCTATTAACATACCTAATGTAACAAGATGTTGTTTTTTTTATTCCAAGTAAAATTACACTAGAAACACATGCAGCCAAATAGGAACTTGTGGTTATTGTACTGTCGCCACAGCGCTCTGGCCATATGCGCATTAGAGGTAGGTACAGCATGTTACACCAAGTACCATCCATTTCACAAGCGCAGGACGCTTTAATGGTTCCTTTTTAACAATAAGTGTTGCCAAATGTTAAATAACCCTTTAATCGGAAGGTGCTTTATAGTTTAAACGACTAAAAAACTGATTTTCATTTTGATTTTGAAATTCATTTGGAGAGCTGACCTGCAGCACTTGCTGTATCCTGACATGGGATAAGTGCAGCACAAACTGTGAACAGGGAGCTACCTGAGATGAATAATGCTGTATAACAATGAAATCATCAGTCTCGCCCACCTTGCAGAGTTGGAAATGCTCGGACTGGAGGGTCTCCTGGATCAGATGGTTCTCCTGTGGACCCACTTGGACAGACGGGGTGGAGGAGGACACCTCTTTCAAGCCGTCCAGCACCTTCCTGATGTTGAACTTCTTCATTTTCAAGACTGCAGAGCACAGAATAGAGATCACCCGCAAAAGATAAACGCACACAGGCTCGCTCTCTCTTCTGATTTCCTCTGTGAATGTCACATTTTAGTGCTTGTTTTCTAGCGCAGCTTCCATGCTGGAAGGCTGTGGCGCGCACGGCACGGGTCGCTTGTTGACGGGTGAATTTTTTTTCAGACGGGTTGCTGTGATGTTGGTGCGTCGGTTTAATTTGCTCGGACTCCGCGCTGTGCCCCACTGCGTCTCGGTGGCTCCACTCTTCCTATCGGCTTGCCTCCCCTCCCCTCTCGGCTGTGTGCGCCGCTCAGCCAAGGCGGAAACGCAGCGCAGCGGTGGTGGCGGTGCTGCTGCTGCTGCTGCTGCTGCTGCTGCTGACGTTCTTGCGCATGTCTGACAGAGCAGCGGCTTCAACACAAATCCCGCCACCTTGCCAGCGACTCTCTCCCTCTCTCTCCTCTTTTCAGCTGCCCCCCAGCGTCAACGCCCCCCCTCCTCTCACTCTCACGCACACACCGTCGGTTTTGCCCCACTGCACCTGGTGATGCTGGTGCTGTGATACTGCAGAGTTGTGAGCGTCTTTATGGAGACAGACAAGCCAAACCAAGTCCCATTTTTCCCACTGCATTCTCTTCCTAACCAGTCTGCTTCCGTTCCTGTGCCTGCGTGGACGGTGCGCCATTATTAGAGAGAGCATGGCAAAGCAGCCATGCTTTGTGGTGGTGCGTTCAGACACAATTAAAAGACATGTAGAAAAATGAAACATGGAATTCGCACTTTGTTAGTAAATACAGCTCCAGGCATCAATTTCCCCTCCATCAACACACAGTGTCCAGTTCCTTTCATTGTTTAGGGCTACAGGATGCGTTTGTTGGGAAACAGCACATCAAACAATCCAACAGCTGAGTAAGCACAGGGAGACGCTTTCCTGCTTATGGTGGATTGACAGTGTTTACATATTATCTATACCATCCTTTTTAATATTGAGAACCCCCCACAGCTACCGAGTTGACACTGTGAAGAGCTACAGAGGAAGGATGGGCTGGGAGAAGGCCCCTGTCTCTGGCAAACAGGTGACACTGCACATTCCCCTGACACAACCTTAAAACATCTTATACTATATTAAAGGACTAACAGGAAGCTCTGCAGAAATGGTCGCCCATCGCTGACTTCTAAATGTTACTGTCCTTCTGCTGAAGTCCCAGTGCTGCTGTAATCATGTCGTATGAGTTTAAGGCTCATAATAGAAACAGCTCCTTGTCTTGTTTTGTATGTTTCACCGGTTGGACATGTCAACAACCATAATGCTGCTCATTTGAATCTTCTGCTTTACAACAAGTACTGGGATATAAATCATTGAAATTAAAAACTGTTCCCGTCAAAACAACATGAAATTAAGATTTGTTTGTCTTGCAGATGTGCTGTAGCTGACGTTGAGACATCATGTTTGGATCATCTTCATACAGACTGATAAGGACATGCTGGTGCACTTAGCACACTAAGCTCCTGTGTGCAGTTTGCAGATGCTTAGGAGGGTTTCCTCTCGGTACTGCAGCCTCCTACCACACTCATTAGCATCCTACACAAATGTGACCTTAAGAGTAAACTTTTGAGGAGAGCAATTAACTTCACTACTCAAATATATCATCACTATCACCTACTGGAATTATTATACTGTCTAGGTGCTTTTTAGAATACCTTATGCCCCCATTGGCCACAGCTCTTGGCTCTTAAAGAATAAAAAAAAAATAATAATCATTCTACAAACACCACCAACTCAGTGATTTCCCCTAAGAGCTTAAGTGAGTTGAGGTCAAAAGCTCAGTACAGCTGCGTATGTTTGTAAGGTCACAGATGAAAGTACGGGCCTTGACAAGCTCAGCTGAGGCTGCTCATGCTTGAGTGACGCTGACGTTGCCACCTGTTCGGGCTGTTTGCTAACACGCTCGTCTTCGACAGGTGCCCGCTGGCAGCAGGGACAGGGGTGCTGTGGTGGAAGTAATAGTTGTGTTTGCGCTCTTGCTAACAGCACCTGATGCCAAGTCCAAAAAAAAGGGCATATCTATGTCCACTACAACTACAATACTATAAAAACACAATGCTGACTGTATATGAGATTGCTGATATATGCTTTTGCAGAAGCGGTCTTTTTGTTTAGATACAGCTGATACAAAGCATGCAGTGAGGAAATGAAAATGCTATTGAATAAAAGAGCAGAAAACAATATGAAGAGCAGATTATTAATTCAGTAATCATACCAGGGTGGCTTGAGAACAATACTGGGAATACTGCTTTGCATAATGAACTGAAACTGACCAAAAAACCTGCTAACCTAAACTGATATGGCCTGATCCAGAATACATTACACAGGCAAAGATGTCCTTATTAGTCGATCTTTGTGTGTGTGAGTGAGTGAGTGATGTGGGGGGGGGGGCTTTAGGCTACTCTGACATCAGTGATTTAATTTAGCACCATTGTGTTGTGGTTAGCCCATTCATCTGGCTGCAGTGTGTATGTGTGTGCGTGTGTATTGTACATAGAGTCTGACTGCTGTGTTTGTGTTCTTTGATAAGGCTTTTCCACTGAGGCTGCGCTGTATTCCTTATTTTTTTTATTTGTTTGCTGTCAAAGGCCAAAGTGTAAAGAGGACAGGACAGAAAGAAAAGAAGGAGGAGGAGGGAGGAATAGAAGAGTGAATCCCATCTGAAGTCAATGCGATGTGCATATACAAACTTGACTAATCCATCCATCCATTTGGCTGGAATAGGCCTGGACAGGTCACCAGTCCATCACAGGGCCAACTTCACTAATATTTAGCACAAATATTTTCTGTCATAATCTATAGAATTATTTGTTTGTATTTATTTATTTTTTTTAAATTTTCACACTGAAATTTTAAGAGCAGCAGCAACAGATAGGCTCTCGCAAGTAGCCCATACTTTGCTTTATATAAACTGATTCTACTTATAAAACCTTTTGTCTCTTGCAGGCTGGATGTAGAACATAACACAACAATCCCAGAAAATATGCAACTGAGCACAAACAGATCTATCAGCTGTTATGTCCATGAGCAGAGAGCTAATCCACTGCTGATTCCCTGTCAGAGATGAGAGAAGGATCTAAAACATGACAGCTATGACGAACTGTATCAAGTAGCTAGTACAACAACATAATGCCCACTAGCTTTGCTCAGATGTATACAGTCCATCAGCAACGGCACAAGTATGTTTAAGACAATACTTGAGCTAATCAATTAAACATAGAATCAAAATATCTTCTATCTAAATCAATATACATTTGACACATGCTGTTTATGCAGACACACTGGTACAGTAGTGGGTGAAGTGTATTTACAGACATCAGGTTGCAGAGTTAAGTTAAAATACCTACATATGCATGAAAATTTGCATATATTACGAAGATGTTTGCATGAAGATATATGCCTACATACTGTAGATCTCCAGTACATGCATCTTACTTCTTTCATACATTGTGGGACTATGTTGCCTGATTATATACATGTATACATATACATGTTATACATTTTTCTGTTCTGAAATGACTAAATTAAAGCAGGCAAAAGTAGTGTGGGGTTACATAAACAGGAAACACTCCAACAGTACGTATACACAAAGAGTAAGTGTCCTTACACACAGACTTTTCACCTCTAGTTGATTTTAGCCACTTAAAATCTTACAGATGACCTAACACGGATAGACCTTGTCACACTCGTACACACTCAAAACCGATCCATCCCCAGCACCATGCTGCGGCCCAAGAACTCAGCATCACAGTCAGCCCTGTCTGACCCCTGCAGCAGCAAGGCCCCAGTGCTGTCTGGAGAAAGTGAAACACCCAGGAGGACACAGGGGGACAAAGGCAGGTCGCAGAGAGAGACGCAGAGAGACGGGGTGCCTGCCTGTCATGCAGACGGACTCGAGGGACAAGGACCTTCCACCCTCACTGACAGCTGTAGTTAATCAAGCGAATCATAGCGCACCTGGGTCTGAGGTCATGACGTCAAGTCTCTCAGTGGCTTTCAAACACCATGTTCTTAAAAAACAAGTATATACAGTATAGCACAAAGAGCAGAGTATTACTTACAGCAGAGAATGATGGGGGTTTGGGATTAAAAGGAACAAGCAGGAGACACTCATGCAAGTGAACTTCTAACTCGCAGAGCAGTAAAAAAGCAAAGAGCTCACTACAAACTCACTACATGTACACACACACACACACACAAACTGCCTTGCTAAGGAAACTAATGAGCCCATGCCCTTGAGGGAACACTTGACTGTATCTACCTGGTTTAGTATGAGGATATTTTCAATGTCAAACATCCCACCTGTAAATACACTTGTACTGTAGATGTGTTGCAGGCGGAAGGTAACAAAGCTCAGACATACATCTGTACACGGCCATCAACACAGCCGCCACCACCAGCCCCTATGGTTACTGAGGGTTTTATAAATATTGATACGAGGATAATAGAGGTGAGGAGAGGTGGCAGAGAAATAGAAAACACTATAGAGCCTTCATCACATACAGTAGCAGCCACAATCAAAAAGCACGGGTCTAATAGAAGCATGAGTTTATGATCCTGGCATGACATCTCATGAGGGAAAGAGAGAAGAGATGAGTGACAGCAGAGCCATCTCCAACAGGAGAACAGTTAGACATGTGGATAATTGTTGTCAAGGTCCTTAACAAGCCAGAAATTACTCAACTTGCAGTCTGGGGCTTGTGTGTGTGTGTGTGTGTGTGTGGGAGAGACAGACAGAGAGAGAGAGAAAGAAAACACATACAGGCATGTTTGTGCAAACAGCTCTGGGGATGGACTTGACACAATGTCAGCTTGTCTCCACTCGGGGCGGCACAGCTGGTATCAATTCCAATAATCAACCAAGGCGATAAGCCGATCATCAACACACACACACACACACACACACACTCACGCACACACGCACAGTACAGTGAAGCAGATGGATGCCACTATTAGAGGAAAGGGCGCTGCCAGTGTTACCAATGCAGTGACACAGATCCTCTGGAAGGACAGATTCTTAGAAAGAAGCTGCAGTCGGCATGCAGCCAAAATTAAGTTTACTGAAACCAGTCAACCAGAGATTGAAGACAGAGACATGAGAGCTGAATAGCACTTTGTCCTTAGTTCAAAGCCACTGGCTCAATGAGTGGAGACCACTACTACTGCTTGAGCGCTCGGAAGGAGCAGAGAGAAATTCAATACAGTCAGTGAAAGGCTACGGCAAATTTACTGGTGTTAATTTGGACAGAAACCTGAAAGTATCTCTATCCTCTTGAGTAATATACACACAGAGGCTGGTACAGTAAGTACAAGGAAAATAAGGCAGAGAAGAGTGTGTGTGTGTGCATGTATGTGTGTGTGTGTGTGTGTGTGTGTGTGTGAGAGAGAGAGAGCAAGGGAGATGTTTTATGTCCTCAGATAGCAATAATCAATGCTGAGCACAGGACAGATTATCAATGGCTCCTGTTCCCTGTTGGTTTCAGTTCAATTCACACTTTATGGAATCAGCACTTTAACATGCCCACATCTGTGTCGCTGAGCTGCTGTGTGGCAACACACAGAGAGCCCTTTCTGTCCACACACAAAAAATGAAAAACAAAAACACTCATCACCCAATCTGAGTGTGCAGTGATCCCCAGCTCATAAGCACTGAAAGCGGATTGTGAAGAAAGTTAAATTCCTTCTCCCGGAGGACTACAGTGGTGTGAAGTATGAGCCGTCTTACTTAGGGGTTCCTCTCGTTCTGGAGCCTCTGATGGTAAATTAAGCCGCACAATTATCCCTTATGATTGGCAAAGGCTACAGCACAATCCAATAAAGCAGGATGAAATTTAGACTTCTTTTTTATTAGTAACCTGACACTACAGCTCTGCTGTGTAAACTGAGTCCACACCGCTGAATTAATGCAATCATCCCAAACACGAGGCAATTAGGTTGTGAGTCAAGCAGTTGCTGTGATGCTATTTAAGGAAATTGTGTGTATCCTCCCATCCAGCCGTCTATCTATTAGATTACCCTTCATCCATAGTTCAGCTGAGGGAGTGCTTCAAAGTGGGGCATCAAATGGTCCATGATTAGGGCTGCTCTAAACAAAAGTGTTCCTTCACCCCACATGCATGTGGAATACATTACTTCATCTTTGCATACACACACACACACACACCTGGGACGATCTAAAGTGGTATTCAAAGATCTTTTTAAATAAACACTTTGGACACACTGTGGAAAAACAGGAAGTTACATCTGCTGCACCCTGACAAACATAATGACTTGTTCATTATAGCTACAGACACACAACCTTAAAACACACAACACTGGCTCCTACCATCAAGAGCGGTTAGTAGAACTGTCAGGGGATGTAGTTGTGACCAAAATATCCTAGAAGGCAGCTGGGATACAAAAAAAAAAAAAAAAAAACTTTGATCATTATGTATGGGCACACATTTAGCAACATTCCCACACACCCCCACACACACACACCCACACACCCACCCACACACACACACACACACTGCATTGATCCCTTCACTGTAAAAGTTGTGTAGTGATGTGCTGAGTGAGGGACAGCTGTCAACCCAGGCCTGTGCTTTGAATAACAACTCGCCTATCTCTGCTGTCACTGTCAAATCTGTAAGTGTAGACAGACTTGAACCATAGACAGGTTATCTAGGGGCACCCCGACATGAGGTTCCACAGCCCTGCTTAAATATCGACTGGGCCCGACCTTCAGATAGGAATAGACTAATCTTAACAAAGTATTAGCTAGTACCTCAGGGAGGCTCTTGTAGACACTGATAAGTGAGGGCCATAGGGAAATAAGGAAGACAATTAGAAAGCTAATCGGTGTAAGTTACAATAGAACACATTCTTACATAGGATTTCACATGCTATAGGTCTCTTGGCATCTAAATCTGATGACAGGTGCTGTTTTTCTCTAGTGATGATGACCTTGTATTCAGCATTTTATTCCCCCTGCACCCACAAATCTGAAGTGCTGCAGTTTGTGTGTGTGTGTCTATTCTCTTGGCTCATTATTTGATTTTTGCATCCCCTTCCCCTGTTGTCTGCAGAGCATTTCTGTGCTGGCTCAAGAGAGGGAGAGGTGGTGGTGCTGGTGTTGCTGGAGTGTGGGCCAAAGAAGAGCGAGGAGTAAGTGAAGCCAAAGAAGGTGAGACAGGTGAGAGAAATAGTTGGGTTACAAGAATGAGGCTTCAAACAGGTCAGCATTTCTGTCTGCATGTCTGGGGTTCTGTCCAGCCTCCAGCGTTGCTTACAGATTGTGAATGTGGGTGTGTATGTGTGTTTGTGCTCATTATAAAGAGGGAGAGAGAGAGTTGATAAAGGCAGCAATGCCTGGGAATTCATCTGTGAGCCCTCACCTTTTGCCCTTCATTGTTTTGTCAACATAAAGGCTTTTACTCCTCCTCATCTGAGCTGAGCTGCAGATGCATATGATTCTTTCGCTCAAAGTCTTGCTCTCCTGTCCTTTATCAGCACAGCTGGCTCTGAGGACGGACCTCTGGAGATGTTCAGTCCCACAGGGAGAGAATAACAACAAAAGGACAATGCTGCATCATGTTGAGGCAATAAGCCAAAGGACCCTGTATCTACCCCCTGCCAGCTGGAAGTGTATGCTTGTTTGTGTGTGTGTGTGTGTGTGTGTGTGTGTATTTGTGTTTTTATTGATGTGTGGGGGAACGCATGAGCCTGTGCAAAGCAAAGAAAGGCAAATGAAATAGCAAAAGGAGCGAAGTTAGCATAAAGATCTGGGAGATTTTAAGGGCACAGCATATTCTTTGCACACACTGAATGCAAAACCAGCCCACACATTCTTATGGACAAAAACCACTGGCTGCATAATTGGGAAATTCACACTTTCAAGCTCCATATTTTGAGTTGTACACTTCATTGCTTTCTTGCCAAGTGGTAGAATATATGCCTCTTAGCATGAAGACCTGTTACAGGGCTCCATCCAGAGGTAAAACCTTCCGGATGGAGATGGGTTTGTATATTCAAAAGAGATGTCATTGAAAAGGAGGGAGACACCATTAAAGGAATGCACACTAGTAACAATGTACTTTTGCCATTCACAAAAGTAATAGCAAAGAAAGCAATTAGGGCATTTTTGAACTATTGTCTTCAAAATGAAAATGAAATTAAATTTAGTGTCTACATGCTTCTTGGGGAATGCGTATCTAATTTCACTTCATTTCATCATCCCACTATAAGGGCCCATTTAAGAATCAAATACTTTCTTATCACATGCGGCAACTCAAATGCAGACAAACGATCTTTCTCTTTCTCTCTCTCTCACACACACACACACACACACACACACACACACGCACACAAAATTCTTGACGGTGTCCTTGTTGTCAAGGTTACACCAGTTGTTCTGTCGCTCACAACACATTTGCATCAAACCACCATCAAACAGCTGCCAATTAACAAACAGCCTCTCTGTTAATACACACACGTCACTGCCAATTAGTGTCAGGTGGTCTCTCCCCCCCCCCCCCCTCTCTCTCTCCCTCTCTCTCTAACAACACAATGGTAAAACACACATACCATTCAGACCCAACTACTAAAGCTCCTGCAGGAGGAGGGCGGGGTTAGGTGTATGGAAAACAGCAAATAGCAGCTAGTGTTTTAGAAAGCAAGGGAAGAAGCGGGCGAGAGGGGACGGTGCAGACAGAAGAGGTGAATGCTCTGTGCCAGGAACAAGGCTTTCAGGATTTGCTCTGTCATGCAGTTACAAGGGTAGAAATAGTAGTTGGCTAGATGAGGCCTGACAGACTGAACAGACACACAAAATGGAGCGAGAAGCACACACACAAAGCAGCACATATTTATGAGCAGCTAAAACCATAAGCAATGAGCGAAACACTGGGTGGATACATTTATACTCAAACCAGTGTGGAGATTTACACACAGAAACCAGTGCTTATGTCAACAGCATCCTTGTATGAGTTCCTAAGATGTTATACATAAGTTTTATATTTCAAATGGAGCTGAAGAATCATAAAGAAAGGGAAGGCTTTTCCTACAAGAAAGGAACTTTTAATAAAGGATCTCAGCAGCAGGACACAGAAGCTTTAGAGCGGGAGTGGATTACTGCAGGATGACTTTGCACACACACATACAAGCAGCCACAAATAACTCCTCATCCTGCTGCCTTCTACACACATGCACATCCCCCCACTCCAACACATGCACACACAAAGCATTATGATAATTTCCCTAACGTAGCAGCACAATATTGAACTATTCATTATTGTCAACCTTGAAAATAGCACAGTGCAGGCTTGGTAATGAGAATTTATTAATGTTCACAGCCACTAGATGGCACCCTCTTCCCTTTCATTTCCAATTTAACTTCCCATTCCTCAGTTGATGAGCTGACTGCAGGATGGAGACAACGTGATGCTCTCCACAAACAAACGGCAGATTCCTTACCACATCAAATTGTTTTGACAGAAAAGTGTCATGTTTATCAACAGGTGTATACAAACCTGGTTTAAAAATGTACTTTAGGAAATATTGTAACTGATTGTGCCATGTTGCTCTAAAGATCTGCAGACTATTTACAGTATGTTAATTTTTTTTTTAACATAACTTTGCCTTTGTCTAGTTTCTATCAGCACAAATAAATGAATCAACCAGTCAGTACCTCTCCGTTTGTGGGAGGTTGGCCGTATCCAGGATGCCTAGAATCATACAGTCAATACAGTGACCTTCAACAAAACAAAAGATTTGCAGAACATAATCAGGCATACTTGGGGCTGAAAAGTCAAAGCCATGGATTGCAGATGAGATTCAATTTTGCAGTCTGAGTGTATGCCTGCACACAACCAGCAACAGCCATTTTCTTATTTTTCATTTAGAATTTATTGTATTTGTTATATTGTAAAGGAACTGTGATAATACAGGTTACAGGTGAAAGATATAGGTGTAGCAATGAACTTTTGTTCAAGTGTTGTTTCATCAAGCTACAAGCTAGAATGCTAAACACGAACAAAGATCATTCTGTGTTCAAATAGACTTGTTGAGAGCTGTCTGAGAGGAGAACTGAGACTGGAAGTCAGTGCCAATGACCATCATTTCTTCTTGCCAGCAGTCTTGGCACGTTTGTTGGGCTGCTGGTTGGCAGCAGGGGCGGGGGTTGTTTTTTCTAGAACTGCCTGCTGGGCCTCCTCCAGAGTTGATCTCGCTTCTTGTTCCTTCTTTACAGTCGCCATCTGACGGCTATAAAATGCCTCGCAAGCATCGTGAAATTTCTTAGAGCGCTCCCACAAGGCTGCCTGGAGACAAGAAAGAGAGGCTCGGAGAAGTTACACTGATATCTAACCTGAGGGAAAGAAACCTGACAAGTCTATCTCACTCTGTTTCACTGTGACAATAAAAGTTACATAATTTTGCTGACTACATCTTTTACATACTATCTCAGACAACACACACTTCTGTCTCGGCCATGACTGACCTGCATGTTTTCAGCCATCATCTGCTGGTCTTTCATGATGTTTTTCCTGTTGAGCTCCAGTTGTTTCTGCTGCTCCAGCAGATTGTCTTGGACCAAACGGTAGGTCTGGATCTTTTCTAAGCGCTCCCTCTGCCGGATTTCCTCCATTTGTGAGTCCATCAGCGCTGGAAAATCCTTTTGGCGCCTACAGGCGTACACAAGGACTTCATACAATGTGTACGTGAACAACAATTTAATGCAACACAAGCTGTTTAACTGTTTTCATATTCTCTTTAAGAAGCATGTTCATGTTGGATAGTTTATTTATGGCTCCTAATCAATATTGAATTATGAAATTGCACATGTTCCATCAAACTCTGATGATCAGATATTAGAAAATATTGTCAAATCTTATCAAATTCCACCAGGTTGCAAATTATGCAGGCTATTTTTTGAGATGGGACAACTGACAACTGCGTGGACACAGGCAGAGTCAAATCCAGAGATAGGCAGCGGAAATTATAAATATACAGTCCCATGCCATATCTCATATTCCATGCTGTATATACTGATTGATATCTGAGAAGTCTATTTCATTCTGGTTGTAACCATCATATTTGGGTATTTCACTGTTTACACTGGATTGTATAACTAAATTTACATTTATCTGTGGGAAAGTGTACAAAATAAGTAAAAACGGAGAAATACAGAAATAAACAGAATTGGCAAGCACTTTGTCAACGTGTGTGTGTTTGAACAAGAAAGTAAAATGACTGGGAGCAGTCCTCTAAAGCACACATGCACACACAGTCACTAACACACCAAGGAATTAAAAGAGAAATTATTAGTGCTAAATGTAGCTACCTATTTCCTGTAAGTTGACCTTAATGAAGAGGGGAGGCCAGTGGAGGTGATCCTGGAGTTCATTTGGTGAATTAACATTACCCTGTTCAACCTTGCACGCACGTTGCGTATAACAATGTGTGTGCAAATGCCACAAAGATGGTATTCATGTGTACATGATGTGCACTGTGCTGTGCCTTTGCAAGAGAGGGCTGTGTTGCAGACTAAACAGAGTCCTCTAATAGACTGCCCCTCTGGATCTCTTTCTCTGCTTGGATTGCATGCCATAGTGTCAGCAGCCATTAGCACACAGACTCACACACACACACACACACACACACACACACACACACACACACACACACACACACACATACATATACATACGCACACAGAGACTCAGAGTAGGAGAGGATGGAGAGATGATGGGAGAGGGGCACATCTCATTGGAGCGACAAGCTCATTGGGGTCCTGAAATAGCTCTCTAATTAACAGACCCAAATATCATCTCATTTATCATGGAAAGGGACGGACAGAGGGAGAAATGGAGGGAGGGAATGAGACAAGGTGTGAGGGACAGCAATGTGAGACTCAGGGGGAACTGTGGAGGCAGACTCTTCCCTTCTGAACAATGACACTGTCAAAAGTTGACACTTTACACACTGACAAGCATAAAACTCAGAAAGGTACTTCTGACACTAATTGTGCATTCATACTCCATAAATTGGTTAATATTCTTTGCCCAGTTAAGACTTTTCTGCTGATCTTTTAAGTGTTTACTAACTGTGAGACAAATATGTAGTAGAGCTGCTGTATATTCATCCTGTGATTCCACACATTTGGTTGTGATGTAGCTCCAGTTAATCATGAAAGAGACAATGGATTTTCTCCCTGTAGCTCCATATTGCCCTGTCAGCCCAGTGAAAGTGTACAGTGTTGCTACACTGCTGTTGAAGGTCAACAACACAGGAAATCACTACCAGCAGGTACTGTATGAACAGCTGGTACGGTGAACATAGCAACGCATATACGAAACATATACACCTATGCACACACAAACCACTATTGCAGTTGAGTCAGACCTTGGAGCTAAAGCTTAATTCAAGCTCACAAATCTAGGAAAGCAGACTGATCCAACAACCACATTAAGCAACTGGACCGCACTGTTCATATTACCCATAGGAGTTCAACAAGAAAAACAAAAAAGAAACCACCCACAGGAAAAATACAATGTGATGGTGAGTCTACTTGGCTGTTTTATATTTTTATCCATCTCTGCCCGTCTGTGAATTTGTCTGTTGGAACAGACTGAACCAAGGTCCATTATAAAGAGGTAGGTAAGCGACCACAGTGACCCAACAAACAGAAAATGAAAATTCTCAAGTATAAGGTTATGTGGCCACATACTTTCTAGCGGCTACAGTCTAACCTCATCATGATTGTAACTTTACACTCATGCTGTCTAAAAGTGAGGAATAAAAGGTGAGGGTGTGGCAGAGCACCTGATGAAGGGTGTGTAGTCCATGGGAGGGCAGGAGTAGGAGGTGTCAGTCAATTTTTGAGTGGCATCAGGACTAGAACTAGAACCAGCTGTAAAAGAAACTATTAGAAAACCACATCACCATAAGATACAGTATGTGACAAGTAATGGAAAAATATGCATGTATTTATGTGTATATATTAACTCTCTGCTTTCTGCATTAGTATCTTCATCACCTGTTTGATTATGGACTTGGTTAAGAAACCGGAGACGAGACTGTAAAGCCTAAAGAAAGAGCAAAATTAACTTCAGTTTTTAGTACTAAAAACATACTGAAATCACACTTTTCATATTTCTACAGGAGATACAGCATAATTGGAACAATTCATTAAAACTAATTTAACTGATGATAAATCACCTTTCCAAATATAGTTTCCTAGTTACCTTGGCAGAGCGGCCTGGCTCAGCCATTTCCCAAGCCTTTTTAATGGCTATAATCTGGTCTATTCTCTCTCTGTCCTTCTTCACCTTGATACTCTCTGTCTTGCTCTTGTCACTGACCACACGCAGTGTCCAGTGTGGCTTAGTCAGGTCAAGGCTCTGCAGAAACATATATACAGACCACAAAGCGCACACACAAATGAAAAAAATTATACATATGGTCACACACTAACATCCTAGCTGATGATCAATGAACCACCACGTATTATAAGTGCATCTCGTTTAGTGAGCAGCTCAGTCTGATTCACAATCAAAATCATCATTACCTAGGATCATACAGTTGTCTTGTCTAAATAATAATGCATATTTTTTCAGAGATCAGTGTGTCCTCTACCTTCACTAATATGCACCAATGCCAAAAAAATATATTCATCAAAATGTAAATTTATTGAAGGGACCCACTATTCACAAAATCTACATTTCAAATTTCATTGTGTTCAGGGTTTCAGGGTGTAACACAGTAGAGAATAAAAACCACTTATTACACAGATGAGAGACAAACAGCTGTGGTCCTGACTACTAAACCAAGAACATTATACTGAGAATTACTGATCATGAGATTATAGTGTGTGATCAGACAAGACTCTTATTCAGTGTAAATGCAAGCAGGTCATCCTGGTTGTTGTGGGATTTGGTTGATGTCAGTTTCTCTCTCTTTGTTAACATTTCAGAGCGGCTGACAGCAGAGTCGACCAAGCATGCAAATATCTGTCTGATAAAGCAAACTAAAAATATTACAAAAGAAGTGTCAGCAGTCTCATCGCATGTGGTTTAGACTCTATGAAAAGGAGTTAAGTATGTACTTCACTAAAGTACCTCAACACCCGCCTCTCAAAACGGTTAATGCAACTACTTTCACTAATTTTTACTACATTTTACATGACAAATACCACTGTACCATACTACATAAAATACAGCATGCATAGTGTTTGTTTGATTCTGTGAAATTGGTAACAACGTATGTAATTGTGTAATGATTTGACTCATGCATTTAAATAACAATATCAAAATGAATGAAACCCAGACAAGTTATCCTTCAATAGCTCATTCTTCAGTTTACACACATGAAATACATGTACTTAATATTGGTCCTAATTGTCAGCTGACTGTTTTGTTGTTGTATGTCACAGTGCTGTAGTACCGTTTCCTGCCTGGAGCCAGATTTGGAAACAGCAGCGGGCTTCGCCTTCTTCTCCTCACCTTCACCTTTGCGGTTGGTTTTGGGTGTGCCAGACTTGTACCCATCATGGCTCATTGTGTCAGTGGTAGTTGAATGCTTCAAGTCTTCAGTCTTGAATACTACATTTTGAAAATAGATTAGAAATTCACTTCCCCTATCATCATGTACAGGGGCTGCTCTGTACTTTTTACTTTTCTGTCTACTTTTATTCCACTATAATAATGGAGTTCAAACCTTTAATTTTTCAGCCTGTCTTTGCATACAAGTTGAAAAATGCCTGAAATGCATATTTTTAACATTAAAATAAACAATTAAGGAAACAGAAAGTCTTGATAATTTAGAAATTGAAAGACCACTTAACAGTTTTTGTTAGCTTTTTGCATACAAGTTGAAAAATGCCTGAAATGCATATTTTTAACATTAAAATAAACAATTAAGGAAACAGAAAGTCTTGATAATTTAGAAATTGAAAGACCACTTAACAGTTTTTGTTAGCTTTTGTCATGTTTTGAGCAATTTAATGATAGTATGAAAGGCTAAAACACCTCCTTCTACTCAACACAAGTAAAACTTATCTCATATAGGGGGTGTGAGTGTGGGCAAACACTGCATGTGTTGTGTGGTTACTTGTGTGCTAGATGGCACTGTTGTACTTCATAGCTAAAATGAAGCCAATTCCCTGCGTAGATGAAGCATTAACTATGAGTCTCACATCTCTGATATGGAGAAGCATAATAATCCATTATTTAGCGGCCACCTTGCCATTCCGTTTAAACAGCTTTGGTGCATGCTCACTGAGAACAACAAATGCATTGTTCTTTAGACACTAAAATGTGTTCTCTTATTGGCAAAGTAAAGAAATGTCATTGAGAACTACTGGTACAACTGTATAAGCAAGCTAACTGACTGATGACTGGTTTAACAAAAGTGAGTTTAAAGCAGAGATGCATAATTGTGCATGCATTAAACATGCAGTATTTTGATTGCATGTATGAAAACAGCTTGTTAAAGAGAGGCTTGGCATGTAGTACATGTATAGCCAAGTGGCATGTAGGTAGCATGATCAAGGACACAGCCTCACCACTGAGACAGAGTTAAACTGGGTGAAATTAATTCACTTTCCCGCTGAGATATTTCCTAGGGCACCAGAGGGCAAGAGCCAACTTCGTTTGACTTCCCATTGACCCACTTTCACAAGCTTATTGGAAAAACACAAGAGGTTTGTGTGGACATTGGCTTACACATCCACGTGGACAAACTCAGGCAAGCGTTGGCAAAAAACTTTTACAACCCTTACACAGAAAAAGAAATGGAAAATGTCAAACAACTAGATGAAGACATAGCATGTGTAATCAGTAACAAACCATTTCTGCTCATCTAACATGACTATTACTGTAATAAATACAAATATATACATATGATATCTAGATATCTGGTTTGCTCATTTAGGAATACCTCCCACACAACGACACACATGCTCTGGTACTGACACAGAGACACACACACCAGTTTAAGCCATGCAAACTGAATGGGTAAATACTGAAAGCATTGTCAGGTGCAACAGAGGAAAAAGATGGGGAATTCAATGGCAGCAGACTGGCCTTTCTTTTAAGGCCATCATGCAAATTGTCACCCATGCAGCACCTCATCCACATCAACATTCATCCATGCCGCAATTAATTCATCCCCTCCGAATTTTTAAGAAGCTTCTGCGAATTTCAAAGCCTTGATTTTTCAATTGATCCAATTTGTGCAGCATGATTAAAGGCAAAGAGGCAGGGTTGGTGGCAGAGGACAGGATTACTGCTTCAGCCAACGACCAGTGGTCACAAGAAATCACACACTGTGATCTGCAAAAGCAGCCGTATTCATTTGGCTTTCATTAAGCTTGTGATTACAGGCCCCTGGATAGTGGAAGCAAAGAACAAAAAGTATGCCTTGGCCCCTGACACTGCCTATTGAATAGCTGCCATATTTCACACTGAAAACAAAAATAAAGCAAAAACAAACAAGAAGGGCATATTAGAAAATACTTTCAGATTCAAGGGTTAAAATACTGAAAAGTTTTAAACACAATAATAAAAAGGATATTGATTCGTGGCCCATTACAGTGACTTTTGGCGATATTTTGACCAGACCAAGACTCAAGTGATTTGGCACTATACAAATAAAACTGAATTGAATTGAATTGAAGTAACTTTACTAAAATAACTAAGCAGGTTCTTATGTTTTCAAGGAATAAATAAACAGTGACTTTCTTTCTTCTCTTTCCGATGGGCTAAGTGTGGAATACTGTTTGCTGTGGCGCTGGTTACTGTCTTAAGTGTGTACCTCTCATTTCATTCTTCTCAAGGTCTCTGAGCATATGGACAAACGCCATCTCCAATTCATCCAAATTCCAGCTCTTATAAAGCACCTCCGCCTGCACCACATACTTATGGCCCTGTGAAACACAGATAAGCAAAGTGACACATGTAGAGACACACACTACATGAACTATATGAAAAGACATACAGCTTAACATAGGGGGCATACAACACCATAAACTAAAAGCCGATATGAGATGTATTCATTTTATAAATATAAAGCGTAACTTCACTAATGCTCATAATTCAGAGAGATCTTATGGAAGAACAACATATTTTGTTTTTACTGTTCTCTGCCCTATGACATGCTTGGCACAAAGGGAGAGAGGAGGCAGAGGCCTTGTTAGCCAAGATTATATCAGGGGTGGTAACTCCCACATCCATCACACTAAACATAAAAGACATAATTTAGACAACATTCCAAAGTGAGACTCAGACTAATAGAGGAGGACACATGCTTCAAAAAAATGATAATGAGCCATATAAACAGTCTTACTTCATATAAGGTTAATATTTATAGTTGCAACAGTGCTTAATAAATGCATGTTGCAGAAAATCACTGTTATTATGCACTGTGCTTACATGTACATTTTAGTCACAAACAGGTTACACTATGGGAGCTTCCACTATTAATCCAGCATTACTGAGTATCAGTATGTCTGGTGTGTGTCCCTGTGGTGCAGAACACCACTTTAATCACTAAGCCTTTGCACTAAGTCCTAATCAATTTTCTTACTCCTGATCAATAGCTGTTTATTCCGGCCTGCTGCTGATCTATGGGACTTGACGTGATCTGTCTCATTACCACTGATGTCTCAAAGATGTTATGTTGTTTTGCAGAAAAGGGTGTAATTAGTTTCTAGGGAAACATTAAAATGATTGGTTGTATCATTGATATTATTGACCGTTATTATAGCAAAAAATGAACTTTGTTTCATTTTTTCTATTTTATGGATGTGTACAGTGGAGTGTAGTTTTTTGTGTATTTGAATGACAATAGTACATACAAATGACAGATCTTAGAGAAAGGATCTTTAGACAATAGAGTGACTCATAAATCATGCACAAATCACTGCTCTATGACAAGCACTGATAAGACTGACAGTAACAATAAAACCACCCCTCCAGTTTCTGCTGCTCTCCTCTTGCAAAAATCTGTGCGAGATGCATGTGGGCGTGTGTGAGTTAATGTGAATATATGTGTGTGTGTGCATGCCTTCAAGTAAGGTGTTATGTGTATCTGGCAGTGAAAAATTGATATGAACACAGGCAACAAGTAAGTGGGTGAGAAAGACAAGGAGGGAAAGTGAGATGCACGCTTGTGTGCATGTACAAGTGAGATCAGTGAAGTGTTTGAGTAACAGTAGATACCACGCAAACAGTTGTCAGTGATACCATAGTCTCAGTAGGAGGCTGGTAATGGTCAGACAAGAAGTCTGATTTTCCAGCTGTGCCGTCCTTCCCATCTTTTTGTTGAGGAGTGTCTACCACCTTGATTCGCTTGTCCTGGCTGGGGCATCCCTTCTGGTTCTTCTCTTCTGTACAACTGGGGACTGAAACAGAAAGGGAGGTGTTAAACTAAGCCCATGTCTGAGAAAAGTCAAGAGTGATCTCATTGTACTGTTTTGTAGAAGTAGAAGATGTAGAAGAAACATCAACTAAACAGCAGGCTAAAGAGCTGGTGAGGCAGATTTTGGAGTACTCTCATGCAGCGCCTCTACTGTCTGCATAGATTTCGGTTGTTGATCAATCTAGTGCAGCAAAAAGCCAGCTCAGTGCAAATATACTACTCCAGAATAATAATGATATTTATTATGGCTGTTTGTTTTAAAAGGTACTATTTCTTCACAACACAAAGAACCAATCAATACATTTCTCTGACTTTAATTTAAATTTAATGAAAACAGAAGGAATAAACAGAGATCAATTTTAGAGGATTTTGTTAATTTCCACAAGTGAGTCCTACATGAGGCAGAATATATTTTGTAATTGAGCCACAACAGGAAAAAGGTAATCTATATTCTTAATACTGCCTATATATAAAAAAGTCTATTCCACCAACAGGATAAGTACTGCAATGTGATGACAGACATATTCCAAAATAAAGACTCAGTTAACCATTCTAACACCCTACCCAGAGGAAAATTCAGCTAAGCTTACATATTGTCACTTGCTTCAAAAATACTGTCCTTGAAATCACTAATCCCAGCACACTAGTGACACGTTAAACAAATCATATTGCTAAACTCAACATCGAGCTAATTCGTGTTTGGGAATGGTTAACATCAGTGTAGTGTGAAGTAGTAAAAAAAAAAACAACAGGTTTTCATGAAGAATTGACTGCTTACCTTTGTTGGCCAGGAAGCAGAACACGGGAATTACCACATGACCCTTCCCAGTTTTGCCAATCACCTCCTTCTCCTGGTCCAGAATGGACAGACGTATTAAGACGTCTGGCTTAGAAGTCTCAAACTGAATTGTTCCGAGGACGTCTGTTGTCACCTGCACAAAGTAACTGTGAAAAAATTTCAAATTATTGTCAGTACCTGTTGTGGCATTAGAGGATAGTGGTTTTTCAACACCTTTATTGAAAGGTCACCTAGGTTGTAATAATCAAACATTTCAGATCACATACTGCAGTGTACACAAGAATAAGTTAGAGTACTGGACAACATTTTTTTATGATACACCATCATCAACAATAAATTTCAATTAACCAGTACAAATCCTATAATGAGGATTTCACTTAACCAAATGAAATATACACCCTATCATTATCTCACCGACATATAAGGTGTTTGTCATTGGGAATATAATAATCCCGGAATTCCTTCACTGAGAACACACTGAGTGGAGTCTCGTGGGACAGTTTTGGAAGGGGTTCTCTTGAGCCAATCAATCGCATCCTCCATTTTGAACCAGGAGGGGGTGATTCAGATGTGTTTGCGTCTGCTACAAAGGTATAGCCAAGCTGGAGCAAGAGAGAAATTTAATCATTAAATAAAAATAGATTTTATAGTCAGGGAACAGGTGTCAGACAGAGGCAACCTTTACTTTAACCTTTAAACTTTTACTACTGCTTCATTTTAGGATTTGATTAATATTAGAAACATGCTAAATACTAGAAATATTGCCAACAGCATTATATTAGGTAGTCCGGTCACCAAACAATCAACAAGTTTGTGCCAAGCTTTTGAAAAAGTCAGATAGGAAGCATGATTAAAGTAAATGGGTTTATCATGGCAGTAGAAAAACTAGGTATGTGCTAATATTCTATAATTGCAAAAATTGTCAAGTACATGAAAGCTTGAAGTGCAAGGATTAAAGCGTCCACAGACCTTGTTGGGTTGATAAACATGGGGTAATATCTTGTTGAAGACTACGCCCAGCTCCTCTCCTGTATCATTATTTATGACATGCAGCAAACAATTAGGGATTGGGGAGTAGACCTTTGGTACCAGCAGCATCTCCTTAGGAACCAGGAACACTTCCCTTTACACATAAAAATAACTAAATATCAAATTCCATACATTTGCACTGTTTTTATCAAACTGTGAAATGTATTCCAATATTAGCTTTCAGCTATTAGCTACCAGGAGAAGTGAGAGCAGAGTGCAATGCTTAAAGGCAACATTATGCTATTTTGTGAAAAGGGGACATTATATTTTTCAAACCAGGCTGGGGATTCTCCTTCAAAGGCAAGCCTAACCTTTAAGTTACAATGGTTTCTAACCTAAAGACCAAGAACCAGGAGTTGGCTGTGTCTTGGAGAGCAACGGAGTAATCAGCAAAAGTGATCCTGGTCCATTCATCCTGCTGACAGGGGTAAAGTTCAGCTTTTGTCTCAGAGTGGTCAATAATATACCTATAAGGAAATACAGAAGGGACACTTTAAGAAAGATTTTAAATTAAGTATTAAAATCACAATTCATGAAAAGACTTCGAACCAACTGAATCTATGCATATAAAACCTCAGAAAATAATTTACACAAAGTTTTTGGACCAAACATAACTTTGATGCTGTGTAGATTGATATCCAGAAAAAAAAAAAATACAATGAAGAACTAGATACACTTCACATCTCAGCATGAACTGCGTCTGAAGTGATGTTTCTGTCAGTTAAGAAAAACACATGCTCCAAGGCTCACAACACCCGAAAACCCCCACTCTAGCTCATACACACATACTGTACTTCCCCAGGCAGCGGGTCATTCGGCAGACGCTGCTAGCTGATTGGAACGAAGAGAGGATAAACAGCAGATGGTACCACTGGGAAAAGATGGAACACAATGTGGAAAATGCTTCCTGCATGGCCACCACAGGCCACCACAACCAGGAGAGGGAGCACATTCTGGACATGCGGTGCAACAGAGAGGCTAAACGCATGCCATACAATGAATACAGCACTGACACAGGACTGTATTAGGAGTGCCTCATGTTCTCTCAGATAATGACAGCTGTGTGAACAAATATTTTCTAAGCTAGTCAGGTGTGCGATGTAAGTGAGTAAGTATATATACATGCACACAGCTGTAGTTTTGTATTTTGAAAAATGTACGCTTAATTTACCGTAGCAAGAAGACAGCATGCTTTTCTGCATCTGATTCAACCGTCTGCCACATGTGTGAAAGGATCTTAGATGCACTCAGGTTCTCCTTCATGCCTGGATGACATGAGCATGCACAGACATGCACACACAGAAAAGCAGCCATCATTAATAATGAATGACAATTCAAGTTGCTGTCAAACACATTAAAATTAGTATAACTTGCTGACTTCAGAGAAGAAAACAAACTGCTGAATTAATTTCTTTCTCTTTCAGTTAGAGGTAATAGGAGATTATTCACATCTTTACAGGCAGCTACTCTGACAGAAATGAAGTCAAAAACATGCACTATATGTTCATCTGTATGTGTTTGTGAATAAGTGTGTATTTGCACATCCTTTGCCACAGCTCTCTCTTTTCATTGAGACTGCCTTTATGGAGCGCTAAGGTTGGCTGTTGAAATTTATCCTATTTGTCCAAGTCATTCAGATGATGACAGTGTCATGTGTTGTGCCTGGAGAAGACAGACTTAGCTACAGGTTCTGAGAATAAATAGGGAATGTCACCCAATGCTTCACCCAGTGTGTTTCCTCAAAGTGATGGACCTTTAATTAAAATGATTACCACAAGCTCTGAAGGAAAATGATATTAAAAGAAAAACATTGAAATTGCCTGTAACCTGCACAAAAATATAACTGCTACTAAAATAGTGCAATAGAAAGAATAAGAATGTGTGTGTGTGTGTGTGTGCGCGCGTGCGTGCGCGCGTGCGTGCGTGCGTGTGTGTGTGTGTGTGGCAAGCCCTCGTCTGTCAGGGTGTATTAAGTGAGGGTGGCGGTCTCAAAAAATATCTGTCCCTGCTCAGAGGCCCAATATATACCATTGGGCTAAATCAATAAATTTAAAAAGCATAATGTGTTTTGTGTGTGTTCATGTACCATATCCACAAATATAAAACAGAAGAAAGCAGATTTGAATTGTCTTTTTTTTTTAACTATTCAGATGAAAAATAAGATTTCAAACTGCCTATGATACGTGAACAAAGACGCTTTCTATGTGTATGTAACAATGCATTTATAGTACCAGGTTTTGAGGCTTTAAGGATCTCTCGCACCAAGTGCCCTTTGAATCCGGCCTGCAGAAGGGTGACTGCCTTGACCTCCTCATCGGTCGGCTTCCTGTCCTTCCAGTTTTCTGGAGGCTTTGATTCTGCACCTACTTAAAAGCAAAGTAACAGCAGAAAACTGTGTTATGAGTGAATATTAAATTATGAAAACTGTGAAATACCATACAATGGATGATGAATTTAAAACAATAGAGAATTAATTAATTAATTTAAGTTGCTGATGTCCATCCATCCATTATCTATACCCGCTTATTCCTATTTAGGGTCACAGCTGGAGCCTTACCCAGCTCTCTTTGGGTGAAAGGCAGGGGTACACCCTGGACAGGTCGCCAGAGTTACTGATGTGTGACTGTGTTAAACCTGATACACTCAATATACCATGTTTTATGAATATACTCACAAACATATGTAACATACAAAATTAGGGCACACATACAAGTAGGAGAATGTTGTTTGGGGTCCCCGGCCAAGATTGAAGGGTCAGCAGTAAGAGCCAATACAGCAAACTGCTCCTCTGCTGTGAGTTTCCTGCCCAGAGCCTCACACAGCATGTGGTAAACTGCAGAGTTAAACACCTACACGGACATGCACACCCACACAAACAGCGGACATGGAGACAAGAAAAAATTGTTTGCAGTTAACTACTGTGTATGTCTGTTTGCATTTTTATTTAAATCAGTTGTCATTTAAAGCACTGCAACTATACAAGCATGATGGGCTACATTTACATATGTAAGAAATAATTCCTAAAACCATATTACTCTTCATTGTGGGAGTTGTTAAACTCACATTATTCATTAGTTTAACCACAGAACAGTATATCATGCTATATGGTTACAGTTGTACTATAATGTGATATATCCATTTGGAACTAAACACTAGATGGAAAATATGAACAATGCATTTATCTTCTTGGAGATGAACTGTCAAGTACCAAGATATAAAAGGCACTCACTGTATCCACAGTATCACCATAAGCAAGCTACCTTGTGGTGCTCTGATTTTTCCAGAGTGGTGCTGATGTTTTGGGGACAGTGAGCCACTTCTAGGGTTCTTCTAGCAGCTAGCTGGTCCTGCTCATCACTAAAGAAAGCCACAACTCTGGACAGGGCCCTGAACATGGACAAGGCTTGCTCAGTGAAACGAGCACTTTCCTGTTAAAAGAGGAACACAGTGGGGAAGCATCTAAATTTAGTTTAATGGTGGGACTCAAAAAATGCATGTTAAATAGATCAGAAGAGCAGGATGCTCACAATACTAACACATTTTGGTGAAATCTGTTAGTGTAAAACATCTGGATTGTTTATAGCCAGAGGGTTTGAACCTCAACCCAGGGTTTTTCTGTGTGGAGTATACAAGTTTCCCCCATGTCTCAATGGGTTTTCCCCAGCTTCCTCTCTCAGTCCAAAGACATGCAGTTTGCAGTTAACTGGTGACTCTAAATTGCCCATAGGTGTGAATGAGAGTGTGAGTGTTTCTCTCTACATGTCAGCCCTGTGATAAGACTGGTGATCTGTCCAGGCTGTACCCTGCCTCTCACCCAATGTCAGCTGGAATTGCCACGGCCCTGGATGTAACAGTGTAGGCAGGAGATGATGGATGGATTGATCCACCATTGTGCTTATTGTTTCACACATGAAAACATAGTATACCCATAAACTGAAATGACAGAGGGAAACTAAAATGAAATGTGGATCATTCCTTACACCAGAAATGTAAATGTGAAGCTCTATCTAGTAGCAGCAGTTAACAGCAGAGTAGAATGGATGGAAGAAGGTGTATCTATGTCCTGATTGGTCAGTGTGTATTTAGCTAGACAATGTAATTTTCTTTGGTAATATTTCATCTGTTGTGGACTTCTCCTTTTGAAAATAGCACAGATAAATAAACAAAAAAATAATTGTACAGTTTTATTACTCCAAACAAACTGAAGTGATCTGTCAGACTCACAAAGAGTCCACTTCAACTGATAACAGCAGAATTTGCTAACCTTGGTAAGTTGTGACATTATGGTTTCTTCATCCCCAAAGAGGAAGGCTGTCTTGCTGCATAGGTGGATGTGGTAGCCCAGTGCTGCCTTTGTGTGGAAGGACAACACATGGCGCCTATAGGAGACAGAACAAAGTGAGCATTTAAAAAACAGGCACACATTATATTGTTAGTCTACCCTTTTGGCTTGTAACACTGTAAAGCTCGAAAGGCCACTACCTATTCCTTTGATGCTATACAGATCTCCTTAAGGACCTTTGGACTATTTTGGGACCTCATATTCATATTTTCAATCTCTCTCTGCACAGTCATCGTTCCCTTATGCTTTAAGGAGGCAACTGTCTCTCCTTTAATCAAGAAACATCACCTTGACCCAAATGTTCATTGTGTAACAACAAGCTTATTGCAAAATTACCCATTTTGGTCTATTTCTTGAGAAAATCGTGTTTTCTCAGTTCTCAATTGTACCATCACATGCTGTGTCCTTCCGTATAAACTATAAAATCCTCCTCCTCACCTACAAAGCCCTCCACTCTATTGCCCCACCATACATCACTGATCTACTTCATATCTATTCTCTGCCTCGTACTCTCCGCTCCTCCAGTTCCACTCTCCTCTGCACCCCTACAGTGCACCTGGCCACCATGGGCGCTAGATCCTTCAGCCACACTGCGCCCCGCCTTTGGAACATTCTCCCTCATCGCATCCGGTCGTCTCCGGACTTATCAACTTTTAAATCATCACTCAAAACGTATCTGTTCCGTATAGCGTTTTCCACCTAACTCTCTTAACTTCCCAAAGCAGCCCGTGATGTTCTACCACCCTCTGCCTATTTCATATTGTCTCATATTGTTTCATATTTGTTGTTCTGTCATCTGGGTTTTTGTGTTTCAATTTGCTTTTGCTGTACATCGCCCACTTCCTGGATGCTCTGCACTTTTGCCTTTACATTCTGGCCCTCTGTTTATGCATTGTTGTTATTGTTGTTTTAATGCACTCTATGTATTTCATGCTGTATGCTTCCTTTTTCTCTCTGTAAGGTGACCTTGAGAGTTTGAAAGGCGCCATGAAATAAAATTTATTATTATTATTATTATTATGCTGTTTGAAACTTTCCAATCGGTCTTCCATCCCTTCCACTCTTCAGAAACCACTTTACTTAAAGTTACTATTGATCGACTACAAAACACATTTTTTTCATGCTTTGCTTATAAGTCATTTAGTTTAAAAGGTTTTGTTTAATCCTTTTATTATTTTATTTGATTATTTGCTAAGTTGAACACTTTGTCAGAGGGTGCAGAAAAGACACTTCAGAAGGAAGAAATCATTTGTGGAAAAGTAATTTCAAAATGTTTTTCTATTGTGTGAATAACACAGAGTTAATAGTTGAACTATGTTCCTGTCAAGTAATGCTGAGTCGGTCAAACAGTCAAAAGAGCTGTAGCCTAATAGCCTCTTGGTCAAGTACCAAGCTGAGTTTATAGGTCCTTGTCAGGCATGAGAGAGTGAAACCCCACTTTCTTGGCCCTATTAGCTTTACATAGTTTAGGTATCACAGACTAACTATAGAAGGATGAGCACTAAGGCAGAGCTGTAGAAGAAGGGGACAGTATCCTAAAGGGAACCAACAAGAAAAAAGAAGGTGTACACAGAGCAGAGAAAATAGAAACATAAAAAGAATAGGATAAGTAGGAAAGACAAGAGCTTTTTACATATACTATATTAGCAACAACATGTAAATATCGGTAAAACAGTGTACCAGATACAGTAGGGCTGAAAGGGATGTAGGAATGTGGGAATAGAAAAGTGTTTTTTTTTTTTGTTTTTTTTAAAATAATTACTGCTTAAAAGCATGGAAATACCAGCTCTTGGAAAGAGTGCACCATGTGGCATATGGCATGATAAGTTAAGTCCTATGTGTGTGATTATGGCTCAATGGTAATTGCACTGGTGCATACCTGCACCTGACCCCAGAAACTAGGCCCACTGCTTCTAGGCCAAGTAACACCCATTAATAGACTAGGACAGATGTGTTTTACTGCTTTTCAGAGCATCTGACATGGGGAGCTATCCTCTGCTCACTTGTAGCTTTAAGCAGAACTCATTCTCTGTTATGACTACATAGAAAATACACTTGATATGGGATAGAAAGGTAAATCACCAATGTTGTCCTACCCTGGAGGTAAGTCAAGCATGGCTGCTTTGGTGGAGGTGGTCTTGATGGTGAGAACAGGCAGCTGAGACTGCACACTCTTGCAGAGGTGTGGCTGGGCAATGAGTACTGCAGATCTATATGCTGATGGCATTTCTTTTTCTATTCAGTGTTGAAAAGGAATTAAAATGCATGTCACACTCATACACTATTAGTATTTAAATACTGTATGCTATATGCATATTCTGTACACAATATCATGTAGATATGGTTTTTGCATGTTAAGACAGAGGGTTATTATTAACTTGAGTCAAGCATTATGCATTTGTGTGTGTGTGTATGTGTGTATATATATATATAAACCCTTACTCTCCTCAGTTCCCCAGAGAAGCAGAGCAGAGAGGCTGATGAGAATCTGGGAAGGCTGTAGACTGTCAACATACAGGTAATGGGTACCTCTCACCTCTGGACACTTGAGAGAACACACACACATACATACATACATATATATATATATATATATATATATATATATACATATATACACACATACACTTTATATACACTGGCCATAGTTATCAATGCAAAGGTAGACAAGGAAAATAAGAGGGAATACAGTGAAAGCCATAGGGAAGGATGATGGATAAACTGTTAAACAGTGGTTTAGTAAAAGCTGGAGGATAATTCAGGAAAATAATAAGAGCCAAGTGAGCTAAAGAAGTATTTAAGGTGGCATCAGAATAGAAGAGGCCAAGAAGGTGAATTTAGCAATGTAAGAAAAAGCAGTCAGTCAGAAAGACACAGAGTAAGACAGACGGAGGACAAGAGAAGAGGTAGCGAGTGCATGTCTCCAGAATGACAAGCAGATTTAGAGCTCCCTACACGCAGTCATGTAAACACACAAACACTCAGAAAGTTAGACAAAGGCCCGCAATACACATAAATATACACAATGTCACTCTTAGAGTTGTGTATATGTAATGCATGTAATAAAAACAGGCCGTACTTTGAGAACTTTACGGCTTCAAGAGCCAAGAAACCATGGTCTGATTTTCAGACAGATGGCTCTGAAAAAAATGTACTAAATCTTGCGCTAGGAAACGTTGTACCATCTTTTATACAAAAACAGAAACATTTTAACATGAAGGTTCTTTCTTGGCCTTACAAATACTGTAGTAACTTGACAGAAACAATCTTAAGTTATCATACACTGTGAAAGGTTCGGTTGGACCATACACAGTAAATGGGACTGTGTGGATTAAAGTGTATTTGCAAGTGGATACTTGTGTGCTTGCTAGAGCAGATGTCACAGGGAGAGATCCAGTGGTAAGAGAGTGTGTAGACAATCCAGTGTTGCTGCTACTTGTTGCAGTTTTGGACAAGACAGTGCTCTGTAGACAACAGCAGCTCAGTTAATAGCAATATATCTAATACCAACAGCTATAATATGTCAAAGCACTAACACAGAAGTATGTGGAAAAATAAATGGAAAGCTTAGAACTCAATTCTGAACATGCATAAATTAATCAGTGGGTTATGTTGTAATATATACTGCACCTTAAATTGAGATTTTTGGATATGATGAGAGTATGTTTGTGGTTTGTGAAACACCAAGAGAGTTCTGGAAGTTAAAGTAATACCAGTTACGTTTGACCTTACGTAATAAAAGCAATTCTAATCTTAATCACATAATTCCAGAGCTTTCAACAATCCTTTAATCACAAATATCTATGTTCAACTGCTCTATCAGCACAGCAACATATTTAATACATAATGTGTCTGCATGTGTGCATGAGCATGTATGTGTGCGTGTCTTACTGAAAGCATTTAGCAAAGTCATCCAAGTCAACCCAGGTCTCCTTGAAAATGGGCATGACAGGAGCTGAGAATTCCTTAATTACAGAGTCCTGTGTCACAGTTTTACGCTGATCTGCAAGGAAGGTTCAAATTCCACTTGTCAGGGTGACATAATTCCTGTTCAAGAATGTATCTATAAATATTTCTAAACATTTGTTTAAAGTTAGGAGGTTTGCATTATATAGGTCCATAACTGAAAGATGGATTATCAAAAACCTTATTTAATAAGATCCATTATTTTTAATATAAATCTGCAGCTTCTCAATAAAAAAAGCATGTCCTTATCAAACTAAGTAGCATCTGAGTTGACCAGTGCTTTTTATGCTGTGCTTAATACCAATGAATACTGAATTGCCTGCAAAATTTCCCATTTCAAAATTATCAGAGCAAAAAAATGCCTTTCCTCTTGTGACTCACAGCAAGTTATCCTAGATTCAAATCATTTTCTTAAACACAGGGAGTTGAATGGGTCAAACTCCCACATAATGGCATAGTGTAAGCACACATGCATATCCATACTCCCACCAGCTGACTCCCACTATTTCAATGCATGCAAAGCAAAGTCAAAGACATATTCACACACCCTGCCCCCTCCCACGAAAAAAAAAAAAAAAAAACACAGTTGCTCTGCCCCCGAGCTCTACTCAAAGCAGGCGTCTGATCAGTAAACTGTGCCAGTGTCTCTGCTGATGAGAAATGGTGGTCTGCTCACTCAAACTACAGGTGTTACTAAGCAACTAAACAGGGGCAGAGAGAAGGCAGGGAATTGGTCGTTTGTCATAAAGCATAATTTCGGCTCCATCTTCTTTAAAGTGTCTTGGCCGACCGATGGAGTCATAGGGAGAAAGATGTAGGGGGCCAAAGAGCAAAATGCATATGCTGACTGTGCTGCCCAGATGCTGTTTAAAACAACAACTGATGAAATTCTTTAACACAATGATCATTCCAATAAATCACAACTAATGTTAGCATCTGCCCATTCTGGTAGCATAATATTTGACCTTAAGTAAGGCTTTCTTGTGTACAGATAGGTTGCAAATTATTTTTTAAATAGGAATGAGGGAACCAACGTTGCAAAGGGAGAGCTTTTACCATTGGAGAAGTCGTCATCGTCCTTCTTTCTGTCCTCTATAGTAACCTGGAGCGACAGGGAGAGAAATAAAAAGAGAGACAGGGTGAGAGAGGCATGAACAGTGAGTTGCTGATAGAGTAACACTGCCGGAGAAACGCCTCCGCCCTCTAGTGATTCCATGCCAGCTGTGGTGTTGCGCCATTCTCGCCGAACACGAGACACGGTTTAATGTGACAAGCACTGCTCCTCCCCTGCTAAAAACACCACCAGGGAATACCAGCTCTAATTTACTTTGACTGTAAGTGACAGAGGAGGAGTTATGCTGTTTAGTATGTTATTTCTCTTGGAGGAGAATTACTCAATAGCTCAGATTTCAACACAAAGAAATATAGCTAATGAGTCATTGTCAAGTGTCATCTGAAAAAGGTAGACGTTAGTGTGGTCAGGAAAAGGATTCCTGATACTTTGTCAACAAAGTTAGATTCAGGCAGTATAATTTTACCTACTACCTAAACTTATTTTACCTCCAGGTTGCTCATTTTAAATATTTTTCAAACATCATCAATAAGGAAGAATCCTGTTGAATATCCAACAGTTTACTGGGCTCTGAATAAGTATGATCACTTTGTGTCATGTAACTTCGGTCATGTAACTTCGAAGTAACTTCAGCCAAGACTCTGATGAGTCAGGATGAGTTTGTGTGTCTCTATGTGTGCGTGAGTCACTGCTTATTTGAATAAGTACCCAGAGACCCAGACAGACGGAAAGAGACATTGTGACTACCTCCTCTCCACCTCTATGGCAACACTTTCCTGCAACAAAA
Source organism: Mastacembelus armatus (assembly GCF_900324485.2). Classification (NCBI taxonomy): domain Eukaryota; kingdom Metazoa; phylum Chordata; class Actinopteri; order Synbranchiformes; family Mastacembelidae; genus Mastacembelus; species Mastacembelus armatus. Next base: position 14,287,937 of record NC_046656.1, read on the forward strand.
ATACATGTGCTTGTGTGTCTTGTATTTACAAAAGTGCATATAACTTTGCTGTAAGGCATGGCATGTCTTGTCCAGCCACACTATGACATTCTTTTAGACTGCTTGTCTGAATGCAGTATGAGGACACTAACACTGATCCTGGCTCTTTGACATTTAAACAGGTGCTTAGGAGGCAACTATATTTTTCTATGATCAAATTATAATCATGGTTTCATGGGTGGAAAAGGCCAGATTTCTTTAATTCCACATCTTACGGAGCTTTATTTTACACAGCCAGCATTAAGTCTTTGCTCTCCAAGAGACTCTCCCCTTGTTCCACATGGATGCTGTATTTCTCTGGCACAGGTACAATAAAACCATAAACTGCTTTGGTGATTTAGCGATTAACCACATTCCAAGCATTGTGGAGGTTAAAATGGTAGACTTAAACCACAATCTAATGCTTTAACCTACACTAAAATTGAGTGAGTAGGCCACTGAGGCTATTAGGAACATCATATGACACTTCATTGAGAACTTGATGTACCTTATCTCAATACGTGCCCCTTGTGGGAATACATGCTCAGTATAAATGTACACATCACACATCTAAAAACCAATTCATGCGGGTGGAGCGAGCGCGCACACACGCACACACACACACACACACACACACACACACACACACACACACAGTCTAACTCTATAACTGGTCACAGTTACACAAGAGGGTGATTAATATGAACTCTATTTTTTTCTCAGAATGTTAGAAATGAAGTGTAATAATGAACCCCCCAGGAGACACAGACACTGATGGCTCACCATCTAATTGCACTGCTTTTTTCATCAGCACAGGACACGACCTCTCCCTGTATGAAACCCATGCGACCCTGTTCACCATCACCACACACTACGGATTGCCTTTTTCCCTCTCTCCGTTTCTTGCTCTGCTTTTATCTCTCCCTGTCCAACTGTCACTTTGTTTCCATTTTTTAGTTCTACTTGTCCCCTGTTTTTATTTCTCTTTACCTTTGATTATACCCTAATCTCAGAGTTTGCCTGTCTCTCTGCTGCTGTTACCCACCCCCCTCATCTCCCTTCCCTTGCTGTTCTCTCTTTAGTGCAGAAGTGCCTCTGGGAGACAGAAGAAGTGACTTTGAGACTAGAGAATGGCAGCCTTGCTGTCACTGACACACAGAGCAATTCTGATGAGCCTTCAAATGCATACTTACAGGGCATACAGAGGGTCAAGAAAATGAGGGGGGGAAAAAAAAAAAAAAAAAAAAAAATCAGCAAGGAAACAAGTAAACAACACAAAAAGGCAACAACGTTTTCAGGCAGCTGCTACATCTTTAGTTTTTGGACAAATAGCATTACCCAGGGCTTCGCATATCCTCATAACAACTGAAATAAAGGGCTTGGGGAAACCACAGTTAACATTTAACATAAAATGTCAAACACAACCACGCTGAATATATAAATTAGCTCTGCCCCAGCAGACATTAATTCTATGTACCTCTATTTTGTCAGTGCTGTTTGGTGAATTAGTGGTGCATTCAGCTGCATCAGGCTCAAGACCTTCACGGCATTCAGTCTCCTCGCTCTCAGCAATAGACACAAGAAGGGATCCACAAGTCTTCCTCTGAGCACTCTGTATGGCCTCCCTGACACACAAAGACACATTCATGTTACATGCACATACAGTGCACGCATCATATCGTCAACAGATGAATCTCAACTTGCAGTAACATATTTAGAAGCAATATTTCTTTACACTCACCAAGTAGTTTATCACATCAGAGATCAGAGCAACTTGCCTATAGTATATACTGTAATACTAAGACTACAACATACTTCATGTGCAGAAAAACAGAAAAGATATATTGCATTTAATTTCTAAGTTTGAGATCATGTCAGTGTACACACAGCTCTGCAATTGTGCCAACGCTGCTCTTGATGTGGTAGGAGAAAAAGGGGCTGGCAACCTCAATGAACTGCTCTGGTTTTGACAAAGGGAGCTCTGTGAAAAGAAAATAGAAATAATCCTCAGACACCATGCCAGAACTGCTTTTTCACACTATGACTCTTTCTGCATTTTTTATTTTTCACTCAGAGATCACCTGATGTCAGATAAGCCAGAGCCAGCAGCTATTTACAATACAGAGATATTGTACCTCCTATTTTCATTTCTGTATGTGGTACTGTATGAACTCTAGGTTCTAAATACCCTGTATTACCACTCTTCTTTCGAGTCATATTTATTTATGACATTCACCTGTTCTCTATCACACAATTTGTGTTTTTCTACTTGTTTTATATCCTCCCCTGTATCCTCCTCCTGGATTTCTCTTGTCCAACCTTCAAATTTAATTTTAACATTTTATATTCTACATCCTTTTCCTGTCACACTCACTACGTGGTTCATCAGTAACTACAATCTCCTTGCGCTGGCGGATACGTTTCCATCGGGGCAAAGGTGGTTGTTTGGGTGGTGCCTCCAACTGGCATGTTCTGGTTCTGGTCAACAAGACAATATGGCTGTACAGCCATGAGAGACCATACTTGCGAAGAAACTCTGAGGAATTAGCCTGCAATTCCACACAAAGACAAACAGAAAAAAAAGCACACAGACAGTACTCACCTTTGAACATGCACACAACTCATTTAAAACACAGTTTAAAACTTATTGTACTACACTGAGAATTGTCATCTTTAACCAATTCTACAAGTGAATCATGTAAAACTGCTGAAAGGGGATTCTGATCAAAGATCAGATCATGGAGATCATGTAACACCTCCAACAGGAAAAAAAAAAAAAAAAAACAAAACTGTAAAGTGTCCACCAATTAGGTTTAGCATGAGTGTAAATAATAGAACAAGTGAAGCCTCGCACAGCATCCAAATAGAACACAACATGCCCCCAGATCACAAGCACCATTATGTTTCATCTCCACCACCCACTGGTACTATGGCACTCCACTGCATTTTCACATTATTATGCTATATAACAGAGGTAACTAAGACAGACATTTTAAAATGTATTGAAACTCAATTATATATGTTTGGGTAAAATCTGGACAATGCGTTTGTTAATTAAATATTTATATTTAAGTTCATCTGGGTCAAAAAAATGTATGTACAACTGACAAGACATAAATTAGAGGTGACGTCCTTTCTCGGTGAAATGCTCATCTGGGTATTCTGGGTGTTCCAGATTGTAAGAAGACTAATGGAGTATTTGGATCATAATGTGAACATCTACACTGAAGATTTTACTGCAATACACAGTAGATGAAATATAATTTTCATATATGTATATACATTTCATAATAATGTGGCTGAAGTACAAATCTTGCATTGAATAAGCAAGTATGTATAAACAACAATGAATAGAGGATAAAGCATTAAAAGACATACCATGTGCACAAACCCTAAGGAGTTGTTATGTGGCTGAAATTGGTAGTAGCTGGCACACACCACTACTTCAGGGGTACCTGGGAAACACACAAAAAGACTACAAATGAACTGTTTATTCGACCATATAATCTAACCAACATAACTTAAGGAATGTACAAAATTCACAAAAGCAAATAGGCACACTAATGTAAATACTACTGTATATAACTGCTGTATACTGTGCAGCATGTCATGATATAGATTTTTTTGAGACTGAAAATAATGACAAAGATAACATATATCATATAGTAAAAATATGAGCCACTGACTGTACCAACGCAAAGTAACATCTGCAAAAGAAAAAACTGTAGAGATGTGAAAAAATATTGTCCTCAACAAGTAAGGCAACAAGAGAGTCCACCCTGGACAGGTCACCAGTCCATCATAGGGCCACATAGAGACAAACAACCTCACACACTCACACTCACTCCTATGGACAATTTAGAGTCACCAATCAACCTGACATACATGTTGTTGGACTGTGGGAGGAAACCAGAGTACCTGGAGAAAACCCATGCAAGCACAGGGACAACATGCAAACTCCACACAGAAAGGTCCCTGCTGGGTTTCAAACCAGGAACCTTCATGCTGTTAGGCAACAACGCTAACCACTAACCACTAAACTACCATGCTGCCCCCGGTATACAACAGTTAGCACCAAAAACAATGAGAAAGGATAAACATGTACGTGTTTAGTTTTTTAACCAAGCACCATGTGAATTATTACCCTAAAATATAAATGTTCTGTGAAGTAATACAACTTTTGAGTAAAATAATTTGAACACAATACAAATTACAATATACTAAAAATAAAAACGTGTCTCCACATAATTCTCCTTGTGTCACTGAGTTTCCAATATTTTAAGTTTATGTTGCTTCTCTAATAGTACAAATTCTACACAATGCCAAAAATGATTAGTATGGTGATGCTGATACAAAATTGTATCTCAATGACAAATCGTGCTATAAATTAATTGTACAACCTTAATAGAGCCATTATCTCCCCAGCCTCATGACCTGAAACAACTCAGAGGCACTTACTCTTTTCAGGGGACATGTTTTAATTCTGCATTCATCAGATAATCACATTTTATTTGAGAGGTTTTTCTGCCAGTGCTCCCTCTGCTGGTTTATTTATAGGCCATCATACATGTGTTAACCCTCCCTGCACTACATCATACAGCAGCGTGGGAATCCAGGAAGTGATGTTTAAAACGACAGGAAGAAGGCATAAGGGCACTTGCTGACTGATAACACTGCTTAGAAATTTAGGTACTGTGCCCGACAGTGACCATTAAATCAACAGAGCAATAATATGAATTTTGCGTTGTAAAGATTTCAATGTTATTACATATAAATGGAATCACTGCCAAGTCAAAGTTTCAGTAGGACAAAGAAATATTTATCATGCTTCAAACTAGTTGAATAATGAATGCTGAGGGAGGAAAATAAAAATTTACACACAATGTGCATTTACATACATGTATACAAATGTATTGTACATATATACACACATACAACACAGATCATTTTCAAACAACGCACTGATAACTTAATTCACAGAGAAAAAAATAAGTATTTGGTGCATACAAACAGCTGACTGAGTCAACTGATACAATTACTGTAAATATGCTAGTAGGGTGTGTAATTGAGATGTATGTTTGCAAGTACACAAGTATGCATAATTGTGCATGTGTGTGCTTGTGTCTCACTCTCAAACAGTTTAGACATTTACCTTTCTCTCTGCTCAGCTGACTCTTGTTAAAACTCTGGCTGGACTCTCTCCCTGAAGCTGGATCGGCAGTCTGAGGCTCTGTCTCAGGCAAATTCTCATCCGGGTAAGCAAAGATAGGAATGGTGTCTTGTAAGAAATCCCAAATTTTTCCCAAAAACATAGACCTGACAGGACATTAAAGAGAATATTGCTACAGCCAGGAGATGTTATAAATATTCTTAAATTTCACAATAATAATTAAAAACATTTTAATCTTAAACATCTTTAAGCTGGTTTCTAAAATTTTCTGGTGAATTCTTGCATAGTTCAAAAATCCAACTTCTGTACACGCAGACAAGCAGAGATGTCAAGCTCTTATGTTTACGGGCTTGCTTACATCACCATGGCAGCTCTGCTATCAGTGTGCTGTTTCTGCACCTACAGTAATTCTGAATATATTACAATTTCTGTTCCTGTACCTGTTCTGTTTCTCTGCTTGCCATAAAGGGCTGCAGTAGTCACAACAGCATTTATCCCTCTATAGAGTAAAACATAATGCAATCTTCGCTCCAGAACAACACATTCTTTACATTTTTTATTGAATATCACAGACATAATACAATATAATGAAAAAATGGAGCAAAACCACTACTTTGTAGTTGATTCTTAGCCACCTTAAAAAAATCAAATTTATGGGTCCGCTCTGCACAGTCAGGCTATTATCTTAGATTATCTTAGATTACTGCAACTAATGAGCATCACCTTATCAAGTAAAAGGTAGAGAGATATGTTATGTTATTTGAAAGACATCCCTTTTCTGTTTGTTTGAAGAACCGGTTTACTGATTTTCAGCCTAAGCCTGTCATGCTCATGTGAGGAGGATGTTAAAATCTAGTATGAAAATTCCCACTGTGGTTTGTGATTCCAGAGATACCCACTGCTAGCTCATTTCACTACCCACTGGCTGACATCTGGCTGTACAACATGTACATGACTTCTGTTTCACCAGGTCTGTCTCCAAGGTATGTCCAGAACCACAGTCAAAACAACATGTCCCCCCTTCTTGTTAGCTCACCAGTTATGGATGGCAGCAACAATGGCTGATGATATACTATCCAACTTTGGATATGGTTTTCTGAATTATAATAATGGCTGCTCTGTGTCGATTAACAGTCAAGTCATTGCTGATAATGGTTGCCAACCAGCACCAATTAGCAGCAGATATGTTAGTACAACTGCAGAAATGCATCTTCAGTATAAACAAGGCCATAACCAACCAAAACATTAGTGAAAGTGTTTCATTTTCAATGTAAATAAAAGCCTCTGTAAGGGTGTGTTTGTGGGCATATGCACACAGTCATGTTCTGTGCCTGTATGTGTCGATAGATTCCCAGGCGACCCACTAACAGCAGCTAGCCTGCTGAGCTAGAGAAAATAACACTCCCCAGCAGCACTCCAAAACACTGCTGCCCCATTAAAGTTTCATCACTGACAGGCTAAGATTCTCCACTCTATGTTGCAACTCCTCCCCTTTTATTATATATCCCTTGTGTTTCCATTTTAGACCACAGTCAGTCCCAAAGTGTGACTTTACATACTGAGGTAAACTGATACACTTCTCACCATGATTCAGCTAAAGTGAACTTCATAAAGTATTATACTTGAGAGAAAAGGTATGTACAGCTTGTCAGAAGGAGTGACTGCATCTAGTGTCCTAGTCTTTATTGTCTAAACTGCCACAGATTAGATTCTCATTCTGTCTTTGTCTGTATAAAGCAAAGGAAGAGATCAAATCTACCCTGTTCTGGACAAAGTGAAATTGAATGTATATTTTAAAGGAAATAAAACTGAAGACAAAGCATATGAAACAAAGACATAAGAGTGTAGTAGAATAATAAGGCTCTTACTTTACAGGACTGATCTCTGGGATCCAGCCAGTAAGGATGTGGATAAAGGTAAAATCACCCATCTCCCCACCGGACACTACACTGAAAAACAAACATGAAAAAAATAATTTAACTGCAACAGTTAAAAACAGCAAAGGCATATACCCCAAATCAGACACTCCATTCAAGCTACACCATAATGCCACTTGCATCCTTCTCAAACAGAATTTTTGTTTTGTCATAATTCCATTACAGAAAAACTGAGTATAAAGTATGCTTAGCATGTGAGAATCACAAGCTTACATAGATCACCAGTACAATAAAACTGTTCATTGTTACATTAGCTGGACTTTTTTTTTTTTTTAGTGTAACTAATACAGGCTTAGCCTTTGTTTGCAATGTTTTCAAATTTCCCTTTTACGGGGAAACCTACAAAGCTCCATAACTGATTTTGAGGTGTGTGAATACCTATCGTTTATTCAAAATTTTAAGTAGAAAGCTGCTGCTGCAGCAGCTTTAATTGGTCCTCTTGGGATCTTGTGGTCAACCTGTCCAGTCTACAGTCTTGACACCCAAGGACATTAAATTATTTATTCTTGACTGGTATACCACTATTCACAAATACAAAACCACTACTCAACACCAAAGTCAAGAAGACCTGAAATACAGCTTTTTTTATTTGACAAGACTACAGGTTATCTGAAAAGTCCCCAGAGACACCTGAGCAAAATTTGCTCCTATTTCAGTGCAAAGAACTTTCACTATGGCTTATAAATGATTAACTTGAAGCGAGGCTCATTTGTTTCCTGTCCTGGATGAAACATTTATGTCCCAACCTCCAGCAGACACTGCAGTGGAACATGCACACTGTCTGTCAGTCAACACAGCCCAAGGCACAGATTAGGCAAGAGCCAGGGTGCAAAGTGGATATATACTCAGAATGGCTGAGTCTGTCCATTAACCTACTTACTTTTAACAAATGTTTTTTTGTTTGTTTTTGAATGTACATTAACTCACTTTGTATTGGCCACTTTAATGAGAGCCTTAGCCAACAACATTGGCCACAGCTCTGACTGACAGGTGGAGGCAGGAAGGAGAAGGTTGTTTTCTTCATCAAATGGCATGGAATCATCTACTATTATCTTCCTCCAACAACCCTGAAAGTGAGGCAGATATAGTGAGTGAAAATACACTATAACAATCAATACACATCTAATGCTAGTTCTAACAGATTGTCCAATCTCTTTAAATCAGTTTTTCCTTTTTTGTAGTACTAAAGCAAGAGAAAGGAAGAAGAAAAGTGTGTCAAGAAAAGGAAATAAGGAAGGGTTCAGCATTTTGAAAGACATTTTTACTTTTTTGTCAACAGTTAAATGTGAAGATATGCCATCTGCCATCACCTATAAAAATCACTAAGCTGGTTTATCTAACACTAATTTCCACATTATATCGCTATACACATGCTGAAGAATAAAAAACAAATAAAATGTACTTTAATGCAAAGTATCTTTCCCCATAAGTTAATCTAACTTGATTATTTTTAAAAATACTATGCATCAGTTTCTTGTCTAAAAAGCTGTGTTTTAATTACAATGAATTACTTCAAGATAAAGCCATGTGATTCTGGGCATCAGCTACACCATCAACTTTCTCATCCATGCTGTGTCACTATTTCCTTAATACATCATCTGACTGACCACTAGCTGACTGGTAACATCAACACATACAAGTGTCTTACATAGACTCCATAATCTTACAATCTGCAGATTTATTCTTTTGATACATGTACACTCATGTCAACACTACTTGCAGAGGCAGGCCCAAATTCCTCCTCATGGGCTAAACTTTTGGTATTGTTCCCTCTACTAGGATCTAATGGTAATGTGTGTTGACAGGCTTCTCTGAGTCTATACTATAGCATTTTGTGAAATTTGTTCTCTCAACAGAGCTCTCATTGCTGCGCAGATTCTTTTCAATCTCCCTATAAAACATATTCCAACACTTCTCCTAGCATTACCTTAGCGTTACCTTATGCTTATGTCTATATGCATCCCGTGTAGTGTCAGAGCTTGTTACATGCTGTACATGTGGCCTGTCTTCTGGCCGTCTGAGGGAGTTTCACACTACTTGTAAGCAAAAGCAGGCGATAATATGACTGACTGTTCGCAGCTGTGTCTCTCCCTCATCCCATTTCTTGTCAAACCATCCCTGAGGAGACGTTTGATGTGTTTGCAGATGGAGTAAAACACAGTGCAAAAGGGCACGTTACAGGAGAGAGATAGACAGTTGCAGGACATTCAAAAAAATGGGCAAGAAAATGGAGATAGGATGGACATTCACAGCAGTATGAAGGAGGAAACAGATGGAAAGTTTAAAAAAAGGCAATAAATAACAAATTTGGGAGAAAAGGAGTAGAATATGAAAAAAAAGAAAACAGGCAAGGAAATGGGAATGGGGGATTGAGGGCTGGGTGCTTAATGACATCTCAACAACCATCTGTTAGTGTGCTGTGTTTGGCAAGAGGACTGCTGCCTACAACCGTGTCATGCTTGTTTGTCAAGGAAAGAATCAGGAGTGTCACAGAGCACCACCGTCACATTTACCATGACTTATTCAGTCTCTGTCATCTGTTCTCATAGACTTACTAAAACATACTATGGCTATCCAACTTGATCTTTGCTCTCTAAGAACTAGCTGACTCCTATTGAGCCTTATCTATTCATCAGGCAGTGTATCAAGCACAGCCACACTTGGCACAAGAGTAAGACTCATTGATTCTTGCTCTGAGTGGATAAGGCTTTCTCATTCCTTTCCACCCTCCAATCCCTGTTCCATCCCTATTCCCCTGGCATCTGCTGTATCCCATGCACTCTGTTAAAAAACACAACACTGTCTTATGTCATCAATTACTTCATGTTTGCCTCTAAGGAATGTTTGTCTAACAAAGACGTATTGAGACACAACCACTTCCTCTCTAACAGTGTCACCTTTTTTTTGTTTTCTACCATGTTTTGCATTTGCATCAAGTGAAAAGACCAAAAAGCAATTTTGTTGTAACTAAATAGTTATCTAAATCTACAGATGACTTTAGATAAGTATGTGTGAATGTGTGTTTGCATGTTTGTGTGTCAAGCTTACCATCCAGTACAGCCTGACTATGTATTTCCCAAAATTGTTGTAGAGTGGCACATGACCTTTCACCACCTTACACAGCGAGTAGATGTGCTCCCAAGGTTTCCAACCATCTTGTTCTGTAGATGTTCTGTTGTACAGCATCCAAACGATGTAGATTTCACTGATAATCCACCTCATCAGCTTGATCAAAGGTGGGGGAGAGAATGTGAAGACAGGAAATCATCTCTAACCAATAATAACCAATCTTTCAAATCTACTGAATAATGCATTACCCCACTCTAATTTATTTAAGTCAGTCAAACATCACCCTGCCTAATATATGAACTAATATATGCTCAATGGTATATGGTCAAAAAAGAACTGTCAAAAACTAACCTCGCTGCAAATCAGATGATCATTGTGGGAGATTAGGTCGAAGGTTGTTTGATTTTCAACAACAACGGGAGCCTAAAATAAAGCACATCCTTGTTTTTATTGGAGAGAGCAATTGATACTGTATGTTTGCCGGAAAAGTTTAGCAGAGAAACCTTCTGAACTAAGATTGTTACATAGTGTGTTGTGTCATCAGTACAGAATCTTTCATCATAATAGAATACTGCTGTCACATACGCCTTGTATAAAATGGACATTAATGTGTGACTTACTTAAAGCTTCACCAGTAAAGGCCTATACTATGTTAACCTCACCATGCCACACTGTGTCTGTGATTAGGAATATTTGACTGCCAAATTAATTGACTACCATTTTGGTAATTAAATATGAATTAATGAGTCAGGTGATGGTAAGAGAGATCAGCTATGGGTCAAGGGAGACTGTTTTCTCCAGTGAACTCCAGCTTTGAAAATACAGACTGGTATAATCTGATTAAGAGGCAATATCACAGAAGAGCTCTTGTCTGAATCTGCACTGCTGATTGCTTTTGTGATCAGCCCATATTTCCCTTGTATGAAATTAACAAAATGCTTTTGACATCTTGAGCACAAAGGCAGCATGTGACCTGGCAGGGACTTATTCAAAAAGCAGAAAGCTTCCAATAATTGCAAAACTCAACACTGCACTGTGGAGTGATGCAATTAACAGTTCAGTTAGAGATAACGAGATGACTAGAGTGCCGATTTCCTTAACCACACACACACACACACACACACATATATATATGTGTAAATATATATGTGTAAATATATATATATATATATATATATATATATATATAGTTGATATAGTTATTGTTGATATAGTTATTGTTTTATCTGATCAAACATCCAAAAAAAATGTGTGTTTTTTTTGGGACAAGCACGAACATGTATTTTTACAAGGTAAAAGAAATAAACTTGCTAAATTAAACAAATTAAATCACTAAATTACTTAAATATTAAAAGTACAAATTTGTTTTCTCACTAATATATGTATACCTGCATGAGACATATGCAGAATCCTGTTCATTATTATTAACTTCGGCATATTTGAAGTGTAAAATGTATACTAGTCCAAGTCTCAATCACTTTTGTCAACTTACAGTACCATGGAAACACCTGCCAAATTGTTATTATTCCATTAGAGGCCATGTTATTTTATAAAAACATGAAATTTACCTTGGTGACAATAAATTCGAAAGGACGCTTCCAGGAGTGCACTTTTAAAGATGCAGGTAATGAAATTTTTCCTTCAGAATCTTCAAAAAATGGCTGCAAACAAAAACAACAAGAGTGAAAATGTAATCAAGATACACATTGAACAAAAACTCTAGTATCTGCTATGGACCTGAACCAAATTACACATTTTTCAATACACTACAAGATGTTTTTATACATCACATATTTTCTACTAAGGATTTACAGCACTGGGACTCCTGCTTGTCTTTCCATCTTCAGGTCCTTTATTTGAGTCCCATCTCTCCTTGTTGACGTCTGCTTCATTCCACTCAGGCCAAATGGGGAATCTGCATCCCCGAACACCTCCTGGGCTCTCCGAGGAAGTGACTGGGGACGTTGCTCTGAAATGATGACACACAGGAGCTAATTCACTTCATTTGTTCTTGGCGTTCTTTTGTCAATATTTAGCAACAAAATTATCAGTAGCATAGAATCAGACTAAGGAAACCCCATCGAATGACTTATTGATTCTCTCATAGTGAAAGCGCTATTAACGCTAGCTCATTTTGTTATCATGCTGATTACTGTCTTCTCAAGACTTACAGCCACACATAAAAAAAACAATAAGACAGATAAACAGAAAAGGTGCACGTTTTTCAGTAAAAAAAAAACAGCCAGAATTAAACTATGTTGTTCTGCATCTGGTCGAGTTAGCACATTTCCTAAATATGTTACTTTGGTTAACGATATGTAGCAAAACAGTAAGCTAACGCTACTGCTAACCACAGCTGTATTAAATTAACGCCAATTGTCCAAACTCACTCGGTCTGTCGGTCAGATAGAGAGACTTTACTGGACGTGGACTCCTTTTTCTTTAGCTGTGCCTTGGACATTGCAAGTTTGGTGAAAGATATGACAACCAACTGACCAAGAAACACAGAAGTTAGTTATTAGCGTCTCAAAGCTGCGTTGGTTTAAACAAGTCTCTGCCCTTGAACGTTTACGTGTCGCTAAGCAACGGAATTTTAAAGTGGGCGGGGCCTGATAGTTGCTGAGCACGTGTTACTGGATTTTCCGTTATAATAAATATGTCCTTCTATCCTAAAAAGATCATTTAGTGGTGTAAAATGTTTATACTCTAAATTTACCATCTGCTTTATTTCTTTGTATTTAAACTAACAGCAGGTGGACAAAATATTAGAAACACTTGAATAGATTGCAATCCAATGCAATCCAACATATTGCATAAAAGTGTGCTGTAGAGGTGAATCAGTACTTGGCACCACTGATAAAATTATCGCACAGGTGGCAATTCCTTAAGGCCACATAGTTATGTAGGTCTGTTAACATGCAGCTCATAGAAACATAGATTTGTAAAGACTGATTAAAAGCAAGTACCTGACTACACTATCCATGAAATGACATGCATTCCTGCCTGGGTAACAATGCAGTTTGTGGAAAAGCACAAGTGTAGTGTCTGATGACTATCACACAGTTTCTTGAATGGAGTCACAAGGTTCTGACTTTCTCTCTCTCACACTCACACTCACACTCACACACACACACACACACACACACACACACACACAGGGTATGAGTGGTAACTTTCAATCATACAGCTTTATCCAAGGGAAACCCAAAACATTTTGACATTTCTCAGATGTGCGTACATTTTTTAAATCTTTTTACAACTCTACCAATGGCGACTTTTCATATATATATATATATATATATATATATACACACACAGTGTAATCTTATAATTCACCATCAATTTTCTGTGGAGTGACTACTAGCTAGGGCTGTTTTAAAAGTGATAAACTGATGTCAATCCTTCTAATGTAGTTAAGGTGATGTCTGTTCGTACTGTTATGCAGCAGTTCTGCTCTGAAGGGATACTTCCAAATTGCTGCCATTTTAGATTTAAATTATTTTCCCCCAAGAATCTGCAATCACCTGCACCAATTATTGCTTGTACAATACACTAGTACCTGTTAATATGAGAATAAACATACTACCTTGTTCCAGCTGACTTCAGAGCAATTTACAGGCCAACAAAATCAATAAACTGCGTAATCTGAAACATTGGCATTGAACACCAAACTGTGACATAAAAACAAATATATTTCTAATGTATTCAACCCAGATACTGTGCAGTAGGTGTATCGTGGAGACTATTTATTTATTCCCAGCAGGTTATAAGATTGGATGAATTACGAATGATGTGGAGAATGATGGGCACCACCAACACTGTTCCAATGTTTTCTTATTACACATATAAAATACATTTAACCAAAGGGATAAATACATATGATCAGTCTAACCAACATTGACAACAAAAAAAATGTTAAAATGTTTATTATAGTTTGTTTTAGATTTAAAGTATTTTCAAATGTAAACTTAATCTTTTCTCCATATTTAAAAAAAAAAAATCCTTCATATGAACACTATTTCATGTACCATCCCTATGTACAAGAGAGTGTAGTCCTTACTCCTGTAGTCCTGACTGACTATGTTTATAATATCTCATCAGCGGTATAATGTAAGACATTTTAATAATACATACTGTAAATCTGATCTACATTTTCATACTGGTGGAAAGACAATCAAAGATTTCTCAGTGTATCATATAGTACTATCGTTGTTTTGCGAAATACTCTAGTGTGAACAACTCTCCTATGACCAACCCTCCTATTAGAAAATATGGCATAGAGACGACAATTCATAACAGCAACATGAGATACAGTAACACTATGATATTGCTAAACTATGATTCCCATTTGCTCGCATTTTACACAGCAATCTAACGTGGAAACAGCTGGAAACACAAACATGAGTATGCACTAAAGACTGTTTAAGGAACATTAACATCCATGTAAACTGAAGAAAGATGTCAGATTACACAAAATATATTTGTTTCACAAGCACATGTTGAATCACTGAGAGAAAACAATCCAAAGTGACAGTATATAAGAAGATAAAGATTGTTTTCTAGAATGTGTTTCTCAGTGTCTGCTTAGTTTTCAACCCGTCTCAGGTGTGATACAGTGCAGGGCATCACTGAATGTCCAGACAATAGGTGGAGAAGCAAGGTTCAGGTATGGAGATCTGGTTGGGGCTTTTATAGGTTGTTGTGAGATATACATTGAAATAATTATACAATGAGACAAAAACAATAGTAAAGATCCTGTGGTTTAGAGATGTGGGACAAAGTATATACCAAGGTAGAGGCAGTGATAACATTTGCAACAAGATAAAATTGGGCTTCTATTCCAACCTAGAGAAAGTTACAGTAAGAAACGTGGATGTGCAGGTGAACTGGGCATCAGTGCAATGAGGAGAAGTTCCTGGAGCTTTGAAGACCCAAAAATTCATATTCCTCTGCAGGGCTGCATTAGAGGGGAGAGCCACAGGCTGGGTGCAAGCATTGGACCCCGCCAAAGGGAGGCAGAATGCTAATATAAATGGACTGAGTATTAGCAGCAGCCTGGTTTGCTCTCAGCGGCCACAGGGTCCTGGTCCAGTTTGATCCGGTCTCCATTGCTTTCCTCATGTGGCAAACCTTTGTCGTTAGCCAAAATATTCTCTACCAGAAAACGTGCAGCTTCATCCACGTTGATGTTATCCTACGAAAAGGACAACACAGTATGTTAAAGCCATGATAATATTTTTTACTTCACAAAATACTACAGCTTTACACCTTAGCAACAATGCACACATTAGGCCTTTTCCCAGTTTCAGCCTGCATGTCGAAGCTTTTAGCAAACAACATTTAATAGTTATCACAGGCCCTTATAGACACCACAGTGCTACTGTTCTGAATTGCTTTGGAAGTCCACTAAACCCCTCATATGAACCAGCTTGTTGAAGCAATCGCTAAGAGACAGAGACAGTTCCCGGGTGGCAAGCAGAGACGAGGTAAAAAGCATCATTCGCTTTTGTCCTTCACACTGTGGCCAAAAGCTGTCATCCTGTGGGTTGAAGAGGTAATGAATATTAATAGGCTTTCTCCAGACTCCACAGTAACAAAGATGTTGACAAAGAGGACTGGGGATTTTTCAGTAAAGGAAAAACACAGTATGAAAATATACCTGCTTATTATTTTAGAAAGTAATTACAGATCTGGCTACAAGCAATGAAAATGTACCCAAGTCTACAGTGAAAACAGTGAAAGTTCTTTGAATAATTAGCAGACCTGTAGCCCAAAACACCACAAATCATCATGAGTGTATTTAATTTTCTTGTATGACCTTTTAGAAAGTGTGAAGTTAGGGACATGGAAACAGAAAGGGGGTTTCTACTCCTTAGCATTATTCCAATCACACATTGATGTGTCTCAGCATGATGGGTACACAAATAACACTTTGCTGGACTTACAGACAGGACACAGCCAGAAAGGTTTTGCACTCGACTCACACACTTCGCACGGCACTGCACATGACTACACAGGGCCTAAGGTTATCTGCACTGAGCTAATGAATGTAACTCTGGCTTGCCAAAACTTCTCAACACATTTCTCAACGTGCAAATATAAAGATATGTAGAAGTGTGTGTTCACAGGCATGACTTAATGACTTTTTAAAGTTTCCAGGAAAAGGCTGAGTTGGAAAAAGACAACTGTTAGTGCAGAATAAGGTCAGGAAAACACTAGAGTCTCATCGCTGGAAAGAGGAGGATGCCCAGGTAGAAACAGCGTTTTGTTTGTGTTACCTGTTCATGAGTCTGATATCTGAATATCATAGCATAGACAGTTTACATTTCACTACTCAAAACAAACTTTACAACACAGAAAATAAGTCCACCATATTTCAGAAGGAAATATGTTTTTTATTCTATTACATTTATTCTCCTGCTATAGTTTTCAGATTTCAATTTTATATACAAAGCAACATAATTCCATTAGGTATTTTCTAGAAATTAAACTACTCAACATTATACAGACCTGTTGATGCCATAATATAATAATGTTTACAGGGTACTCATTCAGAGATTACGTACCTTTCCATTTGATATCTTAAGTACCTGCACTGCATTAACTTTTCAAAGGTCTGAATTCCTCTTTGAACACTGTATGATAAATAGTCAGGTATGTTCTAGCTATTACACGTATGAATGTACCTCTAAACTGAGCCTTTTTAGAAGTGAGAGGCAACCAAAATTATCTCACTTCATCAAATATCACTCACAAAAACAGAAGTGCAAGAGCACAGTGTTACTATAAAGACACAGTAACACTGTACCTGTGACTCAAAGACCATAGCAGGGGAGAAACACTACAGAATATTATCTTTCAGAGCCTCATCCTACTAACCCTTCCAGCTCCAGGCTGCAACATCACACAATCACAGGATACCACATCGCTACAGCTGTCCAACTGATCATTTGACTGTTTGTGAAGACAAATATCCATACAGCTTATGCATGAATCGGAAGGACGGCAGGATAAAAAGGTTTTCACACATGGAAAGGTTTTTGAATTTTCAGAAATATTAGATCTCTCATTGCAGGCCCAACATTTATTCTTATATTATTATCTTCTGTCATATTTAACACTTAATTTGGGATTGAATGTGCTATGCAAATGAAGTCCCAAGTGTTTAACAAAACCAAAACTATGTCTAATTATTTCACAATCCCCACAGTAGTGTCATAAAAGCATTTAGAAGGATCACTGTTGAACACTGGCGAAGAAGCAATTCAGTGAAGTGGCAATATATCTTCACAATAAAGGTCAGATGGATCCTTTTATTTCATCTCTTCTATATGCACTTGAAAGCTCTTATCTGATTTACCACAAACATAACCATGTGGAAAATAAGATCTAAGCCCATTACTAGTCACGTTTGGGCTCGAGGAGCTTTAAAAAGAAATTTCCATCTTCAAGACGCAAGATATTTCAGCATTAATATGCACTTTAACTTTGGTAATTTCATGCTGTTGAGCACTGGATTATAGTGTAGCATACCCAGAAATAAGAATATTTAAAAACACAGCCTATTAGACAGACACTGAGAAAAAGGTATGTAAAAGTGCATGGGTGTATTTAATGTGTATCTACCGATCTCTCACCTTAGCTGAGGTCTCAAACCAACCCAGAAAACCAGTCTCTTTGCAGAAATTCTCCATTAGGGCTGTGTTGTTAGAACTCTCTTTCTTCTGGTCACATTTGTTGGCTAGCAGCACTGAGGGGATGGGGTTGCCATTAGCCAGCTTCACCTTGCTGTCCAAATCATGCTTCCACTTAGACACAGCTTCAAACGTGGAACCCCTTGTCACATCGAACACCACAAATGCCCCCACAGCCTCTTTGTAGTACACCCGCGTCATGTTTCCGAATCGCTCCTGACCTGGGGCACACACAGAGAATTCAGGTGATTATTTGCATACAGATCTGGTGTGTGAATGATTAAAAAAAAATATGGAGGCGGTGAATCCATTTAAAGCAGATATGAATAAACATCTCAACCAAAACGCTGAAGTAGTTTCTTCAGCATGAAACCAAATGTCTAGTCCTGAGCTTGGTCACAGTAAATGGCAAAACATTCACTATTTCAATTCTCCAATTCGTCAACTCATGGAAACTCAACAGAACGTTCCTGCTCTGCATGTGGCCGAAAATATGACGATAGAGACGGTTCCTATTTGACCTACTTTTCCTCATTCGCTATGGGCCTAATCCGCACACAGTGAATGGCAGAAGTAATCTGCCACAATAAGTCTATTCTCTGTAGTCTTTCTCTGAGAAAATCTGAGATGATATTTCACAAAGGCAAAGTAAAAGGAAATACCAGCAGGACGTGGTGTGTCACTATAAATCTCAGAAGACCTTTTCTTAAACAGAACTGGACCACTTATGGGTTTTGTT
The DNA here is from genome assembly GCF_900324485.2 of Mastacembelus armatus. Lineage (NCBI taxonomy): Eukaryota > Metazoa > Chordata > Actinopteri > Synbranchiformes > Mastacembelidae > Mastacembelus > Mastacembelus armatus. The sequence goes on from NC_046656.1 coordinate 14,306,564, forward strand.
TGGTACTTTTCTCAAATCGACTGATTAGAGTCACATCAGGAGAGTTAAAACTATCAGTACAGTTATTCAAGCACATGTGAGTTTCCCTTTTTTTTAATGCCACTACAACAATAAAAATAAGTTCAAGTAAATCTAAACTTTAATAACTACAGTCATGTCTAATTCCAATTTTAACAAGGTTTTCCCTAACACATTTAAAGTGAAAGGAAACAGATCTTTGAGGTGAGAAAACAATGCTCTAACATACTTTATGCCTGCACACAATTTAAAATTAACTGTGCATAGACCAGCACATCAACAGAGGGAAGTGAATCTATGACCTATGGTTAACCTGCAAGAGCTAGGGCCTCACTTTCACGTATACCTCTGTGATCAAAAGTATCCATGTCTACCTCTGATCACGTTATTGACCGATGTAGAGCTTACAAAGCAGCGGCCGGAGTTGGTTAGCTCAAAATGAAACTAAAAGTGTGTTAGTGGAAAGTGAGGCAAGTCATCAGGCTCTCAGGTGTTCTGATAATGCCTGTACCTACAGGAACTGAGCACAAGCAGTTACAGATTATAGCTGAGATGAGAAACTGTGACTCAGCCTTAGTTGAAATTTAAAATTTAAACAGCTGGACATTTTTTTTCCACACATGGCACAAAAAAAAAAAAAAAAAAAAAGGTGTTTTACATTAGAAGTGAGGATTAGATTTGGTTTTACTCTCTCCTGAGGACATATGTGTCTATTTATATATTAAAAAAACAAAAAAGTTGCCAGTCATGCACTGCATGCAATCTTGCATAAGATTCCAAAAATGGTTCCTGTTTTTTTAACATTTTGCATATTGTACCAATACCAGCTCCACTCTGTCATCACTCATCATTCTAAATCTGAATTTAATGTGGTTCCAGGTTTATTGAGCTGCTGTGTTCATGTGGAAGCATAATTCATTTGGTAAAGAAATACAATGCTACAATACAATTATGATTCAGTGTCATTATAACAGGACACATACTTTCGCTACACTGCTCAAATTCTACATTAATATACATTACAATATACAGTAAGTGTATATTGCTTTAGACATTTAACAGCCTTCACCACAGCTGAGAAATAAATCAAGAAAATGAATGAGGAACTGTGAGCACAACTTCTCCAAGCATACTTTCACTTTAGCGAAGGTACTTACCCAACCACGCAAGGAACTGGAGTGGCGTGGCGCAGTGCGGGTGTGAGCGAGAGAGTGAATACACTGTGGGGCCCACAGGCCTGACAGTAATTGCTCATAATTGAGAGTCTAATTTTAGATGATATAACCCCAGGTGAATGCACTAGAGACACGACACAGTGGGATAAAGAGCTGATAGACTGAAATAAGGCTTTCATTGCCAGGGCTGTGGCGTTCATACATCCGTTACAGTGAAGGTGAAGGCAGAACATAAACAAGAAATAACTGGCTTAACTATTTTCAAGGCATTTTTTTCTTTTATTCTGTTGTAAGATCTAAGTGTAACATAACTGTTTAATGAGAATGGAGTGACTGAACAATATTAACCACAGAAGCAAATATGAAGATTTTCAAATATTCTTAGGCTGTATTTGTTAATACAGACACAGGACAATAGAGAGAACAGAGACAGACTTCCTAGAACTAAGCAAACCTAAAGAGACAATACACTGTAGCTTATTTTATTCAGCTATCTGAAAGAAACATAAACCTGTAACTGAGCAGGGAAATAATCACAGGCTTTCATGCCTTTCATAGCATCTGAGAAAGGCTTCACTGTAAGGTGAAGAGATGGATGAGTGATTGAACAGTGGCTTAACTGGTTTACACGAAGCACAGACCTGTAAGGTTGCCCTGTGAACACCGACTTGACCCAAACAGCACGTCTTTGTGTGCTCTGTGGAGTCAGCATAATGAAATAATTCAAATCTTCTGACTCTAGTTCTGAATTCACCAGGAAGTTCATTAATGCTGAGAATAAGTGTGAGCATTTATTTTATTTTAGGAGTTGAAGACAAACCGGTCTATAAGCACTGAGGTGGCCATGACACTTCACTGGTCTGTACTGGTGGGTCGATATGCGAGCAGAGCCGGTCTGAACGTAAACCTCACGCCTCCTGGGAGACAGCGGGCTGGTTGGACGAGCGTTTACATCAGTCAGTATCACTGATGTGAGCCTGTAGCAGATGTGCATGTACACGTAAAAGCTGACTGCTGTACACGGTAATGAGTTATACAGGGTATTCATGAGGTTCCACACCAAAGCCACTAACATTAAATGACAGCAAGTCCCATGATGCCTCACCTTTTAAGTTAGAGCTGATAACCATTCTACTACTTTTACTTAATCCAGTGTTGCTCTGGAAACCAAATGTTTTTTGTCAGAAAAAAAAAATAAAATCAGTTTTGTCAATAACTGGATGCAAAATAAACAAGTTTCTATTGGCCAATTCATAACTCTTAATGCGGGTAATGGGTCATCTTCATGTCTGAATTCCAAGTTTATGTTGCCTTCGTTTGCAACCGGTTCCCTCTTTTGTAAAGATCTGACATTAAGAGCACAGGAGAGAGCAGAGGTTAGTGATTCGTGTAGGAAGCTCAGCTCTATCAGCGCCACGATTCCTACTGCTCACAGATAGAGGTCAATAAAGGTGATGGATTAGTAAATATCGATTTAATGTTGTTCATGCTCTTCTGGTGTATTTTTTTGTTTCTTGTACCGATGATGTACATTCTTCAATACATCCACTACTGCCCTACAAAGGAAATACATTTATTTCTAAAGAATGGACAAATAATATTTTATTAAATAGTGTTAATGCATGTCACATGATTCTAACCCAATCAGGATGTAACACAGGAATGGAATGAGCTGTATGAACAATAGAGTATTTACTCAGTGAATACCACAAAGGAGCATGAGACCATAGGCGAGAACAAAGACGTGTGCTGCTACTGCTGCTTCGCACGCTCGACATGAGGCGACTGCCTACTAACGAAAAGAGCAGGACATCTGAATCTGTCAGTAATGAGAGACAGTGAACTACTGTGGAATTCCAAAGGCTTTGAACAAGGACATTTCAGTTCAGTCCACCATGCAGATAAACAGTGTTGCATGACCTCAAGCCCAATTAGGCGCTCTGTTTATGAACACGTGAAAGCTTCAAAAATATGCAGTTTACAGAGCTGCTTGATAAAGAAGCGACGGTTTAGCTGCAGCCACGGTATCGTCTGTTTGTTGTGTGGGAGAAGCAAAGAGAAAGCAAAGTCTCATCATTATCCATAGCCCTAGCAACCCCGGTTTCCTCTACGGTCGTACACATTGCTCTCCTGTGGGTGGGTTACCATAGAAACTGTCCAAGCCAGACATGGCAGTAGCAACAGCAGCAGTCTCCGCCTGTTGTCGGGAGGCAACTGGCTGTGAAACTTCCCCACACGCCCTCCCAACAAAACTAAAATAACAAAGACAGCGCAGGGCCCAGCCATTAAGGTGGCCCTCAGCACCAGCTGCAGTAGAGAGACTGAACACCACATGACTGGCACGTTCAAATTCCTCCGAGCAGCATGTGAGAGGTGACTTACTACAGCTTACTCCAGCCTTTGGCACTGAACACTCTGAAGTGAGGGAAAATCCTCAACCTTTAAGCATTTAGAGGACTGATCAATGTAAAGCCTTGGCACAAGGTTGGAAGAATTTTGCTCAGAGTGATAACATTTGTTGTAGAATTATCACATGTGACTTCTTCAAACTGTTTAGTGACAGAGAGTCTTTTGAGAGAAAAGTGACCCAATACTACTACCAACCCTCAACAATGCACAAAGATAAAGACATACCCAGATGCCTGTGGAAATGATCAACAAAGCAGATATAATGTTATATCAAGATGCCAAGAAAACCATGCACTGTCACTTTAAGAGCAGGGAAATTACAGTAAAGGTCCCTCTTGGTATAGACTCTTCCAGTTTTGCTGAGCACAGAAAGTTTTAGCTCCTGTTGGAAGATGGCAGTAAGAGTGAGAGGAGTTCACCATGTGTCAGGCTTTGAGGTAAACTTGTTTTTTTGTTTTTTTCCCCAAACTAAAGGTTATCGCTGTCATGGGAACCACTGCCTACATAATGTGCAACCTTCTGTGTCTACAGAAATGTTTGGTCCTACAAGGTGCTGGCTTTTTCACTCTATGATGGTAATCATCCTGTCCACTGACTTAGACAAATCCAGAGGAGAGTAGCAATTCTGGGTGAAAAGGGGTGGGAAAGTCAGAAGTGTCACACTGACTTCCATGCCCACCCCCCCCCCCCCCCCCCCCCCCATCTCGTGTAAGTCTCTGATTACTATCATTCCACCCAGACTGTAATCATTATTAAGGTTGGTAAAAGACAATGCAACTCTGAGGTTGCCTTCAGTGTTACCAAGAAGATAATTCCTCCTTCTTTTCTGCATGATTAAATGGCTTAATGGCTGGTCTTAATGACTTTGCAAATACACCTCAAGCTTCCAGTCCTCTCACACCCACATTTCACTACTTATTTTATCCTCAGTGTCCTCAGGCCAGGCCTTGGTGTAGGTGTGAGTAATGAAGTCTAGTATCAGTATGTGTCATCTAACTTTCTTTCTGGTCAATGTGTGCATTTAAACGGCTCTGTTCACCCAAGTGTGCTTCCTTGTCTGTATGAATGATACGAGATTTTGTGTGTGTGTGTGTGTGTGTGTGTGTGTTTGTTTTATTTACCCTCGCAGATCTTCTGATCGACTGCTGTCTGCCTGTGACGGGCAGACGGCCTTTGCTGGCACTCAGTCACAAATGCCCCCCCCCCTGCACACTGAGCTCATGCTGCCAGGACCCAAATGGTAGTGGGGGAACATTACCCACACTGCCAATCAGTTGGTGGGAGACATGCTAGTTGTTATGACGACCCCCCCTCACCCCGCTCCAATCCATGTCCACCATCTTCCTGTCAGTGCTGCAGGCGATGGAATAAATATAAAAACAGCAGGCTTCCAACCATCTGCCCTCATCTGTCTCAGCATATGAGAGTTGTTTGATTGAAGAGAGAGAAAGAACCTGCGCTGCCATGTTGAAAATAATAATAGAAGCGATCTGGAGGCAAGGCTAATCTGTTTGAACAAGAAGAGCATTAAAGGGTCGGCTCACATTTTTTTTTCCAAGCCTGTCAATACCCACATGCCCGTATGTACCTTAACGGAGTCACGTTTGTTTCTCTTGTCCATACGGGCCCAATGAGAGAGATGGACAGACTCCTGTGCAAAAACAGCACTCTGACATTCAACTAAGTCTAAGTTAGACAAATCAAGTGGCTTTTCTCTGAGGTTACAGTCCGAAATCTCCTTATTGAGTTACTGCCCCACCTCAGCAAGGGGATCTCAGCAGTTCACAGCCCATAAAGCCAGCCAGTAGAGAAAAGGAGAACAATTCCAGTGTTTAATCAGAGCTCACATAGTGTATAGACACAATGGATGTGAAGCTGACTTTCAGACTATCAGGATACTCAATAAAACAATTTACTGCAGAGCCAGGTGAGAAGCTCTAACTACCACTTCTGAACAGGCTGTACTTGAAACAATGTCCTCTGTGGTGCAGGCTAAATTCACTGCACATGGTGATGTTTCACCACTATTACTATCTGGGAAAAGCTTGTTTTGGTGAGAAGCTTTTTTTTTTTTTTTTAAATGTGAACGTGTTCTACAAGCTGCAATTTTTCTAAATAACTCCAGGCATGTGAGTTAGCTCAGGCTTAACATGACCTTAAGTCACATTAAGCTTTATTTTAAATTTTTATGTGCAATCAGCATGACTGGGTGGCTCTTATATCAGAAACCTGTGAACCCAAAGTCCAGCCATAATGCCGTTGTATCATTCCACCTCTGAACAGCAAAATCAGAGAAACAGCTTTGTAACTGTGTTAGTTTGTGAGATCTAACAAACATGCAACTCAATTACTTTGTGGCCAGTTATTCTTTTAGCAGTAAAACTGTCTTAGTCTTTAGTTGATACAAAATTCTGATAACTGATTACTTGAACTTATTTGAAATTCTCCAATGAGATGTCCATATGACAGTAGATGGATCTTCAGCTTTTGTTTTGGGATGACTGCAAATATCTTCCGACTGGGTTTTAAACATTTAAATATTCTAAACTAAAAGAGAGCCCATTCAAAAGGATAGATTAGTAATCAAATTGATTATACGCTGCTGTGTCTGTGTTCTTGTAGGCATATTCACGTGCTGCAGAAATTCTTTAAGCCACACAAAGACTTCCCTCTTTGAATGACACCTCAGAGAATGATTAACCACTTCTGCTGTCCCCCTGCACATGTGAGATCCTGACTGCTGCCCACCCCATGACTCACCAGACAGACAAGACAATTTGCATTTTCTAAACTGTCACAATTCATATAAAGTGTTTGCCATTTGTAACCACAGCAAGATTTCAGGTCTGACACTGCCCTTTGACCGTTTGCCATTAAGGGTCACACAAGCACAGTAGGTGGTATAAGCGTGACAGAAGATCCCCACCCCACCCCCAGACACACACACAGACACACACACAGACACACAAAGCAGACATGTGATCTGATTGCACCTTATGTAAAAATTCCCACAGCAAATTATCTACGTGACTCAACCATTTTCACCAGCCTGCATGTCAGATGCTTTGTTAGCTATAAGATCCTGCAGATGTATCACAGACAGCTGGCTGACCTGTCAAAGTGCTCCCTCCACACGTGTGTGCTCTAAACATCAGCCCCTTTATTGTTGGCTTCATCTCTGCTCACTTCTCACTTCCTCTCTCTCTCTCTCTCTCTTTTCAAGCGTGTCTCTCTCAGACTTTCCCTGTTTATTTTCGTGCCTGGAGATGACAAACGGTGAGAATTTGAGCAGGGGGCCGCCTGCGTGTGTGGAAAAAGAAAAAAAAAACTTTTTATTTACACGGCTGTGATTTTCTCTGGGCCTGCTTACCCAAGCTGTTGGAATGCGCAGGTTGGCGTGTTTGCCAGGTTTTTACTGAAATCCTGTCGGAAGCACGAGGATACCAAGAGGCCTTGGCACACAGGGACATCTGAAGAGTATTACAGTGCTAGAGACTCAATTATAACTAGAGAGGTTACAAACAAAATGTTAAACCCCTGAGAAAATAGTACAAGACTTTCATTGAGACGCTCATTGGGTAATAACAACGTGACCTACATTCCTCTGACAATTATGATCCGCCGTGATCATAAAGTGGAAACAGACACGATCAACAGGTCTTTTCTGTGGGAAATTCCTACCCTGCGTCCTTGGTCACGTGATCACCTTTGAATTTTAACTTTTGCAACAACTTGATTATTAAAACTGACAAGTGACAAAATGTAGCATTTTACAATGAAACGCTAACCTGTTGCGAAATGTTGGTGCATCTGTGAAAGTGAAAGTGTCTCGTATGAAGAGCAGGGGGCTACACACCCACTGTATCCAAAGCATCTGGTTCAGATTTCTGACACAGGAAAGTAGCTGAGCGTCTCCTTACCTGCGATGTCCCACAGCTGCAGCCTGACCAGCGTCTTGCTGTCCCAGTTGATCACTTTAAGGGCAAAGTCGACCCCGATCGTCGCCCTGTAGTGCTGCGAGAAAAGTTGGTGCACGTAGCGTTTGATGATGCTGGTTTTCCCGACGCCCAGTTCTCCGATCACCAGCACCTTGAACAAGTACTCCTTACACTCAGACACCGAGCCCCCGGCCATGCTCAGACTCACACCGACCACTTTTCTCAAAACTCACACAACTTCTGCTTTTTTTCTGTCCTCGCTCACACAGGCTTCCTGTGAGGAGCCGAGCTGGATGGGGCTGGTCAGACAGCTGAAGGCCAGATGCGACAGAAAATACATTTGTCTCCCCCTTTCTAATTCTCCTCCTCCTCCTCCTCCTGCTGCTGCCGCCGCCGCCGCCGCAAAGAAACCACCTGATAAGTCATAGGACCCGGAAATATCAGGGGAAACGTGATACATTATGTTGAAGCTTCCTTCTGTGGCTGCGATAACAGCAATATCTTCACGGTTTATATAGTGGTTTTTATTTGTTCCCCCATTCAGACTCACCACACATGTTGGTAACTGTGATGCCATCAGCTAATCCAACACAGAGGCTGAGATTTACTCTCCTTTTCCAAACAAGACAAGGGGGAGGGATTTTAAACTTATCCATTTTTCTCCACTTGCCTTGAAAACCTCTTAAAGACTCCTAATGTCCCCCAAGACTCTTATTTGGAAGGTCTAAACAAATATTGATCAAGCTGAGCAAGTAAAGCGATTTTTTCTCTCCAACCTAATAAGAACCCAGCTTTCTGGGTATTACAGGCAGTAATCAGTCTCATTAATATAAATACTTTTTTTTATTTTACAGCATTTTTTTTTTCCAGCTTGCCCAAAAACACAAAGGCCTATTTTCATTCTAGTTTTGACAGTATTAACAGGTGGCACCCTCATATATTTTACATTGTTTTAAATCAATTAACAACTTACACCATAATAGACTAAAAACATTGGGAAATACAATACAATAGCACTATGTACTGTATAGTCTTTTACTTTGAAGTAATTTGCATTCTTATCGATAAAGAACTAAGAAACTTAACCTCAAGTAAACTACTTAAGTTTATAATGCAAGATTTAAGCAAAAAAAAAAATCAAACTGAAACATAATCTCATTACAAGGAGCAACTAATCATTGGTTACTTTTAAAACTGAAGTTTCAAGAGGATACAGTCAACTCATGTTAGCTTAAAAGTTACCCAAAAAACCAAACACACTGCTTCTTGACAAGTATCTGAGGACACTTTCAAAATGTAGAAACTCTTTTTTTTTCTCTCTTTATATTCTAAATATAGAAACATTTATCAGTATTACAAACATACCACCTGTGTGAAAAACAAGAGATGGCTTAACAGTATTACAAACTTTGAGAACTTGTACAGGTACTGTGTTTTCCGTTACAATGGCACAGCAAACAGAAAACATGAGAGATATCAACACGGCATGGAAAGCAAAAGCAGTTCTTGTATCACATCCCGTGCTCAGAAAAGTTGCTCTCAGGGTCATGATGGAGTGTAAACTAAAAATAAAACATCATCATCACCTACAGTCGTGCTAATCTGTATCAGCTACATGGTGAAAATTGAAAGCAGGGATGTAGGTTGACTTTGATTGGCACATCACATCCATATCACATATCATACAGCTCAAATCTGCACAGAATCTCAGTTCAGTAAAAGTATTTTTGTGATGCTGAGCACACCTCGCGACACAGAAAAGTAATATTCAACCAACTTACTGCACTCTTCTCGATTTAACTCTGAAATATTTAAATTGCGATGAGGTCTGATAAGAGAAAGCTGAGGTGAAATAAACTATTGCAAGTAGACAAAAAGCAGATAGTTTGTGGATGCTGCTACACTCATGGACAGGCTTGTACATGAGCAGCAGAGAGAAGCAAAGCTGATCAAAACCGGCATGAAGTGAAGTCTCTGGGTGTGTCTCGTAAGAGCACTTTTGCACATGTATACGCAAATGTGTTTCTCTCTTTCTCTTGGAAAAACCACACACATTCTTCACTCTGATTCGCAGTGTTACTCAATTCATCAAAATTTGGCATCAGAGCTGACTAGTTTTGGCACTGCCCCCAGTTTTACATATCAGAGAAAGGCTTTGTGCTCTGACAGCCCTTCAGAAATGTAAGCACTCATGGATGATTCCAAGTGTTTTTCTACTTATAGTTTGGATTGACCTCTTACCGATAAAAGCAATAGAGTAATAAATACGAGCAAGCCAATGACAGAGCAAAAATAAATATTTAAAACTTAAAAAGAGAAATATTAAGATAGTGTTGTATGTGTCTGTCTATGTTTGCGTGTGTGTGTACCTCTATGTGGAAATGCATGCCTGTGTGGCGTACGATTGTGCTGACAGCTACTGTGTCAGCCCTCGTTTTGCTCTCACAGTGTTGAGGAGCTGTGTGCGTAGTCTCGGAGCATGTTTGAGGTGTAGACTGAGCTTGGAGGGCTACCGAGCATCGACTCCGTGATGGGGGAGCTGCTGCCAGACTCCCCCGAACACACTGAGTCTCTGAAGGGGGAAGGAGGAGAAAGAGCCAGGGAATCCTCCAGTGTTGGTTTGTTTAAATCCTCCCCTTCCCCGTCCTCCCCCTCCTCCTTGGCGTCATAAATGTAGCTTTGTAATAGGTCCAGTTCCTCATCCTCAGGCCCCTCCTCTTCAAATGCCATTATTTTTGGGGTCAAAGGAAGCTGAGAGGGTGTCAAGCTCAAAGGCTCCTTGGCAGGGGTTACCTCTCTGGTGGAGTGGTCTTTCAGTACAGGGACGTGGGAGCTGTGTGTGTCCACCACAGCCCCCTGCAACTTCTCTGTGGTGCGGCCTGTCAAATGAGAGGGCAAAAAAGATGCCGGTTTATCTAAATCGGACTCCAGCCCTCGCATCTGTCCAGAACAAGCTTGAGTCCAGAGAGGGCGCTGCACGTCGGTCTCGTCGTCCTCCTCCACCAGGTTGTACAGAGGCTTAGCACCAGGCGGTTCTTGGGGGGGGTCGAGGTCTGTGCCAAGGTCGCAGGTGGAGGGCTCGCAACTGTGGGGGTCGGGGGTGTTAGTTAGGGGCCTGATGACCGCCATCTGATTCAAGCCGGCTTCCTGTTTCCTCACATGCACAGACAGTCTGTGCCACACATTCCCCCCCCTCGGAGGGTGTCTTGCACCTGATTCAGACCATGACACAGACTTGCCATTAGAACTATGAACGAGATAAAGACCCAAGTTACTATCACAGGAAACCAGGAGGTGGAGGCAGAAAACACAGCAACGTCAACATAGCAACAACATAACACAACAGAGCAGCAGCATTTTAACATCTCTGATGCATGTTAAAATACAGTTTAACCAGATGCCTTGACATTAACAGCATTGCTAAGGGGTTCACTCATGAGCTCTACAGAGCATTACTTTTTTCAGCTGTGGCACTTCACATACATAGTGACTCATAATGTGCTGCAGACAACATTATGATCTTCCAATTGCTTCAGCTTACAAAATTTGGAGCCATCCATCTGTCTCATTTTCTTCAAACTATTTGTGTATCTAGTTAAAACGGGGCACATGCATTTGGTGTGAGTATGTCTGCTGGTGCTTAAACTAGCCTGAAGATGACACAGAGTTTAGTGTAGAAAAACTTAGGACCGGCTCTAATGTGATTAGTTAGGGAGGTGAGCAGGGGAGGGGCGTTCATGCTGAGAAAAGTTAAATGTGAGGTTAATTCGGGATAAACCAGAAGCAGCAGGGTGGCAGATCTCCTTCTTGGAGGGCAGCACTGTCAAAAACATTTTCTGCCATCACCAGTTCAGGAGTGACAGGAGCATGGAGGCAAATGATAACCTCCAATTTTTCAGATCCATTAACCAGCCAGACTGGTTTTGTTACTGAGAACAAAACAACTCAAACTAAAATGCCCGTTTTAGTTTAGTTGCTACAACTTTTCTTTCTTTCACTCACCAAATCAAGCATAAGTCGATGCCATGGATAAATAAAATAAATACATTTCCACACAGTGCGCTAGAAAACTCCCCTGTGTGCCAAGCAGCATGTGTGCTGCACAAGGCGGAAATGTGTGGAAAATTGAGCTTTTCAGCTTTATGGAAGGACACAGTTATTTATTATATCAGCTTAATATTATCTGGGTAAGTGTCTACATACCCCACCCAACTGTACTGTATAATAATAAAATAAGTCAGTGCCTCAGTTGACAGTGCAGCTCTCCAGGAAAGGATTTGAATGACCCGCCCATGCTAAAACATTTGCCAGCCTTGACACACTGCAGTATGCTTCTCAGTTAAAGGGTTAGAAGAAGGCTGCATAACAAGGGTGAGAGACAACACGTAAACATATTGGGATCACTCTCATACTCTGCCCCACTCCTTACTTTTCACACCTGTCCATGTGCCACTGCTGTGGATCTAAAAAAAGTTACGTGCAAGTCTTATAGCTAGTTTAAATGTGTGAAATCGACACTTTAATAATCACTGACATGTTAGTGTGGCCCATTGTCTTTAAATCAATGACAACAGAACATTCCACTTTGAGTTTTCTATTAAATTTAGCTTAATTTTACTGATTTCATTCTCAGGGGGAGGGGGATGTGCCATAGATATCAATGTTCAATGCTTACTGCATCTAAACCAATTTATCAGTTTTGCTCTGCAAACACTGGGGTACTTGGAAGTTAAAATTGGACCATTAGCACCATGCATAAGCACCCAAACATTCTTGTGATATCACTAAAAATAAGCACTTGTATGTTATGTGCAAATAAATAAAGAATGATTTATTTTTAAAAAATCTTATTTTAAAATTTAAGATAAACTTTAGACAGCTCTCTGCACTATTAGAGTGCTTAGGCATGACTTTCTCTCTAGGTAATCACCCCAGAAAATGACATAAATATAGCAAAGTAAACAAAACAAAAGCTCACTCACTTAGTATTTCCAGATACGGGTTTCTTCCGCCGGAACATATTCAGGAAACTGTTGCTCCCGCATTGAGCTGCAGACTTTCCATCTCCAACATGCATTCGCACCACATCCGATGTGGTGAAGGCGCTTCGGACGTTCCTCTCTGGTTTGGCAATGATAATGTACATCTTGGGTGTGAACATACAACCCAGTGCCACTGTTACACTCAGGCTGACCGAGAAGGATGTGGTTATGATCTTGTAGTTGGAGCCAAAGTAGATGGGCACAAAGGCCAACCAGATGATGCAGGTAGTGTACATTGTAAAGGCAATGTATTTAGCTTCATTGAAATTGGCTGGGACGTTCCGGGTCTTAAAGGCATAGTAGGTGCAGCTCATAATTAGCAGGCCATTGTAGCCCAGTGGTGCCACCATGCCTATGTTGCTGGTATTACAGATGAGGTAGACCTCACGTATGCTTGGGTATGACTTGATGGGCTCAGGAGGCTCCAGAATGATGAGCGTGATCTCCAGAGTTAACTGCACACTGATCAGCATAAAAGCAATGATCACCTGGGCCCAGGCACTCATGAAACGGGGCTTCCGGGTACAGATCTTCTTCTTGCTGCCAGCTAGAATGCGGGCAATGCGGTTAGTTTTGGTCACCAGGGCAGAGTAACACATGGCAGATGAAAGGCCCACCAGAAGCCGCTGCAAATAGCAAGAGGCCACTGTAGGTCGTGCAATTAAGGTGAATGGACAGATGTAACCCAGGAAGATGCCAGCTAAGATGATATAACAGAGTTCCCTGCTGGAGGACTTAACCACGGGTGTATCACGGTACTGGATGAACACAAAGGTGACAAAGGAGGTGATCAGGATGCCCACGCAGGAGAAAACAACTGCAACTATAGATTCCACATCGGCCCAGTCGAGATACTTCAGAGGCAGTGGCTGGCATCCTGGAAAGAGCGGAGGAGATGTCATGTTGCATTGTTGGTTGCATAGTGCATTTTTGTGAATGAAAGGTACATTAGGAACAGAGACATGAGCAGACAGTAGGGAGGTGGGAAAGAGGACAGCAGTTTTCCAAGATGGCCTAAAATTGCTCACGAATTAATTTGCCTGTGTCATCATACACATCCCAAAGCTCCAGTTCTGTCAGATTTCTTTCTCATTTTCATATTATGCCAAATGTGTGCAGAGACGTGGGCATGTGTGTCATCTGTGTCATGGTGTACTAGTTACATACTCGTTTTGGAAACATGCAGAGGAAGTTTGCAGAGCTTAATGGGAGTAAACTGAAATTCCTAGACTTCCCCAGTTTAACACTCCATAAATTACATGCAGCTGCTAATAGCATTACAGACGCCGGCATCACAGTCGATGCTGTGCAGAGAGGAACCCGCTTCTAGTGTGGATACTAACCCTGTCATATGTCTTGCCTCAGGAAGCTTGGCTATTTTGAACACAAAATGCGAAAGTCACTAATGCAAATATCAAGGTGTAAACCAATTGTTACACTGGAGGTGTTACTTAAATGCACACTGGGGGAAACCTTAGGGGAAAGTGTCTGAATCTCACTGCAGGAAGCAGTTTTCTTTTGACCACCCACCCAGAACTGCTTTCCAAGGAATCACCCTCACTGTGTGCAGAGGTGGCAAAGATGAAATGCACTTATCCATTTTTATGCAATCCCCAAATCCTGTATTCCTCTAAAACCTGTACCGCTGTGAGGAGACCGCTGAATAATTCAAAAACAGCTCAACCCGGTGTTGGACATTTTCAAATTCATATGGCAAATTCATATTTGACTTTAAGGGAAACAAGTAACATAATGAAAGAAACTCTTACCCTAAATGAGCCTGAGTGAACATATGGATAGTACATCCTCACTCCGTGAATAGGATACTAAAGCTCTCCATTAGTATTCTCCAGATAGAGGACATGTAATGAGAGTGCAGGGAGAATTACTTCCTCGACAGACTGCTGAAATGTATCCCCAGGCCTCTCATGGCAGTAATAGGATTTTACACCTGGGAACTATGAGCTCCTCTCAACACTATAAATCGCTGTCAAAACAACCACTGGGTCACAACAAGACAGAAAAGCAAAGAGGAGGGAAGTGAGCAGTGACACTTTTGGGAGAATGGTGTGAAGGTTGAAAAAGCTAAGAGAGCAGGGTCATAGGACCCGGATGATGAAAAGCGTCAGTGAAAGGAGGTGCCAGGGTGTGAAGTATGAACAGGCTGATGGGGGGAGGACGATTTTCGAGAGCACAAAATAGCCCGAGAGTAAGGGCTTGTGCTGTTTTAGTGAGACTGCTGTGATACGAAATACTGTAAATGTCCTGACAAGGATGGGAGGCAAAAGGTAGTTTAGCTATGCACAAATACTGCACATGAAATTGGTGGGTTGGTACAAACCAAGATGGACGGATGAGCATTGTTCATGAAAGCATTACTGAATTGGTTTGGACTTTCCTACCTGCTAGGTCATCATCAGGCCACCATCCCAGCTCACACGCCTTGCAGGTAAACTCATCCTGGACATACTCATTGTCCTTGCATGTGGTGCAGATCCAACAGCAGCTCACCTCGCCTTTCCGTATCACCTGCACATAGACATCAACAACGTGACAACACTGACCAAACCATGACACAAAGCACATCACATCCAAAGCAACCTGACTAATCAGCATAAGGGGGTTATCAAAGACATGGATATGTTGGTGCATTATCATTTTCTTGAGCCCCAGACATGCAAAACAAGCTGCTTTTACATTCGGCTCTTACTAGCACTGTGATATGTAAAGCAGGGTGATAAGTGGGGCAATGAAACAAAGCTGATAGAGGGGCAAGTGTGAGCAGCCAAGAGAGAGGATGCACACTCCTCCCCCTATACAAATGTAGGACAGAGTAAGACCCCAAAAGTTTACTTGCCATCTAGGGATACATTTGATGATTACCAAAAAGAACAAACTTGAAGCATCAAGTCTCATTGCAATAATGGCAAATAACCAAATTTGAAAAACAGAGCCCAGGTTTTCCAGAGCAAATTAGGACTGATAGAGTTCATTTAACACTGAACATTTGAATTGGTAGGATCCCTACCTTAATCTGTCCTTTGGAGCAGGGCTCACTGCACACTGAGCGGACCATGTCGGTGCTGTTCATCCACAGCTTGTTGTCATCGATGCTCAAGATGCCCTCATGCCAGGAGCCCACGTTTATGTAGTCATGGCGACCATCACCCACACTCTGTAGATTCATGATGTCATACCTGGATGGACAGAAGGAGAGGGAGAGACAGAGGGCAATGATGAGCAAAAGTTAGTTTAAGTGTGAAAGTAAAGAAGACAACAAGAGTCAAGAAAGATGTGGGCCCCCTTACTACAGAGTGGAGTTAAAGATCACAGAAGAGTGAAGAAGAGGGAGATTTAGAAGTAGGAGAGCTGTGGAGAGTGACAGGTAATTTAATGATAACGACTCCACAGTGTAACCTTTTTTTTTTTTTTACCCAAAATCACTTAAACAACTTACAACTCTGCTAGTGTGACATCAGGAGCTCATGCCAGTGCACACTGTAGCCTGATTTTATACTGCACCAGGATGTGCTCCACCTGACATCTTGCTGATAGAGGAATGACAAGGCAGTGTTTTCTGACTGTCAAATGCTGTCTGTCGAGCTGAAGGGAGCTGAAAATGGCTGCCTTAGTGGACTATCCACTGAATCTGTTCCAGTCTGAACTAATTACATCCTTTCATACTCAGTTTTGGTGCACATGTGTGTGCATGGACATACATGCTAATAGGCAGGAGAGTGTGAGCTGAGGGAAATTCACAGATTATAATGAAAATCTCTATTTCCATTTTCCTGCCTTCTTCCTATTCTTACCAACCTCCTCATCCTCTTACCTTCCTGGAGTGTCTCCATTTTCATCAAAATAAATCTCCTCCCCTGAGACTCCTCCGAAGGATGTCTTTAGTAGGTAGTCCAGTAGCTTGCTGCCATCAATAGGGTCCATGGCCCTACAGAGCCCCGTCTGCCCTGGACACAACTCTTTGTGCATATCATGGAGGCCATGAGCCATGGCATAGATGGCATTGATGACAAAGCCCATCTTACTATCCTGAATATAGTTTTCATGCAGACTTTCATTTCCTGTTAAAGGGAAAAAGAAGAGGATATTGAATGGTTTGCTTGGTCTTTTGTGTTGTATTCAAAGTGCAGTTGCATTGTGGTAATAAAAGCAAAGGAAATATTGTGCAGCAAAAAAATGCATGATGGAAATTTGAACCAGATATGGAGAACTTATTGCAGCAAAATATTTTTGCAAGGAAACAAGGAAATTACAATGTGACGTCCATAAAGCTCAACATGAAACAGATGTTGAGAACAATAATTGACTGGGAAAATCCCAGGGCTGTGAATTCCAACTTAAGGCACTGTCAGTTTTTCAAAGGATTTCATTTCATTACAGTTCTCTTTGTTGAGACAGTGAATTTAAAACATGCATATAGAGTGGAAAACACTGGGTGTGATCTATCTCAACAGAGCAGCAACTTTTCAGCATATTTTAGCTTTATGGGTGAACAGTGAATGCCTGGTGATTATTCCTCTGTGCCTCTTTTTTAGAAGGTTGAAGTCCATTTTGTTTGTTTTCCTCAAACAGAATAAACAAATCGCTGCTCCATGACTGATGCAATCCTTACACCAACTGAAAGACTGACACTGACAGGTTAAAGACTTCTCCCTATATGACAAAATCATTTACAGAGAGTGCTGTGTTCAGCAAAGCATCAGTCAAACTATTCCTGTGCTGGAAGAGTCAAATGTTTACAGGGTGTAGTGCAGTTCTGATACAAATCATCATCATAGCAGTGGCAATAAAATGCACTTAATACCTCAAAGGTTTTTTGAAATAAAAGAGGTGTGTGAAAGTGTGTTACGCAGGATGTAGAAAAGCAAGCATGACTGTACCACTGATTTAACATTGATTGATATCATTTGATTAAAAGCATGCCAAAGCTAATTATTTTTATGTCATTTTAATTGCTGTCCTCATTTGATTGCGTTTTAATTTTTGATTGGATTTGTTGGGAATAAATTTGAAGAACTTAATTTACCCTGATCACCTTTATGAGAATAAAGGTGTAGAAAGGAAACCACAGAAATAAATATACAGTTTTTGGTATTATTTATTATTATTGAATTTTGCACTCTGGTCCAAATTCATCTTTTACTCTTACTGAAAACAAAATGCAAGAATAGGGAACAACATCTTTTTCCACAAACCGGCTTTTATTTACAAGTAACAATATATTTATTTTCTCTGTTGTCACCTACCAGAGCAGACCTTCTTGTAGTTTTTATTCTCCTGTGTATGACCTGGCAGGCGGCACTGGAAACGGTACTGCCAGAACTCAGGAAACCAGGGGTTTCGGGTGTTGGCGTCCAGACGCAGCTTCAGGTAATAGTCATCAAAGGACTTGACCACCTCCGACTGCAGCTTCATGGTGATTCCTCCCTCTGCTTCCTGCTCATAACCCTCCACAACCTCATAACGGTCTGCCCATCCATCACTGCAGGAGTGAGAGACAAGTAGAATGCTCTAATGTTACGATCACTGGGGGAACAGAGAAAGATTATAAAATGACTTGAGCACAAATTAAATGCTGTCATAATTCAGAGCGAGAGGCGCTGCCAGACAGCAATAATATTCTGTTCTTGCCATTGTATCTCTTTTATATTGGACCGTTGTCTATAATAATTTACGCCTAACTGCTGATTCAGATTGACAAGTCCATAAAACGCTTCATAAGAGCAGTATCACCGACACAGTAGTTGCATTTCACACAAAGTAAACACAACAGGTTACACTAATGCTGCTTTACTTCACTGGGTAGCTTCATACTTTTCTCAGGAGGACAGGGCAGCAGACGTGCGTATACAAGCAACACCAAATCTTAAAACCCAACTGACTATACTGACTGTCCATTGTCGTTGACTAAATCTGTAGGTTTTCACAGTGCAGCTCTCTCCACAGCTGTCATTTCAACAGTAATGTAGAATATATTACTGCCTGGTTGAAGACTCACTGAAAGGCTGAGAAAATCACATAAACAGTGTTGTGATTAATCTGTTGCATATATTGCCCTGCTGAGCTATAACCTTATGTACTGTACAGTAATGCATAGACCTAGTTCTACACTGAACTGATTATGACAGCTTGTACCAGCTTACATAATGAATTTCTTATTTCCACATTCGAAAAGTGATGTGAGTCCTAGGCTTGGAAAAAAACTGAACTAGCAACATCAATGGTGGTTACAAATCTGCAAAATGAACTGAAGGATCTGAATCAGCAAAGTGAGGCAACTTTCACCTCTGAAGTTTCAGATATTATAGAGGATGCACAGCATGAAAACAGAGGGATTGAGAAGTCATTTGGAGATAGGAAGCAGCACTGACATAGAGCAGCAGTGGGCTAAATCTCACATGGGTTTTGCATGTCCTTGTCCATGTCTTTTGACTAATCAGATAAATATTCCCCTCGAACAGCAGTAAAACATGAAAAACAACAACATCAATGCCCAAGGCTAAAGTTTAGGTCGTGCTGTTTTCATTTAAATAATGAGATTCCACTACAAGTAGGTAGACTACAGCCTCTACTCTTGTGCAATGTTAAATTAGCGGAGCAGCACTGGTTGGAGGCTTATCTCCAGTCCACTGTAGCAATTGGCAATTTAAGAGGAAGGAAATCTCAACAATAGCCCCTCAGCTGTAATTGTAGGCTTTACACAGTCTCTTCAGCTTGCTTGCTTCTGTAACACTATGCAAGAGGTTTTACCCTACCAAGCTAATTTGGACACATGGGTGACCAATGGACAAGACAAATGGAAAAACACCAATGGGAGGGACAATGAAAAGCAAATTCACAGATAAACACCACCACTCTGGGCTCTCCTCTTCTCTAGATCTGAGCCAGTGAAGATTTCTGGATGTATTTTACCCTCTGTGTCTGATGTGGGCTCCAGGGTACTGCTTTGAAATACCTGAGCTATTGACAGCTACACACCAATTAGGTATAACTCACCAAGGAACCAATTACCTTGCACGCATGGGATGTACTGGGTGATGGATAAGGATGTGTGTGCTTGTGTGTGCGCACGTATGCAGGTCAAAGTCTCTGACCTTTCTGTCCACAATTACCGTCTGTCAAGAAGATGCAGAGATTCAACTAAATAAACCCAGAATGAGTGCGTTAGTGTAGGTATCACCAAGCTTAAAGTCTTAATGAATTCCTACATAAACTGCACAACAGGACAAAGACAGAATGATAATTATTTTAAAAATACAGCTCCATATCATCCAGAAATTGTTAAAGCATCTGCAGTTGTCCTGATGTCTGTGTTGCTAATCCTGTTGTCACCCTGTAAGTAATCACGTCTAAGTGAACTTTCTATCTCAAAACTAAACCATAACAAGCTCACTTGTTAGTATTAAAGACTATGTGCACATTGACAGGTGGAAACCTAATGGATGATGTTGGCATTGTTTTAGATTGTTCTTATTTTTAGCAAAACCTTTGACAAAACCACAACCAAGAAAAAATTTCAACATCCTAAAACATTTTGACTTCCCTTTCTGACAGCCCTAAACCAATTGCTTCCCACCACTGACGTCAATCTTCGAAAACAGGTCAGAAATGATTAGCTCACTTTAGAAAAAAAAAAAAAAAAGACAAGTGAGTTCCTAAAACAGCTGGGTACTGCAAATGTTGATCAAACAGGAGTAAATAGTGCATCTGTTGGGAACTATTGTCACGTTTGGTGCACTAACATTACAGTACCAGGAAGATGTAAAATACTTTGAATTATGCCCAAAAAAAAAAAAGTTAAAAGAATAATTAAACCCAATACTGAAGTCCTTTAAATTATATGTATGTATATACATATGTTATATGTATAAGCACATGTATATTTCTAGTCACTCTATGCAACAGTACCTTTAGAAATAGTAAAGGACAGTAGTGAAAGGACAAACCAACAAAACAGTATGCAGCAGTATGGTCTTAGAAGATCACAACATATTCGATACTTTTCACTCTTCTAGTTGAGTTTAGAGTCAAACACGTGAATTTCATCGATCCTAGTCACATTTGCTTCATTCTGCCTCTGCCCCTGTCCACCCTCTCCCTTTCAGTGTTTGCAATACAAACAGAGACATAAAGACACACACAGAAACTTAGATTTGTGTGTGTGGTCCGAGTGTTTATCTGTTTACCTGACAGGGTAACTGCATTTAATGTGGTTCATTCAATCCAGCATTAAACATGTTTGTTCAGAAAAGTGGAAAACAGATGAAAAATAGAAGGAGAGACACTCTACATGAATAATGCCTAAGGCATTGAAGACATGCTTGACTGTTTCTCACAGTGGAGTTTGTGATGAAGTAAAATGACATGTCTCTCTTCTCGCTCTCCTCTCTCAGGATTGTGCTGTCTGGCAGAACTCCAAACAGCTCGTCAAAAGTCTCAGGCCACCAAAGAGATGCCTAATGGGACAAAATCTGATTTAAAATCACCTCAATGTTCTGCGGCTTCAAACTGCATATCAGAAGGCCCATTATTACATAACCTGAGTCAGATATACTGCAGAAACACCTGTTTAAACAGATTAAGGAATCAACGCTGCTGCTTTACTGCTGTTGCTCTGAATACAGACAAAGCAGTAGGCATGAATATAAAGCTATACTCACTAGAGATGATTTATATAAAAAATCATTAACATTAGTTTTAACTTTCATCACTGAAGGCCTATGTTCGTGACATAAGACAACAATACTGAGTGTCAGTTACTTTTGCAATAATTCTATCCAATATGTCTTTGAGTATTTGAAGAATTCAAATTCCTTCTGAGAATAAGTAGGTCTTATGATGAGAGTTTAAATGCTCATCAGTTTGCTGACCAGATGTGTGTCTTCCATAGCCTAAAACCCAGAGACCCGTTACCACATTTTGCAACATGCAAGCAACAATTTGCAATATTAGACAATGTCCTCATGTTTATTTTGACACACTGTTGCTCACATCCCATGCATGAGCATGCAATAGCTCTTTAGCAAATGTATGTGCAATTTGTAGTTATTTGTGATACGTGACTACTGTCTCGGGTCTCAAACTTTGAACAGGAAAAGCTAATTATGGGTTCTTGTGAGCATTTGAGCAAACACTACTGTTTCTAGAGATGGCAGACTCATTAAATCCCATCCAGGTCAAAATAATAAAAAAAAAGCATTAAGAGTTCCTGGTAAAGAGCATGTGATCTTAGGGTGACATACCATGAGTTTGACCTCCAACTTGTGACCTGTGAATGCATCATATGCACATCTACACAAGACACCACAGATAAACTGGAACTAAACAAGTAAAACCAGTATAAATTAAATTTCGGTTCTATTTTAACCTCAATGTTACAGCAACATTTCTGAATCACGTAAGTCAGTAATTAACTGTGCAAGTGAAATCACAATCCTGCTATTTCTTTGGAGCCATATGCTTAATAACACGATGTGTGAATGTTGATGATTTACAGAGACATGATGACGCGTGGCATTGTTTAGAGGACTGCAGCCTGCCAACAGCTGGGTATTTTATAGAGCAGTATACAACAGTGAGTAGACTGAGAGCTCCCCTGACTCTCCCGGATGATCTAGTTTCAGTTTGATAGCACATTTGTATATTTATAAAACCATGAATTAATTGGCAGGGCAGAGATTTAATCACATGCGCTGTTTCCCCTGGAGGATGAATTAGAAGACTTACTTTAAAAAGATGAAGGGGAGGATAGAGGAGTCAAGAGCTTCCTGATTGCTCTATGTCAGTTAAAATAAAAGTTAATACATTTTTTTATATGACTGTCATTGACATATCGCTAAAATACCAACTGGTATCATAAAACATAGAATTCTTAAAAGTAAAATCATGAATAAAGTCTTTAATCTTAATGGAAAATGCAAAATCATATTTGTGTTTATTTCAATGTATGTGAATATACATTTACCTCGATGCTGATCTTATGACAGTCTTAATTTGTCTGAAACATGACTGCAAAATAATTTTTCATACAGTTTTTCTCCTCAACTGAACACTAATGTTCCAGCTCCAAAACTCACCATCTCTCTCAGTATATTATATTCTCCCATTCACACTCCTCAATTTCTCTTCTTTCTGTGACTCTGTAGAGTTAAATCAGTGGTGGTTAGCTACTTGGCAGCAGCAGGAGGACTCTCTTGAGGTGACACGGAGGGCTCTGGGTGAGCCAGGCAGCCTTTAAAAGCCTATCCAGGCTGCTTTTACTTATTCATCATGCCCCAGTTTGAGATGGGAGATCAGTCTCCTTTCCAGTGACAGGGAACACTGCACACTTTTTGCTTTTTACTACCAGGGGACATCATTTCACTGCTAAACATCATGACAAAGTCTCTGCATTGACTATCAGCAGCAGTAACAGTTGGGTGACATTATCTCATTATTAGTCCTGTATTTTCTTCTGTGCCATTTTGGTATATTTGTTCCTCATTACTGCAACAGCAAGATCCCTCTTTCCGGTTTCATGTAGATGTAGGTATGGATGAACTAGAGCGACAACTAACAACTATTTGCATTATAGGCAAGCATGATTATGTATATATCTATATCTATATCTACATATATATATATATATATATATATATATATATATATATTTATATATATATATAAACAATCACTTAATCATTTAGTCTATATTTAAAATTTAAATAGTTGGAAAGCACCAAAAAATAGTTAATTTCTAATTAGTGGTAATGGGTATAAGAACCTAAGGTTGTTCAATTTACAGTGACAAAGAGGCAAAAGGCACATTTAAAAGGCTTAAAGTAGAGAGTGTGTGGAAGTTCTGCATTTAAAATGACTAAAACTATTAATTGGTTATCAACATAATTGCTGATCCATTTTACAGTGCCCTGGCTGATACTTGCTGGTTTCCAATCACTATTCTCTTTGTGTATACATAGTCATTTGCTTTTTCCAGTGTTTGCTGTCTTAAAGCTTTTCAGGTTGTGTGAATCATGATGTGACAACTATGTCCAGATGCAATTTTTGTGCTATTTTTGATCATTCCAATGTCATTCAGCCATCCCTTCACACAAGGGAACACAATTGGAAAAAGAGAAATGTCCTTGACAATATGTGGCTGCTTTCAATTAACATCAGAGGCGTGTAATAAATATTCAGATGCAACTCATTGTGGTCGCTTGCTTAGTGGAACATAAACAGATGCAATCATGGATCCTGACTCAGCTACAATAAACTCTCCGGATCCATGTGTGTACGAGTGTCACAAGCAGAGCTCCATTACTGAATGATCATAAACAGTGCCCTCCTATTTCATAATTACAATCTTTGTTACTGTTGTTACTGGAATTTCTCAGATGTTAGCCATATTTTTTAAGAAAGGACTATTGTGTTTGGAGCCCTGCTGACAGACTGAATGACAGATCTGCAGTGAGACAATCACATCAATTCTGTCATGAGCCCAAACAAAATCTCTATGGTGATTGTGGCACAAGCAGAACACAAGGCTTTCATTTCTCCTGGTACAGTAAATCCTGCCCTGCTAAGAAAAATGTTCCTGTGCTTCATTCCTGCTATGACGTGCCCCAGTAAACTCTGAGTAAACTTTGATGCAGATTGTTTTAGAGGGGAGGGTCCTAAGGACAGAAACATGTCACACAGAGAGAATAATGTAAAGACAGACGCTCAGTGCTCACTTCTCTTCTGCCTTTTTTGTCAGTCCCCACCCCCAGCTTTCACTGCACTCCACACTTTCTCTTGCTCTCTGAGTCTTTACATTCATAACTAATGTATCACTCACTATTTTGCTCTAACTGGAATCAAACAAAAGACAAGAGACGTTTCTGGAAAGTGAGAGATTATCTCCAGAGAAGAGGAGAATTATACAGTGGATGATGTGGATTTTAGTCTAAACACAGTCCTGCCATGTGTAAAGCAGAAAATCCCCTCTTCTTGACAACAAGCTGGAACTGTTTAAAAACCACCAATTTCTACCAAAAAAATTGTTTTCTGCAGCCTTAGATTTGCTTGAGCTTGTTGTTCACCTGGTATTTATAAATCTGAACATATAAAATACTTGATTGAGGAGGATTTTATGAAGGATGGATAACATCAAACCCTACAAACAAAAATTCAATCTTAACCTCTTGTATAGCTACAAATCTGGATGAAAAAGATGCTAATTTATTTTGGCGTTGTTGCCAGACTCGATGCCAGAGCTAAGGTCTCTTTTTGATCATGCTCGCTTTTTGCCAAATTACTCACAAGAAGAAGTCAATAGGCAGAATTCCACATCCTCCATGCCCTCCTTCCTGAGATGGGGAGGAGATAAAAGCCTTAGAGATGACAGGAAAAAGGCAGCTAAATGTGTCGTGCCACAACTCTCCCCCCACTCTCTCTCTCTGTCTGTAACGCCCTAAACGTTTCATTTATTCAAGCTCAGAGCTTTTCTGTAACTCTTGTTACAGAAAATTGAGCAGGACAGCCAAATGCAGAAATGCATATGACACACACAATATGGGTTCACAGCTTTCTTTGCACCTCAGCATAGTCTCAAAAGACACACACCCTGCTAATGACTGGTGCCAAGGTATTACAGTCACAGAACATCCACATTCTGGTCTCAGTGTCCATTTTGTCAGGAATAAAACACAAAACAAGAATAGAGCATTTAAAATGGGACCCAGACCAAAACTGTGTAAGACGGGTAGAAATGAGCGTTACATGTGGAAAAGCAGCTTATGCAAATGATGTTTAGTAATAACAGCATTCAAGCAGCATTAGAGGGAGAGAGAAAACGAATGCTGCTAATTGCAAGAGAGCAAGCGGGCGGGCAAATGGGTAGGTGGGTTCACTACATCCTGCCATTCAGAAACCAGACTTGGTATACGGGGAAAGGCTGTAGAAGAATTCATAACAAAAGACCCTGTGCTGTAAATGAATATCTACTTTTCAAATCTGCAGACTGCAGCTTAACAGAAAGATGTGTATTCCATGGCAATATCTTTATATAACTGAGTAGGTGGAAATTAACATTCAGGATTCAGAGATTTACTGTAATACTCAGTTTAACTGCAAGAGAGTTTAATGGTGTCTCAAGCCTCAGGGAAACCTTAGTTAAAAACGCACATGCTGCCAGATGTTTTAATGGATACAATGCATTCCTCTCAGCTCTCAGACACACTCCATCACAGTCACAACTAACAATCTGAGAATCCAGAATCACTAAGATTTCTTGTTTATGTGACTGTGATTACAATCCACTCGTTAACTGATTTACAAAGTGCAAAATTAATGGAGCAATGGCTTCAGAAAAATGTTGGCTGCATGCACTAGTCAAAGCCTGGTAATGAGAACATGGTGGTGCTGGATCTGTAATAATATGGGCAGTCATCTGCTTGTGTATATTGCTCTCTGTGGTCAAATAACAGGCAAAGAGTCCTTGGGCATTTTGCAGCATCAAGTGGCATGAAGCATATTCCCTCAGGATTGTCATATATTCCAAGACTGTAATATCCGCTCACCACACACACTGAAAAATGAATCCAATACTGGTTTGAACAACAGTAAAATAAAGATGAACAATGCTCCTGGTATCTGCAGTAAAGCTTTACAGGAAATATCTTTTAACCTCTCGTTACAAGTCATGTGGCTGTACTGCAAAGCAGAATAAGACAGGTAGGAAGATTAGCAGGAAGAACAACACTTGATCTCCTCCAGGCTGTAATTACAAATTGCATCAAATGGCATTCCTCAATATTGCCATATTTTCAGCAAATAAGTAAAACGCCTTTTGAACCTGTTGAAAAGTGGTTATTTCTCTACTGATTTAGCTACAAATTTCACATAGTGATTTTATCCATTGTTAATATGGTGATATTATATCATGCAGCAACAAATCTATTGACCCATCTTTCCATCCCAACTTTTGCCTTAATCAGCAGACAGACTAGCAGAGCTCCACACCCATCCATCCATTATCTATACCTGGTTATTCCTAACCAGAGTCACAGGGATCTGCTGGAGCCTATCCCAGCTCTCTTTGGGTGAAAGGCAGGGGAGCTCCACACCCAAATAATCCAAATCTTCTACTCTCTCCTCCAGTTTATTTCTGAATTTTTCAGATGTGTTCATCAACTGGCTTCCAGATCAGTCACACAATTATTTCTGTGCTTCCTATTTCATTCTACCGAAGCAAACTCAGTCTCTTATTTAACAGAATCACTTTGAAACGTACTTTAACACAACAACAAGATGGACATCAGTGTCTTCTTGATTGGAATGAAGTGGATAATTTATGATGGCAATGCGCGTCTGTGTTGCTGTGCCAGAGTATACAAGTGGAATAACTGCTGTCTCTTTATGCATGCTAGTGTGTGTGGGGGTATGTGCAGTCACAGAGTAATGAGGCAGCTGATTGGCAAAATCATGATTGACATGATAGGGAGTGAAAGACAAGCGCTCCTCTGACTGCCAACAGCAGAACAGAGTGGAGGTAAAGTGTTGAAGTGATGCAGAATAGAGTCTGCTGGTCAGGGATAAAGTGGGTCACATGTGGCCCTTTTCTGAAGAGCAGGTCTACATGTATTTCATGTAGCCACAGGTGTACACTGTGGAGCAATAGAAAAAGCACTGCAGACTGTTCGCAAACATTCAGTCATGTTTCTGGGCACCTTTTGAACAATGCTCCATTATGTCCATCAACTAGTCACTAATGTTTTCTGATGTTTGGTGCTGAACAGATAATGTACTCGAGGATGTCAGAGCTTTTCCATCAAAAAAGTGCTGGTAAACCAAAACAGTATAAAACTGGATTTTGTATTTGGAATAAAAGATGCTGAATTTTCAATTAGATGTATAACGTGTCTGTATTCTGCTCTGCCATTCACTGTCTTTACCTTACAGCTTCCCGACTCCCTGTAGCGCTCTGTGCTCCTATACGCTCATCATGAAACAGGCTTCTTTTGTGGTGAAAGCTTAAATAAAGAAAACAAGCTCCCATTTGATGAGCTAATACCTGTCTGCCAACATAATTCAGTTGTTCAATACATGCCAGGAAACACACACATGGCTTGGCATCTGTGTTGGCCTACACTTCCTCTGTCATTTTTCCACACACTGTCTCTCTGTCTTTCTCTCCTTCACTCTCTGTGACCCAGAAGCATTTCCTCCACCCATAGAGACTTCCACAAAAGCTAAAAAAAGACCCACATTTCCATCTCCTATGGAGGAAAGAGAAAAGGAGAGATATGGGAAGGAACGTATCCCTAGAGTGTCATTATAATAGATAATTTAAAAGGCATGTTCTGCAAGGCAAGAACTTAAATATGCATGTATGTACTGAATATAAACACATACAACAAAATATACTGGTAAGGGCAGCACTTATCTTCTCTTTATTTCCACCACTGGAAGATATTAGAGAAAATAGATAAGGCTTCTTCAAGGACGATGGCAATGGCATGAAATAAATCAGCAGTGTCAGCCAGCAGAGAGGTGTCCATCAGACCAGAGAATCTTGTTTATGACAAAAACCAATTGGCAGAGTTTATCTAATGCAAAAAGGTATATATTGTTGACACATTGCAAGAAAAGACCAAAATCATCATTGTGTTCGACTGTCTTTGAATACAACTGTCCTGTGTCAATGGACAAATGAAAAAAACTAGTCACTGAATTTGGTTTTGTACAGGTCCTAATCTCTGCACATTCAGAAAACTCTAAGCACTCATGCTGTGTTCAGCAAGGACAACGAGTACTGTTTAGCTAGGCTACAGACTTCGGACATCCTTATCTGTCTTCTCAGTGTCCTCCTCATGCAACCTACAGCTGACAACTGCCTTAGAATAGGCAGGTGCCAATCATGGGTGTGTGATCTTTTATGAATGAACTGAAAAGTAGCATCAAGGTTTCTGTGGATTTTACTGACAACTGTGAATGTTCCTTGAAGGATATTTCATGGTGTAACGTGATGCTGTATAAGAGTGTGAGACGACTTGACTTGTCTTCTTCTAATGACTACCGCTATACTCAGTCGCTGTCATATAGCACTGACGAACAGTGAAAGAGATTATTCGGAGAAAATGAGAGGAAGATGGAGTAAACATCCAGTGAGATGGATCATTCACAAAGGGAGAGATTGTTAGTTCACCATAATTCACTATGGTCTTTATGTATACAAATAGGTGTGAGTGTTTCTGCTTGATTGCTCAACAAGGAATGACTGTTATTGCCTTAACAGCCAAATAAGGGAGCACAAACAAGATGACAATGGACTGGAGGCTTTGTGTCTGCGACAGAAATACCAATTATTCATTGCCGGAGAACATTTCTATTCAGTGCTATTGGTATGTGGTCTAATTCTTTTTGGTTGCCTTGGTGACATGCACATCAGGAAGACAACACAGCATCTCACAGCCTTCCAGCGTGTTAAGCGATTTCCTGCCATCCAGAGAAATTCTCTCAACTGTGAATTTAAAAAAATAAATAAATAAATAAATAACCTCCATACCTGCCAACAAGGAGGAACTCTCCAAACACTCCCAGTCGCCTCATGGCCATTAGGAGACCTCGGACCGTCATGCCCTCGCAGAAACATACCACTACACGAGCTTTGGGTAGGCGTTCCCGTAGTTTCCTCAAAAGGCGATCAAAGTGCTTCTCCCCTGCGTTACTGTAGATTTTGTCTGAGTGGGCAATGCATAAGCCTTCCTGTGAGGCCAGCTCTTTGAAGGCCTCCATGCCGCTCTCCCCATAGTTTCCTATAGGTGATTAAGAAAATAGACTGTTATTAAGAAAACATTCTGTCTTTACTAAAATTAAAAAATCAGATATTTTCTTTGTGAATTGTATTTTCACTGTTGATAGTCTGATAAATTAGCCTTTATGGATGTGATTAATAGACTAGCTGCGTTATTTTCACTGATTGTTAGATAAAAAAGTGGGGCATTATTTTCTAACTAAAGTGACAGAATCAATGCTTAAGAAATAAAGATTTGTTACATGCAAACACATTAAACTTGTTATTATTGCACTGATGGACAATCATTGTTATGCCTACAGCACACCCCACAACAGATATTCAGGGCATCAACCCATGACTAAGTTGAAGCTCTGATCCTCTGATAATGAGTGTCAGAGAGTTTACTGACTACTGATTGCAATCAAAACTAAAAAGGGTGGAGATAGCTATCCTTGTTTAAATGCACACCAATCAAGAGCACTGCAAAGCTGTTTGTGTCTAAATCTTCTGTTTCAATGTGGACTGTAGTGCCTGACTAACGTGTCACAGTCTGGACTGTTGATAAAGCCTATGGCTCCGTAGAATGAGAGCTGGATTACACAGAAAAACCAATCACTGGAGCATGCTTGGACATGTGTCTATGTGTATGTTTGAATGTGCATGTTGTCAGAAGGAAATTAAGAGCCCCTGTCCATAAAAATCTGAACACATTTGCTGTGCAATCCACTTGATGAGAGGCCGGGTTTCCTGAGGGCCTCCACACTGCTTTCCCTTTACATGGCTGATGAAGAGCAAGTACTCTGTCTGCACATGGAATGGCTTTATAGAGCAAGGAAGACAGAAGATGAAGTAGGCTTCGCAGTAACACATTTACTCTGGCCCACAATGAGCTCAAGTGTTGGTTTTCCAATAGTCCTTTGATGATATTTCAATTGCCTCATTTCATTCTGCCAAATTGAAATGATGATATCCAGTTATTTTACTCTTTCCATCTGGGCTGTGTGACAGGTGGGCGGTGGTGCATTAGTTGACAGCCTATTTAACAATGACCACCGAAAACCTGCTTTGATGATTTCTACCAGACTGATGATAATCGAGACAGGTAATTTATGCAATTTCACAGCCCTAGCTGTTGCTATGGGCAACAAGCTGCATTTATAACTTATCTAAGGTGGTGGAGAGAGAAAACTCATGAGCTTAAGCCAGCATCGGGTAAGTTATGTGAAGTCTAATTCTCAAAACCTATATTCAGTGTATAGATTTATATTTACAGAATGTAAGTATATAGGAGAGAAGAGTATAATTTACCTCTAATCAAAACATAGTTAATGCTTTAAACAAATGTGTTGGAAAGCATACTACTTGTACCACTCACCCTGTAGCTTATTAAGTGATGCTGTTTGCAATCAAATTCATCCATTGGCTGACCTGTCTTTCATTACTTTTAAATTATAACTTTAGTCCCAGAGGATCCCCCTGCAGGTATGTTGAAGGTCAGACAACTAATGCCACCTAGTCATGCCTCCAGGTACTACAGCTCCCTAACTCCCTGTTTTAATCTATCTCATGGCAACCTGTGTCAAAGCCCCTCTCCAACATGACTATAATAGGACTTTCCAAAGATGTTTTACACTTCCCATGAGTCCACAGCTCCTCAGAGGTATCCTGGGTAATGTAGCTGTCAGTCATAATTTTGGGTGCACATCACTGACTATGGTTCACCATGACTTTAATGAAAAGTCATGGACATAATTCACTTTCAAGTAATTACTCTATCTACCAAATCTGTCTCTCTAGTTTAACTCCTGTCCTCACCATAAAACAGCAAGAGCAAGTTCTCAGAAAGAAAAGGTCTCAGAAAGAAAGTGAGCCTATCATGGCATGAAATACTGAATATTATTACTCCTAGGGTTTTTGAGGAGATAAGACATTCATTTTAATTTTATATGTATCTGCTGAAATTTGAAATGGTAATGTCATTTTTCATCCCAGTTACATCCTCCTAACTTAAGCATGGAATTCATTTAACATTTCTTAAATGAACGACTAAATTGTTAATGCTAAAACGGTCCCTCATGTGCCTGGCTAGATATCAACTTTTAAAACCTGCAACTCTGATGACTTTGATAACACAGCCAAGAACTCCCAGCTTTGATTCTACATACTAATACATTTTACAACAAAGTGCCAAGGAGAAGCAGACAGTAGCATTAAACATTTCTCAGTGACCATCCAGTGTTTATGCAACATACACTGTACTTATAGTCCATACCCTATTGCACAATATTTATTCCATACACACCCAGCTGTGTAGGATGTGTGGGATGATGTTTTGCTGAAAACACAAGTACAAGTGGATGCAACTACCTAATCTTAAAAGCATAAATGTAATATATTGGACAGAGGTGGATATTGTCTATGGAGAAGTGACAGTGTTTAAATATCACTGTCATCAAGTTACAGCTCCGCTTAACAAACACACATGAAGGCAAATGGAAAGTGGCCTTTCTTGGGGATGTAGGCTATGAAAAATTGGCCTATACACATTCATTTCCATTGAAGTCATTTCTAAACAACGATTTAACATAAATATTATGTTATCTTGCCAGGTTACACAGTAATATGATTTTAAGTCACTATCAGACACTCAAAATTTCTTGAGTATAATGAGAGTATAATAATCCGGAATATAATTAAAAAATACAGTGAAGTAAAATTAATGCATACATGTATCTCTTGGGCTCAGAACTCTAATCAATAAAAATACTGTAGTGAGGCCATGGGGAAGCAAAACTACCACAATGAATGATGAGGCCACTATAAACTCATGGTTGTTGGCAAGTTACTGGAATACTATGGTGGTTTTCCAGTTAGGGAAGTTAGTGATGGGGGTCTCACCCTCAGTGTGCACCGCAGACACATAGGTCCAGTTGAACCGCTTGACAATGTCTAGAATGGCCCGCGCCTGAAGGGTGTCTGAGGGCACGACCCTCAGGAAGTACTTGAACAGAGTCTTGTCACTCAGGTCTATGCTGGTAGCAGAGTATGCAATCTGTGGGATGTTGAAGAGCTGCAGCAGGTTCTGCACCTGAATGGCCACAGAGCTGGATCCGGGTCCGATCACTCCAGCGATGGGTTTCTTCGAGGGTGGAGGCTGATTGGATGGGGTGCCATCAATGCACCATTTGGGCCCGTCCTTATCATCCCTTATGGAGATGAGGGAGTCCCGGATGAACTCAATGCTCTGCTCCAAGGCCACAGAGGAGTGCCAGCATGAGTCCCGGATCTCACAACCTAGGCTGATGTTGGCGAGCAAGTTTGGGTCGGCGTTGATCCGGTCCAACGTGTGGAACATGGCCTCCACCCTTTGGATGCCGTACTGCTCGCGGACGTCTCCGCACTTCCTCTCGGCCACTTTCTCCGCAGACGGTTGGTGGTGCACGGAGAACAGCGCGCCGATGATTACGTCTCCATCCATACGAGCCACCGAGCGGGACGCGGCGCGGGGTACCACCGACCGTTCAGAGATGCTGCTGCTGTGGGAGAGCACGAGGACGCGGAAGAAACAAGTGGGGAGCCACAGGAGAGCGAAGAGACCCATCTTTACGCGTGCCATATTGTGCCACATTGTGTGAGCCGTGCCAGCTGTGCAGTCATACTATCTGCTGTCAGTCAGTACATCGACCTTTATCCCAGCGACCATGATCTGTGAGCGCGACACCTGGACCATATCCGCGCACACCTGCAGAAGAAAGACAAACTGCAGTGACAAGCAAGCAGGAGAAACGAGGCCAAACGTTTTTGTAGGAAGAGTTGACAAAGCACGCATGCTCCTTTCCATCAACGCCCTGCTTTACATTCCTACAGCTGGTGACTATCCTCACGTCTCTCTTATCAGCTACCATCGAGGTGCCTCTGAGCAAGGCATTTAACTCACACCCAACTGATCAGTGGACAGTGGCTGAGCAGGACTGCTAATTGCCCAATCGAGCAGGTGGCTAGCCCCTAAGGGAGACGCCAGGTACTTTACAATTCCTCCAGCTATCACGCTGTATTACAATCAACCAGCACTCTGTGTCTGGAGACGATGAATGTCCTGTGCCTGCTGTCCATTGAGAAAATCAGGCAGAGGTTTCAGCACCGCGGACAGCGCGCTTTCCAAACACGTTACAAGGACGTCTTTGGGACTGCTGCCTGCAGCTCGCCATGCCCTCACAGACACATTCTTCATTTGACTCAGCTCGTTTCTAATCAAGCTGAGAGTCGACAAACCTCCTATAGTCGACTCCTATTTTGAATTCCACATGAGGATGGATACAGTGTAGATATTAGACCCTAGGCTGTTTCTGAAAACGCACCTTACGATCTAAACATTTCTCGTGCAGCCAAAGCCCAAGTTAGAGGATGCCAATAATAATAAAATAAATAACAAATGATACACGACCTAAGCTGATATCTTTAGGAAGAAGCATAACAAGAATGGTCAAATTTAATAGAGTAATACCCTATGCTACAATATAACGATCTGTTCCGTTGTCCTGATCTCATCATACGTATATTATAAATATTAAGGTGTGTTTTTTTTTATAAAACTTACCTCAGTCCTTCAGACATGTCGCGTGCCTTCGTCTGTCTTCTATAGCGCGTGGTCCTTGGCTGTACCACTACTTTCTCTCTCTCTCTCTCTCTCTCTCTCTCTCCCCTCGATAATGAACATGAAGATCCCCACAGTATTTACCTCTTGTACATGCGGGGCTGTAAAAATATGCACTTTGGGCAAGATCTGCCCACAATATATATATATATATATATATATATATATATATATATATATATATTAGTCGGGAAAAACCGAAATCTGTTGTCACGTCTAACAAATTATAAAATTACAGTAGTGGAGTATTTACGCTTGTCCTTCGTGCAATATATATAATATTTCAGTATGATCTCGACACAGGGTTTTTCATTCTTCATCCCGATGTGAGCAGGTTGAAATGTACAGCCTAGAAACACCAGGTTAAAGGAAACTGTAGGGACGTGTCCGCCGCTGTTGACTTGTTTGGAGAAACGCCAGGTCTCTAGCAGTGCTCCTGTAGCAGGATGAATATGTTTCTGTGTGTCACTGTGCACAGAGGGGGTCCCGTTATTGCCATCTATCCTGTTATTAATGCTGTGTGTCTGTGACAACTTAATTATTTTAGGACGGAACTATATTTTAGGACAATTTACAGTAACTAAAGGGAAACTATAGGATGTTGAACTGTTAATAAGCGCTGACATTAAGGAGGCACAAACACCAAGCATAGCTGCTCTTCTTGTATCTTCGCTCTTTGACTTTATCTATGACTTGGCCTTTTATACACAACGTGAGCTATAATGGACCTTTTAGTACCACGGACAGTAGTCAAAGGTTTGCATCGCGCCACCTAGCGTTTGGTTAAAGATCACTGGTGATATTTCAGTCATCAGGTCAGCGCAGACCAGCCATAAATCTCATTTCTGCCACTCTTCACCTTGCTGAGCAGATCTTTACGCACCAGTCCAGCCTGAGATTTATGCACTGAGGTCTGAGCCTATATATAAACTAGTGTGGGCCAAAATATATTTAACTCACATGAGCGATCGATTGGTATATTGGCAGGCTGAGCAGAATCTTCACCACCCGGCGATGAAGACAGTAAGCGAGACTAAATGGTGTACTTCATCCTTCGCCTTATCTCTTGCAAAGATACGCGGTTCACTCCCAGGGGGCATGTAGTTTACGTGGTGCGGTCCTGTCATGACTCACGCCAGGCGGTATAAATCACAAATAAAACTATAAAGGAGTCTCTATGTCAGTGGCAATGCTGGTGCCCGGGGCTTCGGGAGCGAGCATCTGATATTGAACCTGAATAAAAGTGACACGTTTGAGAAGGAGAGGCTGCAGACACTCTTCAGGGCAACGGCACTTTTCGGTTTATTCGAGGAGTCTGCGTGGGTTGACCACAAGGCTTTCCAGCAATGACTGAAGGAGTATTATTATTAGGATGATATGATATTGGTCAAGACAGACTAATTTTTTTTATAGTCATCACTGTGAGTTTTATTAAACATGCATATTGCACTTTCTCCACTATGTTATTCGGCGTGTTTTTCCTGCAGAATTCTGATGTCACCATCGTTGGTTGTGAAAAATTGGACGAGCAACAAAACAGACATGCGTTTCAAAATAGAAACCCCATCGATCAATCAGTAGGCAAGCACATTAGTCATGTTAGGCCTTGCAACTCGGGGGAATCAGGAAATAGCACGTATTGAGCATCATTTGTCTCTTTAATCGACTGAGGATTGACGGCCTATTAACAGCGTGACAATAGACATTTGATTTGTTGTGTAAAATGTCAAATTAAACGACTGAAGAACGTGCAGAGGAAAGAGTGCGTTTCAGCCCCGGGCTCCTCCAAGAAGACAAAACAGGTGGTCGGAATGAAGGCAGGCTGCAAAGCTCAACAGCACCATTACTGATGGAGTCAAACGTTAACTGCATGAACAGCAGGTGGGGAAAAAATCCAACGTTCAAAAAAGAGAAAGTAGACTATTGAAACCCATCTGTTAAAGCCTAGTTAAAAATAGAGTGCAAGGCTGTCTTAAATATTAAAGGCTATTTAGGAATTCATAAAAAAAACTCATTGTTCCCATAATATTTACCACTGAAAAAAGGAAAAGCTTAAACTGCTGCAGATAGTCTTCCATATATTGAAGGTTTCATCTATTCCTCCACCCATATACTATCTGTCTCATGGGTTGGTAACGAACAAAGCAATGCACAGGGTCAAATACTGTGTGTGTGTGTGTGTGTGTGTGTGTGTGTGTGTGTGTGTGTGTGTGTGTGTGTGTGTGTGTGTGTGTGTGTGTGTGTGTGTGTGTGTGTGTGTGTGTGATATGATGCTTGGTCTCTCCATGGTAGACCTCTTACTGTCTCCCTTTCAGCGTTGGTTTTCTCAGTAGGCCTTAAAAATCAGACTGCAATGGTTGCCTAGCACCCTGGATACAAGTTAACCTCACAAAGTAGCACACGAACAAGTGAACTACACATTTATGTCTTCTTGAATTCATATACTGTATTTTGGATTTACCAACATACAAATGAAAAACAACCCAAGAGAAAATCCAAAGAAACACCATGAGTGCATTTTGTTCGCATGCAAAATCCACCAAACATGTTAATACACTATATAACTCAGTTTGTGGAAGTAAGCATTTTTAAAACCTAAATTTGGGTTATATGCAATAGTTGAGATTTAAATACAAGTGTGATTTTTTTTCATCTCCTTATTTAGTTCAAAGATATAAAGATTTAAATGGGAAGAGTCAGGCTTGATTTTTATAGAAACATTATTCAAATTGTAAGATCATATAAATGATGACAGCTCTGCTGCATGGGTTTGGTTCAACACCTCATGACAAGTGTATTCAGTGCTGCTAAGCACTGTCCTGCTGATGTGTCCATGAGTCAGCTCCTCCCCCTACAGGGGTGCTGTTTTGTAGGTGACCCCGACCTCCAAACGTGCCATGTCTCTCTTAGCAGCAATGAATTAAGGCACAAGCTCAAAGTTACCAGCTTCAAATGTGTGTTGGAAAAACAGTCCAACACTAACCTCTCCTGTCTGTTACAGGTTACTGCATGCTACAAATGTTCATGGTTGATATAAAGTGTACAAAAAAGGAAATAAAACAGATTTGTAGGTATATATAGTAGTTGAATCGTTAAAATTTACCAATACAAATTTTGTTTAAAAAAATGCATATTTTAAATGTAGGGCCACAGAGATTAAAGTCAATGTAAAGGATGATCTGAGTTATTAAATCTTTATTTCCAAATGCCAATTCAGTTTTACTGTTTACAAAACCACAATAAAATTGAAAATAAGCACCAATTAACACTACTAAATATTACTTCCTCTTATTTTTTTTCCATCACTGTAAAAATGGTTGATAGCCAATAAAGTTTCGTGGGTAAAAAAAAATGGAGGCTGAGTGAGAAGAGCTGTAGCTAGCTGTCATTAGCACTCTGTCTACACAGATATTTCTACTTGTAACTGGTAGTTGTGTGTACATGAAACGATAAGGTGTATCTTGCCACACTTTTTCATGCCAACACAACGATAAGGTGAGAAACGACTTGCATGTTAATCCAACTTCATGAAGCTGTTGTTGTGAACTGTTGAACTTCCGAGCTAGCTATCGTTAGCTGTTAGCCAACGTTAGCCGGTCAGCGTAAGCTAGCTCGCCATTGTTACAAAAACAAGTTTCTTTAAAGGCGAAGAACATTTGACAACACGCTGGTTTGCAGCAGGGGCGTGTTTACAAGAACAGTGGCGAAGCCTTCTGTTCTTATCGGGGGTTCGTGTGCTATAAAACTTATCATAAACTACCTGAAACATTAGCTATCTACAGTGTATTCCGGGTGTGCAGCTGTCTGTTTGCTCTTTATTTGTAGCACTTGTAAGAACAGTGAACGCGACTTCTGACTATGGCTCAGTGACTATATATGTGTTGTAGGGTTACTGTTCATATGAGCTGCACTGATATAATACTTCTAGTCAAAGATTTGACAAAGAGTGGCTTCTCACTATAGCCTTTAGATCAGGGGAGGTCAACCTATGTCCCTCGAAGGCTTGTTTTCCATCTATCCCTGCCCTGCCCACTACCGATTACTTGGATCAGGTGTGTTCTGTCAGTCACAAGCTTGAAGATCTCAGATTAGGATCGAGTGAGGAAAGACACATTTAATTGATATCTTCTAGCTTCTGATTGACTAAACACACCTGGTCTTGGTAATCAGCAGCAGGGAGCAGGGTTGCCCACCTCTGCTCAAGAAGCTGAAAAGAAATTTAGTAAAAATAACTAGAATGACACATATTGACTTTTCACATTACTCAGCTACTGTATCATTAGCTGTATCCTAGTTGCATACAACATACTAACCATATCTACAGTAGTATGTTTATGATGTGCAGGTTTTGCAATATATCTGTATACAATAAATCAACATCATTTTCACATTTTATACTAATGGGAAATCTCACAATACTTTTGATGTCAAACTTCTGCTTTAGCATTATACTGCCTATATATTAGCATTATTATTATTAGCATTATACTGCCTATATATTAGCATTATACTGTCTATATAACTAATGACTTAATATGAACCACATTACTCTTATTTCCCAAATGTAAGAAAGGATGGAGTGGGGGCACTGTTTCACAGTCCCTAAAGTATTTTTCCATAGTGTTTAAAATGACATGTTTATTATGACACATTAATATGACAAGAACAGAGAATAATACTAATTAAATATTACTATTATTACGCATTATTACTCAGGTCAAAATGATTTGCACTTACGATCATCTCTTTCTTGTGTATGCTGTTCTATTTTAATAATTTTCTCCTCTCTTCTTATTGTACTGATGTTATGTATCCGTTGAGCTGTCATTTAACACAAGCTCAGACACAGCATATTGGAACAGTGTGTGTCCCCTCCTGGGGACCAATAAAGCCTTGTCTTGTCTTGCTTTGTCTTTAATACATGGAAATGATTTGCTTTTTGTGCTTTTTTTGGATTTCTCAGAGTTTCCATCAAAAGCTTTTCATCCACTCAGCTCTGAAGATGGAGGAAGAGCATGTTCACTGTATGTCCTGTGTTAACCAGCGGTGTATGGTCAGACCTCAGCCAGGCTTTTCTTGTGATCTTATTACCTGTCCCCTAGTCTGTGGGGCTGTATTTCACTGCTGCAAAGCTGATGAGCACCAACTTATGTGCCCACTGGTAAGGGTTCCCTGCCTAAACAGTGGCTATGGTTGCCCCACTACCCTGGTGCGTAGCCAAATGTCTGCACACCTTGAGGTGTGTCCAGCTGGAGTGGTGTGCTGCACCATGGAGTGGAACAGAAGGCCCGTTAGTTGCTTGGACTACACTTCCTATGAGAGCCTGAGCCGTGGGGTGGAGGAGGTGGAGCAGCTGGACATGGCACTTGCCCTTCAGGACCAGCGTACATTACTGGAATCTCTGAAGGTAATTGCCATGGCACCTACTGGAGAGGGAGAACCACCTGTCCCTGTTACAAAGGAGAACAGTGCAACAGATGCAGCTTTGCTAACATCTTCTACTCAGGCCTCCTCATTTATTGAGTCACCTTCACAGTCATCAGCCTCATGCCAGCCACAATCTGCCCCATCTGACTCTGTTATCGAGAAAACTGTCAGTGGAATTAATGGCTTGGAGCACTTCAGTAAACTCGTTGAGGCCACAGTTGAGACTGCAAGAAGCTTAGCTGCTGCTTTAGATTTTGTAAGCAGTAGCTCTGTTGAGAACAGCACCGAGTGTGTGAACAGAGGAGCTGCTATGCTGAAGAGTAGACTGAGCAGCAGTGGAGACCTTCAGAATGGACTGGAGGACAAAACACCAGTAGCCGATTTGAACAAAAGAGAGATGGAGGAGCAAGGTTTTTGTTCCAGCTGTATCAGTGGGGATGGGGCTCTGAAGGGGTTGGATCCAAAGATCCTCAACCGAACAAATGGACCACTATCAGGAGCAAGCTGTTCGGTTGAGCTGCCAGATGACTTTACTGCTGCTGTTTCTCAGGAGCAAGTGATGCATGAGATGACATCTCCAGCGCACATCAGCCAGGGTGTGGCACAGAGGGCTGGTCATGTGGTCCTGGAAGATAGGGGATTCGTTCTTTTAGAAAACCATGGTCCCGAGCAGAGGTTCCCCAACAATCAGTTTTATAGAGACCAGGGCCAATACACATTACCTAAAGGATGGACAGGTTCCATCCCAGATAGGTCAGTTTATAGATTGCGTCCTAAAATGGAAGACAAAGGAGTGGACACCTCAGATCTGGAGCAGGACGATGACCCCATGGGTCTAGGAGAGATTGATCTGATCACAGCTGCCTTGCTCTTCTGTTTAGAAGAATCCAGAGAATGTAGAAGAATCTCTGATACAGTCTATGTTGATGGCTACTGTGTTGACTTCGGCACACAGACTTTTACCTTCCCTGCAGCAATCTTAGTAACCAACACACGAGTGGGTGAAATGGCCTCTGCCTCTGCCTGTGATCATGCTGCCCCCCTGCTCTCCTACCCCAGCCCATCTCGCACTCTCCGACTTGGCCTTGTCCTGGAAGCTCTGGAAGTTGAGGCCGTCTCACATAACCGCTACCTCCCTCCTAACCCTCGCTACCAACACATGTTCCCCTTTGTGTGTGGTCAGTCATTCCGCCGGGACCAGTTTTCTTCCCATTTTATGAATGTCCACAGTGACATTCACGCTGGTCTTAATGGGTGGATGGAGCACCGCTGCCCCCTGGCATATTATGGTTGCACATTTTCCCAGCGGAGGTTTTACCCATCCACCCAAGGGGCCAGGGTGGTCCATGACCGGCACCTCAGGTCCTTTGGGGTTCAGCTTTGCCCAAAGACAAAACTTCCAAATGTCTCCCAGACTGACCAATTTAGCAGGCTGCCCACTGAGATACTGTGGCACATAGCCAGGTTCCTGGACAGTTTTAGCCTGTGCCAGCTGTCACTGGTGTCACGGACTATGAGGGAGGTGTGTGCCCGTCTCCTCCAGACCAGGGGCATTGTGGAACTGCAGTGGGAGCGAAGACAAGGCCCTGGTCCTCATAGCACTGTGTCATGGCAGATCAAAAATAGAGTGAGTTGAAAACTAGTACTGTAAACATATTGTATGTCCATTGTTTTGTACAATTTAAAAAAAAAAAGTCACAAAATAATTTCCTAGATTTATGAACTATTGTAATAGGCAACAGTCCAAATGATGTGCCACTATAGATTTACAGTATTTCAATATTATAGACATACAAAAAAATCGACTAAATTGCTAGTGTGTTACATTAATGGTTTTACAAAAGCAAACCTTTAAATATCCCATAATTTTATTGAATTGAATTAGCATCCAAATTAATAAAGTAAAATATACTAATTAATAAAGTTTTTTTTCTTATTATTACAATATGTAGCTTGCAAGCAACAGTTAGCTTATTCTAACACAAAGACTGAAAAGTGGGAGAAATTGCAAGTGACAAATCAACAAACAACTTTGCAAAATGTTTTGACAAGTAAGGCTGTTATTCCACTGTTATTTTTTACTTTCTGTTGCAGGTGTGGAGATTCAGCACTGCCTTCAGCCCCGTGTTGTCGTGGGGTTTCACTGATCTCCCCAGCATGTCAGACCATCTTAAAAAGTGCCTCTTCAACATAGTGGAGCAAAAGACAGAGCCTATACCCCTGCCTGCAATGTGTACTGCACGAGATGGCC
Organism: Mastacembelus armatus; assembly: GCF_900324485.2. Taxonomy (NCBI): domain Eukaryota; kingdom Metazoa; phylum Chordata; class Actinopteri; order Synbranchiformes; family Mastacembelidae; genus Mastacembelus; species Mastacembelus armatus. The sequence continues at coordinate 14,348,255 of NC_046656.1, forward strand.
ACTCACTACGCCGCGTCCTGCGTCATGTTAACACCTGACCAAACAAGGCTGATCTCTTGTAGCTGCACGAGAGGCATTGTGGTATTATATGGATGTTGCAATTAAAGATTTTCTGTTTTTGAAAATTAACACTTTGTGTATTATACTAGATTATGAAGAGGCCTTAATAAAATAACACTTTACTTGCCACAATAAAGGTGTGTTGATATAGAAGGGGGGGAAAAAATTAAGCATTTAGGTTCTCATGGATTTTTGCAGGAAATACACCCTTATGGTGGTCAGAAAGTATATTTTCTTGATGACACATATGCACAATATATTTATATAAGTCTATATAATAGTGGTGGAGTGGAAATAGATTTAAATGTTTTCACTGTCTTGCCTTTCAGCACTAACTGTGGGGGAAAAAAAGCTAAGTTTTGGTTATATTGTATTATTTTTTGGGACATAAGTTATTCCTGCACTTTACACAGTACTTGCTAATTCCTGCTATGTTGACCTGTGATCCTGAATGATCTAGTATTTTTGTTCCCTAAGAAGGGTGTTACCCCAGTGCAAATTTGTTGTCTGGGTTTATAGGATGTCAGGATGCGAGTCAAAACAGATGGATATTAATATGACAAATGCCTGATGCATGTGATTTGCTACTATTTAATAAAATCATTATAGAGTTTTACATGTTTGTCTTTAAAGTTTTCCTTGGTTGTTGCATATAACACTTTTGTTACTATGTACTGAATTTTAGTTACAAATGCTAGCATCTTAGAATGAACAGCCATGTTGCTGTTGCAACAGTGTAGGTACTGTAGGTGTAAGTGTATCTATAAGGGCAGCAACCTATCTGCTTTCCAAACAGATGGGTATATTCTGAAAAATGGCAGGCATGCAAGGGAAAAGTAGAAGATTTCTTGTGAAGAGAAGAGTTCATGACATGGCCTTAAAGGATTCACCACAAAATGCAAAACCCTGGTGAGCTTCAAAAACAGATGAGAAAAGAATAGAGAAAAACGGGGACAACTCATTACCATGACCAATTAAAGATGTTTTTCAGAATGGTGGAATCTCCTTGACTGGCCAAGTCAGTCATCTCAAACTGACTGAGCTGCGTTTTAAACAGTGGTCAAGTAGACCTTCACCTACAAAAACACACTGGGATATTTATTTAACACGACATAACATGCAAGACTCTTCAGGAACATGTTTGAAGACATTACTCTGGTTCTGCTAATGTGTTGGGTAATTTGTGCACCATACCTGTTCTATTAATTTGAAATAGTGGTAAACTACAGGCTGAATCCATCATTTGTTCAAAAAAAAAAAAAACTGTTCCTTTAGGTCCAAGATAGGGCAACCTCTATTTGTTCTTATTTTCCTTCCTGGTGAGAGGAAAAATGTTATTTTGTACTATTAGCACATAGCTCCACTAAGAGCTCAGTATGTGTATCTGTTATGGTAACAGGGCTCTACTATTTTTCAAATTGGCTAGCACAGCATTACATAAATAGCAATAAAAGCTACATGCTATTCAATATACATATCCCCCAAGCCTTAGTTCATTGGCATGCACTAAAGGCTGTACTCACAAAAACAGAATAATGTCCTATTCTGCATTTCAAGTGTATTAGCAGATGTTTGAATCCAGCTACAGATGAAAATATATGCTTTGCATTCCTATAACCCACTACAACTACAATGCAATAACATATACCTATGCACACTAATTTGAACCATCTTATTTGGGTCCAGAGTGTAACTACAGCTCACAAGCGTTAAGTGCAGTACTGCTTTCTATAAGGTATAATGGGGGTTTCAAAAGTTTCTCTAATTTCTGCTATACAGGGGATTGTCACATCTGATTATCAAGGTGAAAAGGTTGGATGTGTGCTTGAGTTACATTGGGTTTGGTGAGTGGATGGTTTAATTATTAGTTACTGCAGTGCTTCCTGCAGGAGAGAGAAGCAGAGACTGGCTACTTGACTGAGAGGCCATGTGTAGAAGTCAAGGCTCTCTTCATGAGAGTGCTTCAGGACCTCCTGAGTGAGAAAATATGATTTGTGCGGTGCACCAGCTCATCCAAGTTGCCTGTTGATTTGAAGTGGCAGTAAACTCTGACTGAACCCATTGGCTGTTCCAATGATCCAATTCTTTCAGGCCCACTACAGTGAAACCTTTCCCCTTGACCCTTTCTGAGAAGAAAGAAAACTGCAGTGCTTCTGGCTAACATATAGTACGTTTGCTTCAAATCCTTTACTTAACAACTGAAGCGCCACAGAGAGCTGCTGTATGTGTATTTGCTATGGTGAAAAGGGACTGAAGCAAAACCACATTTCAACAAGGTTCCTCACTCAGTATGATTGCATTTTGTGCTGTTAAAAGCTAATAGACTTAAAGCTCCTGGAGTGGTTATAAATTTACATATATTTCTATATATCTGAATTTTAATCTGCATAATGTGTTGCCTAACTGCACTAGGATGAACTCTGTGAGATCATAGTTGAATCCACTCTTTTCTATTCATCTGTATATATAATACTTTCTTAATGAACATTAGCATTATTAAAAATAGAAACGTGAAAACTAAAAGTCTGTGTACACGCAAGCAGGTGGTGAGGCCATGCCTCGAGTTGAATGCTAACTTCAGCTAATTCTCACAGTGACATTGCTAAAATGCTCATATCACGCAGACATAATGTGAACCTTTGGTATGTTAGCATGCAAACATTTGCTCATAAGCCCTAAACACAACAGCTGAGGGTCATGGGAATGTTATTCATTTCACAGCTATACAGCTATGGTATTTTGTCATAAACCAACGTACTGGTCAAACTAAATTTCTGACCTGATAATAGCACTAAAGGAAACGTCAGGGATCACTAAAGTTTTATTATTATAACCAATCTATCTGATCAAGAAGTGTAGAAAAACTGCACTGCACTGCACAATGCCTGCATTTTGACTAATACAGGCATTGTGCCTGCAGGGAAATAGAGCAAGACTTTCTTAATTGATTTAAAGTAGCTGAGACTAGCAACCAGAAGTTAAAAGACAAAACTGGAAAGGAAATAGATTACATAAACGGGTCATACAAGGTAGGTATGATCTGCATGTGAATTTGATAAAATATTATTTCCACGAAAAAGAATACACATAAACCATCTCTAGTGGTTTGAATTTTTACAAATAAGAAATAAATGATCTGCTAAACCAAAAGAAGGAGGAGAATGAGATGGTGATACATAAAAAAGGTGACAAATTTGAGAATAGCAAGACAAAGATAAGATAAGATCAACTTTACGAAAACGAAAATTCAGGTAATGTAGATTTTGCTTGCATATTATGGTATTGATATAGTTTACAATGTTTAGACATTTAATTTTTTTTTATTCCAATCCATAGAGAACTGCTGCTGAATGACCATGGCTGACTACAAGCTAGAGGTGACAACAGGCGACATGACAAATGAGGAAACATTTGACCACATATATGTCACTTTAATTGGAACCGGAGGGAGAAGTGAACAAACTGAGCTGAACAACATCTAAAAATGAAAAAACACATAAACACGTAAGTTATAAGCTAAGATAAGAAAAACATCCTTACTTTAGTTTTAGAACCAAAATGTTTGCAGAGGAGCTTATACATTTGGCCTAACCAAGGTGATTTGGTGAGGGTTTGTTTGGTTGGCTCTTTTGATGTTACTGATGATTTTTAGAGGTTTAACTTTGAATTTAATATTTTATCTTGTCTTTCAGCTGATGATCCCTCATTTCCAGAAAACTCTCCAAATAAATATTATTGCCCGCAATGCTATTTTTGGATCCAGTGGGATTTTCAGTATAGTATGGATCTTTATATGTATGTGTAACATTCAGATGTTGATACTTTTAAGGTTCCTGCGGTAATCCAATACTTATTATTTCTGTATTTTCTGATAATTAGAGTTCATTTGGATGTGAGGGGCTCTCTCAGAAATGACCTACAGCTCCCTCTGTCTGCCAGAAAACATCACTGCACGAGGACTGGAGTCAATCCCCAACTTTTACTACAGGGACGATGGCCTGAAGCTGTGGAACATCATCAACAGGTTACTAAAAATGGCAGTATGAAATTATAGCTATGATCTGTAGTAATGTGCTTTCTGTATTGTTTAATGACTTATGACACATACTTTTTTAAAGCAACCACTTGCAGATAGATTCCAGAGTGATTCAAGACTATTGAGCATCTGCTCAGAAATTTAACAATTTTGCAAGTGTAACTTTCATTTCTTGACTGCACAGAATTTAAGATCTGTTTGCTCTGTGTTTGTCAGGTTTGTGAAGGCAATCGTGAAGTACTATTATCCCTCAGACAGTAACGTGCAAAAAGACACTGAACTGCATGAATGGATTGGTGAGATATTCACCCATGGCTTCTTAGGAAACGAAGCCTCAGGTATTGAATTTATGTTCAGAGCCAGCCTATAGTATTTTAAATCCTTAAATGCAGACAGCAAATGAGATTAACTCATAATGGTGCTACTATCAGGGTGCCCAGCAGACCTTCATACTGTTGGGGAAGTGATCAAGTTCATCACCATGGTGATCTTCACAGTGACAGCACAGCATGCTGCAGTAAACAATGGGCAGGTGAGACTGAATAGTCGGGAAAATGGAAAACTTCCTCTGGTGTAAACAAAACTGACAATAGATCAAATACTTAAAATGTATTGAATGTTTTTTCTCCTGTTATTTTTTGTATCAGAATTTTTTTCATCATGGCTGAACTAGCTGAGATTTAAACAGTGTCACACATCACTCTGCACAGTGACGGCAGTAGTTGCATTGAGCAAAAACACATTTTTGTGAGACTCGGAATTTTAACAAAATCATACGTACTGAACCTTTTTTTCATAATACAATCTGACCACCAATCCTGGGTGCTCAATGTCACACTCCTGCTGCGCAAACCACCTCCAACCACTAAGGGGCAGTCAAGCATGAAGACACTCTTGGGTGCTTTCAAAAAAATATACTGACAGGGTAAGTTTGGTGTTTATGAACACACAAAAAGTAGTGTCATTAAAGCTCATCTACATTTCCAACCTGCTCAAAACATGTCATACTAATAAAATACTGTGTAAGTCTGAATTACTGTGTTATCTTTGTCATTTCTGCAGGTTCCCTTGGGTTCACATCATGAAGAACAGTTCGATGAGCCTGCCCCAAAACACCAGATAATTACAGAATTTCAAGCAGAGTTGTCCCACCTCAGTGAAGCAATTACAACAAGAAACTCGCAGCTTGACGTACCCTACACGTATCTCAACCCCACTGAAATAGAGAACAGTATAACTATCTAAGCTTGAGGGTGTCATCCCGTATTCATCTATTGCATACATGAATTTCTTAACAACTCTTGTATGCTGGGAGCTGTGTTATGCTTTAAATTTAACAATAGGCAAGGTATTAGTGATGTGTTGCATGCTTGAGAAGAAGAACACAATATTTTAGTTGTATCATAAGGAGTGGGCCTGTGGTGTGGTAACATAGGGACCAACTATACGTTGAGTAGCAACTTAGCCTGATAGAGTCATTTTTCTCAACAACATCCATACATTTTTTTATGCCTATCTTGCATGCTGGGTGTGCATTAAACTTTGGGTTTGGTCAGGCGACAGTAGTGGGTTGTTGCATGCTGACAGAAGAAGGAGGTTAAGTAAGTTATGTTTGTGTATTCTGTATTACATAGACTTCTGTTGACTGAAATGAGCAGTTTGGACTAATGATATTGACTTTATGTGCTGAAATGTAGCTGCTTGGTACTCCTCATAATACATTTGTCTGTGTTTTTTAAAAAAAATCTCACATGAAACTAGTGAGATGCAGCACTTATGCCCAAGTAGGACCGAAGCATATTTTTCTGCCAAAGTAAAATGAGGGAATTTAGGAAGGTAGGTGCTGGACTAGTGGCTAAAGGAAAGGAAAATAAATGTACTTGCATGTTATAATTACTGGATACTTATAGAGTTCAGTACTATGAAACAAAAAAAAAGTGTTGATCCAACTTGATTCATGTTTTAATATATAATTTACTCTAACAGTACCCATACAATGTAAATAGATAGCTTTCCTGATGACTGTCAGTGCAGTGTCAGCACAGTGTAGCCTCCTCTACCTGATATTGTACTGCATGGTCACCTTGGAGAGTATTGCTTGTACTGCATTGTACAGAGGGGTGTTTCATCTATTTACCATAACCTCTGATATAAATAGGTTGGACAAATACATGGACACACTAAATTAGTTTTATTTTGACGTGCCTAATAAAACATCATACTGAGTGAATGGGTGAATTTAAAATATGATAGATATGATAGAGTTATACAGTTATGTCAGAATAATTCTTAGTTGAAGATGTATCTGAATTACACCAGTGTTGCATAATCTGAAGTATGGTGTCCGGCAATCGGGGCAGAGTGGGAACTCGTTCTTTTTATCCTTTCTTTGCTGCAAACTACACTATCCAAGAAGAGAGCCGGTTATATTTAGACTACACCATGCAGTGGTGTACGGACTTAATACAAGAGCTATAATACAGGCTATTATAACCCAATCACGACTGAGGCCATTTAAATACGGCTGCAACAATGTTATTTAGATTCGGTGTGATTCTCACTCCGGAGTCTCCAGATGTAGAGGTCTTTGTTTTAGGTTCGCGTGAGGAAATGGGCCACTGGGACCCGGACCGAGCGGTTCCGATGAGAGCCACACAGAAGCTCCTGTCAACACAGGAACCGAGTCTGTGGATCAGCGACGTGCAGCTGGCAGAGCCCTGTAAAGACACGCTGTGGTTCAAGTTCATCAAGAGACTCGGGGGCGCGTATATCTGGGAAGGTACACATGATCCTGGGCGCCACGTTAAGTACATGAGTATATTTCCTATGAGACGCCACACTGATTTAAATACATTTCCATCCAAGGTAACGTAAGCAAAAGACAAAAATAACGCCGCCATGTTTTGCTCATATTATGTAATGTATGTTAGCCGCCGCATGATGGCGATAAAGTGACACTTATTTACTAAACGCTCACTGCTTCTTGGATTCAAGCGCATCTGTGTGCTTAAATAATAAATGTGTTTTTATGAGGGTGTACGGTGGCCCCTAAGGACCTACCACATGTCAAAGTAAATGCACAAACAAATTAAGGTGTTCTAATTCTAAAAATGCAACAAACACTGATACAAAGTCTGTTCAGGGATTGTATTTTGACAGGGAGTGCAATAAAAATACTTTACAATCTGTGTACATTAAAAAGTAAAACACATTTTAAGTTAGACTGCACTGCTTGGTTTATTTACATTTTTATAGACTTATTTTTCTTGAAATGTGATATATCTGCCCAAAGTAGACAGAGGCAGAGCTGTCCAATAAAACATGTATTTGTTATATTCAGACTTCCCTTCAGGCAAACTGGCAGCAACAAATATTATATTTTAACTCTGAGACCAAATGTTATTTTCCAGAAGGACTTTTAACAAATTTCAAAACACTATGGGCAATAAAGCCTGTGTTAAATTACCAAAGGGCTTTTTCATAAGACTGTTGTCCCCAATACTATGGAGCCCACTGACTGGCCTGTCATCTCAGGAGCTGGACCACAAGCTGCTGAGATAACAGGCTTAGTGAGTCCCCACCAACTAACTTTCCAGGGAGACACGCAAATATTGCGAACCGACATGGTTGTTTTCTCTACTGAGAAAACATCAAAACTCCATAAGAATGTAGATTAGGTCTTACGTGCAAAAGTCACTATAACATTACCTACATACACAGTAAATGAGGTATTCGGCCACTAACCTGCACCATGGTTGTCGTCTTTGGCACCAGGTAGTGGTCCGAGCCATGACAGATGCTGTACATATGATGAGAGGAACATGGTGGATGGAGTGTACTGCCACCCGATTGGTCACTGGATAGAGGAAACAGGACACACTGATGAAATGAAGCACACGACTAACTTTTACTTCAGTGTGGCTGGTCAGAGGGCCATACATTTTTCCAGGTAATACATTAAAAACCTTCTTTGCATGATGTTGTTGAGTGTCTACATTTCTTAAAGAAAAGAAAACACCCATTTTGGCTGATGGTAGCCAATGTGGCATACAGTAGGTCAGTGCTGTACCCTGAATGCAAAATGCCAAGGAGCACTTTAGCAAGATGTCTGCCAGTGTTAGAGTTTCAGGTTGTTTTTTTTTTCTCTTTTAGATCTGAGAGAAAAATTGGATTTGGATTTGGTGTGGGTGGGCCAACTAACTATTAAAACATAAAAAAGGTCAAACTGATATTTTACAATGTATTTTTATCATTTTCATAGCCCAATGAAATGAATGAAACATGACACCTCTTAGAAACCTGGACTCTGTCTGTACTTCATCTCATTAACTTTTTACAGCAGGAAGATGAATAATTAATGTTCAAACAGCTGAAATAAAACATATACTATACATAAACAAAAGTGCCACTGGCTGGCTGTGCCAGGCTAAAAAACACACACTAACTGCCTATAAAATCCTAACTTGTCCGTTTAATACTTTTGTACAGATTAAAAAATAAGATTGTTCATTTGTAAGTTTTAAATGAGGCAGAATTTGTTACCTTCGGATAGTGAGGAAAGGTCTTTTCCATTTATTTCTAGATGTTATGCTAAGGTAACCTAATTGGCAACTGAAGGTAGCCTCATTTTTTCTGTACCAGTGTGCGAATAATATAGATCTCAGCTTTCTGCAAGCAGGAAAACATATTTTTCTAAATATTCAACTACACTTTTGAGGGTTTTCTGATATTATTTTTCTCATTCACATATTATCTCACATCTGTAGTTCAACAAAAAACAAATTACAACCTGCCCAAATACCCCTCTCATAGCCTGCAGTAAATACAAATGGAGAGCCATCATTCTCCCCTCACTGCAGTAATATAGTTTTCTGCCTTTGTTATGTGAAATCTGATTTATGTACCAAATTTAATAATGCGAAAAATATTGAGGTCTTCGAGGCCACTGAATTTCCATGGTGATGCTGTATTTTTTTCTGCATCAGCTATTTTATCTTTGTTAGTTTTCAAACCTAACCAATCTTCTCTTGTAAAGTGATATAATCTATATCCAAAGTGTAAGTTTGAATTCTGCTTTGTCTTGCTTTTATGTCTGTCAGAGGAAATTCATCTTCAGTGCTGTGTCCAAGAAAGAGGGTCCGGCAGTCATGTCAAAGTACCCTTTCATGATAAAACCTGAGTACTAACCTCTTCTCTCTCTCTTACAGGGAAGGCAAAGGCTCAGTCACCCTCTTATACCTGATCACTCCTTTGTTTTTTAACCCTGCTCTCGCCCTTTTAGTTGTAATTGGTAAATGTCACTTTGAAAGTGATTGTCCTTTAGAAAAGGTAGCCTGCTATCACCTGTATTATCACCTCTTCAACCTTGTCGGCAATATCAGTGGAAAGGAATTCATTTATTTTCAAGGCAACTTGTACAGTACAAGTGATTGATGATTATTCTTGTGCCAAAGGAAGCACTTATCATTAGTTTTCTTTAAAGTCTCTTTCTTGTTCAGAAGTCTATTAAAGTCTTTCTCTGTGACACGTTTGGCTAAATTCAATTCATTCAGCTTGCAGGTTGAATGGCTGCCTTAAAAATCACTGTGCTCCAGTCAAAATGGAGCTGAACTCTTATCAAAGAATTTGCAGTAGTGTTGAAACAGCTGTAGTGACAGACTTGCTGGGTGGACTACAGATAATTACCTCAATATCTAGGGTTAGCTGCAACATAAACAATTTAAAAGTGAAAGTTTGGAGCATGCATATTCATCTTTAAATCAAAAATGAACTTAAGCTGATAAACGCCCACACAACATACAGCATATTCTAAAAACCCACCATTGTATGTCTTTCTGTTATAAAGCACAAACTGTGTGCCATAGTATACCAAACACAGTAGAAGTGAGCCCAGTACCCCTGAGGCAACGAGCACATAACTTGCATAAAAATGAGCAGACTTGGCAGCTACCACCAGGTTTTAATTTGTGTCCGAAGACCTTACAAGGCTTATGTCAAGGACCCGTGTTCAGTAGGAAGCACTGTGCTCTTGTATCTCTCCTATTAATAGCTTTTTAAATTAGTCTTTCAGACTTTCCATCAATGGAACCCAAATGATCACATACAGTACACTCACCTCTGCAGTAACTCAGATGATTCAAAGAGATTTTAACTCACTCACTAGAACATCTCTCATAATCAGAGGAGATTATGAGTAGGGACCTACAGCCATTTTTGTAATATTTTCATTAATATTTAACTAAACAAGTGGGTATTACAACATGTTTTTCAGTTCGGAACCCATTTTTAAAATTAACTTGGAAGAACTAAACACTAGAGACAAACTGACATCCTTTTCACATTAAGATATAATTATGTATGTTTGGTTAAGTTACAATTTCGTGTAAAAACTATGTAAAAGGATTAAATGAGATTAACGTTTTTCATAACTGACACGATGCAGGGATTTTTATGTTAAAAAAAAAAAAAGTACTTTAGTAACAGCAGGTCAGGAGTTTCACTGCGGTGTCACTCAGACATCACAGATTAACTGTGCCCTTCCTTCCTTTTATGCGTCACCTCCTCCATTTGTTGACTTTATGCATACTAATGAGTGCTAAATGGAGTCTGCCTCAGACCACAGTGGTCAGGAAGAAAATTAGGGGGGAAGCAGATCAATAAAAAAAAATCATTGCTAAGAGGAAGGCATAAATAAAGGTAGGGGAAAGAATCGGGGAGAGGTGAAAACGAAACCAACCAACAGCTTTAGAATGATGTATAACAATAACACAAATATACAAATAATCAATAACTGTGTTTTTGTTTACTGTCCCAGGGTTTTGCCACGTATTTGGCTAGGCAGCTGCCCTCGACAGGTAGAACACGTGACAGTCAAGATGAAGCATGAATTGGGCATTACTGCAGTGATGAACTTCCAGACAGACTGGGATGTGGTCAACAACTCTCACGGCTGCAGGCGGAATCCCGCAGAACCCATGACCCCAGAGACCATGATGTATTTGTACAAAGACAGCGGCCTGGTGTATGTGTGGTTACCCACACCTGATATGAGCACTGAGGGTATGAAGAATTCTGTAGATAGATGTGTTATGTACTGTGTTCAATAGTACTTTAAGAATACTGTTTATTTAAGACAAAATGGGGGGACAGAGACAGCCTGGAGCTGTGAACTCAAGCAGTCTCAATATCTTCCTCAGACACATATTGGCAGTGCAGACACTTGGAAATGCAGTACTGTCTGAAAAGTTCTGAACTTCGTTATTATTACAGCCTTCACTGTGCTGTGTATTCTTCTTTTGAAAAGATAATTGAAGCTTCCATTCAGATAATTCAAAGGTCAGAAATTCTGTGAGGACAGACACTTTTAACAGTTTCTAGAATTAGACAAATGTGAGAAATATGCCACAAAAAGATCTGTGATCTACAGTACAGTTATCAGAAAGCACCTTTCAAGATTTTTTTTTAATGCAGAATGAAACAGTCATACACTACAATATTGTTCTGCATTATCTTTTGTGTCAGCCACAAAGTGCTATTTATGCTACTGCAGTGTATTTACACAAAGAAAAAATTGCTGTGGTAAATCACAGTGCAACTAAAACTACCAAAGGCAGTTTTTGGAGACATTCTGTCAATAGAAATTTGTATGTAATATGATCTAGTGTGCACCTCATGATACGTTTATTCCTGACGGTTTTGCATTTTGTTGTGGTATTCAGCAACCTGCATAAGAATTGATAACTGTATATATGAAATATACTGGTAATTGCCAGCAGCCTTTAAAGTTTCTTCTCCAAATAAAAGTAATTAAGTGATATCCAAGTTCATTTACACAGGTGATCGTACAGTATATTACTTGCATTTCTGACCAAAAACCTATTAAAACGTGAATGAGTCACATAATTTCATTGACATTTTAATTTTGATGATGATTCCACATACCGTTTTTGTAAATACTCTGCCACAGAGTAGAAAAGTCAGAAAGTACTAAGAGATTAGATTTAAAAAACCAAAAAACAACAGAATATCACCAGCTCTACATGTATTGTGTCTTACTATCTCCTAACGTAGGTCGTATCAGGATGTTGCCCCAGGCTGTATTCTTGCTTCATGGGCTCTTGGAGAACGGTCACACCGTCTATGTACATTGTAATGCTGGAGTCGGCAGATCGACGGCAGCCGTGTGTGGCCTGCTAATGTATGTCCTGGGCTGGAGCCTGAGGAAGGTGCAGTACTTTATTGCAGCAAGGAGGTCAGCGGTGTACATAGATGAGGAGGCTTTAGTCCAAGCTCAGGCAGACTTCATTCAGAAATTTGGACATCTGCGATCATCCATCTCTTACCCAGAGACATGAGAGCCTGAGTGTTTTTGTATTAAGAATTCAAACATGAAGGAGAATTTGCAGAACAGATTGAGAAAGTGCCACTGGAATGAACTGTTGGAAGAATAAATGATTCTTGACATGATAAAAATATACTACATAGTGAGTGCTGAGGGTATCAGAAGGTTAAATCACCTATAATAACAAAAACTTCTTTCTACTTAAATCTAACGACCCACTTCAGCAGAGTGGATCTAAAAATCTAGTTCATCCCCGAGCAAATAATTAATCCTACTGTGATGTAGCATTTAATGTCTGCCATTTACATTAGTACATACCACTGAAAATTGCGCAGTTAGAGTAAGCTTAGGACGGGTAGTTCAGGTAGTAGCTTTTTTTATTAAATGACTGCAGGTGTCAAGAACTGCTCTTTTGGCATTTTTGTAATAATAAATAGAGTTACCATTTTGAGATGGCAGATTTTAGCTGATGTGTTGAACAGCACTGAATGAGAGGAACATTAAGTAAAATGATAAAACTGCTACAAAAAAAAAAATTTAACAAGATCAGACACATCGTGCAAAGTGAGATTTCTCATTTAAGGTGAGAGGGAAGTAGGTGAAAGATTTAGAGAAATATGAACTCTTTTTTTTTTTTTTTTTTTTGTTGCATGATTGTGTACCATGTAAGACAATCTCCTATTTTGCTCCAGAAACAAAAATGATATCTTTGCCACGCGCTCTTAATGCTGCATGGAATTGGCACTCCTTTCCAAAGCAAGAAATCAATTTCTAAACGACAATGCCTCTCCCTCTCTGGCAAAGATATGTTTAGCTCACACACAGTGAAGAATACAGCTGCTCTCTCGGAGAGCCCGATAGCATTTCGTCTTTATTTATCCGGCAGATGCTATTCTAAACCATCTCCTAAATAAAACAAAAACAATATCCTTGCAACACCATTCTAATGCATACATAATAAGTGATTATTGGAATGCTGTTAATTTTGAACTGCTGCCTAGATTCTTATTGAGGATATATTACTTTTTAAGATACTGTGTTGTTGCTACCTGTCCCTGATTTAAGCAAGTTAGTGTATTAGAGTGGAGGAAAGATTCTTTCCCCCCCCAAGCACAAGTCATACACATTCATGTTACTTTTCTACAGTATAGGTCATTGCAGAACACAGCATCCTATGGATTTCAGTGGGGATTGGTGGGTGGATCGAGCCATTCGCATGTGAAACAAGAAGCAACTAACCATGAATTTTGAAATGTTCTAAAAATATTGCCAGAAATGATAAATAAATGTGTTGTTCTTCTTTTTAGAAGACTGGGTTGAGGAAAGTAATGTGTGTGTATACCTTTTTCTCTGTGCATGGGTGCTGTGATTTGTCATTTGATGAATACAAATGTAATTGATTAAATGTCGCATGTATTCCACTGAGTTACTACTTCTGATTGGCATCATAAAGCATTTGTGGTCCATATGATTCCCAGGATCTGCCAATCACCTGCACTATTATGGTAAGCATTAAAAAGCCTTTGCAACTGTTATGCAGATGGATTTTTATGGTGCAGGAGATGAAGCACAAATATCTCTCAAGTTCTGTTTAATCCAGAATGTGCCAATAGAGCCCACTGTGTACTTGTGAAGTACCTATTGCTTTGGCTTGCAATGTCCCTCCAAGCCCTCAACTCGTATTTATTCCTTTTGTTCCTCCCTTTACAGACACATTCCTTCTACTGATTTAGAGCTTCACAAACCCATTCTTTATATTTGCTTCTGCAGTACACCTACTGTTTATACCTTTATCCTTTATGGATCTATAAACTCTTAGACTGACAGTTTCCTGTTTTTCTGTCTACTAAAAAGCTGAAATAAGAAAAAACAAAAAACAAAAATAAAGTGAAATAAACATTTAAGAATAACAACCTTTTAAGGATGTAACGCACAGTGTAAAGTGCTTGGTGATTTGATGAATACAAGGTGGAAAGCAAGAAATATTCTGACAGTATTAGACATTTTTAATAGGAGCCTCAGTATTCATGTCCAGTATATGGTATATAGTCACCAAAATAAAAGCATAAAACGGTAAATTCTGCACACATTAACATAAAACCTGGACAAAATGCAATATACATCATTTTTTCAAAAGAAAATACAGATTTTCCACACATGCTGCACTGTTTGACTGTGCAGAGATAATGATCAAGATGAAAATGAAATACCAGTGCTACTACCCCCACAATTTACTGCCAAATACCATCAACACAATGGCTGAAATGGCAAATCTCACCAGTGTTTCTGTTGTTAGCTGTAAAAATGAAGCCCATCAGTCCATTGAAGACAGCAAGTACACTAGGCATCATGTGGAACACACAGGATCGGCTGTGACGGACTGCTGTAAAATGTTCCATAATGAGCTGTGATAATCCATCTGAGCTATACAGGAGAGCAGCTTACCCGTGACTGTCATGCTAACCTAAGCTATGTTACTAATTGGAAATAAAATCAAAGAGCAGAAGAGACTGTCCATGTATACTACTGGAATCTGCTGGACACTGCACAACAGTTAACTTGGCCAAACTTTAACTACCAGGCCAATTTTGTCCCCAACTTCAACAAAGCCCACTTTTTCACTCCCTCAGCACACCCAAAAACACCAAGAGCAGAAGATAGTTGGAAACAATCAAAACTGGGCAGATTCATTTCAATTTATATCCTGCTCCATGTGGCTGCTGGGTTTGGTAGAATAATATTGGAAAACAAATATACAATAAAATGTAGATTCTTTATATGTGCTTCTGCAGTACACCAGCTGTTTAACACTCACATCAAAAGCAATAACCACATACATACTTATTATAGATAATAAAACACAACAGAACATCTCAACATAAGTTTCTTCTAATTCTTCCTTCCCATTCTGTCTGTCTCGGAAATTATATGTAAATATAATCAGACGTCCTAATTCAGCTTTGGAGAGTAAATTGTCCAACAAGCCTTTAGATGCATGTTTTTTTTTTTTTTCAACATGAACTCTGCTCTTTGAGGGGTAAAGGTTTTCACCTGCACAGACCCCACAAGTCACACATACAAAGAGCCACAAATGATTGCTATTCATCACGTCGGTCTGAGGGACCGCTGGTCAATTTATTTAATCAATTCTAAGTCCAGCTATATCATTTGCCTGTTCTGGGATCACTGTGTGCTTAAGAAAAACCCACTAACACTTTCACTGATATTGGTCTTATGTGGAGCTCCAGCCATGCTGTCAAGGACTGACTGCAGACAGAAAAGTGAAGAGATGTAGGCTTTTTCGAACATGCAGCAGCCCCACCGTGTTGGAGGAGAGGAGTGAGGTCTATCTGTGCAATTTACTGCTGTACAATTTTCTGCTATAGTGAGCTTTCATTACAATAAAATGTGTGCGTTTCTTTTATATACTACTTGTTTTACATGTCATGTGTTTAGTGCATATATTTTAGTGAGCCGAAGACAATTTTCCCCTCTGGTGGACAATAAGGTTCCATTCTGTCCTATTCTCTTAAGTTCAACAACATCTGACTATGAGGCATTCTGTGCAAGACAAACAGGCATGAGTACTGTCAGCTGGAAACACAGAAAAAATGTCAACAAATCAGGGGGATGGCAGGGTAATCTTTTTGAATAATAAATAAATCTCAGATTGTAAGCTAGAAAACCTTTTGCATGAAGATGGACAGCAGTGTACAGCAAAAATATGCTATGTTCCTCCAGATACACCATCTTTCAAGACTTGACATAAATTCTGTGTGGACTGACAGTGGAGAATGGTCAACATTTCCCAACCAGCAAAAACTGTTAGAAAATGCTGACATTTCTTCACACTTCACCTGCACTGTAGCAGTTCAGACAAATGCTTTTGCAGAAGCTGTTACAAAGAAGATGAAGTGAGGTTTGTTGAAAAAGTCTGGTGGAAGTTATAAGAGAGCTCAATTAAATTTTGCAAAGATTTCCATTATAAAAATGTCATTTATTCTGTATGATGTTCTGTAGGTATTTGGGAAAAAAATATATGTATTTGTGGGTTACACTTCAAGTGCAGAGTGACCACACAACATCTGTTCAGCTGGTCTATTGGCTGGCTGAACTTTATTGCATTATTTGCAGTGTGAGTCACTGCACAAGCAACTAGTGGCAGTGCCCTACTGATAGTCAATAATATCCAGCCTGTGTTCCCAGGGGATCATAACAATAACTGGGCTGACATATGCAGATCCGACATTTCTCATTCAAACTCTGTAAATACACTCTGAAAACTGTTTATTCCAATAACACATAAACTATGCACCCAAATTAATTCTTAATCAGCTGGTGGGCTTTTGCCTTCACTCTGGATGCACTTATGTTCTGTTCTATCAAAAGCCTTGCAGAGACTTGTGTGAAGGACACTGTGTTGCCTTTTACTGTGTGCATTTCCCCCATTATGGATTTCGTCCTTATAGATGCATTAAACCATAAACCTCTAATCTAATTAGCAACAAAAAGACACATTTGGTTTGTCATGCATAAATAATTCATATACATATTAAATTATGCTTTATTTTTTGGACACTTTACATTGGTAATCAAATGAGCATATGCATACAGATGTCTAAATTTCATGCTACAAGCAAAGATTAACGACGAATGAGTAATTTTTATTAGGTTTGCTTTTATTTTTGTCATTTAAAATTTTGTTACCTCTATTCATCATGATTGTAAGTAGAGGTCTCAAACAAAACGTAATTTGTTAAATTTAGAATCAGTTTCCTTAATGCTTTAGTTTTCAATCAGCTCTGGTAAACAATCTCCTCCAGGTTTCTCTTAATGCCAGTAATTGATCTTAAAAACATTTCTTTGGATGGATTGAATGTTTGTAGTTAAAATTCATGCTTAGATGGATGAAAGCTGCTAAATGTAACTAAGAGCTAACAGCTATAAGCGTTTGTGTGTGAGTTTTGACAGACATGCGTGTGTGAAGTTAAAGTTATAACTGATGACTGTAGCGTCTGTTTATGGACTACAAAAGGATTTTTAATTTCAACTTCATGCAGTATAGATGAGCATTGGTGGGTGTAAATATTACCTCCATTTACGATATGAGAAAACTGCTCTCAATTGAAGCGCGTTGCTGTTAATCATGGAGAATGGATGAGTGCTGGGTGAGACAAAATGAGAAATGGATGAATAAGTTATTTGCTGTGGGAAGTCCCCACCACAGCCAGTCACTCTGCAACTGTACTGAACAGCTTCCCGTAAAATCCATTTCTTGGTGTCAATACCTCTGTGGTTCTCTCCATCTTCCATACTGCTACTGCCATCGATCAGTGTCATAATTCTGGTATGTACATGGGTACAAAGCGACTGTGCCACAGTGCATAATATGGTAAGGGCTGTGTTTTGTGCCCATGTGGTGTTATGTTATGTATGAACTGCATGAAATGTTACTACACTGAGTCAAGTTTGGCAGGTCTATATGGGCAGGGTGTCATTAATCTTGCTCAGCACAGACTGACAACACTTCACAGGTAGATGTAGGTTCAACAACCTTGGACCTGGCTAAAAGAGATATATCCCAAATCAATAATTTCATCTGTTACCTGGGGCTCTGCTCTGGCTCTTTGCACACAGACCTGATTAAACTCTGTATTACACTCACTTTCTATATATCATTTTTCATACAAGGAATTAAGAAAACGGGATGAGGATGAAGGAAGCATTTGAGAAGCTGCTGCATGACTTATGTTTGGTCATTAAAGATCTTTTAATGATAAAGCTGGAAGATATAGAAATGAACTACCTGACTGTGGTCTGTATGCACAGATTGCCCATGTAGTTAGAAACACGCGGGGCAGTGGCCCTTGAGAAACATGGGTTGCCCATCCCTGGTCTAATAGAATTCAGAGTTTGAATTAAATCCATATTATTTAACATAATTAATTCCCCACAAAAAGCTATAATGTAGTCCAAGGCTATTACATTTTACTTAAATGATCAAAGGTTTAATACCGCTTACAATATAGCATTATTAAAAGACAATAACTAGCTGTCTGGTATGTTTGACTTTATAACTATAAATCTATATGGCAAAAGCATGTTCACAATTGTCTTTAGTAAATTAAAGTACATTCCAACACTCAAAAATAAGTAGGCTAATATGGTTAGCTGATTGGGTTCAAGTTTTGATTTGTTAAACCAATATCAAACCTCTGCTGTTTTTTGTGTTCTAATCAAACTAAAAGGGTTTTGATTAGAATATGAATCAAAACTGGATCACTGCAACTACTTTTGCCTAAATGATTTATGATGCAAGCTCTTTGTATGTGAGGGGAAAAGATACTGTGCTTCTTTTCAGTGTCATGCTGCAGATTTACAGGATAATAAATTTGAGCCTCAGGTTTCCTAAGATAGTATTATTAAATCATTGGTGATGGTCTCATTCAAAACTGTTTCACTGATCATCTGATTCGGGAGGTGGATAGGCATGTTTGACAGTTTGACAAAACAATCAATCAGTTGTCTGTCCTCTCCAAGTCAGCGCTGATGCTTTTTCTTTCAGTTCATTTTTGTAAATTGTTTCCTGAGCCACTAATCCATCAACAACAGCGGTGACATGTAACAAAGAAGTGAAATGTCTCTATCTAAAATGTAATAAGCATGCTGTCTGTGTGGTGTGCATACATGTACAATCTGTATTCATATGTCAACCTGCTTGAACTTAAGGCTGGACAGGTATAAGTTACTTCGTGAAAGGAACTCGTTTGAAGACATTTCAGCACCCAATTAGACCAGCCAGCCTTCAGACAAAGAGAATAGAGACTGTAAGGCCATGCATGACAAAGAGGCCTGCCTCCTTAGTTTCTCCCTCTTGTCTCAATCAGTGACGGCAGATGCCAAAGCTGAAGCTCAGTTAACATGGCAATCATGAGATCAGTGAGCACTTAATGATGCAGTGAAAGACAGGTCCATAATTTTAGCTCAACTCTGCAGGAAAAGGCTACCATGTCATGTATCAGTGGTTTACTCTGAATTTCTGAACATTAACTTTTGTTTGATTATAAATACTGTTCTCTTGCTGACAAGTGAATTGCTCCTGCATAAAGATGAATTATGCTTTACCTTGTGCCAAATCCAAAGAATGATTAAACCCATTGTGCACACAGGAGGTTGCCATGACTTTTCTAATTTGGACCTCACTTACATCTTCCCTAACTTTTTTCACTGTATCCACAACTTTGTAAAACATATATATTTTTTTGTCTTTCGGCCGCTCCCATTAGGGGTCACCACAGTCAATCAATTGATCCACGTGGTTGATTTGGCACAAGTTTTACTCCGGATGTCCTTCCTGACACAACCCAACTCTGTACAATATAAATATATAGAGTACAGTATAGCAGCACATGTTACCATTTGGTAGAAGAACAAGATCAATATGCCTAATTTCAGCCAAAACTCTATTAATTTTATCTTTGGAATACAATCAGCTTAATCTCTGTGCACACTCCTTATGACATCTCAAAACTGTAGTATCTAAACCTGGGATCTGTTCGAGATGATCAACTCTGATGAAACCATGTCCCAGAATGTCATTTTTCATTACTCATCCTAGGACAGGCTGCTATTCCATTAAAAAATATGATCCAACATAGTGACCCTGATTCCTACTGATGGACTAGTATGCATGGATTGTCCATGACCACAGAGACCCAGCCTGCCACAGTGGAAAGGAGGGTGATCTGAAGAGTGTTGACAGACAACAGAGCGTGACTCAAACTCGTTTTGTCACACTTGCACTACTCGACATGGACTCCTTGCCAGGAGAGATAACATTTACTACGCTGCAATGAACAACCCAACACAGATGGACCGGAGCCGCACACACGCACGCATGCACACACACGCACGCACTGACCTCTTTTCACCACAGAGGAGCTGCTGAAAAGCAGTCTCTGTTTACTTAAAGAAGGTCCCTCAACTGATCAGACCATCAAAATAAGCATTTACACAGTGGTGTTAAGTAAGATTATATGCACATGTATATATTTCAGGCAGCACGATGGCACACTGTCAAGAACACATTAAGATGATTCCTGGTTTGAAACCCAGTAGGGACCTTTCTATGTGGAGTTTGCATGTTCTCCCAGTTCAAAAACGTATGTCAGGTTGATTGGTGACTCTAAATTGCCCATAGGATTGAGTGTCAGTGTGTGAGGTTGTTTCTGTCTATGTGGTCCTGTGATGGACTGATGACATGTCCAGGGTGTACCCCTGCCTTTTGCCTGAAGAAAATAGGGATAGGCTCCAGCAGATCCCTGTGACCCTGAATAAGGATTAAGCGTGTATAGATGATGAAATTATATATATTTGAGATAATCACTGAGCACAGTGAGCTGATGATGTGCAGCTTATCATTTACATGGTATTAGGGTACTAATCAGATAATGAGTTACTCAGTACAATGGGAAATTTAGATTGTCCACCAGCTAATTTGATTTTCTCTCTAAAGTCTAATCCCACACATACTGAACCTAAGTGATCTGAAGTATACAAGTGAAGTGTGGTCATTTGTCATACTGGATTTGGCAAAACCACCTTTTACTGGAGTTTTTTTTCACAAATCAAGGCTTTACTGTTATGCTTGTTTACCAGGGCTAGAAGTTGAAAAGTGAAAAAGCTCCGATACTGTCGATACCACTAAGAGTCGATTCGATATGTTTACAGTGCCTTTGGTTGATGCATCCAAACATCATTAATAGGATGGTCTTGTGTGTGTGGGGATGAGCAGACATATGGCTGCCAGTACCCCAGACCACCAGACATATAAATCACCAGTGACAGGCCAGCATTCATTATCTGCTATCAGAGAAGATTGGTTTGTCCATACTTATAGCTGCTCAGTGAAGCTGTGATAGAATTTGTGTCCAGTGTGAACTACATGAGCCAATGCTTATGAATAAAGTAAGACCAAGACAAAAAAAGTAATTAGCTACTGTATACAGAACATGGTGCCCCAAAAACAATGACTTAAACTTATTTGTAAAATTGTTGTAAGTGAATACAAATGTTCTAAAACAGAAACAAATAACTGTTTTTGGTATAAATGTGGCTATGAGAGTTTTAGCTGGTACACTTTGGTATTGATCACTTATACTTTTGATCACTTATGCTGAATTTCTGGTTTCCACCTTTCCTTCATTACAGTTCCTCATCAGCACATCTGGACCCCACAGCCAGACAGATGGGAGGTAGATGAGGCCTGTCTTTAGTCTAGGGACCAAGCCAGGTGTTCAAAACTTACTTGAGGAATATATTGGTAACATCAAGTCCCAAAAGGTATTAGTAAGGCACAACCTAAGAGGCTTTAGTATGTGGTTGTTAAGCCAGAATATGGTAGCAAAGCCTGGAGGTGATATTCAGAGGGAAATTAGTCTTGCAAGACAGACTAATATGATACCACAAGTTGTCATATACTGTTAGGAAAGCTGGCATATTAAGGGAGGACTGCTGGTGAAGTTTACATATTTGTTAATGAGGCACTGTCAAACCAAATCAGACTGGTCTATAATGACCGATGTGTAAATGAAACACCAACAGGAAGAAGTTTGTTCTTGTTGGACTTCCCCTATCTGTCTTTAACTTCAGACAGAAAGTTTCATTCAGTGTCAATCTTTCAACCTGAGTATACGAGTTATCTCTTTCTCATTCCTTCACACACACACACACACACACACACACACACACGCACGTAGATGCACACACAGTTGCACACAGTTTCACTTGAAATCCGTACCTAAATTATCCTGCAACTCTGGGGGGCTGTGAAACTGCCAAGTTGATGGGAGGGCAGAAGGGGATTGTGGGTAATTTCATGTCACATTTCCAGCAGACTGATGTCTCTTTGGACAGATAATAGCCTACAGCACACGGTGACAGTAAAGGCAGCGTCACAGTGAACCTGTTCTTCAAACTCTCTATGTTCCTCACATTTCCACAAATGGTTCCATTTTCTCTTTTTTTTTTTTTTTTGAGGGGCATTTGCAATTTTTCCACATTCATAAATTTGCATAGCCATATGAAGATTGCTTGTTTCTCTGAATACTGACATTATTGGCTTCCAACTCTCATTGTCTCCCCTAATAATACATGGCCATTACCAAGTGAGCACCATGAATAACGTAGACAACTCACTCATCCTTGTACCTGTTTCCAGCCCATTAAAAAAGCACAATGAAGTCTGCCTCTGCCAACTTTTGTCAACTTTTCACCTTGAAGAGATGGAGTTGGAATAAAACATTTCCTTGTCAATCACCTATTTCCTTTTGCAGCACTAACGATTTCTGTGTCCCTCAAATATGCAGTGCATAGTTACAAAGTGTGTAAAATTATTTGAAGCCCTGAGTTCGGATATCAACATCTTTGATTAAATAAAAAAAAGGAAAGAAGAAAACGAAGAAAGAAAAAGAAGTCTGTCCTCATTAAAATGGAAGAGAAGAAGTTAAATGACAGATTTAACAGATTAAAAAATATATATATATATATATATATATATATATATATACACATTTGGTCAACCAATGCGTGTTATGTTCCAGCCTTTTCCTCTATTTTTGAGATACATTAGACATTATTCCACAACTGCCAAGCTGAAAACATGTCCCTTTAAAGTTATATTTTCTAAATAGACAGATAATTTATAATGTCTATTAAAGACAGTGAGAGTCAAGGAAGAATGCGAGTGCTGGGTGCCAGGGCTGACAACACTGACTCATTGTTTTATTTGTACTGTTAATTTAGTTTGGCATCCTCACAGGTAGAAAATTGGAAACCGTTCGAGTCTGTGCTTCAGTGGGCAGAGTAAACGATGCAGCACAGCACACACAAAGAGACGCACTCAAACATGAACTTCACCATCTCTTGCTTCGAACCACCCCCAACCACCATCCACACACGTTCAGCAATTCACAGTAGCTTATTTTGCCAATAAAATGTGATTTAAAATTTTTTTTTTTTTTTTTTTTTTTAAATGTTCATTGTTGTCGAGGTCATGGTGATGATTACATCAGGCCAAAACTTAATGGTTAAAAGTACTTCCAAAAAATGTGTTTAATATACCCAGCTATACCCACACTACAAAAATGACTCAGATAAGATAAAGTAAGATATGCTTTGATAAGCTAAGATTCAGTACTCACATACAAATGCAGAAGTATACAGTCTGCATTTGTGGCCTAAGCTTTTCACTGTGTGAATACACAGTGGATCTGGGAAAAAAAAATATTACCAAGTGAAGAACAGATTTATGGGAACATTTTACTTTTCTCAACAAAAGTCTGGCCCGTGTTAGAGAAACTAACCACACCAATTTGATACTCCTTGACAAATAAACACAGACAATACTCAGTTCAGGCATGACTGTCTTCTCTCAGAAGATTTGTCAAGCACCAAGGTTTTCTAGTTTACTGCATTTCAAACTTTCAAGGCATAAAACCTCCTCCCAAAGTGCCCGTCTTTCATTTGCACACAACAGACTAACACATCCTCAGCCTCATCTTTATGATGCATTCCTCTCTGGAAGAAGCAGAGGGCAGGTGTGAATCCTAGAAAACTGACAGTGCTGATGAAACCCAAGTGACTGCATCTATCTCTACTACCACTTCAGTACTCATGCTGCACTGACATGTCCACCCATCCACCTGTTTTTCAACCCACTGCCATGTCAAATATCGCCCTGATTTCAACAGCATGTGCAAATGGGCTATATTTTCAAAATAATGTTACACTCACACCACTACGATATGCTGAGGTTTTATCACCTTGGGCATTTCAACAACAGCTCCAGAGTTATGCACTCTTACATAACAGTACTCAACAGCCTGGTGCTTCATTTAATAAACACTCTTGTGTGTCAGCACTAAAAATATCCTGCAGGCAACATAGCAAGCTGAATGAATTTCTCTAAGTAGTTCTAGTTTTCGTATTCTTAAAGAATAACAAAGAGATGTTTTGGTGAGCAAGGTTGGTGATTAATCAAAACCTTTGCATTTTACATCAAATCAAACCAGGACTGAAATGAATTAAGAATTTTAATGGCTTCACACACTCGCCACAAACAACCTTGGGTTTCATTATGCAAACTGGGTTTGGGCTGTGTTTGCCTTAAAATAACAATTGCCCTTTTAGAGTTCTGTTACTGGGATCTTAGTTTGAAAGAGGTGATTAACAGTAGATTAATGCTAAGGGAAATATGGGAGGGGAATGATGTAAATTGTGACTTTGAAATCAATCAACATTCATTAATCACAATCTCGGATCTGAGGTTGACAGTGTTGTCCAAACAACGCCACTACTGCACAGGGAGGACACGAGAAGACAAAAATTTGCAAGAGCTGGATGAAAGATAAAAGTTGGATCCACATAGAGCCAGTCTTATATGGGAGAGAGAACTACCCAGCATGTTTCATTGACAGAATACACATCAAAGTCTGATTAAGGAATGACAGTCGCACACACAGATGAAACAAAGAACCAACACAGATGTACCACAGTGGTGGATTTGGCACTGCTTTTGTCTATTTGCATGGTGCTTGAAATGAGTGCTCTTGACTTGAGTTCGGTAATTTGGGGGCAGAGACGATGTTTGGCACTGATTGCTGGGAACCATGGAGCCCAAAGAGAGAGGGGAGGAAACAAAGAGCTGGAAGAATGAGAAGAGAGGGCTGATTTTGTACAACTGATTGGGCTTGGTCATTTTTATGTACAGTAAGTGAAGATACTGGTGAATGACTGAGGTAGAAGTTTCAAAATGGAAAGTGACAGAACAACTAGGAGAGGGAACCAGTAACCTTGGAAGTTCAAAACTCTGCATAGCATTTAGGCTCCTGCAGGGAGTTATTTCTGAACGTACTATAAAAAAGACAAAGGAGCATTTTCTACTTGTTCGCACATATGCAGACAATGTGGCACATTCAGATCTGCAGTTGTGATTTTTATTCACTATAAAGAGATTTTCATTTTTGTTCAGTACATATAAAAATCAAATCAGATAAGAGTAAAACATTTTTAGACTTTACTATGAAAAAAATCATCACACATCTATGACCCAGATCTAAATACCAAATTTCATTTGCCAGTGAAAGACATCTTTAGTCTGTTATTTCTTGATAAATTCCTGTCTCTACATATTTCTTTACAACATAGAAGTCTCAGTGAATTGTTAGTTTTTAATAAAATATGGTATTTACTCAAAAATTTTAGTATTACTTCTTTTTCTTTAAAAAAGAAATCTGCCAATGGGGTGTGACCTTCTCGTACCCATTGTAGATTTTGTTTACTGAATAAAAAATTTGTGTCAATATCTTGAAATAAAATGTGATAAGACAGATCAATGTGCTGGTACTGGAAAAATACAGGGAAGATGATGTTGATTTATCAGATATTTTTGTTCTTGAGTGCCTTTCAGTGACGAGGAAAGTTTTATCAGTAACTACACAACTTTCACATTTCTCCTTTTTGCCAGTATATGTATTTTATTATCCTTTCAATCTCTGTCATTCAGATTTCTGAGATGTTTTCAGATTTCTCAGTGTGTGATTGCGAGGGCTTTTGGCGATCGCATCAGGTTTTAATATCTGTCTGCTGCTCGTTTTCATGGACACAATACGGTGAGAAAGGGAGGATATTGAGCAGGCTGACAAGGAAAGCATCTGTCCCATTTGCCACCCACGTATCAGCATCCAGTTCCCGTAACACACACAGCACAATGGACACACACATACACAAACACACTGAAAGAATTACCCAAATTCCACTACTGAATGAAACTGAGACTATGTGCCGTGTCTGTCTGTGTGTGTGTGTGTGTCTCTAGGAGCAGATGACACCAGAGATAATGTTATGTGTATCAGAAAACACATTGGAACAGTAATACTGGTGATAGATCACAGTCAGTCTGTGTACCAGAGCAGCTGGTGATCTACAGGGTGTTATAATGTCAACAACCTTTCACAGAAATGCTCACGTGTCTGCATGCCCAAGTATTAAAATGGCTGGGTAACACTGCTAACAGTGTGCTACAGAGGTAAACACTGTTGTTGCTTAAGTATGTTGTGAGTTGAATTTTCAAATATAACGTACCTGCTTTGTTTTATCCTATACGAGACATACAAGTCGCGTTTCATTTAGGTTACAGTATTTAGTGACATATTAGAAAACTAGCTTCATGATCTGTGCTGGAGATTTATATTATCTTCAAGAGCAATTGCTTTGGAGCAAACATGAGCAGTAGTAGTAAAGGTTTCTACTTGATAATGTATTCTTCAGGTGAGAAATGCTCTGGAATTTGGCAGTTTGTCACCGTGACCAGGTAAATTGTACTTAATGATATACAGTATCTGACATTACCTATAGTACAATTACACATTAAGCAGCTGAAATACACATGAATGAATGAAATGAGATTGAATGAGTTATATTACTAAATACTGCGGTGTTTCCGAGATTAAGGTAAAAAGAAGAACCATGGGGTCCACACTACTGATAAACATGGAAATAGTCACAGCACAGACTGAGGTTGTTCATTCCCTCAGTGCAGACTGAAGCCAATTTTCAATGCTCCCTCCATGGTCTGCCAATTCTATTGTAGCTTGTTCCTGCTGCAGCAGTGGTATTTGGGGTATCTGAGTAGTCTCCAGAGTCTAAAGGTTTATGACTGTTTAACAAAGAGAGAGACATTATTATCACGTCTTGCATTATACATTGTAAGTTGTGTATGTGATTTAAGATTTCAATTTTGAACAACAATAACGTCAACTAGAGTTGGTTGCAGCAGTAATTATGTAATTTCAGCCACAACTTCTGCTCCACAATGAAAGAGAAATACAACCTTACATTAATGTAAATGAACAATTATTTAGCCAGATCACATACACAAACTTATATTGTACAATTTTACTCTAGCTGAATGCTTGTCAGAGCAGATGGCTTCAAAGTGTAAGCCCAGAGAAATGAGGAGGTTGTTGTTTTGGGTAACACACGTTTAAGTAAGATATAGCTAATTGCTCTTATTATTTTTTTTCTTACACAAAAACACATACTTTCATATACAGCACGTGGACACAAACACACAAGCTGAACAGGTTTGGTTTTGGATGGAAAATCGTTCCACAAAGCCTGTGCAAAATGGTCAAAAAATAAACTAAAAACAGGTTGGTATGACAAAAATACCATAACATGCCATGCCAAACAAACTGTTTTACATGTGACCTTTTCCTTTTCACACTGGTGTCAACAGCTAAACAGACATTTGACGAGCCACATTGTGAAGGCCATGAGTGGATGTGCAGGGAGGATGCTGTATTCTCTGATTCAGAGAGAGGTGCAATATAGAACAGCTAAACCTCACTGAGAAAAATTATTTGGAGAATGCATTTAGAAAAAAAAAAAAAGTTAGACTACTCTGCAACAAAAGAAACTGCTTTGCATTCTGAATCCAAAAAAAACTTTAGAAAATGTACCTACAAATTTTATCAAATGCAATGTAACGTAATGGCCCCATATCGTGTGTTGCCCTAAAAACCAAAAAATAATAATGTTGAAATTGTTCAAATCTGTTGCCATGTTTGTTTCAGCATTTCTATATTTACATTCTGCAAAATGCCACGTATTTGCAATCACAACAAATCATCCCGATGCATCCCATCTATCAGAGCTCTGCAGCAATGCATAGTCCTGATGTCTTTGTGAAGCTTGTCTATCCCCAAGCTTCTTAAATACTCAATCATGCTCTGCAGCAACCAGGGTGAGAGGAAAAAATAGATATGGTAATCATATTTTATGGTTTCTAGGGAGGAAATCAGACCCAATCCTAAATATGTTCCAGGAAGTGATGCAGGATGCTGCTGAATAATAGGCAGTCACATTAGAAGAAGACACACCACAATGTCTCCTTTTAATAAGCGGATGCCAGCTTGTACATTACTGTGACACCACACTATAACACCAGGAATTAAATGTCATGTCACCACTGATCTGGCAGTTGTGAAGCTTAACTAATTGTCTCTCTTTGTTGCTGTACACTTACGATAATTTACCAGGCATATTTATGTGACAACATCACTGACTGAATACACAATACAGAGTTTGTTTTCATACATGTACAATATATTTCCCTGCTGTCTGTGCTGTGTCAACCTTATTAAAGTCTAATTAAAATGTAAATCAGCAGGGCTGACGCTAACATGGAGAGATTTTTGTTGAAAAAAATCTGACATGATATTTTATAACTTACATTTTGGCCCTACCTTAAAAGATGGTGAGATTTGAAATTGCTGTTAGAAGTTGGATTACTGCCCAGGAATCAGATACTGTTTGGTCCTGTTTACCATTTATTGTCAATTATAATTTTGCTGTCAATACTGAAGAAAATCCTTGTGTAATAAGCTCTAGTTGTGCTTAAATGACACACTTAGCCAAGCCAATCTGAAACTCACATGGGGAACTAGCTATTAGCCAACTTCAAAATTTAGTTAAGTTAAATCATCTCAAGGTCCCAAATGTCCATACTGGCAGTATATTTGCACATATACAGCAGCAATGATAACAGAAAAACCAGGCAGGAGTTAGGCAACAAACTCTGAGATGGGCTTACAAATGATTTCCACCATGTTAAAAGAAACAATATTGATTTACTCTCATTTAGCCTCAGGCTTTGCAACTTTGGCACTGCTCCATTTTGTACAAAGGTTCAGCATGTTGCCACTGACACTGTTTTGGGACGAATCTAAAACCTCTATAATACACACAATACACACAGTTACAGCTGATTTTTGTACAATGGGCCGAGAGGAAGATAAAGGAAAGAAACATCTGAGTTCAGGCCAGACACAGTACCATCAAAGGCAGAGCAAAGGATACTGTTAATAACCCCATAGGTGTGAGTTTCTGTGCTCTTGCCCCTCTTTCCATGCAAAAAACAATAAAAGCACAAGTCAATGTGCCAGTGTCCTGAATGCGCCCCTCTGTTCCAGGACAGTGGCTCTGCTCTCGCCCTCAGGCCTTGAGCAGGATCTCTTTATTCCGCTTGGATCCTCATCTCTTTGCAGCAAACGGCTGCCCTACTTCAGTTTCTCATTCTGTGCCATGATTGCCCCCCTACACTTAAAGCCTGTGCCACTTTCATCAGAGGGCTATTTGAATCCATTCCACTTTGAATAATTGTGCAGGTCAAAGCTCTGCGTGGAGGCACAGAGTTTGAAAATGGTTCGACATGCAGGTTTGACTTCAGTTTCAAGCATCATGGTAAATTGGTTCATTTCGACATGCTGCATATGGCAGACAGGGTCTCGGTCAAGACATAAATGACATACATTGATTTTTCCTTCTTGCAAAGGATTTCTCACTCAGCTTGTGAATAGGCTCTCTGCTCAGTATTCAGATCATCATGAGCACATCATGCAGTAATTACACCTGTAATATGCCATTACAGCAGCATGGGCTGTTTAACCAACTAGTTAAGCAGCCAGGTACCTCATTATAGGAGAGGATGTTGAAAAGAAGAATGCCATGTTTAAGTGCTCTGTATTTATCATAAATACAATTAGTAGAAACAGAGAATGTGCAAGGGCATATGGCTTGCTATGAATTCTGCACCAGGCAGCAGATTCAGTGGAACATTCTCTAAAACATCAAGACGAACTTGATTATAACTCTCTTCCTATTATCATCAGCTCAGTGAATATGTGGAGCTCAAAACAGATGTGTCTCTGTGCCTGCTGGGCAGGCTGGTGTCCATTTGTCAGGAATTAACGATTGGCTGTGTTCATTAAGTGCAAATAAGCTCAGGAGAGAAGGTTAGCAGACTATCCAGAGGTTAACCCCTCCTCACATCCTTTACGAGACATTTCATTGGGGGCACGACAGAGACAAGTGTATGGTCATGTCTTGCTAATTTTCCATCTACCTACATGTTGGGTAACAAATAGATAACACGTTATGAGACTATTTCTAGACATGCACTTACTTTTACAGTGACGGGACAAGTAGTGAGCCGCTTTACAAAGTGGTATAAAGTCCCTCTAGTCTTTCACCTTCTAACCCTGACAGAGATATAAAGTTCCTGTCCCCTGTATATTCAGCACCTCCATCCCCAGTTTCTCATTTCGTGGTTGTGAGAGATTATACCTTCAATTCTACCTGTCCTCTTCACATCTCAAATCATGTGCCTCTGTATTTATCAGCAGGCTAATGCTTTTCCTCTCATTCTTCCTGACACCAGCAATTTTCCTTGCAGACATCTGTGTGGATCTGATCAGGATGTGACCGCACTGGACCACATCTGTTTATGTTTTTCAGTTTGAGGCTTGGGTGTGTGGGTGTGTGTGTGTGTGTGTGTGTGTGTGTTGGGTTCTATGTTCAGTGAAATTCAATAGCTCGTAGTAAATGACCTTTAAAATAAATGCATTTCCTTTCTCAGGCCAGAGAGGGATAAGCAATTCATCCAGTCAGCCACAAACTTAACTTAAATTCTACTTTTCCCTGCAGGTGAGTATGAACTCTGGGCACCGGAAACAGTTCTGAGTACAAAATGTACACACAAACACAAATTTCTTTTCATTCCTTATAGGAACTTAATATTAACTTACATTAAGTTCTGGGAGATTTACAATAACCTTAACCATAACTATTTGCCCCACACTAACCTTTACCTTAAACCAAATCTGCACCCTCAAATTAATTGATTTACATGGGTGGCCACAGCATCTGATCACAAGGAATGTTGAGTCCCCACAGTCACTGGCACTGAACATAGTAAAATGGGAAAAAAAATAAAAAATAAAAAATCAACCTAAAATTGAACCCACTGCACTCATAAACAGTGACTCATTCTTTCTCTGCTTCTCAAACACAATAGTGCTAGGTAATGCAGGGATTGGAGAACAGCTTTGTCATTTTAGTGCAAAATCCTTAGGCTCCATTCCTTAAATGAGAGAAATTTTGACTTTTCAAACAACTTTCAGCCCCCTTATATTCAGGTGCTTCAGTTCATCTTACATCTACTTCCCTAAAATTACTTGAATCAACTAAAAAAAAAAAAAAAAATACAGTTTCATAGTTCACTTTACATGCAGCAGCTTAGTTCATCCTCGACTAAGACGCTTCTGTAAACTGCTCTGGTCACTAAGTGGCATTTTGTGTTCCTCACATCATTTCTCAAAAGACTGTTTCAGCAAGATATGGATCAGTGAGTGGGAAAGTATCCCTGAAATGGTTCACACAGTGGGTAGAACTGGCTTTATTTAGAGATGGAGGGAAAAAAGGACATGTGTGAGGATGAGAGTACTTTACTATAGTGCAGCAGAGTTTGGCTTTGTAATTTAGTCCAATGGCTCCAGTTTGCTGTGAAAATGTTTCATTCTATTTGTGAAACCTTTATCCGCCTCACTTCATCTCAGCACAGACACCAAGTGGGGGGGGTTGGGGGTTGTTAGAATAGTCACACTGGCCCATTTTTGGCCTAATCTCATTAAATTGCTCAAAAGTGGTATTAAGAACAAATTTCTAACTTTTGCATCCAACCCTCACAGCAGCTGTTAGGGGTATGAGGAATGCCATTACTGGTCAGAATAATGTCTGTAGTGAGTACAATAAAGTCATTGTAATTATTACGTCCTTCCTGTTTTCACAGGACTGGAAGTGTTGGACAGAGACAACAGCCCTATCACATCATATTCGCTGGGCTGTCATGGCCTAGGAGAAGTTGGCTTAGGTACATAATAGATGCAATTAAAAACTTGCGTGTGTGTGCGCCACTATGTGTGTGTATGCTCATATAAATTCAATTTCCCCATAATTTCCTCATCATAACAGTACAGACTCCAATTACATATTCATGGCATTTAATGGTAGCAATCTCTAACTCTTAAATGGGTAAAAACATGGCTGTTGAGGATTCTGGATTGAGGATCACTGTCATTTTGGACATAAAATGAATAAATTAAGTTGTTTTTTTTGCTTTAGATGATGAAAATGTCAAACAAACTGAGTCTACCTGGACAAAATGAACATTGTGCGTAAAACACGGGCAGCTCTAAATGTTTAGCAAAGTTAAAATTACAACTTACTAAAACTGATTTCATAAAAAATATTTTATTTCTCCAAATGATGCGTAATAATAGAGCACACGTCAGTTTAAAACAACACAATACAACACACAAAATGATCATATAGTTGAATCTGCAAAATCAGTTTCAACATAAGTGGAAATTATCACCTTTATGATGAAAGGATTTATTGCAGTACTGTTGTATTACACTACAATAGTTTTAAAATACATTCAATTGTTGACAATTTGATAAGCAATAAATAAAAGTTAATTTTGGGTGGAGCTAACCCTTTAAGTCACTGGTGTTGATAATGTGTATAGACTACTTCTGCCTTTCTGTTTATGTTTTTCTTTTTATACTATGGTACACATGGTAAGTCATTCAGCGTATATCTGAGGCTTTTCTTACTCTCAACTTCTATTGTTTTTCAAAGAAATGACAAATTTTCTTGCACAGGCCAAAAAGTGAACAGTCCAATATTTAAAAGTGTTCATAATAGCCTGAAATGATTATATGTACACAGGTGGCCTTCCCCCTTTAACAAAAGCTGTTCTTTCCCTCCCAAAATACCAGGTGTCATCATGACATTTAACAGTGCTATCCAGCTGCCACAGTTATTACAATGTTTGGAACAGCAAGACAGCTTAACTTCACTTTTCAGGCAAGAATGACATTTTTGATGATATTGTGCTTAAGGGCACAATAGCCTCCTGTCATTGAGGCTACATGCCAAATACGAATATGATACCTAAAAAGCAAATAAAGGATTGCTGCAATAATGCCTGCAAAGAATGTTATTTGGATTGAATTTTTTAAATGGAATAGTAGCCCAGCATCAACAAAGCCTGAAACTGCTACCTTGCAGATGAATTGTTCATTAAGGGAAAGAGCTGGGGGAGTCCAAAGATAGATACATACAGAACAGGCAATAAGTGGTAATGATGTATTCTGGCCTTCTTCCATGGAAGTAAATTGGATTGTTAAGGCAAGCCAGTGCCTTAGGCTTTCTCTCCAATCTACAAAGCTGCCACCACCATCCACACTTATATTAAGGCTCCAAAAAACAAACAAAAAAAAAGGACAGTTTGTTATATTGTATCCAAACAACTGTTTGCAAAAAGTATCAACTAAACATCTTGATCTCTTGTGTTTCCATGAAATTGGTATAAGGTAGAATTCCTCCTCAAACAGAAAAGGCAAAAGGTATTTTCTCTTGAGATAACTGTTCTATTATGGTTGTTTATCCTTATCCTGTCCTTTATCATCACATTTATTAAATGGAAAATGCAAAACGGGCGCAGCAATGTCAAGTGTTTCCGTATTGCTCTTCTGACTAGTGTGTTTTAGCTTGAGTGATGAAGTGCTTCAGGGAACTAAAACCGGCATGCCACTAAAGCAATCAGATTTTTTTTCACGATGCAGAATATTTAACCTTTTATTGTTTAAGGGGGGTTTTCCTGTTCCTTGTGCATTCAAGTATGAGACAGGGAGACTCTTTCAGAAACAAAGAGCTGGAGAACATAGCCCACAAGTCTCAAGTCTCCATTGCTGGGCAATGTAACTGGGCTAGGACTTACTATGGCACATAAGGCACATAATACTTCATCTAAAACATACATACATCTCATTTAAAATGATTCTTTATAGTGGCTCTCTTTCCCAGAGTGATGCTGAACCTTAAAAGAGTAGCAAAGTTCAATAAAGCCTTTAACTCTTCTGGAAAATAGTCTCAACTGGTAAACAGGAAATGAATACTGCCTCAGTCAATGTGGACCAGCAAAAGCAACAACTATCAGTTTTCAATAGCAACAGCAATAAACACATGGCACACAACACATATACAACACCACTTATATTGCATCTGTTTATTACATAGTACATGCAACATGGTGGCACATCATTATACTAGGTCTTCTCTAGCATCCCAATATTAATGTCAAAATTCGTTTGACATGTGATCCATCTTCCAAACTGATCTCTCTTTCTCACACACACACACACACACACACACACACACACACACACACAAAATCAATTATTTTCTTGTGCAGGCAGAGGATGCTGGTTTTATTTCAGCTGAGGCCCATCTTCCATGTGGCTAGACAGTCACAATGTGCAGTAGATTTGCTCCCAGACAAACAAGGACACTAATTTACAAGGTTAGAAAATGAAGAGAGAGGAAAAACATCGCTATCATTATCCATGGCCATCAGCACTCCATGTACACACGCGCACATGTGCACACAACCTACGGCAGCATGCATACACACTGACAAAAAACCAAAACACAGCAGTTATAATTAGTTTGTTGGAGAAGAATGAGGCACATGGGCAGAGCAATGGAGTATGTAACATCACTTCTCATTTTTTCTCTCTGAAATGGGCAACAAGCACAATTGAGGCCATCACATTAGCATGAAACAACAAAAACAGTAAAATAAGGCAGCAGGTTCCTGGCACACATCACATGCTGAGCCTAATACCATGCTACTCCACAACCTGCCTGAAAAACATAAACATGCTAACAAAAGGGTAAGCAGGTTTTCACACTGCAGTGTTCACAAACAATGTGTGCACTGCACACATATGGGCAAAGAGAGCCCCTGAAGTGTCCTCAACTTGGGAGCAGATAACAATTTGTCATTTAGTAGTGAGAAGAGGTAAACTGAAGAGGTACTGTATATGGTTTTAAAAAAAAAAAAAGTGTACATACATCACAAGCCCCCTGCAGTTTGCCTACCGGGCAAAGATGTCCGCGGATGATGCTGTCAAAATGGGACTGCACAACATCCTGCGTCACCTTCGCTCCCCAGGGACATACACAAGGATCCTGTTTGTGGACTCCAGCTCAGCATTCATCCCTGAAGTCCTTTTCCAGATGCTCACCCCGCTCACAGTGCCCAGGCTCCACCTGTCAGTGGATCACCAGCTTGAATGACAGGAGGCAGCAGGTGAGACTGGGGAGCATCACATCCAAGACTTGGACCATCAGCACTGGTGCCCCCAGGTTCGTGTTCTCTCCCCACTACTCTTCTACCTCCACTAATGACTGCACATCATGAGACCCTTCTGGGAGCTCCTAAAGTATGCGGATTACACCGCAGTCTTTGGTCTGATCCAGGACAGTGATGAGTCCACATATAGGCAAGAAATGGAACAGCTGGTCCATTGGTGCAGTCAGAACCATATGGAGCTGAACCTGCTCCAGACTGCAGAGATGATAGATGATTTCTGGAGAAACTCCCCTACCCCCTCCCCTCTCACCATCCTCAACACCACAGTATCTACTGTGGAAACCTTCCGGTTTCTGGGATCCACAATTTCCCAGAGCTACAGACTTGGCCAATAAAGCTACTTCTGAGGTTTTACTTAATTACTGTTTTGCAGACAAATGCTAATTGCTCATGGGTCCAGAAAGTGATCAGTTGCACAGTAGAAAAATTTTAAAATGGCTTGAAATCATTATCTATACGCAGGTGGTCACCGCCTTTAACAATGGCCGTCCTTTCCACCCCAGAACACCAGACGCCACCATAGCAAGCTGCTCTGACAGACCTGTCATTGGCTGGATTAGCATGGATCAGTGTTAGCTGTTGGTCTGATGAATTCAACTGGGTTTTGTGATACATTCTGCTGTCTTTGATAAACAGTGGTTTGTACAACGTCAGACAGAGAAAATCCTATTCACAGGGAGGGATTAGACTAAATCAATAATGACCGCACACTGTGAGCATGTTACAGCAACTGGCATCTACCTCACGGAGGTGTATGGGTCTGCAGTTTTTGATAGGACACCAAGGGGAAGAATTACCTTTCAGGATGCAGAGGTGAATCTGTGGATTATTATGTAACAAACAAGAAATGAGGTTGTATCCTGTAAAACAGACTCATGCATTAAAGTCAGAGTATAATTTTATTTTCATTTCGAGTGAATTGAACAGATTCCAATTCAGAGTACCTCAAAAAAAATGAAGTTATAATTAGTCTTCAGATGTGCTGGTAATCAGTTCCGGCAAATTCATGCCATAATTCATGCAAACTTAAGTCTTGACAGCAAGTCTATTATCTCGCAAGCCATGGCAACTAGTCAAACATGACTACTGCTCTTTCACAAGAAAAATAGATTTCCATATATCAAGGCTTTTCTACATAAAGAGTTGCATCACCAGATTGCACCAGGCAAGAAAATAAAAAGTATAATACCAATTTCAGGTATTTAAGACTCCCACTTGTTATGGTACTTACTAGTACCCATATTCGGTTTTGTTTGTATTATTTGAAGACAAAGCAAAATTTAGAAGCTTAGGCTTAGCAGACTGTTTTTTTATTGTGTGACTATGTGATGCTTCAAAGCCTTTTTGTAGCTTGTGGCCAAAGCACTTTGGACTGTTGATGTGGTTTTGTGTTTATAGTCACAAAAATGGAACATCATTTTAGAAAATGACTACTGTAAGCAGTTATGAAGGCATTTATGGATACATATTTTTACTTTTACACACTATCATGGAAACAATGTACTTTCCTTGGTTCACAGTGTGATATATAAAGAAATATATTCCTCAAGGATGGCCTTAAAAAAAAAACAGTGAGATTGTCTATTTTCTTGTTCATATACTGAAGAGCAAAATGAAAGTATGAAGATAAGGAAAGTGAGTGAGAGAATGAGAGAGGGGCAATGAAAAAGATAGTGGTGCAATGGCAGAAAAGGTGAGGAGAATGAAGGAATCAGTGCAAGAAAATGAGAGAAATGTCGGAGACATTCATGCAATTTCAATTTAAAAAAAATGAGGTGGAAGAAAGTAAAAAGGAAAAGAAAAGGACAGACTCATTAATGCAGAGGACCACTAGGTGATTACTGAAATGTTTCCCAATAAGACTCTCTGGGTTGGCTAATTCACCTGCAATCACTTCCCCTACAATAGGTTTGAACGGAGGCACAAAGGTTGCATGATAATAAGCACGTAGCATTAATAAGACTGCAGAATGCATGCAGAGGCACATGCACGCACACATGGATTACATAGTTCTGGCACTTTTTCTCTCTCTCAGCCCCTCAAACAAGCTCAATCTCACACCATCTCAATGTTATAAACCATTTTTGTTTCCTTCCTGCTGTGCTATTGGTAATAATTAACAATTAACCTTTAATTGACAATGCTTGTCAGAGCTCACACTTAACATGTCCATTAGTTTCATGTCAGTGCACAGCCAATATTAGCAGCCTTTCCACACTTAATATCTCACATAATCCAAAGTACACAAGAAGTGACCTTCTAGCTATTGAGCAGATGATTAACCTTTATGCTCATTTAGCCTCTGGTCCGCTTCATTACTTGATGAAATTTTAATTACAAAGCTGGAATCATTTTCCAAAACTCTCCCTGAAAATCCATAACTAAAGTCTCCCATGAAGACTATTTGCTAAAGTGCAAATTTTATGCATCTACATACTTTTTTTTTTTATTTGCTACTAGGTACCAAAAACTTTAGCTTGATTTGATATGGATTTTTTTGTCAGTTTAAACTTTTGTCTGAAAAATCTCCCGGCATGACAAAACTTCTTGGCCTTCAGTGTTTGTCATTTTTAAAATTCCCATAAAACTGTGTATTATGACTGTTCATTCACAGCAGGAGCCAATATTAAATGGTTCTTGCTTCAAGATCCAGTGCTTGACAAGGAATTCTCCAAAGCAGATGTTGTTTTCAAAAGTTAATGGAAAGATTGAACAAACATCTCCCAAAGTAGAACTCCCTAAAGCTGTAGACCATAACACACTTAAACAACAGTCAATCCTGCAACTGCACAAAGCTCTGCATTGCACAAAAAGCACACATCATATAAGCAACTGTGTTCACATTTGTATTACTGCAATTAAAAATACAAACATGTCCCCCATTCACAGCCAGGTGTAACGCAGAGGTATTCACACTGCTGATCATCGGGCAGTAAACAGGTTTATGTTATATTTAGCTGTTTGCTCCACTTCTCCATGCTCGCTGTTCCCTCACCTGCAGATAACTGTGTATAAAAGACAAGCTGGCAGCTCTGGCACTGCTGATGCCAATGCACAGCACCGATTGTTCACCTGCGGATTTGGAAACAAAAACA
The DNA here is from genome assembly GCF_900324485.2 of Mastacembelus armatus. NCBI lineage: Eukaryota > Metazoa > Chordata > Actinopteri > Synbranchiformes > Mastacembelidae > Mastacembelus > Mastacembelus armatus. The sequence continues at coordinate 14,386,909 of NC_046656.1, forward strand.
AGGTGCTATGTCGTGTCAAGCTTCATCCTGCAATCTGTATCCCATGCAGAAGCTAGATTCTCAGCTATTTCATTCAGACTACGGCAATGGAAAGGGTCTATGAAGCTTTACTTCAGCCAACAAAGTGGGGCAACACTTTCCCTGACGACTCTTCTTATCCATAAGTAATGAAATACAAACATGTATTGGGAGCAAGAGGGTGAAATTGGGAAAACTCAGATTGCAGCCATGAGATGTTCATATTATTTTGAAGTCTGTTACCCTGCTGAGTCTCCCACATTTCCTTTAATGAGAACAAAAAATAAATAAGTAAAAAAGCAGACAGTAGCAGAAAAAGATAAAATACTTCTCCCCACACCTTAGGACAGAACTAATACTGTACAATATTCATGCTATAAGGTCAAGGGCCTGATCACAGCTAACCTCAATTACATTTTATAAACAAAATGATATGTAAAGAGTGACTACATCACTCACAATGAAGTAAATCACAATTACTTCTTTCCTAATTTTTTCACTGCACATAAAAATATGCATCATAGTCTTTCTAATTGTACCATTGCTTTGTGTTTGCTGTCTGACAGCTGAATTCTGCTGATTTTTTTTATAAGAAACTGCAGTACTGAGAAGAGAGAAAGATGTGATGTAGGTGTCATCCTCATCAAGAAGAGATAATGCACAATATAAGAGAAAGACAAATAGTAAATTTAAAAGGCAGGCTGGTGTGGAGTAAGAAAGGAGCTTAAAATTTAACAGGACCATTCGAGGAAGCTTGGGAACATCTACAGAAAGTATATTTGGAGAAGATGATGAACAGGAAAAAGGCAGGAAAAGGAAGTGGGAAGGAGTGGGCAGAAATGCATCATAGCATGGGGTTTAGCCCCTCAGGGTGCACACAGGATCATTTCTAACTGGCAGCACTGGAAACACAATTAGAGAAAATCAAAATGAATGATAGCTCCTGTACTCACTTGCAGATAATTGAAAGCATTACTCCTTCAGTTATTATCAAAAACTTGCAAAGACAGTTACTGTCTCAGCTCACCTACTATACTACAAAGGGAAGAGCTTGAGTGAGGAATATGAATCACTATTCAGTTATTCACAATAGGATTGATTAAAATGAACTGAATCAAAACAGACCACAACCAGCTGTCAGCATGATTTCCTATTTATCTTTCCTGTCTCTTTAGCTACATTATTAATTCTTCTTATATTGTAGCATCACTGTTGTTTCTCTGTTTCAATTTCTAATTTAATTCCTACCTGGTTTAAAAAAAAAATAGCTGCATCTTAACAGCCTTGTTTTTGGAAGACCTACAATGTATTATAAAGTTTAGTCAGAGAAGCTCATTGAGAAGCAGAGAGTTTAGGATGCAGCTAAAATAAGTCAAGAAAAATAAAAACATACAGCCATACAATCTCCTTAGTGGCAGGTTAAATGAGCATATCAAACCACTCTTATACAAATCCACCTACAATAATCACTGACATCTTTCCCTTTTTTCTCAGCTGGTAATTATATGTTCTTTGACACATGGCAACTTCTTTTCCTCCCATCAACCTGCCTGCTGAATTTGTTGGGCTCTTTAAAGGTCTTTGTCAGTTGTTTTGATCATTAGCACCCAATTTGTCAAAAAAAATATGCTTGATCTCCATGAAGCATGGTTCTTGGTGTTGTTGGAGAATCAGATCATCTTAAGTATTCTTATGTGTTTGTATCACACACATGTATGCAAATAGTCCCATCCTTGATCCCTGGAGTTTAGACTGTCACCTCTGTTAGGGTCTTTTGAAACATTTTTTTTTTCAGTTTCTAAGTAACTTCATGTCATTCACCATGAAATATCAAATTTTCCTCAGTGTGTGTCCCTGGTTAATACTGAGCTTTTAACATATTGAGTAATAACTGAAAAATCTGCTGGTAGCTACTGTTGTTGTGTGTTGAACTAATAATCTTATTAACATTAAACCTCTTAAGTATTTATTTATTGGACAATGGGGTAAAAAAAAAAAAAAAGGATTTATGAACTCTATAAACATCCTGATCAGTCTGCTGCAGAAATCTACTATTAATGTCCTAATTATGTGTTAACATTTAGAACTATAACATAATCACCCATTTTCAAAAAATAATTTAAAAAATTGTCTACACTACACTCTGTGCAAGAAAGTGTACTCCCGTGTATTTTCTGTGTTATTACCTTCACAAATCTGACAAAGGGCTCCTCCAGCTGCAGCTGTCACTTAGCTCTGTCTGCTCACTACTCCTATACTATATGCAATCTGAGTTTTCTTTCTACTGACAGAAAACTTCCAGTGTGCACTCTGAGGAAAGGTAATGTTATGGAAGCACTCAAATCCAATTTTTATTAGGAAATATAAAACATATTCTGTAGATAAACTAAAGCTGAACTGTAGCTGTTGTGGACTTTATCACTGGACTGATCTTATCCATAACCATCATAAAGTATGATCCACCAGTGTTACTAATAACATTAAAGACTCACGGTGTGTCTTGGTGTCCAAGTGACCCAGCATGAACTATGCTAGACCCTGTAAATTAAGCAACTAAATAGGATTCAGGCGTCATTAATTTTATTATTTACATCTGTGCTTTTTATACTACAATGTATGAAAATGTCTTATGTGGAAAAGGTCTAATGCTCCTGCAAGATCTTGTTCAGTATATATGTCCGTTAAATCTCACAGCTGGTTCTCTCTGACAAAGTGACAGCTGAGGTCTGTCTGCCATTGACCTGACAGGTGAGTCCCCATCCCCTGGTCATCTCAGGTAATGTCAATCAAACACAATGATGACAAGACTAAAATTACAGACGCCACCTCGTTCCAGGCCCCAGGTTCCTGTTCTTTGCTATTATCTGCATCCTTATTGACTTTCCCCTATTTTCCTGTATAGCACTTGTGCTGTATAGATGAATAAATTTGAGAAATGGGTTTACTATAGAGAACTGTTAAGACATATAACGTGTAATTTCATACACAGATCCTCAAGTTACTTTGAAGCATGTAAATGAACCTGTCTAGCATGGAGATGAAATTATCATTTTGCTCCCAGCAGGCATATTTTGTTTTATAAACATGAAAAACACTGTGTAAATCCAGGGTTTCAATTGTATTAAGGGCATTTTATGAAACAGACAATGAGCAAAAGCACCTGCGAGCACATTAAGCATACCAAAAGCTTAAACATCAGAACATCATCTGCATACCAAACAACTATCATTATGCAAAAGTGATTAAAGTCATAGTGCCTGCAGTACCAGAAACTTGTTTTGTACTTTCAGTACCCACTCCAGTCTAAACTCAACATGGACCACATAGCTCCAAGTCACATTACCCCTTCAATGAGTCATCTCAAATGAAACCAGTTCTTCAATATTCAAAGCACTCGTTGATTCAAAATCGACAAGGGGTTACTCAGTCTTGTTTATCATTATCATTTGTGAAGCATCGCTAAAATCAAACCTTTAGTGTCTACTGCTGACTGCTACAATTATTTATATTCTGCACTAAAAACTAATAATGATAATAATAAATTGGAATTACTCCAAAGTACAACTAGACTTTAATTTGAAGCTGCAAGGGGAGAGCATATTAGCCCAATCTTAGCATCTTTTCATTGGCTTCCCATTGCATCCACAATACAGTTCAAAATTCTATTAGTCACATAACTGGATCAGATCCAACCTCTCTCTGACCTGCTGAGCCCATACGTATAACATCACGCACTCAGTTCGGCAGCAATCAAACTCTAATCTTAGAGACAAGGTAACCATTCATTTATTGTCCTGTTACCTCAGTTGTGGAATGCACAATCCACACAGCTTCACTTTCTTTTAAATATAAGCTAACACCACACCTGGTGAATTTTAGAATATTTTTCCTGTCTGGTTTTACTTTCAGTATATAATCTTATTTCTGTACATCCCGACTCCTGTTACTCTGTAACTGGGTTTAGAAAAAGTCCTACATTACTGTTTAACTATATTATTGTTATAACTGTGTGGACTCTGTATTCAGTATATCACTCTCATCCACATACGGTATTGTGACAACTGGGTTCTGAGCACCATGTCCAAGGGCTATCTTTTAATAATTCAGGGTGTTTCTCAATTGCTATCTGCCGGATTGTGGCAAAGTGTTAAAATGTTGAATCAGCCACAGACTGTCATCCAAAGTAGTGTGATAAGCATTACATTTTCCTCTTGCTGATGGTTTATTGTGAAATTAAAAGGGTGTGAAACAGAACATCTGGGATATTTTGCCACAACTTTCCAACTTGTACACAGAGTGAAAAATCAAAATCAAACTGCTATGTCTTCAAAAATTGGATGCAACTACTGTGGTTATTAATTCTTTTTCCTATACACAACACAACAAAGCCCAGTTCCCATCTTCCAGAAATCTTTCCACAGCAAAACAAAATGCCCATCAAATTTCATTAGGGTCGGTGTTCTGTGTTTACAAGTAGCCTGATTGGTTCATGCTGGCATCGTGGCAGTAGGGCTCTAAATACCGTGAGCAGGAATGTCAATGACCTGCCTGAAGCTAATGGTCCATGCTGTAATGAAACTGGGAAAATACTGACTGATTCGCTGCAAACCCCCTACTGCTCCGATTTCAGACACACCAATTTTGGCTCGTCTCCATCTATTAGTCCTTGGCCCTGACCAGACATCATGAATGAGGCTGTTAAAAAAATATATAGGGCACAATCAGGAGTCTTAAAAGTCTTTTTACAGTAGTTTTGGCTTTTAAGAGAAAGGCATGTGAAGTGTACTGCAAACAAGTCAATATCTATGTTTATGTATCTGCAATAGCTATATAGTGTAAAGAGAGATGATGAATGTTAGTAAATGGCTTTGTGCTAATGACTCTTTAAATATGACTATGAAAGAGGCAGGTGACTGACTCAAGATGAGGGAAAAAATGAGAAATGAATCATGATGAATGTAGTAATATGGAAAAATTTAACATAAGAGAATCTTATAAAATGTTAAGTCATAGCAAAAGTTCACAACTAAAAAGTTGTGGATGCACTCTGCCATACTAAGGCGGGCTCTTAATGAAGTACATAAAAGTGATATAAGAAAGTAGACTTTATATATCAGGCTGTGCCCTCTATTTCTCTTTCTTTTAAACCCACAGAAGAAAATGCCCATATGGGACAAGTGCCCAGAATATTCCCTAAAGCATCCAAAATAAAAACCCTAGGTCGATTACTTGACAGAAGAAGGTCCAGTGCAGTTAACTACTTAAAATTAATTGTCAAAGAGAGAGCTAATATGGTGCTAATGCTAACTCACCAGGTGCACTCAGCATATTCTGGAGATCTGAAGTGCACTGAGGACAATAAACTTCAGCAAATAAGTACTGCAAAGGAACTGTTAAAGCTGGGAGGTTCATTAGGATACAAGTTTGACTCAAGTTTGCATGAGTTGGAACATTTACACAGGACCAATGTGTCAGCATAACAGAGATTTAACTGCTGACATAAGAGATAATGAAAACAGAAACTGGCTTTTCTCCTTATCTATTTTAGCTTCTCCCCTCTAGGTTGCTTGACTTGTGCTCATCTGTTCCTCTTTCCCTGACTCTATCTCTCTGGGGTCCAGCCTGTATCCTATATCCCACACAGGACCTGCAGTGTCCTGCCTCCTCCCTCCTCAGCATCTGTTCTCTGTCTCTGCCTTGTGCCAGGGGCAGCTACCCGCCAAGACACCCATACCATCAGCACTAGCTTTGTCCCTCCCTGCCAAGCATCTGATCAAAGGGGACAGCTGTCGAATGGATCTGTATGCCAGCCAGTGCTGCAAAATGAATGAGAAATGAGCAGAGTAAGGGAAAAAATAAACACCCAGGACCATCAGCACCACGGTCCCATCCAGAAAAACAGGTTGATTGGTTGGGGGACGGTTAAGGCTGTATGCCCAGAGCCTGGAGGTACTGTCATAGTCTGTTTTCACCCACAGCAAAGAGAATTAGCAGATCACAGATGGTGATGCTGAGAGAGTATGGACAAAAAAATTATATAGATTAATATTGTCTGTTATTTTTATAGTCTTATATACACAGGTATTAGAAAGAAACTCTAGTCGTACACACACTCATGCATGTGGGATAGAGCAGAAGACCTCGTGATTGGCAGTGAGGTCATTCTTACTAAAAATAAGGTCCCAGAGGCAACTGTGGCACAAAGGAAACTCTGGATGACTCAGGTTGTTGCAACACAGATAGCAGGGGGGATACTGATTGTATCAGACCTTCTGTTAAACCCAAAGTATTCTAGTTGTGCTCCTTATAGTTACTACTAAGGTTAATTACTAAGGTTAGTTGCTCTGTTACCTTTGCAAGAGTGCATAGCTGGTTTGGTCTTCAATACCTTGGAGGAAACTCTGTCAACTTTATTTTGTGGAGTAGTCACTAGCGTTAGATGGCACATTTGAGTCAATTGAAAATAATACTGTATAAACGCTCATGTTCATGCTAAACTCTAACTCCTACTGTGACACAAGTGAAAATGGTGACAAAAAGAAAGTGCTATACTGCAAACTTCAAAGTGCACGTAAAGTATGCAGCTGAAATAAGGTTTGACGTGAGTGTCGTCATTCTGACAACATGGGGGAGGTTCTCAGGTCGTTTTTGCAAAAAGCGACTTATATTCTGGAAAATACGGTAACATGATTCTGGTTAGAGAGAACATTAATTTAGCAAGTCAGAATGCTAACACTGGCTAATTAGCTAGTGTTGACCAATAATATCCAACAGTTCAACTCCAGTCACAGCCACACACACACACCAGCAGTGAGCAAAAACATGAAACATGAAAATTGCAACATAAACATTACACATTTATCTACTTAAAGAAACTGTAAGCTAGCGGTAGTTAAATGAGAACATTAACTAGCAAATACAGATGCAGAAAATCGCGTTGCTTTGTTTAACAAACTTCCGACTTTACTGCCAAAGCACAAACTCACCTTTTTTCCAGGAAAACCGTAGAAAATCCAGCCGCCATCAGTTTACGGCAGTGTCGCGCCTCTGAAAGCATGAATGTGTTTGAAGGCAGCAAGTCTGTCCACAATAATTAATTATTCATATAATCCTAACATAGTGAATTTACAACCGATTCTCCAGCAAATGGATAATAAAGGAAAATTAAATTATGTTTATGCCAAAGCTTGTCATATTCTTAATAGTTCTAAAATATTTTGGATTTTTACACTTGATAATTATTTTTGAAACATTTTTTGTTTGCATGTACAATTTTTGTCTTAATAGAATGTAGAAATAAGCAATGAAGAAAACATACCTACATTTATACATACACCTGTTTCACCTCACCAAAGTTGTCTCACCATTCTTCATCCATTTACCAATTTAGTGTGCAATGACCATTACAGCCACAGGAGGCTGCTATGGCAGGAGGCCTTTACTCTTGCTGTCTGATTAAGATTGAGGATATGTCTGGCAGGGTGCTGCTGGTTAGAGATCCCCAAGGTTCAATCTTCCCTGTCAGCAAGCATCTATCAAGTTACATCTACCACCCCCATTTGGAGGGGCCAGAGAATTTCATTCACATTCACTTACAGTATTTTATAAGTATTAAACATTAACAATAGAGTTTTTTTGTTGTGCTGCAGAATGCTAATCTTTGCTTAGTCTAGCAAGCAGACTGCACTTCACTGGAGCCTGACAGTCTAATGCGCTAAGTCATGGAGAGCTGCTTCTGGGCAGGATTAAAATACAGATTGCTGATAACTCAAGTTTCCAATGAGCACACTGGGTTGATACAATAATTAAACCAAATCCGCCTTCACACAGAGCCTAATTTTCACATTAATTTAAATAACAAAACCTGTGCACATCTTCTTGTAATGGGATCCAGTGAGGAATCAATTTCCCCATGTGTGTGCCAGCCAATTCATGCAGTCCATCACAGAACTAAGTGCTCTATGCTACTTGAATACTGTTGCATTATTGAAGCAGGTTTCGCCGGATCATACATGATAAGGGTATAAAAGGAAAGATATCCAGCATGATGAGGTCTTCTAAACCATGCTTAGTATTTGCACATGTCACAACAAAATGGATCTAAAGTTTCATATGTTAATCACTTTTGTCTGAACAGTAGTGGATACAACTATATCTTGCTTTTTAGCATTTTGTGAGGAAAAAAAGGAATGACAGAAAGTACTCCAAGGTTAAAAACAAGTTAAAACAAACAATCAATTTGTGTTTGGTGCAGTGTAATAACCTTAGTCTTAAGAGTACAGACAATTTCCTGTTGGGACACATTTTACTCTAACAGGATGCAATAATGAGCCAATTTTACATCAGATTTGATTTATAAGCACAACAGCATGGCCAAGCAAGACCAAGGTAAGCGTCCTTAATGAAACATTGCACAATCTTTAAGAATGAGGCCCCAAGTGAGTCATGCTGCTCAGACGAGGAAAAAAAAAAAAAAACTGGGTTTCAAGAGGCGGGTAAAAGGCAAAGAGCCTCATTACCTTTCATCATTCATTTGGACTTTTCAGTTACAGCTCAGCATACCGCCTGCAAACATAATGATATAACCAGTCGTGGCATGATAATTTCTACTGATAAATAATAATGACACGGTTGTGGTTGGATGACATTGAGGTATTAGCAGTAATAAGGCTCATATTCCTCAAACCAGGTGTGGGTGTGTAACACGCTTTTAAAAGCGGGGCAAGTGCTTCCCAGGAAACACTTTAATTAATGGGATGAATTCCAATCAGCGTTTATGATTCAGTGAAGTGATTCATATATATTACCTTTACATTAAGCAAGAAAAAAATAACAGAAAGGGGGATGTGTACATGTTACAAAAAATTTTATTCTGAATAAAACAACATAGCCATATTACACGTAGTGTGGTCAAACTATTTTACATACCTCAGGAGAAGCGACACAGTTCTGCCATGGTACAAGTCATCATGATTGTAATCATTAAAATCATCACCAACATCATCACCAGTCTACAGTCAGAGGAGGTTATAGTAGTGTTGTTCAGTCTCACAAGTTTTACAGGATAGCATATAGCACAACAACACAACGCAGTGAGGGACCAGTGCTAGAAGGCCAGTGGAAAAAAAAAACCATAAAATAATACTCATAATGAGTGGCTAGCTTCAGCAGGCCACAGACCCATTGTGGTACAGTAATAGTAACTTCTTTTTTTTTTAAAACTTGGTATCTCCTAGTAGCAGTGTACACCAATACAGTAAGCTAAAGCTTGGAATGCTAAACCAGGTTGTTCATGTTCTGTAAATGATAACAACTGTTTATGAACCACAAAAACAAAACTGTGTCTATGAGTCTGAGGTAGCAAGGCAATCATGGCTTTCCTCTGATTTCAGAACATATAACTTTTAAAAAAAATATTCTACATAATGACAGTGGGCCTCTTACAAACCCAGATTCAGAACGACTTTAGATTTAAATCTCTATTTTCCAAAACTTCTTTCTTTGTACACAATCCCATATTAATTCATCAACTCTTCTCTCTGTCTTCCACATGTGGAATGACAAACTGTATAGGCACAGAAAGGGTACACTAAGTATGACACAAAGTTTGCCCGCATATCAACGCTTTAAAGGGGAACTTGACATCAAGCATGCTACAAGATTTTCAAAACAAAACAGACGCTTTGAGGATTGAGGGTCTACATCTTCAAAACAATCCTTTCAGCCACTGAATGTTAATACTCAGAAACTGTGTGTGCTCCCAGACTTGGAACAAAATCTCCTGGCTACTTCCATTGATAATAGCAACTGGAGTCTGGAGGGTACAAAGCAGTGGAATGAAAAAAAAAATGTAACAGATTGATTCCCAGTGAGGGCAGAACTTAACAAGAACAAACACAAGTCCCAAGTCACCCTCTGAAAAACCAAAAGTGTTTCACTATACAAAGCCCCGTTTCCATATACTCATCTGCATCTAAACAAATCACTGACAAATGTTGATCCAAGTTCAGATACAATCTACAGTTCATAAAATGTACAATTTGCATAGTACAAGACAAGGTGGTAAAAGTAGTTAAATTGTCTGGTCCTGTGCGTCTTTGGGATTTAGGGTCGGGTGTTGGGGTTGTTTGTTTGGGAGTGGTCCTGTCCCATCCAGTCTGTGCACACACGGACACACAGCATCCTCTTTGGTGACCCTCCTCACATCACCTACAAAACAGAGAAAAACAAAATAATCTCCTCAGATTAGACAAGTAAAAATATATATACGTTTCAAAACTGCAGCAGGTATGTCACTGGATTCAAGCAGACCCAGTGAAAGTTAATATTGAAAGTGCAGCAGGTGAACACGCCACATTTCTCTTCATCAAGACATCAATGTATAAAACAATCAGGGGTTCGACCACAGTAACTGGGTCTGAAAGCTGGTAAATGGACTGCAGTCCCTCAAACCAGTTACAGCCCATTAGGAGCTTGAAGCAGAGGAAAGGGAGAAGGTGGGCGTGAATGATGCAGGAAAAATTTTACAGAACAGAGCTGTCTTCTTAGAGATCGAGTTACGCCCTCAAACCTATTCACCTATGTCTTTGTGTAAAAACCAATTGACAGCTTATGGAAGAGTATGGGGCTCACTAAGGACAATGGAAAAAAAAAACAAAAAAAGACAAAAGGATACCAGTGAGAATACAGTTCACTTCATTTTCTGCATTTGTAACAGTTGTTGTACAGTATAATGATAAACTTGGTCTGACTAAAATTAAATTTAGAGTTAAAGTGAATTGGACATTCAGGAGAAAAGTAGAAATTAAAGGGGAACCTATCTGCAACAGCTTCCACAAATGAATTCACAGCACACAGGCCATTTAACAGGCGTGTAAAGGTGTTTGCTGTGTGTGCAGAGACGTGCTGAGTGGTTTAAAAAGACACAGAGAAAGGTGGACTGGACTGGACTGGACTGGACTGAGCAGAGTGGGACCAGAGCAGGGTAAATAATTACACCGGAAGAGGTCAGTGGCAATAGCTCTCACAATACCTCTGTCCCAAAATGCACACTGGCCTCAGACTGAGGGAATGAGAGGAGCCGCTAATGGCACTCTCCAGAGATCCATTAGCTGTCTCTTTCTCCCAGGCCACCAAATGTGGAGGGATGAGGAAGGGGAAAGCTACATAGAGGAGGCTACATTTGTGGCAGCAGCTGTAATTAGCTCTAAAAGGCTGCTCTGCTCTGACTCCTCTCACCTTTACCAACTGCTAAAACACCGACCCAAAAACATGCACACCAGAGCAAAAAAAAAAAAAAGGAAAACAGGAGCTTCCAAACAAGCTGCAAATGCACTCTGAATTACACTACTGTGTGTAGAAGCAGCTCATCTTACCTGTGGTCTTGACGAGAAGCTCGGGGCTACGGGAGACAAATCAGAGACAAAAGAGCCGTTTAACACTTGAACTCCACTGTTCATCTCAGCTTTTATAAGACACATTACATCAGCCTCTGGGTCCCTCCCACATATTCATGCACACACTCAACTCTGTGCTGATCTGTCCTGGTGCCTTGGAGCTGTGCAGTAACCACATGCTAATAATGCTTGCTGGAGCGTCTGCCAGATTAGAATGGATTTTTAACTCACAGGGGTTTTGACTCTAAAAATTCAAATGCAATTCTTTTTTTCTTTTTTCTTCTTAAATTTAGCTCTAGCTCACTTTTCAAAGACTTTTTTATTTATTTTTCTATTTTATTACTGGCCCTAGAGGTGGGTATTCATTCAGATTCTGCTATAAAGGGTAACAAAGATCTAAGGTTTCTTTCTGATAATATCAAATACTAAATTTAAATGATAATAAAACCCTTAAGGCTGTATCTAAAATATGTCTGAGAAAGTACTTTATCAGAATCAAAATCAGAAAGTCACATTTCAGAGACACCTTGCATGTACTACGCTAACAATGATTACTGTTTTTGAAAAAGCATACTCTTCTTGCCACTCGACTGAAATACAAGACAGCACCTTTTGGATTCATGACTATAGATAAGAGCATAGCTGCTCAAGCTGTAATCATTTTTATATGACACTCCCTCACACACAGACACACACTACCCACAAACAAAGCGAATTTACATTAGGGATGAAACAAGATAAATGGTGGATGAAGAGCAGGGGTATGAGCGATTCTGAAAGAGGAAGAAGAAGACAGAAGGACTGAAAAAAAAAAAAAGCAGTGAGACAAGGTGAAGGAGACAATCAAAAGGTGAAATTTTAGATTATGTTGTAAAGTGCCACCATATCTCCAGTGCCTCAAGTTTATGTTGCTATTTCATTTATTGTTCTTAGTTCATGCTGCCATAACACAGTGTGCCTGATTAATGATCCTGGAGATGTAAAAATGTACCTTATAGATGTAACATGCGAACAAAGCAAATAAACTACTGAGTGAACTGAGTGAACTAAAATTAGTCCCAGTGTCCCAATTTGTGCTGCTTTTTGTGGTCACATATGACAATCAACTGATCAAGTAAATGATCGGTGCAGCAATTAAAGACTATTGAATTACATTTTGGTCAAACTAAGCCATTACTGTACATGGAGGGTAAAAGCCTACCTAATTCACACATCAAGTACGTACATAACTTTTCCCTGCGAGAGGTGACGTATGAACAGTTACACAGAGTGACATCTACTATTTTTCTGCTGACTAGCGACCTTGTGGTGAAACAAATCTGTCCAAGGGGGCTGGGGACTCGTGGTGGGAAAGAAGAGGAAGAGCAGTGGGAAACTTACGACTGCATGCGGGAAAGGAGTTGTTAATCTGCTCCATTACATCTGCCAGGTCAGAGCTGCTGTTGTGGGCGTCCAGCAGCTCATCTGAACACATACACACACACGCACACGCACACAGAGGGAATTTCAGTGACCTTAAATACAGTTTAATACAGCACCACAACACAGTGAGCAAAAAAGTTTCCATTTGCAGAGAAAGCATGTGAGATCCTTTTCTGTGCTGTTTATGTCCAAACTTTCAGCGTACCTGCTAAATGCTGCAAAAAGCTGTAAAATGTAGCGTCCGCCATAGTGACTGAAATCCATGGACAGTGTTTGTGTTTGAGTGTGGAAGTCTTTTTGAGCTTGAGTGCCTCACCTGAGTTTTCAGTAAGTGGCGCTTGATCTTGAACAGTTGGAGTCGAAACTCCATTTACCCTTGAGTCCATCTCCGGCTGAGAGAGAGGGAGAGAAAGAGAGAGAGAGAGAGAGACGCAGAGGGAAGAAAACAAAAAGGAAAACTCCATTATTATAACATAATTATTCTGCTTGGCATGTGGCTGACAACTTCAAAATTAGCTGTGCTTCACAGTGGCAGGCAGAGACAAGGGAATACCAGAGGGCGGCACAATGAGGCCATTGTCATGTGTACAAAAACATTTCTGAGAAACATGTCTTTGCCAGTGTCCCAAACTGAGTTTAAATGAATCAGATCCAAAGGCCCCGAAGGACATTTCATACATGTTAGAGTCTTAAGGTTATTACTGAACCGCCAATCAAAATAACTCGGGTCAGACATGACAAACATTGTATGTATAATAGTACAGTAGCCATGCTGTTTTTGTCCAGAGCCAGAAGACGTGTATTTGTCTTAGATCTCAATCCACAGGTTCCCACCCTGATACCTACGACCTCTAACTGAGCTTCTCATCTCACTTGGAGCTGACCGATATTAATGTAACCACCACATGTACACAAATGACCTAGACTAATATAAAAACCAGTGTTGATATTTACCATATTTTTGACTGGGCCTTGTCTGGGCCAGATTTGATCGTGATATTTCGGTCACTAATGGTTCCCACTGCTGCTGTCTGTGCTAGGATGCTCCTGCTACTGAGCTCAAACTGACTCGCCCTGCAGTAAATGTGTTTTGAATATCAAAACAAATTGATTTACACACTGATAATGTGTATTCCATTATTTTCACTCATTACGATGAACACTACAAAATAGAAAACAATTACTGAAAAGAAAGCCCAGTTAGGCAAAAAACACAGAATAAAACACCAGAGTTAATTATATATGAGGGTTTTTGTAACTAGTGTAGACAGTTGATCAATTGCTGCAAACATGCTCTGTTGCTCTGATGCACAGAAGTGAACATTTGATGTCCAGTGACATTTATGGCAGAATCCCACATTCCCTTCAGCCTTTTAGCTGCAAGAAAACAAATCAATGTTGCATCCCTCCCCTCCCGCACAACCCCTCCTCTTCTCCTTCATCTCCTGGTGCCGGCGGCACCAGTAAAGGCTAACATGTTGGAAACGTCTCCAGAGCACAGCCAGTGTCTTGAGGCCCATCTTAGAATAGCAAAGGTCAGGGCTTTGGTCAGCCTACAGGAGTGTGAATTTAATGTGTGCCATCAAGCTGACTGGGTTTAATATTCTCCAACTTGGTGGAAAAAAGTTAAGGGAAAAGACATGTTGACATGTCAGCAGCACTCAGGGGCCTGAAATGTCAAACAACAGAATTTCTAAGCAGTGGTGTGTTGTGCACAGTATATGCATGTTTGCATTCCATTATTTTTGCTTTTTTTGTCTTTCAAAATCCCTTTACTTCAGGATGTGCTGACACTGTTTCAGAAAAATTCCCCAAGTTTCATGCTAAGCTTGCAAAGAAATGCACACAGAGAAACAGAATTCTGTATACAGTGCTAATGCTATTATTTTACAGTATTGAAGTACTTTACATTAAGACGTTACAAAGAAAACCTATAAAATTGTATAAAATATGATGCATTGTCATAAATTAATCAATCTGACATTATGAGGTAGTTAAAATTAATTAAATCTTGACAAGTAATAATTCGATAATAAATATGTGTGTGATAAAAAACATCATTCAGCTGCATGACAGCTACTTCTATTTTTGATGCTCTTTGTTCAGTTTGCTCCTTTTATTAAAATTAAAATTAAAAGTGTTTCTACAATACGAACAAATTAGTAATCTAACAGAGATTATGTAAAACTGGAGGGTGATCTCCAGCACGGAGCACGGTCAAGGATGGCTGCACAAAAACGTTTTTTTTGTCAAAATGTTCGTCTTCAGCCATTAAAACTCTGCCGAGTCACGTCGGCTGCCTCCTCGGGCCATATTTGTTGTGAGTTATTACTGTGCTTCCAGCTCCACAGCTACCAGAGAGCCAATACCTGCCCCGATGTTTGCTCAGTCTGATTTGTCGGGATTGCCGTTTGTTTGGCTTGAGAGAAGTGCATTCCTCACTTGGCACAAACAATCCAACCTCAGTGAGCAATTAGGCCACGCATTAAACAAATCAGGATGTTACTGATAGAAGGACTGAAGATGGATACCGGACTCCTAGAGAGAATGACAATGATGTGATTAGGATCTAACCTGAGCATCGATGAGCAGGTTTAGTTCTTTAAAGGCACAACAAACTAGAGCTAAAACTGTATTATCGGTTTATCACGTTTGCCATACAGACGTGCGTGGATGTCTGTGTGTGGATTCATAGGTGCACAAGTACATCTTTAAGTGGATGATTTATTTCAACGACTTTGAAAGAAAACCTTTTGTCTGATCAGTTTTCACTTTTTAAATTTGTTTTTCTATTTTACGAGTTGCACTCAAACTGCCCGGACAGCTGGTGTGTGGGAGAGCTGAATTGTGATTACTGCCCTGCAGCTCATCAACAATGAGCCTGATGTACTAAAAGAGAAGGCAGCTTTTGGGAAAAATAAAGTCTAAAGCGCTGTTGCATGTGCCTCAAATGTTTGATGTCGGTAAGAACAGCAGCTCATCTAGAAAAATGAACTCAATTTATCATTAAAACTACTCTAACAAATCAACACATGGACGCTGCCATAAGTGGTAATAGCCAATCCCACTTTTTTTGATAGCTGACACATTTTGCTGCAGCTTTGAGGGTGTCTGACCAAAATAATTTTAATTCTGGGAAACATGCTACTTGTCATTTGTTACTTTGAAAGCTCACATTAATTCCTTACAGCTGCTGCCTAATAGCCTTTTTATCACATCGTTGTGATTACACTAGTTTGAGTTTTAATTCTTTTCCCCACTAACAGACAACCTACTACTATGGTGTTTTCTGTGTGTTAAGCACCAAAACGACAGCCATTCTTTCTGCAAACAGCCTCTTTACAGTTGCAGCTTGAATCTGTATAAACCACTTGTTAGGGCAAAAGTCCAGGACAACAAGAAACCATCAGGTAGCTTTTTTTTTTTTCTTGTTGGGAAAAGACTATTTTGAAAACTTCATCTATCTATGCCTTCTCTCAGCCACAACCCGTGGCTTCTCAGGATGACATTATCCAACATGTCTTATGTCACCTGATGCAGTAGCTGTCGGAGCCGATGCAGCTGAGACTCCAGCTGTTTGTTGTGCTCCTCCAGGATGTGCATGCGGGCCTCCAGCCGGCCCTTGTGTTGTCGTAGCAGCTTGGCCTCAGCTAGAAGATCGGCCTCGTCAGGATGGGCAGAGGGGCCCTCAGACTCCCAGGGGCTTCCAGCAGGGGCCCCTCGCTGGCCATGCTGCTCTTTTAGCTGCTCATACTCTCTCTGCAGGGTCCTGATAAATAAGGGTTAGAAACAACACATACCTGTATAAATACATAGACATGCACAGGATGTCTGTATATGCTCACAGATTTATTCAGTAGGCCCAAAAGACATTTTACACACCAAGTTAATCTCAATAACACTAAGCATTTGTTTAATGCAGTATAGCCTCAAACAAATCATGAAATTTAACCAACATCTGTGTGTTTAGTATATTTTCATAATTGGCCTTATACATTGGTATCATAGGAGACTGGTGTGATATTATTATTATTATTAATAATAACAATACTAACAATGCTAACAACAATAATAATATATAAATTCAATTTAATTCAAAAGCTTTTTCCTGAACAGCTGTTATTCAGGTGCAACACAAAAAATGGCACGTTCATGTTTACCTCTGCTTTCTCTGTGAAATCCTCTCTTTAAGTGAATAGACAAACATAAAGGACCCCTGCCAAATCTCTCGCCTCACTCCCCTCTTTCTCTCTGTGCAGAAACATAAGCTGCAGTGCTTTACTTCAGTTGGCATCCATGAGCCTGGCAGTAAAGTTCTCTCTTTCCCAGAGCGCCTGTGTATTTGTGTAATCAGTGTTAAATCACTCCACTCCAGCCACTGCATCTCGACAACAATAGACTGCACAGTGACTCTGTCTCTAAGCCATCTCCATTTGCTAATCAGTCCGGGGGAAGGGCTTGGCATGTAAGACAGACTGAGGGTAGGAGAAGTGGGCACATGTTTATGTTTTGTGCATTGGATTGTGACAGTGTGTACATGTACTTAAATGACACACAAAGTAACAGTAATTGTGTGAACAGTAAATACTAAGGGGGGAAAAAAAAAAAAAAAAAGTATTTTCAAAAATTTAACTAAAACCTAAATTTAGTACTCTATTCATTTTTTGATCTCAAAAATCATAAGTGTGATAAGATTTTTAAAAAGATTGTCAAAACACACAGTAAGTGGTGTTTTCCCTACATTTTGGTTCTCAACCAACCTCTTGCCACACTGATTTTTAGCAAATTTTTTTGACAAACATATAGTGTTCGACCTCTGTTCCTCCTCCAGACGAGCGATGATCCTCTCCAGCTCGCCTCGCTCCTCCCTCTCCACGGCCTGTAGGATCTGGGCAGGACTCTGGGGCTGACTGCAGGGGGAGCCCTCCCCTCCGAGCGTCTGACAGTATTGCAGGATCAGGGCATGCTCATCATCCCTTTGGAAAGCAATGAAGAGTTATGTGATGTGTTAAAGGTCCAAGCATCTACATGAAAATTAGACATAACTCTTCTTTTTACAAACAAGAGCTGCAGCTGCTGAGCTCCGAATTTCAACAAAGACTGTGCAAAGACACTGCTGTGAAATATCAGAGCTTCAGCTATTGTAGGCCTGTTGCACTGCAAGTTTCACAATCCCTGGCGAAACACAAATGTACCAGTCCGTACAATCTGATAATTGGAGTGACGGACAATTGATGGAGCTGGAGGAAGCAAAGAAGAGAAAAAGCCTGGCAGACAGATGGAAAGATATGGTGGAAGAGAGAAATTGCTCCTGAGGGCTGATGTTGTGTATCTGTCTAAATGTGTCTGTTTCTTTCTTTCAATGTTATCTCAGTCATCTGGAAGACGGTGGCAAGTATTGCTTAAGCCCAGCTGTGACCTTCATTGTAAAACACATATAGTCTAAAGACTACCACCTGACAACCACACATGCACAACAAACATTTTTGTTTGGAGGTCCTTTCCATCACTAAAGTGACTGCCATAGCCGTCACCAGTCTGACAGCTTTAGTTAGAGTTTGGCTGAGAAAGTTTAGTGGCATGGTGGCACCACATGTTGATCTGTACACTCTAAGAGCATGGTGTTTCAGTTTAAAGCAACTTGGATGTTAGGGTTAGCTTTGTCGTACTGATCATGCTTTGCATTGGCCAACACAGCAACATCGCTATAATGAAGACTGAGTGGAAAAATCAGACAGGTTGTAAACACAATGACGGGTTAACCAGATGACTCAGTTATTTCATGCAGAGATGAAGCACACGAGTGCCTCCAAGATGCTGGTTGGAACTCATCATTGCACAAGAAAACTCACACTAATATACAGTAAGTGTATATACAGTAAGATAAGCAGAACCAATAAATTAGGGTTGAAGTTTAATTTTATTGTTTAATGGTTATGTTTTTGGTAATAGTTTTATCTGACTGACCTCGGATTTTGTTTCAAACCTGTATGATGTATTGAAATGGCCTCTACAAGCCGAAAACTGCTGTACTTTTGGCCATGCCTCACTCAGTGTTATGCAGACGGCTAGTCGTGACACCTTTTAAAAAACAAGATTACTCGCTATAAATTTTACACATTCTTATCAAGGCCAGAGCAGAATGGAGGACATAATCCTTGGCTATAATGATTAAGTGGGTAAAATACAAGCTGCCACACTGAAATTTCTCAGGTTTTACACAAGAAACCTAGGAACTGCACCACAGGAGGCAATCATTGAGTATTCAGCAACTATTGAGAATTACATTATCACCACATGCATAATAAGACGTTACAAAAAAGAAGCTTTTTTTTTCCTCTGAGATGACAGTAATTATACTATTGTGGAAGCAAGATCTGAAGAGAATGGATGGTCATTGACAGGACACAAAGGTTTTCAGCTTTTCTCACATAAAAGGAACAACAGGCTAAGCCAGTGTGTATCCTGTATGACAAACACAAAATGCTTTTAGTATTAGCCAGCCTTGTGTGTGATTTGAAACACAAGTTTAGAGTGTCCTTTCTCTTAACAATGGGATTTGCATTCAAGTTCAAACTTTTCATGTATTTTGCTGAAATGAAAAGCACCAGTGATAAGCAGGGAGTGGAATATGTTTTCAAACTTTCTGCTCTGTCAGAAAAACATTCCACCAGTTTTCTATCCCCTGCATTCATTTGCATTTCAACATCATATATTTCCAAATTTATTTCAACCATTCTCCATTATTATTTTTTTTTTTACATAATTTTTTGTTTGTACTCACACACATACTCGAACATACCTTGTTATTGATCGGTTTCACTCTAGCATTGTGACTGAAACCATGCTGAAACTACTCAAGTTACTCATAAAAAGGCAGAGACAGGAGGCTTGAATTTCCCACTGTCACTGGTGCAACATGCAGCAATAGACCAACACACACACACACATTCATTTGAGATGCAGGGATGCTGTGACAAGCGAGTCAGGGATGATGAAGAAGGGCTCAGTTATTGTAGAGAAAGTTGAAAATAGGTGTCGCTGTAGTCTGCCGGGGCCAGGGGATGTGGTCCTGCACAAAGTGAGTAACCAATTAGGCAACAGGAAGCTGTGAGGGATCATTAGATGTGGAAATGAAGACTACAGGGGGTCGAGCCGGCTCACAAACTACTTTTCCTGAAATGTTGGAACAAAGAGTGCAGTGCAGAGTGGTGGAAGAGGAAGGGAAACAGAAGAAATAGACAATGGCGGAAGAGAGCATCACTGTGGGCGAAGAATTACATGTGATTAATTCTGATGAATAGTGAGGCTATTAGCTAAAATGTGTGTTAGTGGTGAAAGCGAGCGAAGGACACGGCTAAGGGGACTTTACCCGACAACAGAAGTCTGTGGGCCTGATGCCTGACTAACATATCACATGAAAGCAGCTCCTCCTAAGCTGAATGGCACTATCTGCTGCCTTCACTGAGCTCAGTGAGAAGCAGTGAGAGATAAAGACAGAGGGAATCAGAAGAAAGAAAAACAAAAAAAGCAGGAATAGGAGAGGATATTGAAAGAATCGTGGAGGCTACATCTTCCAGTGATGAAAAGTTAAAATTTCAAGGCATTTCAATGTTTACCTCAGTGCTTCGTGTTTAATCTGAAGGTTGCCTAGACCCAAAGGTAAAACATGATCAGACTCCAACTAAAAGTGATGAAAGGAGTAGAGAAGAAAGGGGGGAGTATGGTTATAATGAAAGGGGGTTTAAAAAGGACTAGAGAAATTAAAAGGAGGGGGTAGGAATAAAGGGCAAAATTTGAAAGACAAGAAAAAGGGATGAGCGCTGGGGGAAAGACTGGAACGTGAGAGATAACCAAACAAAAAGCTGGATGGAAAAAGGGAAGCGGGGAGTCTCGCTCCTCAGTGACGTCCTGAGGCGTTGATGACAACATTGTGCTTTGGTTGGAGGTCAGAGAACACAGGCAACACCGACTTCCTCATTAAAAATTCCCTTTTAGATAAAAGCAATGCAGGACAACAGTGACACAAGCACTAAAGCCGCACGCACGCACGCACACACACACACACACACACACACACACACACACACACACACACACACACACACAAATTGCTGTGCAGCAAGTCCAGATCAGTGTTTGCAGGCTTCGAATGATCAGAAAACACACACAAAAAGCCAAACATGCATGAAATTGGCAAACACTGCTGTCCTAGTCATGTATGGTCTCATAAGCTCTAACGCTGCCAAAAAGACACCTTCCACTCAGGCATGGAGATTGTTTGTGTGTGTGTGTGTGTGTGTGGGTGTGTCCTCAAAAACAACCAGATGGAGTGGAGTAATAAACAAAAAGGCTGGAGGTGAGAAGGAATACATTTTACACAAAGAGGAAAAGACAGACAGACACTCCAACCCAAGGCATTAAAAAGGAAGAGGAAGAATAGTTGCTTCTTAGCCGAGAAGTCTGGCAACACGATATAGAGCTTCATCTTTTGAGACGAGATAGTGGGCTGTTACACTGAGATCTCAAGGTTAGTTTTTCCTTAAAAACAGGATGTGACGGCCACATTTGTGTGTAAATAATAAGGCCACTGGCTGTTTCTGGCCTTTTCGAAAGAGCTAAGATTTCATTCAAAACTAGAGTGAATGACATTTATTTCTGCACATTAACATTTAAATGAATGTTATCACATTTATGACACATTAGACCAGCCAAAAAAAAAAAAAAAAAAAAAAAGTCTTCCTGAAAAGACCAACATTAACTGTAATCTAAAGGTACTTTTAAGAAATTGAGCTGGCTGTAATGAAGTACCTAAAACCAGCTTTCAAGATTTCAATATAATTTAGCTCTTAGTTCAAATGAAGAGCTGATGTGTAAGGACTCAAATAAGTCTATTCCCTTTCACAAAGCCACCATTAACTGTGTGTAATAAGGGCAGACAAATTGAATGAAGTTAATTTTCTTTTTTCTATAAGGGGTACTGTTTTACAAAAAGTTTATGTTGTGTCTCAGACCTCAGTGTTCCTGATTAAGGTTTGGATTATTCATCAAATGCAAAATAACAAACCAAATTGTATTTAAAAGAACATTAGATTAAAAAAAATTACTTGAAGCTTCAAATGTGCAGTGTGCGGACTGGCGTTATGTTGTGCTTCGTGCTGATAAATGCTGCAGTTCCAGTTATCTTTTGTAATTGACATTTAAAGTTGTTTTTTATTCACAGCTACACTGTTTTGCAGAAAAGCAAAATGCAAATCTTACAATGGTGACAGTGATGGAAAAGTGAGTGAAAGCATAAAGGCTGTGATTATGTTCTAAATGTGCCCTGGTGGGTGTTTTTTCCCTCTGCAGCTAAACCCATTACCCTTCATCAAACCATCATCTTCCTCACCTCATTAGCGTTCAACGCGCTTCTATGCATTAGTGTCAGTGTTGTCTCAGAACTGGCAAAGATAATGGCTTCTTTTCTTAAATAAGCCAGAGCACAAAACACAAAAGAGAGCATGAGGAGGAGTGGGGATAATGTGTTTGTCCCACACTACAAAAGCTTAGAGAGGAAAATAAACCCACCCGTTTCCACCTTCCCCTGCTCGCCAACGTTTCATCTTTTTATTGATCAACTAAAAAGCCGAGAAAGTGGAGAAATGCAACTTTTGGGAGTCTTCCTTCAAACACCTTCTATATGTGAAACTGCTTTTCTAAGACGAAGGTCAGTTACAGGCGAAGTGTGGGAGCACTGGTCCCACATGAGGCATACACATCAGCAGGGGTTGCAGCCTGCAGCAACACGAAGCGGATCCTTCACTACAGTTTCACTGAAGGTTCTCCAAGGCTTTACCCATCTCCCCGTGCCATTTTGTTGTTTTACTGTAAATAATCCTTTTTTTTATGAATTTCCTTTTGAGAAAATTCCAAATTGTGCTTCCCTTCTTTTGATAGGCATACTGGAGCCTCTATGCTCTGTGGGTGCATACTTACAACACTTTGGAAAACACACTTTTTTGCTTTGTGCTACTTGACACCCCTGTTGACATAACAATAATCTTCATCCGCCCTGTATGTAAATGTTGAGATCTATCTTTTATGGGCTAAAAGAATAAAAGGTAATACCCTGTATAGACAAGAATACAATGAGGTGTGTGTGTGTGTGTGTTTTTTTTTCATTGTGAACACACACATTAATGCGTCCAGGGCGGCTCAAAGGGCTCATCCGAGAGTTCATTCAATTGATTAGGATGTGAGCTGGGAAAACAGAGTACTCCCTTCATCTTGAATGGCCAGCAGAGGACAGACACACACCTTCATTCATTGACTGAAGCACACACACATGCACATTGACACAGACAGACACACACACAATCAAAAATCTCCTTGTCAGCTTTAGCCCCTTTTCTGTGATTTCTTCTTTTTCAAGTTCCTGAAAATCACACCCTACTCTCATTGTTGGTACAATCCAATTTCAAAGTCCTTCCTGCCGTATTCAACCACATCCCATTGTCTTTCCCCCTCTCACGCCCCCTCAATATTTTTCTATTGCTCTCCTACACCCTTTCTCATTTTTCTCATTGTCTCCCTTGATCGCTTTTCAAGAATGTGGAAAGCCACCTGATTGTTTCGTTTGCTGGTTCTTGTACTCAGAAATCAGAGAAGGCAGGTTTGGGGGGTTTGACAGGTAAAAAACACACTTAGAGCTGCCTCAGCATTATAATGAAACCACATATCAACAAATATAAACAGAACATTTGTTGAACAAATTGTTGAACATGTTTCTAGACAGGTGTTGGTTTGGTTGGGTATCTGTGAAGCAACATTTGATGGAAACATGTAGTCAGGAAATAAAAAAAAATAAAAAAAATCTTGGGCATGTCAAGCAGCGACTTACATGCTTCCTGTGGCGGAGCTGCTGTCTGTGGGTAGGGAGCCGTTGGAGCGCTCCATCTGGGCCAACCTGAGAAAGACACCAACATCACTGACTAACACTAAACACTAAATTAACAGTTGAAGTGTTTATCTGCTGCCATGATCTCATTAAAATGCAAAACATGAGTATCAACAAATTAGTATCTCAAATGAGCCACAATAGCACACTAATTCAAATTTAAAGGATGTAGTGAATCTAGTTAAAGACGTCCAAAGGGCCTCAAACGTCTGTAGAGACCACTAAAGGGGTTATCGTTTGTATTTTCTTAGCAGGATCATGCTTTTTCCTTTCCAATCTTTCTTTATTATGTTTCTGTTCTAATTTATATACTTCATGAGAAACACTTGCCAGGGAATTAAAATAACTTCAGAAAAGATTCTTTTGGAGCATAGTGGGGCCCTAAGGCAACACTACCTTAAAAATATCTGCGCTATACAATATAGGCACCTATTGATATGAATACAGACTGAAGGCTAGTGTGACCCGAAGTGTCACATCCAAGTCAGTATGATATTCCGTGGAAAATGGGCTCAATGTAAAAAAAAATATATATACTTGCAGTAAATTATCAACAAAACTTTTTTTTCTAAATGTGCTATGTCTGAGATGATGACTGGATAATGCCGTACATACCTGCTGGCATACTGCTCTATCCTGGAATGGGTGTCATCATGAGAGAGCTGAGGTGACTGGGACAGCCTGGAAATGAATGGGGTAATGGAGATGAATGAGATCCAGCATGCTCATACAACCTTATTAACAGAGAGATTCACGTCCACATGCACACAAACACACGCAACCTAATGGCCCATCACATCACCCCGCGCAACAAATCTGATGATCCTAGAAAGAGAAATAGGAGAGCAGGATGATCTGTGGAGCGGTTGGATGGTTTTTTGATGGCCGCTGCTGGGATGAGCAACTAAATGCTAGTTGGATGCTTTAGAGAGGAGAAGTAGGTGATGGTAAGAAAACAGCAGGTGAGTGTTTTGGATTGCATGTTCAGCCAGTGGCTCAGGCAGGCAGGCAGGCAGGCAACATGCAGTGCAGCCATGGCTTAGTTGGTATGAGGACATAGGGGGGAGGTGAGTGAGGAGATGGGGGAGTAAAAGAGGTGTTGGGTAGAGGCATTCCAGTCTGGAGACAAGGTGTTGCTGCTGGTGTCGCAGATACTCACTCATACTGCTCCGGACACATGCTGATGAGGGTGACGGGACTGTAAGAGAAACGGAGGAAGGGAGGCAGGGAAGGAGGGTGGGGAGTAAAGGTACCACAAAACATTTCAGGGTCAAATCCACTCCGTGGGTAAGAAACAAAAACATAGCAGGTGGAGGAAGAACTGAAAGGTAGAGTCTGCCCAACAGCTGAGGGGCTGGACTCAACATACAGTGAAGATATGGAAAACAGCCACCAATATACAGCATGTATGATTGTGACTAGTGATTTTCTCTGAAGGCTGATCCATAACAGAGTTGTGACACAGTGCAGGTTGACATTCAGATTTGAAAGGGGCAAAATGAGTGAGTGAACCTGTCAGTGGAGTGTCATACTGTATATCCAGGGACACAGAAAATGGTTGATTATATCAGCTGACTTTGGTATCATGTATTGTTCAATAAACTGAAATTAATTCCTCTTTCATGTATTTCCTGAAGAATTTACAGAAATGATACACCCAGACACATTTATACAGTAGAACCTGTTTTCAGCCTTTGAGGACATTAAAAAAAAAAAAAAGAGAGATGTTAGATGCATGTGTGTTGCTACATAAACTCTCTAGTCTGCTATTCTTAGAGATGCAGAGCATAAACAGTTTTTTGTATACAAAAGGGAACACCTTCTCAGCTCAAAAACACAAAGAAATGTGTTGGGGGTTTTTTCCACGGAGGAGGATGGCTAGAAATTGGTAAGAAAACAGTTGACACAAGAAAATTTCTTTCGCTTTGTTTGTTCCCTCATTGAAGCAGGAAAATTCAAAGGGAGACGTGTGGCATGGTTCTTATGTTTCTCACAGCAGGGCAGCCAGTGAAGTCACACCTTTGTAGCTGCAAGGAGATTTAAAAAAAAAAAAAAAAGTTAGAAAGAGAATCGAGGTCGGCGGGGCAGACTGATCCAACTACGCTGTGCAGCATTTTACACGCCTCCGCCAACACTTGTGAAAGAGGAAAAGAGTGTTTTTTTGTTTGTTTTTTTCTTTTTTTAAGGAGAGTAATGTTGGTTTTCTTCTTCGCCAACAATTGACAGCTTTGTAGATTCTAGATTATCTTCCTTTCACTCAAATGCGTTCGACCCACATACAGTGACTTTAACCTTCAGATGGGTGCACTTTGTGGTGAAGAGAAAAACACAAGGAACACTGAGAGCGGGAGGGAAAGAAATTGGAAATGCAGCGTGAGCAAAAAAAAAAAAAAAAAAAAAAAAGAGTGATGGAACGGTGACTAAAGCAGAAAGTGGGAGGGGGGAAGTCACGACAGTAGAGACCTTGGGAGTCTGGCAAATACGGCTTTATGGTGTGCATTCCTGAAGTACAATAGAGGTGCAGGCCCTCTTCATATTTCACTAAAACTGCTAAAAGTCTGAACACACTGAGCTGTGGTCAGAATTCATGGCTACGGTGAACCTAAATGAAAAACAATATTCACATGCAATCATCATCAGTCAATATATAATTAACTTTGCAATCTAAATGTGGCCTATTGTCTTCAATCTCAGAGCCCATAAAGTCACCACAGATCCAGCTTCGTCTTCAAAATGAGAGGAATAATACACCACTTCATCTTAGCCTTAACCCAAAAGAGCTCACATTGAAATTCCAGACACACCATCACAGCGGGTGGTGACATTTTAACAAAATCTTTAAGTCAATGTCTTGTCAGTAGACAGTGTCAAGCCTGGAATAAGCAAATGGCCTCTGGTTAAACAACAAACACCCACCCACAAGCTGTAAAACCAGGCTCTGTCACTCACTGCTTTAGAAACCATGGAACTGCTGACTGAGACAAAAAACTGAGGAAACAACCAAATGTCCTGATGTCTTTAGTCATCTCTTTATGTCAGATCATCCAGCATAGGTTTCACTGTCTTTTTTTTTTTGGGGTAAAAGGTTTATAAAAATCAATTTAGTCTGTCATGCTGTGGTAGTCACTCTGTCACAGTTAGCACAGGTTCTCCCTGATCTTCCTGCTGTCCTCCGTTTTCTCTGTCAGGGGTAAAAAGACCATCTGTGCATGCTGACACTGCTACCTGTCTGTCAGGAAGACAGCTATAGGGCTGAAAGGGGAAATATGTGTGTGAGACACAGATGCACTGAAAGACTGATTGAGAGAGCGCACAAGGGTCATTGATTTGGAGTTTAGATTTAGAGTTCAGTGTATTGTTGGTGACATACAGTGATGGTGGGCCACAATGTATTTAATGAACCAAACGGGAGAGTACTGTGTGTCTTAAATGTTTTAATGTGCTGTGATCGCAGTGAGCAGAAGGTCTGCAGCGGAGACAGCTGTGCTGGATGTGTCTTACTGAACAGGAGAAGATAACAGGGACCTGCCTGTGGATTTGCATATACAGTCCTCACAATTCAGTATCATAAAAATGTTCTTCAATGCCATCATCAATTCATCTGACATTTTGAGTCATAAATGAATATGACTGATTTGCTGACTTATCTATACTGTACATGTACTAAACTGTACCTTGAACTAATGCAAAAATGAACCCAAAAACTACCTTTGCTAAAATATTCCTACAGAAATGTTCTGACTTTTACTTTTTCATTAGTCTTTCACATTTATTTGTACCCATTAATGTGCACAAGGTTTCAGAGAATGTTTTGTTTTTTTTGCAGCAGACGTGATTCTGAAAAAAATACATATATCCACCTAATTTAAAATTCATGTTCAAAGCCATTAACCTCTCTGCAAGGCCTAATTCAGCATCTACCGTATCTGTTACGTAGAGTGAAAGGCAAAAAAAGCAACAGCGCGTGGGAGACCATTAGAATGGTTCTTTCACATTATCAAATATAGCTGTGACGAATCAAAAATCCTATCTGGCATGAAATTAAGCAAATATATAAGTGGGAGATGAGAGTAGGTGGTGTTTTGCTCTCTCAAGGTGGAGAGAAACCCGAGTGGGTGGAATTAAAAAGAGAAACGATGATACAAGAGTGGTAAGGAGAGAGACAGCGGGTGAGTGCATTTGGGAGGCCAATTATACTGCAGACAATCTAATCTTCTCTTCTGCCGCTATCGTACTTCAAAAAGCACAACTTTGCTTTGTTAAGAAGACCACTGAAGCCTAACAACACATTAAAAGAGTTTGAGGGGAGCAATTAAAAACAAATGAAATCCTTTAATTTATACACAGCAAAAAGAAACTTGCTTTTGTGAGTAGATGTTGATGGATGTATAGTAGCATGTTAGTAGTATGCTGACAACACTGATAAACTAGGAGCAATCATATTCTTATCAGAACCAACATGGCAGCAAGTGTTGTTGATGTTTACTTAATGTGTGTAGTTCCTCTTTTTAAGCAGGGAGGAGACCTTGTTCCAATTACAGAAAAATCCATTTCAATTTAGGTCACAGTATTCATTTCAGTGACATGAAAATGGCAAAAGCCCATAAACTGTGACAATATAGGTCTAAAATTAATGTGATACGCTTTGCTCAATAGCTAAAAATTGTACATACAGGCTTCTTTCTGCACATAAAGCTGTCTCAAGTGTACACAAGCTATGGAAATGTGGATAGCCCACAGCCCACAGGAGAGCCCTAATGCAGCTGAGGAGATGATAAAATGATGACCATGAAATAGTCCTAAATTTTTTTAAGTCTCCATTACCTTCTGCCATATTCTGAAAAGATCTCCAGGTTTCGCCACAATTTCTCTACCTTTAAGAGGCATTTATCAGGCAGGCAACTCTGCAGGAGTCATTAGTCAGAGCTGAAGGGAGGTGAGAATGGAGCAAGGTGGGAGGTGAAGAGGAGAATGGGCGAGAATGGGAGGAAAGAAAGAGGAAGAGCAATCCATCTGAGAGGTGACTGTGTGCAACTGGGTGTCGGGGAAAATCTATCGCAAATGAACAGGTGAGTCACTGGCTGCACACGTATGAGTTTTCCTTTTCCTCCACAGTAGATATTCATCTACTGTGCTCAAAATGTAGGAGACCATGAGCATTACATAAGGACAGAATGGTGGCATGAAATACAAAAACCCTGGCAGGTGGAGACGAGACACAAAAAGGACTGTGAGAGGTGTCACAGTCTCGGAGCACACAGGGCAAACACACACTCCAGCAGCGAGGATGAGTTGCCCGTCTGGGGCATCTGCATAATGTGAGCCTACTTAAACAGCTCTCCACGGGGGATTTACAGCTGGTGGGAGCCAGGACATTAATCAGACGGTGTCACTGGGGCTGGTGCTGCAGACAGAAGATCTACAGTGCAGCAACAGCACCTGGTAAAGACTGGGCCGACAAATAAATAAACACATAAACTGAGTGGGAAATTAACACTCCCCATATATTGTAGCCCTTCGGGTGTGGGTGCGCTGAGTGTCACACGTGAAATTTTTTTATAACCTGAGGATAGTTATGGCCGAGTGAGATTTGACAGTAAGATACATGTAAAAAGACGCAACACCTATTTGACATGTCAAAGTCAATTTAGTAGCCATGGGGAGAACAACTCGCTTATGAAAACTGTTATATAATATCTTTATGGCTCTTGAGAAACTCTGTCAAGTCTCATAAAATTAAAATTCAAAGTGTTATGAATGGAAAAATCTTGGACCAGAGGTTGAAACATCAAACCTCGACCACATTCATTGTTTCACTCACAAATGCGTCACATTTCTGAAGCTAAAGGTGATCTAATTCCCCTTTCACTCTGACCTTAGGACAGCTGAAAGGCCTTGTGAGGCATGACAGGTATAAAACAAAAAAAGGTTAGATTCTGGATGAGTTTTTAACATATTAGATTTGAGCCCTGTCCTGTTTCGTGTAAATGCTCTTGGGTAACTTACGTTTCCATGTTGTCGCCCTCTAGAACTGTCTGGACCGGCAGGTAGCCTAGCCGAGGATGCTTGGCAAAGTATTTCTTCGATCGGAACTTGTTCTTCAGCACTTTGGTGAAATCACGCATGTCCTCACCTGATGTCGTCTACAAAAAACAAACAAATAAATAAATAAAAGAGAGAATGAGAGAGCTCTTGGTGGTGGTATTTATTGCACTGTGTGCTAGTTCATGCATTTCCACACTCTTGTGCACACATAAGCATGTGTGTGGAAGAGAATGTGTTTTATTAATTAGATGCTGTGCTTAACAATGGTGTTCCTCCTGCAGAAGCAGTTTGTGCCTCACAAGCAAACAACAAATTACCACAATCGCTTCTGCAGAGGGTAAGAAAATCCCTCTGTAGAAGGTTCATACGACTACTACTGAAAACACACACACACACACACACATAAATATGCAACTCTCACAGTTGATAGATATGCGTAAATGAACAGACTCTATTGAATTCACTTGGCTTATTGACTAATCCATGCAATTTACGATGGCAGCTTGAGCAAACCATCAGCAATTACAAAACAATTACACTCAAGCCAGAGAATAAATTGTGCATGTATATATGTGTGAGGCTGTGTGTGTTTTGTGTAAGCTCTTTGCTGTGTGGCTTGAGAAAAGTTGTTTACAGAGTGACAATGCAGATACAGACAGGAAACGGCTTCATTGCGGAAATCTCTGTTTTAACCATTAGGCCACCAAGAAGCCCCCTGATGTTCTGATGCAGCCAGAAAATGTCTAATACCAACACAATGACACCAGAAACACAAGTCAGAGTCGAACCCAAACACCATCTCCATGTTTGAAAGGTAAAAATATTGAAATTACAGTAATCAATACAGCATAGCACCAAATCTAGGTTCCCCAATATCACTGACAAAGCCCACTGGAGATATTAAAAGACCACTCCGGTAAAAATCTAAACCTAATAAAAAAAAAAAAAGAGCAATATTGTGGCTATAAAATAAATAGGACAACAAAGATGAGACAACAAATCTTATTAAATGACTGCACTGAGTCCTACAACAGCCAACATCAATCTGCAACTCTCTGAAAAATTGGATTTTTCTGTCATATTTAACACGGACTTTCAAAGGTATAAAAACCAAAACAATTTGCTTTGAGCATTGGGAGAAAGGCAAATATATTTATATATGATACTGATATTTTCAGAAGAAACAAAGCTAAACAATAAAACACTTGCACTACAAAGATGTTGAGCACAATTGAGTTGCAATTGCAGAATAAGTACAAGATACTTAATTCAAAGGAGTTTTCATTTAATCCCCCCCCCCAGATACATCTAGCAGTATGGTAGTGTGAGATGTGGCAGATTTTCTATCAGTCTACAGTATTGTGTGGTTTAATAGACATCTATTAAGGTGGACATGTAGTGTTTCTGAACAGCGAGCACCTCACAGCTTTTTAGTGGGATTTAAGTCAAAGGTCTTCAAGGTCTTTCTTACTTTTGCTCTACCGTCGTCCCAGTATCGATCTGGCTGTATATTTTAGGTAATTGTTTGAGCAGAACATAAGTGGTCTATGGTGTCTGGCACCCCAGAGCAAGCTGTCCTCTGCAATTTGCTCGTATTTGGCTCCACACACATTGCAGCCCGTTGTGCCGAAAAGGATGCAGACAGCATGACACTGTCACAGCCATTCTTCAAAGAACTGAAGGTGATAAGTTGTGACTGGCTTTTGGCAGACACAGATCTTAGCATTATGGCTGATGGGTCCAAATATTCATTAGATCAATGAATAGAGTCTTTTGACTCATGCTCTCAGTTTTTAATAGGCTTTTTTTCTTCTAGCCTGCCATCATAAGCATCACTTTTGTGCCAAATGGACTAAATTTCTGCAGCACTGACTGTTATCCTCTGAGCAAAATCTGTCATCAGCAGGTTTATTATCTCGGTCCTTGAGTTCTTGATCCCATCTAAACAAAGTCAGTCTTGCCTGGCTGCTCAGGTCAGCTGGATGAAGGGCTCTGAGAGTGTCTGGGACAGTCTAAAGATCCAGTTACTGGGCACCGAAAAGATGCACTGATATATAATCTGTTGATGTAAAAAGCTGAAATCATTTTTAATCAACTGAACAGATCAGTGAAATAAATCCTGAGTAAATACACTAATTTTTAAGATGTGACACAGCAAAATGTGGAAAAACTCAAGGGGAAATGTTGAATCCTCTCTGAAGTCACTCTTTATTTCTTCCTTTCCAATAAAGTTGATCATCAGTAAACTCCGGCGTGATTAAAATATTTACCCTGGAGCCGAATACTAATCTTTAAATGTTTGTTTCTGCAGCACGGTTGAAAACAAGATAGTGTTTATTCAAAGTCATGGCAGTTTGCTGCTGGGCATTTTAGCCCAGGGAAGAATGATCACTGCTCCCTACAGCTGCTCCTCCAAAGTCAATATATGTCCCATTTGCAAATTTGAAAAATCTAATTAAAAGACAGAAATGAAAAACTCAAGTCATGCAAAGTTGATGTTTCGCAGAACTGAAACAAGTTGGCCCACAAGTGTACGATCCTAACTGACAAAGAGTGCAATCTTCAGTTTTGCAAGACTCCCTTTTCTAATATTACCCTCTCCATGCACTACTAAAGTGAAATGTTACTTTCTGGAAATACAAAAAACACCACAGAGAGCCATGAGATTTTTACCATTTGTTCATGCAAATTCAAATGAGGCCAGGGGTCTATCAGGAGGGTTGATCATGGAACATTTTGGAGAAATCAACTGCACGGGGAGGGGGGGTGTAAGAGTATGGTGCAGGAATAACATCAGCCTGTATGTAGTGGTTCAGGTTAATGCAGTGTAAGTCTAAAGGAAGTGCATGTTTGTCATTACAATGTCCTGACAATAACACCTTTGAGTGCGAGTGCTGCTTCGAGTCAGGTTTAAGGAGATGCCTGCCTCTTTACTGCAATCACAACTGTGTCTCCGTACAGCAGCACCTTTACAACTAGACTTTATGGTCCAACATCTCAGGAATTCACAAATCAGCAGTAACCCCAATACTAAGCTTGTTAAATGGATTGGGTCTTTGTATAGCTGTGATCCACATTAAACTGTGCTCCTTTGTCAATACCATTAGAAAATTCTGTGTTGTATTCATTCAGCCCTGGTGTGCAGCATCCGTATCCCTGGCCTAATTGTACTTAACATAAAATGATTTCTAATGAGATCCATGGTTTCGACAATCATATAGGTGTAATGTTGACGCACAAACCACAGAAACACTAAATATTTAAACATTAAGATGTGAAAGATGGTTTAAATGTATTGCTCTAATAGCTAAGAAGTCCCTGAGTGTGCAAAATATAAATAAGCATGAATATTCAGGGCGTGCAGGAGAATGGGTCAGTGGTTTGTTTGACATTAGGAGAGAAACTATTTTAATGAAAGATGCGATACGAGGTAGGCAGAAGGTAAATAAAGTCTGTACCAATGTGGGTGCTTTCATTAAATGGATGAGCGGAGTGTGTGAGCGTGTGGAAAAGAGATATGAAATGAACCACTGACGACGTGTGTGTGTGTGTGGTTGTGAGTTACCACCTTACCGGTGTGCAGTACTCCACCATGGGGTAGTTGAGCTTGTGGCCCTTGGCAGTACGGCCAGAAAAGAAGCAACTCTGACACACGTCATAGTTGAAATGTTTCAGACTGCGATACCTGGAGTGAGAGAGGAGACGTTTAGGACAGAACGGGAGATTTTACAGTGAGATAAGTTGAGATGGGAGATAATGTCAGTAGATGCTGCTAAGATCTGTTCAGGGTATGTTGCCGTGTGTGTGTGTGTGTGTGGACATGAGCGAGCACTACAACAACACAACTTATCTCCATGCTCTTCTGAAGCTTTGTCCATTTTCCACACATACACACAAACTCCTTTGACAGACACTTCGATTTCCAGCAAAACACAACGTGACAACAACAGTTGGGACGTTGTCCTCAGCAGCAGCTGGAGCCAGGAGGCCATTTAACAGCTAAATTGAGACAGGAGCCATTCAGACATAATAGCTTAAGTCTTTTATCTTTCTCTCCTCTCCAGCTCTCCCAAGGTTAGCTGACTGATGAGCTATGAGAAAGAGCCATATATCAAAGGATGCAAGAGCACACACAAGAGCGCCAAAGCAAATGTGCCATTATGTACTGACACGTAGCATATTACTACAAGAAGTGGGTGTTAATTCACCTTCACAGAAGGAGCTGCTAAGATGGCCCTTAATTATTGAGTCTGTCCACTAACAACTTTGGTTAATTATGGAACCTGTACTGTCTGTTATATATTTAAAAGATTTGTTTTATTAACTAGTTGTGGAGTTTTAATACCTTCCCTGACTTTAAGAAAAAAAAAAATCTTTTAAAGGTATATGAAAAACATATACTGTGGAATCAAAATAATGAACTACAACTACATTTTTGTTTAAATCCTATGTTTGGACAATCTGATGGACTTTGCTAGTTTAAAAACTATGGCTCCTTTATAAAAAAAAACAAAACAAAAAAAAAAACATGGCTGGTGTCATGTCTCAAGACCACACAAAATGCCTGCATTGCATTTTCCTTCCCCTTTCTCTCTTGGTTTCTGCCTTTCTCTCCCTCCACACTTCTCTTTCATCGATCAATGACAGAACTTGGGAGACGTGTGCTTCATCAAATGCCTGACTATATTTCTCTTTCTGCTGGCAAAGCAAAGGATCTGAAAGGGACAATCCTGCCATCCTATTTCACTTACCATGGTCTTATACCTATCTCAGGTTGCAAAAAAAAAAGCCTTTGCATGCTAGACTGGTCAGTGAAAAACTGAATGCTATGATAAATTGACTAAAGCACTGAACTTTCCTTATGTGTTCTTATTGAATAAGTGTAATTGATCAGGAACCAACTGAAACAAAGGCAGCTATAGATGTATGTGTGTGTGTGATTGTCAGTCCAGCACAGAATCAGAGGGTGGTCTGTTATGGATTGTTTGCCAAGTGATCGGTGTATGTTTGTGTGTATGTGCGTCTTGTTGTTT
The DNA here is from genome assembly GCF_900324485.2 of Mastacembelus armatus. Classification (NCBI taxonomy): domain Eukaryota; kingdom Metazoa; phylum Chordata; class Actinopteri; order Synbranchiformes; family Mastacembelidae; genus Mastacembelus; species Mastacembelus armatus. Next base: position 14,421,762 of record NC_046656.1, read on the forward strand.
GTGGAGTATGTGCGCACCGTAGCTTTCACTGCAAACCTCTGGATGGTATTTAGTCAGTGATGTATCAGCTGCTGACATTTAGATAAATGCCTGCCCTCCAGAGCAGATCTGCCCTTTATGCTCAACCAGGAGAGAACAACGGAGAACAGTACTACAGATGGTGTGTGTATGTGTGTGTTTGTATCTGTCCCGTTACATGTTGCAAATTTGTCACCTCTTGGCTTTTGTGCATTCCACAAAATGCTAAATTTAAATGTTAAATCTGAGCAAATGTGCATGCTTACCTGAAGCCAACAATAGGACACTCTTTACAGATGTTACACTTGGCCTGATGTTTCGCTGTTTCTGCAGCTGCCACTCTGTGCAGGACAGGAAGCCAAACCATAGATTGGGGCTCCATACGCATCCAATCAATAAACTGCCTGGGCTCCAGCTCCACCTTATTGGTCACCTGGGAGTAAAAGAGGTGGGGCCAAACATTAGGAGCCTTTAAATCAAAAGTTTAGGAACTATGTGAAGTTTACAGTTTCTATAAAAGTTCAACAGAGGGTTGGTAAAGTGTAAAGGCACTTTGTAGCACGATAGAGAAACATACACATCATTCCCAGAAATTAACAACAGGCTGTAACTCCCTGCTTGTTACTGAAAAACCTAATAAAGCTGAAGACAAATTTAAGATGACCATACATATTAAAGTGATGATTCACTCAGATGCATTATGGCCTTGACTAAATAACTTTAACACACTCCTTATTCATGTTTATTGGTTGAATTATATTACAATAAACAAAGATTGATTTTTACACCCTCACTGCCCTTGTCCTACATGCCCATAGTCATACTGTTCACTAACAGCCATATTGTTCCATCCAAATACCTATGAAAAACTCCCCCAAACTTGTGAAGTGCACGTTTTATCGTTTTAAATGCTCTGGTTGTGAAAGAGTTTCCAAGTTTTCCCAATATATGTCCATATAAAACCAACCTGTCGAGAAGGAGCAATCTCGATAAAGCAGTGTTCACGAAATATATTTCAGCACAGACTTTGTTCCACTGCAGATAATAATCTGAAAAGCCAACAAGGGGTGAGAAGACTTGACATGGCTGTTGTTACTGCTAAACAAATCAAAGCCGACCTTTCCATCACCCCCGACACACAAAAGGGCAGCAAATGCAGTAAAGGGCTGAATACATTTGAAAGAAGAATGAAATAATCAAAAGGAATAGAGTATGTGCATATCTGTGGGTGTGTGTTCCCCCGATCCCTTCCCTGCAGTGTCCCAGTTTTATTAACGTATTCTTCTGGAAATAAATTCATGCTACAAAAAACACAAAAGAAGCACATTCCAATGTGAAAACTGTATTCTGAGTCTTTCTAAATTATTATTAGAATGCAGTTCACAAAAACACCAATCACCATTGAACTTCAGGTGTGCATATGGGTATGTGTGTATGTGTGTGTGTGTGTGTGTGTGTGTGTGTGTGTGTGTGTGTGTGTGTGTGTGTGTGTGTGTGTGTGTGTGTGTGTGTGTGTGGGCGTGGGCGTGCATGTGCGCGTGCATGGTAGGGTAACAATGCTTTACACTGACCAAAATGAGTTCACCAAATATAAATGCTGGAATCAAATACTCAAGACTTGTACTTGTCTTAAATTTTTTGTCAAATATAAACTACAGAAGTTAAGAAGTCAAGTGGTGGTCAAAAAAATTACAGCATTAAAGATCTGAGAAATTATTTATAGAAGCATGTTTATATTTCAAAATGTTCAGCATCTGAAAAATGGCTGTTTTGGAACTAGAGTCAAAATGTTCAAATGCTACACAGCCTTTAAGATAATATGGGTAGATTCACTTTATGCATCAGCTCTTACTATGTTTTATGTTGTGAGTGAATTTTATTTCAGTATTTGAAAACATATTTTTTTTAAAAAGCCATAAAATATTAAGTGTGGTTGTTTCAGTTTCGTTTAAATGTATGAGAAGCTTCTTTTTAAGTCACTGGCTAAGAAGTGGAACTTTTCACCCTGTAGATATCCCAGATTATCTTTAAATCCTTCAGACTTTTCCATTTGACCTTCCCCTGCACAATCAGCATACCTCCCTGTCTCTCCTTGCCCACACGTTAGTCTCAAAATCACCTACTCTCCCTTCTCCGCGCCATCTAATGTCAGATTTATAGCACTTTCAGATTAATTACTGCAGGGAAGAGATGGCTCAAAGGATGATTAGATAGAAGGATGGATGGGTAAATGAAGGCAAATGACAAAGGAACAGTGAAGGAGGCTATATTTATAGTAGTGAAACCTGTTCATCATAGACCCATTAAACCAAATGGACTGGGTGACTACACTGCCACTGGCAGGGGAGGCTGACACACAGGAGACCCAGAGCTTTGCATGTGTATGTGTGTATATGTGTGTAAATGTATAAATTAGAGTGGGTGGTGTGTGTGTCTGTGTGTGTGTCAGCCTGGTTTCTACCTGCCAACTTAGTCTTATGATTGAGTGATTAATGAGCAACCGGACTATTCCTGGCATAGCAATTCGTGATCACATCTGTGAGTGTGTGTGCTTGCCTGAGTATTCGTGCATGTTCTTCTAATGTGCATGTGTGTATCAATATGTCACCAAGACAGTGAGTTATAGGCAAGGCAGCAAGGTGTTTACCTTCTTGACTTCTGCATTATTATGAGAAGAAAAAAGCAAGAGATATGGTTTGATGCTGCCTCGCTCCCCTATTTCAGGTGGCGCAGCACTGAAATCAGTAAAATTTATAGCTGTCTAATTTTAATGTTTGGCCTGCCATTTATGACTGCTGAAGTATGAGCCAGGATAGAAAGAATGAGAAAAATAAAACTGTGATCCTGGGGGATGAAGACCTCATTAAATGCCAGTAACATTTAGAGATAAACCTGAGGAAAGAGGCTAGCTGGCCGCAGTAAAACATAGAGGACAGGCAGCAGAGGACTGGGGGCCATTTGAGGCTTCATGGTTGATCAGCAGAGCTAAAATATTGAAGCACTTTTCCTGAACTAAGAGAGGCAGGTGCTACATGGATGAGGAATGTACAGGAGACTTGCTGTTGCAAGCTGTTATCAGTAAAGTAACAAACTCTCACTCCATTTTTTTGTCAGTTCAATTACTGGTTACTTTGACTTTAACATGCGTACATTTACATTAAGACAGACGATGTGTTCAGCACTGTCAGTCAAATCTTAACTGCTCTGTTGCAATCAACTGCCCTGGTCCAACAATAAACCTCATGATGAAGCTGATAATGTTCAGCTTTTTGAACATCAACATCAAACAGGTGTTAATTCAGATCTCAAACTGTCTCTGACATAACGGAGTCCATGCAAAAAGTCTGCGGACTATACTGACATCTTTAATCTGCCACTCACTATGTAACTGCATGGAAGGCAGTCACCAGTTTTGTTGTAGTAGATATAAAATGTCTCAGACTGTGACAGAAAGGAACATTTCAAGCTAGATTAGGTACCTGGGGAGATGCTTAACAAATCCTACTTTAGTATCAATTAAACTGTGCAGATTCATTGGGTGAAGAGGCAGCGTACACCAGGGACAGATCGCCAATCTACTGCACGGCTGAGACAGACAAACATTCATTTTCACACCTATGGGTTACCACCACCTGTCTCTGAGTATGTGGTGCCTTTAGGAAACCCACACAGTCACAGGGAGAACACGCAAAATCCACCAGGCTCAAAGTGCATATGAGCACACACATGTATGTTGATCTAACGCACACACTCGTGGGTGTTTGTGTGTCAACGTACGTGCTGGAAGCAGCTGCGGACGCTAGGTTCGATGTTGGAGCCGCCAAAGGCAGCCACCTCCCCCAGCTGCCTCGGGATCTGGATGGCTTCGTGAAGGAGCAAGCCGAGCTGCCTCTGGTCACACGTGTCACCTGCCGACGCTACCTGGCTGAAGAGGTCTGAGAGGGAGGAGGATGAGGTGGAGGTGGTCGAGGCAGAGAGAGGAACAAGAAGAAAAAATTTGAGAAAGACTGAGTCAGGGAAAAAGTAAGAGCATGTGGGTGACATTTCAAATGAAAGATAAAAGTATAAATAGATGGAGAACGTGACGGTATAACAGGGAGTGGGAGGGAAAGTGTTAGTGCGTGTACAGTGTATGTGGGTAGAAAATGGTAAGGAGAACACAGGCAAAACATCTATCTTACTATCTTATTTCTTCCTCTAATCTGTTACTGCCTGCCTGCCTGCCTAGAATGTGGCACACAGGCTTGGCCAGTGAATGTGTTGATAGTGTTATTTTTTAGATGGAAATATGAAATATCTCCAGAACTCACACGCAAGCTGAGGGAAGAGAGCAGAGAGGGTAATCCTAAAAAAAGAGGAGGGAGAGGGAGAAACGGAGGGCACCACAGATCTTTCTGCTCTGCTTGCAGCTGACTTTGATCTCTCTGTGAGGTCTGGCCCTGATGCCAGCTCCCATTATGTGTACGTGTGTGTCTGTGGGTGTGAGGGTAAAGTAGAATAAAAAAATTTTTAAAAAAACCAAACAAATGTGTGTGTGGAGGAAAATGTAAACATTCAATAATGTGTTCCTACATGCATTTCTTGCATTATCTGAGTGTTTAACTCCAAATCTCCAACTCACTACTTTCTGCTACATGATTACATTTGACACATGTAAATGTCACTAAAACAGTGTCAAATGGCAGCATGCCTGGTTGGGGGGAGGTGTTGTTGTGCAGCTATATGCTAGAGGCTGACAGCCAATGAGAGACAAAAAAAAAAAAAAAAAAAAAAGTGAAGGAGGAAGGACGCAATCAACCGAACTTGATACCCTTCTTGGGCTAATAGAAACTGCCAGTGGAACGAATAGGCTCAGGGATGGAATCCATGCCATGGCAGGAGAAAAGGAGGAAGAAAGAGGAGGGGAGGTAAAGGGAAGCAAAAGTAAGTAAGAAAATAAAGTGGCACTGTTAGACAGATGAACAATGGTGTGAGCAGTGAGAGCGGAGGAAGATAGACAGAGAGATTAAGCAACAGAAACAAAGAGCAGAAAGCCTAAGTGACAGTCTCTTCCCAGTGTAGCGAGCCTATATTCACACTCCCTAATCCTCAAAAATAAATCAGAATAGAAAATTAAATAAAGAACAGGGGAAACGTGGAGGAGGTCTCTCATCCAATTAGACGACCGGTTCTTGAACTCCTCTCGCACACTTTCTGTGAGTTTGATTAATACTGCTGGGATTACGGCTTCACTGGAGCAGCATGGTATGTGCTCGCCACAGACTGGTCTGTGCAGGGGGGGGGGTTGGACGCTAGTGTGTCTAAGTGCATTTGCACATCAACTCAATCTCACATTTGTATTTCTCCTCTAGGTGTCCCTTGCAGAGAGAGAGCAAGCCGATCTTCATGGACAGGACACGGATCTTCCCGCTGCGACCACTGAAAGGACAACGCACACACATGCATATGAGTCATTATGTTTGTTTCTGTTTACGTGTGTTCATGTCAGTGCAGATCTGAATTATGCAGTGTCAAAAAAATCATGTGCTCGAAAAAAGCACATATGAACCATATGTGCTTGGAATTGCGTCTTGTGTATATTCATAAACAATATTTAGTAAACAGGTTAGTTTACAGCATGTGACCAAGTGATTACACAGAGAATACTGTATGTTTAATTTGCTATACATATTTGCACGTGTGCTTCTGCATGTATGTTCCAAAAGAAAGCCAGAATGTAAAGTGTCATCTCTTGCTGGAGCATACAGCATGAAGATTGATGACATTTTCAGAATAGATCGAGCAAAAAAAGTGCGAGCAGGGAAATATGGAAAACATAATCATTATGTACAGACGTCAGCCACAGAGATGGATTTGAAAATACAACAGCAAAATGATGCAATGATGTATCCACTCTGCCACTTTCATCAAACCTGAGTTAAGATATTTTACACACTGTATTTTGTGTTTCAAATGTGTAAGCAAGCAACCGTGTACAAAAGAACAACATTACAGCTCATTTCAAAGGCAAATTGATGACTACATAACCCTCCATCCTAAATGCAAAATGCATGGCATACATACGTGTCGTAAACATTTAGCAGCCAGTTGAGACACATGTCAACGCAGAGCGGCACGTTGACCAGGTCTTTGTGCTCCTGCTCCAGTCCGTCATAGATGGACGTCAGGCAGTTGATGACGTCAGGTACGGACAGCAGCTGGTTGTTGTTGATGAGTTTGTGCTGTTCGAAGGTGTTCTGGGCCACACTCAGGTCCAACAAGTCCACTGCAGAGGAAGAGGGGAGGACGGAGGTGTCAGAGGAGTGGGTGGGATGAGAAGAATTAGACAGAAAAGAAAACAGGGAACAGTGTAGGAGGGAAACCATGAGAAGAAAAGAAGGAGGATAATCGAAAGAAAGAAGTGAAAGTGAACGAGGAAGGAGAGCGGAGGAGGTCAACAAGAACAAAGAGAAGAAACAAGGAATAAGAAATAAGTAGTCCCATAAGAGTTGACAGGCAAGAAAAAGAAAACAGAGCGAGTTAGAACCATTAGTAACCTTTCTGACTTCGTTAGCACTGCTGCAGCTCCGATGTTTCTAAAATGCCAACAAATCTTAGGGGCTGAAAATGGTGCACGCTATTCATAGCGCCACTTCAAAACTGCAGATTTGACTGATATTTTGTCCAAAATAGTTCAAAACAACAAACAGAGAGTCTGCCGGGAGTAAAGACAGAGAACAGACAGATTTTGGTGAAATATTAATATTAGAGAGAAATACGAGCAGAAAGAGACAAATGAGGAAAAAAATATAGTAAAAAAAAAAAGGCACACTAGTTTCTTCTGATTGAATTTGTTGACTACATCTTTAATAATTAAGACAAAAGGAAATGTTACATTTATATCACTATTTCAATTATACTTCAATCGTCTTCTTCTTCTTGGAAAAGAGAAAAAAACAAAAACAGACTAATCAGGTCCTTTGGGGCAAAGTGAAGCACTCCCAAACACATACAGACAATTACATAAATAGTGGAAAGACAGATGAAATACAAGACCGTTGTGCAGTAGATACTGTCTATCATGCACCCAGACATTTGGTCACTGGTGTCTAATTATTAGTATAAGGTATATTATTTATAGTGTTTAAATGCCAAGAACTCTTTGATTCCTAAAACATTATGTTCTTAGGCATAATATTTAGCATGATCTATTAGCAGAAATGGAATATAGTAGGCCTATATAGTAATCTCACCACTAGTTGCTGCTACATCTTTCACATTTTAGACACTGCACCTTTAAAATAAACAAGTCTCCCTCTAGGCTTTTCTATTCTAACAATCTCCCTTAGTCGGTCTCACATCAAGATACTGACATTCAGCAAACCTGAGACAAAATCCCTAAAAAGTGAAAAGACTGCACACTCATGGGTCAGATTAACAGACAGCATGTTTTTGGCACACGCAGTGTTTTAATATGAATTCACAAGCCTAATAAGGTCAAGCTCAAATCCTGATGGGACTCCTAATTAGTGTTTTATTCAAGGTCCACTGGAAAGATCAATCCGTGAACCCCATCTCTGATGAGAGCTCTAGGTGGTGAAACAAATACAGTGTGTCATCTGCTACAGGTGGCTAATTAGCATGAACAAAATAAAAGCCACATATATAAATTAATATATTACTAATTATGTATATTTTCTATTTTCAGGCTATTGATTATACTGTATTGCTTCAGATTTATCCAACAAATACTAAAATACAGAAAGTTCAGAAAGTTTTTCAGTATGCTAGAGAGTGAAACAACAGGCAAAGGTTTTGATGAAGCGTGAACCCTCAGAGTAAATCTGTCCATGAAATCTTCCTCTGGTCCTCTTCTACTTTCCCAGATGACAATTAAACTCTGCTCCCTCTTCTCCAACTGCCATCCCTCTCACTTCTTCTCCTCATTTCATTTTCTTCATTTGCCCCATCACTATTGTCCCCTCTGTGACCCTTTGCCTTATGTTACGCTCCTCTCCCCAGACAACACTAATTACTGATAGGGTCCACATGGAGCAGGGACAGCAGGGCAGCCACGCTGTCAGAAAGTAAAACTTTACTTCTCTCGTTACACATGCAGACATGAGGCCGAGAGGCAGTGGAACATTAGCGGCAAATTAGTGGCATACGCAACGCAAGCTCATTTGTGCCTTTCCCACCCCCCTGGCACAGACTTAACCCAATTAACTGTTTTGTAGTATCCCTGTCATGTGTGCTTGTCATTCTCTGACACACACACACACACACAATCATGAACACACTCAGGTCCCCAAGCAAAGATTCCACATGAATCCAGGCTAATAACTAATAACCACTGATCCCTCTGCTACGCTCATGATCCTGTGGTGTTTGTGTGTGTGTGTGTGTGTGTGTGTGTGTGTGTGTGCGTTTGCTGCGACTGTTCTAATATAATGGATGAAACTGAATTGCAGTGCCCCAAGTGGAAATCACTCAGGCTAATGCATTCTCGTCACAAATACATGCATGCAATCAGAAAGCACTATGAGACAGCAAAACTTAAGATGCCTGAATCACTGAAACTCATTAACAACCAACAAAGATAATGGCCCATGATTATTCCGGTACACACGTCTAAAAGCCACACACACACACACACACACACATCTGTAATGAGCCATGGTATATCTTATTTGTATGTCCCCCACATACACAGAGCAAACTTTCTACAAACAGCAGGATGGAAATGAGCAGTGTGGACTCGCAGTATTTGTTGCTGTAATAGTTTCTATAACAGCTGGATAATAGTTAACATCTGTCACCAGTATTACACTGTGCTGGGCACAAGTAGCTGCTGCCATGCTGGTTGAAATCTCACAAGGGGGAGTGTGCATGCACCTGCAGGCGTGTGTGTAAATAGGGTTGACAGCCACCTGAGACTGGAGGTTAGGGCTACCTTTATCAAGGAAACGAGGAAAAAACAACAGCTCTTGTGTTGGAAAAAAAGAAACACATTCTAAACAAATCTCACCTGTGATACGCTCAACAGGCTTAACACAGGCACCAGCTGTGACTGCATATAACCGCACAGTGACACAGTCTGTGCAGAATTTAAAGCTGAAATATTCATAGCTGCTGTGCTGTTCTGGCACAGCATCTGGCAAAGCTTCAAATCATTATTCCAGCTGCCCCCCCCCCGGTGCACCCAGTCAAAAGAAGACAACTGTAGGTATTAAGGTGTGTATGAGTGTTTGTGTCTTACTTACAGCACAGCGCTTTCTGTAGTCGGCGGATCTTCATGGCTGTTCGGTATGCTGAGAATCTCACATTGTTCAAGTCCGCTACATGCAGGGATAGAGCCAGCGACATGAAAGATAGATGGACAAAGAAGAAACAGAGGCAGACAATCAGAGAAAAGATTAACATGAATCTGCCTACTGGGCACCAGAAGCAGGATCTCTGTCTGCAATGACAGATGACTTTCTGTTAGCTAATATTTATGGAGATGACCAAGGGCGGTGGTGGCTGATGTGGACTGTATAATTAGGTTAGTGAGTTCTGTCTCAGCTGGGACTGGTGCTATTTGTTGAGTTGCTGGCCTACAGCAAACGCTCCCAAAGTTTCACAGCTTATTACTTACCCAGCTGCTCATTAAGGAACAGTCATACTGGCCAGCCCCACGGGGACAGAGACAGGCATATGAATATTAGCAAAGAGCAGGAGAAAGGGTAAAGATCACACTGTTGAATGCAAAGAGTAAACTAACTAGACAGGTGAGAAATAGATCTGCAGGATTTAGTTGGTCCCTCACCAGAACCGGGCCTTAGGATACCTATTGTACACTACTTATATACTTGTATACTGTAAAACAGGTACCTGTTCTACTGTACAACAGGAATGCTGGAATTTGAAACAGGATACAAGGTTTGTGCTTGTGTTAATACCAACACATTTCATGAATCAAAACAAACGCAATGCTTGTGAGCACGCTGGAAGCCTGTAGTGCAAAAAAAATGTACCTGCAGTTAGGCTGGCTGCAGAAAGTTATGATTTATGATTTGCATGTAAATGCTGCTCATGAATCGCTTTTGTGAAACAAGCTCCCGGCCTTTAAAAAGCAAACTGCCATAACAGACTTTATTACTTTCATTAAAGTGACTTTTCAGGCAAATTAAAGCAAAACATTTTTTTTCTGACTGACTTCTCACAGTATCTGGCCATGTAAATAGCTTTGAGTTTATTGTCCCAAGTTCTGTAATATCTGTCTGAAATTTTTGCTTCCATCCCAAAACAAGTGGAAATAGCTTTTTATTGTGCCGCAGACACAACAGTGACAGATCTGGTTTTCGGTGATTCAACAGCAATATGTCTTTTCAGAAATAAATCAGAGGTTAACACACAAAACACACAGTGAAAAGTTTTCACTGGCGTGCGTTACAAAAGTAATTCTATAAAAACAGTTTGTAGGAAAATCATAAGATTGTCCACAGTGATGGGAATGCGGCTTCTGGACAGAAATGTTGCTGTTGAATTTTCACCACAAATGAAATTCACCTCCCTTTTGCTCAGCATATGGTTATAGTGACCCAAGGCTTAGGCAGATAAAATGTAGGTGTGGGTGAAGTAAAATCCGAGCTACCATTAGTTAAGTGACGAAATACATTTTCTAACAAGCGTGAACTCGGATGCTGAGGTTTAGATTTTTGAATATGACAACATTAGTGATTGTGTGTGTGTTTCCTACCTAATGAGTGATAGAGCTCTGTCATCTTTGGATGGTCCCAGCAGGTCGTCTGTGTCTCATGACTAAAAACAACAACAATGGAAGAAAACCATTAGGCTAAAAATATGAAAAACACACAAACACAGACACAGAAACTTATAAAAAAGAAAAGAAAAACAATTAGACACAAAAGGGCCTTGAATGCTGAGGTATACACACACACACACACACAAATCAGAGAATAAATATATACACAAGCCTAGCCTCACTATTATCATAATAGCTTGACATGCACAAACATGGTCATTCATTAGTGAATTTTTTGTTACTGTGCTTGAATTGGTGCTACAGTTTCTTCCACAAATCAAACACAGAAACCAGAAACATCCACTGAATCAATCATCAAGGAAAAAAAAAAAGCACACACAAATAAACACACACTGTGACTCCCTCTCATCATCAAAGCAACTATCTGTTCAAGCCCCAGGGGACATAAATTCTCTGTTTACATTCCTGCTTCAGAGAGAAGCCTCACACACACTTCGCATTAAGTTTGTTTTCCTTCCTCATGGGGACGTGGAGTTACCCTTAGACTAACCTTAACCTAACCTGTAATATTCTACACAATGGGGACCAAACTGAATTTACTGAAATGAATTAAATACGACGTGTGCTAAAGCTGATTGAAGACGGTTTCCTACACACACTTGGCAGCAAGGAATCAAATTTTTCTCAAGCCGCAGCTGCCAATCAGTGCATCTATTTCAGCTCTGCTGGCCATGATGTGACTGTGTGTGTATATTTCAACAAGGCTGTCAGACGCTTCACTCAGATGCATTTGGAAAGTTTGAGATTTCTAAAAAGAAAGAAAAAAAAAAAAAAAAAAAAGAATGCTCTCGAATGGAGATGCTCCCCTGTGGTTTCTGCGATGGCTCGGTCTCTGTTGACAGCAGCAGAAAAGTCAAGTCGAGTGCTGACGGTGAACTGAGGTGACAAAAGGGACAATAGGATCTTTTCTCATCCGCAGATGTTCATCACTATTCAGTGGCAAATTAATGACCCCTTTCACACCTACACAAACATCACCTGGACCTGGACCTGGACCAACCTGCACTGCATACAGGCTTGTGTGTTATTTAGAGCTTGGCTGAACTGACAAAGGGTTTCAGAGAATCCAAGTCAGGGGATTTGATGATATTTGCTGCTCACAAACACAAAACTAGGAGGAAGAATACAGTTTATGGGCCACATCTGACTGACAGCTATCACCATAAAACACTGTTGTTATTCATGTGCAGAGGGGTATATCATACTCAAGACAGAGCTAGTACAATTATGGGATACACAATCAACTCACTACACAACAAAAATATGTATTGTAGTTATGCACACATACACACACATACACACGGCTGCTTTTCCATCAACAAAAAGATTAGAGAGTGTGTGTTTATATCAGCTCATGAATGCCATAATGAGGACGACTGAGGCGACAGGTTCAACTGTCCTCAACGCTTTCCGATGCATTACCTTTGTAGCATTCTCTTTGTCCCGTAGGAGGAATAAACAGCAAACCGATGATGCATTTTCTACAGATCTGCTACAGTTTAGATTTCAGAGCGGAAATAAGGGGCATCAGAGGATATTCAGGAAAAGAGGCCAAAGACAGAAGCTTTACTGCAGATATCTGAAGCTCCTTGGAGACACATACGGCAGTAGGGGTTCCTTTGATCCGAACAGCACAGCACCCTTAAACCTCCTCAGTCAAGGTGCTGAAGCCATACTGACTTATTGATCAACAGAAAATTAATCGACAACACAAGAGCCACATTGAAATTTTATGTTCCCAGCATTATAAATGAATAGGATTTGCTTCTGTCCTCAGGCTGGTATCACTGACACTCGAATATTTCTGGGGTTTTGGAGACCGAACCAATTTCAAAAGCTGCACTAAATTCTGGGAACTTATGACACTGCTTTTCACCTTTCATGGGCATTTAATTGAACAATCAATTTTTAAAAAAGTGTTAATTGTGGACATAAACATCACACCCCCTTCTGTCTTCATATTGTCTCTGACAAGACAACTGAGAATGACGTCCCTGTTTTGCTTTCTTAGCCACATATCTACAAAGCAGCAAATCACTTCTAGTTTTCTTCAAACAAATGAAAATGAAAGAGAACAATAAAAATGGTCCATAATGAGAAATGTTGGAAAATGATGGAAGCAATCTTCTCCTGATTTTTCAGGAGGGGGCTAACTGGGGAAAAAAGCATGTGGAGAAGAAGTCATTTGGGTCTTGAGCGACGAGTGTGACATTTTCCTTCATAAACATCATTAAATGACATCTAGAGTAAGCATCAGCAAACCAAATGGGGTCACAGGATCCTTCAGCAGGCTCAAAAGGACGGAATTTACGCAGCCCCTGGGGTATATTGTGAGGGGGGAAATAACCTTTTACAAGCTGGTTTCTTATGATAGGCAGCTGAATCCAAAAGAAGTGAGTTGTCTGAGCCTCTTACAATAACAGAACACCATATTAACTACTACATTTATGAAAAATAATGGCCATTTCCTCTTGTTTTCTGTGTAATATTGCCATTTCCAGCTGCTACAGTTCTACAGAAGGTTAAAGTGATTTTGCTAATTACTCACTCACTCCTCTGCTGCTCTATAATTAACCATGACCACATTTTCCCACCGGTAGTGACTAAACCTGTTTTTCTGTCGTTCCTCCAAAAGGACAAAGTATTAAAGGTTACCTGTGGAGAGTAAAAGATCAGCCAGTGAAAAAAAAAGCCTCTGGTACAGAAGTATCCACATCCTGGAACTTGGAGAAAAGGATGAATGTATCCCATCAAACAGTTGGCTGCAGCCCAACAAACACTTTTCTTTGCTGCTGGGAGTTTGTCACTGTCACACGCTCTGAGGCCGCTATGAATAATCATGAGTGTGCAGATGAATGATTGCTAGTGTATCTGGATAGCAAAAGGGACAGAATTAGCCAAATATCTGAGTTAGCATGAGGGATATTTCAGAAACCTATTTTTTACCAGTGACAGCAAACTGCCAGACTTCTCAGAAAGTGTCCGTGACAGGTGATAAGTGCCACCATGACATTTTCTGTCTTTTACCTTCTCTGCTGTGCCTCTTTCTTTCTTTTCTTTTCTTTTTTTGTTCTTAAAAATAAAACCCTCCTTCTCAAAGATGTTAGCATTCTGCATTCAAACCAGCTCAACAGGCTGAGATTTTATTAAAGCTACTTAAACTAGACATCTCGAGGAGATGGAATCGGTGAAATGGGACAGCATGCGAAGCGACCAGCATGAGGTTGTTGGCATAGAATTTGTGTGAAGCCATTTGATTTTCCCGCAATATGTCACACCAAAGCCCCACTACAGGGGGGTGGACAAGGAGCAGTTTTAATCAGGGGCCCTTTGAAAAGAAAAGAAAAGAGACAGAGTATGAAAGGACATGGAAGGAGGGGTTTGGGGAAATGAATGTGTCAAAGACTGATGCGGGTGTCCCTAGGATGTCACATCACTGAAAGCAACCTGTGATTAGTCCTAGGGATGGATTTAGAGTTCAGCTTTCAAGTTGCAAATTAAGTGGGTTTTCATGTGAGTGCAGCAGTCTGAATGTGTGTGTGTGTGTGTTGGAATACAGCAGAGGCCGGGGTACATCTTCATTTTCAAACGAAATGTTAGGAGGACTGATTGTTTTTGTCTGGTTTCTAACAGGCAGCTTAGGGTTAAGGTGAAAGCTGCCATGGTGACTATCAGCCATCTAAGAGGCATTGGCACAGCATATGATGTGTGCTCACAGTGTGTGTGTGTGTGTGTGTGTGTGTGTGTGTGTGTGTGTCTGTGTATGTCTGATTTCATTTGTAGTTCATGTGCATCTTTGGGTGCGTGTATGGGTTTCCTTGCCAACGTGAGGGTGTGCAATCTATTTGTGTGCCTAAACACACATTGTGTGCGTATTGTTTTGTGCGAATGTCCTTGTGCCCATGTGCTTTGTTTGTGAGAGTGGACAGATGCAGGTTCACCAGCTGGGCACATCTGTGGTCACGGGCTGTTGTTGACTGTGAAGTTATAAGCCTGTCCTCTGAGTCTGCCTGTCTCTGACTTTCATCTCTGATCCCCTCTAGTGCCAAGCTTCAGGCCAAAACACAGTGCAGGTGTCCCTCCCCCTTTCTCTTTGTCTAAATGCTATTTTTCACCATCTTTATCTGGGTCTTTATTGTCTGTCTGAACACATTCATCCTGACCTCCTCCCAATTTAACTCCTACTAATTTTCAATACGATTCAATACAGTGAATCAGCTACATTTAATTGCCCATTTTAGGCTCGACAAAATGCTTTTACTGGCTTTGCCAAAGCATTTAAATGCACCACTATCAAGAATGAGTCTTCATTTATCAGTCGCCCAGTTCCAAATGTATTAGCAATGGACGAAACCTAACTTTACCCATCTCAAGCCACTTTCAAATCTCTACAAGTTGAAATACTAGACGTAAGTATAAATGCTTTGGTTACATCTAACCTTTTGGAGACATTTAACCTATCACTGAGACAAGACAAATCTTCACAGCTGAAGCTTTTATTGTAGACTGTTCTGTGGACAATAACAAAAGGGGAATTGTTAAAAAAATGGCCACTTGACAATTTAACTGAGAGTGTGACATTTCGACTCAGGGCAGAGGGCGACTTAGGGGGGCAGCGCTAAAAAATACACCCATTTTATCATCCTAAGTTACAAAGTAAGGCTGTAGCAGTGCCCCAGCAGAACAAGAGGGAGCAACAAGGAAAGTAGGACTGACAAATGATTGCTGAAACTGCTACCCAAAGATTTTCAATTCAGGCTTGTTTAGCCAGCAGTTTATCGACATACAGTCACATGATTTATGGAAAATGAGGTACTTTCAAGAAATGGCATCTCCTAAATAGTAGAGTCATTGTAAATTGTTGCTCCCAACACAAATCTTCTCTTTGATGTGGCAAAAATTAGGATGGGAGGCAAAAACTCAAGTTAAAGTTGTAATAGTCACTACTAGCACTGTGTTGGAAGCTGTCTTGGGATTCATCCAGGGATTTATCTATTATCTATTCAAAAGCAGCTGCTAATGTTGAACTGAATGAGAAATGTGCAGGTGAGACGGCTTGAATTTTAATCTACGCAGAGGAGCAAAACGGCAGAAAGAATTTCCTAATTGGAGTAAAATATACAATGTACGTGCACGGTATATACGTGATATATGTGAGAGGTCACGTGAGGTCAGAGCTTTGAAGTGAAAAGGTTGAAAATACTTAACAATTACATTCCCCACAGATCGATGCTTGAGATAATGAGCTACTCTAGACTTTTTTGAAATGCACCATCAACCACACAAATCCAACTCCATCAGCACCAAACTGCTCACATTTGGGTCACCCTTCTTGAGGGGTTAGAAATCAACGATTGACACCAATTACAAAAAAAAAAAAAAGATGGACGTTAAAAACAGCACTTTAACAGACGATATCTTGTTCTGCCCTGAATGTCTTTCCAGTGTAGAGTAATCCCAGACAAACACCAACACCCTCGCACACATGCATACACACACATGCACCACAAATATACAGACACAAATATGACCAAAAAAGAACCAAAAACATTTCTTGCCACTTACTTGATGTAATATGGAACCTTATTCTGAGAAACTGCACGCTGCCAGGGGAGCTGTACCGACGCTACAGACAGAGAGAGAGAGAGAGAGTGACAAGAGGTCAAGCAGTTAAAATCAAAATATCAATGCACAAATGAGACAAAGGGGCATGTGAGGAAAATTAAATGAAAATAATCTGTTGAGTAAAGGTGCCATGGGCCCAGGTTTATGTTGATCTTGGTGGGTACAAAATCATACAATAAATACTGACAGATCAAGGAAGTCTTTAAAATGACAAACTGATACTGTGTTAAAACCAACCAAATATAAGACTTGTGAGGCTCTCAAGAGCAATACACAGAAGAAATGTTGTTTGATTTATCAACCTCCCACTTTCCGGCCTCCCTGACACAGCCCTATGCTCAAACAGAGAGATGAAAAGACAGTAACAGAAAGAGACCAAACGAGATTGGGAGATATATGAGATGGATAGGGCGAGATAAGAACGCAGAACTTTATTGATCCCTGAGGGAATATTAAGCTACTAGTGTAATGAGAAGCGAATGTGTGATGGAGTAGATAGTGTCATAGTGCCAGGAAGATGAAAGCAGAGACAGAGTGGTGTTTTGTCCGGTGCACTTGCTCAAATCTCGCAGGGCTTACTTAGTAAATTCAGAGCACACTGTCCATTTTGTCTCTGACAGCCAACAAAGCAAATCACGTGGAGCAGAAAAACATGAATGGCTGTATGATTACAGAAAACAATGAGCGAGAGACCGGTTGGGTTGTTTAATGTTCACGCTCCTGCATTTGTCTTTTCTGTCTGGCTTTGAGTCCAGCTCCCTTTGTTCCTCTCTCTGCTAATGACCACTCAAAAGTAGGAGAAAGAGAAGGAATAAGTGGAGAGCTGTAATTAAACCCTGAATTATTCAAGAGTAAAGTGCCTCGTCTGCAGACTGTGGGAGTATGAGTATGCACACGCAACCACTCGTATCCACGGAGCATGCATCGCCGTGAAGCACGCGGCTCAAGATAACAGTGTGGGACGTGAAACAGTGTAACTGAGTGGAAACAAACATTTTCGAAATTTCTGAGAGAGGAAATTGGCTCTGTACTCACTGGAGAGGAAATGCTGGGAAGAGGGGCCGAAATCTCGGTGGGCTTCTTGAAGCAGCTTCAGTCTGTCCTCAACTGCCACCTGCACGGTGATCAGACAGACACGCGGGGGAAAGACAGTCAGCTGTGGGCCTGAAAGTTGTACTCACAATGACAGAGTTTTACAGTGGCTGGAGCTGGCGTCATGGTTGGGATGAATCCAATTTCAGTGCAATTAAGTTACAGGTGGATTTACTATAAAATCCCAAGCTCAGGGAAGGCATCTCTTACAAAGCTATAAATAAATAGTGTATCATATCAGCAATGAATTTACAGTGAATAGAAAATATACACTTCTGTAAGTATTTTGCAACTGTATAGCAATTCACTGATATGGTAACTATTGTCATATCATCAATGTATGTAGGGGTCAGTCAGTGAAGTCAGTTAAAGTAGTTTTTTTTTTCCTATATACCCTATATTAGTTTTATTATTTCACAACTGTATTTCAAAAACAAGTGGTTAGATTTGGTTAATAATAATAATGTTGTTGTAAAAAGGTAAAAGTTCCCACAGCTTTACGTTATCAATCACACACATTCCCTGCTGCATTCTAGGGTATTGACCTCTCAGGCACTGCACCTGTGCCCAGTGCGGTTGGTGTGTTTTACCAGTCGATATTAGCAGTCTGTAATACTAAGGCACACACGCACGCACGCACGCACACACGCACACACGCACACACCATTATGGCAGCCTGATCACAACTTCTCCCAGATGGCTCCTAGAAATAGGCACAGAAAGACAGACAGTTCCGTGTCTTTCTGGTGCTAATGGCTATTATAGTCACTGTCCCACTGAGAGGAAGATGGGAGCTGTCTGTATAGTAAAAAAACCAAATCATCAAACTACACAGGCAGACTGGGCTTATTTGTGAAGCTGTCACCTTCCTGCAGACTTAGAGAAGTACAAAAAAAGAAAAGAAATGCACAATGGAGAGACAAAGTGTGCAGTTTAAGGTCATTCTCCAGGCAAAAGGGCTATTAAGTGGGTGTCTGTGACAGGACATGCGAAATATCACAAGGCTACAAATAAGCCCAGCTACCCAGTTTCACTTTGCAGCAGTCTCGCACGTAAAAATGAATAACATAAAAGTTTCTTTCCAAGATTTCATTTTTCATCAGTACAGAACTCCATTTCCTGCTTTTTTCCTGCCCACACTACTGCATACTGCCCACAATCACAGCTCAATAATCCACAGCAATGGTGCTGCGTGACTGCATAGAAGGGGAAACTTCAGAAAGAGTTTCCAGTCAGTGTCTGTTTGTAGCTCCATAGTGTCCTTCAAACTGAAGCCATCACAGCTGACCCATGTGAGTCAAGAACACATGAAGGGGGAGGAGAAAGCAGCACTGATATTTCCTGTATCTCCAAGAGTACAGTGTAAAAAAGTGAGGAAATAAGAAAACGGAGCTTTTCTGATGGCAGGATTGTGTCTGGAAGAGTTTCTCACAACTTGCTAATTTAAATTTATACATTACAAGTAAATCTACGAATACAAGTAAAAATCATTTTTCCATTACACTACCACCATCCCTTCCCTTCTAATGACTTTTAAAAAGATTTCTCTATGAGTTTCCCTCTAGGGCTGAGAAATGCTCTACTGTTAAAAAAAAAAAACATATTTAAAAAAAAAAAAAAACATTCAGCGAGTCCCCACAACAGATCAGACATTCAAGCATGTAGAGAGCCAAGACTGTGACTGTTGTGTTGTGAGAAAAGTGTCCACTGATGTGTAGTGACAAAGTGTCGCACTGAGCACATAGCTGTGTTCAAATCAAACAGGTACATAGGTAAGGGGACACCTGGCAACTGAGGGAGAAACAGAGAAACATTAAAAAAAAAAAAAAAAAACATGCACAGGCAAGCAGGGAGGAAATAATGAAACGGAAAGAAACAGGAGCAAGACATACTGAAGACAACATTCATTTAGGCAAGTTCAGACAAAATGCTGAAAGAAGAAAACAGGGCACGGAAACAAAAATGTACACGGGAAAAACACGCTCGAACATTTGCAGACGACTCCGGAGGATCAGAACTACCTGTAGTAGCTTCCACCTCATGTTGAGCTGGTCCAGTTGTCTGGAGGCGGTGGAGGACAGCTGGATGTCCAGTGGTGTCAGCTCTGCAGAAAGCTCATTGACGATTCGCACATCATGACGTAATGGGGCGACCTCCTCTCTGAAGGCCTGGACACAAGGTTTTATGTTGATGCAGTGTAAAAGGCTGATATTGTAATGCTATTACACTTATAAGGCTTGTCTGACTTCATGAAGACTGAGATCCCGTCACAATGAATATCACCTTTTAAATTGTTGCACATCTTTTTTCTTGCTGCCCTCTTAATCTCCAACTAGAGATGCATAAAGTTTTCAACGTGTTGCGTTTTAATTTGCATGTAAACTCTCTACAGACTCTTAAATATACTGTGTGTGTATCTCTGCAGACGAGTCTTTCCATGGTTGTAACATAATCTTTTAATAGACTGTTTTATCCAAAGTAGGTCCCTACATGACATGGATATTAAAGGATATAATTAGATAGTGGATATTAAGGCCAGACTGTCCATACCGCAGGGAGATGATCATTAGGATCTTAGGTGTTGTAACAGACAGCCACATTACTGCAACATTTGCCTTTCTTTATGCAATCTGTGAATCATGATTTAACCATTTTCATTTTCTCCCCTGTTCTCCTATTTATTCACTGTCACCCCTTCAGTCATTGTTTACTGGTTTATTAGGAAATGCAAACGAATAAGGCAGAACCATCAAGCTGAGTACATCAACAAATTAAACGCTGTTTTGCTGTGAAGAGTCAAAGAGGAGTGGGGAAATTGTGTGTGCTTCCACAGTCTCACTCAAAATATTTCATGTGTTTATTTCATAAATATGTGGTTTGAGCTAATATATTTATTGGATCAAACTGCAGTTACATCAGTAATTTATGACAATAATTCACACTGATCTGCAGTTTATAATATTTAAAGGTTAAAGAAAATATGTGATTTACTGAAGGAAACTGAAGTTCATTAAAACACAGAGAGGTGGGGTGTGTTAACACCTGATTTAATGCTGTAGTCTTTCTACACAGTGCTATCTCAGACTCACCATGGTCTTGTCGATGTGGTCCTGCAGGGAGTCAATCAGCAGATCCCCCACAGGCTGCCAGGTGGCTTTGGCGTCCTCTGCCCGAGTCAGCCGCAGGTCGAGCTGGTCCATGGAGCTCTGCAGCTCCTGGAGTCGCTCCAGGGCTCGTTCCACCTGACTCTGCCATCCACCCATGTGTCCTTTCAGACGCTCCCACCGCTCCCTCACCTCGCCTGTCTGCTTGCGGATTGCCCGGGCCAACCCTCGGGCCTTCTCCTCCGGGGTGAGGTCTGGAGGAAGAGAGAAAGAGACAGGTTAAGGGAGAGGTTATGTTGTTGACAGATAGTTTTTCAGTTTCCATTTCCCTACGTGGTATGTTGGAAAAAGGTTAGAAAGTGCAACTCATTAGACTCCTGGTACCTTGCCCACATTTATTTCAAAAACCTCAACAAACAATACAAACAAAACAGAAGGATAGGAAAACCTGAAAAGTCATTTAATGTCTGTCTGATTCTCTTACTCAGCCAGCAAGTCATCTAATTTTCCCCAAATATCTCATAGTCAGGTTTTATAATTAAAGCTAGACTGTATAATAACCGTCTAGTGTCATTTTAATAAAGTTACATTTTTAAAATACCAATACAGGGTACAGAAATATGTTCTGCTCTTTTATTCTAAGCTGTTATTTTTATTATATAGCGTGAAATACTGAATAAGCCATTTTAGGACTGTTTCTTTCTTCATGCACAGTATTTTCCATTGATTCTGTGCTTTTTGTTTGATTTTAGGTTAGGCAAAAAAAGAAAAGAACTTCCAATTACAGTGAGGGTGGCTGTGAGGATGGTTGAGGCACGATGACCGTGACCAAGAGACAGAAAAAAGGATCTAGTGAATGATGAAAGCAGGAAAGGTGAGAGGATGGGATAATTGTGACATATTGCACAGTGCAGACAAAAAGGAAAGGAAGGAGTAGGCAAAAGAGGAAACTGCTCCCCAGCTATCCATTTTAACTACAAAGACATATGAGCAGCTTTTATGAGTTTTAAGGTCTCATCCCCAGGGTAATGACTGAATTACCATCTTCACCTGTTGCACAACTCGGTGTGATGTTTTCTGTCTTTTGTGATGAAGAATAAACAATAAAACATTAATAAAGATTAAAGAACAATACAGTTTTGTGATGCAGACAAAATACAAAAAGAGAGAATGTAGAATAAATAGAATTAAGACTTAATCACAGCGTGAGTCTAAGAAATCTGATTAAACAACAAGCCCAGCCTCTGATCTTAAATCAGCATTTTATCTATCTATACAATGAGACAACGCTTTGATAGTCGCATCCAAGATCACAGACAAAAAGCCTATCAGTCTGTGCTCTGAAGTCTCACCACACCCCTGCACAGCCCCATGGGCTGGTTTAATTATTTACACAGTTGGGTTTTAGTTTGAAGGGAAATGTGCTGACTTAAACAAGACTTCCCTGAGACAGAGAGGGACTGCTGAATGAGCCCATGCATATTTGATTCATGGGGGCTCTATTATATATTGGAATTACCACCAGGTCAGATTTTAGTGAATGGTGCTTCAAGGGCACTTACCCTCTAAACTAGGGCAAATACGTCCCATGGTTTAGTGTTAAACCAGACAGGTTTAATGTGAATGTGGAAGTGTTCTCTGGTACAGAACGCATTGAATAAGAATTTGTTATTTTGTAGTGCAAACTGTTTCGAAAAGAATCTGCAAGGACTTGCTGGTGACCTTGGATCAAGCCACTCAAGAAGCTTTGTAGTAGCTCCAGTACCTCCAATAACTATCTACTGAAATCTATTCAATAAAGGAACAGAAATATCCAAAAACACTGAGTCTAAGATCACTTAGCTACTCTCTGATGCAAAATGATGCAAAATGTACCAGTCTTTGGCTGCAGGGTCTTGCGTGGCTCTCCTGGTCCCTCTATGGGCTGGTCAGCAAGAAACATCCTGGCCTGGTCCAAAGTACTGATCACCAAGTGTTCACGGTCCTTCAGTTCTGACCGTAGTGCCTGCAGGAGAACCACAGAGCAATGGTTAAAGAGGCACCAGATGGTGGTAAATGATGTTCTGCATTTCCTTATTAGAAAACAGTCATTAAATTTAACCCTATGATGATCCTAAAAGACAGTAAAGATTTTCCAATGCTATGATACAGATAAAGCTATCTCAGTAAAACGGATCAGAATCGGGGAGAAAGGGGTAATTAATGCATTTCCTCTGCAGATACGTGCATTTTTGACTCTTGTCTCCTGATCTCGTCTGTGCTAATGAACTCCAAATGAACCTGGTGTAACTTAAAACCAGGTGTTACATTCAGATTCCCCCCACAGAAAGATCTACTAATCAATGAGTTTTACTTAAATCAGACTTTCATTATATTATGAAAGAGGCACTTGAAATTGACTTACTCTCAGACATGCACACGAGTAAAGAACATAAGCAGATGTTTATGCTCAGCTTATGAGCGAGATAAACAACACTCTCAACGGCTAATTAGGTGACTGCTGCATGACAAAACACCTCCCTTGCTCACTCTTCCCTTATTAAAAAGAAAAGCAAGTGGTGAGAGAGAGCGGCTATGGTAGGAGTGCCAGCGGAAGTGTGAGCATAGAGAACAGGGAAGTAATTGAAGGCAAGACTATGGGGTCAAACAAGGCATTTCCTCTGGGTCGGTGTGAAATTAACTAAACGATCTGAAGAATAAAATCAGCTGCTGCACGCTATAACCCCATAGGAATTACCCTCACAGAGCCGGCTAGCAATCCTGCTCATCCTCATACACAGCGATAGATAAATTACAACACACACACACAGACACACAAGGCCCTACAGCAGAGAGATGGATGTTTTTCTTAACCTCAAGTGGAATAGTCACAGTAGGCGATAAAACCAGATAGAGCGAGTGAGCATGGCATGTAACAGCACATTTATTCTTGTTTTAATATAAGCGTGACCCCAGGGGACTTCATTGCCTATCGGAGTGTGTGATTGCTTTGTGAGGAGGCGATACAGTGCAAGGCGCTGCGAGGCAACTTGATTAGATGGGACGACTCGCTTTCATAAAGTTTCACACTTATCAGACTTATCAAACAGATGAGTGCAGCGAAAATGAGATGCCAAAAATTCAGTCTTTTAGTGGTGCACACAACATTGACTCTGCTGCAGATGACAACATGTTGGGTTCTCTGGGAGATGTATATACAGTACCTTCCTGTAGAGATAAAAAGAGAAGGGAAAGAATAGAGGTGGTGGAGTAACAGTTAGCTCACAGGCCTGATGTACAGACTATATATTTAGTCTTTGTTCTACTTTCAAAATATAGACGCTCATTTCTGGGAGTAAGTTGGTGTAAAAGTTACGTTTAGGCCACTGCAATGACAATTTCACACAGCCTCCTGCAGATAAATGTACTCTCGCGCTGAAATGGAGCATCCTGCTGAACACAAATCAAATCACCCCCTCTAATAAATGGTTTGCTCCGTTCCAATGATTTCCTCCCGGCTCACATGGAGGAAACATAATCGGCAGGTAGCTTAGATGTGTGTGTGTGTGTGTGTGTGTGTGTGTGTGTGTGTGCGTGTGTGTGTGTGTGTGTGTCTGTGTGTGTGTGGGTGGGTGGTTGGGGGGACCTTGAGAGATAGAAACCAAATGAGAGGTGATTGAGGAAGAGGAAAAGGGGTCTGTATGGGGAGAAGAGATAAGAAAAAGAGGGTGAGGAACTAATCTGCGAGGACAGCTAACGGTACAGACCAACTTCTTGGGTTCTTCATTTTTTTGTTTTGCACTCAGAATTGATGGTAGCTGAAACTAGGCCTTAGAAGGGAAAGAACTGAGTGTGAAGTAGTTGTTTATTTGCAAATATTTAAATGCATATAATTGCAGTGAAATATTCTAATATCAATGTTGTAGAGTTACAAACTATTCTTTCCTGCAAATCCGGACCTCAAATGTACAGGGGTCTGATATTAACATTGCATTTGCAAGCAGTCAAGCTGCGTAATGATGATGGATACACAAACTGCTGCTACAGCCTAAATCCTCACCTCCTTTGGGTCTGTTCTGCACTTCACATTGATGATTTTTACATTATACACCGTAGTCAGTGAGTGACCCGACCTTAACCCTCATTTTCATCATCAACTAAGTTTATGATGAGGATGATGCAATATGAATGAAACCTCCAAAACACCTACTAAATGGACCTTGTGATCAAATTATCATTTTGTCATCCGCTGAATCCAAGGTCAGTGAACTGAAGCTGCAGCTGTATGCCAATGTAACTGTGTTACTTGTCTATTACAATAAAATTTTCAATTTATGACAGTAGTGTTCTTCCAAACACTGCCCTTCAAAAATTTACTGGCTCCAAAGAGACACAGGCGAAGGCACAGAGGGTTGTGACAACAGCAACAATAGTAGTAACAAGCAATTCCCTTTGTTGGAATCAGCCTCTTTGTCTGTCATCCAGCCACTGGGTATTCTTCCAGTTCAGACAGATGACAACACATACTCAACACACTCACATTATCAGAGCGTCACACGGGGAAGCACTTTTCACAGGGATCATGAGAGGTAAATATCAAACACATGTACAGCTTTCAAGTTAAGAAAAAAAAAGCTGTTTTTCCAAGCAAATCCCAGCTGCCCCATGAGTGATAAGACATGGCCGTTTATGTCAAAGCAGGTCTTTACTGTGCTTTTCGTTTTAGTAGTTTTCAGCAACAGCAAATCAGAATATGGCCTGGGCTTGTTGAGAAAAGGAGCCAGTACCACAATTCGTATAGCATCGATCTTGTAGCCTTGAATAACTGTGACCTTGGCTCTCTGTGTGTGCATTTTGTCACCTGAATGATCGTGACTTTGTGGGGATGTTTGTGTCCAGGTCTGTGTTCGTGTGTGGCCGTACCAACGCAGCAAACTCTTATCACCATGTGCCCTGTGCTGTGGCGCCAACGAGATAACATCACAACAACAGCTACTCTCAGAGCTCTGCCAAACATCCTTCTTACCGCTCTCAAAACCCTGCTATCTCTTCCTCTACGCTGTATTACCGCACCCCTCATCTTCTTCCAGGAAAAAAAAAAGCCGCCTGTAAGGCCAACTACAATCCCCCCAGCTCTCAACACCAGAAAAGCACCTGACAGGGACACAAGACACCTTCACAAAAGGGACTTTCTCATATCCAAACAAATCACAGCCTGCCAAAATAAAAAAAAATAAAAAATTCTTCTCCAGCAAAAAACCCCAAAACAATAGAAATGTTTTAGTAAAGGTAGATTGTTTTAACTATTATTGTCTTAATCTAATTTTACAACTGCCTGCAGTTACTTCATGAAAGAGCCTCAGAGTGACTCACCTTGAAATTTTAATTGCTACTTTGCCCCTAACATCCACTGTTATCTCAGGAATAATACTCTCTGACATGCTCTACTTGTCTATGGCTTCCAGTCTCAGACATCATTAAATAAGTAAAATACCCCCAGGCTGTAAAATATCAACAGATGTGTGAAAAAAATCAACCTGTGACTGCTTTATGGGTAATGAAACAGAAAGGGACAGTTAAATATTAATTTATACAGACGTTTCTTCAAACATTGTTTCTGACACAAATGAACCATGTTGTGATTTACCTTAAAACGTGTATTGGATATGTGTATCTCACAATGTTGCGTTATAGCAACTGCAGTGACTTACATGGATTTTAGTGGAAGTAAGAGCTATTTTATAAATAGTGCTTTTTTTAAAAAGGAATTTTATGCATGAAATCCTATTATTTTCTCAACCTGGCATTGATCATCACTGTACAACTACCACCCATACAGTGGCGTCTTTTCATGATTGTGTTGATGTCATTCACAGTAAACCCTACACTGATACCTTTCCTCATCTGATGGGGCGAACTTGTTACCAAACAGGTGTTAGAAAGCGCAGTAATACTCAGATGCATTGTAGACGTATTGTACAGTAATTCCCCCAGTGGTGGATAATAAAGTTGTTCTGTTTCACAAGGTAGTCACATGACTGACTATAGTAATACTGTATTTAAGGAGAAGGCTACAAATTGTCAGGACACAAGTCCAACACATTCACAAATCAGTCCCACCAAACAAGTGCAGAAGGCGATGACACAAACAATTAAAAATTGCTGAAAACAAGGTAACTGTGAGTTTTAAAAGTCCTTCCTTTACGAAGAGATAAGGTAAAGTCCAGCGCAGCACTTTAATCTATTTCATTCTCCTTTACGACCTGTGCGTTCAGGTGCAGATGGTGCTAATTAATCACAAAGATTAAGATGAGGTCTATAGTGGATTATTAGAACCTTCCTCTTTTATCCTATGCATTGTATGAGTACTTAGACTACTATGAAAAGCAAGTTACTTAAATATAGATAGCCTCACACTGGCCCTTTGTTTTCATATGAATTCACTCCGAAACATTTGAAGCTTTTGAAAAGACTAGATTAGACTGTCCTAACAATGTAGACAAAATGCCAACTGTTGCTGAAAGATAAGAGTCATTAAAAATGCCCACAGACATTTGGTCATTTGTTCCAGTCCTTGATCTAAAAGTTGCTAATTTAATAGAGCAGACTGATGAGTTTAATCAGATAGATGCTGACAAAGGCCTTTTATTAGATAATTGAATGTGCGATTACTAAATACTATTATGGCCATTTTAGCAGAGAAAAACACAGACATGGATCAATACACGAAGGAGAAAGCAAGATAGCCATCCCTCCCTGACACTGCTTGAAGTCTTTAAGCGTACTGCAGCATAAACGTCTGTTTTCAGGCAGATTTTAATGCAACAGCTATGCCATACTATACCATTCGTCTACCTCCGCTAACCTCCTTTTGTTCACATGTAAACCCTTTCTCCTGATCTAGTTTTGCCATTGTTTGTCACTTCCAGTCCATCACTCTCTTCTTTGACTGTTCGGACCACAGCTGCCTCATATGTTTCTCCTCTCTGATTCTTTGATAGCAGCAATATCCGTTGCTCTCTGTTGGGTTAAGTGGCTTAGCCTTCCTCTTTTATCTCTGTAAGTCTCCCAGAAAAAGGAGAAAAAAAAGACAGGTTTTTCCACTTAGCCCTTCTAAGCTCACAGATACCAATTTCCATAAAGCTATACACATTTACCTCCTCTCTCTTACAGAGCAGCATGTATGTGTGTGGTTGACTCAGTGACTGAAGTGTGTGTCTATGTATAAATCAGCACAAGGACCTTGCATGTGTGTGTGTCAGTGTAAGCCAGTAATAGAGCATGACATGTTCAAAGCCCCAGCTCTTTCTACTGCTCAACCCGATCATCCTTCTCAGGGTCGGCAAGACCTCCAGGCCAATCTATTAGGAACACAGAGGAGAAGGAAGTGATAGGAAAAATATAATAGTCAAAATGAAATGTGAGCTTTCATCTCTTTCATCTCGCCTGTTCCACTATTTCCTATTTCAGTGTTCTCAAAGCCAAAGACCTGGAGATGAACAAGCAGAAAGGAGCAGAGGACAGAATAAACAGAGGAAGAGTGTAAAATAAAGGAGATGCAAGAGGCAAGAGGCCGACAGCAGGAAGGACATCACAGGGAAGAATGACAGAAAATGAGACAGAACAGCTGAAAGAGGGTGACGAGCAAAGGAAGGTGAAAGTGGAGATGTGGGAAGATTGCATTCTCCTGTGGTTACTGTGTGCTCTCAGCCCCATTCCTTATCTAATGGAGCATGTCCGATCTGCTGGGCTGAGGCTCGTCTCTCTTCTGTCTCTCAGGTTCTGGGTACAAGACAAAGAGTGAGTCTCAGCCTCACCTCAGCTCTCAGAAGACAAATTTTGATTATACTTGCATACAAGATAGTCAATGGTCTGGCACAGCCCTGGCAGCACTATACGTTTTTTTAGTGCTTAATTACCTATGATCTTGAGGAAAACTCTTCTTTTTCACAATCTGTCATCCTTTGAATGGCGATTCTTCATTAAATCATTAAAAGACTATAGTTAGTGGGCATTACAGCAGCCAAGAAATTGATTGTCTGCCACTTGAAAAGAGCCCCACTCTGTCTCTACAGCAGATCAGTTATCTCCGTCTTTCTCAATATTTTGTGTTGAACTAAGTGGCCATAAGAATGCACTAGTATGATAAGTTGAAGTTTAAAAATCCTCTATTTTATAAACTTTTAAACAAATTTATTCCCTTCCTCTTCTCTCCTCATGTAATATTACTGATGTGTGTTTGACCTCCTCATATTTAAGGACACATCTCATTTCAGCTTTTCTATAAACTGATTATGTCTAGGTATGCATGATTGCTTTATTAGTCTTGATTTATACAGTATCGTCCAAAATGTAATAAGAAAATGTAATGTAATACATAACAGTCATAACCCAGCTTACGTCATTAATTGGTTCCAGAAGGCACGACGTATGTCGATGTTTGACATAAGCCAGACCAAATGAATGAATCATTAAACAAGTGATGCAACATCTGCTCTGAGTGACGCCAAAAGGAGAAATGGGGTACGCAAACAAAACTTGACGGCGGCATATAAGGATAGTATTTTCATTCTTATTTCCGTATGTCGACTTGAGCGGTGATGTAAATCTGCATAACTTGACGTATCCTGAACTGTGATTTACTCGATAAGGCAAGTGACAGAAGTAGAAAAGGCGTAAGCAACATAGTAATGATTGTGCTTAGAATTGTTTGTAACATGTGAATAAAGGCTGTGCACGCACACACAGATACAAATATGATTTTGATAAGACATATATAATGGATGTGTGTCTATCTGTGTCTGCTGTGTGTTCATGTGGTCCACGGGGGGTGTTTGCTGATCTCTCTCAGTGTCTGTGATCCTGCGTCCATGCGTGACTGCTCGTGTTTACTCTGAAGGCATTTTGGGCAACAAAATAACAGCGTGTTGAACATGATGCGGAGAAACACATTATGATGTCAAAAGCAACATCAACAGCGGTGGTGGCCAGCAGACTGAGAGTAAACAGTAGCCACAGGGTGAGTCATTTATCTAAAAGCAATTACACGCCAATACAAATCATAATAACCAGTGGTTACATTAAATACTGTAGCGAAGAACACAGATGACAAACAGCAGTAATGATCAAGGTCTCAGTGGGTCGGTACAACAAAGGTATCGATTCTCTTGTTAAAATAAAAGACAGTGTGGTGTAAGAGTCATAAATAATGATTGTAATAATGAAATATGTGGGACAACAGTGTAGGTGCAGTAGAGATTGTGATATTGGTCCTTAAATCTTTCTAATCCAGGTTTTGTGCATGCTTCTCTCTGATTCACCATAATAACAGCACTGAATTAACCACAGTATCTGAGCAAACTGATGCTTAGGAAGTTAGGAACCACCAGGCTGATGATATATATACAATATACAATATTTATATAGTGTTTTTCACAGAAGACATTTTAAAATGTCATAGTGGGACTGCACATGTCTGAATAACAAAATTAACAATGGCTCAGTTTCATGGTCCTGGACATTTAAAACAAAACAATAAAACAAAGCCATTATTAGTCAGTAACATGATGGATGTGGTGAAAATGGTCTTTCATCCATCTGCCTTCAGCTTTAAGGTCCTGCACACTCACTCAAATGTCGTCAGGAACTGTAGCTAATTAGACTGCTCAGGTTGAAAATATGTGGCCCTGGAATTACATGAGATCACCAAACTCCATGAATCAACAGCAACAGTAAAATTATGCACTTACAGGAAGAGAAATTAATAGGAAGGTCAAGGATTTGTCAGAAGTACAGTCTGTGCACGCCTGAAGAGGTGTTTACGCTGGATTTATACTTCTTCATTATGAGCTATGCAAAACCCCACACCAGCTCTGCACGTACTGTAGGTTCCAGGGTTATAAGTTACATGGATGTAAGCATGTAACCGGCCAACCGAGATCTTCCTGTGTGGACTCTGAATCTTCTCCTGCGTGGATGTTTTCTGAGTACTCTGGCTTCCTCTCACAGTCTAAAGTCATGCAAGTAAGGTTGACCGGTGACTCTAAATTCCCATAGGTGTGAATGTGAGTGTGAATGATTGTCTGTCTCTATGTGTCAGCCCTGTGATAGACTAGCGACTGGTTCAGGGTGTACCCTGCCTCTCGCCCAATGTCAGCCAGAATTGGCTCCAACCCCCTTGACCTTCTACATGATAACTGGTATGGGAATATTATTACTGTTGGGAATATAAAGCATGACAGAGGCTGATAACAGTCTAGCATTGCGGAGGTCAGCCTGTAATACTTATACACTTCATGACATGGAACTCAATATACTGAATTAAATAATGCTAACACATGTACTGCAGAAACATATTTTTCTTTTTGAGTATCAAATTGTCAATTTGAACTCAAAATTCCAACTTTTTTAAAACTCTGTGAGGGACAAGGTAGGATAAATCTTGTACAGCTTGAGAGGAACACTGCCTGCGGCAACAGTACGCACCATGCAATGATTCTGTTGTTGCAGCAGGGTTGGCACATCTCCTCCAATGGGCATCTGCTTGGCCAGCTCCTCATCCTTCATGCAGATCCACCTCCACAGCTCCTCCAGGAGGCCCAGCAGACGAGCCCAGCGCTCAGCACTCGCTTCCAGATGGGCTCTGCCAAGATACACCAACAACCTAAATTATTTTTATACTATATATATATATATATTCAGATGCCATTATTGAAGCACAAAGAGTCTTGTACTGGCCAATCAAACAGCCTTTTCAATAGACACATCTTTTAGAAGTTCATGCAGGTTTACAGTAACATAATATAACATAGATTTAACGCACACTAATGGCTGATACTTGTATTTATAAAGAAATGAAGCCACATGTAGTATTTTTTTTTGTTAAGAAACTGATTATAAAAATCAGGTGTAAATCTAATTAACTAAAAAGCCTTTATTATTCCAAAACCCCTGTGAAAACCTGATTGCTGACCACTCAAGGGAGGCTGCTGCCTTTCAGGAGTAGATGTTATTCACAAAACACAGTTGCCTGCTAATGGTGTAGGTGGCAGCATGCAATGCAGTATGTTTTGATAGACAATTTTGTTTTTGTCCTCTCTCCTGGGAATACTGTATCTGAACACTGTGTATAGAGACCTCCTATTGCCACTCACTGAGTTAGTCTTAATTACACATGTACCGCAATTAAGGCATAATGGACTGGATACAATCAACGCACACTATACTCCACCTCCCACGCACACACATACTGATCTTCCACTCTGTTTTTCTCTCACTTGTCCTCCAGTGGAACAAGTCCAGCTTATTATGTCTGCATGGCTTGACCTAGATGCACTTCCATGTATTCTATTCCACTTAAAATTAGCCTGTTTATAAGACAGAATCCCCCCCCCGTTTTTTTTTTTTTTTTTTTTAAATATTTCCCCCCAGTTTCTATTCAACCTGTTAACATTTCCCAGCCCTGATACCTTTGTTGTGTTCCTATTGCGGCTTCTCACGACCCTTCCTCCCCCCTTTTTGTCTTTGAACGTCTCCATCTGGCCCTGTCAACTTCACTTCCACCTTCACTTTCTTCATCCTCTACATCGCTGCTCACCACAAATCTGATATACTTATGCCAAGGTTGTAGCTGACGTGGCATTGTCTGCGTCCTCAGAAGTTTATGTGCCACTGTGGTGGCTCTTATATCCTTGTATTTTATTCCCATGCACCATGGTGGATATGTGAATCACTGGACCTAGTAAGTCCAGAGTAGTAAGTTTCACACTACATTGTACTGAAGAGTTTGGGCAACTATGCACTTCACTGGTCACTTAAAACAGTAGACTGAGGAGACTTGGAGACCTACTCAAACCACTGCCATGATCGAGACTCAAGGTACTTTATCTTTCCAGGTTTAGAGCAGCAAAAGAACAGAATATTTCAATCTAAGTTGAAAAGAGAGACAATATATTTCTATTGGTATGTAAGAAATAGCATATTACTGACCGGATGTTGGCTGATTTTGCCTTGAGATCGCTCCAGCGTTGGTTCATGTCATCCAGTCGGTGTTGGAGGAACACAGCTTCCTCTGAACTGCCCAGGGCCTTGACCATCTTCGACTTGTTTCCGTCCACACTCTTGTAGATGTCATTGTGGGCATCGATCTCAGCCTGGATGTCCTGCAAATAAACGAACAACGCAGAATTGTCACAGGTCATCACTTCTTTGAGGAAACAGCAGAGTGCAAATGTATAGTCAAGGTCAAAGCCAGTAAGTAAATTCATATCAAAAACATTCAGACTTGGCTGTCAATCTTCTACGCTGTCTTAGATGATTATTCATGAACCAAAAATAATATTGGATTCCCTCAGAAACAAAAGTCTCGAGGGAGTTCACGGCATGCTGCTCCCAACATTTCCAGAGGGCCAAAAAGTTTAGACTGTGAAATGTCTTCAAGGTACTTTTTGACTTTTTGACATAAAAGAAGGCGCAACCCAAACAGGAGTCTGCCTCCATACTTAATACTGCATTAGGTTAAACTAGGGCTATACAGAAGCAAGCTTTGCTAATTTTATGCTGTGATGCACCATGCAACACTAAGGTAATAATACTAATGTAGTCCTGTTAGTGCATGCTATTCCATGTGTATGTGTGCATGAGTGTCCTTAACAAGGAAGCTCTATTACACAACCACATCTCAAAAGGGTATGTGTGCGTGTTTGTGCGTGAGGGTTGAACCACAAGTGGGGCTGACGCAAGCAGAGGATTCTGTCAAATATTTTATTTTTAGATGTGTAAAACTGCTCCATTTTCTTCTCTCTCTGTCTCTCTGTCTCTCTCTCTCTACTGGGACTCCCCTCAGTTCAACCCATTTCAACTGCAGATAAAGATAAGACTCCAATGCCATATGGATGAGTTCAACACCGCCTGCAGCACAGAGACAGATTTGCAAATGGGGTAGAAAAGTGTGATGGACATGTATGCTACAACAGCACAGTAATAAAAAATCATTTTGGGGCATTGTGTGTTAAATGACCCATCTTCAGTGCCTGATGCTGTTATGTATGCTGTTATGTATCCTTCTCATTGTGCCATCACAGATTAGCAAACGGTGCAATTAACCAAAATTTTGTATCGAGAAAAATGCGATTAACATGGCTGCATTGTTTTATTGGTAATGCTGCATTATTAAAATAAATTAGCAATTATAAAAAAAAGGATGAAGATTGTTTTCAGTGTGCACACATTTCTAAATTAAGAGTTTGTACAGCGATGGAAATATGCTCTAATGTCATTAACATGGTGCTACACGCCACCTAAATTAAAAAAAAAACATGCTGTAAATACCTACACTTGTAATTAGGCAGGTTAAAATATTTTGCCTGTGTAGGGGAAAATATTATAAGGAAGCCCTCACTGTCACATATATTCATCAACCACCATACAGATAAGAAAAATACAGTTCTGAAGCTTAGGAAAACACACAGCAAACACATGGTGGTATGTTGTGAGATGTGTTGTAAGTTAGATGCACATGACAACACGTGAGAAGAGCGAACCAACTCTGGAAACTCTATTCTTGGAGAAAAAAAAGTGGGAAAAGTACAGTCCAGCTACAGTAGAACCAGACTAAATGCAAAACAAGTATACTGCTGTACAGTTGCACCAATACACCTCTGTCAGGGAGGACAAAGTAAATCCCTCCACTGTGATCTGCAAGGATAATCACTTGCTGACCTCTTAAAGGTCATAGAAAGAGAGAAAGTAGAAGAGGGATGGAGAAGGACAGAGGGAGAAAGACTGACAGAAAGAAAAGAAAGACAGAAGGACGGATAGGGAGTGAAAGACAGAGTCATTCTACCACTGAGCCAGCTGGCTGTGTTTCAAGTCATTACCCGAGTGCTTTCCTTTTCTTTTTCCATAGCACTTTTACTTCCACTGGAAATAACACTGAGTGCACAAACTAGCAGATACACACACAGACTACGCAAGGCATAAAGAGGTGCATATATTCATATCAACCTCCATCTACAAATATACACTCAAACAAGCAAGCTTTTAGTGTCAGGCCAATTATGAAAACGCAGAAGACAGTGTCTGCAATCACAGAAGCAGGTGGAACACATTTCTGAAAACACCAGATCCACAAACATACAATAAAAAAGGCATCGACACGTTACACAAACTATTGACTCAACTGAATCACCGACTACTTCTCTAAACTCACTATCGCACACAAACTCAAACACACACACACAGAGGTCTGAGTGTGTGTGTATGACAGCAGGAAGGTTAATGGGATCTGCATGTCCTGTACACTGTAATAGGTGATGGACTTTTGTTGGCTGGTGGGTAGTAAAACAGAAAAAAGTGTTAGTGTCTCCCTGGAAGCTGAAACCTCAACTACTACTTTCCCCTTTACGGAAGATGAAAATATGGAGCTGAAGTGAAATATATAGAAATCTATTTTCCCTCTGATGACAATGTTGCTCCAAAAAAGTATTTTACATTAACAAACAACAATGACTCTTACTGGTCTTTAATAACCCAATTACTGTAACCGTTTGCTTTGACAAATTAGGCTCAATTCAGGGCTCCGGGTCTTTTTCTATACTAATTCTCTCCCTGCATGGTAGCGCAGCATAATAACTAGCAAAGCAGGCCAGAACCAATTATTCTGTTTTAATAAGTCCAATAATGACTGCTCAGACCTCATAAAGCTGACTACATTAGGTCCATAACTACAAACATAAGAGGAGATGTCGAGTAAATGCTGGTGGTGTCGGTATGCATGGAATGTAGCATTCATGTCCATTTGAAAAAATAAAAGCCATGTATATATACATACATATATATATATATATGTATACCTGTTCAAACTTTATAAGCAGCTCTTGCAAGCTGAAGTTCAAGCCAATCATATTGGAGTTTGTGCTCTGACTCCCCCCACTCTCTCCAGTGCCTACATTTTCTCTATTGCCATTCAAGTGGAAGGCTGATAAAGAGTCACTACAGATAGTGAAGTCCTCCAGTGGTTATGGTCAAAACCCTCAAGGTCAGGGCTCTGATCAATAGTAAATCTACTCAACAGTAAATCCAGATTCAAACAATCTTGAATCCAACTAAAGAGAAATCCAGTTCTTGAGAAAAATTGAGACAAAAACACAATAGAGTCAAATCCAGGTTGCAATCGCAAAAGTGATTTACACACTTCACACACACTGCATGACAGTGTGTGTGCTCGCCCAATCCCAGCACATGTTCGTAGCATCCTCTGTGGAGATACAGCCAGGCTGAACTGCAGTGGGAGTGGGAGGGAGCAGCTACCCTGCAGTCATGCTTCAGAGCTGAGACCCGGATTAACAGGACGATTGGTGCCACTGGAGGTTTGACAAAGTAGAGGCTGGAGGCTGACGGCAGACTTCCTCCGGCCAGGAATGGAACACTGAAACTGGGAGGAAGATCCAACAAATCTTGGGTGGAGGTCTGCAAAGTGGAGATAACAGCTTGTGTCTTGAGGGACAGGCAGGCTGAGTGACCGACGACAGGTCTGGCTCTCTCCTTCAACTTTGCCACACTTCCCCTCTCCCACTTCCCTCCTGGGCATGAAGGAAGCTGTTTACACGATGTCCGGCAGCCCAACCCAGGGCAGGACCTGGGCGTTTGTTCTCAATTACTTAGATAAAAAGCACTTTATCCCTGCCAGTCACATAACCCTTCACACTTCAAGAGGAGATATGGTGGAGCAAAGAGGCACACGGTTTGCCCTCTCCTTCCCCTGAGTCAAAGTAACTTGGGCTGAAAGACACAGTGACCTGAGTGTCTGCCTTACTACCCACCCCTCAGGTCTCCAGCCCCGCTCTGGTCTCGCTCCATCACACCCTCCTAATCACTGCCATGACTGGGACACTTAGTCAAAGAATGCCTTCTTCTTTTTCTGGAGCCACGTGTTGGCAGGGAGCTGCCTCAAGGCTTGTAGTCTTAATCCTGGTCGGGGAGTCCGACTCGTTGGCCTCTTTCTCTTTGAGTCTGAGCTCTGCTGATTATTTCGTTGCCCCTTGAGAAGAAGAAGAGATTGATCTGTTTCTCATTCCACTCTTTCTTTAAAAGTTACATTTCTTCCTTGGCTCTTTGTTCCCTCAGAGGTCACACAAACACCCAGGCTGGTGTCCCCATCCCTCTCTCTTCTTCCTCTGTTGCTCTTGCTCTCTCTGGCCACAAGCCCCACTCTTTCACACAGCTGTTTATTATTTTAATCAGTATCCTCCCTTTCCCCTCCTCTCTCTACCTCTCGCTCTCACTCTCTCTCCCTCTCCCCTAAACTAACTCAACACACCCACTTCCTGAGGCCTACATGGGCAGAAAGAGGATCATTTGGGAGAAAAAGAGGGATTTCAGTGTCCAACTTAAGCAAAAACAAAAATGGCTGCAAGATGGAAGTGATGAAAACTAGTGCAAGACGACAGGAACACAGGAAGAAAAAGGAAAAGGATATCTGGGACATTTAAGAGAAAGAAGGTTAGGGGCAAGAGGCCAAGTGTGCAGAGCTCCACTGGTGGAACCTTGACCTGTCTGGCTGAGGAACGATGAGCAGTGACTTTTTTGTTTTAAAAAAAAAAAAAAAATGGAAATAAGAATCTGATAAGTGCCTGTGTGTCAGGTCAAGGCATTTTTAACTATACACCACAGATAACCTTGCATTTTGTTCAGTGAACACCTGCAGCTCTTTTTCAGATTTCAACTCCTGCAACCACTGCACTACTAAAGCCTTTTACAGGTCAGATCCCTCAAATTGAACCCCATTGGCCTGCAGTGGACTACATAAAGCAAGCTCTGAAATTCCTACTATAAAACAAAGACTAGATTCTTTGAAGACTATTAATGGTGGGTTACAATGTGTTTTGTGGTCTATAAGCCTGTATTAAAGAGGTGCCAGCATTAAAAAGCATTCCTTATATTAAACCTGTATGTGGAAGTGTTTGTGTGGACTGGACGTGTGTGTGTGTGTGTGTGTGTGTGTGTGTGTGTGTGTGTGTGTTGGCATTTTTGAACAGCAGGGTAAACATGTGGTGTGCATCAAAGACATGCAGACAGATGGCTGTCAAGTGAGGGAAAAAAAAAAGAAAAAATATAATGCACGTTGCATATTCATAAGACTTAGACTTTGAAGTGTGCTTAGCTAATTTAAAATATTTACACACTCAGGGCCCTTAAACAGCATTTTTGATGTATGCCGACAAATATATGGTGTTTGAGGGCTTTCTGGTGAAGGATGTAAAATTAACGGGTGGGAATTGGCACATTTGACAAGCACAACTAATCCTACTGAGACTAAAGGAAAAAAAAAAAAAGAAATGAAACAACCTTTTTGTGAAACATGTTTGACAATTTTGGATTACCAAGGGTTTTGAGGCTTGATCTTTGTGCAAACAACTCCAATGACTGCCATTTGCAAAAACAGGCGCTAAGAATACAAACACACATGTATGGAGCTTAGGGGCAGAGGATGTGAGAGGATGGAGTACTTCAGTAAATTAAGCAAATCAAGAACATCACTGGGGTAAGAATTCAATACTTCCAATCCGTCAGCCAAAAAGAGTAGACTGAAGTAAAAAAAGTTGACTGGATGACAAGAGACAGTGACGGCAAGAACTGAGTAACACAACAAAGTAACACTGCCAAGAGGAGGACAGCGGGAGTCATCAGGCCAGGGAGGAAAACTTTGTGAGAAACTGAAAGAGTGTGAGGGAAAGTAAAAGTGGCAAAGATAAAAGGCTGAGAGCTGAGAGAAAGAGAAGTGTGTTACTGTATGACAGAGAAGTGTGACAAGTGTGGCACAGAGAAGAGAATCAAAATATAAGAAATGAAGAGACTCCAGGGTGAGATTTGCCTATGGTCCTTAGAGCTGAGAAAAGGACGGAAAGAAAAGAAATGGTTGATTCAATTGGGAACTTAAATATTTGAAGTCCCAAGTGTGGATGCTATTTCAAAACGCCCAAAATGGGATTTGTCTTCATGAAGAAATAATTGTGTGGCTTTTTTTTAACATTTTAGGACCTAAAGTTGGAATTCAAAAAGTAACTACATATACTCAAAGTCAAACTAAATCATCTTTGATACTTTTTGAGACTGCCTGAAGTCTTCAATCCATAGACACAGACTGATACTTTATATCTTCCCTGGTAATGTTCTCCCAGGCCTTCACCTCAGCAGCCTTCAGCTCTTGCTTTCATCTGGTTGGCATACAGGTGAGTAATGTAGCCAGCCAAGGATGTTTCACCTCTTTGGTCACTTTGCTGTCCTGAATGATGGAAGGTCATGTATTTTATAAAAATGTAATTTTCTATCCTGTTGCTCATGAAAACACCAATAAATGCCAGTGTGCCAGCTCTAATGTAAGCCATACATACCCAAGCCAGAAGAGAATAACCACCCTGTTTGGCAGATGAGGCGGTATGCTTTGGATCATGAGCTGTTCTTTTCTGCCAAGTGTCAAGTAAACCAAGCTATGACATGGCAGTAACTACTTTTCTTTTGAGTCAAAGTGATAGAGTCTGACATGTGTATCAACTGAATCAATGTTTCTGTACTTTCCAACATGGCTTTGTTGGCTCTACTTTTCTGGCTGCATGAACTAGATATTGTTCCCAATCTCACCGTACCTAGAGCTTGATTTGATGCTCCAAACTGGCCTAAAATAAACTATTGCGGTTTTAACTCAAAATATCTGACAAATAATTGAGATTGTGTGTGATGTTTTTGTGTAAAAGTCTGAAAAGGAGACAACAGACAGGCTGAGGTGAGAGGACTAAAAGAGTCATTTCAAACAATCAGTTCATAAACTTGCAAAAGCTGTTAAATTATATTTGTTATTTTTCTGCTTCTTCCTCATCCTGACCTGTTTCACAAACACAAAAATGGCCAAATAAACACAGACACGTAAACACACTTTGCAGCCCACTTCTAACAACAGATCCGTTGACTAAGCTGTAGCTCAGTAGCTGTTCCCAGTCCTATCATCAAAGTTTCATCACATTCGATCTCATTCAGGCTTTCCACCACTACATTAAATAGTGCAACCAAAATCAATTTCACTGCAGCTTTCCGCTATAATCCTCGGCTTCTTAAACAGACCACATCCAATGAGATCACTTCCTGTGCTCCAGGTTATCACTGACACTGCTCTTCCTGTTGGTTGCAATGATACATAAAGAAAAACAGATTGACAAAATGGTTCTGTTCAATTTAAAGTTGTCTGCACTTCTTTCACACCCTGTGTCCATTGAGAAAAGAAAAAGTATCTGACAGACTGTACCTATTCTGGCCCTGTACACATAAGTTATATATACCTGCTGATGAAAGAAGCATTGCACAGAGGAAGCAAATCATTCTCTCTATATTGCGGTATTGGAGCTCAGTGCTCACACTGCCAGGATGATGTGCTTTTTTTTTTTTCCCTGACACAGCCCATCCACCTGACTCTGGTGAAGGCCATACAAATCTAGTATCTGTCTGAATCTGAACAATTGTCTAGTCAAGTCCAGGTCAAAAACAAGATAAAAAACATAAAAACATCAAGGGTTTGCTAAGTATTAACAGAAATCAACACCATGAATAGGGATGTCAAAGCAATAAAGCATGAAACATGCAGGAATGCACTGTCGGACACTTAATTGACAGCTGACCTGGCTTTAGAGGACAAAGGTCATGCAGATCTCTAATAACCTATTGCAGGGATCCAATAATGGAGTACAAGTCACTTCCTTGTAATCATAAGCAAGAAGAAGGGCATCCTGGAATTCATATGCAAGCACCTAAACAGGGAAATTGAAATTGATTAGGAGTGCTGTGTGCTGTTTCCCGATAATCAGCTATCGATTCTGTTGAGCCTTTTGTGTTGCTGCATGTGTACACGACGCTTGGGAGGTGACCTTAAAACTGAAGCAAATGCTGCAGATGTGTGATGCTAATCCTTGTGTTCGAAATAAACACTGTGATGACTCTGGCGTTGCTTGTGTATATACAGTATTATACACAGCAATTCAGTTACAGGAGAGTGAAAAGTAAAAGGTGAGGCCGATATCAGCGAGTTAAAACGATAAACACATTCCCTTCAGAGTAGCCAGCAATTGAAATCCCACCAAGGAATGGTAAACCCTGCATTAAAATACTATATTGAGAATTAATAACAGCTTGTAAATACATTTAATGCGTACTAGTGGAATAATGCCAGCTATAAACACTATCAAAAATGAGGGCTCATTTCATGAAAATCTTAATTATACCTCTAGCACAGTCCAACACTATAACTGGGCTCTCCAATACAACAGGAAATTTTTCACTTCTGGATAACAGAACCTATTAAGCAAAAAGATTTCCAGTCACTGCATTTTGAGCGAAATCAACTTGCTGAACTGACTGGATTTTAAAACCCGAGGCCTTCTGGGGGCCTTCTAAGTTCTTATCACCCTGCTCTTCACTGGTGGTCAAAGATTTCTGCGCCTCCCTCTTTCCTTTTATCACAGCGTTCCTCTGGCAGGGCATCTCTCTCACTTTCTCTCCGCTCTCCCCAACAATTTGAATCTTATGTGATCACTTCTGAAGCTGCTGGCACCCCTTCCATGGGTGAGTTAGGTGAACAATACGTGTATGGTCCCACCACCTGCTTTGTTTAATGTGGAGGAATGGGCCCCCCCATAGGTTTGGTGATTCATTAGCATGCTGCATTAACAAAGTGTTGTTGATGGGCCTTTACTCATCACAATTAGGACGTGGCAGGAAAGATGCAACATTTTTTTGCATTATGACTAAAAAGAAACAATCTGTTGTATTGCTCTATTACACACATACACATTCAAACACACAGACCCCCTCAAAGAAAATGTCTTTATGATATACAAACAGCACATGGCCATGGTCTGTGTGCTGGCCTGAAGCAGGAGATGAGAGAACGTGATGGATGGTAGGAGACGATGATGAATTAGTACATGCTTAAGACAACGAAGTAGAAGAAGTAATAATGAAAAAGGAAGAAAAAGTGAGTGCAACAGTAATGTCTGTAAAAGAGCAGATGGTATCCCTGGAATAGCCTAAAGAAAGCAACAGCAAAAGATAAATCTGCAGAGTGGAGCATCTAATTACGAAGGCAACCCCTTAAAACTGACCCACTATTCACATATTGTTGTTTAGCTCTGGTGTGACATTTACTTTTCCTTTGTTTCTGATACAATTTATTGAAAGTTCACATTGATTGGTGAAGAAGAGTTTCCAGACTGGAGTGATCCTGATGGTTGGGGCCCATTGATCTTACAGAAAGCCGATCTGGGATTTTGAGATGATGTATAAATGAGAATTACAGCTTCATTACAGTTTAAAATCTATACATCATATGCTCCCCATTGATTGGACACTGTGTGGATCAATGGCTGCAACCCACATTCCACTCCTCTCCATCAGGCTTAGTTTAATGACAAATACTTGACTGCAATCAACCACTCTAACACCATACAGGGAACAAACAGCAGTGATTGGTGATGCCCATTCCCATGATCCAAAGCCCCACAATGTGAGGGTGTGTATGATTCCCTACAAACTAAAGATAGAGTTCCTGCCTGGCCCATCAGGGACAAACCACTGGGTGGGACTCAACAGTGCTGCAGTTCAGGGGAAAGATAAGACCTTGGAGTTTCCGAACACCAACCTCTATGCTGTTCCAACACAGCCATGACACAGATATATTCAACTTAGCTGTTTTACTACTTGCTGCAAAAACAGCATAAACAAAGAACTTTTAGGATGCATACGTCACTTTAATGTTCACAATGTCCACACTAAAATAGCTTGAATATAAGTTTTAAAAAGCATTATTAGATTTATGAAACTCATGGACACAAAACCAAAGTCACAGCAACAGAGCATTAAAACTAAGTTGGATTATTGATTTCTTCAGGCTAACATTTTGGCAAATAACTGTTGAGCTACAACGGCCAATGAATATAAGTCTACTACACTTACATTTGTAATGTACACTCTCACACAGATTTGATTCCCCCAAATCTTTGAGTGCCTACAGATGGAGCAGCACAAGGACATGTGCATAAAAAAATTATTTAGACAGTTTGATAGCTGTTGTTTTATTTTGAACTGGGTAAGAAAAAAATGACACTATGGAGGCATTAAACAAGCAAACAGAGTGTAAAGTTAAATACATGCTGTTTATCACTGCTGGCAGCCCAGGTTGACCAGTGCACCAAATGTGATCAAGTGCTTTTTGAAAATATCATTGTTTGGACAGCCAAACTGGATGGGAGCAAAGGTTTGCTGCCCACCAGAACACGCCATATTTTCCTTCCTCAGCTGTGATTACTTTCTACAGTAGGTTTATAAGTGAAAACCCTGGGGAGATTTGAAGAAACAATAAATTGTTTGCAAAACACTATAAGACCCATGCCTGGGTGTCAGATAAAGACAACACTTGCTGTGTTTGGTGAATACACAACATGACAAAGTTTGGAATACCTGCGTGTAGGATGTGAGGCACTGAGGAGGAAGCGATGGCACTGACATAGTGGGTGCACAGGTATGATGATTTCTTTTCATCGCAGTGTTGTTTTTTTTCTGGTTATGCAGCTTACGTGCTCCATCCACACCCCTGCTTCTCTGTCCTAGCCCTCATATAAAAGTTCCATCTGTTCCCTTAGTCATTCCCATGCCTCCACTATTTCTGTTAACTCCAACTCCTCCTCCTTCAACTCAGCGTCTCTATTTCATCCTACTCATCTTTTTGTCTTCTCTTTTCCTCCCAGTTAGTTTATTGCCCAGGGAACACGAGTGAGATATCTAACCTCCCACAGGTCACCCTCCCTCTGAGCTCACCCATCCTCCCGTCACCGTAACAACTGGATGATGGTTGGCTTTCTTCCAGGAACGTTTATGCTAGGTGAGCTGTCTCAGCATTGGATTGCAGTGCTTTCTGTCTTGCTGTGCTAAATTACTTCTCCCATCACTCACACCAAATCTCCAGCTCCGGTTGGAGCCCCTGTCTTGCATTTGCTCGCCTCCCTTTCCCACACACTACTCTCCTCATCGTATATCTCTCTCTGCTTATGTCTTAACATTCACTGCATGTCACGAATTCAGGCTACAGGTAGGAAGCTATTTGCTATCCTATAGCGAAATTACTAATTTTATGGTGTGTATTCTACAGTGCTCTGATATCCAGTGTAACCATCTGATTTAGAACAGATTTGACTCAGCAGGAGCGTGTTTTTACCCTCATCTAAACTGCTTCAATTGTTATGTACTGTACATGCCTTGAGTTTCATATTCAATCTCCCACTGAGAGTTCATTACAAGTTTTGATGAATGTCATCAGCATACGGCAGCACACTACTCCCCCTCAAAAGAGTGCTGAGAGACCAACCTAGTGCACAACATGGACTGCAGTGCTCCATTTTCTTCTTTTGGATGAGCACTGAGCCACTTTTGTCACTCCACTGGGCATAAGGTGAAAATAAGAAAATTGAAAGGAGACACTTTGGCCTGTTATCTCTATGGTTTCTTTGTCAAAGTGATTCATCTCTGAAGAGAGAAGTTTCCTCTTCATCTGGGATAAAAGCAATGTAATCTAGTAGTCACCATAAAAATCCTATCTTTAAATGAATCCTCTTTGCCTATTTTTCTCACTTCTCACTAGCACTGATCTCGGATGTTTCCTGTGGACGTTGATGCACAGAACATAGGAGAACAATGTTAGCTTAGGCACTATTTTGTGTCTTCATGGCCTTATCAGGTTTCTCTTCAGGGATCAAAGCCAGCTCTATAATTGTGAACCCTGAAGTCAGGACAGCACACTTGCCAGTACCACTGCTCCCTCCAGAGGACATATCAGTACCACTTGAAAGAACTTTTTTACACTTTTCAGCATGCACACACGCACTGGAATTTGAGGGGACTCACCCACTAATGGCCTCTGGGCCCTATTGTCACCTTCAGTATTCAGCAGTTTTCCTGAGCTCTTAAATGCCCTTATCTGTAAACAGCAAAAAAATTTTTCCAGATAATTTACTCAAAAGTATCAAGCTGTTGGCCTGGCTACCCAATTACTAAGATATGTCCTGTTTAGGAAATGTAATATGACATCAGCAGACGATACAAATCAGAGAACTCACTGTGCAGCTCCTTTTTGTCTGACTCTGGCACAGAGTGATGGCAATGTTATGAAGAGTAGACATAACG
The DNA here is from genome assembly GCF_900324485.2 of Mastacembelus armatus. Lineage (NCBI taxonomy): Eukaryota > Metazoa > Chordata > Actinopteri > Synbranchiformes > Mastacembelidae > Mastacembelus > Mastacembelus armatus. Next base: position 14,466,606 of record NC_046656.1, read on the forward strand.
CACAGATATCTGTCTGCAGATGATAATGTATGTATTATCCCTTCATACAGGCCTTAACATTAAATTCCAGCAATTATTCATCACACTAATTATCTACGCACTTGACTCCATATACAGCTTGTTCCTGTTACTAATGAGACATATTCTGTCAGACATTATCTGAGGCACAAATGGAGTTTTGAAGCTCAATGGGCTGGAATGAGTCTTAATATCATTTTGGTGGATGCCCACTGACGTGCTCTAATCAAGGAAGGGGAAAAAAAAGCAAAACACAATGATGTGGCCCAGTGCAGGTCCCTAAAAAGACATACTGAGACAGGATATCATTAATCTGAAAACCAATCAGCTTTTAGAGCCCATTAACGTAGTAGGACATAGCAGCTGGAACAACAAGTTGCTATTACAACTAAATATCAGTTTAAAAGATATAATGATCTGTAGAGAGACACTAACCATCTGCCAGACAGTTTGCCCTCTCTATAGCTTTACGTAATTCTGTCATTTTATTTCTACTGCTCTTTGAACTCACATTCTAAAATATACAGGGGTCACACACTATTTTATACACTACCATCAGTCCTTTCAATGATGTAACACCCCCAACACACACACACACACACACACAGTGTCTTTCACAGCTAGTTTATCATGTACTCTAGCGATGGAACAATGGGTCTTAACACTTTGTGGAAAAACTCCATCACACTTTCCTGTGGAGGCAGGCTGAATCTAGGACAAATTAGGGCACAGATGCTGCAGACACATGACAGATGTCAGATCAATATGGAAGCATGAATACATTCAACATCCAAATCATTCAAATGAAAAGCTGTGATGCAAAATGCATCTGTCTTCTGTTATATGGGTGTCACTGCAGTCATTGTTTGTCGTTAAAATTCTAGGGAAGTTGTATTTTTAGGGTATTTGAAATTCAATGTATTCCTCCAATAGGTATATGTTCTTTAACAATAAATACACTGGTGATGCCCGGATGTGGCCATAGAAACAAGATCTGTTTTAGAATTTGACACCAGAACTGCCACACTATGCTGCTCCCAAAGGCACTTTGATAGAAACAGTATGCTTATTAATTTAATTACTTATGGTGTAATGTCACATCACTTCATCACGATACTACACGATATAAGCCATGAGGTGTAGAGTTCATTTTACTTCTTAGTTATCTAACCGCTACCTTTAAGTGATTTTTGCATCAGCATATTTCTAATTTGCATATTGGTTGAGTAGCCATTACAGGCGGTGTACAGTATCACACTTTGGAGAAATTGGCAGGCTGTAAATGAGATCTCTAGGGGCCCACACTGTTTGACAGGGCCAATTATAGAGGATTTGCCTCTGCTCTGTACAGGCCCACAAAGATTCATGGTGTTACAAGAATCTGGTCTAAAGTTACACACTTTTTAATCAGAAGTCACACACTTCGCTGATCAAACAAAGAGAAAAGTTTCTTCCTTCCCAAAAAAGTTTGTGTGTATCCACTTCTAACTTTATAAGAGTACCCCAACAAACAGACAGACTTTGTGGTTACTATATGCATTATACTAACATGAACTCACTGTGGAAATCAGAGTAAATGCATAATTCGAAATGTAAAAGGAGAGGGTATGGTGACACATCTTTGAGCCTCCACTTAGAGATACACCCCAGGGTTATTTAAATGAATGTGCAAGAGGGGAAAGGGGGAGGTGGGGAGAGAAACATAAAGATCAGAGAGACAGTGTGTGGCCTGAAAAGATTGACATTTCTTTTTTCGCCTCGATTCTCACAGAGGGAAATCATTTTAAGCCTGTACAAAAACACAAACACACCCCAGTTTGTTCTGTCTGCGCCTTCTTTCGCCCTCAGACTTTTCTCGCTGATCAAAAGAAAGCCTCTCTCTAGAGCACTGTCATAGGATTAGTAAGACTCAATAAGGCTAATTAGATGGATCGACAAACAAGTGCACAAAAGCAAGATTGAGACAATACAAGGTGTTCGCGTGCATGATAGTGTGGGTTTGAGAGAGCTTGGATTTCTGGCGGTGCGACTGAACAAGCGCACCACTGAAACGCTGCAGGATGTATGTGCTCCCTGAAAGAAGTTAATCAACAAACAACGCTTCCATCACTGTGGAGCGGCACCATGAGGAGCAGGAGGAACATGAGAGAGACGAGGAGAAAAGGAAAGGAGTAGTGCTTGTACTCATCTGGGCCACTGTGGTGTCTGCCATCGCTCAGTACCTCAAACGAAGATGAAGGGGGGTAGGTAGGGCAAGAACAGAGGCAAACACACACAGAGTGGGCCAGCCCCATAGAGGCTTCAACAGTCCCTACTCAAACATCACTGAAGGAGACACAAATGTTATGTAAGTATGCCTTGTGACTTCAAAGCTGCAGATGAATTCCAATGTACATGTTAAACAGCTTTCTGCACGCCTGGAAGATCTCTGGGAGTCATGCTGGGTCAAGAGAGGAGCCAGTGTCATAATGAAGACAGCGACATCTGACATCTGATCAGGATAAGTTAAGGAGCTAGTCAGCAGTACTATCACATTTGCAAAACATCACAATCCAGAGACTTTAAAAATCTAATTCATGACCATGTCCAGCAGATAAAGATAGAACTTAGAAAACTGAGACAGATTATACATCATTCATGTGACTCACTAATCATCCACTTCTCAAAATTCTTCTTCTTTGAAAGAAAAAAAAAAAAAAAACATTAAAAAGTTTCATATCTAAATTCTAACCATTACTCACCACTTTGGGCCAATGTCAATTTCCCAGCACCAGGGAATAATCTATTAATAGATGCACAGGCAGGAATTTTGAGATTGTTCTGAGTGAAATACTGATTCTGGTTATTAGTCCCTCAATCAGCTTGTCAGTGTTAACACAAAGCTCATTTAACTACAGCAATTTAAAGGCTAGACTAGATATTTAGGATAAAGCTAGCTGCACTTGCAAACCAGCTTCACATTAGGAGAGGCACATCTCAACATGGGAACAATTTAAAGCCTGGAATATGGCCACCTGTGAATGGAAATCCTCCAATGTAAGGAAAGAGAGTGTGACTGCCTGCAATGTGAAATGGCTGCTGGCAGCACAGAGCACCTCCATGCATACAGGCTCACACAAGACAGTTTTGTTTGCTACCAGTCTACTGCAATGCAAATCCAAAATCAAAGCACTACAGCTGATGAGAAGAGACAAACATCTAAGAAACCAAAAAGACAGTTATTTTTTCTTGGAGCTGGAAAAAAGAAAAAGCATAAAGACTAATAGGGAATTTGTGATGTCCTGGTACTTCTGCATGTATAAGCAATTTTGGGTAAGTGCTTGCTAACAGGTGAATAATGTGACAGGTTAATTCAGCAGAGAACAGAGAATGCTGCTCTGAATTTGTTTTATAGTCTACTTTATGCAAGCAAGTTGACAAAACCTTTAAATATCCAACAACCGAAATTGAGTTTTCTCCCCGACCATTAAATGAGTGTTTCAGATATGTCATAATTCAACGCTGGTAGCTGTGCAGTAAAGTTAGATAAGGATTAAGACAATCAGATAAAAAGTGATAAACAGAAAAGAGAGGGGGCTGAAACCAACGTTCCTTCAGATGTTCTTTGTGATGAGTATTCACAGGCAGACATGCATGGGTGCATTCACTTACACACGCACATGCACGCATTTACACTGTCTTCTTTTTAATCTGTAAGTGGTTCCTTTGATCTGCCTCGATGAGGAAACATTTTCAAAAGCAGCGACAGCGAGAGATGAAAGGCCTGTCCAATTATGGTGAACTAAAGCAAAATATGCATTAGTTCCTAAACACTTGTACACATTAGGCTTGAAACGCAGCGAAAAAGTCCATACGCAGACACATTTACAGCTTCGAAGAGCGAGGAATTATTATAGGTGCAAAAATGAATCTTGTTAATCATTCAAACGGAGAAAAGGCACATCATTAATAGAGCAAATTAACTGCAAAGGAAAGCAACACAGAGAATCGCTGCTACTTGTAACGATAAACCAGGATACAATAACTTCGACTGCCATTATAGCAAAACACAGCAGTAAATAAATAAATGATCTGTGTGTGTTTATACTGTATCCTGGAAGTCACAGCACCAATACATACACATCAACACATCCCTTCATAGGTTCCTTCATAGGTTTTGAAGGAACCACACATTATGCTTCCGATTCATCCTAAATGACTTTATTTATTGTGTACTGATAACTTTCTATTGTTGGCATGACATCGATTTTATGCTTAATGTGAATGGACTATTCTTTGTTTGAATGGATTCTCTGGATTAGTTGTTAACTTGTTCTCAATTTCATGGTTTGTTTAAAAGGCTCATCTTATCATGGACTCTTCTGTTATTACAGATGTGCACAGCTGTATTACAGCTGTACGTGCTTTAAATAGAGCAAAAAGCAACTTCCCAGTGGCACTAGGTCGTTAGTATACACTATATCCTACAGAACCCATCCATGTCTGTACAGAATTTGTTTTTTTTGTCATTTTAGTAAATATCTATATCATAGGATAACTGAAAACACTGACCTCCCAGTGATGAAAAATAGTCTGAGATCAGCAAAATCTTTGTGATTCAATTGTTGGGCGCCATCAATGTCAATACCAAATTTGATCTCAGTCCATTCAAGAGTTGTTGAGATATTTCAGTAAAATGAAATTTCTCAACTAAAAATAAATGAAATAACCTTCCAAGTCATGTCATCTCCTTTCATGTTATACATCATTTCTAAAAGCAACGATAAGAACTTTAATGTTTAACATGCTAAAGAAATGCATCAGAATGTTTAATGCGGATCCTTTTAAGTAGCAGTAATATCTGTCTGGGGTAAGTGCAAGATGGCCGCTAAGATCCATTTTCATGCATTTATTTAGTGCTTGTGGGTATGACTGATGTCAGCAGCTGCTCACCTTTTGATACCCAATTAACCCTCCTCTAACCCGTTGTTCCTTTAGCAGCTGCATTAACAAGAAGCAGAGAAAAGGGCACGACTGCTTCAAACACGGCTCTACTTTTAGTTTCTTGACAGATTCGGTAATCTGCAACAGTTGGTTGGAAACAACAGAATCCAGCCAAAGGCAAAATGGGAACTAATGACTTTATAGTGCCAACGCGCATACTGTAAAACAGAAGGAAAACAACAAAGTAAAGCACTAAGGCTGCAATGGCTGCAACAAGAGACCTTTAAATTCATTTTATCACACATAATCAGTGAAGTAGAAGGCAGAGAGAATGAGAAAGACAGAAATGCCTCAAGTCCAGAAATACAGAATAATATGAAGTGATTAGTCATTTCTGAGAGGACTGTTAGAATATCTTCCCCCTTTAGTAATGCTGATCGAATATGGGTGTATAAATCAAATTCATGACATGATGTAAATTAAAACTCATGTTATGAGGAGCCCCATTAGCCGACATCAGGTGCTTGATTCCGGCTGTGCTGTCCTCAACATAATGGGTCAGCTGCTTTTATATGATTAGCACAGCTTAGCTGCTTGCAAAGCTGTGTACTGTATATCAGCATCTGCATGCTTCTGACTGGCAATGCTTAAAAAAAATAAAAAATAAAATAAGACTGTTCCCCTTTTTTAATGAAGCCTGAACAGCTGAGCTGTCTCCCTGATGATAGCAGCCTTTGTAATTGAACCAAATATGTGGAGATGCTTTTTTTTTTTTTGCAGGCTAAAAATAATGAAATAATAGCACACTTTGAAGAATCCAGGACACCAGTGGTGATAGATGTTTACATCACAAGTCCTCCAAACACACACACTTTTAAAAAAGTGTGTTCTCTGTGTGTGATGGCCTTGACCGTCAGCTTAAAGCATGGAGAACAGTGTTTTAAAAAAAAAAAAAAAAAAAAAAGTGTGAATAAAAATAAAACAATACCACAGACTTCAAGGCTATCTCCACTCAACAACCTGACTGAGTGAGCCATCACCAAAGAACATTACTGGATTATATTTTTATAACAAAAATATAATAAATATACAACTCTCCACTTACTTTTTCCATTACCTCACTCCCACCATCATGGCCATCATCACACCCAGTAGGACTGTGATGGTGGGATGTGATTTATGCCTCATGCCTCTGTGTTAGTCCACTTAACCCTGACTGGGAGAGTTGTGATGCAGTAATTGGCTTGACTTAAAGCCCAGTCTCTAAATCACGTTGCAAGTAAACACAGCCACACACGTACGCAAGCACGGACTCGCGCTGTCTTCACAGATGATCTGACATTCATGTTTCTCCACTTGACCCCATCTCCCCGATGCAACGCTCCACGGTTTCAAATTTGACACAACACTAATAGCAGCCATTTCTGAGAACCTCATCTCTCTCTCTCTTTCACACAAACACACAACAAATATCCAAACACATTTTGCACAGGGTAAATGCAATGGTCCAGGATAATGGTCAGCATTAGATTTTTTTTTTTTCCCTTCCAGAGCAGCCAGTATTGATTCACACTCAAAAGAGTTCTCTAAAAGCTTTAGGACAAGTGCAACGAGGCGTCTCACTAGATTTTACAGTTTTTACATATTGTGGTCTGGCAGAGGCAAAGATCTTAACACTGCAGCACACACCAAGGCCAGATAATGAGCTCCCAAAATATACTGACAGAATAAACTCTACTGCTATGTGCTGAAACATTCGGCAGCACCAGCATTTAGTTTATTTTATCATGTTTACAATCGATCTGTGAAAGTTCAGCAAGAACCAATGACTAAAGTTGACAGGCATACAGATAAAAGACCATTATGCATGATCTCTGGCAACAACCTCCAAATCCACTATGTCGCATGAGTAATTTTATGTCCTATAGCTCATATAATGTGTTTTTGTCATTCAGATGCTTAGGTTTATTTATGTGCAGCAACTATTTAAAGAGGTAGTAGAAAGGAGACACTTGTTCCTGCACAAAAACAGATACAGGCTCCATGCTGTAGGGTGTACTCAGATGACTTCATGTAGAAATGTGTCTCTACGCCCAGATGCGACTCAGAACCAGGGTACGTGCGTGGGTTCAAAGAAGGTTGTTGTTCACATTGCAGTGCTATGGTGCAGACACAAGGCATATGCCAGTCTCACAAGGGTATAACATCTGTGCCAGTGATGTGAATGGCCTGGGGCACTGCTTTATAAGAGCGAAATCTAAAACAAATAATACAGAGAAATCAAAGCTAGAGACTTATTTGTGGACTTATTTATTTTTTTAATGTTTTTTTTACAAAACATTTTGAGTAATTGCCATGATTAACTGCTTCTTATCTCCTACTGTGACAGAAAATCGTGGTCATTCAGTGTGCACTTCGAATTTTGCAGTCTAAAACCCAAAAGCTTTTTCTTCCTGCTTTGCAGCTGCAATGGCAACTGTTTGATGATTTGTGAATGTTTTACAGGCAGCTACATCAATAAAAAGTTGTATTTTTCATAACGGGATTAGTATTTATTAAGTCTGCTATCTGCTACAGTAAACAGGGTTACTGCACAGAAAAGAGGGAGGGAGCCGATTTCTTGTTTTTGTTTTGTTTTTTCTAAAATTAGATTTGGTTATGCAGCTTTGTTAAAAATAACAGGTTCACAGGCAGACTGGTAAGTGTGGAGTGCAGGTGGTTTAGTTAAAACTATAAGAAAACACATGGATCACATTTTCTGTATCTCATATCACGTGCTATATCAAAATGTTTTACATCGATAAAAACACTTTAGAGTCTAAATGTCAAACACTGTTTTCAACAATCAACTGCCTCGGTTGTACCTTGTATTTCATATATTAAACAATCACTATCAAAAGAGTTTCATGAATGAAAGATCAGAAAATTTACTCAGTGTCCAGAAGAACTAGCAGGCCATCCGTCAACTGAACTGAAAATATTCAAATCACCATGTTAGCAAGTCACCTGCCAACAAAAATATGCAGCACATAATATTATCACAAAGGCCATCCCATAAAACAAGACTGCATTAATAAAACAAAATGTCACAGGAAGGCAGCATGACAAAACACACCAGAATCAACTTTCAACATTAGTGAAAAATGCACGATACCCCAAGGCTGAAATAAAAGATCGAATGACATCAATTCAGATTCTTTCCTCATTGATACAGTAATTACAACAGTGATTCTCTACTGTGAGAAGACATGAGCTGAGGGGACGGTAAGAGAGAGGAAGAGAGAGTGAAACAGCTGGAAGGTGAGACCTTGAGTAGAAGAAGCAGAGCACAAAAGTTTAGAAAAGGATAATTACTATAATCTGTAGCAGAAACACAGGTCTTTCAAATATTACAGTCTGTATATGTGACTTGTATATATCGTAGCAGAGAATCAGCAAGTCAAGTCAAGTCAAGTATATATAACTTGACACATACACATATACAGAAATTAGCTAAGCAAAAAAAAAAAAAAAACAGCCATTAATAATTGTCTTTCAGGAATGAGTCTAATTTGAGAGATCAAAGCTGTACTGGACCACAAAATCCCAGCTAAATACCCAAAAACAGATTTCCTGTGGGTGAATGTCTTACTGGTGCCGGCCGTACTGCTGTCAATTGCAAGCTTTTGCCGCTGTATATCGCTGAGACACACCCATCATACATGGAAAATAAACATAAAACCCCATTAATATACTTCTACACCAACTTCTTTGACTAACTATAAGTTTGTGTTCTTCAAAATAAAGTTATTAAGTATGACAAGATTTCCTTCTCAGTACACATCACAATAAAGAAGAAACAATCCATTTAAGCAACTGATGTCCAGAATATAATTGCCATTTCTGTGATTTGAGTACATCATGGCCTGAAACAGCTTAATCTTCATAAAGGAAGCAGCCACTTATAAATGTCAGTCGAGCATTAAGAAAGCACTGACTATGCTACAGTATGGCCACGGGCAGAAAGAAAAATAGAGATTTTGAGAGAAAGTCTATGTGATGTGTTTAGTTTGCAGCCGGTCTACGTTAAATCCACGAACACAACCTCCAGTGTCGAAACCGTTAAGGAATCTAGTTTGCTCTATGACAAACTAGAAAGAGTGGCACAGCTGCTATGTGTGCAGGTCTAAATGTATGTGTGTGTTTGTTAATTAAGGTAAACTAGTGAACTGAGCAATTACGTGATGAGTGGCATGTCTATGAAAAGGCTGGAGAACTAAATTGATTTAACACCTGCTTAAGGCCCAGGCCTGTCAGTGCGAGTGTATAAAAAGAAACAAGTGGGCTTAGAGAGAGGAAACGCTGCAGTCTCATGGCAACAATGTCACCGTCACTGAGGAACATCAGGCCACTCACTCACACACACACTCACACACACACAAATCTTGGAAAAATGAAAAAGTAGATGGAGACAAAACACCCTCCTGTGATTGTTCTGTACTGGAGTTGGAGAATAGAAATGAATGAAACTCACAGCAGCGTAGGAAAACTGAGTCCATCTTCCATTACTGTGACTATTTGTTCTCTCCAATTCAGTCCCTTTATACATGCAATTTTCAGAAGCAATACACAGCTGTCAGGCCAATATACCTCACACTACTAGGAAAATATGATTGTGGGGTTTGGGAGCCATCCAATCAGACTTAAAACTGTTTCATATGATGAAATTGGATCATATCAGCAATATGGCCTGCAATGCCCAAGAGACTTTTGCCTGGGTATTATAACTCCGTGTGAATTCACATCCAAGGGCTAAGTCCATAGCATCTCATTTAGCTGTGGACTTTTTTTTAATAACTCATTTGTATCTTTTTTTTTTTTTTTTTTTGCCTCATTAGGCAAAAAAAGATAGATTTGCATCTACCAAGGATAAACTCTGCGTTTGAGCATCTTTCTTGTAAATTGTACGTCAGCCTGGTCAAACAGTCATATCTGCTGAGTGATGGTCCCCACAGTGATGGGACCAAACAGGAAGCGCTTCATTTGAATTTTCCGATGGCTGCACAGTGTCTTGTTTCTAATACGAAACCCAAGCTCATAACCACAGAAAGGGTTAGCAGGAGAAACTAATGAAGTCACACATAATTACCTTAATGCATTCAGTGAAAGCCAGTTTTGTCATAATTGAAGCCATTAAAATACATACAGACATTTCAATGGCTGAGAATGAACAATGGGCGGTCTCCAAAAGGCAGACTACAAATGAGCCCAAATGATATCTCTTCTCTCTGAAACATTTTACTGGCAGTAGCAGGCCTGAAATTTGACCTAAAAATGGAAACTTTCCTGGTACTGTAATTTGGATTGATTCATGTACTCAGGCCACTTGTTTCGGGAGCTTTCTGGCCCCCGTCTCCTGACTTGCTCGCATTTCTGCTTAGCTGGTGTTTCTCCTGCTCAGAACTAATCGCCACTGTAATCCTAATGAGGAAAAGTAATGCACTCAGATTTCACATTAATTTTCTAAAGTACACAGACCAAAGTACTAGAAAATATTAATACAACCCACGTTAGTTTTCGTACTTCAACTCTAACCACAAACAAAGTCACTCAAGTGCTGTGAACAGTAGAAATTAAAGATCTATAACAGGGACATGATGACTTCAGGCCTAAAAATAAAAGCTGGTAAGGCATTAACATGGTTGATGAGGCACTGGTGAAGTGGTGAGGGGCACAGCTTGTGTCAGAGCTGTATTGTGCGGTCAGTCTTAGTCCCCGTTGCCCGTTATGAAACTGCAACCTTTAAAAAAATATATATATATATACTGGCTCTAGCACTTTTTTAGCTGTGCCCAAATTACCAAAGCATATCCCTGCTGCATGTGTAGGGTAAGATGACATTTCTTGTCCCTTCATTATTTTTCCTCTTCATTTCACCTCACCTTCCTGCTCGCCGGTCCCTTTTCTCATCGCACTGACTGCCAGTGACACTGTCATAGCAACCAGCATCTGCAATTCGTGCTTTCTAGCTATATATTATTGTAACCCTTACACAAGGAAGCCCACACCTTATTAATGCTGTGACTCTCCTCATCTCTGTCATCACTTTTCAAATGCAACATGTTAAATATTGCTATGGAAAAGTACAGACAGACACCTCTATGGATTGAGCCACAGTTTTAAGTGACAGAATTTGGATCTTGCCAGGAATGAAATAAGATGAGGTGTGAGGTGGAAAAGTGAAGCGGAGCCCGATGGCAACGCTTTTTATAAGCAGTGGATTTATGTTCAACCTCCTCAACTACAGTCAGAAGTTTAAAAGGAGCCAGACGAGGTGGATGTTTGAGCTGTTGACCGCGACCTCCAAGTCATCAACATGAATAGATATTTAAGCAGGCACTTCTAACTGAAAGGAGGGGACCTCAGGCTAACACAGAGCATGCTGGAAGGATAACATATAGCATCCCATGTGGCATGGGAACAGCTCAGGATCCCACAGGAGAAGGACATAGGTGGGGAAGAAACACATTAGAGCTACGTCAATTTATGTGTCCATGGAGGATTTTTTGATAAATTTTGAAATAAGCAAAAACCAAGAACAGCAAACATTTGAGAAAACACAGGACAAGTCCGCAAAGCTCTAAAATGCAATGGGTGGATAAGATGGGGAGAAAGAATGACAGTACTTCAATAGATATCCACTTAGAGATGCAGTTAAGCAGACACTAAAATTATTCCCAATGCGTGCACTTTTAGATAGTTGTGATGCCCAATTTGTCACCCTGTCAGACTGCTGCTTATGCTGATCTTGAGACAGTAAACTCTCCATTCTGTCAACAAATGTTATAAAGTTAAAAACCAATATCTCATAAGTGCTAACAGGAGACTGAGTGGTAACACTGGTGGAGAGTTAGTGATCGGTGCAGACAAACTCCAGGGTGCTGATGCATGTTGACTGAAAATGAAGGTCTCACTTCATTTTGCAAGTAGGTCTGGTCTATCTTATGGTTGCATACGTTTCATTAAAAACATAACAGATGCAACACCTGTGCCCAGGCACTTGGGGTTAAGAACCATCCGCAGTGTTTTCATCTGTGATGCTGAATCCAAAATGCTTCTCGGATGGTTTGGTGTCATGATGACCTTTTCAGGCGTTGCCAGTTTTCTCCATTTTGCATTCAGAGAACAACAATAGTCTTGATGGAGTGATAAGGTAAACAGAGAATACACAGATGGTTTATTTTAAGAACGCACCGATGCACTAACACAGAGAATTTTGAATTTACGGCCATACATTGAAATCTTAGTTTTCTTTACTGCACATTCATGCAGATTTTGAATAGAAAGTGACAGTCTAGTTAATAGATGGACACATGGTTAAGAGGTGAAGGAAAAGTAATTAATGTTGTCGCACAGTTAAGGAGTGAGTGTATCTTGTATCTTTTATGGGGCAGACCCCACACTGTGAGCCGGATACTCTAGCTCTGTGTGAGAGGGGACATTTAGCAGTAGGGTATTAAGGCCATCCCGACTGAGTTATGATCACACACACAGACAGTACAGAGCGAAACTAGACAGTCAGTCACTAGTGATGTCAGAGGGAAGGTCAACAAGAGGAAGGACAGAGGCTGAGAGATCCAGCGGCTTGTCGATTGCTCTGTCAATCATTTAGTTGTCCACCAGGGCGGAGCCTAAGATGGGCTATAAATAGAGGTAAGCAGGATGGAAAGAGGACAGAGGACAATTATGATACATCAGCCAGAGGTAAAGGTGTGCTCCAAAGTGTGTGTGTGTGTGTGTGTGTGTGTGTGTGTGTGTATTTCCCAGAGTGGACAGTGGTAATGAATGGGCTCGCCAGGATGGAAAACATCAATCCAAAATTAAATCTTGATGAACTACCACAAATCAACAAACCTGAGGGCACGTACAAAATAAACACACACAAACACAAAAACATCACTGTATGTAGTTATGTCTTTGTGAGGACCAAAACCAACATTTAGACTCAAATTCTGTTTCTGTTTGAAACCTCCAGCATTAACCCACTACTTAAATGTGGCTAAAGTCTACATTCAGTATAACCAAACACAAAACACCACAATCTGGTACTGTAGCTGCATTTGTTTTGACTATTCCTGTGAGAAGCTTGCAAACACACAATAAGACAGCTCTGTTACCGTTGGTGTAGAGGAAATTACATTGTTGATATAAATGGGGTGGGCAAAACAATAAAAAAAATACTTGGCAGTTAAACACAGTACAATTCAACAGCAGCACAAAACACATCCTCCAAAATGACAACATAGCTGCAACAACTGTACAACATTTTCAACAAAAACTCAGCCATAACACCTTTATAAAGGAGGATTAGTTAGCTTGGTGTGCCTAATAAACTGCCAAATGAGCGTGCACCACCCATGTGCAAACACACATATTGCTGGTAGATTCCCCTGCATTGTTTCAAGCATACATGGTTTTTGAAGGGCACTCAGAGTCTCAGAGAAATGATCTAATTACTGTCATTAGAGACATCTAATTGGAGTTTTAAAATTAAAAGATTAGCACTGGCGCTAACTGTGCTAAACTATTTTAGGGCTTCAGAGAGCAAAAATGGAAACGACAGAGGGGGAGACAGCCAAAGCGAAACAGAGCGCCTGCCTAGTGGCCATCTCACAAAAATAAGAATATGGTTCTGGGCATATTATCTGCCCCTTTTTTGACCTCATCAATGAACACACAGAGCCTATGAGAGGCAAAGGGGGAATGCGGTGCCCTACGGCCCCTGCTCTACCCTTGCAGCCTCCACACCACTTCACTAATTAACAATTGTTTTAATCCTCCTTTAATTCTGCTGACAACTGCACAGTTTGTGTGTGTGTGTGTGTGTGTGTGTGTGTGTGTGTGTGTGTGTGTGTACGTTGTATGCTGAGGGTCCCTCACACCATCCACCAGATTAGTGGAGCTACTCTCTGCCAAGCGTCGCCCACAGCGACCAAAGGTAATTGCTTTTTAATTAAGCCCCCAGTGCTAATCCCAGTGATATTTAGCAGGCACGAACTGGCACCCACACATTCACAGGCACTGACGCTAAAGAGGGGACAGAGCCTAAAAGAGGGAGACATTCAAGAAAACCTACCCAGCTGTAAACTGGACAAATGTCTAATAGGCTTTGTTGGTATTTCTCTTTTGTCCACAGTGGGAGGCAAGACAGGTGGTTAAAAATGAAGTTGTTCATGTACTGAAGCAATAAATGAATTTTCACCACATGCCCAATCTGAGTATATCCCTCAGACTGAAAATGAGCACTCAGATCAATTGTGGACAGTGTGTGTGAGAGTATGCGTGCATGAGTGTGATGGTCTCTCCAGTGACCCTCAAAACAAGCCCTCCAGAACTCAGAGATGAAAAAGCCAATTGTACCCTTCTATCGACCACATCTTTGCTCTCTTTTCTTCTTCTGTCACTCTGATCTCTGTCCTCAACTCTTTTCTTCCCACCTTCCCCACTGTCTCCATTTCCAATTCTCACTCTCTCATCACAATAACCCTATTTTCTTTTCCCATCCTTCCACAGTGTCATGTTTCTATTTCTCCAACCTCACCTCATTTCGACACACACACACACACACACACACACTGAGCAGCCATTTTCTTCTCTATTATGACATGTTTTTATTCCTCGTCTGTCTTTTGAGTCACCCTCCTTGCTTCCTTTTCAGAGAAGCCAGACTCATCTCCTCCGGGGTGATGAGTGAAAATGTCCTTCTTTTCAGACATTTGGGTGATAACTATGAAATATGCTGAACCAATGAACACCCACACTTGCAGCCGTGTAGTAAATCTAATTTTATTCCTCCTCACGTCTAACAGCTCAGAATTTTCTTTGATGTCTTCGGTCCGATGCGTGAAGGTACCAGTGAAGCAGAGTTAAAGCTTATGTCTTGTGTCTGTCTTTCACAAACATTTCCATTGCTCACGCTGATCCTGTCCTGTCATCTCTGATCCCTCTCTCAACTTTCTTGAGTATCTCACATTTGATGGAGCTGTCGCATGTCTAATCTTTTAATATGTGATATGAAAAGGACATTTCTGATTTAATGCATCTTTCTAGTTTTACCAAAAGCTGCTCAGCACACCAAGTACAAGTGAGCGGCAAGAACTCCTTTGGGCAAAGTTAAGATTTTAAACAAACTCCGCTCAGTCTTTCTGTAAAGTGAATCTGACTTCCCATCAGACTCTTTTTCCACATGGTTTTACTTTTTTCTACTGTGGCATTTGACTCTGGCTCCTGTAGCTAGCTGTAACCTCCTGCAGACTATATATAGCACGATTTATCTTTAATCTCTCTGTGACATAACAGCGGAAATCATTTTCAGTTGCTTTTTGTTTTTGCTGCACAGTATTTATCTCTGAGGGCATGCTCAGTGCACAATCCTCCTCCTTTAACCACTGCATACTGCTGTTCCCTTCATGCCATTACATTCTCTCTGGGTCTCATTTTTTCCCTTTTACTCTTGTCCTTCCTTCTCGCTGACTTTTCTTCCACTGCTTTTTTGGGGTTCCACTCTCATCTCCCTCCATCTTTATTTAGGGCCACTGACAGTCCCAAGTCAGGGATTTTCCTTTCATAGTAAAAATGCAAGCTGATGTTTTGATAAACGAAGTGTTTAAATAATTTCTTGATTAAGATCATTTTATCAAAATGTTGGACTGAATTTGTTGGAAGATATTATATATATCCTTAATTTCAGGAAGACAAAAAACATATTGTTAAAGTACCCACAGCAAAAGATGCACACTCCAAAGCTGTAGTATTGAAACACACAAAACTTGCAGTCAGCCTAAGGCTATTACTTTAAATCGCATATGATGTGCTAGTGGGTATAATTTCAGTGATGGGAACTGGCCCCCAAGGGTCTGACCTTGCATGATTAGATGCTGCCGTGTCAGAGAAAACCATTTGATCAATGTTTCAGCAGCATGTAATGATCTGCTCCATAAGCGGACCCAAGCAAGCCATCTGTCTAAGACTTGAGGAAAAGATGGGCAGAAGGTTTTAAGAGGATCGGAGGAAAAGGGGTAGAGGAGCATGAATGATTTAAGAGTGGAATGTGAAGAGCAAATGACAGAGTATGTACAAAGAGGCTATGACTCTGAGCATATGCTGGATATGGATTACTGGGGTACTATCAGGGAAACAGGTAGTGACAGGGGTGAAGAAGAAAACAGGTACAGAAGGGGTGTGTCTTAATGCTTCTTAGCTAAGAAAGTGGTTTTAGTCAAAGACGTATTTCCTTGTACAGTATGACTGTATGAAGCATGAAGGTACAAGGTTGGTTAAATTAAAAAAAATGTTTTGCTCCCTCAAAAACAGACATTATCCTTGAAAAAAGAGAGGAAACATTGTCATAAGGAGAGAACAACAAAAGAGGAGAAAACAGAAATAAAAGGGGGAGAGGTCAAGGAGGACAGAAGTGTAGCAAGAAATATATCTGTGTAAGGATTACACACAATATTCACTCCTTTAATCTGAAACTGTAATATTTGTCAGCACCAGAGAGACACAGACGCTCATACACAGGGAGGAAACACAATATGGGCTGTGAGTCAGCACTGTTTGTGTGCTTACCATAGATATTGGCAGGGTGGGACACTGGTGGGGGGCAGAGCTCACGGCTTGTCCCTGTAGATTGACTGTTAGACCAAGAATAGAAGGAGCTGGAAAAGAAAAATGATCGCAGCCCTCATTTTATTTCCCCCCACTTAGGTCGCCCCCTGAATCGTGCCCCGACTCGGTCTGGCAAACAGTGCAGGCGACAGTGAAAGGAGAGGGAGCTAGAAGGTCAGAGAGACTTCAAGCGGGCAACAAAAATCACCGCCTGCCACTTCTCACTGCCAGCAGGTCAACGTGCCCCGTTTTCTGTTAGTCTCCACAAATCTGTCAGGATTTTTGAAATTGTATTTTTACAGCAATTCTGCTCTTTTAATTATGACAACATTAAAAACAATACTAAAGTTTTATTTATATTATTTATAGCAAAATCATAACAAAATGATTTCAATATAAAAAACAACTACAGCAGCAGAAAAAAACATGTTTAGGAGGATAGAGTAAAAGATCACAGGAAGTCAAGTCTGTAAAATGTGCTTTTAAAAAGCATTTTTAAAAAAAAAGGATCAGATTGAATCTAATCTTTGTGGGAAGGCTGTTCCAAGACTGCAAAAGGCTCTGTATCTGTCTGTTAGAGGGAGAGATAGTCATGACATGAAGGAGAGCAAAGAAAGGTGACTAAAAATCTTAACACGCAGGTGAATGCATCGCTGTGCGACATGTCCTTTTTGTCCTGTGACTCTGCAGGACATCGTAATTTCTATCCTGTCTTGACTTGGTGGGATCAGGCTTGAGAAGTCTGGGCCGGCCACAGATCACACTGTCAGGTGAGTTAGAGGTCTCTGGCTGAGCTGTCTAAAAGCAAATCTCCCAAACCAGCTCAATATGTTTTAGTATAAAGTTATGTTCAAAAAATAAGGCATGAACTGCTTTGTCATGTCTTGTTTAGATACTGTTTGATCACAGGTTTTCAGATTTAAGTCAGTTTAGTCTTGTGTTTGATGTGTTTGGTAAAAGGAGCCCACAGTGTCTCTTCATATAGGGATGACACAAATTTTGAGATACTGGTTTATAGCATCCATTTTAACCTGATTCCAGGTAAACACCTCATGGCTGCAGTCCTAAACGCTGGTCATTCACTGACACCAGCATTGACAAAATTACAATGATAATCCAGAGAGGTGACTACACAGCCGTAACCTGACCTAATACAATGATTTATCATACTAAATAAACATAATGCATAAGCTGACAATGCCCTTAAGCTATGTGGTCTTCATTGCCAACACACTTCTAAGAAATGAATGGCAAATACAAAAATTTGCAAAAGCAATAAATAAAAAAAATTGACAACATTTAAGCAATATTAATGCAACAATAACAACAAAAATCAACCTCTTTAATTCCCAGAAAACACCTTTCCATGTGTCTCTCCCTCCTTTTCTCTCACCTTCCCAGGCTGAAATGTTGTTTATACTGACTGCCACAGGTTGAAGGACTAGGTGGTTGCACAGCTTTCCAGCACCATAAAGCCTATCTGATGATTAACCGCACAAGCATTAGTGCCTGAAAGCCACTAATGGAAGTGTGCACACAAAAATCCATCGATATAGTGCACAAAAAACACAAACGCGACACACATACATGCATTACAGACTCAATAAGTGGGTTTTACTGGATGTGGGATGTAGAGAGGGAGACAAAAGGAGGCAGAGAGGTAGACAGGTTTTAATCTATAGTCTATAGTTCACCTAATATTGGATGTCGCTTGTCAATCAGAAGATGGGTTTCTCAGTCCTCATCTTCTTATGACTGATTGGTCACTTTCTGCAGTAACAGCAATTGAGAGCAGGAGAGCAGCTTAACTCTGGGCTGTATCAGTGATTTAAGCTCTATTTCAAATTACCACCCCTGCCAATATGAAATCCATCTGCGGTGATTTACATGGAGTGTTGATTGGGAATGGAATCCCATCCTCATTTGCTTTTATTGTCCCTGCTCTCTCCCAATACTGTCTTGATGAATTTAAACGATCTGTATTTATGAATTTGTTACTACATAATTTTCCCGCCTGTGACTCATCACTCAGGTTCGCCGCAGTGTAAATCCATGGCGAGGATGCAGAATGCATTGTGGGCATGTGTGCCCATGCATTAAATGAGTCTAAGCATGCATGAGAGGAGGAATATCTGCAATCTCAGTGTCAGCCAAGTTACTGGGGGGGTTATCTGCCTGCACCTGTGGCCCTAACTGCTATTGCTAACACTTGGTAATAACCGAGAGGAACCTGGTGGAGTACAAGGACAGGCAGGTCAGGTATAGCCTGGCTGCATGCCTGTGCCTGAGTCCCCTGTCCTGTGGTAGCAGTGAGCCAGGAGCAAAGGTGGATGGAGTGTGGAGCCCAAAGGCTGAAATATTTGCCAGACAAACAGTAGGAAAAGACAAGGCATGACTCCACATTGTCACTGCCTTAGGGCTGTTTCCAAAGTGGGCTTTGGCTGTACACAGACACACACACATACACAGTAGCAGCCAGTGACACAGTAATGAGAGTAAGAGGACGCTCCTCAGGAGAGAGGTGGGCCCTTCAGCCAATTCTCAGCTAGTGATTACACACAGAGACAGAGCAGAGCAGAAGAGAGGAGATGAAATGAGCCACCAGGGTCTCTCTGTATGCCTCCGTATAAACTAACCAAGCAAGAACTCTTTACCGTTAAACTATTCATGTCACAGGCTTGCAAGCAACGAAGAAGCGAGCACAAGGCCACAGGAGGGTGGAAGGAAACAAGGCGTTACAAAGATTCAGTGACCATGTTTAGATTTAAGGCAGTGAGTGTCTTTAATGGGAGTGAATGCAATTCTATGTGTGGGAGAAATGTACTGTAAGACCATACACATAAACAAAGCCTTAGGGAACAGTGTACAGATGTAGAATCTGTCTAATAGCGTACAACCTATTAGACATTATCGCTTTGTATTGGGAAAGTGGGTGAAGAAAACAGCTTACGCGCCAAATAACAGATGCAATTCTAAAAGGAGTCCAAATTAAAGGGCTTCTGTTTGCAAAGACCGCAAAGCTCGGTGTTATACATGAAAATAATGAGTGCCATTAAAAGGCCACGCTAACATGCATGCAACCAAAAGCTCCCAGGGAAGCACAATTAACAGAAAAAGATAAAAATTTCCTATCATCCATAGCAAGGTAAGCTGGCATGGCAGTCATCCAGCTCTATCCTGCCACTGTTAGACATAGTGGGGACCAGTATGATGGCTTTGCACCTTAATCAGATTGCCAAAGATAAAATATAGCCTGCATGTATTATAAAGCATTTGTGCCGGTGGGCCAGATGATTTGGTTAATGATCTCCCTTGCTCACAGTAATTAAATTTAGTATTAATCAATATAAATCTGTTTAAAGAGGAGGCCACCAGTTTATTTAATATCCCAAATCAGACAATGGCCAGGTGGGCAGTTTTAGGACCAGCAATGTCCTGAAACAGCAAGAGCAACCAGACCTGAGAAGGTAAGCCTCAAGCAAATCCATCATCGAGAAGTCACTGTTCCAGTCTGGCGGACAGTTAGCGCACCCCTGGGAGACAGGACAAGTCTGGCATTACTGATTCCCACAAGGGAGAGCAAAATAAAGCTGGAATGACCAATGCAACCCAGGGGAAGGTAATCAAGTGTGGAATGACTGATGCCTCCCACCGGTGAGGATGCAACCCAGGAAGGTCTGGTCTCTAAGGATGCTGAGTGGAGCCAAGTGAGCGATTCAAGCTGAATACATTTACAATAAAGAAAGAGCAAGTGATGACTGTGCAGATACTGTACATGTTTGAGGTTGCAGGAAAGATCAGATTTCACTTGTTTTGCCCAGAATCAATAAAACAAACAGATGCAAATAATAGGAAATAATTAATGAAGAGCAAAAAATTTATTAATACCCAAGGTTCTGTTTATCCCCTGTCCTTGCACCTCATTTTTTACCTAGTTTTGTCTTTGTACCATCTCCCTGTATCTTTCACTGTCTCTTTTCCAGAGAACAGCAACATAAAATATGTGAAATACCCTAGCAGAACTCTTCTACAATCACATTGTAGCAAAAACTATAAAGAAAAGCTGACAATCAAAAACACATGCACATGCAGAAAAGAAGGGCATGGAGCTAAAAAAAGATGGATTTATGGATTAAAGGGTGGATTAAGTTGAACCGCAACATGCTTGTTGAGCCATGATTGAAGCTGGCGAGGAATCAGAAATTGGTCTGGCACATTAGTCTCTCTCTCTCTCTCTCTGTGTGTGCACAGAGCTGTTAAACCTCAACAGCTGGTCCCCTCTGCCCTCTGACTGAGAGCAGGTCAATGTACAACATACAATACAAGAGAGAGACAGCAGTGACAATAAGCAATCAATAATAATCAACAGGGGCACAAAATGGCACCAAGTCCACCACACAGCAGCAGTTGGTTCTTCTAAGGGGAAATCAATATAGTTGACACGTGCCTGTAACAGGTTACAGGTTACATTAAACAAGACCAGTTTGTTTAGCTCTTTGCAAATGAATCAATGTGGCAGCAGCATGTCCAACAGCTTGAGTGACTTCAGCATTTAAACCACATCACCATAGCAAAGTCTTTTAACAACTTTAATTAAGGGGCTTAATTGTTAATTACATCCACTACTCCCATCAATCCAATGACCAATGAGGAACTTAAGTCTCCTTTTAACTAACACGATATATCCAGTCTGGAGGTTTTTCACGAACATTAACTGCAAAAATACAGTATGGATGCTCACTCCAAAACAACACAACACACACTCTTCTAAGCCTTATTAGTTTGTTTATGGCTGCACCACTATAAAGTCAAAACTCACTTCAAAACTGACAGTATACACATAAAAATACAAAGCATGTACCCACAACAGGGAGGCACAGTTGGAATTGTTGTTTATAATGCGGAAAAGGTGTCAAAAGTCCAAAAGTCAGTGTAGCATGCACACACACACACACAACCAAATGACTCATGGAAAAAATACACTATAAGTGGAGGAGGTAAAGACAGACATGGTGAGCCACTGATTTCGTAAAAGAAAGGATTTCTACATTCACACATACTAACTTTAAAATTGCAAAAATTCTGTGGTCTCAAAATACAAACACAGAAGCTTCAAGAAAACTCCAAAACATACAAACTGAAAAGTTTGACAATAAGTACAAGTTTAAATGTCTGTGTAATTTAGCAAAAGAAAGAAGAAGAAACAAAAACAGCAACTCTCTGTCGCCCAGCCCGCTGTCTCTCTTGGGGTCCACATACCTTACAGAGTTTCTGGTAGCGTGGCGAGGAGATGGCCATCCTCTGGAGCCTGTGTAGGAAGACCACCACTTTCTGGAGGGAGGTCCGGACCATGGCCATCATCTTAAGACTGCTACAAGTCTGCAGCAGCCTGCTCCTGGTCCGCATGCTAGCACTGCCCTACCCCGCTCATATTGTTCTCCCTCTCCCTCTCCCTCTCCCTCTCCCTCTCCCTCTCCCTAGCCAGCCGCCCAGACCCCAGCCAAGCTGACGTGATGCTCACACACACATGCACGCACACACGCACAGACAGAGAGAGAGAGGCAGAGAGAGAGAGAGAGGAAAAAATACACACACACACTCGCCAACGTTCTCAGCTCGGCAAGCCCCACGTCACGTCACATTTACAGTACAGAAACACTACACAAGGTGAGCACAGCCTTAGTTAGCTCTCCCTCTCTTTATAAACAGTCCCTGTGACACAGCATGCACACACACACACACACACAGACACACTCACAAACACACGATGATGCAGGAGAGCAGGACAAAACGAGACACTCACTTTCTCCTCCACGCGGACATTCACACGTGCACCCCGGCTGCAGACCCAGAAGAGAATCAAAGAAATCACTTGTGACGGCCCCCTGCAGAGTCAGAAGGGAGGTTGATGGAGAAACGGGAGATGAAGAAGATGATGAAGAAGACAAAAAAGGGAAAGAAAAGTGGAAAGTGCTGGCAAGCTGAGGAGGAAAGGAGAGTGGAAGGCACGAGTTTCACAGGATGGGAAGAGAAGCTGCCCGTACGCGTCTCACTTTTTACTGCCACTGATTCGGAGAGAGAAAGAAATGCTGAGAGAGACAGAGAGGGGGAGAGAGACGATACTCCATTTGGACCACAGAAAGAGAAAGAGGAGGAGAGAGAAGGAGGGAAAAAAAATGAAGGAGACAATAAAAAAAGAAACGATGTGAGTTAAGAAAAACACCGCTACCACTGGGAAGTGAGAATGACAGTACGGAAGGCAGCCAACAGATCAATGAGTGAGAGACAGGGAGAGAAAGAGAGAAAGGAAGAGAGAGAGAGACAGCAGGAGAGAGGGACTCAGCGAGAACTCGGAGTACAAATGAGATGCGCTCACACAATAGTTACAAAGAGGGAGGAGTTATTCCAGGCATCCAGGGTTCCTGGAAATAAAAGTCCCATTCATTTTCTGAATTGCCAATGGCAGTGACTGATAGCTGGAGCACTTCCACCGCTTGGATGTGCATAAAACAATAGATGACAATTTATATACAGTATGGAAGGCTGCACTGTATACCACTTTTAAATTAAGATTTCATTTTTGATTAATTTAGCAAACACAGGATCGTTTTCTTGAACAACAAAGAATTTTAAATTGACTACAGCTTTGATTTCACACCTCAGACTGACTTCTTCACCACAGCAATAGTCATAGTCTATAGCCATCTGTCGCACTGAGCTGTCGGGGTAAAAACATGATTTCTCAGCTGTCTTCCTCAGCAAGCAGAGTTTGATGTGCTTGTTTGCCTCATGCTCGCTGAGCTACATGCATCTTGGTGACAACTGAACAAACTACATTCAGCAAGAAATAGTCTTGAATTAGAAATCTATTGAATAAAATCTTCACCTGTATTTTTTGTTTGTTAGTGGTGCCCTGGTGGAAAGCAGGATGACAAGGTCAACAGAAGATATAAGGCTGCGAAGTACCTTAATCAGTGCAGAGAACAGCTAAAATCTGTTGGAGGCATACAAATAGCAGAGAGATGATGCTGAGAGACAAAAATCTAGGGGAAGAAAAAGAGTCAGCTAAAAGCAGAGATTACCATAAAACAGTTGCTCAGATTCCGCAGAGCCCCTGACCACAATTTGAAAGCTATTGAGGTTCTCCATGACTCTTTCTGCTTGACGTTCATTTGAAGTACTGCTAAAAAACACTGTCTCCCAAACAGGAGGCATTTATTTGAAGTGAGGATAAAAACCTCTGTGTCACCCAAGAGCAGGGCACTTTACACTGATGGGCCCCCCCCCCCTCCCATATCTATGACTCATGCATTTAAAATAAGCACAAAGACACAAAACGGTGTGTTCAGAGCAGCACTGCTGTGGACACATTACAGCACTTGGTCTGTACGGATGGAGGAAGACTCCAAAGCAGAGAGGGGAAACAAACAAATAGACTTCTTAAGTCCTTACCTACATGGCCAACAAGAAAAATAATCATTTACCAATAGACTCAGGCACACACGCGTACAGTTATTGAGAGAGGGGATCAGATGAGCTCACTAAAGAGGTCTGTTTAGATGAGGTTTAACTGCCAGCAGCATCCATATCAGTTTCTCCACAGAGTATCGGCTCTGCTTCACAGGGAATTACAGGGCAGATGTAGTCTTTTGTTGGCTCAGTGTTAATGGCACTGACAGTACCAGGTTTGAAGTAAGAGGTTGTAGGAGGCATGTACATCTCTGTTGTTCACTTTGCTGAGGTCAACACACACACACACACACACACACACACACACACACACAGTTGAAATGCCCACAGCCAAACCTGTACAAAGCTAGTATGATAAAAAGCAGCTGCTCAAACTGCGTGCACATCTCCTGCTAGATGCCACTATTGCTATAGCTTTCATTGTGTGTGTGTGTGTGTGTGTGTGTGTGTGTGTGTGTGTGTGTGTGTGTGCGCGCGCGTTGTAAACACTAAGAAGAGTTAGGTGGAATGATAGTACATACAGTACTCTGAGATCCCAGAGAACTACTCAAGAGTTTGTGATGCCATTCAAACACTGGGAATTATGCCTTGCAAAGGGCATTCACACAACAACTTCAGGACTGGACTGTCAGAAAATAATCTAACATAAACACAACACCAAATTACACATGACATAATAGACTACTTTATATATACTGTTCCACTTTATTTAACAAATCTAAAGACAGTGATCCCTGTGGTACTGTCTGCAAAATGTGGCAGAGCCTCAGTTCAGTTTTGATAATGCTGCAAATGCCACACTAGCCCTCTACATTTCTGGGAAATACCAGTTAATGTGCCACATTTGTATTTGTCATTCCTCCTTCACTTCATCAATTGTGCCTTTAGTAATCAGAGGTCTGTCAAAAAACTGCAACTAAAGTAACTTGACAGTGAACAACAAAGGGCCAAGGGCAACAGTCTATGTTAACCCTTCTCTGTGGCTTTCTTTCATTTATCTACTTTCAATACCTGAGTTCCATCCATCAATCTCTAAGTCAACTATGACAGAAAGATCGAAAAAAAGAGAGAAAAGACAAAAAGCGTAAAGATAGTGGGTATTAACCAATTCAGAAAGATTCACTCGTATGCTGATGCACCAATACTTCTTAAAATATTAGTGTTTGATACTTCTTTTGATTTTCAAACCAGTTGCTTTTACTGCATTTATCACACACTTGACAGACTTTTTAGAAATAAAATCCAAAATGACGAGTGTCAATAGAGACTCCTGAGAGACGGTCTGGGTAAATGACAAGATACAGGAAGCACAAACATACAATGATCAATGAGCTGCACTTGATGCATACAAAGTCCTCACATGCCGTGTGTCTGCCATCTCATTCACACACCTTAAACCAGCAGTGGTCACAAGCCCAGACACAGTTCTGTCGGTGAGGGATGCATTAATGAAGGATGACACCGAGATAATAGGCTAACACCTGTGAGTGGACTCCACACACAAACACACACACACACACACACACACACACACACACACACACACACACACACACACACACAGTTATCAGTCAGTTTATCAGCCCTACCTCCAGCTGTCGCCTCAGCTCCTTCACGTGGGGGGAGTCCTGAGACAGGTCTTCCCTTTGGGAGGCGTCAGCCAGAACGTTGATTGTAGTCTCCGCCTCTTGGAGCCATTTTAGGAAGGTCTCCAGCTCCCTGAGAGACATCTGCAGGCCCTTCAATTCGCCATCCAGCTGGGCATGACGGTCACTCGCCCTTCAATCAACAACAATAGGTAAAATATGTGAGTACACATAAGAAAACATATGACTTAAAGGTCTATAACTACTATAGTTGTCAGTATATGATTATTTAATATCTTGACCTCATTTTATACTATCAAATGCTTTGTGCATATAAGCACACCATCAGGTAAACAGGAGCGTGTGCATGTGTGTGTGTGTGTGTGTGTGTGTGTGTGTGTGTGTGTGTGTGTGTGTGTGTGTATACCTATTGTTGATGCTGTTCCAAGCAGCATTGTGTTTATCTGCGACCTCTTTGATTCTCCGGGTGTCGTCTGTGGAATACTCCCGCAGAAGATGATTGGACAGCTCGCTGAAGGCCACGACTGTAGCCTGGCCCCGGCCCAAGTCTTGGAGCAACGCCTGTAAAATGATCAACTCGGTGGCATTAGATCACTGTGACACTGAAAATGTGACTCAAACACTATGAGTTATTGTGAACAGCCCTGTTGGCAGCACTGCAGTTATTAATTTGCCTTCATTGTTTTCTTTATATTGTTTGTGCCTTGGTACCATATCTGCTCTTAGTAAGAGAAACTGCTATGTGAGGTTATTAATGACCTATTCTCAAAGCTTAATTAAATTAAGACAAACCTTAGGCATTAAAAACAAAGAAATTAGCTATTCTACTGCTCAGCCATCTGACATTGTTTGTTTAACCTCTACTTAATCAATAGGTTACAAATGATCCAACTGTTATTCATAACACCAGATTACTACTCTAAACTTAGCCCTAGCAAATAAGTCATCCGTATATTACCCACAGGCACATTTTTCCAAGAAAAAGATACTCTTCGCTTTTTTTAAATGGATAATTACTCATCATTACAACACAACACAAACCAGGAACAGAGAGCTTTGTATCTCACATGCTGAGTTCTGTTAAACTCAGTTGCCCTCTAGTGTTTGGTTCCTATAACGTGTCAGAGACTCATAAGGCAGGATTTGTTTCCATAAACTCTCAGGCAAGTCATAACCTCAAATTAAAATGATGGATGATGTGGGAGTATGAATATTATTAAGGTTCAAAGTGATACTACAGAGGGGTGATTTATTCATTCCCACCTTGTTCAGACAGCTGTATAAAAGGCCTCAAACACTTTATGAAGTAAACTTTGGTGTGGTTGAATTTTTTTCTCTATTAGGAAAGTCAGCAAACACATTCCTTTGAGTACATCTCTAGCCTATCATAATGACAAAGATACAGAATCACAGTCAATGACCTCAGCGTGGAAAGACATTAGACCCACAGAGGACATGGAGAGAAGTTTAGCAGTGAAACTTTTCTCTAACCTTGTTGTCAGCAAGCTGTTTAGTCAGGGGATCGCCAGACAGCTGAAGAAGGCTGTGTAAATGTCCTTCGTTGTGCCCAATAAGGGCCTTCACCTCTTTCCTCTGCTCCTCCCACTGCCTGCTGTGGCCAATCATGTTATCCAGCTGCTGGAGCCGTGCCTCAACACCATGCTGAGTGCTGTCCCACTGACTGCGTACCTTTTCCACTACAGACAGAGACAAAATGAAACTGTTGCTGTTTCATTGATTTGAATACACTATAACAAGCATAAATACAGATGAAGCATAAATACAGATAAAGCAACATAGATCCTGGGTGAAAAAGAAAATACACATCCTTGCAGTTGTTTTTAGAGCAGCTAATATTTTTCATATAGTGTTGTCTCTTGACACTGTTTCTAGTGCGCTCATTCTGCTATACATACATTTCTCAGTAATGGATGTACGAATGTCGAGATTAGAGGTCTTGTTTTTGATGTTCTGTGCCAGAGTGAAAATGTCCTCTAGCTGGGGGTGACGCTGCTCCAGGTCATTCTTTGTCACCTGCCAGGGTAAAGCACATATACAAAATGCAAACACATTTACACAAAGTATAGAGTGAAAAAGCATTTGGCTGCTACTGCACTGAAAAATTGAAAAACGGTTTCCCTCCCTCCTCTCTTGTTCCCACTTCTCACCTGCAGACGTCCCATAGTAGTCCTGATCTCCTCTGTGTCCCCCACGGTGACAATATTAGACTTAAGCATTTGAGTGATGAGGACTAGCCAGTCTGCTAGCTCAGTGGCTGTCTCGTTGAGGTCGGTGGGAGCCACGGTGTCTGGTGTGTGCGGGGTTTGGTGGTGGGGGTCCTCGCTCATGAGGCTGGCCATCTGTACGGCTGAGGGGACTGCAGACACTGAAGCATGGGCAAAAATAGGCGAGGGACCCAAGTCAAGCAATGTTGACATATAGAACTTATTTAAAAGGAAATGATGCACTGTACATATTATATATTTTTGGTATTCTTTGTTTTTTTTTTTGTTTTTTTTTTTTTTCCCACCCAGTATTTATTTCCTGTTGTTTTTCATATCCTGTCCATGATCATTAAAACTCATATATGTCATTTTCTCTCTCTTATTAAAAACTTAATACTTCATTGGGCCCATGCCCAGTCTTTTCATCATTATGCCCTTGAGTAATAATACATAAATGAGGGAACTCAAGACGATAAAAAAGTGTATTTCTGGACATCTTTACCAAGCTGCTGGTGCTGGACCACATGTTGGTGCTGTGTCCAGGGAGAGATGGGTGGTTGGAGAGATTCCCTCAGTCGGCCATCCAGGGCTTTCCAGTCAGCTGCAAGCTGTTCTACGTTGCTCTACATGCATGAAGGCACACAGGGACACATAGGTATAATTAACAATTGAGTATGAACTATTAGCAACAGAAAAGTTTTAATTAAACAGCCAATTAAGCTTTAAATTATAGGAAACAAAATTACTCAAAGTGAGGGAGTGGTGCGTTAACAGTACAATATAGTACACCTTTTCATGAGGGAACAGCTGCTGTCGTCTCTGTAGCTCTATAGAATGAGCCAACAGTTCCTCCAGGTCCTTCTTCCTGTCCCTCATGGACACCTCCAGAGCCTATGAAGGGAGTAAGAATTCATTTTAGCTTCAACATCAGTGTTTGTGGTAACTGGACTTTTAGTGCGGCCACATGTGTCGGTTCCTGTAACGTGCTTAGATTGCTACCTGGGCTTGGCCAGGACTCAGGCCTCTTGTCGTGATTGTCTGGTGTGTGACCACGACCCAGTCAGTGAGTCTGTTCATCCTGTCCTGGAACTGTGCGTGACTCTGCAAGTTGGACTCCACCTCCCCGACCTTGTCCAACAACTCGTGTGTCACCTGCAGGGGAAAAGGGGAGCAAAAGGGAAGATGGGAAAGACAGGGAAGGATGGCAGCGAGGGATAGAGCAAAAGAGGATAAAGCTAAAGTAGCATGGAGGCCATTACACTGCTACCTTATGCTCAACTCAAGACAACAGCTTTGAGTATTGGCAAAAATGCTGAAAACCAGGATATGGGCAAGTAATAGTGGTGTAAAAATGATCACCTTGCCCCAGTTGCGGTTGATGGCTCTCAGTTTGTAAACATGTTGGTCTCTGCTCTGAGGGCTCACGCTGGGACTGGCCAGGATCTGTGGAGCATGCTTGTTCAACCAACCGAGACGCTCATTCTGTGCATCCAGTTCCTCAGCAATGGCCTGCAAGAAAAGAGGCGCTGACCTTTCATTTCACAAAGAATCAATCTCACTTAGTGAAACTAAATAAGAGAAAAGAGGTAAAGACAAATCAAGAAGTAATGCTTGCAGGTCAGTGGAACAGTTCTTCAACATAAGCACAGAAACACCAACAATGTGTCTCCACAGGGGAGAAGTCCAGCTGGAGTTCTTGTCAAGTAGGAATGAAGGCAGGAAACACTGAGTGCACTTCTTGCCTTCAACTGCATTGTTGAAAGCAAGCAGTGAGAGTTACTTCTTTCTCTGTGGGTTTTCTGGGTTTGACAGCTTCTGCTTGTGATTGAAATGTGGAGAGCAAGTTGTGGAAACAGGGAAAGAACACAAAGCAAACACACTCAGAGCTGACCATAAAAATAGATGAATCTTCCAGCCCTAGACCAAGAATAGAAATCTCCATGCTCCCATGAATCACACTAACGTTAGCATGCTTTGGGCCTTGCTGTACCTTGAGTTCTTTGAGGTTTTTGTCAGTGGCGGTGACAGGTAAGGAGTTGACAGCGTTTTCTGCCTGCTCCAGCCATAATGCCAGCTCCTCGCGCCTCCTTACCAGGTCTGACAGGGCAGAGTCCCCTCCAGTCAGCCTGCACGCACACACACAAACACACATTGCATACAGATAAAAATCTCAATTTCCTGGACGTTGCAGGCTTAATCCTGAAATTTACATTTAAATTACTGTTATAGAGTGATTTACCACAATGATAATGTTTAACCTGTCAAACACTGATAAAGAAACACCAAGATGTTATATAATCAAGACATAGTAGGATATATTTTCCATATTTCATGGTGTTAAAAGTCAAATATGACGTATCCCCCTTAATGATTTTACTCATTACAAGCTCGTTTACATGGCGTTGCGTCCTGTGCGTTTCCATAGGAACATTACCTGTGCTGCCTGTCCAGGACTTGGCAGCTGACAATTCTCCAACGCTGACCCAGAATGTCCAGCTTCTCTTGAAGCAGCGGTCCATCAGGTGATGACAGCTGTCCAGTAATATGCTCTCCAGTCCGAGTCAGTAGAGCCAGGACCGGTTGGTGACTGGAAAGGCCTTCCTCCAGCTCCTAACAGGTTCATAAAGGAATGAAAGAAAGTTTGATGGGGAGAAAAAGGAAGAAAAAAAAACAGTTAAAACCGCTATCACTCAAACAGCTTAGGTTGATTCCCTCAGAGTCAAATCCCCTGCTAGAGTCCATCACTCCAGGCAAATCTCTGCTTGACACATAGGCATGATTTGTGGCAAATCAAGATTTAAGCTGCCAAATCTCTGCATCCACCAAGAGAGATTTAACTTGCCAAGACAGACCCATAAAGTAGGTTGAGCGATTGTAAAGTCTGCTAAAGGGTGAGTCAGTTAATTGATCTCTCAGTTCCCATCCACTTGATCCCTCATCTCATTCTCAGTAACTGTGAAAATATGTAAAGGAGTTACACCAATGGTGAGTAACTATTTTCTGCTAATCACACTGATAAAGGTGTTAATGGTGGTGGTGGTGCTGTCAGCAATAATGCCGTGACTTTAGGGAAGTAAATTCTACTTGGAAATGAAATTGGTGCTTTAGTAATCTAACAAGGCAAAATTAGAGCCCCCTTCTCATCTTACTCTTCAGCTCATTTCTCTCAATTTCTTGCTGAACAGTTAGATGTGGAGTGTGTTTGTTTATTAGGTACAGCATGGAACCCATTTTTCCCTTTAGTGAGCAAAATGCAACTATATCCTTTTTAACAATTCTCAAACATATAACCAAAGCATCCTGGAAAAAATGATTACAGCACCTTCTTCTCAGCTATAAACATATGAAATGTTCTGTCCATATCACTACTTACTATACTGTCAAAAATAATCCACAAATACAAAAACATCTGGAGACTGCTTAGTTAAACCTCTGGATGTCTATGCGGTGATGTGATTAAATGCAAATCATGGGAAATACACCACTGTGCCTCCACTGACCTGTTGGTGCTGTCGTGCAGAGTCCAGGTTCAGCTGTCCATCAGGACCAACGCTCTCGGACAGCAGTGCCTCTGTGTCAGTCAGCCACTGGCTCAGGTCATTCATGTCGCAGTGTAACTGCCTCCATTCCTCTATGGCACGGTCAAAACACCTGGACAAAGAAACACACAAACACACATCACACATCGCCCATCGCCCATCACCCATCCATCCATCCATCCATCCATCCATCCATCCATCCATCCATCCATCCATCATCTACCACTTATCCTGGAACATCATGTGCCTGAGCCAATCCCAGCTGGCACTGGGGTGTCAGAGGCAGGTTACACACAGATTGCCAGTCTATCAATGACTAAATAGCACTAAGCATTTTCCTGACATTTTTAGTCTCGTTTATGGTGATAGGCTTAATACAAATGGGTGAAAGACGCAGGCATTCTGGTCTTTAAGGATAAAACTGTGTTGACCCACTGGGAAATTCCATGAATTCTAATAAGGAAAAATGGAACATTTGACCTCTATTAAACACTAGAAAATACCATGACAATCAGTAACCCCTGGCGGCACTGGAAGGTTCCCAGAAACACAACTGAATTAATCAGCAAAGACAAAGAGGCCGATTACTTAAAATGCCTAGTAGAAAAAAAAAAAAACAAAACAAAAAAAACCCCAGATGTTTATCACATTCATGGGTCTACATGAGGACTGTTTGCTCTCACAGGTCTGCTCACTGCTGAACAAATCTGATCAGAGAGACACGGTGAGGAAATGAATTTTTTCAATGAGCAATTTTACAGAATATACTCCACTGTTTGATTTGGATTAAAGTCCTGGGGTTATTGTGAGTACAGATGGAGAGCCTCATCATTTGTATATAATCTTCAAAACAAGCCTCCTAATTTTTAATAGCCTGTGCATACAGTGTACTCAGCAAATGAAGACTGTTTATGCCCAGGGAATTCTGTTGATGGGAGTCAAGGTCATCGTGTGTGAACGTGTGTGTATCTGCATGTGAGTGAGTGAGGGAATATGCGAATGGACGGGAGATTGTTTATGCCCAAGGAATTGTTTTGATAGTAATCAAGGTCAATGTGCGTTGGAAACTGTGTTTCATGTCCTGGTCTATCTCTTTATCTGTTCCTGCTCTCTCGACTTGCAGACAGATGGTATTTAATGTCCCTGAAGCTTGAACCTGATGCACAACTTCATACATGTTTCATATCCAAAGAAAAGCAACTCGTTCACTTCTCTCTCTCTCGTGACAACACTGTCTGTTGAAAGACTTATTCAACGCATGTGAAGTTGTGTGTGAAGTTGGTGCACGTACCCCTTGCGGTGGTTGTAGATGCGGTTAAGGCGGTCCCACTCAGCATTGAGCTGTGTGAGCGCGTCTCCGATCTGAGCCACCTCCGCAGGTGAGGCGTCTCGAATGGCATCAGGCTGGCGCTCATGGATCCCTGTGACCTGCTCACCCAGACGCTCCAGGTTGTCTTTAATATTCTGAGAAAAGACAAATGAAACATGAAGAAGAGATAGCAAATTAAAGAAAGGAGGCACCTTTGCCTTGAACAAGTTGTATATTTTAACTTCATATTTGGCAGTGGGTGATCTGGCAGAGACTGCCTTAAATAATTTGATCACTAAGAAAAGAAAACAGTTATGGTCAATTTTAACTCCAGATTGAAAGCCTACAAAATCTTAACTTTCTTGTGTAATTTTGTGACGAAACTAAAATACAGCTTGGGCCACCTTTAGTATGTCCTCCTGGCTGGAGAAGTCTTCATAGAGGCCCCCACTGAGCTCAGAGGAGTTCAGGAGCAACTCATTGTCAGCCATGGCGAGAAGCACTTTATTGATATCCAACAGGTAGTCAGAGGAGCTCAGAGAAGGAGCACCGATAGGCTCCACTACAGGTAGCTCCTACAGTGCAGGGCAGAAATGATGAACACTCTTATCCCATTTAATAATACAGAAACTGTGCTTAAACTAACAACGAAAGACAAGTCTCAATTTCTACAGAGACAGTGTAGTGTCTATGTGTAGAGTTTACTGTATGCAAGTTTAAATCGCTCACCTCAGCCGAAAACTCTCTTATCTGCTCTGTGAAGGTTTGAGAAGACGACTCCACAGAGACTTCTACCTGCCTGGTTCGTAGGACTCTCAGCTCCTAAAGTGGACAAACACATAAAAATGAAATCACCATCATGACACTCAGCTACATTTTCCTGGGTAAACAAAAAAAAAACAAAAAAAAACACCCATTCCCAAATGAGATTTGCCTAATGAAGATAACATATTTTTTCATGCATCTCACCCTGTGAGCAGAGTATTGGCTCTGGAGCCGGAGCAGCAGAAGGCTCAACTCCTCCCTCTGGCCCTCATCTGAGGCTTGCTGCAGAAGCTGTTCTCCTCTTTTGAGCAGGTATTCCACACTGGCTTTCTCCTCATCCATCTGGTGCACAGAAAGTAAAAGGTCAATTGGAGGATTCAAAATCCTGCAATTCAACACTCTTTACCTACAGCAATCTTCAGTGCATTTTACAATCTATGTTCTATTTAATGGGCATTAAAAAAAGAACTACCTACCATAAAGTAAAGTGACACTGGCTCAAAGTTTCTCCTTTACTAAACAAGCAACACGTTGCTCAGAGCTTAGACGTTGTAGCTACTTCTCAGGAAAATACAGTTTAAAAAAAACATTAAGAGCTTCCTGACTGGCACAATGACCTTGTTTTGGATTGGTCAGATTTGCTCAGCTGGGGTGTTCAATGTCATAAACTGATAACAAAGACTCAACTGCAGACTTGTTAGACCTTGAAATGCCCAGTCAAGATGGCAGCTTTATACAGCCTGTAGGGCTGCCTTCATAAAAAACCTCAGAAAATGACAGGATTAGAGTCAAAAAGAGAATAATGGGAAACTCAGGACAGCTTTCTGTGCATATTTTCAAACTGCTAAAAATGGCAAACCTTAATTGAAACCTTTGACCAGACACTGGGCACAGCACCTATTCCCTCACCCACAGCACTACAGTATTTATCAGTATCAGTTGTCCTTATTGTCAGTGCTATTCCTTTGCTTTTTTGTTAATTTAATGAAATTGCTACAATAGGATCAAATTGAAAGCTGGCCTTGTGTACCTTGTCATCATCCAGGATGTTTATTGGGTCCTGTTTCTGCTGCAGAACCCTCAGCGTGTCCTGGAGCTCTGCCTGAAGCTCCTTCACCTCACTGGGCACCAGCTCCTCAGCGGGACGAGTCTGACTCTGACTCTCTGCTCGGATCTCCTGGCTGTGAACGACCTGATGGGAAAGAGCAAGCACACACCTCAGGCAACTCGTCAGAGTCAGTAAGATAAATGTAATTATCTGACTGATGCTCAAAGAGAATGTTAAGCTGGGTATAATTTGTGATACCACACTGACTCCAAACTGAGCCTTGGAGGGTTTTCTTTAAAAACTCTTGGACGCTATTTCAATGTAGTTGGGATAAAATTAATGATGTCCCCTTTGTCAGTGATGAAGAACTTGGTTGTGAACTGGTTAGTCTTAAAGATTAAATCACTCTTAAAGCTTGTGCTAATAAAAGCTTCTTGTACCTGCTGTGGGTCCTGCTGATTCATCTCAACACCACCTGACTCCTGACTGGTCACCATCTGAATGGCAAACGATGAGCAGCCAAACTGACACATACTGACTGTACAGGTTTTATTTGACATTTGACTATTTCTGTGCACGCAGCAGCAACAAATTTCACACTGGGCTTGTTATTAGCAAAACTAATCAAAGATTATGATGCTGTTGATTTTAGTTTGTACTTTTGTACCTTGGCAGCTTTGATGTGCTGGGAGACTTTGTCAAAATTACAAATGAGCTCAGTTAGTTTGGGCTCCACCACGTCTTGGCAGGCGGGTCCCCTGCTGGTCATGAGGATGGTGGCCTGGTCCCTGACGTTGTCCACGCGCAGGCTGATGCCCTCCAGCTCTTCCAGCATGCGCTGAGGACAGACCGGAAAGTAAATCATCATTTATTTATCAGCTTTTGCAATTTGGTCAATGTCGCTCGGCCTTCGGTCAGACCACAGAGCTAAGTACAGCATGTGCTGGTCAAGGCTAGCAGGCCTGGGGACCAGCTGATATTTAGTGGAGACCTTCAGTTGTCATGGCGAGAGACAGGGACAGGTTAAGAATTGAATATAACTGGAAGATAAATTATTTGACACTGACATAAAAGGCTCAGCTTCTCCTCTTTCCCAGTTTTCCTTTAGCTGCCTTCTTTCTCATACTTCAGCGAAGCTTTCTCTCGCCCCTGCCTCGGCTATCTCTCACTCTCTTTTTATTTCATCTGGAGACAGACGGTGAAAGTGCAACGGACCACAATCCATAACGGTACATTTAGAAATGATTGATCATTACTTTGCTGATCCATTCATGTGGAAATGTATTGAAATCTCTGTTCAAAAGGTAACAGAAGGGTTATTTCTTGATAGATTGTAGGAGAAGACGTTTTCTTGGCAGAGGCGCTGATTACCATAAAGCAATTCTGAAGAACTATTGGAATTTTTTAAGCTTGTCAGAGTACCAGCTCTGCCAATTCCTACACATTTTTCAGACTTTACAGACAATGAAAAAAAGTATGAATTACCTAACTAACTTTGTAATGATGGCAGGCAATAAGGGCTGCTAACCTCACCTCCTGTGTCAGCACTTCAGACTATTCTCATTTCATTTTTGTTGATGCTTTATTGCTCAGTGTGATGAGGCTCTTTCCCTTACCTTGACCACCTTTTCCCTCTCTGTCGGGGCAAGCCGTTCAGCCTCGTCCAGGTGGATCTGGGTCTGGTAGAGCCAGGTGCTGATGTGAGCCAAGTTCTCATCAAAAATTTCCACCTCATTCTGGTGACTCTGCACAGAAAAAAACAAAGGCTCAGAGTTGTGACTAAGACATATTAAAAATAAACTTTCACTGGTGTTTTAAGGTCCTCCTGGGTTTTCACTTTTTTTTTTTTGCTTAATCTAAAACAAAGCCATTATTGATTCTCTGAGCCTCCTGTAACCTTTACAAAGCTTGCTGCAGTGAGTAATTACAAGGAGGAACATTTTTTAATCTTTTTGTTCCAATGGTAAACATATTTTTATTGAAGAGGCGATTTGCATGCCTTTGTGTTGTTCTTCAATTGAAGTTCATTTTTTCACCTCGCTACTGCTATCACTCAACTTATGCAGCGTAATGAGGAAATGTTTTATTTGCGGCGTAAATCATTCAAAGAAATAACCTTGTACTTTTAAAATCTTTGCAAGGACAGGAAATACTACCTTCAAAACCTATGAACTTTTTAGGATTTCAACACATACCATTTGTATTTAAATAATTCCAGCACTTTTGATGTGTATTATTAATGCATAAAACATTCATACACACACACTCGATGTCCTTGACTCTCCTAAAATAAAATGAAATTAAATAAACACAACGACTCTTCATTCATTGAGCTTCACAGTATAAAATATTTGTGCTCACCAGCACAGTACTAAGCCAGTCCTCAGTCCAGGTACAAACGCGACCCCAGGCTTCATTGAGGCCACATAGTCGGTCCTCCAGCTCAGTCTCGCTGCCCTCCACCAGAGTCTGCAACCCAGCGCTGGTCTCCATCAGGCTGGACAGCTCCACCTTTCGACGTTCTGTCTCCTTCAGCAGGCCCTGGTAGAGCAACACACAGATACATACAGAGCCATCTGATGACCACCAGATCGCCATAATTCATGGCCTTATCAGCGAGCTGCTGTTAGGATGTGTCAACAAAATGTTTAAGCTTAAAAATAAAAAAAACCTCCCAAGTAGTTTCACACAGTGCACTGCCCTGATGACTTGATGTGAACCTGGGACTCGTTCAATATTTCTTTAATTCTTTAATTTTTTGGTTTTAACACTGCTATTGAGCCTTCTGGGTAAAGCGGTCAAATGGTTGTCTCAGTGTGTGGGATTGTATTAAAATTTCAGTCATTTTCATTAAATTGAGTCGAGGGAGAAGGAAGGAGAGTGGGAGTGATTTTCTAATACGCGCTTCCCCTGGGGGGGGTTGAATATCAACCCAGAGTTTTAACAGCGAAGCATCCTCAACAGTTCCTCATTTGTCGTCTCTTCATAATGTTGATTTGAAAAATTGAGAGGCTGGTAAGCTCAGGAACATCTGGCGGTCTCTCTGCCCCACCTGCTGGCCTGAGACAGAATCCCATTTTTTTTTGCTCCAGCTAAACAGCTTTTATGAAAGGTTTTGGGCATCTACTCACATTAGCCCATGCAATCTCAGCATCAATGTCAGCTGGCATGTCTCCACAGCTGTTCTTCTGCTGGAGCTGAGCCTCATTTGTCTTCAACCACTCCTGCAAGGCTGCACTCTCCTTCTGGAACTTTTGAGACAGAGATAAAGCTTTTTCCAGGTCCTGCTTGCCCTCGGTTACCTGTACAGAGAGTGAAAACAATGCTGTAGTAATCTGGTCTAGGAGAGTGAATGTTACTTATAAGAAACTTGAGCTGTTGTTTCATACATCATTGAGAATTAATTTGCTGTGAAGAAACCCATAAATAAGTAACCTGTGCTCCCAGGTCATTGTAGAGCAGTTTGAGAGCTGTAAGCTGCTCATCCATGGCTTTGGGGTTCTCAGTCTGTTGTTTCTGCACAATCTGGCGACCTGTTTTTATCACTGTCTCCACCTCCAGCTTCACTTCACTCAGCAACTTGTACAATTTCTATACAGGGAAAAAAAAGAAAAAGAGGTGTGGGTGTAATAGACTGTGGGATTTTGTCTCTAGACACAGGTACCTAGGTTGGCAGAAATCTCTTATAATTACTTTAAACTTGTGGAAAAGAAGCAGCTGGTGAGAAAACTCTTACCATGCAGCCACTTAGGTGGGACTGGATTTTTTCTGCCTCCAAGTCCCTGACATCCAGAATGTGCAGCTCAGCCTTGGCACCATCTAGAACCCTCTTGCAGTCCAACATGCGCTGCTCAAAGTTAGCAGGCTTCTGGAACAGCTGGTACTTTGTGGAGATCTCCCTTAATTTTCTCTGCAGTGAGCAATGGGGGAGGTTGACAATGCTGTACATTCGTATCACAACACAACACAGGCATTTTTTGCATTTTTTAATATGTAGGGGAAAAATCTAAAAAACTAAAATATGAAAATGAGAAGCTTTAATACACACACACAAAAAATATTAAGCAACCAAATAAAACTTCATGCCAAATGGAAAAGAACTCTGACACTTATTATCCATGCCTTTGAGCATCTTCAAGAAAAATAATTGCTTTATTATTTAGATATGATAACGTAATGGTGGCACAAGGAGAAACTAATCTGACATCAGTCTGCAGTTCCTAATGTTCTCCAGTAGGAGGCAATGTTACCTGCAGCTGGTCCAACATGGTCCCACCACGGCCAGCCTTGCCCTCAGCACAGGGTGGAGGCAAGTTGGCAACGTTCCTTCTCCTCATCTCCTCCACTGTTAGCTCGTGGGCTGCGATCTCTGCCCCAATGGTCTGAAGGAAAAGTGGGAATGAACACATGCCCCATGATGAATCATATGGATATCTTACTACATGAGAACTTATGAATGCAATGCAGTGTTTTCCAAGTGTTTAGATACATGTAATGTCAATACTCATTTGTACTACTATGATATCTTGAAATTTTAAAAGGACAATAGGATCAAATGTAATATATTACATTTGCAAAATATTATTACTTTACTACTATCTGTTGGGCATTTAGCAGGAGGAGGAGAACTTCAGAAAGGTGATGCATCCATCAATCCCCGAGATGCACATCATGTTTTTTCAGTTCTCTATGTGTGTGTGGTGTGGACATGTACCTGAGCCTCCTGGGGGAGCTGAAAGGCGTCTATGCGGTCAGTGAGGTAGGAGGTGAGCGTGTGGTCCAGCTGGCTCAGAGATTCCTGCAGCGACTGGAGCGCCTGTTCGTTCTCCTTCAGTGTCTGCAGCTGCTGCTCGAGGCTGATCTGCCGGTTCACCGCCTGGATGAGGACACAGACACCAAGTCATGAGCTCGAAAGAGGGATGTTAGTGCATTTTTATGTACTCGGCTACTTTGATTTTGTACAATGGAAGCAAACAAGCAGAAGATCATATGCTGATAGTAGGACTGAATATAACAGAACTTTAAAAATCCATTTGCAATGTTTTTGTTGTATTTAACTAGATGTGACAATGACATATTCCATAATATAACAGAATCTACTATACTGTATAATATGAGGGAGAATATCAAAGGCTTATAGATACCTACAAATATACCAGGTACCAAGTGCACAATAATCTACCAAACAAATAATCTACTAAAAATATTTTATGATATTAAAAGAAATAAAGTAAAATAGAAACAAAATAAAATACAAATAAAATAAACATACAAAGGTCTAAAAATATGTTGGCAATCATTAGAAAAAACTTCATACAAATTGAGCAAAGAAAAGAAAATGTGTCGATCCAAATCTATTGAAAAAAAAATCCAAACATGATTTGCAAAGAATATCTTTGTTCTACAGTAACAATTAAGGACACCCACACGCACTCCACATTTGCTTACACACAAGGACAAAGTCCTGACCTGGTGGCTGAGCTGCTCGTAACGAGAATTGAAGGCCTCTAGTTTTTCGCTAATGAGTTCGTCCAGTATGCCCCCGTCAATCAGTGTCTGACCCAGCTCTCGGATCTGCGTGCGGTTGTCCCCGGGGTGGCGAAGCACACTCTCCAAAGACTGGTGGTGGTGGTGAAAATAAGAGCAGCAATCAGAAAAGGCTAGAAACCAAACACTCGTTAAACACAAAAAGACCAGGTTGGAGAAAGAAATCCGGTAAATGAGTAAAAAGCTCAAAGTTTGTGCGCATGAAAGATTCAGAAACAACCGAAATGCTGAGCAAACAGATGGAGTGCAGGATGCAGAAATCGCAGGGCTGGGTGTGTCAGATGGAGGCAAACAGAAACAGGATGTGAGAGACAAGTGAGAGAGACGCTTGTCGAGTGACAACACTTGGATCCAGCAGTGATTGTTTATGTGGAGTAATTAAATATGCTTCTCCTTCCCAGAGGGAATGGACAGAGGGAAAGCGACACCCACCATCCAGAGGGGATTAGGAAACTGGGAAGGGTGAAGGGTGAGAGAGTGATGTTCAGAAGAATGATGAGGGCGAGAGAGAAAGACACACCATTGGGTGGGCAAGAAAAAGAAAGAAAGAAAATGAAAAACACATAACGGCAAAAGAGAGAAGGGAAAACTTTTGTCTTTAAGGGTCTTCAATTTTCTTCATCACTATTCGATGTTACAGAAGCAGCACAGTGATTAAAGTGAATGTGACATTGAGGCTGCAGGCGATCTACAGATATAGCAGCAGAGGAAGAGAGAGCAGAAGTAATTTAAAAGACAAATTCAAAGACAATGAGGTTATTAACATGTAGTTAAATATTAAATGGCTTGTTTGATTTGTGGAATGTGGAATAAATAAGTAAATAGGTACAATTTTAAACACAGTCCAAGATGGATGGCTAGTCTAAATATATCATTTATTGTAACATTCATATTTATGAAGTAACTAACTTCCACAATAAGTAAGAACAGACCAACTCAGATTTTTTTTTTTCTGTTTTCACTTTCTGTTGTCATGTGCCTGCAGGCATGGTGAATGAACCCCTGCATTTTAAAAAAGGTCCCAAAGCATTCTCTATTTCTAATCTGATGTGCACAATAAGTCCACAGAGATCTTGCAATGGAAATAATGGAGATATAATGTGAAATTGTACATGATCTTTGTATTCATAATCAGTAGAACTGTGACATAGGATGCTGTGTCTCTACCCTGTGCTGCTACTGAACTCATAGACATGCAATAACTGAATTATTATGGCTAATGTCACACTTACATATTCCTTCAAACAGCACACAAAAGATAAGGCCAACTGTGGGTAGAATGGCAAAATCCCTGTGTGTGTGTGTGTGTGTGTACCTCCAGAGCTTCACCGACAGCCTCAGTGCTTTCTGGTAGATTGTCAGTAGCTTGGACCTTCTCCTCCACAGTGCTGAGCCAACTCTGCTCCATGTCCAGGTACTGAAGCAACTCCATCCAACAAGACCAAACCTCCTACACCAAAAACCCAAACACACACACACATTTAAATACACTTATGAAGTGACAGGTCAATTTGCCCTTGGTTTTGCCCTTGGTTCAATTTGCCCTTGGTTCTGAAACATTTAAAAAAAAAAACATCACTGTGAGGCATCTTTACCAAGAAATGTTTAAAAGCCTAAACTCAAATAGCAAAATTCAAAAGGACATTGACAGGGCGATGACTAACAGACTTCAGGCAAAGAGTATACGTAGGCATAAGAACAACTCAGTGATGCATCTAACATTTACCCTGCAGAATCTGGGGGATGATTATCAAAAACAGCACCCTGTACTATGACTTTACACTCACAAATTAGCACTGAAAACAAGATTCACCAGGATTCCCTTCAAGCTTGTCTTGTTCTTCACATAAAAATGAACAAGACTAGGCCCAAGGAGTGACTCGTCTCAAAACATAACGTAACATGTCATTCCAATGATGAACAATGTGTGCTGCCAGTTGACAGACAAATTGGGCCATTCATGCATAAAACAAACTATTTATGTATCACAGCTTTATTTAGCTTTAAACTGAAAGACACATTAAATGCACTACAGCACTTCTGTTTCCATCAACTGAAAATGACACAAACAATAATAAAAGCATAGGTTGCCTTCATTTTTACCTGAAACCAGAACAGTTCATTTGTGAAACAACCAATACTTCTATTCAGAAACCAACAATTACAGTCTTATAATCTTCGCCAACACAGAAGGACCTCACATCGAGACACATTACCTCCAGAGTGTGACACTTGCTCTTGAAGCGGTCACAGAGCTTGTGGTAGTTGGCTAGTAATCCCTCTAAATCTGAAGTCAGCTGCTGTCCACCAGGGGGCGATGTTCTGGACACCAACATGTTGATGTTGTCTTTCAGGATTTTTACCTTCACCTCCTTCTGTAGCACATCCTCTTTAGCCCTCTGTGAGATATCAGGACATGAAAGAGGTCAATGACAGAGGAAGAGAGCTAGATCCACACACAAATGAAGGACACAAACGCTGTGTCAGAAAACTGTCATGTTTCCCCACAGTTCCCAAATGTTACACGTCTATTTTAATGTTTGTGGCTCCACTCCCACCTTCATCTCTTCCAGCGATGCTT
Organism: Mastacembelus armatus; assembly: GCF_900324485.2. Taxonomy (NCBI): domain Eukaryota; kingdom Metazoa; phylum Chordata; class Actinopteri; order Synbranchiformes; family Mastacembelidae; genus Mastacembelus; species Mastacembelus armatus. The sequence continues at coordinate 14,509,284 of NC_046656.1, forward strand.
GTAGCTCCTCAGGACTCTTATACTCAAAGTCTCTCATGAGAAACTCCTCATCTACCTGAGCCATCCACTCCTGCATCTCTGCCAAGTCCTTCCTTAGATTCACCTGCCTCTCCTGGCTCTCTGCCACGTGCTCCTGATGGCTCAGCAGCTGGGGGGAAGCATATGCCAATAGATTTGTCAAAGAAACAGCACAATAATATAAATAACACTGTACTTCACAAACCCATTAAGACTTTACACTACATGGAGGTATGTGAACTGAAATTAATTAATTATATTGTATGAAATCAAGTTTTAAGACAGTAAGAATCTTAAACATCAAAGTGTTTTTATGACTATGACACAAAACTGTTACTAAGTCATATACACACAAAATAAAAAGCATGATTGTAATTAATCAATATTTAGGAGAACATACACACATTAAATGTTTTTCCTCACCTGTTTACTGAGTGTGTCCCACCTGTCCCGGCACTCGTCCAACTTATCCTGCCCCCACTTAGCCAGTCCTGGGACTGCAGCTGCCTGTACGGCACTCACATTCTCTCCCATCTGCTTCAATGAACCTTCAATGGCCTCCATCTCACTCACATACTCCTAGTTAGCAGGAAGGGAAAGGAAAACCTAAGGAATAATACTGTGCAAACATTCAAACTCAACCCTATAACTAGTGGCATCAAGGAACAAAATCAAATAACCAATAATGAAAATCTGAAACACAGTAAAGGTAAGTTTAGTAATAAATTCATGGTGCCTCTCACCTTGCACTGGTTAATCTCTTCTTGTAGATTCTCTGTCTCTCCCAACCCTGTGGCATCACGAGACAACAGCTCCTGAACCGCATCCAGCCAACGTTCAGCTTCCACCAAGCGCACCTAACGATAGCATTAAACCAAAACTGTATCAACAACAATGTTCATGCTTTGAATTATAAAGAAAAACAGTTCTACATCAGTTTCTTTCTTTACACTCAAACCTGTCACATATCAATAATTATAGCTACTCTACAGTACCTGGTTGTCCTTCATGCTACCCATAATGCACTGCAGGGTGCCCAGCGCCTCACGGGCTCTGGAGGAGAGTTGACTCCATCTTTGTTGTTCTGCAGAATCCGAGGCTTGCTGTTTTTGCTCAATCTCTAGACACAGGCCCTGAGGTCGACAAGAGTTGAAGTTTACAATGACAGGTCTAAGATAGTCAAGAAATAACAGATAATCATAGAAACTCTCAGTGCCAGGAAAGGAATTTGTCTTATGCAAATTATACTGAAACATGAACAATAACAAGATTTTAACGAGTCATGCCCTTGGAAGACGGGAGAGGGAGTTCCCAGTCTGACTGATTGACTGGAGCTTCGCTATACGGGTAAAAAAAAAAAAAAAAAAAAGTTCTGTAAACATTTGTAGCTGTCATGTCCATTTTAAAAGGGGTTTTAAAAATGTGCCAGCTTGGTATTTAGTCTAATTGATACCAAGTTTTCTACTACTGTAAGCTCATTAGATATCAGCCTTAGATCATAAACCCCTCCAAGAACTTTAAAATGTTTTTTGTACAGAGGCAGCAATCTGTTGTTACAAACCTCTTTTATGTTGTTTTAGAGCAGTGCTATGTGAAGTACTCGCCTCTTAATACACACTGTTGAATGGATCAGATGTTTAGTACCTTATATCATTGGGTTAATTGCTGTGGACTGAGAGATGTTGTCATGGGACTGTATGTTGTGGTTGTCAGTCTGACTGACTGGTTCAGCAGTTCCACACTGAGCTGTTAGGAGCTCTGTGCCACATGCATGGGCTCGCTGCCCAGAATGTGCCAAGCCCCCAGCACCCTCCCCAGCACCGTGCCCTATCTGCCACAATAACAAGAGTCCGAACTGAGCCACATTCCAACGAGGCATGGAGGAGTAGAGAGACACTCGCACAGCAACACAACACACATATCTCACAACTACATACCAAAACACACGCGCACACACGCACACACGCACACACACACTTTTCATCCTACACTGATTTGATACAGTGCAGAGAAGTGACTGGGTGATAAAGGGGCCTATTGTGCTCTGGAGGAAAAAAAACTGACAGCACACAGATTTACTCTCACGCTGATATACGTAGAGGCACACAGACACAGAGACAAACAAAGTGACATTTGAGATTAAAATCCTTTAACTTAGATTCAAACTGTCATTTAAAATCTTCAGATAACAAATAAATATATAACTTTTATTTTTCCACCATATGAATATGGGTTTTTATTGTATATTGTTTTTTATTTGAATATGTATTGAACCAGGAAGGCCTTATTTGGATTAAAATCTCTGAGGGCGGTCTTAGTTAACCCATGCAGCAGTAACAATGAGATGCAGAGTAACAATATAACAGCACAAAATATGGAACAAATGAATTTATTCATATTATGGTCCTGGTTATGGATATGTGTATTTAACAGATTTAAATGACGCGGCCATGATTTTCACAGTCGGCTTTGCTAAGTTGTCACGTCATGACTGTGAGACTACTCACCTGTGCCCGCTCCACTGCTCTCTCAGTGGAAGGGATGTCGACTATTCCTTCTTTCAGGGTGGCCAGCCTGGCCTCCAGACCCTCCACCAGGCTCAGTGCCATCTCTTTGGCCTCAAGATGTGTCAAAGCTGGGATAAGACGAGGAGAAGGGGGAGATGTGTCACACATGGGGGAGAGAAGACAACATATTAAGTTTACGCATCAACCACAAGATGGCAGTGAACTGGTCTGGGATTTTTCTCTGTGTGTTTGTTTGTGTGTGCATGTTTTCTGTGGTGTAATTTGGACCTTTGGCCTTGTGTTTGTCAAAAGCTTAGTTACTCATACATGTCACTCACAGCAGACAGATTATTACAACACTGCCAAGCTGCTTCTTATCTACATTTCAAAGATGAATAATTGAATAACCAAATTTAAGTGGTACCCACTGGAAACTACTTCAATCTCATTCATGATCGTTCTACCTGCCCCTGTTCCTCTGTTCCTCTGTTCCTCTGTTCCTCTGTTCCTCTCCTCCTCTCCTCCTCTCCTCCTCTCCTCCTCTCCTCCTCTCCTCCTCCTCCTCTCCTCCTCTCCTCCTCTCCTCCTCTCCTCCTCTCCTCCTCTCCTCCTCTCCTCCTCTGTCATTTTAATTACCGGGTGATTTAGTGCTTACATAATCTGGCTATGTTTATATACATAAAGATCAGAGATGGAGCGTAACTAAGAGAAGAAGAAAGAGAGGTAGAGTGAGGCCCCAGCAAGAGGCAAATTTCCCTCAAGCAGAAACAAAATGGTTTCCATTGGCTCTTCTCCAAATCCTTACAGTCATAAAATCCCAAAACAGACACACACACAAACACACACATGCCTATGGCCAGAAGTACACAAGAGCATTCGTCTTTATAGACTCATTTTTGGCCAAGAGCTGTGCAAGTAAATTCCAGAGGTAAAACGGTGGCTGACTTTCAGGGCTGCTCCAGGTCCACTCATGTCCTCAGGTAAAGATGAAGCTGGTAGGATGATCTCACACTTGATTGCTCACGAATACACTTATATCTCTGAGCTTTTGGTGCCCATATAAGGGCATCATCTATTACTCGTGGCTAGCCAAGGATTCATATAAAAGTTAATCTGAAATTTACACAACCCCTGTGGGACTAAGCTCTGTTGATCTTAGCTATCACTCTTCCAGGCTCCCTATAAACCTGAAAGCTTTAAGCTGAGAGTGAAATGGGTCTTTGTTTAAAGGAAGGCTTAAATCACATGTCCTGCAGACTCTGTCCTGTTCTGCAGGTTGTCAGGTAGCTTAAAAAGCATATGGTGCTGAAGCTGCTCAGAGTTTTGGAACAGATTTTCTCTGCAATAATTAGAAGAATCATTTTGATAGAGTTCAGCAGAGGTACCTCCATTGACTTCTTGTTCTCTGCTCTGTAGCCGCTGCAGTGTGGAGGCGTGATGTGCTGACACCACCACCACGTTGTCTCTCAAAGAGGGCATGGTTCCCAGTGACCCCGCCTCTGCAGACAGCTTCTCCAGCTGTGGACTTAAAGCAGTGACCTGGACTAGTCGAGACTGAGGAAGACAAGTGGAAGGACAAAGCTCATACACTTGGATGCAATAAAGCATTACCTCAATTTGTATCACATTCAATTGCTCCTAAAAGTATCAAATTTCTCAAAAATAATGTAGCAGGGAGAACTTTTTTTATTATCAGACATTCAGACAGGAAGGTGATTATTATTGACTCGACTAAAAAAAATTTGCCAGAAAAATCTCAATAACAACTTTTAATGAACAGACCTGACAAAACTATTTTCTTTAACTTGTGTTTTTTAATAAGCAAAACATCAGGTGAGAAGGAAAGTGAATGTTTCAGCAAATTCTTTTTCTTATGTTTTCCTATTTTGTGCAATCAATAAAAACATTTCTGTATAAAATATAGGAAAATCCACAAACACACATACTCTGAAAGAATAAGGTTGCCTGGGGAAAATTACCAGGTTACTTGATGAAGTCATGCATTACACAGGCTTTGCCCTTGGGATATTTTTACTTCATGACTGTTTTATTAAGTGTTTCATCTCTGCTGTGAAACCTGAAATGCATGAGGTGAATGTAAAATAACTGCTGAAAGGGTTAGTGGTGAAATTCAGGATCACTGATACACAGAGAAGATCAGGGTGAATGTGAAACACAGACTCTCACCTGACATTCTCCACTCAGGTTTCTAAGCTGGGTCTCGTCACACTTTTCTACAGCTGAGGAGGAGACAAGCCACCGGTCCTGTTCTTCCAAGACCTTGTCCATGGCTGCCAGCTCTGCAGACACCACTCTGAAGAGGCTCTGGGTATGAACTCGCTCGCGGGCAGCATGTAGCTCCCTCACACACACATCCCACTCAGTCTGGATCAGGTCTGTGTCTGCCCTTATTGAGTTCACAGACAGGTCCTCTACAGACAGAAACACAACAGCCAACAGAAATGAAGGCTTACATTAAATGCATTTAATCAATAATTAAGCAGACTTTGAGCAGATTTCATTGAGTCTGAATGTGTCACTGGTTTAAGTGTAAACACATAAAAGCCTGAAATTCTCTTTATTTCTTTGAACACTTATATGAAGTCAACAACCCTGTAGGCTGACAGATCTCTACGGCTCTGTACACAAACACACATTCTGTCTGACATAATGGCTTTAGAATAGTTACTTGCTTACTTGTTTATTATCATGTACAATTTCAGTGTCAAAGAGAAAAGGAAATCTCTCTTTTCTTCATACCTCTCTCCAACTGGTCCGTTAAGCCCCGTCCCTCCTGGATCACTTGACTAAGAGTGGCTTCTTTTGCTGTGAGTTCCAGCTCCAACCTCTGAAGTCATTGATCAACATACATTTGAGATGTGATTTTTAAAACACATTCTAACTAAGTAAATTAGTTTTTTTTTTTTTGTTTGTTTTTTTTCAAGTGTACCTTCATCAGGTTTACCTTTAGATTTTCCTGCAGGTCTGGTGCTTCGGGTGCAGCCTCAGGATGTGTTGAGGCCAGAGCCTGAGTGGATATCTTCCATGTTTTCATCCAGCTCAGGAGGTCGGACAGCTTACTTTCAAACCTACAGAACACAATGTGTGCATTCACGTGTGTTTATGCGTCTTTTGCGCATACAATTTTCTGGAAAAAGGGATTCAGTGTGTCTGTGTGTCCCAGTTCTTACATTCTTCTGACTTCTGCATCAGTCTCCACCAGCCGTTTCTTAGGGGGAGCAGGTGGAGCCAACTCCTGGTCCGTGATTGAAGCCGCAACTGAGGCCACAACAACTTGTTCTTCTGCCTGCGTCATCCCTGCATCCGTCACAGCTTCCATTACCTTAGCAGTAAAATAGAGCATAAGTGAAAATGAGAATAAAAGACATCAACTTGTTGCATGTGTCACATGCTGACCAAAGCATTTTCTTATAAAATTACAGATGCACATGAATTAATTTGTAGAGTAATAGTGTAGTTGGCAAAAAAAGAAATTCATATAATTTATAATTTCAGTTTTACATTTTGACATTAAAATATAATATTTTATAATATAAAATAAAAACACTCCTACTTCTACTAGAGTGTGCAGCACAGTGTGACTTGTAAAGCAAAATTTTCAAATTCCATGTAGCTTCTCCAAAAGTGAATTGTAGCACATGCAGAATTACTAAATTACTTCAAATCAGGGTTATGTGCAAAGAGTAAGCATAAATGGAACACACACCTGGAAGGAGCAGTCCTCCAGCTTCTGCACCAGGTTGTCCCATCTATGTGTCAACTCCTCGGTGTCTGCCTCGATCGTGGTTCCCGCTTCACGGCTCTGCAGTAATGATATTACATCCTGTCCCGCATCAGACAGCTGGTCCAAAGTCCTCCTCTTCTTTTCCATGTCTTCCTTTAAAATCTAAAGGATTGAATAACAAAACAATCAGAAGGTACATTTATTAAAGCTTATTGAAATTCACATGCTGAGGAAATTAATATCTCCTTTGGATGTCAGTGTACCTTCCGGGAAATGGTGCAAATTCATTCATTCAGTTTCATTCTGGTTGAACTGACATTTAGCAACTTACATTTGTAGCACATGAAGCACTAACTACACTACTCACTGCCAGTCGGCGCACATTAGTATTCATTTCACTTGGGTCCTTAAAGTTGCTGGTCTGTACTTCACTCAAGGCCTCTTCTTTTTCTGCCAGCCACGCTCTAAACAAACTCTGAGGAAGAGGTGGGAAAACAGCATTAACTACATTTACTTAGTAAACATTACAAACAGAGCCACTGTGTTTATTCTGAGGTCAGCAGTCAGGTCAAAGCCAGATGTGTTTCCTACTCAAAAAAAAAAAAAAAAAGGCCTGGTCAGGGTTACATAAGGGTTAAAGGGTTACAGGATGAATAACAGTGAATCTAACAGACTAAAATATTCACTTTGCACTTTAAGAACTTTTATAAATTTTTCAGTTTCATGGAGCAGAATGCAGACTGAATGCAGTGTCCTTTGTTAGCATAGAAAAAGACCAGTTTTAAATATTTAAAAGTCATTCTGACTTTTTTGTACATCTCAGTGCAGCTCAGGGAATCATTATGTGTTGAAACTGTTAATTATTATTGGTCATTTGAGCAGGAGAAGGAGAGAAAACCATGCATCACGTATGTGAATGTGTGTGTGTGTGTGTGTGTGTGTGTGTGTGTGTGTGTGTGTGTGTGTGTGTGTCTGTGTGAGAGCACGCTGTCCTACCTGATCCGCCAGAAGTTGTTGCCACACCATGAAAACTTCCTGCAGCTTGTGCCACCTCTCCTCAGTCCAGCGACACACAGCTGCCCAGCGTTCACCCAAAGACTGAACACAAGGTAACAAAAATGAATACAAGCAACAACCTCTTGGACTTCCTTTAACATAAGAGCTTGTAGACAATCGCAAAATCCATAAACTAATGTCAGCTGTAGTGCCTTTGCAGATAAAGTTCAGGCAAAAAGAAGAAAATGCTTTGTGTGCAAAGAAACATATACATATAAGGGAACAGTATGGCGTCAACAACAAAAAAGCACCTTGTTGTAACATCGAACTAGAAATTAAAATGCAGGCAGAATGTACTTGATGAGGTGGAAGAATAGTCTCTTCCTTGACCCCACAAACGATGTTAGCAAAACAATTCATAAAGGCATTCAGGCTGACAACTTACTTGTAGTTGCTCCTCCAGTGCAGCAGTGGCACTCTCACCACTGTTTTCATCCACCACAACCACCATGTGCGTCAGAGAGTTGACCTTCACCTGCTCCGCCTCCAGGTCATTCTGAAGCTCCTGCAAAATCAATGCCAAAATAAAACTTAGCATGGTCACCCATTAACAGAGCTGGCAGAAAAACAGCCTTATGGTGATACCATGGCAACAGTGCATGACTCATGAAACTACAGGATCACATGGGGCAACGTGACCAAAAGACATGTCTGTTTTAGGAAGAGCAGTGCAATGAAACTGTGACAATTTCTTTACTTCAGAAAAGTATGTTAAGACCAGACCAGGAATTTTTCAATTGTACTTAATCCCATATATTTAAAAAAAATTTACCAATTCATTGACTGGATTAGTGCAAAACACAACTGAAAAAAAAAACAACTGAAAAATGTATTTACTTTATGCTGGTCTATCTGCTCTTTGTAGACCTCCAAGTCTTTAGCTGCAGGCTCTGTCTCTATCTTTCTGATTCGCTCTTCTGTCTGTGTCAGCCAATCAGAAAGCTGCTGTAACTGCTGCTGCTGAAGATCCATCAGGACTTCATGGAGCCTAGAGAGAGAAAGGGAGCATATAGAGAAATGAGGGGGGCCATTGTAAAAGAACATCAAATCTAAGAGTTATTTGACTGCTTTATGGTAGCACTCACACACACACACACTCACACACTCACACACTCACACACTCACACACTCACACACTCACACACTCACACACTCACACACTCACACACTCACACACTCACACACACACTGGAATCAAATGTTGACATAATGCTGTAAAGACACTGAGTCGTGGCACACACAAGCAAATACACTTTAAATCAAGGTCAGCAAAACTCATGAATATCATTTATGAACTGTGAACTGTGTGTCTAAAGCAGCAAACCCTGATAGCAGACTGAGCATCAGACTTGTTAGCCTTGGAAGACTCGAGGCTTATCAGGTGTTACGTTCACACAGCTTCACAGGAAAAACTCATAGCTATCTAAGGTCAGCAGTGACACTGAGATGAGAATGAATGAATTTGCAAATAAACAACAACAGTGGGTGCCGCACTAACTGTCCAACAATGCAGCAGGTTTATATTTGTGAATCTACCTGGCCTGGCGGTCCATGCTGGCCACTCGGAGGCTCTCCCAGCGGGAGTTGAGGAGGCTCATCTGCTCCCGAATTTCATCCTCTTCCTCCTCTGTCAGGCTTCCCTGGGCAATCAGTTGGTTACCAGCTTGTAGCACATTACCCACACTGCTCTGGTGTGCTGTCAGCTCCATCATAAATGCCTTAAGGGGGGCAAGGAGTAAATGGTTATGATAAAAAAGGTTTATAAAGTTCTGACTTTGAAACAGGTAAATATAAGATACAGCTATTCCTTCTGGTAAGATGCATGCTAGAACTCAAACAACCCTGAGAAAAAGACATGATAATGAACTAAAAAAGTAAGGGTAAGTTAAGTTAGGGGAGACTGAGTAAAACTACAAATCCCAAAATCAGTCTAACACGGTGGTCTAACATTGCTTATAAAATCTAAGGCTCCATACCAGCATTTGGCATCTACTTACACTAACGTCTGTTTCTCTACCCACCCTCTAACTTCATTTGGTATGACTCCTAAAAACACCCCGCTGAAGCTCTGGGCATCACCTCTGCACCCTGGTATTAGCAACACTTAGACAAGACTGTGAGCACAAAGTGAAGGGCAGCGTCTGTCACATGGCCAGCTGAGCCTGACTTCACAACAAAACAGGAAAAAAATGTGTGTCTAGAAAGAGTTTGGTTCCTTCATGACTCCTCAGCAGAGATGCTTTTTATTGGTTCTTGAATTCAGCAATAGGAAGGGCAATGAATTGAGTTATTGTGCGGTTCCTGTGAACTGTCTGGATGAGTAAGCATTTTTGACTGCACCTCTGAGCACATTGTTTGTTTGATGGGGCTTTGATGAAGAAGCTGGAGTATGTGAACAACCAGGCAGAAACAAACTGGATCGCAAAGCCTGGCTGTTAAAGAGACTTTGGACTTTGGATCTCACTGCTCCTGGTCCCACCACCAGCCTTCCGCTTTGACCTGGATTCCAAACATTACACCAAAAATCAAATTTCAGCCAAGAGGTTACAGCCAAAGTCCTTTCAAACCCTGGAACCATGGGGGGCTGTGTGTCACTGTAGAATTCCTGGCATTCCCAACATGCACTGAGCATGCACTGTTGGTTGTAGGAGGCCTCTATCTGTGAGATAGTGGCTCCAGTCTCAACAATGGAGATATATACCCAAATACATATATGCATGGGGATGTACAGTGTATGTTCACTCCCACCTCATGGGTGTGGAACTGGTCTTTGACTTCTTCCACATCGTCCGACACTTCATCCTGAATCTGTAAGGCATCCTCAGCCGACAGCAGCCAGGTTAAAACTTCCTCCAGTGTAGTCTGGTAGGTGTCCAGGTCTACCTCCAGCAGACTGCCCTCCATCTCTCCCTCCGTCTCTGTCAGGGTGCTGGGGGTCTCAGGCCGGGGGCTGCTGCCTGCTTCCTCCATCTGCACATTCTGAGAATTAGAGATGTTTTTATGTGTTTACATCAGGTGTTAACATCACTGGTTAAGTACTAAAATACTTCATGGAACAGGATGAATGCAGTTTTTTATTTAAATGTCATCATACTGGCTCAAGTCTACCATTTCCATACTGGACAAACAAAAAACAAAAAAAGTCATGTACATTTTTCCTGCTATGATTTCTCATAATTGCATGGCAACATCAAAACGTAAAACAATAAAGTGACACGTTCTCCCAGGACAACAGTATCTAGGAAACAGGGCCATACCCCAAACCTCCATTTGTCCTTTAGTCTAAATTTCATCTGTGAACATCAGTTGGCAAGGTTTAAAATAGAAGCAGACATCTAGGGGGGGCCTGTGCTGCTCTGGAGCAAGCAGAGCGCCTGCTCAGCCTAGGAAAAAAAAAAAAAAATTGCAGGCATATTATGGGATGCTGGGAGGCGCCCCAGCACGCTGGGCAGGTCAATCCTCATTCTAGTAATAGCACTAAGTTTCAAGCACCACAGTGGTATCAGGTTAAAGCTGAGTCTGCAGTCAAACAGACAGATGATGCTAACTCAGAGGAGAGGAAAAATGGACAAAAATGACTTCAAAGGGAAGCAGGTAAATGTGTTTAAATGAGTACAAGATATAAAGTGAAGCTGAGATTAGTCAGATCTCTTCAGCTCACAAAGTATGTTCTCACACAATGATAACACAGCAGCCTAGATATACATAGACAGAAAATCTTTTTTACACTGATAAGTCTTGTCATTTTGTGAAAGAAATGTTGGAAACTGCTTGACGGAGCTCAGCGACTCTGTCTGGAAGTGAAATGAAGAGGCGATAAAATCTCTGCAGTTGCAGCCACACTAAGTCAAAGATGACAGAAATGCTAATGGACGTGTAGGAGCTGGTACAGTAACAAGTCAAATGGACCTTTGTTTTCCCTGGTGAAATGACACAGCACTAATGTCTGTGTAGCAAACTCAGGAAAAGGTCACCAGCTTAAAATATTCCATGACCTTCTGGATATTTTGGAATAAGTACCAGAAATACTGTAAGGCCTTATGTTGGACCAGTGTAGGCTGGCACAGACAAGGCAACAGGGAAGAAAGAAAGACACAAGAGAGAGAGAGAGAGAGAGAAGTAAAGTACTGGTCTACTTATTTGCTTGAATGGCTGTAAAATAGTTGTGGTCTGGCTCAGAAGAACATTTTTATTTCCACCAGATGATTTGCTCAAGCCCTGTCTTCATCACTTGATCCTGGAGCCTGTAATGCATTACCATGCATATGCCAGTGTGCTTAACACTAATATTACAACTTGAAAGATAGTGATGCAGTAACGATACATCTCAAGCTGACGTTGCCGTAGATACTATCGTCTAAAATCAACACTTAAAACATCAAAACAATATTATGAACTGATGAATGTAAAATTAAAAGTAGGGCACAATCAACTAAGCACAATCCATAAAATACTGAGGGGCTTTATTTTGCCTTCACTCCGTCTCACTACCAGCAGCATTACACATCACTTTATATAGGGAGAGGACGTGTGCCAGGAAAGTAAACCCCTTGTTGGATCAATCAGAGAACTATTTAAAAAGACTTTTCCAGCACTCATTCCAGGGTGTGTGAAGTATGTGCCCATGGGCAATAAAAAGTTGAGAGGTGGTTTTGGGATTTTCTAACTTCTGACTACAAACCTCTTAAACAAGCTGTTCCAGGGCTGTATGTGATTTAAACACATACAGGTTGGGAGGAGCTGAAAATGTATATAGTAGTGCATTCATACAGTCCAAAAAAATCAGATCGCTGTGGGTTTTCAGAACACTTGAGTTACTATAAATAATATAAATGAAGTTGATGCTGTAATGTCAGTGTCTGATGTTAAACACAGAACATTATTACTGTAACAAAGTAAAGTCCTCCGACCAACAGCATACATCTTAAAAGCTCACATAACTCTCTGCACACACACCCATTCTCACTCATTTCCTTCCATTCCTTTACAGCTCTGTGTTTCTAGCAGCATGCAGCTCGCTCTGTTGGCTAATGTCAGAGGGGTGAGTCATGGCTCTGCTGCCTATTTGCCTGTGCCTGCTGTGCTTTTCACGAGAGGTGCTGGAGAGCATGAAGGAGGTTTTTTCACAGTCGGAGCAACACAGGAATGAGACACTTGTGTCTTCACCCCTATGCTGTAACATACAAGAGTCTTTGGCCTTCAAACTGAATCTTAGGTGGGACCATTTACAGGATCAGTTTTTTTTCTGGGACTTCAGCTTTTCAGTTGTATTAAACGTAACAGAATGATCACGTTTCTGTTCATAGAGCAGCAGTTTGTGCCATGGCACCCCTTTTGGAAAGGGCTAATACAATCTAACTGCAGTCTAGATGTTGATATGTGCAGAAATTCATTTCAAATGTTGAGGTTTCAGCTGGAACATCAGTAATAATAATAAGAAGAAGAAGAAGAAGAATTTGTAAGTCACTGATTAATGGTTACATAATACTAGCCAGGTTAGCACTGCTCATATGACTAACAACATATGGCAACTGCATAGCCTGTTATCCAAATGCTACAAGAGAGAACTTAAGTGAGGGCCTTCTTCTCTACAAATTGACAACATATAACAGTTGCCACAGTCGTGTTCATCACTTCACAAAGTGTTACTCACTCTTAGAAAACAAGTCACACTCTCAAAACAAGTCACAATCTCCACTTGTCACTTTTTTAAATTGCTTGCTGACGAATGTAAACTGTACGAGTGCCTTAATTTCTACAGCAAAAATTACAGCAAACAAGTTGCTGTTAAGTACTAAGGCTTTTGAAAATAAATGGAACGAAAATGCAACTTGTTTTTTTCTCACTCCAAAAATCATACTGTAGTATTACCTAAGTTTGGATATTGATAACTGGAAAAACTCTGAAAAAGTCATAAATTCCACAAGTTTGGACCTAATGTGCCTCTTTCTACACTACTTGCTACCAGCTGTGGATTTCTAAGCCTGCACATAGAGGAGCGATATGAATTCTCTGAAAAACAGATGTAGCTATGGACTTCAGCGGGCACCTTTTGAGTGATCAGGCTGTGAAAATCACATACTGACTTTGCTTTTGATCTTGATCCACATGTCCAACCCACTTTGCTCTAATATGAAAAGCCTGCTTTGTACCATCCAATATCATATCACATGACATAGTAGCTGAAACATACTGTCCTGTATATCTTACCTGAGCACTGAGGCCTGGACCTGAGTCCTCAGCCTCTGCTTTGAATCTCCGCGGCAGGGTCTCCACTTCTCTGATAGCCTCCATGCTCACATCTTTGGGCAGCACAGCAAACAGCGATGTCACGTACATGAGGATGGACTTCTTATCTGGTAACTGAACCGCCACATCTAGGAGAAGGGGTAAAACAGTGGAGGGAGATAGATGTAGTGCGGAAAGATCAGAGATACAAATTAAGCACAAGAAGTAGGAGGGTGAGAAGGGGAACACAGAGGAAAATTGCATGAAGAGAAAAGCACCATGGAAGATGGAGCAGGACAGCAGTTAGGGTGCCAAGAGGAGATTAGAGGGGTAGGAAGGTAATAGGGAAGAGAGAGAGGCAAGTTGAGGCAGGTACTAACTGAACCTGGCTTTGACACAGGTCAGATGGGACTGCTCCTCAAGTCATGACATTACAGAAAGTGTCTGAATGTTGACACCTCAAGTACATGCACACTGGTGCTACATGAACCAGAGAGAAGAGCAAACACAGCTTCTAAACCTCAGATCTCCAGCTAAAGACAGCACCAAGTTATTTTCTCCACCATGTGTTTATCCAGCTGCTGGCAGGACATGAAAGTGGACTTAATGAAAACAGACTGTTTTAATCTGAGGGACGTTTGGACAATGAGAGGCACATAATGTCAAATCCAACCTATATTTTTTTAGATAACAATAAAAAGGCAGGTGATGTGTGATTTTCTTTTGTAACCAACATTTATATCTTCACAAAAAAAAAAAAAAAAAAACAGCTAATGTAGTCTAAATTAACACCCAAAGATACAAAGTGGGAAGGTTTTCAGAATCAGTCCAGTGGGTCAGTACCTTCAGGATCCAGTAACCTCTCAATAGCCAGCTGGTCTTTGGCAACAGTGAAGGCATGGTCAAGTCTTTCCACAGGGCCTAATCTCACCACCTGGTCCCAGTTGAACGCATTTGGCCTGAAAACACACAACAGCTATAATGACAGCAGCAACATGAAGACTAGTACAAGTTTTAATGTTATTTCAGATAATTCACAGCCTACATATATCTGCATAAATGAGAACATTTCTTTAAAGCTAACTTTTTACATCAGCCGGTGAAGATCTGTAGATTTTTTTTTGGACATTAAATAACCTTTTCTAAGTATTTTCCTTCAGTAGCAGAAATAATAGCTGCTTGAAACTTAAAAACGTCACAATAGTGCACAGGAGACTTTAGTTGAGGCCAGTGGGGTGTGGAATGTGTGTGTTCAGTTATCTGCATAAACCCTGGCCCAGGTCTAAACCAACACTGCCCGTCTCACAGCTCACAGGCTGTGCATGCATGTGTATGTGTATGTGTATGTGTATGTGTATGTTTATGTGCATGCAATGCATTCAATGTGTGTGTCACTAGTAAGGAGAAGGGGTTTTTAAAAAAAGGGGGGGGGGGGCAAAACTGACACTCCCTCTCTTTCTTTCATACACAATAGCATATGCACACGCACTAAGCACATGCAAACAGTGACATGGCAGGAGTAAACACACTAAGTTGAGCAGTGTACACACACCCGGCAGGCACTGACCTGTCAGCCTAACCTTACACAGCCAGGGTCTCCTTTCGCGCACATACGCGCACACACACACGCACGCACACGCGCGCGCGCACACACACACACGCACACACAGAGTCTTGGTCTGTACTTACTATGAGCTGATTCAAAATCAAAGGGTATTTGCCAGATATTTAGTGTCAACCTTAAGCAGAAGTTGACTTTCAAATAAAATTCACCAGTAAAAACATCTATGTAGAGAAGCTTTCGACCTTTATAGGTTTTATCAGGTCACTGCAGTGACTAAATGTCCTGCTCCACTACACCCCTGCCCCTCAGAGTCTGTTACCGCCTCACCTGAAGTGATGCAGGATGCCATTGAGAGCCAGGCCGTCAGCCCAGCTCGTGGTGAAGTTCAGCACATTGACTTCTGGGTATGAGCGAGTGCACTGGCGTACCCAACTCAGTAAGATCTTCTCACTGTTGGTTTGCTGCAGGTTGGACATGATATCCTTCATGATGTCTTTCACCTACACAAACAAGCATGAGAAAAACACACATCAGTGTGACTGAAAGAAAACAGAGCAGGAACATGCACTTTTTCACATTTTGATAACATTTTTTTACTAAGAGTTTATACATGTAAAGTAAGTTGCTTTACTGTGGCTGTGAATGATTTTGTTGATTTGCAAAGTAATAATTCTACTGATTGTATCTCTTATTGTATTCCAGAAATGCCAGACTGTTAGAAATATCCAGTCATTCTGTGTTTCTGCATGCCTGTAACTTCTCTGTAAAGAAATATATATATATCACATTAATCTGCACCACTTCAATGCTCTGTGGATTCATAGTCATAGCAGGTTTTCTATCATGATGGCAGAGTGTCTAACATGCACATCAAATTCATTATGTGAGAAGAGAGACATTAATGTAAACTATGAATAATTAAAGTGTAATGAAAAACTCATATTCACAGAACTGGATTAACTATTTTTCTTTCAACAGCTGTTTCAAATTTCAACAGGTCAAATGCACAAAGCAGTGGATGATAAACATGTTTGCATACATGCACATCCATGTGCAAACCAATACTGATTTTCCATCATCTGTATTTCAAATCCCTCTGGAGTAATGAGTCTTGTGGAAAGAAGGGACCAGCGTTCTGTGTGTGTATATGTGTGTGCTCACCTGCCAGTGAAGGATAATACTCCAGATCAGGCCCAGGGTCAGCTTGTGGTTCCCATCCACAATATCTGTCCCTCCTATGTTTACCAGATCCACCTGATGGAGGGGGCAGACAATGAGACAGAGCCTTGAACAATGTAATGTTCTGTACTCTTATTCCTATTTTGAGCAGATTAATAGGAAACCTTAAATCTCAATGAGTGCCCAAAGTGGATAATAGCACTCTATTTACACCCTTCCCAATTCTCCGTTCAAACTGTGCCTGCACGTTTGTCACACTTATCATATGAGGTGAGGTTAATTGTGGTGTGATTATATATAAATACTGTGCAGAGGCTCAAGGCACCAAGTGGAACAAGAGGTCAAGTGTCTGGTCAAACTATGAACTGACCTCTGGCCCAATTCTACTCCCAATTAGCCACATCCCACAGTACCATTGCCTACATCTCTCTCCCTTTCTGTGTCTTTGCCTCTCACATATAGCTGCTCACATATACAGTACATCATACTACTGCATCTGGTCCCATCCACAGCGTCAGGCACTAGGACATACTGTCCTCTGAACTCAAATGATCCCAAAAGAGCTTGGCAGCCAGAATCATCCAATAACAGTCCTTCACACACTTTTAATCCCTGGTCATTAAAAGGTGCAACAAACAGCACGTTCAAAAGCATACTTGTGTTTACACACTGTATAACACAATGCTCTGGCCTCTGCTGTTCTTTACATATACCTTTACAGTCATGTTAAATGTGCACAGGAAAGTTTTTCCTTGGAGAGACCATGAGTCAAGGTCTTTTCTGTGATAAATGTGGTTTCTATATTTAAATTAGAACGTATTTTTTGATGTCTGATTATTGAAAGCAAACTTCTATTTCATTTTGTCCAGTCAACAGACTTTCAAGGCTCGTGGGAACTCTGGTCTTTACTGCCAGCTGACAGTTTTTGGTACTTGCAAACTCCAGCCCCTGCTATTTCCCATGAGTACACGCTGCCCCTTATCTCCACTGCCAAGGGCAAAGCTTAAAAACCAGCCATTGTACAGCAGAGGAGGGATAAGGAAGCAAAGGAGGGACACCCAAAAAAAAACATTACAGGACATAATGTAGACAAACTGACATATTTGGAAAAAGCCCAGAATAGAGCATGCAGAACACTGAATCCACAGGCCATTTTACTGTTCAATACAGTTCCCCCTTTCTGACAGTGCTATGTTTTACTCTCTGGGTTAAATAAAAGCACTGCAGACTCTTTAGCCTTAATGGCACCTGGTTAAAAACCACTGACATACATGATTTAGCTGAAAGCCTCCAAGAACAGCAGCTGATGTAACAACAGCATCACAAGACAGAGGAAAACACAAGGTACTCACATTACTTTGATGCAGGACTTGTAGTACTTTGTTGACATTGTTGAGAGCATGCACTCTAGTGGAGCCTCGCTCTTTGGTCTGAAGAGGAAGAGGAAATGCAACAGAAATCACCTGACAGTATGTTCAGTATTCACTGGCCTACAGGAATGTCTGACATTCATAAAGAGGTTCATAAAATCAAGGATGCATGGAGTAATTAAAATTAAATGACTTGGATATTGAATCTATATATCTAGATATTTACTGACACTTCTATGTACAGTTCTCTTACATATCTTAGGTCCAGGTCAGATGAGGGGGTAAAATGTACAATGAAAGCCATTGCTAAACAGTGTGTGTCATCACACAGCAGAGTGTTTCTCACCATAGAGTCATCACGCTGATTATCCTATCAACAGTGACCACAGGCCAACATAATGGAAAGAATGGCAGGATGAACAGCTGCCAACTGTAAATCCTCTTTAAGTCTTCCCGCATCTTATCCAGTCATTAGCACCCCATTATAGAATTAGTATTTCGGTAACAGACAGTGTGCCTGTGAGTACATGTGTGTGACTGCATGTATGGCATAGAGACAAGTTGGCACTCAGTGCTGCTGCAAGTGCTGGAAAGTAGATACACTTTTTAAGAGGTGACAGAGAGGTGACACTAATATAAAAAGAAACATCCAGTGAAACAAAAGCATAGAGCTGGGCACTGAAGACATCCATACATAGGGATATTGATTCTGATTATAAGTACAATATATTGAACTTATAAAACATCTATTCGCTGTAATTGATGAAATAGGAGATATGATGTATTTGCAAAGCATCTGTTTTTAATTTAGCTTTAGCTGTTCCTATTCCAGGATCCACAAATAATCTGCTGAGGTACCCTGAGGGGCTGTAATGTTTGCATTAGATTTAACATGGAGTTCACATGAGGTAATGCAGGATGAAGCAACGACCCTTTAAACTATGAAACCACTACACTCCTGACGTTTCACTGCAAAACTTAACTTAAAATAAGAACATAGCTGGTGTCACCACCCTTTGAAATCAGTGTTTTGCAAACACACCCATGTTGTCCAGCCTGGTAATGCACACTCATAAAATAATATTTTTTCCCAGACCGCAAGTTCCACATAAAGGCAATTTTGTTTTCCAATGTACACACATTAGTAAGATAAATCAATAGTGCTAATGATGAACAAACCTAAATTTTGCAGCAAAAAACCTTCATTCACACACACTCACCAGAACAGTGCCAGTGAGACCCTCCAACAGGTCCAGCAGCTTCCTCCCATCCCTCAGGTCAGAAAACATATCTTTGATGGGGGCCTTCCCCGTCTAAAAGGAGAAACCAGCACAACTGAAACAATAATCCAGATGTTGTGCCAAACAAGCAGGTTAACTGTGTGGAAGTGTTTTAGTTTAAATACTGACACTAGATCAACCATGAAACAAACAGTTTTTACCGGAAAACATGAATATTTTCAATTTGAATATACTGAAACTGACTGAGATGGGAAGTTCTGTAACACAAAGCAAATCAATAACACACAGCATAATCCAGCTACTTTCAACAGATATCTCTGCCAGGAAGTAAGTATCAAATACAAAAAAGAAGAAGAGAAAGCTTGGCAGGGTGTAAGAACCACAATCATAACCCTAAACAAAGAATTATTAGAAACCATCAAAAGCACAAAGAAGACGGACAGACTGCAAAACTAATAGCACTTAGAAGAGCTCCAAAGACTAGGTTGGGCTGTGAGGAGTGCAAATATTTAAACAACGTGTGTTAGCAAAATCAGCCAAACCTATTAACACAATTCTCTTAATGGTGTGTTTATGACAATCATGAAACATAAAAACTGCTCCACACATACAAAACAATAAACTCTGTCAGAAACTGCTGATGGGTGAAGTAACTGACTGAGATGGGCATTAAAGGTGGTTTAGTTAATTGTTCTGAACATTAGTGTTGCTTTAATTTATGAAATTATAATAAGAAATGGCAATTTCTTTTAATATGCAGTACAAGTCCAATAACATATCTAACATTACATGTAAACCTTTCCACAGTTCTGTCTGTTCTTCTGCTGCAGGTCTACTACCCTCTTCAGCCTGCAGCAAGAAGGTCGATGCACAAAAATCAAAGTTTCCAAAGACAGCTTGGAAACAGGCAGACGACACCTTTCAGAAGAGTTTCCAGCATTTCTGAGTGTGTTTTAACTATTTACATTGTGTGTCCACAATATCTTACATTACCTTGGAAAACTGTGCATTTATCCATTTAGTAAATGTCTTCTTCTGTACTGCATCATGTTCATCTGTGGAACAGAAACAGAAAGGTGTATCAAAAATATGACATCAGTAAAGCCAGTCGTACAAAGACAGAAAAGACCACTGTTGACACTCAAAATCCATTTCCACTTGTTTATTTCAGGACCTAACTGACAAAATCCACTCTCACACAAGCAGCTAAGTGGTAATCTGCTGTGGGCATCACAGTTTGAAAGCATTGCAGCTGGAACACCAAACTGCAACAAGAACAAAATGTGAATGTTGACGTAAAGATAATGTAGATGTAAAAGGTAAAACCACACACTGCAAAATGAAAACTAACTGTACGTGTGTGTGCACAAAATATAATGTCTCTGAATCTAATCACACAAATATTTCACATTCTCTTCCCTCCCTCCATGTTCCTCCTTCATTCTCTCTAACATGGCTCTTTAATAAAGCCTCATTGTGTGTCCGGCAGAGGGTCAGCTGCTTTGATGTGCCTGGGCAATAGCTCGCTCCTGTAATAGATCGCAGTGGCTCATACAAAACCTTGGACAAAATTACTTTTTGTACTTGTCCCACATTTAAAAGAAGATGGAGAAGCAGAATCTATTTTAATTGTTGACTATATTTATATTGTTTATTTCAGCTTCTGACTTAGAGAAAATGGTTCCTTTTTAGCAATTTGAAAAGTATTCATTCTAAACATACACTTGGTACAGAAGATTTACTTCTTTTCAAAACACCATGAAGTGAACAGAAAGGTCAAAGGTTATGATCACCAACTGCAGCAGTCATTGTATGGGATGTGTGAAGTGTGTGTTGTGTGTGTAGCTGCTGACTGGGTGAAAAGGGGCATAAAAACAAGAATGTACTGTGCAGGCAAGGTCAGACAGGGAGGTGAGGAGCTGAGAGAAAGTGAGTTTCTCCTCATCCAAATCGAGGGATGTTCTAGTTTTTCTGTGCCTTTCACAGCAGGAAATAGACAAGCATCATTTTTACACTATATATGTAGCTGGGATGCAGAAGAGAGGATAACTGAAGCCATGGCTACGTGGGAAGTGACAAATGGAAAGGTGGAGACAAACACAGGAGAGATTAGTTGCCTCCGTTGGCATACACCTGCACTGTGCCATCGTTTTTTAAGAGCTCTGAACCGTAACATTGTAAAAGACCCTCCTGATATTTGTTTTTCCAAATAAATCTTATGCTGCAACAATGGCGCCTTAAGGATTCTGTTTTAAAAGGGGAAGAAGACAAAGAGGCGACGGCTAAAGGTGGTGATGAATGAAGAACCAAATGGACAGATGGATACAGGAGGGTTTGTTCTAAAACATAGAATGACAGTGAGACTGACAAAAGGTAGGTACCAAGGGGGGGGGGGTGCAATAGCTGATGGTAATCAGTCACAGTGGATAACTTTCAGGTGGAATGTTAAAACTTGTCCTGAGAGAAGAGTAAAGAAAGACAGGCAGACTACAAGACACAACAACAAACAAGAGGGCCAAATACAGGTAACCAAGTTGCAAGAGAGAGAGAAAAATACTAACGAGAACATTTGGAAACCAACTCATGATGAGCACAAGGGCAGGTATAATACAGGTAGGTTTTCAGCACATTATCATTTTTCCCTTATAAAAAGCCTCGTGTGGAGGCGTCTTACAGCCCTATTGGCGCCCTGAGGAGAGAATCCCTGTTGGCTCAGGTCCCTTGGGCACTCCACCATAACATCATGACAGCACAATACACCTAATTCATACAGGCTGCTCCCCCTCAATCCATCTGCTGCTCCTTCTCACCCCAGCACGGGAATGTCTTACTGCTGGATGGATCAAAGCAGTGGCAGGGCTGCATGTGCACAAGTGTGTTGAAGAGTGTGTGTGTGTGTGTGTGTGTGTGTGTGTGTGTGTGCGTGCGTGCGTGCGTGCGTGCGTGCGTGCGTGCGTGCGAGCAAGACAGAATAAAACACCCTTTGTAAGGGACAGGCTGTATATTACACGTCTACTTATGTCACTGTGCATGTATCCTGACCACACAAGTACTTCAGTGTCATTGCTTATGCCAAGACAATGAAATATCTATTATTAGGATCTATATTTAATATTAAGGATCAATAATAAATAAATTACAATAGGTGAGATTTGTCTGCTAATAATAACAAAGGAGCTTGAATTCCATAGTGAGGTTGACTACTGTGCTGGAAGGTTTAAAAAAGAAATCTACAAATGTTTTCCTTTATGATGCTTTGCTGTAAAGAGTACACATCTGTGTGCGGTTCATCGAGTTCATAGGATGCAATTCACGAGTGTTTTATTAAAGCCTGTTAACATGCCATCTTGCCCTGGGGTTAATTTACATTAGATAAAGGTATTAACTGGGGAATTAAACATATCAAATGGTAGATTTCTTTGAAGGTAAATTATCTGCGTTCTAGTGAATTATTCTGTAAGAAAATCAGCCAAGCATCGTCTTATTGCACACAGAAACCCCCTAAACATTTAGATGCTGTTTGTGTTTGTAATCATTTCATTCAGCAATAGGTCAAAAAGAAAAGCTGTTATATTTAAAAGTAAGTAATGTATTAAAAAGTCAAATTTATGCCTGACCCTGTGCGATAATAGTCCAATAATACTGGCAAGTTTTTACTGGAAAAGTCTGTGGGTCACAAAGTAGAGTAGAAATGACCAAACTGCACTAGCAGAGTGAGCCAAGAGTACCAGGTGCAATTGTTTGCAGAACAAATATCCAGTCCCTTCCAAAGAATCAGGAATTATGTTTCCCATAACTCAGCTAACTCAAATGCACTGGTGTAAGCATTGAGATGTCAGATCCACACTTTGCACAACCAGTGCAGACTCATGGACAGTGATTGTGCTAAGAAACAAATGTTTCTCTTCCTCAACAGGAAGTAGTGATTACATCAGGAAGAGTAATCCCACTGGTATCGTCTCACAGCTCACTGAGCACACACACGTGCTTACTGTACTGTATGCACACGCATGCACACTCACACCACAGCATGAAGACCCCAGTGTCGTGTTTCCATGTATGCACATTATTCCATTCCTAACAAAAAAACTATTTCTCTTACTTTTCCAATACATGACAAGTGCCTTTCCATTACCTCAAACATTTATGCTTAAAGCCCCGCAGCTTTCGGTTTAAAGAAGGGCTTCAGTTAAAGAGATTAAAGATGAATGAAAGCAAAGACAGCTGACAGCAACAAATCCTTGGAAAACCCCAAACAAAAAGAATTTAAAATAAAGTTGATTATTCTAAATTAGGACCATTATCTGTCAAATTTACAGCCGGCTTCTTATTTCCTTATTTGACCTAGTGTTGACTAACATTACATAACCTGAGCGCTGTCATAACGGAAACTGAGAAAAATGAGTTGCGACAAACCTCAAAACATGACATACTGTAAGTGGGCAAGAAAAAAAAAAAATTCACGGAAACGCACATGTTCCTCAAAGCAGCCAGCTGGGAACACAAAGCAGACACATAATATACACAGGCCCAGTCTCCAAATATATTAGTCCAGCTCACAGGTGGAAACAGTCTGAGACCACACAGCGGGGAGAAGGGCCAAACAGGGGAGCCACTGAGGTGAAAATCAAACAAACTATCTGAGTTTCCATGACAGCATCACACAGTAAACATCAGAGCTCAGACCTTAGACAAACAGAGATACTTATAGAGATCCACATAAAGAGCTGCACCAATGAGCAGCAATTATCATTCAACAAGTTCTACTTAACAGCTAAAGCTGAAGAAATGGGAAGATTTAGTGGTTGAATATTATATATATATATATAGCAGGGTACAGAATAGAATATGTGCATGAAGGCTGTAAACACCAACAATAAACTTCAGTTAATAACACCAAATTCAAAGTGCATTCAATGGTCATGAATCGCTAAGACATTCCCTGAACTCTGAAAGAAGAAACTTTTCCAACTATCAACTGTAACTATAGAGGATACACACAGACACACACACAATTTCCTTGAGACTTAGCCTAACCTTAACCATAGCTACTACTTGCCTAACCCTAACCCTAAAATTAACATATCCCTAACCGTACCCTAATCTTACACTGTTGTTTAGGGACTTTGTTTTGTCATGGTGTTCCCACAGTGTGACTGTGTAAACAGATTTATGTCTGCCCACACACACACACACACACACACACACACACACACACACACACACACACACACACACACACACACACACACACACACACACACACACACACACACACACACACACACACACACACACACAAAGCATACTGATAGGCCTTCAAGTGTCTTGAAAAAAATTTCTCTTTCCTGACATGTACACACACAAAAAAATGTACCTACAGCTCAATCCTATTCACAGCCTGTTTGCAGAGACGTGCATTATTTTGGCTTTGTAGGTTGAGAGGAATGCATAGAATTCCTATGATTTCTCCTGCATTCCTTTCTCCTCCCTCCAGTGGTCACTTGTCTAAGCTTGTCCCAGACGTCACAACCTTGTTGACACTCTTCCCTCTCCAGGATCTGGGAATTTGTAGGGAAAACACTGAACATCCACAAAGATTAGCCCCACTTAGCGGCTTCAAAAACTCCCCTGTGATGTGTGTGTGTATAGATCCATGCAATGCTACAATTACAGATGAACAAGCGTGGTGAAGCGAGGATACTTTCATTTAGTAAAGTCTGAGCGGGCTGATGAACTCATGAGCAGCAAGCCAGGTCACTTCACAAATAAACTGTAAATCACTGTGGCAGCTTGTTAAAATGAGCAGAAAATAAGAAAACAGTGAGCGAGCTAAGCAGGTGTCAGACTGGCTTCTCCTCACAATCCAATCAACCACTGTTGGAGTTGTATAAGTGTAAGTGTAATATAGCAACATTATATGTTGCCGAGAACTGCAGCAAACAATTATTATCTTGATCTATATTTGAACTCTGGCAAATCCTGTAGGATCTTTGGTGCATTTATCATAGAACAACTACTTAAGCAAAATGACAATCCACTTAAGAAAGTAATACCTTGTTTTCATAGCAAGCATCCTCTTCAATCCAGCTGCTTCCAAGCTTGCATACACCTTGATCAAATTGCCAAAGCACACTGAAAACAAACAGCAGTCTATCATACATGACTGCATCACCTGTGACATGTCTAGCTCCCACCATGCCATGCATCACGCACCTGTCACAGGCTCTTACCTCTGAGTTTGAGCCCTTGCTCTGCCATGTTTTACTGTAGGTCACCACAATGTTGAAGTGAAGAAGCAGCAAAAGCCGAAAAACAAAAAAAAGGTAGGAAGAGATAGTCCAAGAGTTTCAGCCTAAGAAAGAATCTGACATTCCTGGCTCCTTTTACTCTCTCCTCTGCCACTTCTTGACCAGGGAGGGAGGAAAGCTCAGAAGAATGCAACAGCAAAGAGAGAGAGGAGGGAATGAAGGACACTACCAATGAGAGGAAAACAGAATGCGGGAAGAGCGGAACAGGACAGGACAGGCCAAGGGTGGGAAGTCATAATGCATTGTGGGATAGGGATAGTGAAGAAGAGATAAACAGTTCTCGGCACCGTTCCTACATGTAGTGGGACAGAATGCAAGTGTCATCACAAGATGGAAAGAAGGAGCCAAACAAGAGCCTATCAGGCAGGGATCAGGGTGCTAATGCAGACACAACACAGGATGGTAATGGGGATGGTGTGGTGGGGCGAAAGCATTTACTCTCTAATCTGCATTTACAGGAAATCTACCCAACTCAAAGTCTGGGAAACAACACAAGCTCACCTTCACCTGATCTACTCCAAAGTTATCCACAAAATATGGAGTGAGATTTGTTTCTAACAATAAAAAAGATGAAATTAACAAAATTTGAGAAGAGTTTGAGATCTTATTTCCAGGATTAGCTCCTCTATAGCATATTGAAATGTTACATTTGTGCATTTAAACAAGGTGAGGACATCTTTTGTTAATGACATAACCTGAGCCACACAAACACTGTGCTTAATGGTTGGCTGGATGCACAAACGGATGCAAACCCCACAGAGTAGAGATGTTTAAGATTCAGTGCAGTGCATCCAATACGTATGGAAACTGAAAACAACACAACCCCACACACCCAACACATAGGAAAAGTAGTTTGCATTAAAAAAAGTCACCAAGTGACAGTTAATGAAGAAAAGCAGAGCACTTGGATGCTGAGTTTGGTATTTCAACTAGTAAAACAGCAGCTGGTCGGTTCACGTTAAATAGATAAAAATACAATGCTTCTTTTGAATTCGACAGTAAACTGCACTGACGTATTAGAGGTGAGCTCACCCACTCACCTAGATCAAGACTGTTTTCATTCTTCCCTTTCCTCCTGAAAAAGTTACGCTTTCTCCATATCATCCACTTGCTTAAATTCATGATGAAAAATGAGCCTCGTAACAAAAAAAAAAGAAAAAAAAGAGAGGAAGAAATAAAAACAGCAAATCCGGAACAGGAAGAGAAGGTGGTGGTGGTGGGAGAGTAAAAGAAATGAGAGAGAAAGAGTAAAGAGAAAGAGGAAGTGGAAGAGAGCATTGGGTATGCTGGGTGTGTTTATTTGGGGTGCTGGACCAGCTGGTCGGATGTTACATCACACACATATTTGACAGGGGGTGTGAGCAAAGTGAGTGACAAGAGCTGGGAGAACTTCAGCTTGTCAAAAAAAGTTAAGTGACAGGTGGCAGAGATGTGTGCCTGTGTGTGTGTGTGTGTGTGTGTGTGTGTGTGTGTGTGTGTGTGTGTGTGTGTGTGTGTGTGTGTGTGTGTGTGTGTGTGTGTGTGGGTATACATGTGTGATATGCAATGCTGTTACTGACAGCTGATTCTCCCCCTGAAAACACAAAGTACTGACGAAAACAACAGCTCTCATTTTGCCACTTTGCAGGACATGGAACAGTGGGAAACCCAGTGACCTAAGCCTTAGACGTATTGTGACACTCTGGGTCAACGGTAATGTTTTCATGAAAGTGAAACCTCTGACAATCACAATAATGACTCAGAATCAGAAGAATAGCAGGACATAAAGTCAAAACTATGACATGGCTTTTGACATTTAATGCAGGTCTGTGAGCCACTGCAGTGAGACAGGGAACGGAGCAAAGGCCTGAGTCCATTTGCTCACTGATATGAGGGGGCAACTGAACAAACAGCTCTATTCTCCCAGAGAGAGTGAAACAGAAACAGGAGCCAGAGTGGAGGGAAAGGGGAGGGATACATAGAGAGAAAGTACAAGTTCATGTATTTTGTTTTCTCCTTTCCTTTCCTTCATAAAGAGGAAGCAGAGCAGGAATACCAGCCCAGCCCACCCATGCTCAACTCCCACGGTCTGATTAAATTAAATCCACTTCCTTCCACGAAAATCAGAGGAATGAACTGGTCTGGGTGAGGATGGCCTGCATCGCACATGAACCCAGAGACACAGAGATGCTTGATAACTGAATGTTTAATATATGAACTTGAGTAATTAGTAAGACACCTCACTTCTGAAAATGGCTATGGCTATCTTTCTGTTAAGTAAACTGAGAAACTACACTATAAGCCATACAGCCTCATGAAAATAAAATAAGCCATAGGTCAACAAACAGGTTTTTGATTTCTCAGTGAGAAGGCCCAGACTGTGCATCCTTCTCTGGCTGACGAGGAAAGCCTGCTCTGCCATAAGCCAAAAAAACCAGATAACATCTAGTGTAGATATCGACTACATTACTTAAAATCCACATTAGTCACGTGCCAGTGCCTTCTAGCAGGCTTTACTGTTCACATATAAAATCAGCTACCCTAAAGGGAAATTCAACTGTCATCTGTAGATGTTCATTGTGCCGTAGGAGTTTGGGATTGAACTGTGCAATTAATGTTTTTGTTTGGCCTCCCTTTGTGAGAGTCACCAGGCACGAAACAGCAAAAGTCACATGCCTTAATCACACTTCAACATGTTTTGTTTCAGACAAACAGCCTTTTATGGCCTTCTGTGGCTACAGTGTGAGATAATTTATAAATTATTATTAGCATCTCAATACAACATTGCATATCGCCTAACATGACTAAGAAATATAGGATACAGCTGCTTTTCCATGTCTTTTAAGGAGGAATTTTCCCTTAAAAGTATCATTCACAAGTGGCATTTGTAATGATGGTTTTTCTCCTCACACACACTGACACACACAGACACATTTATGCACACATTAGACAGCAGATGAGTCAGTGGTCCAACCAATAAGAGAACAAAATGGAAAATTCAAACTTCCTCCAATTCCACAGGCCTCCACCCAAGGTCTTGGGGAAAAAAAAAACATTTCCCATGTTTAAATCTAGAGGGCTTTAACATGGAGTGTGAACCACTGTGTGCATCAGTTTCTGACCCTAATAAAACAATTAACACAAACTTATTAAGAAAGAAAACAAAAAAACTTGATTATGATTTTTTGTTTTTGTTTTTAATAGGAGGGTTCAACTACTTTAAGTTATTTACACAGTAGAGAAATACCACTGTTGCTTTTAAGGGTTAATATAAACTCTCTGGGCCTCAGTCTGTTTTTTTGTTTTAGTAAATCCTGTCATGCGAGGGGTCAGAAGGTAGATTGGGCAACATGGCTTTGTAGCCCTAATGAGCTTGCAAAAGGGGGATTTCAACTGGAAGACCATGCTTTGGAAAAGAGACATTCACAAAAGGAAGAGCCTTATTTGTATGTGCTTACCAACCACACAATGAGTCGAGACTGATCATTTTCTGCCACTTCCAGCTTTCTCTAAAAGAGTATAAATGTCATGGGCTGGGTGGAGTGTCTGTATGGTGCCTGATGCGCATACACATGGACCAAAGGAGCAGAGTCCCACACACAACCGCACCCATGGGAGATGTTTTGGCTAGTGATTCCTTTTCCAAATTTCCAACCAGGATTTTGCGGAGCTAGTTTCCTCCCACTTCCCAGGCAGCAAGTTTCATCTACAAGCAAAGAAAGTACCACGAACACACTCTTGCGTCTACATACTGCTGTGAAGACACATCCAGCTGCATTCCCTGTGGACGCGTCTCTTTGTTAAAGCCAAAATAGACTCATGAGAACTCTCATAGCCCCATAGAGTGAAGTGAAGCTAAAAACAAGAGGCAAAGAAGAAAAGAAATTCAGGTCATGGCATCTCAGACTGAAGGGGGAGGGCCACAGTCAAAGCTCCTTTGTTTTGGTTTGTGTTCCATGCTACCTACACATGCAGATGCACACCCATCATTACATATCTGCAAAACAGTGCAATCGCTGTCAGCGTGAAAAGTTTTTAGACCATAGCAAGGTGGAGTATGACTCCAGACAGACTTAATGCTTCACATCCAGTTATTTCTAAACAAGTAAACACGCACACACAAAAACACACACACACACACACACACACACACACACACACGCACAGCAGCTGAAATATGTCCAAGTTTTCAGTCCATCCTACTGCCAAAGCTACAGTAAGGATCCATGACATGTAGCTGAGCTAGTATAGTGACAGATCACACCCTCCACGCCCTCCGTTTGGTGACAATCACACATTCTTGTCCTCTAATTAGATACTATTTTCCATTGTACCGTGCATGTCACACCCAAAGATAATGTGAATAGCACAAAGGCAAGCTGCAAACAGAGCTGAATACACTGAGTGAAGTGCAAGTTTAGTATGTTACCAAATGTTTAGTATGTTGCTTAGCACTGCCACAGTTTTCTTACATGCACAGATACACACTGAATAAGAGAAGAATAAAACCAGGTCAGGTAATGAGAGCTGTGCAAGTGTGGTTCTGAGACAGCACAGTGCTCACAAATAAACCGAGGGGAAAACGGGTCAGGTGAGTATTCATTTTCGTGGATGATATTTGACTTTCTCATCTGTCTGCACTTTAGAATGGGCAGGAGGAGGGGGAGCACACAGACAGGACAGGTACAGTACATACTGTAGGGCTTGAGGTTTTTTGACGATAATCCAACCATAACTTTGTCAAATAGTGTTCCAAGGCATTGCAGAACATCTGTTTCAGCCCTATTAGAACAGCTGTGCCATGTGGCAAACAACATACATCTGGTTTCCAAACAGACTTTGGCTATTCAGGTCCAATTTAAGGCTTCAGCTAACAATTATTTTGATTGTAGATTAACATATGAGCTTTGTTTTGATTAACTGTTTAATCTTGTAGTTTATAGGAATAAGTAACAATTGACCGAAGCTCAAGTTGGCATCTTTAAGTTGTATTATCTCTCCAAAAACCCATAACCCACAAACCCAGATTTACAATGAATCTCTTTGATAAACAGCAGGCACATGTTTGTCATAAAGTTTCTACCAAATCCTTTTTCTCCGACTTTCTCCCACTGCACCCTCTTTCCTCTGTCATTTACTTGACTTTTCCTCTCCCTCCCTGGTCCATTATGGGTTTGCATAACAACCCAACACACTGGAAAACATGAACCCCCCCCACACACACCCGTAAAGAGGCATGAGACTGCATATGTCTGTGACAGACTATCTCCATCAAAGCTGCAGCACTCATTGAAGCAGTAGTGTACAAATGGAATACATACTCCAGCTGGATGAACTAATCCAGAGCTTCAGAATAACAGAATGTGATCAGTCTCTGCACTTATTGAAGATCAGCACGAGCTGTGGTAACAACAGCAGAAAAGAGAGGCTGTGCTGTTTAAGGAGACACTCCACTGTTGTGAAGGAACTCATGAACCTTTCAAACATGGCTGCCAGCAGGAAGCTCATATGAACAAATGGGCTAATGCTCATTCAGCTGTGAAAAACAACATCCTTCCACCTGTCCAACACACACACACACACACACTCATCTGCTTGTCAATCACTTCTAGCAGCCCATGTTTCAGTTCCATGTAGGCCACAAATCCCTGTTTTTCACCACATAGTTTCCATTACTAACAAATCCAGGTTTGTTGCAGTCACAATATCAAAGTGACAAATGGGTCTACACCTTATAAAAGCCTAAGCACCTAAAAATGTTTAAAACAGAACACCTAATTTGACCCATATTTCTGTAAGCCTACCAACTATACTCATTCCACAGAAAACCACTAAGTGAAGATAAGACTGTCAGGCCATGGCCTTCAGGTTACCTCGACTCAAATGTGCACTGCTGTAATTCGTGGGTTGTTTCAGTGTGTGCATCTAAGCTACGTGTTAGATTTTCCTCTTGTTGCCATAAAAGAAAACACTACTTTTAGAGTTGCTAGGGAAACCTGAATCTTTTATAAGAACAGCATTGTGGTCTGGAGTCAAGCGTTGTAAATTACAAACTCCATCGGCACAGTGGAATTCCTGGCATGGAACACGCCAGCAATCTGACACTGGGAGGGGTGGGAACTGGCACATGGAGCAGAAAGGGTGGATAAATGTATACTTTTCCTTATTTTCTGCTGCATGTCAGTTGCATATATATGTCTCTTTTTAGGGAGAGACTGCAACGATAGAGAGCTGGCGACATCACAACAGCACATGCCTGTTCATTCTGATGCCAGCATGGTTATTTCTATCATTGATTCATAGTACACATTACAAATAATAAATAGATATTCCATGTGTCACATACCAAGGATTTTCTGCCTAAATTTGATTGTTGCTATGACTGTAGTAACTATGACTTAGCTCAGAAGTAGCATGAACAGTGTAACTTCAAGTTAAACCCTATCGGAGAAGCTGGCACTGAATTCCATCTTTGAAAAGAGATGGACCCAAAATCATATTTTTAAATTGTGCTGAGAGTGAATGTTTACAGTTTGCTCAACTAAACCCCTCCTCCTGCCTGAACAACAACTTGTTTGTATGTGTGTGTCTCTCTGGGGCTGGTGTCTACAACAGAGTACCCTATGGAACGGAATGATCCGCGGAAAAAGGGATCACAGGGTGTGGCTCTCATAACTCATCCCTGCATTCTTTTCTTTGCTCCCTGTGGTCACCTTTCCTGTTACTTTCTCTTTCTCCGAGCAAGCATGCTACAATCAACTATCTCCTGTTCACTTCACGCCTTTGTTGCATGTTTCGCCTCAGCCCCTGTTCCCTTGCCTCCATGGGAACTGAGGTTAGCCATGCACAACAGGATTTCTGGCTCTCAGTACTTCCTTTCATTCCCTGCTCTTATGCACGTACAACAACACCCTTCTTGCTATGCAATTATGAGACAACCTAGCATTTGTTCTTTTTGAAAGACCCATGAAAGATTTGACAACATCTGACTGTACAGCACACACACCCTTTACACACTCGGCATGCAGTGTGTCCTATGTGTTGCAATAGGCAACTTGCAAAGGCTCAAGACACCAACCTCAACAGCAGCCAAAATGATCACTAAACATACCAGATCTCCATTTGATGATATCGTTGAACTCTTCATTGGCTCCTCCCCCTGCAAGGCCGCTGTGTGATGCCATGATCGAAACTAGACTGGCTGAAACTGTGTGTTACACTGCCAGGCCTCTCGACACCCTGTGTAACAGCCTTCTTTCTGCACCTGTAAGTAAAAGTAAAACAAAATCACTGGATAGTCATTTAGCTCTCGCTGCATGTTTTCTATAACTTCTTTTCTGCTTTCATTTCATCTGAAGTGGTGGAAACGAATCTCAAGAGGAGGCCTGGGGAGTTCAGGACTCACCTGTGCTGAGGCTACACACACAAAACATTCAAAAATGGTGACATAAAACAGAGGAAGCTCGCTTCATAAGGAGCACCATACACTCCGATGTCTGCTCAACAGTGTTGGGTAAGAAACAAACTGGTTTCACACCACAACCTTAGGCTGACAATCTGGGTATTAATTTATGTGTAAAAAGAACCTGCTGTAATATCAATCTATGGTGTAATTACAATCATGTTGTGACCTTTATAAAGCTCAGGAACCAACAGGCCAGTGATGTCAGTGCTAGAAACACTTACATCATGAAGACCTCCTCACACATTTGGTTAGTGTTTATTTTGCTTTGGTTGGCAATAACCATCACACAAGACCAATCTTGTCAAATCTTATGCTTACAGTGTTTCATTCTGGTGCACTTCATGCTAAATTACTACATTTTTCCACTGTATAAGCAGTAAGACTTTGATACACACACATTGGTTTATTCTAACTATGCTGAGTTAACTTTCTACCAGTTCCTGGCAAACAAGTTAATTTCAGATTGTGGTAAAGCAGTGCAGGTTTCCTTTAAGTAATGAATGGATGAAACATTATATTAAACTGAATTTGTCTTTTGTTATCACATGCTAATATTTGCAAACATTGATTCTTCTTGAATCTGTTGCTTTTAAGTTTCACACAGGAACAAAAATGAAGCACAATCTGTCATAATCCCCAAATGTTCGGTTTGACCAAATAATTAGGTCTGCTGCTTCTGCTGCTGCAGCTTCACTGGTTATGTTGGACTTTTACTGCAGCTTTCCAGATCTGCTGTTTAGTGTCACACTAATGTGTGTGCTTGTGGTCTGTTTTAATTTACTGTATCCTCTCATTAAAAACTCAGCCAGTGCTCACTCCCAGATTAGCCTGCTTCTACCATGAAAGGAGTTGATGTGCAGTTTTAGTGGAGCAGCGTTTGGTGAGGTACAGTTCTTGAGAGATGATGTAAGACCCAAAAATATCAACTGTAAACTAAAGGAAAGGGCAGTCTATCTTGCTGTGTCTTTTCAATTTCAGTTCCTCTCACTGTGAAGGTTTTACCAACAGGGGCAAAATGACTGAATGGACACAATAAGTCTCTGAAGTAGGTGATTTCAACAGGCACAAGTGTAGGACTGTTTTTTCTTTTTCTTTTTTTTTTTAAACTTTGATTTAATTGAGCAACACCAGTGTCAATGCCTGGGCTGGAGCCCAATACATTGAAAGCAACGTGACGATATTAACGCCTTTCTAAGAAAGGAAAACACGTTTGTTCTGCTGCAACACACAGGGACTTTAAAACAGTAAACCTGCCCTGCCCTTGTCGTAGTTAATGTTTTATCTCTTAGGTATGAGCTGCAGCAACTTACTTAGAGCTTGCTGGTTTCCCATTAAGCGAGTTCCAGTCTAGTCGCAGTGAACACCAAGCGGGTATATGCAAGGTCTTTAGGTTAAAGTGAGAAAAGTGTTTGTCTAATTGCTTATTTGGACGTTTTAACTTTTATAGCTTCCTTTATACCAAATGTCCGTCTTCACACTACAGTGATGTTATACTGTGTCTGGCCGATACACTGACAGCGTTAGAGGACCGAGGCATTTCATTAATGGATCCAAACCACACACTCACCTCTGCTGTCACAAGGAGTCAGGAGACGTGTGACCTCTAATCAAGTCCAAGACGTGGAAAAATGCAAAGGCAAATAAAGCTGAGCGCAATGAAAAGTTTAAAAGTGCATGTTTCCAATTCATTTAAGGCATTTTCTACGTTCCGCAAAGCACTCTTCTGACTAACTATAAAGAGATCGGTGCTCAAGCATATCCCAGTGTCCACAATGTGCCAAACAAAGCTTCAAGAGACGCCTTTTTGCAACGCGAAGCAAAGCAGATCTACCGCAGTCCTTAAAGCACGGGGCAGACTGTCTTTTGGAAGCCTACAGATTGTTACTACATTTCACGGAGCAACACCACAATATTCTGGATTCACGTCCTACAACTTTGTTCCTGTTGCTTACTTGACTTTCTCCCTGCTGCTTACATCGACGTTAAGCCAAGCAAAGTTAGGTAAATAAAACCGAAACACTTGAGGCGTGCCTTTCAAAGTAAATGAGTCTAAATGCGTCTAACTACGACAATCTCAGTCAAGTCAGCTGACAATAAAAACTGCTCCCGTTGCCTGATAGTCCAATTTTAATTTATTTTATCGCGTTAGTAATGTAATAAGTCTAAACATTGTCCTCAACATTAATGTGCTCAGCAAGTTTACTTATTAATTTAATGATTTTTATCGGTGTAACTTAATATATAATACGAGTAATGACTAAAATAATGTTTACATGTTCTTATTAGTGCGCGACTATAATTTAGTCATTATTTCACTAACGCCTCGTCACATTTATTTTGAATGTTTAGACCGGAACCACAGGGCTCACTCTGGGTGACTTGACTGGTCTTGAGTTTTCCCTCAGGCTGTAAAAGTTTTTCTGACGCGGAGATGGAAACATGGCGCGGTGGACGTCACGTGACACAACACCAATCAAACCAGTGATTCCCACTGGAAAACAAAAGGCTTAAAATAAAAAAAATAAAAAAAGACTTTAATTGTGGAATAATAATTGGAATGTTTATTTTCCCCATGAGTTTTCAAAACTTTTCCATGTAAAAGTACAACAAACTGGCTATTTATACCTAGCCTCAAGTATAACATGAAAAATAGAAACAATCAAGCACACCTACCTCAAAAATGCCCACACGTCATGCTTTTTAAATTAATAAACTTTTTACAAACTAAATTCTAACAAAATCAAATGAAGACCACCTAAACTACTGGTAAAATGTGGAAATATATTCTCACAATAAATAATAGAATAACAGTAATACATTAAACAGATAATTATCACCACTATAAACCCTTCCACCACTTCCTGTGCCAGAGTTATGTGTTGGTTGTAAAAGAAACACATTTTCCTGTACCTGACAGGACTGAATAATAGATTAAGGCCCATTGGAAAGAATGCCAGAGGCTTTGAGATGCTGATCTTCCATTATAAGCTGTTATCCTTCTCCCTCCCTCTTCTCAGCTGTCAGCTTAAAGAACAAGCTCAATTTCACAAATTAGTGCTCTGTTGGGCATCAAGTGACAGCATATTTGTTTTGTGATTGCTATAGAGGGAGCACTGGAATAAATGGAAACTCTCCCCTTTGGTTTTTACAAATGGTCAATGAGTCAATTCAGATTCAAAGGGCTACTTTTCTAGCTATACATCTCAGATCTGCAACAAACTTTTGAATACTACATTAAAAGAGCTTTTTGTGAAGCTTCCCTGTGGCATATGGAGATGACAGGGTTTCCATGAGCCCAAGGCTTCGCCCTTGCACTGAAATTATAGGGGTGAGAGTGTTTAGGTCTTTGCTGGTCCAGGGCTGGACTTCGGCTGAAACGACAAGGGTTTAGAGTGACCCCTGCTGTCCGAATGGTGTACTACTCCTCCGATTGGAGTAGTGTCTTAAGACAGATCACATTTACTTGTGCACGAAGCAAATGCAGTATAAAACGAGAGATGTGAATAAATCAGAATAGTCAGCATGAGGTGAACTTGTGCTGTGGAAAAATATTCAACTCTCTCGTCACTCTGGATTGAATCCTACCATCAAAAATAAGTTGTTGTCATTCTCGCCATTCACACGAATTCATTTAAACGAAGTAAGTAATTTCAAAAACCGAGTTGTCATGAAGAAAAAGAGCACTTCCCAGTGTCTTTAGGTTCCTTTACCGTTGATCACTAAAGCTAGAAAACCTACGGATGAGCTGTCCTTCGATGTCAATTGTGCGTTCATTTTCGTCCTATCACGGCGACTAATGGAAGATAATGTTGTGTTTCGTTATCACTGTTACCTCGTGTGGTTTGGAGTATTCGAGAAGGAATTCCAGCCCCGCCTACCTCACCGTATTTGAAGTTATGAATTGGAGTGCACTTTTCTAATCAGTCACACCACCGACTGACTGTCGAAGCAGTTGCTTTTTGTTCGAGGATATTGGCACAGACACAAAATTTTTTCTTATACCAGGAGTGGGGTTCGAACCCACGCGGACATATGTCCATTGGATCTTAAGTCCAACGCCTTAACCACTCGGCCATCCTGGTACACATAACGGGTTCCGCCACATTTCCCCTTCAAATCCTTAGACACATTGCGCGTGTTCCTGGATTGTTATGTGCTAATTATATGTATGTAATTACCATCCAGCATCGAAAACAGATAATGAGTAAAGCTCTGATGCTAGCGCAGCGTCAGCAGCTAGCCGCTAACTTAAAACGAAGTAACTAACATGCTAGCGTCATGCTCGTCGCAAAGCAACAGCGCTTTTTACACAAACCGCCGCGGTAACATTGGTTGCAAACATGACATAACACAAACAAGCATATCAATCTTGTTCGCTTCCACGAACCTGTGTTACTATGCATCGTTACCGCTAGAAAGTCAGCAAACAGCTAGCTAACTTAACAAGAACCATCATCTAACATCGCTGGCAGATGCTAACTGATAGCACAAGTTAACAGGCTTGGGACGCTAACGTTACACACATCGGTAACTACGTAGTCAACCGCACTTATTACCAAACAAAGTACAAAGTAATTAAAGCAAAACACAGAGAGCACGAGAAGTAACCTCTGTAGTCATTCGTGAAGGCACAGAGGAGAAGTTGACAAAGTCCGCTGAAACTCTGAACAGTGTAAGTGTCCGCTAACATGACAACTGGGTATTTCTGCGTCTGCGTCAGATTTGGACACACACATACTCAGGACAGCCCTCCAGGTAACGTAGTTTATCATTCATATATTTGCATTTATTTCCTTACAACATACATTTATATAGCAATTCATGTTAAACTTTACTTTTTTAAAATATAAAAGACATGGTTGAATGAGGCTGTATTTAGTCAGGTATTGCATTTTTCTGCATAATTCTGCATTATTTTAAAACATAAACATGTATCATGCACAAAAACAAACAAAAAAAACCACACAACCCTACCTGCATCAATTCTGAGATATTTTGCTGCCAGTCAAACTTTAGACAGTTGGTAACTCCAAAATTTGGATAAATTAAAGCAGCACACATCTACTAAAGAAACACAGTCTACTACAATTCAAGACAGGTCAGTGTCCCAGTAAAATGAATAAGGCATATTTATTTTCACCTCTACATATCTTTTTACATAGGTTAAAGTTTATTTCAATCATCAGTAAATTTGCATAAACTCAAAATATGTCCTAAAATGTTTCATTGTGTCTCCAACAGGGCAGACAGGGGCAACATTGCTGAAAAGGATTTTTTCTCTTGTACCTAAGGGCCTTCTTGATGTGAACATTGATGTTTTCAACACACTCCTGAGTGTTACGCACATTGGCCTCTATGTTATTGAGCATGGATCCCTGCTCCTCCACCAGCATGGCCACCTGCAGGAAGAGTTCATGGACCTCCTTCAGCCTGGCTTCCAGCTCTACCAGTTCCTTGTGTCTGCCCTTGATCTCAGACATTGCCCAGCGGGAAGAGTGTACACCTTTCATGTGCAGGCTCTGAGACAGCTCAGCCCATCCCTCACCACCTTTGTCCACCAGCACATCCAGCTGCTCCTCAGTGATTTCAGTTCCCAAAATGGAGGCCTGCCTCTTGATCCGTCCCCGACACGTAATCCTCTGAATCTCCTCAGCTTTGTTGTAGTCACTCATGACAGCGTGGAAGGTTTGTGTCAGGGTGTCATACTGAACTCGGGCAATGCGGCTAACAGCAGAGTTAGGGCCTTCTTTCTCATCTAGCTGGCTGCTCACCTTACCCAGGGCTTGCAGGCGATTGTACAGAGCCTCTCCACGCTGCTGGATTCCCCTGGCTAGTGAGTCTGAGTCCTTTTTGAGGAGAGTGAGACGCCTCACAGAAGTGGCAAAGCGTTCATTGTGTTTGCCAAGATACTCGATTTGTAAGTGGAGTAAGGAAATATCCTTGCGTATGGCGTGGGCCTCCTTCAGAACATTGTCAATAGCTGAGGAGTTTTCAAACACCACTGCCTGCTGAGACAGAGGTAACTTGTCCGCACCATTCTCATCTCCACAACACTCATCTGCACCTTCACTAATGGTCTGCAGCCTCTCCAGCATGTCCCGCATTTTGCCTGAAAGAACAGTACATTGGCTTGTGGAATCATCACTTGTTAGCTTCTGTTCTGATGTGCAGTAATTGTGAAAATGCATAATAAAAATCCAGTTTGTATGAAAAGCCAATAGATTAAATCTGTACATTTATTTTTTAAATCTGCTTCCCATATGTTGAGTTGTAGGCATTCTCATCAGGGTATAATCCCTAAATTAGAGCACTTTGAACAAACAAATATGGAGAGTTTAACATCAAGCATCGTGGTAACAAGGCTAAAATATACTCTGACTGACTTTATATGCACATTTGGTACTATAGAGCTACTGCAACTGATACACACAAATTTACCTGCAGTAACTTTGCTTTTAGTGGTGAACAACAACAATAGGTCAGCTCCTCCATGGAATGTGATAATTTAAAGCAGGAATGAGGAAGACAATTTTATTTTAAAATACTTCAAAGGTGGACTAATTGCAGAGGATAGATATAAATACATAGATCAAAACAATCTTCTACACTGTGGTGTTTTCCTATGTCACTGACCTTTTCATACAATCTCAATCTGCACAGAAAATCTACTTCCTCATACTATAACCAACTAGTAAAAGGAAAAAAATCATGAAACCTATTTTAAAAGTTGTCACAAAACAATAAAAATACTACAGCCCTATTTTTGCCCCCTGCTTTAAATGGGCAAGTCGTATCAATTATCCACTTATCTCCAAATTACTCTGCTACACATATTTACAAAGATCAATCAAATATCATTCAGTTCTAAAATGAAGGCATCTTACTACTTGTGACCGGCTCCCACTGTATCAGAAAACTCCTCCGGTGTGTTTTTCACTGAGACGGTTCAGAACATCTTTCTACTCTGAGGGAAGTTGGCTGTCTGCTGTGTGTTCAGCTCAGCCCTAACTACCGCCCAATCCCAGGTGTCAGACATGGGCCATCCCACTCCAAGACATATTTCTTCCTTGAAGACACTTTTTTTTGTTGTTTTCAGAATTTGTCATCTGTTCAGGAAGCAGGAAACTGCAGTGATTTATAAAATGGCATCAAGTAATGCACCCAGAACAAGTGTCCCTGTGAAACTTAATGTGGAAATTATATTAAGACGTAACAATTAGACTAATGCAGAACAACCTGCCAATTGTTGCTAGAGTAATGGCACATCACCTGTGTATGTGGGAATGGGTAAACCTTAACTTGATATCTAGTAAATGGGTGATTTATGTTTGGAACATGAAGGACTAATGGTGTTGACATTTTGTTTACGTAGACTCTGAGGGGTTGTTTTGCAATAACCTGAAAAAGTGGTTATGGTCATTATGTTGTATACAATGACATCAAATTTGAATTAGTCTGAATTATGTCTTAAATGTGAGAGAACAACAAAAACACAATCTGCCACTGTTTTGAAATCAACACTAGTAGGTGTTGTATTTCCGAGGTAATGTTAAACACTATAGGGGCAATGCAGCCACTTTTTTTTATTTTTTCTTTTATTTGATTTATTTATTTATTGGCAATATACAAAGATATATACTGTTAGATTCTTATGTGTTGATGTAGAATTTTATTCTGAACAAGAACAAACCCAGACTCATGCTGTATTTTAATATAATTATATGATACAGGCTACATGACACCACAAGAATAAAGACAACATTCATATATTTTACATAAAGTCATAAAAAAATTCAGTGAAAGTAGCTGATTAGCATAGACTATATCAAAATACAGACAAGAAATCTGTGTCAGAATATTGTTAATCATCTGATGCCCTCTAAAAAGTTGATAAACGAGGAACTTTGTTGTGTAATGTGGTGGACGTAGACTGGCAAATTTCATCTTTTACATACACATATATGCTGAAACCATTTTGGGTCCAACTTCACAATTCCAAAAACATTTTCTTTTCAGTCCTTTTACCTGTGCATTGACTTGTAGTAAAAATTATTCGTCACACACTGAAAAAAGATTTTTTTTTAATGAATTTCTGTGTAGCAGTATTTCCTTAGGATTTCTTGACATGGTACTACTACTGCATCAGGCTCACAGTGTTAGACAGGCTGCCCAGACAAAATACATGTATGCTTTCTTTAAAATACCTTTTTGCTATTGTATTAGTGTTCCCAGAGCCATTACACTTTTAATTAGAAGGTCACTACAAAAATAATTTTTAAAAAATCCAAATACAATCTGTTTCTTGTCTTGATTTAGGATACCTGTCTCAAACCTTTCATACGAGCATTACAGATTTAAATGGATTATTTAAATAGAAATTTTAAATATTTTCTTTAAGTATTGTTGCGTCTCAATCTAGACACAAACAGTTGTAACCTATCAATCAAACCCTTCTTTGTTTTATGGAAAATGGAGTCTGAGCTCCAGTCATTAGTTGTAGCAGGGGAAGCAACTGCAAAACATCTTTTTAAACGGATTGTTCTTGTCATGGCGCTTGGCTCTGCCGAGCTTCACAAGGGCTTCCTTTATGCCTTCATCAGTTTTTTGGACGTTGGTTTGTATAGTATTCAGCATGGGGCCCTGGTCCTCCACCAGCATAGCAATGTCCAGAAA
Organism: Mastacembelus armatus; assembly: GCF_900324485.2. Lineage (NCBI taxonomy): Eukaryota > Metazoa > Chordata > Actinopteri > Synbranchiformes > Mastacembelidae > Mastacembelus > Mastacembelus armatus. Next base: position 14,550,620 of record NC_046656.1, read on the forward strand.
AATATCATGGATGCTCTTGATACGGGACTCCAGGTCCAGCAACTCCTGGTGACGTTTCTCAATCTGGAACAGAGCTGATCGAGCAGTTTTACCTTCAGTCATAATGTTGTCATTAAAGATGTTCCACTGACCTTTCTCAATCATCTCCTCTACTTCCTCTCCTGTAACCTCACGCCCTACTATCTCCATCTGCCTTTGGATCTGGGCTTTACAGTTCTCTCGATGGCTCATCTCAGCCTCATTATAGTCAAACATGGCATCACGGAAACCATTGCTGAGGCAAGCGTACTGGGTTCTGGCAATACGTGTGATGGCAGAATTTTCCCCATGTGCTTCTTCTAGCTTATGGGCTGTGGCATCCATGTCCTTCAAGTGTGCTAGCACACCCTCAGCCCGAGCCTTTATATCAGCAGCAATGGCGTTAGAATCCTTTTTTATGACGCTCATGGTGGTGACACCTTGAAGCATGCGAGAGTTCTGCTCACGGAGCCTTTTGATCTCCAGGCGGATCAGCTGGATGTCTTTGTGGATAACTTGTGACTGAGAAAAGACCTCCTCCAGATCAGGGCTGTTGTCAAACACTATTGCCTCATGGTGCAACTCCTCCCCCAGGTCCACATTGCTGAAGGAATCAGAAGCAGTTGTTTCCGCAACATTCATCGGCTCCACATGGCCGCTGGACATTTCATGCAGGTGGCTCAGTCTGTCCCTCATGGTTGGGCTTGAGAACAAGTGGAGGCTGCAGATGTTAAGATGATTTCCTCTGTTTGGTTAGCTTTCCTCGAACACACATTGGTAACAACTCATTAAAGTAGGTTGACCTGAAAGGGCAAATACCAATAACAGCAAAACAGACTTAGATTCACAGCAAATTCTAAAATACAGAACACAATATTGCATTTAAGATCCAACAACAAAGCATTCAACTAATTTCAAAGTTTAAACACACCCGGTGTCTAATTTAGGCTGTCTTGCTTTTTTAAGAGACCTTTCCTTCTTCCTTTTGCTGTAATCCACCCACTACCAGTCACTAGTCTAACAGGTTCCTCAGTGATAATCAAAGGAGTTACTCCTCACCAAACTAGTTCTTTTAACTTATAATCTGTCTGACATTTTTAACCTGACATTCATTTTGAGTTTTAATATAACTATAGATCAGATTTTGCAGATTTTGTACATCTAAAGGGATTATCTTCAAGTTTGAGGATCTTCCTGTATGAAAAAACGAGAAGACATTTCAAAGGCTACTATGCTAAAACGTCTCAAACTTCAAGCTCTCCTGTCTGATATTATAATTGTCTTTTCTACTTTTAGCTTTAGGAGTAAACGCTAGTAGTCTTTAGCTGTAATCAGAACAGTCCTTATACAATTCCCTATTAAGGTGAAATTTAGTAAATAACATAATGTTACTCTAGTGCTCCTGAGAAACAATTATCTGAAACTGTTGGGGAGCATGGTTAAAATATTTTGAAGGTAAATGATAACAGGTGTGTTCAGATGCGTTTTGGGAACCTTAAGGATTTTACAGAATAAATCCCAAACATATGCCTTTGCGTCAAGCTCTGCTAACTGAATTTGCTGGCGACAGTAATGTTTTTCACCACGTCAATAATATAGTTCATCCCCGTTTTGGATGAACCCCAACACACAAAGTTTCTTCCTTGCTACAGTCTCGGCAGCTGGCTGAAATATAGTTGATCGTAGTAGAGACCATTACCTGTTTTGCTCTGTTGTCCGCAGATATCAGACGTTGTCCTTTAAAGTAAAGTAGCCATCCTGTAATTCTGAAGCCGAGTGCTTCGGGGTATGAACAGAATCAAAGGGCCTCACACGCGCAATGCGCCTATCTCTGGAGCTCTTTGGTTTTGTTAGAGTGATGGATTGTGCCACGCCATAGGACAGTAATGATGCGATGATCAGGAATGAAGCCCGGTCGGTTTGGCCTTCCAGTGACGCTGGATGCCAGGGACATGTAAGCTACAGACTGAGCCTCCAATTAAAACGTGTAGTCTTAGAAGAATAAATCCTGATTGGTAGAAAAAACAGGTGTTTTTGACGGGGATCACAGTGTTTAGCACTTTTCTATTGCGCCTTTGACACTTGAACTACAGACTTGTTAACAAGTTTTGATGGTAGTGATTTGACGGTGTCTGATTCTGTTTCCCCGTCAGGGTGCATGTCTTAAGTTAAAACTGTCTTTCACCTAATCGTTAGGTCCTAATGTAACGTGGTAGTTATGGTAAGGAATCATGGGTAAACGTGTCCTGAACGGGGAACAGAATTTAACAGCACTAGAACACAAAGGCCATCCTGGCGTTGTTTGTAAGATTTTCCCAGCCACGCCCTAATGACTTCTACAAGAATTCACTCGTGTGTGTGCGAGTGAGACAGAGAGAGTGACACACACAATGTAGCTTTACCAGTTTTTACTGCAGCCTGCCTTTCATTGAGCTTCTTGGATTATCAAGCTGTATGTAAAATCAGTATCTGTGTGTAGCTTTTCTTTTCACCTGTGTGATTCAAATTCTTCCAATGATTCTACGCAAAAAATAATCATATAAAAGCATAAACATGCAATAGAAACTGCAGACATTTTTATGTGTAATTTCCAATTAAATGGAAAGAAATTGTAAATTTACTTACGTAAGATCATAACAATCCAGGGATCAAAAGAGGGAATCAGACTTTGCATATTTATTGTACAAATTCCATTCAGACAGGTAGATAATAATTTATTCTTATTTTTCATTTACTTCTTTAAACTTTTTAGTAGTTCATTGAGCAGACAGGCGCAAGGCTTATTACAACAAAAATGCTTTGCCACTATTTCAATTTAGAAGATCCAGAGGTAGGTGAGCTTATTCAACTAAGACGTATACAGTGACGTCATTACGTGGCTCTGTGGTTGCCCTTTAACCCGTGGAAGAGGAAACAGGTTCTTGAGGTTGGCAAGTTATGCCAGCTATAAACTGGCTCCAGCAACAGCTCCAAAATACCACATCTTGACCTAAAAGGAGTAGCAGACTCCTCCAGGTGGACAAACTCCACAATAACAAACACCAGATGTAAGGATTAAGAGTAAGACCACGCTGGTGTACATACGATAGTACCTTGGTTCATTTAGGAGTCAGTTCAGGGGAGAAGATTTGTATTGAAAAATCCAGAAGGTCCTTAAACACCTAGCAATTCTGACGGCATTTACAATTATCAAATATTCTTTTAACCATCTGGATTATAAAATATCCAATCCACTGAATGATACAGAAAGACTTTCAGCTTTTTCCCTAATCAAAACAAAATGGCAGGCCATTGAGTAGGCTATACAGAGAGGAAATATTATTTAATTTTTCCACCCAGACTGTTTGGACACGGCTCAATGGATTCTGAAAGCAGAACAACTCTAGGTGTTTAAATAACCTAACATTAGAGTTTTCTGTAATTTATTTTGATACACTTTTACAAACAACAAACAGGTTACTGAGTGTCCCGACATTAGTGCATAAAGTGGGCTATACCTGGGTATACTTTTAAAAACATCAGTGATAACACTGTCTTAACATAAAGAGAGTCATTTCACATGTTACTCGATGATCAAATTTCCGACTGCCCGTGAAGACACCGTGCCTCCATCAGGACCCTGTCACCACCTCAACTTTCTTTTTCTTCGTCTTGCAGGCTGAATTATCGGCTGGCTGCGCCGGGGGAAGCGGAAGACACACAAAACAGAAGAAACACCACCCAAAAGGCCACACTGAAAGCTAAAAGAAACGATCATGAGACTGTGTGTAATTCGCAGAGCTTGCGGGAGCCTTCGGATCTATCCAGCCCGTCCGGGAAGCAGGGTTACCGACTTGTCGCGGAGATGCCAGACGTTACCGGGCGGACTTGCTAACAGCCGTATGATCCTCCGAGCTGCCAGCGCTACCACCAGCGGCGGTACCGACCCGTTGGTAACCGTGAACCGGTCTCAAAAGGAAGACAGGCTTGAGTGCGACACTTCTTTAAGGTAAGATGTTACGTTAAAAACATTCATGGGCACACAACGCTGAAATACAGTTTTCCTTTGTACCACTGAACTATACGAAGGATCATTTTTAGCTAACGTCAAAGTAACGTTGGAGACACGGTAGTCGGTGTTTCCCAGTGTTTTAGCGGTTCGCTAGCAGCCAGTTCTGCACGTGTCCTCATCACCATAGGGGTCTCACAGCAGCTGATGTAACTTCTCTCAGCTGTTGCCAAACACAACATGTAAAAACTGTACCTGCCTTCACAGGGGACAGAGCTAAAAGCGGATGTCGATGCTGAGGGAGTTTACTAAACTGTTAACTATGTGACACCTTTAACATCCATGTACGTGTTTGCACTGACCGGTGGAGTTTTTATGCGTTTTTTGCTTTGTATGTCACATGTATTGTACACGGAAGAAGTGTGCGTTCATCTATATGTGGTTTTATCACAATAGGAGATCGGAATTAATAAATAATATTGACCGATCTAACCCGAGATAGCTAGTGCTGGACCTTAGCTAGTTGGTGTTTACGTTTTGGACAATTTATAGGTCAGTGTGTTAAACTACGTAATTGACACACTAGCCCCGCCCACATTGTGTCACGTGTGCAGTGCTGAGTGAAAACCCACTTTTGTTCCATTCAATTTTTTAAAATTAAACTGGAAGATAATATTTATTTAATTTCAGCAGATATGGCTAAATTGCACCTAATGCCTAATTACACAATTTTATTTAAATAAGTGGAAGTGAGAGAGTTTAGGGATAATTTATAGATATAGCCTGTAAAATACAGTATTACAGTTATAAATATTCTCTTTTCTCTCTGCATTACATTTTCTCAAAATCTTACAGAATGGTACTTCATGGCCTAATGAATGTGTTAGACTTTAATTTATTTGAATGTCTTGTTTAGTTGTAAACAGATTAATGGACATTATTAATCAGTTTGTTTTGTCTCACAGAGAAGTAGTTCAGAGCACCAAGGAGGCAATGGTAGCTCTGCAGAGAAGAAATCCAGCAGCCCATCCCCTGTTAGCCATTATTCAGGTATTGTAAGCAAAAACCAAAGCACTATGGATGTATCTCCAGTATTAGAAAGGAAGACTGTGAATTCATATGTGTTTAACCTTGTGTCAGTCTTTCATTAATCCAGATTAAACCTTTGAGGATTAGCTAGTCAAAAGCCACTTTAACTGCATAGAGCTACCATGACCTAGTAGTAAATTAATTCTGCTTTACCTGTATTTATCTTTATCTTTGACTTATAGGGAATCTGTTTCCATTGAAGTCATTTCTGAACATTTGTGTAGTGTGATGTCTGTGCGTGTTTTTCTCAGTGCACTAATTTTATCTCAAAGGCAGGTGAAGATGACAGCTGGTTGGAGATCAATAAGAAAATGGCAGGAAAGGTAATTTGCTCTTTTGTGTTTTCTCTGTTTGTAGTTTAGCCTTTATCTTGACTAGTTAACAAATCTACACAATTCAAACAGTTCACAGTCTTCTCATCTTTATATTCTCAGATTGAGCTGAACATTACTCAGATTTGTCTGGCAAAAGAGTGCAGTGAAGATGAAGTAAGTGAAACTAAGTTACGTACTTGGTTATTAGTCTTTATATGATTAATCTATAGCATCTAAAGATTTGTCTGGGCAAATTCTTTGTCCCACCTCATTGTGAAGCAAGTTGGTGCATGATCTTCCTGTTCCCAAAGTGAAATGTTTTGTCTGTACAGCATTTGATTGGAACAGGTATGTGAAATGTCAAGGCAGTCAGTGCCACACGCAAGCATTTTCTTTATTGATTTATATTTTCCTAACTTATTTGGTGTCTTCTTAGGTTTTGTTATCTTTTTTTTTCACCCCATAGTATTTTCCATCATTGTTTAACTCAGACTGGTAATCACCCTCTCAACTGTAGGTCTCTTTGTCCAGCTAAAAGCTGATTATTTGACCCTTAACCAAAACAGCAAACTCCTGGGAAAAACTCAAAATTTCATCGTACAGTATATGATGTACATTACAGTTCCTGGCCTAAGGCGGATTCTGCTGCTCTACTAGTCTACTGATCTATTTTCATATATCTTTCCTCTCTTTTTAAGAAATGTTCTCCATGTTTCCTCCTCTTTTTTTCACCCTCCCCAGGGATTTACACCTTCTTTCTTGGCTCAGTCAGCAGCACTGACCTGTTGAATTTGAATGTGCAAATGCTGTTTCCCCCTCTCTTCTGTTGTTCTTAACCAGTTCAATTTGTTCTTAAAACAGCAACTATCCCCTACTTTCATATTTGAGCTCTTTGATTTTCTATACTCACACTTCTGTAGACCACATGTAATACAGTATTTCTTCCCTGAATGTGTTGCATATGTTACATTCCACAAATGTTTGCAACTGTATTTAGTAAACACTGTCTGTGTGTGCACATGTGTTTTGTCCTTATGTGTTTAGATTGTTGAAGAGTTGTTGAGGCTGAACGAGGACCCCAAGGTGCACGGTATCTACCTCCACCTCCCTCCAGCTTCCCTGACCAGTCGAGTGCTCAACACACTCAAACCTGAGAAGGACATAGATGGGTAACATCCTAAGACACAGCAGCAAAGCATACATTAACCTCCAGAAAGCACATACTGTTAAACATTTCTTTAACTGCAAATATTTCTCATCTGTCGAATAGACATTTTTATGCTGCAGCTGGGCAGATGTAGCACATCAGCAGTGTTTGTGTCTGTGTCCCAACAGAAGGCAGTGCCTTCTCACATGCAGCTTTAAACCAGAAAGGACTACACAAAATTAAAGTAAAAGTAAATTACTTGTGCTTTCAGCTGACAAGTAAATTAGAAAATTAGCATTTCACCCTTCAAAGTCAACATTACCAGAAGAGAACTGGTTCCATTGAGCCCAAGTTATACAAAGCATATTCATTAAAATTTGTTATAGTAATTTAGACTGATTGACAGTATGGAGTGTTGATTTATTGCAACAAGATACTTTATTTTTAGGGTGTGATAAAAATATTTTTAAACACTCAACACAAATCTCAACAGGCAACTGAAAAACTACAGTACGTTGTAGTCTATAAAGTGTTATTTAAAATGTTTGAAATTTGCCCATAATTCAAAATGCTGTGTTTGTTATCCATAGCACATTACAAATAATGTTAAAAATGGCAGTAGAAAGTGACCTTTTCCAGGGAGACAAATCATTTATTTTTACATACAGTATTATATAATTATTTCTTTCCTGTTCTAGGATATCAGATTTGAATATGGGTCGTTTGGTACGAGGAGACTTGAGCAAAGTCTTTGTGCCACCCAGAGCCAGCGCTGTCCTGGATCTGCTGGAGAAGCATGGTGAGTTTCTGGAAAAAAGGAATTGGATGCTGATATGACATGACAAATAAATGTTAACCAATTCTATACATTATATGTCTTTGTAGTTACTATATAATAAACTTATGTACAGTAGCAGAACATGATGCTATGCACATATTAATAAATACTAAATGAAAACATTTGTCACACATTGTACACAGAAGTGACATTTTCAAATTTGAAATTTTTTTTTAAGAAAAGGGAATCAAAATATGTGTTTGTTAGATTTTATGCTGTTTTGTTTGGCTCCTGACTTTTTTTGTCACTTAAGACTTACAAAGGGAAAGCTAAACTGTTCTATTGTCAGTGAGAATGTTAAGGCAGGTAAAATACGTGTCATGTTTATAATGCATTCTGCAAATCATATATGGATCTGAAACTTCAGCACATCAAAGATGTTTTAGTGTTTGGTTGCCCAAGAACACAGCTGACTGGCCAGGCTAACTGCTGAATAGGGAGCAATTTAATACTCGAAGGGTAGAGGTCAAGGAGTAGAGTTTACATAGAGTTTACATATATAGTTTACATATTCTAAACACAAAGCTAATGGGCATTAGTTTTGGAAATGTAGTTGCCACATATCACTATTCCTTTTCAGTCACGACCACAGTGTCTCACAAAACTTATATTGCCATCCATGTCCAAATAGGCATTTGATTTCTGACCATGAATATTTGACCTTGACTACAAGTAAAATGTAGACCATGTGGACTGGTTGCTGGGTCACATAAAGCACTTGACAAATGAAGTAAGTTTATGTCCTAATGTTGAATTTCTACAGATGCTTCTTCAGAAGGAAAAACTATTTTGCTGGTTGGGGGAGAAGGATCCTTTGGACTGACTCTGCAGTGCCTGATAGAGAAAAATGGAATGGTAGCTTTGAAAAGTAATTGGAACTCCAAAAGCCTACAGAGACAGGTGTGTTTGTGTTTGTGTGTCTGTGTGTATGGTTATTAACTCATAACCCCCTTTTTTCTTTTCTGTTTTATGTTCCCTTCTTTTTCACCCCATCCTTATCCAAAATGGTATTTAAGAATCGTTCGCCACTTCTGGACACCTGAAAGTGGATTGTGAAAAGCTAATAGTGCAGTGTCTTGTTGCAGTATGTGCAGTTCTGTTGGTTGACCACATGGGGTCAGGCTCTGTGTTGAATTAAAAACCCCAAAAATGCAGCAGGTCCACCAGTGCCAGGAACACAGAAATATGAACACCACACAAGAGTTAAAAACTACAATCTGTCTCACTTTGTGTTTGCTTCATGCCTTGCCTCTTTTTACCATTCTCTGAATCCTTTTGTAGTTCTTTATATCTAATTTCTTGTCCTTTCCATACTTACTAGCTGATGGAGGCTGATGCTGTGGTCCTACTAGGGGCAGAGGATATGGATGTCCCACCCACCTGGTTTAGACCAGGGGCTGTGGTCATTCGCTGTGAGCCCACACTTGCAACAGGTATTGTTGAATACATTATGATAGTCATTACAACTATTCTGCATGAACTACACTGGAAATAAACACATAACCACTTGATATTGAATCCTTGTATTCCTGGGTGGTTTGTATGTAAACCTTATAAATTATTTAACTTTCAGTCTTGCTTGCTGCTCAATTTTAAGAATCCATTTCATGAGGTTATAGATGATTAACAAGCTTTCAAATGCATGTGAGTTTCAATAGACATAATATTGAAGTCTAAGTTTAAAAAATGTATATACCTACTGTTTTTGTTTTAGATGAACATGCTGCTGAGATGTCCTCAAAGTCTGGGTTAGGAGACCTCACAGCGGCTTATAGAATGCAGGTGTGTCTCTGTTCTCTCCCCATTTGCTTTTTATATTAATCTTAATTATTCACCTTATTCTCTCTGACGCTTCTGTTTGTGTATTAGAATGTGGTGCATAGTTACAGTCGGTGGCTCCAGGAGCAGCAGTACCAACCTTGGCATCTGCGCACCCTTAAACTGCAGCCCTTGATGCCTGTACCGAGGTATAAGCCATTACCTGTGAAGGACTGTCTGGAATTGTGCTAAATACTGTTCTCTAGCTTACACCTCTTTTTTTGGGGCATTCATAAATCAGCTTATGGTAGAAAGCTGACTAAGCAGGTTCCTTAGATGCAAGTATAGTCATAGTCTATTTATTTAGAATTTTAGAAATGACTGAATTATTTATGAATGTTTTGTCGTATTTTTTATATTTGTCAGTGACATTGAGATTTCTAGAGCCCAGAAGCCCAAGCCTGTTGACCAGCTAGCTGAGCAGATTGGTTTGCTGCCAGAAGAGCTGGAAGCCTATGGCAGAAGCAAAGCTAAGGTCCAACTCTCCCTGTTAAACCGCCTCCATGCACAGCCTGATGGGAAATATGTACTGGTTGCTGGGTGAGTGTTATATGATCATCTGAGATCTTTTTAATTATTTTCATTCCTTCACTACCTGCTAGTGCTGAAATTCATGATGTCAAAGCAGTGAGTCCTCCAGATCCTGTTCTTGCATATGGTTATTATGATTTTAACCTCAAATTGATCCAGTTTATTTCTTAGTAAATGATGGTTATATGAATCATTACCAAAAAATGTGAAATTCTGAAGGGTATATGTCTGTCTCGTTGTAGCATTACTCCCACCCCACTGGGCGAAGGTAAAAGCACAGTGACTATCGGCCTAGTCCAGGCTCTCTCTGCCCACCTTAAACTCAACTCCTTTGCCTGTCTCCGACAGCCTTCTCAGGGACCCACCTTTGGGGTTAAAGGTCAGCAATGAACACTTGAATATCCTATCTGAAAAATATGTGCTTTGTTCATGTTTTTTCTGTTCATGAATCTCTTGTTTAATTTTGAAGCTTTTTTTTTTAAATCTCTGTTTTGTAAGGAAACTGTTACCATGAGTAAAACTGTCAGGTACATTCCTTCATACATTATATTTTCATGTTAGGAAATATGTCCAGCTTTTTCCAATAGTTTCTGTTATTTTGGAATGAAAATAATTTTGTTTTTCTTTCTATTGAACACATTGAGCGAGATTTGGACAAGGCCAGAGACTGGCGCCGAAACCAGCAGTTAGGAATGTATTAAGTAACCATGTAATACGCTATCTTTGTCAGCATGAGGCTAGCATTTCACACCCTGCTACATTTTGTGCCCGGGTGTAGTTCATTCAGAGTCCAGCACTCAGCATTCCTCCTCTGCATGTCCCTGTCCTGTTTTCTTCCTCTCAACGTGCTACTTCTTCTTGGCACCTAGGGGGAGCTGCAGGAGGGGGATATGCCCAGGTCATCCCTATGGAGGAGGTAAGACACACAGACAGACTCATAGTGCTCCCTAGCAGGACTAATACTCGCTTCAAAGATCACAGACACAAAAAGACCCCCACCAGTATGCACAAAAACATACAACCCCTGGAGCCATGGCATAACATTGCCTGTGAGTAAAGACACTGTCGATGAAGACAGAAAGAGAGGGCCAAGAGGGCAGAAGGAAGGAGACAATTTTCAAAGCTCCACACACATGGGCAGCAATAAAGCGGCTTCCTTTCCTCATATCAAAACACCAGCTCTTCTTCACACGGCTGTTTTTTTTTTTTTGTTTGTTTTTTTAAAAATATTAATCCTTTAAATTGAAGTGCTCATGTCAAATGGGGTATGTCATAATATTTGTTTAAAGAAAGTCCAGTCCATGAAAAGATTACTCTGTTTAAAGCCAAATTTGTCATGTGACACCAAATTTTGTTATTACAGCTTTTTGACCCCCTCCCATTGTTAGGGGGGTTTATTTCCACTGGGGCCATCCAAACCTCCACTGTGTACCACTACATTACTCTAATTGTACCCAGATTTTTTTATGTTTAATCCAATAATCTTTTTTTTTTTTCCTTTTTCTGTTTGTTCTTATTGTGTTTTTTTTCTGTTTTGTCCTTAAGTTCAATCTCCATCTGACTGGTGACATTCATGCTATCACAGCAGCCAATAACTTGGTAGCAGCAGCCATTGATGCCAGGATTCTCCATGAGTCAACACAATCAGATAAAGTATACTGATGTTACTCATTCTTACTCCACTCAGAAATTTATGAAACTTTTTTTTTTCACCTGCATGCTAGTATATGGCCAGTGTTGGGTAAGTTGCAATGCCCAATAATCACTGAAAAAGTGATTCCATTACTTTCCTTTTTAGAAAAGTGTTCATTCAGTACAATTCTCAATACTAGCTTTTTATAAATTATTTCAGTAATGCTTTTATGTGTATTATCTGGTTACTTTGTTACTTTTTAACAGAAATTTAAATTCTAGTGGGCTGATTTGTGTTTTTTTGCTCTGTCTTTGCCTCTCTGTTGATTTGATTATGTCAAATGTGCACAGAGAAGCCTAAAACATTTTCATTATAATCAATCTGTGCTAATGTTGCTTTATTTGTAAACATAATTGTTTTCTTGTGTCCATCTAAGGCTCTTTTCAGTAGATTGGTCCCTTCAGTCAGTGGAGTCAGAAAATTTTCACCTATCCAGATCTCCAGGCTGCGTGTAAGTCTTAACACCACAGTTTCAGCAGCAGTAGTATCAACAACAGTTACTACCCACAGGATTATGTCCAGTTCTTATAAAAAAATACTTTTGTCCACCAGGGGATCTCAGTGAGCCTGTCTTAAATTTTTTGCATTTGTCGCTTTCATATTCTCATCTCCAAATATTTGTTTATGCCCAATAAAAGTCCTGTCTGTTAAAATGGCTGCGAGTAATGATCTTTCACTTAATGGAAAAAAATGCATATGACAGATATTGCGGCAGCAGGAGGGAGATGTTGGAACATAAGTCACCTTATGTTTTTCTGACCTGTTGTATGAAGGACTCTGGGATAAGAAGTTAAAAGGACTATAAAATATTTATTAGTCTTAATGGAATGAGTGAGAGATACAGAGTTTTAAACAGCAGCCACAGCAGTGAACCTTTTGAACCTGACAGGCAGTTGATCTCCTCATAGTCCTTTAAACTGGATTTAACACTACTACTACTACTATTATACTACTTCTACTTCTACTTCTGACACTACTTTTATTTAAAATAAATTGTATAAATGGTCCAATTTTCATAAAAGATTAAATAAATTGCTGCATCTGACAGTGATCTTGTCACCTTATAGGTCCAAAACTTTCTTAAGATGAAAGTATCACTGCCACCTCTTTCATACAATGGAGGTGTTTATATAGTGGATCCAGGTGTTAAGCCACACATTAACATCATCAGACAAAACTTAATCAGTTCAGACTTCCTTTAAGTATTTCAATTTGTATAGAAATATATTTTATATTTAAGCATCAATTCTCTAAGAAAATCTCTCTTTGATTTCAGCGTCTAGGCATCAATAAAACAGAGCCTGCATCTCTCACCCCCCAAGAAGTTCACACCTTTGTTCGTCTTGATCTTGACCCTTCCAAGATCACCTGGCAGAGAGGTATTTTTAGAAGTACAGGATTTCTGCTATTTCCCACCCTGTCATGTGGGTGTGAAATAAATTACTGAATAAACTGGGCATTCATGTCTCAAATATAGGGAACTTTTAACCTCTTAAGCTAGTACATTGTCATTCTTCACTTATTCATTTTTGTACAGCATTCTTTTCGAGTGTGTAAAGTTGCATCTGCACGTTTATGCTCGTTTAAACTACACAGTAAAAAATCTTGTTGGACTTTTTACTTTGATTTTTGTTTGCTACCATGATGTCAGGAGGGGTGATGTTATATGTGCTATATGAAATTGACCGTATCAACAACCCGGTTGCAAATTGACATTTTTGTATCGTAAAGATGTTTACACTTGGATAGTGACGTGAAACAGCCACGTATCTCTTATGAGTGAAATTGTAATGTTTGGTACAGCCCAGCCAGCATTCCTTTCTATAAGCACCAATATGACTATCACACTATTAAGCACCAATATGACTATCACACTATTCTAATCAAATATGTTTTGACAAACATCCCGAGGCCCATAAAAGCAGTCCCTTATTGTGCTATGCTTAATGAATGTCACAGTGAGTCTTGAACTGGAATGGATTTTCTTTTTTATATATTAAAACTCAAAATTAGGATTTATTTGAAAATATTTTAAATCTCATCAATGAAAATTGGCAGTGACAACCTTGGCCTGTGTGTCCATATTTAATTAACACATCTTATGTTGAAGCATTGCAGTCAGGAGATGACAAATGTGGGTATGATATGAGTGGAACTCAGTGGTAGTTGTGGCTATGAGTGATGTGGTATTTACTCCAGTGGTTCCAGAGGGCATTCTCAAGAGACAGCCTCTGGAGATTAAAAACAGATTTACCACCTAATGTTATTTGGGTGTGATTGTGTAATGATGAAACAAACCATGATTTTCCTGTCATTGCATTAAACCAGCATCAAGATAATGTTTGACTGTTGTGGTTTCCTGGCTGATTGTAACAACAGCCTAGCTACAGAGTAATACTGTACTCATAACAGCCACAGCCACATAATCAGAAAATAGAATAAATGCTGAGTGTTCAGAGAAAATCGTTTGTACCATTGCATAAAATACTTTGTGTCAGTACCAGCTGACAATAAGAAAAAATCTTTCTTATTGTCAGTAATTGGATTTATATATGTGGATGCATGTGGTTATACATTTCTATTTGGGAACATACATGTACAGTCTGTCAGGTATTTAAAGTTATATTTTAAAGTCTGTGTCTTGTTTGCCATTGACGTTATGGCAGTTTTCAGGCTCAAAATATTAGAATGCATGAAAACCTTTTCAGGAAATTAAATGTTTTGTTGTCTTTCTTTTTCAGTTGTTGATACAAATGACCGCTTCTTGAGGAAGATAACAGTTGGACAGGCGAGCACTGAAAAAGGACTTATCAGAGAAGTATGCAGCGTTGTTGCTTTCATTATGTTAATTCCATTGAAGTTATGACATTCCTTCTTAACACATTTCGCCCACTGGTTTGGATTTTTGTAATTTTACAAAATGTCAGTTTTGGACTCAGGGCTCCACTAATTTAATCTCTGACATTGCTGTTCATTGCAAATATTTTCGTATTTGATCACATTTGTACAGTTATCTTTGTATGTTTCATTGACGTAATGAATTTCCTAACCATCACATCTAAATGCCTAAGACCAATCCTCAGTCTAACCTAAACCTAATTTTATTCATAATCAAGTCTTAACCCTCAAACTGCCTTTGAAGGTGTGTGAGAAAGTGAGGCTCTGCTAACATTACCCCATTTTCATGGTCTCAAACTCAGATTGGTATCACTTTTTTCTCTCCCGTATTCATGATAAAGCCCAGATGTATTTCACCCATATGTCTGTAGTAATAACAGCTGAATGAAATCCTGTAAATAAACACTTCACCTCAATGGGAAGCAAACTAGCCTAAGTGAAAGCAAATGTTTGAAGGAGAAAAATGACCCACCCATATACACACACACACACACACACACACACACACACACACACACACACACACACACACCTGGAAAAGCCTCCAGTCTAGCTCAGCATATGCTTACGTTTAACACCATCATTTCATACATTCTGTTTCCCTTTCATTCCTCTGTCCTCCACCTTCCTCCAGTGGTGGATACACTATAGCCCCTGAGGGTGTTATCTCTGGGATTGGGATTAGAAATGTTGTTTCCTTGGTGAATTGATGTATTTTAAGTCATGTTTCCCTTTTCTTGTTTGGTTTTTCATCCTGTACCACAAAGGTAGCCCTTTGCTCATTTTATATCATTTCTTTGTCTGTGTGGTTTTTTTTTTTTAAGTTTGAAATAGATAAATCCAGAAAGTCACTTAAAAAGGGTTTAACAAATGGTTTTAATATATTACTTTACAGTGTTTTTAAAATGCTGTTATTGCTACAGTTCACCAGGTGTTAAACCAAAGTTGCTTTTATTTTATTGTGGAAGTTTTTAATGTGGAAAATTTTTAGACCCAACAGCTGCCGTGGTCAGTGTACAACATCTTCCCTTTGTTGCCCAATGTGGCTCACACTGTGTGTTGTATGATTTTTCCTTTCCTCACACTCCAGACTGGGTTCGACATAGCAGTGGCCAGCGAGATCATGGCCATCCTGGCGCTGGCAGACAGCCTGGAGGACATGAAAAACAGACTGGCGCGCATGGTGGTGGGGACCAGTCGCTCTGGACAGCCCGTCACCGCAGAGGATCTGGTGTGTGTTACTGTGTGGCCTGTTAATTCAGGGAGTGTGAGAATTTTAACTTGGGCAATCACACAGTTAGCTTATCGCTAGCAGAGCTCACTTGTATTAACAGCAGAAATTTAGTTCTGTTATTATGCAAAATTTGCAGCATTTATTTATGTTTGTGTTCGAACTGATAAATGTGTTTCTTAATTAGCTTGTGTTTTAAATACTTACAGCATTATTGTCTATTTTTTGTCTAAATTGTGTGTGTTGAGCTTTGTAGGTCACTTTAAAGGAAATTTGAACTTCCAATTTGAACGAACCCCAATAACGTGCCACTTTGAAAATAACACAGCTAATCTAGGTGTTACCTGTGATTAGGATGTTAAGCAGAGCTTTTTCCACCTCTTACCAGATCCCTGTCCAGGGCCAGCTTTCTGCAGAAAAATGTGCCTGTGTTGTTTCAAAGTTGTAGGGGATGATCTTCTGTAAAGTTAATTAAGTTAAAGTTAATTTTTGATTAGTCACTAAAACAAAAACAGCAACACACCCTCAGAGCCAGGCCCTGTGGGAATATGGTTTTTGTGTGGATACTTGTTTAGTCTGTCCAGATTGCTGAAAGCATATTTTGGGAAGTGGACTTTACTTGCAGTGTTACAGCATGAAGGACAGAGACCCCAGATAGACAGTAGGGCCATTTATCATCTATATTGGACAGCCGTTTGATCATTATTTATATTGATATCAGTTGTTTGAGTTAGTAGGGTTCATTTTTGATAACCTCTTCCTCTTTTTTTTTTTTAAAAACCATGGTTCTTCTCTTTCCTTCCTCCCCTCTGTCAGGGTGTGAGTGGAGCACTGGCGGTGTTAATGAAAGATGCCATCAAGCCCACACTGATGCAGACTCTTGAGGTGAGCAATGCACATTCAAGTACATATTCACTTTACTGTACAACAGAGTGTTCTGGTAAATTGAATCCCTTGAGAGTCCACAGGGAAAATCAAAGTATGCACTAAACCTTGTTTTTTTCTTACTGTTGAGATACAGCTTTTGACGTATTCATTCAACTTGGAAGTGTATGATAGTGGTTTTCAGCTTGGTGGTCATTGATAAGTTTACAGTTGACACAATGTTAGCAGTCACGCTTCTGATAACAGCTTTGTGTTTCTCTCTTTGTTGTAAGGGCTATTTCTTGTCTGTTTGTTCTTTGTTGGTTTCAACATAAAGCTTGATTACATGGTTATTGGGTGGGGAAAATAAACAGAGAGTGTCCCAGACTGAGTGTTTTCATGGGTATAGAGGGGGTGGAGTGTTGCATTCAGCAGAGATTTGGTTACTTTCTATTTTTTTTTGAAGGAAGCATTGCGGTCCTGTTGTGTGAAACCGTTTCCTCTGTGGGTTTCCTGTGATTCTGGTCAGGGAACTGGTATTGGGACCAACCAGGCCTCAGAGCTCCATGAGAATTTTCCATTGAGGTTGAGTGCACGTGCCCTTTGTGCCCTCTTTGCTTTTGACTGTGTGCGTTCAATACGGACGCGTACATGAGAATAGAGTTGGCATATGGAGGCTGGTGTGTTTTAGTGTTAGAGCGTGCCTTTTTGTGTTGTTTCAGATGGGATAGTTTCTAAACCCACTCCCTGTGTACGTGTCTGCTGAGCAGAACTCAGTCATTCTGTGCGTTTTCCAAACATCCTGTCTACGTGGAGTTTCGCAAAACAACTGCATCCATCTTTCCTGGGAAGCAGTATGGCATTGTCTAGACAGCCAGGACTGTGACTTCAGGCTTACAGGTACAAGTCCTCTGAAAATCCTAATTTTAATGGTTTTTATAACTGACATGTTGGACAGCAGAAGAGATTCACAAGCAGAGGAAATGGTGACATGATCTCCATCTTCCTGTTTTTGTTCCTAGTCCTCATAATCCTCTGGTATTGGACTTTTAATTTATTTCCACTTTCATCACCCGGTTAAAGCCTATTTGTTTCCTGCATTTCATTCCCTTGTGTACGGATGTGGAAAGAGTGAAAAGTGTAACCTAGGTCAAGTTAAAGTTCAGGAGCTACAAACACACATGGAAATCCACGCAATGTATGACGTGTTGACTTTGCATTGGAATAGAAAGAGGAACATGTTACTGAATGGATAATGATACTGAAAGGAGGTTTTGTCATTGTATTGTTCCCTCCTTCCCAGTTTTTTTCTTTTGCTTGCCTCTTTTGCCCTGTATTCAGATTTTTTTCACATAGCTAGATGCTGCTGAAATCTATACTAGTGGTTTACGCAGACAAATAGACAAGTGGCAGCATTTGTTACAGGCTTGTTAAATGGTGGATTTACTCCTCTGAGAGGAGGCTGTTTATGCAGAGGGAGAGGTATGCAAACAAAAGCTTAGAAAATCATGCAAAGCCTTCCCATCCTTCCTTTTTCCTCCCACTCAAAGATTTCAGTCAGTGTAACATTGGGTCAGTTGGCTTTCACAAGTTTCTTCATAATTTCCCTTTTTAAAGTTTGTCATGAGTACACAGTAAGGATTGTGATCTTGAAGACCAGATCTTTCATTAGCAACTGTGCTCTTTGCTGCCTTGCTTTGCGTAAACCAGATGTGCCCTGCAAAATACCCTTGAATATTTCAGAAGCAGTTGCAACAATATTGCAGACCCTTTAGGACAGATCTTCTGCTTGTAAGTACCCTGACAACTTAGAAGATCAACCCATCTGAGAAAAAAAAAAAGCTACAGAAAATTAATGAGATCATTGTGATGTGACGATGAAGAACTTTTTGTATATAAGTCATTTAAGTGAAGTTTTACCAACAATTTTACAGAAATCTCAGAGGTTATATTTCTACCCATGGTTGTTTATTATCTAAGAAATCTTTGAATATATGTTGCAGATATTCACAACTCATGTTTAGCAACATGTTAGGCAGGTTGAGTTCAGAGGCCCGATGAACAAGAACTGAATTCCTACATGTAAAAAGGTGTAAAAATTCAATCTGTGAGATCTGGCAGTTAAAGATATTTTTAAATGAGACCTTTCACATTTATTCTTATCTGTACATACTGAGAATATGGCCTGTTTATCATGTGTATTTCATTTTTCACTGTTTTCCTGTTTAGGTTCACAGTTGTATGTTTAGGCACTTCAGTAACTTTAGTAGTTCTGGCCTGAGTGTCTGCCAGACACAGAAAGCTGCAGTTGAACTGCCCTTTCAGTTTGTGTGTGTGTGTTTGCTTCCAGCCTTTAGGGAGTAATCCAAATCAGCAGGGGAAGGACGCCTGGCCCACAGTCAGGCTGGCATGCTGCTCAAGCACCTCTTAACTTGTGCCTACTGTTTAGACAAACACATTGACAGTCAAAGTGCATCTACACTTCAGTATTTATCCTCAGTGTTTGACTGAAAGATGTTGAATTTTGTATTGAAAGAAGGGGTTAGTCCTTATTTAACCTTGGTTGGGTGAACTGCTGTGGGTTCCACCGATTCACCAATTTCTCCTGTTTGTTTATGTGCCCCTCCAATTGTTGCAGGGTACACCAGTGTTTGTCCATGCTGGGCCCTTTGCCAACATTGCCCATGGCAACTCCTCCGTGCTGGCAGACAAGCTGGCTTTGAAGTTGGTTGGACGGGATGGCTTCGTGGGTAAGAACAACACAGTCTGTGCATACAGATGACACACATGTGCTAAGAGTTGCACAACCACTAAAGCCTGGAGATGACTGACAAGACATAGTAGAGTCCAGGATTTACAGATGTAGAGGAATTTAAAGCCACAGCCTCTTTAGTTGATCATATTAAGCTATAACTTTAAAAAGTACTCCCTTTACAGCATTCATGACCTTAAGCTTGCTCCCCTGGTGTTGCGACCTTTAGCTCACTTTTGTCTTAGTTCTGGTACTGGCTCTGTTTTTACCTGCCTCTGCTTGACTACTGTGCTGCTCTGACATGCTGATCCTTCGTAACATTCTAAGAAAATCTTGGAAAGGTTGCGAGGAAAAGCACAGGAGAGAAAGGAAGCAGATTGGTAATCTTGGAAGAAGCCTTGGAATGCTTCAGTGTAAACCACACCAGTCCCTTCAATATCAAAATTATAATTATTTCCATTTCTGCCTTTCCATTTCTCCCACTACTTTCTGTCTTTATTTACTTTGGCTGCATAAGTATGTTTGGAATGTTTGTGTGTGTGTTAAGTCTTTGGGACTTGTAAGGTGCATTTGATGTACATGTCTGAAACAGGTTTTCTGTCAGTGAAAATTGGGTAAAAAGGAGAAAGCTGACTGTTTAGTCAAACATAACATTTAGTCAGGCTGGTGAATGTGTAGGTAGTGTGGGCAGAGAGTTGGCTTTCACAACACTGGATCAGAAAGGAAGGGAGGCCATATGTGTTTGATACCCCCACCCCTCCGCCTCGCTTGTTTTCCATCCGTCTGTCCCGTTCCCTCCCTTCCCTGTCTGTGTGTTTGCTACCTGACTCTCAGGTATGCCAGGAACTCAACCTCCCTCCTTGTCCTCGTCCAGTAGCTGGGATGCATGTATTTTAGCTGGCATCACTGGAAAGAATAACAACACAACAATGATTATAAAAATGAATACATCTGTGCACATAACCTGGTCGACTTTACTGTGTTGGTTCACCATTGGTCTCAACAATCTCCATTCCAAACTCAGCAGACAGCTGTTTTCAGCAAAAACACTACCTGCTCAGCACCAAACACCACATGGGCAAAAACAGATGTTTAAAAACCTGAGGGACTGCCTGATTAGTGCTGCTTTTTGCCCCTTTTTGCTGCTTTGGAAGAATGTTGCTGTGCCTCTAGAACTTGTTCCTAGACTTTAGCAATCAACTTTGATTTGTGTAACAATATTATATGAATGAATAAATGAAGAGGATAATGAAAAATGTCTGAATGTACCAAAAGTCAGCCCATGCTGTAATAAATCAGACATTTTCTTTAAATCTTTGACACTGATGTAAATACACCACAGTGTCTTTATGTAATATATAGTTCCGTTTAATTATCTCTAAAAGCTCCTCTCATGTGGCAAAGGAAGTATATGAACTCTTTGTGAACTCAGTGAGGGTTGAGGGGTTGTGTATGAACATACTCGGGGCCATGCTTCATCATTCTCACGATTAATGCGGGGTTTTTCAAGTCACTTTGGAATCTCACCTTAATATTAGAAATGCTGCTATTGGAGGAGGGCTGGTGGTGAAATAAATTCCCGATGCCAGATGTGAGGGATTCCTGTATCATTAACAGTCTGGAGTTCTGAATCCTGATAACCCCCCTGCTGTAAAGTTTCCTACACCACAACGCCCACCCCCCTCAAATAGAACAACAAATCATTTTTTCTTTAAAACGACCCATCTTCTGCTGCTCTCCATATATATACAATACCCTTTCCTGTTTCTACATTCTGAATCAAGTTCAAAAGACTTTTTTGACTATTTTGATAAGGTAGTTGTAGTTTAGTTTGGCATGAATTCTCCGTACAGGGTTTCCACATCCAGTGCAAACAACTGCAGTAATGCAGCTCCAAATGGATGGTACAATGGACAATTCTTAGCTCAGCCAATCATGATGATAAAAACTGCAGAAAATGCCTTTTCAAACAAAAGGATTTGTTGCTTTTCCCAGTTTGATATCACTGCAAATTGAATATGCTTGAGTTTGGACTGTTGAACAAAGCAAGCCATAAGTGCAATAAATAATCAGCAGTTTTTCCCCCATCTCCCAAGAATAACATGACTTACTGTGAAAACCTCTTAAGAGGAACTAGATGGTCATGTTGATGTAGCTTACTTCCCAGACTTTTTCTTAGTGTTTTCATTGGCAAGGCTGCTGATACTAATGCTTTGGTAGTGTCACCATCCAGCTCTCTATCTGACCCTGTTCACAACAGTATCAACCATTTCCTCCCCTCTTGCTCTCTGGACAGTTCAAGGTTGTCACACAGAACAGGAAGCTTGCAAGTGTTTCCTCATGACATCCTCTGGGGTCGAACTGCTGCTCAGTGTTACGTGGTACTAGAAAGCTTGTCATATTTGTAGCTGTTGTTACAGACACATGGTCTTTGTCTTTCAGAATATGCTTGCTTTGCTGTATGGTGTGTGGTACTCCTGCGTTCAGTTTATGCGTACTTAAGAATGTGATTTTCATTGGCAGGCTAGTTCAGTATTCAGAGCCAAAGCTCCAGCATGGTGCTAATGAGAAACACTACACTCTGTCAGTGGTCTGTGGGCAAACAAAGTCTAGTCACATTCTTGTGCTCATCTCTCAGGCTTTTTTTGTGCTTCTTACACAGCTAAGCAGGAGATGATGCAGCCAAGGCCCCGTGAACCACAGTTTCTGCTTATTGTTAATACTGTCATTTGTATTTAAGTCCTAGTAATGAAAGTTTTTTTTTTTTTTTTTTTCATTTTTGATATTATCCTCTTTGCTATTTCTCATCTTTCTAATGAAATTTAGTTCATTGTCTCTTTTCCATTTCCCTCCTTTTGCTCTCTATGTTCTTTGAAGGCTTTTTACTCTAATATTGCTAGTGAAATAAATCACACTTCTACAGGTAATACAGAGAATAGAACAAAGCAGAGTGATGCGTTTCTTTATGGACACACTTGCTTTCTCACTAAAGCCTCAGTAAGATGTGCAGTGTCAGCCATAAACACTTTAAATCTTATGAGGGCTGTCAATCATATCATGTTCTGCATTTCCAGAGTTTTGTCCTTTTTTGAATTTCATTATGTGATTTCATGAAAGAAAGAAACCGCTAGAAATCCTTCATGGCGCTGTTGCAGCTTGACTAAAAATGAACATTTACTGTAAATACATCTGTGCACACATATACACACACACACAGGCACAAGTATGTCTAAGATATACACATCATTTATCACATTAATGTCAGTGGTTTCCTGAGATGCCTCATTATTAGTGCCTAAATTAAATTAAATTAATTTGTTAAGAGGGTTAGCAGTTTTGCACATGCACAAAAGCACATGGTTTTCTGCAACATACACATTTCACAAACACTAGTACAGGGCTGCCTTGTATATTCAGGGGTGATGGCCCATCACTAATCAGAATAGTGGTGAACAGTATTACTAGAAGCTTTATGGTTTATTCTGTCCATACCAAAGCAAAACATTTTTTTATGTGTGCATGTTTAGGTTAGTTGGCATTCACCTGTTCATCGGTTGTTAACATGAAGTGACATGGACAAAATAGTAACTTATCCACATTATATAGACTTATGAAGGAAAATCCAAATGAACTTTACTGACCGACAGCAACTCGCACTGCACTTGTCTTTTTTTGGTGGTCACAAAAAGTTAATGTATCTTGATACTTCAACTGGGCATCACTGGTAAGAAATAGTGACTGTCGGGTAGAAACGGAGGAAGGAAACAGCATATCAAGGTGATAGATTCAGTTTAGCTTTTGGATTCATGTGTCCCATGTCTGGTTCAATTGAATTTTGTATTACCAGGATACCAGACAAGTCCCAGAGCTCCTGCAGAAGCATACTTGGACGCCCATTGTTTCTGGAGGTGTATTAGCTGCTGTTTGTTTCCCTATCAGAGTTCAAATAACCAGACTATAGAGGAAAATCCACCAGAAGTAGTTAGAAACTCGCTAATCACGGGAGGTGTGAAGTCAGCCTTGGTCTTCCTATATAGTTCTAGTTTTAGCCCACCAACAAGTGTTTTAGTACAGCAGTACCACACACATGCAAGCAGTTACACACACACACACACACACACACACACACAGTAACAGGAAACCTTATCTTAACAAGGCTGTCATTCCAGGTGGACTATTTGCTTTGTTTGGAGCCTGTTCAAGAGGCCTGTGTGCAGTGCTGCCATATCAGAGGCCCTCTGTCTCTTTGAGGAATCCTTAGAGTGAACCCATTACTCACCACATTACTGTGCAGACAGAAACCCAGTCAGACTGATCCCCTTTTCCCATGATTCTAAAGATGTCTGACTGAGTTCACGTCTAAATAAAGTTGCAATCAAATTAAGTCAAACATGTCATTTTACATTACACAAAGAGGCAGAGGGGATACAAATCTATGTTTACATGCGCGCCAGAAGCTTATAATCCACCCAAGAAATTGTTAATAGACATTGTTATGCCAGTTACTGTGTGTCTTCTTGTGTAGAAACTGCCTGTCTGTTTCTTCACAGTGACTGAAGCAGGTTTTGGAGCAGACATCGGGATGGAGAAATTCTTCAACATCAAATGTCGAGCATCAGGTTTGAGGCCTAATGTGGTGGTGCTTGTTGCAACGGTCCGAGCACTAAAAATGCACGGAGGTGGCCCAAATGTAAGTTAACAAAACAGCTTTTCTCCCCATGTAACTGTTATGTGAATTGAGAGTTTGACTTGTACCTCTGGTTTTTCTCTGATGTAGTGGAATAATTAATTAATAAATAGATTCATAACTCAGTAGAAATATACACTCCTCATAGCAAGGTTGCGTGCCCTTTTATGGATGATTAACTAACAACAGCTGTCCTGTGTGGTTTAATACAATCCACCCAACTTTCAGCTGTTCATTAGTTTTCCAGCCTGTTATTGACCTGCCTCACCTATATATAAATACGGAGAATAACACAGAGAATATAGAACTTGTGTACTGAATGCCCCAGTACAGCCACGAGGCACATTTAATGACATTTTGATGCAAACTCAGAGGAATGTTCCAGTTTGATTTTTTTAAAACTTGAGAAGGCTGTGCATTCCTCTATGAAAGAAGTACTTCACTGAGACAAATGTGTACTATTAAAACAATTACAGAAATCTGCTTAGAATTTCTTGGTATGTATTGGTCTGCATCCCATTCACTGAAATGATTTACCCAAATGAAGAGCAGTTTTCCATGCAAAGATTAAAAAGAAGCAAGGCAACAAGGCAAGCCATCAGTTCTTTATGACAAATGTCCCTAAAAGTAAAACAAGATGTAAAATTATACATTGCTCACTGCAAGATATAATACTCTGTACTCACTTTGTGTCTCTCTCTCTCTCTCTCTCTCTCTCTCTCTCTCTCTCTCTCTCTCTCTCTCTCTCTCTCTCTCTCTCTCTCTCTCTCTCTCTCTCAGGTGTCAGCAGGCACACCTCTTCCTAAAGAGTACATTGATGAGGTATGATCTACAGTATATACAGCCATATGAATGACATGAACAAGCACAGACACAAATATGCATAGCCACTGTGGTAAAAAGGTAAACATGAAGGAAGCATGAGAAGTTGTGAAAGTTTTTGTGTTTTTGTTAGTGTGAGGTAGTGGGCTTTGGCCTCACTTGAAATTAAGTTAAAATAACTGACTAAGCCTGTTTTCATTACCTTCAGTGGTAAAGTCAGGTTGTTTTTAGGAAAATTAAATTCATGTGTTCATTAACAAAACAGCCTTTGGTGTTGTGCTTGTGTGTGCCTTAACTGTCAGCTATACACATGCACATGCACATGCACATTTGTGGGTGAGCATACAGCATGCTCTTAGTGTAGGTTTGTGGCCCTTGACATTCCTGACATACCCATAGGGCCTTTTCTGTAAAGATGTGAGCAATTAGAATCACTTGGAGTTGCATGGCCTAGGCTTACTGCACATTAACACAGTGGAGCAGCACTGTTGGCAAAGTTGCATATTTCTTATCAAATCCTTTTTACCAGGTTTGTCCTTTGGGTCGAGTGTGTGTGTGGAATGAGCTAGGAAAAGCTTGGGAAATGAGCCATTATTTAATACATTATATACAGTTTTGTTAGTGATGCAAACATTTCTGATTGCACTCACTGTATTTGCACAATGCCTCTGGTCCACAGCACAGTCCACACACATTTAATTCTCTGTATGCATCACCCATTAACATGTTTAAGAGCATTTATTTGATTAATGGCACAAATAGAACCTTATCATGTGGTTTCTGGGTATGTGGGCTTAAATAGAGTGAGGTGGGATTCTTTTTGCGTGTGTGGGTGGGTGGATGGGTGGGTGCGTGCATGTGCGTGCGTGTGTGTGCGCGCGCGTGTGTTTGTGTGTGCGCACGCATGCGTGCATATCTGGCTGGAATCACTGGTCTTCCAGGCAGGTTCAGCTGAGTAAATAATGAAGCCATATAAGTTAATTGTGAAGCCTGTAACAAGAACCAGAAGTACTGAGGAGAACAGAGCCAGGGAAATGAATTTATGGGACCTGTATGGCCTTACAGCTCTGAGCCTGTGGCAGCACATGCACACACATAATGCAAGATTGTATTGCTGTGGTCAGGTTTGGAGTAGCTACATTAATATCCTGTCAATGTCCTTGTGAGTAACTGCACATAGTAATATACAATATCATAATGATGATAAATAGTATTTCTTAAAATACTACTGCACACAGTAGGAAACTACCATAACAGTATTAATGCCAATTATTCTGTACTTTAGTACATTAGCAGACCAAGTATAATGACTCAATAATCTAACAATATACTGATCATGATAAACAAAATAAACAAATATTCTTTATGTACAAAGATCCCTGAAGGATGGAATTTCTATAGTATACTCTGTTATTATTATCATTATTATTATCTGAGTGATAAAATTTGCAGTACAGTCTCATTTCACTTTGCTGCTTTGGATTTTAGTGTTTTGGATTCACCATAAGTGTAACTTAATGAGTGCCAGGATGTCATTTTTCTTCTTGTTTGTTTTTACCTACAATATACCACATCATTTAAAAGTAAAACTGTTGCAACCAAGGCAAACATTGAATGCCATGAATTCCATATAACTGCTTTTAGTTTGGACAACTCCAGCTAAATGGCTAGATAGGAAATGAAGCCATTTAAACTAAGCCTTCACTGGAATTACAGATTTCCTGCCATGCCCTTCAAATTAGGTCCCTGCAAACTACTTGGCAGTGAAGGCAAATGTAGAAGTCTAGTATTGTTCCCCTGCTGTGCTGACAGTGTAATAGAAAACTAGCCTCAATCTGTAAAAATACTGCCAAAAGGTTTTGACACTTTCATTGCAACAATAAAGTAGTTTTAATATTATAGGTGGTGAAAACGTTAAATATTACCTGTACAGAATTTGAAGTAATTTTAAGGGAAATAATCTGCATGGACAATAGTGACTAGAAATAAGAGGGCAGAGAAAATGGGAATGGCATGCATCAAAGATCACTGGCCATAATTAGAATGGGGACATTAACTCTTCACTAGGCTGCCATGATCCCTAGGAGTGTCCATAGAGAGAGACACACACACACACACAGCTACTCAGTTTTGTCAGCCTTCTTGTAGGTTTTGGAATGGGTCAGGTTCTTGTGTGTGTTTTTTCATATTGGCTGACATTTGTCTTTTTAAACTGAATTATGCTCATACAGTCTTTCTCCTCTAGAATGTGGACCTGGTTGCGGGTGGCTGCTATAGCAATCTCAGGAAGCAGATCCAGATTGCACATCTATTTGGGATGCCAGTTGTGGTGGCGCTTAATGTCTTCAGGTAAGAGTCCTGCAGATGCACTCATTCCTTTTATATAAAAAAAAAAACAACTTGAGTGAACATTTGTATACCCACAAGAGCACCATTTTTCATATTTTCATTTTCATATTTTCATGCTTTAGGACAGACACCCAGGCAGAGATTGACCTTGTGTGTCAGATTGCAAAAGAGTGTGGAGCATCTGACGCTGTGCCATGTTACCACTGGGCGCAGGGAGGGCGAGGGTCTATAGAACTGGCTCAGGCTGTGAATGAAGCTGCAAACACACCCAGTAACTTCCAGTTTCTGTACCACTTGGAGGTAAGAACTGCTGATGTAAATGCAAATCTGCATTTTGTGTTAACTGTGCATAAGCAAGAATAAAGCCTGTCATAATGTGTGTGTTTTGTTGCTTTATAAATAATAGTCTGTTATTTTCTTTAGTCCAACTTTCCCATATTGGGTACTTCAGTTTGCAGTAAATGCTGAGGTTATAATTGGGAGTATAGCCAGAGAATGAGTTAAAAAACATCAGCTGGTTTGACTTAGTGAGTGATGGAAGTTGTGACTTAAATTAAATGATCCTGTTACATTGTTGTGTCTGGGTGTGTGGGCCTGTTTACAGTATGCATATGCAAGCATACCAACAATTGGTACGCAGCAGGCCTAGGACTTATTTAATAAATCCATATTAAGTTCAGTAAAATAATTTAATCAGGTAGTCAAGTATTTAATCTTCATATTATTCCAATCTTACAGTGCCAGCTGGGATAGGGGTTAGGTTTGAGGACATATGCAGGGTCAGAAAACCACAGAATAGGATGTTTGGCACAGCAGGAGGCAGGTTAACCTTAAGGATGAAGAGTCCCCAAAGAGAGTACCTTGATTTCAATGCCATGGGTAGCACACAATCTTCTGTAGTCTGATGGCTGTTACATAAAGATGTATGTTTGTCTGCAGTTCTGGCATTATATACCTATAGATAACACTGTATTTAAATGTTAATGTTAAATGTTTGTATGTTAATGCATTGTCTGTATGGTAGATGCCGATTGTGGAGAAGATCAGAGTAATCGCTCAGAAAGTGTATGGGGCTGAAGACATTGAGCTGTCTCCAGAGGCTAAGGCAAAGATAGATTACTACAATCAACAGGTGAGATCACTGCTGCTGCAATAACGACTGACTGTCACTGACAGGAATCACTCAGCTTATTTCCTCTCTGTCTTTGTGTCTCACATTGTCACTCTTACACATTATGTTTTCTTTTCCCTTTAACCAGGGCTATGGCTCACTGCCCATCTGCATGGCCAAGACCCATCTGTCCCTGTCCCACATGCCTGACAAGAAAGGTGCACCCACTGGATTTGTTTTACCAATCAGAGATGTCCGTGCTAGCATCGGGGCTGGCTTCATCTACCCACTTGTGGGAACGGTATGTGGTCTGCAGTAGAACGGAAACAATGGGCTATTGCTCGCTTTATAGTCTGTGCCCTACAGCTTACAGTCATATTCCACGTTTTTCAGGTGTCTTCACAGGAATGAAAAGATCTTGTGAGGGAGTGTACATAATGCAATTAACTATTTTTCTGTCGGAGAAATAGAAACATTTTATGGAAGAATGCAGTTTTTAAGTCCAAACTGGACTACATCATATTGCAACTTTTAAGAAATACTATTTACCATTATCTTTTTCACTCTTTCCCTACTATACTTCTTTCCTAAGGTACCATATATATGTTACTATAATGTCCAACTTTTGTATGTATTGTGACTTATTGCCGTGGGGTTGAGCCTCAACAGGTGCAGCTGATTGCTCCCTTTTTCTCAGATTGCCTTCCTAATTGCCTGATTTTGAAAGCATAGTGTTATTTCAATTAGTTCTAACAGTGTTGTGGCTGTTTACCCATACAGATTCATTTGTTTCTTGCAGGTTCTTTATCCCTTCTTCCTAGCTTCTTCTTATGCAATCATCTCTGAAACATATTTATGGTGTTGATTGTGTGCCCTGCTTTTCCTGACAACCATATTACCGACCTGGTTAGAGCTGAACTGGGCAGGCTGGAGCCTCTTGGTTGATGATGGGCCAGGCAGGAAGGAAGCAGCTTCCTGAGTGTTGTGCCTCCTGCTGTTTCACCAGTGTGCCCTGAGGGCTGGGATTTGATAAGCTGAGGCAGAGGTGTCAAACACTGGGCATGCTGGGAAGGGGTAGTGGTCTAGTAGTTTGGTGTCTGTCCAGTGTCCCAAAACTGCCTTTGATCTGCTGTGGCCCGCAGAGCCACTGGCATGTTGACGACCCTTGAACTGTGACTCCTAACCGAAAGGGTGTCTCCAGATACTCCTTTGAACTCATTAGCTCAGCCTCCGTCTGCCAGACTGATCCATAGATTGAATCTAACTCTCTCTGCTGTCACATGAGGCTGAAACTAAAAAATGTTTTCATTAGATTTGCTATTTCAGTGTTTAATTAAAACTGGTAACAGACCCGAGGTCACACTTGACCCCAAGAGGTGGAGAGATCTCACCGACAGTGCTGAGGTGGGGAGGGTGTGGGTGTGAGAACAAGTTCTTTAGATGGAGGAGAGGGTCTGTACTGGGTGAAGAATCAGGAAGCGGTTGATGTCACTCTTTAGATATGTGAGGGAGGGGCTGCGAGCAGAACAATACATCTCTGAAGGGTTTATATCCCGTTAGAGCCGCCTTCACTGCACCATTAAACCCCAAACAGTTCCAATTTATGGAAACTCCTTCCTTTGCTGGATATTCCGTTGATGTTTAACAAGTTGTAGGTTGGTTAACAGACTGTGTTTCACTTATAAAAGACAACACGCATGAGATGAAAGTTGACTTTGGTCATGTTAATGACCCTAAAGACAACAAGCTGAGTAAATCCAGCTCAGTAAATAAGCTGAGCTTGTGTTTTTGACTACAGCTTCAGTTACAATGAAAACAAGGCACAGCATATAATGGTTCAATGCCATTTACCACATGAACTAATGTTTCTGTCTGTAGAAGTTGTCTCAACACTAAGAATGGCTGTCACTTTCTCAAGCCTTTGAAGCGTGGAAGCGTCAACTAGGCATGTGTGTGATCTCTGCTGTTTACAGTACTCCGCTAACTTCTTTCCCTGTAATATGGAGCACGAGAAGTCAATTAAATTCATTGTTGGTTTAGTCTGTTTGGGATTTGTGGAAAATCATAGAAAATTACTGGCTTTGTCCTTTAATTACATGTTAGATTTCACACTTACTGTAATTTGCTGTTCCTTTAATCCTGACTAGAAACTCTTGTAATTGGATTTTGTAATCTCCTCACTCCTCCTCTTCAGCAGCTGCACTATTTGTTATTTGTCATCTCCAATATCAGCAGGGGGCAGAAATTCAGCTACACTGTCTCCTCCAGTCTTTTCCCCAACAAAGGTGCATTGTGTTAGGACATAATGGAGGGACTGAATTGGCTGAGTGGAGTTTCCAACTTTAGCCACACTGTATTATTTTTGCAAGTGCCTACTTGTTCTCAGGCTTCAGAGGAGGACCAACAGAACAGTGTATCTTTTGTTGCTTTTCAAACCTAAACTGCTTGTGTACATGTTTTACTTTCTCCTCATATTTAAATGTCCTGGCTAATGTTTTAGTCTAAAGAGATGAGAAGTAAAGGGAAAGTTTTCAATTCAAATGTTTTTTTGTAAAAGGTTTAAGTCATATTATTCCTGGTAAGTAGCAACTTGTGGCTTGTTTTATTTAAGCAAATAAACTGTATAAATAAAACTGTTGTCTTAGCGAGGAGCAGTGGACCGTGTTTCTCATATAGCCCTGCTTTATTAATCATAGAAAGACAGGTTCAGTTCTAGTGTAGTACATTTGGGGGAAAGACCACTGACCACATTGTATTGTAATTATAGTACAGTTCTCTGGATGTCTACTGTTTCCATCTGTCATCTACTGCTTATCCTGGCACATCCAGGGTCTTGGGGGGTTGGAGCCAATTGGGTGAGATTGGGTGAGAGGCGGGGTACACCCTGGACAGATCACCAACCTGTCTGACACTGAGACAGAAAAACATTTTTCATTTCAAAATTTAACCACAGGATACAAGATGTTTGTGTGAGCTGGAGGTTTCAGGTCTCAACATCACACCTCTGAAAGTTACTAGGCCACGATTGTTTTCCACATGATTCTTCACAGTAAAGGTTAACTGTCCAAGTGAAGTGCCAAGAGGAAGGGCATCCAAAGATCAATTGACTGGAGGAATGCAGTCAGAAAAATAATTGTTTTTGTGTTCCATTAGAATACAATGTAATGCATAGTGACTCATGGATTATTTATAGTCTGAATCATCTGTGGTTAAAGCCTTCTTGGTGGACATGGTCAGAACAGTGTCATGTAACTGCAACCAACAATCAGAGAGGTGGTGAATAGCATCCGGTGTATTGTACTGCATGTACTCCTCGTTTACTTGTAGAGCTGCGTTTCCTCAGACAGGAAATTGGCTGGTCACTTCCTCTTGTCTCATTTCCACTAATGGGCCCATAAAACTGGCCCGGGGTCAGAAGGAGGGAGCGGCATGCTAAGAATGTCGCTCGCTGTCTAATGAGCCTGATAATTCACTTCTCAGCTTGGACGGGATGAGCTCACTGGATTTTGGGAGAGGAAAAATATTTAGTCAACTGTACATGTGAGCCTCCATTCCCACACTTTGTCCTGTCCTCGTCAGATTTCCTTAGAGAGAAATTTCCCAGTTCCATTGCTCTCCCTGATAGAAGCTATCAGCCAAATGGGAAACCACAGAAAGATTTTTCCACCTCATTATTTCAGAAAACCTAATAATTAGGAGTTTCCACAGTTTCAGATGTTCAGCCCTGAAGTACTGAACATCAGTCTTGTTAATGTGTCGAGGATTAAAAGTTCTGATTGTCAGAGGACCAGAATATCTGGCACACTTCCTTTATGGGAAAAATCCATCAGAGCAGTGGTCAATACCACTGTTGTAACTTTATATGCAGGCACTGAACTCTCATCTCTAAAGTGCAGCCTTTTGTTATCCATATTTAGCCTTTTGTTATCCATATTTAGCCTTTTGTTATCTATATTTAGCCTTTGTTATCTATATTTAGACAATGTTTGTATATGGCTAAAGGAGGTTGTCAACACATTGATGGTCTGTCTCTCTGGACCTAAATGACTCTAACCAATTGCTGATATTTGTTGGACAGTTAGATCCAGCCTTTACCCAATGCTGAAAAACCCTGTTTTGGTTAATTCACATATTCTGCGGGATTTTTTTTTTTTGTACATTTTTGTCCTCCTGTACGCTCTTGCCCTCCTTTACTCTCTTTGTTTACGCTCTCTGACAATAAAGTTCTTACACTGTTTTTGGTCTCTGTTCCTTAGATGAGCACCATGCCTGGTCTGCCAACCCGACCGTGTTTCTACGACATTGACCTTGACCCCGTCACAGAGGAGATCACTGGGCTCTTCTGAGCAGATATCCATATAGGTATTATCATGTCCATATTCTTCTCCCGCAGCCATCTAATTGAGCTGGCATTGGTCCATTAGAAGCGTTTTACGAGTAGTCGTTGTCTGTATACAGTAAGTTGTTACATGAAACTATTTCCTCCCTGGAGTTTTCCATTAACTACCTCATTCACTCAGTGCCAGGACTGCAGTCTGTGAGGCTACACTCCCTCTCACTCATACTCAGTTAAATTCATCTTCTTGTTTCTCTCTCAGGCTCTGCTCTGTTTTTATGATCTTAAGCTCCATGCTCTCTATGATTGACAGGAAATGTTTTCTTAATCTACCCAGCCAACCAAACACTCCCTTACATCACTGTAACATGTGCCGAAGAGAAAGAAAAACAAATTACTGGAGCATTAGCTTAACGCTGT
This sequence comes from Mastacembelus armatus, assembly GCF_900324485.2. Classification (NCBI taxonomy): domain Eukaryota; kingdom Metazoa; phylum Chordata; class Actinopteri; order Synbranchiformes; family Mastacembelidae; genus Mastacembelus; species Mastacembelus armatus. Next base: position 14,583,526 of record NC_046656.1, read on the forward strand.
ATTTGCACATCTGTGTGATATGTCAAGTACGACAGCCTACAGCCGTATCATGTTATCATATATGCTGTATGTGTGTGCGTTTGATCTTTGTCCAGTGTTTTCTGTGTATGGAAGTCTTCAAAACCACCTAATTTTACTGTTTACAGTTTTACTGTTTTCATAGACTTCGTCTTATTTTTTTGTGAAAAAAGTTACTTAAATGTCTTAGAACAGTGGTTCAGGTTTTATACATGCCTTAAAAAACATTTTATGTGAAATGAGCTTCTGTATTTATTTATGAAATTCCTGTTTAAAAAGAAAAAAGCCATAATAGTGTTTGCATCTAGTTATGACTTCTCCAGTTTGTCAACCTGGATGCTGCAGAATGTCTAAGCTGCTGTTCTGCTGAGAAAAATCACTACACTTATTATTTGTTAGCAGTAATTCTGATGTTCCTTAATGATAATGTGATAATATGTTGCTTGATGATAACCCTTCTCTTCGAAATATTCCATGTTGTTTGATGGGATAACTATTTCTCGTGCTATTGAGCCAAAAAATGTCTGTTTGTGTCACATGTTTTACAGTCTACAGTTGTTTTTTTATGTTGGAAGAGATGGTTTTAGTTTTAAGCAAGGTGGCTGGCTTCCAACAGGGATCCCTGAATATACATGGAAACAACAGTTAAGATTTTCCTTTTCCACCTCTCTGCATTGCTGGTTTTAACTGGTTTGTATACAGACCTCTGAATGTAGCACAGCACTTACAATGTCTGTAAGTACCATCCAGCATCTGGCTCTCCTGGCAAGTCTGTTCTTGGGGTCATTCAAAGACAATAGAGGAGATGTCAGATGTGGCTGAAAGTATTGTTAAAGTTTATTGTACAAAGTTTCAATCAAACATTACATTACAAAGTAAAAGCTTCTTTTGTTCCATTAACACATTTTGTATTGCTTTCAGTTGTTTTCATTTTTGGTTCTCAAGTATCTAAAGTGTATACGCATTTTAAATAAATACTTTTTGCCCCAAAACTGTGTTTGTGTTTTCACACCCAGCAGTTGACTTGTGCTTTAACCCATCTGTTGTTTGGGCACATTCACTTTCTTTCTGTTATCTAATGAGTTTCCAAAGAGATGCTTAAATGTAAAATGAATGTTTTTCCTGTATTTCCCAAGTGCAGCTTTGCTCCCATAGTGGGCTGTTCTTGTGTAGGAAGCCTGCCTGAAAGCAAACAGGCTGTGCAGCCTCTCTCTAGGGTGCAGCATCTGTCATTCTTCAGTGTTTCTGTTTGCAGTATCTAGCCTATGTACTGTACATGAGTGCACATCTGTGTGCCTGTCAAACCTGACATTCCACACCTGGGAAGTCTTTGTATTTACCCTCTAACTGTGTGATGCTCCAACTGCATATTTAGTGCGATTGTTTTGAGGTGATGGGGACATGGGGTTAATGACGAGGAGCTTCATTGTTGCTTTGTAATGTTCTATGAAGTCCCTGTTTTTTCAGGTTAGAGTTATTTATGTTGAGCTTCTGACTGCTAAGGTCTCCAGTTGTTTTGGCTCTTTACACACTCATATTTACCAGACTGGCTAATTTCAGTACCAAGGACAGGTCCCTTTGAATGTCTGCACAGCTGTTGGGAAATGGATCAGAAAATGGGAAGCTGAATTACTAACTAGAGGCTGTGAGAGTCTCAGGTTTACTGTCAGTTTCCTTGTGTTTATTTGATAACTTGACCCAGGGTCCAGAGACTATTCAGAACCGAGTGATTATTTATTTCATAACTGTTGCAGATGTTCCATATTCATTTTAAATTTGTTTTATTTGCATTAGCAAATGCCTGTTATAGTGTCTGCTTTGCATCACATCACATTTAGTCCAGCAATCACTGTGCAAACACATCTGTACGTTTTCACCCATCTTGTCTTGGAGTGTAAATCTTCATTTGCTTGTGAGAAAGTGTCTCTGTGAGCCAGACATCAGTCCTCATTCAGCTGTCTAAGCACAACATGTTATTGCTGACTATGTAGCTCATGTGTCAATTGAAGTATCAAGTGGAGTTTACATACATGTTCAGATTCTATAAATAAGTGCTGATTGGATATGTGCCTGTGCTTTGTCAACTCTTTCTCATTCCTCCTGTCATATTTGGGAATCCTTTATGTTAATGCTGGTAGTCAGCAGAACACACTCAGCCCAGTGTGTTTGGACAGAGGTCTGGAGAATCCCCATTTACTGTGAATGAGAGTGAAAATGTGTGAGAGAACATGCTTTGAGTCTTTTAATACGCCCTCACCTCACTGTTTTATTGACGGCTTTCACTTTAATGTGAACCCCCCCCCTCCCTTTCAGATGACACCAGCAGTACTGCTGATCAGCCTGCCGTGCTGAAGGTCACTCACTAACTCATCTTTCTACATGCACTGTAAACTTCTAATGGGCTTTTCTGTCTTGGTTCATTATGGCTCTCAGGCACATGTTTGAAATTATTCTGTGATTATACAGGAGCCGTGTGTTGAGGCTCTGTTTGAACATGCTTGATCTATGGGTACTTTTTTGTTTATGAGAGAAAGAAAAGATCAGAGGATAAAAAACATTTATGTTCATTCATTGTATTTACAAGGCTGATTGAATTAGCTTGACATAAAAGAATCATTAGCTTTACGATAAATTGATAAGAAACAAATCCCACTTAAAAAAACAGTAAGATTAGTAAACGATTTTTACATTAACTAAAAGAAAGCTCTGGACTCAAATATTCCACTTATTAATTTGATTATTTCACACTCTAACATGTTGCAACTTTGGCAGAAAACTTTTTATGTAGGATTTTACTGCTTTTAGTAAGAATCTGATTGAGAAAATAGATTTTCAGCTCCAGTGCTGTATACATTTTAGAGGTGATTTTGTTTTGTGAATAAATCAATAAAGTTTCTGCTGGTAGCTGCAGCCTTAAGTTAATGTGCTGTGAAAAGAAGCAGTAATCACATTTAAAATGAGAAAGAGAAAACTAAACTATAGTCTTATTCAAAGTTAAAACTCAAGTTGAAACCTTATCTGTGTGTACTCCGACTACCAATTCCCCTCAAGGACAAAGCAATACTTTTCTGATTCCACTTAACTGTTTTTAAAGTTCCTTATATCTTCCCAAGGCTCCTGTGTTGGTTTTTTAAGACTTGATGGGCTGCAGGGTTTTTTCCTATTCATCAGTGATATGTTTTCTACCAGCTCTAATTCAATTTAGCCTGATAATCTCTAAGGAAGGATCTGATTTCCGATCAAACTCTTCTCCTCTTCTCTGTCACTCTCTTTCTCTCCTCCATCAGCACCGTCTCTGATGCAGCAAAGCGTGCTGCGGCGCACAGGAGCCCCATGTGATGCTGAAGGGAGGTGGAGGAGGTGGGGGCGTCCAAAAAGAGTTTGCAGGTCCTGGCACTTCATCACTCCAGACCCAGGCCACCCCGGGGCGGAGCTGCATCGTAGAGCTCGCAATCTGAAGGCTCTGACACTGGCCTTACCGCATCACAGCAGTGCGATTTGGCGCGGAGCTTCTTTTAGCCTAAAAGACGAGAAGAGTTCACCTTTGTGATTGTTCGCCATGGGAGCAGAGAGCTCAGCGCAGCGGGACGGGAAGAGTCAGGAGGATGCATCAGCTTCAGCCTCAGCCTCCGCCGGGGAGCTGAGCGCGGAGGTGAAGGTGCTCCAGGAGGAAGACAGCGTCCTCGACAGCAAGGTACAGCAGCTTGTGACGCCTTTTAATACCAGTCCCTGTCTGCACCAGCCCAGAGAGCTGTGTTTGTTCATTTCAGGATATTTATTCTGCTCCCTGCTCTCAGCTTCTTTTTCTGTTTTACCCGTGTGTTTGCAAACAAACCCGTCATCCTCTAAAAATTGTCTCTGCGCATCAGTGACGTGCTGCGGCGCACAGGCTCCATGTGCGCCTGACGCTGTTTTTGCTGAGTAATGGGTCGAGTTGTCTGCAGTCCCGCAGTAAACGCCAGCAGCTCGGCCCGGTTCAGATTTACAGCCACACAGTCTGCTCAGCCCACAGCACATTTTGACTTACGGGACCTTGGTCGAAGCGCAGAGCAGTGATGGATTATTGAATTAGACTGTGACACTGATGGTAACAGGCTCGTGATTACACTCAGCTCACTTGTGTGGTTTCTGTTTAAGTAGCAAACATCAAAAAAATTAGGGGAACTCAAAGAAAAACGTTGGAAAAGTGAAAATAAACATAAATTTAAGAAGAAATATTGTAACAATCATAATTAATTTAAAACCAATTGAGAAATACGCCAATTTCACCATTATAATCATTATCAGTGTATTATTGCAACATATTGTACAGTGTGTTGAATTAATTACTATTAATCTGATAATCTTATTAATAATTTCATCAATAAAATGGCAGCAACAGAGATTTTTATTTTTCTAATACAGTCAGAGAATGTTTGGCATTTTTAGTTGAAACAGGAGTAATTACTATGAAAACATTGTCAGTATAATTGAATCAATCATTTTGACCTCATGACTTCAGAATATTAATAAATATTAAAACCCTTCAATTAAGTGTCAGAGTCCCAGTTTATCTACAGGACCCTCTGAAAACAGTGTAAACCAGATAATTAACATTAAGCCAGATCATAAATGAGTTTGTGTCTCTTCGATTAATTTAATAAATAAATGAGACATACATCAGTCATTTCCTTGGCCACACAGCTGCCATCATCTGAGGCATCTTGCTGACTCTGCACTGTCGCCTTGGTGTAAATTGCTCAGCACTGTGTGAATGAATATTTGGAAAGTACACACTAATGACCATGTGTGTTTCACCACCTGCTCTGTTCACACCTCGTAGAACTAAATGGATTTATTGATGTTTCTGTTTTTTTTTTTAAAGAGCTGAGAGGTTTCCTTTCCTGAAAGGTCCAGACATTAGCTCAAAGATTGTAGTCTGAGCTACTTTGGCTTGTTCTCTAACGTGGGTTGTGTTTAGTGTGTGTGTGTGTGTGCGTGTGTGTGTGTGCAGTTATTTCCAGAGAATTGACAATAATCTGATAGTTGGATGTTTTTGTTATGACCTGAAGTTATTATCTCAGGTAACACAGCACTGGCTGTGATACTTCTACAAATATCACATCAATAGTCCAGGCCAAAGGGGAAGTTATTCAGATCTCTGTCAAATTGAGCAAAAATCAGCGATAGACACTTTAACATGAGCTAATTTCATCACGACGAGCTGAATGGGCCTTACAGTTTGAGAGTATTTGTCTCAGTGAAATGTATTATTGTTCTGTTTTGAAGGCCAAGATTAATTTACAGACACAATGTGGCTGCAAAAAAAAAAGGCGATGACAGATATGATGCTATGAAATGATAGTCTCTTCTGCTGAAATCACATCAAATCTGTTTTGTGTACGTGTTGTAACACACATCCAGACTTCTCCAGAAGATTTCTATACATGTTAATACCTCACAAGTGAGCAATGGGGCTACAATTAATAATGATTTTTATTGTCATCTACGCTACAGATTATTTTTATTCACTGATTTATTGTTTGGTCTGAGAAATGTGAGAAAATAGTGAAAAATCCACATCACAAAGCCAGAGGACATGTCATCCAATTATCTATACTGTATATATGTGTCCTCAGAGAGAGAGGGCTAGGTGTGTGTGTGTGTGTGTGTGTAGGTGTGTTTGACAGTGTGTGCTTGACACACAGTCGCTAAATATCCTCCTTGCTCCGCAGAGGAATTTTAGAAATGCCTCTTTGACCACAACACCGACCCGCCTTCCTCATTACTCTTCGTCTCCGGCAAACTCACAAGTGCTATCGGAATAATCACATTAAGGTCACGATTCAAGTGGTGTTTACAGGGTTTGCAGAAGGTTGCGTTGATTGTGACCTACAATACAGAAAACGTTAGATTGATGGCACAAAATATCGTATTTCATCTAAATATTTGGGTGTTTCCAAGATATTTTGCCTTTAGCTCAAAAATGTAAACTATTTTCCAACCACTGCTCTTGGCTTATCAGACACATGGATAAATACAAAACAAAGTGATAAATCATGTTATTCATGTGAGTTTGGTCTTAATCAACTCATGTCATCTGGTGAAGATTCTTCACTGAATTACAGTAATTAAAGCTGCACACGTTGGTCACACTGGAATTATTAGATTGTATGTAAACACACTTTATACATGTTGACACAACCTCCTTCGAACTGTGTGTCTGTTTACGCCATACTTTTATTTCCCAAACACCCAGTGTCATAAATTCATCTCTGAAGCTCCTGTCAGAAATGGAATCTGTTTCATTGCTGTTTTCATTTGTCGCTCACACAAATTGTAGGTCTCTCTTTTGGAAAATGTCCAAATTCTGTTCAAACATGACAGAACTATTATGATTAGGCCTAAAAAGCTTGCGCAATGTTTGCCATTTGTTGCGCGATGGTGGATTTGACATTTTAATGCGTGAAACAAGACATTGTTTACGGTAACATGCTGCCTATCTGTATTTCGATCTCATCCTCGGTGTGGGAGGGGAGCAATTCCTCTAATTCTTGCAAGAGTTTACAAAGTCTCTCATGAGGCTGAAATTATAGGTCTGCAAAGATACTGTACATGTGAGCATATCTCTGGCTCTGGTGAGAAGGGTGTTATGGGTAACTTGCAGATGAGATAAAATAATCCAGAAAGAGAAGGGGGGGGGGGCTTCTCTGAATGTTGCCCATGCACGTTTGGTTCCTTGCCTGGTCACATTAACCTTGCACTAAATAAAATCACTCCTCAGTCAGTGTTACAATGATACTGTGCTAAACAAGGTGAGGGCAGATACAGTTATGTGTGTGCACAGTAAATTCAGTATTAGGGTGCTCATTCAGTCCACTCCACAAATAACAGCTTCAGCACATGACCCACGTCACGTCAGCCCCTGCAGCAGCAGGTGAATTCAATGATCCAACGTTGTGTTATGTAATGTAGCACACTGATTTAGGCTTGTACGTTCCTGTATAATGAGCTGCGGCTGATCGGACACTACTGTGGCTCTGATTATCCTGTTAAACAGAAAGAGAGAAAGAGCGTGGGGGGGGGGGGGGGGTTGGGGGGGGGAAGGGGTCACACAGAGGATCCATTGAGGACGGGCTACAACAGAGACAAACCGGCGGCCCCTGTGTGCAGCAGCCCAAAACAAGAGGAAGGAACCAACAGGCGAAGGGGTAGAGAAGTGTTTTGGCTGGGCAGGAGAAGAAGGGATGAGTGTGGAGAGAGAGAGAGAAAAGTTTGAGAAAGAGCGAGAACGTTAGATGAGGGACTGGGCCAGTGTGGCATAAAAGCAGATGAATATGTTGATTGTTCCTTGAGTCCTCCCTCCTGACTGATTTTATAAGTACACTATGTGTGTGTGTGTGTGTGTGTGTGTGTGTGTGTGTGTGTGTGTTCAGGTACCTACGCTACTTATTCTCAAATGTTTGCTTGCAAAATAAACAAATATTCTTTCAAAGTTTAAAAGAAAGTCTTTTACCTTCTATTGACTGAACATCTACTGAGCTAATGTAGAAAATCTAACACAGACATGTCCAATCTCACCATGCTTATTGCTAAATAGTTCACTGATCCACAGGCTTGTCTTCACCGTCAAAACCAACACGTCTATTTAGTGCTTCAAAGTGAGTTCAGTGAATTTCTATGAGAAGAGTTAGAGCAAAAAAGTGAAATGATGGAGGTTGTTCAGTAAACAAAGTCAAATGAGTGCACAAAAACAAAACAGCACTGCAGCTTCTACCTAATCCAACCAAGTGTGATTTATTCAAACTGGGGAATGCAATCCAAGCATGAAGGAGGTTTTCATTTGCTAATGTAAAGACAAACTACATCCCCAACATCTGCATATACTGTAAATTACAACCACTCTCTAAGCTCTGGTAAACAACTGGAATGATGAACTTTCCATTGTGATTTCTTGTCCAAAGGGGAAACTAAATCAAAATTATTAATTTTTTTTCCCTCATTTTTGTTGAGGAGAAACAGGATGTGGCTCTCTGCTAATTAGTCTGTCCCCCCCCCCAGCCAGCTTCCTGTCTTCCATCTCTCAGATTCACCGCCAGCTCCATTACAATAAAAAAAAAAAACCCAAAAAAACAGACGTATGGTTGATGATGTGAAAAAAAACACAGCCCTTTTCTCTGTCTTCCCTCTCCACCCCTTACAAATTAGGCTTCATCCTAACAGTTTGATCTAATAATGAGTCCACAGGACTGAATCCCAACACATCAAAACTTCAGTTACATAATTTTATATGGTTGTTCTTTTTTCCAGCAGATCTTCCCAACTAATCTTTCCAGTTCAGTCATCCATTAAATTGTTTACAGCAAAACATGAATATTATTTTTATCTTTCAGTCCAAAAAACAAAACAACCTGATGTGATTTTACTTACTATTGCATATATATTTCATAAAGATATCGATCTATTAGAAAGAACAGAAGCTTAAAAAGACGTAGCTCTGCCTCACAAATGTTCATTTAGTCACACTTCATTTGCTTTTGTCTTTCTGTATTTGTTGATGAGTAGTGGAATAATTTCACCTCAGGCCTGTAAAGGCTGAACAAGGGGAAACCATCAGTTATTGGTTGGCCTGGCTGCGATCGATAGACATCTGCAAACTGTACACATCGGGGACAGAGGTTTTCCTTAGGGAACCTCTGCTTTACAGCTCTGTGTTGGACTGTTAATGCTGAGATGTCATAAATTCACTAAAGATGAAGTGCGCATAAAAAAAAATTGCATAAAGAAACAGATTCAAAAAGAAAGATCAGCTCTTTCAAGTGCAGACATATTTATTTCATGTCGTGTTTGGAATTGTATTAACACAAATTGGAAAATGACCCTTCTTCAGTCATGCACAAATACACATGACCACACAGTATCAGCGTTTTGTCCTTGGCGTCAGCGATGTTGGAACTGTGATGACGGTTTCCCTCCCTGATAATCATTGGCTTGTGTTGATGGTGTTATTGAATATATCAGGACTGGCCAGCGGGACTTGGCCTGTTCAGTGCCCCAGGGGACTGTTACAGATACTCTGCCCCAATCCATCACCACTATAAGACTCAGCATCTTTTATTTAGTGCAGCCTTCCTCTATTGTGCTACCAGTTTGTGAGGTTTTTGTATCTTCATGCAAAGAAGAATCAGGAATAAATGACTGTCTAATATTTGCCTTTGGAAGGATTACTTTGACATTACACCATCTTGAATAAATGAGGTTACGTGCCCCTGCATGATTAGATGTGATCATGCACACAATCTGATTATAGCACAAATACTTTCTCACAGACTGCGCTGAGTCGTTTAGGTACAACCCACCCCTCTGTACATGAAACTGTAGATTGTTGGCTGATGTTATAAAGGCACTTACATCCTTATCTATAATTTGGAACTTATGAGGCATGAAGTTCTCTTGACAAAAGAGGAGTCTTGTGGTTTTTGCATGTGAAGTATTTAAAAAAAAAAAAAAAAAAAACATGTCTGTCTGTGTTAAAGTCTGTTCTGGCTCCTCCACTTGCGACACTGTTCTCAAAATAGCCTCTTACCTCCATTACATCAGGAGCCTCTGTGGACTCGCTCATCCATCTTCCCTCGACCTTCATTTTTCACTCTTTTCTCTTTTTGCTCCATGATTCATCTTTTTGTCTCTCCATGCACCTGTTAGTTCTTACTTAGTCTTACTCTAAAGAGTGGAGTGGAGCTGCACCAGGTCTCCCATTTTGTTTAACAATCTTTTGCAAGAACAGACACAAAATGGCTGGTAATCGCACAGTGCTTACAGTTTGTCACATTTTTAAACGGGACAACCTGAGGCCGTGTCTTTGCTATAAATACCTTCCCACTAAATGACAAAATAGGTAGTGTCTTAGTGCCTAAGTGGTGAGCCATATTTTCATTGTGAAAATGTACTAGACAGTCACACAAATGACACTATTGAGTTGTATTATGGGAAATGAAGGATTTTGGCTCTTGACGCTGCAGCAGAGACTACACATCAGCATCTGCTGCTTCGATTTTGGCAAGTCTCTTTTTTAATATGACTCTTGTGAGTCCCCTAACTTTAAGCACAACACTAAATCATTGCGACAGCCCTTAGGAACTAAAAGGTTGTGATCGGTATTGACTATTGGTAGGAGATGCGACGTCAGTCTTTAATCCTTTCATCTGTAACCCCGTCAGTTGACATGAGTTTGACATATGACACCACAGCAGGTCACTTGTCAGGAAAATTGACTGATTTTAAACATTTGAATAAACACTTGATGTTCTCTTGTTTTTGGTATGAATGGTTTTTCTTGGCAACTACAGAGCCTTCTCCCCGAATCTTAGAGTTCAGGTATATTATATACATATTAGAGAGCTCTTTCTAGTGTATAAAAACATCTTATACCCAGTGCTTCTCATTCCCTCCCTCGGCCTCTCTTTCATGAACCTGTTTACCTCTTTTGCAGCCTTTCTCTATGCTGCTCTTTTTGCACATCCATTTTTCATCAGCTCTGGTTCTGATGCAGCACTAACTGCTTCACAGAGCACAGTGGAAGGTGTATGAGGCCATGAGGTGCGTGTGTGTGTGTGTGTGTGTGCGTGCGTGTGCGTGCGTGTGTGTGTGTGTGTGTGTCTTTTAGTGCTGGTTGGAATCAGAGCATTTGGAGGACAAACAGTGAATCATAGCTTCACTGCAGCTGCTTTTCTTTTTTGGTTAGCATACTCATGTGGGCTGGTGTAGTCGCTGTAATCAGCTGAAGCGTCTGTGATTTACTGTATTGACCAAATAACTGACTCATATATCACAGACCCTGTCCAATAACTGTAAAACCCATTGACCTAAACAATGTGGATCAGTGTTGGAATGTGTGTTTACTTAGTATTGTACTCAAATACAGAGGCATTTTTACTTGAATACTTTACTTTTGAGTTTTTGAAATTTAGGATTTTAAAAGCATATTAGTGTCATTAAGCACTATTTATTACACCTGCACCTCCACATGATGAAATGTGATAGAAATTTAAGATACTTAAAAAGACATAACTAAATAAAATACAGATAGTTTAGAGACTAAAAGTATAAATAACTTTAACTAATGCAACTAATATGTTAAGTAATTCCCCTGTATTTCTTCATAATCATGCTCAAGAAAGGATGCAACATAACAAAGACTTCATTTTCTGTGAAAATAAATAATAATGTGAGTTAAATACAAAATCTCCTGCTATGCTCAGCTCAACTCCACTTCACTCTCCTATTAGTCATGAATGTAATGAAAAAAAGAAAGGAGCACATTCAAGCTGAACGGAAAAATGTGTCTAATCAATGATGCACAATTTCCAAAAGTATGTGACTTGGGAAACCGTTCTTCACATATTTGGACAGCTTCGAGTTTATGCGTCTTATTTAACCTAGACTTTTGTTGCTGAAACCTAGATCAAACGTATAGATATTAGTAGGGTAATAATCTAAGAGTAATTTGAGGCCTGAAGCCATAAAAAACAAAGTCTGGTTTAAGTGTCTCACTCATTAAAAACATGTCTATATGCGTTCCAGACTCCTTTTCCCCCTAAGTTGTTTTTTTCTCACATATGACTCTGGAGTTTTGATGCTTATCGGCGCTCAGAGAGAGTCCCGACGGGGGGGTGGGGGTAAGTGAAGGGGGTGGTTTTGTTATTTCAACCCAGTTGGCAGGCCCCTGGGGTCAAACACTGGCCAGTGTGGCCTGATTTTCTTTGTGTCCTGGGGGGTCTTTCCTACAACCAGTGCTGCTGCTGTTGTTTGGCTCTGTTTGCTATTCGAATGTAGCAGCCGCACAGATGAAGGCTGATGGGATGATGAAAAATAGACAAGTTGTGGGAGGTATAGAGACTTGGGGTTAAAGGGTTAGTGACGCACTGATGTAGGTAGAGGAGGACAACGCTGGTTTCATCTGTTCGCCTAAAATGACATCTAACAGGTGTGTGACTGCTGCTTCATGTACTCTTTTTCATTTCTGTCTTTCGATGATGTGTCTTTCTCTCTCACACGCAGAAACACACACACATCTGAGTGCTGGGGCTTCCTTCTTTCCTCCTGAGGTTTCTTCTTACGTCACGCATACAAACCAGGCTGAAATCAAATACAGCTTCTGCTCATCAGTCATAGAAAGAGATTAAGTTTTCATGGCTGAGAAAGGATTTGGACCATATGCCGATTACCATGTCTTTGCAAAATGTGTTTACAGTTATGTCGATTATAGCCGGTTTTCAGAAGCAAGCTTTAATTCATTTCATGGCTCTGACTGCTGACCATTATAATGAAGTGACACGACATTTAAAACAGTTGTCTTCTTTAGCATGTGTTTAACATAACAGACTGAGCGGACATGCCTAATAATTCAATATGCAGGGTTGCTGCAGCATGAGTTTAGGGATGTCTACATCCTCAGGTGCTATTTCAAAACCTGTTGGTTGCACTGCCATGAAATCTTGCACAGATATTCCTGGTTCCCAGAGAATGAATCCTGATGTTTTAGAGATTCACAGACTATCCAGCACCAAGAGGTTGACAGTTATGTTTTTTAAGTGGACTGGACAACAGGAATGACAGAAGGGATGCCAAAAGGTGAAAAATAGAGTAGATGTTTATGTTTTGAAAAGTTGTAAATTTGTGATACATCTGCATCTTGCACTTGACGTACTGGATTTTCCAGACTATAAATCGCACCAGAGTATAAGTGGCTTTTAGCAAACAGCCTTGTTGAAGAGTAAAAACATGTATAAGTTGCTTCAGTGTATAAGTCACATTTCTAATTATGCCTGTTATGCTCTAAATTAGCCTATGGAGACTGTGGACATAACAAGCAGAAGTGCATTACGAAATTCATTCATCTGTTAGGTAACAGGTTAAACAGGCCAGCTTTGGGGTGGGGCTGTAGCCCACAGAACAAGCCAAAAACTGGTTTATTTTATTTATTTGTAGTCCAACATTGTTCAGTGCTGTTGTAAAATCCCCTTTTCACCTGCTCTGGACCTGCACAAGAACACGGACACACACACAGAGGCACAGGTACTCAGTCTGAGCACCTGAGCAGTGGAATTGTGGAAACAGTGAGAGTGCTCTTCAGGGTCTTGTCAGGCTTTGATCTTTGGTATGTGCTGAATGTGGGGGTCAGGGATAATAGACCTGGGTTGGAGGGGTGATGGGACAGGGAGAGAGAGACAGGTATGATTGTCACCTCCCTCCTGTTAAACCTGGGTGGAATATTAATTGAACCTGCTTAGAAGAGCTCAGTGGTGGAGTCTGATTCATTAGGACTGTTGTGGACTTTGTTGTTTAATGTGACTATTATTAGTTACCACATGTGGCATAGTAGCTTAGCTTAGCTTAGCTTAGCCTAGTGTGAAAAAGAATGAAACTGCTAGCCTGGCTTTAACCAGAGCTCATAAAATCTGCCTACCTGCACCTTGGAAGCTCATAAAGCTTTTAACCTTATGTCTTGTTTGTTTAACACCAACTGTGTGGTGTTCAAATGTCAATGTAGTGTTTTATGGGAGGTGACGCTGTGGACTGACTCTTGACTGACCAGTGACTGCCTGTGTTTAACCCATTAGGAAAGGACTACTTCCAGGGGCGGACTGACACGCTGAATCAGGCCACCCTGTAAATGCGAATGATGGTGGACAGGCAGGTGCACAGTTTGCATGCACCATGGTTTGTGTGTGTAAGAGCAGTAATATCCTTTTGTGGCCCTGTGGTGAGAGTGAAAGTTGTGTTTAATGTGAAGACTCAGATGTCTGTCAGCTTATGCTGCTGCTACATTATCGCTGGTTGACTGTCCAGACACCCTGCCCCAGTGCTCCTGATGGTCTTTCCACCACTGACAACTTCCTGTCTTTTTCAGTACATTCTTCTTCTTCCTCCTCACTCTGGCTCTCTTTTTGTTCTCCCCTCTCATTCTAATCTTCATATCTCCACTTTAACCTCCTCTCGCTGCTCATTTCTTATGTCTTTATCTCTCTACTGTCTATTCTCCCAGCCTCCCTTCCCATGGCGTCATCCTCCTTTTGTCTGCTTGGAGCCTCCGTCTACACCTCTGAGGTCAGAGGTTGTGAGGTTAACCGTTGCGAACAAACTACAACCCCACCGAGCGTCTTTAAGCCTGTTATCTCCTACTGCGGCTTTGCTTGTGTGTGCACATGTTCATCAGGGGATACTCCTAACACAGTAGACAGAGTTCCCATACCAGGCGGCTCAGACGCTGATCTTTTTCTTTTAGTGATACATTTGCGAGGTTATAAGGTTAAGAAATTTTGGAGCATAATAAATAGATACCTTTTCTTCTTCCCTCACTGTAAAGATGCTGTCTATAAAATGACTGCATCAACCAGATGGAGTGAATATCTTGTTTTATCATTGTGACTGACATTTAATTAGCCAGCTACATCTGATATCTGCTTCTACAAGGATTCTCATATAAAATCAGCCCAATAACAGCTACAGACTCACTATTCCCTGCATGCACCTCACATTTTAAGGCTTACAACTTCAAATCCACCAGGACAATAAGTCACTGTACAAATTCCAACATAATAAGAAGACACTGTATTTAATGGAGAGTATAAACCAAAATCTGAAATCTGAAAACAAAGTTGTATTTTTGCAAACTAGGTTCCATTTCTTCACTCAACCTTTTCTGAGACTAAAAATCTAACTTTGCGATGTAATTTTCCTCGTTGTCATCCTCTTCTTTTTCATCAAACCTCCCCCTCCTGCATTTTGTGTTTGGTTTAAGACATATAAATCTCCTCTGCTGGCCTTTGTGGAGTGATTTAGGAGACAGCGGGTTGTCTCTCTCCTGGAGCCACAAAGTGTAGAGGTGCAGCCAAGAAGTAAATGAGAGAGGAGAGCCAGATAAGGGGAAATAAGAATCAGACATTAATTGGGGATAAACGTGAAAGCAGAAAGAGTGTTAACGTGAGAGAGAAGATCACAGGAAAACCTCAGAGGAGAAAGTGTAATCCTTACTCTAGTGCTGATCCTGAAATTCTAAGTCAGTCCTACTGTGGATGATTGGATAGGAAATACTTAAAGCTTATCTCATGCCTTTTGATTGACTGAAGTGGACTGAGGAATTTGACATTTAAGTATTTTTTTGCATGACTCTTGTCAGATAAATGAATAACTAATGCTGTGGTACGTGGTTAAAAGCTGCAGGATGATGTATTTGATAAAGGTTAGTGTTTTTGTCTCCTTCAGTTTTTGCTGCCTGCTGCTCGTTGTAATTGCCTGTTTGAACAATTTGTTCTAACAGACTGGGTAAAAGAAACCGGAGACGTTATTTCTGTTGAATCTATTATGTATGAACGGTGAGTAAGCATTTTCAAGAAGTGCCACAGCAGTCTGGGGGCTGACAGACACTCAAGTGAAAGAGGCTGCAGAGAGACAGCGAGATTAAAATGCCTTTTGTGAGGATTTGGCCTCTTATATGAAAAGAACAAATGAAAAGAGCTAAAGGAGGCTGTAAGAGAGGGTGGTGGTTACTGATACTTATATATATCCTTTAATGTAGCTTAAAGTACTAACCAAGTGTCTGAACTCTCAATCATAATTCACAGAAAACCAGGCAGAAAACAAAATACGTTTCCCTCTGTTTTTTTTCCCGCTGGTGTTGTTTTGTCTTGCAGATGTTTTGTGACCTTTTCTTTGTGCACCGAGCAGGTCTGAGTCTGTCTTTAGGTCTTTGTGGCAGACCATGTTGACCAGGCAGATGTCAAAAAAATGCACAACTGGCAGTGCGGCTTCATCATATTCTGTCTGGGGACTCGGAGGAATTCAGAGCAGCTCAGACGAGGCAGTACCTATCGGTTTTTGGGTCAGTTCAGCGTCAGTTCACTGAAATAGTAAACTGAAACTGAAATTCTTATAATTCCTACTCAGCCTTCAGCCTATTATTCTATGAGGGTGGGACATGTGATTCTTTAGAGCAGAGTGCTCTTTCTTGACATGATTAGATGAGTGTTTAAACCAAGGTTAGAAGTTCAAGCCCACCACTTAATGTTCTGTACCTAAAAGACTGAGATAATGCACAATGATTCAATACTTTATTCAACCTTCACTTAGTAAAGTGACATTTTTTTCGAAAATAAAATATTTTTCTTTTTAAAAGTGAAAGGTAGCATTTAAATAATTACAGATTAAAACATATATTGTACATTTACATGCCTATATGTCCTGAATCACATTCCTATCCCCAGTCAGTATCATTGATGGTGGATGATTCTGCAAATACTTTTTTTTTCAGTGACATTTTTAACATCTGTTTTTCAAAATCTAACTTTCTATAATGTCTGTGTAAGGTTAGAAAAATACAGTTTTTATAGCAAACAAGCTGTTTATTGTATTGTTAGAGTTATGCAACCAAAACACTTGTTTAAAGCGAGGGAAAGATTGTGGTTGCTGTATATAAATAGGCATACATTTATTGCAGGCGTGTGATGGGAAACAAGCACCAGACTCCAGCATAACAATCAGACGTGCTACACCCTCAGCCGCCACCACTGGCGTGAGCCAGCAGGATCTGTCGCTTGGATCTGTCCTGAGTTGCAGTGGAAATATTACCACAACATTTCTAATGCTCAGGAGCAGTATTTTGACAGGAGTCAGAAGGGGGTAACTCAGGGATCAATGTGGTCATAGGTTGAGCAGTTTGGGGAAGGAATTTTAGTGAAGAGGGCAAGGAATGCTGGGAATCCCAGTCATGAGGTAGATCAGGGAAGGGAGGGGTTGCTGTAGATCTGGAGGTCAGCCGATGGTTCACACACCAAATCTGATCAGAGGTTGCGATGGCTTTAAAATGACAAAAATAAAATGACCATGCTCCTCTGTGGGGAACGTATTTGAAGCAGTGAACCTTATGTGTGTGTGAGTACATATCTGAGTATAAAAAATATTTAATATTCAATATGCTCTTGTCTTGCTTTGAATATCATTTCTTGTGAGTTAGAGATCAGACTTTAAATATGCAGTAATTTACTAGTTTTTCCACAGTGGCTGACCAGGACACATTATTTCTGGGACATGATATCAATCATTTTGAATTTTTATATCTGAATTCTTATTTGTAGAGTGTAAAAATATGCACACCAATAGACGCTCAGATGAGGTAGCTATTTTGATGTGCACTTACTTGATGTGTTGGACTTGGAGCTGTTGCTGTACTGTCAATGGACGTCTCCAACGACATTTTACTGGGTGGGGACACTAATAAAAGATGTGATTGTATGGAGTAGATGGTTTTGAGATGTCTGGTTACATTTAGATTTAGATTCTCACCAGATTTTCCCTTAATTTATTGTCAAATTAGAAATTAGCAAACCTTACACTTTACACTCAAGCATTAAAACATTTTGCTCTCTTTTATATACAGTAACACACACTCTTCTTCTTGTCTGCAGTGGTCTTTGTTGAAGCCTTCTCAAGCAGTTACAACATGTAGGACAGCCCCCCCCCCTCCATTCTTCCAACATGCTCTCACTTTCTTTTTCTCATCTTTTAGTAGCTAAATCCCTCCAGCCTGTTCCAACCAGAGTGTCTCCTCTGTGGTGTCATTTTTCAGGGTTTTCCTGGAGGACTTTGAGCTGCTGGGAATGGAGCTTGAGTTGTCCATTAGTTAGATTAGCAGCTCTGTGGGGAGGTTCTGGTTCCCTCTCCCTTGGCCACGACAGACAAAAGCTCTGGCCTACCTGTTATTGTAAGGCTGTCAGTCGGAGCTGGCCCCAGCCAGAAATTACTCCGGACTCAGATCCCTTGATAAAATGCTGTGAGCCATTTTGTGTTTTGTTAACTTGTGAATACACCTGCAGGATGTCCAGAAAGAAAAATAACATTTGTATTTTTAATCTTTCATTTTATGGGATTTTACAGTTTATTGTAGGATTACTGTAGCTCTGGGTTGCTAGCTTTCCATTGATTTGACTAAAAATCAGCTGACTACTGACCATAAAAGATATTTCATTGACATGTTTAAAGTGATAAACTATTTCTATGGATAAAAAACAGTTTTTCTCTCTAATTCATTTAGTTATTAAAAAGAAATAAAACTCTGTACTCTCTTCTTTCTGGGTCTTTTTCAGCCTTTGCAGAAAAATGGACAGATCTCCAGCATGACCAGCCTGAATGGAGGCTCAGAGGACAACACACTGGCAGAAGGTTTGTGTGTATGAATATGTCTGTCTTATCCACACTGTTTATTTACAGTGCGTGGCTTTGGGTGTTGTGCTTGTGGTCGGTGTGGTAAGTAGTGGCGATGTCTGTGTCTGGGATTTCATACTGCTTTTTCAGTGGCGTCAGCTTGTTTGTGCAGGGCAGCTACATAGATATCACTTTGAATTAAATTTAGCTGAACCTCCCGGTGCATCTTAAATGGTGTTGGGAATTCAATGTTTTGTAGCAGACACTAATGAAAACATAAATAGACCTTGTCTCACTGTGTAAAGGGCAAACCAATATGTTGAAATATTTAAACAAGTCTGTGTGTGGAATATACTTCAAGGTCTTAAAGATTTTTTTTTTTTATCTTGTTATGCCTTCTAAGATAATCCATACGCAGTAGGAAGCTCAATGAAATGTATTTTTATTTAAAGTGGCATGTGGGCCAACCTGCTCTGTCCTGCTGCAGCACCCTCCCATCTCCAGAGCTGAATTTGTTTATTTTCTTTGTCGTTCTGTCGTGTCTCCCTCAGTCTGGGAGGGCTGCAACGGTGTGTACACCCTCCCTAAATATTTAGCAGGCCGTGACCTGGGCCCCTCACAAAGCACCCTGCACACTTCATAATACACTATGGCCCATGGGAAGGAGTAACCCTATACTACTTAAAACACAGAGATATGTCACATACCACTGTTAAATAACCTGTTTAATAAGCTATTTAATGAAGCCATTCTGTCCATTAATAGAGTAACCCAAGACCCTCTTCAGAGCACAGAGCACCACACTTTATGTGGCTTGTTGATGGGATGTGTGACTGATTTGATTTATGTTCAGTTTGTCTCCCATCACCTGCGTCATACTTCTTGTCACTAACAAAATGAAAATACTATTCCTGATACTGGCCTAAACTCACTGACCAATCAGCCGACCAGCCTGCTGATACTGCTGGCACATCCCGGCGCTCTTAAATTAAAATGCGTGACAAACAGTATAAAAACTGAAATTGTGAAGGACTTTCAAGGCTACAGATTAAAGGAGTGCAAGGGAGTGAAAGGAAGGGAGAGAGGAGATAGAGGAGATAGAAGAGAGAAAAGCATGGAGGGATCTCCCGTCTGTGCACCGCAGAGCCTGATAAAGACAGCGGTGCATTGTGAGACACAGGAAGAGCGGAGGAATCTCTCTGATAACAAGAACAAACAACAAAAAACAGACTGCAGATCAATCGACCAATGCATGAGCAAGCACTCACACATGCACACACCCATAAAAACACTCTTTATTAGGTATACCAGTGTGTTTGCCGTCTGAGGACCAGTCCAGTGGTGACATGCCACACCCCAAACATGTCATATATCAACTCAGGATGAGCCTACTATCCATTCATTCTTTACCCATACCTCAAATCTAAATATTTAAGTTCTCCACAGACCCTGGGGTCATTTTTAGTGGGATTGTGTGAATGTATGAAAAGCATATATGTTACAGTAATAATATTTTACTTACTTTTATTTTATCGTCTGTCATGGAAACTTTTATTCAATTATCTGAAGTATTTGTTTAACATCGTATCATAGTGTGGAGATTGGGTGGAGTTACATTTTCTTAAATACTTTACACCCAGCAGGATTTGTCCTCTTTATGAACAGAAACACTGAATCTACTGGTTCACACAGGTAACTGTGATGTGTGTATTGGTTTTGAGTAATCCTGAAGATGCAGAGCAAAAAAAAATCTGCTAAATGGCTGGTAAGAAGTGCATGATTAGCTGAATCCAAGCTCAGAGTTGCTTGATGTTGTTGTTATGTGGTATGGTCTTTCTATTTCAAAGAGGAAATGTGTAGCTGCTTCTTCTTCCTTTCTGTCTGGACTTTAGGACTTCTTGCGAGGCCTTAATTTTTGCATAAAATACAGGTAACAAATAGGCTCAAATACTAGAAAATAATTCTTGAAGTCTGTTTTAATCTGCTTTGGGAGCCAGTTTGGCTGAGAAAAGACAGTCTAGGCCTGAGACTTGGACAACATATTCAGAAAGGAACTGAATAAATAATTCAGAGTTTTTGGAGGTACCAGTCAAATATATCTGTTAAAGAGAAGAGAGGAGTAAAAATAGATAAATATTCATTTGAGACTAAACATATTGATCTTTTCATGTTCATATCACACATGTCACAGTAAGATTAGTTGCGTGCTATGTTCTCCACGTAGACGTGCATATGTGTCTGTGTTGCTCGATTGAAGGCTGTGGGTGTATGGGGTGCAGTGTGAGCCCAAAGAATGACATCATAGTTGATGTAATTCACTGGCTGGAGAATTGTTGGCCCATCCCAGATGGTTTGCAGGCTACAAAAGAGGAGAGGTGAAGTTTTTTGGAAGACTTGAGAGGGAGATAATGCTAGATAGTGTGTTCAGTGGTGATTGTGTTTATTTGTAGTTGCTGGACATGTTTCATAGGTGAAATGCTGCTTCATTTGCTGTTTCTGGCTCCTCCAATGTGATGGTGTTTGCAGATTTTTCTATCTCGTATACTATAAACTGAATCCTTTGGGTTTTTACAGTGTTCAGACAACTGGAAAATGAGACTTAGGGCTATGGCAATCTGCAGTAGACAGTTGCCATTATGTTTATTATGTGTATATTGGTAACTGAAGAAATGAATCCTGTCAAAAAATAATGGGTATGTTAATACTAAAAGCAAAAAGTAGTCCCAGCCCAGTTTTGCCAAATGCAACAACATGTATCAGATATTGTGTTACGAAAAGTAAGACAGATGTATCAAATGGTGTCGGTCTCAAGTGTCCCGTGACTTGTCAGAAACTATTCACTTGAGTCTTAATGTGTTACATTTTTATTTCTTTTTTGGTTACAGGTGTAAACATTTACGAGGTGAATATATTGCAATCTGTGCACGTTGTGCACGTGTATGCGGCCATGATGTCATTCCAAGATGGATTTACTTACTCTCAGCTTTGGGGACATACATAGTTGTGTTGCCAAAATATTCATCATGCATGTGGAACGGACCTCACCCTTCACTTTCTCTCTGTCTGATCTCGGCCTATATAGCTTCATCCTAACTCAAACCAGCTGCTGGACTGTTCCTTTTGCACTTTTGCTCATATTCCTTTTACATTCCAGCTGACAATACTCATTATAGTCTACATTTCCTATGAATATTTTCATTGCATCTTTTTCTATTGTACTTATACTGAAGGAATTCTGCTTGATGTATATGTGTGCAGATGCTGGTTCATCGACTAGCTGCACGATGTCAGAACGTGTCCTCTCCGGGACAGGAAGAGATCCCAGGGGAAAGTCTTAGAGAGGCAGAGTTTTAGATTGGAGTGCTTGAAAGCCCCTTAGTCCCTCAAGATCCATCATAGTCCAGTCAGTAGTTCAATTACGTTCATCTATGCATCATGTTTTATTTAGTCATTTGTTATGAAGTGGGTGCTTTAAGGACACACTTCAGGGCAGGGGAGGATAGGAGAAGTCTATTAGAAAGCTGCACTTTGTCAAGAGCTGTCTCCGCCTCTAAACTGATCAGACAGGAGACAATTTTCTCCTCCTGCTCAAACACACTGTGCACCTCTCAGTGTTGCTGATAACAAAATACGAACAGTGTTACAGCTATTTACATGACACTTTGGCATTTTACATCATCAGCAGTATCCTAATCAGTTGAAAGCAAGATGATTCATTTTTAAACCTAGTTTTTAGCTATGACTGCCAAAACATGGACAGCTCCTTCCGCCCACCCGCTTGCACCCAATCCAAAGACCCGTTTAAACACGTAGTGCTCCTTTTGCCTTAACACATGCCAAACATCACCACAACCTATTTAATGCCTGGTGCACTTTAAATAACAAATGGGAATATAATTACATATAAACATTTGAGTCATGGTAGTGAACTAAGCAAAATTAATTAAACTGCAAAAATCGATTTTCTTTTTGGCTACTTGTCAACAGTGTACAGCTAGTGCTTAGATTTTTCCACTGCAGCTCTAAATGAGGTTTTTGACAGTGCACATACAGCACAGACACTAGGTAGCTGGCTGTTTCTGGCCTTCACTGAATCTGCTCATACTGGACAGTTGTTTTCTGGCATATCTGTAGTATAATAAGGAGAATGAGTGGTAAACAGCTCTTTGCTTTAGTTTTCATTGGAATACATTGTGATTGGTTCTCACCTGGCTGTTGTTTGCACTGCACCAGACGATATTTGTTTAAAGTTCCTCAAACAAACTCATTTACCATTAAGCATATTTTTCTTAAAATCTACTCCTTATGTTGCAACATTGATTAGATCAGCTTTAAGATCACTTGCAGAGAAACAAAGTATTTACTTGTTGACTTTGATAACACTGTATTTTCACAATAAATGATCATGATGGATCAAAGACACACTCACTTTTTGAGATGTTGGCTCAAAGACAAAAGGAAACTGTGGACCAGGAATGTGACTGACCCCTCTTTCTGTAATAGCATTATGGCCCATATTACAATGCAGCAAGTATCCATATCCCACAATAAGTAATTTTTACTTTGAAATGAATGATAACATCTTCTTTAAAAAGGTGCCAAGAATGTGTCGGTATGGTGATGGTTTTCACCTGTGTCCGGTGCAAGAATTAATAATAATATTCTTGGTGCTGGATACTTGATATTAAATCGGTCTGTTTTGTTTCTTGGCTTAGGTGGTCAGTCTTTGTTTCTAGAAAAAAGAACTAGTCATTTGAAATTAGCTAAAAACTCAGCAGCGTTTAAGTGACATCAGTGTGATCAGGGCTAAAGATCCTAATGCTCAGCACGGCAGTGCATGTGACCGAGGTAAGGAAGAGGGATAAGCAGTCAGGATGAGCATTAATGAGTTCTCATTTATCTGAACTACATAAGGCACAAAAAATAGCAACTTCCTCCAAAGGTTTTAAGAAAGATGAAAAGGTTTCTCTGGTCTGAAAATACCTGCGTCTTTTTATTTCTAGCAAAATGAGCCCGTTTTGTGTCGGGCAACATTTATATCAACAACATACTTGTTTACCAGCTTCTCTCCTTTGTCTGATACAAGGATTGTATCTGGACTCAGTTCAAATACACACAGTCATTCTGTGAATCACAGACAACATCTTTGTCGAAGCAGCCTGTCTATTTGATGTGCTGTTAGCTGAGCTGAAGCTGATCCTACTCATTAGTACTTCTCATGAGCCTCACTTCCTAATTTTTTTCATTCAAACTGGATGACAGGACGATGCGTAAGAACAACTGGAATGACGAGTTGCATTTGTTGCAGATATTTCAGGAATCCAGAGAAATGCAAAGACAAGTATGAGAAATGGCAGGTCCTGGCTAAACATTCTGCTGCTGCTCAGGATTTAAGGAACCTTTTTTGGCAGGGTAGCAGGACAGATAGCCCAAAAGACGTATTTGATCTCAAATTTAAGAGTAGCCTGTTCCGTGCAAGATAATGTTGACTTAAGGGAACCAGCAACTCCTCTGTCATTGATGAAAACTGTAAACATGGTAGTCCATTGTTTCACAGCAAAAACAAACAACAGATAGTCACGAACTGCTCATGAATCTGAGACGTCACAACTCCAGCGTTCATCTCATCGCAGTACATGACGCAAGTTCTAATGCACGGACATAACATGAGAAAAGAAACGGAAAGGTCTCTGGTCACACTGTGCTGAGTATGTACAGAATAGTGTAACTCGAGGAAACAGGCAAAAGGAAGAGGAAGCAGTGATGTCAAGAAATGATTGGGTTTCCTGTCTGATATTCTTATCCATCCCTCTGGCCCACACACAAACAGGGAGGAGGGGTGAGATGGGGGTTCGAGAGGATAAAGATTTAAGAGGGGAAAGCAATAAAAAAAAGGAGAGGGATTAAAAAGGACTGGAATGTGGACTGGGGAGATAAAAACAAGGTGTGAAAGGAGGAGAAAAGACTGAAAAACTGAGAA
Organism: Mastacembelus armatus; assembly: GCF_900324485.2. NCBI lineage: Eukaryota > Metazoa > Chordata > Actinopteri > Synbranchiformes > Mastacembelidae > Mastacembelus > Mastacembelus armatus. The sequence continues at coordinate 14,607,704 of NC_046656.1, forward strand.
GAAAGGAGCGGTTCTGAATGAGAAACCTCTCTAAACTCAGGCTGCTTCACATCCTCACAACCCTCATTTCCTTTTCCTCCAGTTATTTCAACATCATCCTATTCAGTTCTTCGAAGAGTAGGAGGTGGTTTGTGTGCTGGGCGATGATGTCATGCACTTCTTCACAGGCTCCAAAAAGCCCCTCCGCCCAGCACCCCAACCCCCCCACGCACCCGACCATTCAAGACCCCTCCTCAAACATTCCTGAACTCACGCACGTTTTCTGATTTATCGAGATATGTGGGGCGTCAACCCTCACTGACTTTGTCCTGTTTTATCCTGAATTAACTGCAGTTTAAATACAAAATAAACTCAGATTCAATGTGTTTTAATGGCATCCTATTTAAATTCGATTAGCATTCATCTAATGAAAGGTTAAGATGTATAAAATCACTAGTTTCTACATTCCTTCATGATTGTAGTGTATCTGATCCCCTAAGCAGGTGCAGTGCCTATTACCTTGAGGAATTCAAAAAGCTGCTTCACTGCGTGATTGTCACACCGCTGATGTAGATGGACAGTTGAAAACATGTTTACAGTATTTTACACTTTAATAACTGATTATTTATTCAAGTCACAGAACCAAAATTTACATATTCCAGCTTCTCAAATATGACTATTTGACATTTTTTCTCAGTCTGTATGGAAGTCCAGGAATGGGACGGATGTGCATGAGTCATCTGAAGGAAGTTGGGTGGGAAAAGGAGGATGCGGACTAACCCGACGGTTGTACTTTTCTCTTAGTCTTAAATTCCCTGCAGTCTGACTCACTCTCCACAATCATAGTAGTCATTATGCAGCATGGTACAGATAGTGAAATGCCTACTAAATGAATCAGTGCAGCGGGCTGGCATGTCATGGTGAAATTCTTTGCAAATGACTGTGGTCAAATGAGTATTTCATGGTGCAAGTATTTTGCAGTACTACTTACTAATGTATACATGAAAGAAATGTCACTACTTAGACTTAAAACATGTCACTAGTTTGCTGAAACTGGAGAATGGACTAGAAAAGCCAGCCTAGCCTGCTCTTTGAAAAAGAAAAGCAACTGTTGTAATGTTAAAAAGGTTCATTTTATTATCATCTGGAACTTTTTCCTTTCCTCCCCCCCCCCCACTCCTCTTTTCTCCCTCTTGCCAACCCCGATTTAAAAAGAAATACCATGATGTCTCCCATTCATAGGCAAAGTCCTTGGCACTCAGAGCTCTTTCTATTCAGTGGATCTGAAGAATCTCACAGGATGTGGTGTTGGATAAAGAGAAAAAAAGCTGATGTTTTCTCTCCTGTCACTTCTTGTCTGAGCCTTTTTTTTAATCTAAATAACATTGGAAAGTATTTATTGGAAATTGAGTAAGTCTAAAAACTACAGGTAAACAGAAAATACAAACGAAACATATGGCACGTTGATTTTTACAGTATATTTCTAAAATGACTCAATAAAATCACTCAATAATCCTGCAAACCCAGCTTGATTTTTGAAGCTTGACTTGGTATCAGTTTCCCATCTTGGTAATACTGTGTGTACATGCATACTTTTGGGTGAGACAGTACTTAATTACTGCTGTTATCACCCATTGGGAGTCCTCTGGATGGAATTCACACATTCCTCTGGGACAATGCTGAAGTGTGACAGATCTGATTGTGCTGGTATTTACCTGTGGATTTATCAGCATTCCTTCTAGTCTCCCTGCCCCCCTCAGACAAAAGCTGAATTAAATGTGTCTGTATTGGAGTAATTGAGAGGGGCCTATTAACATTCACAGGGGGCAGGCAGAAACTTGATGGCACCCTTACCCATGATTTGTTTTTAGGCCCTTGGTTAGATGTTTGCTCCGAATGGGGGTATGTTTGAGGAGTTAGAGGACTGTGCATTGGAGGAGGTTTTGTGTGTGTTTGTAAGTGTGCCCATATGAAACCCTTTAATTCCCTCTGGCTTGTCTCTGTCAACATTCCTTTACATGATTAGTGACATGAGCCAAGAGATATAGGGAGAGCCTGGTGGTCTCCTGAAGAAGGTGGAGTAGTGGGGGGACTTGTTGGGATGGGGTGTTTTTTACTGTGAGAAACTGCCATTTGAAGGTTAGGATGGGTTAGGGTTATTTAGAGTTTTAACATGTACAATAGCAGGCAACAAATGCTTCCTTGAAAGATCACATGATGACCTGCAGTCATCCCCGGGTGGATGCTGAGGTCTGAAGGAGGGCGAGCGGACTTGTTGATAAGGAAAAGGAGGGGTATGAACGGGGCAGAAGGGGAGGAGGGGGTTCATTCAGAACAGCTGAAAAAAGCGAAGGAGGTGGGGAGGAAGAGGGAGGTAGGGGTGGTCCTAGCATGACATGTGTGTCCGTCTGTTGAAATGTGTGTGGAGCCCTCTTTTCTCTTCACACTGCCTGAGAAGCGCTGGAAGAAAGAGAAAGAAAGCTTTTGCCCTGAGAGTAACATCTCAAAGAAGTAGATTGTGCAGAAAAGTGAAGGAGTAAGACAAAGTACTGTAGAATACATTTTTAGAATTTGACATTTTTGGTATTTCTATTTTTCTAACTTTTTGTGGAAGGATTTTTACCAATGCTTGGGACAATTACTTTAACAGGTAAGAACAATGATTCGAATTAACATTTCACTAATTACATGATGTATTAATCTTAATACATAATCTCCCTAAATGTATGGCTTCTTTACTGAACTTGCATAAAAAATCTGTTTAAATTTGACATTTGATGATTTTTCTTGGGTTTCAGTCAATTATTTAGGAGATATTGAAAACCAAAACAACTCTGGTGTAGCTGGAGGCATTGTTGTCCTGAGGGTGTGGTTAGTTCGCAGTGTGGTTTGTAATTGTGCTGGCATGGGTGAGTGATTTCAGATGGAGATGGCTTTGCTTTGACCACTATAGAACCTCAGTGTGTGAAATGTAAATGCTGTAGTTTTCTCTCTTTTCATGAAGGTTAAATTTTGATCTAATCACATTATTTAGCCCCAGTCATGAAGTTTTCATTCATCATTCTGTCCTGGTATTTCCTGCAAAGCATCCTCTGTTATAGCAGCTCTGTAAAAAAACGTTTATCTACAATGCCAACAGAAACTATTCACAACACTGTAATTACTGTCTCTGGTCAAAACGAAGTGTTTTAGTGTGTTTTACATGGGGATGTATGCATCCCTGTAGAGCCGCCAAGCGTCTTGGTGGGAAAAGAATTTCATGCAGTGACAGCTGCCAGATAGAAACTCATGAAGATACATTCACAGAAATACTTTCAAAGCCTGTGTTTAGCTCATGTCACCATCTGAGCCAGCGCCCTGTGTCCCATCATGTGAAGTATTTCATCAGATTAAAGTGGGATCCTAATTCCCAGCGAGATTATTCAGCTCAGCCGCAGAGTATAGAGAGGGAAGAGAGTGAGGAGTATGGAATTAATTACATGCCAAGACCGATTCTTCTTCACGACTTCCAACTGGAAGTGATGGTAGAAATGGAGCAGGGCTAGGATGTTTTCCTGTAGTGACCTCAGGTTTTGATTACAATACATGAATGGAATTCAAAACATTTATACTAATAAGTCACATCAGGTCATTAATTTAGATCGCTAACATTAGGTGTTATTGGTGTTTTGGCTGTTGATATATAGGATCCACAGAAACACTGACCACACCTTTGATACAGAGTGGGGGTGCCAGAAAGGATCCTGCTGGGGGAGGGTGTTGGGGTGTCTCCTTGTCCTATTCTTAACTGACTTCTTTTGTTTAAAGAGTTTCTGCTCCAGACTGGCAGCAGTAATTATAACAAGGATTTGCATATATTTGACAAGACATAGTGTCTATGGAAGAATAGCTGCCATTCAGTTTCCCAACTGCCCTCTCACCCCAATTCAACAATACACAAACCCACAGTAGTGCAGCCACAACAGAAACACAATCTTCTCACTGGAGATTGGAGTAGATTTACAACAATCAGTTTTTGGCTGCAGCAATGATATTTAATATGAGGACATCACTTTACCACATGCTCACACATAAACAAAGCCTGTCTCAAGAAGAGAGAAGCATTTGAACCATGAGTGTGTGTATCTGAGATATGTAACACCCTCTAAAGTGTGTTAGGGCTTCACCCTCAGGGCAGACTCTGCCTCCCCCACAACACCATCCCCTCATCTGTCCTCCCCACCTCACCCCCTGCAGCCTCACCCCTCACACTCACATTCTAGCTGGTACAGTCGTTATTCAAAACACTCCTCCTCCACAGTCACAGCTCACCCCCAAACCCAATCAGTGGAGGGAATGTTAACCGTTGTGTGCCTGTTAAAAAAAAAAGTTAGGCCAGAAAGTGAAGATCAAAAAGACCAGAGAGATGCCAGTAGTCTGTTAAATCAACATGGTTCCTGTTTTATTATCCATGTAGATAGTTGTGGCCTCATCTGGCTTGCTAACAGTCTGACCCCTCCTACACACACACACACACACACACACACACACACACACAAACACACAGAGACAGACATCTTCACTCATAAACTTCAGTGCACTGGAATTACAGTGAAAACAATTTTGAGGAACTTGTGTAATTTTGCAACCCAAAAGAGACTGACTGTTTAGGCATAGCTGAACTGAATCTGTGTAGACCATTCAAAACTTTAGACTTCACGTTACTGGAGCTTGACATTTGTTTAATGTGTCCCGGTTTACTTGCTAAACAACGCAGTGATTGGAACTACCCTTAAAATAACACTAAAGTGAGACAGACCACACTGTTGATTGACACTCATGCGTTTTCTAAGTCGACCTATCACAATCTTTATTCATGTTTACGTGAGTTTAAAGTCAGCAAACTCCAAATTTGATACTTCCTTTGAGTGGTAGTATGTCTTGATAATAGTAAAGCTGACCATCCCCCTTCCTTTATTTTTGTAGGCCACAGAAGGTTAGAAGGCTATTGTGTTTGCGTGAGTGTGTGCCTTGGGAACGGGGTGGGTCCCCATCCATCCTGCTGTGGTGGAATGTGGGTCAAGGGGATTGGGACTGTGAGGAGGGTTAGCAGAGGCCTGTATTGTTTAAATCCTATATGGGCACAGTCGAGACACAGTGGAACTCAAAGACAAATAAACATTCTTGAAATCCCCTGATGTTTAAATTCAGGTTATGTTTAGAACATCCAGAACCAAATTTATGCAAACACAACAGTGGGTAACATAGCTCACATTCCTCTGAAGTCAAATCTATATATAAGATATGGGCATGCCCCTTGCTAATTACATCAGCTTATGAAAATACTGCTTTATTTTGTTACTTGCATTTAGTGCGAGATGCTGAAGTGTTTGATCAAAACATTTGACTAATTATGTCTGTTGTCAGTTTTTGCATTTTAAAGCTAAAATATTTCAGGAATGTACTGCTACTGGCTGAAGTTTCATGTCTATAATTTAGGAAGAGGATGTGGATAGATGTAGGCGCACAGTTTTCTGTTTTTGTGTATGAGACAAGACTCCTGAGCTCACAAACAAAAATCCCTTTTGGTAAAAGAGTTAGAGGAGGACTTTTTTGGCTTTAATGGTCCAGCATATTTGTTCTGTGTCATCAGCCCTCTCACACCTTCCTCTGTCAAAACACATAAAAGTACTGGCAAACTGGCGTGTGTTTTTTGTTGTTTTTGTCTCTTATTTCATCTGTTAATACATTATTTGGCATAAATTTTGGCCCTGAAAAGAAACTCACACAATGCACTATTGCATGGTTGTGTTATAAGTCTGTGGACATGATATTATATATTTTGGGACTCATCTACAAACTACCAGTAGCATTATCCCCAGTGTGCAAGCTTTTTTTCCCCCATGAATTTCCTTTTGGGGATTACTGTTTTATTTTTGTCAGTATCTAAATTTTAATTTCTTTGGCATGTTTATATAACATGGGATTCACTGGACTACATTAGAATCTGATCGCAATTAATTAGACAAATGCTTGATAAAATCAACTGAGGGGGTCAGTATCTCTGCACATTCTTTCTGTGCAATTATCTGCAGATGGTGAAAAGCCTTACATAGATAATGTAAAAATTGCATTGGTTTTTAATGGAGTGATTTATGCTATTTGATTTGATTACTTTACAATTATTCAAGTTTATCAAATTGAATATAAAAATTCATTTTGTATAATCTTTTTAGTGGTAGCAGAGCAAATGTACGTGAGTGATGAAATCAAAATCTTACTTGTGCTCTTTCTTTTTGTGTCATTTCAGTTGGCCAGCCTGATGGTGTATCTCCTCAGAAAGAAGAAGCTCCTGACACTATGGACACTATCCAGGATGAAGTGGCTCCTCAAGTGAATGGTGAGAAAGTGGAAAAAGAGTCTTCCGATGCAAACGACATCACCGCTGTTGAGGAGAAGGCAGTGGAGGAAAAACCTGAGGATGCCAGTGAAGTGGGCTTCAAGAAGATCTTCCGCTTTGTTGGCTTTAAGTTCACGCTGAAAAAGGACAAAAGTGAGGAGAAAGACCCAGTGAAGCTACTGACAGTCAAAGATAAAGAAGAAGAGGAGGTCACTAGGACTGATGAATCTGCAAAGAAGGAGGAGGCTACCACTGCTGAGGAGAAGAGCACAGCTGAAGAAAAAGAGGCTGACTTAGAGGCAACAAAAGCCGAAACCACTGATGCTCCATCGGAAGACCCTGCTGCTGAAGCTACTGATGAACCAGTCAAAGAGGAAGGAGCTGAGAAGGAAGGAGCTGAGAAGGAAGGAGAGGCCACTTCACCTTCCCAGGAGACAACTCTGTCCCCTTTGAGAAAGCTCTTCAGTTCAGGTCTCTTCTCTAACTTGCGAAAGAAAACCAGCATCAAGAAGACAAAAGAGGAAGAGGACAAAGATGCAGCTGTTGAGGAGGAGAATGCTAAGACAGAAGAAACTGCTGCAGTGGAGGAAAAGGAGGAGAAGATTGAGGTGGCACAGGAAACCAAGGAGGAGACACCGGTAACCCCAGAGGAAGAAAAGTCAGAGCACAAGGAGGAGGCAGCAGCCACTGAAGAAGAAAAGTCAGAGGCCAAGGAAGAGGCACCAGCTGCTAAAGAAAAAGAAATTTCTGAGCCCAAGGAGCCTGAGGAAGTAAAATTGGAGACAACCCCAGACCCTGAGGTCACCACTGAGACCCCTGCTCCTGCAGTGATTACTACTGATGAGACCAAACAAGATCAGGAAAAGGCAGAAACTGGTGCAGAAGAGGAGAAGGCTCCAGCAGAGGTGACCTCTGAGGCTGAGCTGCTATCATCACAGGAGAAGGCAAAGCCCCTGGGAAGCCCCCTGAAGAAGTTGTTCACTGGAGCTGGCTTGAAGAAGTTGTCAGCTAAGAAACAGAAGACCAAAAAAGATGCTGAGACCAAGCTGACTGAGTCTGGGGAGCAGGCAGCTGAGCAACTTCAATCCTCCACTGAGTCAGCAGAAGCTCCAAAAACTGTAGACAGTGGACCCTCATCTCCAGAGGAATCAGGAGCACATGCTGTTGCTGTGGAGGAGACCCAGAATGAGTCTAGCCAAGAGACTGAAGGTGAAGTTGCCTCTGATGGTGAGAAGAAAAAGGAGGGCATCATTGCCTGGTCCTCCTTCAAGAAACTGGTAACTCCTAAGAAGCGTGTGAAAAGGTCCTCTGAGAGTGAAGACGAAGCTACAGGTGAGAAACCAGCAAAGTCAGCCACCCTGTCCTCTTCTGAAAGTGCTGCTTTAGCAGATATGAGTGCTGAGGAGGAGACTAAGGAGGAGAAGTCAACTGAGGAAGAACCAAAGACTGAAAACACTGAGAAACTGGTCAGCAGCACCGAGGAGCCTAAAAAGAAAATGGACACCTCTGTTTCCTGGGAAGCTCTAATGTGTATGGGTGGGCCCAAAAAGAGGGCAAGGAAAACCTCTGATTCTGACGATGACGAGATGAAGATTGAAGAGGGGGCATCAGCGGTAGTAGCAGAGGGAGAGCAGGAGGGCAAGAGTGAGGCTGTCATTTCCACCTCCCAAAATGCTGAGAGTGAAGGAGAAGCTGCTTCCCCCACTGAACCTCTAAGTAGCCCCCCTGAGAGAGAGTCTGCCTGGGACACTTTGAAACGCATGGTTATGCCAAAGAATAAGGCCAAATCTGAGGACAAACCTGAGGAGAGTCCAGACCAAGTCCAGTCAGACAGTGAAGCACCAAAAGATGAGTCGTCTTTCTCTCTGAGGAAGTTCTTCCCTGGGCGCAGGAAGAAGAAGGCTGAAAAGCAAGCCTCCACTGATGTGGGCTCAGGTGAGGAGGATTCTGACACCCCAGCTGTGGTTCCTCTCTCAGAGTATGAGGAGCAAACTCAGAATGAACAGGAAGCCCCAGCAGAGCCAGCTGCAGTCCAAATTAAGGTGTCAGCTGAAGAGAGATCCCCTTCATGGATCCCAGCCAGTATTGACATTGATGATAAACATGATCAGCTGAGTGACATCCCAGAGGAGGCAGAGAATGCTGCTACACCAAAGTCTGTTGACACTGACATTGCAGAGGATGAATCTTCAGGTCACACAGAACGCAGGCTGTCTACAGCTGAGGTGAAGCCTGTTCCTCCAGCTGCAGAAACCATCCCTGTGACTCAGGGACCCCAGTTGGAAAGTGCTGAGGAGGTTGTAGGGGGTATTGAGGCCCAAATCAGTGAAATACCACTTCAGACATCTGTGACTGTTGAAGATGTACCAGTAGAGGTAGCATCTGAAAAAAATGAGTGTGAACCACCAACAGAGAAGGCAGAGTCTAAGACAAATGCCATCCTGGAGCTGCATGCTTCTACCGAGGCCACGTCTATCTGCACTGGTCTAGGCACCAAGGAGGTTGCCAAAGTAGCTTTGGAGAAGCCTGTTGTGCCTGTAGTGGAGAGTGTGACTGTAGTTCATGATGTTCTGACCACAGAGGTGTCAGTGACAGATTTGACCACACGAACAGAGGAGGCAACTGCTACAGAAGCTGCAGTGCTTGATTCCCAAGTGCACCAAGTAGAGGTAACTAAGCTTGAATGTGTTAAAAATTTACAGAGTGAAGTGGAAGACATCCGAGCTGCCACCGAGAATTATGAACCTCAGATTGAGAAGGTTGGAGTTGTCAGCACTGCTGTGGGGGAGTTTGAAGTCATTCAACCCACCACCATGAGCGAGAACTCTCCAAATGCTGTAGTAGTCTGTCCCATTACAGCAACATCTGAGGCAGCTGTTCACCCTCAGAGTGTTGAAGTCTCTGAGCCTAATGTAGAGGCCCAGGAAGTGAAAATGGACACAGAACAGCTTGCTGCCACTGAAGAATATACACCTATAAAAGAGGTAATTCAGGTTGTGACAGAGGACGTGTCTTCCACCATATGTGAAGCTGCAAAGACCACAATTACAAAAGAGACTGAGCCAGCCACCCCTGTAGTTGTACCAAGTCAGGAAGTTCCTGTTATCACAGAAACAGTTGTCATGTGTGACCCAGTCAATGTGGAGTTTGACCGGGTTGCAACCTCAGATATGTTGGTCATGGAAAGTCCATCAGTGTCAGAGCCAGCTGGCAATGAGTCAATCCCAGTGCCGGAAACCAAGGAGGAGAGTGCTGTTGTAGAGACTTTGGCTGCCACTGCCATTCAAGCAGCAGCGATCAGCGCAGAGGAAATCAAAGAGGATGTGCAACAGGCAGGTGAGATTGAGGCTAAGAGCATGGTCATTGCCCAGGCTGTCATTCAGGATGCCGTGGATCAGGTTTCAGAAGACTCACATGAACCCAAAAAGCCCACAACCCCAACAGCCACCATCCCAACACCAGCTCAGGCAACAGCAACAACAGAGAAAGAGATTGAGGTAACAACAGAGACCCCTATTATCACTGACACTCCTATTACCCTTGTCTGTGAAAAACCAGCACCAGAGTCACCTCAGCTAGTTTGTGTTGCCATGGAGGTCACTGACACCATCCTACTAGAGGTCACGGAGAGCATTGATTCCTCTGTGAAAGAGGAGCAGAAGAAGCCAGAGGAAGAGTTGAAGCAAGCTGTGGAGGTAAATGTAAGTGAGGAGACTGTCATACTGGAAGAAGTAGAAGAGATAAAGACAGAGAGTCAGACAGGTGAGGAGCTTGAACAGGTGAAGGAGGAACAGAGTAAAGAAGATTCTGAGGTTCAGGAAACAGAAGTAAAAGAAACAGCTGAAGAAGTGAAACCACAATCAGAGGAAACTCAACCAGAGGTCCTTTCAGAAGAGAACAAAATGAAAGTGCCCAAGATCCATGTGCCAGTCCAGGTGGTCCTGAAGGCAGCAGAGGTTGTTGAGGAACCGTCAGTGGAAGCGGAGGCTGTGGTAGAGTTTGACAGCAATGGTCCTGCGGCTGAGGACACCAGTGTAAAAGCTGAGAGTCCTGAAAGTGAAAAGAAGCTTTTAACAGTGTCCGAGGAATCTCAAGTGACAGCATCAGCAGAGGTTGCTGCTTCCAGCCAAGTCACAGAGGCAGCAGCCAGCCAAGCAGAGCCAGAGAAAACGCCATCGGTAAAGTGTGCCGAAGTGATGGCCCAGGTGATCGAGGTGATTGAGGAGGCTGTGAAAGAGATCGAACCTGTGTCCACAGAGATCACAGCAGCATCATGAGCAGGTGAGGTTTGCAACATTCATATTAGGTTGAACGTACAACTACAGTATTAAATTTTAACCAATTACAATGCACATGATCAAAAACAATAAATATTTAAAAAAGAATTTTTTAAATAGTGTTTTCTAGTATTTCATTATTGAAAAATAAGTGATGGAAGTGTAAGGAATGAAAAAAGGTAGTTACTTTTCAAAATCCTGTAGTGGCCTATCAAGCATCTTCTCATAGTGGCTTTTTTGAAACATTAATAGGTCCTACTTTTATTAGGGAGTAGAGGAGGGGATTTGCCCACTGCCCAGATGAAAAAGCTTTTGTTCTGGCTCTGAGTAACCAGGGGACCTCTGGTATCAAAGCAGGAATGCCGCCATTGACCCCTTCTGTGTAGGCCGCGGTCTTAAAGGGAAGCGGTGTGTGAGGAGCAGATGAACTTGTGCTGAAAGACTGATTATGATTCCTCTGTTCCCTCCTCCTGTTTTCCTTTTTTGAGGCTCAGCATGGAGGCAAGAAACCATGTCGGAGTATGCATTTGATGGGTTCAATTACAAAGCTTCAGAGAGCTTTTTTGTTTTTTTAAAAAAATGTATTCTCAGGTGTTTTGACTGAATTATTGCTTTAATGTGTGCAGACTAGTGTAATTTCTAACATGCAGTGATATTTAGTGACTATCTGAAAAGCAGCAGGGAGAAACAGGGTGTAATTCAATTTTAAATGATAATGCAGCTCTGCAGCAGAGGAGGAGAGTCTCTATGGACTAATAGAAAAGGGAGAGAATAGCAGGAAAGAAATGAGTTACAGCATCCCTCTTACAGTAAGTGTGTGGTGAATCATTCAAACAAACCTTAAGAGAAAGGACAAATGAAAGAAGGTTGGTAAAATCAAACATTAAAAAGAAAAACTAAAACTGAAAGTAGGAATGATAATAATAAATACTACTGTTTATATGTACAGTATATGACTTTTGACATTGTATTCTATTTATCTCTGGATTTACTGAAAACAAGTTTAGATGAATAGGTTTACTAATATCTGTTTCTGTGCCTCTGAACCACAGCTGAAGATACAAGACTCCCAGATGCCTGGGAGACACTCTCTGGACCAGGAAGTGAGTGATGACAGAGAGAGAGAGAGAGAGAGAGAGAGCAAAGAGGCTGCACTGTGGTCAAATACTGAGACTGAGTCCTGCCCATCCCGCCCAGAGAGACTTGAGTGACGGAGCAACAGCTCTGCCATTCTCTCCACTTCTTCTACCACCTGTATGCCAACCCCATCCTGCAGCCCCGTCACAGCAATGTGATGTCCCACTGATATGTCTTCACCCACTCACTCACTCTCTCGCACACACACTCACATACTGTGTCTCAGAAGCATCTCATATGGCTTGTAATCAGTGTGATGTATGTTCAGTGTCTCAGTGACTTTCCATTGCCCTTGCTGCATAAGGTGAGAGTCTGCAACTTGGTTGAGAGTGGATCTGTGCATATATGTGCGTATGTGTATAGTAGCAAGAGTGAGTTGGAAGGTTATCAGAAGGTGAAGAGATGGAGGATTATTATCTTGTATATTGTATTTATATCTTTAATATTCTTCATTCACCCCTAAGTCTTCCTTTTTTAATTTTTGTCCTATTTTGCTATTGTATAGACACTGCTGCCTGTTTTTAAAATCTCTATATAAAAGCTGTGATATGTAAGCTACTCTTTAAAGCAACATTATGTGTAAAATTTTAAAATGTGATAGAACCAACTACAGGAGAATTGGTAAAATATATCTGGGCCACAAGAATTTACCAAAACTAATGTGAAACAGTTGCAGAAAAGTGCCTAGTGTATCACAGTTTTTACTGTCATATTCAAAGATTATTTCAAGCATCTGTAGCAATTGTAACTAAACCATGGTACAAGTGTGATTCCACAAACTGTTCGCGATAATACTGACTGCAGAAAACAACAGAGGGCAGAGAGTGTACCTGAAATACATCACGTTTGACTTTCTCTTGTCACACTGTGTTCTTCACTCTGCACCCCAACAAAATACTTAATAAGCTTCATGTAGATAAGACAAACAATCACTGCCTGATTTACTGTGAAAATGACATTGTTACACATTGTTTAATGTAATAATACAATAAAATACTATTATAACACCCTCATTTCCATATTGCAGAGATATTTGGTAAACTGTGATGTATGACGTTAACATAGTACACAACAAATCATTAAAGATTTTAAATGGTACCTTACCTCTTACGATAACTATTTTTTTTAAGTTGAAGTGTAGGGTGTTTGGTTTTACATGTACTGTAAAAAAGCATGTTAGATAATGTACACTGAAAATACAGGTCCCAAAGTACAACCTCAGCGTAACACATTGACGTTTTCTTTGTTTGTACCGAAAATGATTCGTGGCTTCACTGTGAGGAGGAACAGTGACATCTGGTGGCAGACTGGAGTTAAAGCAGCTGTCTCGTAATTTCACCGAAGCATTAGCACAAAAAATCGTTTCGATCCCAAATGTGTGCAGTAAAAACTAATTTAAAGCTCCGTGTTCATAAACAGATTTTAAGTTATACGCAACCTTTAACTACGTGGCTTCTGTCTCTTTTTGTATAGCAATTAAAGTAAATAGTTGTTTTTCTCTCACTTTGGTAGAAGGATCGAGTCCAGACACGAGCACATGGCTTTTTATATTTTTGTCTAATATTACGTCCTGAACGCAACCTGGAGAGATATCCTACTCTTGCCAAATTTTGTATAGTTCACTATTTTAGTATGTGAGCCTGTCAAGCTGTAAAGCCTGTTCCCAATCCATCCTGGTTTGTTTTCTCGAGGCGGGCGAGAACACGAACAAAATTTCATACTCTACGAGAAACTCAAATGCCGAACTCCCGGGAAGCCCATCCCACTGCAGCTCACGTCACGCGTGCTAAGCATTGTGGGAATAAGATATCGGACATCGCCGTATTTTACGATCCCCTCTCTCTTCTTATATAACGTTCGGGCTACGTCGTGACAGTATTATTAGCTATTTGTGTCTTATTATGCCTTACAAGATGTGTTATAAAGATTTTCATACTTCCTCACGGGCTCTGCCATCTGGTCCTCAAAACTATCCATTGCTATGACAACCGGTAGGAGAAAGAACGGGAACATTTCCAGTTTCCGCATTAACTACGCCCACTTCGAATTTCTGACCAATCACACAATAGTTGTCGGACACCACACGGGGAGGGGGCGTCATTCTTTTCTCGCAGCCCCTGGAAGACAGAACAAATTTCTCTCTTCTCGCAGAGTATGTATAGGCCTGTATGTATATGTATGATGTATAATATAAGATATATATATGTACAATAAAACGCTTCTGTCAAACCAATGGACCAATGAAAAGCTTCGTGAGCACTGATAACGTCGGAAGCTTCGGACCATTAACGGTATATAGGGGGGTGGACCTATAGCTATGTGACGCCACCCATCGCGTTACTCACCGCGAGAATGAAACTAATTCATTCGCCATTTTCGGCCATTATGGACGTCGCCATGTTGCTTTTTTGGAGCCAGAAGTTCCATAATTGGACAACAAGGCAGATTCAGACAGCGTTTCCATAGCGACCACTGAGCCAATCAGCAGTGAGCTTGTTGAACGTACAGGCCCCCTGGAGGGACCGGCTAAAGCACGAGGTCTTCCCCGCTGCAGTCACGCCCATCTGCGCCGCTACAGTCTGATCTGGCTTTAGCCATAAAGCTTAGTCTAAGGTTAAATATAAATATCTGCTATTCACAATTAATTCTACGTGTAAAATGATACAAGCATCGGAGCCCCGGTATTGTTTGCCCAGCTCTACCTTTGGATTATTGTACAGCTGGAAAGTAGAGAAACTAAATCCCTCCAGCAGAGGATGGTCGTAAATAATAATCCGTGTATATAGAAAAACATCAGGACACATTTGTGCAAGAGTGATTTCCCTGTCCCACAATTCCTCTAAAAAAGAAGGTGCTGATTTGTTGTGTATTTGCTGTCACACTTTTCGACATACATACCTACCATACATTTCTTGATGAAAAGACAATAGGCTGGCGCCCTCTGCTGCTTACAGAAAGTAGTACTCTGTTTTACCTTTGGGTATTAGTGTCTTTTTTTTAATTCAACAATGTGTTGCTGATAAAGTATGGAGAAGGTCTTTAGTGTGTTCCGTCTCCAGCATGACAGCTCAGGTTTATTGAAGGATGCAGACTCACTCTGTTGAGCGGCACAGACTCACCAGAAATAAAAACAAAAGCTCATATTCTTCATTTTGGAAAATGAAGTCTGGAAAAGTGTTACTACCAAAACAAACATGTGACAGTGGGTATTCCCTACCAAATTTGGCAAACCTGCACTGTGTCAGATCACATTTAGGTCATTCAAGTGTTTAAATATGTCGTTCAAAAAGAAGTTGCAACCACTTATAGTTGGGAGAGTTGATTTGAAATAGTGAACAGTACAGTTAAACCTCCAGTCTCCCCTCTCTGTGGTCAGCTCTACTGTGTTTTAATGAAGTCCAGTTCACATTTTTTACGCTGATAAAATTAAAGACAACGTATGGTTGCGACACCTGGTGGCAGAAAGAGGGCATGCATGTTGGATTTTCTTATCCAGGCGCAGGATTCAAACATCTTTTTTTGGCTTGTATGATGCACTGGCTTGCTTCTTGCAGTTACAACAACCCAAAACTTGTCAAAACCTCCTTTTCGCGCCTTGAAATAAAGAACGTACAGGGGCAACATGTTGCGTTTCAAATGGTGCTTTTATTGCAATGTGTTGCATTCCCACATTCATAGATGTTATAGATTTGTTAGTCAAAGCATCATTTCCTCAAGGTTGGCATCCTCACCTTGGAAAAAAAAGCAGAGGGATCAAATGCATGAGGTGTTTGTGTTTTGAGCGTAGTAGAGATGTGTGTGTGTGTGTGTGTGTGTGTCTGTGTCTGTGTGTAAACTTGAGCAGCCATATGAATGAACATATGAATGAACAAACCTCCAAATTTAGACTTCCAGTAGATGCAAATAGTTTTTAATTGTCAAACAAAAACAGTTTTGTTTGTCTATCAGCCTACAGGGCTCTCACTCCCTGCAGGGACTGGACCCGGCCTGAGACTGATTGTCTACAACATTCCAAAGAAAAGGTAGATTTTTTGTGTGTGTTTTTTTTTTTTTTTTTTTTAAATATTCACGTTACACACCTGAACAGTGGGGTTAGGGGGATTTAAAAGAGACAGAGAGAAAAAGAGAAAATATAACATGCATAAAATTCTCCCAGATGAACATTGTCACTCATATTGTCTTGTAATAGCTGCTCCGATGCCTCTTTAAAAACAAACTTTACATGAGTGTAATATACAAAACTGGACAAAAATGAATAAAATGTATAATATATATTTATATATTTATTTATATTAATTTGTACATGAGAGGAAGTGGAACCTTGGTCTTTCTTCTAAAATTCTCCAGAGAAAGCATTACCGCCACCATAACAACACAAAGTGGTGAGTTAACAACAAGCCTTCCTTTACAATCTTTGAATCTTGTCCAACCTCAAGTCCCAGTAAGGCAACACTTACAATACTTGACCAACTGATGCTGTAGAAACATGGATTACAGATTTGAATACCTGCATTAGGAATGAGTGTGTCTTAGTGGCGCACAAATACCATTTTGGACCAATGACAAATGACGATGCTTCATCTTTTCAACTGGGAAAGTGTATCCTATTTCACATTGTGGAATAAATATTTTAAGTGTTTGTTTTGTTTTTTTTTTTAGTTTTTTTATTTTGCTATAAATTTTCCTGTCTCCAATTATGAATACATTCACCAGGCATTAGCCCAACGTTGGTATTAGCGCACCACTAAATATTCTACATCAGGCAGCACAAAAGTGTGACAAGACAAGCAAAACAGAGAAGACAAGCAACACAGTTAGGGTGTTGTCATTTATGTCAGTGCACTATTGTTGCTAAATAGCAGAAGTTAAGTCTCAAACAACAAGATTTTGGACTCATTAATAAAAAGCGAGTGTCCACCTTGGTTTAAGGAAAAACACGTTCAAAGCTGCAGAGAGGAAAGTAAACACCGACCGGCTTTGGCGGCAACTACAGAGGAAAGGGTTGACGGTTGCTGAAACTGTTTTGTGAGCAGGAATGTTTTGAGATTCAAGCTGGAGGAGGTTTTTAACAGTTTGATTGGTGTCAGCTGACAGCGCAGAGGGGAGGGATGTCACCTGAAGAAGACTGGCATAGTATTTATACTGAGGATCGCTTGGTGTAGACAGAAGAAAAAGACAGAGAGAGGAGTACCTTACAAAGAAGGTAAAGTGTGTACAATTTTTTTTTTTTTTAGTCGCCATTTTGTAATGAGTACCTGAAGTGAGGTTCTTCATAAAGAACCTGAGGAATTCATTAAATTCAATTTAAACTAACCCTAACATTTTCCTGGTACATTCAGGGGACATGACAGGTTCTATCTCCAAATACTGATCTGATTGAAACAGTTTCTGATGGCCTTATCACTCCAAGTAAATCTCATATAAAGTGCAAAATTAGATTGTATTTGCAAATTCCTGGAATAATTTGATTAAATTTCTGCGTGTAAAAAAGTATTTTATAATACAGTAATTTTTTTTTATAAAGGTGAAAAAAGGTTTTTAAAAAAAAAAAAAAAAAAAAAAACCCTGGTTAACAAGGTTATTATTGTTAAACAGCAAAGGCGCAATCCTTACTGCAGAAAATATATACACTAGGCACCTCAAGTTTGGTATAAAGTATTCTGTTAATGGAAAAAAGAAGTGTTTTTTTTCTAGAATGAGGTTAAAAGCTGAGAAAGGTCATTGGATATACACTGTGGTCACTAAACTCAACTCACTGAACGGTTTTTTTCTGTGATTTGTGTAAGGTTAAGTATAAATATGTGGCTTATGACATTAATGATTTAGTGTTTGTCCAGTGTTTTTTTTTTTTTTTTTGTACATACCCAAGTCAGTGTGAGGAAATGCTTGTTTTAGTAAGGTGCATAGCTAACGGTTGCAATGTTTTCTTTCTTCCTGTAAACGAGTGATAGCACTTTAGGCTAAAAAGACCTCATTGGCAAAGTGGAGTCGTCTCTGAACTGCCGTAACTTTGGGACATCACACAGATTGTTGCTGACAGGCCACTTTGAAGGACAGATAGTGTCTAGAAAGCGACAAGTGATGGGAGTCAAACATGCAGAGCAACACTGAACAGAAGCAGAATATCACTGTGAGAGAAAGCACGAAATCCAAATTAACAACGGGCCGCTACATTACGCCTTGTCCAGTGATGATGAGGTTTGCATATGATATCCATCAAACATCTTGAAGCTTTGGTCATTTACTAATGACAAATGCAAAAAAGGCTACATCAGTCAGAAATTTTTTTTTTTTAAAAAAGCCCACTGATATACACAACAACCAGGCAATGCTTCTCCATAAAACCAAGGCTCCACTCTCCCAGATCTGCTTAAACTTTTGACAACAGAGAAAATTAAATAATATGGCCTTTTTTTAAATTAACCCGTACAAAAAGCCAGTCCACGCTGCTCCTCTCTCAGTAAAATCACATTCAGCAGTCGCTAAACCATTCTCTGGCATAGTTATCTGAAACACCCACAGGTACTGTGCAGTGTCTAAAGAGTAAAAGAAGAGAAGAATCAAACCAGGACATCTTCGACTTTTCCATCTTAGAGAACACCAGATATACAGTATTAATCACGTACACACATACATACGCACTCACTGATAGTCATATACATACATCGTCAGAAAAATAAAAAAAAGTAGAAAATCAAAATGAAATAAAAACATGACGAGGCGAGTAGTTATTTACCACAAACTCGGAGCACTACTTTTTTTGTTGATTCTGAACAAATACATATTCACATTTCTCTGTTATATACATTATGTTAACATCTTGAAACCAATGTTATAAAAGAACCTAACCTTGTACCTGTTAACTGTAGTGAGGAGGGAAGGACTGTCAGTTCCATTGAATGGCTGTTGCATAAAAAAAAAAAAAGAAGATTACATATTCATTGGTTGTATTTGGCATGTTTTGTTGCAGGACAAGCTGAGTTGCTGCTAAGTATCTGCATCTAACAGGTTTGTAGAGGAAACAATAGGAATGCCTATTCCACGCCGAAAAGTGAAGGGGGGGGGATCAATACTGTATGTGTGAAATCATCAGAACGAATTAACAAGAGGAAGTTGACACTGACAAAGACCTTCCAAAAAAAAAAACAAAAAAAAAAACATTCTTCCACTTTGTGCAGCTTATGTCTGTTATGAAAACATGTTAGATTGACCAAACAGTGGCACTGAACTGCCTGAGTCCTGGGTTTACACTGTGAGACAGATACAATTTACAGGAAGTCCACAAATTCTCAATAAAACACAACAGCTGGGGGAAATATTGATTAAGTGCCTTCGGTCAGTGACTGAAGTGCTTCTTGTCATTAATAGCTTTTGCTTAGTACATAAAAAAAAAACAACAAGAATTTAAGTGCAGGCAATCAAAGGCCTCACACTTCTCCACAAATCTTTATGGCTTTGTCCTAGCTCTCTGCCTTAACATTTTTAGTGGCTTCTGCGGTCGCCTTAGCCCTCCTTAAATTAAACTGCAAGGGTTTAAATAAAATTAGAGGTTGAAAGTGGAATGAAACTGTGCCCAAGGACTGAAAAACAAGAAGGGAAACTTCATCTTCTTTTACTGCCATTGCTTTTAAACAGCTACTGCACTGCTGCCCTCTGCTGTTTATCTTTTGAGCCATCAAGAATTCAAGTGCAGCAGGTAAATGTCGCACTCTGGAGGAAGAAGGATGTGTTAAGCTGAGAAACCACTATATTTTACCCAAATCTGAGAGTCGAGGTGAAGGACAGTAAAAGGAAACAGGATGCAGCTCAAGTGTCAATCTGCTACAATCCTCAGTAGAGGTTTAAACTAGGACTAAATTTAGTGCTCCCAGCTTCTACAATTTTGAGGCTTTGATGTTTATTATCAGCATAAACAGAATATATCTTAGTTTAGGACTGATGGTTGAACGAAAAAAGTGTGAGGATCACTTTGGGCTCGGGGAAACTGTGATGGACTTTTTTTCGTTAGTGTTTTCAGACATTGTACAGACAACTGATTATTCGGACTAATAATCGTGCTGTTTCTAACTCTGTTCGATACCTGGCAATGTTAAGTCTAAATTATATAACATAACCAAAAGGTGAAGTCACGCAGGTGAAGCTAAGGGCAAAGCGGACAAAATGACATGTTTTCTCTGAAGAGTAGGTAGCAGAATATTACACAGGCCTTTAGCCCTGCAGTCGATCCAAACATAGCAACTAATCAAACCCAATGCTCACAGTGTGAAGAAAAGAACCCAAAAGTGCTGAAAATCCTACTGATGATTTATCCACATGCTTTTCTCCTAAATATACACAGAAAAAGAGAAAAATCTTTTTCAAAAATCTTAGTGTTTTTAAGCATCTGTTCCAAGTCCAAGAAGCGGAGGTTTTCCTCCAGAGGTTCTGGACTTGAACGCTTAGAATCCAAGATTGTGCCTGTTCCTGGGCGAATGTTTGGATACACAGTGCACACAGATCTGCACGAGAACATGTCCACACACAGAGCACTTCAGCTGAGCACAAAGTGGTTCTCACATCACACAATATTGAAGGAGTTGGTGGGTGGAATGTTGACCTTGCATACTACCCCTGTATATCTGGGTAATGTTGCATACGGTTCAGTATCACTGTAAAAACAGTACACAGGAAAGCCCTATTCCACTGTAGCAGCATCAGACTGTATGCTGTTGACCTAATGTGAGTGAAAAATTAAGCTGTTGACAAACGCACTAATACCTGAATGTGAGGTCGGTCCTCCCTACGGATTCTACTCCAAATGTTTAATGACAGGAGAATAATTCAGAAAACAGAAACCAAAACGAAAACAAGGATTCACACGGGATTAGATCGATCAGGGAACTTCTGATTTTGTGCTGGAGTACAGACGTGGCAGACTGAAATGGAGGAAAATTGCTGAGGACCCTTTGTGGTCCTTATAAATCAGTGGATGTTCCCTGATAAAGTAGTCCTGTGTAAAAAAGCGTTAAGAGGCTGATAGAAAACCAGATGTAGCCTAGCATCCTACCACTGGGTAGTGCGTCAGACCGAGAGCTAAACAAAATTGGCATAGATACATAAAAACCTGTCTGATATAAATATCATGTTGATATTAATGTGACCATGTAAAGAATATTTAGAGGCAAAGTCTCGGCAGGGTTTAACTTTCTCTAAGCTCCCGGTCAGGTGTGTACTCTAAGTAGCCCATACTTTGGATGTGAGGGGGAAGAGAGTGGCATTTTGTTTATATATTTGTTTAAACAGAGGTCTGTTATCACTGAGAGACACAGTGTCTGACTGAGCAACAGTAGTCAACAGAAAACCGTATGTGTGTAGCCAGTGGAGTGAAGTTTCATCAGGGAACCAGAGGTGGAGGGAGAAGAGGGTTGAATCCCAAAAAACTGATCCTGGACAGGATCAACACTGACAGGACAGATTTGCAGGAGGTGAGAAGAAAATAAAATAATAATAATAATAATAAAAAAAAAAGATGCATTTTTTTGCGACTCAACCCCAACCTGTTTTGATTCAATTTCATGACATCTTTAAATTAATCATCCATCACATCTTTGTTAGGAACTTCTATTACTAAAGCCTCTACTTAAATGTCATTATATAGGAACAATATTCCTATATAAGAACAATATCCAAAATTTTAGTTGCGACTACGGGCACAATGTTGATGCGGCTTAGTACCGTTAGCATCACCAGAGAACACGTAATCACAGCCAAGAACATGGTTTAAGGTATCATTACGCTTTTTTTATACAATGGTTACACAACACAAATGTACTGTTTGAAAAGTTTGTTTGAAAGTATTGTACATACATAAGAATAAAAAAGAGGAGAAAGCAAGAAAAGGTGGCTAACTAGCTCCCTGGTTGCCACAAGAGAACACAAAGCAATCAACCCCTTTTCCAGAAAGTGTGGCTATTTGTAGTGCTGAATGGGATGCCAAAGGGAGCAGGATCTAGCTATATTTAAACTCAATTGCTTAAAATTTCGTTTCACATTTTAGAAGATGGAATAACTTCCTCCTCCTCTGCAACATTTAGCGGTATTATATCAGGATGCCAAAAAAACAACAAAAAAAAAACAACAAAAAAAAAAAAAGTGAGCTGACATTAGAATTTTTTAAAAAAAAAGGAAACTAAAAAAAAAAAAAAAAAAAAACTGGATCGAATCACATTATACACAGTTTTGCTGCTCTGAGTAATCAATTAATTACACTTCTTTTAAAAAATGGAAAGCAGTTACAAGAGAAGAGTGAGCTCATCCCCAAGTCTTTGTCCTTCTGTACTGTACAATACTACGCACCTGCATGATGCACCATGGCAAACAACACTGATAGGCTGAGAGATAACATGAAAGATACATAGAAAGAGGGAGAAAAAGAACCCAACAGGGCTCTGTATTCACAGCTGCTGAGGTGAGGGGTAAAATGTGACGGACAGATAGTTAAATAATTATAACAGTCTTTTTTATACTTTGAAAATAATAAAAATAAAACCTCCTCCCAGGAGAGAAAGACACGTAAGTTCCAAACTGAGCAGCATCCCATCTGTCTCCCATCCATCCATCCATCCATCCGTCCATCCATCCATCCATCCGTCCATCCATTCTGGCTGTTGACAAAGCTTGTTCTGATGATCATGAAGATGATGATGATGATGATGACGGTGAGAGCAGAAGATTTATAAACAAAACAATTCAAAAACAAACAAACAAAAAAAGAAAACAGAAATTGTAATAGAATAATATGTAGAAGAAGAAGCAGAGCTTGGGAAAACTCAAACTTCCACCAGGCACTGTAGCTGATAGAGAGAGACAGTCACAGAACCAGCTGATACTGAGCTTCTATCCCACAATGCCACAGAGGTCTGAAACATTAACATTCCCACATCGCTGAGAGAGAGGCAGAGGAAAACAAAAAACGAACAAAAAATAAAAAGCCAGAGGTGCTGTTGTATGGGGCAATCCCACACTTAGACGCTGAGCGCAACTGTACACTGCAACTCATGCTCCCAAGATGCACTGCTGCTGCTGTGACGGCCTGACAGAAACCGTCTGATCAGAAAAACAAAGAAAACAAACAAAAAAACGAAACAAAAGGAGGCTGGCCCTGATTTGACAGTGACCACAACTTGGCAAATCTACAATGATGTCGCAGTTGTTTGCAGGAAGCAGGAAGTAGGTCACCAAGGAATGAGCAGCAAGACAACACTGCCTTTAATAGGCTGAGGCAGACAGACAGGTTGTCAGACAGATTAGACAGGCAGGTTTAAATACACTGCTGCTCCTTCTGACTTGAGTCTTTTCTTTAAGTACTGGGCGGTAAAACAACCAGTCCCGGATCCCCCCTCCCCCCACGCACAGAAGTGGTTAGGCTGTGTAACTCCACCGACAGCCAGACCTCTGTGAGCCTTCTCTCAGTCCATCCAAACATCCATCCTTCTATCCATGCAAAAGGTGAGACAGAGACAGCAATGGATCTGGTGCACTGACCTCCGAGGAGGAGGCGTAGCAGTGAGAAGTAGAGGGAGTAAGAGAGCTGAAGGGATGGGAGGTGTCATTCTGTGAGCAGCTGTTGGAGGAGGCTCTTCTGTTGGGCCTGGTTGTTCTGGGAGCCCTGCGGTCCGGGGGCCTTTTGAGAGGCTGTGGCTCCAATGGAGCCCTGGTTCAGGTAGGAGTCGCTACCGACAAGGTTCACTGTGCACTGGACATCGGCAAACACCTGAACCTGCTGCACCTACAGAAACATGAACAGTGAAGACAGGTTTCAGCATGTTACAAAGAAAATAAAAATAAATGTATTGTGCTTAAGTGCAGTGTTAATGTTTGCTTTATTCGGGCATTTCTGCTATACTATGTATATTTATACTCAATTTCAGGAGGACAACATTTTTAATATGCTGCATTTAGTTAACTGCTGTAGGTCATTTTCAGATTAGGGTTGTATGTAGCATAAGCAACATAAGACATAAGACAATGGTAGTGTGTTTAGGGACATATGATCCACATTGTACCAGTGTATTGTATAACATGGCCCTGTATTAAATGAGGACAGAAACAGAGAAGTCACTCCAGCAGTGTGTGATCTGATCTGGAAGTCAAATTTAGAACATATGACACAAAAAACCAATCTTACGATGATGACGATGTCATGTCTAACACTGTTTATCAGGATCAAAAGATAATAAATCAGATGCATCACAAAGCCAGATGGTTAGACAGGAAACCAACATAAAGACTGGCCAGGACAATGTCACTAACCTGCTGGTCACTGCACACTGAACTGACATTGTTGAGGTTACTGTTGCTCATGCCAACCTGCTGCGCCAGGGGAGGTAATGAGCTGACACCACCCGAGCCTCCAGCCATGGAGACAGTGATGCTCATGTTGTTGTAAACCCCCTGCTGGCCAAAGGCCTGCCCTGCACTCTGGCCTGACTGACTGAACAGGCTGCAGCACAGAGAAACAAGCAGAGAAAGAACATTATTATACTGTGGGCAGGTGAGAGGATCCTTTTTAAAAATACAACTCTAACAGAAATCACACACAGTCAGTTTAATCCAAAGTAATGTCTGCATATTGGCAACTGTGACACTTTCTAACCTGTTGCTGCCCATGTTTGTCTGTTGCCAGTTCTTCATGTCTGGTGACTGGTAGCCAAGAGGTTGGGCTTGCTGAAGCAGAGGACTCTGGGAGGTTGAGTTTTGAGGTGACAACAACGGGCTGGTGGGGCTCATCTCAGGAGGGAATGATGGGTCTTCTTGAACCATAGCTTTAAAAAAAACAAAACATTGAAACAAAAAAAAAAACAGTTCCATTTTTGATTATTTTATGACAAAAAGTGCAATGTGGGACCACACTAAGACACAGCAGGCAACTGTTTTTGATCACTGTAGGTGGATTCTTTGCTGTTGAGGGTTTTTGGCATCTGCCTTTTGTTAATGTTAGCTACATAGTTCATCTTATGTTTACAACAAACAGCAAGGATGAAATTACACCACTGGGCCTTTGTACCACTGTGAGTGTGGTTTTCAATAAGACTTTTAATAACGAAAGCCTGGAAAAATTAAGATAACAGCGAGAGCCATGGATTATTTGTCTCGTCTTTCAGCAAACGATTCTGGCTGAGCATGTTTCCTTGAACTCACCTGACCCTCCAAACTGCTGAAACAGGCCCTGCTGCAACGGGGAGTTTACGGTGCTGCTGAACTGGCCTTGCACGCCTCCCATCAGCATCTGGTTATTCACAGGGACTCTGCCAGACAGTTTGTTGTCCAGAGGGCCCCCAGACATGGTGCTGAAGTGACTTGGTGAGGTAGGGGGGTTTCCCGTCATTGGGTTGTACCCTGGCGGGAAATTGAACTGCTGCTGTTGCTGCTGCTGTTGAGACGTTGTGGGGGGACCTTTTGGGAGCCTGGGAGTCCCGATGGGCCCCACAGCTCCAGTCGGAGCATTTGCCATGTTCTGTCTCATCAGCATGACTTTCTGCTGAAAAAGCTGGTGCTGGCGGTGCTGGATGCTATAGAGCTCCCTCTGACGCTGAGCCAACATCTGCGCATTCAGTGGAGGTTGCTGGGAAAGATGTGAGAAAAAGAGAATGTTACAAAGAATGCAGTCTTTTTTTCCAGTGTAAATATATTACTCATCGTAATCCATGAGGTCGCTTACACAGGGCATCTTCAAAAGTCTCAGAAAACCATATTCAGGCTTTTGAGGATTTTGTTTGCTACCTGAACACTGGCGTGAAACCAATTTAACAGCCACAGCAAAGCAGAAAGAAGAAGTTAATAATCTAGTGCAATACAGTCTGGTAGTAAAGCAGTATTTACTGTCATCATTTCATTATTATTATTTTTATTCTTTGAGCTCCTGCTAATAAAATGTTAAATATTAAATTAAAACCAAAAAAGCTAATAGATATTTAATGTCCCATAGAACCGAAAGGAATTGTGGACTTCATTCTCTTGGCTTGTTATGAGTGAACTCTACTTTGATCCACTATGAATTTAAAAATATTGCCTTTCAGCAGCTTTAAGTAATATTCCTGAAAAGAAGCAGTTGAATCCATGTCAACAGATTATATGGAAAATCTTTCAGGTGCTGTAGAAAACCAGTAAAGTGCGATGAGGGCAGCTATATTAGCAGCCACTGAGACTCACTTGCGAGGGCATTTGAGGTTGCTGAACCCCCTGGCGGATCCCCATGTTCGCATGCTGTGCTCCTGCAGGAAATGGATTCATGGCTGCCAGCCTGTTCTGGAGCTGAGACAAAAATTTTGTTCGCAGAGGCCACACAGGTGTTGAGGGACGAGGAGGGAGACATGATAATAGAATGAAGGGAAGATGGCATTAATATTGAAAAAGCAACAAGGGAGTTGAGAATTAATGATGTTACCCTGAAAGTGTGTTCTAAAAGCATCATAACTAGCAACATTTTAATGTTATATTGATTTAAGCCTAAAAGGAATGAAATACAGTCAAAACAAGCCACTGCCTCCATCACCTCACCTGCTGTGGGCCTTGCAGTCTTTGCTGCAGCTGCAGGCGCAGCTGGTTGTTTGGCAGCCTGAGATGCGTGCCCATCCCCTGTGGTCGTGTCATGCCTGGCCTCAGGCCGATGCCTGTTGTCCCACCAGGAACAACAGGCATTGGTTCTCGAGGGACTCCAAACCCCAGACCCTGTGGCCCCACCGTGGCCAGCTCTGGAGGAAGTTGAGCTTGAGGAGCTGGTGTAAATTGAGAAGGGTAGGAGGGAAGTTTTGGGTCCATGGAAACTGGATTGGCAGTGGGTTGCTGGGTTGGAAAGTTTTGAGGCAAAGTGTCAAAACAGCCACCCTGGGAAGACAGAAATAAAAAATACGATGAAGGAGATATGAATGATATTTCTTTATGAAATATGAAAATGGCCATGTCAGTTGAACTTTTCTTTGTTCAACTCAGAGTGGTGACATTTTTAAAGAGGTTCTTGGACGCCAACAAAGCACGAGTTCAAGTTCTGGCCAGTGGTTTCTTTGTTTTTCTTCTAAAATCAAGCGGTTTTGATCCTTAAACTCTTCAAGTTACATTTCTGATTTTCAAAAGCCTGCCTGATTGCCTTTTCCCCCCTCTGCATCACTGTTTTTATTAAATGAACAGAGTGAAACATAGAAGCAAGTAACGGGCCTGACTAACACGCAGTAGTAAAGAACTACAGCAATTTGAATAGTAGAGCGCGAGAAATGTTGGGGATTACTTGCAGAGTGAACACACATCCTGTTTTAATTGAAAGCACTCCAGCAGTTTTGTTTGGCCAAATCCAGATTGGTAGCACAAAAAGGCAGATCACAGGCCAGCAGAGGCTGCCAACACTTCAACTGAGCAAGTGTTTTGTTTATTTGAATTAATTATAGTGACATTATACAATTACTGATGATTCACTGATCTTAAATTGAAACATGTCGAGTCTTTCCTAACTGTTCTTATGCTCACTGCACTCTTAAAGTCTGTCCCCTTCCCACCTTTCGTGTATGTATTACAATCTTCATGAAATGCTTACCTGTACCAGTTTGTCGATACCTAGGGCTTTGTCCAGTTCAGCCAGTTCACTCTCATCAGTCCCACTGAGGAAGGAGACGAGCTGCTCTAACAGAGCATTCTCATCATTTCGGCCTTCAGGTGTGGTCGGGGGGCCGAGCACTTCATCCAGCGTACAGGGAACACACTGCCTGCTCACACACAAATGGGCCGTTTTTATCAATCTGTAATCTGCATTGCCACCACTACTACACTGGAGTGTCAGTGGGTTAAATCAGTATTTTTTCCCAGCCTTTTTCTGCCACAACTTAAGAAAAGAAAATGAGAGTTAACTGAGAACAGATTGGATATTGACAGTACAATGATACTCACTCTTGTGGTGATGCCAGTGGAACCTGTAACGGGGTTCCAAGCCCATCAAAAGACAAGGTGTCAGACAGAGCCAAAGGCTGGAACTGGGATTCTCCCATGTCCAACTTGGTTAGGCCTAAAAAAGAAGTTAACAGTTTTGAAGAAAGTAATATGTATTACTGGAAGAAATTTGTAACAGATGTGTAAAAGGGTTGAAACTTTCAACAAATACCAATCAATTCAACAAGGCTTTACTGTTGGCAATCTAATGCTTCACATAGCATTTTGTGTCAAGTTACTCTTCAAAGATCTATGACCATTTTCGACCTAGATTCTTTTTTCTTATTGTTTTCCAACACAGGACTACACTCTGATCAAACTGGGTTCCCACAGTTGTCATGAAAACAGTTTCTACAACATTTCTAGTATGACAAATAGTGGCTGTAACACAAACTGTGTTCTCTACAGTGTTGTGTACCAGTGCTTGAACTGAATGGGTTGATAACTTCTGTCTCTGGAAAGGGGCTGCTGTCTTTGGAAGTTTGGAAGGGGTCTCCCTGTCCCTGGGCCTGTGTCTGGCTTGGAGTGGGGGGACTGCAGAAATCAAACGATGACTGACTCTGGAGACTGCAACCAGATGGCAGGCCGCCATCGCTGAGCCCTGTCAAACAAACACAAAGACCAAGAAAAGCACAAATGATTAATGCACAATAATGATACAGAGAGACTCTCTCTCATAAGGGAGATTATTCTGATTCCATGTCTAGTCTGAAGACATTGCAGTACCTGATGTAAGCCACTGGGGGGCATACAGGCTAACAATGTGTAGGTAAATAGGTTAGTACAAAGCTTTCTGGCTCTGGACACTGCTACTACTATTTCTACTGCTACTACTACTAGTGCTACTGCTAATTGCTAATACTACTAATAATAATAGTAATAGCTCCAGTTAAAAATCCATACTGCACAGTGTACACAGCTGGTCTGGACATCCCACTCTGTTCAGTGGAAACTGTACCTCTGTTAGGAGTGCCTGGAGGCTCTCTCTTCACATTTACATTGCGGGGAGTGCTGGCCTCGCCAGGCTGGAGCTGAGTGGGTGACTGCAGTTTGAGCTGGGGGGAAGCGGAGTGGAGCTGTGGTGACGGGGACTGCAGTAAAGGAAGAGACTGGGGTTGGGACAGAGGGGACTGGAGCTGAGGCATGGGGGACTGAAGCTGAGCCGGGGGCTGCGGTTGGGATGCCGGACTCTGGAGAAGGGGGCCTCCTCCAGGGGTTGAGGAATCCTCACTGCCCTGTTTGGCCCCATTTGGGCCTCTCATACCAGGCAGCAGCTGGGTGAGAGGGTCCATGTCAACAGGACCACCAGACATCTGAGGGCAAGAAATGAAAAGTAAATCAGAAACAAACAAAAAGGGAGAAAGACAGCAAGGAAGGATGAATGGTGTAACTGTGTGAAAGAGTAAAGAATTAAAGATTAATGGGTGGGAGAAAAGGGGCTTAGACGCCCAGAGAGAGACAAAAGGTTAAAGTCCTTAAACCTTAAAAGGTTGTAGCTGGTAGCCGAGCCCACAGTGGAGACAAAGTCCAAGAAAATAAACAGGTAACCTGACAACGACTGTCGATGCTTAATTGTCAAGTATACTTTCTGACACCTTCCAATGTGAACCTGAAACTGGGGAATGCAGTTTTGACTGACAGCGTGTGGCCTGCCTCAGTAGTGGACACAGATTATGATTACTGGAGTCATTACAGTTATTGGGTGTAAGGACTGCCTTGCTGGTCCAAGTTGGACGGACGTCGACATAGTCTAAATAATTTACTGTTGACAGTTGAGTTTGCTACAACTCAAGTGTCTGTTAAACTGACTCAAATTGCTGGAAGGTGTATTTGTGTACTGGGCTATCACAGCGACATTTATCAACTGTATCAAAGATCATGTCCTGCCAATTTGTATTCCTGTGTGTTTTCCTTTTAAAACACAGTTATTTGGAAGTATATTTCTAATTCTTTCTATTTCCTAAAACTAGCAGAGCTACTCAAAGAAAACCTTTATTAAACACTGGCATAAGCACAGTCTTATAATTATAATGCATAATCAGTTATCATCAGTAACACCAGTTTACACTGATGTGTAGCTGTGCTATTAACTGCATCCTGTGAAATAAAATTAGGTGAAATGGACATTTTTCTGGCTCGATGATGTATATGTTAGTGGTTACAGCTGAATTCCTGCAAATTCTTTGACCTGAATGATACAATACATGAATGACCGTGTGACAGAAGACATTTTCAGCGACAGAAACACTACCACCCTATCAGCATACTTGGCATGAGGTCCAATTTTGGAATGGCTCATGTCATGTCACTACAGACCACTGTAATATTAATAACTGTACCGTGGAGTCTCTGCTGTCCTTGCGACTGTTTCTGCGATTCTCTCCTACAGGGCTCGACTTGGGACTGATGCAAGCCGAGCTGCTGGAAAGTCCTGCAGACTTGGGTGTACCTCCTGTAGCAACAGTAGGACCTATACAGGTCTCTCCATCAATGCTGGTTCTTTTCTCCATCTTTAGCCTAATTGTCTGTAGGCTGAGAACGGATGGAGGTGGCAAGTCCCCCAGGTCCTTCAAAATAAAAAAAAATACAAAAAAAGGTCTTCAGTATCTTATTTGAAGAACCAACAGTGAGGTGCAGACCAGTGTAAGTATTAATGAAGTTAAGATTAACCACCCTGATCAGGCCACCTTGTCCTATAAAGGCTGGAGTTGCTAACTCTAGGTTTTAAATAATTTGGATTTTACAAAGCAAATGTAAATGGTATTATATTATTACTTTTTGGAGTACACATCAATCAAAACAACAAAACATCACAAATTTATCTCAGGCTACTTGCTCTTAGCTAACTAGGTTTTAACTTTTTCAAATACTTGAAATACAGAGGAGATTCATGTAATTTTCTAATAAATGTGAAAGTGATGAGCCACCTTTTCATCTGTATCTAGGAGAAAACGGAGTAACTGGTGGTCCTGTGGCTCTCTGGAGGAGGACTTTGGAAGTGCTGTGGTCAGTACTGCAATGACAGGTAGCTCCCTCTTGATCTCAACTTCGTTTTTATTTCCTTCCTCAGTGGCACAGGTGCCATCGCTGGGACTACTGTCCTGGAGCAGCCGGTGGAGAATCTTGTGTCGTTCTGTGAGAGTACTGTGAGAAGCAGGGCACTGAGGGGTCGAAGGGGGGTTGGGTGGATGAGGTGATGGTGTGCAGTGGATGCTGTTGCTGTTGTTTGATTCAGCTCCTGTACCATTGCAGTCCAAGAGCTGATTGTGTCTGGGGTTACCCAGCTGTGAGGAAGAAGAAAGGGGGGCTTTAACTATGTCCTCTCCCCCTGATTCTCCTCCTTCTGGAGCTTTAGCCGATGGTGGTCGTGTAGAGGAGCTGGTGGGTGTACTGGCTTGTGTATGAGGGACAGGAGAGGACAGGGAGAAGGACCCTGTTGACCCACCACCACTACTAGTACTACTACTACTACTACTACTACTACTACTACTACTATTATCATTGCCAGTCTGCTGTCCATTGAGATTGCCTACACTGTTCAGTGTTCCTGCTGGGGACTGGAGGCCTGGTGTGGAGGGAGAGAAGGGGTTCCCGGGTAACTGCGGGCTTCCCCCTAACCCAGGACTGGCCCGTGGCATCCTGGGCGACATAAAAGAGGTAGGGGTGGCTGTGAGTGGGTTGCTTAAAGGAGAGGGACTGTTGACCTGCTGGGAACATGACCGATTAGGTGTCAGGTAGCCTGTCGGTGTGGCTTGGTTATGTCCGTGGGTGGAGGCGTTGCTGTTGTTGGGGTGAAGGCCTGGTGCGGTGAGGCCTGAGCTGTGGGTTGAGTTACTGCCAGGAGGAAGGGTTGGGGAGCGAGAGGCAGTCTGGGCAAGGCTGCCGAGGGTTGGTGGAAGGCTGGGGTTAGTGTTTTCCTGAGAGCTAGCAGTGTTGTGTTCCCTGGGAGAAAGAAAAATAAAAGATAACTTGTGCAGTCCTTATGGTATAAATGTATTGCTGTGTGGTTATATATATAGTACATTAGTTTACCAATTCTGAGTCTTATCATGGAACAGTGAAAAGCTTAATTATTCAGTTCCTACTATATGATTTTATTTATCCAGGTTTCAGTATCAATGTAAGTATGTCTTCCATGTCTGAGTTCCCACAGCAAAAATAATAACTTATCAGGGACATATTGTTGGCAAGATACTTAATAAATAAAATCTAATTGGGTTATGACAAAAACCTGATCATAACTGGTTACGTGTGTGTCTATAATACACAGACAGATCTTTGCCTTAATGTACCAGAGTTGTGTATAGAAACCTTTACATTATTGTGTATATGTGTCCATCGCAGTACCTGTCAATAGTGTGAATGCCCATAATGAAGGGCTGTACATCAGGGTTGGGGGGGCAGCAGAATTTGCAGCGGGTCTGAGCACTGAGTGGGGTGCCATCACTTAATGTGAAATGGTACAGGGGGCTGATAGCAGTGCCATGGGTCATCACTGTTGGAAATACAGACACACACCCACACACAGAGGAAGAGGCAAACACTGTGTTTAGATCTTGGTCTCATCTCCAGGTTGTTTTTCTGCTTTTTCCTTCCTGAGTTCCAACCAGGCTTAAAGTGCCTTGACTCCCCCTGAGGCCTAAATCATACTTCTGCATTAAACTGTTGCAGAAGCTACACCATACTTAACAGTCTAGGAATAAATCAGTACTCATCTGTCTTCCCTTGATTATACATGCATTCATTTCATACCTAAGGTACTTATGTTAGCTCATATTCAATTTGTAACACAGAAAGAAGAGGAAAAGGTTTGCAATGGAAACCACTCAGAGCTAATTTGTCCCGTAGAGAGAGAGAGAGAGAGAGAGAAACGATTGTGTGTCAATTGCTCCACCTGGGCTTGACCCCATTATTCGCTCCATATCTAACAAGAAGTGAACATACACACTCGCTACAATGTCTTATAACATTTTGCAGGCACTTTCACAGAGGTTACCAATCAGCTATATGCTTGAGGTTGACAGCAGAAAAAAATCAACAATTCAATCCACATGTGAAAGAGAGACTGAAGGCAGGTACACATTGTTACAGACATTTTGATAATGTATTGTTAGAATTTTTATATATATATTTATTTTTTCTGGCTAGTTTTTCAAATGCAGTCATTTGCTGCTTCCCTTGCCTTACATATTAGTAAACTAAAAATCTTTGGGGCTTGCATAGCTGGTTGAACAAAAAAAAAAAAAAAGGAAAACTCGAGACATCAGAATTGGTTCTGGGAAATAAGAGGCATTTCTCATTTTTAGACTAAACTATCAATTACAAAAAAATAACAGAGTAATCAATAAGGAAAACATTCACTGTTTATACTGTTTATTCTAATTTGCATAGTACTATACTTAGTATTAGGACTTCAGTAACTGTTGTTGATGTAGTGCTGAAACTCTGGTTACCATGACAAAGCTGGCTGAGAGCATATCAGTGAAAGTGCACAATCAACTGGGGCCACTCACCCTCATGCAGCAGCTTCTTGGCGTGGGAAGGCTCTTTGCCCTGTGGCTGAAAGAAAGCGTAGATGCACTTCCTGACCAGGTCCTCCCAGCCAGGCCGGCCTGTCGCCCTCAAAGCACTGGTTTCTATGGAGATGATCTTCCCTGAAGTAGAGTATCACACGCACACACAAAAGATCAGTCTGCACTGATTTTAACATCTGCAGTAGTCTCCACACATTCTGAGTTCACTCAGTGAGCCTCATGAAAAATGCGACTTTTCTGAGTTGGAGCGTTTCCTGAAATGCTCTTTAAACCCTTGTTGCACCTAAATTTTCAGGGGTTTAAGGTTAGTTTTTAGTCCAGCTTGGCATGAATATAGCATAAAACATGTACCTAATGTGTAATGTATGATGAAATGTTTTGCATATTCTGCTTCTTTACTGTAACCCAACAATGTGGCTGTTTACCAATGTTAAGTACATCTTAAAATCCTATAATTTTCCAGCCAATTCACTGACAGTGCCTGTGCCTGTGTGTGTTACCTGTGGGGTCCTGCCTCGTGATGAAAGACTCAGCGCTGACAGGCTGGGCGCGAGGCATCCGACAAGCAATACAGATCAGGCAGCTCTGCAGGTCTGAAGAAAGAGAGGACACAAGTGGTGAGGTTCATGTGTCTGTATGTTTGTACAGCCAAGGCAAAACCAGTTAAAAGGCACAAAGGGAGAAAAAAATTTTTAAAAAAGAGAAAACACTGCCATAACTGCTGGTGTTAAAACAGGTATGGAGAATAGTCGCAGTAGTGAACTTGTAGTGACAAAGGGTAAACATGTAAGTGAATCACGTTATCACATCGTCAATTTTTACACAAAAACTTTATATTTTTCAAATACCCTCTCTCTCAGATACACATTGGTATTAGAAAATAAATGACAACCTGTCACAACTGCTCATCAATTTGATTGCTCTGTTAAAACGAGCCACATATTGGAAGTGAGATGCCACTCATATATGAGATGCAAACAACAGACGCTGATACTGACACAAAAATAGAAAAACCTAGAATAAAAAAGTAAATCTGAAATGCAGGAACTAAATCTCACAATTTTATCAAGGCCACTGCACCAGAGTCAAAATAAATAAATACATAAATAACATAAGACAAGAATCTGGTTACTGTCCAAATTACAGACCGTGAGTCTTAAAAGAGGAATCTTTCTTAATACGTTTTTAAAAAGAAAAATATGAAAGCAAAAGCTGCAGTCAAGTATTTTATAACATTTCAAGGGCCAAACCAATTATCTAATGCTATTCAATCCTGGCATAGCCCACATTTACTGTATAAAAAAAATTATATTTACATAAAATATAAAAATTCGTGCAATGTAATATAAAGTTAAAAAAAAGTTTTCCTGCATTTAGCATAACAGTGGGAGATCACTTTAGGCTCTTAAACAAGTCCAGGTCAAGTTCAGATTCACACACAGTTCTATGAATAAAGACTAAATACAACAAAAGACAAAAACATATTGTATTATACACCAGTAAGCTTTCTTTGCTTTCACTGTGTGTATATATATTTATACTGGCTTAAAAACCTTGTTAATGCCTGCAGGCTGTGTGCACTCATTGTGTATTAACATGTACCTTCTCCCTCATCCTGCATGGCCCGTGGCTGTGACACGGTGAAACACTGCATGATCTCATACTGCTGCCGAGCCTCCAGATTTTCTGAATCCACCTCGTCCGGTGGCCTCTTCAGCATACGACAGTTAAAAGTGTGGCTGTTCCTTCGGCCAGATTCCTGTGGCCATGGCACACCATTTACTGGACAAAGAGAAATGAGCAGGTAAATTAACTTGTTCATAATCCTTGATTTTGCCAATTTCTACTGTCTTAATGTGTGTTGCTTAGTTCTGAAAGGTTACAGAGCACATAGATAAAAATATCTGCTGCTGCTTATGAAAAATTGGGAAATAATAAGAAGATATATCAGCAGGCCTAATTCATGAAAAAGGTTATATGTAAGGAAATACTAGTTAAATAACCCAATTTACTTCGAAGACAGGGCCACAATTTTTCAAGTCTATCTCAAGACAACAGTCAGATGAACACTGACATTTGTATAAATTAGTACAATGGGGACAACGCAGTGATACAGTTGGGTTAGCATTGTCGCCGCACAGCAAGAGGGTTCCAAGTTTGTCGTTGAGAGTTTGTCATCCATTTTCATTACAACCTCTTTGCAAGGATGCAGCTAAAAATTATAACAAATCTCACAGTGAAGAAAGTCATTGTTTCACACCTCCTTCACTCCTCAAACTCACCCACACATACACTGCTTCGCTTCTCTTCTAGTGAATATCACACTTAAAACTAGGTGTTAATTAAAATTTTTTATAAGTCATCATTTTACCTTTCCTCCTAGTTCTTTACATTAGCAATAGCTACAGGATTTTCCATGAAAAAACTAAATGTAAGTATGTGTAGTATAGTATACAGATTTTGCTGCC
The DNA here is from genome assembly GCF_900324485.2 of Mastacembelus armatus. Taxonomy (NCBI): domain Eukaryota; kingdom Metazoa; phylum Chordata; class Actinopteri; order Synbranchiformes; family Mastacembelidae; genus Mastacembelus; species Mastacembelus armatus. The sequence continues at coordinate 14,643,432 of NC_046656.1, forward strand.
AAAACCATCTCCTCAGTTTACCTCATTAATGGGTTTTACTGGAATGGAAACTGCCAAATTCAAAGGGAGGACAATGTGATTACTAAAACCTTCTAAATACCTACTGGCATCTCAAACATGAGATGTAAAGTATTAGCAGACTGCGCACACACACACAGGTCCTCACTCCAGCTCACTCACCGAGGCTTTTGGGCAGCAGCTTGCGTACAAATTCATCGTGGTCTCCCACATGGAGGATGCTGTAGACACTTGAGGTCATCAGCTCCTCCTGGGTGTATCCAAGGTAACTCGTCACGTTCTCGGAAACAAAGACGATGCGGCCCTCTCGATTGACGACGAAGAAAAACCCATCAAGGGCCTGAATGAGCAGGAGAAGGAGCAAGACCAGAGGGAAGAGTAAGAGAAAATCAGACTGTGTTTGTGGAGTATGGGGGCGGGGACCACCAGCAGTGATGGAGAAGAAATGTTGTACATGTGTTACTATGTATGTGCTGTTCACCTCTAGCAGCATAGGCCCCAGTGCTTCTTTCTCCACTAGTCCCTGGCTACTGGAGGAGATATCACTCTTCTGTACTTCATCATCTGGAGACAGAAGGACTGCTTTCTCTGTCAGGAGGAAACAAACACAAATCAGGAGAGTAAGGAATGTAAATGCTCTTCAAAATGTTAATCTCATTATCTGATCCCAAGACCTTTCCGTTATCAATGCTCCCTGTCCCGATTCCTTTGTTTTTATCCTTTAATGGTTTTTTTACTTCTCCTTTACTGACATATGTATTCAGATTTTTTGTGTTTTCTGTTACTGTATCATTTCATGTGCACTCCATCTGTAACCATTAAACTAGCCTAACCAGAAAAAGATTATGACTGTATTATTGACAGAGGGGTGTGGTAAACTACAGGTACATCATCTATTTTTTTTTTTATTTCACTGTTTGTTTTTTCAAATTTTTAATTAATAACTCATGTGTGCAAACATCTTCTCAGCATGGCACATGGCTTTAATTTCTTCTCAGCTCAGTGTGTGTGTTTCCTCACCCTGCTCACGCCGTTTGATCTGCTGGATTTGGTCCACGGTGCTCTTGAGGATGTGACACTTGTCAGGCTTGACACTGAGACTGGCAATGTCGCCCATGTTGGATGACAGCAGCTCAGCCAGCTCCTCGATGTAGCGGCACTCCAGCTCCCGTCTCCTCTTCTCCAAACTGCAGAAAAACAACATGAAAGTTGAGAATGCAATAATTTTTGATTTTGGACTTTTTCTTCAAAGAAGCATAAGGGAATATATTTCTAATTCAAATTTTAGGGCTATAGCAAATGATTATTTTGATTATCAATTATTTACCTGATCAATAACTATGTGCTCTGCAAAACAACAGAAAACTGTGCCAAACTATGCCCATCATATGTTCAGATTCTCAACAATAAGGCACACACACACACACACACACACACACACACACCAAAATAAATAATTACTTTATTATTTTACTACATACAAGTTAATTACTTTATTACTTTAATTACTATTTATTATTTATTGATTATTAAATACTCTCGAATTTAATAACTGTTGTTACAATTGAATTTCCCTTGGGGATTAATAAAGTACTCCTTCTTCTTCTTCTCTTCAACAGTCCAAAGCCTATCAAGAACAGCTGCCTACTAAAATCATCATAGTTGTTATTTTGTCTTTGAAACCAATTAACCCATTCTGTCAATCAAATTATCAGCTACAATAACCTGAGAACAAGGTGACATTAAGAATGTGCCACATTATTGCACTGCCATGTATTTCATATAAAAAAGAAGAAACATCATGAAAAGGGCATTAATAAAACACATGCAAATAAAACAGAATTAATAAAAAAAAGAAATGATCATATTTGATATTTAAGCAAATACAATATATCCATAACGTAACATATGTATATATTATATATTAAGTGTAATATTTTTGACATTTGGTATGAGACAGTCACACCAAATAACTGTCACCATAGGAAAACACACTGATTACTCACTTACTGCTGTGTGTGTGTGTGTGTGTGTGTGTGTGTGTGTGTGTGTGTGTGTGTGTGTGTGTGTGTGTGTGTGTGTGTGTGTGTGTGTGTGAGAGAGACTGAAAGAGAAAAGAAGAAAATGAAAAAATGGCAGGCTGGTGAGAGACCAGGGGGATGGGCTCAGATATGAATAAGCTTAATAACCCAAACTGCCAAGAGAAAACATTAGAGAGACAGAGAGAGAGTGAGAGAGAGAGAGAGAGAGAGAGAGATAAAGGGGCCTGGTGCAAGCACAAATGATAAAAAAAAAAAAGGTTTTAATGCAGGTGAAATGATTAGTTATTTAACCAACAGACCAAGAGAAAAGTAACTATATTGATTTTTTTAGGTAATAAGCTGAATATCTTGGTATTTTAGACTTAATGTGTATGTATCCACAACAAACTGGAGCCAGTCTCAGGTGACATTGGGTGAGAGGTGAGGTACGCCCTAGAACCAGCTCTGGGAACTTGTACATTATTTATTTATTTATTTTATTGCTGATTTTATACCAAATGGTAACTCACTGAATCTAAAATAATAGTGCATTACTCAGTAAATCCTCAACTGTGGAGTTTTCTTTTAAACAACCCAAAGTTATTACAGTCAGTGGTCTTCAACAAAACCCATTGTATGTATGTATGCTCTAACAAATGTGCAGTTGCTTCCTTAAGCATTTGCAAACCTGATATTTTAAGTATTTTGAATCCTGGATTGTGTACATCCATGTTTTCTAGACTTTAGTCTCTGTTTTTGCTGGTGCACTACTGCATACCTTGATGTTACTGCCACTGCTAGATCAGTGGAATAGTTTGAAACTATTGGCAGGAGTGTGTATTGCTTCACCCATGTGCAAGTGTGTCCTTGTATGACAAAAAAACAGGGATCCACTCATAGAAAAACAGCTCCATAGCAGTCCACAGAGGTCAAAACCTCCACAGGGAACTTTCAAAATAACTTCATTGATCACAGGAGTGATTGTTTAATAAAAGTGAACAACAGAAACTTGTTTCTTTGTCAAACCACAGGTGGTTTGAATTATAAGTTGTCAATTGTCAGAGTTCACAGAATAATTGTGAAAATGTATAAGATCACAATGTAGCATTTGTTGCTGCAGTGGTTTTGCACCCAGCTGTTCTAACTCACTGTAATATGCAAGTGTAAAAGTCATATATTAGTACTTTAAACATCAAGTCTTCCACTCCAGCCTCTTTATGCTCTCTGCTCTGCCTTGTGTTTAACTTTATTCCAATAATATACTTGCAGGCAGACGAGTTAGAGCAAGGTATGTGGTAAACATGAAAAAAGAAACGTGTGTATATGTGAGTATGTGTGTGTGTGTGAGACGACAACAGCAAAAGTAGGTCAGTGCATTGGCCAGCCAGTACTCACAGGCGTGGTGACCAAGGGTGGGAGGGGTGGGCGCTGCTGTGTTAATGCGCAGGTCAGTGGCTGCATGTAGTTGCAGTAGAAATGCAAGCTGGGCAGTTACATCAGCTTACATCAGCTATTGGGCCTTATAGGCTCACACACACAGCACACTGACTGCATTCACTTTTTAACAGCTACATGTCCTACCTTAAACCTTACCCTAATCTAAAGCTGCATCTAACCTGCTCCCTAAACCATGCTCCAAACCCTCATGCTCTAAAATAGCTTTTAACAGAACTAAAGGATTTCCTTCTGTATTTTATTTAATCACACTATAGATATACAACATTACAAGTAAGACTCACAGAGTCTCTCCTCCATAAGTGACTCCTATGTCTTTGTGTGCCACAGGTTCCTAACCACACATCTTCACTCTAGACAGGGGTAAGTGGCCAAATCTAAATGATTATATGCAGCAGCGTGGGCGAGGAGAGCTGCAACAAACAGGGATGGGGTTTGATAGTATTTCACTGAATGCTAATCTAGTTTTGAATCCTCTTATCGAATCTTAAGCAGTTTGCTTGGTGTGGACTTACGACATCTGTCAGTTTTGAAAATGCAATGTTTTTATTTCACTCAGCGCAGTAATAAAAGACATAACTTAATATTTCAGCATCAAGCTTCATCCAATAAAATTAATAACAGATGATAGATTTAATTGTAACTTAGAGACCAATTACCACACGAGCATGACAGTGAAACTAAATGAAACTATCATAGGAAACAATGCTGAGGGCTTGTGTATCTTTCACCAGCTTTTGTCTTTGCTCTGTGACATGCATTAATCCTGTGCTAAAGCTGAAGAAGCTAAACACAACACTGAAAATAACACTGATTCTACTTTATTATCCAGTAAATATCAACTCAGTAGATCGCTGATGTTTTGCAGGCACAATGTACTAAGCTCTAACTAAGAAGAACACGTTGTTGGACTGCTACAGGTCACACAGTCTGATGGATCACAGAATACGCTGTAACAGCCACATGAGAACCATTTATCCTTCTCATGTTATCAAGAATACCACAAGTTCTTCCTTGAACATGCTGAAGGATAGCATGTGAATATTTAAACTGAAGACATTCCCCCTCTTTGTTGTGAGTACCTTTCTGCAAATATGACAATTTGGAGTTGCTTGGCTGACTTTGGAAAGTTTAAGATTGCCTGCCATGTTTGCTCATAACAACGTCACAGAGTTATCGTGCCTCTGTACGTCATTTTTCTTCTCTTTGCTGATGTCTGCAGTGTCAGAGAGAGGCCAAGGAGACAGAACAAAGAATGTGAATGAAAGATTTGACATGGGATTTGTTAGCCGCAAAGCTCACAACATCAAAAGGGTTATTTCCTCAGTTCACAGAGCAGAAGACATCTTGCTTAGTATTGTAGTGTTACTGACCCAAAAAAAAAAACCACACATGGGCAGGTCTTTACCTTTGCCCTGACGTGTCGCATGGTGAGCCCCTTCTCTTGCGTGACTCTGGCGTGGCAGGGTCCAGGGGGCTTTCCCCTACTGCACTCATTTTCAGCTTCAACTGACCTGTAGTGAAGGAACAAGTGGTAAAAATAAAGCCAGTAACAAAACAAGCACAACCATTACGATAAATCCCACAGCTCAACTACTGATCCTCACCCAGAAGAAATAAAAACTGTAACACACTTTCATTTCCTAGGAGGATCAAAATTAAGTGCAGGAACAAACAAGTAATAAGTAAAAAAAAAAAGCTAATGGATATGTCAAAAATAAAAGTTTCCAAGCTTTTTCAGAAGATTAATTCACATGTTTATTAATTCCATTTTCTAAATTGCTCCTTTTACTTGTCTCATGTAATTCCAAACTGAATATCTTTAGTTATGCAATGTTGTTTTAGACAAAACTCTACATTCAGACATTTAACTGAGCAAACAATTAACTGATAAATTGAGAATTAGGAGATTAGTTGATAAGACATTATTACATGATTAACCTTAATCAAGTAAATTCTAGTCCAGGCTGAGGCATTACAACTGCTCTGCAACAACCCCACAACTCGTCCTGTAGTTTGTGGTGATTTTGTTTGGACTGCATTATATTGAAAAGTCACCCTAGTATTTCGTATTTATTTATTTGTTGGTGACAATCCTCTCCTGTCTCCCTTAATGGGCTTGAGGCTGTTTTTTTTTTGTTTTGTTGTTTTTTTTTTGTCTGCAAAGTCTACATTGACTCGTGCTTGCTGCACCAGGATGGTAACCATGGCAACAGAAAATGCTGCAACATTTGATGAAGCACACTGCGTATTAGAGGAGAGTCACCAGAGCTCTGCATGATCTATTAAGTCAAATATTAAAGTTAAAACATCCTTGATCAACAAAAAATTAGACTTTAGATCAACATTAATGATCCAAATACACACACAAAGCTGCCAAACACAGTGCACTTCTGGCCTAACACATCCAACAGGGTTTCTGCAGTTAAGACTTTTTGAGATCTTTCTAATGGCATATGTAAACCAATTTATTACTTCTTTCACCCGATTATAAAAAATATAGATGACAACCAGTAGGGAAGATAAGGTCTAGAATTATCTATCAAGTGCGTGATTTCACAGACATTTGTGATCACATTTTTGTTAGGATGTCACAGCTCTACAAACCACCAAATAATGTTATTAGGTAATCCTTAAACACAACCTGGCCATGCAGCAGTAAATCGATGGATGAATGGATAGAAGAATTAATTGATTAAAATTAACTTAATAAAATCAATAAAGCCATATGCAAATTTTTAGTATATCCACCTGAAGAAATATAGAAAGGCAATAATCACTCCACAACCGTGAGGCCGAAAATGAAAAAACCTAATTGACTTTAAAATAAAATAACTAGTATGACAAGAAAAACATAGTAACTTTAATACAAGGGGCATACATTTCTGTCATATTTTGTACAATCAGGTTTGGACACATGATATATATATATATATATATATATATATATATATGAACCTTTTGTCTAGTGACAAATACATCCCTAAAGAATTTTAGAGATAATGAGTTTGATGGTCTCTCATTTGCTTTTGGGAACAGTTCACATCCTGACTCTGAGGCAAAAATGCAAACATGACAAAAGATGGACTCAGGTCTCTTAATCTGTAAAACCACATCCATGCTGTATTATCTAAATAACAATCTGTAAAGCATGGACATACACAGAAACTACAGACACACATAAAACGTTTTCAATCCATGGGCAAGCCACAAAAAAACAAGCCACCATTGTCACAGTGTTGGGAGCCGCAAGGCCACGCTGCTCACAGGACGCTAATCCTTCCTGACTAGCCTTGTTTACATTTCACCTCAAATCACCCCTCTCCTCCTGGGCTCTCCTTGTGTTGCAAGCAAGCAGCACTTAAGACCGACCTGAGAACTGACAACACTGATCCTGGACTTACATTGATTCTTGAAATAATATAATAATGAGCACTGTCATTAAGCAAATGCTTGTTTTCCAATTGAATATGGCTGAAAAAGCACAATATGCCCTTAATGTAAATATACTTCTTCCTCGACTCTTGGATAGTGCTGGATATCATTGGCTAATAAAAATAAAATGCCTGAGTTTTGGCAGTGATACCATCAATTGTTAGGCCCATAAAAACCACATCACAATAACTTATACAGACACCAGTAAATATCGACATTATTGAAAGTGGTAAAGAGAGTTTTTGTCATTTTTGCATAAAAATAAATTTCCTGCAGACAAGTTAATTGTTACATGACTCATTACTTCAGCTCGAATGTAAAGTGACTTGTAAAGAGTCTTCCAATCTTTCCAGAATGACCTTGTTATCAAAACGCTGTTAATTTGGGATCGCTAAGAAGCCCTAACTACATATGCGTATTTCTGCTAATAAGTCAACACAAGGATAATTTATTGACATAAAGAGAAAATAAGATACAGTAGTTACGTCAGATGATGTACCTAAAAATGCATTTGCTGCACTCTGTGTGTTTATACTGTAAAAACATGTCTAGGAATCTATTTTCCTATAGAGGGAAGCAATGAGGGAAACCTGGTGTATAGTCGATAAGCTCATCAGCCAAGTATAACAAGTCATCAACAGTCATCATCATAATTCTGGGCTTTCCTGTTTCCCTACCATTGTGATTATGTTTCATGAACAACAGTTCCTCCCACCTGGCAAGTGTTTATGATTAAAGCTACATGGCTACACTTGCTAACCAGCGTCACTTCCACTTCCACACGTCAAACTATAAAAAAGCAACGTCGAGAACATAAATGATGAGCTTGATGAACAATAACTGCGGTCGACCACATGGATGCAGACGGGTACAGACGCTTTAACCAAGACGCTCAGTGTAAACAGTCAACAGGTTCCCTCCTAATGTAATGCACTCTACTGCACAGGCCAAACATCAGATGACTTTTTGGGTCATGTCACTCACTATTGCTCCGGTTCTGACATGGTATGCAAATACCATGTGTGTAAATGTAAACTTTATCATTACGTGACTCCCTTTGTTGCATTCTGTTATGTGGTTTGTTATGAGACAAAAATATAAAGATTAATTCTACGTACAGTGATTCATTCATTCATTGTTATATAAGATATATAACATGTAAGAAGACATAGAAGATACAATGCAGTATACAATATGTGCTGCATTCTAACTTATAATTATCCTGAAATAGTCTACTACACAGAAACCACACAAAAGTAAAGCATCAAAATCACTGCTAAAGATTTTGTTTTTGTTCTTAAGGTACTGTATATTGTTTCACAATATAATGTAAATCTACTGTAGACAAAGGGTCACAGTCACGGTTTAAAGGGAATGAAGTGTCGGATGACTAACTGGATCACTGACCTAGCTTTGCTATCTCTAGACTGTGACATAGGGTGGCTAAAAACAAAAACAAGAGGCGCGCCATCAGGGTTGAAAGGTAATATGTTTATGCTTACAGCTACGTTTATTCACTCATGGTAGTCTGTGAATAATTTGGTTTACTGTTTTTGGTACGAACTGCCCGCAGTCTCTCCAGCAACTGTTGCTAATATTCTCTTAACTATTTCAAGGTTCCCTTAATGTGCTTCACATGTAATAAATACAAATGTAAAACATAAATATGTTTTTAATGTGAAGGCTGCAGTGGGCCCTTACTGTGAAACCCTGTCAGGAAGAGCTGACAATAAAGTAAAACAAACAAAAACTTGATGCTTGTTGTAAAGTTGTAAAGTAGTTCTGATTTGGTAAAAAGGAGAATATGGATATAATGTGGTCAGAATGAGAGAGAGAGTCTTTTTCCTCAAGTGTCTTTTTCAACATTTTATTGTCCTACATGTATTAACAAACAGAAGCTGGCAGCATGTACACAATGTCAGTAATCATATGAGCAACTTAGACCTGTTACTTGTAATAAACAAGCTGAGCATGATGATATAACCTCAGGCAATTCAGGTTTTTTTTAAATCAACTGAAGTTCAGCTTGTTCTTTTTTACACCAGGCTGTTTACATTGAACAGTTATGATTAATAAATGTGCACTGCAGACGGGTAGCCTATATATCCACTATATTTCTTAAATGGATTTTTAAAAATATTAATATTGTGTGTTATTACACAGTTTGCACCCAGTAAAGTGTGAACTTTCACATATGCATGAACAATTACTCAGCAGCGCACATATAAACAAACAAATCTATCAACTGGACTGGAATCTTACCGGCCAAATGTTGCTGTGGCATGTTAAGTACAATTACTACTACTACCACTATTACTACTGCTTTAAACGGCAGCCAAATTGTTCAGTCAGTTATTTTGATTATGAAAGTTACTTCATAGCTCAAGAGCTCAGGTAACATCTGAATCCACTGGCCAGGAAAGAGACATGTTTGAATGTTCCTCAACCACACAACCACAAAATTAGGAACTTCCTACAGAAAACTCATGTAACTTCCACTGAACAATCTAACAGAGAATGAACCAGGTAATATGAATGAACAATCTCCACAAAAGTGGTGCACTTAACTGAGCCAAAAGGTATTCAAAAGACGGATGACAGCTTTCACAGTCTGTCCAATTTGTGTTAATGCGACTGAAACAATCATATTTAAAAACTGTTGTGCAGTGTTAGCACAGCCTCAGTCATACTTTCACATGTACACTGGCAGAGAGCAAAAAATAGAAAAGGAATATGCAGGAGAAAAACAACTGACGGTCTAATTCACACACCTGTAGAGCAAGTCATCCTCCTCCACCTTCTGCCTTTTTTTCTCTCAAAGCTTTTGCCTCCTTTTGTTTATCATTCTTGATAGAATACTGATCACTCACTCACACACACACACACACACACACACACACACACACACACACACACACACACACACACACACACACACACACACACACACACACACACACACACACACACAAACAGCAGCAGCATGGGGCGGTCGTGGTGAGGAGGAGACCACCAGGCAGAAAGTGGGGAGTGAACAATGTGGATTATCAGGAAAGAGGGAGAAAGAGGATAGAGTGAATGAGGGAGGAAAAAGGGATGGGACAACAACGACAACAAAAACATTGGGCCTCCTGATAAGTGGCCTTAGTTTATACCAAATATTTCACAGGTTTCCACAAATGTACTATAAATAACACTATAAATGCAAGTCTCACATAAATATCAATAAACATGTAAAATCTAATATTGTCCGATGATAGTTACTTTTAAGATGTAGAAAATTATGATTTGCATTTTTTGCAATTTTTTCAGATTTCCTATGCAAAATAACCAATCGAGAAAGGAATCAGTACATTAATCGCTAATGAAAATAATCGTTAGTTTCAGCCTTTGGTGAAACTATCTTCTGAACCGCAGATCTTATTGGGCCTCCTTGTGTAAATGTGAATCAGATGAGTGGTGATATAAATCTATGAGGTTCCTTAATGGCTACGTCAATGCTCAGGGTGACCCTTCTAGGTACTAATGTACATTCACACTATACAAAAAAAAAAAAACCTTCTCAGACAATTTATCCAAGATCTTTAATGAACCCTGGAGTTTGGAGTTACCACTGGATAAATTAAGATTATAACAGCAAAGGTTAACACGTGAATTCAATTCCTAATCTGAACCAAATGAATGATTCATCATCATCATCATCATCATCAGACCATACATGCACACAGTTACCACCCCTTCCTGCTCCACAAACTTGGTATAGCCCATGAGAAGCTGCTCAGTCACTGTTGCTAAGGCCCTCCCTTTTGAATATAGGACAAGAGAATGTATACAGCTCGAGTCAGACAGGGCTACAGTGCACCCGCTCACTCCTGCATTACATTCCTATCTGGTATGAAACATATGGAGGGGTGACATTTTGTACGCCCTTGGTGAATATCCATTTTTGTTAGTGCAGCTCCTCAGTCTAATAGCACACTGTACTGAGCAGCCGTCATGTCTGGCTATGAAGGTACATCAAGCTTGAGATATTTTTTTTCTGTTGCAGGAATTTGTCTGCTCTGCATGTGGTTTCTACTGAAGGTCATATTTGGGGTCAGTTTACTCATAATTTAATCAATGAGCAGACTGATTAAGCTATTAGTCTTTTATTGATAACCTATCACAGGCAGGCACCAAAACACATCCATCACTAAAAGTCACTAAATGTTTCTCCAGATACCTAAATGTCCATAGTGGCTATACTTCTTTAAGCATTTTTTAAAAAATCAAAATACTGCCTGATTATAAAGCGTCTGTAATGTTTCTGAATACATATAGCAAGTCATTTGCAAATACATCTATTTACAGTGTATTACTCATGTCAGCTTTATTCAATCACTATTTGTTCAACATCTGCTCCACCTCAAACATATGTTGTTGCAGTGAGTGTACAATTACAAAAATAAAAGTGTTAAGTGAATTAATAAATGAGTGGTTGGAAATGGTTTCCTGGGTATTTTGCATATAATTGACTAATTATGTATTTAATCAATTAATTGCTGCAGCTTGGTAAATTATCAGCCATTTAAAAATGTACAAATGAAAAAAAACAGAATGCCAATTACAATTTCCCTGATTTTTGCTTCAATTTTTTTTCTTCCAAAACATATTTTCAAATATTTTTTGGATTTTTTTCTTAAGAACTGATTGTTAAATTTGTTGCCAACAAATCTTCTATGAACTAATTAACTGCTTGTTCTCTAAAAACGATCCACTAGGACTATTACCTCTCTCTCACAAGATTTTAGAAGATTTTAATACAGTGAAATTAATGGAAAACAATCACAGGATGGAAAACCTTAAAACAGGATGGTCTGTTATGAAAAATACTCTGAGGTAATGTATATAAGATTTAGAGTAACTGGTGTTAAACATCCAAAACAAATGGTGTGGTCCTTTAAGAGTCCCTGCTTCTCAAACTGAATACCCTGTTAAGTTCCACTCCATTGTTTCCCACCATCTGTGTACACCCAGATCCAGGATGTTTACCAAGAGTAAGAAATTACCATGGACTGCACACATTTCCACAGACACTACTACAGTTGGACTCTTCAGTATAAGGAATGCATAGTGTAAATCAGAGTGCAGAAGAAAGTCACAGCCAGTGGACGGCAGCCCATAGTCGCTGTCCTCATTTGTGTAACAAGAGGAGAAGACAAGTGAGGTCTCACAAATCTGGCAATACATAAACCAAAATGTAAAACTGAACATTACCTGACCCATTTGAAATCCTACAAACAATGGCAAACAAATACCTAAACATAAGAGTAGCATAATGCACCGCGTGATGTCATCAATTTAGACATGCTGATCTGCATATCTGCCTTTCTCAGTGCCTGTGTGTGTCTCTGCTCACCTCACTTTTCACAGAGTATTTGCCATCTCTAGCACATTCACTGCCAGACTGATAATTCCACATGAATATTCATCATTTTTAAACTCCACTGGTGGCTGTGTAATTTGGATTGTGGGTGTGTGTCCTTGTTTCAACTCGTAAGACGCTATGGGAGGCCTATTCAGACATGCTGGGATGTTCGGAGCGATGTAGCTGGTGTGGGGCCCTAAGTCTCACACAGCACAGGGGCATAATGCAGAAAGGCCAGTGAGAGAGAGGTATTATCTTTCTTCGCTCTCTCTCTCTCTGAACTATTTATTTGGCTTGAATTAATAGGTCCTCTTTAAAATAAAATTGACAGGTTATTAAACCTGTGTGGAGACAGACTGGCATCTTTGAAATCCAGCCAATTCTGCATTCTGTTTCGTGTACAGATTATCCAGTACAGTAATATTCGCAAAGAATAAGAGGGAAAAAACCCCTTAAATTATGTCTTTAATACAACAAAATGTAGGAAAAGCACAGTGATATGGATAGATATTATAAAAGCCTGTGCACAGTCTTTAATAATCTAGGGCTAGCTCCTAACAACTGAACAGAAAATTATTCACCATTAACTTTAGTGGTAAAACTATTTCCCAAGGAAAAATACTACCCCTTTGTCTGAGCAGGATAAACTGAATAGACAGTTGGACTGAAACTCGAGTAACCTGACAATGTTATCCTATAGTTTCTACAAGACAAGAATCCAAAACACACAACAGGCTGTGAGCTGCCTACCTGTGGTTTAGTACACAACTCTGAACAGCCATAGTCTACTTACTTGATCTAGGGCTCCAGCGGGTGAGTCATGTGGTTGCTGTACTGGCCTTGTCCAGGGCTCAGAGCAAAGATAAAGGGAGGAAGGGGAGTTTGGAGGTGAGATCAGTGGTAGGCAAACAGCTTAGAATCAAGATGATGGAGGGGTGGTGGTGGGGTTATGGCTCCACGGCCACTCTGTCAGATGGCACCATCCCAGGTGCAGGGGGGGAAGCCGGTTGGCCTCTGACTGGGAAAACAGAATGGGGAGACAAGGTAAGATTAACAGAACACTGTATTTCATGATGCTGCTTTTTCCCCCAATCCCTCACACATTATGCTGCAATAGCAAGATATCATCATGGAAGTTAACAATTATCACATGACACACATACAAGAAAACTTCTCTTTTTGATAAAGTGAACATCCCTCTTAAAATGTTGCAGATTAAGTGATGCTACACTTTCAGAAGTCAAAGTTATCTGTAAAAGTGACAGTAAAATCTGTCCCTGCTCACCGTATTTACAAGATGTGGAAAAGGGAACAATAGATTATAATTAAAGACTGTACCAGAGTTATCATTTGCTGACTGTGGTGGCTGGCTGCTCACGTGTAGCACATGATAAATGGATAAATGCAGCAAATCCTCACACTGAACAAACTGAAACAAACCAGTTTAAAAAAGCTGAAGAATAATAAAACACCTGCTGGATTGTTCACTGTCTCATACAGATATACACTGTCAATGCTAGATGCTTCAACTAAGAGCACAGATATCCACTTAATCAGTTTCAGCACACAAAGAGCAGACAGGTCTGCACAATGATTCATGTGCTCCTGATGTTTGTGTTTCTTGACAGGACATCCGTCTGATATCCACACACAGCTGGCTAGTTAGCTACCCAGCAGGTAGGGACAGACTAAACACAGCGAAATCTACACGCTGTTCCATCAACTTCCGCGGTTTTCGCTCTTGTAATAATAACACCTCGTCAACAAACACAAACTGAAAATGCACATCAGCACCCAGAGGCTTTATTTTCCCGTCTGTCCCACTCATTGACAAAAAGGATTATTCAATACAAGTTCGCCAACAAGCCACGTGAAGATGGGAGACACCTGTAAAGTGCAGCAGATGCACGCATCCACATTTGACCACTTCATAAAGTGTATCATTTTCAAACCAGACTCAAAGTCAAGGAGCTCATTATTTATTTCTTATACTGTTCTTAAAGTCATTCTTGTGTGTATGAAAATCCTACTTAAAAACATTGTAACATGTAGATCTTAAATCTCCTAATCACGCCTCACACGTTTGGAAGAGCTGGTCTGTCTGGACCTAAGTTCTTGGGTGGTTGAGATCCTCCATGGACTTTTCCATCAGCTTAGCTTTCATCTGTTCAGATGACACACAGCTGAACTGTGCAACAGCAGAGCCACAGCAGTGTGAAGAAAGTGCAGCCATAAGACATGTGTGTGATAGTGGTTTCCATGCTGCTGAAGCAGACAGTATACATCAAAAGGGGTGCTGACTCACTTCTCAACTAAAAAAATATGCTGAATCACACTTGCACATAAAAAGAAGAAGTGCACTGATTTTAGATGTTAGAATCTGTTTGTTATTTGGGAAACTACACAGAATGTGAGAAATGTTTTCTGAAGCAACAACAGTTGTCAACCCCAAACCCACCAAATGATAAAATATTCCTCCTAATTCAGTCCCTTTCATAACACAGCTGCCAAGATTTTTGATAAGTAGTCTAACATCTGAATATGCATATGGAAAAGTTGTATCAGCCCAGTCCACATTAAGAACCACCCTTGTTTAGGTAAAAGTACCAAGTCTTTAGATAGATTAGGGAAGTTTTTTGGATCAATTTTACTGCAAGAAAAATGCATCTACTTCTATTTATCATGTTCAAGGAGAAGGCGAAACATTCTGAAGAGGGAAACCAATTTATTCCGATACATACACTTAAAATGGTCTAATTTCTTTTGAGAATATAAATTATTCAATCACACTGTTTTATTAAAGCCTGCATTTCACCTAGTCCTTGATTTCTGAAAGTTCCGGTGAAAGCTCCATCTGTCCTTCACCAATTTTGGGCCAACCCCAGTCTCAGCTTGAGCAGTCCAGCCAACAATTACTTGTTTTGGAACAGTGTGACAGTCTTTATGCCTCATCTATCATTGCTTGTAAATAAGTACAAGGTCTACGTGACAAATGATGCAGATGTGGAAAGGTCAGCTGGCTTATACAAGCATGTGTTATCAGCCAGAAGGTCAATGAAAGAATCCCAATTCAAAAGTCTGGTCTTTTTTAATTAGCATCTAATTATACTTCATGCAGAGAACGAGAGTCAGTGCATTATATGTCATAGCACTCAAAATACAGTCACGATTTAGGCCCACACACTATGTGGCAATGAAACGATGCCAGCATTCATGCCCATAAGAAAGCCAGATTAATTACTTGTTGAGTGTTGAGTTCTAAAAACACTAAACTAAGTTTGGGCAATAATTATTACCAACTTTCAAGAGGGAGACAAATCTTTGGTCTAAATCATATTATTTGCAGCATTTCAGTATCAAAGTTGGAACCATTACAGACATAACTTTTGTTTGAGATGAAACTATAGGGGAAATTTTCTGCTAAATGCAAGTTGTCCCCAAAGTTACACTTACCTGTGGAACCACTTCCACCTCCCTTTGCAAATTATTGTTGCCACAGAAAGATGGACAGACATTTACTTATTTTACAAAAAATATTCAAACTTTAAGCACATGGATAAGAGGGAGGCTAATTGCTCAGGCAAAGTAGATCTTGTTACCTTGACAAGTACATTTACATAAACAATCATTTGGAGACTGAACTGAACTGAACTGTGCATGTGTGTGTGTGCGCGCGCACGTGCGCACGCTTGCACGTGATAAGTTTTCCTTACATCATTTAATATATATGTAGGTGAAACCTCCCCAACCAACGTACCTATCTCCCACCAAAGAGAAAACAAGCCCAGTGCAATCAAGTCTTAGCCCCTGATCCTTTCAGCTGCTGAACACACCCCTGGTAGCAATCAGTGAATGTGATAGATAACATTCAGTTGTCAGAAGAGTTGACAAGTGGGCTTTTTTTCCACCACCATTAGAGTTTGATGAGGAAATTAAGAGCAACTGTCTAATTTAACTTAATAGCTGTCATAGAGACTAACATAATTCACCCCTGTTGTTTTACAGCCTCTTTTCATATTCTCCACTTCATTGACACAGTCAAAATATTTTTTCTTTGCTTTGCGTTTATTAAGTTTCATGTCCTGTCATCTAAAATTCATTACTTTTTCCTGATGGCTTAGTTTTTTCCCATGGTATCGTTTCAGTAGTGGTATGGAGACACTTAGGCGGGTATTGATATCAAAGTCATAATTTTGGTATCTTGACAATACTAATATCTGCCATCATTTACTAGCAAGTTAATGAGAACGGCAGAAACTGCTGGTAACATGACAGGGGAACATCATGGAGTCTTTCATTTTCACCTGTAAAGTAAACAGTATGGAAGCACCTTAACTGTCTCAGGGAGGGAAAATGCATTTGCTGATAGCCTTTGCAAAAAAAACATTCATATAAATAAGCAGATATTCCCAAACATAACTGTTCCCAATATTCATTCACAACCATTAAAACACAATTAGGTCTTCAACTAACAATAAAACAAATCCATCTGCCTATGACTTTATCATTGCATGGTACATGTAACAACAAAAAACTGATTAAAAAAAAATACCTATTACAATTTTCTAGTGCTTTAATATTTACTTTAATGTTCAGACAAGAGAAAGCAGCATGTGGTTGACAAAACATTAAAGTTTCGAATTGTCTTGCACACGGTTTTGTGTGCCTGAAAAGCAGATGCAAAGAACATGTTTATTCCAACTTCGTGACATACCGCCACACGTTATTTTTAAACTTCCAAATGTGACAGCACTCAGTCATACCACGGCTCAACCTGATTTCACATAGTAAGGTACTTCCTAGTGTAGAGAAATTACTCACTGTCCTCAATAGCATTGTCACCAAACCTGTTTGTTTCCACTCCACTCAATAGCCAAAAAGGCTGACCTGAGATGATAACCACACCTCACTAAAGTGGGTCAAATGGGGAAAAAGTACAAAAAGGTGGGACAGAAGAAGTTTTTTTTTTTTTTTTTAAAGCAGTATATAAGTATGGAGTGCCAGTGGAATACAAGAGAGAGAGAGATAGGAGAAATGAGCAGAAAAATGTGAAACCTGAATGATCAAAGACTACATTTCAGCCATGTTAGCAGCTTCATAAAAATGAACTCAGTCACAATTGTACTTTAAGATGAATCCTAAAATGCTGACATTTAGCTGGTATCATGATTACCATGCTCCCTATCCTCAGTGATAGCACATTAACATTGGCTGATTAGCACCAGAGGAGGGGTTACAAGTTATTACAGTTAATCCTGTAAAGAACACACGTGTCACTGGGATGCGTCATCTGGGAAACATGAAATGACTAAAAAGAATCTCTATTGTCCCTAATGTGCCAACAGGTCCTCAGGGATCTATGATGTTTATCGGATAATAATAACTATGCAAATCAGCAAACACCAGAATTGTTGATGGAAATTTCTTCTGGTAAAAGTTTGCAGCATCATAAGAGCATTCACCCCTGCAGTGTTCTCACACATGCCTTCTGACAATGGCTGTCTGCCACTCTAATTTTAAAGGAGGAGTCATTTGTTATTTTCCCTTAAGAGTTTTAACTTAGCTCAGGCAGTACAGAGAAACTGGCTGACACAACTGGCACGTCCTGAAAAAAAAAAAACAAAACATTCAGAACAGTTCTGTCCCTTCTGCCTTCTTCAGAACAGGGTGCTGTGCTTGTATGGATGGGTGACGCATGAGCACAAAAACATGTACTAAAACAAGTATACACAACCAGATACCTGGACCACAAATGGGAGTTAGTTGCACCACATTACTGTAAACACGCAAGAACAGCACGACCACTTCCTTTCCTCTTGATGCTCGGCTTCCCTCTCTCATTGGCCACAGTCTAGACGTCACAGATGCTACAGGTATACCGCTTTGCAACCATGCTATTGTGGTCAGACTGCTTTTCCTGTGACTCTCGGGAAAGGGAAAGCACATGCACGTACTGTTCACTAGCACTTAAGCTTCTCATGATGACAGATAGAAGACAGTGTTTCATATTGCTTATTACCGCGTTTACTTTAGCCCGCACTCACTTCTATTTCCTCTCATTTTCCTCTAATCCTTCAGCTGTGAGTCAGCCTTAAGCAGCCAGTATATATTAAATGAAAATGAAATTAATGTTCACAGAGATGAAACAGCATGTTTGTGACTACATAGACACTACAACAGGTTTTTAGTGTGTGCGGTTGTATTTCCAGTTTGGCTGCTGTGTAAATTATTTTCACTGTGACCATCAATGGTGACACAGAATAATCCAGTTCAGACAACTTTGGTTGTTTGTCTTCCACACTGAACAACTTCTGTTTCAGTCACACAACCCCCTATCATCAATAGGTACAGCAGGGGTAGCCAACCCTGGTGCTTGAGAACTCCTGCCCTACTTGTTTTCTAACTTTCCCTGCCCATCCAGCCTCCATTTGGCTCAACACACCTGATCCAGGTAATCAGTAGTGGGTAAGGAAGTGGCTCTCGAGGACCAGGGTTGGCCACCCCTGGTGTAAGGTAACAGGTAACCTTTGTTATAAACACCTGTACTGAAGTACCTTTCAGTCAAGTGGGAAAGTAGGAATATAATCATGTACTGGTCTGACTTATGACAGCACCTGTACAGCATCTTTGAAATATTCACTTTATAATGACTCCTTGCTGAATTCATATACAAGATAAAGAACACATCAAAGTTGTTGAATCTGAAATACAAGTCACACATTTTGGAAAATCAAGTTGGCTGACGGTAACAAATTGCAGGGTTAAATCACATTCTTCCTTCTTTGATATCAGCTTCAACTCGAGATCTGTCCTTTCCTAAATACTAAGTTCTAAGGTCATCGGCTCCACAGATTTAGCAATAAAAGCAAAACCACAAAAACAACAAAAAAAAAGTGTATGTGATGCCAGGTTAAAAGCAAAAGTGCAGCATTAACAGACAGGGATTTAATTGCAGACTGCAACTTGCACCTTGTGATGAAAACTAGGAAGCCTCTCACCACCAACCCTTTAAAACCAAGGCATATAGACACTTTTAAGCTCCACTTCACATTTGGTGTTTACACCACCGTGTGTTCATTACACCTCTAAGGTGAGACACCCACAACTGTTAAACTTCCTCTTCATCCCTTGACAGTGTCCCCAGAGCAAAGGCACTCAATCCAGTCACCACAGCACCTCTGAATAAAGTTTTCTCTGTTGCCATTTATTATTCAGGCAAACACATGTCTCATCAGAAACACCTATTCAAATCCACAAAGTCAAGTGAAAACTCCTGCGTGACCATGTTTAGAAAAACTGGGCCACTGGGGCTTGACTGTTAACTCGCTCACAACATCACAGTTACTCCTTGCTCTGTTTTCTCACTTGCCCTATCAGTTTCTTCCTGTACATGCTCTTTCTGTTTCTCTCATTCTTCACTGTTACCTTTCTCCTTCCCTCCATTTCCTCCCAACCTTCACAGATTTTCACAGTCCGCTGCACAAGTCATTTTTTTCTTTCCAGGGAAGAATGTAGGCCATTGCTTTGATTGCAGGAAGGCAACGAGGAGTCGAATCAGTGTCAGTCTTCTTTTTCAGTGCATTCTGCTTCCTTATAGCAAATGAGGCACAATACATATGCATGTGCGTGTGTGTGTGTGTGTGTGTGTATGTGTGTGTGTGTGTGTTGCTGCCTAGGACTGACTCAGAGCACCAGATTCGAGGGACAAACCACAGCAAACAGCAGCCTGTGCTACGCAGGCTACGCCGAGAGCCGATCTGGTTCAGCTTTGCAGAAACGAGAGCTCCTGCACGTCCCACTGCATAATATCAAAGATAATCTGTAACTCACAGGGAAAAAAAACTGTTTATTGTATCTACATGCTTTCATTTGTCATAACACTGATCTGCCAGGTCTATGTAAACTAAGGCCCCCCACACTGCATGCTGAAACTAGACCAGAGAGACATCACACCCTGGTTTTAGGAAAAACCACACCAAAAAGATAATTTTCCTTCTTAATCCTTAAGAAAACAAACAAGAATCCACACTTCAAGTGTAGGTTGATAAAATTTACAGTACGTGTCAAATTACTTCTTTCAAAATTTATTTTTTTTGTTTTCACTGTTTTCCACCTTGAAAACAATGAAATGACACATATGGAATTATGTAATAAGCAAAAAAGAAAAAAAAAAAAAGTAAAATATCAATGCTTTTCCAACTGTCTGGAAGGAGTTCCCACATATGCTGAGCACTTGTTGGCTGCTTTTCCTTCACTCTGCAGTGCAACTCATCCCAAACTGTCACAACTGGGTTTAGTTGTGGTGACTGTGGAGGCCAGGTCATCTGATGCAGCACTCCATTACTCTCAGCCTTGGTTGTATTCTACTCCGCTTACATACCCTGGAGGTGTGTTTTTGGTCACTGACCTGTTGAAAAACTAATGATGACCCACTAAGAGCAAGCCAGACAAGATGGCGCGTCCCTGAGAAATCTTGTGGTTAAGCGTGCCTTGAATTCTAAATACATCGCCACCAGTGTCACCAGCAAAGCACCATCACATCTCTTCCTCCATGCTTCACGGTGGGAACAAATATGCTGAAACCATCTGTTCATCTTATTTGCATCTCACGGTGGTTGGAACCAAAAATCTCACATTTGAACTCATCAGACCAAAGTACAGATTTCTACTGGTTTAATGTCCATTCCTTGTGCTTCTTGGCCCAAGCAATTGTATTCTTCTTACTGCTCTCCCTCAGGAATGCTTTCTTTATAGCAATTCGACCATGACAGTCTGGTTCACAGTCTCCTCTGCACAGCTCAAGTTGAGATGTGTCTGTTACTTGAACTTTGGGAAGCACTGATGTGGGTTCTAATCTTGATTTCTGAGGCTGGTAATTAATGAAACTATCCTCTGCAGCAGATGTAACTCCTGGTCTTCCTTTCTTCATGTCTTAAAGTAAAGATTGACCATTGCTTCTCTCTACTTAGTTGAAGTAATATGGATTACTACAGTAGTTGTAACAGGACTATTACATAACATTACCACCTAGGCACAACATAACTGATGGCCCATAACTGAATTCCAGATTACTCTTTGCCTCACCACTATATCGACTGCATAAATGCAAATACTGATGCAGAATCAGTATTTTATTTAGTCAACTCAATTTAAGGGCTCTTATCTCTTATCAAAGATTTTTTGTAAACCCAGATTTGCTGCCAAGCTAACGGGTATAAGTTAGATATTTATATTTTTAGAAGGTATTTCAGAGGATAGCTGAGAACTCCCTAGATGGCTCTCAGTCAATAGGATTAACCCTCTAGGTACCATGAATATCAAGAGCTAATTTCATTCCAATCCACCCAAGAACTGTTATATTTCCATCTGAACTAAAGCCATATGATGGTAAACAAATCTCTATACAGCATTGCCATCAAACCAGTCTTCCACATTTATCATCCAACATGTTTGACATTATTCATAGAAGGAATGAGAAGTGGTATCATTTTTATTCTGTAAGATGAAGTCAAAAATCAAAATATAGACAAATGCAGAAAAGTACGAGTGACTAAAAGACTACAATGCAAGACCCTGATTTAGAGATACTGATTTTGTAAAGTTTTGGTGCCAAAGACAGATTTATAGTTCCAAGACAGCACTACTAGGTAAATAATGTCTCTGTGTAAGCTGAGACATGCCAAAAAGTTGCCAGGCCACTGGAGCAGGTGACCCTCACAGACTCATCTGCCCCCACAGACAACATTCAGCATCTAAAATGTGCTGGGTGTTCATTTCTGACTCCAGGTTTTTTTAAAAAAGCATCAGAGTGACATTTTCACAGGTTGGCTGCAGGTGTCCTGGGGGTTTCAAAACAAACTGCATGAACACCTACCACAGCTCCAGCAGAAGAACGCTGTGACAGTGGCAGGCAGGCTGCAGCAGTGCTGAGTGCTAAAATGGCTGCTCATTCTCCACAGAGACACAGAGCTTAGCTGAGGGGAGGAGGAGAGCTCCCACTCCCAACAATTTGCCTCAAATGTGGTTCATCCTCAGGTAGGCTTAACAACATGTGTGTAGACCTAATAGTGTGAATGCTATTTCACAATGGCTTCCAGTATAATAAATATTAAAGGGAAAGGATTATATTCTCTTGAAAGGTTATAGAAGTCTAAAATCATCAAGCAGCAACAATTTTCTTCCTCAGCAGCCTGCACAAACCCATCAGGGATCTTTTTTTAAGTAAGAAGAAGCTAATGACAAGGATTCTGATCATTCTGATTTTGTATTATTGTTTACAGTCAGGTTGTACTCCACTCTGTGGCAGAGGTACGAACTTTAAACAAACTGAGTCACTGGGGCCTACGTTTCACTCCAGATCTGGGCTACATCTTAGCCTAGAGAGGCCCAGCTACAATTCTTTCACGTAGAACATTACAAAGTCTACAACAACAGTACTACACAAATAGATAAAGTAGTATCATCAGCATCAGCACTGCCAAGCAAAACAAAGCAGTTGCATCAAATAATTAAACAGTTATTACTGTATTTGACACAAACACATGTATGTTATTTATAAATAACTACAGAGCACTTATTTTTGTATTAAGTGTTGACTGCCACTGACAAATAGCCAATGCCTACGAAAAAACCCAAACTACCATGATGTGTAAAGTCTAACTTGTGACAGCTTCATGTCCATGTTCACATCAGTAGTTTTTTGTTTATTTACATTAAGTTGCTGTATATGAATAGAACAGAAATTCATTAAACATAGACACTGGTATTGTTTCAGTCACTCCCTCAGTTGATTAAAGCTGTTGACGATCGATATATAATTTTTTACATGATTTGCTGTATTTATACTCCAACAAACAAATACTTGAACAGAATTCTGTCAATGCCGTTTCTTTCAATTGAATTTGAAAAAGTTTAGGCCTGTGGCACCAAAACTATTGACTAGGGTTGCATCTAATAGTTACTTCCATACAAATGACAGCTTCCTAGAGCACAAAGTGGCATTATTAAATGTCTTGCTTTGCCTGACTAAAAATCCAAAAGCATTTGCCAAACTTCACTGAAAGACAATAAAGTGCCAGACTGTCGCATCGGAGAAGATGCAACTGACTTAAGAGTTGATGATAAAAATTTTCTTCCACTTGACACATTGATTCATCTCTGCAGCTACAATATCTAATTACGTCAATTAAGGTGACAGTTGTCTGTAACATTAATCAGATTATGTTAATTGAAGGCTAACATCTTCTTTTATTACAGCTTTGTGTTCTTGACCTACTTCCCAGTGTTTTGGGGTACTCTACATGAGTTGTATAAATGAGTTCTTATAGAGGACATGAGGCATTTTCCTGTAAAGCGAGAGGTTCAAATGTCAACTCAGTTTTCGCGTTTATGACGCAAGTTGTGCGTAAATGAAATGAGCTGCAGCGGCACCTTGTGGCCGATCACACTCTCTTACATAAGAAGGGTCTGATCTCTTTCTTTGCAGGTGGAGAAGAAGCAAAATGTCCCAGTAAGCACTGCACGTTCTGTATCCACTCAGAGAAAACGGTGTGCGGTGAATTATAGCAGCGTTATGTGGAAAAACCAACAATGAGTCAGGCGTGTTTGGAGGCCCTGCGCATCGCCTCCGCTGCAGCGCCCAGCTCGACCACGGCTCCTCAGGGTGACATGTTGACATGCGTGCTGTCATGTGTTTCTCGGTTGGCTTACCTGCTTTGCCGTCCGCTGAGCTTGTAAATAAGGATCCTGCCAACGGGGTCTTGCCTTAAGTTGTCACACTGGATGATCGATTCCAACGCAAACGGCACCTTAAACTGTGCGTAAAACAATCCAGTTAGCAAACTCAGCTAACCAGCTTAACTTGCTGCTTGCTGGCGACCAGGACAGTCAGATGTCTGACTTTTTAATCACTGTTACCGCTACTTTGGATCGATTCTTCTGCGCTCCGCTGTGCCGATCATGTTATAATCCCAACGAGGGATGTTTGGAAACAGAGTGAAAGTTGCGTGTCAACCAGCAATTTAATGTCAGCCTATGTTGACAAACAAGCCTGCGTGGTTAAAATCACACACGACTTAAAGCTAGCTAACGCCAGGCTGCTAGTACTGTTAGCTTGGAGAGCTAACTAGCTTGCTAAATCCAAACCTTGTTCCAAAAATCCGTTTTCGCCGTGTCCGACTTGTCTCCCATCGGCAGCAGCGAAGCATAAGTAACTCCGAGAATCACTTGTGGGTGGTTTCTGTGTTTCAATGACGGCGCACTTGCGTTTGCAAATCCAAGTTATCGCTTTGGTCTCTGCTCTCCGCCATTTCCAGTCTCTCAACACAAACAAACAGGGCTGTTCGTGCGCACGGAGCGTCGAGGCGCGTTCACGAGCAGGGCAGCGGGCAGCAGCCTGTACTGTGTTGATAGAAAGACGTGATCATATGTTATTAACGCCGTGTTTGCACGAAACATCACGCTGGACGACGTGTTTTGAAGACACTGTAGAGACCAAATCAAATGGCGTTGGACACAAGGCCCCACACACATCTTACCTCAGCAGCCCCCCCCCCTCCCTTTAATTCATCAGTGGTCACACCTGTACCATCAGGTTGACTGAAGCAGCAAGTAAACACAAGGTTATCTTGTGTCTGCTGGTTATCACAGCAATCCAAGGAAGGATTGGTGAACTGGCTTACTGGACACAGGCCCAAGGGCCTAAAGGGTCAGGGGGGCTACGAGCCAGGGCCCCTGTTTGGAGTGTGAGTTAATACTTCTCGTTAAGTTGATCTGAAAAGTACAAAACTGCCAAATGAGAATAAGGAGAAAAAAGAAAAGATTTCAGAGAAATGTAAAATGACTACAAGGAAACATAAACAACCCCAAACAATACAATCACATGGTGGCCTGACTACATGTGTGGTCATGTAGTCAAAACCTTGGATTAAGAGACAATGGGCCCCTGGGCACAGGCATGTAAAAGGCCCCCACCTCTCATATACTCCCCCAGAACAAGACTCACAGATTGAGCAACCACATGACCTATAGTCAGTTTGTGCCTGTTTATATCAGAGTTTATTCATTTCATACAGTATCTCTTTGTAGTTAGTTATTATGTAGTTATTTTACCTCCATATATATAATTTATACCTAGAATATGAACAATTGAAAATGTAAATAATTGCTAAAAGTAGTTGCCATCAGTCTTTGTTGTCCTACATTTGTCAGGCTAGAGGAAATGTTTGCGCTGCGGAAATAAATAAAAATGACTTTACCATAACAGCAGTGAAGAAATGAAGGTATGTATCACTGATATAACTTTTAGTAACAGTATCTAATTGTTTGCTTGTGGAACAGCTGAAAAATAATCCACTGGCATGTTTCACAAATGTAGTTTTTGTCCTGTGCTGTCAAAGGACCAGTTTTTTTTATATTAAAGTCATTTTTTATGTCAATCGACTAAAGACAAGTGTTTCTACAGCATTAACCTGATGATGTGAAAACCCACAAACCAACAAAATAAAGAGCACCATACTTCACTTTGTGATGGTTCTTCTCATTTATTTAACAAACCTAGTGTTTGTATCTCTCTGCACACACCCATCTGTAGCTCAGTTACAGGAGTCTACCTGGAATCTTCTTTGTGCACCGATGAAAACGACAGGCATTGCTACCAACATTAAAATCGTCAACACAGTTGCTGCCTAGTGGCCATTAGCAGTCTACAACTCCACATGTCGAGTTTAGTCCTTTATTACAAAGTTGCAATTAGAGCTCTTGACCTGTGGGGTTGATGGTCCAAACCTGAGATCAGACCACTGCAAAAACAAACACAGAGCCAATGTCTGCAATTAGAAACAATACATACATGATTAACTATAATTCATTGGTAAAATAATTGTATCTGAGTTTCTTCACACAATCCAAAACAAGGGTTTTTGTAAACAAAAAAAAAGACATAATGAAGTGACACATGTAAAAGTATTTAAGTCTTGTACTAATCATCCATCATCTACCACTTATGGACTATGGGCGGCTGGAGCCCTGCATGTGTTTGGACTGTGAGAGGAAGCCATGGTTCCTAAAGAAAACCCACACAAACTCCACGCAGAAAGGCCCCGGGTCGAACAGGAGTCGAACCCAGAACCTTCTTGCTGTGAGGCAACAGTGCTAAACAAGAATGATATATTTGTATAAACAATGGATTAGATCTGAACTGTAAACCATGCCTGCCTACCACGTAAATATCCCAACAAATTCACTTAGATTCCCAAACCTGTGTGATTTTAACTTTGCAAATTAAATCTGTTTTGATGCAAACAGTCAAATGATGTGATGCCCAGTTTCTTCTACAGTCACATATGATGAGAAGTTGTTTTAAAAAAAAAAAAACACACTAACATGCATTGCAGTGCATAGATGGACGCTGCCTTTTCAAGACAGTTATTTGAAGAGCTTGAATTTGCGCAGCAGTGGCTGGACAGCCTCTTTAGGATAAGGCTTCAGAGCCAGACAGGTGGGTATGTTCTCTGGTTGTTCTATCCAAAGCTTGTGGGACACCCCGGCCTGAGTCAGACTCTGGGACAGGCCGGAGAGGGCAGCCTCGTCTGGGACCTAGAGAGAGAGACGCTGTAAGAAACACTGACAGGATGTGTGCGTCACTGAGCTTTAATCACAGACGTCCTACTCACACATCTTCAGCATCCACTGGTCAAAGTGAAAGCCGACGATGCATAATAAATATTTTCTCACTGAATTTTTGTTCTGCATCATAATAAAATGTCACCCGGGACAAAAAATGCCATGGAAGCTACAACAGGCTCCTGACGGACTCGCCTGGCGGTCACCAGTTAATCTAGTCACTCGTAGATCTGAAACACCGGGTAAAAGTGACATGTACAGAAATTAGCTGTTGCCGAAAGATGCGACTGAGCAAGACACCTTGTAATGTCGTCTTCTTTACACCGTGACAGGCATATAATCGCTGTATACTTGTTACCAACCAAGGCAGCACTAATTGACGAATATTTGAATGGAGTCTGGTGTGACGTGTCGCGCTCACCCCGAGCACCACTTTATGCATGGAGTCCAGCTGTGCCAGATACAGCTGTGTGTCCGGGTCCGAGTAGTGCAGCTGGATGGCGGCAGTAGCAGCGTGACAGGCCTGAGTTATCACGGCTCCCAGAGTCCAGGACAGCGTGTGAACCAGATCTGACCGGACGACAACGTACTGGACCAGCCGGCCAGGAGACCCGGCTCCCGAAGCCGCCATTTTCAACCTGTACAGGAACCGATTCAGGGTTTATTTATAATCCGGGTCAGCAGCGGTGTAGTTTATCAATAAGAGATCTATTGCCCTCTAGTGGTCACTGATAAAACTTAATGCACTCAGCCTGTTCGTGCTGCCAGCAAAGGACCAATACACCACACCTTTTTCTTCTTTCTGTTTATGATGTTTATCATCATCATCATCATCAAATTTTTCTATATTGTATATCCTATCCAGCATTATCCATTTGACTGGTGTTGATGAAGCAGATGTAGTCAGGTTATAGTGAGATGTTCAGTCACATCTGAGAAGCTTTAACCAGCAAATATTTGGAATTTCTGTGTGAAAAATGACTAAAATGACTGAACTGATTAGCAGAATCATTTTCAGTCAATTAAGTAATTAAACTAAAGTATTTTCCATTATCAAACCTCCACAGTCTTAAAATACCTTTACAAATTAAATGAAATATACTGTAAAGCACATATTCATTCAAATAAAAGACAAGCAAACCCAAATAAATGTCACAATAATTATTTATTAAGCATACACATTATAATATAAATATAAAATATGCTATTTTTGTTTTTAAAATTGGTGAGACATCATTATATCTGTGTTGAGAGAGACAACCATACAAACAGGTTTTTATATTCTACCAAAATCTGCTGAAACTTCTATGCAGCTGTAACAAACTTGCCATGATGGTGTCGTCCTAAAACCAGAGCTGTGTTCATGGAGCAGATCAGAGAAGTGTAACTGATCTAGGATCAGGTCCATGTTAATGTCACCATAAATGAGGAGGTAAACTGGTCTTAGATCAGCCCTCCTAGTCTAAGATGCCATATGCAGTGGGCCCAATTACAGAGAGAGAGCACAATAACCTACTGTATATTTCTTTATATATTTATACATATTTCTTACGGTAGTCCAACAATGGCAATTAGCAGCATGGTAATGCACCACTCATTTTATTCTAGTTCCAAGAAACTGCAAAATAAGTCAGGAAGTAAAGAAATAAAATAAACATCAAACCTACTGATGATCATTGTCACTGTACTAAGAGAGCAACTCATCCACAGTGAAACAATCAGAGATAATGAAACAATCAAATCAGATCAGAATGAGGACGTCTGACAGTCGGGTTCAGTTCAGTTTCACCTCAGTCAACAACAGGAAGTGGATAATCATTACATTTTTACGAAAGTGAAAATTAATGACATCAAGTTCTGTGCGTTTTTATTGACAGATCAACGAGAATTCATTCTCAAACCATGAATTACAGTTTCAGTTGACTGAATCTAAAGTGAACTAATCCCCAAAACTAGTCATGACAATAAAGAACAAAGTTTTTTTTTCTCTTTTTTTGTGTTTTTGTTTATTTTTTTTTTCATTTGGTTGACATGCTGAATCCTTGTGTTTGCAGGTTTGTGGTCAATCAAAAGGAAAAGTACTGAGCGAACCACTCCTGGCGCTGGGCGTCCGGGGAGTTGAGAGCGGAGTCCTTTGTTTCAGGAGGGCTTCAGGATGGGAGCGGGGAAAAAAACAGAAAATAAGAAAAAAAAAAGACTAGTCAGGAAAGAAGCACGAAGAAAATTCATCATAGTTTGCATTAAATCTGACTAAAAGACTTTTTGCAATGTCAGAACTAATATCTGGAATATTATTGTACCTTTGTATTATATTATATTATTATATTGCAAGCACTTTCTCATGCATAACCCCTTATTTATAAAATATCTTCTAGATGTAATTTATTTATTATTCTGGTGCATGTTCAAACTACAAATGCTCCTTTCTAGAGCATTTTTTGAATAACTCTTCCAACTGAAATCTAATTTGGAGAAAGATCAGAGTTTGGCTGATGAGAACTGCTTCTTTAAGGTTAGAGGAAATTGTGCGTCATGGTTAAGATTTGCCAGTTTACATTTACAAACAAACAGCAGCCCCATCTCTTTCTGTGCCGAGGGTTATTTTTTCAATGAAAACAACACAGAACAACAGTACAACCATCAACACATACCAAAGCTGGGGTTTTAAATGTCTGATGTGTAAGATATGTTTGTGTCCACATGGGGGCAGCAAAGTCATTGTGCAAGACACTGAGCCACAGCTAACTAAAGCAGTGAAAACACCTGTGCAGTGTCCCAACCCCATACTATCATGTCTGGATGGTTGTTGGGATTTTATCATAAGGCACACACAGAAACCAACAGGGAGGATACCTGGCCTCGGTTTTCTGAGAATTAATTTGAGGAATCTTGCCGAAGCCCAGCTCATAAAATAAAATGTGGCATGTGAACAAAACAAACTAAAACAATTCAGGATTTAAGAACTAGATTTCACAAAACAGGGCCTCAAGATTTTGTACTTATTGTACTAATCAAATATCAGTTGATGTGGTGCTTGGTATGAACTACAGGCGTTATATTAATTATCATAATAAACTATTTTTGAAGTTAATATAGAAGAAACAATGTACTTAAAACTTAAAATTAATTTAGCTCCAAAGACCTAGTGTAGTTTGTTTTAATGATGCTTGTAAGTAGTGCAGCCATTTTCTTTGAACATTACACATTAGCACAATAGTGCATCCCACCAGCTACCAGTCAAAAATGAAGTGTTTACTGCATACTGACTTTTTGGAATATATTTAACTTTGTCAGGAGCTCAAAATCTCATAGTCGTCCAAAGCATATGGTGTTTCACCTGAGCAAACTCCATCTGCTGAAATGCTGCTAAACCCTCCAAAGCCATAACAACAAAAAGTGCAAATCGGAAGTGGAGTCAACATTGTTTTTGGGAACAGCTTGTTCAGTCAGCATGTAATACAGAACATGGATGCAGCTGTGCGTTTACACTGTACATGTGTTTACTCCAGAAACTTTGTGGTTGTGCGAAAGCTCGTGTGTGTGTGTGTGTGTGTATGTGTGCGTGTGTGTGTGTCTGTATCTAACCGTTAGTACAATTTTTTTTTTTTTTAGGGGATATGTCAATAATCCACAAAATCTGTACAGTATGACCAGATGAAACAAATTCATGTCCCTGGAGCGAAAAACATGTTGTTTCCTAAAGTTTGAACTAATTAGACTGAGTGTGTGCATCTATCAAAACAAACATCTACTGGATCCCCTTCTGCTTTTTTAATTGGCTACATCTTAAATAAAGTCTCATAACCCCAGGATAATATTTAAATTGTGGGGGTTAGTTTTTCTTATTTTCTGCACTAGAAGCAGTCAATTACTTCCCAGAAGGCTCCACTTATATTTGTTCAGCCTGAAAAAAGTCATGTTTATACTGAACACAATGCAGACTCAAAGTGTTCTGTATTAAGTCTATAAAAACTAATTGTATAAACTATACTTATGTCTATTAAACAAATATCACAGTACATTGACAGCATTAGTTTACCATCAACTCATATTACACTCATTTGTTTTTGCACTGTGAAAGTTCAGATCTGATTCTCTGGCAAATAAGTGAAGTTTATTTTGGGTTGGAAAGTTAGACAGGTGTGTAAAACGTCCATAATATCTATAATTGACAAGGTATATCCAGTTACTGTATCTGCACAGTGCTTGAATTGGTGACATCAATGAGTCTTGGCATGATCTCTATGCAACAATACGTCAGACTGTTTTAAACACATGATGCCACAAATCGTCTATTTCTTCTTTCCTCTATCTGTTGACTCATATTCCTAATTGCATCCTAATAGTATCAATTAATGTGATCTTCACCATTATGTCTGGATACTTACAGGCACACCAAGATTACACAGTCTAAATTAGTTAAATAGTCTAAATATGATTTGTTGCCTTTTTCAAAGGTTAAAGACATTAACACTTTTGAGACCCAGTAATATAAAAGGGTTCAGATTTACAAAAGTTTGATCACTCAGCTGTTTGGAAACAGGTTGTTTTTGGGGCAGAGAGATCAGCCTGACTACAAATGTCTGTCAAGAGCAAAGAACGTACAGGGAGAAGAGGGATGAATTGTTTAACAGAGTCTGAAAACATTTCAAAGCAGCTCTATAATATCTGACCTCATACTGTCATCACTTCACTCTGCTGTGTGTATGAATGTGTACTGCTGGCATTCCTACTTTCCCAGCAATAGCATTGAGGTCTAATAATGTGCGTTTCGTTGATTCAGAAAATCATAGTCACCTTTAATAACGTTTGTATGTGTGTGAGCATTTTGTAGCAGCAAAAGGTGGGTGAATAACAGACGTTTGTCCCAAGCTTTTGCAAAGCAGCCATCTCCATCTGACTTTGTATAAACAGCAGCAAAACATGCAGCAGAATGGACAGAAAACAACACTCGCCCACACACATGCCATAAACTGCAATTAGTGGTGCATTAGAAAACACTTCCTGGCATGCATATACACACATTGCATGTATTCATGTAAGAAGCATGTTACATAATCTATCATCATATCCGTTCACGCCACAGCGACCAATCACAGCCATCGTCCAGAAACAAGAGAAGCATTTATTGGACCAGAGAAAGGAGCAGTAACACTGTTATCAAAATAAGACACCACCACACACAGAGGGGACAATCCATGATAGCAAAAGACAATATCAACTTCATTTCATAAATTCACAACAAAATAGTTTATTTGCTTTGTACAAAAATAGTCAATCCCACTTGGAGTTGAGAAAGTAAAGTGCAGTGTGTGAATCATGCTGAAAGATGAGGAAAATGGGGATGAAAAAATGAACTGAAAAAGACACAATGCGACAACAAAAAGCCACAACAGTTATTTACAACAGAAAAGCATGCACACTGTTAACATGTTTCGACTGACAGACAAGTAGTTAAGGTAAGAAAAATAAATAAATAAATAAATAAAAGACATGCCCCTTTTGCATTCCAAGGCCATTCTCTGAAGCTTCAGTAGCACACGAGACTCTTACGTTCACTGTATGTGCAGGATTTTTACTTATTTAAACAGCTGCGATGCTGCTGATGTGTTTATGATCAGATATGCTGCAGTAGAAAGCAGTCATGGCTTTTAACCTCAACTGAGGCTCAGTTGTTGTGTGATATATGATTTCAACTCCGGGACCTGACAGGTGGCGGACATCATCTACCACCTATGTTTTGTAATAGCCTGCTAAACCCCTCTCCTGACCAGCTGCTTGGCTCTGTGTAATGCAATGTAATGGAGTTAATTTTAGCTTCATTAACTAACTAGCATCTCCTGTCATTTAAGCCGATAAAATCGATGGTTGCTGGCTAGAAATAATAAGCCTTGTTTTTGTTCAGCACCTGGCTGAAATCAGAAGTTGCTCAGAATAGCGAGTAATAAATATGTCATTGTTATCACTGTAGGCTGCAAATTATGGTGCGACAGCAGATAGCTCTGACAGGCTTAGCATCATTAACGAAGGGAGATGGGGCTTAGCAAATGGTCAATTACAACACATTAGAATGTTTCAAGGTTTTTTGATTTTAGTCTGTAGATCGTGTGATTTCATGCTCTTTATGGTTTATGGAAGGCCCAGACTTGGCAAGAAAGGATGAAAATGTTTCTTTTCAAAGCCAGAAATAAGAGAGGTCTGGTGTATTTTATTTAGAAGTTTTTTAATTAAACAGATGACTGATTGTTTGGATGATTGATGCGTGGATTGACCGGATTGCTACCCATCGGGGCTGAAAAGGTCTCACCTCATGAATTTCTTGGGTTCGGTGGGAGGGGTCGGCGGGGGAAGAGGTTTGTTGGAGTTGAGCTCAAGGTGATGGAGGGGGGAGTTGGGGATGGGCTCTAGACGGCTGGGCTGGGCTGGGGGCGGGGGGGGGGGCTGTGGGGGCCCACCTCCTGTACTCGCCACACCCATGCCCATACCTGCGGCCTCCAGAGCCCTGAGATTAGGAGAGCTGCTGAATCTGCTGCCTGTTGTTTTCTCATTCTTTTTCTTTTGCTACACAGAAAAAAAAAAGAAAAAGGAGGGGAACGGGAGGGGAACGGGAGTCAAACAAGGAGCAAAAGGGAAATTTAAAACAAAATAATAATAAAAGATAAGAAGAATTAGGGGGGAAAGGGCAAATGGAGTACAGGGAGATCTCTAGAGGTTGTAACAATCCAGCCGGTGAGAAACAGGAAGGGAGCAGCGTGCTAACTTGATCATATTTAAATGTTGATTGAAGCAGAGTGAATGGATCAGTGTGACAACTGGCATCACTCAGTCTCAGCTTTAAAGCACCAATTATTCTGAGCAGAATGGAAGTTCAGATGAGAAGAGATGTGTTAAACCAGGGAAGCATCGCAAACTAACAAATGGCTTGGAAAGCAAAGGAAAACCGGAGAAAAAGTCAGGAAGAACAATCGATCTGGGTGGAAGATTTACTCGTACATTTAAACACACACAAATACATGATAAATAAAAATTAGCACAGGGGGAACACACATCAAATACAGGTTTGTGGAAAAAATACCGTAAATGTAACAGGAGGGGAAAGAAACGCTGGGTTACGAAACCCAAGATGTAACATACTGACCATGCAGTAGAAACCAATCAACTCAGACATACCGTGAAAAATGAATTATTGTTATTCAGATGCTAGATAACTTAGCCTAATGGTAAATCTTCAACCGTTCATCTTCAGTTAGGCTAATGCTTTTTACTGATTGTTTGCTACTTAGCTAACTAACCTAAGTATAACGTTAACTTAACACACATTTCGCTCAATTGTTTTTAGCTGTCACTACTGTTCATAACTGCAGCCACACTGGAGTGCGAATCACCAATACCATCTGTCCTTGGAAGCTAAGTGGGGCTATGCGTGGTTAGTACTTGGATGGGAGACCAACTTGAAAGATGACGGGCTGCTATCCTCAGGCACTGGGGTTGTGCCAGGAAGGGCAATCCAGCATAAAACTTGTGCCAAATCCACAATGTGGATCAACTGATCTGCTGTGGTGACCCTGAATGGGAGTAAGTCAAAATGGAAAGAAGAAGATCCACTGGAACCTTTAAAGGGCTTAAAAGACATTTGGATTACATTCTGTCTTTCACTTCTCACTTTTTGCAGGGTCACATATTTCTACAGACCAATCAGGATTCAGCATTTGAATTAAAATCTTAGTGAATTGTTTGGCCACTGTCAATCAAAGTTTGTTTTCAATGTGACCGACCTACCAAACAAACTATTATGGTTTTAATGTCATCATTTTATATGATCAGTGGATTTAAGATTTTCAAAACTTAGTGTTGCAAAGTAAAGTAACTGGAAATTTAAGTTTTATATTTTGGTGCTGCACCAAATCGTACTTAACCTTTTAAACAGTGGCACCCTGATGTTATTTGAAGTGAAGAGATGAGCCCTTGGTGGGTACTACTAGTAGCCTCCATCTCATACCAATGCAGTGCTATCATCTGAAAAAATAAAATAACACCATGTTTCCCATGCTGTTCCATCTCTTTCCCCACTGTTCTTGATGACCTTTGTTTTACAGAAAAACATGTTAAAATGTAAAATGGATTTTTCATTTTCTGTCACCTGAAGGATTTTGTTGTTTGTATTGCAACATCATACTCCAGTGCTTTGCTGTAAAAAACCCTTTTGTGTTTTGATGTGGGATAAAGCTGTGCAGCAGATTTCCTGCTCGGCTCAACCTTCAAACACTGATGTACGCTGGCAGGCTATGGTCTCATTTGTTAACACTGATTAGAGTAATTGAAAATTACTGTAGTCATGATTTATGTTTATTGCAAAATAACAGCACCTTTTTAAAAACTTCCGTACTGATTGTCCTTTGGATCAGTCAGCAGTGATGAATATGAAATGAGATGGAGTGGATATCATCTTTGCTATGTAGTAAAACAGTCTTACACAGTGCCCCTGTGTGTGGTGTGCTGCTGGATATCAGGGCCTACCTTGATGAGCGGGTTGATAACTCCTACGTTAGGACTGGCGTTGAACACTTTGTTGAAGTTGGTCTCTCTGTTGACGAGTTCCAGCTGGTAGAACTTCTTATCGTCCTGGAGGAGAAACTCATGTTAGCTGACAGCCACAAAGGCTGCGTTCGACTCAAGAGACTGATCGTTTAATGAGTTCTGTCTGTAGACTTTCTTTTAGTGGCACCCACAAACGTGACGTTCTAGTTTCTTCTTCTAACATCTTGTTTCCACCAAAAAATGTACTGTCAACCTTTCATCTTGTAATCACTACACTGTGGATTTTAGACACAACCTCATGATTCAGAAACACTGATTGTAACAATGAAATCACAGTGTTAATGAGATGAAACATGTTGGATCACAAATGGTGCATAATAAGGGAAGTAAGGCCAATGTTAATGTCAAATGCTGAAAATGTCACTGTTTTCAAACCAGTGTGACTTGGGGAAACAAAATCTGAACAATCATTTGGTTTTGCAGGATTTAAACATGACAAGCTGAATCTACTAAATCTAGCAAAACCTCTATGAGCTGCATGTACGGTTGTTTTCTAGCAGCTTAGCTATTGTCTTATCAACAGCACATACCACCAGCTTCTTGACTAGAGATTCTCTCTCTGACACCATCTCCTTCAGCTCAGCTATGAGCTGCAGATCCTCTGGACGACTCTCCCTGTTCCTGAACTTCTCCTCTGTTCCTTCCAGCCTTTTAGAGGAAACACAAAAAAAATAAAAACATATTCAGCAAAAATAGATGCAATGATCAGTTAATAATTCAAAATACAATTGTTTATGCAATTCTATTATTGTCTCAAACATCAAGTCAACATCAAAAAGGAGCAGAAGTAAAAGTCATGTAAACTCATTAGCTCTTTATAGTGTGTATGTACTAAATGGAAGCATTTGGAGTGAAGAGAATTAAATGCATCCACTGAAAGGAGTAAAAAGATGAGTGGTTCATGGGCTTTCTTTTTTCATTTTCTTTTAATCAATAAAACAATAATTGTCTCTGGCCTCTTCCCTTTCTTGTCCTCATGATAAACAACCCATTAAGGGATTATATGTTGAAATCAAAACCAGAGCCGCACAGTTCTTCCAGAGGTGGTTTTGGTTCCATGAGTTATGACAACTTTCAAAATATTATAATTGATTTTTGTTATTTTTGGACTGGCCTGGGGAGAACTCACTTGTGTAAAACAGATTCATTTCATATCCGGTGACATTTTGCCTAATGCAGCACACGCTAAATATCGCTGAGCAGCATTAGCTGGGTGAAATATTTTTCAAGCAAAAAAACAAAAAACAAATCAAATCATAAGCAACACTGACAGGAGAATGAAAACTCTAATAAAATAAAACAAAAAGCCTAACAATGCCTCCTTTGAGCAACATAGTTTATAGAACTCATCAAATTAAAACGCTGAAATTTCTTTTAAATTCATACACAAGATGATTTCCACGTCATTAACTGAAATGAATTATTGTAAAGACACTGTTTATAACACTTACATTCGCTCCTCAGTTATAAATTACAACAGTGCACCCCATTACCTTTTAAAATGCAAAAATACAAGTTTAATAAAAACAAAGTTACAATACCAGTATAACTGCATGTTTATCTTTAACAGTACTTTATGAGCTAAACAGCCTTTCACTTCCCACACTGCCACTGTCCAAACTGCTGTGAAGTATCTCTGTGACATTCATGCCTCAGCAGGAAATCCCAGTTTGTTTAAGGCTGAGTACCAGAGCAGCTTGTCCTCACAATAAATGTTGGTCTCTCTAAGGAATGCCCACTGCTGTAAGGGAGCAGTCACTGTCGCTCTGCTTACTGCTACTTACATGTACTGATCTGCCATTTCACTGTCGGCTGCAGTGCTGGTCCCTCAGTGCTCTTCTGATAGCCTTTTCACTGTTACGTTTGCCAAATGCTTTCCGCAGCTCAAGCATCAGAATGTTTTTGCCTGCCCTGGCAGTGCTGGTGTTTGACAAAAAACTAGACTGTTTTAGACTAAAGAGAAAGAAATATTCTAGCTTACATTTACTCTCAGTTGCTCATTTATAAGTCACACCTAGCTAAACCTAAGACCGGGCTTATAAAACAGTCCTGAGATAAATCCTTGCTTCACAAAGGTGATATTCTTCAGGTTTTGCTGAACTCGAGGTGTTGGTTCAACTGTATGAATTTACTGGAGGATGCAGTTTGTAGTGCTGTTAATTGAAATTAGAAAGACAGCTGGGAAAATGCTTAATGTGAGTGCTAACCCTGAACCAACACTGGAAGGTCTGGACTTGGAAACCAAACAGTGTTCCACAGATAACTATTAGGTGTTAATTCTTTGTTGCTCTTGTCATTATGAAAAATCCTGTTTACATTAATTGTAATCTTTAATAAAATGTTAATGGACCAGTGCAGCTTTAAAGTCATTCATTATAAATTGGTATTCGGTTTAGGTAAAGCTACATTGCCTGAGTGAGGTTTCTCCCCACACCAGAAAACTAAGTGTCTGTAAGTGATGTGTTGTTTTGAGTTTAAATCTAATTCCTTTATCAATCACCCATGAATCTTAGTATCCAGCACCAGCACCTCTCACACTGCAGCGTCAGTGACACATGAACAGCTAGGGAGTCTGGTGCCACCCAAAGCATTTATCTTATTTTTGATTTTGTTTCAGATCACATGGACAGAACAAATGCGTCTGCTATTGCTGGGCTCATATGCAACTCCTCAAAGTGATTTTCTTTAACCCAACCTTCAGGGAGAAAGCCACATTTATCCACTGGCTGGTGAAGCTGATAAGAGATACTGGACAGACATTACTGCTCTAAATGTCAGCAGTAAAGCTGCAACAATGTGTTTTCTGGAAGTAGTTTGTTTTTGGTGAAGGTGGTATCTAAAGATAAACTGATGACTTGGAGTCTCAGACTTAAAGGTGCAGGAATCTAATACAATTAATAACCGACAATGACTGATAGTCCAGAGAAAGTGCAGGGTTAGTGCTTGTGTTATCTTCACTACCTTGTGATTGTGTTTTCTCTCATAGTCGCCGCTGCAGGTGTTGAAAGCATTAGCAAAGTCACTATATGAATTTACTTGTTTTGATTTTCACTTGCTGTCCAGCGTCCTGTTTAACCTTGCAGATGTTTCACTGGTGAGGTCTAACTGCTAAAGCAAAACCACTGTTGCTATGGTTACCTGTGGTTTGACACACTGATTTGACAACTGTTGACTATTATTATGTTTCAGGTGTTTTGGTTTAATAGACACTTACAAGCTGGAATATTGCTGATGTCCAGTGATGTGACTAGAAATTGCAAATCCAGTATTCATGATGACCAAAACCCAACCAAACACAAACTATAGTCCACATGTGAGCTTTCTAACTCTCTGGGAACCAGTCAAAAATACTCTGTGAAACACGGTGAGCTATTCTCAGTGGCTGTAAAGGAAAGGATTTTGTGGAGAGGGATGAGGCTGCTGTCATCACAGTGATTAATTATGTAGAAAAGCACTGCACCGGTGGTTAAGACAGATCTGTGTTTTAGTTAATTATATGACAGCAAGTGTATCATCTCCATGAAAAGCCCCAGAAATGCTATAGATGGTAAACTGGAGAAACTGCCAGAAGATAAAAAACTACTGACCATTAAAGCAAACCTGTTCTAGAAAACTAGTCGAAATACAGTTCAGTTTGTAGACTTAATTAACTATAAAGACTGTATCACTCAAATACTGTGACAGATGAGTTTTTGGTTTAGGTTTATATGTACCAATGCATCAAATGAAAACAATGGGAAAATGTGAAAGGTATTGGGGCTTCTTCTCAGACCATAGATATGGCTCTAGTATAGTAGGCACCTACTCAACAGTAGGGCCCTACTGACCTATATATATGGGACTGATGTTCACTGATATCCCTTATTCAATAACGTGACAACAGTCAAATCGGCTGGTCCAGTTATCCTGTAGTTGCACGAGATCTTGTTTATTGACAGAGATTGTCTAATACCATGTGTGACAGAGTGTTTGAATGTGCTGTTGTAAATGTAATGATCATTATTATGGGTTATAGGCTTGCTGTTGATTGTACATCCTCTGTAGTAAAGCAGGTAGCACTTTGCTCTTGGCTGAGAAACACTTTTAAAAGGAGGTCAGCACTGAGGAGGATGCTAGCTGGCTCTTGCTCTCTCTCTCACAGACAGACACACACACACACACACACACACATCATAGCACACACTGCAGGCTTTTTGATATGCCTTTTCTTTGTGTTAATGTTTTTTATCTGTGGCCCTCTCACTATAAACTGTATAACTGTCTCTTGAAGTTTGGTTTAGTCCATTTCCCTCATTCCTCATCCACTGCCCAGCAGCAAAAATTCATTTTTCAACTAACTTGTCTCTCTTATTGGTGCATCTATCTTCCACTCTGCACTTCTGTCTTCACCTATATACATATATATAATCTACTCTCTTCTCTGTTTATACGTAAACTTAAGATCTACTGCATCCCCCCAGCTTTCTCTTTATTCATTGTAGAGGTACACATCACTTCAGCACCTGCTTCACATGACACCTTGCTTTCCTCTTGTCAGCATATGTCATCAATAATATAAATCCACTTCATGTGCCTGAATAAAACTGAAGTTACAGAAAAGTTCAATCTTCCTCATCTTTTTTTTCAGCACTTGGGGGGAGGCTCACATTGCACTTGGGGTATATGCATTCATGAGCACAGTATTTCTATAATCCTGACCATGGGCTTGACAATTGCCACAATTTGATTTTTGGAAATATGTGTAGCATAGCAATTTGTGTAGCATGTATTTTGTGAATTTAAATGGTAATGACACACTAAATCTTTTCCGTGGGTTCAGTTTCAAGTTCTTTGCACTTCTGATTTATACTTAAGTAAAGGTGACAGTGAGACTAGAGACTGTACTGAACAGCATTGTTCGGACTGAACACATCAGCTATATACAACAGTATTCTGACAAAGACAGCAGCTTTGCTCACTACGTAAAACTCAATTTCAGCAGACTTGACAGTATTTATTATCTATGTGAAGCAGCCATATTGACGCACATCAGGGCTTCATAGCCGCTGAAGCAAATCCAGATCCAGGGGATAAAACCTGACCTTTTTCCCCAAACTGAAATTCTTAAAAAAAACATATTGACACCTACTTCTCAGACTCGCCTAGACTACTTTTTAACCAAATCAACTCTATACCGCAGATTTATGAGGGAGTGTGAATTAAGGCACATTACACCTAATGCAAATGGGATCAGGAGCAGTAAATAATGCTATTCGTACTTCTCTTTGTTATCTTTGATTTTATGGAGTACCGGTATCTTTTTGTGTTTTGTTTTGAAAATGGAAAGCATTATTTCCAGAATACTGTGGCTCAGATGCAAACAGAGGATGCACAAGCCTCAGACTGCAGTAAATCTTTTCGTGCTGCCTTTCATGGTGAGCCAGTTTCATGATGCACCATCCTGATAGGTGCATTTGTTTATAACACATGACACAAGCATTACCTAAGACAGTAATTTATCACAGCCATCTACTAGTTTTACTCCATCTGACAAATTAAAAAACGTAAACACTCTAAATCAATGTATAAACTCCTGCATGACTGAGTGTGTCTAGACAGGTCCTTTTGTCTATGAAGTGATTATTTCATAGACAAAGAAGAAAACACAATTTTAACTTTTTTTCCATATTTGGTTATGCATTATCTATGAAGAACTGGTTGACCTGTGGACAGTGCATTCATAAGTTAAGAATCAGATGAAAGTTATACCATAGCCCTCCACTGTTGCACACCTCACAAGCAAACAATGTATTTGCAGTGTATACATACAGTATCTGAAGGGCAGAGATCTTGTCTTTGAGCACCTCCTGGGCCTTGTTGAAGTCTGACAGCATGTTCTGGGTCTCTCTATTGTGGACTGCGCTCAGCTCGGCAAGCTCTCTCTCGTGCCTCTTTGTTAATTCTTGTTCATGAGCCCTGAGGAGACAGAAGAGCGGACAGTTGAGATTCAAGACAATAATTTTGTTTTACCAAGACCACAGAAAATACTGGCTGGCTGGCAGTAGCTAACATTATTTAACTGGACTAGATGATTCAGAAAAACAGTTTAACCAGTTAAGGCCAGTGCAGAGTGTATTAAATCAACAACCACAGGAGAATTACTACATTAGCACTTATATATTCTCGGTGAGACAAACCTATTCACAAGGTAAACTGACTACAGAGAAACTTTAAACATGACATTTTGAACACAGCACTGTGAGGTTTACAGAGTTGGAGTAAGTACTGTGATCCTTCACTAAGGTAAAAGGACAAATTCAATCATAATAAAAATACTCCTTTAAAAGAAAGTACTGAATTCAATATTTAACACACAGAAGCATTATCACCTAAATGTATTAAAAGTATAAAAAGTAAAACTACTCATTATAAAGTAATAGAATGACCAATTTCAGTGTTGTATTACTATATATCTGTTAACATAATTATCATTACTGATGCATTAACATGAAAGCAGAATTTTAACATGTATGCTGGTTTAGGTGAAGTTACTTTTAACAGTGTTAGTACTGTAATACAGTTAGGTAGTTCAGTTTACATGCATTATACTTTACATACTCCTTTCAAATTTTAAAATATTTTCTGCAAAGCAAGTATAGCTCTCAGATTAATGTAACAGAGTAAGAAGTGC
Source organism: Mastacembelus armatus (assembly GCF_900324485.2). Lineage (NCBI taxonomy): Eukaryota > Metazoa > Chordata > Actinopteri > Synbranchiformes > Mastacembelidae > Mastacembelus > Mastacembelus armatus. The sequence goes on from NC_046656.1 coordinate 14,685,658, forward strand.
TCTGTTTCCCTCTGAAAAGCAGTAATGTATAACACAGCATCAATTGGAAACACTTAAAGGTATCATGCAGAGTTCAGTAGCGCTCTTAGCAATGTTTTGTTTGTATCACTTATTTTGTTTGTTTGCAAAAAAGCTCTACAGGGCAACTTATACACACCAGAGTAAATATACTTCCCACCACTGAGACATGTTTGCGAGGCTGTTTTTTGTAGCGCTCTCATGTTTGTTTATTGTATATGAGGATTCATTTTTACTTAAACAGTGAAAAAACAGCAAACTTCGGTATATTAGTGGTCGATCACATAGGATGCCATGTGTCAGAGTTATGTTGTAAATATGTGTATGTAGAGTATACAGTATACACATGAGCAGAAAATGTGCAGACAGTGAATATCCATACTATAGAATATATTTTTTCTGCTGGAGTAAATGAGCTAATGAAAGAGAGGGGTGGTGGAAAAAGGGAATAAAAGATAACAGTAATAAAAGGGGTGAAGAAAAGGGGTGATGAAACGAGAGAAAGAGAAAGGGGAGAGAAGAAAACATGGATGTCTGTCTGCCTTTCACTCTGACTAGGCCAACTCCCCCTGAGGGGCGCACATCTTATCTCTCTCTGCTTCCTTTTTATTTATTTATCAGCCTATTTTTATCCCTGTGACCAGGATTCAGTCAGGGAGTTACGTAATGGAAGGAGAATCGTGCTGCGCATGAGCCTGCCAGGAGATAGAGAGAGGACACGTATACATAAAGCCAAGCATCACATGAGTACATGGTCGAAAATATAGCACCATGGGAGCAGCCATCAAACATACACACTGCAGAAAAACCTTCAAACACACACACATACAGACAAATATCCCTGGTTACAGATGGTTACAGATTTTAATCAGTAGCTGGACCACGTTAACCATACGACACTTTAAAAAATTCATAGCATGCCGTAGGGAACAACATGATTGTAGATTCCATTTTTGCTTTTACCCCAAATAACCTTCACACCTCCTGATCAATGGGCTCCTGACACTAACAGAGGGGGAAACAAAGACAGTGTGAGAGAGACGAAGACAGAGAGAGAAGCACTGATCTGCCTCATTTTTGGCTTTTCTTTCGCTCTCTTTCATCTTGGTGGAGTTACAGCAATGATCTTCATCTGAATAAAATCAGTGAATTAATAGAGGCTGTTGATGGGGTTCACCAAGAGCGGAAAGGAGCGTGGGCATTTAGGTGCTTGTGTGCTCTATGGGCTCGTGTAGACATCAAGACTGAAATGTCAGGGATAATGTTTTCTAATGGGTTTAAAGGAATAGTTCGGCAGATAATAGTCTAGGAAGCAGTTTAAATAGCTTGGCCTTTGTATGGATTAATTAAACAAGATACAATACATATAGTTGTGAACTTGGTGTCACTCTTCTGATTTTCTAACCATCAGTATTAAAGTGAAATAAAGTGCTTTTCAGAATCTCAAACTAAGTCAGAACATGAAAACACCATCACTCAGAACAGCTTACTATCAAATATGCAGCCAAAAAAGAATACAAAATAACCACTCTATATTCAGGAGAAAAACATCCTGTAGTTTGGTTGCCAGGTTACAGTTTATTAAGATAAACTGCACTGGGAGTGCACTGTTGTATGCTTCTCAGGCTTTGGCTTGAGATGCGTGTGTGTGAGACAAGAATGCTAAGTTCAACTGTGTGACTATGAATATTTCAGTCAGAAAGAAAATCTGACACAAAGAGAAAAGACACAAATGCAGAGGTAAGATGCCGTATCAGGCATGGATGAAAGGGATGATGTAAATTTGGCAGTTTCTAGCTGTTAAGAGACTGTGAAGAAAGTAAGTAGTCTCTTTTCTAAAATAGGTGTTAGCAGGTGAATGTACCACACTGGAACACTCATTTAGACCAATTGTGCTTTGTCTACAAATTAATTAAGTTACACAAAAAGAAACTGTTTACAGTCTAAAGTGGTCAAGTATAATCAGAGGCATCCTTAGATTTGCCTCTTTGGAAACCTCACAAGGTGCCTAAAGAAGTTCAATCCCATATGTTTAACACAACCAAAAACAAAATCTCCTCTTGAGATTTTTGGTAAAAGGCTCAAGAAAAACACAAATAATATTGATATATGCTCAAAATTAAATCAGTGGTGAACAAATACTGTTTCATTTTAAAATTTAATGCCTTGTACAGATGTTATAAGCAGGGAGACATTAAAGGTTGTCTCTCTTGTAGAAATTCTGTGTCCTGTAACAAGCATCTGTCCTGTTTTGTCTTATGCTACAATGGTGTATGAGAGTTAACCTGATGTTTTTATTAAGGTGGACAAAAAAAGTTCCTTCCGATGGAGTTTTTTTGTAGTCTAAGTCTAGTTGTGGATAGTTCTGGATGTATCTTTTTGTTTGTGGTACGTAAACTTGCAGCAATGTGTGTTTTAAAGGTGCCTCTTGTCGCAACAGTAAGCAATTAGCTAACAAAAGTGTACAGAAAAGCTTTGGACATTACATGAAATTATTAGTGATCAAAGAAAACCTCTGACCGACAAGCCTTAGTGTACACACATCACTTATTTCCTGTTTATCTGCAGACGATTTGAACCTTAACTTTTTTTTTTTTTTTGCAAACTCCAAATGGAACCAATGTTTCAATTTCAGCACTGCATTCTCTAACCTCCCACTGTATTGTGTTCTCTTATGTTGTGCACCTTCTTCTCTGAATGCTGAGTCATACCTGATCTGCTGATTGGCTTCACTGCGGATCTTGAGCACCTCCTTGCCCTTGAGCTCCAGCTCTTTAGTGAGCGTGCTGATATTCTCGTTGAGTGTGTGGATCTGGTGGTCCAGCTGAGCAATGTGGTTCTTTCTCCTGGATACCTCCTCCTGCAGCTCAGTGATACGGCCCAACAACTCACGCTCCTAAAAAAAAAAAGAGATTTTTTAAAAAACTGTATTATTCATATTTATTTCTGTGGTCCCAAAGAGTTAGGGTCTTATAGTGTTAGTCAGGTTTTTAATGAGCCTCCTCTGACTGTTTCATTCACTTCATTTTGCAAGAAAGTCAGTCGGAAGCACAGTTTGATAGCACATTAATATGACATCTTTAATGCTATGTCAAAATGGGTGTATGCAGTGGTGCACTATAGCATATTCATTTTATTACCACTGAGCTTTGTTTTATAGTTCAAATTGTGTTCAGGATGTCTTGTGTTTCATTTATTGCATACAGCCTGTGAAGTGAATGAAACACTGGGAGTTATAACCTTCAGAGTAGACTGGAAAAAGAATTATTGCATTTTGTGGGTCACTTTTAATGTTGTGACAGTTTAGCAGACCTTTTTAAACCTTTACCCATTTTAACGAGGTAAAACTACCATGAGGATTAAATAGTTGGGGACCCCTGTCCTTGGCATTTATGTTTGCCAAAGGATAGTGGCAATTCTGCTGTTATTATGGGTGAACTGGGAGTGTTTCAGTGTGAAAATGAAAACCACAGTTTTTAAATGATTAGATCATTTCACAAATATGAGAAAAATCTAATTTTGCTCAATGTCTGCACCGTACAAGATCCTTTAGAGGTTTATCTGAATCACTCTTCCAGCTTATGAACTATCACAGTTCTCCCAATCTATAAATCACTTCATGTAAACAATAACCAAGCATCCAAATTACTCACGGTCCCCCGCAGAGCTGCTCTTTTCTTCAGAGCCCCACAACAACACAAAATCTGGCTTACATCAGTTGTGATTTATAAGTGAGAAAATGAACAATTGAATTTCTGAGGTGGGTGGGAGTAAACAATACAAAAGTTCTGTCAAGCAGTCACATGATGACAACATGCAGGCTGCCTACCTTTACAATGAGTCTATTGTTACCTAGATTAGTGACTCACAACAGATAGTAACGGAAAGACAGTTTTCCGTTGTTTCGTAAAGAATTACTGTACTGATCTTATCCATGAAGGTCAGCTAATGAGGGCTTTGAATCAGTGTGCGAAAACATTTACATAATATCTTCAGCAGCTCTGGAGGGACTTTTCCAGTGTCTGAAAAAAAAGGTGTGGAGTTTAAAGGACCTGGGTGCTTATTGGACAAGGAGGATAATGAAAAAAGCCACAGTCGCATTAAGAGAAAGGTTAGGGTTGAATTTTTGGAGCTCGACTCATACTAGAAACTAATACCCCATTTACACCTGCCAACTATAACTGGATATGTTGTCTGATTTAAGAAAAACACATTAATGGAGGTAAATGCTTGATGAATGCATTAGAATCAGGATGCTGTTGGATCAGACAAACCACAGGTTTGCACTGTGATCAGATCTTAGCCAGGGGTAAATCCAGTCCATCCAGCATGAATGAACCTTCATACTCAAATTAATAAAGAACTATCAAGACATGAACAGAAAAAATGCCAAGTTCAGTGTTAACACTCACATGATGATGTCAGGCAGACTGGATATTGTTTGTTAAATTGATCATTATGATTAGAGAATTGAATGAAGAGAAAGATATAATCTGAAGACTCAGTAAATGGCTCCTGAACTCCATCAGAATTAGCTTTAGTATTGTCAAGTCACTGTCCACTAATGATTCCCCACTCTGAAAAAATCTCATTTGTGCAAAGAGCTATGTTCATATATGCAAAAGTCTCTCTCAGCATCTTAATTTAATGTTATTGGCTAATTTTTGCTGTCCATGAACCTGGAGGCACAATTAAGCACAATGGAGACAGGGCATATTAATCTTTAATGACTCATTTACTCTATTTACTTTGCATCAAGAAGGCACAAAAGCTAAAAACAAACATGAGAAAAAGGAAAAGCTGAGAAACAAAAACAGTTTAACTTAATTGGTTCACTTTAGACAATTCAAGATTATTTAGTGAGTATATATTGTATTATTTGGATCTTTCTTCAAATATCTAATCCCTGTTGGATGTTCACACTCATTACAGATGAATGACTTTGATTTGGTCGCTGAGATTTGTCTCTTTTCTCATCTTGTCACTGTTGCTCTGCCATCACTTTTTATTCTTGTGATCTATTCTCTCTTTCACCATCTCTCTTTGTAATGTCACTTTCTGCTCTGCTCCATAAATCTTAGCTAAAATAGGCCACTCTCTCTCTTTTCTAATTTTTAAACCTTTGAAAAATAAATAAGGTTTTCAAATATTTATCAAGTAGGGACATTAGCTTGCTGAATCTCTAGAGTGAATTAGGGTGTGGTTTCCTGATCTACTCAAAATAGACTTTTATTTTTTAAAATAGGATGAAATATGGTTCTTAGTTGGGCAGTTTAATCCAACAACACCAATGGACAGTATCTGATAATCTGTTTATTATATTGTTGTTTATAAAATGCATTAAACCTGAACTTGTGACATGATTATGTGTCCCAAGGCCAAAATTATGTATTCTTTATTGTCTGTATGGTTATTTATTAATTATTTTGGCTTGCTTTCTTGGGTAGGATACCAGGCTTATCCACCCATGACTGAGTGGCTGGAAATGAACTTTAAAAACAATATATCTACTTGGACTACAACACATGACTATTTCCAGTATTGCCTAATGTATCAACAATTCTCTCAATTAATATATTAAGTGTTTTGTCCATAAAATGCTAATATTGTCTAAAACCCAACAATATTACATTTACAATTATAAAAACAAAAGACATATCAGGCAGCTCAGTTTAAGTATCTCTGGAATGACAATGTGTACACACACACACACACACACACACACACACACAACACTGTATTCCATCCAATACGGTCTCGTTCTCCCCCTGTGTTAAGCAATTGAAGGTATAAAAACATTATTTAAACCCAGCGTGATGACTGCTGAGCTTTACCACTGTGATGATTCAGCTCAGGAAGTTTCAGTTTATGTGTCATTAGGGCTCCATCAGCACAGTAAACAAGGAATTAATGTAAACACAAACTCTTGATGTGTCTGTGTCTATAGAATATGTTCTGGTTTCTTATGCTATATTTTAAGTAGAACTTTAATTCAATTGTTGTTGTATGTGTCATTAAGTCTTTTAGATTATTTATTATATCATACGCACAAAAGGGAGACAAAAGACCACACAATAGCAGCGGAGGACATAAGATTACTGCAATTGTCCCAATTCAAATCTTTTGTTGCATGTCATTACCATCTCTATGCCGTCACATTTTGTTTCAAATTCTCTGCTGTAGCCTAATAAATAAAGGCAAAAATGTCCAAAAAGAAACCTTAAAAACTATACCAGTCATATTTTTCCAAATATGTTTCAGTACAGCACTATGAACTTACCATATACTATAATCAAGACCTTTTTAATACCATTCAGAATATAATTAATAACATTAACCAATTATAAAATAACCCATTTCTTTAAGGTCCTAATACAAATTTCACACAACCTTAGAGATCAGGAACAGTGGTAAAGGAGATGTTCCAGCCAGTTTAATCTAAAATCAGATACTAAATCATTTTATAAGCAACATTACTGCCTATGCAGGGTTAGAAGATCTATTTAAGATCATATATAACCAAACTGAATACCTTGACAGTCTTTTACTGAGTAAACTGGAAGAAAGGCTTAAGGATTTAGGACGTGCAGATACCCTGACTGCAATGTAGAACTATTATACTGGTCAGTTTGTGATGTGTACACTGGTGAAGACAACATCTTAATCCATGTTTTTACAGATTTACCATGTGTCTGACAGGCTGCTACAAACTGTTACATTTGACTGTTATCATTTATTGGCTTCCTACTTTCTTGGCAACTAAAGATAATAGGGACTGATACTGTTGGGGGATATTCAAGACAACCAGCTGTGGATCTGTTAGAACATCTGTAACTCAAGACGATGAGAGAAGAATCTAAGTTGTTTGGGGTAATTAGTAAGATTTATTAGGGATGGTGAGAGGGCAGACTCCCAGGTGGTATGTGTGTGTGTGTGTGTGTGTGTGTGTGTGTGTGTGTGTGTGTGTGTGTGTGCGCGCGCCTGTGGCAGGTGTTATTTGAAGTATCATCTAATGCTGTCACCATCCCTAATTTCTGTTAGAGAGGCAATAAGACAAAAACAACCCTAATAAATTATTACACACACAAACAAAGAAAAGATCTAAACACTAATTGTTGTTGTGTGACTGATGAGACTTGCATGCTGCAGGAAAACATCCTATAGCAAATGTAAAACATGGTGTTTCAGTAAATATGGGCAACTAATATTGGAGCGAATCGTACTGTATAACTGACTGTTTTTTATTTTATTTTATTATCTGTATGTGAATGTGACTGCTATTATATTTTTAATGGACCCAACAATTGTTTAGTCTATAAAAAGTCAGAAAATGGGGCATATGTTCCTGGAGTACAAGGTATAGAGCTTTTCACTAACTTATAAATATCCCAGAAAATTAGATTTAAAATTATAGAAAAAAGAAGAAGCTTTAGAATTCCACAGATGTAGAGTTTTGAGTATTATAACCAACTGTTCATGGTGTCCTACCTGTATCCGATTGTTCTCCAGTGTTTTCTCCAGCTCTACCTTTGCAGCAGCTGACTCCTGTTGGTGGGTTTGTCTCAGGTGCTCGATGGCTGATGCATGAATGTGGTTCAGCTCTGATCGTAGAGAAGCTGTTGGGAAAAATGTAATAGCAGAAAAGGACATGAAGAGGTCATACTTCATCTGAGGAAAGAAAGCCTGTCTGCACATTTCAGATGCAGTGAGTTTAGGACATATTGAAAAAGCTTCCACAAACCTTTCTCAAGTCTGATTGTAAAGAAGTGCTCATTAGATGCAAAGGGAGTTACAACATAAATAAAGTCTTTTTTCGCTTTTCTGAGAAAGAAACGTACATCCTCTGCCTTTACCCATGTGACCTTTAATCCTCACTCCAATGAACACCTTTTATTGCCAACAGTCTAATGGTTTAGAGGAGCAGAGAGGGAACACATGCTGTTATTAGCTTTCAACATGAATAAAAAAACAAGCTGTGAAAGCTAGATTCTTTCTCAATGGTCACTGCAGTTTTTAAAATGATGGACATGTTATACAAGAAGAACACATACATATACACTAACCCTAACCCAGCTGTTGATACACATGTATGTGTACCAGTATGCACACACATGCATAGGGAGAGAGTGGGAGAGATAAAGATAAAGGCAAAAAGAAGATGTCAGTGTTGGATTAGAGTGATAGATGGAAGCAGCTCTCGACTGTCAAGGCCGTGACATGAAGGTTAATGGAAAACTATTTATCACAGCACAGTACTTGTGTGTTAGCACAAACCATTGGCTAAGACTGAGACTTACCGAATTTTTTTAGAACTTTTTAAACTTTAGATAGTACTTTAGATAATATTTATATGTATTTAAGTCATTGGGCTCTTATGCCATTTAACCTTTTTATTTATGTCTCTTTGAATGCCCAGTGCAATAATAATGATAGAATAAAAATTAAATTTTTCTTTATTGTTTATTTTTTTCCTTTCATTATGACTTTGGGTTCCACATTAAAATCAGGGCATATACCATATCAGTATGTGAAATGTGCCAAAGGGTCATGGGAAATGGAATCATTTTGTATGCCTCCATTACACACACACAAATACACACACACACACACACACACACGCTTTATGACCTTACCCAGCATGGCTTTGCCCTCATCCTCCAGTTCAAAGCGCAGTGTTTGCAGCTCTTGTTCTGACTGCTGTTTGAGTGTCTCAATGCTCTGGCGGTGAGCCTCTCTGAGAGACTGCAGCTCTGCATGGTGATGAAGGCGAAGACGCTCCTCCAACTCCTAATGGAGAGGCAAGAGAGGGAGGAAAAGGGACAGAGGTCAGTAAGGGAGCAGAAGGAGGATGAGGAAGAGTAAAAGAAAAACAAAACAGAGGGCTCAGGACAATAAAAGAAAACAAAATTAAGACAAAACAGGGTACAGAAAAAGAGTGGAGACAGAGAGGAAGAAAAAACTTGGTTGAGATGGATTGTGAAGAAAAGACGCCAGGAGAAAAGGAGATTTAAGAATGGAAATGGAAATGTGACAGAAAGATAGGGAAGTACTTTAGCAACATTTCAAATCCTCTATAAGACCAGTTTCTTTATATCCTCAGATATAAAGGGAGAAACTGGCCAATCCCCATACACAAACTGATAGTTTAATGCTGTGTTAGTCAAAACAGAGGTCATATCCTGAATCAAAATACACTGTGAAGCACAGACAATGTTCTCACATTTAATCTCTCTCAAAAAAAAAAACCCTCCCTTCAAAGTTTTTCTGATCATTTCAATGATTTCCTGTTCAAAACAACCTTGCCTGCAACCAAACACAGGGAGAAAAACACAGAGAATTCACCTTCATATTTGAAGGCTTATAAAAAGTTTTCCTTAAACAGTTTACTGACAAATGCAAAGGCTTTCTGTTCAGAACAACCTTGACTGTAACCTTACTTTTTTGTAAAAGTTACTCAAAGACTTATTATTCAATTATCTAGTTTTTCATTTATAACACTGATACTAAGATCAGTGTTTTACTATAATAAACCAAGAAATATTTCATGATAGTTTTAGGGAAAAAAACTGACCATGGTTTAATATTTTGGGCAGGTGTCATTTAGCTAACTTCTCTGTGCACTTTATGTATAAAACTCCAAACATGGTTCACTTAAGATCAAACTAATTTTCTGAATGTTCACTCAAGAGTACATGCCACCATTAACGGCTCTATTACCAGAGGAGAAAGGAGTCTAAGATAATTTTTATGAAAACATGCACATATGCCTTTTTCGTAATTAACTGATTCAATAAATTTAGTTTCATGTCACTATTGATCTTAGTACCACTTCATAAGAAGAACCAAAATAACACATTGGAAAACTACCAAAAAACTGGAAAGCACTTACATACACAGTATTAGTATCAGGCATTAACACAGCTGATTGGATGGCTGCCATGCCATCAGACACACACACACACACACACACACACACACACAGAAAGCACAGTCCTGCAAACATTACACTGCAGGCAGCTGAGCATTTACTCTGGTGATAATGTGTGAGATTCCACATTTTGTTCCTGCATGTTGTCTGAGTAGTAGTAGTTTTACTGGAAATATGGTTTGAATTTTTTGAAACCACACTTAACTACCAGTGCTGATATAAACTTCCTCAATAATTCAATTGTGTTAATTTTCGGTTAATCTCATCAATGCAGCTGTCAGCTGTCAGCAGGCTTGTTGGCAGATAAAGTATGTCATGATCAAAATTACACCTGACAATCAGCAACTATAGTTCTATTTGAAGTATTTTACTTGTAATGACAGCTTTTTCAATGTCTTTGCTTGAGAAAAAGATAATTTCATTAAAGTCAGTCACTTTTCCTCTGGGAAATCGTTGTATATGAGTGTATTAGTAACTACAGAATATTTTGGTTTGATTATTCCCACTAGCAAACCCCAAAATGACCCGTGTCTAAAATAACATCTAGATAAATAATTTGCAAGTTAATTCAATATGCCAGTGACAGGTTTTATATAGGATGTCTTCAGAGACAGATTTTTTTAAAATGAGCTAAATGTTTTATATCAAAACTCATTTTCATTATTAGAAAAAGACCCTAAAGGACACAGTTGTGGACAAGAAAAGTGCACTCCACATTGAGTTTAACTCATTTTTTGTTCCCAGTAAAAAATAGCAAGAAATTTTAACTAATACCCATCAAAGAGGGAACATCTAAAATGGTATTCATAGTAACATCCCTGGTATTTGAATTCTGCAATATGTAATACCTTTGGGAAATGATTCACGGAACGAAAAGAGCCCTTAATATTCAAATGAACCTCGCTCGAGTTGGCAGACAGCAGTGTCAGTGTGTTCTCAGCGTTTGACATGGCACACATGGTATTTTTATGGTAACACTTCAAAAACCCCAAATGCAAAATAAAAATATTAGTGTTCATTAATAAAATTTTGTTATGTTGCTTGCAATGTGTTTATACCAATAAAAAAAAAAAACGTGTCAAGATCTGAGGTTCCATACATAAACCCAACCACCATGCTGCTGTGACTGTGACTGCTCTGCAACTTTAATGTTTACCATTTGAATTACCTTGTTAGGATGTTAAAATGTGCTAGTTAGCAGTCAAAACAAGGTACAACTCAGGTTTAAGAGAATGCCAGCCTATTATTTTGGCCATAACCAAATACATTGGTCAAAGTGAAAATTATACTTGATTGTGGCAGCAAATGAAATTATATGTATTTTATAATATAGTTATAGTTGTCCCGACTGGACCAAAGAAATGAAATGGCCAATACCTGAGGTGCAAACCCACACTACTTAAACGTTTGTGTCTTAAGAGGATTTTAATTGATCAAGCCTGAAATGTTTATCGTTCTTTGTCCTTAATCATGAGCTGGTAAAAACGCAAATGTGTGTTGAAAATCCATTGGGAACCTTTGTCACACTAAGAGAAAGTGAGTTTTAAAAGCACTAATGTCTCTTATTAATTGCTATTGATCATTGGTTGTTTTGTTGTGTGGGTCAGTAAAAAAAACATACCTTTTATTCCTTTAATTAAAGAGAGCACATTAATTGTCCTCATCACAGTGAATCCTATAATCACAAATTGAAAGTAATGTTGCTACATTCACTTGCTCCTGTCTTTCTTGGGTGATTTGTATGTGGATGTCTGGCTGTTCAATCTTCATTCCATTACCGGACTGTCCATTTTTGTTTGTTAGCTTGTAGGTGAATCCATTTAACCAAGTAAAAAGGGGATGATGCGGATGAGCTAGAGTGAGGAATAAACACACAAAGACATAAACCCAGACCATGGCCTTGAGGTCCTCCAGCTGTTTCAGCACAGATTTTAATGTTGATCCTGAGGACAACCTCAACATGCCAGTTGCAGAACTGAAGCATCTGAAAGGGATGTAGCTTAAATGTGCCTCTGATATACAGTATATTCAGTGTGAAACCTTTGAGTGATTCAAAACCCAAAAGCAGAAACAACTTAATGCCTAAACTGATCTGCAGCCAACACCTAAAAACAAGTGGAATGTGTTCTCTTCATTTGGTCTTAGTCAGCACTCAGACTGATTAAGTATCTCACTGTGAGAAATGATTGCACTTCTGCAAGATTCAACACATGATAGTTTAGTGATATTTTTACTGTACATAGGCTTAAAATTCAAATCAGCTTATTAGAATAAAAAAAAAGGAGCTTTGGGGCTTAAAAATGTAGCTCCAAAGACTTAGTTAGTTCATTATTATCACTTCATAAGGATGTATTACATTTTTAACAAAACTAATAGTCCACAGCCATGCTACTGGCTCTGTAAGTCTGATGCCTCCATGCTTTGAGCGAAATGCTGATATGCAAATAGAGAGACAATGTTAATATGTTGATTTTTATCAGATATAATGTTTGCCATTTGCTTTATCATGTTAAAATGCTACCATTTGCTAATTAGCATTAAAGATAAAGCAGAACTAAGGCTGATGGTTGTGAAATGTTGGCCCTAATCCATCTTATGGTAACCTGAAAACTAACAAAAAAAGACAACATGTTTAGTAATGGTAACCAGTAAGATTATTGTTGAGTAGCAATCTATACATCTTCATTATAGTGACTCATCTCAAACATTACTGTAAAATATGTGCACTAAAATAAAGAATAGTTTTTTGTTTTGCATTCAAAAGAAGGTACTATATGCAAGAGCCTAAACAAAAAGATCAGTAAGGTGATAAGCAAATCAATATGCTGTCAATTGCTTCATGCATATCTATTTGCAGCTTTTTGTAGCTGCAAGTCAGGGAGCTAAATCAGGTTAGGAGAATCTCTTTGTGTGTGAATATGTGTGTGTGTGTGCGTGTGTGCGTGTGTGTGTGTGTGTGTGTGTGTGCGTGCGTGTGCGTGTGTGTGTGTGTGTGTGTGGAGCAGAGATTTGCAACAACTTTATTACTCCCTGGATATAACTGTCGGTGAAGTGTGAACAGATAATACCATGCCATCTGAATGTACCTCCCATCCACCCAAATGCACATAAAGCACACATACACAAATCATCCCTCTAATGCCTCCACTCTGGATAATTGAGTTTTCTCTCCCTGCACTGCTGACAGAAATATAAACACCCTGTCACCATACAAGCCATCTGTGAAGCTTTATTTTATACACTTTATTTCCTGCCTTAGAAACTGAGACTGTAAAAGGACACAGAATATTGTCAGCGACTGACAGAAAAGGTCAGTATTGCGAGACAGTGTGCATAGGATAGTGTGCATCAGGAATGGAAGAGGAGATGAAGATAACAGGGAGGAGCATGGCTGTTACAGCAGTCAGTTTGGCTTACAGGAAAACAATGACGACCGCTGATTTCATAAGCGCTGTGTGACTCAGAGATGATATTCTTTCTTCAGACACACACTCACTTCTCGTACACAAGGAGTTGCCAGCTATTCATAAAGATGCTGTTTCATGACCTCTATGCTGCCTAAAGCATTAATGCAATTAAAGCGACCAAGACAAAAGAAGTACTTGGAATTTTAACATATAGCTGTTCCAAATCAAAGCTGACTGTGAAATAGAAGGATTAGCATTGAAGAACATTTCGTTGGCCGCTTGAAGAGAGTGTATGTTAAGTCTGTGCTTGCATATTTTGACATTATTAGAGGAAACACAGAACTGTAAGTACAGCTACTTGAAACAGAATCTGTCTGCTGTCAGAGAGTGAGTAATTATGGTGATGACTCAATGTCAGTCTAACCTTGACACCGACAAGGCAATATTGGAATAAAATGTCACGGATGGCTTTTCCTGAGGAGCTCCTCTAACTGGCAGAAAAGACCATAGAAATGCTTCTTTATGTATCTATACATTCTTACAGAATAATCATTATTTAGGGGCTAAGACACTTTTTCTTAATTAATATGAGGCCTAGGATAAATATTTCTATAGTTTTGTATCAAACCACCATCTACAATGACAATTCAGCCTAAATTTCATTTAAGCAGTATTTTTATAGGCTGTATCAACTATGTCATACTCTATGATTGCACTGAATACTGCCAAAAATATTGACAAATGATAGCACTGCAGTTTTTGACAGAGCTAGACCATTAGGCTGATCCATTATATGGGCTAATATTTGTCCAATAGCAGATGAACATGACAATTTGCCAGCGAAAAGCAAGGAAGACATACTTCTAAGAAAGCACAAATGTAAATGCAAGCTTCAAAATATTCAAAGCACTGCAAATGTTTTAGTAGGCAATACAGACTAAAAAATACTTCACAATATTTAACTGTATTTCTGCTATAATGGTATAAATGATTATATAATGGTATAAATTATGATATAAAAATAACACTACTCAACAATATCTTTTCGGTGACAAGTCACATGAGCATGCAGTCTTGACAACTGTGCAAACAATGACCCAAAAAGTAAAACTCAAGTCATCATGAAATAAAAATATAGGAAATAAGCAGTTTAAAAATAAGATTGCCTTGAATTGGCAGTTTCAGTGAGAAACAAAACTGTAAGCTTTAAAAAAAATAACTTTAAATTGTACAGTTACATACATGTATGTTTGCAGGTGTATGTATGTTCACCAACACCAACCTTCAGGTCTCGTTGCCTGGCGTGCTCCAGGTCCTGCATGGCGCAGCAGTGAACCTCCTGCAGACGCTGCTGTCTTCTCTGGTGTTCTGACTGCAGGTCATCCAGCTGCATCCTCAGATGCTCTCTCTCCTGACTGAACTGGTGCTGCAGCTGCTGCAGTGAAGACTGTGACTGGGAGAGCTGCATCTCCAGGCTCTGCTTCAACAAAGAGATCTAGAACAGGACAGACAAAATGACAATGTTGGACTGGAGGTGAAGTGCATTTGTGACCCTTGTTGGGACAGCTACATCTCCACTTTGGTTATACATATACAAATGGAAAAAGAAATTTAGGCTCTCTACAGAGCAGCATATTTATTTAGCATAATAACAGAAAAGGCCAAAGAGGTGGTTACAATCAATTAGGCTTAAACAAATGTTGCCATATTAAGAGGTTTGTAAATCTTAAAGCCTCCAGCATGATTTTTTCATTTTTTGCAAATAAACTATGCATTTAACCACAGCACACAGTTATCTCTGGCTAATGCAGTAGTGAAACAAATACATTGTTGGGAGGAAGCAGAATATGCACCAAATAGGTCTGTCTAGACAACTTAACATAATGATTATTTGGGTAACTTCACAGAGAAACAAGTACAATCTTGCACAACCTGCTTTGAAAATACTGTATTAACTGTGGACATGCCAACAAAGTAATTTTAAATTAGGCTAGAATTGGTAAAGAAGACTAAAAGAGAACCTGACAGTATATAGGACTGTGTTCTTTATTCGGAAAAACTATAAGATACTACTATGAGGTTAACCACTTGTTATGTAAAGACCTATAAACCCTCTATGACTAGAAACAGAAATTGTTTTTGGCAGAATAGCAAAGTAGCTCTGGTCTAGAGATGATAACTTTGGCTGCTTTACCAGCCGTGGAAGACCACTGGAGCAAAGTGACAGGAAGTAAAGTGAAATGAATTCTGGATGTGCAGGTGAGACCAGCTGGGCCCTAAATTGATAATTTATTAACAGCGTAACTGGAGTGTGTGTTGATAAATTCAGCATCTCTTGTTGCAGCTTACGGACATCATTTATGAGAGTAGATGTAACAACAAAGAAAGATTTGCAGTGAACCAAAATGAGCATGAATGCCTCAAAACCTGGAAATTACATTATGACATAACACATCCATACTACCAAGTTAGGGCCGATACAACGAGAGTCATAAACTATGGGATCTTTTAGGTGTGGAAGGCTGTTGTAGACTGATAACCTTGCTCACCTGTTGACAGTCACGTAAAACGCTCATTCATTCATTCCCTTTGTTTTTCCCTGTTACCTGAGTGTCTTGTCCTGCATCGTCTATTAACCTGCATTACTTGATTTCCTGTCACCAACCTCTCTCTGTCTCTGTTTGGCCTGACATCAACTTCCTTTGACTAACAAAGATTAACTGTTTCTTGAGTGTTTAATACCGTGCCCTGAGTCCTAAATGAAAAATGCAGGACACTATAGTCTTTTTCAGTGTTGAGCAGAGACAGCAAAAGTCAGTGCATTTACAACTGAACAGAATTAAAACTATGTAGTAGAATAACCATGTATGACTGCAGTGTTAGAAAAGAGAGACCTTTCTAACCATTGCTGTGCTGGTACTGCTGATATGTATATTTCAGATATCAACACTGTATGACAATCACTTTTACAATATATACAAACACTTGCTATAATAATAACCTTTCACGTTCGTTTACTGCTGTGACCCCAAGTCAAACAGTAGAGCTGTAGGCCAGAAAGCCAAACTAATGAAAGACACTAAAATGCCTCTTAGACATTTTTGAAGTTGTTAATTTGATTTTGTAAAACGTTGGAAATCTTCTTTCTTGAACTTTTTGTTTGTGGCTGAATTGCAATTAAATAATAACCTGAAGGATGACCTTCTTCAGGTAAGTTTGACCACAGTCTGCTTAAAGAAATCTATCTTAAAGCACCTTCTACTGTATGTTTTTAAAGAAATATTATGTATCCCAAAACTTAATGTTTTTCTTTTACTCAGTATTTGTGTGCATAAGTGCTTGTTATTCCAGCTCACAAGTGGAACAACAAGCTCTGCTGAGAGAAGAGACTGACACAAAAATCCAAACTTTGCTGCAATATGCAGTAAAGGTGCTTCAGAGAGCTCAATAGTTGCTTTATGGGAACGATAAATGTGTGAAGTTGGCTGCTTCTGGGATCCCTTAATCCTGCATTAAAGGATTTTTGGCCCACTTGATGCCATTGCAGCACACTGTAAACAAAACAATGATACATAATCACAGTATAATGTTGTTAAGGTCTGTGTAAACTGACAGTGACATAGTGACATGTCTATACACCGTATAGCCATAGAGCAACTCGATGCTTGTATCTACCCAATATGTGTGGAGATTCTCTTTCAGCCAGGTGAAGTTGGCAAATTGGACTCGTTCTTGTTGAGTCAAAATGTTTTACCACTCAAGTGACTTCTTCAGTACGAGGGAAATTGGTTAGCGATCTCAAATTATCTTCTATGCTGGTCTCACTTCACACATGGCCTGAACAGGCTTATAAGGTGAACAATGGAAGTGAACACAGATGAGGGTCAACTCATGTGACCCCTCCTGTCCACAAACTGGATGTAAAGTGTGTCCTCTCTGAAGGATCTGAGAATGAATGTAAGGGGAGCCTGGTAGACCAAAGACAGGTTGTGTCTGAGCATGTAGGGTCCCTTCTCAGTTTTTCATTCTGCTTCTAGATCCACTTCATAAATGTCCTAATAAATTTTCTCCCCTTTAACACTATTTTTAAACATAATGTGGGAAATATTGTGGATCAGTAAATCGTTTTTTTTTTTAAAAAACATATCTGGCCACACATCACAACATCACTGGCACTAACAGCTATAACATCACAGACCATTAGAAGTGGCTTTTCCAGCATCTCATTTCCAAACAGCATCTTCTCGGTCAGTGCATGCCAAGCGAAAGATATGGTTCAGCTGATTGTGAGGCATGAAATAGCCATCAATCCCTGCAAGTAAGCTGATGGACTCATACACACAGCATGTAAAAAAGCATTAATGGAGGTACTGACACTGTTTATTCGCCTGTATAATGACCACAGGAGAGCTAAGTCACGCTACATTAATATTTTCAGGCGGTCATTAGCAACAGCAGCCAGCACCAATGTGTTGACCACACCATTGTATAACAAATGTGTTAGTGAGCTTGTGCAAAAGTGTGAAGAAGAAATAAGTTACTCTGTCGCAGACTGGAGGTATTGTCAGGGCAACATAAGCTTTGAAGAGATGCACTTGATCTTATTGCCTTTGCCTATTGCCTCATCGTCTCTCTCCCTACTTATTGACTTTTTTATTACTGGTATAATTACAGCCATTCGATTACAAGCTGTAGACGTCTGGTATTTTGTGTTCGGAGAGAGCTGCAAGTTAGCAATTAAAACTGTTTTTAACTTCTAAATGGCGGTACCACAATGTCTCACTTTTTTTTATATAAAATTTTATTTTGTACATTTTATCTTGTTTGTTTAAGAATTTTGTAACGTCAAAGTTAAATTTTAAGGCTATGAAACACCAAAAACTCTTTATTCTGGTGTAATTTTGAGCCTCTCAGTTAAAAAGACAATAGAGGCCAGGGCGGAGACAAATACATTCGACACACATACCCATGCTGTTTTGTGCACATATCCATATGAGCTGTACCTGTTCCAGCAGGTCCTCTACTTTACGCTGCCAGCTCTCCCTGGCGTTGCTCAGTTCCTGCTCCTTGTTTTGTGCCAGCTGAGCCAGTGCTGAGGCCTTGTCCTCCTCATGCTCCTCTCTTAACTCCTCTCTCAGCTTCTTGCACTCCTGCCTGCAACACAGACACACATAGTTGCAGTAATGTTTCATGGTTTTTTTTGCAAAAAACTGCTGTGGATTGCAAATTTGCAAACGGCAAAAAAAAAAAAGTCAGCGACTTCACACCTTGAATTAGCAGTAACAAAAACCAGTGTAATAAAGGGTAACAGCTAGGAGTAACCTACTTAATCTTGGGTTATAGTAACTGAACACAACTGGTACTTTATTTGCTGACACTGTTTTTGGTGTGTATATTTGATATCCACACTGCATGGCAATCCATTTTATGACACAAAGTCAATCAATACTGCTCAACTGCTTAGAGCTGCAATAATCAGCTCAGTTTTTGCTTTTGTTTTCTGTTGCGACTTGAACTGTAGCCGATGAGAGTGGTGAGACTGAATCCAACAGTAAAGCTGTGGGCCAGAAAGCCAACACAAAGATATGAAATACACTAACATGCTTCTTAGAGGTTAGGAGAACTGCAGTCAGCTGATAAATTCCTGTGGGTTTTGTCACCATGACCAATTCCTTTCACATTTCACAGCCATCTGACCCTTTGGTCAAACAATTTTGAGTAGATCAACTTTTCTGCACTGTTTATTATCTTGATGTTATTGCTAGTTAGCCAAGCTAACTAAGATGGTCAATCTTAAAGTAAAATGATCGGTAGCATCACTGTTTAAAGGTTCATTGTGTTATACATACAGCAATCTATTAGCAAAAATGGGATATAGTAATCATTATGTTGCCGTTAGTACGTAAGCACTCTGTTTTCTTTTCCTATTGAGGAAAACACATTTTTGGTCACATTGAGAGCAAGAAAGTGTGAGCACAAACATAACTGTACTTTAAATCCCCAGGAGGCCTCTTATATGAAGACTTGACTTGTGCCTTGCAGGAGCTCAAGTGGGTTTTTCTCGGCGCACTTGTATTTCAATGTACCTGATAAAGGGCCAAAGACCTATTTCCCATCTTAGTCTCTTGCTCATAAAAGCTGCTCATACTATGCAGCCTAACAATGACAAGCATATATTCTTTCATTACTCATTTAGATCATATTGGTCACAGGGTTTATAGCTTATCTAGTTTATCAGATTTGAGCGAGAATGACACTGCAGGAAAACATCAAAATATGTCCAAATATTACAACAAGCGGCTGCAGCCACATTAGCAGCTCTGTGATGTTGTATTTGGGTACGCTCATGCCCAACTTGGTGCAACGGTGCCATTTTGAGCATGTCTAAAAATTACCATTACATGAGCGAGACACACTAGCATGAGCCTGTCTGCTCTTTAGTCTGCTGATCTGCTGAACCTCCTCTGCTCATTTAGTAATCCTGAGAGCCATTTCCATGATTACACTATCACAGAGAAACTGTCTGTTTCCACTGTGAAACAGGGATTAAAGTCAGTCCCCTTTATTCAGATAGCTCACTAACCGAAGTGTACTCACCCCAACCACCAAACGAATAAATGTTCTCCTGAGAATAAAGAGCTCGAAGCGCAAAGACAAAGCAAGGGAAATTAAAGCTATTACGGCTAATAAAGAAGAGACTGAGACTGAGACTGTTTTATATATATATATATATATATATATATATATATATATATATATATATATATATATATATATATATATATATATATATATATATATATATATATATATATATATATATATATATATATATATATATATATATATATATATATAACAGTATATTTCTTATTTTTTGGGTTATTTCTTATTTTTTGGTTATTTCTACACTATATGGACATCTATTTTTTGAGTCCACCCTTATTACGACTCTGATTCATTAGATTTTTAATGGAATTGGCTACACTCAGTTTGTCACCATAGCAGACAGAAAATTAACACAGACATTCTAATCTGTCTTTGACTTTCAAGCAGCCATTTTAATTAATGTCACATTGTCTCTGACATTGCTGCATGCAATACAGCATGATTCACTTTGTGATACTAAAGATGCTAAAAGTATTAGATGTTATGGGCCTGTCTGGAAGACACTTTTCTCACTGCAAAAAACAGTAGAAATATTAAGTACACTTCAGTTGAAATAAGGCATATTTGCATGATTAGTGAAGCCGTTCAGTGGCAGGAAGCAGCTACTTCAGTGAAAAAGAAACATCATACTTCCAGGGAGATATAAAAATAAAAAATAAAAACTATCTGGGGAGAGGCTGCTGACAGATTTAGGTTGTCATGATTCCTGGGATAAGAGGAAAAAGATGCTTGAGGTTCCTAAACAGCTTCCTAGTATTTTAACATCAATTCTTTTATAATTTGATAACTTGACTGAAACTTGACACTTATTGGCCATCTATTTTTGTTTTACCTTTTTATACTATTTCGTTCATTTTGGGATCAGGCCAATATATTGTCTATGTAAAGCATTTTTGCACAGTAGAGCTTGTCCAAGAGAGCAAACTGAAGGTTTGTAGGTTTAGTGGATTGCACTGAGGTGCTGTGATTAAATCAAGCACATGATCTGATACCTGCCATCTAAAATTACAACAAAACCAAACTGTATTTTCCATTTTTTCTGTGCATTTAAGAAGGTAAATGACAAGAGTGACAAGCACTGAGGCCATGCAGTTTACAGATGGATTTGATTTCATGACATTGGTGTTAATGAATTCTACCAAAGCCTCCAAATATCAATAAGCAACAGCAGCCCACACTTCTAAGTACAAAAGAGCTAAAGGACTGACATGGAGTAATATAAGAAATTAAGCCGAAAAATAAAAACAATATTGCAGTCAGGCAATGTATGTCAGATGTCTGTAGGCTCAAGTGAGGAAAAGCTAAAAATATTAAATAATACCAAGTGTGACCTTCACAAAGGGCTAGTGCATTAACCGATTAAACGCATGAGGAGGTTGAGGGAATAAGAGGGTGCTTCAGATGGAAGTACAGAAGACGCAAAGAACTCATCAGTTAGTAGGAGTGAAACCTAATTTAAAAAACTAGCTCATTAATTTCTTTTTAATTTAAGAGAATCTGTGAACAAGAACATATGTCAACTGCATAAATCCAATAATAATATACACTGTGTTGTTGCTTTCTTGGACACATCAGGCTAAAACTAATGCAGTTTAATACAAACAGTTCTTCAACAAAACCTGCCTTTATGAAAGTGACAATGTTAAGTTTATGTTGAAACTGACGGTGATTCAACTGTATGATCAGTCTGGAACATACAGTTTGTATCAGGGAAGCACAGCTATAAACAAAATATAACCTGTGTCACAGGTTTCTTTCAGTTGCTCCCTAGAATTAATGCCCTTCCATGTACATTGCACACTGTATGTGATATTTCGCACTTTAGGTGTTTGTGCTAGGGGACCATAATAGGAGAGCATTAACTGTCCATGTTTAATACATTTGGCAGATTTTTTTTATCATGACCCCAATAAAACTAACATGGCTATGGTTTTATATATAGCTTAGTTTTTGTTACTCATGATTTTTTGCCAGGATAATCCACAAACCTCAGTGGAAGTCTTAAAAGTCCCTATGAAAACTGTTGACAATTAACTAGTAATTAACAATTACTGACAAAACTGGCAAATTTTCACTGGTATTTATTTGGTCTCACCCTTGAGGTGATCATTTTTATTTTTATGCATAAGTAGTTATTGTAGCTAGTAAATGTACTAATGTATCCTAATCAGCACCAGATGGACAAAACCTTTTTCAAATCTAAGAACGTTGTGGTTTTTCTCCATTTAGGGACTGTTTAATGGTGAGAAGAACTCAGTGTAATTTCATGGATGCCAATATTACTGTAAAAAGTACATTAGTTCACGCCTTAAACCAGTCAATTTCCATCTTGATTTTTAAATAGTATCTTTTTAAGTATCCATGGACGTCAATAAAGACTTTGAGCTGATAGCTTTAATAGTGGATTGAGCTGAGGCATTGTATAGCCTTCCAAAGATAATGTACTGTCATGGTCAATATTGTCAGCTGGCTGACCTAAGTGTGTGTGTAAGAGTGGGAAATGAAAATAGGGAAACAAAAAGACTCCCATGACATTAGCCATCCATTCTTAATTTCATGCTCTGTCTTTGTTAAAAGACAAGCCAAAGACAGTTGTTACTCACTTTCTCCTTCTCTGCTCTCATACTCACACAGCTGGGATTTTATTTCCTGGAGACCAACCCCTACCTTAACCATAACCACTACTCGCCTTACCATAAACCATACCCTAACCTTAAACTATAAATACAAATGAATAAACTATAGATCTTAACTTGTTCACTTTTAAATTGGCAGAAGTTAACATAAGTATTTTCAGACACACAACACACTATGGTGTCCCCCGCACAAGCTCTGGGCCTCCCCCTCCAGGGGGTCTTGCATCAGGTGCACACACATACACACACACACAAGCACGTGCACATACCTGAGTGTTTCAGTCCATCTGAGCTCCAGCTCCAACGCCATCTTGTCCATCTTAAGTTTCTCTTCTTCTTTGGTGGTGATGAGTTTGGCTTCATGCTGACACTTTTGGGTCTCCAACTCTCCCTGAGAGAAAGACAGACAGGCAGGGAGGCCATGGTTTCAGCGGAAAGGGGTTACTGTGCCATTGTAGTCTAAATTCCATCCTCGGAGGTTTTTCCTCCCTGACATGAATCCAGCTCTTCAGGCGACTTTTTGGATTTTTTGTAGTGTGAAAAAGAGCTAAAGCCTATTGGAGTGACATTGCTATTAACAAGCTCAAATGCTGGCTATTGGCAGTGTCAATCCAAAAACAGTGGTGACAGGGAAGCCCTCCAAGAACCTATTCTAAATGACTGGACACTTAAATGAAGGTTATAAACACAAATAAACTGCTGGTTTTAGGAGAAATGAAGAATTGAGGCTAAACCCGTTGGGATTATTAAGGTCTGGTATGTGCGCTAAGGAGTGGATCATGATAGTCAGTGTGTGTACTTGTGTCTGTGTGTCTGACCTGCAGCGCAGTCAGTAGGTTGCTTGTTTCTCTCAGTCGGGCCCTGGTGGCGTCCAGCTCCTCCAATAGTTTGTCCTGTGCCTCCTTCAGGGTGGAGATCTGTCCCTCAGCTGTTTTGATGTCCTGCTCCCCCTGCTGCACCTCCTGCTGCAGCCGAGATACCTGAGGGGAAGACAGACAGAAGGACAGTTACAGAGAATGAACAGCATTCACAGCCTCCACTATTTTTCTGCATTTCAGGCTGTATCTCTGTGTGGCAGCAACCTTGAAACTACATCAGCATTTTATGCTGAGTGAGGTGGAGTTTCCATCAAAAATGCATTCAATAACAATTTCTACTGATTTTTAAATGAGCCAAGTCCACAGACTTTTTGCTAACATGGCAAGATAGTTATTTATTTACCTCAATGTTAAAAATACTGTATAACTGTACTAAATATGGGCATGGAGTGCACAAAACACAACAACAAGGGACATTTCTGGGGTGATTTTCTTGAAGTTAAATGAAAGGACCTTTGTTTTTGTTTTTTGCACATTGTTCAGATACATGTTTGTGTGTCCCTTGAGAAAGACTGTAGCTGCAGACAGAAGTGACTGTTATCTAGTTCTTTAGTTTCTAATAGTTTACCGCCTTATCAGCTGCAGTGAGTTTGGAGGTCAGCTCTTCCCTCAGCTCATCCAACTGTTGTTTCAGGAGTGTCTTCTGCTCCTCCAGTGAAAGGCGCTCCTTCTCAAACTGCTGCTCCAGCTCCTGTGAAAACCAGACATTCAAATCAAGCACGAAAACAAAAACAAACAAAAAAGCCAGAATATCATTAAGGAACTTGAGAGTAAATTCTCTATTCACATTCAGGTGAAACACTTCAAATCTCCAAATACTACGGTTATTCCTGTTTTATTGGAAGCGAACTAACATTTCATCCAGGGCATTTTAAATTATTCATAATTCTGACAAAATGTTAGAACAGCAATGTGGGAAAACATTTTCAAGACCAAACAGCAAGTCAATTGTCCCTGAGCGTTCCATATTTTAAAGAACAATCATGACTTTATGACGCACTTATTACCTATTACTATATGAAGTGTCGGTTCATCTATGTGTGAAGTCATGCTGATTCATAGCAAAGGGTACCATCTAAATATTGGTTTGTTATATAAAAGACCTGCGACAAAGTTACACACTGAAGTACATAGTGTACAGCCATATTAACCTGTGAAGCTGTGAAACAAGAAAGAGAGTGAAGGTAAACAATGAATGTGACAGCAGCATCAAATCCCTCATATACCTGCCCCAGTCAGAACCGGCCTCCCTCTCTCCTCTTTGTTTGAGGTTACATTCACTGCATTCATCTGTACAAATTTCTGAAAATACTTCAAACTATTTCATTGTCCTTGACAGCCCTCTTGCATTGTTAACCATAATAAGACCTATTATACTTTCTGATGAATGGGGAACAATTTCTGTTATAGTGTGCAATGATTGCTGCTTTCCAAAGACAATTAGAGCTGAGCGAAACTGCTGTAATGTCAGTGAAATTTGCCATGATTATTTATTACACAGGAGAAAGCAGTTTGAAATGCTGTTAAAAAAAAAAAAAAAAAAAAAAATCAGTGCTCTGACTTCTAGTTCCATAAACCTGAAATTGATCTGAATGGAAGAAAGAGTGAAGACTGTAATTCATGTTTAGTGCTTCATCACATCTTGTGTTTTACACACCTCTTAGGGGTGAGGAAAGTTTCTCTGTTGGCTGATAGTAACTGTTAGAAGTGTTAGCTTTCCTCCCTAAAAAAAGTGACTTCTGGCTGACACAAATATGGAAATTTCTGAGCAATTTTTTCCGATGTACCACATCAGACACTCAAATCACAGCCATGAATTACAATATATAATAAATTTAAAACTATATCAGTGAGTACATCATATTTCAAGGACATGATTGGCCACTGGTTATCCCAAAACAGAGAAAGTCAGACGGGGAGTAATCTAATATGACACATCAGAATTCATGTCATACATTGAGGCTTGATTTAGAGGATGAGACAGAGGTAGAGCCACTCTCATTTAAATTCCAAACCTAGACTTCTCACAGACAACTCTCATTATATTTTAAAGTAATGACAGAATAGAAGTGATGAAAGGAAAGACAATTAACCAGACGTGACAAAACAAAAGATCAAATGATGAAGACTGGAGGGATGAAGATGAATTTCTTCTCATCTGTCTCAGTCGTGATTTTGCAGAAAAGCTGTAACAGATGACTGAAGCAGGACTGAGTGAATGAGAAATGAATGAAAGCTGCTACTCGCCCTCCTCCTCCATGTCAATCTGGGCATTTCTGCATCAACACTGACAGCATAACCATGAGCAGCGGTGAACAATGATAAATTACGGGCATATTAGTATGGAGGGAATATAAGGTCATGGAAGTTCAGTACAGGGACAGACAGGAAACTGTCTGTACTTTATATGGAATGCATAGCATAGCCAATAAGTATGGAAAACCATACCTAAACTGCTCTTCTCTTAATGTACCTGTCAGCTGTGATCAAGTCTACTGCGGAATATCATTTAAACATTTCCTCATTATGCAACTTTGATGCAAGGGAATACTTGATCACTTGCTTTCATATGACTGTGTGTGACTGGAATAAAGGACTCTGTAGAGATAAGGCATCATCACAAGGCTATTTTAGTCTGGTGGAACGCTATGTCTCGGCTGCAAATTAGCAGGAGGCTGTGGGTTGGAGCAGCTAGACCCCAGGCTCATTAAACTGGTCCCAAGGCCCCGTTTATAACCCTAGAAGACAACTGTAACGTCTCACATCAGATACAGAGTCATCAAATTACTAAAATTTGGCTATTTGGAATTATTTGAGTGTCAGGACAAGAAGAACGAGCAGATATTTCTAGTGAGCTGTGGTCCTGTTGGTGCATGCTGTTTTGAAAGAGCTGCTGAGGTTACTGTTAAAGTTTATGGTATTTTGTTTGATTTGTAATATAAACTGACTGCTTTATCTATTTTTTAAATACATCTTACACAGTGTCAACAATTACAAATTATTTTATGTAATGTGTCCACAGTCATTTATTGCAGTACTGTTGCATTGAATAAAAATACATGACATTGTACAAGAGTTTCTATTCTGGTCTAGCAGATTTATGTCTCCATGAAATCATCAAAGCCTTCTTGAATTTCTATGTTTTCTGCTTCATGCTCAAAAAACAGGGTTGAAATGTTCAAGATCACAGGCTTAACAATAATATGAATCAGGTGTTTTCTTTGAAGGAGCTTCAAGAGAAATTCACATTCCCTCAACAAAGTTGAATATCTGCTGAAGAAAAAGAGCAAATTTCTCTTTCACTTAAATTTTAAGCTAAAAAGATATGTAAAAATATTGTATATACTATAGAATATGACATAGAAAAGCTGTGTAAAAGCACCATCAAAGAAGTGTGTGTATGCTGTGTGTATGGGCTTAGGACCTGTTTGGGTGGGTACACTCTGTACTAAGTAAGGAGCAGTAAAATATTGATGCTGGAAGTTTTAGAAACACACACACACGCACACGCACACACACACACGGACGCACACACACACACACACACACACGCACGCACACACACACACACACACACACACACACACACACACACGCACGCACGCACACACACGCACACACACACACACACACACACCACACTTTGGCTGCCAGTCACGTCTGTCAGCCAACACTAGCATCCATCTCTTTCTCCTTTACATCGTTTTGCCCTAATTTTGATTACTTTACTTTCATTTTATACTGTACTTGCAGTTTTATGTGCATTAAATGTAATAAGTACACAAGCAGGACTATAAATTTAGCTTTAGGTCTTGCACACCTTTAAATGTCAGAACTCCACGTTTTCCAAACTTTCCAAAAACTTTTCTGATTTATTTTAGATTTGTAATTACTGTGATTAATCACAGTCACCTTCCATTTATTAACCCTAAATTATAACTAATGTGTGAGTTAAAATGTATTGCAAAGCAAGAGAGAAGTTGAATTTCTGCATACATTTTTATTACACTTTTCACATTTAAAGATCTGAAAATTAACACATTTTTTTGCTGTGTGTTTCCACACATTCGCACATGTGTAGGTAGCGTGTTAATCTAATTAGTGTTTTATTGTCTCCTACACACAGGAAAGCTGCTGTGTTCAGCTAGGAGTAGCAGTTTTAGCAGTGCTCAGAAATAGCACATTTCAGCATCAACACACTCTTATCACCCTGTGTGACTCACCAGGCAGGCTGCTCATTCTTGCCATATGTGGCCCCCATTGGCTGCCACATCTCTGAGCTTTGTTTTCATTGAGAATTTATGTGTCTTTTTTCAGATCTCTTTTGTAAAGTTGTATCACATTATATGACAGAAGCTCTTCTAGGTTACCCACATTTCAATTAGCTCAGGTTATATGAACTCAGAGGTATCCTTGCTGACTTTTTGTGTGATAAATATAAATGTGCTCCCACATCAGAAGGTTGCATTTCCTCCTTTGGGTTTGCCAGCTTCTTAGTCACTATTATAGCTCATTTTGATGTATTTTAGTGTATAGACAACCTAAGCAAATTGATTTTTGCTGTTATCTGAGCTTCTGTCACTTGTCATGCCTACATATTAAACATCACTGTGAGCAGCATAAATCCCAAACCTTAACTCAGTATTTTAAAAGGACTATTTGATCACTGAGAAATACTTGGACTGCCTCTGGTTTTGCTCTTGTTGACACTGACAGGATGTGGGCATGTGTAGTCATGATCACTGAAAATAAAGTAAAACATTTGAGACTACATTTTCAGTCCTTGTGTTCAACCTTGATCTGTTTTTGTCAGCTACCCTTCCTGCTCTTAACTATTTAACTGTCAAGTTTAGATATTAAAAAGCTGCACAGAAAGCCATGCTTTAATTTTTTATTTAATAATAGCACAATAATTTAATTACATTTTAACTTAAGCCTTGAACAGCAAATTCAGGATAACTATATAAAGAAGGAAATTGCAAAAAATTCATCTTGATTCCATACAGAAATTTGTCACATACATTACCCAGTGGTCATTTTAACTGTAATTGATCCTCAGTCAAGTCATTCAATCCAAGCAGTTTCTGCACTAAACAAAATGAAAGCATTCCAGCATCAAAAGGAAGCCCTAACTCTTTTGATTTGTCTTGAACCTGACTCCCTGCCTGCTTTAGTAAATATAAATCGTCTATATATCAGATGTATCCAATTTCTAGCATATTCCTCATGTTCAACCTCTTTTAAAGATGCCTTTCTCCATGCATGCTTACAATTACATACAAAATAAGATTGTCAATAGTCTAATATACAATAAATGTTATCTGTAATCAATACTGATTTTCCCTGAGTAATGCCACAGGAAATCCTTATAGTAATTTAATTTACTTTTCATAAAAAAGGAACAAAAATGTTCTCAATTTTTTTGCTGTAGTACTTTTTTACAGTCAAGGCTACACACTGACAATGTTTCTTAGAAGGCTTAGAGGCAGTTATTTCTCAGGGAACAATAAGGATACCTGTATTTCAATGCCAAATTAAAAAAGAAAGGGTTTTTGAACCTTAGTTTCACCTTTGTGAGTCAAAACACATTCGATTTAGAGACTCAAGGTAAACAGAGTGAATAGCTGCTCTCCAGGTCTTTTAACAGATGGTAAAGTCACTGAACAATGCAGTTAGCTTAGAGGATGGAGAGGCAGGTTTACGGTTGGTTACCTGACGAAATCCCTCAACCAGCTAACAGAGTGTCTGTGGGGAAGTAAATGAGCGCTGCTGTGTCCTTGCTGAGAGACCTGAAAGCACTTTCTAACAGCAAAGAGTACTGAACTTTGGTTATACTGGATAGATTTACATAAGGCCACCGCCAGTGTGAGAGTCATTATACCTCCATATACATACACACAACATAACTGATCTGTGATATGGTGTCAAACTATAACATATGTGACTAAAGACTAAAGTACTATGAGATTCCAACAACAGTAGAGTTGGAGGATAAGTAATTATTGTTTTGATGTCAATCATTTAGCTGCAACCTAGTAAGTACATTGGATAATGTAGTGCAATGAAAAGTAAATATTTCCAAATAGATTGCAAATGCATTAAAAATATAACATGAACTAAATGTGCTTTCACCTTTAGTGTCTGTAAAGAGAGTCATTCTTCCAACAAGCTGCAGAAAACAAGCGTCCCAAGGACACAATCTTTACAGCCTGAGATGAGCCCCAAGCTTGATGATGCAGGTTCAATTAAAACATCCAGCTGTTCATGTTTCCCCAGCTTAGAGCTATAAATGCTGATTACACAAGATGCAGCAATCTAAAAATGAATCTTGTGGATTTTCATTCATTATGCCCACAAAACTCACCATCTTGTACCCTCTGTCAAATTAATTCTTATCTCCTTTCAATCCGTGGAACAAAGCATGATAATATATCTTTATGATTGAATGCATGCCAGATATTTAAGAAGAAGTTAGGGTTTATAGTCTGGAACAACAACAGCAGATGGACATCACTGATTTTTAAAATATTCAATTTACAACAAAGGGCCAATACCTCTGCATATTGGTTAACTTTGGAGTCCATGAAAAGATGTTTGTGTCTGTGCGTGTGTGTGTGTGTGTGTGTGTGTGTACTCACAGCCAGAAGGCGGTTCTTGTCTTTCTCGGCACTGTTTAGAGCATTTTCCAGGGTCACTCTGTGCTTCTTGGCCACTTCCTCCAGAGCTCGTGCCTGGCACTCCTTGCTCTGGCTGGCCTCCTCTTCGTATCGGGCTCGCATATTGTTCATGTCCTTCTCTTGGGACGCCTTCTCCTCACGCAGGGTCTGACAAATACAGAAAATATATACTCAGAAACATGGATTTAAAATATGCTAAACAGTCAGTGTCATAGACAATACACACACACACAGAGCTTGGGCTGACATTCCCTCCATATGCCAAATAATTCAGCCATATTGCCAGTGATTACTAAGAGACAGCCAAGGAATCAATCTTTCATTCTGTATGTCTGTATCTCAAATTTTCTCTTTAGTACCACTTCACATCCATTTTCTTTCTTTCTTTCTAAATACCAATAACAGAAGATTCTGAAGCAAACTCCATCTAGTATTATTGATAATGGAGTTATTGATTATGGAGCTATAAAACCTATAATCAATAGGCAACACAACCCTACCATTATGATTGTAAATAGAGTTGGAGTTTGTCAGTTGTTGTTTTCAGCTTCAGGAGATTTTTTTGAAATTACCTTCTTACTCCAGCTAGGCCTGTCAAGCTGATCATGGTGGTAGATTTAGCACTAGAAATGATGAGTTATTGTCAAAACAATGGGGCTTTGATTTCGCACCGCAAGAAACAAAAACAGACGTGTTGTTTCTGGCTGACAACCGTCAATTTTGCCATTTGAAACAACCTGTCCCTTGCAGACGTTACCATCTGTACTTTAGAGCTAATTATCCTTAATATTAATTATTTATTTAAGTCAGTAAAGAAAACTAAACAACACAAACTAGACAAATATACAACAGGCTAAACATGTGCTTTATTGTTCCAATTTGCAAACAGTATGTTTAAAATGAGGTTTTTATGTATTGGGTGCTGTGTATGTCATAATGCAATAATGCAGGATATACATATATCCAGTCAATGTAAACAAAATGCTTCATTAACCATGTATGTAATGGCTCTTTAACAATTGTGGAGAAAGGAAAGAACCTTACATACAAAGCAGAGCAGGTGAGAGAGGATGAGAGCGTTTCTCATATCAGACTTTAGGATGCTATTTCCTAATGGCAGCATGTAAAAATATCCTGTACATTCAGCTTCTTTTGAACTTGCAAACACGTTTACTATTACTACTGTTGTTAGCAGTGGGTAGCAGGCACAATACCAGGAACCTAGTGCAGCTAAATGTAGGGCAGTCATTTCTAATGTTTTCAGCTACATTATGAACGTGATTTTCTTTCTATTTCACAACAAGAAGTCTGCTGTACAAAGATCTATCTCCTGCCTTCACTCTGTGGGTAAGGGTCAAGCAATAAGAATAAAAGCATATTGATTAGTGATTTGTTGGGGTCTGGTCTGTACAAGCAACAGGAGTGGTTAAATCATAGTTGCCTCACAGATTGTAAACCACGGGATAACAGAGGTAAGTGGAAAAATGTAGGAGCAGAAAAGAGCCAAAGCTTCGAGGGCACATAGGAAAAAGAATGAAGTCCTGCTGATTTATGTTGTTGCTAAGCTCCATATATTGTGCAACAGACAGACGAGAAGACAAGCAAGAACAAATACCCTCTATATCAAGTAACAGTGCAATGAGTTTGGCATTCAAACTCTGGTACATTTTGAAACAAGGCCATGGTCACAGAAGCTGGTATTTTTTTCTCGGGGAACTAAAAAACATCTAATTTCTTTCCCATTTACTTTGGGTTTGATCAAGGAAGCAGCTGTTTCTTCATTACATGGGTTTAACACAGTTTTAATTGACCAAATCTTGCCAAAAACGCCACATGGGAGCAGTTATATGAACAAGCTGACATTAGGCAAAAAAAAAAAAAACAAAAAAAAAAACTCCTAAAGCGAGAGAATAAACTCTATATGAAGATTATCTGAGTACTAATGAAAGGAGATTTAAAATTAGCTGGAGATATCTTTTTTTTCTGTTTCTCTGGTTTACAGTTCACTTCAGGTATTCTGCTTACATAACAAAAAAGTCTGTAAAGATGCAAGTCTCTGTTTTGAGGAAATTCAGAATTTGTACAAATGTAATTTGAAAATGTCAAAACGTAACTTTAACATAACTGAGACTGACTGATCAATACAGCTGCTGTGTATATAACAACACAGTATTCTGTCATTTGAAATACACTTGAGGAGATTACATACCTGCATGGCTGCTTCCATTAAACAAGACCTGCTCCCTGTGTCTATTTAAAAAGCTTGTTGTAAGATTGAGAAAATGTAATGGTTGGTATTTTCTGGTTATTACACACTAATTACAACATACTGTAGTTATGAATACTATTTTCCATTTCTGCTAATCGATCGTTCTAAATATTGAACATTGTACCTTTAAACGTGTGCAATTTATATTCTGTTCAGCCTTTTGCAGTCATGTTAGCTCGAGAGAGCACCTGGCAGATTGCCACGCAGTGGCGACAACATGAAAAAAGTTTAATTTCCCCACAGGGATGCAATCATATTGGTGGGCAATAATTGCTCTAAACCAAAGGCTGTTTTGGAAATCTGCCCAAAAACGTCCATCAAACTGGTCAAACTGAGCAAGACTGCTGTGATCATATGGCCAAACAAACCTGAGGTGAAATCATCTCCACAGCATGACATAAAAAACAGGGCTTCAAAGCATCGTGGGAGGTTAATTTCAACTTTTGTAGAGATAGGACAAGAAAAAAAGAATGAAAAATCAAATGAGGAGAGACAGTGGTAATAAGAGAGAGAAGAAAAGACAAGCAAGCCTCCCATTTCGACAGCTATCTATGATTTAGTCAAACCACTAAGATTATCTAAAGTTCTCTTTCTTTGCGGTTTTACTGATGTTCACAACTGATCCAAAAGCCACTACTCCAAAAACAAAATCCTGCCACTGAACACCTACTTGGATATTATTGTTTTAGTTTTTAAATGCAACATTTATGTTTAAAAAACCAAGAGCAACAATAGGTTTGTTGATTACTGAGTAATCTGTTTAAGGCAGAAATCAGCTGAGCACTGAGACTCATTGCTGCTGCCGTAACAGAAAAGTGCCATGAAGTTTAAGTGGTGCGGATCTTTTGTTATCCTCAGGAAGACATTCAAATTCACAGCAGCCTTGCTCAGTGGTAGAACTCTCTGAGCTCCCAGAGGATTACACTGCACAAATGTCAGAGATAAAGGGATGGGAAAACACACATGAAGCAGCAACACTTGACATTTACTGTCGACTATGGTTGGTCTGCTGACTACACTGCTCCTTAAATCATCTGACCTTTAAGCTTCTTGGTTTTTAAAAAGAGGAGCAGCTTGTTTTTTTTCACAAAGTTTGTAAGTGCAGTGTGATCGACAGGTTTGACTCTTTCAGCAGCTTGATGATTACAGGTCACTTTTTGCTCTTTGGCTCTTGTATTCAGAAAGGTAACAAAAGGCAGGAAGATAAAACAAAAAGAATGGGGGTGTTTACTGCACAGCTATGTGCTCATGCCTAAAGGTACGGCGCTCTCTATGATCAACTCCATGAAATATAACCATAAGTCAAATACTCCTTTTACTTCTATAAAGACTGGCTTTGGGGAAAACCTCACAAGTTCACAAGAGGATGAATGTTTCTGTAAAGTAAGTGTTGGTAAATGTTGTAAAATATACCAAATAGAATGGAAGAAATAAATCTCTTCCTATAGTATTATTTTTGGGCAAGTACTAGATTTGCTTCAGTGTCTGAACAAAAGGTTTTTTGCTTTTGTGTTTTCCTCTTCAAAAAGTCAAATGTTGGGGTTTACAGAGGGTTTTTGAGGAAAAAAACCACACACACATACTAGCCATGACAACAATAACTAATGATCTATACAAAGTTATGGTATGCAATCAAGCTTCTTTGACTGTAAAATTGTTATGTTCAAAAATGCCTACAGTCAAGCACCAAGAATGATATATTCATCTCAAGATATATTTAGTGGTCTCTTAATCTCCTAAAATCCTAGACCGCATCTTAATTATATTTTAGAGTTTTTTTGAAGGTTTAAATGTAGGCCTAACATGTTTTTCCAGCAAGGACTTGTACTTCAGGCAACATGAGCTCAGAATTTCTTAGTTTTTTTACGCATGATAAACAGGTCTGGAGCAAAGTCTACAGGTTCAGTTCCAGCATCCTGATGTTTTTTGGTTATTTATAACATAGCTGTTTTGGGCTGATGTGAATACAAAACACACCACCACCAAATGCACACACCTTCTCCAGGGACTGGATCTGCTGTTTCTGTCTTTCATCAAGGGTTTGGCTCTGGCTGTGTAGGGCCTCCCTCTCTTCTTCCAACCTGAGCACCTTGTCCTTCAGCCGACTGCGCTCATTGTCTAGGTCCCTGATGGCTGCCTCCTGAGTCATCTGGGTGGCCTGAAGGCTGCTTATCTGACCTATGACAGGACAGAGACAACAGGTGTGAGAACAATGCAAACACTATATTGCTATTCTTGGAGATTTCTTATTCATGCAACCGCCACATGCAAAATAAACTGCTGTCAGCAAATGTCATATTTGAACTCTGGCCTGGATTTACAATGAGTTTTGCCAGTGGAGTAAATTTTCTTATCCTGATAATCCCACTGAACTGGTACTGATATTGGTCCTTTGGCTTTTTATTCCCATTTTTCCACTGTGTCACATTTTATATATTAAATAAATGTATTCTTTTTGCATCCTTGGACTTCCATTTACTCTTTTGTTAGTGTCAGTAGTTTTGTGTGAATGGCCATTTCATTTCACCTCATTCATTCAGCCAATACATTGTGTTCATGTTAGACCATTTCCAGGAGGGGAAGTAATTTAGTTTTGTTCTGTAGTAGACATATGTATTGTTCTAATGAGGCTAAAATTTGTTGGCCTCAAAGGATTAGTCCAGTTTATTAGAACTTGGATCTAATTTGTGTAGTTTGGCCATAGTTTCTATTAGTTATGGTAACACTGTGTTCACTAAGTTGAAGTGCTAGAATGCAGCAACAATGTCAAAAATGAGTGTGATTATACAAAAAAAATTAGAAAAACACAAGATCAGACAGGTTTTTTGAGGAGAGGAGAGGAGAGGAGAGGAGAGGAGAGGAGAGGAGAGAAAAGAGAAGAGAAGAGAAGAGAAGAGAAGAGAAGAGAAGAGAAGAGAAGAGAAGAGAAGAGAAGAGAAGAGAAGAGAAGAGAAGAGAAGAGAGGAGAAGAGAAGAAGAGAAGAGAAGAGAAGAGAAGAGAAAAGAGAAGAGAAGTAAAAAGAGAAGAGAGAAAGAAGAGAAGAGGGTCTTACTGGCTTTGAGCAGTATTTCAGTTGCTTGCTGCTGAACTCGATCTCTGGCTGCCTCTAGCTCACACTCAGCTTCCTTCTGACGGATCTCCACAATCTCTGAGTTCTGGGTCACCTCATCCAGCTGCTTGTTTAAGTCCTGGAGATGGATCAAATCAGCAGATCACTGAAACATTGCAGCCACGTCTGACACCATCTCATCTTAAAAGATGATGGCATGGTAGATTCATTTCTGTACTAGGTCATTCCCCTTCAATCCTATGACATTAGAAAAGTGAGAGGGTTGACTGAAGTAAAACCTGAATAAATGTTTGGTGTTTTCACTTTAGAAATTCCCACCTGCTGTATGAGCTTTTTTTTTGTTTGTTTGTTTTTGTAAGTCCAACAAAATATGCAATCACTGGGATGAAGGAAATCCACATCTTCTGTTTCAAGATACTAATAAATAAAAACCCAGATGGTATATGTTTATATTACAACGATGTAGTAAGTGGAGTAAATAGTTCTAGTTGTATACTGTATGCTGTAACAAGACATTTCAGACAACCATACCAGGCTGGCTAGACCTGAACATGCCAGTGACATAATAATACTAAGGATCAACAACAGTAAGTAAAGGCTGAGTTCTGCTCAGATAATAACAACTATGTGGATTTGGGGGGATCTGACATATACACACAGAAGAATACACAGCTGTGCAATTTGTCACTCTGCAAGAACTCATGAGATGTAATTTCACATCTTTCAATCCCATCAAGCAACCTGCCTCTAACTTAATTACTGCTGCTATGGTTAAAACAATGAAACCTTAGTATGAGAATAACTAGTGGTGAGGCACACATAAATTAGACTTGATATGTGTGTGTGTGTTTGTGTTTATGCTGATTTCCTTGATGAGCTCATTGCAGGTAGCTGCACTTTGTGACTAATATTAAATAAAATTTCCATAATTAGTTTGTGTGGGTGTCTGGTTGTCCTTGTACATTTTTTCAAGGAGAGAGTTTGGGTATTAGACCTTAGGGGCTATATCTGTTTCAGCAAACGGGTCAAATTTATCAGTTTTCTTTAACCTGCTGTTTGAGGGATTATATTTGGTTTCAGGACCAAGGTCAGGTCTTAGCTTAGGATAAGAATGAATACATTTCTGTATGTGGGCATATATATTTCTTCTTACAAGAACCATTTCCCACTTTGAGAGTAAGGCATGTAGTTGATGTTTTGATTAAGAGCTGGAGAATACATTGAGGTCCAATAGTCCTATACTTCCAGTGTAATGTACATTCATGTGCAGAGCAGTAAAAACAGTTTATTTAACAGCATCTCTGTTGAATTGACTGGGCTAAATGAGGAATGTTATTATAGATATTTAGTTGATGCCTCTGATTCATATTTATATGCACACATGCGCAATATACCCAGCCTCACTTTTGTCAGTCATCCTCATTGGACATGGCTGGATCTTGCATTGACATCTAAATATAAAAGGCCCTGAAAACTGTGATTTAGAAGACTTATTGATTTATCTCACTAAAAGCTTCCACTAACCACTCCAGACAGGCTTTACCTGAGAATAAAGTATTATGCCCATAGACTGTCATAGAAGCAATTGAACATAGCTTCAGCAGAGTGTTTCACTTAAGGGATAATTTGTATTTTTGGCATCCACATTCTAACGGAAGCTTGTGAACAGTCAGCCATTAATTATGTCTGTCTAAGTTACTCCAAGCTATCATTTGCTTGCATTTGAGATTTGCCTACTAAATCATCAACTAAAGGAGGATGACAGAGAAGCAGCCTGACAGCACACACAAGTGCTTTAAAACTGGTGTTAAGTTGATACTACCATGTAATGTGCCAATACTGTAATCATGCCTTCTGAGATGAGGGAACATTTTCATTTGGTGAAAAGAAACTTAGTAGAGAGAGTCTAAAAAAGTCACCCGTTTTGTGCAAAATGCTACCTTTATGGAAACCTGATGATTACTAAGTATAGGTAAGGAGAATAACAAGGCCTGAGATATGCATTATCATGATTAAAGCAAGCATTACAATATCTGCTGTGAGCTTGTCATGGCTAAATTAAAATCTATTATCTTCCAACAATGAACTCTCAGTAGGAGCTGAAGGATTAAGAGATATGTTCATATACTGAGGCTGTTATTACATGGTTACTGTGATATTACCTTAGCAACAGCACAATATATTCCTAATACTAATTTCACACAAATCTTAGAGGATATCATAACAACAGGCAAAGTTTAACCGGCTTCCCTGGAGCAAATATCAACATTATGGTGGGTGATCATGTGTGGATACTCCAAAGTACTTACACACTTTAAAATGTACTTGGGAAATGCGTCATATTCCAGATTTGTAAAATAAGCGTTTTGCACTAGCAGTCTTTAGAAAATAATCAAATGCTAACATTAATATCTGTGACAAATACAGCTGTATTTTTCTACTTGAAAAACAACAGCTATCGGCGTGGCATGCCTATTATATATGATGTTTAGATGGTGGCTACAGTCAGGGTATAGGAAGTCAAAAATTAATCTACTTTACCCAACTAAATAACAGTATTAACACTGGAATGCCCATGTAAAGTGGATATTACTTGCATTTTATCTCTTTTTCTCCCATATAACAATTTATATCTCAATTTTAACATTAACTCCAAAGGACATGTTTTAGTGTCTGTCAATAAAAAAGGCATCTGAGTGTGGTCAATCCTATTTATAACTTCGTTCTGTTACATCACACAATGTTCTAGACTGTTTTAGTTGTCTGTCCTTTCAAGTCTTTTATGTCTCTTTTATAGGCTGGGTGTGTGACTCAGAGGAAGGTGAGGTGTTTGACTCAGCTGTTGGGGTTTCACACTCACCTTGATGGTGTTCTCAGCAGTTGTGAGTGATGCCTGAAGCTTGTGGGATTTCTCCCGGTTTTCCCGAGCTTCATCTGTTACCCTCGCCAGCTCAGCTCTCAGTTTTCCCAGGGTTTTCTGCAGCGCCGCCTCCTGAGTCTGAAACTCTCGCCGCAACTCAGCCTCGGTGCGTTTCCATGCCAACAGGTTGTCCGTGGTAAGCTGCTGGGTTCTCTTCATGGCCTCCAGCTCACGTTCATAAAAGGCCTGGGCCTAGGGACAAATAAACTGGTGTGAATCTATATTTTCCTAAACTTAAATAGTTGAATGGAGGTTAAAAAAATGAATAAATAAATAAATAAAATTAGAACAGTTAGCTTGAAGCCTGGACAATGTATTGTCTTCATGGAATTTTGGGTTGTATTTTGGACAGCCTAAAACGCTTTCTGATCATAATGCAATCTCATGCTCGAGCAGCAAACGCAAGTGAAATCTGAGGCCAGAATAATTTGGCTGACAGTGTGACTGTCAGTAAGGATGGTGTTTATTAAAATTAATAGCTTCTAAATGCAGCACTTAAATTGTGCCATTCTGCTTTCGTTATACATGAATCTGCTTATCACAGCCCTCACTTTCAGCAAGGTCAACCTAGGAATGACAATGAATGTAATTTTCATTTTTTTTAAAAACATTATTTATCGAAAAATGTTTCACAGAGAATATTTTACTTTTAACAGCAACTTGGAAAGAGTTCATTTTAAAAGTATTAGATATAGAGATACTGGCTGTAACACCGCCATGTTAAAAGAAGTTGATGTTTTGAAAATGAATTACTATTTAAAACTGATAGCAATTTAGAACTTTTCTTCATCTGTGTAGCTATTTAGACCATTGCAGGGATGTAATTACAGTCAAATACTCCACCCTCAAAAGCACAAAGAGCAAATGTTGTCTATAGTGGCTGAAGTACCTTGCTGAGTTTGGCCTCATACTCCTCCACCAGCCTCTTCTTGTCTTGTTTGAGCTCCTCCACCCGCTCTGTCAAAGAGTCCACCTGTAACAAACCAATAAAACATGTGAACAACAGCTTTACTTTGATAGAGTTTGAATTTGGAGGTGATAGATAAAACCACTTAAAAATGTACATAGTGCTTCCTGTTGGCAGAGGCCTTATTGTTGAACTGTTGTGCTCTAGACTTGATGTGCCAGGTTAATTTACTGGCTTGTACAAAAACATTAAAAAACTTCTGCCCCACTTTCTCCTGGTCCTCCCCATAGTGATTCAGCTACTGTGGCTTTCAGCAGCTGCTCTACTTTTGCAGTTGTGGTGGGTTACCTCAGCTTTGTGGAGCTGTCCCAGTTTCTCCTGGTCTTTACTGTAGTTCGCGTTCTGACTCTGGTGGCTGCGGAGGAGCTCCTGGATTTCCTGTCTGTGCTGGGCTTTCAGCTCCTCCAGAGCAGCCCTCTTCTCCTGCTCAAACTGGGCCTGGGCCTGGCTGAACGTACGCAGCTTCTCTTCAAAAGACCGTCTCATCTCCTCCACCTCCCTCGACATGGACACAACACGCTGTGTGTGCTGCCAGAGAAGACAGGAATTCAGGACTAAGCTATCAGGAGGATCAATTGATTTCTGTAGACTTCTTTCACAGTGGATAGATTTTTTAAAAAGGTGATATACTGGATCAGGGAAATTTGACCTTCAAGCTGCCAGTCTGGCTGACTGCTCTAAATTGACTATAAAACCAACTACAGATTAATGTCAAACAACAAATTGAAAATATCTATTATTTCCCTGGTTTAACTGACCTAAAGTGACTCCTAGGCTTTATAAACAAGAGCATCAAGAAGATGGGCCAAGCAACTGTAGTGTTTATGTGATTAGGGATCAGTTTTAGACACAGAATAACTTGTGTGAATATCATCCATGTGTTTGTGTTAACAAA
Source organism: Mastacembelus armatus (assembly GCF_900324485.2). NCBI lineage: Eukaryota > Metazoa > Chordata > Actinopteri > Synbranchiformes > Mastacembelidae > Mastacembelus > Mastacembelus armatus. Next base: position 14,725,993 of record NC_046656.1, read on the forward strand.
CAGCTTCAGGTGCATTGTTACAAGTCTCTTGGGTTACAATAATTTGCATGTAGCCTGAGATGAACAACAAAGATTGTAATTATATTTGTGATCTGGCCAACAGAGGTACAGTACATACATGTGGGTAAGTCTATTAAAGCTCATATGGGTTTTATCCAGATACAAGACACAAATAAAATGGGGTTTAAAAGAGCCCTGAACACTACTATTACTACTACTACTACTACTACTACACAATAAATGTCCAGACCAAAATAAAGAGATAATGCTGACCGAGGGACACTCTTTAGCCTCCCAGCAAAACAGAGCAACAAACATTAGTGCTGATTATCTGCATCCTGCCAGACACAGCTGCCTTTCACCACAGACACACACCAAACACACAGCATTCCTCCATCTACCTGAGCTTCAGTGCAAAGCTGCATGTCCTCGACCCTCTGACGGTAGCTCTCAAACTCAGCCAGCGCCTGTCTCTTCATCCTCTCATGTAGCTCCACGGACTCCTCCAGGGACTGAATCCGCCTCTTCAGGTCCATCTCATCGCTGATCTTACTCTTGTACTGGAACAAATGTGTAGAGTTTATTTAAATATACTGTGTCCTCCAATTTGTTTTTTTATTAATGACCAGGACATGAAAATGTTTAACCTGCACCTGTGACATACACAATCAGAGGATATATGTGCCACACTGAAGATGCAGTCATTTGGTAGAAAATTAAAAAAGGAAATCGTTCAAATTCAGCCAAGCTTCACTGACATTTTAAGAAATTCTGCTAACAAGGACTGAACATCTGAAAGTAAAAGTAAATAAATTATCCTTGGTCACAGTAAATAAGCATTATAGAGTTTAGCTTTAATTAAAGTTGCTGTATTGGCTGAAATCCACTTTAGATTTAACCTTAGTTCAGCTCATTATGATACACAAATCAAAAGAGTAAATAAGTCTATTCAGTTCACTCCTTTACATTGCATTAAAAGTACGCCAGGGAACCTTCCCCCAGGTAGACAATGTGGAGAATATAGCATGTAGCTTTTCAAGGTTAGTTACTGGTTAGTTGCAATATAGGTCTAACTATTCAGCTGATCCAATATTGTTGAGTTCTTTATAAATGTGATCTCGGCTTCCATGCGATAGTGTGCAACTGCTATAGATGAATGTAAGACTTTTTCTTAGTTTGACTGACTGATCTAAATGTGACCAGTGAGTCCCTTTTTGCAGTTTAAATCCTGTGTTAAATTAATGGTCCAAAATAATCCAAACCTTCTTATACCCATGCCAAAGAATACAGGTCTCTGCACTAATTCAGATATTTAATGAGGAAAAAGGTAATAATAGCTCACCCGTTATCAATTATTCCAAAAGTAATTATATTAAATTAGATATTCCTCCCCAGAAGCTGTGATTACTCATTTGAATGTTCATGTATATCCACAGAACTACTTTCTTTCTTCACTTCAAATGAAGATTATTTAAAAAAATAAAATCAATGATAAACAATGCTTTCCTTGCATTTAAACTCAAGGTCCACATGAACCAAGTCTGACATTTTTCAACGTAGCAGAAGTAGAATGTTTTCACGCACTGGCTTTGAATTTAAAAACATGACAGCAGATACTTAATGATAAAAAATAAATATAAAGGGAAGAACATTAACCTGTAGAATCTTCTCTCTGGTCTCAGAGAGGATCTGCTGCACCTCCTCTTCATGGGCCTCCTTCAGAGTGGCGATGGCTGCCTCATGCTCATCATTTTTTGTGTTCAGTGCATAGATAACCTGCAAACATAAGGAGTTAAAGTACTGTATTAATACAGGTGGGAGACAATATAGTAGCAGACACTAGAAATAAAACAGCAGAATATCATAGCATGAAGATAAAACAAGCAAGCCCAAAGCTCTAAGATGAGAGGAAGGTCGATACTGATGACTTTAGAATTAAGCTGCATGAAGACATTAAATATCCTTAAATATATTCTTTGCAGGATAGGAATACTTCTCATAAAGCATTTATAATATCATACTGTAAACTTGAAATCCTTCCCTTGATACCATTATAAAGAATTGATTTATCTGGATAAGCTTGTACTAAAGTAAGTTTACTCAAAACAGCTGTGACTGTTTTAGTGTTTAGACCTATCATTAAAACTCAAATCAGCTAACAGATTAAATGTAATGAAGACATGCATCCAGCTGGAAAATATCAAATAACTGCTCTATTATATCTGTATAATTCTAGATTTAAGCTGTGGTACTGTATGTCACTGGTATACAGCTGCACACACTATATTCTGCAGAAAGGCTTCTGGTCGATACATTGATGTTCCTGCTATTAGCTCAGAAGCACCAGTGACAGTCATAAATTAGAAATTGGTCAGTGGTGTATTACTGGGGATAAAAATATCCCAGGCAAACTGTTGTGCATAAGATTGACCTTTAAAGCTGTCCCAAAAATACATGCAGCTATCCAGAGAGCCATAATCTGACAGCAGAATGATCCTCTGCTCACTGACAGAGAGAGGGAGAGCACAGAAATGGGTTCTACATATCCGCATGAAAAACCATGAGGTACTCTTCCCCTGCTTCTCTCTCTGCCATGAGAAACGAAGTTGTGTGTAGTGGCTTTGAAAAAAAAAAGTCAATAATTCAGCACACTGAACTGTGCAATGGTGCTAAGGAGCCTTTGTTTACTTTGAACCAAAGTCCATCAACAGAATTAGAAAAGGCGAACTGAGAAAAGAAGAGAGAAAAAGGAGGGCAAAAGCTTTCTCTGAAACAATGACATTCACTTTTTATGCCTTGTTGGGAGATGTAAGGATTTACTTTGACAAGTGGTGGTGCTATTTTAAATTCCTATTTGTTTATTCCCCACACACTCACTCTGTTTTTGCTGACAGCTACAGAGCTTTGCTCATTCAGAGAAGCTAAGACAAATGTTAATCCTGAGGTACTCCCTCATTTGATGTTGTTGACCTGTTAATGTGAATTATTTTATTCTGCATATTAAATATATCCAGATATTTAAAGGGTTCTTAATAATCTGTCTTTCATCTCAAACCTAATTCCTTTGGACACATTTTTACCGTTTCCTTTGTCATTTCTTTCTTACACCCTCTTTTAAGCCGTAAATCATTATCATCATCTTTTTACACCAATTATCATCAGGACTTTGCTGTTAGCACTGCAACTTAATCTGAAATATTTTACAAACATCAGTATTACAATCTGCAAGTGTATTGGAATGAAAATCCACATTTTTAACATAACCAGTATCCAACTATCTAATACTATAAATATCAGTTCTGACATTTGTAATAAACCAACCTGCTGGAAAATCAATTGGAAATTAGGTGTAACATGATTATTTTAATTGTGGACAGACCTCCTGCCTTCATATACAAACATGCATTATGAGGCAATACACTGCCTGTCCAACATGGCGGCCATTGTAATGGACAGCAGCATCTATGGGTCATCAGTATTTGACAAATTCAAGTTTTGACCTGATAATGGTGCTAAAGGAAATATTTAAGGATCTATAAATTGGACTTTCTTCAGCTGCAGACCATGGAATGTCTACAAAATTTTATGGCAATCCATCTAATAGCTGTTAAATACATCAGTCTGGACCAAAGTACCAGACTGGCTAACAGACTAACATTTCTATCCCTATGACCACAGTGGTATGATTTAATAAGTGCTAAATCAAAAGCAGAAAGAAGGTCATAACATAAGTAAACTTTATTTATATGGACTAAAAACACATGTTTATCCCAGCGGGCTTTACAATCTGTACCTTCATTTGAACCTCTCATGTCAAGTGCTTTTTTATGTTCACAAATGAGGAATGAAACATCCGAGATCAAAGACAAACTGGAAGGAGCCAAATAAAGCTGGAAAATTCAGCTTGCCCTGAAATAAAACATCTTTTCCTTCACGTCTGAATTATTCAGCCGGCTCAGTCTCATCAGCTTAGAAAGTGAAGCAAGCAGACGTAACAGTTAGAGGAGCTAAAATCTCCATCAGTTTACAAGAGTCATAGGCACACTTCTGCAGATGTACTAATCATACTGCTGTAGGCTCTGCTGATACACACACACACACAACCACAAAATAATAAACAGAAGTATATGAACACGATTATCAAAGTAAACACACACACCAGCAGAGACTGTCAAGATCATGAACCAGTGCGCCCATGTCCAACCTTATCAGTGTAATTTACCCAACAAAAGGTCAGAGACAGATAGGAGATGGCACGATTGTGTGTATAAGAATGACAACCGCTGCCTGAGAGGCTGCATATTGCAATCAATGATCAACTGATATGGACTCTGGCAAGGCAGCAACATTTTAAGTATTGAGGCTCTGTGATAACTCCAGCACCATTTGGGGGACTGATTTAGCCTTAACTGATCCTCTCAGGCAGTTCTTACTCACAGACTGTGTTTTTATTAAGGTAGGCCTTAAGGCGGAATTATGATTCTCTGTCGTGGTGTTGTGTGGCCTGCAGGAAGTACATACAGCTTACTGCATAACCCTTTGAGCTGCACTACATGGATGTGCCATGCAGTAATCTTCCCATTCAATTTTGAATTTCCCTTTGGGGCTTAATAAAGTTTATCTATCTATCTATCTATCTATCTATCTATCTATCTATCTATCTATCTATCTATCTATCTATCTATCTATCTATCAGACTGTATCTGAACTGTGTACATTCCATCATTGACTTACAGACAGCAAAAGCAAAGATTATGAGGGCTGTTCTAGATATCTGTTCTAGTTCATTTACAAATGAACTAATATTAGCAATCATTTGAACTTGTGTGTGGCAAATGTGAATCTTTTTGTCTTTGTTTTTGTCTCCACCAACCCATGAGGGAATTCTTGGCTCTGGTTCATTTGCTGCTAAATGCACAGCTATTTCCACCAAATAGTAATGCCTTTCACATTATGCATTCACTTGATCCATTGGAGTCTAAATTTTGTTTAATTCAGATTTTTTGTGAGTCTCAACTTAAATTTCTAGCTTGGACTAATAGCGTGCTTCCTTTTACTGAATATTGTTGGTTGGTAAATGTTGGTATGTGTGCATCTTTTTAAGGTGTGAGAGAAGACTGGGAGCCTAGTAGCAGTGAATATTCCTTGTCTTTTTGGGTCGATGGGTTTATACCCTTGGAGGAGTTTGCATAAATGACAGTGATACCAGGCAGATCAATAAGGTGACAGTCAAATGCCACAAATTTCAACCGTCAGCTGGGAGAAAGTCACAGCTGAGAAACTCACTAAGACTTTCAGTAGGCCTGCTGCAGTCCCTGCTAGCTGCTCAATGAAATATGACTGTGTGCTGTCAAACACTGTTAAAGCTGGAAATAAATGTGGTTTTCTTGACTTCTTTCTTTTCCCTTGTGTTCAAACTCTTTACCTCAGTTGTACATTGAGTTTTATGTTAGTCTGAGTACAAACAACTTTTGTAAGAATATTCCAGAGATCTAAGATTTACATTGTGGCTAAGTGATTTTTTTCCCTATTCTATAGTTTGCTTTTCCTTTTTCCCTTTTGTTTTTGAGGGTGCACTGACGAAAGCCAAGTTCTCAATATTCTGCACTGTAAAGTTGATATTTACTTGTGAACAAACTTTAGAAAACAGGTTCAACATAAAAAACATAACTGCACCAAATGAATGTTTTGTTCTTTGAATTTGCACATATAGACAGTTACATTATCTGCATAGAAATTAGTCACAATAAAGAATAGAAAATTACATTTGATTTGATTTTTAAAAGGTGCAATGTTGAAAATGTGAAATGTGGTAATTCCCTGTCTAGAGCCAGTGTTTGGTTTGTCCATTCTGGGCTACTGTAGAAACATGGTTGTGTAACATGGCTGCCTCTGTGAAGGGAGACCCACTCCATATGTAGATTTAAAAGGCTCATTATATGATTTAAGACAATGCACCAGTTGGTATTTTCTGGCGATTATGCAATAATGACAACATATTTACGAATACCATCTTCCATTTTTGCTAATAGATTGCTCGAAAATATTACTAAAAAGTCTTAAAACAATCAGATGGGCCTAACAGACGTTAAAACTTTTTAATGCACTGGCAGATTTATCCATTTAATTTGAGATAACTTTAAGGACTTAATTACAGACAAAAATTACTTACTGTAATAAAGAAGACACCTCTGCAGGCCTCAAAGTAGAAGGCTAACTAGAAAGATTAAGAAATGACACATCTCACAATAAACTTCCCCTATTGTCTTATCTAAACCTACTTTTGGATTCTATGACCAACATACCACTAAAGAAAAAGTAAAAAATTTAATTGGAACTAAAACAAAATCCCTGCAGAGCACTTCAACAATAGTAGTGTGAGGTAGTGTGACACAGAAGGTAAGTCATAACTTTTTAATTGGGTAATAAAATAGAAGATTCTTGGGTGTGATCAAAGCAAAATATGCTGTTTCATCTTCACTTCTCCAGCACTTTCAAAATGTGTCTAAGTTGCTCATGAGTTCTATTTTTAGACTTTTGCCTATTGCCACATATTCCTAGTCAGTCACTCTTCTCCCACCCCCCATGGCCAGTTTTTGTAAGATACTGGTTTACAGTTAAATATTTTGCTGATTTTATTTCCCAAACCCAAGCAAGAAAAGAGATTTATACTGTAGCTCTATGTCTCTCCTAGAGTGAATTTACAGTAATGTTATTGATTTAAAGGATATCTAGAGTATTCAGTTCTTAGCAAAAATGAAATGGGGGGCTATAAAGAATGAGACTGCATGGGTATAATGATTACTGACTTATCCAGCCGTGCCTCATGCATTCAGAGATTTTAGAATCAGAGGGGAAGGCACACTGTATGGATAGATTGTAATATTCAGCTATTTCTTGGAGTCAAAAACAGTGAACATCACCAGAAAAAGTAAAAGTCCATTCAGCAATGCTTTAAAAGCATAAAATGAAATTGTGTGTGTTTGATGCCAATGTGCTGCCAATGTCTTTGAACTGGCAAAGATGAAAGCTCTCAAAATAAAGTCCAATAACAAAGCAAAATGTAAGTTTGTGCAATAAAGGGACAATAAAGGTATGTGAACAAACTTACACACCAAAGAAACACACTCTCCAGAGATGGTTAAGTTGAATGCAAATGAAAAATGCAAATAGGAAAGAGGTGCCAAATTTTCTTCCTCTAGACTGGAATCATTAGCTTTACAAAGGATCAGAGGGGGGTAAATATGTAAAGATGCTGGTTCACTTCTGAAACAAGGTTCAAAGCATCTAATGATTCCCAACAAAGTGACTGGCAGCAATCTCTTTTTATTTCACTCTCACAGGCCTGAATACACACACACACACACACACACACACACACTCTCTCTCTCTCTCTCCACTCGAGTCTCCCTGTCAGCTGATGAGGCTTTGATGATAATGACAGCATCTAATGGCAACCATTTTGCTACCCTAACACTACCCAGTTGTCATTTTCCACCCTGTGGCAGCAGAGCTTTGCCTTCTGAGTGCACTGGGTGAGGGCACGTAAAGGAAAAAAACAGCAAAATGAAAAAAGTAGCTTGTAAAGCAAAGTAGTTAACTGCAGCATAGCCTGGTCATAGCTTGACTACCTGAACTTATGAAAATCATTCCTAAAACATGTAGTTTGTTTAATTTATATAAAAATCTCCTAGCAAAACACCCAGGAATCAAAGAAGTCATCTGCCTTGTTGTTCATATAGCTCTGTTTTTTGTACAAATTAAACAAGATACCATATACCATTCTCATTACTGAGCTTTGGTAGGTGCTGGTTGGGGGATTTTGCTACATTGGGACTTAGCCAGGCTTCCCCATTTCACCGGTCTCCAGACTCTGTGTCACTATTTTAGATGGAGTCTTTTATTGAACGATCAGATGTCAGTTTAACATAATGCATTGCAGTACCACATTCCTAAAGTCAGTCCAAAACATGCAGAGAACATGCAGTACGTTAAAGGTAGTCACAAACATTGCAGAAATTGTGTTAGCTAAGTTACATCATCCGTTACCATGTGCATCCTGTCAAGAATGCACACATTGTATATATAATACAGTAGCATTCCAGTAGTCAATTTAGTACTGTATATTAGTAAAATGCACATGGGTTAGATGCCGATATAACAGAGTAGAAAATATATATAAATATAATACAGTGAGTCAGTTTAAGCTCAGGAAAGAAGCTGGATTTCAGTCTGTTAGTGCGTCAGTGAAGGGTTCTATAATGCCTCTCGGATGGTAGAAATTTAAATTGTAAAACATCAGTGCAAAGAACACAAATCCACTATGTCAATGAACACTGTCAAGTAACCGTGTTTTTGTGACCCACTTACTATAATTTCAGTTTTAAAAAGTCCACAAGACAGAGTGAATTCAAAAGTAGAGCCTTGCAAATATAAATGATTCTATGTCAGTTGCTGTGTATTGATGCCTGCACACTTGGGAGTAAAATCATTAACCATGTGGAAGAAGGGCAATGGCGGGATGTGACATTTAATTGTTGCAACAACTATTGATGGGACAGGACCCTTTTGGAGCAGGGGCTGTTGCAGAGGAGAGTCAGTTCAGTGGAAAACTAAATACCAAACTATATAATACTCTGTATATGATAATTCTACTTTCTTCAACTGGGTATATGGGTGTAGACATACTAAAGGTAAGTAAGTGGATCTTTTGTCACAGTATGATTGTTCATCTGCTGACTGTAATGTCCTGCATCTAATAAAATCTACAGCTTGATGAAGAGAAGTTAACAGCAATTCAAACATGGGACTGTTTCAGTAATTACTGACAATTTATAGTCACAGTTCCTATAAAACAGAACATCCCATCATTTTCAATATATAGTAATGTCTAATCACTATAGGCTGAACAACGTGTGAGCGCAAAAAGCCTCTCTGCAGTGAGGTATATTAGAAAGCAATTATCATTATCTTCTTACGCTCATTATCTTTTAATCATTGTCTAATTGGATATTTAATTTCTAATTTTGAGTATGAGGCTTTGGCTGCATCCCTCCATTCTTAGTTTCTCTTGTTGACTTTAAAGGATGTATTTCACACTGTTGGCATAAAGCACATGGGGTCATAAAAAAAGTAATTTCATGTCCAGTTAACTAGTTTTTAATTTATTTAGTGTGTTTTAAAGTTGGAGTTTGTGCATAAATTTGTTTGTGTGTTAAGGGTTAAACTGTTTCTGTCTCAATTAATCTGCTGGTTGTTTTCTCAGTTAAAATATATATATATGCAATTTTTATTTAATTAGGTAACCTCAGTGAGGTGACGATCTATTTCCAAAGAGAGTAACATACAAAAACAGCCAGATATAATAAATTACACATCAGTGACAATCACTGACTTCACTAAATACCTTTGAAGTTAAATGTTTAAAACTGTCCAGTTGAATTTGGTCCATTAAATGACAGAATGTTGTAAATCACATCCTAAAAATTCACCAGAGCCCATGGCAAATGGCTTATTTTGGACATTAAATACAGCAGACCAAAGAAACCAAAACAAGACACCTTACTATCCACAAAAGACAAGAAAAGCAACAAATCTTCACAGTTGAGAAGCTAGAATTCAGGACTGCTTTATATTTTTGCGTAAAAACTAAAACACCTATCCATCCATCCATCCATCCAGCAGTCTAAGCAAAGATGCCCAGACCCCTCCAGCATGTCCTGGGTCTTCCCCTTGGGCCTCCTCCCAGTGGGACATGCCTGGAACACCTTCTGCTTGTGCTCAAAACTTTGTGCTCACACATGGATTCTTTCGGCTCATGCTCAAAACTGAGCTCACACACAGATCTGATTATTCACATGGATTTCCTCCACTCACTCAAAGTTCTGCTCACACTGCTTGCAGAGGCACAACCCTGTCAAAGGTTCTTCACCAATAGGAACAGACATCTGTTTGGACCAATGACATTATCGCTGTTTAGGCCTGATTTCTCCCAGGCATCTTCATTGGTTGCAAACACAGCTGCAATACCTCCTCCACTGTGAGTCTGCCTGATGCTTCTGCAAACATGGATGGGAAAAGTCATCAGCTAAAGTTTATTAATTAACATTGTATTTATTACATACATACATACAGAGAACTTAAGTGCCTAATGCCTTCTCCCGGTCCACAAAACACATGTGGAATGCTTGGGCCAATTCCCGTGACCCCTCAAGGACACTGGTGAGGGTAAAGCACTGGTCCAGTGTTCCACGACCAGGGCGGAAATCACATTGTTCCTTCTAAATCCGAGGTTTGGCTATTGGCTGAATTAAAACACCTAATAGATTAAAAAAAAATGTTGTCTGCCAATTCACAATCAGTGTATTGACAAATCTTTTCAGCTCTAGTTTTATTTATTCTCTCATTCTGACCATAATAAATTTCTGTCTGCTTTTCCAACCCCTTCTTACTTCTTTCCAGTTTAAGGGATAAAATAATGTATGACTTCAAAAGTGTGAAAGAATGATATCAGCATTTCATTAAAAAATGGATCGGACTTAGACTAATCCATCTCCAGACAGGATGAATAAGATGCAATTTAACTAATTACTTCACTGAAGAACAGATTGCTGAGTATTTGCTCTAAACCTCAATGGTAGTCTATAGCAAAACCTTGAGTATAACTAAATTTATAGAATTATTATAACCAGATTCCACAGTAGTCTGCATTAACAATATTAGAATTTGTTATGATTATGTCACAAAAAACGTCCTTACAAAATAGAAACACCAGCTATTTGCAGAGTAAACCCAATGTTGATATCAGCAGTGGCTCAGACTGCACCTCACCTGTGCAATGTGCCGTATCGCCATTTAGTGTGCCATCTCATTTCCAGCACCTCTACTGAGTTTACTAACAGTGAATTTAAAGAAGCTGAGAAAGAGATAAGAGGTTTAATTACTTTAATTATAATGCATAGCTGTGATCTGTTAAACTGTAAGGTTCACCTTAATCCGCCAACTAATTATGGGATGTTCTGTGGTGGTAGTGTAAGAGGTGCTGCTGTTAAAATAGGGCTGAGTCGATGAGGAAAATATGAGGTTTGGCCTTAATTAAACACGTGATTAGTGATATTTTAGTATTATGCAGCATAAACTGCATGGGTATCAAAACTTAAACTGTGAAAACAAAGTCGAGACTTGCATGTTCAAATCCACTCTGTCAACTGAAGAGGACAGAAAATCAAATGAAACGAGACTCTCCACAGACTGTTCGTGTTTTCTGGTCTGTTTTTGGGAAAGCTTTTAATGCAGATGTCTTACATGGCTTTTGAACACTGCTGAATAAATCAAGAGGCTGCTCACCACAGTTTTTGAGAAGACGTTTGAATGCCTGTCAGTTTCACACAGACTTCAGTTTTTGACTGTTGTGTGTGAATATTTACTTCACTACAGTTTTTCTGAAGAGCTCTAGAACAACTGTAAATTGTAAATGCAAACTACAACATTAGAACCTGTACCCGTACAAAGTGAGTGATCTCACAGTTAGTACTGGAACGTTTAGCAGCCACAGCAGGTTTAGCCACCGCAGAGGAAATCAAAGGCCCTTCACGGATCAAGCATAACACCAAATTATTCTGAAGAGAGGGAGCGCTATTATATCAATTTAAATTATAATCTTAAATATTATGTTTGTTCTGAAGGAAAAACTAACCCACAGCTTTTTATTGACTCACTGCCTCATCTTCTCTGCTCTGTTTGTCCGGCAGCAGCACGTCATCTAGTCAAAAGCTATTAAACGACTAAACAGAAGTCAGAAGTTTTTAAATACTGATCAAAGACATATTAATAAGTCTGGGAACACACATCAACCACATGATATATTCTTATTACATTCTTAAAAAAATGTGCAAAGGTTTGATAAAGGAGTGTAAAGTAAATCTTAGCCCCTAGTCCCTAATTTTATGCAAAAAAATCGTATTAAAAGCGGATGCAAGTCTGCAAGTATGTTTAGCATAAATCGAAATTCAAGTCCAAAATTTTGTTTTGCTAGTGGAGTGTTTTGTTATGTTAGCAAACAAGCCCAAATACTACAGTCTGGCTGCATAAAGTCTGTGTTTGTGTGTGTTGTTACTGTGTTACACAACTAAAACAGTAAGGATGTCTCTAATTGAATATGTACCATCTGGTACACTGTTAAGTTATGACTGCATTTTATTATTCTTCCTGCTTCTTTAACATACACATCCAGACACAGTTGTATAACACTGGACTTTATTTTATTTTAAGGGGATTTGAAAAATAAATGCACAGTGTATTTGTTCAACTTGCCACTGCAACACACACACGCCCAATGTTAAGACAGATTCCTGGGTTTCTTCCACATCCCTGTTGGTTGGATGGATAAATTAATAACAAGGCACTTTTACACATCAGGCGGGTTTATCTGACAGATGCAGTGATTCCTGTGGGTGTCACAGAATTAAAAGAGATAATGACACACATGCAAACCAGTGTTTTCCTTTCAGTGTATGCGTTCAGCATTCAAATTCCAGATGCTTCATTAATATTCATGCAAAAACTTAACTGGGGTAAATTCTAAACTCTAAGTTCGATAGTGTAGTGAACTGTAGGGAATATTATAAACTACTGAATGTCATGAAAATACCGTACCTGCTTGGATTTGGCACCACATCTTATCATGTGCATATTGTTATCGTTTATTATGCAAATTTATGCTAGCAAAACATCTTGTTCTGTTATTTTATTGATTTTCTTTATCTGACATGAAATGCTCATAAACTGAGATTCATGAAGCCAAAATATTTGATATACATTCAGAAATGTAGACAAAAAATGAGCAACAGTCAACAAATCAAGATGGTTTCATTAAGATCCTGATCAAATTGCAAAGAGCTGCAAACTAAAATGGCACAACTTCATCTTGTTAGTCACGTTTTCATGCCAGCCTGTAAGACTGGTTCATTAACAAAAGAAATGATGACGACCATGAAGGCACTAAGGTCAGTGATACAAATGCATTGCCATTGTCATGAGGGTGTGTCGTTTGGGTGGAAATGTGGAAATGCTTGGCAGATATTAAAAGAGAGTGAATAAATATGTTGGTTCTTACAATTGACCAAGTGCTGAAGTGCGTTCACTTAAACAGGAGACAGGTAAAGCAGGCGAGGGAGGAAAAAAAAAAAAAAAAAACCAGGCCAGCACTAGTTGGTCAGAAGACTGAAGAGATTTATGAGTACAGCCATCTGGGCCTCTAGAGCCCTTTAATTATCAAAAGCTGCCAGCAAATATTATAACCAGAGCACTTTGGGTTCACAAGTTTTAAAAAAATGGAAATTTTTGCACTCATCCTACTGCACAGCAAGTATTCCTGTATATTTTAGTGGAAAGGAGCCACTAGACCTAATGAGACTGAAATCAAATCACTGCAGGCCTTCTCTTATTAAAGTCGCTTATTAAAAGTTCAAGTTAATCTAACACATGCAGCATTAAGTTTTCTTTATCTTTCTTTGATATGATGAACAAATTAAATAAATATTTATTTATAATTTACTGACTGATGTGAGAGGTTTCAAGGAGTTCAAACTGTTTAAAACACACATATAGTAAAGCAGTTAGTCATCTACAGCAGGAAAGGTAAAATAAGATGAAAAAAAAAATAGACTGTCAGAGCCAAATGAAAAAAAGAGTCACATTCTGGTTCTTTTCCACTTTTGTACCTTTCAGATCTCAATGATACATTTGGGATGCAGCCTGGGTGCTCTCAGCGGCCCTGTGTGTCTGTCTGTGTGTGTGTGTGTGTGTGTGTGTGTGTGTGTGTGTTGTGGAGCCCCTGTGTTGATTAAAGCCTATCCCCTTGCCTCCTTTCATCTTTCCACAGGTCTTGGCAGTGTCAGACCTCTACAACAGCACTTTGCCCAGGTTTTATTAAGGCAGTCTGAAGGGGTTCATCTCACTCTCTGTATACCCCTCCTTCGCTCTTTCTCTCTAAGGATTTAGTTTATGGTTAAAGATAACTGGAAAACATCAGCTTTACCTCTAGTCTTTCTGTTTTCATTCACTTTTTGACATGAGAATGGCAGAAAAGATACATGTACCAGAAATAATAATAAATAATAAACAGTTTTCCCATTAACCAATACCAACATCTAATCCTCAACACTGTAACTACAGTCTTTCCCCAACATTAACCATTCTGTAGCTGCCATGAACGGATACATTTAATGGACCTGATGACATTCAGTGTTTGGCAGAGCTCTCCACTATCAACATTCTTGTTGGGCAATAGGTTTTCATGAGGTAGAAGGCCAGGGTGGATGGGTGTGTATTGCATCTGAATGTCATGTCTGAATGTCATGTCCTGCCAATTAATGACATTTTTTTTATTTGATTAAAAATAATTCAACCTATAAATAGATAATAAATCTGATTTTAGTTTCTGTTAAAAAATTAAACTAGTGAGATTATATGAGATGCACAAAAGCACAAGCAGAAACTTAGTATTTTAATGACCTGTGAGAATAATGAGCTGGATGTAGACAGACTACAGATGTTCTCCATATTTTTTAACTATTTGGTGCAGCAAGTGGACTGAAAAAAACCTATGTTTTGCATCTTAAGAATTCCTAACATTGGCACAACTGTTGTGATAATTAAAAAAAAAAAAAAAAAAAAAAAAAAAAGCTATTTTTGCATCTGCAGCTGTTCTTCAAGTAGAACCACTGAGCCAATGGCCTGCAGCCAGAAACATGTTGATTAGGAAAGCTAAATTATTTCTGGTTTTATCCTGTTATTGCTCTAGCTGATCTTTTGGCTTACTTCCATCTCATGGTGACTGACAAAGTCCAATTACAACTTGAAAAGTGAAAAACAAAAAGGAAAACACTATGGAAGAAAGAATTCATCACTTTGTACTGATTAACAATTTGTCAAGGACTGTCAAATGTAAAATGGATCGCATTAGCATATATTTAATAGCAACAAACATCACTGCATACACTGGACAACCGCAACAAAAGCTGACAGCCACACAACTGCAGTATATGGCTGCAGAGCGGACAGCTGACACCCTGTATCAGGTCTGATTTATGCACTGGAAATAGGGACAAATGGAGACACTAACATCCTCATGAATTTACCATTCTGTTTTTCACTGTCGGTGTCATTTATTTTATGTCACCTAGGTCTTAGAGATTTCATAACGAACTCTTTTTCTTCCCATTTTGTGCCTGCCCATGAGAGAGAGGCAGAGTGGGTTTGCTGGGAACAGGGGATTAAATAAGTGGAAGGAGTTTATCATTTATCCCTCCATCCATCCACTCCTCTCTCTCTGCTGTCACTCACGGGCTCTGAGGAAAACAAGTTGATCTGATTACATCTGTGTGTGTGTGTGTGTGTGTCAGTTTTGGAGGGGGAGGTTTTGTTGTTTTGAATTACAGACAGCACATCCCTGTGCTGGGCAGAATGTAGTGAGAGCTTAAATCTGTCACAAAGGCAGCATTGCTGACTGTTGAAACGTGGATTTTTGGAGCTGCACTGAAGTTTTAAATATCTGCAAAGGAGAACATAGATTTTTAGAGTAATACTTAATTTTTGACACAAAACATTGTGAATTGTTCAGTGGTAGTGATGGACATTAACTCAGGCTGTTTAGAATGTGTGGCTTAAATCACCAAAGAGAAAAAGGAGAGGAGGATTAATCTGTCCATTACACACGGCTCCAACATCGTGCTATGTGTTTGAGTGTGAGTGTGTGTAGTGAGAGGTACATAAACACAAATAAAGTGAGGAAAAGGTTTTTCTGTTGGAGCTCTACGTTCTTCGTCATCAGTTAAACCTAAAGAAATGTGTGTTCATGTATTTGGTATCTATCTGTGTAGGTGAACAGCCTCGCAAACACGCATGACTTTTAGAAGATAAGAGTGCTGGAGATGCAAAAGTCTAAACCACTTTTGCTTGATTTATAGCGCACAAGGCACTGCAGCCCTCCATTCGCCCTCATATCAGAGATCTCATCCCCTTCATGCAGAGGATATTGACGTTCTATTTGGGCACTACGACACCTTCATGTTTATTCATTTGACAAAAGCTGACTGAGACCCTCAACTGGATTTTCCATCAGAATCCACACTCCCAAAAAACAGATGGAGGGTCTTATAGGTCTCTCTGCAATTGCAAGTTCTAGCCAAGATGCCATGTAGTGCCATGTATTCATCCAGAATATCAACACCAGAGATTAATATTAAAATCAGGAGATTTCCTGCCAAGATTCTATCCATGTTTAGAAATTTAGTAAGCTAAACATTGCAAAATTGTTTTGTGTTATATAAAGCCAAAACAGTTATTTCTGGGCGGGAAATATGATACAAAACAAATATATGATTACAGTTACAGGGAAAAAAAATCATCCAGTCAGGACATGTCTTGTTTTCCTGTTGCTGAGAACATGTCTTTATGTAATTACATTTTCCATAATCCTGCACCTGCACACATCACTGTAGTCTTATTTCCTTTATAGTTGCTGTAAAGACATTTCATTTCTGTGCATTCATTCTAAACAACAATCACTACAGTTTCTTGCAATTTTGCTGCTGTCTGGTATAATACTATAATAAATCTGAGCCACGAGTGCTTTTACATCTGGCAACTGGAAGTCAGACCAATCAGCAAACTGTGGGGTTTGCTTTATATAATGGCAACAGGAATCAGTGCATTTTTTTTTTTTTACTTCAATTGAGCACTGTGTTTGGTTTGTGATCCTGATTCATTAAAGACTGAGCCAGATGCCAGCAAAGTATATTTGGCCTACATCTGCTGATGATGTCTCTAAGCCAAGCAAATGCCAATTTAGCTTTACCAGAGCAGCACGGTGAGTAAAAGGATATTTGAAAGCTGGCTTTGGTCCGCCGTGAGGACTCAGATGTTTCCAGTTCATTAGGAAAAACAGAATAACAGGGTGCAACAATTCAAACAAAAGAGACAAAAAACGGTAATGAGCAATTAGCACCAAAGATAGAGACCTACACCTTTACTGGTAAGCCACTACATTCGTCTTCCTAAACAAACTATCCATCACCACAGTAAGGAATTGTTAAGCTGTAAACTGTCTTAGGTTGACAGTGTAAGTGGCAGGCTGACAACATGCCACAGCGTGCATGTACAAAATGCTGTTGTGTTATTAATTTTAAACATGTCATGATGAAACTCCTGCAACCATCAGCATTCAACATCATGGAATAGTTTGTTTGGCCAGATGACCATGGAGAAAATTAAGATATTGTGATTCAATTGTATTTACAATATAAATGTTCACATATCAACAGGCATGCTTATACATTTTACGTATTTTACAGCAGAATTTGTTATCCAGATTTCAGACTTTTAAGGTCATAGTGAGAATGTTAGAAAGCATGATGTATCTTCAAATGTTGGAAAAAATGAAATATTTGAAGTGTAATGTCATCTTCAAATTCTAAATTTAGGTGGTTCAGCAGAATTAAAATTTCGGTTTGACCTATTGCTTGTCCTATGGACCCATCAGTGAACTAAGCTAACAAATTATTACAGAGGACACTAGCAAGTAAAGTGATGCTAAGATAGTTGATAGTTTTGATATGCCATGTCTTATGAGAAGAGGATTTTACCAAGTACTATTGGTATTTAAGCTGAATCTGGCCTCTCAGTTAGTGGCATCGTATCATATGCTCTTCAGTGGTGTGATAAAACAGCTCAGTTTTGACTCTAAAATCTCATGTAGTGCAGCTGTGCGCACAGCAGAAGTACTGGTGCCAAGATACACATTAAAAAGGAAAATGGCATTTATTATCTTGACTGATAAGAATGCAGCACTTCTTTTGTGTCTCTGTGCTCAGCAAGTCATGTTCAACATGGGCCCCTAAGCTCCCTGCTCATCGCTCACACACTGGCAGAAATATGGCTTTAACTCCTCTGATTTTTTTCAAACTGCCCTTCAATAAAGACAAACAGTGGAAAATACTTTAAAGCTATTTAAGACACAAATTTCTCATAGGCCTTGTGGTTGAGAGAAGCACTTAACATTAAGCATCTTTCATACCGTTTTCATAAATGTGCTGACTAATGCTGCTTCTCGCTGAAGATAATCTCGCACACTGAGCCAGAATGAGCGGCACTGTGATGGCCACAGAATGAAATAATGAATATGCACAGCGTCCAGAGGCATGATCAATATAATAGTTTTCTAGAAATTACCTTGGCCATAGTCTGGTGTTTGTTCAGAGAGCTGATCATAACAAATTCAAGTAATGCAACAGCCGGTAAAACAACACTATGGCAGCTGATGCTTACGCTGTAAAACCTCAGGGATCAAACTGACAGTTCATCATTGAGGTTTTGATTTAATGGCTCTACACTGAACCTAATTAAAAATGAAATCTGGTGGCCAAAGACAACTGTACATTCATAGTCACACAATACAAGCCATGTAAGACTGAAGCTGAGCGGTTTAGATGGCTTTTTAAACAGTAGATGCCAGTTTTTCTACTTTGTAGATGCCAAATGTTACAGCTGAAACAATGATTCTAAGCTGGCAGGTCAGTGTGAGACCAGGTCGCAGCTAAAAATTCTGTGTGGCTGTTATCACTCATGTGTGCACAATGTGCAACTTTGATATTCTGGTTTTTGAGTGCCTTAAATATTTTACAAAGCTCCATGCAACCCAGTTGGCAGTTTACCAATTTATGATGCACAGTTAATATATATGGATAATGCATGTAGAGGATATATTTACTTAGTCATGTTTGCTTTGATCAGGAGCTAATTTAGCTGATGATGGTGACAAGATGTCCAACCACAGCTAACATGGGTAATTAATTAATTGATGAAAGGTTAGGTAACTTAGCACAAAGACAATAGCACAGTTTTCAGAGTTGAGCAAGACCAGCAAGTCCTTCAGTCTGACTTATACCTTCTAAGACATCCTCCATGATTATTTGTGGTTTGCTAATTTATGAATGGCAGTTCGAGGATAGGGAGCATAGCTGAGAGTTCCTTTATTACCTGTTTTATCAGATCTTAATTAATCCACCCTAAAGGATGCGTGAAGGATTTCAGCACTGGAGCCAAAACTTCAGACTTACACCAAACTGAAACCTTAAAATTTAAAGCCTTTAAATGGCCCATTCTGGAGCTGAGGACCACTTGGTTTTTTTTGTTTCCACACACACACACACACAAACACACACAGACACACACAAACACACACAGACACACACAGACACACACACACTACCGCCTCATTACCCTGAAGTGTTACAGATAACACCAACTGAGAATAACTCAAAAGTAATTTCTCCTCTTCCCTCCCAGCTCTCCTACCCAACTCCCATCCCTGCCCACCATTCCTTCTGTCTCAGCAGATATCAGAACAGAGCAGGGAGAAAACGACTTTTTTTTTTCTTTTGCTTTTTGAAGAGAAAATGTGATGTTCTCAGGAGGTCCACGTTAGAGGCAACAGGATAGCAATGGGAAGTAGGAGAAGGAAGAGGGAAAGTGTGGGAAAGGCTGTGGAGACATCTCACATTCTTTCTAGCTCAGTTTCTGCATCTTTTCTGTATCTGATTCTCCTCACACAGACCTGCCCACGCACACACCCATACATACTTAGCCTGTAATCTCTTTGGTCTGCTAGTTGGCCTTTTATGTTTTCCCCACAATCCTCCCAGCATGCTGCAGTTCATCGTGTGCTGCTTCAGCGAGGATTGGAAGAATTAGAAACAGTCTCCACCAAGCTGTTCATTTTGTTCTATCTTGGTTGCAAATAAAGTTCATGCATAGGAAATGAGCCTTGCTGCAGTTAGTTTTTTTTTTTTTTTTTTTTTTTGCAGTAACCAACATAGATTTCAAAGCTATTACAAACGGTAGTGACACTGATCCTGCCTTAAACCTTCAGTAACTGTCTCTTGTTGTCTTGGCTACTGGCAGACAGCTGAAAGCTAAAACGCTTCATACAGCTGAGGAAAAAAAACTGCTGTGTTGGTAAAAAACACTGATCATTCATACATACTGTCGAGCTACTATATGTTCAGGTCAATCTGACAGGCTACCACCCCCAAACATCAACGATTATCTGTCTAACCTTACTTTGTGCCAGCAACCTTCCTTGAACCTGAGGGACATCTAACTATCCCAAATGAACAAATCAAAATTACAGCTTGAATCTGTGTATTCTTATTCTACAGTAGTCAAATAAATGACTAAGATCACTAAGACCGCACAGCCCAATGTAGCGTATTAAATCCCAGTTTAATAAGGTCCACAGAACAGCAAGTGATCACTGCTGAATTTTATATTTATTTATCTATTGAGAGATATAGAGAGAGGTGTATGTGTGTACTGGAGGACTAGCTTTCACTGCTAATTGCAGCACTGTGGCCCCATGCGTTCTGTTCAGAGACAGAACTAGGCTGAGAACATTTGAATCTGATCAGTGGGAACTGAGCACACACAATGCTGTGTAAGTTTGGAAGCGTCGCTGCATGATGTTTCCTCTGCTGTCTCGTCTTTGAAGCAGATGGAACAAGACAAAAGGTGTGAAGAAAACTGAATACACAAGACTTTCTTCATTGACAAATCATTGTTGATGTTGACAGTCAACATTCTTCCTTTCATCCATGATTTTTCAATAACCCTACGTGTATGTTGATTATTGTAACTGTGATGACATACTGTATGTCCTATAACATCAAGTACTTAGCTGAACTCATACTATGATCCTTAATTAGACCTAAGAAATTGTTTTTGTGCCTAAAACTAACCAAACTGTAAACCTGTGTCTCATAAACCTAACTTTGGTTTTCATTGCTGGGACCAGAATGACATCTTTTAGGTTGGACGACTATTTGTTGGGTGGCAGGACTGCAATTAATTATTATTTCTATTATACATTCATCTTTGGATTATTTATCAACGTGTTGCTTTGTCTGTAAATTGTTAGTAATTTTTCATCACATTTTCCAGACCCTGAGGCATTTGTCTGATCAAAACCAACAGACCAAAACATAGTATTGAATTTTTAATGATACTCAGTTAAGCAGAAAAAAAACAAAAGAAACAAAAAAATGGCAAACCTAAATGAAATGCCAGCACCTGTGAACATTTAGGATTTTAACTTGATAATTGATTTCCTCCAAATTGAGTTTCTTGTGTTTAATTAATTGCATTTATATATGATTGTGTTTGATAATTATAAAATAAAGAACAAGGCAGCATTGTTGTGGTAGCAGGAAACACTGGGTATGTGGGACTGAAATTGTTAATGGTAATTAAAATACGACAGTGCGGTTACTTTTTCTCAGCTTTGCACAACAGAGGGTTGATAGCAAATCAAATGCACTATCAGGCATTGGCTACACAGACAATACTTGTTAGGGCTCTTTGGTAAGATTTGTTCATAGTATAAAAACAAAATATCACCAGCCCTGTGATTAGAAGCAAATTCTTAAGTCAATAATATCAAATGGTGTATATATTTTGCTACATTGTCAGCTGTAGTGATCTGACAGTAAATGCAAATCAGTACTGCACAGACAACAGGTGCATAATTAAATATGCATTAGAATGAGTACTAAAATAATGCATTGCTCATTTAATGTCTCAAGCAAGACTCTAAGCTGCACTTTGTGTTGAAGCAGGGGAGCAGAAAAACACAGCTATGTAATCACAGCCTCAAAGACATAATCACAGAACAAATATGTTCTATACACAGCACAGAAGCCACTGCATCTCAGACTACTGTGACTAGCAATTTGGTTTCCACCGAATCTCAGTTTGTCCCACCTCCTCTACAGGCTGACAGATAAAAATGCCATGAATGCTGGAAACCGACAATAGGTGCCACAGCCAAGCCCAGATAAAACAGATGAGAAGGCATTATCTCTTTTCTACTGCGCAGAAGACGACTGAGAGCACCTTCTTTTCCTTACGCAACTTTGGTTGAACAGGGACAGTCACAGTATTATGGGAACAATATTTGGAGTAAAAGTGATAGAACTCTTCTCATATTGAAAGCATTGTATATACTTCAAAACTTTAAAATCATATAACATTGGCTAATTGAAAAAGTAAGACCAAATTGTTTAAATCTAAGGCAGCCAGCTGTCTTGGTGAGAATACTTATTAATGAAAAATGCTGCAATGGTTGTAATAATGAGAAGCTTTCTTTGTTTTTGTGTTTTGGACACCATGACCCCATTAAGTTACTGCTTCAAAACTGAACGTGTGGCCTTTGCCATGTTTTTAAAGAAATTACACGCAGGCAAAGTTTCAATTGAAAAACATACTAATAATAAATCATGTCTTCTTTTTTCTAATTTTTACAGCCTTTAGTACTGGAAGGAGAAATGTGTGTATGTGAGTTTGTAAATATGGGTAGTACATTGTGGTCACAGTTATCCAGTCCTTCACCTGTCACCATGAAAACAAGAGAGCCAAGAAAATGTGTTTGTGTCTGATGTTAGATGAGAACAGAGAGTGTTGACCAACTGCCCCAGAGAACAGATTTTCCTGAAAACCCACGTGGGAGTGTGTGGACACAGATCTTCTTGAATTTGTTTACATGTGGGTCTCAAGTCATGGCAGGAAGGAGAAGATGTGAGTGGGTGCATTTTATCTGCCAAGACGGGATGCAATATTTGCAAAATTTTGATTATGAGCAACAGTGGCAGTACCACAAATATGCTTGTACATTTGTTTGCAATGCATGCCAATAAATAGGACTGCAGTGTTTTAGACAGCTTGCAGTCAAATACTGCAAAGTGTAAAAGTGTAAAAAAAGCAAGGTGACATTGAGGGTTCTAGGTATCTGAGTACTTCTTGGTCAGTAGCTTCCCGGCTTCGAGTACTGGTTTAAAAAAATAAATAAATAAATAAATAAAAAATCAGCTTCATTGAGGACTGTCATTTTCATTCTTTAATACTTTTTTAGTAGGTCTGATGTCAATTCTTGTATTATTCTAGTATAGCTTTGTAACACTGGGTGTTCAGTTGTCAGGGTTTTGTTTTTGTTACATTAGATGGAGCAGTTACCCCTAAAAAAAAGTACTGTAGTAAAGGCCCTGTACGTTCATCCAGTCAATCCATTGTATATGTTAATATTCTGTTGACAACAATATCCCTGTTATCTCTGGCTTTGTGCTGTTACAACTGGAGACTTGTCGTGGCTGTCAGAACAGTTCTGCTCCCTCAAGGAACTAGTGATGAAGTGTGGGGAAGGTTTGAGCGGCCACAGCAATGGGCTGAAAGAATGTGAAGTCTGCAACATTTCACTTTGTCCTACTGGAAAGTTTGTGCAGCTAAGGTTTCCACAGGTGCCTGTTGAAGGTTGCAATATTTTTAGAAGCGAGTGGGTAGACTGTAATTACACTCTGCACAGACAGGTGAGGAGGGAAAGCAAGGGGAAGTACTTAAACACTCAAACTCTCTTTGACACACATACATGCACAAACACATATACGTCTGATTGGCAAGGCTTATTGCAAAGATTGCCATGGTAACTAGACACAGCTGCATCCATAAAAAGGGAGGAGGCTAAGGAAGGTGATGGAAAGAATGAGTGTGGTGGGGGCATAAATGAACAAATGACAGAAAAAACGACAGAGAATATGTAGCTGAACATGATTTACATCAAACCCAGTAATTTTGCCTCGGCTGGTGACGCACGTACTAAAAGCAGTGATTGAGTTCAAAAAGGGAGGTGGGCAGGTTGGTAGTCAGGTGCTATCTAATTATCCTGGGGGACACAGCTCACTATAGACAGATGATGATTGAGTTAATGGAAGTGATTATCACCAATTAAGGTTCTCACTGATTAAAAATAATTGCACAGCAACTTGTGTCTGTCTTGACTGGGTGGCAGTCAGAGAAATGAGATTTAATGTAAAAATAGCACTGTTTATCTTTAAAAAAAGTAATGATGCAATGATTTGTGTGGTAATGACACCTTCATGTTCTAAACTCCAGAAATGAGATGCATCAACTCAAGCTACATCCATCCATCCAGCATCTATAGTCGCTTTTTCCTATTTAGAATCACAGGGATCCTATCCCAGCTCTCTTTGCGTGAAAGGCAGGGGTACACCCTGGACAGGTCACCAGTCCATCACAGGGCCACATAGAGACAAACAGCCTCACACACTCACACTCACTCCTATGGGCAATTTAGAGTCAACAGTCTGCCTCACATACATGTTTTTGGACTGTGGGAGGAAACCAGAGTACCTGGAGAAAACCCACGCAAGCACAGGGAGAACATGCAAACTCCACACAGAAAGGTCCCTGCTGGGATTTGAACCAGGAACTTTCTTGATGTGAGGTACATTATCTAAAAATGTCTTCTGTTGCCTTCAGTTATCCCTGGATAGAACATGCTGAAACCACGTTTACAGAAAAAGCAGTTGTTGAAATTGTGGCAGCCCCTATTTCAATGTATAACAGAACAGCAACACAGGTAGCAAGAGAGAAAGAGATTTCAATGTGCACCTATTCGTTGCTGCTGTCTGAACACAGATGAGTCTATATTGAAGGGGTAAGAACACAAGATACTATTAGTGTTGTGGCACCTCCCTTGTAATGCATTACTGCAATGCATGTAAGAGATTTGACTTTAAGTGTTTTGGCCATTAGATTATGTAAAACCTTGTAGATATTGTCTCTATATTTATCAAATGACATTGAATAAAGGTTACATTTTGCAAAACATAAACTTGTCAATGAAATTTAGTTGTGTCTTTTCAGAGCTGTGCTGTTATAAGCCGCTCTAAGAATAACCTTCAAATTATATAATAAATAACGTATACGCCTGAAGCCTCTACTCCATAAAATCAATCTTGTGTTCATAAGTTTCCATTAAATCCTCCTGTTTTGATCACATTCTTAAAAACCTGCTGACAAAGGGCTGACCGGGCACCACTAAGGACAGAGTGATCCGGTTTCATCTGTATGACAGTTATATTTTTCTCAACTTGCTGCCTTAGTTTGCAGTGTGACCAGGACAACCATAGAAAACCACATTGGGAAAACAATGCAGCTAAATGGACTGGTATCTGAGTTATAGCCTACACTTTTCACTACCATCAACATTAAAGTCTGATAATTCAACCTCAGTCACTAAACAGTTTTAGTTAAACCTGTTAGATTAAGCATGTCATATTACTAACCATTTTCTCTAAGCTGCAACCTGCTTGTTTTAGCTATGTGTTGAGATCGGAGTAGGTGGATAACAACAACCTATAATTTATGGTAGAGGTTGTCAGCAAGGATACATACAATGGGATACAGTAGATTTTAGCCTAGCCCTGCCATAAAATGAAGGACGAAGTTACCAGGCAGCAGAGACAGTGGCATGACATATGCTTTACCATATAGGGTGAGAGATGTGTGTTTTATTGCATTTTTCTGCCTCTGTTGCTGCTGCTGTTCAGAATCAGGTCAGATGAGTCACCAGAAGCAGAGGCCCAAAGCTACGATGTTTCTCTCTAATCCACTCTCAGCCTGATGTGATAATGTGATCGCATTCAGCTTGCTCTTCTGTTCATGGCTAATGTCTCAGTTTGTGTGCTTGTTTACTGCATGGCCATTTGTTAGAGTTAGGGTTTTACTGATGTGGGTTTTCAGAGGTTGTCCGCCCTGTGATGGAACCTGTTGTTAGACAGTATAGACTGGGGCTAACACCTCAACCATTTTCCTGCCAAAAAAAAAAAAAAAAAAACAAGGAAATAACATTTATCTCAGATCTCTCTGCTATGAACAGAAACAGTAACTGTCTGGTCAAATTAAAAGAATTTTGGTTATAGTGCTGATAGTCTTAAGTTAACTCTCAATAAGACAAATACCTTTTTCAAATAAAGTCACCAAACATTCACTGGTTTCAGTGTCAAATTGTTTTGTTGCTCTTCTCTGTCCTGTGCATATCATTTTAAATTTTATACTTTTCATCATTTTTTGTTGTCACATTCTAAGCTGCCAAAGTTTTTGAATATCTGCTATGACGGCTGAAACTCATCACCTTTACTTTCCATCTCGCTAGATGAACTTGTTCATGCATTTGAACTGAACATTAGGATTAACTGGCATTAACAGGCCATTATGAACACCATTCCTACAGATCCTGACCTGCATTTTTAATGCTAATTTCCCAACCAGAGTAGTTCAGCAGTGTAAATCTAATGACTTTGTCTCATTCTAAGCTAAATTTTCACACTCTCCAGCTCCGCTCTCTCTGCTTCACCTCCTTCAATGTAATATTTAAATTTCAGATGAAGAATAGCATCGTCCAGAAACCCAGTGATTCTGTTTATGACTCTTTGTGCCTGTTTCTCTTTCATCTTCTATGCGCATATGTTACTATATGTGTGTTAGTTTCCAGGCGGTAGCTGGCTTGTCCAGTCGACCATCTCTCTCTGGCTGTCTCCCTCACCGCATGGGCTAACCCTGACTGACACCAACCCTGCCCAGAGGCTAAACACAGCAGTTTCACATATATTCAGCTCTGTCCCCCCCACACACAGACACACACTAACACACACAGTTGTCACAACGACAGCTTGATCTAATCTGACCTCTGCCTCAGATGCCTGGTTTTAGGTGTTTGTGTGTGTGGTTATGTGTCCACAGCTGTTGAATGATGAGATATATTCCATCACCTGCTTCCCAGTGAGGCTCCTGTGAAATAGAGGATGACCGTCTCCTGAAACCACACACACTTGTACTTCTCTGCACTGTGCTCCTTACTTATGCATTGTTCTTTCTTGTCTGTATCCTGTCTTACTCTTTCTACCCTTGTCCCACTCTTTGTCTCTACTGTCCTAAAAGTTGTCAGTCGTGTCTGTAGCATGTGTTGGCTCAGCAGAATGACAGTGGTGGAACATTTAACACAAATGAATGTCTACTCCTCACATATAACTCTACATTGCAGAAATACAAATACATATGCAATACTAGCCTTTAACTACAAGTCAGATTTTAATAATCAGATTCACTGTACTGATAAGCAGTGGTGGTTTAAGCAGAATACAAAATTAATCATAAATGACAAAAACAATTAGTTTTTTTTTCTATTGTTATGAAATGCAAAGTTACTACTTTGTGTTTCTGAATGTTTTAGGGTACCCTGACAATCTGGATTCAACCACTGAATCGGCTTTTTTTTTTTTTTTTTACATTTGGAACAGACTTGAGGCTCTAAAGTCATGCATACATCCAGTGTATATCACAGGATTTTAATCATTTAATCTGTTGGGTAAGAATAAAATATAACACATCAAGTATTGAGTACATTGTTACCATAGTCCACAGAAATGAGGCAAAAGCCAGAGTATACTGGCTCATTAGGTGATCTCTCCCATACTGTGCTATCTGATTTACAGCCTTCTGCAGGTCAACCACTGGAGCGTGAATATCATTTAAGGTGTGATCATTCTCTGTTGAGTCATGTTCTAGCTACAGTCACCTGCATGGCTAGAGGTCATTCTCCTCAGCTGTTGGTCTCACAGAAAAGGCTGTTACAAGCCTGCGTCGCACAAAATATGATGTATGAATGGGACGATCATTATGGAGAAAGCATTAAGAATAGCACAGCACTGGGCCCCTCTGGGAACTGCTTGCTCTCTCTCTCACTGTCTTTTCCTCTGTTTTGCTCACACTCACAGTAACAGCACAATGAATTTCATTAGCAGTGGCATCAGTGTCTATAGCACTTGTAGCCTGAAGCCTGTCTATTTCGTATGTGTGTGCGGGGGTGTGTGTCTACGTCTGTGTGATCTCATCATTTGTTGCATGATGGGATTGAGCGAACCCTTTTTAAATAGCACAGGAAGACGTCAAGCCTGAGAGAAAACTGGTCTACTTTGCACATGTGCTCTTAATCTCTGTCACAGCTCACCTGCAGAGCTATCAAAGAGTACAGAAATAAAAAAGCAAGGGACAGCCAGAGGAAAGGAGCCAGCAAACATTCTGCTCAAGTGATACTAGGTTACAAATCCACTACTAACTGTCCACATTTTGTGTTGACTGGACAGCTTAGAAGGCTAGATGTGAATTTTGGCATATACGTAGTGGATTCAGACTGCTTTAATGTAGAATGGATAATTAAAAAACAAACAAAAACAAAATTTCCTCACGCTCACTCTTAATGTTTAGATTTGTAACTGAAGTATGCAGAGCTTGTATGACAGACAGTACTTTCGTTTTCAGTATCTTACTGTATGGGGTCACATGACAATTATAACTGGAGGGGCCAAACTTTGCGTAATACTTTTTGAGATCAACCTAGGATTTCTGTACATTTTTAGCACGGATTAACTGAGTGACCTTTGCGAAGGAAAAGCCAATTCACTGATACCTGCGTGTAATTAAATCTACTTTTCAGCTAGATCTGAGCATACCATATAACAAGAACAAATTCAGCATTAAAAGAAAAATGAAAAAAATATACTCAGCAACAGCTGTGTGATGCAGACAGCTTGCTTTAGGATTTAACATTATTGAACATTCATTATTCTTCAAACTGAGAGCTGTGCCAAGGAATTTATCTTTCATTTTTCAGGATTAGTTTCTGTCTGGAGAAAGAATGCCATTGACCTTTCATTTCTAAAATATAAACTTTTTATGTTACCCCTCAAACACCTGAACATGTAAATAATTCAGGTAGATTATAAAGAGACAGTTAAATATACGTAACTTCTGTTTATTCTGTTTAAATGGTTAAATTGCAAACTTCTAAAGTCTGTTATATAAGGTAAAATATGCAAAAAAAAAAAGATATATGAATATAATAAAGATCCCTATAACAAATATTAAATAGGATGAAATCATTCTTTTATAAGCCAAGATATGTGCAGAGCAACAGATTTCTACACTTCATTATGACCTGATTTATTCTAAATTCATTCATTTTAGCACACAGCATCTTTTTAGACAGTAGTGAGTATAAAGAAGCAGCTACAGTTTCTGCAGCACAAATAGTATCAGTTGCATTTGGCTCCAACATCCGCGGGATGTTAGAAAATACTAAGTAATCTATGTCTTTCATATAAAAGCAAAGTCACTTTAAATGTCCAAATTGTTGAGACAGAGAAGAAAAAACAAAAAAACTTAGCTGTACTTCTGCCAACAGCAGTAATCAACGGATGGCACAGCTGGCTGCAGCTGGAGCTCTGATTGGGCTGTAGCAGGAGTGTACTTTCCTCAAGTGTTTTGCAAACAGAGAGCAAGGTTTTCTACCTTTTTCTACCCTCTGTGATTCAGGTTGTGTTTGTCAGCTGCTCTGGGATGAGAGATGCCCGTATCAACCATAAAATTTAATTTGGACAAATAGGGTGAATCTACAGCTCCCTAGTTACTGTAGCTGGGATGCATTACTCTATTACAGCCCCAGCTTTTGATAGGACGGGCAGATTTTAACACAACCCTGTGCCTGAGACTACTGAATAATCGACTAAATTAAGTATTTTAAAAATACTTAGTAATAGTTAAGCATATTCCTTGTTTGACGAAGCTCAGGGTGACTAACATTTATGTCTTAATACTTTACTGCACATCAAGCCAGCTGAGCTGCATTAAATGTTGCAAACTAAACTATAGAGAAAATGAGGAACAAGGAACAAAAATGAATCTCAGCAACATTTAACTTACTCCAAGGTACAAAGAGGCATAGAGAAGCAAGATGGGCATTTGTGAAGAATGAGCTTATCGATTAGACATAAACCTCCACTCAGAGAACTGAATGGTTTAAAAGAAGGGGCGCTGAGTCATGGGGTTGTCAGCCACTCTGGGTAAAGAAGGTCAGAGAGCTGTATGGATAAATAGATACTTGGGGTAATCGTCTGCAACACCCCAACGAGTTACAGTATAACTACCCCCTTTGAAGATTAGGTCAACCTTACCTTCTTACACACTGAAGTTCGTCCCGTCCACTACAATTCATCTAATAGAGTCAGCTTGGGGTCAGGGAACTTGCATTGTGATATAAAAGTAAAAGAACAGCCAGAAGTGTTGATTTGGGTAATTTAATATAGATGGTAGAAATGATTTTTCATCTTAAAATAAAATTCTGACTTCTACAGACACATACCCATAGTTTAACTGCAAAACTAATGCATCTCCATGGCAACAAGCGATAGAATGACTAGTCTATTTCTGTTTTCCACTTTCAATTCTTAACATTTTAAAATTCCTCAGTCACACAGAACATATTCAATTTACACTAAATGTCTAGTAAGTGTCCATTTTCATCCCGTTATTTCCTTCCATTCTGTCAATGTTAGTGGTCATAATATCCCAAATATCCCCCTAGGGATCCGTTTCATGTTATCTTAATGAGAAGACAGACTGAGGGCTCGGTGAAGGCAAAGCGAGCACTACTGTTTGTCCTTTAGCCAGAGGGAAGGACAGACAGATAAACAGAGACATGGAGGGACGACGTGAAGGAGAGAAGAGTAAACAGGCCTGCCAATTTTAGAAAGGGCCGAGACAAACATGGTCTTCAGGAAAAGAAAAAAAGAAAAGAAAAAACAGACAAAACAAATAAAAGGGAAATAACAGAAGGGTGTACCCCTGTCTTCTACCCAAAGAAAGCTGGGATAGGCTCCAGCAGATCCCCATGACCCTGGTTAAGGAATAAGCGGGTATAGAAAATGGATGGATGGATGGATGGTATTCATCATCAATACGTATATATACCATATATTTATACTGTATAAATGTGATATAGATGATTATAAATAATTTCAATGCATAACAGACTTCTTTAAGTTTGTGTCACATTATGCAGATGATAACTTTCTGTATCTCTCTTGTCTAACTCTACTAATGAAGATGACAGTACATTCAGAACTAATAAATATAATCATGTCACTATAACATTTTACTTTAATCCTCCTATGTTTGGTCAGTAACTATGTCACTGTCTATGAATTGAGTTGGTCAAATGTGTTTAATTAAATCACTCATTACAAATTAGTGGTGCATTATGCTACTACCAGTCTTGGTTTCTGAACATATGTCCATCTGTTCTGTTCTGTTTTTGCTGTCCTTGGGTATTTATAACATCCATCCATCCATCCATCCATCCATCATCTATACCTGCTTATTCCTTAACCAGGGTCACAGGGATCTGCTGGAGCCTATCCCAGCTCTCTTTGGGTGAAAGGCAGGGGTACACCCTGGACAGGTCCCCAGTCCATCACAGGGCCACATAGACACAAACAACCTCACACACTCACACTCACTCCTATGGGCAATTTAGATTCACCAATCAACCTAACATGCATGTTTTTGGACTGTGGGAGGAAAGTCCCTGGAGAAAACCCACACAAGCACAGGAGAACATGCAAACTCCACACACAAAGGTCCCTGCTGGGTTTTGAACCAGGAACTTTCTAACTTTATATATACACAGTGTATTTATAACAAATTTCTTTTCACAGATATGGTCTGAATCAGGTTCAAAAGGCATAGTGGACTAAAGGTTTACTAGTGCAATTAAAAGTTTAGAATCTATACTTGTAACTATTGAAAATATAATTTAATTAAATGCAAGACTGAGTTTTTGAAACTGAAAACTGTTAATTCAATTTACAAACCATTACTGTAAACAGCAGTAGTCTAAAGCACCCTGGGCCATATTTTGTTTTTTAATCAAAGCATCCTTGAACAACATATTACAGCTACCACTGCTTTATTCATTATACTGAATACTTAATTTCTATATTTTGCCTTCGTCAGCAGATCCACTGTTAGGTGTTCTAAGTGCACTTTACCTGGTTTTCCCATCAGGAAAGAGAAACAGAACCCAGTGAATAAGGACAGGTCCCTGGGGGCCATGTAGACTTAGACTGCTGCCAAGAAGAGAAGAGAAACTCGCTCCTGACAATGTCTGCCAAAAAAGTTCCCTTTTTGAGTTAAATCTGTAGGCTGGTGTCAAGATGAGAGATCTAGACTTTGCAGTGGCTTTCAGTCAAAAATTATTTTTTGAAGGCTGATTCCAATATTTATGTATTTATTTTATTTTAAAAAATACCTGATATACTTTCTGAATCAATATAGGACGATTTTATGCAAAAATGTTTTAAACACGGACATAAACGGAGACCTTTCTGAGGGGAGAACTGTCAGTTAAGGTACACTGAGGCAGGTTTGTTGGCTGAAATAAGCAGGCACAGGAAAAGGCAGCAGGGATTTGTTTGATTTAAAATGAAATAGGCATGGAGAAGAGAAACCTGGCCAAAAGCTGTGATTGATGATGGACTTTTCAAATGACCCACATGCAAATTTATGCACAGTAACTTATTTTCTCTTACTATATTAAGACAGTTATGTGTTAAATATATACACATATACACTGTACCACAATATGCCGGTGAGATAAAAAAATGAAACGCATTATGAAGTAAATTACTTCATATAGAGATCGACCAAAGGAAATACTACACGTATTGGATAGTACTAATAGCTGAAAATGACAGATAAAGTTAATGGATGAAGTGCTCATTCCTTGGTGAAAACAGCACACACAGAATGCAGAAGCATTCAAAAGTCTGCTGTTACTATTACAGTGATGTGGTTATGTTTTACATTTAGAATCACAATCAGCCCTGCACAGCTGCTGTTGCCCATAAGCTGGTGCCTTTCAATATGGCCACCAGAAGGACTGTTACATCACCTGAAAGCGCTCACAGTTAACAATCCCATGCAGAGCGAGCCTTGTTGCAGGCGATTTGTGGCAGAGCAGTGATGGGTTATATGCTGCTGGCCTGTCCCATTACTGCCTGGTAGTCCTGATGGAAATAACACAGGCCTGTTCTTTGTTCTCTGATAAATGTGTTCCTTTAGCTTTGAACAAGCTAAAACTCGACTGAGCTTGGACAGATTCCTTCTTCTCTGACATACAGCAATGAACACATACAGAAAAGATGTAACAAGGACAGAGGGGAAAGAGAAGCAGACAGCTGTAAACCATCCAATATACATTGTAAAACCTGATCTTTCTCTCCTACCAATGACCACAGAAGGAAGATTTAACAGATGTCTTTTCAGATATCAGCACAAATATTTGTTTACTCACAAAACAGGATGATGTTTCATGGCATGATGGATTTGATGGAAGTGATGAAAAAAAAATCAGTATTAATATTATTGTATTAATTTATTGTAGTGTGGTACAATAAATGTAATTTCAAGCCCTAGAAATTCCAAACCTATATCAACATTAGTCATTCAGTAAATCAGTGAGGCAGGTTTCTTTGCAGTTTTTGAGTTGAGTACAGTCATACCAAGGCACCACACTGGAATAAATTCTCAGGTCAGACATCTCATAACGGTAAGAATAAAAATACACTGGCTGTGTTTACAGACAAACATTAATAATTTTGGAAAGGCTTTTATGAGACTTTTCAAAAATAACAAAACATATTTGATAGATCTGACATAGGTAACAACTAATCACACACTGCGTTGCTCTACGTCTCGCCTGTTTGTGCAGCATGATTGGTTTTAGCATCAGATAACTGAAACAAGGCGGAGAAGAGTAATGGCAATGTGGTTTCAGGATGTCCAAAGCAGAGGAAACACTCAAGGTCAAACACTAAGAATGACTCAGGAAACCACACACACCTCATGAATCTGTGACCAACTGTGTGTGCAAATCAGCGGTGCTTCAGGCTGATAAGTCTCTAGCCCAGTCTCTCTCTATGTGTTTCAGTGTGTGTACAAACGTGTGTGTGTGTGTGTGTGTGTATATATCTTAATGAAATCTGACAGAGAATTGTGACAATCAGTGAAGGAGCATCCTGCAGAGGTTAATAAGCTGCACTCCTCAGAGCAGCAGAAGGCCACCACACACACAATTACATCACACGTACACACACAAATGTTCTGTGTGCTTTCATTCTCCAACAATTACATTCAGAGATAAATTCAACAAGTTATGAGGGGCAATCCTTCCAAGTTTGTCACTTCCAGAAAAGACTGGCAGGATGGTGGTGGTGCACTTCCTTTTTGCTGTGGTAAGTAACAGTGTACACTGAATTTTTGTAGCCTCTCAACCATGCCATCATTTAAAACACTCACAAACATAGAGCAGCTGTTTCTTCTTGACATATATAGAGGTGTATTAAATGCTAAGGCCTAAAAAGACAACCAAAACTCTCTGCAGAAAAACAAAGCCATTAATTTACACTAAACCTAAAATCTCAATAGCTAATCTTCAAATCTGTCTTGGGAGTACGTTTCGTTCAATTAAGAGAGTATTTGTTTCTCGGAAAGAGACTAATGATACTGTAACAACCGTAGCAGATGAAAAAGTGGTAGTAGCAGGGCTACTGGCACAGAATGCAACTACAATGAGCAGTATTGGACTTAAAAATCCCTACCATCCTTACTCAATTCCCTAGTCTGGAGTCATGTTGGTATGACCATCTGCCCAGGCTACAGATAACTGCACCACCACCCTTGGATTATGGCAGCAAAACACGTATACACATGAAAGCACACCCACATACTTACATCTTGGCTTGAATGTCACTGCCAAGTGTTGACAGTGTATTTGTGTGTGAGTGTTTTATCAGCAGGATTTAAGGCAGTACAGCCACTTAATACAGGAAATTGGTTAAAAAAAACCAAAACATTCAGACCTCTACTAAAAAATATCTTTTTCATATCGGCATATCTGTTAATATTTTGACATTTTCCAATCATAAGGATCACATCATTCCTGCACTACCAAACGCACACTTGGCCACAATGCAATATTGGGGATACCATAAAATTAGAAAACTGCTGAGCCTTATTTTGGAGAGCAGCTTGTGTTGATTCTCATCCTCTAGCTCTTTGGTAAGAAGCACAAAGCAGGGAGGGGGGAATGATGAATACATGGAAAAAAACCCATAAACAACAAATGACTCTAAAGACGAAAGAACCATTGCTGATTAATAATTCAGACAGCATATTATTTAATGTGTTATCAATGAATAAGTCATTTCATTGTGACACTACAGTACAAAACCATGTAGTTGTGAATTATGTATTGTAACTGTTCAGGTTAGTTTCCAAGCCTCATATAATTTCTCCTAAAATACCAGTGGGATATATTGTATCTGTACACCTACATACTATATAGTTAAGATTACAGTGCCTACTGCACAATATCATATCCAGGCAAAGCCCTTGTTAAGTAAAGCTACAGAAATGTTAAACGGTACACAGGAAGATATTAGTAAAGGGATTCTGATGCTGAGGCTAGAAAGTAATTCTGCAAATGTATTCTTCAATATCTGAATACAACTTGGTTGAAATGTTTATGTGCATGGTGATGTTGTGGTGCTGCAGCACTACAGAGTATGACTTACACACTATCACTACAGCATTTCACTATCACTGTCTCTTTCTGTCCTTTCGTCCAGAAATACTTGGAGATGGAGAGCTCAGATGTCCATTTCTGACTCACTTCAGCACTGAAGTCAATCAGGCATTGCTGATGAAACTCACATATACATATACGCACACACACGCACGCACACACACACACACACGCACACACACACACGCACACACCAGAGGCTAGGTAATACATTTGTTATAGAGGATTTTCCTGATGATGTAAAATGACATGCTGCCCGCTCTGTATCTCAAAGCGCTGACAACAACCAGGAGCTTCAGCCCTGACTCACTGTGGACACGCTACAAAATCACGCTTATTCCTGTATGAAAAAAATCCTCTGCCCACTTCTTACAATACAATACCCTGAATTATAATTTATATAAAACTTGTTGCCATAGTAGCAAAACCCCTACATGGCCTTCTTTTTGACAGAGGCTCTACAATAAAGGGACAACCATCAGAGAGTATAACTTATGAATTATGGCTTTCCAAAGAAAAAAAAAAAGAAAAAAAAAACAAAAAAACAGTGAAATCCTTGCATAGCCTGGACTACACAAAGAGCTGGAAAAGCAGCTTTGTGGGATTAAAAATTACTGCAAGTAGTCTTTAAATAACACTGGCAGCAAACACGTCTTGCATCACAAATCATAAAATTCAACACCACAGGAGAATTACAATCAATGACTGACTTACAGAGTATGCATGAAATCTCTGCAAAAGCATTTAAAGCCAACACTTTGCATCAAAGCTGCATTGAACTGACAACACTTTTGAACTGATCTTAACAACCAGGTTGATGAGTCAGATAATTGACAGAAATTAGAAAATTCAAAGTGGAAAAAGCCCAACCAAAACAGTAGTTCACCTAGAACAAAGGGACAAGAAATTCAGAATAAAAAGGAAACTGACTTTCAATAAATCAGAACATGCAGACAGCTGAGTGAAAACAAAAGAAGACTCAGGGTTAAAGTAGGTCAGTCAAATAAGAGAAACAATTCAGTTGCTTCAATCACTCCCAAGTCATCCCCACAGCAGACTGGAAATCATTCAGCATGGGATGGGTCAGAGAGGTTTCAGAGTTTCTCTTCATTCCTGAACGCACCTCTGACTCCACAGAAATCAGCGGCCAGTGTGAGCAGATGGCCGGAATGCTATCGGCCCACTCTCCTGCTTTGTTGTGGCCTAATACGGCAAAGCATGGGAGATACAAGGCTCAGATGTGTCACCTAAGGGGATGTGTGGGCATCATCTGACTTGACTTGTGAAAATACCATTTACTATTGTTTTATGTGGTAAATACTAGTAGAAAATACGGCTTCTCTTTGCTTTCAGTGAGGCTATGTTTAATAGTTTTGTAAAGCCCAAAACAATTTTGCCAGATTTCCCTTTTGACTGATGTTATGCCAATGTTATATTTGATGAAATATGAACAAAATTTTCAAATGCATCCAAACAGACAAAAAATATGAGCATGTCACAAATTCTTTGTTCAGCCTAAACCCAAACGTACTATTCCAGGAGATATCCCTCCACTTACCTGAGCTTGTGCTAGTAGACTGTTCTGTTTGACTAATAATCACCTCTTACCTTTATTTTAACTTCCATTATGGAAACATCCATGCTTGACTGTAAATCCATGCTTGACTGTAAAATCAAGGAAATCCTGGATGTGAGTTTTCTGTTGGTATTAATCAGATTTACAGTACACCTCTCTCCTGCATTTGATCATTTTGTGAAAATCACATCCTAATTTAAGGAATCTGAAGAAATCATGTTCTAGAAATGATGAATTGGGTTGTAAGTATTACACTGTAAACGTAATCCTTGACTATGGTTTCCAGAGGCGGTGTGTCCACATTTCAAAGACACTGATCTTACCATTGGCAGAGCCCTTGAAAGAAATGAACTGGAAAAGGAAAGAAATGAACTGTGCATTAATAATTCATATTCAGCTGGTCGGGCAGCTCACTTAAATGTTTTGTGCATCATTTTTCCCTTTAAGCATGGCTTTTGCTACATTTTGTGTTGTTTGGCACCGTTCTGTGCCCATTTGGCAAAAATACATCTGCACATCAAGGTTAAAACTTAGCTTAAAATGAACAAATACTGTGAATCTGAACCTCTGAAGCTGGAAATAATAATCTAAAGCATAGTATTTAACAGTTTGTGAAAAGGGCCCATGAAGAAAGATCTATAGAGTATTAAATTTAGTTCACGTATTATTTCCTTTGAGTTAGCATCTGACGAGCACTGACAGATGAAGGATTACATTTTTGACTGTTCGCTGAAACTAAGTAAAATTTAAAAAAAAACAACAAACAAAACAAAAAAAACAGTAGGATATAGAAATACATCTACATTCAAAAAACATAATGTTTGTAAGCTCCTTAATGTTTATTATTAAATAGGTAGTATATAACAGGGAATTAGGTAACAAGGTGAAAAGACATTCTTTTAGTTCCAATGTAACTTTGAAAAAGCTAAGCTGCACTGAAGCTCAGCACACACCTAGCCCGAGGCCGTGGAATTATGTTTTTTTTTTCTTCAGCATACACTTCTCCAGCACAAAGAGAAATACTGAGAGTTAGAGTCAGCACGTAATCCTTGGAGGATACAACTGACTTGAGGTGTCATATCCTTCAGCGGCAAAGAGGAGGCATCTTCAAAAAAAACCACCTGTAAGCATGTGAGGCACTAGTAGACCTCCAGCCTGATGATAATGACATACTGGAGCCATAAACATGCTTTGACACCGTGTGAATGTTGTAGAGAGGTTGTGGCTCTGTGTTAGAAGTAAGAACCCTGTCATTTTGAGGAGTGATAGATGAAAGCACTGATCCACAGGGCAAAAACATTTGAAATGCCCTTGAAAGCCAACAGGTTACAACAGTGCAGAAATATAAGATCGAAGTCAGAGGGGCCAAAGTAAGTAAAATGCTGAAGTAAAGAAATTCCTGGTAATGTGCTCCTAAATCTATTATACAGCCTGCATATTAACAGTACATTTATTCCCCCACATCTAAAGATTACATGTGGTAGAAATAAATATTTAAGTAAAATGTGCATCAAAACACACAAAAAATTCAATTCAACATGCATATGCTCTGGCATAACATCAGGGGAATTGCAAAGCATGGAATAAAATATTCTGAATAAATAAGTGTAGGGAGTACAGGGAATATTCAAGATATTCAAATATCCAGTTATCTATGTCTTATTTTCAATGTCTCATTTTCAAGCTATGAACAGCTATCAAAGTATAAATGAAGCCTCTAATTTTGATGCATAATTATCTATAAGCCCCCATAACAACATTAACATGGGCAAGTAAAAAATACCAGCATAGTTTGTGTTGCAATAGGGGTTTAACGAATGATCTGAATAATAGTGTGGCTAATGACCTGCTGGTGATTGATACAGCATCAGAGCAGACCAGGTACGCCTGCAAGAGCTGATATCTCCCAAGCTTGTCGTTCTTTTAGTAAGAACTGGAAATTACACCAGACTCCTTTAAAGAATATGTCAGTTTTAGTTTTCTTTTCGATTTGACTTCAATAAAAGCCTGAGTCACGCGTCTTGTAATTAATTAGGAGCAACTGCTTTTGAATGCGGTGCATAATTCAAAACACCAAGCAGCATGTATGTCAATTATAATTCAACTTAATACGTACTTCACCTGTCATTCCCAAACATATTACTCATACATTCGGCTGTAATATGAAATGTAAACAAAAGAAATTCTTAATTATTTTATTAGAGATATTAATGTTTAATGTTACAAGTCGCCGAATGTTCTAATAGATTGCAGATTTAATTAAAAAAAATAAAATTCTTGTTTACCTATTAGAAACCTTCACCAATAGGAGATGAATTAATAAATAGTAAAAATTCCTAAGGGAGTTTGGTGCTCAGGTCTCACACGGGAACGGAAGGTACATACAGGGTTTAACCCTGGGGTTGAAACACTGCTCGGGAAGAGTGAAAAATAGGCCTCATTAATATTCCTTACCTTTGTCAGCTGTGCTATTTTCTTGCTTATCTTCAGGTGCAAGTCTTGGGTATATTCCATGGCGATGCCGGATTGAAAGGACATGCCAGAAGCCGAGGATGAACTAAATTTCCCCTGACCGGCAGGGCAGTAATACTGCTGCCAACCCGACCCAGTCGCCATCTTCACGAGGTTGCTTCAGATGCTTAAGAAAGATACGGGCTGTGATAATAAACTGGACGGCGCTAATGAGGTGGACAGGACTGGGACAGTGTCGGACTTTTTCAGAGACAACAAAAATGAATCAAAAACTGGAAACCTTTTTAGCCCACATAATGTTAAAATTTTGTTTCATTTTGCTCGGGTCCGGTTAACAGTACACCAGAGGAGAAAACATGTAAATTTAAGCACCAGATATGTTAACAACTACCATCTCCTCCGGTCAAAATGTGGCCGTTTTCAGTGGTCCGAGGTTCGGGTCCTGCCTGCTGTCACCTGGCGCTGATGTGGAGCTGTTTTCGGGCAGCTGGCTGGCTCCCGGTCGGTCACCTTGATATGGAAATGTCTCAACGGGAGCTGTTAACGGTGATTCCTCCTCGGTGCATTCCGGCTACACTGCCGGAGAGAGTGTAGAGATTGACGGTGTGTGTGAGTGAGCAGGACGGGCTCGGCGGTTGGTCGCTGCTGCTCTGTTGCCATGGATCACCTCAACAGTTTATGCTGCATTCACGTAGGATGGGAGCAGCGCTGCGTTCAAGTACTGTCGGAAACATCGACAGTGAGCGCACATGCTACGTGGTGGAGATGACGGTGAAAGCGAGATGTGACGTTCAAGATGTGGGTGGCGTTGTTTGGCGTTTGATTTAGATTAATATCACACTGAAGTCACGTATATGGTGATTTGAGATGCATGCCCAACACCAGACCCAAGGTTTCTTCAGAGAGAGAGATTTGGAGAAGCTGAATTTATGACAATGATGCCTAAACCAATTAAACAGACTAATGTATAATTGGTTCAAGTCGATTGGCTGGTGTCCAGTAGCTAGACATATGTAACCTATTTTTGCTTTGTCTGTGACAATATAATTTAAAAAAGTAAGAAGTGAAACAAAGAGAGTGCATAAATATATATAAAATACAGTAGTCTGGATAAAATTTAAAAAATAATGTTTTATAGCCAAAATTATTTTTAAATTAAAATAAATAAATAAATCAGCAGATTCATTACCAATGAAATAAATTTCTATCTAACTATCTAACAGGATGAAGTTATGGTCTCAAATGAAATTTTAAAATCAAGAAAGGTTGAGAGTGAGAACTGAGAGTGTTTAAAAGACGCACCCAGCAGAGCACACCTCTCAGAGATAAATGTTCTATTATCCCCTCCTTCCTGGGGATGTCGGGGTTGAGACAAAGCAATTCACACAGGCGATTCACAGTGCTGTCATATTGTGGGTGGAAAGACTGGGTGGTAAGCTTTTAATAAATGGGTAACATAGATTTTTTTACACCTAATTATCTTGTGATATTTGGCTATTTTCACTCTAAGATAACAAGATGTTTTTTCTTTCAAAATCACAGGTAAAATACTAAACATGTGCTTTAGTGCCTAAGGCTGTGAGGTGTACACTATAGCCTATGTGATAATATAAAACAACACTCGCTATGGCCCTGAGAACTGTATTTGTCCATGAATACCTGTTACTGCACTTTGAAACTGTAATCACATTAGGTAGGTTTTGTTTCACATTTCAGAAAAAAAACCTCAGAAAACCTCAAGCTGTAAGTTCATGGTAGTAGTTATGGTTATACATGTAGCATGTGAAAAGTCTGTGCCATAATATTTAGGTACAACGCACCACATAATTTATGTCCATCTGACCTGGAAATATCCATCTATCAACATACACACGTCCTCATATCTAAATCTGTGTCCTTATTCTGCAGTATGCACATTGGGGAGTATATCCACTGAGGCAGCAGTCTGGGTAAGATAAAAGCATCCAGGCCAAAACAATTCTGCTCAGCTCACACAGCAATGCATGTTTTCATAAAGGTTAAAACCTGGCCCACAATCTGGTCTGCAAATGAATTTTAACCCTCACTCAGCCATTTCCTATTTAGGCAGGCAAAGGTCATAATACATTGCAGCTAAATGCTATACACCTGAAGAAAAGTTGGTTTTCCTTAAAAAAATAAGAAGAGGTTTAATTCTGGCCCCCAGCAGTGCTTTAAACGTTAAAGTTCTTCTTTTCCTTTTGGCTGCTCCCTTCAGGGGTCGCCACAGCGACATCATCTGCCTCCATTTAACCCTATCCTCTGTATCCTCCTCACCCACACCAACGATCCTCATGTCCTCCTTCACTACATCCAAGAACCTCCTCTTTGGTCTTCCTCTAGGCCTCCTTCCTGGCAGCTCTAACCTCAGCATCCTTTTACCAATGTATTCCCTCCTCTGAACATGTCCAAACCATCTCAATCTGGCTTCCCTGGCTTTTTCTCCAAAACATCTAACATGAGCTGTCCCTCTGATGTCCTCATTCCTGATCCTATCCATCCTCGTCACTCCCAGAGAGAACCTCAACATCTTCAGCTCTGCTACCTCCAGCTCTGCCTCCTGTCTTTTTCTCAGTGCCACTGTCTCTAAACCAGACAACATTGCTGGTCTCACCACTGTCTTGTCCACCTTTCCTTTCAATCTTGCTGACACTCTTTTGTCACACATCACACCTGACACTTTCCTCT
Organism: Mastacembelus armatus; assembly: GCF_900324485.2. Classification (NCBI taxonomy): domain Eukaryota; kingdom Metazoa; phylum Chordata; class Actinopteri; order Synbranchiformes; family Mastacembelidae; genus Mastacembelus; species Mastacembelus armatus. Next base: position 14,768,136 of record NC_046656.1, read on the forward strand.
ACCTGTTCCAACCTGCTTGCACGTCTCTTCACTTCTTTTCCACACTCTCCGTTGCTGTGGATTGTTGACCCCAAGTATTTAAAATCCTCCACCTTCTTCACAGTTCATTCCTGAACTTCCTCATTCCACCACCACGTTTCCTTATCTGCTTTCCTCTTTCCAGATGACACACCAAGTACCCTCCTACCTGTCTCCCTGATCTCTTTAGCTGTAGCTGTCCAGTCATCTGGAAGAACCTCCTGACCTCCCAGAGCCTGTTTCAGCTCCTCCTTGAAAGCCACACAACACTATTCCTTTTTCAACTTCCACCACTTGGTCCTCTGCTCTGCCCTTGTCCTCTTCATCTTCCTCACCACCAGAGTCATCCTACACACCACCATCCTATGCTGTCTGGCTACACTCTCCCCAACCACTACTTTGCAGTCGCTGATCTCTTTCAGGTTGAAACGTCTGCACAAGATGTAATGAACTTGTGTGCTCCTGCCTCCACTCTTATATGTCACCCTATGCTCCTCCCATCTGTCCTTCTGCATTCCTGTCCTGCATACCAAACTTACCCATCACTTCCTCGTCACCTCTGTTTCCCTCACCATCATGTCCGTTGAAGTCTGCCCCAATCACCACTCTCTCACCACTAGGGATACCCTGAATCACCTCATCCATCTCCCTCCAGAATTTCTTGTGCTTTCAACGTTAAAGTAAATTTGTAAAAATAAACCCTTAGCAGATTTTCTATTTCCTCTTCTTGGATGTGAAGACTAACTCCCAGGAGGGAGGTCATATGAAGTACACAGTTCTTCGAAGGAACATGAATGCACCAAGTTTGAATTTAGTGACGTCACTTCATCTATCAAAGTCTGACTGAAGTGAAATAAAAAATTTAAACTGACTGGCAGCTGCAGGCAGTACCTCACATAGTCATAATCAAAGAGATGACGCATATAGTTTCTCTTAAGGTTTCTATTTATGGTCCCACATGATTTTTCAACACTGGATATTCACTGCACATGTCTCTGTATGTATGTATTCAGAGATGTGTGCTCATTTCACCAGTGGTTTCCTAATGCTGCAAACCAATGAGTTTCTGTATCACAGTCATACTACAGAATCAGTTCAGTCCTACGAACAAGACAAGAGCTGACATAACAACCCCCCAAACTGTGATCTGTGCAGTCTCAGGCCTAAATGACAGTTTGCTAAGCATTTACCATCTTGACTGTAGCCCAGAAGCAATAAATAGACAGTGCAGTAGTGTACCTTTCTTTTTTAGCCTATTCCTAATTAAGAGCAGAGGAGCAAAATTGAAAAGAATAAATCAAAGATTTTGTTTAATCTGCTCTTACGCAAGCAACAATTGTTAGTATGCCAGCAAGCAAGTGCTTTGGCCCGATATCATGCATGCATTTTTAAAACCATTTTTCAGGCTACCTATTTTGAAACGATACAGCTGGAAACATAAAGTCAACCAGTGCCAGTGTTTGTTTATCTGAAACCAAGAACCCAGTGTGTAATGGATTACTAAAAAATTTGAGTAGCTGCTTCTGAACAGAAAGCTTAAAATGTGGCAGTTAGGGATGCAGGGCTTAGCAAACTCAGGTTTTTATTTTTATAATTTTCCTTCCACACTGCTGACAAACCATATTTTTCAAACCCCTAAGCTTACCTCAGCATTGATAGTAGACCTGGCCATAACCTCAATGCAGAACCTCTAAAAATAGAAGCACAGATGGTCCTAATGTTCAATGATCATTTTAAAGATTTACTGTGTGAGAAGTAAAAGTGCAAGCATACACATGCTCAACATACACATACATATACACAATAATCACTCTTGTTCACTGGAGCTTGAAGCCAATATGGGTGCATTACTTTCTGTCTTGTCTTAGTCTTGCCATGGGTCAATAAGTCTTTAAAACCTTTGAGGGCAGTGAAAACCTATCAGTAGTCCTACAGATAGCCATAAACACAAATGAACGCACTGGTCTGATGTATGTACTGGAGACAGCAATCGGTAAGTGTTTCATCGAGCGCATTTAATAAACAGGTAAAACAAGAAAGAGCCTTGAGGTCCATTAATAAAAGGATTAAGCTCCCCAGGTGCTGAAATTATTCAACACAGCATGCAAGGTTATCACAGAGGCTTGTTGGTTTATGTGCAGACGCCCATGGGGTGGGGGGGCATCAATAAGCTCCAACAAATCCCCTGCATCTGCCATCATTTACCACCAAAACCAGCAAAAGCCTCAACTCATAAGAGAATGCACCAACAAAGTGAAGCAATAACTGATGACAGACATGATGTTGTGTGGTCTGTATAATAAGAGATGAGATATAGTGCTGGAAACTATCATCCTTCCATCTTATGAATAGGCTTTGTTCTGGTACCAAAGGGCCCAATGTAAGCTTGGCCTGGCTCATACATGGCTGGTCAATTTGGAGTGCAGACTTTGAGAAAATCAGCTTCTGACAGCAGCATTTGTGCCAGCTTTTGACTGGCCAGACTCTCAGCACAGCCTTGTTGGTTTGGGCCTTTTTTGGTTACAGGGGTAATGAATGGTGAAAGAAATATCAATAAAAGATCACATTTGGCCACCTACAGTAAGCTAAGGTATCAGGTTAGAGCATTGCAAATGACACATATTTCCATACCCAGTAGTGGCCATCCATGGCTGATGGGCTATTACACTGTATGAACTTCTGTTGTTGTCAGTATTTGTCACTACACTGAGGCTATTATAGGGAGAAGAACCATTACTTAGTGAGCCCAGACCATCTGAAGGCCACTTTCCTTTGGCACCATGTGTATGTCACTGAGGCGGACTGCCAGGGGACATTTCTTCCCCTCTCCTCATATCGCTAAATCAATAAAAGTAAAAAACACTCAAGAGGGAGCAGTATCCTTGGCTCGCTTTCTTTGTTTTTCAGCTAATTTGGTCATCTCCCAGTGACAGGAACAGAATAACATCAGCCTAATGTCCTTTCATTTATTAAATCCCAACCTGGGATAGAAAATCATATTATAGTAAGTGACCATGATGGGAGAGCAAACACTGGCTTCAGAAAGTACTGTTTGTCTTTTAACCTATGCTTAATAACCCATGATGACTTGTCTTAAGTTTTTTTTTTGCAAATTTACCCAAAATTAATCATTTAAATCTCTTATTTACAATTTAGTGTCACTTATGTGCCACTTACTATTGTGGGTAAGTCTCTACAAGCTTTGGATTTGAGCAGTTTTTCCTATTCGTCCAGGGAAACACCGTCAGACTGGATCAACTGTCACCTTCAGGCCTCCCCACAGACGGGTTTTAAGTCTAGGATTCAGCTGGACCACTCAAGGAGAGACAGGGACTGACATCGCTCCAGCGTTGTGTGGGTTGTATTCTTTGAGCCATTGTTGAGTTGAAATCATCACCCCAGTCTCAGCTTACGTGCAGGCTGGAACAGGTTTTCTTCCATGATCTCTCTGTATTTGGCTGTGTTCATCCATCACTCAGTTCTGAAAAGTTTGTTTGTCCCTGCTGCTGAGAAGCACCCCCAAAGCATGATGCTGTTTCAACGTTGGGACGGGGAGGTCCAGAGAGGTCAACCTATGTTCCTTGAGGGCCACTGTCCTGCTTGCATTCAAACTATCCCTGCCCTACCCACTGCCCATTACCTGGATCAGGTGTTTTCAGCAGGAAGATATCATCACAGATGAGGGTGGACTGGGGGAAGAGAAAGTGGATCTCAGCAGCTGCTTTCTCTGAATAACAGAGCTGCTGCAGGGTTTGGTTGGAGTGAAATGGAATGGAAATGAAGGAGATTTCGAGGAACATTAGCGGCAGTACTTTAGTCAAGGGGAAGAGTGGGCAGATCACTATTATCACTTTTCTTGGTAGACATAGGAGAATAGATTTTTCCTTGTCTTATATTTAAACTCTTAATATATACAAGAAATATACAATTACAATGATTTTCTATTCTTGATATTGTGAGCAGAACAAACTGGACCGATGGAAAGTCAATACTTGTTGGCACATTTGACAAATTCACTTCTGACTGTCTAAGAGCTGTATTAATTAAAGTGTGTGTGACAAATACACAGAAGCTTCTAATGGATTTAGGTTTTTGGAACATTTTGCTTCCCAGATTGCCACCATGTGTGTTGCTATTGTGCATGACTGTGACAGAGGCTTGCTCTCTGATTTGGGGCTCCATAAGGAAATATTGAATTGAAGCAACGTTCTTTTCTCTGCCGCAAAATTAAATTAAATGTTTCATACTTTGGGGCTTTATAAGAGTTGGAGGGAGTCATTGCAACTTAACCACCATACTACTGAAAACTAAAATCAGACAAGAATGAGGTCAAAGGATTAACTGTTCCCCCTTTGGGTTAGGGCTGGATGGGTTTTTATAAACTCTTCATCATAGTGTAGGGAATTGAATATTTCATATCAAGATATGATGAAACTTTGAGTTGTGAAATGTAAGACTGTGGTAACTGAATGTCAAAACAGATATTCAATCAACAACTGTTTAGTGTCACTGACACTGACAATTTAGTGAAATTTGTTTTTTATTTTTGCAGTTTGAAGAGTCGGTTCTTCATTTGCATGAAGAATTTACACCTGCGACTGTTACTGGTGCCAGTTTGAACAAGAGTGAGGACAGAGATGATGCCAGTGATTCCTTAAATCTCAAGTGTACAGAGGATGGAACTGAATACATCCCCATCGCCCATATATATATCATCAATTAGTACATTAGTGAGCATGTTAGGAGTGATCACTGTTGATTGTGATGATTTTTAAATAGGGCACATCCTCATTTAACTTGCTCTTAATGAATAATGAAGAAGGATGTGCTGGCTCAGCCTTACCCGACTGAATCTGGGTTGTGGAGATCAGTTTTTAATCGCAACATGACAGCACAGTAAGACTAATGAAGATATATTATGTGTGCTTATGTGTGTGCATACTCAGAGTATTGTGTTTTTATTTTTGAGACACATTAAGGATGACTGTGGTGAAAACATACAGAAGCTGGACTGGTATTGTAGAGAAAACTGAAGAAGAGGAGAGCTGTGGGACTATGGATGCATCTGGTGCAACAAAATGATGGACTGCTTAGTATTGTTCTCTATTGTGTACTGGGGATTGATTCTATAACTGCAAACACATGGGCATACACACACAGACACACTTGTTTGTCATCCATCTGTGTTTCTATTTTTAGGGGATATAAAATTGAGGCTCACACTCCGCTTCACTTCTTCAAGCTTAATAATTGGAATATTTTATAGGTTTGAGCTTCCTCTTGCCAAGGGAATACAGACCACCACAATCCAATTAGGCGAGCCTAGTGGCTCACCCAAACAGTAATAAAGTTGACAACATAATAACCACAACAATCTAATCTTTCTTTGCTCACTCAAATATACGACGGCAACGCGGGCAAACGATCAAACCGTAACACAATTGCATGACTCCACAGAAGGTTATTGTGTGAACAGCTTTTACAGGGAAAACACAGTATTAGATTAATTCAAAGCATATCAGGTGAATCACAGCCGCAGCGCCAAGAAACGCACACAGTATTCAAACGCACCTGTGACACATGTATTGGAGTGATCACATGCTGATATTGTCCTTTTATTATCAAGAAATCATATCTCACACACTGTAGATCTCTGGCCAAAGGAATCTTAGTAGGAAAACTTCACTGAACTCATGTAAAACAACTTAATATCCATTTTGGAGCAAATATTTTCAATGTTCTGTGATACTATTGTAGAGACATGATGATGAGTAGACTGCACTGTAAGTGGAGAAGAAATAAAGATACAGGATTTAGCATGGAAGTAGCCAGATTTAAAGAACATGATTAAATAATACATTGCTTCTTTATAATAATCAGTATGTTTTGTGGCATATTTGTTGCTTTATGTCTAAAAGAATCTGTTGACGTGAAGTGATTCCAATAGTGACTGAGGTTAAATTACCATATCCTTAATGGTCATATTTAAATACTCACAATAAAGCATCAGAAGTGAGAAAAAAAAGTGGAATCTTTGTTTAATTCCTGTTTTATTCTTCACTTTTTTGCTGTTTCTCTCTCCTGTAGTGTCCCAGGAGAAACTTCACTGACAGGTCCCTCGATAACAGAGAATGTCAAAGAAGGATGCATATGTATGTGTGGCCTGTTCAGGATTCAGAAGGGGTGTGTGTGAAAATGTATTCAAAGACACTGTGTCACTGCTGTCATCCCTCTGGTCCCCTGCCAGCTAATGGAGAAGGCTGCAAAGTAAATTTACATCTAGTCTGTCTCCTCCTCTGCATTCTTACAGAAGACTACGCCATTCAGTCATTATTCACAGCTGCCTGTGGTGATTTAACATGCAACTAAAAAGGAGCATACCTTATGTTTTAGTATCTTTAGTTTTGGTTTTTGTTTAGTGAAGTTGGTGTGGTGTTTTTACTCTTCTCTTCTCTTCCAGGATTTGCAATGAAAGGCCACCGGATATAAATGATTCGGTATCTGACAAAATCTCTGCCTGATCCTTGATTTAGAAAAAAAAAAAAAGCTCTAGAAGGTAGTCTGAGTTTGAAAAATAAAATTGCTTGTTTTTTGTGATTAGAACAAATGTATTTGGTTTACTTAAAGGTGCAATGTGTAACAAATGCGAAATATTTAGTGGCATCTAGTGGTGAGACTGCAGAATGCAACCTTCTATTTCTGCTAATAGATCACTCTGAATATTACAGATTGGGCTTTCAAATGTAGAATTAAGAGATCTTATTTTTCTTCTGTCCTATAAGTGATGTCCAAATGGCACATATTTCCATACTATACATAATATAAAACACATACTATAATGTCATTAATGACAGCTGGTTTTTCAGCTTCAGGGTGGCTGAAAAACAAATTGCAGAAAAGAATGCAGTTTAGGACCTACAAAACTGGATCTACATTTTAGAAGATGAGTAACTTGGTGAAAAACAGCTACATTCAGTAGTTAACTTGTTATTTGCCTGTGACTATATTCTGGGACACTGCTGTGCAGATTCAAGCTGAGTAGCAGTGTCCTGTGCCTATCATGCATCCACCTAATGACTGTGCACCTGCTGGAGCTGCTGCAGTCCTAATGTGGAGCCACCACAGAAGCAGCTTTTGGAACCTGAGGTGTCAGTGCAAGTACCAGCTGAGGTGACTCAGACCCAACAGTACGAAACCCAGCGTGGCGAGCAGGAGAAACACAGTCAATAAACGAGTCCTTGGTCATTGATGCTCATTAGGACTTTCACATTCACATTCAAGATGCACAGTGACAATTGTTCTCAGGCTGCAGCTGATGAATCCTGCAAATGTTTTTGCAGGTACCACTGAGGGGTAGAGAAATAACGTTTTTGGTGTTTCAGGGCAGCTTGTTACATTTTCTCTATGAACAATAAGCCAAGATATTTAGTCTGACCATGCATCAGAAAAAAAGATTGAAAAAATAGCTAGTTTGGAGAATGGAGGAAATTATTTTCTTCCCTTTGTGGTGTGTTCTACAGTATTTAAGTTAAAGAGCAGACATCTGCTTTGTGTTTGTCACCTGAGGACATTGTTAGTGTGATGACAAAGGTCTGTTTTAACACACAATCAGAGTATTAGAAGAAGAAGCAACAGGGAAACATAAAAGGACTGACAGAGATGTCTAATGTGTTTTGTAGATCAGATGTATTGTTTAGGTAAAGGAATAGTAGTTTAACATTTTAGGAGTATTTGCTTTCTAGCTGAGCATTAGATGAAAAGAATGAGACCCCTGTACACATCTGTACAGCCTGGTAGCTTTTCTTTGCACAAAGGCTGGACAAAGAAAAGCAGATAACATCAGCGCCTGCCTTTGTCCAGAGATTACAGAATCCACCTACTGCAGTAACACAGCAAAGGGTCATTAGTTCACTAATCTAAAATGTTTCCAGCCTATTAAATGACCATTATCAGTCCATCTCTGCCAGCCTAACACTTTCAGCTGTTTCTCCCTTTATGCTTTGGTAAGCTCTAGTAGGATGCTGGTTATAGCTTACATTTATCATATGAGTATGGGCCTCAATCCTCTCACCTAACTCAACAACAACAAAAAAAAAAATACAACTAACTATTATTTCTTTAAAATCTGTTATTAATGCTGTCAGGGCCCAACAACAGGGAATTAAATCCTGCAACATTCTTTTTAGTTGATCTGAGAAAGGAAATAATGTCCATTAAAGTATTAAAATGTAAGACCTATAGCAGAAGTTATGGGCCATTTTGTAATAAATGTTCTTTTTAACATCCACACATCCATCATCTACACTGCTTATCCTGCATCCAGGGTGAAGGGGGGCTGGAGCCAATCCCAGCTGACATCGCAATAGGAGAGGTAGACAGATCGTCAGTCTCCTGTGATAGTCTCTGACACTTCAAGAGACAAATGCTCAGATTCCTACAGGCAATTTGAAGTCACCACTGAACATAACTCTGCCCTGCATGTGTTTGTACTGTGAGAGGAAACCGGAGTACCCACGCAGACATGGGGAGAACAGGATTCAAACCGCAAACTTTTTTCTCTGAGAGGCAACAGTGCTAACCCACTGCCCCGCCATGCCGCTCCATCTAACACAACATTACTTAATTACATAATTTTCCAGGCAAACTGAAATTATGTAATGTCCCTTTTAATACATTGACAATCCACTTGTTGAAATACTGATTGAATCATGATATAAGGGGTCAGCTGAAATGATCAGATTCACATGTGTGTTAGTAAAATTTATTACAACTCAATCACTTTTCTGGAACTTTCAACCTAATTTCATGACCTTCATTAGAAAAGACGGTCAATCACTGGGATTTTAGTTTCAGTCAAACGACTGTTCCCAGGGTCAAGAACATGCACCTCCAAATGGTCTGTGCTCCAGTAATGTCTCAGTTTAACCCAAAGACCATTTCACAATAAAAGCTAAAACCTGTTACTCTCTTATATATTTTCTTCCCCTGTGTATCTGTAGTGTTTCAGTTTTTGGCAGACCGACTTTCATTCAATAGCACAATCATCAAGCGACTGTGTGGACGTGGGCTGGTGATGTAAGTGCTGCTATTATTGTGCTGTGACATGCCAGCTTCGCTCAGTGCCGTGTGTGTGTGTGTGTGTGTGTGTGTGTGTGTGTGTGTGTGTGTGTGTGTGTGTGTGTGTGTGTGTGTGTGTGTGTGTGTGTGTGTAGCCCTTACCTTTGTGGTCGAGCATTCAGTCTGGAAGGACAAATCATTACATCAAAGGAAGGTTGTCTGAATATTCACAGGAAATAATTACGTGATTAGCTTGGAAACCCTCAGAGCTTTTTTTTTTTTTTTAAACAACATTAATTAAACCATTTATACACCCACAGCTGTTCTAACAGTTCAGAAGTGAACATGTCCAAAGTTTTGTCCATAAAATATTTATCTAATGATTTAATGGAAGCATGATGGGAAACAATCTCCACTTGCAGGTCTTATTAGACTTTAACTTTATTGTTAGTACACACAAAACAATAAGATTAGCTGTTTTACCTCAGCTCAAAAACAATGCTCTCATTACAGCCACACAGTCAGTTAGATACCAGCTAAACTCAAGACACAGCAAAACTGAGGGTTTTTTTGTTCAGTAAATTGAAGTATTTCATTCTGATACTGTTTAAGTTGCATATACAAATAAGTCAAGCCACTCTGCTTCTATGCATATAAAGAACAAATGCATGGATTTTAATTTACTGATGCACAACATCACTTGTTCTTAAATCCATATATATACACAATTGTCAGTGGGATTTATAATCTTTGTGTATCACTGAGCGCTACAGTAAATCAGTTACATAATGAACAAGCTTCTGAAATGGATCATAATCTGGAAAGTCCACATTGAGTTTAGAAAACATACAGTATGATCCAAACTAACTGATGTGGAAAAAGTCACTATAGATTTTTTAAGAACATAAAAAATTAAAGGATGGAAGATTAGAAATAATAAATAAACTAGGATAACAAACAAACAGCTTGTAGAACAGGTAAACAATACAGACAGAGGTAAACCAAATATCAGAACCAGGGGAAGGTTAGAGTCCAGAAACAGGCAGAAAGGAAATGCAGGGACAGGGAAAACTAGAGAGAACCAACAACTTACTCAGGTGAATCCAGGGAGACAAACAGGAACAGGCAGAGTTGGAGTCCAAGGATCAATGCAGGAGATGGGTGAGAACATGACTTGTTTGCTGCCAAGCTGGCTTTTCTGCTGGCTGGTCACATGACACTGAGGAGATGCAGGTGAGTGTGGGCGGAGCTAGCTGGGGGGCAGGTAAGGAGCACTGAAATACACCAAAATAAAAGCTCAAAAGAGGAAGTACATAAAATCAAGACACTTCTTTCTTTGTCTTTCCTTCTGTCTTTTATTCTATATCTGTCTTCCATTGTCTCTTTTTGTCCAATTTAATGTCTTTTTTCTGTCTTGTTTTCATTTTCTTTGCGTCTGGCTTTGTCTCCTTTTATTTATGTTTCAGGCTTTTTTTTGTTTCTTTGTCTTTCTGTCCTTTTTTTGTCTTTGTTTTTTTTTCTCCTTCAATATTCTGCAAAATGTGTAAGAATATTGTGTTGTATCAGATTTCCTTTCAGCAACGTCTGATTGACGCTGAAGAGGTAATGTAAAATAAATACAATAGGGCTGAACTTGGAGTAATAAGTCTGTGGAGAGAGAACAGCTAAACAACCGAATTTTCTAAGATAATATATCATATCATGTTGGTGAAAATATTAAATTAGGATGCAGTTGCATATTGTTCATATTCTGCACAATTATATGCCGCGTACAGAGGAATCAATCAAATTGTTTACAGAAAAGTCGAAGAACTTTTTCAATAAGAGTCTAAGAATGTGGAAGTAAAAAGCCAAAACACGAGAAAACCCTGAGGTCTACCAAGTCCCTGTTGTTCAATAAAAGATGAGCAGAAGAAGAGAAAAAACATTTCCTCCTTCAGGGTTATTGTGATACAACAGATTTACATTCTATTGTCTGCACACACACACACACACACACACACACACACACACACTGGATCAGGCAATTTTCAGGAATGCAGATGCACGGGTTGAGTCCTCAGCTGTTCTATAATCTGTTGCTGCTGAATAAAAGTTGTTTACTAATCAAAGCTCCACTCTGTCCTTGTTTAAACAGAGTCCAATCTGAGGCCCCGGTTGTGCTGCAGGTAGACAAGGTAAAGGCAGGAAAAGGAAAGTGAAACAGGAACAGAGAGGAAAAGGGTGGAAGAAGAAAGAAACATCTGTGTGGATGTGAAAGAGGCGACTGGATGTTCCTGCAGTGGATCGTGGAAGATGCTTATTGGAATTCCTGCCAAGTATTATGAGAAGATCAATATCACTCTCATATGTTTGTTTAATCCATGACAATAACACATTGGGGAGCTATGTGGGGTTACGCATCAGACTATTTCTTGGCCAGGAGCGGCAACTTTGTCTATGCTGTGAGAAAACCAGACAACCAGTGCAGACTCAAGGAATTTATTACATTAATTTGCTTTTTTCTGAGAACAAGAGGAAAAAACAGATTCCCCTCTATTGTCTGAGTAAGAATATTATATAAGAATAAATATAAGCTGAGGAATCAGATAAAGCAGCTAAGTCTAACGTGAACCAGTAAACTGAAAGACACCTCTAAAGCCAACTAGTTTGTCTTTAATCTGTACACAAACATATTTATTTTATCTTAAAACCATATTAAAAAATCTGTTTTTTAATGTGCTGATGACCAAAACCTCACAAATCCTATATTTTAAACTAATGTATATAAAGATCCTAAATCTCAAATCATGTAGAAATAAGCATCAGAACATCTCTCCTGTTAAATGTGGATGTGTTTATATGCACTTGAACACATCTCATGTTTTGAAGACTTTGGTTGGTTCATCATCAGACACACACTCAGTACATAAGTACATGCTCTCCATGGATTCTCAGGTGGGCTGGAGACTCAGATCCGTCTTCACAAAGGAGGTATCGGCTCGTCATATGTGTGTATGTTAAGATTTTATTGTTCACATGCAAACAGACGTGTGTGTCAGCTCACAGGCTCTGCAGCTGACATATTGTACATCATTTCTCTGGATCATTAAACAGCCTGCGAGTCCCCTGAGGCTGCGCTCCTGTCGGGCTGACTCATTGTTTTGTCATATTAGCAGCTATTGACACTGATGTCTGGATTAATGACATGCTTCCCCCAAAACATTCTGCCATAAATTAAACAAATCTGAGACTCTGAATCAACTTGTCATTTTTTAAGATGAATGTAAGCACGATTTATCCAACATGCAAAATCATTGCCAAGTAAATTATAAACAGGCCCAAGCTGCTGTTTTTAGTAACAGCTGGTAACAATTTTACTTTTTTTAATGTAGTTTATATATAGTACATGAAACTGGTACAAGTTGCCTTTTTAAGTCTGACTTCAAGGGCTGTTCGAGCAAACGTTTCCTGATTTCTGATGTGCACTGAAGTGTATGCATTGCACTGGTTGTCCACGCACAGCTCTCGTCTTGAGGCAGGATTGATTCAAAATGTGTATGCTGTGAGCCTTCAAAATCCATGTGGATGAAACCCATTTACATTATTGACGTGACTCTTTCTATAACAAAATGTACTGTAAAACCTTCAGCCCTCAAAAAATGGAACACGCAGCCTCAGAAATAAAGAAACGCTTCACTCCTCTCATCCTTCTCTGAGTAACGTCATTAGCATCATATCATTAACGTCACTTTAATGCAGTAGGTCCAATGCATGTCTGACCTGTCTGCAGGAATCGTGGCACAGTCTCAGAGTGCCCTCTAGTGAGGAAAGCGAGAAACTGATATCGACCAGGGGTAACAACTGGACCACTCTCTCAATCTCTCAGACACAAACACAAACACAAACACAAACACACACACACACACACACTCTTACTTCCTTGCCGCTGTACAGGTTTACAGTTTAACATTAATAATAATAGTAACTGCAAAAACTAATAGTCTTTGAAACCTTAATGAAACTTTACCTTCTAGATGTACTGTCTATTCTATTTCATTAAAAATAACATTCACTGAACACAAAACTAAAATCTGCAATAGTTGGATTTTAAATCTGCAACACTCAGGCTGAAATGAAACTCCAAGCATTAACTTTACCAAAAGGGTGAATCAGAAAGTGTTTTAACCCCCAAATCTAAATTACCTTACAGAGTTTAAGTATATAAGTATATAATAAGCATTTGAGGTGAAAAATATGGTGGGAGCCTCAGCTAAGCTGTTCCAATGGTCCTGTGCTGCCCTCTGGTGTATAAGATGTGCAATCACATCAAATGTTCAGAGTTCAGACACCATAGATGACCCCAAACAGCTTCCCGAGGAATGATTCTGCCCAGATTTGGGTTTAGTGACTGTTTTAACATTGAATTAAGCAGAAAGGCCTTGCTTTTAGCGATAATACTTTGCACTCGTTATATTGAATAAGAAACATTTCAAATGATTATCACCCCCAAAAAATAAAAATAATAAAAATACTGATTGAACACCCCCCCAATTCAACAAACACACTCAAACCCCCACCCACTGCTACATAATTCCTGTTATAATCCATAATATCTGATGCATGATCCATCCTTTGTGCTTTGTTTTCTGACAAAAAATAAACAAACCCCTCTAAATATATATTTAGAGATAAAAGCACAAGTACAAGTAAAAGAAATTACTACAGTAAATGAAAATTACCAGCAATATTAAAAAAAATATATGTTTTTTGATAATGCGGACATGTGTTAGGCCTTTAGTTGTTAATTTCCTTGATTTCTACCAGCCCTCCTAATAAATGAACTGTACTGTATAGGCCAGTCAGGAGACTGTTAATCTGAACAGGCAGAAACTGTTTATACATTGAAATGAACCTCATATTATTAGCACCATAAACTCTTAATGCTCTCCTGGTTAAAAGAACAGGACACGATCATAAAACCAGCACTTATTAAAAGATTTTTATTCACAATAGAAGTGTAACAAATATAGTTTATTAAAAAGTCTGCTGCTCATTAATATCTTAATCCATAAGCTCAGAAGATTTTTATATAAATGTAGAACGGCTCATTTGCCAGAATGGAATATGTACATTTTTTCCAATAATATTAACAGAATTTAACAAATTCTTCCACAAAATGAAAATATTGCATATAAATGCAAAGTAAACTATGTGCAATGGAATGATTATCAGCAATATTTTTGTACAGATACACTTCTGAGGTTGGTTTCCCATGTTTAAACCTTCGAAGGAGAATGCCAACCATTTTAAGAATTAAGGTGATTTGAGTCCCAGGACAGGTCAGCCATGGTCAGTGACTGTGCACCACTCAGAAAGAAAAAACATGTCAGTTGGATGTGTGTTATAAAATGTCCTTAGGGAGAAGAGATATATATTTTCATAAAGGCTAAAAGTAAAATGTGCATCTCATTAATAGCTGGCATTTCCCTTTAATATTCACTGCTAGGAAGGCATTGGAATGCAAAAGATCGTCAGCACAATAGTCAAAAAATAAGACAATTGAAAACAACGAAAAAGAAAATGAATTCTGCACACGACAATGAGCGGGTGCCTGACATCACACTGTGTGATGCCAAAGCAAACATCACACTGACGGGTCATGATAAACAGCCAAATACATTCTACATTTTCTCCCTGCTCAGGTAGTGAAACAACCAGATCAGTGTTACATGAGAGAAAAAACACCATCTTTTAAAATCCAAGAGGGCCTAAAAACTCGGACCTGCTACTGAGGAAAACACAGTGGATCAGCCCTTTAAGTCTAAATTATAAGTTAAAAACCTGACTGGCTGTGATGGACTGGTGATCTGTCCAGGGTGTAACCCCCCTCTCGCCCTGTGTCAGCTGGTCTCCATGCTGCCAAAACACAGGGTTGCAAGCTGCCACCATAAAAAAATCTGCCAGAATACAAGTTTGATAGTAGGACAAAGCTCATCAGGGATAACACTGGTTTACTTTTTTAAAGGAGTTTGGAAAGGAAAGGCCTGCTACCACAAAAGGAAATAAATCTACTCAAACCCCACAGAAACTGCTTTATCTGTAATTATTTCACCTGCCAGACAATAAATCCAGAGGTGCAGCTACTATTTTTATAACTGATTGATTTTTAAGGAAAAAGTCCAATTAGCCAAAGGATTAATTTGAAAAAATCAATAAAATAAACACAGATTCACTGATAATGAAAATAATCACAAAAAAACAAAACACTAATGATTCTTTACCAAAAGGATTTTCATTGGTTCCCAGTGTATTTAGCAACACTAGCTTACCACTAGAGCAAAATCAAAATTTAAGGCAATAATAAAAACATGAAAGTGTCTTTATAGTGGACACTGAACTACATGCAACTGTTGTACTTGTCTGATCATCTTTCCTCATTATTCTTTATCCTGATTTGTCAAATGAAGAAAGTCTACAGTTGATGTTAGTGACTGGTCATGCTCGTCATAATAAACCAAAAGACTAATGAAAAATCATGATGTTACCAAGGATTCACCAAACAGACGCCTTCAATCTTCAATTATCAGCTCCCACATTAGTGAAAGAATCAGATAGGAAGGATTAAAGATTCTGAGTTTCTATCTCTCTTTCTCTGTATTTTCTATCAAGCTGCTTTATCACCTTAACACTACTGTATAATGAACACTTAAATAGATCTGCTTTATACTATAATAATAAATAAATATATGATTTGTATATGTCCTTTTTGATGTTTGAGCTCTGCAAAACAGTAAATCAAAAGAGAATTGTGTTTCCACCATGTACATCTCATGCAGCAGATTTGGATCATCTCATACACTAGTGGTCGGTTGACAGAGACCAGAAACAGAAACAGCAACAACAACAACAACAACAACAACAACAACAACAACATGGCCATCGCTCCCTCTTATTCTAGAAACAACTATTCTAGACAACAGGTCTTCCCTGCCTGCACACACGGCTTCAGCTTTTTGTGCTTTCCATGATAAAAGAGAAACAAAAACACAATAAAAGAACAGAAGATGTGACCAATCAAGGACACAAACGCATAGAAAACACTTTTCAGTTCACATTGGATGGTACATTCATACAGATCCTATCACTCTGTTTGACTGACTCCCATGTGATTTGTTTGCATTAAACCACAATTTTCACCATAATTAACATCATTTTGATGTCCCCAGTGTAGCATTTTACAACATCTATAAATAATTGGTGATATTTTGATATAATCACTGTAACAGCATGGTGGAAGCTTCACAGTTGACTATTGTGAAGTTAAACATTTAAAATTACAAAATGCAAAATTTAGGACCTTCAGCATATTTTTTACCAGCATCAGATCAAGATGCTATTTTTGGCAGATAAATTACACTTTGTATTCAGGGTCCAGCTTCTTCTTTGACCCACTAAACACACAGCGCCACCCAGGGGTCAGCGTCCAACACCTCCGCATCTTATGTTCACTCCTATAGAATAAATTAACACAATCAGCAAAATCAATAGCAGTATAATACATCAACACATGCGAAATATAACAAATGCCTCTAAACCAGCTCCAATAAAAGAAAACAGATGAAACACAGACACACTGTCATCTGTACAGTGATATAAAGAACATGGAGGGATTTCTCACAGCTCACTATGGTAGATTTGAAGGGAAGGCCTACTCAGTGATATGTCTGGGTTTGGCCATCGCATAGGAAGGGCTCATTATTTTTGTTTAAAAACTTTAATAAAAGCTGGAAATTATGTTTAAATTATGGAAAAAAAATGAATTTCATTGGATAATTAAAACAATGTGAAAATCGAACAAAACTTAACACCATCTTGGCTTTAACTAGATGCAGCAATAACAATGTTTAGTTTTTATCTTCAAGGTGACCATGTTTGCTGTAGCCAGCATAGCTTGTAGCAGCAAAAAAAAAAAATCAGTGAAAGTCAGCTCAATAAAAACCAAAAACAGTGACTGCCAAATATGCTGGACCTTTCCTTTACAGACTGACACACAGTGACTGTCAGTATGTCTCTGACAGATTTATTCTCCTGCTCTGTCATACCTGGGTCAAATGTCTGAGGAGGTTCAGCCAACTCCACGTATATCTGTCAGCCAGCAATAATAAATCCAAGTATTTCAGAGAAACACTGTTGGTGAATGAACTTTCCAATGACTCTTCATTTACCCAGTGACACCTAAGTGTTTGGTAAAGTGCTGACCATGAGCAGCGTTATGATCTACCACTGTCCTCTCTTCTATTCAAATCTATAAGACTCAAACAAATCAATACATGGAAAAGTTAATGAGTGACTAACTTAAAGCAAAATACATCAAATGTATTGACTTTAAAGATCCAGAAAAGGTTTCCAGTAAAACTCAGTGATATATGGATATGAAATAGTATGACACAATGTTTTCAACTTTTCAGACAGCAGACATTTAGCCCAGGTTGCACGTGGATTGTAATAGAAAGCTGTCGCCACTAGATGTCAGTGTAATCAAGGAAATGTCTAATTGGTGACTGTCGCTTTCAAACCAATAAATGGTGATTCACTGTCAGTCAAACCCGGATTTGGGAGAAAGAACAATATAAAACATATAGAGGTTAATATTTTAATTTTCTCTTTTTATGTGATACACAGATGGACTTTAATGGATCTGATCAGCCACCTGTCACAAATAAGTCAAGACCAAGTTTTCACCAAATCTTGGGCTACTTTCAGGCCAAGGTTACTGTACATTGAATATCACATTAAAATGCAGGAATTATCCTTTAATCTATATTTAGTTTTGGTAAAATCCTCATCTGAGGCTCGGGACCTTAAGTTAAAGCTCTAAACTCTGTGTTTGTGTGAGCTGTTTCATCCCTCGGACTCCTTTTCAACAGTGAAGGCACTAGTTCCAAGACTAAACTGGATTTAATCTGGCTACAGTTCTGTGTGGCCCTAGGAGGAATCTTTACCAACTAAATGACCCAGTGAGTTTAGATTTGATGAATTGTACAACAACAACATCCAGAACAGCAACACAGTTTGTGCCTCACAGTCAAACGACCCCGTATGTGGAGCATGAGGGGAACGAAAATCTCAGTCACAGAATGGTAAAGCTGTATTGAATAAGTATGGCTTCTTGTGTATGTGTGTCTAAGTGGAGAGTCTGCGTCTCCTCATAGAGGAGAGAAGATCCTACAGCCTGCCCTATGCCTAAACTGGAGTGAGTGGAAAAGTCATACGAAAAAAACAACCAAACAAACAAAAAAAACAAGGTATGACTGATATATAAGTTTACTGATATCAGGACCAAGTGTCTGGGAGACCAGTGACACTTTCCAATTGGATTCTACAAATATGTATGAATATGTTCAATTGAGAAGGAGTTATTCTGCATCCCTAGAGCTAAAATGTTTTGTCTGTGCATGAAAACCATCCGATTTAAAAATATTAACAGACGATGTGTGCTGAATACCAATAAACCAACGGAAGAAAGCAAGACTTGGGATACGATTTGGAAAATCTGCATAATATGGCCTGCCAGGTTGAAATAAAAAGGTCATCAGCTTTGAAATACCTGTACTGGTTGAACCCCAAAAATAGCTCTGCAAATGTGTGAAGGGAATAAATCCAGGCAGGAGGAGAGCTAGTGTGGCTGGTTGTCCCACCTCACACCAAACTCACAGTAAGGAAGGAAGAAGCAGTCATGTCTTCAGGTAAAGGGTGATGGAGAGACAGCACAAAGCTTACAAAGACACATGGGTTGTGCTGTGTCTTCCCGTTACTCCCACAAACCACATGTTTCTAGAAAAGCAAAGATTTCTCTGGGGACACTGTAGCTGCTGGGTAATAGCGGCGGTGGCACCGGTGTTTACGCAAGAAAACCGGTTCCTATTCAAATATTGAAGTGGTACAGCAGAAGGGAAACACAACGCATGTGAAGTGAATGGAGCGCACTTTAGCTCACTAAGTCTGCCATATGGTCCTCAGATGAGAACTAGAGCTTTTCTGGGTTCTGTGCCCAAAGACCAAGGGTCCAAAATATCCACATTAGAGAGAAAACTGGTTCAAGTCTTTCTCCTTCTCAAAAACAACAGATAACAGACAGAGCTGTAGCTACTAACAATATAATAACTGATGAATAAAGTGACAACTGGTCAGACTGTCCCTCTGAATGAGCTAAAATATGTGATAAACCCTGGTCACACAATAAGATGCAACTTAATGAAGTGATATCTTCTGAAAGTACCACTCTACAATCCAAGAATAATCAAAACCTGTAGTTCATCACACTGGGATTTTAAACTCATGCAGAGGGACATTTCCTAACATTTTGAGAAGTTATTCATCATCCAACAGTAAATATGTTGGTTCACATCAGTATCTAGACTTAACCAGCGCTGAACATCAAAACAAAAACTCTACAGCCAGAATTCAGCTGCAACAGGCTTGAATTCGAATTTGATCCCCTTAAAAATAAAAAGTGAAATCCGATCAAGAGGCATCTGTAGCCACTCCAGAATGGCTAAACTGTTTCAGACAGACAGCTGGAGGCTCAGGTATACAGGATCAGAGGTTCTCGCACTTGTTTCTGGGTGTCAGTGCAGGGTGGTCCACTACTCCACTTTGCTGGGTCTGTCTGTTTTGTCCTTCTTTATGAGGGGCAGAGGGTGAGCCTCGGTATTAAAGACCCAGTGGTCGAACGGTAGGTGGTCGTCGTCAGAGAACAGCAGGTAGAGATACCTGGAGAGGACAGAGAAGGAACAAGCCTTAGTTTAGCAAATAAGATACTCAACACAAAACGTTCTCATGGTGATTTCCCACTGAAATCATTTCTGCATTTGTTGAATGCTTGTCATGGTCAACATGCTATGACAGTGGTTACGTGCCTACTCAGGTCTCAGGTTTCTGCAGTCACAAGCCTGCTAATGATAAAATTATCTGATGTTCCCTGCTAAGTTATGTTTAAAGTTACGTGTAAATATCAGTTGAAAATGAATCAAAATGAAAATTAAACCTGTAGCGACAGTGCTACGATAACGTTTTCAGTTTACATTGAGGGTAAACAATGTTTTGGTTATATAAACAAAGGATTTCAAGCGGCTTCATTTCTTCATAAAAATGACCTACACTGTTTACTCTTCAGTTTTTTATTAATATTATTCCAAATAGTCTTCACTTTTTGCAATATTTATCAGCAGCTTTTCCAAAACAGTGATGAAACAGATGTGGAACTGAGAGAGAAGGATGGGTGTGGCTTTGGTTCAGACCAGTTTATGAAGTCACCAGATGTTTTAAAACCCCTTAAAAAAAAAGATAAGAGTATTCTCCAGAAACATGGTGAATGGGGACAGTTGCCGGCCCAGTGTAATCAGTTCAGATTTCATCAAGTAGAGTAAGAGATCAATAAGACAGAACTGATTATTCTGCACAGCACTGACATCAGCCAGTCATCTTATAGTTACAATAGTCATGGCTACTGATTGGAATGTATTGATATTTGTGTTTTATTACGTGTTTATAAATTTCTCTGTGTTAATACATTATTTCTTCGTCCAAAGCACAGAGACTGGTTTTACTTACATTACACAACAGTTCAGTTTTCCATGACATGGGCTTTTTATTGTGCAACAAGCTGGTTATTCTTAATTAAATTCTCACTAAAATATATTGTTCACTTCTAATTTATCATCACGGTGATAAACCAGAACATAAAATATATGGCAAGACTGTGTGCGTCAATCAGGGCCAAGACCTTTTACTAGTGGTCATTACAGCCAGTGAAATCACAAATAAGGTGGATAAGGAAAGTCTGAGTTTATGTGTGAGGAAGAGAAAACTGAAGAAAAGGGACCATCTTAAAAAAAAAAAAAAAAAAAAACTGCTTGCGTGGGTCAGATGACTAAAACTAATGATTCAGCAGCAGAGCTGTTTGTCCACAAAGCCCTCAACCTCCACAACAAGTCCCCGTCCTCCTCTGCCTGCCAACAAACCACTAGAAAGCAGCAATGGACTGAAGGCAGACAGCAGTGTGAAGTATGGCCGTGTCCTTGGCAGCAGTGGGAAGATGAATCCTGGAAGTGGTCCTGCATGATGCCAAGATTCCTGAGTTACATTAGGAGGATTAGACTTATGGGTCTGCTGCTAAATGGGATTGATATTTTCTGTGTCCAGAGGTCTGTCTGTGACATCAAGGATATGAAGCGGCTTGACGAATGAGGTAATTATTGTGTTGCTATTGAGGCTGGTGGTCAGTTACATTTGTGTGTTTCCTCAAGTTATATAGCGGGGCTTTTAATGTGAGATAATGCTAATGAGGCATTTTAAATTTCTTCTTTTGGGACTGCTCTGCTTGGAAAATGGTAATAATGCCCAGAAAAATATCCATATCTCACGTTCATGCTGAATGTCACTGCAGCTCATTTTCAGGAGCAGAGGTGATGCTTGTTAAAATTTACAGCCTGGACTGGATGGCACTTTGCCCCCCTCCACCCCCCCCAAAGCTCTTTAGGCTAACCTTGACTTCCTGTCAACAGCTGTCTGGTGTGGGGGAAAAAAAAAAAACAACAGAAGAAGAAGTGGAGAGGAAGGCAGGACGTGAATGGGGGAGGGAGAGATGGAGGAGGCAGGAGGGACCATAAAAATATCGATGTGAGAAACAGAGAGGACGATATGTTTGTAGGAAATGTGGGAGAAAGAAGAGGACAGAAGCACGACAGATGCCACTAATGAGGTGATCTGGTTAATGGATTAAACATAATTTACAGTACAGCTATCAGACTAATTTAATGAGATGGCTGACACCACTTCTGACATACAGTTTGTGTGCAAATCAGATGGTGACCACAAATGGCTAGCGAACAAACCAGCTGTTTTATGAACAAAATGGTGGTTCAAAGTGTGGTGAAACTGTGGACATGCAGAAGCTGCATATTTCAGCAGGACTCTCTGTGTTGCCTCATTTTACAAACGGTACAAATTAACCACATGAGCTTTAAAATCTCGCTTTTAACTGAATTGACACACTGAAAATCTGAATTAAATTGAAATGTTATTGAATTTTTTTTTTCCCTCTTTGCATGTGTGCAGACATATAGAAAACAAACCATAAACCCATACACACAGTATAAAGGCCTTGTACACACACTTTTCCTTTCACACTCCAGTTGGGCTTTTTACTCATGCTTTAAACAGACAGTCTTCCTGAACACAGTTGGAGAGCCATATGAGAGGGAAGGCCTTATTAGCCATCTCACTGTGTGGCTGACAACACATTTAAAGAACCATTTGTGGCTACAAATGGTTCTTTAAATGTGTTGGAAACTGGAAACTCACACCCTCTCTCTCACACACTCACACACACACACACACACACAGTATTAACACATATAAACTTAGACACGCACACAGACAGTTAAGCAAAAATATCAGGAGGCTATTAAAGAGGAAGTGAGAAGTAGTATCTGCCTGTGGCGTAGAGGACATGTGGTGTTTTTCACAGTTTCTGTCTATTATTTAGAATCTAAGTAGAACCAGCCTTTTCTGGAAAAATATTTTATAGGGTTGCAATATAGAGTTTGAACAACTTATATTAACAGATCTAATATGTGGTTTGCTGAAACGTGTGGGTAACTGTCAGCTGGGATGGACTCCACCACCCCATGACCTTCTACAGGGTCTGATGGATGGAAGCTCTGCATTTGGAGGTTTACGTCCACAAATGCACTTCTTATTTTATTTTTCCATTAAGGTGTGAGTGGGTTTTACTCCAAAATGTCAAGAGAAATAAAAATCTTTTCTCTCTGTCATAAAGGCACAAGATGTGCTTTGAACAAAGACATGGCTGTACCTGTTCTGGCATGTAATATTGTTGGCACTGAGGTACGTTGAAGATGATGTCAACACAATATACAAAAACAATACGGTAACCATAATGCTTCTTCTGGTCAGATATTGAATGTCCAAGTGACTATGATCCTAAACATCTGAATCATTTTAAAATTCTTCAAAACTGTCAGACTTAAACATCTAACTGAAAAAGTCTCTTGAATTCCTTACCACTCTCTGGAGCTCTGTGTGACTGAATATCATAGTCTGTGTTTGTATTTTTGTGTAAACGAGTTGACATCTCTGTCAGGTTGGAGATGCAGGGTCCCAGTCCCTCCATAAAATGCAATGACAGCACAATCATCAGAGGACAAAAGTGAAGGCTGTGCATGTAAAGATGTTCGGTTTGTGTGTCTTACTTGAGTGTCTCAGCCAAGTAGAAGCTCTGTTGTACGTCATCGTGGTTGGGAGTCGCAGCGTAGACGTCTCTGACGCCGCTGTAGCCTCCTTCTACTTTACAGTGCTGCTCCAAGGCCTGGATGAGACAGAGTAATAGGGTCAGACAGCAGGAAGAGAGAAAGACAAAGAAGGCCATCAGTGAGCAGCAACATCAATCAATATCACTAAACCCTCGGTGGCAGATTATTTGCTAAATATAAAAATAACCTAAATAAATTGACCTTCTGTTAACTTCCTTCCTGATCTGTTTCTTGTTTTTGTAGAACTCACGACATCTAATTCAACATGACTCCAGCTGAAAGCTAATTTCTCTAAGTTCCTTGAACTGTAAGAGCCCAAATGAGAATGTTTTAGCCTAGCTCATGTTGAATTAAATATTACAAAGACAACTTTAGCTTTGATTTCAAAATATCTTACCTGCACAGCCTCCCAGCCCCACTCTCTGTATTTAGGGTCGTGGGTGAACCTCCACATGTACATGTAGGTCTCGATGACCTCGGGGCGGAGGATGAAGTATTTCTCATTTTGGCGAGTGGCGATGGCCTCAACACCCCCATCGAAACGAAATGCCTCTGGCCCTAGTTTCAAAGCTACAGAAGAGGAGAACAGAATGAGGAAAATACTGGAGAATAAATAAATGTTACTGTTTAAAATATAAAACAACTGAAACATAATGTCATGTGAAGAAAATGAATTATGTTTTTTTTCTATTTTTACTAGACCAACCATGTTGGGTACCAACATATTTCTATAATGTTAAATTTATGTTATTTAACATCTAAATGCAATGTAGTGGAATGTCAAAAATTCAGTTATTAATATTCACTTAAAAAATATGTGATTCAACCTCTCAGGGAATAGCATCTGCAGAACTGAATTTAAATCATGGTGACTCACAACATGACTGGAAGGTGGATTAAAACAGCAGAGAATAACACAGTCATTTGATTGAAAATAAAAGCCTTTCAGGAAACACTAATGTGACAGTCCCACTTAAAATGAAGACAAGTGCATGGACAGTACTCAAAAACCCAACATCCCCAGGGAGAAGATGCTGCCATTAGTTTGTACAAAGGAAACTTAAAATTTAGGACTATGTCACGGGGACTCTCAGTGCCTGTTTCCTTACCTCAACTGTGGAGCTGGGTAAAACTTCAAAATAAGAATAAACATGTAGAATTTATTTTGATAGAAATTCTAAAAATCCTAACTAAGAAATGAGTTACTAGTGACCAAGCTAAATTTCAGCTTCAGAAACATGTGTATGTGTATATTTACCGGTCCTGGTGTAGGATTCATGGCAGGTTCGGGCGATCTCTGCAGCCACCTCCATCTGGTGGCCTGTCTTCTCGTTGGGTGCCCCATCAGCGCCCAGAGCGATCATGCCACCTGCAAAACAGGTCAGGTGACCCATCTTATGCTCCAGAAGCCCTCCCTTCCACTCTGCAATGTAGGTCAGCCCGCTGGTCGACTTCCTCATCAGGTTGGTTTCTATTGCCTGGAAAGAGAAAAACAGTAACCAAGGGTGTACGAGGACGGGTCCACACATATTAAATTCAGGATCCTGTGCATGTTTGGTCCATGTCAAACATCACTGTCATGCTTCTATATGTTTTCTTCCAGTGTTAAGACCCATGTTGAACATCTGTCCCATAACCTGTAAACAGCAACGTCTTCTCTTTACCAGGAAAAATGAAAGATAAATGGATTTGTCATATAAAATTCTTTCTATTGCAACAACTTATGAAAGTTATCACACTTTTTTTTTTCTTACGTTCACCATGTTACTGCCGTCTCGTCTCCACCATTCTCGAAAATCGAGAGGGATTACAGGAAAGGTGTCCCTGTGTGATTAATTGTGTTTTAGTCACCATGTAAGATTTTTGCTCCACAGTTTGTTGCAGAAAGACAAGACGCCGATCAGCTTTCTCAGCCGAGACCCATCGCTTGTCAACACCAGTTACGATGACGATTTGTTTTAGCAGAGAAGAGCTGTCGGCTCATGTGTGTGTGTCTATCTGTTCACTTAAGGAGGCTGTTGTTACTGTTCCGTCATCCTCCCATCTGCTCAAACTCACTATCATGCTTCCAAAACTTTAAAATTAGAATAGTCTTACTCTGTTCATAAAGCTACACTTTAAATAAAATGCAAATCTACATTAAGAAAAACATCATTTAGTCAAATACAATTTAAAGTCTTTCCTGCCCCAGAACACACTTATGGTAATGATGATTCCTGTTTTTATGTAATACAATGCAATAAGTAATGCAATACTTGCAAGCTTCAAGCTTATTTGTTCAAATAGATTCCTATGATATCCCCTGCAGGGTGAAATAGATACAAAAGCAAGACCACTTTTTCAATATCTATAACTGACCTCCTGTTTGTGGTCCACTATTATCAAACAGCCATTTATTATGACTCAGAGGGTGCATGAGGGAGGCAAAACCCTGCAGAGAAGGTCTATCCAGCTCATCCTCCGTAAACAGTGTGCAAACCTTCAAACTGGGATTTTGTCCATTCAAGGAGAACAACTTCACATTAGAGGTCACTGGCACTGTATTCTACATTCAGTGCGAAAAAGAACAACAGATTGGAAATTACAACCCACAGAGATCGGTGCTGTACAATGATGTGATGCTTGGGACAGAAAGACAGCTTTGCACCATTCGCAGATGGTGCTTTTAGGGACCTGCAGAAAGGTGACAGTTACACAACAGCTACTATCAAAAGAAAAACCCACAATCAGAAATGGCTTCCCCAATTTTCAGTCAAGGAAAGTTACTAAGCTTTTATATGTACCTGGCAAAAAACACTGATAGTGGGTATTTTATATATTTTTTATTTGTACAGTTCAGTAATGCTGCACATCCTCTGCTCTTCTTACTGGAAGTTCAGACTATACATGCAACAACTGCAATTAAAAACTGCGTATTAACTACTACAAGAATTCAACACAGAAGAACATAAACATATAATATAATCCTACTATGGTTACAGAGAAAGGCAACAAATACAAATGGGAGGCCAGAACCAATGAATGAAATGATTAATCAATGATCAAAACAGGCACAAAATATTTTCCTGTTAATCAACTAATCAATCAATGGCCTCAGTTTCATTCTATAAATCAATGCCCTCAGTTTCATTCTCAAATAGTCACATTTACCTCACCCTGATCCAAGATTTATCTGGTGTGTGTGTTGTCAGCAGTGTGTGTGTGTGTGTGTGTGTGTGTGTGTGTGTTACCTGCAGGGCATCATAATACATCTTCTTGCCTTCCTCATCAGTCTTGTCAGACATCAGCCAAGCCTTGAGCAGGTACTCATAGAAACTGTCCCCCAGGCCACCTACGGAAACGTGATCTGCAACACACAGATAAACGAACAATATGACACACATATACACACACAAACAGGCCCCCTATGTGTCTGCCTGCTTTAGATTACTGCCATCACTGTTGGACCATCTACAGCACAGCTCATCCTCATCCTCACATGACACAGGGATGAATGCATGTGTGCTATATATGGAGTACATACAGTACCTGCAGCTGACAGTATACTACAGAGTACTGTACGTTTGTGTGGGGGTGGATATCGCAGATGAGCCTCCAGTCAGCTGAGCTGTACTTTTGTATTTTCCCTGCTGCTTGTCAGTGAAGGCTCATCCATATGCATGTGTCATTAACAGGGTCCAGCCCTGTTTGTGGAGTGCAGAGATTAAATGTCAGCTGCGATCATTTAGAAATGAAGAAAATGGAGGATGGTGGTGGTTTGGTTTGGAGCCGATAGGAGTCTACGTGTTCAATATTAAACCAGTAACGAGAGCACCAGGCATATAAAAGTGATGCCACAGTCTTAAAACAGAGCATAAGGATGTGCTGAACACCACTTCAACTTTCAGATTTCAAAAGTCATGAAGAACATAAGCACAAAAGATGGTTGTGATACACAATCAGAAGCTG
This sequence comes from Mastacembelus armatus, assembly GCF_900324485.2. Taxonomy (NCBI): domain Eukaryota; kingdom Metazoa; phylum Chordata; class Actinopteri; order Synbranchiformes; family Mastacembelidae; genus Mastacembelus; species Mastacembelus armatus. The sequence continues at coordinate 14,795,477 of NC_046656.1, forward strand.
AGAGGGGGTGATGCAACATCCTCTCCACACATGCTAATACAATCACTGTTTGGTTAAGATAATACATTTACCGAACATGAGTAAGCCCTACAGTGTATGTTCAGTATATAAAAGAGGCAGGGAATGCTTTGCTAGGAAGCTGTGGTGGAGAGATACTTTTCAAACAACATCAGGCTGCCAATATCCCTGGATCATAATTTATTCAACAAATGCATTCCCATCACTAGTGCATAATTTCTTTCTAGATGAAAAAGCTTCTCTGACTAAGATGAGCATAAAAGTGTTTTTTTTTGTTGTTTTTTTTGAGTGAAGATTTTTTTTATTTCTTTTTTTGTTAAAAACTTATTCAGCTGTGCTAAATGAATATGTCATAATTTGGATAAAAACACAGATACTGGCTCTGCTTAAGACTGCCAGCTAAATACCAACAATTATAACTGGGAATGAACTTGCAGTAGTTTTATTTAATATTTAAATGCAGGACATAAAAAACAAGCAGACCAGTGGTGCAGGTCCATATTTAACCATCACAGATAATAGCAACCCTCTAAACAAGATCTGGGAATCAAAACCGATACCAGACAGGACTCTGAAACATAGAGTATCAGTGCATACACAAACTTCATTTATAAAGCTGGATAAGGATTTCCTAATTTGTTAGGAAATTAACATGTTCATTTTTTATTTGAACACTTTTATGCCCCGATTTTATGCAAAACAGTGGGTGGCCTGAACAAACATGATACTTCTGCAAAGTATAATGGGTGTTGGAATAATTAAGCATCAAAGACAATTAAGTTTGAATCATTTTAAATCTGCTCAATAGCTGGAAGCAAAGAAACAAAACTTGAGCACTTAGAGATGCTATTTCAGCTTTTCTCATGATTTCAATCTTTTTCTGCTGCATGTATGCCTTCACATTGATTCAGAACCACAATCTTTCTGCAATAAATTACAACAATATGAAGTTTTAGCAGTATTTTGCATACAAAAGAGTGCTTCACATCAAGTCAGTTTACAGTCCATTATTTGTCTAATTTGTCTAATTTGCCTAATCTTTCCAGTTCTTGGTAGCTGGCTGAAATGAAAGCACAGCAGGCTAAAGTACATTTTTTCTGCCAATCACGTTTAGTTTTTAGTCCCTGAGGCTCCGAATTTCAAGGCACTGTTTGGCCAAAAGGTTAAGGACCTGAAGGACTGATTTTAGAAATACTCCAACAGACTCCTGTGTTTTCTAATTTCAATTCAACATGCAAGTTGCAGTTTGCCATCACATTAAATAAGGAATACTGCAGTTCAACATTTAGTGAAAATGCATGTACTGTACCATATATGCTTTAATGGCAAGAGTTATATCAGAATACTGATACCCCTCTGAATATAAAGAATGCCAAGAGAGATTAAGGTTTGCTTTAAGAGTGGACACAGCACTTCTAAAGCTCACTAATTGTGTTTTGTACAAAGCCTGGAGTCTGTTGGTGACAACAACAGCCTGTCTCTTGCTGTAGCTTCACAGCTACTTCATAGTTAGAGATGAGAACATGGTGGCAGTCTGTAAAACACTCATGTAGTGTGTATATTTCTAAAAATGTCCTTTAAGAATTCATAATTTGATGTAGTGACAATTTTTAGGCTTGTCAGTGTGAATTTGCTCTGAAGACCAACATCTGTTCTCCAGTGGTCAGAAATCACTGAACGCAGCTGGCAGAATGGCTGAAAAATGGATTTTGATATCCATTCCCAGTTCTGCCACTTCTCAGTGTCATTTTCATTATATCTTTCAGCTGACAGTTTTCTCTCTGACGTATGAGAATAGGCGTAAGAAAAGACTTTTATTGCTTGGACTACTATCCCAAATGATAGTAGTCCAAGTGATACCTTCCATGACTTCTCCATTAAGTATCTCTCCTCTAACTCTATATGCTCTTCCCCTCTTTTATTGTCTCCTTTTCATTCTTCATTCTACATTCATTCTTTGCTCTTCCCCAAAGTGTCACCTGTCGATCATTAAGGTTATTACCTGTTCAGCTATTTGGCTTGAAGTGTCTGATAATGGATTCAAAATTATACCTTGATGCCGCAACCTGTCAGAAACATGAGCGTGTGGCACAGACACATGCACAAACACTGATGTTTGGGGTGGAATGAGCATGAAAATACCTGACATGGATAAAGAGAGTGAACAAGGTTCAAATGGAAAAGGAGATGAGAAGGTTTAAAAAGAGAGCAAAAGAAGAAGAGTGATCACAATAACATGACTTTATCATGACTGATAAAAACCCTCTACCATAAAAAGGACAAATCCTGAACAAGATAAATTGATGGTCAAGATAGTTATTGATGTTTGTATCGATTGACTAAATAATCAACTTTTTATTTAATCTCTCATCACCATAGAGTAGTTAACAAAAATCTCCATTTGTAGCAAAGCAAATAGTGGTAAAGGATCAGTTACGTACAATTAAGAGAGACAAATGAAAATACAATGAACACCTTTCCGATTCTGAACCTGAGCTGGAGAGAGTGTGGTGCTTATAGTAAGAGACTGATATGTGCACTCTCTTGGTTTTCTGTCAGTACAAATTACAGGTGTAGAACAGTTTTCTTTGAAAGATCAGCATAAAGTGCACTGCGGTAATCCAGACAAGTTGTAATTTAAATGCATTAGTGTTTTAGTGTCATCTTGGGAAAGAAAAGGTCTGACCTTGGTGACATTCTTCAAGTAATAAATGCAAATTTTATTAATGCTTCTGATACCAGCCTCAAAGTGTGAGTTACCATTAAACAAAAAGCCTTTAGCCTGTGATTTTCATTTTAATTAAACTGTATGTAGGTGTAAAATTACCTCCTGTTGCCTCGTCTTAGTTCTTGTTGGTGTAAGTAATGTCTGTGACAATATTATGTAATATTATGCATAGACATGACTGTTCCAAACATAAGACTAGAGTACTAATAAAATAACAATCCTAAGGGTGGAGCCTTGAGGCACACCTTAAGAAATCTTTGCTTTTCCTTTAATTAGGTGGAAGATCACAGTGCCAGACAAGAGCAAAGACATTTTTTGCCAGTTAGTACAATTGGTAAGAACAGTTCTAAGGAGTATCCCAAAACCACAAACAATTTAATTCTTCCTTAACGTGAGTACTGACCCTGCAGCTAGAATATCTACTTTGACAAAGAAAATGGGAGCAGCATGTGTTGTGTGTTAATGAGAAGATCTCTGGTCTTAAGTAAAGTCAAGCTGGTTTTGAGTACCAGCAGTGACCTTCTGATTGTGTTTCTTTGGCTGTGCATAATTTCTGAGAGAGTGAGTACATGGTTTATGGGTTTATGTCTGTGAATGAGATACATTTGTGTAATCTCTGAAACATCTGAATAATTCTGTTTGTATATGTCAGCTTCTTGGCTTTTGAACTACAGAGTCTAGTGAGTAAATTGCTGATATAAATGTGTCTCGATGATTGTTTAGATGCAGGAGCATAAATATTAGTTGATATCTGAGCACAGATTCCAAGCTAAAAGACTTATTATCCAACCTGAGTGCTCAATAAGTTTTTAGTTTCTTTGCTTCACAGCTACAGCAAGAGACAGGCTGTTGTTGTCACCAACAGACTCCAGGCTTTGTACAAAACACAATTAGTGAGCTTTAGAAGTGCTGTGTCCACTCTTAAAGCAAACCTTAATCTCTCTTGGCATTCTTTATATTCAGAGGGGTATCAGTATTCTATAATATTTAACCATTACTTTATATGCATAAGGAAAGCAAGAGAAAGACCAGAAATAACAAAATAAAGGCACTTACGTTGGCCCCACTGGCCGCTGTTGGGGTTCAGGTAGTTAGGGTAAAGCCCCTGGGGTTTGTCCAGGCGATTTAGGACTTTCCGGATGTTCATTACCTAATAATTAAAAGAAATACAATATAAATGCAACAGGTAAAGCTACAGTAAATGCAAACAAGAGAAATGCAGTGCATTGTCAATACAGTGTGTAAAGTGTGGCGTACTATCTGTATCGAGAAAGTCTGGAATATCTGTCACAAATTTAAGAGTGGAAGTGGAAATCCTGTGTAAAAGATGTTTGAAGGTAAGACTTTCTAGTCTCCTCTGTACCTTCTGAGCAAACTCTGGATTTCCTGAGAGCTTGCTGAGGTGTATGAACTCCAGATGCAGGGTACCATACTCTGCCAGGATGCTGCTACCACCAGATGCCCACGGCCAGTTTCTACCAATACCACTGAAAAACAGAAGACACAGATTTCTGTTGAGAACAGTTTGGTACCACATACACATCCACATCCTCGACACACTTTATCTTGTGTACACTTCATTCTCATTAATTACAAGTGCTTTTATGGGCAATAACACAAAAATACATTATGATCATATTAGAAAAGCCATTGATCATAAATCTGCTTGCCCTAATACTAAACTGACAGCTTAAAAGACATGATAAATCTTCAAACAGTCATCTTAAGACTCTATCTCAACGACTCAACCATCATAACTGAACTAAAATGTTCCTAAACTTTACATGTTATTTCAGATAGCCATTACTATTTGTTATTTTGTGCTGTAGTGACAAGATCCTTAAAATGGATACAAATTTTGACGCATCATTGCGACTAAAACTAAGACGTTTCTCTTCACACTCCCTGTGTTATGATTATGGGTGGATTTATGTTGTTGTTGTTTCACACACTTGATTCTGGTAGAATAGCATGTCCTTGCCACCGCTGATCATTCAGTCAATCAGAACTCGCTGTACTCCACCTTCTCCTTTGAGGCTACTTGTAGTGACAAAGTTGCATCAAGCCATATGTGAGAGATATTAAGCCTGGCATGCTTGACAAGGACAGAAAAGACCTGTGAGGAAATTCTGTGTGCGCGTGTGTGTGTGCTGGATTATTAGAGCCACTGACAGATCACTTCCAGGTCTCTCTGGAGGCGATCATTCTACTACTCATGAATACATATTGACAATTCACTACACTGTGAAATACACACTTTAACAAACACATGGGGACACATGGACAAAAGCTGCACTCCACACTCATAAACACATGCATAGAAAGAAAAAGCAGGGGAGATATCAAACAAATGAGAAAAAGGGGGAGGAGAAAGAGTGTGAATTGAGAGTATAAACACACACACACACACACACACACAAAATCTCTTCAAAGAGGTGGATGAGCATACTAATTATCCCCCCTTCAACTCATCATGCTGCACAAGCCATAATTTGTTTCCCATTACACCATGGATTTAATCAAGTCAACGAAACACAGGGAAGACCACCGCAGCATCAAACGGTGAGCGCAGACACAGATGAGGGTCAGAGAACCCAACTGGAGAGGTAAAATCCCATCACTGAAGACCCTCATTAGGTTGGGAGTTGCGTGTTTATTAGCTTTAGACTGATATTAAGTCTATGATTACATGCACAGAAGTTCATTGTGGACATAGATGATGTATTGCTAACTGAAAACCAAAACATGCCACGTTCCAGTTGCTACTTTCAAAAGAACATATTCCTTTTTCACCACAACATCACTGCTGCTACATCCGTTCAGTCAACAACTTGGTCTGTCTTTCCATCTTTTTCAATCCTTTTATAAACCCTGTGATGAACGATAAATCCCTTCACTTTGCGGGAGGGGAGGTGGAGAGGCAAACACAAACCATTCCGACTCACCCCTGTCCACCCCAATCCCTCCCTCAGCCCTGCTCTGAGAAACACTAAATCCCTGTTAAGGAGAACAAAACAAAAGACAGCATGGAAAGCTGCTGCGTAAACCAAACAGACACAAACCAATGAAGTGCAGATACAATGTATAATTCTGGAGACACATAGATAAGGATGTGTTTGGAATATCATTAATCTGCCCAGGGTGTCCGCATGCTTCAGAAAGACAAATTTAAGACTATTTGAGATCTGTAATGCTGGCTGGAACTTTATTAAAAAGAAAGAAGCTTAAAAAACTAATCTGTCAAAGGATGTCTGCTTGTTTGAACACAGGACAAAGTTAACCAGACAAAATAATTACATTTACTTAAAGCGTATGTACCTTTGGAATGAAAGAATGAAAATAAGCACACTTGATCAAGTTGATATACTCAGACATTCTGCTGCTAATGACAATGTTATATATTTATATAATGTTAGATATTCACATGTATAATTGAAATAATTGAGTCAGTTTTCTGACTTGATAACTCCACTTGTGTTTTAGTATTTAAGATTAACCTGTAATTGTAATTTGACTGCTAGGGAAATTGCATATATATTAGTAAAATGCTGCAATTTTTAATTTAGAAATGAAATGAAATTTAAATTCTATTCAACACAGTGTGGAATTAATTTAGGCAATTTCATCAGTAATCATGTGGTCAAATTTAGCATTTAAAATCCATGTGCAATAGCTTTTGTTTGTGTTGTGCCTTAGAAATGCTCAAAATGACTTATCGTATACCCTGTGTTATTTTTTTTTTACCAAACTACTGCTGCTCTCTGTTAAATGGAAGGCAAGGGAAGCTTGTACAACTTTTTAACAAGGCAAAGTGTTTTATAGACATAATATAACAGGCATCAAGGCAAGATATGAAAAAAACACTAGGCAATAGTAAAAGACTATTAAACTATTATATACTATTAAACAGCAGAACAGAAGCTACAGTGCACAAGAAAATATAAACAAATGACCATAAATTTAACTGAATAAAAGGCAGTATAAAGTAAAAGGCACATATCTAAAATATGTGGTACATATTTCTGGTTTGTTACTTTTGTTTGCCACATATCTAAAATATGTGGTACATATTTCTGGTTTGTTACACCTTTGTTTGTTAAGACGAATAGTACCTGCCCATGTTTAGGCCTCACTCTCATAGATCTGAGAGGCCTGGATGGTTCATAACATAAGAGCAGAAATGCATTTTCTAGCCCATTTAGAAGCCATGTTGAATGGATTCATGAAATCAAAATATTTGAGAAGTAATGCATTCACTATAAGTATTATTTTTTGCAGTTGTAAATCAAGGGCCATACCAGTACCACAACCGAGAAACCCAATAAAGACACTGGGTCAGACAGTTTGTGTTTGCTTCATCTTGGGCTAAATGAACCTGTGTCATTAGCTACTGTGGGACCTTCATGTCTGGCGTTTTAATGGAAACTCATCCCAGTCACCTCCCATACTGGGACGTGAAACTGGCACTCATCCATAGGCATGCTGCACCAGTCAACTGCATTAGCTAATCTGTTGGGATGTGTAATGACACATCCAACGAATAGAAGGGTCTAAGGTATTAAAGAATGTTTAGTTCTTGACTTCTTCCTGTATTACATACTACACTGTGGTATCATAAAAATACTGCGCAAGTGGTTTGACCATACATCCTGAACCTGTAAGTGGCTGTGTCTCTAGCAACAATATAGTAGTTTTATCCAGTGTGCGGTGATAAAGGATTTCTCTAGTTGACAGTTCTTGCGATCTGAGTTAGTTAAATTTTCACAACAGTAATTCGGCAATTCTCTTAGCAAACTGTGGAAAACCTAATTAAATGTTACGGTGACCTAGAACTAAAGGACTTTTTAAGAGATTGCATTAGGCTCACACCAACATATCACAGCCAATATTGAACTTTCATTATAAAACAAGAGATCAGTCGGCATCATCCACCTCTGACAGAAGCAATATGATGCAGTTTATTTAGCTGGGAGTCCGTGCTCATGAATTTGAATTAACATGAAATAGAATACTCCCTTCTTTTTAGGGATTTCTACAATGCTATGATAAGTAGGCAAAGGCTGGGCTAATCTCTAACTGCTGAAGAAGATAAACAGACCTTGTCATGAAGCTGTTCAATCACAAACAAACTTTCAGTCTCTACAGCTGTTTAACGTTCCTGCTAAAATAAGTTTGAGACGTGACAAAACATTAACTAAACGAGAGATCAAACTGCAGCTGGATGATAAGTGTATAAGCTGTTAACATAACTTAAAGCATGAAAATAATGGGTTGTCTAGTAACTGGGGCAGTTACACCTTTAGAAAAACATCCCTTTCCAATACGTCTTTGTCATAAATGGACAAATGGACTGGATTTTTACTGCAAAAATATTTATCAAGATCAATCAAACCTACATATTTTCTGCATACTAGACATTCCTGCTGTTGAGACAGGGAAACAAAGAACCAAGGGCTTAAAGGATCCATGAAATGTATTGTGTCTATCTCTTGGATGGATCTTCTTTGGGATGCAAAACAAATTTCAGGGGGATTGTACTAGATAAAAAAGTGACAATAAAACAGCATTATATTATATCCTGTTGTATTTTATTATGTTGTATCTAATTAAATGTAATCCCCTTTCTGTCTTATCTATCCTGTTTGTCCTTTTGAGTGTATCCAATATTATTATTATTCAACTACTCACACCTATGGCAATTTCTTGGCCAGCTGTGAAATGACAAATCATAACCTGCTGGATATAGACCCTCCAGTCCATTCTGCATAGCCAGTAACAGTGATTTTAATTCTGTGGTGCCAAGCAGTAACCTGGAAAAACAGAAACAGCATTCCATCTCCATAAATTAGCATGTCACACCAAGATGTGCCCTCTCACGCTCCTCTAGCATTATGTTAGAAAGTACTCCTCCACTTCCTTTGTACTGTGTGGTTGGGTGAAGCCTATATTTTGGGCAAATTCTATATTTTGTTCCCCATGCCAACTATTTCACTGTCATCCTCATCCATGCCATATCCTCCCTTTTCTTCAGCAATACCTCTTCCTGTGTCTTAAAATCTATCGCACTTTTCCTCCTCCAGGCGCAGAGAAAATGCGAATTGCGATAGATTCACAGTTAGCAACTTAATTAGAGACCTTAAATCATGGCTGCCTTCCACTGCCTTAGGTTACAGCTGAGGAGAACTGCACTGAGAACGGTGTGTGTGTATATCAGTGTGTGTGTGCTTTGAAAAAAAAAAAAATCTCTGAATACCATGAACACGAGACTTTTTCTTTGTTGTTAAATAGCACCTCAAGGCAGCGAGACTACCAGTACCATGATTTTGTGTCTGCTGTGTGTACACTAACTGACAAAGCGTGACCATAAAGTGTGTTCATTTTTTGTCTGAATATGACATAAACGATCAATCAGTTTTCAATCGACTATTGATTATTGACTAATTTTTGCAGTCCTTGGTCACATTCACATTAGGACAGAAATATTTTATTATAGACCATGTTTATTGCAATCCAATGAACCTCAGCTATACAATAAAAGCACCATTCATGGATTTCTTCCTAGATATTTGTGAAGCTATTCACAACATACCATGTACAACCTAATTCTCAAAATCTACAATCTGCTTTTGGTATTTGCCTGTGAACTGTTAGCACATGTTCATTAAATTAAGCTATTATGGCCCTTAGTCTATTGTTGCACTCAAAAACAACTGAGTGTGAAAACAAGCCAACTGCCATAAATGTTATTATACTGTCATCAGTTTTTACTAACCAGAGAATTTCCACACATCCGCTGGATTAACAAGTTCCGTTTCCTATCATACAGTATCTAGAAGAAAAGGCTCCATGACAGAGTCAGCCACTTGACAGGGTCACACAGTGTAACAATCTCACCAGGCTGTACTAATATAGCCATTTTCCATCTAGGCCTATTAATCAAACGCCAACACCCCAAAGAGCTTAGGGACTGACTGCTTCAGCCTTCAGCCTTTGCAGCTGAAGGAGCAAATCTGTCCAAAACGGACATTTTTGTCATTTTCTTCTAGATAAGAAAAGAGAGTAGGGCCAAATAAGTTTGCTTTAATTTTGCAGCGTCATTAAGAAGACGGCATTGCTTTTACCAGGAACTTGGCTGGAAGTAAAATGATTTTCTTTAAGTTTTTAGCGTATAAAGATGGGGGAGGACAGGACAGCTACCTATACACCTATAATTTTTATGCTGGTTTTTAATTCTCTAAGAGAGTAAAGTTTGAATGAGAGAGGCAAATAGATCAAATGCAAGCAGAGCCCATCCAAACCTCAACTGGCTCAAATCATCCCAACGGCAGTGTCTGTTAAGAGTGGGGTTTGAAAATTAAATGTATCTGTTTTTACTGCCAATTGCAGGGACAAAACAGATGTGTATTTGAATGTGTATGCATGGGACACTATCACCACCATGATGCATGTAGGGAAGAATAACCAACAAATTTGAGGTTGGAACACAGATCCAGACACCTCAACACAACCAAACACACACCGTCTGACAATGCCTTAGCCCATTAGGGCTAGTCAGTATGCAGCGCACTGGGAGTGATTTGCAAGAGCTTTATCAGTCTGAATGTTAATGGAAGAGCTATGGGACATACTGGCCCAAGCAGATAACAACTGGGAAACTAGTGTGTGTGTCTGTGTGTGTGTGCGTGCATGTGTGTGTGTGTGTATGAGAGAGAGAGAGAGAGAGAGAGAGAAAGTGAGAGAGAAATAAAGTGCCAGAGGAAAAGGGGAAGCAGTTGTGAACTAAAGTGGTTCTGTTAAAACGACAGAAACTTAAAATCGTAGGAAGCCACATATGCATATACAGTGTGGTAACATACATACAGTGTTCTGTTGTATGTCGATTTTCTTCTATGGCTCTGAGACAGTATGAAACAAATTGATATTTCTTTACAATCGATGTTAACAATGTGTTCCAGATTATTGCTTTATTTTCCAAAAAAACCTTACTTTGTCTTGAGGCATCATCATTATCACTATGATATGGTTTCCCTTAATATTAGGTTGCCGAATTTTCCCTTAATAAAAACAAATCTATGCCGCATTTAATGTGCTACTGCTGGTACAGTATTTTATTTTACATTAAGAACTAATTTTTCATTTAAAACCAATGAATAAAAGTTAAAAGCTAATTAAAAACAAACTTTCATCTGAAACAACTATGCCTTAGTATACTTAATCAGTTTTCAACAATCCTATGATAAAATGTTTAGTGTAAAAAAAAAAAAAGCAATAAAAGCAATAAAAAAAGAGGAGAAAATAGAAAAATCAAACTAAATTTTCTCTAATGGTATTCATTCAGATATACAATTCTTTGCCCTTGTTATACGTTTTCTCTAATAATGCAAGCTAAATCAGAGGACACATATTCTGCTATCCATCTGGCTGCAGTGTCACTAAAATTGTTCTAGCAGGGTCAGTCTGCAGATCAATTCCATGAATCAATCGGATCTTAGCAGCATTTTCCACTCAGTTAGCAGCAATCAAAGGGTTTAAGCACAGACCGGAGAAAAAGAGATTGAAGGAGAATGACGTATAGGGACCTTTGAGTCCAAGGCCAGCCTCTGATCCTTTAAGAGGTGCTGCACTCCTGATTTATCACATCTCACAAGTGGCCAAGTTGAGGAAGTTTCAAGTGTTTATAAATCAACTGATCATCAAGACAAGACCTCCCACTGATCACCCTGATGAAAAACTCCCAGTCTGGTGATCAGTTGGGCTCAGGGATCAGTGCAAGACTTTCCTTTAAATCTCTTAATGTAAAACAGATTCCCAGACTTTGTATAAAGTTGCAATATTCTGTAATGCCACCACCAGAAAATCCTGCCTTTGTTGACCTCCAGTGATCAGCCCTCTCAGCTAAAGTAATATACAGGTATGCCTCCAGCATCCAGGCATAACAAAGTCATTCTGGGTGGGGTCTGAGGTACTGTAAAACAAATTTGACACTTTCAACCAGGGCAGCCAATACTGCATTTCAGCCTGGTGTAAAGTTCCTCTTTAAAGATCCAATACCCAGCTAAAGAACCAGACTTAGTTTGGTTTCCATAATACTTACAAACAAGTGTGCAGAGACACCACATGGGCTCTGCTGTCACAGGCATAACTCAAAATCTCATGAAACAGTCTGCACTTATGTCATTGTGGATTATGTCCATTCAGATGATGTTAATGTGCAAGTTTTAAATTTCAGAAACAAGCCAAAAACATGCAAAAGCTTTTGAAAACAAACTGCAAACCCATACTGTATCTTAACTCTGTAATACAGCTAAAACATCTTCAGACAAAAGAACAGGTATTTATTGTATCTTGTTCTCTAACATAAACATTGAGCAACTGAGCAAACTGGTTTTTTTTAGTGCCAAAGCGAAAATATGTTTTAACTGTGGCCTTATTTCTTGTGCCTCCTCTTGGGCTGTGTAGATGGCTACGGGCTATAATGATAGAAACTTGCAGAGAGAGAATAAAGGGAACAAGGCCACTGAGTGGAGTGAACTTACAGTGTGATGCCCTGAAACAGACAGAGATACTGGGTCATTCTAGGTAAGATAGATTGCATGAGGAAGGACGTACAGGGAATACAGGGGAGTGGAATGTGAAAAAAAGAACGAAGCAACTGAAAGGAAAAGAGACGGCAGTAATGGGGATGAAGGGAAAGATGATAATTGGGCCTCATTTGCAAATATGTCTCTGTGTTATTTGTTCCGCTTCAATCTGGGTCAAGGTTAAGTAGGCAGTCAAACAGCTCCTAAATATACTGTTTCCAAAGTCCTTCTTCTTAACTACCTATTTAGGAAGTGTTCTGAGAAGACAGGGGTATGACATGGAACAAGGAGGGTGAACTGTGGATGTTGTGGTTATGTGGTGTGTTAGGCTACTGGGTCGTCTTGTCTCTTCATTACATTAAAAGAAAACACAATCTGATCTCAAGTATGTGCCCTATGAAATGTATCTGCTGTAGCAAATTTCTTGAATAGTGTGTTGGATGTTTCATTTTTCACAGACATACTAACATGAGCTGATCATGTAGCACAACAAGAACAACCTCAGACACTGCAGCCTTATACCAACCGTGGTATGCGTGTGTAACTTACAATTTAGGTGAAAGTATAGCAGGTCTAAATTTGCTCCTATAAGATCATTTCCAGGAATCAGAAAGCATGAAGTTTAAAAGCATGCACTTCAACAAATTACTGGTTTGTATAAAGTTAGCACCACTTCCATATGATGTAATTCTGTCATATCTGTACATGTCATATACAACAAGCAAACTTTCAGCCAGAAATAGGATTTCAAGCTCCCTGCTCAGTGGTGCATTAGGTAGTGTACTGCAGTGTGTGTGTGTGTGTGTGTGTGTGTGTGTGTGTGTGTGTGTGTGTGTGTGTGTGCTTCCAAGTTATCAAGGGTCAGTCATGCAGGTAAAATCATCATCACCAGCAATCTGTTTAGGCCCCCTAAGGGAATATGCATGCACCCACACATACACGTGTGCACATCCATTCAGCCATATAGACAGAAAGAAAATGAATTTGTTACAGCACGTTTATTGTCATGACAACCTGCCTTTTAATTAACAGCTGACAAACAGCAGCGTCATGTCTCTTTAGGGAAAGACAAAGAAAAGAGTGAAAGAAGAATTTTGAGGGGAAAAAGGAGTTTTCCTCTTACGAGTGACAGAGAACAGGAGAAACATCATGGTGGCAGACCTCTGAATGTTGGTTTTTAGCTTGTTGGTCAAAACTACCAATCTAAAGACACAGGCAACTATTTAGGGAGGTGTTCACTACTGTGTGATTATCAACTAAACAACTGATGAAATATATATGTACTGAATATAAATTAGTAATGAACAGATAATGAAAGTTAGTTTGAAGCTCCCCTTGGTTAGGGTTAATAAAAACATTAGATAAATAATGTACTGCAATGTAATCCCATAATGCCAGAGTTCTTCTCAGCATTTCTTTGTATGGTATGTTTTGATATTCACAGCAGTATAACCTTTTAGCACTGTAATCCTATTCAGTACATACTGTACAAACACTCAGAAGAAAGGTCTGCATGTGTTGTAGTGTGGGTCAAGTCTACAAGACTAATCATTCAAGTTCCATCATGTCCGACATTTTGGTGGTGGAGGATTTTCCACAAATGGATGAACTGGCTTTGTATCTCAGTTGGGCGTGTCTGTGCACATGTGTGTAACAGCCAAACTCTGGGGTAATCCCTTGACAGCGAGTCACAGTGTATCAATACAGGCTGATTTTGGCCTATAACCTTGCCAGAGAACTTAGAAACTTTCGGTTTATGTTTTAGATATTGTTTAGATTCTGACGCAGCTGCTGGCATCTTGAAAAACTAAGCTACTTCTGTCAAGGTTGCTCTGTCATGTAAAACTAAAACACCTCGGCGCCTGTGTGTGAGAGCTCGCCCAGTTCACATCAAGCCTTAGACCACAGAGCTCTTTAAAGTATCAAACTAGCAAAACAGACTCACTGCCTCAAATATGACCAGAATGGACCGCTGTGAGAGAAAGAGTGCGTGTGTGTGTTCTACCTCTTGAGGTTAAGCAGAGCCCAGGGGATGCCTGTGGGAGTTTTGAAGGCTGGCAGCAGCCTTTCACCCAGCTCCACTGCTTTTCTGCGGAACACCTGAGAAAGAAGCAAAGAAAAAAAAGATGGCATCTCATTACCAGAGGATTCTCCCCGCTGAAAGAGATTTTTGCATTTTCTTCACCAACCCATGTGAGAAATCCTTCACACTATGTAGGAAAAAAAAAAAAAAAAATCACTGTCATCACACAATGGGCACCTTTCCCTCCAACAGTATGCATAGAAAACATAACTCAAGGAGAGTTTGGTTGTTATTTGAGTATGTAAACAATGATACCAGACAAATACATTTATTCAGACGGAATGTCCTTTACGCCATACAAAATAAAACTATAAGACATTATAGGAAGAAAATGGGATTAAGCTCAATATAATAATGTAATAATATACTGAGTCATTTAATGTTACGACAAAATTAGCCTATATATGACTAAGAGAACCTGTGAATAATAAATGGACAAAACGAAGATGCAACACATCCAGCAGTGTTTTGACTGACTAAAAAAAGAAACAGTCTCTAAAGAAAATGAAAGAGTTTTGCCTCATCCTCTCTATCTTTTAAAATGAGTCATCGCAGGCTGAGTTGTGTGTATTTTGACTAACAACAATTTACACAATTCTGGGCAAGCCAAGTTAAATTGTTGTATAGTTAGTCTCAGCTCCACATGAAGCCACCAGTGTGTGCAGTGCTCTGCTGTTGTGTCAAATACCTTCATGTATATTTAAATGTAAAACAAGAGAAAACAGCAGATTTAATCGAAGACCTGAATACAAATAGGTAACAATGTCCAACAAAAATGGGTAAAAATGTTTCATGACTTTTGAGAAACCTTATTATTTATTTCCATAGTCATTTTCAAATGGCCAAATCAGCTGAGGACTACACACTCCAGAGCATGCTTTTATATTTTAATGTGAATGGATTTAGCCATTTTTAGGGTTATTATGCTAATGTTTAATATTTTTCTTCAGTGTATGGTATGTTGCAGACCTATAATCATAACGTTTGATTTCTGACCTTTTCCAAACTAGCTGCAATCATGACATTATTTCCTACATTGGTACAATTATGGTTTTTCTGCTGCAATGCAAAACCAGTTTTTCTGCTGATTTCACTTTCCCTGTCCAAGGCTCTGTGTTAGCTTATCTGACTGGACAGCTTCTTTGCGGTTTTGGCTGAGGAGTCAT
Source organism: Mastacembelus armatus (assembly GCF_900324485.2). Lineage (NCBI taxonomy): Eukaryota > Metazoa > Chordata > Actinopteri > Synbranchiformes > Mastacembelidae > Mastacembelus > Mastacembelus armatus. The sequence goes on from NC_046656.1 coordinate 14,811,053, forward strand.
TGAGTCTCTTAGGTGTCTGAGTTTTTTGGCTGTAAAATGTGAAGCCCTTCCTTATTTGGCTCCAGGCTTTATTTTCATCAGGCAGCTAGGATGGAATGGGATTTGGCCCGGGACGTAGTGAAGTGTTTGACACCGCTGCCAGGGTTTCGCCAGCTTGACATGAACTGTTGCTGCTTTCTACTGATGAAAGTGAGAAGCCTTTCCATTCCTGACCGCTTGATGTGGAGTGGGAATGCTCCTGTGATTGAGCCGTTCAGGACTATACTAAATACTAATACTAAAACAGCTGGGACTGTATGTGGTCTTAAAACTTATAATCCTTTCTAAAACTTACCATGTGAGTAGCATTGATAAGGCTTTATCACTGAAAACTAATGAAAACTAAACTAAAATCTACGTTTAGGTGGTGGTTTCGACAACACTAGTATCCTCTCTACCTGATACCCTCTTGTTCTGTGTTTTGTGAACCACAGGGGCAAGCATGGAGTTTCTCTATTTCGTTATCGTCCACCTATTACTCTTATACTCAGTCTAGTAATGGCTTTTATGTACACACATATACACAGAGGCAGTACAGTAGCATGCACCATGTCAGCAGGCTGGCAGCTCTGTACCCAAGGGATCTACCACTCAGCAGGGTGTGAGAGATGAGGGCAGAAGGGAGAAAAAGATTTGTGATGAAGAAAAACTCAAGAGGCTACTTGTCAAAACAATGTGGCAACTCTACAGCTTCCCCTTCAAAAGTTAGAGGCAGAAAGAGGTTACAGTGAGTTGAACCAGAAAGAAAGATATCAGAACGGTAGCACTCATACGGTGTGTGAGAAACAGTTGGCATAACCATCAGAGCATTGTGATTGAGGAGAAGCAAAGTTAAATAAATGACTTGTAGGTTTTCTGCTACTGACACACAAATAAAATAGAAATAGTAATTTACTAAGTAATTGCACTGAGTAATAAATAAATAATAAATAAATAAAAAAGTCAGAACTGATTCAATTTTATGATCATTTTGGAGGCAGTAGTTTGAGGTGCTGTTGGACTGTTATGACTTATGCTGAACAGATGTTTCTCAGGTATGTCAGTGAAAGTAGGTTTAAAGCTAAAACATGAGCGTAGAATTTATTGAAGAACTCTTGTGTAGGGCAGCATTTCTTTTAGCTGCGTGGGACACAGAACAACAAAACAAACAATCACCAGAATTCTTCACTACATGATTTCCAAATGTTTCTGCACATTCACCAAATACCACAGATGACAGAGGCCTTGTGCCATGTTCAAAGGCACATCAGCAAGGACAAGCACGTCTGATATTGGAGAGATTGCAAAACAGACTAATCTAAAAGTCAACACTTCCACTAATAAAATATCACCTTGGTGGTTATGGATACTTGTCTAGACTTTAATTTCACGAAATAATAAAAAATTTAAAAGACTAAAATATTGATACACACTTATAATCCGCTCATACATAGTGTTTCTAATGTCTCAATCTCCTCAAACTTTTATATTGTAATTCAGAAGAACCTGTGATATACAGTCTTTCTAAGTCAAGATACAGGTGGCATTGTTGACATCATATTACCCCACTGTGTGCTTGCGTGTGGGCTTTGGGGCTGCACTGTGGGAACAAGATTGTGTCGTAACAAGGCGTCAGATCCCAGTGATTAATGCCTTTAATAATGCCAGGAGCACACTGAGGGGAAGAATAAAAACACTCCCAGAGACGCACAGAAGAATAAATTAAACACACCCTGTGTTCAAGGCTATCAAGCAAACTGCCAAAAAGCTTTAATAAGCAACAGAGTTATACAGAAATGGAGGATCACACACACACACACGCACTCACACATGCACTCACACACATGCACTCACACACATGCACTCACACATGATGCTTATGGTTGATATCATTAGTAAAAACTGATGTTCATAATTAGACATCATGCCAGGCCACTTCAGACAAAATAATCATCAGGAAAACGAATTAGTACCACACTATGTTTATTTCTGGATCTTAACTTCAGTAACTTGTAATCAGTTATCACTTTCAGACAATTTATGAAGTCACTGTTTTGCAGCCACCAGCTAACGGCTCTGTTTTCTCAGTGTGCATGATTATTATTTTAATAAGAGATATATTTCTCAACAGCTAACATCTGTCATGTTGTGATGTGATGCTGTGATGAAAAACGGCATCAGTACAGACAAAAACTGAAAACAGGAGGAACTTTGCACTCTTTTCTCAGCTGCTTAATAATAGGTAACAAGACAAAGACTTTTGTCCTGAACTGTGAACCACTTTTAAGGGAGTTTTATGAAAACTGAACGTATACACCAGGATTGGTTCAAGCTTTTAAGAAGTCATTAAAAGAGAAAGGAGTTAGAAATAGAGGAAGAAAATTGTTTTCTTTCCTTCCTCTGGACGTTTTTGGACAGTACATTTGCCCAACACAAAGTTAATTTGATCTGTAGAGAATGAATGCATGTGTTCTAGACATAAATAAAGAGAATGAGAGTAAGAGAGAAAAGACAAACAAAACCAAAGGATGTGTCATTGTCTAAGATGCAATTACATATATGCAACTTGTACCAAGGGCTAACAAACCCTGTTTTCTTGTGTGTGTAATTAGTGTGTTTATATAAAGTGAAGACATCTGTGTGGTGTTTCAAGGCCAGTATTTTGGTTCAGGGTTAAACCCAGACTTGGTTTAGACAGTTAGACGGTTGTTAAGTGTTCAATTTATTTCCAGAAAAAAAAAATAGCAAAAAGATCTGTGTGTAGACTAAAGGAATGCAATGTGCAATGATTAAATCTTGTGCTCTTCCCATTATTAGTATTATATTTAGCCAAAAGTATATGGAAACCCATCAGCTAGAGTCCAAATAAATTCCATGGAGGCTACTGAAAGGCATTGTAGGATATTGACTGTAGTAAATGACTAAATGAAAAATAATTTGGTGTGTCAGGTCAAGGGAAAGAGAGTACATCAGATAAGTCAATACATCTTTTACACAAACACAGACTGAGGCATTGCCACAGGGTATACATTGGTTCTAACCCCAGTCAATAATGTAAAGGGGCCAACTTTCAGTGAAGCATAAAACACAATACAGGCATTGTTGGGTGACAAACCTTTTGTCAACAACAGCTCACTCACCTCTTCCCTAACGTCAGCAGGGATTGGCTCCATCAGCCACTGTACAGGAGAAGATGGTGCATCTTTTTCCTAAAGCTCCACTGTAAAGTTTTGGTGGTTTATTTCTACATTATTTTGAACATCAGCCTTTTAAAGTGAAGAATAATTTAGAACCTTCACCTAGCCTTCGCCCTTTTTCCCTTCAATAAAAATAGTGACAGCTGGAGGTCCACATGTACATGTACAGGCTCCTCAAAACATAAATTTAATATATTAAAGGCATAGATTAGGGTTAAGGTTGCATACAGAAGTTTTAGATTGTGTTTAGAGCCAAAAGCTGACAGGCAAAGGTCACCACAAGGATTTTAATATTTAAAGTATCCCGGAATGTGTGTGTTCACCAAATCAAGTTTCCAGGGCCACTGCTCTAACCAGAAACACCAGCAGTGTGTGTGTGTGTGTGTATGATTATGTGTTGCAGTCTGCAGAGAGTGGCCTGGACAGCTCTCTAACTAAGATGAATCACCCAGCCAGGCCTCTGGGTGACCAGCAGGCCTTGTGGGACACGTGGCCCATATTACAGCAGCGTCTATGGGGATGGAGCAAGCTCTGCATGCTGAAACCTCTGCTTGCCTCCCCTCCTAGATACTGACATGCTACCCTCTTCTTCCTTTTCCTCCCCTCTGCCCTTCATCAGCTCCTCCCACCTTTTTCCTCATCATTTCACTGAAAGCATCCCTCACATCTATACTTGATTTATTCTTTTTTATTCCTCTTTACCCCTCTTCCGCTCCAATATCATCTTTCCTCTCCATCTTATTCTCCAGTTTTTTCACTTCCCTTCTTGTACTGGATTTATCTATCTGCAAATCCTTTAACCTGCACATGTATAAACACACACACACAAAAAATGGAAAATCTATTTGAAAGATCTTCAGTTTAATTTACATACTGATTGGAGTCCAACCAACCTTAACAGATTTTTTGGCCACTTGGGAGAGCTTTTAATTTGATATGGCTGTATCTAGGAGATACAGAGCAATAATTCAGTTGGAGCTACAGTTTTGGTGACCTGATCAATGTAAGTCTATTATGCACTCTCATTTTATCTCATTTTTGGTCTCCACCAACTGCTCAGGGAAACATGCAGCTCTTTAGCTACTAAATGCTTCTGCTGGAAACAAAACAAGGAGCCAGGCAAACCTATAACTCTAGGTGCCAGCTTTCAGCTTACATGGCCTCTGGAGCTATTGGGAAATAAAAATATTATAGCAGCTTTAAATATCACTTACTGAATAGGTATATAGCAGTTAAGCCAAACAGAAGACATATTAATTTATTGATATAAAGTTTTTGTATATCACAAGATGTTTGCACATGCTTAAAAAAGAAACATATCTTAAATCATAGTATATACACTGAGGTTCTTAGTTGTTTAAATATGTTTCTTTTTCTGAATCAATAAATACAGTTGGACCTTATATGGACCTTATATTCACTCAGCTGTCTGCAAGAGTGCAAGATTGATGATGTATTTTATTCTATTCCATCTCAAGAAGCATAAAAAAGGACCATGATGTGTGATATTTCATGAATTAATGAATCCATGCAGTCAAAATCGAATGATGAGTGCAGACAAAACAGGGAAAGGGTAAGTGAGTGTACAACCACCTCAGTGTCAGATGAATGAGGTTCATTTGGACACTGCCGCCATGACAGCTGTATTGGAAAGGCTTAGGCAACACACACTCACACACACCACTCTGAGGAGGTGACAGCTTTCAGTGGTTAAGAAGCCTGCTGTTGTGTGAATGGTTGCTCTTGTCCTCCTCTCCAGTCTCTGTTAGTCGCTCTCTCAATCTCTCTTTGGGTTTAATTACTTGCTCCAGGAAGGAGAAAACACAGGAAGGAACTTGGCAGAAAAATAAACATCAATTTGAAGAGAAGAATTAGTAATAATTAAAACAAAACACATGGCAGGAGAGGAGAGGAGAGGAGAGGAGAGGAGAAAGAATAACAGGAGGAAAGAAAAAGAGAAAATGTCCAGAGCATAAGAACAGAGCCACTGGATCCCCTCCATACATCCCGCTTATTTTTTTGGTCACCCATCTGTATAATATAAAAGCAATATATTCTTTACATTACTTGTCCAGCAGAGTAGCTTCTAAACTCAAACCCCTGACTTACAGCAGGAGAATGCACTGCTGGCATTCACTACAGTGTAAATGCTAATGTCTCTAGGGCAGAAAAACATTTCCCGGCAGGATGCCTCAGAGTGGAATATTTATGTTTTATTTATTATTTTATTTATTTACGTTACTGATTGTGTTGCATATAAGTCAGTCTGTCTTACACTGTACCTCTGATTAATATGGAAAACCTGGTAAAACTTTTACCTCAGCACTGCATCCACAGTTCAGTAGTTTATGCTGAGGTTTTCTGCACCAGATAAATGCATTTGCTCCAGTAGCAAATTTTTCCTGGGTCACTGTGGTGTTAAAAGTTTCCAAATGTGCCTTCTAAGAATACCTTTTCATGTCCAAAATAATTAAACTCTGACTCCCCTTCAACTACCACAGAGAGCTGCAGGTGAAGCTGTTTGAATGTTAATGAGACTGGATAGAGAAAGAGCAAAGAAGGGCGAGATCAACTCCTGAGTCATCTTGGTGTTTGGGCAGCAGCCACCTGTCAGCTGTGATAAAACACAAAAGGATGCAGAAACAATCACCTCTCGTTTATAGAATTTGTTGTTAGTGTAGAATGTAATGGAGAGAGAGGAAAGGTTGACTGAAATAGCTGATGCACAGTGTGTGTGTGTGTGTGTGTGTGTGTGTGTTTGCGCGCCTGTCTGTCTGTCTGTCTGTCTGTCTGCCTGCCTCCTGCTCTCCAGTGATGGAGCACATGTCTGTGGAAGCAAAAGATACAAACACAGCAGTGCTTGCTTGCTGCAGTGACATTGACCTAATTTAACAGAACTTGGGTCAGACATGAAACCTGGAAGTGCTGTATGGCAGCTCAGTATACACTAGTCATTACTGCAGTTGAGCTCATCATAATAATTTACAGGTTTCTGCCTTCTTTCATCTCAGCTCCTACACCGCCACTATGAGTAATTAAACTCACTCACTCATCAGTTTTGCTTGTATGCTATTGTATAAAATGCCTGAAGTCTTATAGTAAGGGTATTCATTGTGTTGCTTTTATGCCGTTATGCCTTTTCTCTATTTTTGCCTCTCTATTTTTCAGAATGTAAACACACAAACTGCAACCTGAAACAGCATAACGGTCACATCACTGTGTCCACACCCTGTATTTGTCAATCCACATAAGTTGCTTCAACCCCACCCAATTCAAAACAGGCTCCAACTTGCACATCCTTAATCTAAAGTACATGCAGTGGCAGCTACATTCACAGACTTAATATTAATTTATTTTGGCTGTAGTATTTGTTTCTCCACAGATACAACCATATATTTTCCATAAAATTCCAAATCTTTTCAGGTTCTCTGCTGCTGTCACTTCACATATCCCACATTCAGGATACTTAATGCATCTCATTGTTATTTTTCTAGTGCAATTTCATCTTATCATCATCATTACACATCTAAAGTATGCAGTTTACTGCAGCTAACATGATGCAAGAGTGAAGAAACACACAATAAATGCATCAAAATAATTTATGTTGAAAGCTCTGTCTTGTTGCCCCACAAGAGAAAAAAACTGTCAATCAAATAGAGACCACAGGGATGTCAGAACTTTCCCATCTCCTCTGGGTTCACTGCTGGAAGCCTTTCCCGATTTTGACAGACACTTGACTAGAGAGATAGAAACACTTTCTAAGAGAGAAAAATGAATTGGCTTTATCCTTCATCTCAATATTAGCAATCCTAGCCTTGCTCTTGCATTAATGTATCAATAAATACGTGCAGGGACACACACGCAATGAGAATCAACTCCTGATAACACTTCCTCTCCTCCCTTGTGGCACGGCCAGTGCTGACTTGGCATACTTCTGACAGTCAGCTCTTTAGACGGTGCTGCTATGGAAATGAAAAAGACTGGGGAAAGAGAATTTACATAGAAAATTGCCATCTTGGTAGGAAACTTACAGGAGAGGAGTGCACATTTGGAGGATGCTGTGGGGAGAAAAACTGCAAGGTGAGCTACAAGCAGCAAGTTGAGTTTAATGCTCTGCTGCAATATGCGTCAGATTTGATAGAATACACATCAAGATACCCCAGAATATCAACTACTTATAATGTAGCAATAAAGGAGATTAAATAATTGCATTGTTTGAGATACATAATGCTCTGCAACCTGAGCAAGTAAAGGGATTGCCATTAGTGTCATGAAAGACAGATGTTTAAAGCTAAAAAAATATGGATTTTGAATCATATATCGATAAAAAAATGTCCATAGTACAGGGAGCTGAATAAAATAATAAATCAGTTATATAACTGTGTGTGAATGTAATTAAGTGTCTAGCCTGGTGGAACGATGGGCATCTGTTCAGTCTGACTATCACATAACTAGATTGAGTCTGGATCCAGTGGAGTCAGACTGCAGTTCACGACTGACATTTAGATGCATCTGAAATGCATTTGGAGTGGCCACTCCTGATTGAATTTTTTGCCTCCCTGCTCACATTTGATTTTATCTGTGAGGGGGGGGGAATGCAACTACTGACAAACAGAATCTATACATGTACTGGGTCAAGCACAGCATGGAGTAGTTACTGAATGGGTCTACAAAACACCAAACATCAATATATGTGTGTGAATATACACAGAGTAAAAGAGAAAGAGGTAACAACGATGAATATTTTGGGAGAATAAACCTCCTGAAAAACAACAGATTACAAGCAGAGATGAAAAGGAGATAGAGAAACAGAGTGAATAAGTATACAATGGGGAGAGATTAAAGTCAAGTGTCAATCAAATGTCCCAGTGGAGGGTGAGTGTCAGTGAACAAGCCTGAGCTGGAACCCTGGAAGGCTTTCATCCAAAATGTCACATATTCCCTCAAACAGCTCAACGAGGCCAAAGACTGTAAAGAGCCTGATCTGACTCCCACCTGACAAAGCTAACTCAGACCAAACTGGTGTCACAGCTCGACCAACCGCAGCACTTCTTCCACGTCGTCCTGTTCCGTATTTAGTTTGTTAAACACAGTGAAGTGTGCTGTGCAAGTGAGGTACCACATGCCACAGAGGAATGGATGACCTGAGTGGACACAGGTAAAATCATTTTTGTGACAAATCACCAACAAACTAAATTTTATAAAAAAATAAAATAATAAAAAAAAATAAATAAGGAATAAGTGAACTTCGATTTGCTGATTTCAGACCTAAATGTCACAGAGCCACAGGCAAATGTCAGTCACAACAAACGTCTGCAGCTGAGACCTTCAATATCATGGGATGGAAGATTCATCTGTTACAGAGAGACTTTTAGCTCCTAGTGAATCTAAAAATAGAAATTAGTGCAGCTTTTACATCAGATCAGCACAACCTGTTAGCATCCACCTTAAGTAGTAATGCAGAGCTGCTTTAACATTTGGAATTTAATAAACAAATTCTATAAACAGAAACAGGGGCTCACAGGGAGACAATCAAGTAAGTAAGCTTGGATAAAAAAAAAAAAAAAGTACTGTTGTGAAAAACAAAAAACACAGGGATTGTTAAAAGAGGCAGTGAGACAGACAAGCTGAGTAGAGAACAAAGGCCTTTAAGGTGGTGTGTAGCAAAGGTGTTAAACAAAGCTACCTGTCAAACTGTTGTCTGCAAAAAAAAAGTCCGTCAGATCTCCACAGTTAGATGACACACACATACCCTGAGATACACACACTAATCTTTCCTTCTTTTCGAAGCCAGGTTAGACATGATAGAAAGACAGCCTTGCCGTATTAGCCGCTAAAAGCACCAGTCGGAAATCAAAAAGACATCAGAGGGGACTTCAGATGCTGCACATACACAAATGTACAAATATACACACACACACACACACTCGAAAATGGCCTGGAAACAAAGCTTGGGAGAGAGCTGATGTAATTGGACTGTAAGTCCCACAGAGCAGTGAGTTGTCTGGTGAAGAGTCAGGAGGCATGCACGGCGCTGGGCATTAATATTGAACATAGAGCCGCAGGGCATTGCGCTCTTTCACCCACAGAAATTTGCACTCTTTTTGTCTCGCACAGCAGATAAGACAATACGGACACAGCTGGGCTGCAGTGAGAGACGACCTGAAGAAGTCCGCTTTGCTTTTTGGAGCAACAGCTGAGGTCGGAAAGCAACATGAACTGCTGAATGCAGAAGAGAAGATAAGAGAAGAATAGCTATAGTCTGCACTTTTATTGTTAACAAATCATTTGAAAAAAGAAAACAAATCTAACACTAATATGTTAGCCTGTTGCACTTCCCTACCTTTCTTATTTGTTGCATTCAGTATCTAAATCATTAGATCCTACCAAAGAAGAAAATCTTTAAATAACAAATCCATAAATTAAATGACAAAATACATCATTTATCCATGCTCTCTAACATGTTGTACCACAGGCCCAACACATAACCAGTTTGTGGTCTGACAGCTCCTGTTAAAAGAACCATACCACACCTTTAATTCTAGTAAGGTAAATAAAACAAAAAAAAAGCTGTTCTTTGCTTTACTCAAAGATGCAGCCTAATGGGTGAGCCTGCTGCCCTGCAGCCTCACCCAAGTACTCTCTTGGTTTTCTCACACCACTGAACAGAGCAAAGGCTGGCTGCATTCTAATGCCACATTTACTGAACTAATGTTTGAGCTGTAATTAAGAAACACAGTACACTATGTCATGCTGAGATGCTTGGTATTTCACAGTCTGCGCCAAGGCAAAGTAAAACTGTTTGGGTCAATAACTTCTTAATCAGAGCATTTGCTGAAACTGTTTTGAAATTAGTAAAAAGGCTTGAGGCCAGAACTAAACTATTGGGCTGGTGCACTGCCACAGCACGGACCTTCTCTCCAAGTCTGTTAATTACAGTGGTTCCAAATGATCTTGTAGCCGGAGAGAGGTGGCCATTCATCCAGTCACCTTTGCTTCTGCAAACTTTCTGAACTACTATTACATTCTGACGTTTTCCTGTACACCACTGATGCAGTAATAATGAATTCTACAATAAATGCTGTATGTAATGAATTAAACCTCATCATAAACATTACATTATAGGTGGGCTAAACTGAATTGAATTCAATTAAACAAATTAGCAACAAACTTTAAAAAGCTTTTATTTCCATATGTGTTTAACACGTATAAAGGAAAGACAAAAGGAAGCAGAAATGAGACACAAAACAGCATAAAATTAGAAAAAAAAAAACTGGCATGAGAATGATAGACAGGTGAACAAGTTAGAGATTCAAGCAGAGGGAGAATGGTGAACAATAGGCATGTCTGAGTCAACTGCTAATCTGTGATTAGATAGCGCCAAGGTTCGATAATACTCAAATGTGAGAGCAAAGGGAAAGGCTCTTGCTCTGTTTCCTCTGTCACTCAAAGATGCATGTGTGTGTGTGCATGTGTGTGCGTGAGAGTATATTAACAAGGCAAATAGCTTCTTTGCCTTATCTTCCTTATAGGGGGAGAGATAAGGTCCAATGAGAGCAGGTCTCGGAAGCAGCCTGGCTCCCTTCAGGCCAGCTGACAGGAATAAGAAACAAAGCAACACACACGAACTCCAGGGACATTTTGGGGTTTCTAACAATAACCCGCTGTGCATTTGTCAGGTATTAACCCCCTGGGACACATCAGCACTGTTGTTGCCTATAAATTTAAAAATTATAATGCTTACCCTGTGTGTATTTTTAGTATTATTATTATTATGTAGCTGTCTTTCATTAAAAATTAGTCTGATTCAGGCATCATAATCTACATACAATGATTATGATGCACTTTGAGTGATTATATGCTCAGTCCAAAATGTATGTGCGAACATCTTAATGCAAATCTTAACCTAAAATTATTCTAATACATCGATGATGACAGACAATAGATATTATGATAATTGAGAGAATACTGAAATAGTGCAAATACAGTGTAGGTTTTACTTACAGCACTAGTGTATGTTTTAAGAAAAGGGTTTAATCTTCTAAGAAGCTTAGAATGACAATTTTACACGTTCCAATTTTACATTACCACAGATTTTGAATGTAACAGTGAATAAATGAACAATTCTCTCCAATTCCTCAGAGCTCTTATTCAAAGACTGTTTTTTTCCCCCCAGTGATTATTTGTACGTTATTTGTTTAGAAATTACAGAACAGCGTGAGGAAAATTCAGACATTTCCCAACCTGGGTCTAATCCTAATAACTGCAGCCTTCCTGATTTGTAGCTCAATTGAACTTCACTTGACATTGCATCTGAAGGTTTCTCTGGACTGTGGCCAAACAATGTATACCCAGGTAAGTAGTGCAAGTCTGTTAAAGCAAATAAATGATACATAAATTATTCTAAATGCTGGTCTCTGAATCCTAAAGCAAGCACAGACCTTGGCCCTGTATTAAATGGCCATAATAAAAAGACATCCAGACTGGAAAATAGAAGATTTTTCCTATTAACAGTATGCTTAAAGTAAGAGATCATGCCTCTACAGCGGCAGTGTTGCCTTTAACTTACAACCAGACAACAAATAAAGCATTTAGTAAAATCATATAATTATATATTATAAATAAATCATATATTAAAATTCTTACTGTAGTTGTGTTGGATGACCTGATCCTGTGACGTCAATGTAAAACAGTGCTTCTCTATTAAAGAGCCAGCTGATTGGAGTTATTATGCTGAACTGCACATTGGCAGCAGTGTCTCATTTATTGCTGTCTGAATGTCTTAAAATGGATGTGAGGATATTGAAAAGAGAAAAAAAGCTGAAGATGAGAAAAAGATGAATTTACAGATTTATGTCTTAATGTACAAAACAGCAGTATCTCTATGCAGAAAAAAGAAGATTTATGCAAAGTGAGACCACTCTAATGTATTCTTGGCAGGTCATTCTTGTTACTTTATCACTGCTGTAGTTTTTTTTTTTTTTTTTTTTTTTAAAATTCTAACACTATGATTTTCAAATAAGTGACAATTTTCAGATCATGAAACTGACCAGTTGAGGGCAAGCAGTGAGAGACTCACATTACCCATTCAGACTCTTGGAGAACATGACATTGTTGCTACTGGTATGCATGGTGTGCATATTTCCAATCCAAATCTCTTTACACACCCTATTAGCTCCGGTTTTGTTCCTGCTAGAGATGGCTCGCCTGTCAAAATACCTGCTAATTTTTTAATAAACTTGTCTTTGTGATGGGAGTCATGGCCACGCAGCTGCTCTTTTCTGTATTTCTGGCTGCAATCCAATAGCAAGTTTCCATCATCCCTGTAATAAATATTGAGTTTTATGTTTTTTCATCCTCTCCAAGAAAGATGCTCAGATTCAGATGGTGTTATTATCTGTTTGTCTACCCCCACCCAAGAGCAGAAGGTTGTAGGGGATTTCTGTGCTGGACTTGTAAGCAAATGTTCTCATTTGGCTGCACTAAACACAGCACAGCTTTTCCTTTTTGTTGTTTTTTATGGCAGAAGTTCAAATGTTACTCAGCGTGAATGACTTACAGAGAGCAATTTGACCTGTGTGTATATGTTGACAGAACAAAAGGAGTGAGGAGAAAATAAAGCAACGTGTGCTGTAACAATTACACAGTTTCTAAAAGCACGGAAGGAAGAAAGGCTTGAGACCTCTTTTGACCAAATGTTTGCATGTACACACATACACACTCACTCGCGCACACACTGACACACACACACAGTGCAGATAAAGGCTTTGGTAAGTCAGAGGAAAGAAGGAGGACTCTGCCCATGTGTGACCCACTTGACCAAACCAATTTTCCCCTTGTCAAGCAGTCTACTGTTGTGAGTGGTTGTGTGGCTCTAATTGTGTGTGTGTGTTTTTTGAGTCAGACAGGAGTTAGAGTATGTGTGTGTACTAATAATGGACTGAAGGAACAATGCTACAGACTGGTCCAAAGGGAATATAATACAGGGCCCTAGACACACACAGTTAACCCAGAATAAAAGGTGTGTGTGTGTGTTTTTGCATCTAGAACACAACATGGATTGTTACAGCCCCAGTGCGCTGTCAGTTCAGTAGCCTAATCCCATTACCTCTGACTGTTAGAATGAACTGCAGCTGTAGTCTATGGACACTGACATGGACAATGAGATTAGGGGCAATTTGAGGTTCAGCTCTAAAACATAATTTTATTACTGCATACCCTATTACAGATATAGAAGTTGATATATCTGATGTTGTATGTGAGGAGAAAAGTCCTGTAACTGTCACTATCTGGCAAAAAAAGATTAGAATCCAGTTTATCTACAGCACAATTGTTCTGGAAAATAAAAGAGGGCCAGATTAATAGACTTTATTTCATCTGTTATAGAAGCCTAAGTCCTAGGTCAAGGGAAAAAAAACAAAAACAGCAGACCAAGCTTTGACTCAGTGTCCCCTGACTCTGGAACAACCCGCCAGAGGAGATCATGCATGTTAGCTCTGTTTCCTCTTTGAAATTTGTCCTATAGTAAGATTTAAAAAGTGATAGGTATGAAAATGACATACTTAAACAGAATAAATGGCCCTCGCTCCATTTAACTGCTGATCCTTCTTACAGCTTTGTGTGATCAGTGATCCAGTCAATTGTTTTATCTCCACATGACCTTTACAATATCAAATACAAGTACTGTACATGTGTGTTTGTGTGCATGTGCTTTCCCTCTCCATGTAACGATTCAGTGAACTGAGTTTCTTATCTAAAGTGGTTTAGGTCAGTCAGCCTGGAAAAGAAATACAATCTTGTGGCAGTCTTACAAGTGCACTCCTGCATGTTTTATCTTTAATGTATGTCTGTGTCTGAGTTGTGTAGGTGTGTTCACAAACATCTCCTAAGCTCTAATTATAAGGTTTAAATCAACCATTCTTTAATTGTTCTGGCAAAAAAAAGGGATGATTAATGTGCATTGTAAATTAACTATACACTGCTTTATTTATTTTTTATTAGATTTAGATCTCAGCTGCATTAACATGAATGATTGTATCAAATTGATACTGAAATTCCCTCTTTTCAGAATATCAATATTACAAATGATGCTCTACCCTAAAACCCCAACTGTCTCCACTTCAGGCAGTGACTTTTTTTTATCACTCATATATTATTGAACTTTAGTTGTGTTATAGAAGCAACACACAATAAACCCTGACTTGTTCATTTTGGCCTCTAAAGACTGACTTCTCCCTGTCTCTAGGAATAACTTAAGAGGTCTATTTTAGACTGGATCCTCCCTTTATTGTGATAGGAAGGTTTTACTGTTGGATACACCTGTCTTTGTTTATAGACACTGCAAATAGAAACGCAGGCTACTTTTCACTCTGATGAATCTGATGAATGTTTCTGATACGCATTACTTCGTTTTTAGAACGTACAAATTCATGGCATGGACATTTTGATGTTAACCTATGTTAAACTGCCTTTTTGACTTTCTAAATTGAGGTAAAAATAAAAAGGTCAATTAGACTTAAAGAAATGAATAGGTAGACTTCTAGTGACATAAGAATTGAAATGTAGAGTCAGAGTGTGCATCATAATAGGCAGACCGTACTCTTTCCTCCTTTCTGTCGTTAATGTTACGCCTTCTATCTGTAGTTTTTCTCACTCCTCAGAACAGATTAGATCAGCCTAAGAAGAGATTAAGATAGATATCCAGAAAATTCATTCTCTACGTTTGGCAAATAACCTTTACTTGGCTGCGTGTGTGTAAATGTGTGTGGATATGTAAGGCGCTCGAGCACAGCAGGAGGATAACAGAGATGACCAAAAGGGGAATGGGGATGGGGGCAGTTGTTTTTCTCTTTCTGTCCCTCCAGGAAAGCCAATTTTCTCACTGAGTGAATGGGATTTCCTGAGGAAAGAAGATAGAAGTTGTCTGTCGTCTCCGCCCAACACACTGCATTACCCTGCGGGTATGAGTGTGCATCTGTGTGTAGCTCAGCTGTCAATGGTCAGCAGTGTAGGTTGTTGTGCTGAATTGTGCAGTGAGAGGCCAATGATGGGAAACTTTTGGGTCAATGAGCTTGTCTCGGCATGTGAGTGTGTCTACATCAGAGCCAGGTATTGATGGAAAATCTAAAGCTTAAACAATTCAATGTGACTGGGCAGACATTCATCAGAATTGTCAAATCATACAGGGACCTTTTAGTTCTAATAGTGGTTTGGACAATGTGTTCTCTGACGACAGAGATATATTTAAATATGGAGATCAAAGCACATTTTTGTAATCTGCTATACAACCGAAGATGCTAAAAAAGGTTGAAATTCCATTTTAACAAGCTAAATCGCTAAATCAAATGTTCAGTGTGAATGAACCTTGTGTGAGCTTTTCCGTGAGAACACAGACAGGAACATATAGTGGATAAATAAGCTTTTTGTTTGGTTGTGAGGATGCATTTACCTAAAGTCCTGCAATTACATAAGACGTTCCCATTATGTGGATGATTTTTAGCCTAAATAACCTATTATGCCATGCCTGCATTTGTTTTTAGCACGACAGGTCCCAGTGGAAATCAAACCCTAACCCTGACTCTAACTGACTTGCTCTATCCATTGAAATACACAACAAAAATGAAACCCTAAAGAATGAATGAAACCAGCAGGAAAATGTCAAGATAACAATCCAGCTCTCCATCATTCACTTCCTTCTATCCAGTGGCTGCACAAGATGGAATAAATAGAGAGCTGTGGGCGTTTATGTGTATCACTCTTGATGGGTGCCTGATTAGACGTCACTGTCTTAGGATGTGGTCTGTCAATGTGGGCTGTCTCTTTGTTCATGCATTTATGTGTTTGTGTCATTCAGTATGTGTGATTGTGTGAGCCTACCTATAGGTATCCACTCACCTTTAGATTAAGAGGTGTCTGTTGCCCCAGTACTTGTGTTCAATCATAGCATTTAGGTGTTTTTCATGCCTGAATCCTACCATAGTCCGTCTGTGTGCATCCATCACAGAGAATATTTATGTACATTAAAACACGGAAAACCAGCCGGCCTGAGCTACTCAGTCCGTATTTCACAAATCCTTTCCACTCCTCATGGTAGAACTGTTTTGTCATGGCCACCTGTCATACACTGCACTTTTCTTTGTCTCTTATCCAGCTGTATTTCCTATTATTTGAGCAAGCCACGTTACTCTTTCTTTCTGCCTCTGTCTACCTCCACACATGGTTTGTCTGGAGTGATCTTCACTGTTTTTTTTTTTTTGTTTGTTTTGTTTTTGTTTTTTTTTTTGGGGGGGGGGTAACTTGTTTCAGTTTGCGTGGACGATAAACATTTAATTGCTTTGGTTCAGTCATTGATTCACTCTAGTGATTGGAACCTTGTGGTTTTGAGGTTAACTCTGCCCCCAGAGAGAGATTAAATAGGCCTTGTGGGGGCTGTAAGTTAAAAGCTAACAAGGGTCTTAGCCCTTGAAATGTCTTTTTATGTCTACACTGCATTAACTTCATTTGTCAATTTCATGCTAGAAATCAAAAAGATTAAGAATCACTAGATGCTTGTTATTGTCTCCTCGTCTGGAAGCCTGTCGGTCATGTGTGTCTGTGTTTACCTGTCTTGATCTTAGTTTGTCTCTTGTTATGGTTAATGATGCATTTATGCTATATCAAAGTGACTATGAATGCAAGTCTAATGAATAGAGAAAAATACTGTAAACGTCTTACTGACAATTACAAGGACATATCTGTTTCACTTGTGTTCTGCAGAAATATCCAAACAGGCATAAAATTGGAAGAAGACTTTTGTCTGTGAAGCTATTTCACAGAACAAAATAGTGTTTGTTGTAAATAAATACCTTAGTGTAACAGAGAAACATGGGAAACTGAAAAGAGAAATTGTGGCAAAATAATATACCTAAAGACCCAGATAGCAAATAAATACTGATGCTGGCATGTAAGATGCCTTGTTGGCAACTAAGAAATTGAGGTGGGAAATGGCTTAAGAAATCCCTATATATTTAGTGAAAATATCCAGGAAATTGTTGTTTTTGAACAACAATGTCAGAAGCCTACAGATGATGAGCCAATTTTCTGGTGTGCTCTAATCACATAGGTCTAGATTACACAGCACTCGTATCCTTTAATGATCCTGAAATCCTGGGTGAGACTGAATCTAAATGAGTTTTG
The DNA here is from genome assembly GCF_900324485.2 of Mastacembelus armatus. NCBI lineage: Eukaryota > Metazoa > Chordata > Actinopteri > Synbranchiformes > Mastacembelidae > Mastacembelus > Mastacembelus armatus. The sequence continues at coordinate 14,828,443 of NC_046656.1, forward strand.
AAAGGTTCAAGGACCTCTACTGTCAGGACCTCTATTTGAAACAATGTCAATAATCAGTAATCAGAAGGCTGACTGTGAAGGAAAAAGATGAATGCTTGCCTGATTGCAGATCAGAGAATTGCTGAGATTCGTGAAACAACTTTAATGAAGACCAATCAATTTGTACATGCAACTGGAAAAGGTGTGCTTTGCAAGTCTGAGCCAGGCTGCACAGCTTCCTGTGCCATCTGATCAATCTCTGGCAATAGAACGTTTCAGGAAATGAATCATGGTTTGGCTGCAGGAAGCCTAAATTTCAGCTAATTTCTGTTGTTCAAGCCACAGAAATCTGTGGAACAACCAAACTGTGCCAAATCAAATCAGTCAAATAGATCTGTGCTGTGGTGCTGTAGAGAGCTGGCACTGACTGCAAAGTGCAAAGAATGCAGCACTGAGTAGTATTGTTAACATGGCCATCCATATATTCTGAGGTTGAAGGCTGTCTTGAGTATGTGTTTTGTAGGGCCAAGATGAAATGATACATAGTTTATGTGTTTTCTTACATGTAGTATGTCATTTGCAAAGCAAGAGTTTACCAAATGAAGGTGATATCTTTGTCCTGCCGGTATTTTCCTAAGACAAAGCCAGTCTATTTTCTCTAAGTCACTCAAAAATCAAAACATTAAACCTCCATACAACCACCAGGACCTATCAATCCACAATCATTCAGCAGTTGCTCAGGAAGGGGTTTTCAAAAATTACAAACACTATTATTTTGAAAATAAAAAAGGTTTTCTGTAATAGCTACAGGTTCGAAAACAACAATATTATGATTATTAAACTGATTATTAAACTACAGCAACAAATCCTCAGCTTTTAAAAGACCATCAAACACTGCTTCCAGTGACGAATTTCAGATCATTCATTATTTCCACAGCTTATGCTCCTAAATGTACTGTGTACATTTTGTTTCTAAACTGTATTCCTCACTTAGCTCACTGTTGCGACACTCTAAGAATCCAAACAAGGTCCATAAGACACCTGCTTGGGTTTGCCAGTGACAGGATTTTCACTTTAATCTGAATTGTTCTAAGGGATGAGAGAGGCAGCTGGGACACTTATCCCTGCCATCATCAGATTACTGTGCCAGACACAGCTAAAGGAGGTTGGAATTAGTTTTCATCACTATCAAGCATCATCATTGTTGTTCATTATAATCATTCTCGAATAAGGGTTTGGAGATTATGAAAACCTCTTCTTATAATGAATGAGGGCACATTTATATTTATAAAACCCACAGCTAGGATTGGTTGATTCTGGCATATTTGTAATTAGATTTTTACACACTACAATCACTTAATCAAGAAATTACTTATGGTTTTCTGTTACGTTTGAGGGATTATACGTGCAGTACGTGAGTGCTGAAACTGCTGAATACTCATGATACTAACACCACTTCATCAGTCTCTTTTAATGATTCTCTACTTTTAATTAACAATCTTCCTAAAAGCAAAAACAGTTATCTTTCCCAGTTCTCCATGCATTTTGAATTCCTCTATCCCACCACTTCCTTCTTCTATTAATCCCTTTATAGGATTATAAGATTTTTACCGTCATCATACTTTTGATAATGCCATCATTCCTTCAGTCACAGATCTTTCTTTTCCTGTTTCTTACAGCTTACTGACTTTTCTTTCCCATCCATTTACTTATTCCATCCTTACTAATTTTGCCTTTCATTCCTCCACCTTTAGTTCCATGTCTTCCATTTCTGTCTAAAGCCCTGTGTCTAAACTTGTAATTAATTATCCATCAGTACTAGTTTTTGCACTATTTCCTGTTACTGTAAGAGTAACAATTAAGTATGGTGACAGCAAAAACAGTATATTATTAAAAAAAATAGAATCCTACCATGCACTACACAACTAGGGCTGTACTGTAGAACTGCATTTGGACTTTTAAATTTCTTTCCTCACTTTTTTCAGTTTCTTTACTTCATCAATCATCACCTTCTTCTCCTTCTCTCCTCCTATCTTTCTCAAGCTTACTTTCTTCAATACTGCTGCTGTTGCTGCTGCTGTCTGTCATTTCTGTCCTTCCCTCCTTTAAGCACTTAGCTTTGATTAGCATAGTGACTGGAAGTCTCTTATTTTGTTTATTTTTCCATACATGGTTTACTCCCTTTCTACCATCCATCCGTTCTTGCCCTTCTTCAGCAGATTAGGTTACATGCTGTGATCTGTATGCAGGCAGGAACGTTAAAAGCCTGCCAGTAGGGTGCATGCAGCTTGTACCAGCTGTACTTTTACTGATCAAAATTTCATCAAAGGCTCAGGTCTCTCTGAGACAGAGCCAGACTAGGACCAGCAGGGGGAGAGACGGAGTGTAACTCCACTCCTCTACCAGCTCCTTCTGTCTAACACTTCAAGTCAAGCCGTCAATCTCTGCCATCATATGCATCATCATCTTTCACCCAAAAGAAATCTCCTTCCTTCCAAAATTCTGCCTGTATATACAACTACAAAAGACATTTTAGCTCAGATCTCTGCCAGCATGTGTGATTAAGGATGGACTGACCTCAACATGAGAGCTTACGAACAAACTGACATTTCAGCTGCCTATGGGACATAAATGTGAAGGTATTTCAAACCCTTTCCCATATTTTACATTAAACTGACACTCTGTCTGCTTTACTGGTATGGGCAGACTTTCTAATGCAGTCCAAGACTGAAATCAGTTCTCAGGTTTTCATTATGGAGTATTTTGAGTCGTGTGGGAAATGTCTCCTATCTCTAATCAATACATTTTCAATTCAGACTGCAACACTACAGAAAAGAGGCGGAAATACTTTCCAAAGCTGCAGTCTAATTGTCCTGTGTTACTCTCTCTGTCTGCTCTGTGGTCTCTTTGTGTGTGAGGGTTGAACATGTTCTCGGGAGGTTGAATATAGTCTTATCTAATAGGTACTCCAATGGGCAGTTACATAATGGCTGACCGGTGTTCAATTAGTCCGTTTTACTACAAAAAAATCAGCCCAGCAAAAATGTACCTGTTGTAGTGCTCCACTTCATCTGAGAGAGCTTTTATCAGGAGTGTGTTGACTAGTTTAATGGTAGAAGTAAGAATGTAAAAAGGGAAAACTGAAGTGGTCACCTAAAAAACAACATATTTGATGTAACAACTCAGAATACACAAAACACTAGTAAAAAGTCTGAAATCTTATCATATAGATTCTCAAAATCTTTGTAATTTGTGCAGCAGTCATGAAAACTATCCATCATCTACTCCCACTTATTCCTATTTAGCGTCACAGGGATCTGCTGGAGCCTATCCCAGCTCTCTTTGGGTGAAAGACAGGGGTACACCCTGGACAGGTCACCAGTCCATCACAGGGCCACATAGAGACAAACAACCTCACACACTCACACTCACTCCTATGGGCAATTTAGAGTCACCAATCAACCTGACATACATGTTGTTGGACCGTGAGAGGAAACTGGAGTATCCAGAGAAAGCACTGGGAGAACATGCAAACTCCACACATAAAGGTCCCTGCTGGGATTCAAACCTGGAACCTTCTTGCTGTAAGGCAACAGTGCTAACCACCAAGTTACTGTGCTGTATCATGAAAACTAGAATCACAATTTCACTGCTGTACCAGTTGGCAAATTAAAATTTTTGTCTACCTGCCAAGGTAGACAACAAACCAATAAATAATGCTAACGTGGACACTGACCATACTGCAGCAATGTGCTGAACCACTTACATAATGGCCCTTTGCTATTTATGTCAGGCTTTATTTACCCTCTGGCCTTAATGAGACAGACTTAACTTTTAATTTGGACCACAGATCTAAACATTGGCTGGATGTTCCACTCTGTGTTAGAGCTAAAACAACAAGTGCATTAATCAGTCACACCCACAAAAAAACTAATTGGCAGCTACTTTAATAACAGATTAATTGATTAAACTGGACGGACGAAACAAGCAACATGAAGATATTGTGTTGGGCTTCGGGTAATTCTGATGTATTCTCTGACATTTCATAAATGCAGTGTTAAATTAATTGATTGAGAAAATATTCAAATTGATATTAAATTAAATCATTAGATTCAGCTGATTTCTCTCTATTATTTTATGGAATTTCATTAGAAGTTATAATATAATTTTAAAAAGTTCACACTACATAATTTTGTCTGTGTTTTCTTTTTTTATTCTAGTACTGTAAGCTCCATTCATTCCGTGCATCTCTTATTTAACTTTGACTGGACCCAGGGAGTACTGATGGTGTTCCCCAGCACCCATTTAGTTCCAGTCAGCAGTCTTTCAGTCCTAAGTCATACATACATAAGCCCCTTAGTGCCAAAACACCAGCAACATTCGGTCATTCTGTCCATCAGCAGCCTTCATTCCTTCAAGGCCACCCATCAACCATCTATCCATCTCCTCTATGCTTCAAGGGACCCTGACCTGGAGCTAGAGCAGAAGGACCTCTCAAGGTGAGATACAGGAAGGTGCTGAACTTATAGGCCCTCATACAAAAAAAAAGAAAAAAGAAAATGGAGAGTCACATTTGACCTCCACTATTTCCCAGTGGTGAAGGGGATTTTCAGTTCAGACATTCTGCAAGTTGCTGTTTCCCATTTAACAGCTTTTGTTGTACGTCAATAAAATTCAATGCAGGAAGCTCAGTGTCATTGTCATATTGGCAAACTAAAGATATTTTACTAAGAGCACTTTTCCATTTTTAATATTTGTTCATCATTTACTATTAAATGCCACTGCATTTTTTAGGTATCGTACATAAATGCATATCAATGGCTTCTGCTCTAGCTTCAGGTCAGGGTCCCTCACTAACGATAATTACTTGAAACTTTCAATTTCTTTTTGGATTAGAAGAACTAATGAAAACACTCCAAAGATGAGATATTTGGTTAAGTATTTCACACTTTCTACTTCTCATCTTACACTGTTGTTTTAGGAAGTGTTTGCTCTGTAAGTTTTTATTGCTGTTATGACACCTAGCACTTGACAAATAGGAAATAATGTTTCTCTGAATTTTCTGTGTGCTTACTGTAAGCACCGAAGTCATTGAGTTTGGAAACGGGCTTTGCATACCTGCATATGTATTAAAGAACAGACTACAGCAGATGTAACAACAGTAGTCAAGATCAAAGTCACTCAGAGTGAAATCCCAAAGGGTAATTGGAGTCTAAAAATCGAAATTAACTATAAAGATCGTCCAGTTTTTGAAAAAACAAAAAAAAAAATTTTTGCAGGTCTTAGGATTTTTAGGCTTTTCTGCAGGTGATGTGCAGGTGAGTTAGCCATTCTTTGGTGAGGCCTTATTTGTTAAGAGACTGATGCGTATAATTAAAAAAGAGAAAGAAAGGTAGGTATTGAGGAAACATGAGTTTAACACAAAACCACTGCATTCACAAAGCAGAACAAAATCTCAGCATAATGCCCTGCTGATGTCATTTTCACAGCCTCTTGTCACTAAAGAGATTCTCTCACACACACACACACACACACACACACACACACACACACACACACACCCTCACACACGCACACACACGCACACACACGCACACACACCCTCACACACCCTCACACACCCTCACACACCCTCACACACACACACACACACACACAAGACCAGCACAATGAGTAAAGCGAGAAGCCCTGCGGAATGTCTCTATGCTCATTTTTCTGAATAAAGGTAGTCCAGAGCAATAATTTCTCAGCAGTAAAACATATTATGCCTCCTACAGTCGTTGGAATTCCACTTTTCCTTTTGCCACAAAAATCTTACTCTTTGAATAGTACGACAGTAAAACCATGGCTCTTATTACTTATTGAATAACCCCAGATTTACTAATGTTTTTGGTAAATTTAAAACAGTGCTGGAAGAGAAGGAACAGACGATCATATAAGGATGAGTTCCGATAGCTAGTCATATTTCAGATCTGATGCTATATTGGTGAAATACCCAGCTTCGTGTGAAACATGAGTCAGGACAATGTTAATGAACGCTAGAGACGAGAAATAAAAGATGAGCTGAAAGTCCAAGACCATTTCAGAAGAGCAGAATGTCAGTGACTTAGGTTTGGTAGTTTGTCACTCCAGTATGTAGTATGTGTCAGTGTCACACTTGTCTGGTAGAGTCTATAAATCATAAGTAAAATACAAATTGTGTCATAAAAGCTCAAATCTAGAATATTTGGTTATGTTTTTGTCACATAAAAAGCTGAAATGTGTTACTGTGCTGATTTAAATTAAAAAAAAAGAAATAAAACTACTTCTGCCACCAGTAGGCTCCCATGAGTCATATCAAAGTGCAGGGAAAAACAATCTATATTGCTGTGTAAATTAGAAGACTTAAAGGGGATATTACTAATGATTCTGAGTGTATAAAGTCATCCATTCAGTCACTAAATCTCCACTGTCAAACATCTGCTCCGTACCAACTATTTCATCAATCAGCCAACAGGCAGCAAAGTGGTGTTATGAGAAAACAGCACAGGAAGCTTCAGTATGTTCCTTACCTCTTTCCCAGACAGGTAGTAGGCAGACAACAGCCCTCCAACAAACCGGATGTTCACCTCGAACACAGACACTTCTGCATTCTGCAACAAAGACAAAACCAAAGAAATATGAGATGACTGACACCTAAAACAATCTACAGCATATTTCTCATCTTAGAGAGAGTAACGCTCATCAGTAGAATGTGCCTGGCCTCGAGGAGGAGGATGAGGAGGGCTTTTCACAGTCCAGATGGATATTTTTGGATTGATGCAGCCAACACTTGATAATGAATAAAATTAAATATGGCCTTGTTGAGTCCTCTTGTGAATTAGTTAGTGGCAACATAAGTGTTTTACGAATAGGGAAAAAAAACTGTAGCAACATTTTCACAAAATGTGAAATTAATGACAGAATACCTGCAGCTGCATGAGCTCCACCTGTTCTTACCCTGAACTGTGGGTGCTTGGTAATTATCACAAGACAAAACTTTTAACTCATGCTAACAGAGCAGCTGTAGGGATGGCAATGATGGATGATCAGGCTACCATTTTGGTCCGGAGTGTAAATTAGAAAAGAGCGACAGTGAAGAAAGTACCCGCACTGCCATGCTTGTAGTTTTTTTTAATGTGAGGCAGTACTTTTTTGTGTGCTCATAAAGTAAGAGTTGTTCAACTTGACATGACCTCATTAACTCTAAATATTAGCATGTAAGCACTGTCACTGTGTATCTCAGCATGCCCAAAGCACCAGGGCACAGCCTCACAGAGCCATGGCTGTAGATTTCTGTTGGATCTAAACTTCAACAATCTAATCCAAAGGTACAGTAACAATAAAGTGTTTGACCAACCTGTAAAATTTTAAGTGGATTGATTATTTTGTCATTATTCCAATGTCTGTTATAGGTTATTTGGTTATATACTTTTAACTTCCAGGTTAATATCATGGTAGCGTTTAGACACCAATCAATGTATTTGCCACACTTCAAGTCATTCTGACATTTGTTTCATCAGTAACTTTTTTTGTTCAGTTTTTCAGAAAAAAATAAATAAAATAAAATCTGGTGTCCCTTTTAGAGCACACTCATTCCAATTTATCATAAGGCAGTGACATCCCCTCCAAAAAAAAAAAAAAAAAAATCTTTAGCAAATGTTGCATTAGCTGACAGTGATAAAAAATTGTGCTGCATCTAAAAATACAATGTCTCTATTTCTAGACAGCTTTTGGCAGAGAGAATGGGACAAATAATAACAAAAACTCTACGTTTGTAAAGCCATTTGTCTCTACGGCTGAACAGTGAAGCTCCATCTCTTTCCCTCTCTCCCTGCATGTCTTTATAAACAGATTCCTAAATCAGATGAAGTTTTTGTTTTTGCTTAGCTCTCATAAGTCCTTACTGTCGACGAGAGATAGGACAACAGACAGTCCTGTGGGAAAAACAAATTATGTGCCAGACAAAATGTGTCCTGTCATTTTTCCCTAACTCTGGGTGACTGATTGAGTAGTTAGATTGTGTAGCTAATTTGTTCTCATTAAAACTGGATAATTACCTCTACAACACACATGCCGCTCTGAAGAAAAAGAACAATATTATTTCTTCCTACTGCCTACTGTCTTTCAGCAACACCATTTTAATAAGCTGAGTAGGTGAAAGTTTAACCAGTATTAATTGGAACGCAGAATTATTTTTATCGACTTAAGATCATTTTCATTTTTATTTATTCCCCCTGAACAATTATCAAAGAAAATATTCTTAGTAAACACTGTAGTGATGAGATCATAACCAACTGTTCCTTTTTACTTATTTGTTCTTTGAAACTTGCTGTTTTTTTTTAGTGATGTGCTGCTTTTAGTTGGGGTCTGAACTCAGACATTTGGGGTAAGACTTTACTTAATCGGAAGATTTCCATTTCCCAACATTTACAGTTGTCCTGATATAGCATTTTACGTGACTGCATTTAGCACCCATCACTGCTTGAACTGTTGGACAATGACCCACCAAGTCAGCAGTTGTGTGATATTATCTCATTCCTGAGGGCTTGACAAAGATGACATGTAAGGAGTCAAGTCTCCTGATGTTGCAACATTTAAGCCATTAAGCACACAGAAAACTGACTAAGCATTGCATTTCCCTAGCTAATTCCCTAACTAATTAAGGGTTGTAGCAATATGAGGAGATGAGATTATTTTCCAACTGGAACTCTTTAGATGAAAGTGAATCTTATGATCTTTTTTGCAGCTGGATGGTTGTGTCAATGGGAAAGCTGTATAGTCATAGAGCTTACAGTGACACTTGGGAAAAAAGTCCTGCATTTTTTAATTATTTTTTTTCCATTACAGGAAATGTTGCCTTTCTGTTTTACTCATCATATCTTAAAGTGCAAGTTGTTTTTCAGAGCAAATCTCAGGAGTGAGATAAACCCTGTATTCTTACTCTTTCTCTTCAATTAGATATAAAAGTGTTGGTTAGCAGCTCGAAAAGAAATAAATGGCATTGACCTGTGTGGTGCCTGCAGTGAGTGAGGTGTTAGAGCTACCGATCTATAAGGTTTTTGTGATGCAGGAAAAAAAAAACAAAACCTTTAGCCGTTGCATTCAAAAGTTATCACTCAGGGTTATTGTTTGTACCTTAAACCGGCTTTAATGTGTACGATTTAACTGGGGGTGTACAGATTAATTGGAAAACCAAAACAAGACAGACATAAATTCAGCTACACTGATACACAGGAAACTACAAACTGTATTGTTTTTGTATAAGATGACAGACCATGGCTATATGTTGTGCTGGATTTTGTAGCACTGAGATTTATCTAATTTACCTTGCTACTCCCCACAGTTTCATCAACAATATAATATAAAGAGCAGTTACAAGGAGCACAGAAATATGGTAAAACTGGCTCTTCCACTGGCCAGTGCTGTCATTTTAGTGTGTTGATGTATGTACTGACAAGTCAAAGCCACTAAGACCTTTTGTACTTTGCTTAGGGACAGCTGCATTGATGTAGACATGTTGCCCAAAGACAATATCTGGATCCCCTCCATCCCAGCTTTCCATCTGTCAACCTTTTCTATTTACTCTGTCTCAAAAGATGACTGCACCTTCACTTTAGAGGGTACTAATGTTTTCTAAGAATGTACACATAGTTGCATCATGGATGCAGACTTTCTTTCCTGGATTACTTCACTGGAGTCACTCAAAGTTCAGTCAGCAACGGTCCTTGTTTTGCGTTTCAACATCATTTGTCATATTCTGTCAGATATGATCAAGCCCATTTTGTTCTCTTTTAATGTTTCATTCAAAATATGTCAAACTAAAGGACAAAGAATCCATTTTAAGAAAACCCATACAACAACTAACCTCTGTGACATTTTCAACCTTTCCAAGGTGGTCTCACAATGGCAGCGTTCCTAAAGCATTCCTATTACAATGCACTTGCTGTAAAACACATACACAAACTGTCAAGTACCAAAAGTTGCTTTATATCTCCACATTGTGCTACTGCAGGAAATGAACACAGCAGATCAGCCTCTTGCTGTTACAGTGCTGTTTGAGTGACAGGATAATTGCTGGCAAATAGTGTAAATAAGGCAGCATTATGCACAGAGCAGTGGAACTGAAAATTCAGGTGTGGCAAACTCCCACAAGTAAATAAAAGCAATTAAAACACTGAGAATCTACAATTTTAGATAGCATACAGCATTTAGGACATGAAAGAATAATTAACTACAGCATTTGAGGTTTATATCACGTTAGATATACGTTATATTATATATATATATATGAAATACCGTTAAGATATCTATATTAGCTTATAAATTAATCTATAAACATGGTCACATTTGCAATCACTGCACAAAAGAAAAGACAGTTTTTCTGTTTCCCTTTAATGAGGAGCTCTTCATATTCTAATGAGAGTGGTTTGACAATAAGGCAAACATCAAAAGAAAGGGGAAAAGTGTGTGTTTTACTCAAATACATGTTCATTTTTGCCTATGTCATTAAGCAGATATAATAATATCCTAATATCCTTCAGAAAACATGTCTACTGCTAACAGTACCTGGTATAATTGTTGTTTTTCATTACTTTTCAAAGATTTTCCATGTACAATGTACTGCTTCAAGCTGAATATTTCAGTCAGCATTACAGGTGATAGTAACTGATAATGGTAATAGATACACCCTGACAGGAGGAGGTATAAAAGTGAAGAGTTGAATAGTTTTTTTTTTTATGCAACTTTCAATTTTTTTAAGTTTTACCTGTATCATTGTGTACTTGTAAGTATATATGCAAATGCTGAGCAACTCTGCAAAGTGATGTCACAGCACTATAAACATTGAACAGGACCCAGTAACAAGTCCCATTAAAACTGGACAAATAAAATGATAAAACAGGAACACCGAGACAGCAAGCTATTATCAAACACAGACAGTTTGATTTGTTCCTACTTATCCATCCATGTTTTTATTATTATTTGTGTAATAGAGTCATATATGGATCAATTAGACATGTTTTTGGCTCTTTGCCTCTGGGTATTACTGATAACACTGTGGAAAAGGAATCAGAGTCAATACAGTTATTTCCTGTACACACACACACGCACACACACACACACACACACACACACACACACACACACACACACACAAACGTCTGTTGATTTTTATGCTCATGTGCAATATCTTATTAAAATGGATTTGATTTCCAAATATGAATTCTTCATTTACACATGGTTTTCTGTAACCGACACATTTATTTAGTGGAGTCAGAATGACAGGAATCTGTTTTAATGAAAACATCTCAGAGAAACGATTTCAATAAAACATTAAGTGAATTGTGAATTTCTAGCAGAGCCATTTAGAAGCCTGGATAATTGTTTCTTAGAATGTAATCTTCCAAGCATCAGAAAATCACATTCAGTTTTATATCATGTCATTAAGAATACATTTACCACATAAAATATTAACATCCAGCAAGTCGGTGCTTATTGTGTTTATTATAATATAGCTTAATTGTACTAATCATCATGTGTTCATTTCTTATGAGCACGAGTTAGTGTACCAAAAACACAAATAGAGTGCTGCTCACTACATTTCTTGGAACTGTAATGATTTTTCCAAATACATTTTTAATAATTTTTTTTTTTCCTTAGTGGATAACATTTAGCTTTATTATATTATACTGCTCGCAGTTAGTGTCTTTGTAACTCAAATAAATACACATCAATGCCCCAGCTTCAATAGTCAGATGGCTAAGTGAAGCCATTACAAGCCCCAATAATAATACATAACCTATCGTTCATGCATTTTCTGAAACCCAGCATCAATAAACATACATTTGTCCCTATTTCAATAGCTTACAGTAAAACTTTTACAGCACTTAGGATTCCTGTTTGAAAGCAAACGTCCTTCAATAAGACCTTTGAAAAAGTTGAAGTGTTTTTAGTTATTACATGCAAAATCTGTGCTTCTATTGCTCTGAGTGATGTGGAGTGAAAACACTTAAATAAAGATAAGTGATGGGAGTATGGACTTGTCATTGACCTAAACAGACTGTTGTAGACATCACTTCCTCAAACAATACCAATATCTTTTAATACTGACAATAAAAAACCTGTTTTTTTTAATCTATACACAAACCCTGTTTTTTTTCTATGATCCAGCTGTTTCCTGATAAGTAATTTTTCTCTCTACAAACTACATGTCAGTTGGAAGTAGATTATGTTTTCACCCCTGTGTGTCTGTCTCTTAACATTATAAACATATTTGGATGAAACTCAGCAGACAGATGGTGATCTAGATTTGGGATTAACGACAACAGGTATTATATGTTGCATTTATGTGATACTGGGAAAGCCTAACATCCAGGAGGTCAGTTAGCAGTGGTAAACATTGCCGTTGCTTTGAGGAAACTCAAACCAAGACAAACAAACAGCAGCTTAACAAAAACATAAGAGTCAAACTGTAATGTCTTATATAGAAGCTGGCATACAAAAAATGGATAATGGTCTAGTATCAAATAACTGTCAGGGACACACCTAGCACTAACAAATAAAGGCTGGCCACTAGTAAAGGATGATTACAAAAAAAATAATACAGGATGAAATTACAGTATCTACTACAACAGCTCACACAGTGTGAAGCCCATTTCCACCGCTCTAATTTATCAGTTCATGTCACTCTGCTGCTGAGTGTCTATTTTAACAGAAACAATGTTTTCATACTCAAAGTAATTCTGTACCAAATGAAAGCCTGGTTTTATCGGCCTCAGCAGACGGAGCTGCTCAGTTGCTGTGAAGTTTGCGTAGCTGTTTTTTTACGTGAATGAAAGAAGTCACATGACATCAACTAAACCATTTCCAGGACAAATGAGCAGCTCCATCTGCTTAGAAAGGCCATAAGACAGGGATGAATTTTTGGAAATCAATTAAGTTTGACCTAATGTTGAAAGTTTTATGGCCAAGCTATAAATGAAGTGTTTATAGTTTGTCAGGCTGAGGAATTGCTGCACTCAACGGCCGCCAGGATCTTCAGGATATTTTTCATCTCCTGTTTTTTCAGATATTTTAAATTATATTATGATCACGTCTTTGGTACATAAAAGGTGTTTGCTCTTACACAACAAGTTCACATTAACCAGAATTTGTGTTAATGGAAGTGCCAAATGGAACAAAGTTCTGCTGGTTAACGCTCCTATTTGTTACTGAGATCAGTGATTCAAGGCTTTAGTGACTAAATTACGGTTTATGACAGAAGGTCAAAGGTTTTGCTAAATCTGAATATTTATCTTCACAAGGTCGCACACAGATACACACAGGGACAGTTACTTACCACATTAAAGTCGAGGTTCTTTTCCACCCAGTCAGTAGCAGCATCAAACTCCTCAAACATTTCCATGATGTAGAGGGTATCCAGAGCATCCACAATCGTCGCTCCTTTTATACTTCCTGCAAGAACAGAGACAAGGATTATGCTTATTGTACATTAGATGCTAGACATTCTTGCATATTTTTCTAGTCTATTTTACATATCATCTCTCAAGAGAAATGCTGGGAAGAACTCTGGAATAAAAAAAAAGCCTCATGTTAATTTTTCCAAATAAGTAAAAACTCTACTGAAGTTCACTGAAATGTTAAAAGCTAGCGTGTCACACCATTCCTTTTATATGAATGACAACAGGTGTTGGCAGCAGTCTCACTCAAAAAGCACTGAATAAACAGCAGACGTTAAGAGTTATGTTTGGAGGTTGAATAAATTATTTTGTTCGACAGATGGTGTGGGGCAGCGATTATCGGCACTGATGAAACGTCAGGAGTATTGCTCATCTCTGGTGATTAGCCTCATAGCAGGAGGGAAGACACACTGAGAAACACAAACCATTATTTCAGTGCTGTTATTTCCCCAGTCCCCTAACGATTCCAAAAGCAGTCCAAAAACCTTCGTTCGTGTTTGTGTCAGAGAGCTCAACAAATATTAAGCATGCACAGCAAGCGCAGAGCCTTCAGCAAAGCTACGAGTTATCACTTATTTGTTAAAGGCATAAAACCTCATCTCTTTGACCACTGTGACCATTTAGAGGTGAAAAGGAAAATGCAACAATGCTGAAGAGGACACTGAAAGAAAACTACAATAAAGTACAGCAAAGTAAGGGAGCCAGAATGAAAACATTAATACATCAGCAATGGGAGGCCAACATACAGAGCGAGAACAGGGAGTTAAGGTAGAAAGAAAAACAGTCTGAAAAACACTGAAATAATAATAAAGCTCAAAGAGTCAAGATAAAAGCCAGAAAGCTGCTGGTTTGATATTGTGTGAACCTGCTGGTTTATATCCCTGTGTAAATGCTGGGAGGATTCACAGGCAGCTAAAAGCTTTCCATTACACCAAATGCTGAGTCATCAACATGAAGGAAAGAGCCTTACTGAAAACTAGGACTGCTTAGTCTGTGACTGGAAATTATTATTATTACTTTTAAATCACCCCTGTGAGTTGACAAACCGGTCAACTGGAACTAGGTGTGAAGATGATTTTGATCTCAAGTCAACAGATACAAATATTTTTTGTATATAGGTGCTAATCCAACAAGTTCATTTCCAAGTCTTGGCCCGAGATGGAGTACAAACCTCTAAAGTGTATTATATATCCATGTATAGCTTTTATTCACCTTCTCATGCATTTATTGCATAAAATGTAAGAAACACACATATAACACTGGGCACAGATTGGAGCTTTAATAAAAAAAAAAGAAAAAAAAAAAAGAATCCTGATATCTGTGAGAACACTCGTCCAGGGCCTCAGTGGCAGAAGGCACCAAAAACCTGCTAAAATCAGCAGGTTCTGTTTCCATGTCCAGATGGAAAAGCCAAAAAAAGAAAAAAACTGTGATCAGATTCATCTGAGGTCTCTGAGGCTGGAAGAGCATATCCAATGATCTTGGAGGTGACTTAAGTGTTGCGAGAGATTTTGTTTCTGTTGGCGACTACGAGCATAGTGAGGTAGCAGATGGCTCAGCAGAGGGCATGCTTCTGTAAAATGTGAGTGGTAGTGCAGGAGGACAAGCTCTGAGATGCTTCTGTAAAGGAGCAGCAGGGGAATAGAGAACTTCATGAAGGCAGGTGGTAGGCTTGACAGGGTGGAGAACTCTTACATTTCTAAAAGTTATTTCTAGAAAACCACAAGTATCAGTGCTACCACCCACAGCAACAACTACTGTGATCAAACTATTAGTGTGTGTCCTGTTCCATGTAAAAGGTTTAAGGCCTACGTCTGAATGATAATATAAATAATCGGTAGATGCAGCCCTAAATGCTTCTTCAACTATTTTCATGCTGAAAGGTGCAAACAACAGACACCATCTTCTTGTCATACTTGGATACCACTTTTACAGTTTTTTTTTTTACCTTGGCCTGTCACATTTCTATTCAGTAATTCTGGCAAAAGCACATTATTGTTGTCTTTGAGTGGGGATCTGTCTCCTTCTGCCATGTGTTCACTCTGCTTTTTGAAGTTGCTACCAGCATCCCCTAAATGTACTGCGACAAGAACTTGGAGCTCCCCTTTGGAGCTGCCATTTCTTTTTGCGATGGTGACTTTTGTCTTGTTCTTGCCAGTGTTGCATGTCAGAGACGATGCGCAAGATGTTTAAGTGACTGACAACAGGGACAGAGTGAAGAAAACTAGACTTGCACGCCAAAAATAGCTTGTCCAAGCGCCTTGAGGTTGTGTCAAAGTGCTGCTAAAAAAAAACTGAGACCATGAATTCAAGACCATGACTGAAGAAACACAAATTCGACATTTATCTGGCTAACTAGTCCCAAAGGATGACTGAAAGATATTTTTAGTAGCTGTGATCATTTAAGAATTTAATGTAGGGCAAAACCTGCAGCACAGTCCTGTTGAGGCTGTCATATGGTACTGAAAGACAAGAAGATGAAGCTCTCCATTTTTGACATAATCTATAAAGCAGAACATAGAAAAGGGAGAAATGAGTAGACAGATAAAAAATGACAGAGCTGGTGTCCTCAGGAGACAAGAACCATTACCTTGCTGCTCCCAGACAGAAAATAAGGATAGATGGCAGACTGAAGGTCTAAAATTAATTTAACAGTATCTGTCCCTAACTTCCTGTCTGCCATAAAACAAAATCCATCCAGTCGTTCCTTTTCCTACATCCGCCGTCTCTAAAGAGCTATCATCCATTGCTTTCCTTCATATTTAAGAGTTTCCTCTAAAACCCTTCCATTCATTTTTAATTTGGTTCTTTCTCTTCAGTACCTTTCTTTCCTCCCTTTGTTTGTGTCCTCAGCCACTCGCATGTCCGTTTTGTCCTCTTTTGAGTTCTCCTCTCAATTATAAAATGAGGCAATGACAGATGAATTTAAAAAAAAAAAAAAAAAATCAGAAGACCTTCAGGCTTCATTGATCACAACCATAGACATATTGCAAAAGCTCATAGTCCTGTTTATCCTATCCAATAAACTGTCATGTACCAAGTGTTATTCTACTGAGGCAGTGCTAAAACAAACATTAGTTGTTTCTTACTGTGCACAACGGGTCAAAAATAACACTAACTTACTGCACTCCCTCTTCCTACACTGCATTGTGTGTGTGTGTGTGTGTGTGTGTGTGTGTGTGTGTGTCAAACAAGAAAAATTATGCATTCTTTGGTTGTTCAGAACAAAATAACCTTCACTTCTAGCAATCAGGCAGCAAAGATGGCGCTGTAATCTGCGATGTGGGTGTGTGCGTCAGTGATTGAGTGAAGAGTGATTGACAAATGTGATGTTGCTTTTTCTTGCACTCACGCCCAGCTCCCGATTGTGTCGACAGAGGTTAAAATGCAAACACAATCCCTACTTATTCTAACTTCGTTCAAGAGTATACATTATATTTAGAATCTGTAAACAGTGGGTGGAGTAGCAATTTAACTGTATGTATGTTAATATGCTCCTGTGACAAAAACAGGGATTAAGCAATAAGCCCACCGTAATCCCTTTGAATCTCTTGCCCATCTGTATTTGTCATATTTCTGATGAAGAATATGTAATGTGATGCAATATAGTCATGTTTTTTTGGATAATTTATTACTTTTTGTACATTCATTTTTTTCTCACTATTGTCTGCTGCAGTTTTAAACACCTTCAATAAAGGCTACAGGTTTTTAATGGATGTTTCATACATTTCTGATTTGATATACTGTAGCTACAGTACTGAACACCATACATTTATTTTTATTTATTACAAATTATTATTACCATTATTAAATTAATAATAACCTTGTGCTCACATGCTTATGAAAGGCTTTACAAGTTTTAATCAATCACCTGTTTAACCAGTTCTTATATTTAAAGTAAGTAATATAAACAGAATTTAGAGACTATAATTAAAATCTGTGGGTTGTTGGGTGTGTTTGTTGTAGAAACAAAGGAAGTTGAGCCAAAGCAAAGAGAAGTAAATGTACACGATGTAAATTATATCATGCACTTAATATGAGCACAATGCAAGACCTCAACATTTGGTTCTGCCTTCCAGCACGTAACTCGCTGATGAAGCTTTTATATCTTCCTTTTACTGTTGCTCAGATCTCCCAACCCTTACACAGTCCAAAATTTAGATGGTTTTAGTGTGGGTTTTTCTTGCACCTTAGCTGATGTTAAGGTTAAGGAAGCAAGAACATCCCGTTTTTCAGCTTAAATCCTGAGTTTTATTAGAGATCTTAGCATCTCTTCATCAGCTACTTGATCTTTTTAGAGTTAACTTTTACAACTTTATTAATAACACCCAAAGCTAAATGAACACATGATCTAAATTCTATTTTTGATCAACTCATACCTAATAAGCCAGATCACATTCTGAGATGCTCTACCAAGGGTCTTCTGGCTATTCCCTTATTGAGGCTCATAAGTAGATGTGACAGAGCTTTTGTTAAAGTTTCCAGACTCTGGGATGCATCGCCTGAGGAACTCCTGTTTGCCTTCCATCATCAGTCAAGTTTCTTCTCAAAACACACAGGCATGTTTCTTGAGTAAGATTCAGTCACTGGAAATAATGTTCTAGGCTAACAACTAAAAATCCTGGTCACATCAGCTGCTAAAATTTTGGTAGACACCCCATGTATGAGACATTGTATGTATTTTTTATTTGGAGGGAAGTTCTGTGCTTATGCTCACAGACCTTCTCATCAGCAAATGAACACAGCATAATGATTAAGTATGACTAAAACACAATACTTTAACTGCACAAATATCAGCACCAGGTAGCTGACAAATTTTAAGTAACTCAAGCAATATGTTGTTAACCTTTTTTAGTGAGCACCACACTTTATGAGCTTTCCTGCAGTGTTTTTAAAGTAGGCAGCCAAAAAAACAGACAGAGCTGTAAATATAATGTCTTTTCAGCTTTACTGGTGGAGATAAATGAATATTGGAACTAAAGACTGACTCAGCAGCTTTAATTCAAAAATAACAGCCTCAGCCTTCAAAAGACTGACACCAGTCAAAGTGTCACTGATATTACAAAAAAAACTTGAAGGCTGCTCTCATCTTATGATAATTGTCTTAAAAAAAAAAAAAAAAAAAAAATCCCTTCCTGAATTTCTTTCCTTAGCTCACTGCCTTTTTCACCCCAGAAATGCTGTGAAAATACAACAAGCTCCCAGCATGTCTCATATCATAATGTTAACGCAATGCAAACTCTAGGTCTAATCCTTAATCCTACAATTTGATCCAGATTTCAGCCCCTCAGCCCTGCTGGTGATCCTATTTATCCCCAACTACTGCCTCAATGTTGAGTCTTCACTGTATTTTTTGAAAGGTCACAGAGGGGAGGTGAGGGAAAGTGATGGCTAAGCCTTTGGCTAATCATGTTATCATAGGCACGCACAATCACACACATACACATTCCCAAAGTGTATTAACCTCTTGGCTTCTGTTGCCAGATACTCAAGCGTCAACAGTTTTTGTCAAGGTTACACTGAAAGGCAATATCACGCTTCACTTTGTGTGTGTGTGTGTGTGTGTGTGTGTGTGTGTGTGTGTGTGTGTGTGTGTGTGTGTGTGTGTGTGTGTGTGCGTGTGTTGAAAATCTGAGACTGACACAGAAAGAAAGGATTTAAAGCCAAATCATAATATTACACCAAATACAAAATGCAAAGAAGGTGACTCCAAGTTTAAGCTGGAGAGTTTCACTGCTAATACTTCTTTGGCTGCTTCATTTATTCAGGCGTGGGAACTTTCCAGGACCCGGGTGGACTCAGGGAGTGTGCATGAGATTGTGTGCATGTGCTTGTGTCTGTGAGTGTGTATTTAGGTGTGTTTTTGTTCATGATCAGGAAGATGGGTGGTGCTGATGCAGTTTGTTGTTCTAAGCCTTAAGGGATTTCAAGGCTCTGGTGAATAGACATGTTGTTTAGTATATGTGAGTGTGTGTGTGAGTAATTAATATGGATGTAGACTCAAGATTCTAAAAGGAAAGCTCAGGAGATGAGCTCCTAAAACACAGGGCTGCAAGGTGTGTGTGTGTTTGTGTGTATTCATGTGATGGATACCTCCACTACAGGCTGCCATGCTCCCTTGTCTGTCTCCCATCTACCTCATTGTGAGACGGTGATTTACATCATTCCATACACAACCAAATACAACCCCACCTCCTTCCTCACGCACAGATACACACAACACAAAAACCTGAGGGAAGGCCAGAGCAGAATTACTTCATCCATTTCTATTACAGAGATTGAATATCTGATTCAGACACACACATAATGCTGTGTGTGGGCTCAAGCTGCAGACTAGGACTCAATGTCAAATTATATAACCCACTTAATGACTTATCTGGAAATAGAAAGACAGCTAAAAACATTAGCCTTCTTGACTGGTGCACTGATATTTATTATAATATTTTTAGCCATGCTAGTGACATTTTAAGGCTGGCAGAAGACAGGAAGCTGAAACAAATTTGGTATGACATAGTAATGAGGGAGTAACCAAGAAGAAATGCTGCATTTGGCTTTGATGGCTGCAAAACACCAGTGATGTTTACATGCCTAATTCACCAAACTGCAAGACAATGACATCATGTATTTTACCTCACTGGAGTTCAACCAGTTTTACTGGCTTATATTACTTTTTCATTTAAATATCATGCAGTTTATGTCCTTTCCCATCATGGTCCTCAAAGACCTCCAGCAAAAGTGGATGCAATTTAAACTTCACTGTAGTGTTTACATTCATAGATTTCTTTTTTGTGAAATTCAATTTTCAGTTCTTTATGCTCCTTAGTACTGCTGTATGAACCCTGAACCCTAATAAGTACACGCTTTTCACAGTAATCTGAAAAAATAAATAACATATTGAAAATAAATGAAAAACATGAGCAATGCTGTTAAGCCAAAAGTTTGTAGAGCTTTATTTCCTGTATAGATGGACATCCTTTAATGCGCTACTGCTCAACTGATACATTACTCTTGTGCTGGCCTTTCTTTATTGGCTTCCTACAGAGTTTAGAATTGATTTTAAAATCTTACTTTTTTTTAATGTCACTCCAGGGACTGGGCCCACCTTACATCTTGCACTTTTTAAAACTAAAATCTCCCTCTAGGTCTGTATGGACCTTCTTACCTCCCTCTCAATATTAGAAGTGTCCCCATGTCCTCCTGTTTCCTGTCTGCCTCTCCGTGATCTGCTGTTGAATAAAGGCAAAATGCCCAAAACTAGAAAAAGTGTCCCCACTAGTAAAAGCAATAAATCTTACTTTAGAATCACTCTCTATTTGCATTTGGACCTATATCTCTAAGTATGTACATACTTATCCTTTTAGTGTCTTTAGAAATCACACTCATGCCCTTACCCTGCCACAAAAGAGGTGAAAATTAGTGAAGTATTACTGGATGCACAGAGCACCTTAATAATTCTTAAGACAGAATTTAAGTTAAATCAGCTGTAATGGTTGCACTCTCATGTTGAAATCAAAGACAAAGTTGAAGCCATTGGAAAAACCTGCTGGGAGACATTTCATGTTATAATAGACCATAGTTAAATAGACATCTGTGCTGGATTTAAACCTAAACAACTCCACAACCAAATCAATTTCATAGAGAATGCTTAGTGCTAAAGACAAACACAATGACACTTTTCACTCAACAGTAAAGATCAGTGTGGTTTGGACCACAAAAGCCTGTGTCTGGAGCAATAATTAAAAAATATAAAAAACACATAAATGCAGTGATGTATTTAAAGTCTCCTCAAAAAGACCTGGAAACATGGTAACTGAAACAACAATAACACCTGAAGTATAACAATTTGAGACTACTATGATCATTGTGCTACTTTAACCTGACTGCAACTATTGATTTTCATTAGGGTGCAACATGTACATAAGACATATTTGAAGGTCAAGTGTAACTACACCGGAAGAGACCTCAGTTCAACGTTTATTCTGTCCAGGTATTTCTAGTGTCACTTAAGCAAAGTAATGGAAGGACCTTCGGCATCCCTCCAAGGAGCTGGCATGGAGAAAGGCCACAAGAGACACGGGGGGAAAACAACAGGATGAAAAGAAACCATCAGAAAACACTGGCAGCATCGGTGTCAAAGCCTGCCATTCATCTAACGGCCTTTTAAAGCACCACAGGCAGGGCCAAGAAGATAACCTCCACTGCAAAGCCTTGTGTGTATCAGGAGATACAGGCCTTTTATTTCCTCACACTGCCTGTAGCTATGGATCCATCCAACAGTCCAGCAAATAAAAAGTCTTAACAGGCTGTGAAAGTAAAACATAAATTAGCTAACCCCAAGCAGCAAAGGGAGGAATGTGAGCAAAAACAGAAAAGGACAAAAGAAAATCCAAAACTATTTAATCATACGTGGTTTTATTATTTCACCAAATAGCTCTACCTCAATCAATTTTATATGATGAACTGTTTTTACCCTAATTAGACAAGAGAAGTCAAACTTGGAGCTCATTTCAACATTACATATTGATTTTTAGAAACCAAAATTGGTAATTTGTATTCCACTACAAGTATAAATAGTGATCCATTTTTGTGATACACAATAGGTGCCCACAATTGCGGTTACAAAAAAATTAATGCATCACTGTGTTCTTTGCTTTTTCAGCTATTTTAATAACCAGTTAATTCATTTCAGTCATTTTACAAAGATGCCATGAATGATCTGCTTTCAGCATCTCACATGTCATGCATATTTTTCTTTGACTCAGTACAGCCATCTCTTGTTACTTATTGATGGATATAAACACTGACACTGATTAGCAAAACGTTAATATCGACCAATACGTCAGGTCTGCAGATTTATCTGGGTAATATAATTAAAAATAAATACTTTTAGTAGAAGTATTATTTATATTCTTCTGTCCTTTTATCTCGTGTGTCAGTTATGTGTTAAACTGTTTTTTCAGCACGATCCGATCTGTTTAATGGTCTTAAGATTTTTCCTCTGAAACAGCTCAAAGTTTAGACCAACAAGAGGTGCCATCTTAGTTCACAGACTCATACCCACATCCGTAGACACAGATGTGCAAAAACACACACACACACACACACACATCTCCCACAGGGAGATTTCTGGTTGGTTAAACATAAAAGTGCCTTCCCATGCTGGCCCTTGGCTCCAACGAGAGGCAAGGAGGGCCTGTGTTTCAGCTGTGAGCTCTCTTGCCAGTGGACTGCCAACATTGTTAGTAACACAAGAGAACCACCGAGGAAACCATACAGACAAAACACCACAATTTTCAATCAGGGGGCACAT
This sequence comes from Mastacembelus armatus, assembly GCF_900324485.2. NCBI lineage: Eukaryota > Metazoa > Chordata > Actinopteri > Synbranchiformes > Mastacembelidae > Mastacembelus > Mastacembelus armatus. The sequence goes on from NC_046656.1 coordinate 14,851,210, forward strand.
ACTGTACACACAATGTTGGTGCTAGAAAAACCTGTAGTCATTGTTGGAGCTGTAAGAAATCTTTTGTGGCTTCTGAGTTAGAGCAGTGTCTGTAACTGCAATAAGGGAGGCTTAATACCAGATTATTCCAAAGAAATCCATTTAGATAAAAAAAAATATATTTGTTGACTTTGTCTTTATTGTGTCAGAAATCTTTTCTGTGTCCTTGGAAAAAAGACAAGAAAAAAGAAAAAGGGAAGAAAAAAAAAATACAACTGGGTTCCATTATAAAGCCTTGGTACAAACTTCACCTCTGGCTCACTGGCTCAAGTGAGGATGAGATTAAATTAAATTCCCTAATGTCTAACAGGATACAGCTTAAGGCTGGGCTGACAACTCACTAGCACTACAACCCAAATGAGATCGCAGGGATCTGGAGAAGATAATAATTTGTCTTCCAAGGGGCAATTCACATATTCACCATTCTGGTCACTGAGATTTGAATGGAAAAACAGAAAATGTAAAAGTTAGAGAAGGAGGTCTTAATAATTCCAAGTATTCTTGAACTTGAGCATTTAAATAAAATAAAGACATTTTGACATCTGATATTTTCACTCCCACTATGTTTGTTTCTATGTATACTCCATATGCTCTCCTTTAGTGTAGCATGCTGACTGTCTGTTCACAAACTGACAATGTCACATCAGGAACTGACCCACTCTAGGCCCACTTAGAGATGTACCTGTTCCTGTATGTGGGTCTCAATAGCAATATGCTGGTCATAGACAGCTGAGCTGAGTGCAAAAAGATAAAGAGAAAGTCGAAATGACAGGAGGAGAGATGGAAGTCATATTCGCCTCTAGCTGTATTTAATTTTAGCAAACAGGGTGAATCTACTGAGTCTTCAGGGAAAGGAAGCTATTCTACTGCAGATGAAAAAGCCTTGCCTTACAAAATACTAATATTGTTCTTCAAAACGCTGCATTCCTCACGCCATAATTAGAATCAACAGGGAAAAAGCAATCGAGGACGATGATGGATATATATAAAAAAAAAATTTAAAAAAAACTTCACATCATCAATTTTCCCTCTTCTCTCCAGGTTCCCTTGTAAATGTTGTGGTTTGATGTCTTGCCAGGGAGTAGTGCTATAGCTACTGACATCACTGGACACAGAACATGTTTATTAAATTTATCAATCAACTCTACCCAGTATTATCGACCTTGCATCTGAAATGTCACTATCAGTCAGCCTATCTGTAACTAGACAGATCATATGTGAGGGGGACAAACTATATTTCAGAGCTGTGTTGACAAGAGGGCAAATGCTTTTGGATGAAATATTGTTTGTGACTGAAACTGTTGCACCATGATGAAAAGCTGCTATGGCACTCTAGACATAGGATGAAACAACAATCAGTCTACACTTCAGTTGCCTAATCAATGTGCAATTCATTTATGATTTCAAGCAAAGCCTCTCATTTTACATTTGTCATTTTGATTTAAAAATCAAGACTCATGCTTCCACAAGTTATTAGTACTGACACCAAAATTTAAAAAAAAAAAAAAAATCTACTTTCAGTCTCCTAACACAACTGTGTACCTTCATGGTCTTCAGATGTTTTTTAACATCTGAAGTTATACTTCATTTGGAATAACTATCAATAAAAAATAAATACAAGTCACTGCTTAATTAAAGTATTTACGTAAGAACATTATATGCCAGTGACTGAGCCAAAACCTAAATTAAAGTCTGTGGGTTAGACATGATTAGATTTGATTTACAATGGCCTGTCAGCACAAGCAAACAACCACACAACTGTCATGTTTTGATTGATGTTGCTGAGTTATGTGTTGCTAAACTGTGATTAGTTACATCACATTTTTCCACCAGTGAGAAAAGCAAGAAAACCACACACGTAAATATGTCATGTGAAATAACCAAAATGCATTTGTCTTTACACAGGACCTACTGCTAACATCACTAACTTAAAAACTGAGACTAATGGGAAAATTAGGAAATGCCAAAAACAAAGCAGTAAGTGAATGACCTTTTACACCAGATTTTGCTGTTTCCACCATGATCTCTGCTGCCACAGTCAAGCCACTTCTTGGAGATATGGTTGTGAAACTTTTCTCTACAATGCTGTGCTGCACTGTGGTTACTTACAACCAGTGGTTCTCCTCTGCAGGGACCTCTGATCTACAAGCTATAAGAAAGATTAACGCTATTTCTGAAAATAAACCTATTTCTCTTATTTGTTTGTATGCATTCATTTTCTACCCATTCACTTAATCAGCTTCTTGATCTTTTCAACACTTTGTCAAATAGGAGCACAACCTGTAGTGCGCAGCTGCTTACATGAAAGAAAGACTGGGGGAAAGCTATTAAACACTGTACTTTGTCAGTGTTTAATAGCCTTACAAGTGTAATACATTATTACAATCCTCCGAACAGATTGAATTCATCTGATTATCTCTGGCTCTTACTTACTGTTTGAGTAAAAAAAAAAAAAAAAAAAAAACAATATAATAATGTTTGATAAAGCATATCAAAATTATGTCTGGTTGTCTGCCAAAGTCATTGGTTGGGTGTATTTCAATGTTCGAATTTGCTGCTTTTCTGTTAAGACAGTACTTTGGGATCTGGGAATAAATAGTGTAGCTTTTGCTTAGGTACTTCTCTATATACTAAAGTGGTCATGATAAAACCTGTTCCTGTGTTTAAACCCTGCATGAATGTTGCACATTTTATGTTAAACAGAGGGAGCTGCAAAATATAATGACAGTACAATTTAAGTGGACGGTACATTATGAATTCAGATAAATCAGTGAAGAATGGTGCATGACCAAATCCAGGCCTCATATGTACCATCTGAAAACTCAATAGTATTTTCTTCTCAAGCGCAAAGTAGGATATGGTGGCTGTCACCTTTAATGCAAAACATGACTCCCTGTCTAGGGCCAGTGTTTGGTTTGACCGTTCTGGGCTACTGTAAACACATTAAGCACAACATGGCTGCCTCTGTGAAAGGAGACCTGCTCTATGTAGATTTAAGAGACTCATTCTAAGATTAAGAAAATGAAACCGTTCATATTTTCTGGTGATTACACAGTAATGACAAAATATTTATAAATACTATATTCCATTCCTGCTAATAGATCACTCTAAATATTACACATTGAAGCCCTAAAAGCCAGAGTTAAGCAGTAAATGTAGTCAAGTACATTAAAAACTCACTGAATTTCTGCAATATCCAGCCAAACTTGCCAGCAAAGCAAACAGCTGACAGTACAGCTGGCAGCTGAGACTAAGAAGATATGCTCCTCAGGGGAATGAGCACAGAGGGAAGAAATTCAACCTCCCCCAAAGATCCACCCCATCTGCAGTCTTCTTTCAGTCAATGGCTGAGAGAAGAAATATGGGCTGAGGTGGCTTACTATAAGATTGTTTAAAAATCCATTCCAGAGGTTTTTGGTCAGGAAAACCCATTTAAATAGGTATTTTCTGATACATTCACTAGTGGAAACTAACTCATTTACACTTCAACAGGCTGCTTTAAATTTAAGTCCACTTTGGCCATCCCTATTTTAAATATGAGGATGCTTTGCTCACTGTGAGGATCTCTCTTTTCACACAGCTGCTCCACGCAGCTACTTTTCTTGTCTGCAGCCATTTGTCATGAACACAGGTACTTGTATGCATGAAAACAGTCATTATATTAAGTTGTAAAGTCACCAGTTGTCAAGTTATAAGTCATGGTTTCCTACATTGATTTATATTGTAAAGGGGGCCACTCACCTACAACAGAAACCAACACACCCACCATAAAAATGCATGCACCTAGGGGAGATTCTATTTCACAAAGCAGATAATAGACATTTAATCAGATCATGTGGGTTTTAACAAAAGGTTGCTTGAACAACTATTTAAAGAGTGTAGCTTTTGCTTAGGTACTTCTCTATATACTAAAGTGGTCATGATAAAACCTGTTCCTGTGTTTAAACCCTGCATGAATGTTGCACATTTTATGTTAAACAGAGGGAGCTGCAAAATATAATGACAGTACAATTTAAGTGGACGGTACATTATGAATTCAATAATTAATAAAAAAATATCAATTTATCAGTCTAAGAAAGTGTTTCAAAGTTGAGAATGTGTTAATATTTTCCAAGAAAGAAAGATGGGGTGCAGCAAATTAAAACTTGCAGCTCTCACTTACACTCCTCCTTATTCTCCTCCCAGCAGCCACTCATAACAAACCAACTTTTCAAGTGATCTTTAATTGTTATAAAATAAGGCAAATATGGAAATTACAATATTGATATTTATAATATCTAAGGCAGATATTCTTAGAGGTGGAAAGTGGCTTTGTTATATACCGTAATATTCTAGGCCAGGATATATCTTCTATAGAAGTTGGAAATGCGTGTGACAAGGGCCTGGTAAAGTCAGTATGGAGCAGCCAACTAAAACCTGTTCACTTTTCTACAGCACTGACACAAGGGATAAACAGAGAATAGAGAGAGAGGGAAACAAAGAAAAAGAATAACCCAGAGAGTTGAACAGGCTAGTCTGATAATTAGTATTCATAAAGCTGCTTTTCTCTCTCTTCCTGCATTTACGTATGATAAGTTTCAGTAATGAAACAGTGGATGGAATTTACACAAAGCTGATTGAATTCCCTCATTAAACATAAAAAGGAAATCATTAAAAATGAGCCTCTACGTCTTCCACACTGTATGACAAAATAGGCTTAGTGGGGTGGGGCTTTGCCATTTAACCCATGAGGTTTCCATGGCAAGGAGTGAAGTTACTGTATGTAATTCCATCAACAGATGTCTGAGAAAACTCATCATCTCAAACTATCATGTAGTGTGCATTTAATCAACACCATTATTTTCTGTCTCCAGGCTACAAAATTAAGTCAGATTTTAATTTCCTAAAACAAGATGCAGAAAGACACAAAAAAAATAGCAGAAATACAAATAAATACAGTACCTTTATATTATAAAGAAATCTACCAGTATTTTCATTTGGTTGATTATGTTGGGTTATGGCAAAAGTTGAGCCAGGTTCAACCTCTTGCCAGAGCCCTCTGCTCTGGGACCCCTGCTGTGTCACTTAACTGGCTATGTTCAAATGAATGAAAAGACTATGTTTTTCATCCATAACTGATGCCATTCTGAAAAAGGTTTTGCAGTAAATACCCGTTCACGTAATGCTTAGTTTCAATCTCAACAACCTTATCAGTGTCGTACCAGCAGCAGGAAGCCGTTTCCAGCTCAGTGCCACTTGGCAGACTTACAATACAAATGTAGCAACTAGCCTATGAACACAGACCAAAATAATGCTAAAAGAAGCAAATATTGGACTAACATTCGGCAGCTGGCCAGAAATACAACTCCAAATAAATGTCAATGTTGCTCCATGTCTGCTAGACATGTAAATATGCATCTGTTTGCTGACATGTTAGATATAACACCTTTATAAGGTGATAATGTGCCAGAACTGTTTTCATTGCCTTTTCTGATGCCTCTAAGGAAAAAATAAAACTCTCTACCACTTTAAACAGTATTTTTATTTTTGTCCTTCCCTCCACTCAACTGTTGTTTCACATTCAGTACTGTATTTGCATGATTACCCAGAGTTTACTTGAATTATTATCTTGATATATTGTTGTTGTAAAGAAAGAATAAAATACTTAAATATAAATGGTTTAACTGCTACTGGCTTCACTTACACATGCCTACACTAACACAGAAGAGGAATGGGAAAAAAAAAAAAAAAAAAAACAACACAGAAGAATATCAAACCAGACCATGTACGAGAGTGCATTTCGGTGTCAAGGGAGTAGTCTTATCAGCAGTCAAGGCACAGCTACCTCTTTCACACATGAATTCCATCTCATTTATTCAAGAGCTTGCAACACTATGCTAAACTGTCAGATACACCACCCACTGCAACGCACACACACACATACACACGCACACACACTTCATTTGGAGCTGAAGTTATCTAAACAAATATTCTCACTGAGAATTTAATTAGGTCAAGAGAGAGAAAGAGATCTTAACAAATTAAAAATCCAATTCCTGTTCTTATTAATCCAATCACTCAGAATAAATAACAGTATTCATTATGTGTACATACAAACACACCTCCAAAAAAAAAAAGAAGATTAAAGATTAAACATAATTTCATTAGATTGTTTATGTGTTTGCGTCCACTTCCTATTCTGTGTTACATTAAAATTGGAAAGTTCAAGAATTTGAAAGCTGCAAAAATGTAACAAAAATATTCAGAAGTGATTTTTAAAACTTAACCAGACAAACACTAAGTAGTTTCATCTTCACGCATTTAGGTCAGTCGTCTTCTGTATCTCTACACACAATTATGAGGAAATACACACATTATAGTGCATAATAAATGTGATCATGTGAGTAGTACTGATCCACCTGCCATTTGCACAGGGCAGATCTGTGTGATCGTCTGTTCTTAGCTTCATGTTTACTTTAGCAGTAATTCCAGTCCAGCTTTTAAAGCAATGATCATAACAAAACACCATGAGACAACATGAGGAGCAGCATACAGTGTGTGTGTGTGTGTGTGGGTGTGGGTGTGGGTGTGGGGTTAAAATAGGACTTAGAAAAGTAAGTAGAACGCCCCTACACACACTAGTCACTAGTTGCAGTGATAGGTGAAAGAGCACTCTAATAAACAAAGTGTGTAAGTAATACTCACTAATGAAGCCCTTCGGTCATTTAGCAGCATACTGAACATTATTTCCCATAAGGAGAATTAAGGTTTTCAGAAATTAGTCACAAAAGTTTCAGATAGTGACAAGGATGACGACAGAGACAATAAGATGCCCCATGTCACCACAGTCATTAACAGCACAGACACCAACAACTGGCAAGTAGCACAAACAGAATATAAATATATGATAAAGTTGACATTTGGAGGCACACGTAGATGGATGACAGCCAATTTGGCTGCTAATCTAAAGGGCAAGGCCACTGGCGGCAGGGACAAGAGATCAATCGTGTGTGTTTGTGCGTGTACGTGGTCGTTCACTCACCGAATAGATTGCTGGAGTGGCCTTGCTTGGAGACAGGCCTGAGCTCATTGGAACCCCAGGCATAGCGCCTGTAGCTGTCCCATGCGTGCTTCATCATCTGACAGGGAGGAAGAAGAGGAGATGGAGTGGGGAGAAGGACGAGAAGATGAGAATTGAAGAGTGTTAAAGAGGATGATCAACTCTGAGCTGCAACAATAAAGAATTAAGTCATTTTAATAGAGTGGTGTGGTTTTGTTTATAGCATGAGTGATTATGGATTTTTTTATGCTATTACCAATAAGTGAGAATTTAAAACATATATTTTTTAACCAAACACTATACAAGCAACCATTTTGGTAAGAGTTACTTAACTTTGCTTTTAAAGAGCTGTGATCAAGGCACACACTGAGTGGAACACTTAAAAAAAAAAAATCATTATCAGCACTCTCTTGGGGCCACACTAGGAACAGTACTTTCACACATAATCTACCCAAACACATTTTTGGCCACTTCTGTAGTGCAGATTTTTTTGTGCCGTATACACTGGCAAATACTTCAATCTAGAACTGCCACTGACAATATTTTTTATTGATAAATGTGTCAATTGTTTTCTTATTAATCAACAAACTACTTGGTCTGTAAAATGTTAGAAAAAAAAAACATCTTATTTTAATTGGTCAAAATGTCAAGACTCAGACTAGAAAGGAGACTGAAGACTACCTCTGCAAATAACTAACAGCACCAATACAGGTGTGTATCTGAAATTCTTTGTTTCAAGCCAGCCAAGATTTAGCCACCAAAGCTTTTTTTTTTTTCTCTGTTGTTGTCTGTGACCGGCTGAGCTGGTCAGACATCTTGGCCCCAAATAATGGGTACTCTTTACACGTTCACGTTAATAACTTATCTAAACTTTTAATGGCATTTAAAATCCAGGCTGTAGTCATTTTTTATCCCATCTATCAAAGTTAGATTATCCACATATTTAGTGCTGCAATTCTTACATCAAACAATGCAGCTGACAATGCAGTCACCCTTGTTCAATACCTTTATCGAAGATGTGAAATTACCTATTCCCACCACTTGTCTGCTAAAAACTCCCAAATCTAATCACAAAAGGAGAGGCTCAAGCCTCGGGCTGGGGTTTGGACAATGAACACTGCGTTGAAATAAGTAAATAACAAGTACAGCATCTGTCAACATGTTCTACAATAAAATGCTATGCACTTAAGGCTTTCTTTTTAATGTATTTAGAATGTATTTAATCACTCTATGCTATGCTTTTTTAATTCACATTTTTTAATTTCCAATATGTGTTGTTCTTTAATCTTCAATAATAATAATACTGAGGTAAGTAAGACAAATGTAACAAAAATCAACAATATATTAAACAGTCTTTCTAGCTCATCTTCTTTATTGTAATTAAGATTAAGTGCTAGCAAAGTAATAGTTTTGTTAGAAGTTAGTGACAACTGCTGCAAGTTTTAATCATTCAGTAGCAATTCACTTAATGATGGTATATTGTGCATGAGGTAGCAAATGGCCTGTTCAAAATGTCTGCCAGTCAATCATGATCATTGATATGATCAGTGGCTAATGATTAGCTCATCCCTTCTAAGAACAAAACTCAAACATCACTCAATTCCCTGGTAAAACAAGAATATATCTCTGTTGAATTATCTGATATTGAGTCTCCAGCAGGAACTACTGACTCATCTTATATTAATTTGTTGTTTTTATTTTAATTTCTTAATAGCCATGTGAACACTAGTTTCCACCCTAACACCCACACACCCATTTAATTCTAGATGTGGCTCCTCCTCCAGCTCAGCATGTGTCTGTCTTTTAATCTGGGTTATATAGCATTGTCCCAGAGCTTTCTAAAACCTCCCTCCAGATTAGACACACTAAGACCTTTTATCCTCAACCTTCAGATGGAAAATCTGTTCACACACTTCCATGATAGTGTGCTCTTGTAATGCATAGGTTTTTACTGGTACTACAGTGTAATCTAGCATATATGGAATGAGTACCTGATGAGTACATGATGCCAGCTTTGTACAGCTGAATGTAGTACATCACATACACAAGCCTTCAGTAAATGGTAATGAGGCTCATGCACGGCCTGCACAAGCTCTCTCTGGGATCATATTGCAGTGAATACACACTCTCTCAGTACCCATATCCTGTTTCATGTGTATAGATGCACTAGTTTGGATGTGTGTGTCCAACTAAAATCAGCAGAGGCATAGTTAGCCCTGTTACTGCTGTTGATACTAACTGTTAGTGAAGTCACCAGAGGACAGACACTGCTGAGAATAACAATTAACTGTGATCATTTCAGAGGCAAGTACGAATCACTGAAACAGGTCAATGAGCTGGACCTTAGTGTGACCTGTTTTTTTGTAAAGAAAGTTAACAAAACAAACAAGTTAAGCAGTAACAAACCAGCCTGGAATTGTAGTTTTTTTAAATACTGCTACACTATCCCAACTTTCTCACAGCCACTGCATACACAGGACTAAGAGCAGCAGATGCTTAACTGAGGTTGTATAAAATATGAATGAGTTTTTAAAATCACCCACACAGTGAAAAGTTGCACTATATTATAACTAACATAAAAAGAATTAATACAAAAACGCATTTAGTGGAAGCTGTACAAACGCTGAGGAACTCTGACTACTCTCTACAGGTTGCTGCATTTGGTCTGTTAGCTCCAAAATGAGCAGCACAGCTGAACAATTACTTTCTATTAATATCTGACTGTCATCTCAATTAATCATTAAGTCTCATTTAGAACAGTCTCCAAAAATGAAATTTATAATCATATAAAAAAAAAACAAAAAAAACAGCTAATTCTAATTAAGTTGGAACCCCAGACAGATGGCAGGACTGGCAATTCCACTTTTTTTAAATCACAGTTTAAAACAGGTAATGTCACACTTTGGGTACACATTTCTACATATTTTTATACAGTGAACAATCATGAGAGGATCAGAAGGCCACAAGACTATTGTAACACAATGAATTATGTATTTTACAAATGCGCACAACTTTGCAGATGCTTAGTGTCAACCATGAAACAGGAAGGAAAATATATGTAAACCTCTGTCATGCTCCAAGTTCATTCCTTCATTCAAAACTTCAATCAACAGGTCTTCAACAGGTTACATCATGAAGGTGAAGAGGCTTGTGCATGAATAGACTGATTTCATGCACTGATTTAAATTGTACTATTAGATTGTACTGCATATGGGAGTGGCTCACACTATGCTAAAGAGAAACAGGAGAAGCACATTAGCACAGCTACAGCTACAGCTATATATATATATATATATATATATATATAGATATATAAGGGTCTGAATACTTATGACTATATGATATTTCAGTTTTTCTTTTTTAATAAATTTGCAAAAATTTCTACATTTCTGTTTTTTTCTGTCAAGATGGGGTGCTGAGTGTACATTAATGAGAAATAAAATGAACTTTTTTGATTTTGGCAAATGGCAACAGCCATCACCTGTTTGTCGGTCTGTATCTGGAAGTCCCACAGAATCTTAGCTCGGTCATTCTCCCTCACCTTTGGAGGCGTGTCCCATTTTGACCTTGGGACCTCCAGCCCATACTCGGCACAGATGTTCCTGTACACTATGCCGGCCACTTGGTTATGGCGTTCCATGTACGCTCTGCCTGCTAGCATCTTACAACCTGCTGTTATGTGCTGGATTGTCTCAGGGGCATCTTTGCATATATATATATATATATATATATATATATATATATACATACACACACATACACACACACACACACACACACACACACACACACACACACACATCTATATAAAAAAAACATTTTTTCATCTTTTCAAATCTGATTTTAATATAACCCTTTCTGACAGGTCTCATGAAAAATATATTTTTTTAAAAATTACTGCCCTATTAGCACGTGCTCTACCTTTAAGCACACATTCATATACACACAAACAGAGAACAGAAGCCACTTCATTTGCATAACAGCTCCCACACACATCAAAAGGACAGCTACTGATAGCTTTCCTCAATTTAACCCACTAATTAAATCTAGTGAGCTTGCTAATTACAGCTCCTATATGCATGTCACTTTATGAGATCTACTCAAATACTATTGTTCCACTCCACACACTGCAACACATCTAGATGTCTTTCTAAGGATGATATGATCTAAATAACAGATAACACTCTTCAGAATCGACGCTGTAAACTAGAAATTGATTAGGAGTAAAAAGGGCATTAATCCAATTGAAAATACTATTAAAATGGTTGCAAGTTTTATTACTGTCTTCTACATTGGAAAATAATGGGGGCCAACAATGACTGAATGTAGGATATGTAAACATGTTTGCATGAAGTATAGTTTTAATGAATACACATCACCACATTCTTAACTTCAGCACAGTGTCACCAACTCAATAAATATCAGTATATTGTCCAAAGTCATTGCTAGTCAGTGCGAGTTTAGCATACCATGCTGTTTATGCCTGTAAACAGATGAGTAAATTAAGGACAGCAATGTAACCTGAAATAGAAAAATAACACCAAGCTATAAAAAACATACTGGGAATGAAGATTTTTATGGAGCAAAATATGAATACCCTTCACCCTTCAAGGTAACCAAGAGAGACCAACAAGAGAGAGGATATGTTTACTAAAATCATTACAGTCCTGGTCCCATACTGACTTAGCATTTACCTGATGAGCTATCATGATACCATGAGGGGAAAAAAAAAAAAAAAACAGATATTGTGGAACATGAGCAGTAATATGACCAAACAAGAATCGCAAGGGCATGTTAGAAAGCCAGCAAAGACAGACTGGCTTCATTAGCATGGGCGGCAAATTCAAGGTCTGGAACCAGGACAGGATTTCCATTAGCTGTCATCTGGTTTATGTTAGCAAATATCACAAGATGTCAAATAATAGGTAAGCTCTGCTGTTCTCTAATTCAGTGTGTAAATGTAAGCAGGGTTCACATTACTAAACATTCCTGTGTGTTAACACTTATTGGATTTAATGCTCGGGATCCAAATGTGTTGACTGTAATTGGATTAACTGCTTGGGATTTTCTAGGCTGACCGCTGTTATTAGGATCTGGTGGCTGAATTTCAGCCATTGAATAGGCCTGTGCTAATTGGCTCTGTTTAAGGTGCACTGGTTTTCTAGGGCACCAACATCAAGTCCAATCTAGAAGGAGCATCTTAAGTACGTACGCACCTGCTCCTATGTCAAGAGTATGCAGAAGGACAGACACACACACACACACACACACACACACACACACACACACACACACACACACACACACACACACACACACACACACACACACACACACACACACACACACACACACACACACACACACACAGTCACACACACACACACACAGTCACGCACACACGCACGCTCACAGGCCACGGACGAGATCATTTGGTACAGAAAGAATGTGTGAGAAGTGTTAATCACTGTGAGTGTAGAATCACCTCGCTCCTCTATGGAACCTCAATTCATTACCATTCTCTGCTGCTCCACCTCTCCTCTCAGCCTATTGATCTGCCTCAGCCAGTGAACTAATAACTGTGTTGTGTTCACTGATGACATACAAGCACATGCACACACAACCACATACACACATAAGCCTACCCTCTCTACTGTTTCCTATCAGCAGGAAAGCTAATGGAGAAGAAATTGTGTTATAGCATGCCAACACATAGCAGCAGGAAAGACAGAGGCACATTCACTCAGTGAAAATATGAAGGCTGTAGTTCTCATATTTCTTTCTTGTTTACAAAAAGTGAAAAATAAGCGAAATTCAGTTCCATGTGCAACTTGAACTTACTGCCACAGACTCAAAAACCTTGTTGCCTTTGCAAAAACATGTCATGATTTTACCACAGACAATTCTTATTAATCCAAGCCTAATGACCTTGCAATTCTGTCATTCATTATTTTCTACTTCAGAGTCATAACTCAGACTAAATTGAAGCAGACAAAACGTCAAGAGATGCTGACAAGTGAGGGTGTCTTCTCTTCTGGTCAGATGTCAAGCTTGTCAAAGGGCTTTCAGACAAATTGGAGGCTGATATGTATTCTTGGACTATGTCACTTGAGAGAAAGAGAAGAAAAGAACCTAAAGAAATGACTGTAGAAATATAAAGAGGGAGAGGTGTGAATATGAAATGTGAATCATTTATATCCATCAAAGTCACAAAGTCACATTTTATTGATGGCTTGAATTTAAATCCTACATTCTACTCTGATGAGCTAATTTAAAAGCAAAGAAACCTTTTCATTCAAAGTATCAAAGTAAAAAAAACAAAAAAAAAAAACAAACTGTCAGCATCTTATTGCCACTTACAGCAAAGTGTAGAAATAACTGATCTTGAGCAATCACATGTATGCTCAGAGATGGAATTATGGATTTATTTACCCTACATTGGTCTCTCATACATTTTTGAGATTTGATGTGTTACTCTCCAGTGATATTTATATTCTACACAGATCCACATAAGGTGCACCTCATCTGTGTTTGAGGTTAGCTGCCCCTAGCACACCACAACCAAACCTCTGACCACACTTGACAGTTGAGTTATCTGGCACTGCGTAGCCTCAGGACAAGTGGTTTTGATGATGAAAAGGTGTGGAACAAAATGTGTGTTCAACAATATTACAGACTATGCTATATTGAGTACCTTTCACATATATATATATATATATATATGTGAAAGGTACTCAATTAAAAAAATAAATAATAAAGGTACTCCATTAAAAAAAAAAAAAAAATATATATATATATATATATATATATATATTTTTTTTTTTTTTTTTTATTCATTTATTTATTTATTTTTTAATTTAAAGTACTCATATTGAGGCAGTGAGTATGTACACAATAGATGATGATGGCAAATCATTAACTGCTGTTCAAAGTTGCTACGGTGTCATAAGTAATCCACAGCTGAATCGGAATCTGAGTAAAGAGAAAAGGTATGCTTGTTCCCACAAGGGCTGTTGTGGTGAAAGCAAAGCTGAAACTGAATCCTGCAATGGTTTGTCTCTGGAGAAACACGTGTGACTAACGCTCTTGTAACAGCTGCATTGTCTGGGTGTGAGAGTGTGTCAGTCTATGTGTGTAACGAGCAAGGGACAGTAAGAAAGAGGGTGGAGAGTGAGGGCAAAGAGAGCAGTTATAGGTGGAAATATGGTTGTTGGGAAGATAAGGACATCAGACAGCCATCCGACATGTGGACCTCACAAACATGAACGTGCACACATACACACGTCTGGCCTGCCAAAGAAGCATCCCTGGTGAGTGTATGGTGAAGTACTGATGCCTGACTGTTTTACTCCCTCCAATCTCAATGACACAGTGAGATTCTGAGAGAAGAGGACTGGGTCACGATAAGCAAGGAGATAAAGGAAAGCAAAAGAATAGTACTTAGAAATGTCATTCTTCAAGTTTCAATGGAATAAAAGCAGTTATAACATTTGTGACATTGCTGACAGGTATTCTTTTCTGCCTTAAACAACCCTGGAGCAACCAAATCAACAACTCAAATGCATTATAATCCCCATAGAATATAATTCCTTCAAGTACAAAATGCACTCTGCTTTGTGTTGGGAACAACTACCATACAACTTTCCTGTCTAATTAAGTTTTTAACACCTCAAATAACAGAAAACCAGACCAGAAATGACTGACAGCTACAATTCAAATCCTGAACACAGGCACAGATGTAGGTTTACATAAAAATCAATTTCCTTTTGCATTCATTTCCATCAGAGCCGTTATGCAAAGTGTTTGATATACCTTTAGGTCCTACCACACAGCAGGTGTTTGCACTGGCTTTAATCAAATTGACGCATATTGACTACTATATTACCGGTGCTGGCCAGTGAGAAGCAAAAACATGTTGATAGTTTGATATAGCTGCTAATGTAGAAAGAGGTTTTTCACTTGTCAGGGTTTAACTGTGGAGTTGCCATGTCCCATGTTTTTAAGAATAGAAAAGACATTAATAGATTAGTATTTGAAACATTTTCTCAATAATCACAAATCAGCTGGTCAAAAAAAGCAGCAAATTAGTTTCTAGGTGTATTGGAGCTGTTTTTTTTTTTTTATCTATATCTCTTCTAATCTTAGTTAATTGCCTGAAGTACAGCTGTAAGTGTAGGATATATACTAAAAAAGCTGAGTAAAACAGCTGAACTTTATTAGGATTATTGTGAAATCAGTGAAAGAAACTGATAAGATAATAGAAAGAGAGAAGCAGACTTTGATTGCACAAAAACTTAAAATTCATAAAGTTTTTCTGTATTTGCTAACAAGCTATTGGAACATGTATAATAACTTACTCTTTTCACATGACACTTGAGTTGTGGATTCGCTTGCTCCAGGGTTGTTTACCAGGCACGTCTGTGTTTATGCTATCCTGAATTTAATCCCTCCCTGTATATCCACCCCCTCTCATCCTCTCTGTGTGAGGATGTAAGAAACAGTGTGCACCTCTGTAAAAAAAAAAAAAATATTACTGCATTTCTCTCATCCCTATCTCTAAGCCCAGACAGCCAAAGCTGCTAGTTCACACACGCAAATGGATTGGTGCAGATACACACTCAGCCTTTTATGGGAAGAAATAAGAGCGCATTAAACATTCACTATGATCAAGTCGGCAAAAACAAGCATCAAATAATAAAGCTTCTTGCGTCATTTAAATTATACTTCCCAGATACCATGAGTATCTATGTACTTCAGAGAGAGGAAGAAAAGACATTGAAAACCTTAAAGATGGATGGCGAGACCAAGGATGAGAGGTTTGACACATTAAACATCATGAAATAGAAATGACATTTTGAAATGCGCCACACCCTGGGGTTGCATTTATATTAGAGAAGAGAAGCTGTCGGGAGCTTCTATGCACCATTAACCACTTACACAGCAACAATGTTCAAAGGCTTTCAAGAAGTATTTATGTGGGAAAATGTATGGAAAAAGGAGACACATGCTAATAAAATTACACAAGTGTTGGAAACAGTAAAAAAAGATGGCTATGATTTTTAACACTTACAATGAAAAGAATCACTGACTTTAAAATAAAAGCCGAGATCAACCAAAAACATCTTAGCTTGTCATAGCACAAAAAAAAAAAAAAAACACAGGTCTCGCTAATAACAATAATGAAGGCTCAGTTCCATTAGATGCCATCAGCCAGGCTTCACATTACAAGGGCACACCTAAATGCAATGCAGCCATTATCAGTATTACTAGTAGCACCTGTGTTTGGCAGTTTAAACTGTCAAACATTAAAGAAGAGTCTTTTGAAGGCACAGCATAAAATCAATTGTGAGTGCATTCTGCCCCATCTGTGTGTGCAGTATTAACAAAAGTATGGCATGCAAATGAGTCCAGGTACAAATAATTAGAATTACAAATATAATAGCCAGTAACCCAGGTGCAGCCATTTCCTCGGTGAGCTGCAGTTTAATGATGAGGAGCAAATGTCTCTCTGGTGTGTGAGCCTGCTGTTTATGGTGCAGGTGAAACATTTTGCAGAAATGAAAAGGTGCTGGTACGACACATGGAGACAAAGAAAACCAAAGACTCACCAAAAAATAAATAAATAAAAAAGGTTCAGTTCAAAGAATCAGCAAGAGGTGGCTTTAGACATAGAGGAGATAGAGAAGTGAAAGTTAAAGGTTAAAAAAAAAAAGCAGAAAGATAAATGCTTCTGAAATGGTTTTGTACTGTTCTAGTTATTCACTCGAAATCATGTGTACTTTGTATTACTGGTGAGCATTTTTTCCTAATTCTCGTGTAGTGGTTTGAATTTTGTTTGTCTTCTTGCCTTCCAGGCAGCTATTTGTTTCCACTCTGCTATAAAAATCAATTAGCAGAAAATTATTTGAGTTGTGTCATTCATCACAGTGAACATAATGCAACCTTTTATTATTGTTGTCAAGGTTATCTATCATTGTATGAAAATGTATTCAAAAAGTCTGCAATGCAGTACCATTTAACAATTGGATTACTTTGACAAAATAATAAAGCAAACAATTTTATGCCTCGACTAGTTGATTTATCACACTGAAATCATTGGAAAACAATAGCTGGATGGTAGGAGGGGGGTATTCACAATGTTTCAAAAAGAGTTTCACAAGGGTCTGTAGTGATGCCAAGTATATATGATTTGGTATAATCAGCCTGACAAAAAAGGTGCTTCATTTCTTTAAATGTTTTGGTAATCAATAAATTAAAGAAAAAGTTCTGTCTCCAACTAACTATTGTTAATTTCCATCAGGGATTCATATTAGATAACAGCCTTGGAAAAGCCCAAAATATTCTTGATAAACAGAACTTCAACAAAAATAGAAAATAACTAGATTTTGAATCCTACACATGTTCACGTCCATTAGCACTATCAGGGCAAGGTGGCAGGGTTGAAAATTGAACTATAACTTTTAAAGTGAAAACCCAAAGCTCAGATGTTGAACCAAGTTAGCCCTTTTAATTGCTATATCGTCATTGGAGAAGATATCTACATAATAGACTGTATATCTGCCCAATTGTGTTAACAGTTGTTGACAATACCCAGCACATGTCCTTTGTGCGGTAACTTAGTTGAAAGCTTTCTGTTGCCATGCTTCTTTCTGTACTGTTAAAAGTCCTTAAGAGACACAGCCTACAAAAGCTCTGACATTTCTGCTTACAAAACATGCTTTTGACCCATTGCTGTTTTGGAAGAAAATTCACCAGCTAACCATCTTCTCACGCTCTCAGAGACAAAAGACAATATCCTTCTCTCTACCTAGGGACCCATTCTTCAGGGATCAGTGAGGGATTTCCTAAGCAGTTTAGGATTTCAATCTATATATGGGTCACTTTTGTACTGTTGGAAAAAGGATGATGCCTCTTCTCATTGTCTGCTGACAAAAAAGTGGGTTTAATACTTTTCTATGATGGGTAAGTGCAACTGCTTCACTGCTACTGGCAGACAGCACTTTTAACGACAAACATAGAGGAAAGCTATTTGTGAATAATGTCCATTGCCATCAGCCTTACCACAAGTACAGTCTTGCGTAATATCTTGTACTTATTGCTCAATGAATAGTATCAGAAGTTTTCTTCTTTTTTAAAAACCTCCTTTGCCAGCGATGAAAAAACAAAAAAAAAACAAAAAACATCTTCCTGGGTAAATAAAAGGAAGTGCATCTGTTTCCTGACTTCTTATAGAGAGGTCACTTTCCCCCCAAACACTACTAAACATAATGCTGTGTACAATCTTTGGATAGAAGAAAGTTTAGGAGATAGCACTATATTAAAGGGAAACAGCACCAGGACAATAAAAGGACAATAAAAAAGAAAAAAGGAGGAAATTGGAGTGTTTAGGAGTTATCTGATTGGTCATTAAGTTTAACATCTTTCAACAACCCCTGTGAGCAAACCTCCAAAATCATTATTTCTGAGATGTTGACTACCAAATGTTAGCCATGAGATAAAAACCAAGGCTGTTGATGGGTTTTCCCCAGAAATGAATAAAATAGAGGATTGTAATCATATTTTCATGCAGTTCATGATCACTATCAGTATCACTGAGAGCAATTATTGGTCTTCACCAGCACACAAACAATGTAGTGGCAGTTTTTATCATTTGCAGTGTAGGCTGGAGTGTGTAGAATTAAACTGATTTGACCAAACAAACAAAAAGAAACAAAAAAAAAAAAATGTGGAATAGAGGGATTTCATACCTAATATAGGAAATGCTTAGTACTAAAATGGCTATGTTTGCCCATTTTAGTTAGTTTTATTTGGGTTTCTGAGCTACCAATAACTCAGACTGGCAATGACCAACCTGCCACACAAACATTGCCTTAAAAGGAGGTTCTCAGACCAGTCTCCAACCAGATTTTGATGCTGTTTGTTTGTGGTGTGAAAGAAAATAAATCAAGCCGAGCACAGGATTTTCAGATTTGAATTCAAAAGCTTAAATACTACTCAATTCATCTGCTAAAAGGAAGCAAAATTCTATGCAATGCAAGAAGGGTATGTATTTCATAACAAGAGTGCAGGGATTTTTCAGGATACATGAGAAAGGAAAAAGGATTCAAAACGGGTGCACTGCACATAAGTTCGCATTCTCATTAAAACAGAGAATAAAAGAAAGTGATAACCTAGTCAACATCCTAAATTCCTGTACAAAATGTCTCTTTTTACAGAGAAGCTTTAGATCAGGTCAGTCACCACAATACGATTTCCCTACATGGGTCTATTTAATGCTGATCACAGACGGTGACAACACCAAAACTGTCCAATGAATAAATTCATGTTTACAGTTTTTGGTTCATTTATAACAAGGCTGTGTGATCACAAAAGAAACTAGCACAAGAAGGCAATGGCGTATCACAGGTCTGAGCCAAATGAACTGAACTACAAGTCACCCTGGGTTTTCTTTACAACACTGTCCTTCCAGTCATGCAAATATGAGGAAATCCAGAGTAGGTAAACCATTACTAATACATCTTCCACAAGAGCAGTCATCAGGTAGAGAGACCAAAGTACCAAGACCAGACCGTTGTTACACATTGATGTAATCAGACTCAGTATGCTGTCCGAAAGATAACAGTGTCACAGAGAAATTTAAAGACATATACAGACATTATCCCAAACATTCAATTTAAATAAATTGTTATCAGAAACATTCACAAAAAGCTGGACATCCTGTGCCTATCCTGGTACCCAGTATACATCTTAGCAATTTACTTCACAATCCACTATTGACTAATTAAGGATCATCCACTGAGTAAAATCCAAGTCAATAAATTCACACCAATAAAAAGAAATTTCCCATCAGACCTTATCTATATCGCATACATCCCCTCACTGTTAACAAGCTGAGCCAACACCAACACTCACTGAACTGATGGGGGTCATAAAACGTGTCATTCCCAATAGCCAGACTGGTGCTTAACAGTGCTTAGTGTTGATAATAAGGTCAACAGACCAAGCCTACCAGTAAAGCAACATTACACACTAATCAATATTTGCTGACAGCCATCTGGGGGAGAGGAGAAAATGATGAAATTGAAGAGAGGGATAAAAAAAAAATAAAATCTATATCTGCAACTGACTGTTCTGTTAAAAACCTGGTTCTGGCAGTAAAATAACACTCCAGTAGGAACATGATTATCGAAAACAAAGACGTGAGAATAAAACACGAACACCAAAGTCCTAGTGATATGATTTCTTTCGTTATCTGCCTAGAAATGGAGCCAAAACAGTTACCAGGTTTGTGTTAGGGAGCAGGGCCAGGTGGTGGAGTTTTATTTTTTTAAACTGAATTCCACCAATTGAGTTCCTTTGAAGAAAAGAGAGACGGCTGAAAAGGCATGACTGAAAAGTGTTCCAAATGAAAAAAGTGCTCTATATGCGTAAACTTCAGGTGAAGAAGAAACACCTTGGGCTAAATTTCTTCTCTGACAAGTGCTGTTTTCTGAAGGGTACATTGTAATGTGATACGTTTTTGGCATTTTTTGTTTTCTTCCTGTAAATTTCTTCCTTTTCATTTCACCGTGACTTTAACATGATACGGTGAAGTACTAAACACTTCTATCAAACCTCTCAGTGGTGTGTATGGCCTCGCACAAATGTATCAGACCACACACACCTTTATTGACTTGACCTTTCTCTTGGTTGTAGGAAGCAGCCCAATTGGGTTTGACCCAGCCGCTTGACAAAAGGCAGATTGATTTTTCTCTCCCTCTCTCCATTACATCCATCGCCCTCTTCAATGCAGCAGACAGGAGAGAAGGCAGGCAGGCAGGCAGGCAGGCAGGCGGCAGACCTTCTGCTCATCACTCATTTGTTTAACAGGTTGGCAGAGATGAGGATGGAACAGCAGAGAATGCCAGACAATACACCCTGCACTCTATTCAAATGACTTGGGCTGACAGAGTGGAGAATAACTACGGAATATGAATGGACTGGATTGAGGTGGAATCTGGGAAGTGCCCATTTTGGCCAACTGACAGAAACAAATTAAAAAGCTTTTTGTCTCCTCATCCACATGATTATGGCTTTAGCCTTTTTATTATATGCGCTTTCACGCTTCTGTGACACTGTAGTATGAAACGCTTTCAAGAATTACTTTTTATTGTTGGTTCAACTTTGAATTAATAAAAACACAAATGTATTAGTCTTATAATAATAATAATTATTATTAATTATTATTATTAATAATGGATCACACCTTGGTTAAAGGGGAAAAGAACTGGAACAAATTACATTCCATTTGCCTTTATGTAAAAAAAAAAAAAAAAAGAAAGAATAAATGCTTCAATTTACTACAACTGGACCATGTACAGTCGTCCACTTTAACATTTTCATTACAGACTATCAGCAAAATTATTTAAAATGTTTGTTCTGTGCTCCAGCAAGATCCCTGTGACCCTGGTTAAGGAAGAAGCAGGTATCGATAATGGATGGATGGATGGATGGATGGATGTTTGTTCTGTCATATATCTGCACCAGTCCAAAAGAAAACCAGCAAATAGTCATGTTTGACAACTAATGTTCCAAAAATAATCATTTAAACAGTAAATTAAGATCAATATTTAGTTAATTGTCTGATCAATTACCGTAATAACTTTAGCTCTAAGTCAGTGGGGTTTTTGTATGTGCTAAATTTCCTGGGTATGTTAATTAAATTGAACAAGGCATTGATCCAATCATTGCTCCTTTACCAATAAATAGAGGGAGTAATCAATATCATTTAGATTCCACCCACCCAAACAGAAGACCATGGATTTATCCACTGTTCAACAATACTTCACTTTCATTGACTTATTCCACTGAAACATAATGATCCTGGACACTTAAACCAAACTCATTCCATTTAAGCCTCATATTCAAAAAGTCAAATATTTTCTTGGTAATGATATTTGAACTTGTACCACATAATAATTATACCATGTCTCCAGTACAAAGCAGACCAAATTAAATTCCACTACAGTATGATTAAGCCATGAATTAAAAGGGGATAATAAAGTTACCATTGTATTTTTGAATCTAATCTAATTTAGGTGAATTTATTACCGGACAATACCTTGATAGTCTCAGCCATAATTAGTGTACAACATAGGTATTATACTAATGCTTTCAAAAAAATAATAATAATAACCACCTACTCAAATAGAGTTAAGGATTGCAATGTTACCCATGCATTCATGTTAGGAAAATATATAACTTTTTTTCATTTACTCAACCTTTTAGAGGTCGGTACAACCACAGTTGTAGCATTTAATTGTCACAAAAATAAGGCTTTTCTTTGTGGATATACTTCTGCCCCAGTCCTGAAGATACACTGCAAGAGAAACTGTCCGGTCAAGTTCCCAGCTGGAAGCCTACAGACCTCTCCATTTTCACCAGCTAGGCAGCAGTCCAATGCATCTTATTTAGCCAGCTTAAACAGTTTAAAAGTCTTTCATTTGTATCTATTATTGCAGGGGTGGGAGAAAACTAGCCCAAATCTGTTCTTCCTTCTTTGTGCAACAGATCAGTTCAATCTAAATCTTTATATTCCCAAAAGGGAAGAAGTGGCTTTATGAGTCAGCTGTAAAAGCACACCAGCAGCTTCTAGGGGAGGATTTCAGCATATAATTTGATGTGAACGTGGGTTAGGTTTGGTCATTTGTCAAGTTAAATTCAGGTCCTGGTAGTTATCTGTGTCTTGCACTCTCATTAATGACAAATTATCTTATGAACTTTGCCTTCCTCTGCAAGAACAAGTCTACAAAGACACCTAAAAGTCCAAAGAGGCAACCAAACAACAGTGAGCTGAGTACAAACACAGGCAAACAATTTCCCTGTGGTGGTACAAACACAGATCAGAGGTTAGACAAGCCCTCTCCAGTAGTTCCCAGTGGGTCATAAATGCCTTCCTCAGTTTATTTATATGAACATTACAGTAAAGACACCATTCAGAGAGGTAACATAAGGGCATCAGTTTCAGCTGTTAGTGAATTTAACCTGTGGGAGGACACAATACTACAGCCTTAGTGGTATCATACAAAAGTAAAGACTTTTCTAATGTATGTTTAAACACGCGAGTATACGATGGTCTGTCATATAACAAGTATATGACAGACACACACATATACACACACACACTTTAGTCTGTCATATAACAAGTATATGACAGACTAAGGTGTGTGTGTGTGTGTGTGTGTGTGTCTGTCTGTCTGTCTGTCTGGATTATGGCTACTGGGCAGGTAGATTAGTTTGCTGATAATGTTATTTTATTTAAGATAAGATGTGGTTCTCCACCTCTTATGTACAAATGATTTAATACAACACTAGTGTATAGAAAATGATCAATCTAAATTTAATACAGTGACACATTATGACGAGACTTCATACACGTTTATGTAAATTAATATCTTTAAATATTCAGACACTCTATTGTCTATTGAAAAATGTGCATGATATGATCCTGACTGAAGACATTCATGTCTCACTCTCTCCCGTTTTCTGTGTTGACTTAAGTCAATTTAAAAACCTAATGCAAAATGCAGACTTTTATAAACCATGGATGTGCTCAAGCCATAAAAATCAAAAATTACTATCAACACATACAGCAAGCAACTGTGCATAATTCCCACAATCTATTACAACACACACCAACACACACACACACATCTTCTTCCCATGTGTTCAAGTGGCTGCAGGATGCAGACTGAATAATTTAGCTTGTGTACTTGGCTTTCCTCTCCCCCTAGTAAATTGAACTGGGCACACAACAGCACACAGCCAACGCATATGTCTGGGAGAAAAGAAGAAAACAAACCACAGCGAACTGAAGTTCATATCACTGAGTACAAAATACAGAGAAGGCATAAAACAGGTGTTGTAGGTAGAAGGCAAATTAGACTCACCCATCAACCTTCACATTAAAGAACAAACTGCAGT
This sequence comes from Mastacembelus armatus, assembly GCF_900324485.2. Lineage (NCBI taxonomy): Eukaryota > Metazoa > Chordata > Actinopteri > Synbranchiformes > Mastacembelidae > Mastacembelus > Mastacembelus armatus. The sequence continues at coordinate 14,875,250 of NC_046656.1, forward strand.
TTTAACATATTCATGAATTAAAGTAGGGAAACTACTAAAGTGATTTTCTAAGTGTACTGCAAGTTGCTTAAACTGATTTTCACATCCCAATGTCACCTCGGAGGAAATGTAAGACTAAATACAACTTAAATACACCTCTGTCCTTTATGCGTATAAGACAGGAACTATCAGCCAACCTGTGTGTAGCATGATCTGTCATCTGATAAACCAAACTTTAGAGAAACTGCCGTTTAGGTTTGGTGTGGAAAAGAGAATGTGGTTGGTAAGATCACATTTTAGTATAACGGAATAATAAAAACTGCATTTGATGACCACGCTACAGAAATGTGTTGGAAAGCTCCAGCTAAAATAACAAAGGCCTTTTAGTAAGAGAAACAGCAAATGAACATTTTATAATGCCAAAAACAAAGAGCAAACATGGAGTTATGTCGATGTGGTCATTAAACTTGACATTTACTGAGATGCTTATGTACACTGGCACTATGCACTCTCTTTGTAAGATATTTACCCTAAGGTGATGTTGCATATACATACAAGCAATCTTTTTAGTTGGGGTTGAATTGTGTCCTTAGATAATGTTTGGGAATGTCATTACTGTATTAAGAAGTATTACTATTTTGGCTTAGCTTTATTTTGACTTCCTTTCTAAGCTTGCTGATCTCACAGAAATTCCACCACTGTACTACAACGTTTTAGCTCTCTATTACTTGCAGAGTGTGTCCAGAGGGCAGTCTTGTTTTCTGACTGTGTAATTAACGGCAACCTGAGCGAATCAGATGGTATACACAAAAAATGGCAAATGAAATAAAAGGAAATGCTTTTTAAAGTACTCTGTCAACCTTGCCTCAAGCATGAGCTGTGCTGTTAATTTAAAAGAAAAAGAACTTAATCATGTGTCAAACAAACACACTGAGTGACCCTAATAGTATGGAAGCAATTGCACAAATTCTGATGGCTCAAGTCAGAAATGTTTAAAGAAACCTAAAATATATAACCAAATTGTCATGCAGCAATATGCAGACTTGAAATTTCAATTATGACATGACAAACTTATTTTTTGTTCCATGAATGATTGTGGCAGATGTGATGTGATGTGTCAGATAGGTAAATTCTTATGTTTTTTAAATTTCGGGCCCTTAGCTAATACAATATGCAGGACGACAGAGCTGGCAGAGTAAAAATGCTAACCCTCACATGGAAGGAAGGAGAGAAGGAAGAAAGGGGAGATTGAAAAATAAATGGAGTATGTGATTGACAGCCTGTGATTCTGGATATTAGAATGAATTGGATTAGGGAGAGGGAATCAGTCGGCCATAACACCCGGAGTGCTTGGGACACATTAATATTGAATATCTAAGAGCATTTTCCTCCAGCTCCATCACTGGGCTACAAGGTTTAGTCACAAAACACTATATCCCCTCTGAAGACTCACAGCCTAAAGGGTTTCAAATCCAAACCAGCTCAAGCATTTGAAAGCAACTAGTCTGTTTGTGCCAACACCCAGAAACTTGCATTTGCCAAGAATAAGTTGGCAACTTGTTGACAGGATTTGAAAAGTCAGATTTCGGTCCTTGGACTTTGTGAAGGATGTCTAATGTTTTTGAACATAACAGACACGTCTATACAAGGGCAGACAGATGGGTCAACTCTATAACAAACCAGTGAATTAACAAGAAACTTAAGTTTATTCCAAACTAAAGATGTGTGGATATAGATCTGACATTTTGGCTTCTGCATTCTGCATTATTATAAAAGAAAAATATCCACTTAGAAAGTCTGAATTGTCTTTGTGTATTATGCATTTTTTACATTCAAAGGTCTGTGTGAAAATGCTGTTGACAGGCTGATGAATAGAATTTATTATGTTATTTAAATAACACACAGTTGTTATTTTGCTTCTGAATTCAGTGCTGTTTACAGCTAACTGTTGATATTCTGAGATATACCTAGTGTATGATGTTGGTTATAAGGACACTTATTTTCAATTAAAACTTTAATGTCATTCTAGTGATGCAGAAACGAACTGAAATTAAATAAACGCCTCAGGATCAGACATAAATCAGACTGACACAACACAAACCATAAAGCTGAACCAGAATACATAAAAAGATCGGAGGATGCATTCTAAACACTTTCACACTAACAGACTAGTCCATACCACACTTGCTGCTGTTTCTACTTTAAACTTCAATAGAAAGATTGTTCTTACCGTATTAACTTTAATGAAGTTATCCAGTTAATGAACTACTAACTATTTCATTGCCGTTTATAGAAAATCTTCAAATGCCCTAGACTTAAAGACAGGTCTGTTTCTAGCTTCAGATAATTCATTACCTTCAACTAATGGAACACACAAAGATTCTAAAGATTCTAAAAGGTTCCAAATTCTGGGAACATGTCATTTTCAAGAGACAGTACTCAGACTCATAAATAAAGAAAATCACTGTTGTCATTAGCATCTAGCAGATACTCTAACCATATAGTTCATAATTTAAATGGGGATGTTAAAGAAAGTCATTAGACTAAATTCACTAGACTAAATAATATTGATTGACTCTTGAACAACATACAAACTGTGTTATAAAAGAAACTGAAGTGCAACATTTAAGTGGCTGTGTGCCCTTTACCAACACCCCCCCCCCAAAAAAAAAACCTAAAAACACCACTCTAAAGCACCCTTTAAACAAAAGGTCAGGTTTTACTTTGTCTTCTGTGATAAAACCTGCTATTACACAAAATACTGGAGCTATTGTAAATGCAACAGATTCCATCTGAATGCTAATGAGCTAGCAGTGTGGTGGCTCTAAGCAAGACAAGACAAATGGCACCTTTGGCTACCACGATCACACTAGGCATGGTCATTAATGGCAACGCAAAGGCAGAGATTTTACATGTGTGTCCCCCAAAGTCCCATGAGACAGACAGCAACATACATCACTGTCTATAGCAACAGGAATGCTAATAATCCTCCAGTCCTACTGCAAACTACCAAGGAGCCAAGAAGCAATACACAGTCTGCCTTGTCAGGACCAAGCGTGGGATGTGTGGGGCAACCAATTCATCTTTGTCTAATGCAGGTTTTATGTGAGAATTTACAGCATTTTTTATGTCAAGGCAACTAATAGCTGGGTTGAAGGGGGAGAACTAATTATCTGAACCATAATGGTTCAAAAGGGTAATTTAACACAACTTACATCTGTCATCACAGTTTTGTGATACTCACCACTTTGCTCTGAGTTTTGCCTTTACCAGAAATATTGTTAATTATTTGTTAATTGACTTCAGTTGATTGTTTCTCAATATTAGCCTCGCTGTGAATCAAAGACTCTTCCTGCAGATGTTTCACAGTAAAAATCGTGTAGTGAAGGGAAAAGATTGCGCCCTCTGAACTGCTGGAAGTGTTTTAATGGGAAACAGATGGAGAAAGTGTGTGGTTTTCATTAACAATAAACAGCAGCAACTGTAGATTAACACGGTAAAAGGCAGTACATCAGAAGACATAGACACTTCTCATTAAAATATGATCAAACTTGCAAAAAAAGACTTTTCTCATCTTATAGTCTCTGAAATAATAATTCTCCCTAGGTGGAAAACAAAAAAAAAAAAAAAAAAAAAAAATCAGCAGTGGCAGTGAGAGCTATCAGGTTAATGGTGGCCCTAAGCAAGACACGAAGGTTTAGAAAGAAAAATCTTCTGTAGATCTGAGATTTTTGTGTCAAAAGAGACGAGTGAAATGAGAGTGAAACAGAAAGTGATTGTAAGAAAAGGGGCTACAGAAATCAACATATACAAAATCAGAGAGAATTCAAAATATCCTCATAGACCAAATAAAACTGGTTACATTTCTACTGGAATCTGTCAATAGGTAGCTGCCCACAGCAGGAGGAGGAAGAGAACATACACAGACACATTCACACCAGCAAACCAGATCCATTCCTGACTGCAGGCCAAAGCCTGTGGCGTATTGATAAGATCCTGTAAGGAACAGCAAACCTCCTGAGCTCACCTTTAGCTGAAAATGTCAGCTTGTACATACAGGAGGTCTGGGTGATAATAAAAAACAAAATGAAACACCACAGGACTTCCCTTTGGCCAACCTAAAAATCTATTTGGTTAGCAACGTGTCCCTTTGGACCTGTTGTTTGATAGCTGTAGTGCATGTCCACCAGTTTAAGTTCAGCTCTCTGGAAGCTTAAAAACGAACCTTAAACAGAGAAGAGAGTGGAAGCATTAGACAAGTTGAAATGTTGTGTGGAATGGCCTGAAGGGTTATTGATGACTTGTTATTGACATTTCATTTTGCTGGCATTTTCAGGAACTAATTTCTATCATTCTGGTGTTAAAGGCATTGCAACATTAACATTAACTGACTTTTGAAATAATTTTTGGCATGATCTCAGAATTATTTTTAAGGTTTATTTTATTCATTGCCAATTTGAATAACTGTTGCAGCTCTTATAATGGTAAGACCACGGTGGTCTTGAACTCACCCATATGACATCTGTATTCTAAACTAAAGGTTCATTTATGCTTTTTGGAGCCATATTCCAGTGTCTTCTTCAACTAATGGAGTTTGCCCAGGTGTCATCTTATTGCCTAAGTATAGGAATTCAGTCTGCAAATAACAAGCAAGGGATCATAACTCCAAATAAAATCTCCCCAATAGGTTACGTGACCCAAGTTCCCTACTTAGGCCATGCGATGACACCTGAGGAAGTTCCACTGCAGTTGGGTGGGTAATGCTGTAATAGTACTAATAATTCATCTAGTTTATTTCACAGAATAGAGCTGGGAGATTGGCTACAGTAACAGTGGTAAAGTGCTAGAGGTACCTTTGAGATGCATATGGTCTATAGGCAATAAAGCTTAATATACAATCATCTCCCCAACCAGGCCTGTAGTGTGTGGGACGCTGGGGCCTGTTTTGAGCTATGGCTGGACTATACAAAGATGGCAAGACACGCAGACACAAATACATACTATCAATGCACATCTTCTATAACTATTTATTTATGTAAAATTGTCCCATCAGTTACTCAGGAATCTATAGCTCCTGTTATAAAGACCTCTGAGCCAGGAGGCAGCAAATGTAAGACCTGGAAGAAGTACATTCATTCTCATCCTTCCCCAGTGCAACCTGCTACATCTCCCCTGAAACCTAACAAATGCACCAATCAATCCACACTGACTTGCTCTGCTGTAACAATCCATATTAATATATGGATTTAAAATATCTAAGGTTTTGGAGGCTATCCGCTAGGATTATATATTTACAGTGACTTTATTATGCTGTTACAGTATTCATTATTTCGATCTTATGCTCCTAACCCAGCATGTTGGCCTTGGGGTAGAGGTACAGCATGATTTGTCTTCGCACCATTGACGATGGACATCCTGATATATTACACTGGCCAACAATCTCTGGGTAAATTCCAATTCATAACCTCTGCCACAAGAATTTACATTCACTGCTTCAACCAAATATTTATCATCAGAGTTTCTTCAGTCTAATCCCTGATGAAAAATATTCAGGGAATTTTTAGATAAAATCTTTGTATTTCGTCAGCTAGTTTGTAGACAGATTTTATTTATCATGCAGCTTGTTATCGGTCTCCTTTTTCTCTGCAGAGGTGTTTAAAAAGTGGATGTGATATTTTTTGATTCAACTCAAATGGGCAAATATTAAAAGATAGAGTACAGATATTCTAAGAATAGAGACTAATAACAAAACCACTTCCAGATGATTTTTCCTTTATTTATCAAATTCTATAAATATATAAAGAATTGCATTTCTTTTCAAATGAGCCACTTTGTTGTGCTGGAAGTGTTTTCATTATGACTGGGCTGTTATTCAGCTTACTGACATAAAAGGTTCCACATAAATGCAGCTATTGATGACTTCTCTGTGTTTGCTAAAATTAGCACTGGAAATGAACAGGTCTTCCGTTTGCAGATACCCGAAAGGAGTCTGCTGTCTGCATTAGTACACACAAGTACTGTACGTTAATGTGCTGCACACACACACATACCTATGCAGGAAGCAGCAGAGCTGGTTGTGAGCCACAGCTATTATAGCCACTGGGCAATTAAGCAGAGCATCTGGTGGGGCTAGCAGTAGTCTGACATGCACAAACACACACACACACCCACACATCTGGTTTCCAATGAAAGAAAAGAAGAGGTAGTTAAGTCAAATGGTAAAAAGACTCACAGGCTGCAAACCTAGCCTGAGAAAAAGACAGAAACATCAGATTTTATTTCAGGCTGTTAAGAATACCAACACAGAAAAATGAGGTTCTTTTTGCTGAGAGGTGTGTGTCTGCTTGCAAAGACACACCCACATGTGCACACAAAGTGGAAAAGCAAACCTCCTTAGAGTGAGTCAAAACAACTGAAGTGAATCCTGAAGACAACGGAGCAGAAAAAGAGGAGAAAAGAGAAGGAAGAGATGTGTAAAAAAAAGGGAAAAAAGAAAGGGAAAGAGGAAAAAGGAAGCAAATAGCAGACATGTACAGGGAAACAGAGAAGATTGATGTTTCAGCTTTCTTTGACAGTTGACCCTAAACAGTGAGAAACTTTGACAAACAACTAGCTTCTAGCTTCACAGCTCTCTCAACAGCAAGATGTGTGCAGTGCACTAGTCATTGCTTACAGTACAGTTTCCTCTACGTGTATATATGTGTTTCAAACAGGAAGACGTGCTGACAGAGGTGATAGGCTGACAGGATGTTAAACAATTGTCCTTTAAGATAATGAGCTGAAAGGAGTGCATACAGCAAACACACTGTCCTTATGGTTAGTCAAACACTCATTTACATCTTATCTGCATACCTTAACAGCAACAAGCTGCACCTTATCTCACACACATGTATGCACACGCACACACACAAACACGTATGTGCGCGCGCGCACACACACACACACACACACAGAACAAGAAAACTCAGATAGGAATCAGATTTTCAGCTCAGAGCAGAAAAGATGGGTCTGTGTGTATTACGTCTGTCATATTTAACAACTGCTGTCACAAATACAGATCTTATTCAGTGGTTCTTAGTACAATTCCAGGCCTCCCCATAGGTGCTTGAGGGAGTTCCAGGAGGTTCCCTGTATACAAAGGAATACATTATATGTGTATTTTATGGCTGTGATATGAAATGCTGCAACTATCCACAGCTGAGTTGGACTGAGACCAAAATACAGAAATGTTCTCACACTCAAGAGATCAACAGACTGGTTTGTGCACCAGCCAGGCAATGATCCAGCACATACACTGATATCTTTTTCAAACAGGAAGCGTAACTATGATGCAGTTCCACTGAACGTAGGTTTGACGTGGGCTTGACCTATTCATAGATTGTTACAGGTTAATCACTGCTCTTCACTGTAAGAAAGTTCTGTTTCGGTTGTGACCACGTCATCTCGTCATGCATGTTCTGTTTCTGTTCTGCTCTGGAAGTTTCACCTTCACATTAAAGTCATTAAATTAATGAACTGGAAAGTGGGCCACGCAACTCATCCATTCACCCATTTAGCTTGGCTGCTAACACAGGTTTGACCAGCATCACTGGGTTTCTCTGAATGTTGTACAACTGTGTGGTCAAACAAAAAAAAAAACAAACTTAAATTTGTGTACATTCTGAAATGTAATTCAATCCAAGCTGGTAAGAAACATATTACTAGCAGGCAGAAAAGTTGTTTACCCTGTCGAATAATGCTGGTGCTCAAGAATCCAGCATTGACCCCTTCTACCTTCATTTTCTCTCTGTTTATCAGCCAAGGTTTTCATTATTACACCCTTCGCTCTTGCCGCCAAAGCCTTTCTGAAAGCAGGGAAAAGTCCAAGCCACAGACTGAAAAGAGGAGGGGAATGCAGAGTGGTTCTCTGAGCAGCTTCTGATTTCAAGACAGAAACAGATTTCGATGATTGTAGGACTGTGGTGGTCAATCACAACAACCTATTTATCCTTTACACAGTGGTCCCTGCAGCCTGCCCTGTGCCCACCACAAACATATCCTTGGACGACCAGATCAGATGTCAAAGGGCAAAGTAAGAAGACTGCATCCAAGAACTTAATGCTCAAATAATTTACAAGGCTTCACCTAAATGACACCAAAGTCACCAGAGGTTAAGGAGGGTTTGTGTGGTTGCGCTCGGTCAACACCATTATTGGCTTTACTGAACACAAAGTGCAGAGAAATCAAAGAAAAAAGATCTGTGGAGGAGTGTAAGCCTCAAAACCTCAAACTGTCAGTTGCAGCAATGATATATGGTTTAAAATTCCTGAAAAAGAATAAGGTTGATAATTTTTTTTTGTCATTTCATTAATGCTTCACAAATTATGCCAGCTCCTGTACGTGCTCTTTAATTATTATGCACAAGTTAACCTGCTGCTAGTTTGATCCATTTATATGCAGAAGCACAGCAAATCAAGATGCTTCCAGCACAAGCACTTTCAACAATATCCTTAAGTCATGGGTCAATGTAAACTCTTAAGATGGAAATCAACCAACCACAGTAGCAGTATGACATCAACATACTATTCCATTTGTGGTAGTGGTAGTGTAATCCTTAAGGGGAGACATAAAAATCTTACTGGAGTTGAATTGATGAGTCAAGCAAAAACATTTTTAGGGTTCGAAGATGTAAAATGTTAGAATTTTATACTTTTCTTTCCCATTTGTGAGCCTACACTGAAAGTGTTAGAGCTGAAAATTGCTCAATCACTCTGGAGTAGAGATTAAATGATTTGTTGATCAAAATGTAATCAGCTCCTATTTTGATAATCATTTAATCATTTTAGTCATGTGTCAAGCAAAACTGACATACAAATGCAAGCATATCCAGTCAATTTGCCAGCAGTACGAGGATTTGATGATTTGTCATGTTCGACTATAAATTGAATACATTTGAATTGGGGCCTGATGGTTAATTAAAACAACCAAGTACAGGGTACTAAGCTATAGGCTATTTTGTTGACATTTCATTTCTTTGATAAAACAATGAATTGATTAATTGAGAATGTTCTCAGCAGATTACAGATTATAAAAATCGCTGGTGCAGCCCTAAAATGGAGATGTGATGAGCATTGTTCACTTTCTGCTGATATATTCTGAATAAACGATCAACAGATAAATTTAAAAATTAAATTGCATCATATGTATCATGTTGCATCATATATATGCATTAAATGCATCATAAAAACAATCATTTGTTGCACCTCCAACAGGCATTTACTAAACTGAGTACCTCACATTTACCTTTCCTATTGATCATCCTGTTCAGTTACAACCACAACTGCCAGACCTACATCAATAGCTGAGACAGAATACTGATATAGGCAAATCATACTCACTTTGATGACATCTCGTACAACTGACACTGGTGTTTAATCATATGAGGCATAACTGGCTGTTGGTTCTATATTGATCGTAACTATAATATAGACTCATTTGTCAAAACCACTCCACTTCTTTACTGATCTCCCTTTTAATAAACAGAAAACACATAGAATATATTTTGTATATTGAATGTTAGCATAGTCACTGCCAGGATGCTGTGGTGTGTTTAAGATATTTACTTTAGATTTGATCAAGACTATTGTGTGCTTTAAATTAAGCTGAGATGACTGTAATGCATAATTCTACACTTGATCGTTGTAATACTTCTATTTTTATTTTGGAAGAAAAACATGAATTCAACTCCACCATAAATGCTGTAGATTCTGAATTTTAGGTGTATTTTTGTTGTACTTTAAATCATTACACTATCTACTCTAAACTTACAATGAGTTCATTACTTGCTTCATTTGGCTGGTTGATTTGGCAGACCTTTGCATTTGTTTTCCTATCACAAAATAATACCCTGTCATGGACCAATTCCGCAAGACTGCAAGTTTACTTTAAGGAAATAAAGATTAATGGAGACACAAGATTGCTGTCCCATCTCAGAGTCCAAACAACAATAACATTTTGTCCGGTGTAAGAATGACATGTACTAAAACTCATATCATCGTGTGTCACATTTGTCCCCAAATGCTGATGTGGGCACCTTTGACAGCTGATCTCAAGACGCACTGTTCTGTTTGAGGGATCTGGATCTGTTTAGTTTACTACTAAAGACAAAATCAAATCACCAGCTGATTATTATAAAAATGTTACAAAGAAACAGTAGGTGTGTGTATGTATTGACACAAATTTCGTAATCCAAATGAAGCTATTCAAATCTTCAGAAACCCTTAGTACAGGGCACTCTTTTTGCAGATTTAAATAAACTTAAGATTTGGTCATTTAAAGAACTGCATGATAATCTGTTTCCACTCTGCTCAATAAACACAGATGTTTGCCTTAATAAACTCTGTACTCAAAACACTTCTCTCCCTGGTACCAGCAGTTTGTTGATTTTCTCTCAGCTCACTGTTGTTGTGTCACATACTTCACAGTTGAATTTGAAAACACAAACAGAGAGCTTAGGGGAACACAATTTTGTATTTTGGGCATCCTTAAATGAACGGTATTTGCTATAAATTAAGGGAATGTATCTCTAAAGTATGGGGGCAAGAGAGCTGGGGGGTCACAGAGATCTGCTGGAGCCAGCTCTCTTGGGGAAAAGGCAGGGGTACACCCTGAACAGGTCCACATACAGATGAACAACCACACACACTCACCACAACCACACACACTCACTCCTATGGGCAATTTAGAGTCACCAATCAACCTGACATACATGTTTTTGGACTGTGGGAGACACAGGGAGAACATGCGAACTCCACACAGAAAGGCCACTGCCGGTTCCGAACCAGGAACCTTCTTGCTGTGAGGCGAAACACCAAGCCACCGTGCTGCCCATGAAGCACAAATATCTGATCACTCTCAAAAAAAAAAAAAAAAAGGCTAATATCACTCAAACTGAATGTCTACACACAAGTCCACCTGCTCAATCAGGACACCAGTCCCTTATCTTCTCACTCACTCACCCACTCAATAATCCTCAGTGTAATTCTGCCAGTTGAATACCTGAATGAATCCATAATCAAATCACTCCCATTGTGTGTAGATCTATGGTAACTACCCTCCAAAAGCCCCACATGAAATCGCATGGAAAATAACACCAAAGATATTACTGTGATTTCCATCATGATTTGGTTAAAAACTTCAGAGAGGATATTGTTATTTCAGAATGGGAGAGATGTGATCATAACACCACAAACAAAGCAGCCACCTGAAACCACCTCTGAGACTTCACCACTGGGCTTTTGACTTATTTCCCCACACACGCACACACACACACTGCAATGACAACACAATAACACCAAACATGCTACCTGTTGGTGTTTTTCACCCTGCTGCAGGCTACAAGCCCAACGTTTTGTTTTCACCTGTGTGTAATGATAACACATCAGGGGGCACACCAGCTACTAAAATAAGGGGATATAGAGGAAACACTGTGACGTTACTTCAGTAAATGAACATCAGTGTAAATTCTGACTCCAATTACTAATAACTACATGATGCAAAAAGATTGCTATGGCAAAATAAAAAGAATATACAGGACTCCCAAAAAAATATCTTCAGGTTACAAACTGTGGACCACACTGTGAATCTAGGTCATATAAAGAACAGGGACAAGCTAAAAGATGGGTTTTTATCCTGCGCATCCTTCTATATGCTAATTGGTCCAAGCTGTTTTTTAGGCCAGCCCATTATTGTCACAGCCACGGGAAACTTGACAGACAGGTAGATGAGCCCGGAGGTGGGGGGCGGAGAGTCCTTCCATATCTCCCAGGAACTGACTGTTACTAAATTTCGTTTAAGAAAAAAAAAAACAGAAGGCATGCCAAACTCCGTTTAAAAACTGTCAAATCAATGTGTAAAATTCACCAACAGGCATGTACCGATGTCAAACATGGGAAAAAGCATTCAGCTAAAAACTACCGAGTGTTCTGCTAATTTCGGTCAGAAATGATTAACTATAAACATCTGATTCAGCAAAAACGTATGTTGTATACCTCTTCTTCACTCACCTGGCACAGTGCTCCGTGATGTAAAGTAAGTTAAGCTGCATCGGCGGAGACGTCAGTGAAAACAAGCGAACATTTTGTAAAAGTTGGAATATTTATTCACGATTTTTCTGGGAGGCGTGTTAAATGTGGACCAAACTGTAAATAGGTTATGAATGATGTGTCTTATATTCTCCCATAAGTATCGGCTGTGTCAGCCTGAAGATATTTTTCTGATTTTTGTTTTTTTTCTTTTTGACAGAGTTTGGAGTGTTTCTCCGTGAAAAGCACAGTGCCTGAGCTCAACAGATCCTGAACTTACCTCTTTAATTTTAGCCCGTCTGTCCCTGGTTTCGGGATCCAGAGGTTCTCGTCCAGTCGCTCCGGGCGGGCGATGGTACGGAATGATGGGTATATTGACATGCTTCGTCTCTTGATCCTTACTCTCCTTTTCTAATTTCGCCTTGTCATTGATAATTTCTTGCTTTAAGTCTTCGGGTCGTTTTTGTAGAGTATCCTTAGCCTCTAGCAGAGCTTTTTCGTGGTCTTTCCTGATTTTGGCCAGGATCCTCTCGTCGTTTGCAGCCGAACCTGAGTCGCTGCTGTCCGGACTGGTGCGGGTGTTGGTCTCCACCGCGGAGGAATGAAAGAAAACTCCGCTAAGAAGCTTGGATGAGTCCGGTAGGAAGAAAATGGCCCCGAAACACAGGGTTATAAAAGCGCTGAAGACTAATAACAAAATAAATTTCTCTGTCAACCTGAAAGAGGTCGGGCTGGCAGACTTCCTATTCGGGGTCGCGGTAAAAGGCAGAAGAGTTGCAACTGGCATTTTCCCCTACTTCCTTCAACAACTCGAACAACAAAAAAATGAATTTAAACGGTCGACTTCACTCACGTCGGACTCAATCTCGGTTTATCCCGTTCAGAGATCCATTTCCAAACCATCTAAAACGTGTCAAATGTAAAGTAACAGTGATAAATCTCCCGTGAAAAGTTGAGGAGTAAAGCTGCTGTCCATACCAGAGACTCTCTGCAGACAGACCGAGTCCAACGGCTCATACAGGAAACAACGGTAGATGGGCGTGACTGACAGCCGCGATGAGCTAATCACTTCCCGCCCTGTGAGTGGTGGGCGGAGGGGGGCGTGTCCTCTACACACCGGGTATAAAAGGTTTGACAGGCGACACTTAGGCTTTTCTGTTAACTGGACTGGACCTACCGGAGACTTTGGTGCTCTGAGTGAATTTAGGCAAAGTTGATGATGAGTCTGGGATTAGTTTCTGTTCTGTCCTTTCAACAAGTGACATGAAAACACTAGTAGTGGATAAGTAACTAAGTACATTTACTCATATATGGTACCTAAGTAGGATACAATTTTGATTTGATTATTTGTTGTTACTTCATACTTAAATATTGTACTTTTCACTTCACTGTCTTTATTTGATAATTGTAGTTTCTTTTAGAATCGGATTACTTGTGGGATATTGACAGCCTACCAAGAAGTAGCCTATGTATTTCAATTTCAAATTCAAATTATAAACATTTAAACACCGTCTATAATACATTGATAATTATATTCCAATTACATACAAAAGTGCCATTCTGCATACTGAGTACAACAGAGTATTTCTACTTAAGCAAAGTATAGAGTACTTTTTCCATAATTGAAAAACGCAACAACACTGATTAAATCCTATTAGCAAGTATTGCCAATATCCAAAGCCCACATAGTTTAAAAAATATTTATTGATTTCACATCTGTGCAGCTGAAGGTAAAGTCAAGTTTGATGTTTTTTCTGGACAGCTACACGGTTTTCCTGTGTGAATCCTGACATGTAAAGATATCACCATAATTCAACAGAAAATCTGTCATGTAGAAAACTTTGGTAAGTGTAAACAGCTGTAAAATTCATTATCCTGAGTACATTTTATTTGTAGTGTCTGTCCTTTTGCTGATTTTATATATATGTAATAGCGGCCTTTTACGTAGATTTTCCAGGTGACACTGAATGTTCTCTTGAAATGCATAGATATGTTCTTTTAATCAAGTAAAGGCTCTGAGTATCTCTTCCACCTCAGCAATTCCTTATCAGCTTATCTTCTGGCCATGCATGTGACTACATCATGTGTCTCCTTTAGCCCCGCCCTTACTTTTGTGAACTGGTGACTTGTGAAAAACTAGTTGGATGGCTTCAGTCATAATGTGAGTTAACAGGCAGGTAATTAGAAAAAAATCCATCACAGCTGTTGTTGCTTGTTTATATACCACCAAAACTTTAGAAATGTAAAGTACTTACTTACAATTGTAAACATGCAGGTTGAACAGAGACATAGCAAGCCTTCTTCACAAAACACAGCTGACTACCATTACAAGTCTTATCTGTTTCTTAGTGCAGAGTGCTTATTATTATTCATAGGCTTAACAAATGGAGAGAATCCCCACCCCCCAATGCATACTGACAAACAGACCTGCATGAATACATGTACTCTTACTGATGAGATCCTTGATCTGTGTTAGTCTGTGTGTATGTGTGGGAGATAAATGGCCATCATTTCAGTTGTCACTACTGGTGATTAATAATAGTTTGAGGAACTAGTCAGTTATATGGATGAAACATGCAATTTAATCGTAAATAGAGATTGAAATTAGTCATAGTTAATACTAGAGTTTTATCAGAAAGAGAAAAATATCACTTGCTCTGTGCTATTATAGATACTGATGAGGGTGTGCTCCTATCTTCAAACTGAATGTGAAAACCTATTTGTTCGCTACTGAACATTTACATTTCTATACCCTACATCACACACTGTTCTGTTTCTAACAAATTGCTTCTATACAAATACAAATCAATGAATTGAAAGAAGAAATAACATTTATTATTGAAAGCTTTGTCAGTTATGTAATGTACTTCACCTATACCTTCCCTGCTGGTTTACAACAGCAAAGATGCAATGTCTAATCTGGGGATGACAGATGAATGCTGGCATATTGAAATTCTAATTCTGGGATGACAACTTGTCTAAATGATGACACGCATCTGTGTGAATACTTTCTCACTCTGAGATTCAAGTAGAAAATTCAATCTGGGATGAAATGTATGGCATCTCAATATAGACCTAAGATTCTCTTGTGGCAACAGTTTTGACAACAGCTGACATTCTTTCCTGCATAACTTCATCAAAGTTGACTTGTTCACGGGGGTTTGTTTTTTTATCTCCAGTAGCTGATGATAATGTATGTATCAAATTTTCCCAGCAGCATTGTGGTTTTCTAGGTGAGGAGGAACAAATAATTCTTTGAAGCTGGTTTAACTGCAACAAAGTAGTGGAGGGTAGACCCCCTTTTAAGGTTCACTCATAGAAAAAAAAATCCCCTTTGTATAGTGCTTCACTATTAAACCTTAAATTCAGCACTTCCAGGTCGTAATTTCACTTTTCACCATACCCATTTTCCCTTAACCTGCTGGGAAAAGCTGTCTACATCAGCCTTTATGTAGCAATTACAAGTAAGACATGGGACATTTTTGCCTGCAACACTTCCTGTTTCCTATAATAAACTGTTATGACAGTGTGTCGACACTGAAAGGAAACTTTCCACTGAGTCTGCTGATGTCAACACTCCCAGGTAATAAAACTCCAAAACTATACATTATTTCATATTTATAGTAATGCAACCCAACTTTGAGAAAGGGATAAATTCCTTGTGTAGAGTAAGGTTGATTTTAAATGTTCCAATGAAGCCATGAAGCTAAAGCTGCAGTGGAAATATGTCACCAGTCCAGTCCACCTTTTATCTTTCTGCAGGTTGATGGATTGGTACTTTTGCTAGAGGATAAAGGTTGCTGTAGAATCTGGGCTTAGTCCAGAGAAGTGGTTTAAAGTCCAGCTTAAAACTGTGGTGTGAAGTTTGCCAAGTCCACTATAGTCCCCCTGGCTTTCACACTTCCTTTCTTAATCATCCCCACACACCTAATGTCATTACATAAGTATGAATCATGGCTGTTGGCGAGGTTGATGTTGTGGTTTCCAGGTGACACTGAAAGTCCTCTTGAAATGCCTAATTAATTAAACATAAATTATGAAAATACTAACACCAGGAATTGAGAACATTTTTTTTGAGTATTCTCAATATTCTTATTCAATGTATCAAAACAGGCCTGTAAGGACAACCCTGCTGTCACATATGTCTGTCTTGATTATTGATTCTATTTGTGTTAATAGCTGACTGTATTTATGTCCAATAGTGTCATCTATTTATTTTCAGTTTTTACAGTGGTAATTGTAGCTGAAGTTCACAGGTTGATGTATCGTTTTTCTTCTATTTCACCACCATAGTTCAGTGTTATTTTCCATGTGTCATGGTAGTAATTACTGAGGCAGTTTCAAATGAGTGAGATTTTTATTAAACTGATATCACTAATATTGTCAGCTCAGTGTGCCCTGGGACTCCACTGTCAGTCAATTTGCTGATGTAAAATAGGCCATGCAGTCATCACACAGCTGTTTGATGCTTCTCTCTCTCTCTCAGTCCAAATATAACCTCGCCCCAATCTGATTTAACCACCGTGGTCTCATCCCCCGGGCAAAATGGACTCATTTGTGTGGTGAGAAAAAAAGAGAGGCACAGGAGAGAGGAGAGAAGAGGGAGAATAGAAAGTCCAACGGAGAAGAAAAGGAAGGGTTTAGAGGACAGAGGGGTATGAAGTGTGGTAGTGAATAGAAACTCTGATGAAGGGAGGAGAGGAAAAAAAGATGAGATGTGCTCAGTGAACGAGGTCACTAATTGGGTTGAGACTTGTAGCTCCCCTGCAATCCCTTCACTTCGTTCTTGACAGAAATCAAATAATTTGAAAATTCTTTAATAAGAGCAAGAAAAATGTTAACTCTGCAGTATGGAAGCAGCTGAAACATTACAGGAACAAAATAACAAGACTGTTTTGTATGCTTTGGCCATTGTCACATATACTCAGCCTATGTATAAATATTAATGCAGATTTAAGAGTAAACCAAACAGTCACTATGCGCAACCTCAAACCACAAATATCTATATCCACATCGACCTTTTGAAAACCATATCTGTCAATACCTAGTCATATATACAGTACAACTTTTTAGTTGGAGGAGGAAGGATTGGCAGGACTAGCCTATTAATCCAGGTTGAGCTGTGGAAAGCCCCAACAAGAAGCTGCCCTTGAATTGTAGACAGAGCACAGATCACCTTCAGTTTATGTGAGATCATAAGCCTTTGAACAGACACCTGCATTTTTGTCATTCCAAATCCTACCTATTGCATATCCTCCTATCCTGACATTTCCTGGCAGAGAGCAGCTAAGTTGTCTGGCCATCTGGGTTTATCTAAGGTGAAAGGTAATGTTGCATTTTAAAGTGGTTTATTAATTTAGCCATAGTGTTTGAGCAACCACCACCTAACCTTCTAAGCATCCTAATAAATATTTGAATGAAATATTCTGTTGTTTATTTGTTTATTTGACTAACAAATGACCTCAATATCCAAAACATCAGGCTGAAAAAGTCCTGCAGGCAACTGGAAGTGCATGTTTTGAACAGGTGTGTCTCCAGGGAAGAGGTGTGAATACTGTAGCTCTTCAAAGCTGTTGAGTGTGAATATCAGGTTGGAGCTGAGAGGTCCTTGACAATCCAACAAGAGTGTTGTGGAACACCAAGTCCTGTCTGGGCTTCAGGGAAATCTTCTCTCTACCTTCCTGTCAATGGTAAAATGTACTCTTTCCCAAATCTTGTCCTGAGGCTAATTCTGAATCGCTTTACATTTGTAGGCGGTGACAGTAAGCACACACATCTGTAAGATTAGAACACATTCACAGTGAAATCCTAGGATGTGACTTTACTTTCACCTCAACAACAATCACTTTCTGTGGTGGCATCAATCAAATACATATTTTAATATATATTTAAATCTATTGTCCTGAAATTAATATCATGTATTAAAATGCCACAAATGCCAAAATACAGTATGCAAGTGACAGCCACAAAGCAAAAAAAAAAAAAAAACATATGTCAGACTGCTGTGGTATGTACATGAAGTTAGTTCAATCTAAACTAAACCAAAGAGCTTTTGATAAATTTCTGCTATCTTGTCTCAATCTAGATTTTGTTTGCTTTCTCCCACTCCTTCCATTCACACATTATATCACCATATATGGCCAGTCATCTTTCTGCCTGTGTTCATCTGCCCTTGGATGGTGATTTTTGAATATCTTTTTTTCTCCATCACCACCATGAGAAGATGTTCAGATGGATTTACCTAAGAGGGTCCATCTGCTGCCTGCTGGCTTTGCTGCACCACCACCAGCATCGAGACACTCCTTCTACTACAGTAGATTCATATGTGTCTGCACTTAATGAGAATACTTCAGTTGCTGAAGTCTGTATTTGCTGTTAACCTAAATAAATTTTGGTAATAATTAGTTTGACTACACAAATAGACTCACCAAAGTATTTTTCATTGCTGTTTAGGAAGCACTTCCACACTCAGATTTATCACAGCAGAATTTAACGATTTGGCCAAATAAGGTCTTTACGTGTTCAGTTAGAAGCACTGGAGTTCTGGTCCAGCTTTAGTGAGATCCATTGGTGAGATTGTTTTGCTCCCACAGCAATTCTTTACATATAGAGTAAAAACCCTGATTAGGATGTGAAAAGTAAATCCCACCAGTTCTGTGCAGATTCAAGTGCCGTTCCCACCAGTTTTCCTGAGTAGGGCTGTGTGGAATGACAGGTCTATATGGGGAGAAAATCAGCACTGATAATGAAACGAAAATGACACTAAAAGAACGGAGAAAAACGGCACAAATCTTTTTTCCTTCCAAACCCTGAAACAGCAACTGAACCAGTGTCACTGCCACTTCACATCTAAAGTAGAATAGACAAGCTTCCCTCAGCAGTCTTCACTGCTAGCCACAAGCAGAGCTCCTCAGCAAGGTGGGCTGCTTCCTTACGAGCTCTGCTTCAGTGTAACTGCCTTACTGCCTATAGGTGTTTGACTGTTATATTGAAGCATGCATGCAGATTCTGTATGCATTCCTTCATTATGAGTGTGTTTTTGCATTTATGTGTGTTAGTATATGTGTGTATGCATGTAGGACCAGCAGGAAGCCATTCTCTTACCAGCTCAGCACCTGCAGCATCTGCCACCTACCTGCTGTGCTCACAGCTCAGCTGCCGGGAATTCATCATCACAGCCTACGTTCAGCCATCACATCCAATTATTAGGCGATTTGTAGACACACACATTCACACCTAGCAATGCTGCATCACTACCCATTACCATTCCACGCATCATCACTGTAAGACAGGGTTGCAAACGACAGGAAGGACGCTGAGGGGAGGAACACTTATTGGTTTTTTTATGTGTTTACCAGAGCTAGCATGGCAGTGTGTTGTGGCGGTCGCCTCAGAGCAAGAAGGTTCCAGGCTTAAATCCTGTTCAACCCCCGGGGGCTTCCTGTGGAGTTTGCATGTACTCACTGATAATGGATGAATGTCTCTGCCAGTCCCACTAAAAGCTGTCAAAGAAGATTTTCATAATGCAGTAAAGTGCAATTGAAATCATATTTAGCTATCCCTTTCTGTAGCCAGAAATATGTATGTCAGTATGTTATTTAAGTGTATTGCTAATAGTTATTTAGTATCAAAAGAAAGAAAATATTAGAAATGTTCCTTTTCATGTCAGGGACTGGAGCAGCCTGTCTTTGTGTGAGGAGCACAACATTTCTAAACCGTCCGTGACATTTACAGTAAGTTTATGTGCTATTTAATGTGCTGCAGCTGGCTGCTAATTAACTGAATCTAGCCTTTAGCAGGAAAGCTAAAGTGTGTTAAGGTCTGTGGCACATGTGATGCAGGCTGTGACCATGTGCATCACCTATGAAATAACAGAAAGAACAATGTCATCATGTGTTTTTTAGCTTTGCCTCTGTGAAAGCTGAACTCATTTTAAATAAACTGAAAAAAAAGCCTCTTCACCAGCCCCAAACACACTCATCTTCAGCTTTATGCACAAGGACTCCTGCTGTATCAACCAGTGCTGCATATAGCAGTACCTATATGTTACTCAGCATTAAAATGTCTCTTTTTACTGCAGGCTTGCACTGACATATGGTCAAAAATCATGTCTATACACCCCTATACATGAATGCACACAAGATAACTAGAACTGGTGTCGTTTTATGTATGGAGTTGGCATTGAATGCATGCTTAACTCAAACCTTTTACAAAACTAAAATAATAATCTGAACTTTTCTATAACCTTCTGGTAAATATATTCAAGTTCCAGGGGTACTATGGCTGTTTTTATTTTCTGCTCCTTGGCTATACGGTTTTCGCATCACCCAAATTATAGTGTAGTCCCTCAACATAATTATATGAGATATTACACAGAGGTGTATTCCAGCTACTCAGCCAGGACCAAATCATCCATCATCCATTGACAGAATTACACTCATGTGAAACTTGTACACTTGACAGCATTTAGTTAACCCCAATAGCACAAGTGATGGCTGTCATGTTAGTATATAAGTAAAGATCATACCTGCTATGCAAGACATCTACTGTTCTCAAATGTTTAGGCCTTTTGTCACTGTGGCAGGTTCAAATTCACGTACCTGGATCACAATATTAACAAGAAACTGAGGCCCATAGTTTGAAGGACATAGACAGAAACATGCTACAGTCTGGCAAATGACTGGTATACATGCAGGGGAGCTAATGAGGAAAATGGAACAAGTGTCTAGGTGGGTGGGGAATAAGGTGACAAGGCCAGGCAGGAAAATTGCCAGAGGAAATCCAGTGGGTGAGAGTTGCAGGAGACATAAGCAGAGTGGACAAAATAAACAGCACTTGACCATTAATTTCGACAGTTTCGAGGACACATTGAGGAATCACCAAAGTTCTGACCATATGATAATATGGACAATTATCCACTTTAAATAGCAAACTCCTTATACAGTACAATATATTTCAAATGCAAATTTAGGTTTAAAAATTATACTATGTATATTTAATATTTTTAATGAAGGAAAATGGTCACATCATACAGTCTGGGCTCATATTTTTAAAATTCATGTTAAATCAAGTGTAAAATGGTACAGAACTTTTTAAGAGGGTTTATGGAAAAGCTGATGAAATAGCATAACATGGTGTTGAAGGTCACATTGGACAATGATTAAAAAGATTGACTGTTGTGATCAGTCCTCTCTGAATAATCTATATTATGGCCAAAGATTGCCACTGATAACATTCCCCTGGTTTAGCTGGTGTAATGTGATTATCCCTACAACATGCAAATAGACAATGTATATGATTGTGTCATGATAAATATGAAGAAAAAACATGCAATATGAATAATACAAACAAGAAACAAACCCTTTAAATCCCCTTTTCTGTCTTTTTGTGCATAAACACATGGACACAGTATTCAAATGCAACTCTTGCTTTGACAAAAGGGCTTATTCAGTGGCTGTGGTTATGGGTTTATAGCTTTAATATAGTATATAGACACCAGGCTCTATTGTTAAAGCATGTCATTTTGGCTGCAAGATGCAAAGTCAGCCCCAGTTAAGCCAATAAACAAGCTGTAAAAAAATACTACTGCAGCCGAGTCAGCACTATCGACACAAAGCACAGGTGTGTGTGTCAATGTGTGCGTTAGTGTGTTTACTTCTTTTCCTATTGACTTCAACTGACCCATGAAGATTGACTGCAAGCAAGCTTACTGTGGAAAACACACAATAGATCTGTGAGTGGTGAAAATATCTTTCTCAGTGAATGAACCAAAATATACTGGGCTGTTATTTGTCAGTGAAACAGGACCAGGAATTCTGTCACCACAACAGAAACTCTGTGAGGCTGTAAAGCACATTACATAGCACAAAAGATTTTTAGATGAGGATGAAATAATGAGAGATAATAACTCAAGTCACTACATTTTGTGGCAGAAATGTCAAGTTTGACATGAGGATGGTGGTAGAAAAAAGGCCATGGATGTATTAAAAGAGCCAGATATGGCCACTTTTTAGTTTTCCAAGTGAGCATGTGTGGTACTGAAGAAAAACAAAAAAAAATCCACTGTGGCCGACTGTCAACTCAAAATTGCCTGAAGGTGTGAATGTGAGTGTGAGTTTTTTGTCTGTCTCACTAGACCGGTGATCTGTCCGGGGTGTACGTCACCTCTCTGTCAGCTGGCATTGGCTCCAGCCCTCCTGTGACCCTGAAGTGAACTAGGAATTGGACTATATGTGTATAACTACTGTGTATAAGTAGATAAGAGTATATACTGTATACAAATGTGTGTATATCATCTGTACTGCAGCATCATGTCTAGTTCAAATACAGACCAGTTGAAAATATGTGCTTGTTTGTCTGTTTTATGAAAAAAGTGAAAGACTGCACACACACACACACACACACACACACACACACACACACACACACACACACACACCATCCTGTCCTGTATTTGTAGATTAAATTGCAGTCTTAAATGTGATGGCGGGTACTGAAAGGTGAGGTTGTAGCCTACATTTAATATCTGTCATTCTGCTTTAATCCAAGCAACACACACTTTCTCTCACCCACAGAAACACACACACAAACACACACACAAACACAAACACACACACACACAAACACACAAGGCTCCAGGCCCTGGCTTAGAAGCTCCAGGGAAGCCTTGGTGATTTTTCATCATGATGATCCAAAATTAGCTGGGATGTGACGGCTGGAGCACTGCAACATTTCTAAATGCAACGGCATTTCATTGGGATAGATAGAGAACACTGTCACGAATACTAATAAGCGTGAAGGGAGGAGGGGAGGGTCGGGAGGTGTATGTAAAATTTAGAGAGAGGGTGAGAGAGGATAGCATGAAAAAGAAAAGAGTGTTAGATTGGAGAGGAAGAAGATAGAGAGGGAAAGACAGGTACTGTGGCATTTTAATGCCAATAGCAAAAAAAAACAAAACAAAAAAAAAACAGGAACTTGGAATAAAGGAGATGACTAAAAAACACACAAAATTACAGTGGATTTAGTAAGTACTGTATGAGCACCACAGGATGAGAAATCTCTCTGAGTTCTATCCTCTATCTGACAAGGGCTTATCACTTTGAACATGGAAACACAGTTCTCTCTGTTCTTTCTGTCTCTGTTCATGTTAGTAATTTATCTGTACTGTAATGTAAAAATGTAAAAAGTTGTTTTCAGCCAGGTGGGATGCTAATGAAGTATTGTAAAATAGACTGAAAAAAAGAAATGTAGTACATGTGAGTCCATGGCTGTCTTTGTCCAAGTCCATCCTGGAACTTGGCTTTTCAAAATGCTTCAAGCTGATGCAGGAAAAAGACAAAACCAGTTAGCAAACACTGAAAGAACAAGCCTGAGTAACATTTGCAAAAGCAAGAACACTTTTTGGATCTATTCATAGTCGATTTCCTGAAGGTTTCAGAATTTCTCTTGATTTTCTTTCAGCTACAAAATACATAGCAAGTGAATCCCGTGAATGTGTATTTTAAGATGAATGAATACATACTGATTTTTGGTTTTCTTTGGGTACTTAATTCCTGTAGAGTGTTAGCTAAATGTCTCAAATGTTAAATGAAAATGTAATCTGTCATACATTTATGTGAGCAATTCATTTTTATGAGCTTATTCAATAACCTCTGCATTCCTAGTATTCAGCCAAAGATGCTCTAAAAAGCTTTGAGTTAAGCGTAACGCAGCTGCTGCTCTGCTTGCATTCCTGACAGGTACTGAAGAGAGGCATTTATTTCCCATTCAGTAGATATCAAGCTCATTCAAAATCTACACCCCTTCCCAAGGGTAGTAGATTGGTAGTCAAGTGCAGCGCTGTTTTCATCAAGCTTTCAACACGGTAGAGTGCAGCACAGCTGCTGGCACTCCAGATACCTTTCATTGTTTTGGAAAGACTGGCTTGCTTCTTCGCCTTCACCATGTGTCAAGCTTTGTGGTGCTTTCAGTTTGCAAGGGTAATGAGTGGGAATAACAATAAGAATTGTAATTGTGGTTGTCAAGCACTGTACATGTGCTGTTTTATTTATCTACCATTAAATTGGATTTTATTTTGGCTCATCCATCATCTTGCAGTTGCAAATGAACTTGTCTTTTCCTTTTGACTTTACATACTGTACATTTCATTTGGTTTGAAAAAGAGGTTGTCACAGATTTGCATGTTGTGTTCTTTCCAGTGACACTGAGGTGGACACAGTAATATAATATCTTGAAATGAGAATGAATTCTTGGGCACTCTGTGATTTCATTAATAACATTAAAACCTTGTATGTTAAACCATTTCCATAACCAATACATGTAAATATGCAAAGGGAACATTTGATGTGCTCTTGTGTGTTAAAATACATGATTCAAAACAATGTGTCAGTCAACATTATAGTCAAGTAGTCAACAGTAATAAATGAATGAATTTGTTTTGCACGGGCAAGAAATCTCTATAATGACATCAGACATTTCAGGTCAGAGAATTTAATCAACACTACTGTTAATGACTAGTTTCCAAAGACAATTTAATTTTGCTTCCAGTGTAGACAAATTAACTCACAGTTACCATTTGCAAAACAATACGTTAAATAACGTGGTATGAAAAGACGTTCTGTGGTGCCATTTCAATTTGGAATTTGGCATTTAAATCTTACTTCATGCAATTCAGAACATAAAAACAAGGAAATTATGCTACGTAGAGCTTTCAAGTTGCAGCCTCAGGATAAAGTCAAAGGAACCATAGATCACACATTAAAGAGTAACAACAACAACAATCAGGTGAGTATTAAATTGTATTAATCCATGTAGAGGAAAGAAGTGACAGCTGAAAAATACTGTGAACCTGACATGTCAGTTAAAATGGAAAGGTTAAGAGACATTCACACACATAATTTCAAAATGAACTGTGTTTCAGTTTGCTCACCATTGTTATCTTTGGCTTCTACCCACTGATAGTGGTGCAGAAACTCAATGATTGGCTGTTTCCTGCTGAAATGCAGGTCTACCTTAACATTTACAAGTTTTTTTTATGTACACAGACTTGTACCTTTGACTTATTTTAATCAAAGACACAGTTGTTAACCTTTAGTACTGCTGATTCAACTGGGACAGTTTCATGTCAGTCCAAGCTGTGAAAATGCTTCAGCTGTGACTCACGTTAACAGTCTCTTTGGGAAAATGAATAGGAATTTTAATACCAAAACAATGGGTGCCCTCCTTCGCAGATCTGTAGCAGTGAACACGCACTCCCCTATTTTTCTGTTCATGACGCCTTTGTACCTGACTCTTTGTCATATAATCTGGAATCAAATTAGTTGTAAATGTTCTCATTTACAATGTGGTAAATTAAGAATGATGTGGCTACAGCCTTGCCGACAGCCGCAGAGCAATGGGAAAACAACTACTGAGACAGAGAGAGCATAGAGAACATAAACTGTGATCATCCAAACAGGAGCTGCGATGCTGTGATGCAGCCTGGCAGAAGCCGCAGTGTGTATGCCTGCTGGAATGACATAACCTTGCTGTGCACTCAGCAGAGGAATGAGTCAGGGATGAGGCCATCCAGCTACACAGCAACCTGAGCTCCCTGCAAGCTGTCTAAGCTGGAGTGACATGGCTCGCTGTGATAATACTGCCAGCAATCACAACATGAGCATGAGGGCTTTAAAATGGCTACAGCTGCTTGATATGGTTGACTACCACATGGCACATAGCTAACAAGACGTCTGTGTCAAGTAGAACATGGGAATGATTGGTTTCTATATTGTAGCATGAGGGCAACATGAAAAGCAAACTAGGCATTCAAGATTTGTGACAAGTTGACCACCAAGTGGACTTGGCCATACCCATGGATTTGAACCTAGGAGACCGATGACATTCATCCACTGCACAATGCTGTCAAGATGTCAGAAATAAATACATCAGTAAAACTGAGTTGATAAATTGCTAGTTTCCTTGGGAAGGTCTTTACGGCTGTACATTTACACCAATTTACCGTGGTCTCTAATTGGTCATTCCACAACATTGCTAACAAATGACTAACTATGAGCCATGTTTTTATTTTCAGTTTTTTTGACATTTAGTACCACTGGTCAGCAGGTGTTGTTTCCATAGAAACAGTCTGGGGTTGGTGGGAGGGTAACTTTTTAGGACTATTTAGGTTTAGAAGAAGAAGAAGAAGAAGAAGAAGAAGTACTTTATTAATCCCCAAGGGGAAATTAAATTGTTACAGCAGTTATTCTCATTTAAAGTTATTAAAGAATTTAATTAGTTTAGTTTAGTTAGTCTTTACCCTATGGAACTGTCTAATTTGTGCTGGACAAGGCTAAATAAAATAAAAGAATCTTCTTTATCCATGACCAAATTCTTTACAAAATTGAATTGACATCAATAGTTTTTTTTAAGGAATCCTGATACCATAAACAAAATAACAAAAATCTGGGACTGAGGAACCTACTTGATACTGGTAACAAGGATCACCACACAGGCATCACGTAAACACATTTTTCTGTCATACTGTTGACTGAATTCTTCTAAAAGAATGACTGGAGTGTGTCAAAACAAAACTTGTTTAGTGTATTTGAGTGCCTGGTGCCACAACAGCTTCAGTAGTTCGACTTGACTGTGAGGAGATGTGAATATTCTTTGGTGCGTTAAAGGAAGTGGCGCTACTTTTATAGCACTGCACTGCAACAGGTAGCAGTGACCATCTGTCCCCAGCAGGAATGTCACACCGGAGTATCTCTACTTAAATATAAAGTTATGATGCTTCATCTGTCCCAGTCTTTAAACAATGTTAAACAATGTAAGATACTGAAAAACACAAGATTTATGCAGACATATTGTGGGTGCTGCCATCACTCATGTAGCTTTAGATGAAAAGGGTAAACAAGTGTAATCAGTTGCAGGAAAATACTCAAAATAAGGTTGAAAATTGTTTTTGCCTTACAAAGGACTATTTCCATATCCAATATTCTTTTAATATTGGTTTTTGTAGAACACCCATCCCATTGTCAAGGTAAATGAACATGTAAACTCGTAGTTCTGCAAGTGAAAAGAATAACCCAGTTTTTACAATCAGCAAGGTTATTAGACATTTCACGGCAATATGGCCTAGTTATGCATAGGGCTGTATCTAACAAATAATTTTCATTCATTTACATGATCAATGTTTAGAAAGTAGTGCATAATTAACCAATAGCTGTGGTTATAGGTTGTTAGTGTGCCTACCTGGTTACTGCTCAGGATGCAAACATACAGACTTTCAGTCTAACTTAAAAATGTTTACGCTCCATTCTTTCATGCTACGGATTCCCAGTGAAAAATTGACTCCATACAGTGTAATCTTAAAGTAAAACCCATTTAGTTTCAATCCACAGTCCACAGCAGAGTGACATCTGTGCTCAAGCAAAATATCACGTGATCAAGTGACATCTTCAGTTCGATTGAGCCACAAAAATACATTAGCTTCGACCTTCAGTGTTTTCTCTCCAAACAGAGGATCTGTGGCTGGAAAACCATGGCTAGCATCTCAGGTTGACAGAAGACCTTATCATTGACATTGCTGACATTACCCCCCCCCCCCCCAAGCTTCTATAAATTACATACAATAAACAACAACATATTTATGCTTTATAATTCCTCCAAGACCTTTGTTTACTATTTGTCCTTCAGTGATTTAAAAAGTAATTTATTCTTGTAGCTGTCAAGGTTTTAATGACTGTTTGTAGCAATGTACCCCCTGGGTATATGGCTGATTACGTTCTGATGTATCTCAGTTTTTATTAGGTCAGGCTTGTTTATAGGGAGCTTGTGCTTTTTGTATTGAACAGTGATATCAATCTACAGCTGCCAAAACTACAAGTAATCATGTAAAGGGAAAAACTGAGAGCAAAGCATCTTGATTATTCTGTGGCTCAGCTCATCATTGCCAATGCTTTCTTTCTTTTGTCTTTCGATGTAGCAATGTGGTTTAAACAGCAGATAAATGTCAGTGTTGTACACCTTTTGATTTCTCCCTTTACTTGGACATTGATTTTCAAATAACACTTGTCTTCACTTTTCACTCCTGCATTTACTTCGTAACCCCTACCCAATGCTCAGCACTAACTAGTAAATGTCCAACCTTTAGTTCAAGACATGTATTTTTCCTGAGTCAACATCATCCAAAAAACTAACATACCCTCAGTGCAACATTAAACTCATCCTAAATTACTTTTTTGTAAGATTGAGTTGGATGGAGTTCCCGCAGGTTTGACACACGTGCAATACTTTAATCACTTGCCTTCTAATCACATAGACAGGCAGATTTTTTTACCCATCAAACTTAGGCAAAACTTTATGTCCTAGTACAAAATGGTAAACAAAACAAATGATGTATCTCCAGTCTTTGAGATCATGCTGTGCTTATTTAAGGAACTTAGAAATAACACGATGTGTCAGATAATATATTTTTCTGTGCAAGCAGATAAACAAGTGTGTTTGCTGTATATCATAATGAGAGGTTCATGGAAAACAAGGGATCTATATTCTCGAAGTGGATTTGCTGTTTGAGATGTTGTTTATGCAGTAAAAGCATAAAGCTAAAACTCCTTATGGATTCATTAACTTTCTATAATGTGATGACAATGCAATGTCTGAAAAAAAAAGAAACATTTCTAACCACTCCAGGGATTGATATTAACTTTGGAAAAACTAAGCATCAACTTTTCCTTATTCAGAGTCTAAGATTCATATATTGCTATACAGAACAGTGATGGTTCACCACAGGTTCACCATCATTATGTAATGGCAGTGAAGGTGTA
Source organism: Mastacembelus armatus (assembly GCF_900324485.2). Lineage (NCBI taxonomy): Eukaryota > Metazoa > Chordata > Actinopteri > Synbranchiformes > Mastacembelidae > Mastacembelus > Mastacembelus armatus. The sequence continues at coordinate 14,904,099 of NC_046656.1, forward strand.
GCGCCTTAGACCTGGGTCCTGTCCATGGATGCAACAGCTGCCAAGATCGTCTCTCTTATGCCGTGACATTTGAAGCCAGCTTTTTTTAAATTGTGTAACATAGAGGATTAAAAATGTTTCATGTAGGTGCACAGTACATGTAAGTATTTATAAGTACTCTTCAAATTAGTATGCATTGACACTGCTGATATTATTTTAACATGAAAAACCCAGAAAAAGAAGTGCTCTGCCTGAAGGTACTTTTGGTGAAACTATAAAAATAAAGTGTCATCAGGCTATATACCTATTGTCTTGCAACACTGGTATAAACAAGCCCCCTTTTTCATTAACTGTAAATGAGGCACCATGGCCTCTCAGACACGTTTTATATTTAGGAGATGTTATGTTGTCATAGACAAAATGACAAAGTGTCTCTTCCTTGTGGGGCAGGGGCCAAAAAGGTGAAGGATTAAGAGGCTGTGCTGAGGCAAATTGGATTTCTCTATTATACAGAGTTTCATCATTTTCCCAACCCTCAAGTCTGCTTGCGTCTGTGTTATCTACCATTTTTGTCTAGAGGGAGTGTTTGTGTGATCCTTGTAGTCTGTGTTATCCTGCTTCTGACATGACACCATTTGTCCTGAAGAGAGACTTTGTACTAGTCCTGTCTTGATATCTGCTGTACATTTCAAAATAATGTGGATTTGCCTGAAGGATGTACTCATACAAGTGAATGACAGATGTATGGATGTACAGGAAATATAAGATTTATTCTCACTTTGAAACATTTCATATACATGCAGGCTTACTTTTACTGTGCTGACATTAGGTCAAGATCAAAGAAAAATAAATGTTTTCATTTTATTTTATTTTACTTTTAGTTCTCATTTGTTTCAAGGTCACACTGACTTATTTATGACCAATAAACATAAACACATAATAATGAATCTTGTCTGGTGTCACAAAGAGCTCTGTCATTTCCTATAGCATCATTTATCGATGTTAAACAATCAGTGTCTTGTTGTTAAGATGTTTGTTGCTATTTTGTGAAGTGAAGAAATGTTTTTATTTATTTATTTTGGAGTCAATATTGACAAATAGCCCAAATAAAAACAAATACAAACAAGTACAATATAATTGAAAGTGGCTCAGTAGTTCCGTCTTCAACCTGGGTCTTTACCTGTGAAGAAGACGCAGGTGAGCGACGAGCTATAATTACTGCTGAGTCCACCTGTCGCTGTTCAGCAGCGGAGCAGCCATGTTGGGGGAAATGTGGCCAGGTAAAGTTCATATTTAGGCCCAGCTAGCTAATGCCAGAGAGAAGAAAGACCGGGGAAACGTTGAACATCGACTGACATGGAGAAGAGCAGGAAAAACCTTGAAATGCTGAAGGGACTGATGTAAAAATGTGCGGAATTGACTTTGTAAACGAGCAGGAGTGCGGGTGTTTCTTAGCGGGAGAGAGGAGCAACGTGTCGGGACAGTTTGGGAGAAAACACACTGAAGCTGGACCAACGCTTCGATAACTGGCTGCTATCAGGTAGGAAACGTTTTGTTTCTGGCTGAGCTGTGACTAAAGCGTTGGCTTCATGTGTCTGTGTCTGTAAAGCTATTGCTTTTAAACATGGCTTCATGTGTTGAGATGTTGTGTTTACACGTGGACAATGGTTGTGTTTATATACCAGTGAGCTGGTTGCTGGTTGTGACATGGGCCTGTTTACCTGCTGAGATGCCAGGACTAGTTTTTTCTTTTTAAACCCCACTTCTCATTTCTAATAGCAGACACATTAGTGGATGTTTCCTGTGTTGTATGATGAGGTTGGCTGCTTTCTTCTCCTCTCAGGTGGCTTTTATGTTAGATGTCTTGGTGTCTGTGGGTTGATAGTCTGCTGAATTAATGCTGGTCCTCATCTATCCAGGTGCATTGTTTGCATTGACATCAATAATGAAACAATGTGTGGAGGAAGCTGAAGTCATTTTTCCTATGCTTACTGTTTGGCTTGTGACATATGGCGCTTTCAAGCTGTTGACTTGCATTGAATGCTTGAGTGTTATGAGTGTAATGGGCCGAACAGATTTGCAGCGGATTTCTGCACATGCTGTTGTAATTATTTGCTCACTGTAAACCAGAGCTCATATTAAATGTATGGCTGTGAGGACGTCAACCCCTCAGTTATCTCGCACACCACACGCTCTTAAAAATATTTTTTTCTGTCACATTTAGTTTATGGCAACCTCAGAATGGCAATTATTTCACAAAGATTCTCATTCTTATTTCCTGCCCACGTTTAGGATGAATTCATGCTAAGCAAAACAATGCATTTCAAACCAATGTGATTAAGTGACAGTTTCTGTTACTGTTCTTTATATCATAATTACATCTAAACTGCTGAGCCACTGTTCGGCTGTTGCTGCTCACATTGCCAACTTAAGCTTATATCTATGTGCTGATGGTTCTCTGCTTATCATTGCTATATACCATTTCACAAGGAGATTGTCTGCTCCAAGCCATACAGTTTGAATATGCATAAGTAATCCGCTGCTGAGTATCAGATGGACCGCTAGGATTTAAATGTATACATCTCATTTCACTAGATAGTTTACTTTCCTCATTGGCTGGAGGTGGTTTGTAGGGAATGGCTGTGCTGCAGCAGAGTAGATCCCACTGAATAGGCAGGTATCATGGATGTTATTTAATAAAGTCCTGGGGAGAAGGTGGCTGACTGAAATGACTTTTTGTAAAACATAGTCCTTGGTGGAAAACGTGTGAACAGTTTACAATATCCATAAATTTGCTTCAAAAATGGGATACCCCCCCTTCACATCTTTCATTAATGGTAAATGAGGCACCATGGCCTCTCAGGCACGTTTTGTTATCTTGTCATAGCAATGAGGAAAACATCCCCGGCTAGTGGGACAGGGGCCAGAAAAGGTGAAAGATTAAGAAGCAGTGCCGATTCAGATTAGATTTCTCTATTATCCTGAGTTTCATCCTTTTCTCAGGAGAGATAACACTTTTGTTATATTCCAAGAGTATAATATTTTACTTTATATTTTCTTCATGCTGTGTTATCTACCATTTTTGTCTAGAGGGAGTATTTTTCTGATCCTTGTAGTTTGTGTCGTCCTGTTTCTATCTGTCATGACACCATTTGTCCTGGAGAGACACTTTGTACTAGTCTTGTCTTGATACCTACATTTTCATAATAATGTGGATTTGCCTGGAGGATGTACTCATACCCAAGCATTTTGTTGCATGTAGTTTTAAATAGTGTATTTGATACAACTGAAGGATTTCTGTTTTGCACAGGAAAATATCAGCTTTTATTTCATTTTTAACATTTCAAATATTTATAAGACTTTAATGTGGAGCAATTGTTCTAGGCCAGGGAAAAAGAAGAAATGCTGTTTTTTTTTTTTTTTTTTAGTTAAAATTTCTCATTCATCTTCTCAGGCATCACTAAGAGCTGTAACTCATCTGTCATTAATAATGTCATAACAAGAATCACCTTGTACCAATTTTTACGAGAATTGTTACTGCTTTATATGTTTCACTCACTTTTTAATGAGGCACTACTAAATAGAGTGTGAAACAAGCACACTCTTGTTTTAACAGCTTTTCACTTTCTGATATATCAGGGTAGTTCAGACCTGAGTGATCAGTTTAATTAGCAGATCACTTCTCTGACAGGCCATGATCAGTAGGTGTATTTCATAAGAAGTTTATCTTTTCAAATCATGCTAAACTCATAGGGTCTGCTAGGGTTGGTCTGCTGTGGCGTCACACCACAAACACAGAGAGTTTCCTTGCACTTTTATTTATTTATAGTTCTGAATTGATTTGCATTCATGCTGACCATTTACAAACACAAGAAGAACATAAACATAAAGACTGTCAAGGAGCTCGTTCAGTTTTGGCAATGCCATCTTGTCTTTTGTGGGGAAATCAAGGGCTGGTGACTGACAGTAGGTTATGCTGCATTTTACTGATCCTGTTGTGTTTAATTTGTATTTATCTTGTCTGGTGTCTTAAATAAGCAACAGTCAAGCCTATAATTGGACTGTTTAATAGTGATGAACAGACTGACCAGATATTTGTACTGTAAAATACATGGATAAATGTACGCTGTCAATGACATGCAGTGGAGACAACCGTTTAAAAGCAGCAAATTAATTTATTAGTGGAAATAGTCCTAAACTCTCAAATAGGCTTTGAAATCAAATGCTGTTTATAGTCTGCTTTGCTTTTGAACCACAAACTTGTCTTGGTACGGTTGTTAGATTTGCAACAGAGTTCGAGAGACAGCTTTCACACCAGCTCAAATGAACCACGTCAAATGGGCAAATGCACCAGAACACAACATTTGAATCCAACCAAACAGATTAGATGTGAAAGCATCCTTAGTATCCCATTTTGTAAATGCCATCATATAGAACTGTCTACCCTAACAAGAATATAATAACTCAATTCATGTAAGCTTTTAAAATAATTTCTGAAGCAAACGTATGCTGAATATCACCACAAACGTTTGGCTTCTCCAGACTAAAAAGCCAGCTGTGCTCCACAGTCCAACCCATTGGAATCAAACCAATATTCTGCTTCCAACTCTTAGATAAAGTTGAGCTATGTTGTGCTGATGGGTGGTGGTGATCTCTGACCTGCTGCCTGTTCCAGTGAAGCTCGACTCTGCAACAGGAACAGGGAGGCTTGACCGAGGCTTGCCACCTGGGGCTCTCTGGCGCTGGAACATGACTGCAGTGATAATTAATGAGAATTACTGTTGCCGAGAGAGGCACTTTGGCAGGGAGGCCAAGAGAGAGAGAGGGAGAATTGGACTGAGAGGGGATCGCTGAGACATAATGATTGTGCTGAAGAAGACAGAGATGAAGGTAGTGGGAGGCGAGATGAAAAGAGACTAATGTGATTATTTTGCTACTGGCAGATGACATACTACTTTTGGTGTTAGCATGTTTTTTTTTTTCTCTACTTTCTAAATGACAAATATTCAGCAGGTTGTACACAGGTGTACACCTCATAAATATTATAATTTATTTAACTTTGATTCCCAGCTGGGCAAAAGAGGGATGAGTGGCATGAAATCATATTGAGTAAGACGTATTGAGGCATTATGCTCTAACATAAACTCCAACAGTAAAAAGCCTCCCTCTCAAACTCTCTTGCATAAAATGCTTGCTTAGTCTCAAGTACACTTGAGTGGGGAAAAAAAGAAATGCCTGAGGCTAGGCTCACTGTGATGAAACAGATCCCTGGGAAATGGCCGTAGAGTACAATTAAGTAAAACCAATGCAAATAATTAGTTCTGAGCTAATAATTCTCAAACAACAGCAGTGGACTTTCAGAAGAACAGTTCTGATCAGGTTTTCTTCACCAGCACATTAATTATAATCAGCCCACAGAAAAGGATCCATACTCAACATAGCTGTGGAGAAGAAAATACTTATTGCGTTCATTTTCCAGCATTTTGCATTTAACCAACCAGCGAATACTGAACAGTATTTAATGTATTATCAGCTTTTCTTTTGGTCATGCCTCATTGCAAAAAATAAATATTCTGCAATAGATTTAGATTTGAACTTTTTTGTTTACTGTACAGTTTAATTTCTTAACTGTACAGTTTGGGGAGCAGAGTAGCCATTTTCAGTGGTGTGATTTCCACTGATGACTTTTTTTTTTTTTTACATTTTCAGTTTAAATCATCTTAGGCCTCTGTCAAGGAAACTAAATGTGGTTTTCAGTCTTATTAGTACAGTGCACACATTATGGAAAAAGTTACTCAGGAAAGCCATCATCATTATTAGTTGTTAGATTCTTATAAATGCTTGACATAACATGCACTTGCATAATCCTGTTTTGGCTGAGTACCACTGTCTCATGTCCTTTCCACTTCTGAAATCAAAGCTGTGACCTTGGACAACCAATCACTGAACCTCTAAATTGGTGATGAAGGTACATCTAAAGACCAGTGATAATTTTTAGGATGCTAGTATCAAAGAGTAGCAGCTTACATTAGAGAATAACATCTTGAAGTGGAAAGAAAGTGAAAATCAGTGAGATCACTTGCCAAGGAGTGTTTAGTTTGAATGAAAACCTGCAGACATATTTATACTGCCAAAATTAAACTGAATAAAGAAGACACTTTGCTCTTGAGTTGGTACTTTTGATGCTGTTGGATGTGCTGAAAGCTGCTGGAGTCTCAGTGAGGAGTGAAATTTTGATTTCACACAAGACAGTTGGACTTGTCCCTGGAAGTAAGGGCATTCTCCAGCCTTCAGTGGTTTGCATTTTAGTTCCTTTCATGCCAGGGCTCACTATACCTGGACAGAGCCCGCAGCTTGTCATGCATTTTTCCATCGAAGACCTTTCAGTAGTGTGATGGTCAAGTTCAAAACAGCTCTTGGCAAATCACCCAGTGAAGGAAAACAAAAGCAGTTTTTGTGTTGTAGGCGAGCTAAAAATGGAGCCTTACAGACATCAGTGGTATTTCAGCCAGGCATATTACATCTCTTCCATCATAGTTGTCACAAATGATGTGTGAGGGTGGTTGTGACCTTGTAAGTGGAGGTTTGACTACCAGAAGGCACAGAGCAGCCCAGAGTTTGTAAAAATAAAGAAAAGAAAAAGAAACAAACTGAGATTGTACACTGCACATTTAATAAAATACAAGAATCTGTATTTATTTAGTTTAGTTAAATCACTTAAACTGTTCCCTGCATTTCTGCAGTGTCTTTATTGTGTATGTCAATATGTACTGGTTGTTTGTACTTTCATATACTGTTGAAACCTATGGCTACCCCTGCAAATATACAACCACTCAGCCATATATGCATATTAACAACAGACCATATTAGATTTCTTTTGTTGTGTGCTGCTCACAGTTGCAGCCATCAATTGCTCAAATAATCTTACTGCAGCAAACTTCCTTAGAAAAGAGACAGGGAATGGGTCTGTGCATCTGTATCTGGTGTTGCAATATTTACCATCACTTATTTGTCATTTTGAAATGTGTTATCTTTTGTTTGAAAAAGTTGGGTTTTTAGAAACTTTGCTTTGTCTTATGTGCTCAACAGGAAATTAAACTTAAACATTATTTTAAACTAGAGTCTGAAAAGGAAATTCAGCTTTTCTTCAGCAGCAGCTTTTGCATTTGTATGAGAGCCACAATGACATACTGAATTTAATGTGAATGAGCTTCGGTTCCTTTGTGGTGTATTTAAACCTTCTTTCAACACAGTTCTTCATCTATCACACTCTTACTTTACATTGTTGCATTTCAAACAACAGAAAATTGGATTTGATACCATATAAACTCACCTGATGGATACTAATGAATCGGACCGGTCATAATGCTGATGTCTGACCTCTGTAGCAGAGGGTGAAAACATTATACTACCTACATGCACATAGTAATTGCTTTTTTGGTTTAATGAAATTCCTTTTGCAGACACTCCCTGACCCTGAGAGTTGTCCTTGCATGTTTTTAAAAAGTTGAAGGAAATGTTTCCTTAGTTGGTCAGGAGAATAATCTTTTCTTTTCCCCCTTTATAAAGTGTTACGTGGAGTAAATAGTGGAAAGAAATCCTTCTCACTCAAAGTGCAAAGTGTTTCATGGATCTTGATCAATTGACAGCCATTAAAAAACAAAACAAAAAGATTTGGCGGATAAGTATCTCCTTGGTTATATTAATATCCAGTTGCCTCATGTATAGACAGGCTGCAACTCTTTCCATAAGTCTGTTGGTGAATTCAGTAGTAGATAAGTTGCTATCTGTATCTATAGTAGCCTTATTTTTGCAGTAAAGTGCTGTATTCTACAATATTCACCTTTTTCTGAGAAATGTCTTCATGTGGCTTTGTGAAGTACCTGTGAATCCTGTTGACTAATAATGTTCTATACATATCTTTATCATCTGAAATCTTTGTAATGAAATATTTTGAGGAGATGAATTCACTGCTGCCTTGGGTTTTTATTATCTGCATTCAACAATCTGTGAAACCTCTGCGTGCAAGTGTCTTATGTCTTTATCTGTGGTTCAAATAAAAAACTAGAAACTGCCAGTTGAAAGTCTACTACCATTAGTCTTAGGGGTTTCAGTGTTATGCATTTCAATTATAAAGGCAACAAGATAGCTTATTGTTTTACACTTTAAGAACATATTGTGCTTTTATCGCAGCAGTGCATTTGTGGTATACATGTTTCATATTTGCAGATTAAGTTTTCACAATGAAGTCAACCTTTTGAGTGTCTGAGGACAGTGCCCCCCTCCCACTATGCAAATATAAACAGAATGTCAGGTGAGTGAACAAAGTGAGTGTGAATGCTAGAAACAGTGGTTAGTGGTTTAAATTTAGCCACAAAACATGAAAAAAATACTCATTTATGCTAATAGCATTGTGATTTATAGAAGTGGTGGGGTATTTGAACAATAACACCATGTTCTAAATAACTGATACAAAGTGCATTTAGATTCATATTTATGTAAAAATGGCCTGATAAAATTCAGGTGTGCTGGATTTATAGCCCTGCATCACCTGTCCTCTGGGAGCAGAGGGAGGAAAGTCTAACACAGTCTGACAGATGTAACCGCCATCTAATTAGATTATTCTATGACTATATTAATTCAGGAGCAAATCACTTTACTTACTTAGCATCAGACTGTCAGGCTGTGTTGGTGAAAGGCAGAGCAGCATAATCAGGTTTTAAGTGCCCTCACATATTGGAATTGTATTAGCCAAAGTCAAAGAAACAGTCCTGGCCAAGTACTGTGCAGACAGTGGAAAGTCAGGAGGTGGGGTCTAGGGTTGTTCTGTCAATGTAAGTAAGCTACAGGTAACATGTCCACTCATGATCGTACTTGGCTCTCCCTTGCATTATATGAGAGTTATGAGAAGTATTGAAAATCAATTTCTGAGGTGGGTCCACTTTCATGTTTTTGTAGGAAGTTCTTTTTTATTTTTGTTTGTTTTTACTAAGAAACATCGGCTTGAATTCTGCACCTGAGAGTCAAAGATTAATCTGTTTTCTGTTACATATTAAAAAAAGAGCAGTTTTTTTTTCTTTGTCCATGTCATTGTATATAATAAGTTAGGATCTGCTTAAGGTTCTGAACTCAAAGTGGGAAAACAACCAACATGCATCTGTCCTTATTTTACCTACTAAACAAAAAAAAAATATAAGAAAATTTCCAGTGTGTTCATGAAAATTATGTGATGCTTGTGTGACAGGGCCTTTATGCAACATGATTCTGCTGACCATAAAGAGGCCTTCAGCTTTCGATGTAATTTTATTCTATAATATTACGGGATGCTCAACAATTTTACACAACATGTAAACGTTAATGGGAGTAATTACAGATATTTTGGTATAAAACCAAGTGGAAATGGTGAGTCAGCTGTACATTTCCATCTAACTCACAACTGGATGTTGTTTGCTTTATAATGCCTCCAGCTCAGAAACTAGCAGTTCTGCAAGTTTGTGCTGATATATGCCACAGTGGAGATGTCGATTTAATTTCCTTGGACCTGACATGCCTGGTTTTGCAGCAATTGATCTCACTTAACAGTTGGAAGTCCTTGACGATGCCAGTCCTGAACTCAGTCATCCTTTGATTGACCTATTGGGTACCTTGATCTTGTTTCCCCTCCTTTTTGCTAATGTCCGTCTGAACCCTCACAGATCAGCCTCTCGTGTCCAGGGACTTGGACTGGGCTTCATTGAAAATGCAGCAACTGCTTCTTTCACCTTGATGTTTCAACAACTACTTTTCTCAAGGTTGCTGTGAGGGCGACACAGTCAGGAGGTGTTTGCAGAGGAGAAACATCCCTAATTTGAGCCTTGGTAACTTTCTTTTGAAGAGAGGTCTCACTGGGTTGGAGGAATTACTACTTGCTGGTGTGTGATGGTGTGCATGTGTTTCACTGTATGTGTGGGAGAGTTGGGGTATTAGAGTAGGATGTTTGGAATACTTCACATTAACCTCTCCAGCACTGGACTGGGAGACAAGGAGGCAAAAGGAAATTTAAAGTAACAAAAAAAAAAAAAAAAGAAGAAGAAACATTTAGAGCATGGAGCAAACCAAGATAGTCAGATTAAGGTATAAGAAATGCAGATAGAGGGAAGTGAGGATGAAACTGAAGGAAAGGGAGAAAACTGAAATAGGAACATAAAAGAGAAAAAGATAGAGAAAAAGGAAGGCAAGTGAATTAGAACTATATAAAAGAACAGAGAAAGTGTTTGTGTGTTTCTCCCTGTTAGTTCAGTGGTTGATCAGTACGTTGCTCCAGCATTAGTGTATAATTAATGAAGGATTCTTTTCCTTTCCTCCCATTTTACTGACACATACATTCCCAAATGTTCTTCATTATTTCTCTTTTCTTTAGTCTGTACTTCTTTTCAGTAGTTTTATCATTCATGGATGCCCACATTATTATTTTTGCCTTGCCGCTTCTCTGCTCATCCATATTTTCACTTTGTGTGAATTTCTTTTCATGTTCTACATCTGCTTATAATCAGTGTATTGTAAAGGCTGCAAATGTTCCAACATCTGCTGCACTGAATTTTATTTAGCCTTACTCTTAGCTTTATATTTGTCTGTAGCTGCATAGATTCAGTTTTTACTCTTTGTAGAGTATGCTTAGGCCAAGGTCATCTTTAAAACCTGGCAGTGACTCAGCTGTGGCAAGATTTATACAGTTTTCGAACCTGTAAAATCCCAAGCTCCCTATGTCTCCCTGGACTAAAATAATTTTGTTTTTAGACTGTCAGTAAGCAGTAAAAGATGCTGAGGTTTAAAAAGCTTGAAGAAAGCTGTTAGTCCATGTCACACAGGTCTGGACCCATAGGGAAGACTTATGACAGAGTGATGATGCCTGGATTATTATGCATTTGAAACTTCTATTCCAGTTTATTATGCAGTAAATACAAAATGAAGTTCACCGTTCAGATGGCAGATAATCAATGTCTCTTTCTCTGACTCGCTCTGTCTGATACCGCAATGAAATTCCTGTAGGAAAAGGGTTGAAACTGACATTTAATGTCATACAACAATAAATGTATGAATTACACAAGGAATTTGATTTAAACACAGAATCAGGACATGACCACTGGCTAAATTTGTTGATTTGTTGTTACACTGAATAAAAAAAACAGGACAGTCTCTGATTGACATGCAATATCTGGGATTTTCAGTGGAAAAACACCACAACGAGCAATGACTTGCTAAAAGCTGAGATTAAAATTGAAAGACAATTGAAATTAAAGATGCCCTGGATTACCACTGTAATGAATTGGCTTTTAAGTGTAATAACCCTTCCGTTCTGTTCTGGCCTAGTCTGGATGGTGACTGTCCTGGGCTTTTTAATGATGTCTTAAATTGTTAGAGGACCTTGAATGCCCAGTCAGCTCTCAGTGTACCTGAGGTGTTATACATTGCATTATAATGGTCTCTTAGCTATAAGCAGTTCACAAGTTGGCCAAATTTCTTTCTCCCCCCAACCGTGATTGTTTAGTTTTGTTTCTTACTTGCCAAGTAAACTCCTGAGATCTTAATAGTCTGTGTATAGATAATTTAAAGTTGTCACATTATAAATGCTTTTTTTTTTGTTTTTTTTTAAAACTATTTTCTGATGAATTATAGACACAATTGAACAATTAATCAATCCTAGAAGAAAGAATAAACAGGTATCCTGTGTGAAAAGAACATCTATGTGGTTTAAGCAGGAAGTTTACATACTGTAGGTTAGTCATAACCTTTCTGGCAGTGAGAAGGTTGGGCTGGATGTGAGAAGAGCTACAGAGTTCAGTTTTTATTAAACCAAGAGGCAGAGGAGGACCTTGAGTGCCTGACATCCAGTGGCAGCTACAGCTGTTTTACATGGATGAGACTCATTTTGAGTCGCAGTTCACACACTCACTGCTTCACACACCAACCACTGATACATGCATTCACCTTGAGAGGCAGCTTTGTCTCTTATCTGAAGCTGTGATCAGCTGATGTACAGAATCTGGATACTGTGGCCCCACGCAGCCGACCTGATCTATGAGGCAATTATGGTAAAAATGTCTGTCTAAGCATTCCTGGGGTTGAAAGGACTGACCGGGATATTAAACAGATTTCATTATACACAAAGTGAAATGTGATGGCAGCAGACCAAGAGAAAAGCCTTTTGTGATGGCAATTAGGAGTTCCCTTATAGATGGCTCCCTCCCTGTTGAAGTACATGTATATCTACACACACACACCCACACACACAATCACAGAAGCTGCACTTGGCCCCTGGACAAGCCCCAGATTTGTGTGTCCAGCATTTATGGTGTACGTGACATGACTGTGTGCACGCTTACCCTTCTGCACTTTGATAGATTGGTAGGGTGTTAGTAGTTGTTTCTTTGTGTAGGAACCTTGGCAGGGAAGGCATCTTATTCCAACTCACCAACCACTTGATTTACTGTTACATAGGAGCCTGTTTTCAGCAGACAAATTAAATACCAGTTTGCTATTGTCCCTGAATACAGTATATTCAAATTATAATATAAATGAACGGATCATTTTTAATGAAATTGTAAAATTTCTGTGGACTGATCAGTCAACTGCAATATTATGAATAAAAAAGAAAAGGTGTATATATATTATTTAAAGAACAATGGAAGAAAAAGAAGCTAAACTTATGTTTTTTATATATATATATATATATATATATATATAAATAAAACAGAGACCAACAAAATTCAGTTTTTGTGTGTGTGTGTGTGTGTGTGTGTGTGTGTGTGTGTGTGTGTGTGTGTGTGTGTGTGTGTGTGTGTGTGTGTGTGTGTGTGTGTGTGTGTGTGTGTGTATTAGCCTTATTAGCAGTATTAAGATCTCTTCAGGTGTTGGAAAGAAACAAAGGGATTTTTGTGTGAGCAATTATGCACAGTACCGTATCGACCACATCTTAACAAGTGAACTCTCATTGTTGCTCTGTTTTTCTTGCCTTTTATTATTATTATTTTTTTATGCATAACGTAGGACAGGGGAAGAAGGCAATATTGCACAGCTCCTTCAGCAGCTAACTGAGAAACCAGAGAAAACATAGGGCACGTCTGCAGCTCTTATATGTCCAACCATGTGTGAAGGATGATACAGCAATAAGCTGTGATTGCTGGTGGCATTTAAAAAAATGGCCTCCATCTTTTCAGTTAAGTGCTCTTTGCTTGGTAGAAAATAAAAAATAATTGCCTTGAAATACACCAGGAAATTCAATCTCTAACTGTAGCTTTCATGAGTACACTGTAGGTTCACACATTAGTGTATTTTCATAGCAGCACTAATATGGGATCTTTGAGTACAGTATTAAGGAATTTTTAAAAAAAATCTGTTAATGCTGCATTGGATATGATTTGATCCATGTGTTCATCTTGTCAAAGATTTCTGATGTAAATTATGTAACTGAGGCAGTTTTTAAATCACATCAAACTTTTTTTTATTTTTTTATTTATGCTCTGACATAAATGAACTAGCATCACATTATTCAGATTTCACTGGCCACTAATTCAATATTAATACTTTAATACTAGACTTGTAGATCTAACTAAAGAAGCTGCGAATATGAAATAAGATGAATGTAAGTATAATAGGACAGCATATATTTAAGTTAATGTACTTTCACGTGTCATCCAGACTTTCTACCTTTTTTACTTCTGGTCTGTAACAATGATATAAATTGCGTGTGGTGTTGTGAATTCCATTGGTGCCTGTGGTTTACTGTTAATCCATTACTTTCACACCATGAATAATCCATAGAGTGAACTCTGTGTAAATCAGTTCTGTAGTCTAGATGCTAGCGCTCGAGCCTAAGCCTCTGACACCATTACTCCATGTTTCAGTCATATCTGAAAAAGGAAACACGAGGACATATGAGTCGTTATGTTTAAGAGACCGTCACAGACAGAAAATCCATTAAAAATATTTTGTCATGCTTCCCAACTTTGTCCAACTAGCAGCCATTGGTCAGTTTTTTTTTATATTATGTAAACACATGCATGGGTATCACATATTAAAAACAGTTTTGTTCATTTCAAGTAACCTCTAACTATGTGCAGAAAATGGCTTTTTTTTTTTTCATTTTAATTTTTTTAAAAAAAACCCTGTTATGGGAGATAAATTACTTGAATCTAGCACATTCAGACCCCTTTTCAGCCTTTTATGCACTGAATGTCCTTGTGGTTCTGCTTGCAATTCAAAGGTGGATTTACACAGGTGGGACTGCCTCAGGCCATTACTTTTCTCTCACAGCTATTTAAAGTACTCAGTTGTATGATACATGTCCCCTCACTAGAGATGGTAGTTGAGCTATGATAAATTACACCCTGTCTTCTGAATCAATCACGACTATTAGCATGCATCCATAGTGACATCCTGTAGAGTGCAACTACAACACAACCTTGCAAGTGGCCAATACCATCTGTATCAATTTCATATGAAGTGTCCACTTTGCTGCACTGTGGACGTTGTGACGCATGACATGAGGAAAAGGGGCAGGAAAAGCAGAAATATCATTTTACGTTATGCTGTTTGGCAGCTCGGCCATGCAAGAACCAATTCAATTAGACAGAAGAAGATTCTACAGTGGTTCAACAACTTTTCATCCACTTTCTCTTGAACAGGGAGTAATATGAGTCTGTTGTTGGCTACAGCAGCATCAGGCATTTGAGAGGCTAATAAATTTGTGCCTGAGGAGGGAAGAAGATATTTTTGAGCCACCAGTCAGTCAACAACATCAATTAAGTTTGACTTACCAGTGAAAAGTCGCTGACAAAAGATTTGATTTAGTTGTTATAAAGTAACGGAAAGTAAAGCGTAGTTCTTTTATGACATTTATTGTTCTGTGCACAGCTGTACATCCTCACATGCAGAATAGCTTATCAAGGTCAGAAACTCATGAGATTAACAGCTGCAGTAGATGCATAACCCAAACCTGACATTTTATAATTTTACTGTATGAAGTCGGGTTGATTTCATTTATGGTGCTTTAGTTCTTGTAGCTATGTGATGTAAGAACAAAAAGGCAAAATTGGATATTGCAGCAGAGTTTAATAATAAAAGTATCAGGGTTCATCATTTTTTGCAACACCTTTCACTTTATATGTCATGTCAAGATTATTTCTCAATACAACAAAATATTGCTTTACATTACTTAAAGGAATAAATCATGTTTTGCCTTGGATTTGTACCTGTGTTGCATTTATGAATGTTTACCCTACAAATGCAAGCGAAAATGTTTAGCTCTTCTGAATTCAGAAACCAGCATAAGTGGGAGCTCATCTGAACAGCAAGTACCATTAGTGGTTCTTCAGTAGTCTGACATTTTACTGGCTTCTTTATGAACGGTTTCCAGTGTGGATCTGGTGCCAGATTAGTCTAAATCATTTGGGATAGTTACAAAGTAGTGTAGTATATGAAAAAAAATCATTGCTCATCCACTGAGAAAATCACTGAGCTGCCTAAAGTTTTAATCATGGAAAACTCCTTCGTTTATAAGTGCCTTCAGCACTTTTCAGATCCAGACAATTCAGTTAATCTACAGCTATTACTCTTGATTAGATTTTAAAATTAAAACGTGCCACATTTCACAATGTGCTTCTTTTTTGGGATAAATTTATCTTTGGTTTTAGGCTACAGCCTATTATAACAATACATGCATGCATGCTTGGTTTTAAATGGCAATGTATTCGGGAGACATGACCAGGGGATTATGATAATGAGTAAAGATTTCTGTGCCTCTCTCAAAGGGCAGAAAGAGAAGGATGGGATGCCTTTAGAGCAGGGAGAGAAGGATCAGGGGAAATATAACACACTACAGGCGGTTAGGTTGGCATAAGGGTTGGTCATGAATCGAAAATGGGATGTAGTCAGGAAGGGTATTTAGATGATGGATATGATGTAATTTGCTGGATTATTCAGTGCATCAGTAGTAATAAAGACTTTGTGACAAACTGCTTGTTGTTGAGGTTGCGATAGTATTTATTTTAAGTTGTGGTGACATCCGTATTATTGATGTCAACACGTTTTGGCTTCGACAGTTGGAAGCAAATACTGTCTGTGGCCTCTACTACAAATAGTAAGGCTGTAGGAGGCAGTGTAGCAACAGATGACTGTGATTGAATGATGATTTATCATAACTACAAAAAATATATGGGAAAGTTCATCAGATGAAGAATTGTATATCTAACTTCCTGTGCAATGTTGGTCTGCAAAGCCTTAAACAGTCTGTGCAGTTTTTTGTTTTGATGAACAGAATTCAAATGTTTTGTGCACCTGGAAAACTGTAATTGGAATTCACCAATAATTACCATTATTTCACCACTCTATTCGGCATCATCTAAAGATTCTTAATGATATACTGCTCAAAAACCCTGATTGGTTCAAACTACCTTAGAAATTAATAGCCCGTGGCTAATTCAACCCAAATATATACAGTATATAAAAACAATCCAGTAAGTAAAGCCCTCTATAAGCACAAGGCTTCACAGGAGGGACAATTACTTTCCTCTCTGTGTTTACCTCACAACAGGAAAACTGTTATTTAACAGGAGAATACTGTGGAAACACCACCATTATGTTGTCAAGTGAACCATTGCAGGAGCAATTAATCTCCCAGTAAACGTCTGGAATTGTGGATTGCCAGCTGTGTGGGATATGGAGGGAGAGTTTGGAGGTACACAGTACCGCACGTTTGCAAAATGTTTTAGCAAGCATGTGAGGGTATGTGCGCTCACATTGTGCGTACCTGTATTTGAGTACTGCGTAGATCACGTTCGCTTTGTTGCTTTAAACAATAAATTAGATGTAGGTGTTTCTGCTTTGAAAAAGCATCCTCTCCACTAGTGTAATGTGTCAGTGTATACACAGTAAATACTAATTACATGGTGAAAAAACTGATCGCCGATTTTATTACCATAACAGTATGTCATACAAGGAAAATGTCCTAAGAGGAATGGACAACAGTATTTTTATTCCTTTATAGGAACCTTTTCTCTGTAAAAATCTAATTTCTGTTGAAATTCAACTGGGAGGGCTTGGGATTCTTCAATATTTCTGGCTTATTTAATCATAAAATTGAATGTGTTCCTTTAGAAATGATTTAAATTGGAAGTCATTTGCTTCACTGGTTTACGCTGAAGCAGTTATAATGGGGAACATGGCACGAAGAGTTGGATATTTGAGATGGAGAGTGTAAGAGAGAACTGGCCTTCAGTCAGATTTTGATGTTTATTTGTTTCTGAGAAAAATCAGAGTATGCAATGAGAAACACCAGCTGAGGTCACAAGGGGCCCAGTTATTTAAATCATAGCCCACAGTTTACATCATTTGTTTAGCTGCCCATTGTTGGCTTTCAGGCTCTCTGTCCCTAGGCTGAATCTGTCTGCCTGATGAATAGAAAAGATAATTGTTAGCCAGGAAGCAGAATTGATCGTGTTATGATTATCTGTCTGGCACCATTTTTCAGATGTATATGAGCATGAGTGGTCTGATATAAAAACACCTGGTGATTGGTTGCTTTTCTGGCAGTCTACAGCCTCAGTGGAAATCTGTGGTAATATGCAGCATATCACCCCAAAAAAACATCCTATACAAACAGAAAAGGTGTCTTCTAACATGCGAACAACCTGTTGGACAGGGAAGATGGTGGTGAAGAGAGGTCTAGAAACAAAAAGGTGCATCTGAGGTGACAGGTTGGGCTTGGTGAAGTTTTTTTTTTTTTTTTTTTTAATTTTTTGTATTTGAAAGGTGGCTTCTGAATTCAGTTTACCACTTTCCAATTCAACTGCCAATCATTTTAATTCATTCTTTTGAACTTTCATCTGAACAACTAGGCTATTATAATTTGTTCAATCTTCAACACTGGCACAGAAAAACTAAAATGCTTTCTTAAAGTAGGAAAAATATGCATTTTGTGATCAATAGAGATGTAAACTGAGCTAACTGTAATTTCACTGCACAGAAGCTGAAAAGCATCACCTCTTTTTCGATGCACACCAAGCCTCCTTTACTTTTTTCCAGCAGTACCCTGATCCTGCCTCTGCACTCAGACAGCTTTTATTTTGGCATGGTTGGCCACTGGGGGATTGAGAGCAAGAGAGGATCACCTTTTATCCAGTGTCTCTCTCTGAAACACCTTTCACTTTCTATTTTCTGGATGACCAACCTGCACTGTTTTACCTCGCAGGATAAGCACATCTCTCTGGCAGTACACTCCTATGTGTCCCCCGTTTGCCACCACTGGCTTGTTCTGTGTAGGTCTATAGCTGCCTTTGTCTTTCTCATGCGTTTTAAGTAAGTCTTCAGCATCACCTGTATTTAGCTGTCTTTTATAAATGTTTAGTATGGCATGGACACTGCACACCCTTGATCAGTTTCACTAAAATATTATACAAGTCCTCTCCATTTAATAGTTTTTCTTTCTTTTTATGCATGGTTCAAGAAGAGTGTAGAAGAGTATTTTTGAGGATAGACATCAGATTTGATTCCTTGGCATGGCGGATTCCCAGCCTTTCACAAATCTTGTACCTTTTGCTTTAAAGTACTTCAAAGGTGTCCTATTAGATTCAGGCTGGGGACGTACTTGAGAAGGTCACTTGTTTTCTTCTTTAAAATCTTGTGATTTTTGCAGTGTGTTAGGGATCACTGTCATGTTCAGACTGAGAGTCATCTTTTCATTGCATTGCATTTGCATGTATAAACATTTACACACGTGTAGCCCCATATCAGAACACTGCCTCCTTCCTGTTTCACTGTGAGCAATATGCAGCCACTTTGGTAGTCCTCGCCTGGTCAGTGCCAAACATCCTAGACCCCATCTGATCCAAGCAAATTTGTTTTGGGTTCATCTGACCAAAGAGTTTGCTGCCAATACTTATCAGGCTTCTTTCATGTTCTTGGCAACGTTTAATCCTGTAGCTTTGTGTTGTTTTGTTTTTGTGTGGCGTCTTCAGAGGTTGACGTCATTCTGATCAGTCACTGAAACACTTAATTTCCACAGAAATCTGTTTTGTGTACATAGTAAATTGGGTGTGGTGTCTGTTTGGTCTAGTCTGTTTAGTAGCCTCCTGACGCTCTTGAACCCTTTCACCTTTACGGCATCTGACAGTCTGGTTTCCTACCATGTGGAGCCGTGCTTCATCAGCTACATCCCATGACACAAGTGTTTTGTTTTTTTTTTTTTTTTGTGGTAATAATCTTTTTGTGCAGTCAAACTTAATAGGACATCAAAGGTGTAATCAGGTGTTTCTGTTGTAGCAGACCCTGTTTGTCTTTAATTACACATAAGCTCAAATACCCAGCACTACCCTGCATATTGTTGTGGAGTGTACTCAGTTTTTTTAGATATATGCTATATGAAGAATACTGTGCATTGTCCTCTACTTCGCTTTCTCTTAAGGTTGTGTGTGTTTTCATGGATCTCTGCTTTTATTACCGTGCACAAATTTACTCCTACTATTAAACTTTTACACAGTGGGTAAACACGCAATTTCCAATCCTCTTTGGCTGTCCAAACAAGTAGAATTTTTCTATTAAATTTCAATTCTGGGATTTCACACTCCAGTCTACTCTGTGCATGGCTCTCCCTGCTGAAAAGCATAAGAACATTTTATCCAGATATTCATTTTTCAGTTGAATAATCAGTAGGTTGCGTGTCTGGACTATGCAATCATAATGGCAATTGTTATAATGGACACACTATCTCTTACTAACACACAAGGCACATGCAGCCATACAGTAGACACCCTTTTTTATACAGACGGTAACAAATATTTCAATTTTCAGACTTGTCTCCCTTTCTCAGATTTGAAATGAGTTACCATTTGCACAGGTGCTGGTTTTAGATTATACAGCATATTTTCTGTAGAGAACAAGCTTTCAAACGTAGAGAAAATCTGGGTGACACAGCGAGGAGCAGAAATAATTATTGAATTCTACATGATTCTGAGCTTTTATAAATGTCTGGAAACTTAACCAGCTTTTTAGTGTTTCAGCATTCATTGTTATGAATATACAGTACTGCAAGCAGATACAGTATAGAGCGGTGGAGCAGGCAGATTAGCTGCTACAGCTGCATACAAGCCATTTAAAAGAAACCACATTACATTACATTGATTTTGATCTGAATTGATTATGTCAGCCAAAGATTAATTAATATAATCAATTACTGCCTCAGGCTGCAGATAATGAGTAGTTTTCTTATTTATTGATTTGCTAAATATTTTCTCACATAATAGAGTAATTGTTTGGTCTAATAAAGCGAAATTTCTAAGATCTTGAAACTGCTTTGACTTGTCTGAATAACAAACATCCAGACATTAATTTAGTAGTTTTGAAGCAAAATTATTAACATTATTATTTTATTATTAATTACATTATGTCTGTCGATGAGAGTGGCAACAGTTAAAAGCTGACCTGGAACTATTTTACATTATTTTCTGACAATAAATGGTCAACAACTTTACTTTTTGTTTCTTTACTTCGTGTGGGGAAGCCTTCCTGCTAGAGACACTAGAAGCCTAAAGAGTCTCCGTTTGTTGCAATAGGATGCATTTCTGTGATGCCATTTCCTCTGTGTCCTCAGCTGATAACATTGAATTTTACATAAAAATATGCTCAAGGCAACAGCGCCTGCAATGATTAGGTTTCTCTTCTTCCCTGAACCTGTCATTTCTCTCTCTTTATTGCTCTATCATCTGTTACCCATAATCACAGATCATCCTGTCTGGCTTTGTTCTTACCTGCCATACAGCTGTACACCTGGGACCTACTTTAGCACCCTCCATTCATCATCCTCTCACCTCACTTCATAATTTCTTTCCTGTCAGGTGTGCTTCTCGCCTTGCCATTGATTTCTGATTCAGACTTTGAATGGCTTTTTTTTTTTTTTTTCAGCATGGAGTTGCTAAAGCAGTAGGTATTGCTGCAAAAGCCAGCAATATATATATATATATGAACTCTGTATATTTTGAGCAATTTATATTTTTTCTGTATCTCTGTCCACAAGAATATAAAGAACCTGAGGAAATTGTGTTTTGTAAAATTGCAATTAACAGCTTCCACTTTTGCTTTGAGGCTTCTATTTTTATCCTCAGGCACCTTTGCTAGGAAGATACTTAACATTTTATTTTAAATAGGACTACAGTTACTAAGTATCACTATTAGTTGAATATTAGTGTAATCTTTCAGTCTGTAAAAGACTGAAATATATTGAAGAAACATCCAATGCAATGGCCCAGAGCTTACTGACATGTTTAAGGATCTTTTATTTTTAATCCAGCCTTCAATTTAAAATCCAGTGATATTTGGTTTACTGTCATAGATAACCACTAATTATTCTTTCAGCAAGACAAGCACGTTTCATCGTATTGGTTGTCTCAAGCCAGCTATATTGCATAGTTGGGTCAACTTATTGCTGGTTGTGGAACAAGTATTTATGAATCATATTTCAGACCAGCATGGCATTTTAGGGATCTGCATTGCTGTCAAAAGGTTGTGGGTTTGATAGCTTTGTTTGCATTACCTCCCTGTGTTCGCTCGTTTCCACCCTCAGTCATATGGATAGTACTGTGATAAAGATGGAGTATCGTGGTGTGGGTGGCATTAGCATAGGTTTGCTGCTGTGCTTTCAGTGGAAACTCCTGCAGTTATTTAACAGATAAAAGGAAAGACACCTATAGTACCTGACACAATTCAGACTCTCCTGGAAACTAGAAAATGTCATGTTGAGGGATGAGCCTATGTAGAAAAAGTTGAGATATTCTGACAATACAGGTAAACTGGATTGAGGTTGTGGCATCTTTTGATTTCATTGTGAAAGGTTCAAATCACCTCATTCTGTTAAAAAGTTGAAACAGAATGAAACATCATCTGTCCTTGCCTTTTAGCTCGATGGCAAACAAACTGATATCAGAAAGTAATGATCAGTTGACTTGTACTGTATCTGATGTATTAGTTTACTGAAAATACCAAGGAAATAGCCTCCTGAGTCTGTGATGCCTTTGTTCTGATATACACTTGCCACACAAGTACAGACTAAATTAGTTCCTGTTTGTGTCTCTGCCTGTCGTTGTCAGCTGGTCTAAAATCTAAGTGCTTTGACAAATATAATTGTTTTTTCCAGACAGGCAGAGAGAAAATAATATACAGTTAATAATGATAACGCCAACAACATTTATTATTGTCCTTTCAAAACAAGAAGTGAACTGTAATACATAACCTGTGTGGTGTATATCAAAAGCCAGAAAAATAAAAAGAACTGACTGAGGGTGGGCCACACACACACATGCAGACATCCATTCTCACTTACATACACAGTCAAGCTGCTGAAGAATCCAGCATCTAGTTTGTCCTTGCCAGGGTGACCTGCTGTGTTGGTTGAAGAAAATAAGCAAACTGATATGGTGGGCAGCGTAAAAGATGGGCAGGACAGACGACTGAAAATGGATTCAAGAGGTCAGGAGGAGGAGGAGACATGGCTAAATGCTTCAACTAAAAAGAAAAACAATCACTTACGGATAAGATATACTGTATAAACTCATGCCAACACAAACTGATGCTGATCATAGCATAGTTACATACATACATACGATTACGTATGTGACGTCCTTAACTGACATAACACATTGAATTCCTGTTATGATTCAACACAGCAGTACAAAAACCTTGTCCTTCTATTCCCTTAGCTTCACAGACCTTTATAGTGAGGCTCAGGGCATTGTTTAGCTGTTCAGTACATACCTTTCTATTTTTGTTAAATCTCACTGCTCTCACAGCATTGTGTTCAGTTACAACAGGCAACTGTTTACAGTGAAAAGGTCTAAAAACCCAATGTACAGTCCTTGCTCAGCACAAAACAGCAGACAGGCACAGCTGGAGGCTAGCTGGTGGATATAGTGGAACATTTAGCAACTAAAGAGATCTTTTGCTAAGGCCTTAGCTAAAAGATAGTAAATACTGGACTTATATTTGTTAGGTGGCCAGAAACACGACTAAAGAAATGATAATGTTGCTCCTTGACTATTACATGTGTAAATAAGCAACTGTTTGCTAACAAGTTCAGCTTAAAAGGTGATAACAATGTTATTGCAGGTTTAAATACTAATGGCCAAGCAAAATGACAGATGTTATTGAAATCTGGTTTCAGTCTCAGAAGAACATGTTTGAGGTGTTGGGGTATAATGCAGTTTTAGATGCTTTCCTGCCCTGACAATTTTAAATTATTTAACACTTAAAGTGAAGAGTAGTTTTGTAAAACTTTTTTGCATTGTCATAGCCAAAAACTGCTTGGAATGCAAATATTGTAGCAGGTAGCAACAACTCACATGCTGACAGACTGTTGAGTAGTTGTAAAAACACGCACATTTTCCTGTGGTGTATTTATCTTTTTTTCTTTTGGCTGTCATCTGTAACCAACTTACACTGCTTTTGCTTTTGCCCAGTTTTCTTAGGGCCATACTCCACTTGCCAGCTTTCATATATAAAAAAAAAAAAAAAAAAAAACAGCAGTTGAAAATATGATCACGTGAACACAAACAGACCTAGGGTTGTTTGTATGTATGATGAAGCCAGAAAGATGGAGAAAGGACAGTCAGGGGGAAAGCTGGCATCTATCCTGCCAACATGAACCTTGGCAGACTGTGACACACTGCGGTACGGGCATCAGTCTTGTTCTCCAGTCCAACTACATCTGGAGGATGACCATACCCAGGGGTCTGTCTTTTGATGTCCTTTATGAAAAATTCAGAATTCCTGCAAACCTGAGAGAAAAAGCCTTAAAGGATGAGGCAGGTGATACTGTATATTAGTTATTTTTTATCAGCAAATCCCATGGAAAGACCCAAACTAAAAATTGACCTAACAGAATCAGCTACCTATTCCTTTGTGCCATAAAGCTCCAGTATTGACCAAAATCTATCACATTGAGTCACACAAAGGTATTGGCTGACATATACCTTTATTGTGATAAACATGAGCACTGTATTTTATTGTGTGTATTTGGCATACACCTACATCCTACTGCTCACACACTTGACAAATGTGGGTTAATCCATGGCTGAAAGTAGTGCCAAACAAGTGCACTACTTTAATGCACCACTTATTCCTGATTTATTTCTTCATTACAATTCAGTTTTGAGAATACTCTAGATGGGTAAAAGAAGTCAGGAAGTCCTGCTAAACCAACCCTCTCACTGAACTTACCTTTACATGCTAACTCATTTGCATCTGCACATATATTTTGAAGGAAAGGAGGAATGTAAAAACTGTCATCCAAGTGCTATAGGTAAAATGTGAAAGTTATAGCGGCACCAAGTGGCGAGATTGCAGAATGCAACCTTCTGTGAGGGAGGAAACTATGGTTAAAACTAGAACCTGTATTTGGTTTGTCCTTTCTAGGCTACTGTAGAAACATGGCGGCCTTTGTGAAAGCAGACCCGCTAATTATGTAGATTTAAAAGGCATATTCTAAGATTAAGAAAATGCACCAGATGTTATTTTCTGGTGATTACACACTGACAGCATATTTATGAATATTATATTTCATTTCTGGAAATAGATTGCTCTAAATATGACATAATAAATGTTTAAGCATATTTTCTGTGAGACAAGATTCAGTTTTATGGACTAACACTTTTTGATTGAGGTCTTTTATACAATTTCATGAAAACAATAGAATAAACTGGACAAACTGCTAAAAGTGCCAACAAATCATTCAGTCTGTTACTCTGATAGATATTCTTACATGTGAATGGAGAGTTTCCTAAGCCAGCCACCTCTGAACTGAGTATGAACAGAACTGAGAGTCGTACGTTAACTGGGCTCTCATCATCAGTGATCTCTTTTAACATCCCTAGTTTATTGTACAACGTTACGAGTGCATCAGCTGCATTTTGCAAATGGCTTCATGATGAGAATCACGTTACCTTGTGGAACAGCTGCACAAAGAAATATCTATAGTTAGATTAGAAACAGTGATTGGTTCTGTGCCCACAGGGCTCCAGGTCTTTAAATGAACCTGCCTGAGTTTCTCTGGCTGCTAAATCTGTGTAATCTTTTATATCACTTCTTATACCCCACTGGTATAAGAAAGACTTCAAGGTAATGATCGTTAATGAATTGACCAGGACTCTCCTTCTTTTAATATTTTGCTTTGATGTTCCCTGCTTTGATGTCTTGCGTATTGCTTTTACTTACTTATATATATATTTTTTTGTTTCCTTAAATTATTAATTCAGTTGCGAGCAGCATTTTTGCTGTCACAGATCTAAAAAATACAGCCGAAGTAAAGCAAAACACTAACCTCTAGAAATTTCAGGTAACTAAGTCTATGACAGTTCGAGTTTTAATTTGTCAACAGTTTAATTTGTCAACATTAGTGCAGTTTAGGTTTCCTGGGAAGACTGAGGTAATTGTATTAAATTCAGAGCTGGAATAACAAACACTGATCCACTGATGCAGCTAGCAAGATATACTAATAAAGCAAGAATTTAAATTAGTGTGTGTAAAACTTACAGATAGTAAATTAATGATCTCCATTTGTGTATGGTGTGTGTCAAGGTCCAATGAAAGTCCAGAAAGATTTTACTAAGATTTTGGTGGATGATAAAGGACAATGTGATGGACTTTTATAACACTGATCAGCTTCGCCACATTATGTTTACAACATCCAAATGCTACTGTTGCAACAGGGAAATGTTTATCAGAAAAATGACTTCAGATTAGAGTTGTGTCCAACTTGATGAGTCATGGAGTTTGTGTAAAAAAACAGATTGCTTGTATTTCAGAAAAGACTGAATGTTTTTAGACTGATCATTGTACATTTAGGGCATGCACTGTAATATTCTATCTGTAATTGTTAACAGTGTAAAATCAGACACTGGGCTTCACAGATGTTTACGTTAACCTTTTACCACAATGACCCTTTTGAGAGGTAAATTTATCTGTTAACATCCTCTTTACTTTTTCCAAGAGCAAGGTAGGTCAACAAGGTCGCAACATAAAGCCATATTCAAAGATGTGCATTATACACTGACATGTATGACATCATTAAGTCACAATAATTGTATTCCTGGAACAGAATTATTTGTTTCTCAACAAACAAGACATCCATACTTT
This sequence comes from Mastacembelus armatus, assembly GCF_900324485.2. NCBI lineage: Eukaryota > Metazoa > Chordata > Actinopteri > Synbranchiformes > Mastacembelidae > Mastacembelus > Mastacembelus armatus. The sequence continues at coordinate 14,930,232 of NC_046656.1, forward strand.
AATGCAGCACTGGCTCACAATAGACTCACTGAGTCACCAATACTACTGAAGACAGTGATTTTCACCCTGCTTTCATCATTATGATAGAAGATACCTATCAAGCATAAAATGAGTCTGTTTGGATACCCAGTGACAAAAAGATGTTTTTTGCATATAATACACACACTCGAGTTCTTTTAACGTGGGACAGTGAATAGGCACGAAGATCGATTACCATTTTATTAAATTACAGAATCAGACAAATTGTTATGAACTTTGTTACATTGACTAACAAAAACAATGTGACCGGACAATTTAATTCACTGTAAATCAGACTATGGATTAATACTAGTTAGACACCATCTGAATTAAAAGTTAATTCAGATGTTAATAGTCATTGCATACTAAGTGCATTCAATATATGAAATCAGTGTTCCCAGAGTTGACTTTGCCCATATTCACGTATTCTTGTCTCTCCTCATTTAGCACATATTCCTACTTTTCACCCCAAAGACTTAAAGAAGAGAAGAAAAGGAGAGCACAAAGGCAATACAACTGAGAAACACAAGTACAAAAAGACAGAGCAGAGAGAAGTACAAAAGTGGCGAGACAATGCAAGATAAAAGAATAAAAGGCATAAAGCTCACATCAAAGGGAAGAGGCAGCAAGCCAGAGGAGATGGGGTGAAGTGTATGAGCATTACTCCCATGGAAAAGTTGCTGTGCTTGCGGTGGTAGTGCTGAAGGCTAAGCCAACATGCCCAGCAGTGATGAATTGGTCCTGTCAGGATAAGCCAAACAAACAGAGATCTGTATAGTATATGACAACCCTCCTCCAGGCACTGCAATGAACAATGACATTTCCCTGCTCGCTGCGTAACAATGGCTCAAGAGATCTGGCAGGACACATATGCTGGAGGTATGCAGCTGTTTATTTTTTGTATGGATATGTATTAAGAAGACATTTCAGTGAGTTAGCGGGGGCTTTGGAAAAAATGTCACACTGCTTTTGGAAAACAATGTTTATTAAAGCTGCAAGATGCAAGTGAGTTTGACTGTTAGAGGGCAGGAAGTAGACTTTTAAAGCAAAGTCCAACATGGTGTTTTGATGTTTGTGAAAATTCTCAGTCGTCCAGGGGAAGTTATCTAGAGATTGAGTCATGGCAACTGGACTTTCAGTTTTAAGGCCGAAACGTTTCACCACCCATCCAGGTGGCTTCATCAGTCTGACTCAGACTGACTGACTGAAAGTCCAGTTGCCATGACTCAACCTCTAGATGGTGTTTTGATGAACTGCACTTTAAAGTCTAATGGCTAATGTGTTAACAAACCTGGAAACAGGACCGGAGAACAATAGAAGCAGAGCTACATTAATAACCCTCTGAGGCAATCTTTTTATTGATGAAAGTCAAGTATTCAGTGCAGTTATACTATTCAAAAAACCCATGTGTTGCTGCACACTACCTGTGAGAAGTCGACAGTCTGTACTTAAAACAGATGTAGGATTATATGGTAAAGGTGAGCAATATAGTTAAAATCAGACTGATTTTATATTGTCATTTAGAACCTTGATCAATTAAACGGAAGCAGTTTGTAGATAAAATGACTTGGTGTAAATTGAATGATATACCTCACAAATGAAGGTACCCTATATTAGCTCAGAAATCCTGTGACTCCAGGGACATCTTCCAGTCATGAACTCTGAAGTCTAGTGGAGAATCTTTATCATGTTTCCTTCCTTCCTTCTGTCTTTTTTGTTGCCTCTCTACTCTTGACTTTACTTTCTGGAGGGATGGATACCTTGGTAGAAACTATACAGCAAAATTCATCACAGTTAACACATTTCTGTCATCTCTGGGAATAAATCATAGTATTGGCCAACCCTGCTGTAGAGATCTATAAGGTTTTCACTTCCTTCATGTTGAGTAATTGAGTTGAACAGGCTTTTATGTCCAGTGCCAGTGTAGGAAGTGGTTTGCTGTTTATGTACCGTGTAGAGGTGTGTGGCCTTCAAAGCGTAGTATAGTCAGGTTTAAGATGTCTATTCTAGCCTTTTGTTGAATATTTGTTCATGACTAATCCAGGTTACAATATGAGACTCAAACAGAATGATGATATGTGAAAATGTTGGTTATAGTTGACCATATAGGGAATATAGGGAACATACTTGGGTCTTTGCAATATACAGCTGGAAGCAGATTTCCAGGTGAGAAGGTAACAGTCTAATATATACACCAGAAATATGCAATGCCAAATTCTACGCAACCGAGCACGTTTCATGAATCAGTTTAGTCTGGTGCAATGAAAAATGTTCCAACATTTTTAACAAGACAAAGGGAGGGCAGAAGACAATTGTTTTTGGCCCAAGGCTTCGCTCAGTGTGTCATCATATTGTCTTGCATAGCTCAATCGTTGTAAAAACAGCAGGTTGTAACAGATGCAATTAGCAGCCAGGTGGTTCTGGCAACAACTGACTACATGCAGTCTAGAAAAAAATAGTGCCATCGTAGTAGATGAACACAGTGGTACAGGAATGCAGATGATGTTCTTGCCATGGATTCATGCAGGTTGCTGGTTTTCTGAACGCCAATTATGACACATCAGAGAGTTGGTTTTCCTTGCTAATAACGCTGGGTTAGTACATCACAGATTTTATGTCCAATAATAATTGACTAGTTCAAATTGCTTTGATGTCACATTGTGCTGTTTTGTAATTTGGTTGTAGCTTATCTTCCTAAGGGAAGTTCACTTGATAAAGCTGCTTTTGATGTATAGCTTTTAAATTGACATCTTTCACATCAACACTTTTTCCACACACAGTTCTGTATGCAGAAATGTTTGTGGTGGAAATGTCTGACAGGTTTTAGGGTTTATACCAATCTACATGAAATCCTTCTTTTTGATATTCCTTTTCAAATTTAAAAGCTGTCTGCAGCTTTATGCATCTGTCATACAGTCTGAAAGGATTGCCTCTATTGCTTGAAAAGCTCTGGATCAAGTAATACACGAAACAACAGCTTTTGACTGTCACTACACTCCTTTGTTATTGAGTCAGTCTACACAGTTGCATACTGTGGTCTGAAATGAATGCTGTGATATTTTCACAGAATGTCCTCTACATTCTCACAGCATCCATTTACTGGCCTCTTAAAGATGCTGTCAAGTTGGTCCTGTGCATTTGGAGAACTCTCGTGAGATACGAGTCAGAGCTTCTTTGCTCAGATACGTGGCATGTTGCAATATGCATGATGCCCAGTGTTGGTGTTAAAACTCTCTGGGTGTAAAATTTTCTGTACCAGCTGTAGCAGGTCAATCTGTTTATCATGATTAGCACCCACGAGGCCCTTTGATAAGGCCTTACTTATGTCTGTGACAATCTTCTCTCATGTAATTTTTCTAGGAACAGAGGAAAATGACTGCAAGTGTTACAAAAATACATTATCATGTCATCTTTAATATTTAATGCTTGTTGGATATTGAAAGACTCAAGGTGTATAAATAATGATGTACTTAAAGAACCTAAGGGACTGTAGTTTTTAATACACTGATTCCATAATGTATCAGTGTAAAAATGTCGAAGGAAATGCCGTGTAAGCAGTTGTGTAAGGGGTCGGGATAAGGTTGAAATTGCACCAGACATCTACATAAAGAGACAGCAGGACAGCGTTCAGGCAGACATAGGGTGGCAGACAGACACAAACAAATGAAAACAAACAATTCCACCCTATGGTGTATTAGGCCGGTGGGGAGATGAGGGAGCACTTGTTTGGGAGATCTTGGAGAAATGTCAAGCTAAGCATACATCAGTGGAGGCAAGGCGGGACTGTCAGGGTGCATTAATGCAACAGGGTTGAGGTTTCAGTAATGAGGACATGCTGCACACAGTGGCACAGATACAGGGATTCAAACAAGTGCCAGCGAGGCATGGACGATCAACTGGAGAATCAGAGAGGGGGACTCAGAAAATAACAATGAGCCAAAGAGTCATACAGTGGAAGCCTGCACAGCCTCTGTGCTCAGGAAAACATGATATTTTGATATGTTACACAATTTTGTTAGTTTTATAAATATGATGATTATTATTAGTGTTTAGTTTCTTTCAGATGTAAAATCTTTTGGCAGTTTTACATGTAGATATCATATTTGAAAAGTCCCAAGATGACAGCTAAACATCTGCAACTGCATCCGTTTCTGACTGGCAGCCTGTTGTCTTCACATCTGGGGAATTTGAACCAATTGTTATGACGATTTCTGAAAATGACTATAATAATTTTCAGTTGCTTTAGAAGGTGTTTGTTAGAGAAATTAAAATGTTTACCCTGCTGTGACCTGATCCACCTTACTTTAGTATAACTGAAACATTTCTGTATAGGGCCTATTGTGTATTGTGGAAATATAATTGTTGCTCTCAGTGAGCACAGTTTGCTCTAACCTTGAACATTTGATAAGGGCCCAGATGTCTTTCTGTGAGAAATCACTGTCCCTTTTGTGTTACCATGAAAACTGATGTGTTAGGCTGCAAGCAGCCAGTGACCATCATGCTGTACTAAGGTGCTGTGTGACTGTTACTCCTTACAAGTAAAACCTCTATATAATCTTACCGAAGTTCGTCCTCTGAGTCTATTTGTTAAAGAATTTACCTAACAGTGTTCATACCCCATCACTTGTTACATATATTTTTTTTTTTTCCAAATTTACTAAAAATTAAGCACTTAAACCTCTCATCCAGAGTTGATCATCTGAGTAACTAGGCTAGAAAGTTTGGGAGATGAAACAGAACAGAAATAACAAAAACAGCATTAGATTTAGGGGAAAATCATTGATTGGATTAAAGTAATTACTTTAATGCTCGAAGATGTTCTTCACCATGGTAACAAAAATAAACTGTAAATAGGGTTACAGACCATCGTGGTCACGGTCAAGACAGCACTGTTGGTTTGAAACAATAATTAGACCCTTTTGTTGAGGTGCAATGTTTTGGTGGCCTATCCACCCACCCCACCCACCTCACTATGCAGACAGGATGGGATAGAGAGGTCACATGACTTCTTGGCTCTTATCACTAGGGCACTAGTTATTTTTTTAGTTTAACATAAATGTATTTGCTGAAATAACTGATACTGTCTCAAACAACCTCTAAATTGGGCTTTAGAGTAAAACATATCTCTAGGTTGTAATAAGCTGCTTTCAGTATGGGAAGCCAGTCTGGCCAATAGACAGAATTTTCTCATAGTTCTGAGTTTTGGATGAAGGCATATTAGTATTTTTATGCTATGTTCTTGTGTCTTGAGCTGCCACACATTATTAATATATAACCTTATAATTTTCACTCTCATATTCCATATTTCCTAATTGATGTTTAAGTTCCATTTTCTCATAATACTCAATTAAAGTCTCATGACTCAGGCCCTTCGGGGCATGTGCGGATAATACGTTTATTTCACAGTGCTCTCTTTCCTGAAGTGAGTTTTACTATGAAAAATATCAGTGGCCTGATGTGGGGCCATGCTGTATTTGTTGTGTTGACAAAATGAAGTCTAGCCAAGTAAAAAGACTTTGCCTCGCTATTCATTAAATGTGTTCACTCTCCCAGTAAGTAGAACCAGCAGCAGTTTTGAGTTGGAGTGTCAGTTCATCCTGTTATCTCCACATCAAATTCTTTATTATTTTCACTTCAGCTCCACTTGACTCACCTTGGATCTGTTTGTCCTCTTCATAACTGACTTTTCATTTATTCTAAAAACTTCATTAAACTCTTCCACACTCTTGCTGACTTTTGACATAATAAATATCCAACAGTGGAACAAGAGTTGTGATTTTAATCAAATTTAAGAGAAACGCAGTCACACTCAAAAGAAATTAAGTGGGTTGCAAAGATCTCTTGCTACCTTAGTCCTAAGATTTTTTGTTTTTTTTTTTTATTGTGGATAAAAGCTAACAGTTTAAAGAAGCTATGAAAATTATTGTTAATACATTCACTGTGTAAAATATACTGCAAGGAAACCCAAAAAAGATGACAGAGAAACTGTGGCAGAATCCTGTGTACAGTTGGTCGGTGAAAACTTGCCATTCATTGGATGTTTGAAACAGTGACTGTAAAGATTTTATGAACCAGCCACAGGGTGAGTAGAGAGGGGGTGGTGGTGGTGGTGTTATATCAAACTTTATAGTCGTGAAAATACTCTTCTGGTTTATTTTAGAGCAGAGCTGCAGAGCAACCAGATACAGTCTATATAATGTAAAGTTTCTAAGTTTTAAATCTTTTGATGTCAGTTGTAATACTGGTAGCCACCGGGCCACAACTTTTTAATTCCTAAAACCTTTTTTTTTTTTTTTTTTTTTTTTTGTCCAATCACTTTACTCAAGCAGCTATACAAGGACTTTGATTTAATCCGATTTGTAGTGCTGTTTCCATTCAGGTGATGGCAACATTCTTTGGAAAAGTCATCTGTCCATTTAAGCAACCATTGTTGTCATGCTTCACTGCCTCAGAGCTATTAGACCAGTAATGTGACTGGTTGTATTAATCACCTGCAAAATAGTAGCTCCAGTAAGAGAGGTCAGTGTGCCCAACACCTGCTTCTTTACCATTTGATCTAACTGTGCCCTTGTCCCTGAAAATCTGTCGATTTAATACTTGTTTCCAATACACTTTTTTATTACTCATATCAATAGTCAGATATTCAAGTTTGATAACCAAGTCTAGTTGTTTGCCTGTAGAAGAATATATTATAATTTAACCAAATTATTGTTTTTAGGGTTTCTGCACACAGTCATGGGCCAAATTCTCCCAGCGCCAATTACCATTTAGTAGTTTTTATGATAAGTTGTGGCTTCACCAAGAAATACAGTTGGTTGCAAAATGATTGTAATGTTTTTGACTAAGTGCATTAGAGCTGTGCATTTAGCATCTAGACGCTGATTATAAAACACTAGTTGATGCTTGACTGAGAATGTACAGTCTGAGAAGGCACCTTTTAATGTGGCTTTGCTTTCCAAGGCTTTTTACATCGATTTAGTCAAACTGTTTAAAACCTGCAAGTCGTTTGGCCATGGGCAAGCTGGCTTTGTACTGATCATCTAATTCACAAGCATGTCTTTAGTATAAGGCAGGGTACAAAGTTTGTAACACTCCTTTCAACTCCACTGAATAAACATTGAATGTCACACGCTCCCCACTCTCCAGCTGCAGCTGACAGTGAAACTGTGTCACACTCAAAGGGCATAGGAACTTTTGAATCGACCACTAAATCTGTGCATGAAAAGGCAGAGCTGACAAAGCAGTATGCTGTTTAGAGGTGCATTGTTCAGTTTGGGAATACATATGCAATACACCGTGTGTGTATTGTGTGTGTATAAAATTTTAAGTGTGTGTTAGGAGCCTTTATATCATGTGGTAGTCCTACAAAGAACTCATCTTTAATCAGCCTGGAAAAATGTGATGACAGGAGCCAAACAGTGAAGTAATGTTGACTCAGATTTTTTTATTTGGCAATCACAGTATGCTGCTGAGACTGTTCAGGGAGACTCAATAAGGTTGACTAGAATTTGTAGCAAGTAGCCTGTAGCCTACATCCCAACTCCAGTAAAGCTGTTATACAAAGCAACTGCAGACATAATGTTTTGCAATAATAAGCAGTTGGTAATTTTGTATGGTAACCATGGAACTGTTTAACTGTGCATGTTATGGTGGTAAGTATCCTATCATATGCATAAATAACACTGACTGCTTACATTTACTAATAAGGGATGTATAGATCTGCTTTACAATTACTTAAAGACAATATGTGAAATTCACATATTTGATACGTTCCAACTAAAGCAAATTACTAAAAATAGAACTGATGTTTAGAGACCTCCCATAATAGGAATTAGCATTAATGCCATGTAGTTTTATTGCCACTTATTTGCTTCTCATTGTCGGACCTTTGCTTTTTTGTTCATGTAATTGTTCAGTATTGAAATAAGAAAACATACAAAACATCATACCATAGAAAATATATCTTTAAGAATAAACTATAAATATAGAGTATGATTTTATCACCTCCAAAATCTCCCTTTGCATGACTTGAAATTATTACTCTGAGCTCACTGTGCGTTCTGTTGCTTTAAACAATACTATCAATCCTACACCCTGAGATGTGAGGAAGAATCAAAGCCAAGTGGATGAGAAGTATACAGAGACCACTTCAATCTACATACAGTATGTATAGGAGAGCTAGTCACATTTCCAGGGGAATAAATGAAGAACAGGGCCTTTTCATAACACAGTCACACTGAAACAGCCTTCTTAATTCTTGGGAACTGATAAAACAGTTTTTGGCAGAGCTGAGACTACAATTGAAATGGATAAGCACATGGTCAGTACATGTCTTTATTTTTTAAAGGAGTGTAAATCGAGTGTATGTTCTTACAGAACAGTAGGTCACCAAATTCAGCCTGTGTTTACATGATGCTCAATAAAAAGTGTGCACCATTAGCACATAATGATATATTATTACTAGAGGTTTAATAATATGTTTTGCCAGCATGGTGTTGCTCAAAACATTTGTTAAAACTGTGAATACAATAATTCACCACCTGTTCAGACTCAGGGATTTTGAGATAATATCTCTTCACCATCACCTGCTGAAAATGGGCTTGTGTGGTTTATACAAGTTAACATAAAACATTGTTTGTCAAATTTGTTGTCAAATGGAAATAGAACAAGGAAAGGCAAGGTATCTGGAGCTTCTTATGTTGTATTAAAAATATGTCAAATCATATCCAAGACAGCTGTTCCAATTGTCTTATTTTGTTGCACAAATTTAAAAGAAGAATTAAAACACTGAAGTTGCTGAAGCTGAGTTTGTGGGTGTGATTGCAGTGTTGGTGCCGAATTAAGGTGGAGAGTCAGAGGAGCTCAGCCTGAAAACAGCACAGCTGCAGGTTATCAGGATGATTAGCAGCCTGATAAATATGCCAGTAACCATGTGCTCGCTCGCTCTCTCTGGAATTTACAGTGAAGCTGTTAGCATAAACAGGACACATAACAGAGACAAAAGGCACTGGCAACTTAAAGTGAGGGCTTGAAGTTAAAACTTTTGCTTTAGATTGTGGTTAAATAAATCAGATGCGTGGCCACAATGTTATGGAGGATTTACTTCAAGGTCTCTATCTAGAACTGCTGCTGACATTCTGCCCTCACTGGTCATGTGCAGAATTGCATTTTGCAATTTGCCTTACAATAACTTGGGAAGTCCCAAGGAATGTGGGATACACAGGGTGACCGTGAAATGCATAATTAAAACCAAGTACACTGATGGCTTAAGCCTAATTACACTTCTGCCTGAATTTAACCTAATCTTAACCAGGAGAGTTGAAAAGGGAGGGTTAAGTTTTATACTCGGAAGACATGAGATGCAAATGCAGTCTAAGATTTTCACAATAGATGGGTATGACATGTTTAGCATGTAAATGTGTATCCATCCTACAATTTGCTAAATGTGGTGGAATATTCAATGCATGTTTAAACCGAAACAACCAGCAACATTTGACTGTGAATGCTGTTGTTCCCAAAAGGTGTGCCAGCAGGCCTTTCCTCTGTATATTCATGCTTCTGTCTCAATCTACAGCTGAAAATGCTTCATTTGCAGGTAACACTTCATGATATACCTATACCTATGTTGAATTGGCAGGGTTTAAACTAAGTTTGCATGAAATACAAACATCATAATAATAAACTGAAGCTGTAGGTCAAGACCAAGTCAGAGACATTAACTGCACAGATAGTCGAGCAGCCACGACACAGTTGAATCTCACTGTATATAGAGTGTATATTTGCCTGTCCTCATTTATGGTGTGGCTCAGCAAGACAACTGCTCAGTAGAAAAGTGTCACACACAGTGTCCAAGATTAGGTAGCAATCCTCCTGCCATCTGTTCAGCCATCCAACAGAACACAACAAAGGTGTGCAGATTCCTTCCACCCTGCCAGCTCTGGTAAAAGTCTTTGAGTGAACACCTTGGCTTTGAACCAGAACTAACCCCAAGGCCTTTTAATGAAGTAGAATTTGACATTTCACTGCAATGCACCAGAGTGGGGCAATTAATGGTTTTTGTAGGAGTAATTACATTTCATTTTCTTGTTTTTGAATGTTTGTGCAGTAGAGCATTTGACTGTTTTAAAATTATTTGGATGATATTAACTGTACACCAATGCAATATGTATTTATACAAATGGTTTATAGTAATGTCTGGCTGCTGTTTGTTCTTTTAACTCAAACTAAAGCAAGTTCCATGCTACTTCTGTTTGTTGACATGATATTAAAATAGTGTCTTTCTTACTATCCTAGGCCTTACCAGTTTGTTCTGATTATAATTCAGCCTTCAGCTAGCAGTACGCTTCTCACTACTGTGTTCATAAAATGTCTGTCACTTACAGGCTTTTGCTGTTAGAAGAAAAAATTCAAGAGCTGTTTGAATACATCAGATTGAAAATGCCAATAAGAGGCTCTGATTTATGGATGATTTCGTAAGATGACCTGTATAGTACAATGTGCGTTTTTAGAAATACTCTACTGTATGTGACCAAATGGGAATCAAACCCTGACACTGCTTCTCAGCTCAATGAACTGAGATCAGGCCCTCTGGTTTCCTTCTATCTCAGTAAAAAATCGATCTAAAGGGCCCTAAAATTCTCATTTTCAGAATGGCAAAATGTCAAGATTTTATGGAGATATAATTAAATAGCCTAATTTGAGTGACAAGTGGTTTTGCTGTAGGTTCTTGAAGGTGTTTTGCCTCTTAACTCTTACATGCTTCTGCTTAAGGGCAGAAAAGAGAAAAATGACTTTAAAATCAAGCTGTCTGGCTTCTACTTACTGTTTTCTCTGTTGTCAATTATTGTGACACTATTTAATTGTGACAATTAGGTGTTTCAATAGAAGGGGAGTTGCAGCCTGTTTGTCTTTGTAGTATATTATGTGTAAAAGGTGTCTGCCTGCTGGTCATGTAGCTGAATACTATATATATCTATATGGATAGAGCCGGGGTGATTCCATATGACATCCAGGCTGTGCAACATGTTCAGTGTGATTGTGCAGGTTATCAATAGTTGGACGTAGATGACAGAATGCATTATGCCATTTTGTCATGGCCTTGAGGAGGTTAACATGCTGACAAATATCTCATGGCTTGTGCAAATCTGCTATATATCCCCACTCTTTATCTTCGTCCCTCTCACATTCTCCTCATCCTCCTTTCTTTTTCTTCTTCCTTCTTCTTTTGCTCTTTGATTTTATCTTCCTCCTTATCACTTCTTCCTTCCATTCTCTTCAATTTCCTTTTCACTCTCTTCGATGTTTCCTGTATACCTATACTCACCTGCTTTCTATTTATTCTCCTTCCTGTCCTGTTCTCCCTAGTTACTCTGCCTTTTCTAGTCCATACCCCCTTTGTCTGATTGTCCTCTTTTCCTAAGAAAATCAAAAGAAATCGGTGATGTTGAAACGTCGACCTAACGCAGAGTTTCATAAATCACTCCCCTGGTGTCAAAAAGAGAGAGAACTACCCTCTTCTCTTAAAGTGGAAGAACAGCTTTCTGTACTGTAGTGGCTACAGAGGTCAATTATGGCTGGCCATCAATTTTACACACACTTAAATGGAGTGCTGGTACAGGTTGTAAAATATTCTGTCTGCTTCATACATCAGTCATCTTCATAGCTGCTGCCTGTGTCACTCGCTTTCTGCATTTCTCCTCCCTCAGGCCACATCTTCAAATGCCCCTGGACAGTTGGAGATGTAAAAAGATGGAACGAGATGGATTTGCACTTCTCCATTTTCCCACTCCAAATTATTTTCAGTTTTTGCGTAATCATTTCGCAATTCTCAGTTTTCTAATTAGTCACTAATTCAGCCATATATTTATGTTGTTTTTACTCTTTTGGTAAACATCTCTATCCATTGTTCTCTTACTGTTTATCCAGTAATACTTTCCTCCTTTGTGATTCACTAATTCATGAGCCTTTCATTTCAAGAAAGTGTTTATTGGCATTTAGTTGTAACTGACAAAACTGTTGAGTGCCTGACAAAATTAAAATGCATTTGTTCTCTCGCTGTCATTGTTATGCTCACACAGTAAGCAGTGAGTTGGTGGTAGGAGAGTGCATTACTAATATTGGCTCTCGTTCTTGGCCACTGTTGCTGTTCCACTGTGACAAAATGGTGCTGCAACTTCTTGGGAAGGATCCTGAGTAATGAATGACTTTGGACCAGAGATGTATGCACTCTACATAACCTTGAGAAGAATAAAAGAATTAGATTAGTCTCAGGCATGGATACCAAGGGAGAGAGGAAGTATATGGGAAGGTTCTGTTGTTATTGTTGTGGAGTTTATTCAACTTAAATAGTGTTTTCACTGTGCTCCTGCACTGAGACTTATTTTAGCTACTTTAATGACAGGGGGGAAAAAACAAAGATAATAGCAGAAACTTCTAAACTTACTGTCAAAAGGAAATAACATCCATATATTACTACTTCTAAAGCTCACAAACTTCCATGTCAAACATTTAATTTGTTTAATCTATTAATCTTATCTGAAAGTAAATGAATGTGTGTATTTTCCAACGTGTTGACCTACTCCTTCAATCTAATTGTTAAGGTAAGATAAGTGGATAAAGCTCAGGCTTTGTGTCTTATCTAATATACACTGTAGAGTATGTTTTGTCTGCATTTGATCCATTACAGTATAGATCACACCCTGTCATTCACATTCCCTGTTTATCAGACTGTTACCCCTGATAGTTTAAGCTTGGAATTATTTAGTCTCTTAATAATGAATAATTTAATGTTTTACTTTGACTTTAATATGCTAATATATGAAAACTAAAACCAAGCTGTGTGGATGAGACTTGTACCTAGGCTTCCAGATATTTTAAATGTCCCTAGTTTTATTTTGATAGCTTCTTTTTTGAGTCATTAAGCTTCCTAATTAATGTTGAGTCCCCTCTGCTGTGTATCCCTGTAAACACTGTCAAAGTCAAACAAACATTCTTAGTTTCTCGGCGCTCTAGTGGCCTTCATAATACTAAAATTAAAATATGCCTTGGAGCTGGATATCCGGATCCCCTTTTAGTTTGCTGGCTTACAGATAAGATATGTACTGATTTGAGAGACGCCAAAAGATGTTCAAGGATCTAGACATCGATGCTACGCTGACATAGAGGTGTTAGATATACAGGTTACATCAGAACGTTGTTCTTGATCATGGTAACACTATGAGCCTAATCTCTTCTACTTTTGATTAATCCATTAATCATGTTGTGCATAAAATGTCACACAACAGATAAAGCGCTCATCACAATAACCCACAGCCTAAGGTGACATTTAAAGTAGTTTGATCTATTTAGTGATTTTAAAAAATTGACATTTGAGTAATTGATTTTCATTGTTACTTTTTTCCCCACTCCAATGTCTGTGCTCCTGTCCACTCATGCATTGTTTTAAGTCCACTTCTGACAGCTAAGTGGCCTTTAAGACAGATACCAGCAATACTTGTGATCAGTTCAGTTTGATTAGTTGGCATAATCTTAGGTGTTCAAGTCCAACCTGAACCTGGCTTCTGTATATGAAAACACTTACACACAGAAATGAGAGATGAAAATGTCCTTATGAAGGCCGTAATGCGGAACTGTCAGAGTAGAGTTAATGGTGTAAGAAAAGCTGATTTCCATACCCTTATCTTGTAACTCTAGGGTGCTGCCAAATGTTTATGCAGCTCTAAAACATTTGTGTAGTCACTGCACTGAATTATTCTCTCAAAAAAAAAAGTTGAAAATACAGTACTCCTGATCTGTTGTTGGGAAAAGGTAAAACACTGTTTTGAAGGCTGTTTCTTCCTGGAAGAAAACAGGCTATGACATTAGGTCCTGTCTTCCAGATGTTTTCAATTAGACATTTAGTTAATTGACTTGTAGGATTTCTTTTATTGAAGTTGTATCAGCCCTTTACTGTGTTAACACATCATCTCCTGAAAACTAGGTATCCTTTTTTTGTCTTATCAGTGTTGGTTTATTAAAAAAACATAGTTTTTTCATAGGAGTTTAAATTTAGTTGCAGGACCTTTTCAATATTTTAAAATGAATATCTCCAAATATATACACATATGGAGATGCATTGTGTGCAGTCAACTAATGTGTGTTCATTCTTAAAATCTTTAGATGAGTGTATCTTAGACCATTCGCACTGTCCATCATGCAAAAATAACCATACTGCTTCAAAACCTGAGCAAACTTCATGAAGCATAGACTAGGAGCTCTTGGTTGTCTCTGTAGTTCCCTTTGGTACAGAGGATACATGCACAGAGATGTGGAGGAACCAGATGTTGAATGATTCATATCCTTGTTTGACTCCAGTCCACAGAGGGAACAAGACAAGCTTCTACTGTGGGAAAGTGATGCACTTTTTCCTGTTATATATATATATATATATATTTTTTTTTTTTCCTTTTCTTTTTCTTGTCCTCTTGCAAAATTTACTCATGTCAGTGTATTTTTCAGACACTATAGATGCAGAATATTTTTATTTTTGGTGCATATTTCTAGATGTATGTATATTAGTTCCTCCCCACATGTATCATGCATTTGGTCTTACGTCAGTTTTCTCACCTTCTTCTCTTTAAATATCATTTTACAGAGGCACATTATTGTCTTTATGTAAAAACCTAAACTAATTAGGTAGCCAGTTATTTGATTTGGGTACAGTTTACAGGATATATTGCCAATTAGTATAGCACTTAATAGTGATATTTACTTTTTTCATTTAAGGGGGGTCTCACTTACAGGATGGACAGACCTGCAGAGTAGAGCAGCATAGTAGTTTTACAGCAAATCAAAACTGTGTTTCGTACAGCCATCAAATCTCTATAGTACACATGCTGTATATATGCAGAACATGATCTGGGAGGATGAGCAACTTCCAGGTGCAGTCTCTCCAGAAAATGACCTGGATGGAGGAGTATATAGACACAATAGAGACAACCCAAGCACAAGATTCACACTTAGGCCAACAGTATAGGAGAAAGAAACAGTATTTATCTTTCCCCTTAGCTGTCATTGATCCAAGTCCATTGTAGCTTGCTTTTGTTTTTTGCTGCCAGTCTTGGGAACCATTAGAGAGGGGTTTAACAGTTGTTCTAATATCACTTGCTGAGCCTGTGTACCTGGACTAACTCCTAGCATATGAATGTTTTGAATTTAAAGCAGCCACAAATTCATTTAGCTGAAGTGCAACGTTAAAAAACACTGTCTATACTCTCTAAAATGAAAAGGACATATATTTCATCTCATAAAATGTGTAAGTGCAGAAGTGTCCCCTTTTTGTTATATTTCTTGTTGAGCATCTGGTATGGTCATGTGGTCATCTGTGAAGCAAAGGAAGAGAGTTTGGAGACAGATATAAAACAATGTGACAAGGTGCTGGCAAGCTGAAGCATGTCATTACAGGAAGAAAAAAAAAAAAACAATGTCACAGAGCCTTGCACAGTCACATGCTCCTGAAACGAACTCCGCCAAGCACTCTCACATTTACTCCTCTGCAGCACAGATCCAGAGGTGATTGTGTCACTTCTCTTTGTATCCTGGAGTATTTTTTTTTTTTCCTCCACCTTGTCAACTTGCTTGAGGTGTAAATCTCTAACCTCTGACATTTGACAATATCAATCACATTGTCTCAAATGCATCATATTTTTTTTTTCTGATGCCATTTTATGTAGACCCATTATGTGAGCGGTTTGCTTTGATTCGAAATAGTGTTATTCATTTTAAATAGCTTAATGTTTTCCTAAAAGATACTGTTTGAGATCATTTTCCAAGAGGAGGGAATGGTGTAAACATAATTATGCATTCGCTGCTACAGGCCACTAGTTTAATCCATCTACATGCTGTATATATTCCTGAAGACAGGCTAACAAATATGAAGCCTAAAACAAGGTAAAGTTAGAGCTGGATTAAGTCCACTGTGTACATAAAATGCAGCCAAAAGAACAAAAAACCCTGCTGGAAGATGAAACTGAAGACAAGAGCTCATTACTAAAATAAACACTGTGTTCTGTTCTCCTCTCTGTCTCCTGTTGTCTCTCTTCTCTAGTCACTTTCATGCATGAACACCAGCGAGGCTTTGTTCTCTTCATTTGAGAGCATTGTTTATGTGTTATTGAAGATAAAAGTTAGGAAGACTGCAATCCTCCCCAGGGCTCCGCTCTAAAGTGTTTCTCTGGCAACCTCATTTAGCAGTGGTAAAAGGCAGACAACAAAGGACATGAACTATAATCTGCAGGCAAATGAAGAGGTGGAAAGTTGGCATGATAGTGATGGAGACAAAGTGGTAAGAACTCATGTTGTTTATTGTTGTTGCGTGGTCACGGTGCTTTGTAAGTTTCCACTTACATGTTGACAATGAGGAGCACAGATGATGTTTCACTACTGGGTATAAATGCTCCCATGGTCTAAATCAGTGGCATTAATGGCATCAACACTCCTGAGGTACGAAACGAGGTTGGGCATCAAGGCCTGTTTCTTTATGTACCTGGTTGTGCTGCTAAATAACTTTATGCCACAAATTTGGAAGCGCCACATTATTGTTAAATAACATTGTGAGCATTAGCATTATATTTGTTTTTAATAGGGTGAAATTGCCTTCAAAATCTGCATTGTTTAACCCAAACTTCTCATTTTTCTTGCTTTGGTGTCTCTCTCTGTCAATGAGACTGAACACATCTGCAAGATCACACAGAATTGATTAAGAAAGCACCATCCTTCCACTGATTAATTCTTAATGGATTCTGATGCCTTTGAGCAGCGACCACATGCATCTGCTGGCCTAAAAACAGAAAGCAAGGGAGATGCTGGGGAAAACATAAATACATGTAGGCACCCAGACAGACAACGGGTTTTAGATATTTATCTGGAATGACTTGTAAAAGTATGGCATTACAAGTCAGGTTGACTTGACCGATGTTAGCAACAGTATTTTCAGATAAGGCAGTGGATTGAAAAGCGCTGAACTGGCTGGAGTGAAAGAGCCCTTAGATTCTAATTATTGTGTCAGCTCAAGAGACTACATCATAAAGTCATGTGATATTCAATTAAGAAATGCCCTGAGAGACCGTAGAGAAAAATCAATGCAATTGAGGAGACTGGAAGGAATTTTAAATCGATGGCTGAAGTCCATGGATCGCAGTATGTCTGTATTTGAGGACAGAGTCTCCGCAGAGGCTGGCTCCAGTGGCATTAACAGACAGACCATTAAACACCAATTACAATCCAATTACTTTACGATGACATCATCAAGATGAGCCTCCTCGCCAGGGGATCGATGCGTGTCAGTCACCACAGACACTGAGACTACTCAGCATCCAGGACACCATGACAGTGATGACAGATAAAGGAACAGCTGTATGTTGCCAGAACCTCGGTGATGATAACCAGCGGTATATAATCCATCTCAAGAGATACATACCCACAGCATGCAAAGCAACAACAACCATGTTCATGTATTCATATCTTGCACTGTTGCTTTGGGTTTGAGCCTTTTTAATTGGACCCATGAGGATTGAGGCTCTAATTAATGAAAGATAAGATACTATGACCTGCTATGTTAATGGATCAGCTAATATGGGTGCAGGTTGTACTTAGACAAAAATTACACCTTCATGACTGATAATCTATTCTTTCATCTTCACTCTTTTCATCTTCCTCTCTTTTGGATTTTTCAAAAGGGCTTTACTGCATGCGTGTGATATTTGATATCAGCAGTTTTTTGGTGAAGATGTTGAAGTCACAATCCGTGATTTGCCTGTAAGCAAAAGGGTATCCCCCTCTGCAATACGTTAAATCACAAGAATTGTGGCTTACTATCTGTTCGTGCGTCTGATTTCCCATGACATTTAAATGAACACTGTGCTTTTTTTTTTTTCTCTTGTCCCTTTGATATTTTCTCTCCTAAAGGCTCTAGGAAGGCAGGAGGGATTTAAAGGAATCACTCTGCTGCTTCTTGAACAGAACTATAACCCTGCATGGTCTCTGTAATGGTGGGGGGGTGGGGGGATGCTTTACCATCACCAGCTTTCAATGCACACCTGCTGTTTCTCTGTGTGTCCTGCTGAATCTGTGAATGAACACAGTCTTGGGCCCTTTCTTTCTGGCCTTGTCTCCGTGATTCCCCTCCTCCTGTGATTTGATATGATCTCTCTTTTCACACCTTGTCAACTTTTTCTTTTCTCCTTTTTTGAATTTCATTCCCTTTTCTTTCATTTCTACAACACCTTTACTACATTTGTCATAGCCTGAGTAACTTACAATAATTAAATTGGTGTCAAATCCCAACCTATGGCATGCTGGGGAAGAATATTCAGTTTTCTTGCACGTTTGTTCCATTTTCTTCTATTCTATTTGTTGTCCTTCTAATCTATCTCTTCTTTCTGAACCCTTTTGTTCGTATCTCTCCTCTTATGCCCACCTACCTGTACCTGCACTACTGAATCGTAGGCGTCTACATTAGTCTGATTGTCATGAAAGCAGTAATGTGACAATAGCAAAAAAGAGAGATCAGTCTGGATAGGACTGAATAATAGTGCTTAAGAGCATTAATGACTCAAGCTTTTCCATTCTGCCTGTCGCTCATGATTGTGTGACCTTTTGATGTCCATATAGTGTACTGTGGGGAGAGAAAGAATATGATAAATACTGCACAAGTCTATGTAGGTAAAAAACCTATTGGTGGAAATGCCTGTTTCTGTTTTATTGTTAACCAAAAGACATTTTTCTGCTATTTATAAAGATTGAATCTCTGGAAATGTATTGTATGTGTGACATGTCCATTTCTTAGTCACTGTGGATTGCCGTCAGATAAAACAGAAATCTGTCTGCTCAGTGAGATGTGTCAATTGATGTGAGAACTGTAAATAAAAAGAAAAAACTGGAACAGAAGTCATCACCACTATCCACATAACAGTGTAAAAATTGTTTCATTATGGAAAACATGACTTTAACTCTTCTCTTCTTCTGCCATTTTCACCTCTGCAGCTGCTCAGCATGTCACCGTGTGCTGCCACAAACAGCTACATCACTAGATCCAACTAATCGATAAATACATTCATTGCCAGCTATTTTAATAGTCAAATTTGATCAATAATATTGATTAGTTGTTGCAGCCCTAGTTGAGATCTCATTACCATCAGACACTGTGGCCAATCTTGTGATTGCTTTTTCCTTGGATTGCCCATCTGGCATGATTTCTTTTATCTGCTCTTAAATATGGGAAGGTTTTGAAGCCTGGAGACACAGCCACTTTGGCTGTTTCTATTTACTCTGGATGCAATGAACACGACAGACATTGAGATGGAGACTGTGGTGGAGCTGAAATTGACAGACATCCTCATCTTTTCTCCTCCTAATGGAACATTGTTTTTAAAGTCACCACTGAAGCCCACAAAAACAGAAATGAAAGCAGCGATTAAGACCCTAATGTCTTGTCTGAGGGAGACTTTGCATGTCTGAAGAGAGGGGTGGGTAGAAAGAAAAGAGCATCTTTGGCTCATTTCGGTTCGTTCAGTTTGACTGCATTTTCATTTGTTTGTCCATTTTCTCTTGGTGGCTGTGCTGGTCATTTTGGTGCAGAAAATCAGTGACCACAAGAGTGAAAGACATTTACTGCACCAAATTAAAGTAATGCAGCACTTTAACTGCTTTGAATTGGATCTTAAAGAATCCAAATTATGCTAATATTGTCAAAACATAACTGGCACATAAATTGGAGTGGAGTTCTTTCTTGAGCTGGAGAATTTATTTTTATGCCCTGTCCAGAGCAGAGTTGTGTCCCTGTAATAGTAACTGCATACCACTAGGGGGCTGGACCATGTCTAGTTAAATTACGCAAATTCACACAAGCACACACACACAAACTCACTCACTCTGTATTCAGAAAGCATGCTAATGTAATGGAGAGTGGCTTTTGTTTAATTACTCATGTAGCAACACATGAAAAATGCATAATAGGTGATTTAAGCACTGCAGTGTGCAAAACTCCCTGAGCAGCATAGGGCTGAATCCCAGCCTTTAATGTGTTTTTCCCCTCCCTTTTTTTTCCTCCCTCTGTTTTACTTTCCATTGTCTCTCTTTCTTCAGTGTGACTGTCTGAAAAACGTATAAAGCTTCAAGCTGGACGAGCCCAAAAAAGAAAAGAGCAATCACCCCGTTACCATCCAATCAGCCAGGGTTCAGTAACTTGGCATGTCTCATATCACATCAGCTCCCAGTTCAATCTGCTGGGAGAGAGGGGACTTAACCTTCTGCTCTGCACATGCACACACATAACTACACACACACACAATGCATATATGACAGCTGACAACCTTATTTATAGTACAATAACTGACTGCATTTGGTGCATGAATGTAATACAGTTTTTTAGTATTTTCAAAGAATGGTAGATGTTGAATTGTGTCCTTATGTATTATTCAGAACCTCATGAATAGATTAATGCTCCAGGTGCAACAACCTGCTCAAGAACAAGAACATTTTAAAACTCAACCTCTTTTAATCATCTCTTCCAGGTGTGAGAAAGACCTCTCCATTAAGGTCAATAAGCAGGTAAAGAAAAAACAAAACAGACAATTCAGTCAGAGACACTTGATTCAAATAATTGACAATTTATTCAAAATGGTCACATTGGTTAGAAAAGTCAGAAACTGAGGTGCCTTTGTGATAGATGTCTTCTTCTTTTCCTTTCGGCTGCTCCCTTCAGGGGTCGCCACAGCGAATCATCTGCCTCCATTTAACCCTATCCTCTGTATCCTCCTCACCCACACCAACTTATCCTCATGTCCTCCTTCACTACATCCAAGAACCAATGTATTCACTGTCCCTCCTCTGAACATGTCCAAACCGTCTCAATCTGGCTTCCCTGGCTTTTTCTCCAAAACATCTAACATGAGCTGTCCCTCTGATGTCCTCATTCCTGATCCTATCCATCCTCGTCACTCCCAGAGAGAACCTCAACATCTTCAGCTCTGCCTCCTGTCTTTTTCTCAGTGCCACTGTCTCTAAACCAGACAACATTGCTGGTGTCACCACTGTCTTGTCCACCTTTCCTTGATGTCTTTAATTAAAAGACAGAACTCAGAAGTT
Source organism: Mastacembelus armatus (assembly GCF_900324485.2). Taxonomy (NCBI): domain Eukaryota; kingdom Metazoa; phylum Chordata; class Actinopteri; order Synbranchiformes; family Mastacembelidae; genus Mastacembelus; species Mastacembelus armatus. The sequence continues at coordinate 14,951,373 of NC_046656.1, forward strand.
TAGTCTCAACTTACTCCATTACACATGACAAAGCCATATCTAAGGAAAGCCCAGAATGTCATTTAAATATTTTTAACAACATAGATCCATATAAGGCCCCCTAATCCTCTTTTCCTTCATGTAAAACAGAATATAAAAGATCTAAAATCATACACAAGGGTTTTACTTTCTGAAACAATTTCTTTTAAACCATTTTAAGAATTAAAGCAGTTGTATGCATTGCCTAGTTTCCCATGGTTTTCTGCTTGCACTATTATGCACTCAGAGCGTGTGGGATCCTTTGGGACATCTTTGTGAAATCTAAACCAAAGTCAGATTAACCCCCCACAAAGAAACCACCAGCACACTTTGTATCATTTATGATTCCCAGATTGTTGTTGGCAGAATTGTGAACTTTTTGACGTAAAACTTCCACTAATGAGTAGTTCCACATTAACAATGGATCAGCTGTGTAATGTGAAAGGTGTCAGTCACAGTAACAAACCAACTTTATCCCCAACCAGATTTTCCCTCAGCTCTGTGGATCAGTATCATTCAGGTCAGTGTTTTGATTTTCAGTGTTCAAATTTTCTGTTTGATTAAGTCTCACTGCTTTCTTTAACCCAGTTTTCAGCTGCCTCCGTTTGCAGTGAAAAGCTCTTATACACTGTGCATTAATTAGGAGAAGGAAGACAAAGTTAGCAGATGAACATAGTAGAACATTTAGCAACTAAATAGCCAGGTACTTCCCTCAAGACATGGTGGAGCTCAAAGACAGTTTCACATATACAGTACAGTAGTTGAATGCATTATTAGTCACAGTCATTCATCCTGTTAGTTATACCCATGAAATGATCCTCCCCTTAATGCAACTACTGCAAAAAATTAGTGACGAAATTCAGGTGGTGTTGTTACAGAAAGTGTGGCTGAAGCAACGAGTCAGAATTAGTCAAATGAACTTAGTGGCTTCCTAAATCCATAAATTTCCACCACATAGTAGAAAGTTATTCATCCATCTCACACTATTGTTGTCTTTTTGTAACTAGTATTAAAACATGGCTATGGATTTTAAGTCTTTTTTTATTTATTGATTCATCCTTTCCCCTTATTGTTCCCACTGGATATTCCTCATCATGTAGCATAAAAAGTCATCCTGGGTCTTTAAAGATATGTCACTTTCTTTATCCTTTCATTTCCCTGTCTTCTTTCTTCCATACTCATTTATGTTTTCCTCTTTTTTTCTCCCGCTCCTTTTTTGTAGCTGACAGCCTGTACAATTCCCATCTCTCTGTCAGATCCATGGTGGCAGACTGTGCTCTGTTCAACCCTTCTCTTACCAGCTCTAATTGGAGTGTGGACAGGGCTATTAGCGTGTTAGCGCTCCCATCTGATAAAGGTCAACTTGTCTTTCCCAAGCAGGCAGTTAAGTGTGTATGTGTGTGTATCCATTTATTTGGCCTCACCTTTAGGCGTCAGTGAGAGGTGAGGTGGGATTTCTGAAGGCTGCTAAATGCCTCGCCAACCCACTGTATTCTTGGAGTTGACCTTTTCCCCTGGGAGAGTCTAGAGAGTCCAATATTACTTTTTATTAGGTACACCTAGCACAAACTAAGTTAGTCTAATATGAAAGTCCCAAAATAAATTGGACTGTCATGAAGGTGATAATGCTCAGTTTTCTTCGAGCTGTTTTAGAGCAGCATTGCTTCTTCTACTGTATAATAATCATTTTGGAGCCTACAATTTGGGCTGTTGAATTTATATTACATTATACTGAAAGGTGTTTCTATTATTCTGTCTACTCTCTCTTTGACTTAGTTTTAGTTGATGCATGTAATAAATTGACAATGAAGCATATACACATACACATGCACTGTGATTATAAAGGTGCTGTGCAGGTGCTTTGCTGCTGTCAGATTGCGGTAATTTGCTCTCCGGGATGATTTAGTATCTGCTGTGCTCCAGCTCATTATGGCCACAGAGACAGAGAGAAAGCAGGGGGGAGATGATTTATAAGAATTTAAGGGGATGCAATTGCAGTTAATGCAAATCAGATTTGAATGTAAACAAGGTTACAAGGAAGGAACAGAGCATAACTGCATCCTGCCTAGAAAAGTTAGTTTGAAAGGAAAACTACAATTATTCATGTTTAAAAGGAAAATAAGGGATTTGAGGTTCACATTTATTGTGGTGTGTGTGTATATAGATTTATCACAGTGGTGGTTAACATACAAAAGTGTATCATATTTTCAAATTCAAATTGGAAGTACCCATGTTGTTTCTACGGGTTTAGAAAATTCTTATAGTAGTGGACAATAGCTGCAAATCAGGGCTAAAAGGTTGGTTCAAACAAAGGGCTGGAGTAAATACAAGAAGAAACTTTAAATTTCACTATTTTGCTGTCCCTCTGTGAACCAGTGGACTAATTTTACACACCTAAGTTGTGTGGCTTGTTGTTTATGACCAACTTAAATTTGCAGTGCCCTAGACTTTGACATGATTGGATAAATAATCAGGTGGTATTTGTTGTTGTGCATTTCATATTTTTACAGCTCAGTACTCTGGCTTTTTGTGACATATACCCAAGTTGACCTTACGTAGTTTTCATTTTGTGTACAAACAGAGATGACAGGGCATCCAGATCCAAGCTTTTGTTTTCATGTCAGTTACAGTTCAGGTAACTCATGGTATTCATGTAGTCACATGGCTAGCTGACCTGACTTTACTCTTGCAGAAAATGTCTGTGTGAATGTCTTGCATGCAGATTACAGCATAACAGAGGTGAACTTTAGGATGGGATGAAATTTCAGCATTGATTGTTACTAGTCCAGATTCTTGCCTATGACACTTAGGGAATCTCTCCTACCATCCAAAGAAGTCCAACAAAGCACATCAGAATAGTATCTTTGTATCACTTAGTAATTCCCCCAAGTAGCCTGTATTTTACAACAGGAATGAAGAAGCTAAAATTTGGCCTTATTTGACACATTACTGGAAAGGTTTTCAGGGTGTTTGCCCGACAGGAGATGAGCTAGATGGCCAGAAGTTGACAAGAATGATGTGGTAAAGATATTTGCACTGATACAGTATGAGCAGCATTGTTATCTTTATTCTACTGGCAAAACCTTTAGAGCTATATTTTCCCCAGCTATCTGCTGCAATGTCTTTATAATGAGATCAACTGGGAATCTTGAAAAAAAAACTCCCAAAAGCAGAAAAGTGGGGGAATGAATAAGAAGTAGAAAAACCATAGACAGTTGTACCAAGAGACAAATGATGCCCAGGTAACGGAGAAGTTTGACATCTCAGTGAGATAAGAAAAGAACAAAAACACAAGTGGCAAACTTTGAAGAAAAAAGCCTGAGGGTTTTGTATAAATAGCAGATACACATAATCCAAACAGGCACCTGAAGGAGACATACACATGCAGGACATCTGGACTCAAACAGCTGTACTGATAAACGCAAAGATACAGTTAATATCTGGGAAAAGTTGAAAAAGAACACATACAAAGTCAGGCGTTAAAGAAACAAAAATTGAATAACATTGAGAATGATGTATTACACAAAACCAGAAACCCATTACATAAACATACAGTCATGCAACAATAAACAGGAAGACAAAGGAACAACAGCACAGTAAAAATGCAAAATGCTGAGAAAAATAAACATAATTGTATGTTACAAATCAAAGATGGAGGGGAGGTGTAGTAAGAGCTCATGTATGGGCATCATTGCTGACATAGATATAGCAGATGCAGTTCAACAGAGAAAAAAACGTTTGACATCCTTGGAGAGTCACACCTTTGCTGCAGAAAGTTAGCACAACTACTTCAAAAATTAGTGCAGCCATTTGAATAGAGTTTTTCAAATCTTTCTTTCTGCTTTCTCACATCTGTACTCCTGACCTATTGCCGCATGAAGTGGACATACTTGTTGAATTTGTCAGTTTCGGAAAGCTACAAAAAAGCTGTTAAAAGCATGCTGACTGATGCCTTATCACTGTCACACCGTAACAGCACTGAAAATTCAGCTTCTTTTTCAATTCCCCTTTGCAGTACCATTTGAAAAAGTGTAGCGGGGGGAAGCATTTAGTCCAAAATCTTATCAGATACAGTAATCCATTTGGGCGCCCTTGGCAAGGGAAAAAAAAATGTTGAGAACCTTAGGTCTAATTGGTCATCAGTCACTGCACCGGTCCCATCCCCTGTAGTCTCTATTCAGCACTTCACTTCAGTTCTCAGTATCTCTAGCTGCCAGCAGGCCCAGGATAGAGTCATTACAGCCCGACAGAGAGGCTCAGAAATGACTGGTCTAAATCAGCAACTCACCTGGAGCACTTAGTAATAAGCTGTGAAGGGACAGAGCTGTGTGTGTAAGTGTGTGTGTGTGTGTGTGTGTGTGTGTGTGTGTGTGTGTGTGTGTGTGTGTGTGTGTGTGTGTGTGTGTGTGTGTGTGTGTGTGTGTGAGAGAGAGAGAGAGAGCAGTGACACATCTCGACAAATTACTTCCGAATTTTCTCTACATTTGTTGCTTCATCTCATGATGTCTGTCTTAGACAAACAGTAAGTCTTTATATAAAATTGCACTCTGTGTGGCAGGTTTTTAGTGAATGTTATTATCCAATAAAGGCCTTCTGTTCAGTTTCATCTTAAGTATATCCACTTTAACACTAAACCTATTTAATCCATTCTTAACTGTGATATTACAGTTTTTACTGACAGACAATTTAGGGCCTGCCATCATGGAATATAAAAAGAAATTGCTGAATTAAAAAAAAAAAAAAACTGTTCACTGGAGGAATTTCAGCAATATGTTACATATTTATTGCATATTCCATTGCTAGAAGTTGGCAAATGGCCTGAAAATCCATCAACATTTTGCTATATTTCTTGTTTTGTGCAATATATCATATAAGACAAGATTGCATGATGGATCTAGAGATATAGCAGGTAATGTATGTTTTCCTTTATCATCTACGTTGCAGTAACTCAGTACATGTATGTAAATACGTTAAGCATGAACTGTTTTTGCACAGCAGACTGGCCAACCTCTATTCTCACTGGGCTCATTTATTCTAAAATTAATCAGGGGTCAAAATTTGGCTTAGTCCGTACAGTGTGACCTCTTTAGAACAAAGCAAATGGATACAATAGAAAACTTCAAGTTTATGAGATGGTAGAAAAGCTAAACAACATATTTATTTTCTAATACATTTATTTAGTATTTACCTGTCATTCTAAGTCTGTGTGCAGTATTTGCAGTCCATGACCTTCTTTATTTGGCTGTGTAGCACACACTTCTGGGTTCAAGCTACAGAACACACAGACACACACATGAAAAAGGTTATCTTATAGGTCAACAAAAGAGGTCAGTCAAACTCCTTTTCTACTTTCCTAGTTTAACGCAAGACTGGCATACTAATGTGTTGAGGTGTGTGTGTGTGTTTATGTGTATCTTTGTGCACACTGTTGCTCCTGGATTTACAGAACAAAACACTTGAACTGAGTGCGCATGGTCTATTACCTGCTGGATTATCAGAAGATACTTTTAATGGTGTGTGTGTGTGTGTGTGTGTGTGTGTGTTGGTTCTTCCTTGTTCTGTCTATTCTACCACGTTTTTTTTTTTTTTTCTTGACAGGCTGTCAGCTTTGACACCAAACTAGAATATGTGTGGACCTCCTTGTCAGCCTTACTGCACGCTTCTGTTGGTGCGTCTCTGATGTAGTTTCAAGGCACAGAAATAGTTCTTTTAAAAAGGAGATTTGTTGGTGGGTGAGAAGTGGGAAAGGAGACAGAGCAAATGAAAGTTCATTGCCTCTGATGGATAAAGCTGAGATTTCGTCTGATTGGGCATGATGCATTGACAAGAAAGAAACTTTACAGTAGGCAGGCGTACATGAACAAAGACAACCAGATATGATGGTGATGGTAGTTGTTTTTATAACACAGCACTGTGGACTTGGAGAGATGAAGATTGCTTAGGAAACCAAAATACACAGCTTGTATAACATGAAGGTTATGATGTGAAACATTATGTAGAAGTAAGATTATTCTGTGCATATCAGCTATATTTATTGTTTATTGATCATTCATGAAAATTTTCCACAGGTTCAAAGTCCCATGGTGTCATATTAAAATTACTTCTCATGCAGGTCTAGGATACTGTAAGCAGAGAAAAATAACTAGGCTAGGATTTGCCATCCACTTGAACCTTGATGTCAAAAAACATGGATGAGCAATGACGCACTACTGTAGGAGTGTGTTGAAGAGAAACAAGGACATCTGTTGATTAGAAAAGAAGCTGATTTCACTGGGATAGATTTGAAGGAATGGCTTCAATAAAGTGAATGTTGGAGGCAAATCACGTCAGTGTGACGAGGTTAAAAGAGGGTTAACTAGTATGTTGAAGGAGAGGGAGGAAATCACATTCTGCCCCATATGAAGAAAGTGCCAGAGGCAAAGCCATTAATGATGGTGAGCTGTGAAACATTGAAGTCATCTATGATGGGGTGAAAATGTTGGGCATTGAAAATGGAGAGACCAGGGTGGGGGTTTACTTGTCAAATGGAAGCAGGACTCACAATTTATTGATGGAGAAATGGAAAATTGACTGTGAACAAAAGAAAAAGCTTATTGAGCTAGTGGAGGAAAACCACAGCGGATATTAATTTTCTTAAAGTTTTATAAATATTAGTGATTTCTGCTATTAGGTGAGTAGTAGATAGGCCTTGGAGGAGCCATTCAGAACCCCACTGGCCCCACAAAAAGCATTAAAGGAGAGAGACTTTTGTATAAAAATAGATGTCAATCTATATGGATTGGTATTGATGTTTCCTATAAAGTGTTGCCCTTGACGGTAATCATTTGCTTGATGTGCAGTTTTCTGAATTTCGATAAATATCCAATAACTTGGGAAAGCTCTATCAACTAACCTGGAATCTGATGACTTTGTAGTAGGCCCATTTCCAGCAAACTTTGGAAACAGCACAAGTAATCAGAATGAATTGGAAGGACTTTAAAGGCTTGGCTAATTTTTGCTTCAAAGAGCTAAACATCTGTGAGTTTGAAGGAATACCATGACTGAATCAAGTTCAGCTTTTTACTATGAATTTGTAGCCAGAAATATTAAAAAAAGATTTGTGCCTGAGTGATTAGAGTACTTCTTAAAAACAGGATAGAGGGGATCTAGCACAATTTTACCTACATGCAAGATGGAAGAAAACCAGAAGTAATCTTCAAACCCAGCACACTGAATGACATGGTAGATGCATAACCATCAAGCTGTTGTGCAGTCATGAAGTATGAAAACTCTAGCAACACTTGGAGCCTTTGATCTTTGTCAGGGTCATCTATTAAGGCCACAGGTCACCTTAAGCGTCTAGAAAGGCCTTATAAACCCTGAATATGTCCCTGGGGGGATATTCTTGGCAAGTTCAAATAGGGGAATGAGCCTGGCTCAGACTCACGACACACCATATCCCATCTGGCTTGAGAACACCCACACAAGCTGTAGCCAGTCACTGGGGAGAAGGTTGACTGGGGTACTTTGCTTAGCCTGCTGGTATCTGCTGCTACAGACTGCAAAGATATTTGATGTTAAAGCTTTGGCTTTTGGGTTCAAGCTGAAATTAGCTTTTAGGTCTGTTAGGCCCAAATAAATCATGTTGAAATTTCAGGCCCATGTTTTATTCTAGCTCCATGTGCATTGCTTAAGGTATCTTTTGTTGGCATAAATAATCAATAAATTACCCCAGTAGAACCAATTAATCCACCATGGTAGATAGTAACTTTTTCACTTGGCTGTGAAGGACTAAAACACCGGAGGTGAGAATGCTGCAAGAAATAGAAAATTCATTATCGTCAAGACAAAAGAAAAGAAAATGGCAAAAATTGTGAGCTATTTCTTTTGGTGCTGGTGCTTGAGCGATGAACACAGCCTCAGGGAAAACTTGCTGAAATGTTGGTTTATCCAATCACCCTCCATACAACCAGTGTCACTTTTTGTCTCGCTGCAAGCTAACAATAAAGGGTTTAACCCACACTCGCGCACATCTCCCCCACACAATCAGACAAGCACACAATAAGCAGACAAAAAACCACTGGCATCCTCAGAAATAAGCCTGTACATAGTGAAAATACACAATGATTAATTAGTCTACAGTGTATCTAGGCTTTTTTGTGCCTAGTCACACACTAACTTATTTGTTGCTTCAGTTACCTGCGAGATCAGTAAATATAATAGAAGCCCAGTTTTAGTAATTCATATGATTCATGAACACCTTGTTGGATAATTTTATTTTGCAGCAAAGGTTCAGCCAGGTTCAGCTTTTTGTCTGGGACAACCTGTGTTCTTGTTTTGCAGTAGCCTGCTGTGTTGGAGCCCCCATTGTGCTAGTGTTTACCTCATTCAACTGTTTTTTTTTTTTTTTTTGCAATGGGCTGAGGTCTGATTGCAGACTTACTTCAACCTTCAGCCCCCACAATCACATTCATTCACCACTGTAATTCCATTATAATGAAATTATATCACTGCAAGGATTTTGGCTATAATCGCTGTATGCAGGCGTGACCGGACCTTTAGAGGTTTGTTTATGCTACATGGAAAAGTTCCACTGATTGTCTTATTAGATTTTGGGCTGTTTAGTTAAAACCTGTTTGATTTGTTTAGTTATTCAAAAGACCTAGAGCTGGAAACTCAGTTTCTAAGTTTATTTCACTTTTTGTATATTTGTTCATAACCAAGTTAAGGTCTTTTCTATATGATTAGAACATTTAATGCTGTTTAACAGTATTTTAAAACATTTTGATGCTATTTGTGTGGCTTCTTAAACCTAAACATTGACTGTCTATTAGTAGCTAGATATTAACTGTTAGTAGCTGAACACAGCAAGTTTTATTTTGATTAGAGCGCCTTATTTTGTCTTTGCAAATTATGGGCCAATTTGCAGATACTACTTGAGCATCACTTACTTTGGCAACGATATGATAATGCTCTTTGATGTGCTGAGGCTTCACTATCACTGTGTTATGCGTGAGGACTTGTGATTTTTGCCATCACTAGAGAAATAATGAGAAGGAGAATTTGCTTTTTTTTCTAATGAGTGCTGCTGTTCTGTTAACATTAAGGACAAAGATGTGACGTTAGAGGTAAGCCTATTACATCCTCTATTGCATCCTCTTATTATCTCTAAATAGAGTTTGGACAGCTGATTATTACAACAATTTATATTCCACCCTTCAGTGATGGCAGTAATCCTTCCAAGATTACCCAGACAACCAGTGTATGCTGGTAATGCAGTAAAGGATTCAGGAGTGCACAGCTTTAGTGTTTAGTGTAGCCTGACGATGCTCTAATATGCTACAGTACGCTTATGTGATAATATAATCACATTGCAAAACATGACACTTATTATAATTACTAAGTAAGATCTTATTAATGATGATATTAATTATAGAGGCACCAAAGAGAACATTCAGCCCCTAAAGCTTTTGTACATTATATATTCTGAATCATCTCATCTTTTAATTAAGATTATCATTTACTAATGATGTGTGTGTATATGTGCATAGGATGTGATTAATGAGAAACTGCTTTCACTTGTGTTTTCTATGTCCAGCTTGAGTTGGTTGTGATGGCGCGTGTGAGTGAGTGTTGCATTAGCTCATTACAGCAACTCATTAGTTCAGGAAGTTCAGGAGAGCTGAACGGATTTTGTTTGATAAATGTGTTTTCCCTGCACCCTTTTGATTGTCCATACATATAGAGCAGTATGTAAATTATTTTTACATTTTGAAGTCAGTGACAGTGATTAATTATTGGCCTGAAAGGGTCAGTTTTACATCTTGTGTTACTGCTACACAGTTTGGATAAGAGTCTGGAGTTACTGTATTTTAGAGATTCACATCTCCTGGTGAACTTACTAATAAAAATGCTGCATATAAGAGCAACCCCAAAATTTTCATACTGGTTTGACATGAATTCTCCATTGGTGATGATATACATATATTAATTGATATCATGTGCCTTGGACTCCTTGGAACACATTGGTACTGACTGGTGAAATATGAAGTCAATTGAACTGAATATCCATAGATGATGATAGAATAATGCAATAGTGATGTAGACATTTTAGACAATCCTGTAAGCCACCCATTCTGGAATTTCCCCGTAGTGGGACTTAAAGGTTTATCTTTTTCTGTCTTATCTTAAAAGAGAAAAAAAATCACACTTTAGACCTAAGCGGTTGCCCCATTAGACTGTCTTACAAGTTATATGGTTGTTAAGAGTCCAGGTATTGAAAAGGTAATCTATGCTTAAATGTCTGTAGAGCAAAGCATCTGCAAGATCGTCACACAACAGACAACTAACCATTAAACCCTGTGAGAATTACATCGTTGCTAATGACTCAAATGAAAAAGCAATATGAACAGTGCTGTCTCCTTAAACCTGATGACTACAATCTGTTGTCCAAGTGGCCCCAGTCAAATCATGAGTATCTCAGTCAAAACATCAAATGGCCAATTTCTAAAGATCCCAGAACAATACTAATAAGCGTTCTCACAAATAAAACCCACTGGCAGACACTTTTAATATCTGTAATGTTATTAAAGTCCAATAATGTTGAAGAGTGAGCTGGTGTAAGATGAATAGTAGTAGGCCCTTGTGCACCATCGCCACATCTTACAAAATTACAAGACTCTGTAGGTTATGCCAAAATGCAGTAGGACCATGGACTAACATCATAATATATGTTATATATTATGATCATACGTGTGCGTGTCAGTTTCACAAAGTGCATTATATTCTCAGACATTGCTAGTCACCATCAATCATTTGTATTATGGTTGCAGAGTAGCTCTACAACACTGTCTTACAAACCTATTAACAAAAACCCAGAGCATAAACCCTAAATGAGTTTGCTCAGATGTATAAATCACTAGTGCAGACACATGCAGTGCTTGTGAAACCATCTGTCTAGTTCGCTGAGAGGAAAAGGAAACGACCTGAGAGCGGAAGATCATACACATATGTTGAACGTCTTGGAAGATGGTGGAGATTGATCGCTTTAGTATGCACACATTACAGGATGTGCAGAACCAAGAGCTACAACATTTCTCTAAGTGTGTAATTGTGTTTGTTTGCCTGACAGGTCATACTTAATGTGAAAACAACAGTAAGGTGTTGTTATTGTATTGCCCATTAAAAGCAAAGCTTAATGATTTTTGTAAACTTTTTCAGAAAGAGAACAAGAGTCAAAAGTTAAGTGTTACCATATTTAAAAAAGAATCTGCAAATTCCAGTAATTAACTCAATATTTCTCTGTAAAAGTACTGTAAGATGAGATGTATGGAGCATCTTTAGCAGGCTGACACCATGCTGATGGCATCAGATATACAAGGGGAGATGTATCACTGAATGAGAATGAATACAACTGTTTGCCCCGCTGCTCATCCAGCTGCATTATACCTCTGTGCCATATCTTTCACACCAAAGTGACATGAAAAATAGGAATTTGCCATTTGCAGAAGATTCTGCATTGACCACATTTAGAACTGCTTTTATGCAATTACAGGGTTTGGAACAGTCCTGTTTTTGGCCTGAAATAGAGAGATTTCTGAAATTAACTCAGGCTGTGATCACACCTTATCTGTCATTGTGTTAAAATACAACAGATGTTTGTTGTGTGTTTTTTTTTTTTTTTTAAGACAGTCCACCACTACTGTAGCTTTTTTGCTCTGCATTGCAAATGTATTTTTACAGTTGGTGCTTATATTGGATTTATCCACACTGTGAAAGCACATCTGCAACTCCAAAAGCAGATATTATCTGGAAATGCTAAAAGTTGGTTAAATGTAGTCACCTTGTTCACAAACTCTACTGCTGGATATGAGCTAAACAGCTGCTGTATCTATCATTATCTATACTGCTTATCCTGTAGAGGTTTGCTGCTGGGCTGGAGCAAATCCCAGCTAACTTTGGGCGAGAGGCGAGATATAGAGCGGACAGGTCATCAGGCTATCACAGAGCTACCAAACAGCTATTTACACCTTATTCTTAACTTGCAGGCAAACCCTACAGCTGTATTCTGATTGACAGTAAGCCTCATGTTTAGTCGAGTGGAGACTATCCATCCAACCAGTGCAGATGCCATAGCAGGGGACTCCAACAGAAACAACACAGGAGTGTCCAACAAAAATATTGAATTGACACAGCTTTAGCTGTAACAGACATGCATGCAATAGTACTTTCTTGGGAGGTGACTTTGTAACATGAGCGTTGTATTTCTACTTTCCCACATCAATGTGAAAAAGATAAAAGTAACTCGGTTTCAAAGCCACAGCAATGGAAACTTCTCAGAAATTGTGGACTATGGTAGCGAGGCTCAGTCTCATGACTTGTGATGCTAGTCATCCTGTCATCTTTATATGGCCTACTCAGAGAAATAATTTTCTCGTTTATGATTTTGGCAGGTGATGATCAGGGTCTAATTGTGTGAAATATGGGTGGCACCAACTGTTTCAAGTCAGAGCCTCAGTATGCTTTAGACACATGCTTATCTAACTGTATGTGATGGCCTGGAAACACAATAAAATACTGGGTGTTTATCGCCAGTGATCTTAAATCTTAATCCTACTCACCAATACTTTCCACTGACACCCAGAATAATGCAAATATGATGGCCAAGAATTAAATTGGTGACTACATACAGCATGTGCCTTTGAATTAAAATGTTAAAGTAAATTACTGACATAACCAATGTGCTGTACTGCTGATCATATGTACTGTTAACTGCATCATATCCACCATATCATAGCTTTACACTGACTGGTCAATTTAAAAAAAATAAATAAAACATTTATTAAAAAGCCAATACGTCAGTACCATCTTAATATATGAAGGATCAGAAGTTATGAAGTCTGAGCCTATTTTTTAATATTTTTGGTCAAAAGAAATTTCATAGGCAGGGTGCAGACAGGCGCTGACAAAACATGAAGCCGATATTACCTCATTCCAGAAGAAAGTTCTTGACATAAGTTTTTATAAAGAGAAAATACAGGTAGAGACTGGACTCTGCTCCCTGTTGGAAAAGAAAATATGGTGCCGGTAGGAACCGAATATCTGCAGGTAGACATGAAGGTAGCCAGCTCTATACTCTGAAGAGCCAGAGTGATGCAGGGGAATGTAATTTCAGCAGTGGATTATGATTGACAGGCTCGGAGGAATGATAGGCATGCCTAATCTTTATTTTTACGGAGTGTAGAGGGGAAGAGGAGGAGGAGGAAGAAGAGGGAAAGAAAAACAAAAGACTTGGTGAGTCATTAAACACAGCAAATGAGGCACTGATACATTCAAAATCATTTTTAACTTAGTCCCCGTCGTGTGGAGTAGACAGGCAAGCATGGCGCCAGAGATAATACCAAATTGCATGCCATTTTATGGGCTTCACAGCAAGGGATCACAGGGTATTAATCCATAGCTTTGTCACGCCACAGCCTGCTAATGTGGCTTTTTATGAAGCTTTTATAACATCACTTAGACACTGACAAATGGGAAAAAAATAGAATTGAGATAGTTTCCATAATAACTTTATGGCAGGGACAACCATATACACATATGTGTGTCTATGTTGGATTAGATGACCAGACATCATATAACTCACATGCACTGGAGGTGGTATTGTTGCATTAAAACATTATAGACTATATTTTAAACCATAGCAGGGAGCAGGGCTAGTTGTCAATAAAACATTTTGATACCAGTGCTGAGTTTGGCTATCCATATCAAAAAACAATATTTTAATGACTTTGACAAATACAAATATATTTTTAACTCCCAAACTCCCTTTTCCATTTTTATTGTTCAGAACTCAGTTTCTTTCTGTTGCCAGATTCTTTTTCTGCTGTTGTTAACTCAGAGGGCCAGCATATTGCTATGTGCTGCAGTCTGGTCACACCCTGCCAGTTAACCTGCTAGATATTATTCAGTGAATAGCTGATTTAGGCAACACAGTGACGTTTCTGTGCTGAATATTGACAGCTTTGCTTTCCTTGTCATCATTTCACTTACCTCATTATTAAAGCGTTTATTTCCTGTTTGCCAATATTCAAAACGATAATGAATCATGCAAAAAAGCTAAACATATAGTTAAATCAGTAAGAATGGGGTTATCGATGCACAGAAGTGTTTCTGCAGTCATCTCCTACGGTGTTGGTAAAAACAAAAAGATAAAAAACTTTACCTTGACAGCTTTATTTGTAGTCATTTTCCTAAAACTGAGCGATGGGAAAGAGGGAGAGGTGCACAAAGAGGAGCTTGCATAAATACATGAAAGAAAACTTCAGCTCCCTGCGTTGCAGCACAGAGAGTAATCATAGATTATTAACATTTATATTGAAAAATGAAGCTCCATTAGAAAGCGACTGGTAAATTACATTTGGTTAGGCACGAGTGTGTTTATGCATGCGTTTGTGTGTATGTGTAAAAATAAATAAATAAATGAATCTCAGATTTATTTCAACATGGCGGACCTAGCTCATTTTAGTAAGTCAATATCAGCACCCCAGGGTAATTTACATGGAGCTATTTATGACGCTAAATTCACCATCTCAGGGCAGTTGTTAGGACCAACTGAGAAAACTGCTCCTGACATGAATCTGATGGAACAAACACGTCATGTTCTGTCTCTGTGTGCAGCTGATAATGTGTTTGTGTGTATAATTTATGTCTGCTGTGTAGCAGTTCTCCTTGTAGTTGTCCACATACATCATGCAGGGTCATGGAGGCCTTTTGATGTAGTTGATGTGCCTTTGTATGTTAATGGTTGTGAGAGCATGTTTGTTATGGGATATACTGTTTCTCATGTTACTTAAAATGATTTGATAGAGAGCTGTGTTAAATGCAGGGAATATTTATAGTCCTTGTGTGGGAAGGCAATCGATCCTCAATGAAATTTTGATAAAATTCAACACAAAACTGCATGTAGTATACCATGTAAATAACCAGTGTAGTGTAGTGTTATCCCCTATCATTAGAAACTGGTAAATAACATTTTCTTAATTCTTAATGATCATTGGAAAGATTTGTTCTCTCTTTTGTTGACAGTAGATGTGAAAGTGTTATATAGAATAACTTACGGGACTGTTTTTGTAAACATGTGGATATGTAATCTCTGAGATTAAATACCATACTGGAACAAGGGCAAGTCTAGCATGTATTGTAGAAAAGTTATGTTGGCTCATAGTGATAAGACAAATTGACAGTCTAGGACCTTTGTAAAAAGAAGTCTGGTTTGCTTGAATAGAAGATGGAGTAGGTGTAGACCCCTTATTTAGACTTCATTTTGATGTCCTTTGATGAGTTTTGTACTGCCACCCTAACAAGAATAAAGTTTCGGAGAAGACACTGAACATACATGACTACCATCTAGTCTGAACATGGCCTTGAGAGCCAAGACTGTCAGGTTGTCATTTTCTGTAGCTGAGCAAGTCCTTTGAATGCATAGGTCTAATAATTAAATATTCATGATATGTGGCATTACTAGAATGTCTTTGCTTTCAAGTCTCACAACAGTCAAATCCAAGTCAGTTTTTGTCTGAGTCTGAAAATGAAACTTTCATGAAAACATATTGCACATTCTTGAAAATAGAAGTAGAACAGCCTCTTGCTCAATTCAATACACTCAGGACCTGTCCTGATGCAGTCCAACGTGGTCTGGTACTACTGTGCCACTGTTACATAGTTTAACATGAACCATTATTGCATAATCCTTACTTTTGGCACATACTATGCAGGTCTGCAGCACTATTAGATATTGTTATGAATAGAATCTGTCAAATGAAAGAACACCTAATGTTGTCTGACGTCATGCTTTTATTGGCACTTTCTCTCTAAACGTTCTAGTATCCGTTCTCAAAAACTCATATTGTGAGAGTCACAGATTGTTGGATTTGAGCTGTTGTGTTCAGCTTTAAAATCTGTGTCTGCTCAGAACTGGAAGACGAGAGAGAACAAAGTTGAACTCTGACAACAAGGGTTTTACAGTGAGCTGTATTGCAGCATGGATTGGTATCATTGATTATTAACAGAGAAAATGAAAGAAACAATGAAAAAGACTCAGAATACCCATGAAAATCAAAATGTGTCAGCACTGCAGTCATGGCCATTTACATTTCAGCAGATGCATGGTTTCTACTATGAAATGCATTAACACAAAGCACACAGAATCACTGTCCCTTGACAGACATTAATTGGTGAAGGATGAATTAAGCGTTTAACTACACTGCTTACCATTTCTCAAGCTTTTAACAGAATTCAATATTTATTCCAACAGCCTGCTTTGGTGTGCCCTGTGCCCAAGTCTGGCTGTCAGTCACTTTAATTAGTCTTCTTGTAAAACCCATCAACCTCCGACCAAGTCTACACACTAGAGCCCAGCCATGTTCAATATTAATCTATAATAGGAGCAACTATCAACTCTTTCAACTCCTGCCACACAAAGACATTGGTTAATGGGTTGATAGGCGGCTGTGTGTCACTGAGTTAGTGGGTTTTTTTTTTTTTTTTTTTAAGGATAAATAAAACTTCATTTCCAGCAGTGGGTAACTTCTGTTAGATTACAAATGAATGCAACAAGGGGCAGACTCTGGTATGCCTTACTTGAGCAAGACAGTTCACCTTGACCTTATTGTGGTTTTGCACCACAAAAACCACAGCAACTGTTTAATACCCAGCATCTTCATGTGGCTGCTGTGTGTAGCTGTTTGCATTAACATTACCTGTGTAAAGATCATCACATCAAAGGTAGCATTTGGTTTAGATCTGTTTAATGTGATTTTATTAGACTGGTACAACTATATTCTAATTTGATTGTCTTTTCACTCTAGTCTTTATATATATTCACACATATATGGTGCTTCCATCTGTACGGATAATTTATCTGAAAATTGGGACCATTCCACCTGGTGTTTGGTGTGTATTTAGTTGTGTGGCCTCTCCTTACATTTTAAATCTTTTTTTTTTTCTGTGCTAGGTCTCAATCACTGGATTGTAATTCAAGTCTTGATGGTTTCCACAACAACCTCATGCTGCAACATGTGGCTGTGTGTGTTTGTGTGTATCTGAGAAAATGGATGCGTCTCTCCCTTCTCTGCATCTTCTTCATGCATAAATTGCTGGGCTGTAGTGCAGTGAGGTGCTTATTTACCGTGTGTTCACCAGAAAGGAGGGAAAAGTACTATTGTGCATGAGTGTATGTGTCTAGTCTTTGTTTTCATGTGTGCCTTGTATGTAAAGCAGGGATATGCCTTTGAAGTATCTCTGTGCCATTTTATGTTTTTTATGAATACATTGCTCAGGTTGAAGGATGGCTTTGACTGATTTTGTGTCGCAGTACCTGCGATAGTCAAGTCCCAATCTGCATACATGAATGTTAAGATCCACTTTCTACTGACGTATTCTCAGGGGCCAGAGTGTGTGAGAGATGTGATAAATATAAGCTATTCTTTAGACTGAGAGGAATTTGTGAATCAAAATATTAAATGAAACAGAAATCTTGGGCAGATGCTTGACGTTGTGCCCTTTTTTATTTTTGTTTTTTTTTTTTTTTTTTTTTTCCTCTGAAAGGCATAAAATTTGTTGGGTTTGCTTTAGCTTGGCTCAGCAGGTTAGACCATGGGAACTTCAAACTTTTCTGTATCCACTACTCTGTGTGGGAGGTTGAATAAGTGCTCTCACTGGATTGCTTAAAAAAAAGAGAAAAATTGACATCTAATCACAGCATGTGCACAGCAAGCAGACAGACAGAAAAAAGCGCGAGAGAGCAGCAGGCTGCTATAGAAATATACTTACAGACTTATAATGAATAAAATATAAACTATTTTTCACCTCTTCAGCACAGTAACTCCATTATATGTTATGAAATGCTTCCTCAAGGGGTGTTACAGAGATGGGAAGAACAACACTGCTGTTGGTTTTCACTTTAAAGTCAACAGATTATTTCAAAACACTCCTCCGAAATACGGCAGAGCTACAAAACAAACATCTCAGGAGACAAACCACATTGAAGCAAAAACCACCTCTCGTTGGACGTGTCAGGTTGATAGATGCTGATGATTCGTCCTCATACCTTCCAGTGACATTCCCCTGACATTTCCTGTTCACACAGCATTTAGCTCAGTCACATTTATTCATGTCCTACAGAGCATGTAGGATATCAGCTGTCATTGTTATCACAGGTATGTTAGCCCCCAAATGGTCAGATGAGTGTTGTTTTGCTACTACACTTGGGAAAAGCACTTGTTTCTTACTGTGTAATAAAGTCTAACTGGCAACAGTACCTGAGCATGAAAACAAGGTGGTGAAGGGAACAGTGGCCTCAGGGTATAAACGTGAATTTGACAGCTACATTGAGTTAGTTCATCATTGGTCTTGATGTTACATTTCTGTTTTGTTAGGTTTTTTATCAAATAATTCAAAAATACCTTATATTTGTAGTGTATCTGTAAATACTTATGTTATACCTGATGACACAAGATAATAAAAATATGCATTTTTAAAAATTTTTTTTTCTATTAGCAAAACCCCAGACCTGTTTTTTCCTAATATCCCATAGTCCATCCCTAGCAGTCTTAGGCCTCACAGTACTACTTTTTCTTAAGAAACGTTGGACTAGTGAGAAAGGGAATAGCTCGGGGGCAACTTAAACTGTGCTCTGAATTGAAATGCATGACTATGATCTGCGAGGGCTGTTGTTCTTTTGCCAGTGGAGTGTGACTGGATTTAAAGCTGAGCAGTGGACTAACTCATTGTATTCCTCAGCTACAGTGCCCCAGTCCCCATTAAACCATAGTTTGGTATCAAATAAGGTCTAAGTGTTTCGGATTTTTTACTCTGTTTGCTTCAAGTAATCTCACAGCCTTTAATTAAAAGTTGCCAAGTGATTAAATGCCTGCACACATGCACCATCACATACAAACTTGCAGTCACACAGATTCCTTGGTCGCTGTTGCTTGACAGAGGCCATTTGCTAAATCCTAATGGAATTCATTAGTTTCTTCATTTGTTTCCGTGGAGCTGGGCAACTTGACCATGCACTGTTAGTCTCTTCTCAAGCTTGACCCACAGCCAGCGTTTGCATTCTGTGAGCAGATAAAGTAAAACATAACTAAAAATTTATTCATTTTAAATCACTGACTTCAATTTGTTAGTTTATATGTGGCTTCTAAAAATAAGTGAAAAACGTTAATGCTATAAGAAACATGATAATGTTAGTGTTATTGTGCTGATTTTGAAATAATGCAGTGGAAATTTACACAATAAGATTACATTTTATAGGAATTTATTATTAATGCTAAGTATTATTTGAGACCTGTATATTAACTCAATGCCAGGTTTTATTTGTGAATTCATGGTAAATTGTGACGTGAATAAAGTATGGCTATAACATAAATTTGAAGGCTGGGCTTTAACCTTGTCACTTCTTGAAATCATGCATTTAAAATAATGAGTAATGTACTGTATGACAGTAAGTAAGGAGTAACTCCAGAGAAAACTCCTGCAGGTGGATGTTGGTGTGAAAAATGGATGCTGAAATGCTGAGACTGTGGACGGCAACAGGATTTACGTTAGCAGTAGTTTCTGTATCACTTGTGAAGCAACAGAGTAATCAAGTCTATAAAAACTGAAATAACTCAGTAATATCACCTAAAGTAGAGAGCACTCCAGCCAAACTGAATGATACAATTACATGCAGTGTGTATGTTCAGTACACACACACACACACAACTCCCTGTTGATGTGCCTGAGGATATTTCCCCATCCTCCCCATCTCTGGTAATTTGTACAGAGATGGTTCGGCTCAGTTTTCTCTGTTTTATTGCTTTAACTGGATAAGACCAGACTCCCCATTTAGACTTCAGCATCTCCTGCAGCTTTATTTCTCCATGGGATGAGAGGGCAGGAGTTACTGCAGATCTCCCTATTGACAATGATGGAGAAGATAAATCAAATTCTACAGTACTTGTCAAAACACTTCTTTTAAAGTGAGTACATGAGAATGAAACAGGAAAACAATGAGGAAAAACAAGCGAAGTGTATAAACACTCTAAAATATTTATTCTGCTGAATAAGGCAAGCACTGCTGCATATTAACTATTTCATTACATACTTAATGCTGCATTAACCAGCCATAAAATCTTGAAGACATGGGGATCATAATGAAATAGATCCTTAATAAAAAAATCAAAGTTTTTATTAGTAATTCCATTTTAATTCACATCTTCCAACATAAAAAGCACAACTAATTTAGGTGCCGATTTATATTAGTTTTACAGTAGCAGCACTTAAAACTGAATTGAGAGCAGTAATTGAAGAACCTGCATAAGTGTAACACATTTGTTGAAATATATACAGCACGGATTTTCTATACTGTAAATGTCATAGGTGCTCTACAATAAATGATAGATATTTTACAAATGTTTGTAGAAATGTGAAAAATGTTGAGCTGTTTGTGTGAGCAACACGTTAATGCCAAATCTAAGACACAAAGTAAGAGTTGTTTATTATTCTGTTCTGCCTGTTTGTTACATTAAATTCATTTTTAGTGTAATTGTAAACAGGGTGTTGGTGTGAATAACCAATAAATAAAACATGCAGGAATTAAATGCTCCACAGAATCACTGGCTTGGACCCGTTTGTACCAACTTGCAACAGAAGCATTGCAAAGATTAGATTTCTTTTAATCATCTTATCACAGACAGCCTTAAAAATACATTATTATATTTAATACCAAAATACATGATACTTATTTGTATCTATCTCCAAGAAAAAATAAAGACCCACCTTCAGGATTTTTTTTAATCCCACCACCATGTAAGTAAAAAAGAAAAATAGCTTTTGAGACTGAGTCTGACAGCAAAGACAGCTCTACAGTACCTTAAATCTTCTGTTAAGGTGGAGTGCAGGCTAAAGATGTTCACTCAGGACGCTCTAGGCAATTCTCAGGTCTATGATGAAAACAAAAAGTGACCAGATTTTTTTTTCTCTATAAAGAGGTAGGGCCGCTAAGTCACTTTTAAAGATTCAGCATCTAAAGGGAGTGCACCAGAGAGTCATTTGCGCCGTATCACAGACAACATACTCTTCTGGGAACAATGCCATCACCAAACGTAATATCCTGAATCTTGCTGCCCTCTCTAAGCTATATACTTCTTAATAGTGTAATCTTGTTCCGCTTCCTCTGTAGACTACCATATAAATCATTGTGGTTTGCATCAGCATTGCTTGTTATCATCTCTTCCATGCTATGCAGTCATCTTGGCAGTCGTAGGCTACCTAGCACATAATATGTGGACAAGCGTCCTAAAGGGTTAGTAATGTGGTGGTTCACAAATATTAGATCAGTCCTCTCAGCAGCCAGCAACCTTCAGCCACAAACACACACACACACACACACACTCACACACTCACACACTCACACACTCACAGGCAGACACAGACACGCAGAGTTCTAAGTGACCAGCAGGCACTCATCTGCTGCAGCATAAGAAGCGTCTCACCATGCATCAAAGCTGAAAGCTGTGCAGATGGCCCCAAATAATACATAATGCAAGGCCCATTGGTGTAGTGGCTGTCAGGAACTCCATTACTGTAATATTGAGATCTGAGGTGTTCTTTGCAGCACCTCGTCACTCACTAGTCACTTTTTTTAAAAAGTCATAGTCTAGTGGGAGAGGTTTTGCCTTGATGTCAAGTGCAATTTCCAGGCCGTGCTTTTGCGTTTTGTCCTGTCATCTCTCAAAACAGATAAGGCCACAGTGTTTATGGATTACCCTGCCTGAATGCTTAACATTTAAAATAGACACATAAACAAGACCATTTGAAGCAAAACACCATTTGGACAGATATTTACTCTAAAGCTTAAAAAAACGCTGTGTAAACAGCTATGTTCTGAGAAAATAAACAATCTGAGCTGGGCTGTTTGATCCATTACTGTAATACATTGTAACAGGTTTCAGAAATTCCTAAGAATTCTCATAGCTGAAATCTATTTTACAGTAGCAATCTCATTCTATTCACATACAGTACTTTGTAGAAGTTTTAGGCTTTAGATTCTTATCACATAACACCATCAGGTGTCAGATTGATCCCAGGTTCATTGTGCAGCCTATTGTGCAGGACAGAAAACCCATCAAGAACCCTCTACAGTTCATGAAGAACTATTTTCAGAGGCAAGAGCAACCAGGAGTCCTGCAGCAGATGGTCTGACCCTGACAGAGCCCTGATCTCAGCAGTGGGGAGTCAGTCTGGGATCACATAAAGAGAGAAGACACTGGGACAGACTGAACCTACAGAAGATATTCAGCAGCTTCTCCAAGGTGCTGCAAAGTACCAGGAGAAACTGGGTGCAGGTTAATTGAAAGAGAACTGCTGCTGGTTTAAGGGCAAAGAGGTGTGCTACAAATACTGATAATACTGATTAGATTTAGGTTTGGCTCCCTTTAAAGAACTTTGTATGAAGTTAATAGATAAATGGAAAAAAAATATAATAATAATAATAATAATAATATAATATGTAATTTATATTAAAAGCATCCCCTGTGTATTTGGAGGACCTAAAACCTTTGCACTGTACTGTACTAATACACCTTCACACTCCCCAGTGCATCCACTGACCTGCTGACCACTGAGCAGTTGGGGTTGAGGCCCCTGTTCAGAAGCACCACAATGGTGTTTATGAAGAACTTTTCCCTCCCTGGTTTAATCCTGGCCTTCTAGTCCCAAGCTCACTCCTCTATCCTTTAGGCCACCACTCCCCCTCATTTATAGCATTTCAGTAGAGCATAGAGCTCAAAGGGGCATTGTTAATGTTGGTCACATTTCAGTGACTCACGGACACAAGAAACTCTGGGCAGAAGTGAAGGTCAGCTAGTCTAATAATACATTCATCTAGCAAACCATTCATGTGTGCTTAACCGTGGTGACATAAATATCACAAATTGTCTCACAAGGATGTTCTCAATGGATGATGGATCAGCATTTTGCTGAATATTATGCTGTGAAAGTGTCAGGTTCCCGTCATCTTATTTTGCCATTTTGTCTTATTTTGGCAACAGAAGATTTACTGTTTCTTTGCTCTTCTTAGTTGTGACTGATGAAAACAGAAGAAGGATGATTAGTAGAATAAATTCCATGTTGTCTTTATGAGCACTTCTCTCTGCAGCCTGTAATTAATTTTCAAAACCCAGGGCAATCCATGACTGAGGAGATAACCGCAGCCTTACTTTATGCTTTGGACTCAAATATTATCTATTAAATCTAATTGGAAGGTAATTTCCACAGCTGCTATGGGACAGTCATGAATGCACACACTACACAAACTCACAACAGTGTTGGTTGGTGTAAGTTGTAGATCCTGAGAACAGTATCCCAAATACACGTCCATAAACTTGCTTAAAAACCATAGGATCCATAGAAGCTTCTCATACTTTTTTTTTTAGATTTCATTCAGTTTCTCAGTAATCCAGTTACTGTATTGGTAGTTTATCCATGGTTACACAACAAAAAGGAGCTGCTCATGTACTGTTCTTAATTGTCCAAAATGTAAACTTGTGGATTAGCAGGTAGAGAGCTAGGTTGCCATTAGGAAAGAGTCATCCAGCCAAGATGTTTAACTCGGCTCAGTTTAAAACACCACAGTGTAGTGTTGTTGAGTAAGACAACATATCCAAGCGTGTGTTTCTGCCAGAGCACTTTTCAGATCCTGCCTCATAACCATATAAGCGTGCAGCGTTTCAGTGAATAAAAAGCCTTCATTATCCAAACTGGATTTCCTGGATAATGTTTCATTGTTTCACTGATACCTGAAATACTGTTTCTCCACTATTGCAGCTCCTTGTATTATTTTGACAGAGGGTTATTTTGGCCCATTAACTCACCAGCATCACTAAGCTTCTTGGAACTGGTTGCTTTGTAAGAACAGGTGGATCAACTTCACTGTTCCACAGGTGTGTCCAGGACTTGAACTATTTTCAGAGGCAAGAAGAACCAGGAGGTAGTTTTTTGAAAAGTTATTAAAATGACAATGTATTTATTTTGAAAAATAGATGCTTCAGAATCCCAGACACCTTTCCTCCTGTGTAAAGCTTCTCATATTTTGTAATATTATTTTTCACCAGTTTTGCTATTTAGAGGAAGAGATGGGTATTTACTTTCACAGGCTGATTTGTCAGAGGAAGGCGTTTGAAATTATTTGTTTTTGGTAGCGCTATGTAATGTGGAAATTCAGGGAAAGGGAAGGGAAAGTCAAAGTTTGTAATGTTTTCAGATAGATTACACACGTCCTAGTTCTGGCCATAGCCTGAATGCATATTCTCAGTGGACTGCTGTCAGGGCTAATATAGAACGTGGACTAATGTGCCAAATAGTTAAAGAGTGGTATGAATAATTAGCACATCAGACCCTGTAAAGTGAGTTACTGCCTTATCTTTCCTCTACGTGAATTTCCTTTCATCTACAAGTTGGCCTGAGGGTCTGAGCTGTATTTCTGAGAATCATTAACCACAGTCGAGTCCCTTGAGATGACTCTGATTGCCCCTCTATAAAATGCTAGACACCAAGTGATACTTTTTGTCAGGTGAGCTGATGAGAATGGAGGTGAGAATGGGAGAGGGAAAATGGAAGGGAAGGAGGTAACGACAGAAGCAAAGTACAGAAAAGAGAAAGCGACTCAAGTAGAGAAGGGAAGGTTGGAGTATTTTTAAAGAGACATATGGGAACTTATGGATAATGTCAGAAGAAGCACCAGGTTATAGAGGGCACATTTGTGTGCTATGTTGGAGGAAGATTATGGTTGGGGAACAATGTAAATGGTGAATAGGGGATCCAATGGTATTTCATTGAGGTCAATATACATACACAGAGAAAATGAGATGCTTCTTTCCCTCTAATCCTTGTTTTCTTTCTCCTCTTTATGTTAAATGCTAATTTTTTTGCTGAGTTTCTTTTGTTCTTCCCATATTCTCATGTTCCTAATGCTTTTGTTTTTTCCTCATCTCATCCAACCTTTCATTGATGCAGAAACTATACTTTTTGTCTTTCTCTCATCTCATCTTTCTATCCAGCTATAGTCTCATTTCTTTCCCTCGCAGAGCCACCTTCTCTTTTTATTTTATTTTCGCTGACCACGGCAGAAGCTTTTGTCTGAGATTCTCATCCAGAGCTTAGTAAGCATACGACATGAGGAGGCCTGAATCTTATCTCCCCTAATTACCGAACACCACTGTCTGTCGTCACTGTAGCAGGGAGAAAGACATAGCAGCAAAACAAAGAGTGAAAAGAAAATTCTTAGAGTATCAAACAAAGGGAAGTTCTACCAAGAGCAGCTCCGAGGCACTTTGTGAAGTGTCTGAAAGCAGGTTACCATGCAGGGAGGAGCGAAACTACAGTCTACATGTCAGACAGTTTGACAGCTTTAACAATAGCATCAGATTCATTCAGAGAGCGCTTTATATCCTGGCAGGTTGAAAACGGCAAAAGAGAAGCAATTTGAAAGGATGTTAGTTTTAATTTGCAAGAATTATATTAAATGCACATGTATGCTATGCTTTCCAAGCAATCAAGGTTACTACAGGGATGAGAAAGGCAGAAGATCACTTTCTTTTGATGACTTAGTGACTTGTGGTTCAGCCTTAACTCCTGTAGGCAGAGAATTGACTGTAGACTCACTAATTCTGGCCAAATTGGGTGAACCCAGGCCATTTCAGGGAAAAATGAAATGCTGTGCACTCTTGGAGCTGGTTTTAAGCTCCTAATATAATTGTATTTGCATAATAAAATCGTAGTTTGTGTCACTTTAATCCTTGGAGCAGCTCTAGTTCTTTAGATCATCAGCCAGAAGAGATTTTTCTGTCACAAATCACCCACTGGCCAACCAAGCTTCAGATCAATCGATAGCTCTGGACGCAGATATAGAGCTATGCCTGCAGCCCCAAGAGCCCAACACAAACAGGAAAAGACAGGGGTAAAACAAGACAATGCACATGCATTAACTGATACATGCTCCTAAAGAAAAAGAGCAGCGATGCTGATGTTTTAAATGACTTAATGTAAATGTGGCTCTTCCTTTTTATTCCTTTCATATTAATTGGGCAGAAGGAAAGAGGCAGGGAGAGAGGACATGAAAGGACAACCAGACAAATAGAAATGATTTGACATTATTTATCAGGGGAAATATAGTATATACTTTATGCTGCGTGTGTACTGTGTTTTACTATACCAGATAAAACTAAGACAAAGTGCTGTTTCATTGTTTTCCTGTTATTGTCAATTACAAAATATTTTTTACAGGTGTACTGTCCTAGAGGTGGTAGAATTAAAAACTCACATTTACACAGTTGCTTCTGAGCCCTCTCAGTAATTAATAATCAATAGCCTCTTATTTTATTTCCATCTTGTTTTGTGACTGCCATTTGGATTTCTTTCTATAAAGCGATTTCTTTCTGTTTTTAAATTAGCTCCATAAATACATTTGAGTTGAATAGATTTTTGTTTCCATACACACTGTACAATATTCTACAAATTCATCTGAAGAGATGATGCATCACTGGGTCAGTATTCATCTTTCTGTACAGACAGGCTTTAGTTTTAACAGGGAATCATTGGATTTGTTTTCCACTGTGCTGCTGTATAGAACTATTGTATCAGACAGGCTTTACAAATATTTTTCTCATGTAACCCCTTGTGTATTAAAAAGCATTAGCTTTTGACTAAACAAAAACAAATGAAAAATGTAACTGCAGGCAATACTGAGCAATTTATTTTAGCTTGTTATTGTTTAACTTAGTGATTCTTTCAGTTGTTGGTACTTGCTGCTACTTCCTGCCCATTGAAATTGGTTCCCTTTAGTGTTACTGCTTTGTCTTTTCCAGCATATACCCTAGGAAATGATCCCAAAATGTTAAGAGCGCTTTTAATTGCTTTTAACCATGATTCATCATCGTGTGCCAGTAAGTCGTCAGTTTTGATGGCTTGATTATATAGTAACCATTCACTACAGTGATGTGGGAGTTTTGACATAATGGTAGCCTGAAAAAGCACAGGATGGGGAAGTAACACATAATATTAGCTACAAAGTCATTGGTTAAAAAGAAGAAAGTCCACAATGTTCACAATTCATCCTTCCACACACATTGCTACAGGGAATATTTTCAAATCATCACCTTTGAAAACCCACAGTTTTTGTCTCTTTTACTGTTTCCGGTTGCTTTTCTTGCTGGTGTCTCTGAACCTCGATTGCTTATTGTCCAGCCCAGATGAGGTGATAAAAATGTTGACATGTTCAGTTATTACCATGTGCTAAAAGCAGTAAACCTAACATGCAGTGCCGGTTTCTTTGCTTTTCCATTGCCCTGGTTCTCAGGGTACATACAAAACAGGCTGCACTACTCCATTAGTGATGGTTGTTTGGGCTGTGTATGTTCTCAGACGAATACCTGCAGTCGACGCAGGGCTGAGTGATGATAGTGCCAATATTCTGACAGATCTGTAGTTGTTTAATTTTGGGCACTTTAAAAGCAGGAACAGCAGTGCAGTATCTCTTCAGCAAAAAGGAAGAAAAACAGTGGGATGATCTGTAGATATTGAATGAAGAAGCAAGGGACAGACACAAGCAGACAACGTTCATGCTGAACAAACACAAACAAACACTGAGCTTCCTCTCCATGTTTTCTCATGCCAAGCAATACCTTTTTATTGATCAGTGTGTTGCTTGGGAGGACGGAGTCGATTGCTCAGCATGAGAGACGCTTTCATGTTCACCCATCTGCAGAGCTCTGATATTACTAATGACCTGCAGGAGGGAAGGAACTGGGGCTAAAAATTACAGTGAACTTCAGGTTTTAATAATTATTTCAACCTGAAAATAAGTGTTGACAAGATATCAAGTGTTGGGGACTATGTGTCAGTGTGTGTTGGAGCATTTTTCAGGGGAGTCTGCTAATTATGGCAGTTGAAACAATGAAAAAGGAAACGGCCTGCAGATCCCTAGTACTCAAATGCGCACGTACGCGCGCACACACTCACACTCACACTCTATGTGGGTGTAAAAAGAAGAGTGACAATTATCTCATTGCTCCAAGCACTGCTGCTTACACTCATCAGCAACCTGAAGGAGATAAATTGTGACAGAAGGTAGAAGGAACTAAGAAGGGAAGAAAGAATCCAAAAAGGAAAACAAACCACATTCATCTTCTGACTTCACAAGGAACTAAAAACTTTCAGGCCATCTGCCACAAACATCTCAGCAGAATTGATGAAAATAACACAGATGTGTCAGTGTGGAGTTAGGTTCAACTTCAATAAACAAAAGCATTCAAAGGAGAAATAATTGTAAGAGCCAAATCCTGAAGACAGGTCACTATTAAGGTCACCACTGTTAAGAATGTGGATGTTTCAGCAGACAAAATGCTCTCTCCATTGGCAGTTTCATCCAAGTATTCCTTACTTCCTGTTGGAATTGAAGTAAAGACCAGTTTAACTTACTGTTGAAAATAATCTTTGATTGTTGTGCAGGTGTTTCAGTCTTACTGTGACCCTGTGAAGCTGAATCACTACACAGGTGCTGTTCAAATTTGGGTGAGAACACAATTTATGACTTCTGCCCAGTTCCCTTTCATTAGTGTGAATCATTGCCAGCATAGACATGCTATTAAATCTTCACTGCATTGACTGGCTGAAAGCATAAATTGCCTGATGTTCAATGAGCTCGTACCAGCTGTGAACAATGCGAAGCCTGAAATGTTGTATTGAACAGGTCCTATTTTTCCTACTCTGATTTGACAGAATATGCAATGAACACGTCCATACCTATATGTAGTTTTATAATTTTAACATAAGTGAACTAAAACAAACAAAATACCCTGTTTTTTTTTTTGTTTGTTTTTTTTTCCATCACATCTAGCTGTAACGGACTCAAGGTACCCTGAGGCTACAAAATGACGGCTAATTAAATTGGCTGTTGGTTAATAGTGTGCTAAAATAGATTGCATTTCAATCCCCTAAACAGCCTGACACATTCACATTCTCCCACACGTTAGGTAGTAACAGCAGAAACAGAAAGTGGGCTTGTTATCAGCATGAATAGGGGTAGAGAAATGTAGGATGCATTGATAACCAGGTTGGGCTTTTGTGCAAAGTCAAAATAGAATACAGTAATATCATGTGTCTGCCATGACCACCTCCCAGGTGCCTTTTGTTGCTCTTTATACAGCATCACCTCAGTGATGTGATTTTGCTCTTGTCATTACTATGGCTGCTAGTGGTCATTCAGTTCAGGAGACAGTGTTGATACTATGCACCTGCTGACGCAATGGTAGGTTCAGTTTGCCCCTTCTGACACATAATTATTGGATGATGATAGCAATGATTCTGATAATACCCATTGAATGCAATGATAACATCCAAAGCAGGCTGGTCACGTCTGCTTTTTCCAGGTGATACCACAGTATGTTATTGCCAAGATGTGACAACCTCTAATATGGCTGCCAAGAGCATTTTGTCTCTTGGAAACCCACCATAAAGCTGCAATAACCAGCAATGCTTTCTCTTGAGTGCATACATGCTGAAACCTGAGATAGCCTTGTGATTTATCAACCACAGTCACATATTTCAGTGTTATCTATGTACCTGCATTTCTCAGGAGCAATCCATTCTCACAATGTGTGAACTTCTTGTGATAACGCCTCATTCACTCACTCTGATGGAGGAGTTGCTATATACAAACTCAGGTCACTGCAGTTTGGGATTAAGATATATTTTGTTAGACTTTCAGGGAGATTTGTCTTGCACATTGAAGATATGCCACCAAGGGTGAAGAAAAAAAAAAAAAAACCAGAAGAAAACTGCATTGAACAGATGTGCAGGTTTTATGGTGAATAGGAAAGCAGCAGAAGGTGGAGTATAGATTTGTGAAAGATGTTTTGGTTCTATGGTCTCAATGTTGGACTTTTCCATATTTTTCTGTTACTCATTAAAACACAAACTAAACCTTTTTAAGATGGCAAGAAAAAAAAAGACATTACAAAGCACCAAAGGAAGATCATCTTGTCCTCCAGCCCTCAAACCTTCTCCTCTTCAAATCCTCTTGTCCTTCCATAACCACCAGATTTGAACAAGATAGAATTTCACTACTAAGTCCACTGTTTGCGATGAGTATTGAGCTAAAAGCAACAAAGCATAAACCAGCCAGGGTGTTTGCTGCCAACCTTGGGGTTATTTATGAGCTTACTACCTACAGCCTTTGCTTCATAGCCAAACAGCCAATAAAATATGCCTGTTTATCCCAATGTTGCCTCCTTAACGGGCAAGGATGGACTATAAACATTTGCCTCTTTCACATTAGGGTTATCCTGTCAGGGGTTTTGAAGGCTGGTGCAAAATGTATTTTTTGATTAACCTGATACGTTTTATCAATATTTGAACATACTCTCTTACCACTGACTCATGTATTACAGTGACGGATTTACCATTGAAATTCATAGTAATAATGGGTCTTTGATTTCATGGAGATGAGCGACACAGAGATTAGATTAATGCTATTTCTAGATTAGATTTTTATTTGCATTTATAAACTCTATATTTCAGTTTTACAACAGAAGGGCTTTGAGGATGAGAACTAAGCAGTGTGTTTGAATGCAGGGTATTAGACATTGACAGATTTGGTAATCTAATCTAATTTACTCAAGGAAGACTTTGGCATGCAGTGAATGCTCCATGCCTGAACAGGGAGTTTATTACACAAAATGTTGTTTGTTTCTCTTTGCTTCAGAAATAAAGCTAATGGTTTGGACATGCTAATGGCTTCAGCTTATGTTAGAGCCGACAAACACACTGTTGGGTCCATTCAAAAACGTTTTTTATGGTTTTGGTTTTTGGAAAGGCTGAAAGAAGACTCCACTCTCCAGGCTCTTTAGATGATTAGTATCACGCTTAATAGAGCTGCATGCAGGTCGTCTTCCCATGGGGAGGAATAAAGAGCTTGGCCTGCCTAGTTCCGGTCTCTAAGCACTGATTAAACCATGTTTCAGTCAATTAACACTTTTGGTAACCAAAACTAATTATGACCAATGAATAAATAAATATTAAAAATAGGACTGTGTTGCATGGAGTGTTTTTTTTTTTGTTTTTTTTTTAAATTTTGTATCATTCTATCAGTAATTTGCACTTTCTTGTGGCTAAGTTCATGCAAACCCATTGTGGCGATTCAGATAACTCATGGATCAAGAAGGCTCAGCGCTTATATAATTACACTCGTGCAAAACTCTTTTCCACCTCATTTTGCAGTCAGGGACACAAGGGATTTGAGTAGAGCACTTTCACACAATCATTAAAGAGCTTGACCTAAATTAATGAGGACAACTGGTTAATATGTGGATGGTAATTTTAAAGCTGTTTTTCTGCTGCCTTCTACTTTTTTCTCACGCTTCATTTCCACTGCACGCACGTACCTCCATCTCTCATCCCTGTCATGCTATGGCTTTTCAACTTGCCTGTCCCAGTCCCTTTCACTCCTCTCTCATTGCCCTCATTGCCTCTATCACTTTTCTTCTCCCCCCCCCCTTTTTTTTTTTTTTTACCCCCGAGTGGCTGCAGCATCTGCACCCAGCTGAAAGTTGGCCTTTGAGCCTTTGTTTCTTTCTGTGGCTTCAAGCAAAATACGCTGAGTACTACAGAGATGACTGAGAAATCCTAATGACTGCCTGCTGCCCTCAGCCCCCAATTCAACTGTTTCCCTGTTTAGCAGCACTGCATGGATATACTTCAACCTTGGAATGCATTCATAATTGATGAAGTTTTATGTGCAGCACTCAGAATGCTCCCTTGAACGTATTTTCAGACAGTACCTCCGTTGTTCTTCCTTGCTTGTTTTTGCTATGGTGTTTGCCCGTTTTGCTCCTTACTCTTCTTTTTGGAATGGGTAGACACTTTTTCCAGAAGGTGACCGAAACCAAACTTTGATTTCTGAGTAAATTACAGGCAGAGTGAGATGATACAGCAGGGGTGCTACCCAGGAGATTTCATTATCAGATCCAAGCTGGAGTTTGAGGATTCAGCCATTCATCCATGTACTTTATTCAAGCAGGAAAGATACTCTTTGTAGAAGCTTTCAAACATCAGTGACAAGTGAATTTAATGAGCATCTATAGGGGATCTCCAGTATGTGTGATATGCAGGGTGAGTTTGAGGAAAAGTGTTGTAATGAATCTGTTTTGAGAAGAAGGTCTTTACTATGCCTGAATACTGGTCAGGATTCAACCAGCATCTTTTCTAGCATTCAGATTCAGACCTTGAATAGATAAGTGCAGTTCAAGTGCAGGTAAGAGAAATGTCCACCTTTTAAGACAGAAATACAAATCTTTGTCTGTGAAGACATTACAATTACGATCAATACTGTAACTTTAACTTTAAAGGCTCACTGGCTCACCAAGGTTTCTGTACATCATTTCGAAACAAATAACCTTTAGTATTCTCAGCAATGATCATGCTTTCTTGAATCAGATTTTTTTTTTTTCTGGATTTTATTTATTGTTTTTCTTGTTTGCTTATAACTCTTCCCTCCATTGACTAATACACTAGTGTTGGCATTTCTTGGCAACATGTGTACATTTTGATGAGATTTGTCGGCTGGATGCGGTTCCCTAAAGCTGTCGACATCCAAGTATTGTTCAGAGACAAATATAATGGTGTCACCAGTTAGTAAGTGGGCCAAAATGACTTGCACACTCCTGCCGTCCTTGTACATTAGTCAAGTTTGCACTTAACTGTGAGAATCTCTGGATTGATACAAATGCCAGTGTTGCTTGTTGTTTAAGAAGACTTGAGCTATATTCTACTGCTATGTCTTATAAACCACTTTATATATCACAGCCTGTCAACACCAAACTCTAATTTATCTGGAGACAGATGTAAATAAATCCCATGTTAATCAGCTTCTCCACACCTATCTCTGCTTGTGTTCCTATTTTTTGTCCTTTAGATTTGAATTTAAATTATGCTCTCACATATTTTTCATGCTTTGTGCAGCATAGTGTGTTTGTGTTGCAGCCAAACTGTGTGTTTCACAGTTACGTGCAGTGAAATAAGGAAGGCTGACTGACAAGCTCCCTGCTTGTGTCTCAAAGGGGCACTGAGATTTGAGTAGCAGTAATCCACCGCACACTACTGGGATTTTCAACTGCGACTCCATGCATATACTCTGAATTATTTGCTGCCAAAGGAATTTCACACTAACCCTCTGTACAAACTGTGTGCTTGTGTGGGTGCGTGTGTGTGTGTGTGTGTGTGTGTGTGTGTGTGTGTGTGTGTGTGTGTGTGTGTGTGTGTGTGTGTGTGTGTGTGTGAGATACTGAGAGAGCAATTAGATGATTGATGGTGATTGATGTGGTGGCTTAGGGATGAAAGAACACACACACCTCTCCCTCTCCCATGCACCACCCAGGCTGGTCACCGTCAATCGGCTAATTGCTTTAACCTTCAGCTCACTGTGTTTAAGGATTGAATCACTGTTCAATTAGAAAATAGAGCTGTTCTCCATTATCCCAGGAGTCTGAATCCACAGATGCACACTGAGACCCAAATGCACTCACTTTTTTCTGTCACTTCATCTCCCCACTTGGGTTTCCATGGTGAAATAAAAGGGAACATAGTGTATGAAGTATGATCAATGAGATTATTCCCCTCCTTTTAGATCAGCAGGTGCAGGGCCAGGTGGGATTTCCCATCAGTTTCAAGTCTCTCAGGTATAAGAGTGCTGTTTGTTTGATACAGCAAATTAATTAATTTTCTGTCAGTTTGTAATCAATGAGAAACACTAGGTTTCAGTTCATTTATGTGAGAATCTGCTTCATTTCTTTCTGCTAACTATAGTAAATTAAATGTGTGTACAATAATACTTAGTGTTTGATTAGCAGAAATGGAATATAGTATTCATTAATATGTTGTCTTTAGTGTGCAATCAGTAGAAAAAATCAACCGCTGCATTTTCCTAATCTTAGAATGAGTCTTTTAAATCTACATAGGGAGCAGGTCTCCTTTCACAGAGGCAGCTATGTTTCTACAGTAGCCCAGAAACAAATCCAACACTGGCTGTAGATAAGGAATTGCATTTTGTCATAAAGGTGACTGCCACTGTATCATTTTTTACACATTGCACCTTTAAATATGTTTGGGATTTGGACTGTTGGTTTAAACCTGTTGGGATAAATGATTTTCTAATGACATTTGATTAGTTGTGGATCAAGAACATTCTGATTAGTCCTCATTTTCAGATAATCCAATGATTAATTGATTCAGAAGCAATTTGGTTGGGTCCTACAGGAGCTGAGCACCACCCATGAGTGCTTTAACAGTCATGATTGGCAGGCGTAGGTCTCTGTTTCCACTCTGATAAATTCTTCAATGCGGAGGCAGTTTTTCTGAGAGTCGTAAAGGACACAGCATGCATGTTAGTAGACAGCCTCTACTTCTCTGTCTTCCTTCCAGCTTCAGTTAAACACTCAAAGGACATTTCTTTTTGCATTGTAGTGATAGAGCATTATGTTCCCAATAGATGAATGGAGACTTGCAGGTTTGGTTGATAATTAAAGTGATGCCAAAACACCTAAAAAAAACAAAAAAAAACAAAAAAAAAAAACACCACACACACATAAGAGGCTTAAAGCTGTATATAACACGTAGCTATCAATATGCAGACTGGTCTGTGTGCTGGCTAAATTTGTACTACTGGTATTTTTTCAAGTTCAATATTAATCGAGTTTACACAACAGACATACTCTGACTCTAATATTCAACATAACAAAAAAAAAACCCTCTTCCCCTCTAGAAATAGCCATGAATGAAATTTCCAGATTAGGAGCATGAAGCTTTTTGTTTAAAAATGATATGCTTGTGTTGTGTGTTGTTGGACACAGACATTTTCCTTTTCAATCCTTGAGAACTGTGATATGTATTACAGTCAGTTATTCCTTTTAGAAGTGCATGCAGATTCCTATGGCACAAGTATTCTTATGGCATTGCCTTATTTCATTTAGAATTGATGTAAGGGCCATATCTGAGATCTTGGTGCAATAAAAGTCAGATCAAATAGCTTGGACCTTTAGTGATATTTTATTTGATTGTTGTATGTTCTATGAGCCAAATTTCATAGTAAATCATCTAATAGTCAAAATATTTCAGTCTAGAGCGAAGTGTTGATCAACAGGCGTAGTTACCTGGAGCTATGCACTACTGGCTTTATTCACCTCTGTCTGGCTTCAGCCCAGTTGCACCCCAGAGCTGGTGATAAAAGCCATAAGAGTTTGTCTTTCTGATTTTTTTTTTTTTTTTTTTTTTTTTTATCAGAGTACTGTGGTACAGCTTAAAGCTGGTGTGCAGGATCAAAGCTGCATAGGTTGTGTATGGGTACAGATAGTATTGCTCAGCATTTACAGTAAAAAAGTATTTCATAAACAACTGTTTGCCTGCTGCAGTCAGCATTTCCAATCGAAATCCCACCGCTAATTAGCTTAGAGATGTTGCAGAGTTGCACATTATTTTGTCAAATTCTCTAAATGCACTCACACACCCCCACACACACATACACACACAGTTGGTGTGTAGACCCTTGTTTGCTGTAATTAATCAGAGATGTGGGACTCAATTCACCAAGCAGAATGTAAAACACTGAATTTAAATGGGGAGCACATGTATTAGACACTACTGGACCTGCATACACAACAAGCTCCCGTTGGCCTACTCAATCCCACCCTGTATAATAAGCTGTGTTTTCCACCAATTAAAAGGCTTTTCTCTGTGGGATGATGAACTTGTTTGCCCCATCAATAACGTAGTTGCGGCCTTTTCTGTTTCAGAGCCACTGGTTGAAAATGTGTCCATCCTCAACAGCACTGGAAACCCAGACCAAGAACCACAGTAGAGTTTTGTGTTATTGCAGACATTTGAGAACAAATATTTTATTTATTCTTTTCATGCTGTCTGGATGCCATCAGGTTGCCTCTATGCACCTTACAATGGATGTGATGTAGCTTGAGTGTTGATGACTTCTGAAAGGGCGTCTTTAGCTGCGTGGTTGTCTGTGAAGAAAAGCTTTTATTGTGTAATCACATTTCATGAAAATGAAATGTAAATCCATTTACTTTTTCCAAAAAGAAATGCCAAGGTTTCACTGAGTACTAGAGATGTTTATTTATTTCAAATCCTTAAATTTATTTGTACATTAATCATACTTCCTGTGTTCCACTCAGTTTACATTGAGCGGCCTTAATATTTAATATTCTCTTTAATGAGACCCAGAAGGAGTAAGCTGAAGCCAAAGCTTACTTTTTAATACATTAGTTAAAATAAAGCAGATACAATTTAGATCTTTTCTTTACTTTACTCAGCTGTGTTTTTGTCCACCTCAAACTGCTAGCACTGCAATTTTGCTCTTTTTTACCACTGCTGGGTTTGAAACTGGGAGCATTTCGCATCATATATATATATGTGAAAATTTGAGGTGATTAATCATGTTCTGACATTCAGATTCACAAAATTTGCTAAGCACTGATGGTAACAACTCTGTTGCTGTGTGTCTTTCCTCTCTTTCGTATTGGCAAGATCAACATGCAAAGGTACACATTCAGGTAGCAGCAGCTTCTCATTTTTAGCTGTGGCTCTGTGATGGACTGGTGACCTGTCCAGGGTGTACCCCTGCCTTCCACCTGAATAGAGCTGGGATAGGCTCCAGTTGATCCCTGGGACCCTAAGTTAGGAAAAAGCAGATATAGATAATAGATGGATGAAGGGACACTCCTTATTTTATTTGAATTATAAAATGTAGACAGGCATAGTCATGCCTTATATAAATAATGGCAACTGTGTGTACACATATCCTAAGCCAAGATGACAGCAGTTGTCAGTTTTGGATAGATTAAATATTCATTACATTCCACGCTTAAATATTTATATATTTAGAAAAGCTTGAAACAATGTGATGTTTGTTATACTTGAGTTACACCACATATCTGACCAAGGAAACCAATGCAGTGCTAACTTCATTGTAACAGCCTGAACAACAAACCCCTAAAATTCATCACTCTTCTAGATCTGAATGTACCGTTACAGGTTCTTGACTCCCCCAAAACAAAAATGAATGCCACAGTATTCATTTAAATTCAGTTTTATTGGAGTCACAATGAATGTATCTAGCAAACCATTAGGTAGGAACTATTTTGTTATTTGTTTGTGTCAAATTTCTAGCAGCCTCATGGGATACATAGGTTTCTTGATGCATGTTCAGTCCCATTATGTCCCATAATGTTTGCTGCAGACCTTGTGACTTTCCTGCATATATGAAATTAGAACAGACATTTGTTTCTCGATTTTGTTGGAAGCTACAGCATGTTTTATTTCTTGTATGTCGATGTGGGACTTGTTTGTGTATGTAATTATGAGGCCAATAAAAACAGGGTTTATTGGCGCATGTAAACCAAGGAAAATACAGTAATAGTAAGAAGGACCTTGAACGGCTGTGATATATCTTGCATAATAAAATGGGTACAGAGAAAGAAAGAGGGCAATAATGCTTTATCTTTTCTTATTCCCTTCTCTCTGTTTGGGGAATCTATGCCAGCAGGAAGGAAAAAGAAGTTTAAGTCAAATCAAGCATTGCTCTCTCCTTGTTTTCTTCATGCTGTGAGCTCAATGGTAGATGATCATTTCTATCACTAAGCATTTTACCACTGACACCCATTGTTGAACATATACAGTGATCCAGAAGGCAGTAACTGCTGTGTGTGTGTGATTGTGTGTACACCTATGCTCTCCAGTGTAATGTTATCAAACATGCTTTAGATTCTTCTCTACAAACAGTAATATTAGTAAATATAATGTTGTAATTTTTTATCATCTGTCATTTTGTATGTGTACCACACCTCCCCCACAGTAGCTCCCACTGTGTGCAGTTCACAGGCTGGTCTAGCTTTCCTCCTCCTTCTCATCTTTAAATTACACGTGTTTCCTCCACCTCTTACAGAAGACTTCAATAAGAATCACTTAGACCTTGCACAGTAGCTGATCAGCCACACCACGTCTCCCTTCCATCAACAAAGCTAGACTTGTCTGTTACGATCAGTCAGTGCATACAAATATTGTATATCCTCTGCAGATTGATTTTGTTTTGTTTTGCTTCAATGCTACAGTATTCTGCACATGATGAGGTACTGAATGAGGTTGTCAGCCCAATAGCTGCTCAAGCCGACAGATGTGGAGTGCTGGGAATGTGAATTAATCTCTGGCAATAACTATAATACATTTTAGTTATTGTGTAAAAAAAGAGGGAGCATTTAGAATATCTCATGAGCTCCACAAAGTCACTGACATTTTTGTTAAAATGCAGGAACAATAAATAGATTTTCGTTACATTAAGCTTGGAACCATTATGCTGTGTGGCAAACTGATGGCTGGGCATTGGGAAACTGTTCATCACAAGTTCAACAGAGGAAAGTATTTTGCTGAGCAGACAGACCATTGTTTTCACTGTTTAAAAAAAAAAAAACTGGGATGGCGCTGAAAGTTTGGCCTGTTATTTCCACTTCTTTACTGTTGCACCAGATGTGACTTTTTCGCCCTGCTGGTTAATAAGCCACACCTAATTTGACATCAGGTATGGGTCCTCGGTTATCAGTGAGCAACAACAACCTGCAGGACAGCAACATTATTACGCTATGATAAAAACAAAGGCAGTGAACCATAAACAGAAAATTTAACAAACTTAAATGGAGCTTGACATTTGTAAACTTTTTTTTTTTTTTTTTAGCCACCAAGCCATAGCAGAGTGGTGACTCAAAAGCCAGTGTGATGAAAAAAAAAATGTAAAGCCTAAACTGTTTCCTTATTCTCAATAAGTAGGCACTCTACAGTCTTTTTTAGAAGTCAAAGTAATAGGAAATAGATGAAACAATGTGTAAAAGCCATGAATCTGCTTGACATTAGACAATTGATTTTATGTCACATCCTGAGCTCCTAACTGTGTTTAGAAGGTAAATTAATATACCAGGCAATTCACTGTGTTTCTGAATCAAACATCTCTCTTTGAAACTGATAAATATTAGTTGAGTCTTTGGAGAGCGCCTTGATTCCAAAACATAACTTTATTAAATTAAACCACATCATATCTATATCACATGTGACCAGACAGTATCTGATGACATTTCCAAAGAAAACATACACAATTTACCACAAATACCCCACTCCTCTTTCTTTCCCTCTTCTCTTCTGTCACCACACCTTCTCTCCTCTTCTGATCTCTGTTTCTCTTTCTTTTCCTGACACCCCCCTCTCCCTCGCATTGATTAATTCCACTGGGCTGCTGTCTGATGCCTTTTAAGCCCTGTCCTCCTAACACCGCCTGGGGCTACGCAGACGACCGCAGGGATACTTACTCTGTGGATTGAAGTCTGGAGAAAAGAGAGAACTTTTATTCACTAAAAGATCAAGACTCTTCTTCCTCCCAGAGTTGTTGCTGGAGAGTGTTGGAAAAACTGCTCTGAGTGTTTGGTTTTTAGAGGAGGAGAAATTATTCTACCTGTTTGACAGGGACACTGCAGTATTTAGTTTACAATCATAGAAACTCTGTGGTAAACAAATCAATTTGTAATTGTTTCTAGCGTAAGCCTACTTTGAATCCTTTTTTAGTATTGTCTTGTGTCTGATTGTTTTGCTCGCCCTTGTCCGTGCAAAAGAGGTTGCAACATCAGTTGGATTTTTCTTGTTAAAGGAAAACACATTTTAAAAAATAGTTTGAACAACCAAGTTGTTATAGTTAAATGAAGAATTTTCTTGAAAATTGGTGCCTTACATAAGCCAAAGTCTGTCATTCACAGTAATTAAAAACACCGCAGTGAC
This sequence comes from Mastacembelus armatus, assembly GCF_900324485.2. NCBI lineage: Eukaryota > Metazoa > Chordata > Actinopteri > Synbranchiformes > Mastacembelidae > Mastacembelus > Mastacembelus armatus. The sequence goes on from NC_046656.1 coordinate 14,991,285, forward strand.
AAATGCATATTACCAACTCCAAAACCATACTACCTGTCTTGTCTGATGACTTGTGTGCTCTCATGCCATAAATGGAACTTACCTCATAACCAGGAATGTTTTTAAGGCTCCGTGCACCACCATGGACACTGGCCAATATTTTCTGACATTTCTTAACGTTTTTGACTCTTGACAACTCTTGTGTGTCTAAAATAGTTCTGCTTTTGTTAAACATAAAATATATAATGATGATGATGTCAAAGCTGCATAGAGTGGTGAAGTAGTATGTTGATTCTCAGTGGGATTGTCTTTAATACGTGTTCCCTTTGAAGGCTGAAAAGCTACTGTGCATTTATAACTCTCTCGGTTCTTGTTCAGGCAGTTACTCTGAGAGTTTCCTGGCTGCAATAACTACTCTGATCAAGCATAAAGAGCATGAGTGGGTGGGAGCACGATGCAGATGCAGTGCAGATGAGGAGTATAGTGTGACAGACTGCATCAGATCACTCCTTACTAAAAAACAATATCAGGGCCGTTTTCTATCTCAGGAAAGAGTTTGTTTTTTTTTGTCTATGGGGACTGTCCCCTTTGACACAAGGCCCCTGACAAATGATTCAAGGTAAAAAGCAATGCACCTTATGAATGGCAGGTAGTGACAATGCACACACATGCTTTTTGCATGCGATCATATTCATATGGCTTAATCCTTCTTGTATTCGTATTACCTTTTATGAGATAAGGACAGTGCAGCTAAGGAAGAAGAGAGTAAGAAGGATTAGGCTATTATAAACCCCATGGAAAAGGCTTTCGAAGGGAAAAGTATTACAATGCACCTACTCAGACAGGATGTCAGCTTCTACAGATCAGGGAGCAGTTGATGCTCCTTAGTATGCCTGTCATTTCTACAGAGAAGTCAGTCATGATATATGATATGTAACTTCTAGAAGTTGAAGGAAAGCAACAGATGAGTCACAACACACACAGTTGTTACCCACATTAACAGGTGAATAAACAGGTGTATCAGATGGCTACATTCTGTCAAACTAGAAAGCTCTACTTGAAAATGCATATATTCCCATCTTAGCCAACCTGTCCAGTGTCCAGGATACTCCCACAGCTTTTCATATATAAAGTGGATGTGCTATAAATGTTTGTATTGAACTTCTTGCACTTTTGAGGTGACTTTCCAAGAGCACAAACTGATTTTTAAAGTCATCAGCCTCCAAGCACTGCAGTAAAATTATTTGGTCTACACCGTTCAAGGCTGCAGTCAGATTTAAAAGACTTAAAATGGTTTCCCCAGCATCAGCTGCTAAAAAGAAGGTCACCAGTCTCTCTGAGGAGAACAATGTCTGTACTCTGAGAGGCTGTTAAACCAGGTTGAAGTTTCACTGATATTATGTTGACATGTTAAAAATATTAACACAGTTGTGACAGACAACTGAAAAAAAAAAAAAAAAAAAAAAACATGGTTGAAGGGAGGAGTTCAGACTATTTGAGGTAGAGGTTAGATCTAGGAGCAATTTAAAAACTCACTCGGACAATTCCAGTAATCAAGAATAAAAATATTCCAGTGACTGGGCCGCATACTTCCATTAGGAAACAATATCTGAGCAACAGGTGGTGAAGATAATGTCAGCCTCAGTTTCAAAAACAATTCATCCCACTGGATTCACTTACAAGGCAAAAGGGAACCTTTACCCTTGTGTTTTTATCCTCAGGGGAAATCTTTTTTGCTTGAACATTTTTAGTAAATGTTTTTTTCCAAAAAATTGTGCTCAGGCTGTACTTAATTACAGCGTCTAGAGGAGGGGGTAACATATGAATAAGAAATATTGAAAAACTCCCTAGAGTTACAGTGTTTCTTAGAGATAAGATTACAGAATCTTACATCATTACCCCACTCTCTGAGATTTCCACATCGTGTCCTTCATGATGTTGTAGGACACATGCAGTTTATCAGCCTTCCATTTGGGTTTGGCATTTTTACACTTTTTCTTCTCAGCTGGAGTGTTGTCATTTGCTGATGACAGAGGGTTGTTTTTAAAAAGAGTGATTTTTACAGACAATACAGACAGAAAAAATGTTTCTATTGAACATCAAGCATGTAAAATATGTTTACTGCCTGATATTCACAAATGGCCCAACTATAAGAGCATTTACTGCAGCTGTGGAATACAAACTTTATGAATAAAACAGCACAAAACTCTTTAGATTTCATAATATAATTATTTGAATTAATAACGTGCTGTTTTTCCATTTGCACCAACAAACCTTAATAACAATCAGAACAAGATTACCCATAGGACAATGGTAACTGTATAGGTGACTGTTTAATCAGATTTTCTTTATATACAGCCCCATTTTTTTTTTTTTTTTTTTTTTTTTTTAGCAGTAGTGACTCAAAAGATTTTCATTCTGTAGTTACCTATATTGTAGTTTTTTAAATTAGCGGCACACTCTACCTTTCCTACCCTGGACTCAAATTGCATAAACTCACCAAAAATTATCTGTGAGGCAAAAGCAGCAAATTAGGAATATAATTTGGATGAAGCAGTCCTTAAGAGTTGTGGCTGTTTGAGCTAACCTGCACATTAGAGTTTAGAACTGGCTTTGGATGAGAACCAAAACAATATAAATAATGGATGGTATAAAGTCCATTAGTAGCCATTCACAATCTGCCCAGTGGTCTTGGAACACTTCAGTGTTTTGTTACCTTTATAAACCTATCAACAGCCATTAATGAACACTTTTTTTGAAATCACAGGTAAAGAACAAACTTTTTGTTTCAACCTAAGCAGATATTGTGACGTACAGTTTGCAGAGGGGATTACATTTTAAGTACACTCATATGTCACGCACTATAGCCTTGGTTTTTGCTGAACCTCACACAATTCCCCTGCGTTAATTCTGATCTTTGACACAGAATGTAAATATGTATTGCAGAACATTTGCATATGAAGTTAATTTGTTGGAGACGGGGTTAAATTATTTGACACACTGCATGTGTTCATTAATCAGAATCTGACCATGATTGGAGGCATTTTGACATCCTGACATCTAAAGAATATGAATGCAGTCCTTTCTGCTGAGGTGAACCACAAAGTTGTGGTTCTTACAGTGCTGGGGTAAAGATGAAACCTTTAATCTTTTGTTTGTGAAATAAATTAGTTCACGATGATCAGAAAGACTCAGGCTTTCTAAACAGCTCCATTGGCGAGAGGACAGTTGTCTTGTTGATGTGTGCATTTCTGTGTGTCATGTTGTCAGTGCAGCTCGTCCTGCCTGTCTCCTGCTTGTTACAAACTGTCTTGTCACGGTCGTAGCAGAGAAAAAACAACTCAACAACAAGCTGCTGGGCCACGCAAGCAGCAGACAAGCTGTATCATACACACATCAATTCACTGTCATACAAACACACACACACACACACACAAGCAGCCTCTGTGGTGCGTTGGCTGTTACTGCTGGCTGGTGACGCTCGACGTTTGTTTTAGCTATGCACTCTGGGTTGTCAGGATTTCATCTTCTTGGGCGAGCAGGGGGAAGGAAATATTGGAGGGAGGTGTGTGGTGGTAGTGAAGGGATGACACATGGCATGAACACACATACACACATGACATAAAAGTATCACCGCTTCTTGTTCACTCTTTCAGAATAAAGTGTTTCATACCATTAAGTCATAAGACGATTCGTCCTCCCCAGAGTGCTGTGCGTTTCTGAAGCTTTCAACCGTTTCTTCCACTTGTGGGTGTGTATCTGTGTGTGTGTTTTTCTTATTGTGAGTAATGGACCCTCCAAGAGCACACCAGTCTGCCATGACGGATGAAGCTGTAATGGTGGCTGCTGGTGAAACCACGTCATCTGTCAAACAGCAACTATTTTCATTTAGCTTTTAACGCTGACCGCTGACTGTTTCTAACAAAAAACAGTGCAACTCTCTCTCTCTCTCTCTCTCTCTCTCTCTCTCTCTCTCTCTCTCTCCCTCCTTCTCTCCTTCTTCTGGTCCAAGCGTTGATCGTCTCAAATTACAGTCAAAACAGCTAAGAAGTGTTAAATTTAAATGTTTGACTAAGGCGCAATAGGCTTTTCCTACATTGTTTGTGATTTCATTCAAAATAAGCCCTGAGCTTCATATTTTTGTATTTTTAGTTTTGGTTGTTTGTTTTTCTTTAATGCAAAATCACTGATGAAACAAAAAAACTAAACCGGGGTTTGGTGTTTGAAACTTGTAATTTGTTCCCCTCAGAATTGAGATGATTGATTACAGCTTGTGTTTGTACTGGAGCTCATGGTCTTTCATTAAGCTTTCTTAAAAATAATCCCTAACAAGACAGTCATGCCTGAAAGGGCAATAGAATAGAGACATATGGGATGAAAACTTAATCCCTGAAGTGGGAAAACAGCAGTACCAGAAAAATATGCAGCACTGCCAGTGAAAGGTCAAATTCTGTGTGTTGAAGCTTTTGTAAGAAGAGGCAAATTTAATGAGACCACAGTAAAATATGCCTCAAGCATTGTTTCAGCAGCTGATATTTTTGAGTGGCATTCAACACCGTTAAGTAGAAGAGACATTTGAATATTTGATTGGCAAGATCAGTTAGTTCACCATTTTGGTCCAGGCTAAAATATGAGATATGAGATGAGATGCCATGAAAATTGGATCCCCACAGCATGAATCCTACTGATTTTGGTGATGCCCTGACTTTTCCTGTGGTGCAATCATGAAGTTGACATTTTTGGTTCAGAGTGAAATGTCTCTTCAACTCTTCGATGCATTGCATTAAAATTTGGTTCAAATATTCACGTCTCCCTCAGGATAAACTGCGATGTAAGTGATCTGTTATGTCGATCATCATCATCATTAGGTCAACACATTCTGGTAACACATACAAAGCTCATGACATTCCCATCATCTTTAGATTTCTGTTTACAGCTAGTTGGCTAACAAGCTAAACTAAAATGGTGCGCGTGCTAAACATTAGACCCAATATTGTATTGTTATTGTTAGCATTTAGCTGAAAAGCACTACTGAAAGCACAAACTGACAGAGCCAGTAGAAACACTGTACAGCATTAGGGTCAGGCTGTGCTACAGTGTGCACATTATTTCAATAGTTTGCACAACTTTTGGAAGACAAGTGTTTTATTGTTGCTCCAAACAGCCGCACTCAAAGGTGTGGTGCAGTGCCGGACGTCATGCTGGGAGAAAGGAGACACAATGCTTAGTGACAATGGGGATATCAGGACACTGTGGTTCTCTCCTTGGAAGAATGGTCGTTCCACTGAAATATACCATAGATCTTTAAGCCCTGTTTTCTTCCTCACATCTGCACACATGTGAAGAGGACTTAGAGTATTTTGGTTTTTGTGTAAAAAGTTACAGGAATTAGTGGACGCAGCTCCGCCTGATCCATTAAAAGAAAGTTGTGGGGTTTCTGAAGCTATTCAATCCTTCTGTGCTACTTCTCTTTTAGTCTTGTTTAAACATGGGGGATGTTATGGTGATTAGCATGTTCCTGTGTTAACCAGAAGTTCACAACCTGTCTTTGGAGGTGATTGAAGCATTCTGGGAAATGTAAGAAATCCCTAACTTAATCTGAAAGTGAGTATAGTAAAACAGTTTATTACAACACTTTATCACAGAATATTTCCTCTAATGCAGCAAATGTCATAAATTTGCTGTGTTCATCTGACAGGTGTGCGTGTGCGTGCGTGCGTGCGTGCATGTGTGTGTTTGTGTGGTGGTCATCTGGTGGTCCCTGCCCTCCTCCTGTATTTTTCTATATTGGTTGATTACTGTCACTTAGATAAATGTTTGTAATAGAGATACTCAGCCCCTAAAAACCTGTGGGAGTGTGTCTGAGTTCATGTGTACAGTAAAACAAATGGCTGTGGAGAGTCTGTTCACTCTAACACTGAAAAATGACAGGATATCAGCAAAGAGTGAGAGAGCGACAGGTACAACGTGACTATGACAGGATCTGCCAGTCAACTGAGTCAACTGATTTTCAGTAGAAAATGTAACTGCATTGATAATTGTGTATGTCACATTTTGGATGGGGAAAGTGTTGTTATGGAAGGAGACTGAAAACTTGTTGAAAAGGCTAAAATTGAGCAGAAAGGGGTCGTAATAGCTTAATGGATAAAATGCATGTGATAATGGTGCTGAAGTGCATCCAATGTGATTAAGTTTTTGCCTGACAGCTAATTTATGTGGGGGTCCTGTATGCTCCTGCAGGTTTTAGTTTACTCACCACCTCAGTGTTGCCAAACTTGTGTTAAAGGGAAAAAAAAAAAAAAAAAAAATCTCTTTTTATGTTTAAGCAGCCTGTCTGCCACATCCACACTATCCACTTACCAGAGCTGTCACATTTATCCTGCTCTCAAATGAGAAACAAGTCCACATTTGGATTCAGTCTTATTTCCATCAGCTCCGGGATAATTAGGTTCAGGTCATTTCTATCTTTTCTGATATATACAAAGCCAATCTCATTTATTCCAAATCCATCACAGTTCCATTTGTTTTGGCCTTGAAAGGGAAGCTCTTTTGGTACACCATAATCCAAAATGTCACTTTATTCCAACTTTGCCAAATTTACATTGGCTCATTGTTCATTCTTGAATTGATTTTAGAAATTATGATGACAAGAGATCTGAGGCCTGGACGATCAGCTGGCAAACGTATCTGGGTTTCAAGCATGAGTGTAGTTTTTGTTTTCAGTTTTAGGCAATGCAACAGAGACAGCCTATCTGCACTGGAACCCAAAACCAGGGAAGTGAAGAAATAAAGCAATGGCATTTTGATATCATCTTGATTCATGATTCATCCAGTGATTCAGAATAATCTTGGCTGGAACATGATGTTGTTGGGGTGGACCCGTAACCCTGGAAAGAACTTTGTAAAAGTCAGCGAGCTGGCTTAGGAAGAACATGGAAAGTTACTCAGAACAACTGAACATGAACCTGTATTCATTTATCACGGCCACTGACCTCCACCCCCTCAGTGTTATACTACCATAGAAAAAGGACTTAATCTTTAACAGATCAGTATGATAGGGTCTTAAAATTAAAGTGAAAGGTTTTTGACATTTTCTCTGTCAAGCTATAGAAATACTACCGAGTAACCTCAGAGTAAAGTAACATGTTGAACCAGTGACTCACATGTGACACAAATGTCTGACAGTGGCACAATGATGCCTGTCATTTGTCTCCCTCCATCTGTTCTGCGTCTTAACAAACTGACTGCTCTTCAGTCAAGAAGGATTTCTGCCTGGAAGCCTCTCTTCATTGACAGCCTTCTATCCATTTCTACTTCCCAACAGTAATTACTGATATTGTGCAGCATGCCAATCAGAGAGAAACAGACGAATGTGTAATCTGAATCCCATAGTGTGTGTGCGCACTTCTTGACACGCTGAGTGATTCGTTTGCGACCTGTTTCCCCTCTTTACAAAAGAGGTTTGAGGAAAGTGGAGAAGAAAAATGCGGTCGATTTGATGTGGGTGGAGGAATAAAACCCTCTGAAAACCCGACTTCAATTACACTCAGAAACACAGGAGAGGTAGTATAAGACGAGGGGAAAAGAGGACGGAAAACATTTAGATGATTCGGCTCTTAAATATTTTCCAACTCTAGAAAAGCACAGACCTCTGTTTGTACAGATGCAAAAAACCTACACAACAGTTATTTGAGTATATTCTTTGATCTGAGAAGTGTTTCTGCACCGCACTTGCCTGAAAACATTTTCCTGTTGTTTATCATATAAAAATAAAAACACTTGGTAATGTTAAATTTCCAATCCCACCTAAATGATTTCTCATGATGCAAAGAGTAGATGGATGCAGAGTAAAATAAAGATTCAAAGCAGTCTAGTCTAGTACACTCAATTTTTATGCACCTCCTTGATGCTTTGGCTCATTTTTAGCATTTTGTGCTTCTTTGTGCCATGTAATGTCTGGCTGTAATAGCTCCAGGCCCATATCATTAATTAAAGCCAGACTAATCCATGACTCATACTAAACTTTCAGCCTCAGCAGCTGCTACACTGGCTTTTTCTCTTCCTCTCACACATGCACATGCATCCACACACACAGTTCTTCCTCGTTGTGCCTAATTAATACTGCCAAATTACTAGTTGTGTCCATATCTTGCAGTGCAAAATGGGGGGTTTTTGTATGTTGGAGCAGCTGGACAGTTTTGTTTTTGACTTGGACTGTTGTTGCATTGTGTGGCTGAGGATTATTTCCTGTGCTCATTGCAGTGCACATGTATAAGAAATACAGCTACCTAGCCTCCCAGAACCTTTGAACCTTTTATTGATATCTCTCATAGTACAACTTGCATTGGATATTACTTTTCTTTCACTACAACTAAATTAAATTCAAACTAAAAGGCTGGTGATATTCAATTGATATTCTCATATTGATATTTTCAGCAAATCCCCTCATTGCCCCAAGCCCTTTTGTTCAAGTATTTACAGCTCTGGACACATACACTACACCTGTTAGTACATACGATCAATTCATTATGCTTTGGCTCTTTTGTTGACAAGAGAAATATCAGCAGAAATAGCCCTTAAATGTAACTACAGCTCTAGATTCTCAGCATGTAACAGAAATATTAAAAAAAAAAAAAAAAACTAATACAAACACTTTTAAAAAAGCCAAGATATGTAAACAACAGTGGAAACAAGGTTAGCAGAGAGAGATGCCAGGAATGTGGCATCTCTCCTGCATTTTTAAAAATACATCAGTAGTTTTCTGTTCGAGAAGAGGCATGTTGGTCTTCTCACGGAGAATTTGGCAGTGTTGCTTTTTTTAGGTTAATAACAATGGAGTTGTTTTATCTGCCATGATATGAGGGTGCCCTACTAAAATGAGCTGGAGTGCTGGCAGGATCTTTTAAACCAAGCTGCTGTGGTAGGTGACAGGAGGCCTTACATTACCAGCACCTCATGGTGGCCTATTTAAACGCCTTTATGCTCATTTTCATTCCATATGCTGACATGTACCTGCTACTGTCACAGCTTCAGGCAGTGACAACAGTTGTCTTCACCCCACCCTCCACCTGCATGTAGTTCAGCTCTGTTGTATGCCTGCTGGATGATTCATTGCATTAGCTGTGTGCATGCTGCTGTTGTATTACTGCAGGAGGAAGGAAAATACCTAGACAGAAGTCATTACCATATATTTTCAGGTGATGGTTGACTTAGGTAAATAAGCTAAACTAATGATCAAAGGTAGCCAAAGTCATTAATTCTCAGCAGCTTCAGACCTCATCTTACATTAATGCAGGTTGGAGTTTGTTGTTTAGGGAAACTCAGAATTAATGTTTGTCCTCTGACATCCTGCAGAAGAGCTCTCTGTCTCTGACTCAGCACAGACTGTGGAGGGAGTGATGAAGCGGCGTCATACTGAAGACCATATCACAGCACTGTCTATTTATTTGCCTCTAAAGAATGAGCACACTAGTACACGGGCACACACTAAAGCAGTGACACGTCATAAATGGCTTGACTACTATAACTTTCTGTTATACTGTACTGTGCGCTACATGCACACTTGCATTTTCAGAACAGAGTAGAAGTTGGGTCATGTTGGAACAATATTGTTGAATGTGAAACTATAATTAATTTGCTTTAACCTTGTGGCACATTCAGTTTGCAGCTAGAGGGAAAACAGTCTGTTGTTGTTGTTTTTGAAATGCATTTTGGGGGGTGCAGTAGTGAGGAGAACAGTATCTTTTTCAGATTTATTGCCAATTTCAGTGAAGTTTTAAATTTGAAGAGTTAGGTGGCACAGTGGGTTACACATAAACCACATGCAGCACTCAGAGAGCTTTGTTTCAGTGTTAAGATTTATATGATCTCTACAAAATGAAGTTGAATATGAAGTTTATTCACCACTTGGAGACAGTTTGTAAGGTTTAATTCAGTTCTCTGGCTTTTTTAATGTTAGCGTGCATGCATTCACTTACAGTACGTTCTCTCACACACACACAGAGTTAGATCAATAGCAGTGAGAAGAGGGCGAACTATCCAGTGGTGGCTAATTGGAGACTGTTGTGAATGGAAATCAGGAGAAAAGAAGAATGGAGGGAGAGAGGCGTGCTTGTAGTCATCTTATTTGAATAAGGTATCTGATAAACCCCAATCTATAGCCATATATTTACTCTTTTTCTCATACTTTCACACCTAGACATGTAACACAACTTAGTTCTTCAATATTTTAATACACGCAGACACAGACATTACTACTGACATGTACAAATACTCCCACACAAAAATGCACAGATTACGCAGTACTACTAGAAACAACCCTTTTAACTTTTAATACCCAAACAAGTATGGAGAGTCGCTGGTTGATGAATGAACCATCATGAAAAAATAACAATAACTTTGATCTTAAATATCGCTGTCAATGCTACTACAAAGATAGCTCCTATTTTTGTGTAACTCATACAAATGATTCATTGTTGGGTATCTAAAGAAATAGAATTGACAAAAATACATGACACGAGCATCGTGTTGAAAACACACTTCGTTATACATACATGGACATACATTAACAGCTGATATAAAGAAGTGATTTGCAGTACTTCTTCATACCACTGTAGACTCGCATCTGCTTTTGGGTACTGAGAAATTTGAAAGTAATCTTGGGATTTCCTTCGGCTGTAATATATGCAGTTTCATTGTGTGCGTTCCGTCTAGCTTGTGATTACATTTCATGCAAACAAAACAAGCGAGTAGATTTGAAAACCACACCAAAAGTGGCAGATGTTATATCACAGAATTGACTTACTGGATTTTTATTGATGCAAAATGAAAAGCCACAATAATGATACTTGTGACTTTACTTCTTCTTATTGAAAGTTTGATACTGCTGTACAACAGGCAGTGGGTTTGTCTGTCCCATTAACTTGCACAAACATGAGGACGAGGTGTCCTCACAGTTTCACTGTAGAAAATGAATTGCAACATTTTGCAAATCGTGTATATAAAAAATGTAACGTGTCAAGTGACAAATACATGAACAAATGATTTGAGACATTTCTCACACTGGGCAGTTCTTGTTGTACCAGTTGTATAAATGCATTTTAACTTGGTACAGCTTTTTCAGTAGATATTCAGACAACTCTGCTGTACAGCAGCCCCTACATACACCTCTATAGCCTTTAGGGATTCATTATGAGGCCTTTTACATAAATTCTGTTAATAAGAAGTTAAGTTTCTTGAACCTGCTGGTGTACAATAATATTAAAGCATTTCTGATTTTTGGCCTCCTTAATTACATGCAGGGGTCAGAACATTAGAAACACTTCTCGGTCTAATGCAGTAAAGTATCACACCATCAGTAAACATATAATAGAATTAGAGGCTAAATCTTGAGGTTTTGTGAAAGTAGACTACAGAATATCTGTTTTGGATTGCGTTCTCTAATAAAGCAGCCACTGAAAATCTCGTCATTGTGCGGCTGCAAATTTTCAGTAACTGGAGCTTATCTCAGTATGTTTAGATGTGTTCAAATCTAACCATCCTTGAAATCTCTATTCTGGTCAGGTTCCACTGAACTGTAAGAAATGTGGAAGAAGATAATCATCTTTCTTCTAGTAATGCAGAAACTCATCATAGCTGCACTAATATAGGAATAAGTCTGGAACTTTAATGCTTTAATTTGTTTTTGGGGCTGCATAGCAATCATCACCTCATCCCAGACTTAACAACCTCGCTCCATTATCTGACCAATCTCCATGGAAGACATCAACTGCCATCCTTTACAGCGTGTGTGTGACAGATCATGATCACTTTCTCTTTTCACTGTATGTGTGTATGTGTGTGTGTGTGTGTATGTGTGTGTACTCATGTTCTAGCACTACGTCAGCTTCTGCTGCAGAGCTGCTGAAGCAATTTCTATGCCAGAATGAGTGTGTCCAAGGTTTGTGTACTGTTACATGTGTGTGTTAATTAAAACAGAGCTGCAGAGAATTATATTATTTAGCTTGTGAGTGTCTTCAAAGGGCAAAGGTGAATGCATACAATCATTTGTTGTTTTTGCAGCATACATGGTAAAAATTTCAAGGCTCTGACAGAATCTGTATTTCCTGTATTCAGGCCTAGTAAAGATTAAGTTAGATTTTTGTCTGGTTCTCCCCTCTTCACAGGGTTGTTTAGGGCTTAAGAGGCTAACAGGTATGGATTAAGGTTAGAATCATGCATAATGGTAGCGAGGATGTGCACTACACAGCTAGTGGGCGTGAAGGTGTAGGTGAGCAACGTTGCTCTGAATGCAGTTGTCATATTTTATCACCTGTCAGCATGTGTGTGCCTGGGTCTATGCGAGTGTACAGCTGCTGCTGCCTTAGCTCTCCTCACCTGTGTGTGCGTGTGTGTGTGTTGGAGTTATTATCTGTTTAGTCTCTGGGGACCTTTGTGATCAAAGATCTGCCCCCTTAGCTTCACTCTTTTCAATAGCTTTCAACCATAGTAGCAGCACTAGGTTATTCTGGGCATGTATCTTTAACTGCTTCTTGTTCTGCTTCCCACTCAGCCAGCCTGCCTGTGTAGGTGTGTTTGGGTTGCTGAGCAAAGGACTGTGTTTTTTTTCCTTGGCTCTGAGATAGATGAGTCATAAGTTACTGTGACATTTTTCTTTGTTTTCATGAATGATTCAGCCGGCTCACAAACTAATAAACTACCAGTGTCTTGGTGAGAAGAGGAAACCAGCAGCATCGCCACAAAGGTCCCCCTGAGTATCTGTATAACACTTCGTCTTTTGTTCCCAGCTCAATTTGAAAGAAACATACAATAGAAAACACTGATATGAGGATGCAAAAGATTTATTTTCCATCTACTAATATTTCCTTATTAACTTAAAGCATATTTGATTAGACTGTTGTACATCTGTTTTCTAAACTGATGTGAAAGTAGCAAAATAAAATGTTCCGATTCAGAGATTTCAGTTTTTGTTCTTACTTGTAGTTAAAATGCTAAGAGCCTGATGACTGTTACTCTCATTGTGGATTTATACACTTCACATGTGTACAGGTACATTTACAAGTGACCTGTGTTTTGGGGTTATTTTTAATAATCAATGTGACATTCAGATATGACTTCATAAAGGGGGTGAAGGATGTTTCAGTGTCAGCCGTTCTCCCTTGACATGGCCACTGCCAGAGGGCAACACCGAGCCCTCTCTTCTGTTTCCTCTTTGTTCAAGGTGTGTGTGTGTGCGTGTGTGCATGTGTGCGTGCGTGCGCGCGTGCGCGTGCGCAGGCTCTTCTGGTCTCCAGTGTAACGACATTCAGAGACATTCAAAGGCTAACCCACCCGTGCCATGCCAAGCTAACACCCTGACATTGTGCTGACATTTCTCTCCTGCTGGCTCCTACTCGCCCGCCTGCTTAGCATCTTTGTGTGTGTGTGCGTCTATGTGTGTGTGCATGTGTGTATGTGTGTGAGAGAGTGAGATTTCTAACTTGCTGTCAGCCTCCCAGATTCAGAGAAAAGAGCTCAGCAGTGCATTAATGACTTTACGCCTGGAAAATAAGTGCATGAAGTCATTCACTCCTGTGGGAGTGTCTGTACATGTGTACTATATGTAAAAGGTATTAGTGTGTGTATGTGTGTGTGTGTGTTTGTCTGTATGTGAATTATAGCAGTGCCTTTTCTGCAGGCGCTACTGTGGAGCAGGAATTAGGGACGGTGATTATGATACTTTAATGTGGTTGTTAAATGGAAATTTAACACGTCAGCCACATTTTTTAAAAAAAACATTTTTCATGTCAACTTTGGCTTCTTTCTATAAAACGTTTAAAAGTTTTCCATGCATTTCATTCAAAGTGAACAGTTAAGAAATGGGGAAAACATCATTTTGGTTTCTATTGCTTTAGACAGAAAACTGGCAGATCATTTTTAGAAGCTCTGCAACTGCAGACTGAATGCTGAGGAGTTCTCCCGCTATAGTGGCTGGTTTTTCGTTACAGTTGTCAGAGATGACTGTGAAAATACTAAAAATGCAGAAGTAAAATATTGACATTTACATACAGTGGTGTGAAAAAGTGTTGGCCCCTTCGTGATTTATTTTTTTGCATGTTTGTCACATTTTAATGTTTCAGATAATCAAACAAATTTAAATATTAGTCAAAGATAACATAAGTAAACACATCATGCAGTTTTTAAATGAAGGTTTTTATTATTAAGGGAAAACAAAATTCAAAACTACATGTAAAAAAATGTATGCCCCCCTGTTAAAACATAACTTAACTGTGGTTTTTCATACCTGAGTTCAATTCCTCTAGCCACACCTGTTCGCAATCAAGAAATCACTTAAATAGGACCTGCCTGACAAAGTGAAGTAGACCAAAAGATCTTGGAACTGCAGACAGTGATCCAAAATACAGTCCATCTCTGAATGGCTGAAGAAAAACAAAATGAAGACTTTGGAGTGGCCTAGTCAAAGTCCTGACCTGAATCCGATTGAGATGCTGTGGCATGACCTTAAAAAGGTGGTTCATGCTCGAAAACCTTCCAATGTGGCTGAATTACAACAATTCTGCAAAGATGAGTGGGCCAAAATTCCTCCACAGCGCTGTAACAGACTCACTGCAAGTTATCACAAATGCTTGATTGCAGTTGTTGCTGCTAAGGGTGGCCCAACCAGTTATTAGGTTTAGGGGGCAAACACTTTTTCACACAGGGCCATGTAGTCTTGGATTCTGTTTCCCCTTAATAATAAAAACCTTCATTTAAAAACTGCATGATGTGTTTACTTGTGTTATCTTTGACTAATATTTAAATTTGTTTGATGATCTGAAACATTAAAGTGTGACAAACACGCAAAAAAAAAAGAAATCAGGAAGTGGGGCAACACTTTTTCACACCACTGTATGTGGAATATGTAACTGATCAAATTCAGAGTAGATGAACATGGTTAGAAAAACAAAGATGCAGGAAGGAGTTTTTAAGGAGATGATAAAGGTTATTCACAGCTACTTCACATTGAAATGTGTTTATTTATATATATATTCACACATTTGAAAAGCTTTTCAGTCAAATGTGGCACAGTGAAACATTTATATATCTCACGTTCAGCAAAAATTACTATAACTATATGTGACAATATGCAATCTTCCTTCCATTTATCCAATTATCTGGTAAAAGGTGAAACAGGTTTAAAGAACAAATTTTTGATTCAACATTAAATGTGCCATATGGTGCAGTAGTGGTCTGACACTGGTACTGACACACTCCAGCTGTTCTAAATTTGCTGCCAGATGGCAAAGTTGAAGAAGCCGTGGGGATTGACTTTAGGCACTGAGGAGTGTGAGCAGTCATGGCCTCTGAACCCCCTCTCATCTCAGGACCTGACATGGTGGCCCAGTATTCTGTGGAGCGTTACACTTTGCAGAACTCTGTGTGCCATGGCGAGATGATGTGGTAGAGGGTAGGAAGAAGCTTAGATACACTCAACTGGCAGCCAAGGTTGGGAAAATCTCAGTGAGCTCTGTGCGAGTTAGGTGCTGTGGCACATCAGGCTCCTTGGGATTTGAGTTCAGGAATGAGATCAGTTTTTGTTTCTGACTGGAAACTGGAGGAACAGTGAGTGGAGCGAGCGAACATGTCTATCCGGACTAACACAGTTTCATGTTTTTTCAGTTGACTGGCACTAAGACAACATTATAACTCCACAGTACAACAGATTCAGTTTATTTGTCATGGGAGGAACCACTGAGCCACTTCCATGGTGTCTGGAGCTTTCCTGACATGAAAACATAAAAGCAGACTACAGATGTTTTACCAGAGAGTCAGCACTGATGTTTGAAAGCCATTTTGGGATATGTAGGCTATTATGAGGAGTTTTACACCTTGCCCTAAAAATCAGTCTACACTGGCCTCTGCTGCATCACTTCTCACCATTTTTAAATCTCTCTTTTGATTGACATTATTCACATTGTATCAAAAGGAAGACAAAGGGAGAAGAAAGCTGTAGGACTGGAATACTCCAGAAGTCACAGTATTGTATATTTTTTCATTTTTGACACTACAATATATTTGACTACTTCTTTATTTGAGGGAAAACTCAGTGAACATCTAAATTTGTGCACTTTAAACTTGCAGTAACATTATTTTGACTACTTAAGGACAGACACAACCACCTTATTTTGATGTGTCAAAACCATTAGCAAACTGTTTGTATCCATTATGTCCAGATTTTTACAGAGCAGCTTTATTTGCTGTACTTTTTCTGTCCACCTGGTCTCTACCAGTTCCTGAGATAAATATCTGTCTCCTCAGCAGCTAAATGCTCCATTATGTTCACCAGCTAGTCACAGCTCTGTTGTTTGGTTGGTAATGTGCAATGGGTTTTTAGGGTTTTCTTGGTAAAACAAGTAGCCTGCTGCTGCTGAAGTGATTCAGATGAAGGTTAGACTGAATAAAAGACAGTGAAGTTGCAGCCAGACAGTAAAACAATGAGCTGAAAGTCCCTATAAATCTCTGTCAATCCATGGGGAGCTGGATGTGCCAATTCACTGTAGCCTCATCACTATAAGCGACACTTCTCACATTGCTACTCGCCACTGCCATTTGGCTTTTTTCACTCATAAAATAAATCATGTCTTCTCAACTAACTGTACACTAGCTTTGCAACCCATTCACTTTCCTTTGCAAGTATTCATAGGATTGAATAATTTATACGTCTCTGGTGTAAATTATGCATATATACATTTATAGCTACAGAGGGGGCAATTTGAACAGACTTACTATGTAGTCAACAGTTCATGGTGGTGTTGAGAGGGTCATTGTTAAACTTTAATCATGCAATGAGTCGATATCAACCTTCCAAGAATGTCAGAAGGCTCAGAAACTTTCTTGTGCTGAGATAAACTCAGATTAATATACACATTAGACTTTGCACTTTCTCTGGCAGTAGAACTGATGTCTGTAGTTTTTTTTTTTTTTTTAAGAAAACATTGAATGATTTTGCTCATATGGTCTTGGGTGTGTCTCAGGCTTTCAGGGTCATGAAAAGTTATCCTGCAAACTTTTGAGTTGTAAGGGAGGAGAAGCTGTGCGAGAACAGTCACACACTCTTGTCTAAAGCTTCAAACCAAAAACAATTTTAGACTTTTAAAAGGACAGAATGCAATAATGAGCTGTGGCAAATTCATTTCAGCTCAGACATGAGTCTTTGACAGTGTGCAGGACCTTTTTGTACCTTAAACCCTGAAAGTCAGACACCCCATCAGCTCAGTGCTGCTAATTGTGATATTAATTAGGTGGAAATCCTTCCATTAGTGGAGTATTTAAATAGCAGTGTATGGCAGTCTAATCAGTGCTGAGATTTAAGGGTTTAATTGTGGAGCTTAAGATTAAATATACTGCTGTTGGTCTGCTAGGTCCAAATTAATGCCATGCAACCTAAGGCCTAAGGCAAGATAAATCTGCATTAGCATAAAGAGATGAAAGGTATTTGCTTAAACTGATCTATGTTTAGGTACTGTTACCTTTTTTGTTTTTCTTGCACTAGTAATGTATGTTAATATTATTCTTGTCAGTAGGAGGAGGGGCTGCAGACGTACAGATATAGAAATATTGTTTAATAACACACTGTAAAACCAAAACAGTGAGGATTTTAGTGTCCATGCTTCTAGATTTTAAGTGCACTTCATTTTCCTTTTTTTCCGGAGTGAACTGAACACTAAACTTCTCAAAAGAGGATTTGTATTTATTACTCAATAAGGAGCTGAAACAATGGGCTGCTAGTACTATCTGCAAATAGGAAGAATATTTTAGTCTGTCCCAACACAGTGGATACTGAAGTGATATCATTAAAGCAGTAATTTACCAGAGGGAATAATTCATTTTTGATAACATCACTGTGACAAAGTTCCCAATAGTATATCAATACAGGCTCACACATAAGAGCCAAAGACAATGAAAAGCTCTGAGAATGGCTCTAATGTCACGCCATGCCTGTTGTGTTCTCATCTTTCTCCATTCACCAGTTTCCCACCACTGCTCTGTCATTGTGTGAGTTTATTTATATCATTATTGTAGTGAAGTCAGCTCTCGACTAATGACGACCTTTCACTGACCTTTCTCTTCCTCGCTGCAAAATCAAGGTCCAGGTGATGTGTGAACAGAGCTGTGTTGACATGTTGGCTTCTGCAGTGGTTTTCTATGGTGCCAGTGAGTCTGTCACACACACACACACACACACACACACACACACACACACACACACACACACACACACACACACACACACACACACATGCTACCTCTCATGTTTGTTTTTCAGCTGCAGTCCGCACACCGACCATGACAACTCCCAAATGCCTTATGGGTAAAAAAAAAAAGCAGATGATAAAACGGCACGTGTGCTCATCTAGATAAAACCACACAAACACACACTATTTGTATTGATAGGGGAAATCAGAGACGTGAGCAGCAGGATGACCTAAGTATATCAGTACTTCCCTGGGCAGAGGTCAAGGGTTCACTCTGTGCAATCTGCAGTCTGCCTATTAAAATACAATGACTCATGGCCATCACTGACTCCTAGTTCAATAAACATAACATACCTGTGCTTGTCTGATAGCATTGGTGATCAATACAGCAGTGCAGTCTTTTGTAAAAAGGGTAGACACTAGTGTCTAAAGCTTTGTTTCTGTTGGATTTGGATTGGACATAATCCATTCAGCTCATAATCAGCAGCTAATATGCATTTTTACAAATTTTCTTTATGATTCTTTTACCTGATGCATTTTTGTTTATATCACGAGAGAGCTGCAGTGTTTTGCTCAGTAGGGAGTAAAATAGAGAACCGTCTTTAAAACTAATGGTACTTTAAATCGTATCATGGCAGAAAACATTAATTAGCAACATTTCTTACAAACAAGCTTTTTTACCATTAGGACATGAGCCTTTGTGCCAGAACCTAACAGTGCTGCTCGTAGTTATTCTAAAGAGAAATCTACTTGTAATGCATGGAGTTTAGTAGCTGGGTTTAATTAATGGCACTGTAGTCGGAGAGTAATTGCATTTGGATCTGCTCAGCATTTTGTTCAGTCTCACTGAAAACACCAGCAGACATTCAGCTGTAAACAGTTGTACTCTGTTAAAGAAATGGCCCTTCTGGCTTCCACCTGCAGACTGAGGAATATGTGGAAAGAAGCACAAAACTTTAAACAGTGTTTAGTCCATATCTGAGACTCTTTACCTTTGAAATGTTTTTTTTTTTTTTCATTTTGTTTTTAGTCACAAATTATCAATCAAATCACTCTCCCCTGCTCTAGAGCTACAAAAACCTTAAACATGAATCGAGCATTAGTTTGTGAGTGTGTGAAGGGTTGGTGGAGCTGGTGGAGCTGCTGCTCCTCCGTGTGTCATCTTACCTCTCCACATTTTCATTTCCCTCCTCCACTGGGCTGAGACGTGGAGGCTGGGAAGCCACTAGGGGAATGTCAGGGATGAACGCAACTTTGTCTCACACGTCTGCTGCTGGTGAATGAGCTCATTCACTTGATGTTCTGCAGATATTTCTGTGCTTTCTGTCCATATTGTACACATTTGCACTCTAGGTCCATATTTACTTGTTTGTTTAGGTAAAATCCATTTTCACCCATTATGTACAGACATTCATGGTCACCAGAGAATGAATCACCAGAGAGTCCAATCAATACTGTATGTTATATAACGTACAGTGGGTACGGAAAGCATTCAGACCCCTTTAAATTTTTCACACTTTGTGTCATTGCAGCCATTTGCCAAAATCATAAAAGTTCATTTTATTTCTCATTAATGTACACTCAGCACCCCATCTTGACAGAAAAAACCAGAAATGTAGAAATTTTTGCAAATTTATTAAAAAAGAAAAACTGAAATATCACATGGTCATAAGTATTCAGACCCTGTGCTCAGTATTGAGTAGAAGCACCCTTTTGAGCTAGTACAGCCATGAGTCTTCTTGGGAATGATGCAACAAGTTTTTCACACCTGGATTTGGGGATCCTCTGCCATTCTTCCTTGCAGATCCTCTCCAGTTCTGTCAGGTTGGATGGTGAACGTTGGTGGACAGCCATTTTCAGGTCTCTCCAGAGATGCTCAATTGGGTTTAGGTCAGGGCTCTGGCTGGGCCAGTCAAGAACGGTCACAGAGTTGTTCCGAAGCCACTGCTTTGTTATTTTAACTGTGTGCTTAGGGTCATTGTCCTGTTGAAAGGTGAACCTTCGGCCCAGTCTGAGGTCCTGAGCACTCTGGAAGAGGTTTTCTTCCAGGATATCTGTGTACTTGGCCGCATTCATCTTTCCTTCAGTTGCAACCAGTCGTCCTGTCCCTGCAGCTGAAAAACACCCCCACAACATGATGCTCCCACCACCATGTTTCACTGTAGGGATTGTATTGGGCAGGTGATGAGCAGTGCCTGGTTTTCTCCACACATACCGCTTAGAATTAATGCCAAAAAGTTCAATCTTGGTCTCATCAGACCAGAGAATCTTATTTCTCATGGTCTGGGAGTCCTTCATGTGTTTTTTGGCAAACTCTATGCAGGCTTTCATGTGTCTTGCACTGAGGAGAGGCTTCCGTCGGGCCTCTCTGCCATAAAGCCCCGACTGGTGGAGGGCTGCAGTGATAGTTGACTTTGTGGAACTTTCTCCCATCTCCCTACTGCATCTCTGGAGCTCAGCCACAGTGATCTTTGGGTTCTTCTTTACCTCTCTCACCAAGGCTCTTCTCCCACGATTGCTCAGTTTGGCTGGACGGCCAGGTCTAGGAAGAGTTCTGGTCGTCCCAAACTTATTCCATTTGAGGATTATGGAGGCCACTGTGCTCTTAGGAACCTTGAGTGCTGCAGAAATTCTTTTGTAACCTTGGCCAGATCTGTGCCTTACCACAATTCTGTCTCTGAGCTCCTTGGGCAGTTCCTTCGACCTCATGAGTCTCATTTGCTCTGACATGCACTGTGAGCTGTAAGGTCTTATATAGACAGGTGTGTGCCTTTCCTAATCAAGTCCAATCAGTTTAATTAAACACAGCTGGACTCCAATGAAGGAGCAGAACCATCTCAAGGAGGATCAGAAGAAATGGACAGCATGTGAGTTAAATATGAGTGTCACTGCACAGGGTATGAATACTTATGACCATGTGATATTTCAGTTTTTCTTTTTTAATAAATTTGCAAAAATTTCTACATTTCTGTTTTTTTCTGTCAAGATGGGGTGCTGAGTGTACATTAATGAGAAATAAAATGAACTTTTTTGATTTTGGCAAATGGCTGCAATGACAGAAAGAGTGAAAAATTTAAAGGGGTCTGAATACTTTCCGTACCCACTGTATATCTAAAATGCGTACATATAACGTATGTATGGTATATAAAACTGTAACAGCAGAAATCATGTTTGAAAACTCCCTCATCTGATTTAGAAACTTCCCTATCACTGTCAAACAATTGACATTTGGTTTTGTTTAGTTTATACTGCAAAAAAATGAGGTGATTGTCAAATCAATTTTCCAAACCAGTTGGCTTTTTAAAATTCCTCCAATGCGTCCCCAGTTTAAGAACTGGGGAACATATCACATATCATGTGTAAGTAAATCTTGTTCGGCGTGTAATCAAGCAATGACAACACTGAGCTCTCTGGAGCTCTTCCTCACTTAATGTCTCTGGTTGTTGACCCTTTAAATGGCAGCTTAGCAGTAAAGAGGATTAACTGAGTTATAATACCTGTGACAGTAGGTTGATAGGCCATGAAAAGGTGGAGATACAGTAGAGCTGTGATTGGTTTTTATGTTGTCTTAATATTTTTTAAAAAAGGTCTGTAGCTCCTGATGAATTAATGTCAATATTTTAAGCTTGGCAGCTGAGTCTTTTATTATGATTCATCTGGTTCTTCTGCCATTACCTTTAACACTCAGCTCAAATGTAATGGAAGTTTTATATTCAATATAGTGAGTGTATTTAATTGAACTTTTAGTTCAGATTACTAATTTCCTGCAACACGTGTCTCCTGTTTAGAATCTCCAGCACTGCTACCAGTGAGGTCCAGTGTAAGGGGTTGGCTTGTATCTTGAGTTTTCGTGTTGTCTTGCGTGTGTGACTGCAGGCCTGGTCACTGTGGTGCTGTTGCAGAATTAAGTTTTAATAGTGTCTGTTTATGATAATTACAAGACTCACTTTGATCCCAGTATTTCAGTTCTTTGTCCAAATGTTCCCTTGTGATATTTGTTTGTAACTTGGTCCAAATCATTTTTTTTTTTTTTTTTTGACACTTCCATCAGCTTCCCCTCTCAGAGAGCTGTGTCAGTTAACAGACCCATGGCTGAGGAGCAGCCGTGGGCATAAATTAGTATTCCATTAGAAAGCAGAATGTTAATTAAATCAGAATTATGTAACGATTGCCAATATCCTCATATATGATATTTGGACACTGCCCAGCCTAATGAGGCATGGGCAGTGGTTGTGGCTGAAACCATATTGGTATGAAATTAAACTGTCTGCCCTTTGGTTTTGGATGTAAGTTCCAGACTATTCAGCTTTGGCAAAGTTAAGTTTCGAGGCCAATTTTCTTGGTAATTCAGAGACTTTAGACTTTAGTCATTTCCACAATGAGCCTGTCACTTGTTTATTGCCAAGAGGTAACTTCATGTACCAGTTGGCCCCTGGCTATTATTGGGCTTGTGGGGATTAGGAAATCATCTCTTGATTTTGCTCCACAAATCCGAGGAATGGAGGCAGTGAGGGGAGAGGTTGAACTTGAGTCTGTGCAGGGCTTTGTGTCTATGCAATGAAGAGCGTGAATGGGAATTATAATTCTCAACATCTCTCTGCTGTCTCTCTCAGACTGTCTGACAGGCGGTAGAGTTGATAGCAGGGGAGTTTGTGCAGAGGGACTCAGAGAAAGCCTGTAGCATGCAAACCATGAGAGCCTCCAAACAAGCCTGGAGGAAGTGGACAGCTTCTGTCATCAAGCACGGCAGCTTTGGGATCAATAAATAATTCTTAAGTAGTTGTCTTCCTTACAAAGAGGCAGTCAAATGAAATGCAAAGGTGTCTTTATTAGAGACCTTTTGTGCATGCTTATCAATAAGCCTGGCATAACCGTCTCTATCACTGAGCTCCAAATCCCCACAGTTATCTGATTCACATGCACACAATGAACAATACACTGCATTGTGGAAAACATTGGCCATAGCAAATAGAAATGCTAATGCAAAACTCCCTTCTCACAGGGCTGTTCCTCTTCAGCAGCACATATACACACAGTGATCAAAACAAGACATCTTTGGCCACTAAAATTGGGTTGTTGCAGAGAATATAACAAAGGTATTACAGACACTGGAGGCAAGAAGCAGTGGCTACAATAGCAAAAACCAAACTGCCAACCAAAGATACAAAAGTTAGATAAGAAGCTGATAACAGGAAAAAGAAGCAAACTCCTGCAGAAAATGTTGGAGCTAAAGATTAGAATCAGAGAAGAAAATAAGTATAATCAAGGAATCAGTAACACAACAATTTCAGAATGAACACGTGCAAGATTAACGCTAATAAAGATAACAGCGCAGTTGATAAAAGTTTAAAAAAAAAAAAGGGCTTGCAAACATCTTCAGGCTCCAAATAGAGCAAGGTGTGTCCTCATCGCAGCCTAATCAGCCTAATTACCAGCAATTATCTGCTTCAAATTGCTTTCTGTCAGTTTTCAAGTCCATAATCAAGATCAACAGCACAACAGATCATTATACTTTAAAGTTTGCCATTAAAATCATCATCTCTAAACTGTATCCCCTTCTGAGGTCGAGTGAGCTCCTGCACAGATAATGAGGTTTTCAAAGCTAATTGATATAAACAGCTCATTATGTCAAAATGAACGAGCCGGTTGGTTCATAGTATGATAAATGAGCAGGTCAAGCTAAACAGAAACTCACAACAGCTGGATGAACAGTGACAGAGAGGCTTTGACTTACGTTGACTTGACAAGGTTTTAGCGTTTTTTAATAGAATTTTTGTACATTTAACTTCCTCACTTGCTGATGGTGATTCCTATTCATCAACCTGACCATCATGAGGGGCATTAGGGTCAAGGGTCAAGTGTCAAGGTGTCCGCGGTTGTTAAACTGGGCAGGGATGTTGGGACTGTGCTGTAAGTGGTGTCATAGACCATCCTCTCTTTTGACTGATGGTTTGTCTGATGATCCAGTTTGATGTAGATGTTTGTTCACTTCTCTTTCAAACCATCTGTTTTCTCTGGCCAAAGTGTGCACACTGCTTTTCTTCCGAGGAGCGTCCTCAGTCCTTCAGATGCACATGGACTGCTGAGGCTTGTCCTGAGGAGTTGGCTCTTCAGTTTTGTGCCATATGTTTGTGAAGCAGTTGTTTTATTTCTCCGGTGTCCAAGTCTTGGCCTCCATCGCTGCATTGAACTGCACATGCTGGATTGCTCTGCTTATGTCTGGGTGTTTTGTCCTCGGGGTGGACCAGCCTCTGCCTCAGACTGCAACTAGCATGATCATTTGGGCAGAGTTTGGGCAGACCTGATGCCAAACACTTGTATATTCATGGTGAACAGTAGGTTTTTGTTGTGATTCCACTGTGTTTGATGCAGGACAGATATTCTTTGCTAGTATGCTTTCTTTGTATTTATTCTCCCTCTCTTTTTCAACTAATGGTGCATACTGAATGACAGCAGCAGCAGCAGCAGACGCAGAAGCAGCAATCATAGAGCTGACCTGTACCTTACACCTGATGGATGCAAGTTCCCCTTTGGCTTTTTGAGAAGTAATTTACAGCATTTACAAAGCATCACAGCTGAATATCTGCTGCCAGTTATCCTTGTCATTTCCAACCAAGTCATTTTCAAGTCTGTATTTGTCTTTTCTTAAAAGGGTTAGCTGTCCCCCCCAGCCTGTGTTAGCTGATCCACTGTCAGGTTGTTCATTGCCATCCCTCCAGCAGCTAGAAACACTCGTTTCTCAAAAGTTTCTCAAAGTCGAGTTCTCTGTGTCACAAAGTTAAAAAAAAAAAAAACAATAAAAAATTGTTAGTAGCTGTCCACGTGAATTCAGATGATAAAAACACTGCAGTGCTGATAGACATGTTTAATATGAGCTGTGTCACAGCACAGCCTCACCACTAACATGGATTTATACCCCCCTTCTTCTTGTATCTCCACTAAAACTCTGACAACTAGTGCGGACAGTGACATCTGGTAACAGTTTGACATTAAACTTTCCACAAAGCAGAAACGAGGCGTGCTGCACAGCTAAATAGTGATTGATAGAGTTGAATGGACATGTTGTTTCTTGTTTTTAGACTCTTAATTCCTAAAACAAGTGGTCTATCCCAGCTGAACTGATACGTCAGTCCAAAACAACATCATCCATGTAATCTTATAGAGGCTGAGAAGAAGGTGTATGAATGTGTGATGGTTTCATTTTATGCCTACAACTTAATCAGAATGCAGGAAAGCCAAAGAAAACATAACACATAGATGTAATTTTCTTTAAATTGACAGTACACCCTTGAATCTTTGCCTCAAGGGTTTTCATTTCTCTCTCTCTGTTTAAGTGAAGGCACAAATGAACTAAAATCATTATCACATACTCCCAGTGAGCCCAAGAGTCATATTTCAAACTCTTATTGGTTTTCACATCTGTTAGCAGCCTGACATCTGCATGTTTATCTGATATACTCCTTCCCTGTGAGACGTTTTAGTTTTCCTACAGCAAGAACAGAAACAGGCTTTCACACTCTGGGACAGAAGCTTATATTACACAATCCTTACATGTTTTAATGATTTTTGTGCGTCTCTTAAAACAGTGAGTCGACTTTAGCCTACAGTTCATTGTGTAAGGGGATGTTCAATCCAAACTAGATAAGACTTCAATATAAAATCACCAGTTTTATTGGCTTATATTGTACAATAAAGAGCATCCCACACACACAACATGACTAGAGGTGTTCATTACACATACACACACGTTTTTAACATCAAATCCTCATGTTGAAGTGAGCACACTGAATTGTCAGAACTGAAACCAGCGGATTTTAGCAGCGGATCTCTGCTCACTGGTGACTGGAACGTGGTTTGTTCAGCAGCTGTGACACAGTATTAATATCTTACTGTAACATCATAAAAGCTATGTTCATGATATTATAGTGTAGGTGGATGTTGGCATTTGAATCTTAGCCTTATGATGTAATGAACTACGGAGTCCCTTAAGTTTCAGGTGGAAATTATCTTTTTTTAGTGTTTGTTTTGCGTTAGCTCGCAAAAAGATTTGCATTGTGTGCAATTACATTAGCTTTTCTGAGCCTTTGAACGCAGCACGCAGGACACATTCACTTCCGTCACATTTGAATGGTAGCAATAGGGCCATTTCCAGCTGAGCCAGCTGCTATGAAAATGAATATATGATTAAAGAAAGACAAAGCCAGTTTAAAGTCAATGTTAAATTATGTTTTCATCTTGTTGAAATGAAGGGAGCCAGCAAAATAGCCCACCGGACGCAATGTGACAACAAGTGGCTAATTAACGTTATTAATGTAGTGTTAGGTAAGCTAATATAATACACACAATGCAAATCTTTGTGCGGGGTAACACAAAACAAAGTTTAAAAAAATAATTTCCGCCTGATATGGGGCTCAGTAATTAACACATTAGCATTAAGGCAATTAATATTTATTTATATAGCTCAGGGTTTCACTTAATCTTTGTCTTTTGACAAAAATGCTTATATAAATATTCAGTGTATTAAGTTAATATCTCTTGATGTGCAGTTACTATGGCTAATGGTGCTGTTGTGTCGAGGCTGTTTGTTTGTGTTTTGTTCAGTGTCCCTCTTCCCTGTACAAGTTGGATTCACCCACATTTCAGCTAAAATACTGTTCACTGGGTTTAGTGAAATCATGAGAAAACAATACAGTGACGTCCGTAGCAAACATGTAGAAGAAGAGTTAGATGGTTGGCTCCCGCGGCCACTGGCAGTTTTCCTAATTTATGTGGAACGACTGAGTGCTGGCAAGTCCTTTGAATAGGTTTACTGTTTTTTAACATGACATTGAAGGAAATATGCTTTAAATGTCTCTTCCTCTCTGCTCCACCTTTATTTTCTGCTGAACATGACATCTGTCCATTTTACAAGGCTAGTTATCTAACATGTCAGTGGAGAAGCAGGCAGACAGTTGCTGTGTGTGTTGAGAGATATGGTCACATCTCTTTGCTTTGATCAGGTCAGCAGGAACACATCTCCAAATGGATGCTGAACATGTAACTAGGCACAGCTTAGCTAAACCACTTTACAAAGCCTGATAAACATGTTTGTGATGTTGAGCTTGTTGTTGAGAGTCTGACCCCAAGTGGCCAAAAAGTGATTAATGCAGCTTCAGATGTTCAATACATTGTGAGACATTAGTGGAATGCCCTGTGTGAAGTGCTGTGTTTTACAGGGTAAACATTTGATCAGGCCCTGTCACTGTAAGCCATCACCCTGTTGTGCTCTGTCTTTTCCCATGGCAAACAGTTGTGAGGGAGATGGATGTGATGAACTCATTTATTATTCAGGCTTCTGTGTGTCTGAAGAGGGACAGCAGGACAGCGGTGCAGGGAGGGAGAGGAAAGGCTGTGCTTACTAATGAGGGTTTATCACAATGATACAACCTTCCTCATGCATCTTTCATATAAAGTACACAATCACAAGAGACTGTGTGACGCATTACATGTCCTGGCATTAATGATCTGTGTCATAGCCATAAGATGGTTAGATTGCGCAGGCTGAGCTCCGGATCTTGTAATTATGAAATAAACTATCTCATTACCAGATAATGTACAAAAGACTAACGGTGCAGGAATTGGAACATTTCCGAACGTGCCTGAGAGTCACTAGGTTTTTAAGATTTCATCAGGCAGCAATTCTGTGGTAGTTGTCAGTACAGCAAATGGTACATTGCATATAGCAACTGCTAATACATGTGGAGCTAGTTTTCCAAAATGCAAAAAATGGGCCTAAAAATTAGTCTCAAGTTGCTTTCCATTCTGGAATTCACTTTGTGTCCATGTCGTCTAATGCAGGATCTGGATCACTCATCTCAGAATTATGAATTATTCTATTAGTAATTATGTTATCCAGATCTCATAATGTAATTATGAAAAAGGTAAGGTCCCAGAGATAGGTTTTCTTGTTGTGAATGTGATGTGCTTCTGTGATAAGAAACTTTTTGGACTTTAAGCATTCTGGACTTCTTGTCAGTGCTTATCTAAACCACACAAAGCATGCTAGTTATATGGGGATAGTGAAGATCTGTGCCCTAATTTCTATTTTCCACCAGGTTCTTCTTATCTCCATTCTGATGCTAAGGCTCTCATGGTTTGATCAGCTTGTAAAGATGGTGCACATACATATTCAGTGAGTCACAGTCCACAGTAAAGGCTTGTGGTAGAAAGGCTCTGTTTGAATTTCTCTGTTTAGTGTCACTGGAAGATAATCCCAGCTTCAGTGACATTAAGGCAGATTAAAAGTGGTCCAACACTGGTTTTGAAAG
This sequence comes from Mastacembelus armatus, assembly GCF_900324485.2. Lineage (NCBI taxonomy): Eukaryota > Metazoa > Chordata > Actinopteri > Synbranchiformes > Mastacembelidae > Mastacembelus > Mastacembelus armatus. The sequence goes on from NC_046656.1 coordinate 15,019,804, forward strand.
TTTAAAAACTTTCTGTTGTGGCTTCTATTACATGGACCAGTTCAACACGTTCCTACTCGACAGGGTTTTTAATACTTGTCATATCAGTGAGAACAATGTTTCTGTAGCTGCGTTCCAGTCCCTCCATGAACTTCAGGTAGTTGCTGACCTTGAAGCCTTGGATTGGCTGCTCCTGCAAATACAAAGGAAACGCTGTTGTATTATCAAATTGAAAGTTCAAATTAAAGGGGTTTTATTTTTACTTGTTACAGTTAGTACTACTCAGCCACGCTGGCCTCTAGAAGTCTAAGAAAATGACCTTGAACCTCTGATTAGAGAGAACCTGCGTTTTAAATTGAAGGCTGAAATTTGAAAGATGTGTGTTTTTATGAAGATGGAAAGGTAGAAAAGATGCTATAGGTGCCCTCAGACTATCTTAGAATAACAAAAAAATTAGCATCCATCAAATGTACAGTACAGTACCCTGTGCAAACAGTCCCACAATGCAATGTGTAGATGCAGAAATTACAGTTAAACAGTAAAGCTGTCAGTGAAGATGTGAAGTGATGTTCCTAAGGGTCTAGATTTTTTAATTAATTGCTCACTTCAGAGAAAAATACTGAGTGTCTGTTGTAATGGGAGTAGTGAAGAAATAAACTTAGGGAGTGCTTTCAGATACAGCCTTTGTCTCTCACATGCCCCCTATTTTATGGAAGTGTAATACTAAATCACTAGAGTACCACTTTAAAGTACTGGCATAGGAAGTGATCAAAAGTTTCCAAGATACTTTTTAAAGAGCAGACTGTCCAGTTGTCAGCAGTACATTCGTTTTAGCAGTAAGCTGCAGTTATTACAGTTAAAAAGGAACAAAAGTAGGTTTCCTAAGTTGTGAAGGTAGAAATATACACACAGACAATGCATGAGACAGAAGGTGGCTTAGTTTGTATTATTCACTTTGTTTGGGGGGGTGTAAATAATTCAATATAGCCCCTTCATCTAAATACATTCAATCTGTTTCATACTAAGCAGAAATCAAATTAAATCCTAGAATCAAATACTGCACCCTGCCAGGAAATAATAGCCTCATGGGTTAGCATTCAGGTAATGAATTGTTACATGTCAGAAGACAAAACAAACAGGGTTGCATAGATATCTTAATAAGTACTAGCATCTCCAATACCCAGGTTCACACACAAGATGTCTTAATAGGCAGAGCTAGCTTAACTATCTAAGAGACACATATCAGAACAGACAAAAGAACGTTTCATTTGGCTCATTTGTTCAGTCAGGGTTTTAATTTCAGCTGCCATAATTGCTGCCTGAGCCTCAGTATGCAACTGTCATGACAACACCCGACCTCATGGGTAATGCAAACACTGCAGCAGAGCAAATAACTGACTGCTGTGCTTTATGGTGTGAGTGGCATTGTCAATTAGCAGCTTGAGCAATGCTGCACCCAGAGGACACACTGCATGCAGAATAACAACACACACAACAAACATAAGTTTACCCTCGCTCTCATTAACCAGGCCATGTCCTTACAAAAAAGCAACAATTAGTGAAAAATCATAAAATTAAGCCCAATTGTATGTCTTAAAGGAATTCAATTTATAGCTTAATATAGAGCAAGTTTATTGTCAGCAACATCGGCTATGTAACTTTAAAGCTTTAAAACTCATATTTTGTTGAAAGTACACAACCAAATGGTAGATGTACCACTACTCTTATTGTGAAAATACAAAGCCTATGCTGTTTGATGTTACTAACACTAAACACCTAACACCTAACACCTAACACCTAACACTAACACTAACACTAACACTAACACTAACACTAACACTAACACTAAGAGGGGAGCTGTGGCTCAGGAGGTAGAGCAGCTTATCTCCCAACTGAAGGATGGGAGGTTCGATCCCCGGCCTCTCCAGCCCACCTGTCAAAGTGTCTATGGGCAAGACACTATACCTGAAAGTTCCAGGTGGTTGCTGTATATGTGAATGGATGTGGGTGCACCTGGAAAAGTTGGCACTGAAGAGTGAGATCGATTGAGATAAGGAGAGGAAACCCCATGGGAGAGGAGGGGTTTTGTCTGAAAGAATGAAAGAGGTTTTTTAAACATCCTTTGAATTTAACAAATAACTGCTGGTGTATAGTTTATGCTGAACAGGTTACAACACCTGCTTATTGTCCCACGTCGTCTTCATAATATATCAGAGGTCTCCAAATTCCAGTCCTCGAGATAAATATTAGAAATCTTTAATTACTGCATTAATTCCCTAGTGAGCTCCTAAGTGCTTAATGGTTAATATATTGCAGGGGTCTCCAATTCCAGTCCTTCCTTGAGATCCTATGTCCTGCTTTTTTCCCCAACTATCAGCAGTGGCAGGGATCGTTAGGAAAACAAGCAGGACAGTGGACCTGGAGGACTGGAATTGGAGACCCCTTCAATATATTTACCATTAAGCATTTATGAGCTCATTAGGGAATTAATGCAGTAATTAAAGATTTCTAATATTTTTTAGGCTTGTCCTCACATGGTAAATGGATGGCACTAATATTCACTGAGCCTGAAGGTGAAATTAATAGGAATTTATCTTAAAGCTTTTAAAATGGGTTAGTTCACTATTTAAAAAGTTTTTGTATTAGGTTTGTAAATTTGGTTGTATTAAATGTGTTGTACAGGTTATACAGAGCTACAAACTCAAGTGGTTAGACGCTGAAAGGTAACACTTATATGTTGGTGGCTGCACTGCCTTCAGAAGCAAACCAGTGTCATAAAATTCAACGTGTGTTATTGAAAACAAGTCTTTGTTCAACTGGCTTAAGGTTTTTTGGTGTTAACAATCTCCAATGACAGAAGCTTGTAGGAGAAAACATAAGCACCTTAAACTGATAATGACAGTTATTTCTGTGTCTGCATGAGGTCTATATCAGCTACAGCAGAAGTGTGCATAAGCTCCAAAGCTATTCTATAACCTCTTAATGCACAACTGTAAATGCTCCATAAACATGTCCAATTGAGTTATTTGAGGATAGAGAAATACTGTCTACTACTACTACAATATATGTGCCAAATCGGGAAAAATGTAAAGGGGATCCTAGTATATAGCATTAATATGTACATGATGAGCCAAAATATTATGACCACTTGCAGGTAAGGCAAATTATCTTTTAATGGCACCTGTGTAGGTGTGGATCACCTTGGCTGTATGGGTTAGTGTAAAGCACTAAGTGACTTTGACAAAGGCCAGATGTTTGGGATGGATCAGATCTTAAATGACCCACCAAGAGGGTAACAAAGGCTATCTCATCTGGCCTGAACAGGCGCAAGTTGGAGAAAATTTAAATGACCAGTATGAGAGGAATGTGTCGTGGCACAGCACTGCATTTGGGGTTACAGACTGGTCATGGTGCCTACTGTGGTCATAATGTTTTAGTTCAGTGTTTGTGGTAACAGGCAGTTTTTTCTCTGAATGCAGAGCAATGAAACAGAAGATTTATTTTAGTGTCTGGTTTCATGCAGCTTCTGCATCAGTGTCAGACATATAACCCCTCTCCTTTTCACTATACTTTTCCTCTCACCATTTCAGCTCTACTGAAGTTAAGCTTCAGCTAGACACAGAGCGATTGTAACAAGTCATTTGCCTTTTCAAATTTTAATTTAGATGAAATATAGATATACCCCCTAGTGAGAGAGAGAATAAGTGTAGAGGGGTGCAATTTTTTGTGTGCGTGTGTTAATGTTTAAAAAAAAGCCTATAACACTACATCTGTCTGAGCAAAATCGTTCCTTCACATTGTTCCCACAGAGAGCGACAGAGGAAAAGAGGAGAGAAGTCCATCCGACACCAACCACCATGGCTAAAACTTTGCAGTTCAACTCAGGACAAGGACTGTGTAAGTTTTTCTCACATACACACATACACACACACAAAAAACACACAGGGTCTCAAAGCTGTCTCTTGCAACAGTATCTGATGCTACAGCTCATTAGAAGAACTTCCTCAGATAAAGCCTCTATAACTGATCTTTTATTCACAAAAACTGTCAGCGGCAGCTCATGCCGATGTTAACACCAGAGCTATCAGCCAGAGACGAGATAGATTGAAATGCTTAATAAGTAATGATGATGAGTGCTTCAAGTCGAGCCATGTCTCATTCACAGTGCTAGTGTCAAATGTTGCTTTCAATATTAGAAGTAGACATCTTGGAGACCACGACTTTAGACCTTTTGTGAAGTCTTTGGGGCCACTCTTCAATTCAGCATTCACGAAATTTCACAGTCGCGCTTCAATGAAATGTTAACTTTGAAAACAGGAATGTTTTCACTGTACTTTGTACTGAATTTTTCCATTGAACCACACCAAAGTGGTAGGGTTTATGAACAAATTCAAATAACTTTTTTATTATAAAGCTGAATCATGAATGACTGCTGAATTTAACATGGGAGTTGTACAGTTCAGCAGAAGTCTTATAGCAGCTACTACAGTCGACATATCAGAAAAATTCAGACGTTTAGGCCCAAATATTGAAGCAGGACCTAGTTTCCACCTGAGATGCTTTAAAGAGACATTTTAAATTGTAGAATCTTCACAGTAGACATCTTTTGCTTTGGTAGAAGCTTTGCACGTTTGGCTTTCTCTTCACCAGCTTCATCTGGTCAGGAAATGATTCTCCAACAATCTTGAAAGAGTTCCATCTTATTCTGAGCACTTGTTGGCTGCTTGTCCTTCACTCTGCACAACTGCGTTTACTTCCACACCTTATGCCACACCTTATGCCACACTCCATCACTCTTCCTTTTTGGTCAAAGGTGGTTGAGGTGTGTTGAAAAACAAGTGATGTCCCACTAAGCCATGCTGCTAAAGCTTTCCTTGAATTCTGAACACATCACCACCAGAGTCTCAAGCAAAACACCATCACGCCTCCTTCTCCATGCCGCATGGTGGTCATAAATATGCAGAATCCCTCTGTTCACTTTGTCTTTGTCTCATGCTGGTTGGAACCAAAAACCTCACTCATCAAAAGTGGATTCAAGAAACTAGTGCACAGACTTCGACTGGTCCAACATCCCTTCCTTGGACCTCTTGGCCCAAACAGTTCTCATCTTCATATCTGGTTTCTTTGCAGCAATTTCATCATGTGACAGTCTGGTTCAGTCTCCTCTGAACAGCTGAAGCTGAGACATGTCTTCTACTTGAATTTTGAGAAGCACTGATATGGGCTCTAATCTCGATTTCTGAGGCTGGTAACTCTAATGAACGTTTGACAGTCTTTGCAACAGCAGCTGAAAATTTCAAAGTCCCTGAAATCCTCTTTCTTTACTCAGTTGGACAGTTCTTGACATAACATGGATAAGTACTGAAGTCAAATAAGGCTGGAAAAATATCAGGACTGAAATAAATTATTTTTATAATGGTAATAAATTTCTTCCATACTTTCTAAATGGACAGTAAGGTGAGAAAGTTTTGCCAGCTGCTCCTTCCAAGGTCAATAATAAAATTTCAATCACAACTTTTAGTTAGACAAGAATATGAACATTTGTGACATAAGGGGACGAACTGTATTTGCCAAGGAAGCTTGTATCAATATAATTAATAGCTCTAGACCAGCCAAGTGCACCTAGTGGTTAGACTGTTTCAAAATTTGATAAATGCAGTGTAGTTCAGCACATAGTTTGTGGCAAGATATTATTTACTTATAATAAATATTTTGAGTATCAGGAGACAGCTATATTACAGAAATTCCCTACAGATTTACTCTCCCAGACTGCAACCTGCATCACCTTCCAAGTATCTGTTTATAGTTAAATATATCACACACTCACTAATGATAGATGAGGCCACCTTAAATGGGATTTCACTATCTATACAAACTAGGAAATATATTGCTGTATTGAGAGTTGGTCTGTCTGTGTTTGTGTTCCAGCTCACCTTGAGGAAGACCTGCAGCTCCTGGTCCTGTGTGTGCTGCAGGATGTCTGGCTGCAGGTGTTTGAATATGGCCACACACGTGTAAACCTGGTAGTCAGGACCCATCACCACACAGGTGGAAATGTAGTGGCAGATTTCTGTCCAGTCCAGATAGTTCCAGAAACATTGAGCCAGCCAGTGGATGCACATCTGTGAAAAGGAAGATGACAGTGTTATTGAGAATAAACTTGTCAACAGAATATTACAAATTCCCCTGGGATCAATGCTCTGAAATCAGATTAATTACATGAAGATGGTGGCCTCAATTATAATCTTGGCTGTTTTGAGCTTGTACTGTATATACAGTACCTCAACTCTGAAACTTGATTTAAAAAAAAATGGAAAGAAATCAAAAAACCTGATATGCTCTAACACTGAATATACACAGCATACAGCTGCACTCTCGCTACATCAGTCTGTTGCAGTATTAATGTCCACTGGAAACATTTTGAAGCAAAGGGTCACAGATACTTTATGGCTGTAACTTTCTCTGTCAACACTTATTTTAAATGTCAACAGCTGCTGTTATTAACCTGTGCTTTTGTTTTGTCTGACAGACTGGTGATAGTAACCTAATGACTTTTTCTGCTGCTCAGCAGCTTGGCAATGATTGTTGTGCAGTCAAACAAATAAAATGCTTAAGTAAAATTCATTTTTAGTCTGTTGCCAATGCACATAAGCATTAAAACACATTCACAAGTGAATTTCATGCTTCAGAGGCTTTACATTATTTTCTGAGAGGCTCACTCTAATCTTAACCGTAACCACTACTTACCTAACCCTAAACTAAACCAAGGTGTTGTTCTAAAATTCAATGATTTACATTTTGAGTCCCCACAATGTAAGTGGCAGTAGATCTTCTTTAAAGAAAAAAATATTCATGCCCCATTTATATTGTGCCATTAGGAAGCACTGTTCATATGGAAATATGACATAACATTTGTATTATAAAATGTTCATCTAAAGCTGTACTTGGTTATCTAATGTTTAATATTTAAGATTGTAGACCACTCTCATGCTCTGGTTTTTACAAAATTAGTCAGGAGTATCTGTTTACTTAACTTGCTGGATCAATCTCTTTGGAAACATGTTTACAATGAGAACTGATAACTCACAGCAGTGTAGAATACTGACGTGGGATTAGGGCACAAAAAGACAAGCAGATGCATGCTAATTATTTCAGACGTAATATCGAATGAACTCTTGTAAGAATTGCAATTAACTTTCCTTGGGTTGGATTTTGCCATTGATATGTTGTTTAATATCAGTGCTTCAACAGTATATTTTGTGATGAAATTGCACTGGTTGAATAAGCCTCTAGATTCAGATTTTCCAGTCAGCGTTAAAGCACTAATGGAGTGGCAAAAAAAAAAAAAAGCTAGGTGTGGAGTACAGGAAACCAAACATCTTAATTCCATTTCCTTCCTGAGCTGAAAATACTGACATCCTAATTTATGTGTTGCAGTAACAGAAACAACTGGTCCACACTGGTTTTTAAATCCTCAGACAGAAAAAAGTATAACCATAACTATGACTGTGACTATAAATCCTTTCCAGGTCTTTCCAATAACAGCTTTCTTTCTAAAAGTGGCAAAATGTGCTTCCCTCTTTTGTTAGCCTTCCTGTGAGCTAAACCTCAGGGGTCAAAGGTAACTGTGACTGTATCCTCTCAGTTCTTTACTTCATTTTCCTTCCGACATAAACAGGCTTACTGAGCTATTATTAATCTCAGCAGGTCAGGTCACAGCAGCAGCCTCACTGAAGTATCAGAATTTGCTTGTGTATGAAACACAATGTTCTGCAGCTGAGTGATAATTCAGTGTTACTATTCATGAGTTTTCAGCTTAATTTTATTGTTGTATGACCATATAATGTCCTTGTTTCTGCCCATATTTATGGTTCCAAACAAAGAGAAATTAAAAGTTTTTAAAATACTATTTTCAGTCTCTTAGACATTTAAATAGAAAAGCAACTTTTGCTTTTATAATTGTACATAACTTTGAGTTATGGGCTCAGAAAAACAAGACATTAATTAATTGAGAAAAGAAACAGCTCATTAACCAAAAATGAAAATGATCAGTTGCTGCTTCTTAATGACCTTAAAATGATATTTCAATCCTTCAGGCTTTTGTTACAGTAGGGCACAGGGAACACAAACATTTATTTATGTGTTCCTTATTTAGGATACATAAATGGCACACTTCTTGCCATAGTTCAGCTTAATATACTTAATTTAGCACAGGTTGCTGCTCAGACTAAAAACAGCCTCTCTTTAAAAGTATAATTTTGTCACTCATTCTCAGCATAGCCAACATTTATCTGCAGAATGTTTAAGCAATTTGAACTGTCAGACTGAGGCCTTCGTCCATACACATATTTACACACAGCTTCTGTATAAATTTGTCACTGCTGCTTTGTCAGTCTTTCAAAGCTTAAACTTTTAGAATAGCTATTTCCATTTCTGACTGAAGAACAGGTGCCCATTATCACCTTGAAGAGCAACGAGATGAGCTGCATGCTAACTTCTTACTCCACCCTGGAGACGGTAAGTTCAGATCTTTGATGCAAATATGGCGAGCCAACCTGCTGCCGTACATTGTTTGAGCCTCAACTGTCAGCTGCTGACACACTGAAGACAGGATCAAACGTAAGAGGATTCAAGGTGAAAAACCCTTTTTCTAGGTCTTTGTTTGAGAGAAAGAAACCCATGTCAAAAGAATCAAGTGTTGAGGAGCAAAGCTCTAACTTTTATACTGCTCTGGTATTTGACAAAAAAAAACTTCACAGTCAAAGTACTATTTTTGTATTTTAAAGTTGACTGAATTCAAAGAGCGGGACATAAACAGAAGTCACTCACAGGGCAACCAACGCTGTGACATAAAGAAATTAATATGCAGCTAATCTCTTCAAAAGTTTTAGTTGGTTTTGGGTCGCTTCCTGATAATATTTCCTTATTGATATCAGTTATGAAATATTCACAGTGACAAAACAAGAATTGCTGTGCATCATGGCAGTCTATGCAAAATATTTTGAATTAAGCTTTTCTAATCGAAATCCAGTGCACTATTGTCCTATAAACTTCAGTCTGACTAACCTTCTGTGTTTCTGTGAATTCCAAGTATCAGTTATTTCAATGTCGAAGACTGCCCTGGTTTTAGCAGCATGATTTTTTTTAAAAACTGTTTCACAAACTTATATGGAAGGCTGAAATACTCAGTGGGCTTCCAGTCTTTTTTTCTTTTGTCAAGTTTAGATGAACCTCACAGATGTTGGCAAACCTCACGGACTTGGCAAAGAACAGGCTGACATAGGTTTGGATTGCAGTGAAGAGCTAGTTATTTGTATGCAGACTGTGTTTTGCGCAATAAAGGTTAAATAAGGACAGGGACGATACCTGTGAGGGGGTGAAACCAGACATCCTGAAGGCGGAGTGGACAAGAGGAACTTGAGCTTTCAGCAACATCTCCACATAGTGAGCTGTACACCAGTAGACAGGAAGGATTCCTGATTCAGCTACTTCCAGAGGAACATGGACCTGCCACAACAAGCAATTCCATTAACATTTTTAGTTACTATAAGGATGGGTCTGTAAATAATGTCTATTACTTATGCTACTGGTGGATATTCAAACACCAATTACTAGCTCCCTGTTTAGTATTCAGTGCTGAGATGATCATATAAACAGTCTTTAATACTTGACAACCTCACTTTTGTCTTTACTGTGCCCACTCCTAAACTTGCTGCTGTCTCTTTATTAGTGCCCTGTTTTCTGTGATATTGATTAAATCGACCACATTGTGTAGTTGGATACTAATTGCTGTGTGGAGAAATCCAGCATCTGCCTCTGCATCACACAGTGAGAGCACGTAACACAGTTAAGTGCAATTGAGCCATAATTGACTTTGACGAGCGACAAGATGACAGAGGTGGGCATACAAAAACAAAAATTAATCTCAGCGCCTTAGTTGTTCCCTGCAATTTAGAATGATTGAAACTAGACTTCATTTCAGACTTCTTCCTTCACATGAACTATTCTTTTTCACTCCTTTGACTGACTTTTTATCCCCTCATGTATGTCATTCACTCATCTTCCTCCTAGTACTATTCCTTTTTTTAGTTCAGTCAAAGAAAAACATCCTGTTTATTTTTCATCAGCTACTTAGTCTAGCAGATATTCATTGTGTTAAAAATACTGTTAGGATTCATCATCATCATTTATTCATGGTTTCTCTGCTGTGCCATTGCTGTGATTGTTCACATGCTTTGTATGAAAATGGTGGCATTATAGGAGGACGAGACAGAGTTGTATTAGCACATTGTTCTACTCACAGATGCATGTATCCTTGCAGGCCAGATGAATGCAGAGGTAAGCAGAGAGGACAGATTGAGTAACAAGCACAGAGACCGTTCCATGTCGCCAGCCATGATGAGGAAAACTGTACAAGCCAGCCAGTCATGACCTGGATATTCATCCTGCTGAGTGACTGGAGAACAGGGTTAAAGAGCCAAAGAACTGGTGGAAAAGATACAGAGATCAATGATTTAGACTGGTAATTAATGGGACAATAAATGCAACAGACACATGTGGACTGTAAATCCATGCAATGTTCATCTTTCCTTCAAACAATCTATTATAACAAACAAAATTATAACGAGCTACAGAGTATTACTTCAATGTGGCATTAAAAACTCTAATTTGACTGTATACATTCCTAATTCAAACAACAGAATTGGTGTGTTAAGCATTAAGCTAATACCACTTTACTGTCAGCTGACACTGGTGTCACAGAGTGTCAGCCTCAGAGTGAGTAACGCCGAGACAGTCAATTAACCCTGATACATCAGACCATTATCTCATAGCAGAAAAATAGTCTCCTACAGACTGCCAAGGTCCAGTTCTCCGGTAGTACTAGTCCTATCATTGTGAACTTATTAGATTAGTAAAATCCAAAAACAGTAAATTGTGTACAGATACATGTGCACAAAGCGTTTAAAAAAAAAAAAAAGGGGGGGGGGGGGGGGTTTTGGTTACATACAGCTCAGAGTCAAATCTTTGGTCTCAGTTTTAGGTAATTTCAACTAATTAACTGCCAGTTCTGGAGTTTTGACACATTAGCTGAAAGCTAATGAAAATCCAAGTACCGTTATTGTACTTGGACTTAAGGTTTTCTGTAAAACTATTATTTCTAAAAACCTTAAAACATCTATCAGTCTCAACTTCAAAGCCAATAAGTCTAAAAATGTTCCTCAAGAGGCAAACAACTAAACAAACTCAACTCTCAGACAAATGCAGCCAGTTAAGCATCACTACATGCTCTTTGAAACTAATACTAAATGCTCTTTGAAACTAATACTACAGTGTGTCAAGACATCATTTTGAATGATAAAGTATAAATAAAGCAGAACCTTCAGGGAGTTAAAGCATTTGTATGTACAATCACTCAATAACATTGAAAAGCTCACGCTAACTTACTGACTAAATTAAACATCATCTTCCCTGTAAAATCATTTCTTTATTTCCTTTCCAGGACTCTTCAAATTCTTTGAAAATTAAATCTGACAATGAAGTGTAATAACCCCCCCCTTTCTACTGTCATAACCTTTTAGACATGACACACTTTAGTTTCATGAAAGACAACTTTCAGAACATTGTCAACTGTATATTAAAATAAACATGGCAGCCCAAGAAAATATGCATGATTTGTGTCAGTAAGGGTGAATGCCTTTTACAGCCACACCATGTCTACGTACTGTACATTGAGCCAGAGGAGGATTTTAAAAAGGATACTGAACTCTGAAGAGGTTTTGACTCTCTGTGTGGACAAGAAGAACTTTATGTGTTTCATTAGTAGCGTCAGGTCATGCACTGCATCATCTTTGAGTAACTGGAGGTAGCTACCGTATCTGTAGACACAAGATAAGACGTGAATTGTACTTGTTCCCATGCATTTACCAGCTCTTCATGGGTTTGTTTGCCTTACACTGCCACTGGCTATTTAGGTTTTCACCACATTAAACCCAAGGTCATTTAGAAGGACCTTCCTTCATCCATGAAAATACTCTGCTGCTGTTCAGTATCACATTTGCTCTTTTTGCACCATATATGAAGACTAAAATGAAATAAAGCTGTATTACTGTGAAACCTATTTTGTGCTGTCAGTTTTATCAACTTTCCATAACCTTTCTTGTAACTCAAATGAAAGCTGCACAATACAATGACAGATATCACTAAATTCAGAGACAAAGCAATAGTATGCCTCATGCAAATACCCCAAAAGACTATATACTCAACAAGTCCAGTGTAGTCAGATTTAACTGAGCAAGTCCGACACTTGTAAGTCAAGGATTATTATAATTTATGTCCAACAACTTTGAAGCCTGTAAGATATAGCTTTACGTGGATAATTCTTATATGCTGTTGATACCAAAAATGTAGACATGGCACTCAGATTTTCTGAACATGCTTTCAACAGCTTTTGAGCTGCAAAGCTTCCTTTAGGGAACAAGTTATGAGAAGATGTAATGCAGCAGCAGGGTATCATTAAAGACAGAAATGAGAAGTGAGAAATCAGTAACAAGTCAGGCTTACTTATGAAAAGATTAAAAAAAAAGAGACCAAATATTATGAACATTTGCATCATTAGAGGAGATGTGGAGGTTTCAATACTTATGTAGGAATAGAGGAGATTAATATTTCTCTGTATTATCATCTATATCTACCATGAAACATGCACCGCTGGGGGGGGTCTCTAGTAATAATATCTGGCGGAGTGATGTATGACTGATGTGCACCTAGGTTGCAGCTGTAACACTGTCTGTAAAACATTCTGATTAAATAGGGGTTTATGAGCTTTACATACAGTACAGTACCTCAGACAGGTGTTGATTCCCAGCTGTTCCACAGATGATAATACTGCACTCGTCACCCCCTTATCCTCTGCTGTAAAACAAGGCAATTAAAAAAGAGTGGTGGTTATTATCAAACAAGGCAATACTCAGAGAGGGTATGGCTTGAGGTTTTTGACCAAGAACATAAAAAAAAGTTGAGTTGAAAAAAAAGTTGAAAGTTGGGGGGGGGGGGGGGGGGGAAATCCCCAGACATCACTAACACAGTGGATTATGACCGTCCTATCATGACTTGCTACAAATGTGATGTGTCTGGGTAATTTTGTAGTTGGCAGTTTTACAGCAGCCGTTTGGCATTTAATTGTGATGTTTGCAAGGTATCAAGGTGACTTGGGTAATTTTACTAACAGTCAGCCACGGGTAATTTCACAGCAGCGTTTAGATGGTTTAGAGCACTCGAGTCATAACTCATGATTTTAGAATTGTGGTGGAATTTTGGGAAAAATATAGTATGAAATTTTGAGCCTTGTGAGAAAGCTTTTTATCTCAGGACTTCATCTGTGAAGTTGGGTCCAACAGTGAGATATTACAGCGGCTGAAAATACTCAAGCAGGTCAGCTTTAGATCCACATGCTACAACTTTGTACAGGCTGTTGAGCTATCGGTTTCACCAGCTGCTCTCATGGGCTCTTGGAGTGAAGAGTGTGTAGAATCATAAAAATATATTAGTTTTTGGAGTTACAGTTGTAATTGTGTGGAGAGAGCAGTGAATGGAGCAATAACATGCTAGAGGAGTAATATTTTGTGTTCTGAGGTGTTTCCACTGCTTTCTCGTTGTTGAGAAGCAGATTATTACTACATTTGTGCTAATGGATGCGCTGCTTCTGATAGCCTATGGTAAGATGATGAGATAATTTCAACTCAAATTCAACACTGTTACCATAAAAATAGCAGAGCTGAGGAATGTGGAATAATCACAGGCCATCAAATTGCTAGTACTAATTGAGAAAAATCAGCTTTTGATGGGGGCATGAAGAAATGCCAGGACAACTAGTTCTGTATTTTCTCTCTCACATTGCTCTCCACACATATTAACATCTCTAAAAACCTCTTGCTGATGGCAATTACAGTCTAATGGAGATAAATGCTCTCCTGTTGCACTTATTCCCTCCCTCCTCATTCCTCTCTTACGGTCTCTCCAGCATTGTGCCACCAGAGCCTTTTCTACAGTTTGTAATAACTATAATCACGACCATTTACCTTTTGTTAAAAAGTGACTAATAAAAGATGGTACAGTACATGCAATGTAGCTCTAGTGTTAGTTGTGACAATCTGTTCTTAATTGTCACGCAAAGCGGCTGTGAAAGTTAAGGTGGCATATGAAAACACACACACACACACACACACACACACACACACACACACACACACACACACACACACACACACACACACACACACACACACACACACACACACACACACACACACACACACACACACACACACACACACACACACACACACACAAAAACTTGTTTCCATTTCCCCGTGGGGATATTACATTGACTTAATTCGATTTAATTCCTTGAGACTTGCCCTAACCTTAATCATAACCACTACCTGTCTAACCCTTACTCCTAACCTTAAGCTAACCCTAACATAACCTCACCCAAGCTTTAAATTAAGTTGTCTCTTTAACACGTTGTGATTTACATGGTGGGGGACCTGGACTTCGCCCCCACAAGCAAGCCCACTCTCTGTGTTAACAGGTGTCAGTCCACAACGTAACAAAAACATGGTACACACACCTGAAGGCAGATTCTAACCCGAGATAGTTGCAAACTCCATTTTCCAAGGTCAAATATACTGCCAAACTCAACTTTCGAGCCATGTGGAGGTTAAATCTTGTGTTCAACATTTTCCAGACATCTGCTATTCCTTGACAACTGAGCCAACATCACTAGACCTTAGAGAACATTTTTCCAACTATGAGCCCCGTTTGACTCTTTTGTCACGAGATGGACTGGTGATCTATCCGGCATGTACACTGCCTCTCATCTGTCACCTAGGATTGGCTCCTAATATCCTGTATGTGCAATATCTTTACAATGTGAGCTCATCCATCATTACAAACGATTGTTTTTCTGCTTTTATATATTACATACTTTGATATTTAATTACAATTGTTACATAGTTTTTGTTTTGCTCTAGTTTAGCAAGTTGCATCATTTTGGAATGAAAACATCATGATTTATATTAAGTTAAAATGTTCTTGTCTTGTGTTGTTTTAAGTATTTTTGGTCTTCACCTTACTAAAATACTGAAAAGGAGGCTTAATCAAAGCCAGAATGTGGGGAGAAACTCCATTTAAATAAGGATTCATTTCAGAAAGCTTAGATCATTGACTGATATATTAAGATGTAAAGGTCACATAAAAGGTGATCTCTCTTTGTTTCCAGCCACCCAATTTCAACAGGCACCTGAAATAAATGAGATTGCTGAGCAGCTGCCTTCAGGAGTCTGGCCCATGAAGGAGTGGAGGAGATACAACTCAGAACAGTGAACTGACAGAGGTTAATACTTGGCAAATGACTCTGCTCTCTCAATACAATGGAAGCACTCAAGTGGGGCAGAGTGACTGAAACTGTAGTCGGTGTCAATCAAATGAACAGAGGTGCCTGCCATCCAATATGCCACCACACCCATGCACAGACATGTAAGTGGCACATTGCAGACTTCAACAAGAGCTCAGGTGCATGGTCTCCTCAGAGGCCATTTTGGGGTCAGAGTTTCCAAGGCTGAATGGAATCGCAGTTAGTGTTTAGAATATTTAAGGAGATGGAGTAATGCAGGTTAATACGGCAATTTCATAACTAATTCTTGTTTTGATGCTGGAGCAGCAGGTGCAAGACCTCTGTCACAGAACAGCCTCTATGCAACTGCGCTGACTGAAGGCCTACTGCCAACGTGCAACACATCCATAAATATCAAGTAACAGTTTTCCGATGATTATTTATGAACTGTTGTTTTTAAGGTCCGTTTTCTAAAATTGGGTCCTATTTTTAAGATTCTCTTTGAACTTGACCACAGTTGTAAATTAGTGTATTTATACATAATTTAGTTGTACATTTATTCCCAGTACTTTTTATCGCTACAGTAAGTCCTTTACATGTGATCAGAATATTCAAAGAATATCAAAACTATTTACAACACTGGATGTAAAATTTGGGTGGACTATTGTCCCAGACTGTTCTGCATTAACCCTCTGGGGTCGACGCACGCGCCGGCGCGTTTTGATGATGAAATGATATTAAATCAGTCTGACTTCTAAAAGTTAAATTAGTATAAAAACATGAGCGTCAAAGTGGAAAAATCAACTTTGAAGCATATAAATGAACTTAGATAAATAAATCATCAAAACAAACACTGAATTTAGATTCATCATCAATGTAGCTTCAGAGGAGACATGCCTCTGTACTTAGAGACAGTAGTGAGAAAAACTGGGAAATATTTCACCATTCACTGGAGAAAAAAAAAAAACCTAGCTGACAAGTCTCATACTGAAAAATTCACAATAAATTACATCACGCTGAACACATATCACATACAATATCCATTTAAATATTATTCATTATTTACACTGCATTTTCAGAAACATTATACAGACATCTTGCCACAAATAACTGTCTACTAATTCATAATATCTGATCCTACTGAATTATTTTATATGCACTGAGTAGTTGTTTTCCATTCCATTTCCATTCCTGTACAGGTCTTATTTTATATTGCTTTCTATTTTACATCTTGTCTTACACCTTCCCTAGAGTGTTCCTTCCACTCTGAACAGTGTTCTTTTACTCCTGAAACAACCCAGACCAAGCTTTGCCTTCCTTTCATGAGTCCGCTGCAATTTTGCCAAAAGCTGGAGTCCTTCAGACCTCCTGATACCAGTCTGCTGATTATGGAGTCCCTGGGGCAGACCGTCCTAGAAAAACTTGACTGACCCGTCCATACAATCTAGGACAACTTCCCTTTGAGGAGCCAGTAGTCAGGCCCTAGTCATCTTAAGTCAAATCTGTTTTTACAAACCAAAATCACAAACACTAAAATTTCCTTGTCAAACTTTATAGTCTGTAAAACAGGCATGCATGATACACTCTGTCATTTGACAATCCATTTTTAATCCTAAATAACGTCACTGTCACACAAATTCACAATCTTCTTTGTGTTAATTTTCCTAAACATGTAGAACTTTAACATGCTGTTAGCTACACTCCTTCATAGTCTTGTCACACGCACAGGACCTGAATTACTCCTCTGTGGGTTACATTTACCGCTGGTTGAGAATTGCTACTCTACAACATGTTCCCAGTTCATTCTCACTACATTGCTGGATTGATCACATAAACCTGCCCCACCACATGACCTTAGTCACCACATTTTGGTGATCTTGACAGGTTCAGTCAGGTTTCAATGACATTTAACCACAGATTTGATGATTAAGCTTCAGTGTTGATCCTTGACCTTTGGGCATTTATGTCAGTATATACTGTCAATTATTTATAAGTTAAAGCAACTCAACTATTCATGCCTTTTTTCATGGAAAAAAAAAAAATATATATATATATATATAATTTAAATAACGCAGAAAATAAGCAAAAGAAAAAGAGGAAAACTACAGTGGTAAGATTTATGTACCAAATATAAACACCTAAAGACCATCTGGCTTACTGCAGTGGTCCACAGAGTACACTTTGGTTATTTTCCTTTGTCAAAACTCAATGTGTTGCTCTTCTGCACTGACCTTTGTACTGAGCTGGAGAGAAGAAGCACTCAGTGGCAGAATTGGATAGATGGGCCACAACCTTCTCCAGAAGGTCAGCCAGCACTGAAAAGAAAAAGCAGACGCACAAAACTTATGCAAGAAGAGCAAAAATAAATATTGTGTTCCAAGGAAAACCAATTCGCAAGATATGTCAGCACAACTATTTTTAGACTGAATATACTTGTGAGCTTTAATAAAGCCAAATTAAGCAAATGAATAAAAATCACTAATATAAGAGAAAGGAAAACATTTCATGTAGGATGGATAAGTCTCCGACTTCTTTTGCCAGTAAGTGTTAATTCAACTTAAATGTTATTTTGCAGGTTGTGCTTTGAAGAGCTGTTTAACTGTAGCATGTTATACTGAGAGGTACCGTATGTCTGATATTTAGTCTCCCATCTCTAATGACATAATTAATTTGGCCTTGTTGATTCAGTATGTAGAGTAACAGCACCACTTCTGGTCCACTTCCAGCACTGCAATTAAATAAATTAATCTATTTTAGTGATTAGTATAGATAGTATACTTTTTCATTCATACATAACTGCTGCCCAATGACTTTTGATAAACACTTTCTATTCAGCAACTGCTTTTGGCTTGGAACTGTTTAATAACTAACAAAAGCTTCACCAAGGCTTAATAGTTTTGATCTTATTTGGCTTTCTTTTCAAGAGTCAACAGGGGAAGGTTAGCAATTATCACAAAATATAAAAAGTGTGTGGGAAAAAAAATTGAGGTGATGAAATAATGGGTTTATTGTTGAAATGAAAGGGACTTTATGAACATACATCCTTCAGTATGTTAGCCTGATCACTTCTACCTGAACCGCTTTCTCCTCCATTACTTAAATGTCAATATAAAGCCCCTCATATAAAGTGTTAAAGTGACATAAGATGTTGATATCAATGAATGCTTTTGTAATAAAGCATGGTCTTCTGGCATTTTACTGGTTGTCATCTTAGAACACAATGAGTTCTGATCATAACTGCTTGCAGGATTCACAATGCAACTCTGGGAATGAATGTTTCTCACTGGCATGCTGTTGAGAAAGACCAATTAAGCAATCAGTAAGCTGACAAGATAGTGAGGTATTGAACTGCAAACAGTTCTAATCATGGGTGTTTTGATCAAGAGATAGTATCGTTAATCATTTTCATCTTGCAGCTGAATAGCAGCCTGGCTGCCTGATAATCACACCATCTTCATATGCCGAGCTAGAGACGCATGTTAAATAAATTGCCTAGGAGGTAGGTTAATTTAGTAGCCCGCCTATAAATGCTACAATTTCCTTCATTTAATGTTTTTTTTTTTTTTTTTTAAGTGCAATGCTAGGTTTTGCGTGGTTAATGACATGCCAAATAAAATGGCTATTCTACAGCAGAGGAGAGCTCAACAGATAAATCTTGATCATGGTCTTCCAGTGAAAAGCTTTAAATGAGTGCTGTAGAACATAAACTAGATGCTTTTGCAGGCTGAGATCAACTCTGTGCTGATGAAAGAGAGCAATCACTGTATAGCACGAACATTAATAACATGATTTCAGCCTTCATTCATCTAAATATATTTTGTCCTCCTTGAATCACAGCTATTTACTCCTATGTAGGAAAAGTAGGCGTCAGTATTTCATAGTAGATGTCAATGGAAATGACAAACTCAAAAGCTTCATGGACATCAGATGCAGTATGTAATCTTGGAAAGGAGGTGCATGGTACACCTGCAGCACCCTAGATGATATTAAGAGATAATGTGAAATACAGAATCTATGGTGCATTATAGTTAGATTGTACCATATTAATATTTTTCTTCATATATATAAATATATATTTTTTATAGTATATAATGTTATTTATAGTATATAATGTTATAATGACACGTTTATCGTAACCTGTGTTGTGCTGCTTATTGCACAGCATGTATTTTACATTGCATCCTCACAGCTAGTTGATTATTATGGTGAGCTGCAATTATAATCACTTCACTTGAACGTCAATGAGATCATTGGAGCATTCAGTCAGTTTGCTGAGCTATATGTCTTTTGATGTGCCCTCTCTTATGATAATAACAAAGCTCAATTTACATTTAATCACTTAATTCATCTTGGGCAGATAAAACAAAAAAAAAAAAAAAAGCATAAACGCACCCAAAATGCATTTTAGGAAGATAAGAACCCAATTTCTCTAACCATGCTGGGAGGTGGTTGAAAAGGTACATATTTAATCTTTACTCTTCCTAAATGTAACTGCATCAGGAAGTCATCTATAAAAGTAGGCTCTACACTACAGGGCCTAATATGGCAGCTGTCATTCTCCAGGTTGCTTTAGGCAAAATGGCTTCAGCACATTCAACAAATACAATTAACACAAAAGGTGAATGCATTTAACCAATTTCAGATCAGTTTAAGCAGTAAATGACATGTGGCTGAGAGTTGTAATATGATTGTTGTTATGCTACTAGAAGGTATAAATTCCTGGATACAAGGAAAATACACAGATAGCCAGTGAACTTAGTAATAACTTACCATTTCCAGTTAAGATGTCAGGTTTGGAGGTCATGATTTTGTAGTACTGTCTCTGGCATTTCTCCAGCCAGCTCTCCTCACTCTTTGTGTCATCAGATGCTGCCAGCAAAGCACTGATCTCACAGTCTGAACAGGAAGAAAAGACTATAGGTGAAAAAATTAAAACAATAATGCACCAGTAAATGTCAGCATCTTCATCAACATTCCTCATACCCTGTGAGTTAAGGTGAATACTTGGTGGGTCCAAGGTGTAGCAGTGAGGTAGAGGATAGCTTGAAAACATTGGCCATATATAAGGATGCTCTCCCTGGAATGAGCAGATAAAGACAAGAGTAAACTAGTTAAGATAAGAGCTTAATGCAATAAACATGATTTCATTTCAGAAACATATCTGTAACATGATTAGATTGTAACTGTGATGGAAAATAACAGTCCCTTTCTGACTTACATGATTCATGATACTTGGATTTTCTTCTTTGATTCATTTCTGCACTGCACTGACTAGACAGTTGTTATTGCTGTTTATGAGTTTGCTGGACTATTTATGTGCCACTATGTTGGATTGTTAGCATTTGTTTGTAATTTAATATGCTAAAAAACTGTCTGATGAGAACGTTTGATGGCAGCATTTTAAAAACATTTCACTATGAACAGTGTGGGGTAGTTAAAAAGTGGATAAATTCATTACTGAGGAACTGTTCAACACCCAGCTGGTAGCAGTTAATCACATAATGTGTTTGCTCACATTTGTATGCTATCCATTCTTTCCTCCTTTCTAGTTTTCCTTCATTTAATTCTTTCTTTGTCAGTCACTTTATGGTACATTTATTACATCTCTCAAAACATACTTTTGAAGAACCGAGACTCTTAAGTCATTGCTCAGCACATAACCAAAATAATGTGCTCTGAATGTTAATGGAGTTTCTTACATTCTCAGTCCTGTAGGTCATGTATGTTGGATAGGTGCTGACGATGGCAAACAATACTTGTACAGTTTTGAGGCTTACTTCTTTTATTCTATGCACCATGACATCAAATACTTGACAATTTTGTCTTTTCTTCTATTTTTTGTATCAAATGTTCTCTGTGGTAATATAATTTACCATTAAAGAAACTGTTCGCTTTCTGGGGAAAAAGTGACAATCTGTCTATAAAAAAAAAAAAAAAAAAAAAAAAAAACTGCAGAAGAAGACATTGCAAATAGCTTGTAGCTTGGATGGGACAACAGAAGCTGCATTTAAGCCTCAGGCACCCTTTAAGTTTTTGCATAAAACAAACATTGCCCAGTTTGTCCCTGACTTTTTACACTATAGTGACGTTCTGAGTGGAAACATTCAGCACGGAGAATAGAAGTGACAATAACTCAGACCTATTTCCACATACATAAGGATTAGACCTCAATATTGCTTTGACACCAACATGAAAAATCCTCAACTCTTCCGTTAAACACACATACAGTATCAGGGCAGCAATTATAAGATTCAGACCAACTTTCCCAAGTGGCAATAAAACAAAGTACTACAAACATGATAAATCATAGGACAGGAACTCTCATGTCACATCAGTACATAAATTTGAAGAAATGTGACCAAGAGCATGAACTGGGTGTGCTCAATGATAGCTTTAGTTTTTTAGATAATTTCATAAAAATATACTAATATCTGCGGAGCCATCTTTGGTTAGTCCTATGCATTCCTGAAGTACCAGAAAGCTGACTATTATATACAGTGTCTAGAGCAGTTCTAAACATGTTTAAAAATGTTACATTAGGACAGAGACTTTGAACAGAAATAATTATCGCTTTAACATTCAGTTCCCACCAAGAATAGCTTCTTTATTCATTTGTTTTTGTAATCTTCACACAATATCAGTACTTAGGTTAGCAGCTTTCTGCTCTCTGTATTGTGAGTGAATAAAAGAGACCTACGAAACATGAAGGGAACACTCACTAAACTAATTTACACTCTCTTTTAGAAATCTCTTTCATATCCTTTACTTGACCTCAGTGCAAATTAGTTCCTGTTTTGAGCTCAGTGTAAACAACACCTAAATAATTGATATCTTTCTCAAAACATGCTGAGTAAAAAAAACATTGCAGGCATCAAACAACTGAAGCCCAGTTGGTAATCAGAGGGATTCCTTTCATCTGTAATAAAATTACCAGTAGTATGTAGTCTGACTAGAAATGGATGAATGGATTTGTGCAAGAGCTAGATCATGACCACAGTGAAGACTGACTTTTGTTAATAAATGGCCTGTGTGGAGCTCCCTGCTATGGAAGTGTTTAGAGCAGGTGCTCTATGATGTCCAAGGCTTACAATAGCTGACCTCTTGCAGGGCTCGCGGGGGAAGCCTCCTCTCACTTGGACCTCCCACCACACAAACACGAACCAGCACATGATTCCTTTCCACTGACAGACTGTCTATAATGAACTCCCTGAGAAGGTTTAACAGAAGAGAGGAGATCACACAAAAATGAATGGAAGGTTAGTTCCAAAATGAAAATGGATGCAAGTCCTGATGTATGAGACATTCACTGAGATTTGTGTAATACAATATTATTTATTAAAGAAAAAGTACTTTTGACCTATTGCACACACACATATATGTGCAGTAAAAGTATTTTTTGGTGGACAAGGTGTTGCAAAAGAATGACACTCAAATTACCAGCACTTTGCACAATTTAGTATAGCATGGCAAGTTTTTCTGTCTTTTATATGACCTTTTACAGTTTGATGCCTTTGAATTGCTGCAAATATATCTGCTGTGAGGCAAGTTAGAAAAGAAAGAAGTGTTTCCATGTTAAAATTTCTGATAAGATCAGAGAATATTCCAATTATTAAGGCACTCTAGGGTCAAAAAGTGTCAGGCTGGGTGGGTAGTTCTTATAATTGAAACAATTTGCACTTCCAAATGGTGATAAAATCGAACTACTTTTTTGTACAGTGCTCTTTCGAAAAGCCTCATTGCCACAAAATGTAATTTGCATACATTTTTGTGAATAAAACAAAAAAAGCCATAATTACTCATGGCTCAAAGAACTCAAAAGTAAAATAAAATGTGCAAATTGCTCCCACAAAAGTAGTTTCCATGAATTTAGGTGTCACTGATATTGAAAATGTCAGAGCAAAATATAAAAATGAGAGTTAGGAGGAAAGAATGGCAATGAAATTGGGGTAAATCGAAAGGCAAATGCCAAAAAGTAAAGTTTGGATTACACTGAACAGGATAAATAAAGGAGGAAGAAAGGAGGGTAAAAGGAAAAGAAGAGATGATGTCCGTGATGATAACGGAAGCATGAGGGGAACTGAGGGCAGGAAAGGGAGATTGGAGAATGAATTAACAAGTCATCATTCTCCAAAATTGAGCCAGCACTCAGACATGTGATGTGAGTTGGCATTTCAGGGGCATTTCCATTCATAACCAATAACCAGAGCTCTGCCACCCATTATAAAGAGAGAGGGGCTCTTAAACACCCTCTTTCAAAGATGGCCTTTTCACTTTCTTTCTGCTTTATTTCATTTATTCGTGACAAAGCAAACAAACAAACAATTTCTCATCCTGAGCACTGATTAAATCTGAAAGTGGTCTGTCATATCAGGATGAAGCACAGAGGAGCAAAAAGCCTTTACTGCAGAAGTTTGAGAGAGAATGACTACGTGAGATCTGAAGGTGCTCAAAGTGGCAACTATTCAAATGTCTACATGTCTGAAGTAATGTCCTTCAGTTCAACTCAACTCTTGTCCGAACTTTCTAGAAAACATACTTTGAAATGTCTAGACAAGCCAGGTGGTAATGTGTAAGTACAGGAGGACTAGTACAGATATAGCTCTATACTTGGGAAAATAATGATTTGCATTTT
The DNA here is from genome assembly GCF_900324485.2 of Mastacembelus armatus. Classification (NCBI taxonomy): domain Eukaryota; kingdom Metazoa; phylum Chordata; class Actinopteri; order Synbranchiformes; family Mastacembelidae; genus Mastacembelus; species Mastacembelus armatus. The sequence goes on from NC_046656.1 coordinate 15,043,809, forward strand.
TCCAAAAGTTACATGAGAAGATGGACAAACTTCATTGGTAGATTGATATTGATCATCTCATGTCACTGACAGTGAAAATGCATGCATGTATTTCTTAAAACATTGAACTATTTCTTTAAATGAGAAAGATCCATAGCAGTCCAAGAAACACTTTGCTTTAATGTGATTCTGTCTGTGCAGTATCAGTTACACTTATAATTACTGTAGAAGATCAACACAACAGAATTGTTTATGTAATGAACTCCAACAAAACAAACTATAAAATACAAGAACAGTACAATACAACAGTGAATATTCCAAATAAATTGGTATGTATTCCTAAGTTCATACCCCTTGTTGGTGTCTGTTTCAGTGACGTTCTCTCTCTGACTCTGCAGCAGCATGGAGCAGATGCTGTACTGACTCTCCAGCAACAGAAATGAGTCCAGATTACAGCAGAGCACACTGAGAAGTCTGCAAAATGCACATAAACACCACAAGACATTAAAATACAGAGAGGGCTGGCATCATGAGGTGAACAACAGCACAGAGCAGTCAAGGTATAATCCATACCGTACGAAGATCCCATTTGGACTTTGATCATTTGTGTGTGTCTGTTGGAGCAGTCAACACAATTTCTCCCCACCAGCTTGCAAGCTTTGTTAAATAGAAACCCTTGGGAAAAGCTTCAAGGTTCATTTTCAGTTGCTAGTAATGACACCAGGCCCAAGTGGGGTGTTGGCGTGTGGAGACACTGAAGTGGCAAACAAGACTAAGAGTCTGAAAAAGCAGAGTTTCCCAAACAGAGGAATAAGCATCATAAAATCCCATCAGTACACATCAGTGTCTTTAGCCCTAATAGCAGTCAATTTTATTAGAGATATTTAAAATATTGAAGGAATTATAGGTAAAATAATCATAAGACTCCCAAGGGAACAAGGGTGGTAGCCCATGTCTAAAGACCTAATTTCAGTTCCTCACCACCTTCTCCCATGTGCACTGGAACCTATCTTAATTTAGACTGTATGTAAGTGCATATTAGAAAGGTCCGGTGTGTGTCACTAGTCCTGAATGTGTGCCCCTTCTCTCGAGACCACCCCCACAATTAACTGGAATTGCACAGTTTAGCTTAGTTTCTTAGTCATAGCCTTAGTTTCTGTCAAAACATTCTTCTCACCATGTCAGGTGATGCTAAGTGTACCTGACTTGAAAGTTGTGCAAGTTCTTAAATTAGTAAAAAACTGTTTAGTTAACTCTGATTTTGAACATGCAAATTATACTATTACTATAAATTTAGACAGTTATCTATATGCAAGTTTATTTCCTTTAATACAACAGATATTTGTGGAGCACAGTTTTTCCAAAGTAAGCAATCAAAAACAACAAATGGACAATGAAAGATAAAGAAATGTGTGTTATTCTACTACTCTGATTTTCACAAAATGTCACTTTAATTTCTAAAAGTGTGTGCACGTGTTCTTTGAGTTTTACCGACTACTGCATGATTGGGTTTTGTGCAAGTCTTGATGGTGTAAGTCCCTGTGAAAAACATCGCTACCTTGTAAGCAGCTGCTTCATTTCCTGATGTGCTGGGCAGCTTCTCAGACTACTGTGAGTGACAAGTGTACTCACTCATTTTGGCTGCAGCACAGCAAGAGGCAAAGAGTCTGTCAGGCCTTGTGACCTCTCACTGTTTGAAACCATGAATAAAAGTACAAGCCCTGTTTCCAGTTTGCTACTTTGACAGGCTATTATCAAGTGGGTTGAGGACAGACTGCCCTAGCAGATGTCTTTTAAAATGCTTAGCTGTTGTAAATAGTACTACATTAGTAACACTATGAAAACATCAATAGTTGTATTGCCTGCAGGAGATTTCATTCTAGGACTGCAACTTACTGTTGTCATTATCAGTTAATTTCTTCAATTAATCACTTAGTCTATAAACCGTAAGCAAATTGTGAAAGTTCTCAAGTTAATCAAAGTTAACTTTATCAAAAAAAAAAATATATATAGTTTTACCAAGCAATGGTCCAAAACTAAAATATATTCAGTTTACCATTATTGAAAAACAGCAAATATTTTGGGCATCAAGAACAGCTAAATGACATTGCACAATCAACTGCATAGGACAATAGGAGAACAACAACCAGATTAAGGTATGAGACAAAGATATGAAACTAATATAACATTTAGGTGCTGTCCAGGTTGATGAGGAATACAGTTTATTTTATCTAATGTTGAAAACTTGTACTGAAACACCTGTTTTATGACAGATAGTCCAGTGTATGCCATGCATCAGAATAAAAATATATAAACCAATGTGTGATTATATCACCAAGTGTGATTTGGTCCACTCTGCCTGATTAATCAAGACAAGTTACATGGGCAAATGGTCCACAAGTTGGTAAGCTTATAGCAGTCAGGGGAGCTGTTAAAATCAGTCCAGACCATTTTTACATATATGCTGGTGATATTTTAAATGTTACATTTGAGTTTTAATATAAATTGTGGCCATAGGAAATCCTTTTTCCATAGGTTTACGGAAGTGCCAACTACTACTAAATCCCCTATAATGAAATAGTTTGCGAGTTATGCCCTTGAATAGTAAAAGGTAGTGACAAGCTAGTAGCAACACAACTCAGTTAAAAATGGAAAAAGTGTTTTAGATAATGATCTGCACAAATCTAGGTAGCAAAACAATAAACCCACAAACTACAGGCATAAATTAGAAGGGTGCTTTCATGTCTGTCTTGTTCAGATTATTAAGAAAAGCTGAAATATTTATTTTCCTCTGTTTATTCTTAATCTATTCTAATGTAGTTTACTTCTCTTTGGAGAGATGAAATGATCATAGTTGATCACGATGGTGGTGAGGGCAAAATAACTTTAACCTGCTTTTAAGACTTTGTCTTGACGCTATTAAAATGTTCCTTTGTTCTACCATCTGAATTTAAGAAATGAACAGTTTTCTGTTCTACGTACAGTGTATAAATAAGTGTTATTAAGCTTTTAATAAACTGTTATTCCTTTAAATGCTGGTATATATTAAATATTTTAGGATCAGAATTCTAATGTGTATTGTACTGAACAAAAACATTTAATCAATTGTAATGGCTAAATGTGTGAGGTTCTGCGTAGCACACACATTTTGAGCCATCCACAGCAGAAAGAGAATAAAGGCATCCAAACAATTCAGACAGGGGAAAAACGGGGATGAGAGTTGGTTGCCATGACAACAGAGGGTTTTAGCAACAACGAAAAGAGCTGAGGGATTTTAGCTCTCATTAGCCTGTGAAGATCAAGTGGGGTGGAAATTGTGACTTCTTTTTTGTCAAGGGACCTGCACTTCTCTTTAGCACATGTTTGTTTGACAATGGTGCTGACAATTAGACCTGTTGACAACACCAGAAAAGATAAATGCTGTGAGACAACATTGATGTTTACCCTACGACTGGTTTTAAAATGGTTCAACTTAACTTTGATTAGAACACCATCCACCAACTTATCAGGAGTATGCCCACGCATTGCTGGGAGTGCATACAACATGGGTATCCAACCCATGTTCCTCGAGGGCCACTGTCCTGTTTGTTTTCCAACTTGCCAATTCATTTTGTCCTCCCCCATCCTTACTCACTGAACAAACCTCATCCACATAATCAGCAGTGGGCAGGACAGGGATAGTTGGGAAAAAAAAATAAAAAATTATACATTACTTATGATTTTGCATAATTTGTTTTCCAAGATCTGATATGAAAGTGTTATTCTGATTATATGTCATTTTTCTGAGATTCATTTCTTCACTAGGAATGAGTGGACTTGGAGGTGAATGCCCCAGACATGGCATCAAAGTTCAAGAGTACTGAGCTATTTGTTTACAAAGCAAGAAGCACTACACCTCACAAAACAGAAGCACCTACATAAAAACTAAGTAGCAGTGAATATAAATGCAGCTACTAAGTACTGAAACACTTTCATACATTCTAGGAGAGGAAACAGACATTCACAGGAAGCAAAAACTCATTCCAATAGTAGAACAACCTGGAGCTGTTATCAGTCATCTTTCTTCCCTGTCGTCATATAACCACACAAGGTAGCAATATGTGTCAACCTGAAATATGTATTTATTTATCAGTGTCTCTTAATCAGATAGGCAGTTGTTTACCAAGTTGTTAGCATTGTATTCTGTAAAAAAATTCACATATTTTTCATGCAAAAAAAAAAATATGACAGTGGTACTCCTTTTAACACAAATTGTATAATTTTGGAAAATAACTAATGAAATGAATTGGAACAAATTTTGGAAGTTTTGAAATTAGAACTTGCTTAGTTACTAACGGATACTCAGGAGTTATTGGTTCAAGGCTGTTATATATTATACTAATACCTTACATTTAACATGGTATGACTTGACATTTGATATATGTAATAAAACGCTACATTTAGGACATTTACAATAGCAACCCACTGGGAGGCAGAGTGTCACTGTTAGTTAATCTATCAGTCTAGATGGCAAATGAATAGAAATTCTTGTTTCTTTCACATGGCTTCGGGATCTTAATAGTAGTGGGCTCACTGACAGGCACAGACAAAGTGAGGCAGCAAGGCTCAAGTAAAAGCTTGGAAATGTAGCTTGGAGCTTTGGAAATCCTTAAAGAAGGCAAAGGGAATGCACAGCAGCCACAAGAGCTTCACACAAAACCCAAGATATATATTTTGCAACAGTAACCTTATCCCTAATTTGACTGTTAATCCTTCTCTCTCTCTGTTCTTCAAACATAGACAAATATACACAAACATTCAGAGCTGAGCTTATTTCTCTCTTATCCAGAGACATTTTTGCAGGCTTTTATTTATAAAGAATCCCCATCAGTCTGCTGTTGCCAGAGGCTAAACTGTGTGCGTGTCTGTGCAATCACCGTACACCAATACGATATATATTGTACTGTGCCACTGATGTTAAATAATATGCACAAAAAATTCAAAGTCAGCCTCACCTGAGTCCGAATGTGTGGGACTGCTCATAGTGGAAAAGAGAATGAATCTTAGCATCTGAATCCACAGCAATTAGCCTGTCAATCAAATCCTGTGGAGTGAAATGAAAGGCTGTGAAAGGCTGTGGTGCAAAACAAATACAGTGAACATTTACAATATCTTAGGTGGAAAGTGTACATTAGCTTCAGCATACTGGGGGTTTACAAATTTCTGGATGATTGTTGGCAAATAAAAGTGCAAAGATGCCCTCAAATGGCTGGAAGAGGCAACACAAAGTCTGAGATGCACAGTGTAAAACATACTCACAGGAATGGAGGTTGGCATTTCTCTTAGAGTGTATTCACTCTTGTTGGCTAAAGGCTGTCGGCCCAGCAGCTCCCACACCGAATGGGAAGAGGAAAGCAGGTTAACCAAGGACAGGAAGTACTGGAGAGGAGGAAAGTAACACAAAGAAAAGAGTATGAGAAAAAGCAGTAGAAGACAAGAAGGCCAACACATGTAAAGGCTTAAATCAGATCTTAATTTAGGACTCAAAACTGTGATCACATTAGATTCAAATATAGTACTTTTATTGGAATTCTTAGTGTCTAACTCACTGGCCAATGACACAGAGCCCTATTAGAAAAAAGGTTGAAATACAAATACTAAAGAAATGTGACGACAGACCTAGTCAGCTGATTTAAAAAGATTCTGACCGCCTGTGAGCACTTTTACAGCATGAAATGAAATCTTAACATGTAGAACAGTTGCCTGAAAATAAATCACAGGAAGCCACAGGACTGAAAAAAAAAAAAAAAAAAAAGTTGTACATACAAGTTCAAGTTTTATTAAATGGCTTGCAAGAAACAAAGCTTTTGCAAAAATATATAATGGTATAGTTTTTCTTTGATTGAAAGGTCTATTCTTTCATCTGCTCCTGCCTGTTTGATGTTTCAGAGATGCTTTTCAGACTTGCAGTATATATGTAATTGTCTGTCTCTTTAGTGCTTTCCAACACAAAAATAAATCCAACACACAATATTTAACCAATCTATATTTAATATATTTAACCCTTAAATAAGTAAAAATGCTACTGATTCAAACTGAATGTGTCCTATGTCTGTACTACATATTTGGCTTGCTTATTCTTGAGGATGTCAAACACACACTCAGCTGTGAGTCTCTGTTGTCATGTGCAGGTTAGGATGGACTGGAGGGTCTGAGAGTGTATGAATGTAATCTGGCAGCTGACCGACTGATGAGACGGGACTCAAAGTCACCTTTTCCAAGGTACAGTTTGCACATCGCTGGCTGTCCATATTCACTTGGCTAGTTTCACTGAGGGAAGACTTGGCTCCCGTCAGAGGCGAACACACACATGCGCGCACACAGTCATGTCTCAATATAGTTGTGAGGACATTTGCGTCACTCTAACCACAGTCACAACTAAATGCCTAACCGTAACCCTAACCTAAACCTAATTATAACCCTGACCCTAAAACCAAGTGTTAACCCACATGAATACCTTTAGAAGTTGTGAGGACTGACTAAAATGTCCTCACAAGGCCATAATTTGAATGGTATTGGAGTATAACGTGTCTCGCAGCCATAGTAAGACGTGCATACAAACATGCATACACAGTATTAGAGGTTGAATGAAATATGACACGTTAAGTCTGTCCTAGTCCAAAAAATTTGTGAAAACTTGTGTTAAATCTAAAAATGCAGCCACACGTAAGGAGGAAACACAGACTGTTCTTTACTTAAAATACAACAAGCTCAATCAATTCAAGATATACACTCTAGTGTAAAATAGTAGTTCTCTTTATTTCTCTTTCACATATCGTACCTTCAGGCAGCTCCTGTCTATTGGGTCCATTGGTGTTGGTTTGGGACGAACCACCCTGACATCTTCACTTCCACACTCTAGAGTTGACCACAGCTCGATCACCACTGCCTGGACAAAACCTGCAACACAGTAACATTGAGGAAGAGGGACTGAGTTGGATTTGTATAGAGAAATCCTACATTAACATACAAAATGTGACTTGTGGGCTTGCACTTGTAAGACCTCGTTTGAAAAAAGGAAAATTTAAATATTGAAACTGTTACTGTTATGTACAACTATTACAATACTGAAACAAAGAACAAATGGGGGAAAGCAGGGAAACAAAGCTGAACAAATGGTCCACATCCAGTAGCACAGTGATACACTGGTTAGTACTTTCTCATCTTAGCAGCAAGGTTATGGGTTCAATATGGGGCCTTTCTGTGTGGCGTTTGCATGTTCTCCCTGTGTCTGTGCGAGTTTTCTCCAGGTACTCTCCTTCTCCAGTGTCGTTTCACAGATCAAAGACTTGCAGGTTAGGTTTAGGTTAACTGGTGACTAAGGTGCCCATAGATGTGCATGTGAGTGTGTTGTCAACTAGATAACAACAACAACTTAGTGTACAAGCCGTAAGCATTACAGCTAGCAAGTGTTTGTGTTTGGTTAGAAGTGCATTAGTACCTGAACTGTGCAATGCCACCACCCCTGGTGCAGTTGCTGCCACCTGCGTCACCATCACCCCATATCCAAACTTCTCACAGCGACTCACCTACAGAACATACACACAGAAACCAATCAAAAATCAAAAATGTATATAATATAAAGGAAGTATAAAGTAGCTAAACAAAACACAGCAGGACAACTGTAAATTTGGAATTTGTGATTCAGTGAGCAAAGACTGCTATGACATTGGCTAGAATCCTGTAAATACACTTCTGTTCATAATTTAGTTTGATGATGTGATAAATTAAATCTGAATTTGATTTTTGAGTATCGGGCCCTTATTACTTACAACAATGCAACAACTAAAAAAATGTAATCACAAAGTGAAATGCCAAACAAAGCAAGCAATTACAGGAGAGCATAAACCATGGCAATAAAGTCCTTAGGGAATTAGCCAGAGTCTACAGTAAGACTATGTTGTGTATTTACAATGTGAATCATATACTATGTATGTAAAGCATATGTATAGTTCAAAGATTAATAAATTAAAGCTAGTAGCAGCATGTAACAACCCTCCAGGCTACTAGTGAATATTAAATAGTCATCAGAAAATGCCTGGCCTTGAGTATAGGCGCAAGAACAACAAATTACCACATCTTTGGCAGAATGAATTAGGGTCACCGATAAGACACGGCAACAGACAAAAAGCTTTTTAAGATAGATTATGTTGCTGGATGGGCCATTGTGGAATACAAACCCTAGAAATATTACATGCATTAATATTTTATTGTTCAATTAAGTTTGTGCAGAAAACATGTTTTAAAACGCCGGTACATACAAACATGAATCCTGTGATTATTTCTGCAAAAAGCAGAAAACTGTTCATGTAAATTTGAATATGTACATTTTGAATTCTGAATTAAATTTTCATGGGTTTTTCTAGGGTCTGATGGTTACATTTTCTTCCTCTTTGACAGTGATAACATTTAAGAATCTTCTATGTATACTCACAATAACCTATGACCTATTGCCAAAGGTGTGTTTCTCAAACCAAATTGTAACTTTGCATTTAAACTCTGTAAATAAATCTGTTTAATGTGTGAGACGATTGACTTTCTTAATCTTGCTATGGCAGTGATGCTGGCCTACAGCAACTCAAGTTAATGTGGCAAATAATGACTTAAGATTACTTTGGCACATTGATAGCATCGAGAAGGATTAAATCGAGCCGCTGCCAAACTTAATTCTTTCAGGGCTTCAATAAAGATGATGAAACAGTATCATCAAACTTTGTCAGTATCTGTGCTTATTCTACTCTAATGTCCACTGCTTTGTAAAAGTCACACTGTTTCATTACTATAAAGGTGTTAAGAAGCATTTGTCTGAAAACCTTTCATTCTAAATTGAAACCTACAATCAGTGCTCTAAAAACTAAATGACACTGGCACCACCTGGAGTTTCTCAATAGTAGCTCATCAGCTGTGAAGTTGTCACTGAATGGGTTGGGAATTGTAAACTAGGTGGTGAAGAATATGAATGCCTTGACAATGGCCCACCCATCAAAGTAGATATACAAAAATAAAAGGTGGTGGAGTTCTGACAAAATTTTAATGATATTATTCTTTTATGATGGAAAAGGCAAAGAAGATAAGGATCAAACCGATAACCACAATTTTACTTTGTAGCATTTTAGAGTAGTGTTTGATATTACCTGTAGTTTTTTAGTAAAACGAGAGAACATGTAGGAGATGCATTCATTAATAGCGCCTGTTTGCTGGAGCAACAGCAGCCCTTTAGGAGTTGCAACAAAGTTCAATAGACTGTCCAATAATGTCTCCTCCCAGAGGAGCCTATTCCAAATTCAGAAAAAAAAAAAAAAAGAGAAAAAGCTTCAGAACAAAACAATCGCAGTGTGAGAAACACAATCAGAGAAATTTAAGTGATGTACAGGCAGTAAAGGTAGTTCTACATAACGAGAAATGTTTTACTTAAATATTTGTAGTCACATCCTTCCCTTTCTTTTGCAGTCATTTTTTTTAATTACAGGCAGTGTGCCATTAATGAAGGTGCTACATCGCTAAGATATGGGAGGTCATTCTACCTGTTACTATAGGAAAAGGTTAAAATTTATTTTATTGCCTTCTGGAAATCAGCTTCCCCACTGCTTCTGAGATCTCATTCAAGTCATCTAGAATCCACTGCACATACAGTAGTTTGCTCTATACAATATTTTAGTAGTACTTGTCTTATAGGTGTTACCAGTGAACAAGAGCATAATTTGTATAATACAAACAAGTCAATTTTTTTCTCTCTGCAGCAGTGGGTAAATTCACTGGGTTAAGTCAATGGATTGAAAACAAATCTGTGTGGAAATGTACACATGCAGAGGCCTTTTGTAATACTTGCAATATGATAATTCAATTTTAATTTCAGACAATGAAATCAAGTATTGAAATTGGGTTTGTTTGCTTGTGTGTGTGTGTGTGTGTATGTAGCCTCACATGTCCTGTAATTCCTGGGTGGATGCTCTGGGAGCAGCTCCAGGAACTGGGGTTGGAACCCTTTCAGACAAGGAACTGGCCTAGAAATACAGATGGTAAATGTACTAGTTATATTTTAATCAGTATGATTGTATGAATGTGGTGGCATACTGGAAGTTATTCACCAAAATTATTCAGTTACTTCAGACAATTTAAGATTGCAATGTATATAATAAGTCTGGAACACAGTTGTATTTTATTTTTATAACTTGTTTAACCTTGCTGTTTCTATTGTGTGACTTTCTTATACTGTAAATTGCTTTATTGTAGTTTACATTTAACTTTTGTAAAGTATGTGTAATCACACAGGACGTTGATCATCCACTCTACCATCACGTCAAGCTCTTTTCCTCTGGCCACGGGTATAGATTATCTTTGTGTCGAAAGGCCCATTTTAGCAAGAGCTTTGTCCCCACACTCATACAACTTTTAAACAAGTAATCCATCCTGAGGAAAATAGGTCTGTGGTGTGCAGAATGTTACTTTTCTGTAATTCTGTATGTTCTGTTTGCTTATATTTGTGCATCCACTGTGGAAAAGAATTTACTTTTTGAGGACAATAAAACTATAATATTAAGAGAAATGTTTACACATCTTATAGCTTCATCTGAAACAGTGGAAATCTAACCAATCAAAACATTAACTGGTAACTGTTTTTATCCCCTGTCTAGTATCTTAAAACCATGTCTTTTTTAGGTCAGTTCCACAAACATTACAGGCCAAACAATGGGCGGACTGAAATCAGTATTGTAGTTATACTGTCTGATCCAAATGAAATGAATGACTTGGATTTGAGACAACATAATACACCCAGTGTGCATCAGGGTAGTACGTGCAGGCTAAAAATTAATATTGTGTATATTTAGGAGGACATGAGTAGAGGAAGCCTGCAGGAAAATATTTCAATGACATCCCCTAGAAGTTATTTTTCAACATGGAAGTTTGGTCAGCAAAAGGATAAGATGTGAGGTAGAACTGCAGGCTATACTCTAATCTATACTATATTTTGTACTCTATACAAAAATCTACAACTGAGATGATAATGTCTCATACTTAGTAAAAGCAGTGTCTATCAAATCTTCCTGTACCAGAAGTAGTAGTTGGTTGCAAATTCAACTGATTTTATTTATCTAACTTTTGCCACTACAAACTGTATTAGTAAAGGTATTGAGCAAAACCAAATTATGCAGATTACAATGGTTAGTTAATTCCCCCCTTTTGCTAGAAACTGCATTTATTATACTTGTTGTGGTGAATGACTAACAAGAGAAGACTGCATTCATCAGGCAAATGAAACATGACAGGAGTATTCTAGACAGGGAAACTGATCATTAGACATGAACACCCATCCATGATATGTTCCAGAAAAAAAAGCTATTCCAAAAACAAAGTTTTACTAATATATTTTTTGCTGTTTGGGCAGGTTAGTTGAGCATTGCATTCCAAGAATGCAACAGAAACAACTGAGGTCGTTTTTCCAGATTGTTCTTTAACCACTCAAAACCAGACATAAAGCTTATTAACTGCACGCACCGCTAACACAACAATAAACAAAGTAGCTACAAATTCCAGTCATAGTGTGTCCTCATTGGAATAAGTGTTGATCTCTTCATAGACTTTAAGTGTATGTACCTTTTTCCATGCAGCAGCTACAGCCTTGTGCAGGCCATACGGTCGGAGGACCTGCAAACCCTCACAGGTGTTGTATATCTGCCTACAGACAAATATAAAAGCCCCACATAATGCATGGGATGTGTCAGATTCACTTAAGGATGACAGCTCCTTATCCAGCAGCCTCAGGGTAAACTGTACAATAACATGAGCAGCAAAGGTTCTGCAGAGAAAAGAGATAACAGACAAAGGAAAAGGTTAATATGTGTTGTTTGCTACAAAAATTGTAAAATAAGGTGTATCAAGGACAATATAATTCTGATCCTAATCTGTCTCTCTCATTGACTGTTTCTGTGGTTATGACTTACGTGTGTTTTCACTCCCTGGTTGGTTAGTGTTGTTGAAAATGTAAAAGACAGTGCAGTACGCCACTTTCTTTTATTTGTGTAAGTGACATAACTGCATTTTATTTGAATTTATTAAAACCACAATTTTTAACAGTCTGGACCTTCTTAATCCATTGACTAATAAAATACAACTAGCTCTAACCCCTGAAACTCTCAACAGGATAGCCCGCAGATAGATGGATGGATTAAACGGATGGAATACAGATTGGAATCCCTAGTGTACCAACAAAAATAGCCAAAACTTAATACACAAATCTGCTGTCAGCCCTGAGGTGTTATTTCAGTTTCACAACAACAGGCAGTTGACCTGGCTGAGGTCCTTATCTTGGTCAGGCAATTAAAATAAAACGCCAGACTATGTTGTGACCCTGACTGGCTTTAGCAAACCATATTTTTTAGGGTTTAGCAAAAGATGTTATGACACAGTGATTGGCAGACATCAGATCTAATCTGCTGTCAGGGTTCCTCCAGAACCAGAGAAACTGATTACGCAAACATACATCTCTATTAAACTCTTCAAGAACAATCAAAGAAATGTAATTCATTCATTACCATCATTAATTATAATCACAATTCATTGATACCATCTTACCTGTCATTGTAGTCCATAACCAGATTTTTCTTGTTTAAAAAGAGAGCTAACCCTCTGTCAGTGTTTGCAATACGAGCCAGAACATCAGCAATGAGAGTCAGTGTTGCTGCAGGTGTCTTTAAATTGACCTGCAAACCAACAACAGAGAAACCAACAGCTTCAGAAACAACTGGAAACCCCATAGACAGTTGAGTATATACTAAAAATTAAGAAAACAAAGCTATAATATATTCATAAACAATCCTTCTATAATTTTAAAAAGTTTGAGAGCAACAGCTACAAGTGTATCTCCTTATAGGATTGAAACAAACACTGGGATGTAGACATCATATTCGTGGTATGTACAGTATGTGCAAACTAATATGTTGTGTGAATTATGCAAACATTTGTGTGTAATTGTGTGTCTTTGACCTGCTGATCATTAAGCAGAGCTATAACAGGAACCAGTAGTGTCTCAATGACAGGAGACTGGTAGAGACACTCTGCAGCACTCTCTGTCCTCTCACAGAGCGTCCACAGCACCTCCATTACCAGTCTGCTGGGTGACAAGGAGTCTGAAAACACATAGATAAATAATAACTTTAGGCAGTTGAATTACCATGTGTTTACTCCTGTGTCTGCATTTTATTTAGGTGAATTACATTCATACACAACACAGCATCTTTTTGTTTCCCATCTGTCAATAACTTGGAAATAAAATCTTGGCAAAGCATAGTAGCTGCTTTTTTCTTTCTTTCTTTTTTTCTGTCTTTTCTTTTGGGTGAGATGCCTGCAGGTTAGATTCATTTTCATTTCTGAAGATTTTAAGTGGAATGGAAATGTGGATTTACAAGTTTCACATTCCAACATCTATAAACATAATTAACGTGATTGTGTATTTTGTGGTATGTGCAAATAATACATTTGATCCAAGACACAGATTCATGCAAGTGTCTTTGGGACATAAAAAGGGTCTCGGGACATGCCTCAAAGAGGCAATTAAAAGGCAAGAAGTTGGGTACACTGGTCAGATCGCTGGTCTATTACAGGGCTGACACACAGAGACAACCAGTCACACTCACATTCACACCTATGGGGAATTTTGAGTCACAAATTAGCCTAACCTACAAGCCTGGGACTGTGGAAGAAAACCTAACTGGATCGAACCTCTATCACAGTAATATTAGTCATTTTTGTATCTACTTCTAATATCACATTATACAGTAGGATGGTGTTGCTTAAAATAAACTCACGCATGTGCTACATGTGATCCTAATCAGGCTTAAAATATTAATACAAATCTGTAACTTGCTCAGCATGACTCCTTGCAGGAGCCAAAGGAGACAATCGCCTAGAAAGTCACATGGGGGAACACTATTGATCACTGGCAGCAAAGTTGACAAAGAATGAACAGAGCAATAAAGCAAGGTCATCTAGTAGACAATGATAGTACTGTGACTCAGACCAATGTTAGGAGATAAAAGATTTTTTCTGTGGAATTCAGTTCCACCTTACAGGGTGGGTCACTGTGTTCCCTCAGTTCCTGATTCCAAGCAGGAAGCCAGGGAAGAAAAACTCAGTGTAGTTTATGTCTGGGTGTGAGTATGTGGGACCCACCTGAGGTATCACTGTGGGGACTAGGGTGTTGGTACATTATGTTAATCAGGATGATAACCAGGTCTGTCAGGCTAACAGGATCTGAAACACACATGAAAAAAAAAAAAAAAAAAAAATCCCAATTACAGTATATTTCCATGTTTTAGCATAGTGTATATTAAAATGGGCTGATATCGGCACAATGTATCAAACATATTGCGCAAATTTGCTAATATATTTATTTTATATTATAAAGGGGATCTACAGCATATATATATATCCAACTAAACTAACTGACAATTATTCAACAATTTTGCTCATTGTTGAATTTAGCAAGCAAAAATGTCAAACCAGGTTCTCAGGTGGTTTTCTAGGTTCTCAAGTGTGAATGTGAACATTCACTGCTTTTAATTATTAAAACAAATTTTTAAAAGGACAAGTCTTGTAAAATGTCTGTTGGTAACAGTTACATCAACAACACTAAACAAAAAATAAAAAAGGCGAAGTGGTGGGACATATGGGTGGGAGCCTGACCTGGGAGCCCACTTCAAGGTGTGGACACATTGATCAACAGGCCTCCACCCAATGCATAGCTTTATGATTGGTATAAAACATTAGTAATTTGATTAGTAATCAGTCTCAAGGCTGAGTCAACGAGGGTGACTAATGGTTAATAAAACTGGGTAAAATGCTGTTACATAACTAACAATATCACTTGGAGGGGATCATTTAAACAATGACTGCACAGAAGAACTATAGGGGGAGAGACAATGACTAAACTGACTGCTGCCCACATTAATAATTTAATATCTGCTATAAAGATATAAGAGATTACTTTGCTGTAAAAGCACTAAGGGAGAAATGATGATCTGCACAAAGCAACCTTTTGAGTTAACTTCCAGAAATTGACAATATACAGTATTAAGCTCTTTACAGTTTAGACAGTGCGCTAAATGATATGACAGATGTTGAGAAAAGTCAAGCATCTGACCTTTACGCTTCCTGACTTTGATGGGAAAGAGCTTTCTTCCATTGGTGTACATGAGGAGTTTTCCAAGAACACACACAGAGTGGACAAAGAAGGTATACTCGAGCTCCTTCCTTGAATAGAGACTTCTCTGCACTGATACTGAAACATAAAAAAATAAAATAAAATAAAAAATTGCAATCACATTTCCAGTTTCCATAACGTAAAAATATTGATTCAGAGACGGGGGAAGAGAAGCAAAAATAATGTCTGCATCAAGTGACAGATTATTTCAAAGTTTGCAAACATAAATTAAAACTCAGATAGGTTGACCCAGCAACAAGAAAAACAGACACAGTAAAGGGCTTATATATAAAGTAAATATGAAGGAAACAGAAAACCTATTTAAATATATTGACATACTTAAAATGAACGTCATGATTGTAACACTGGTGGACACATTGGCTTTACAGACATTTCATATCTAAAGTTACTGTAATGGAATTGACAACTGAAAAAAAGCTTGCAGCGACTGGGGCAGAAAATCAAAAAGGAGCACAGCTCAGAAAACTATCTTTTATCAAGAGTGTGTCAGTGGCAGGGAGCTGGATTATATTCACTCATGCAAGACAAGGTCAAAATGTTCTGTCTCATGGAGCCAGCTGGCTTACTGGAGATAACACTGACACCAACATTCCATGCAACTAGATATGAAGCTTTTACTTGCCAATTTATAATTACACTTTTCCCAGCTTATGTTATACCACTATCATGGCCCAAAAGAATGGAGTGAGAGGAAAAACACCATCCACAAAACAGAAACAATCACTACCCTAAGAGGGTGATCTACAACACCACTTACAAAGCAGTCCTGACATCCCTACCAAAGACGTTTAACACCTATTAACACCCAGACTCATGTGAATCTAACAACACAAGACTTCAACAGCCCTCAAGGTGTAATCAACCTCACCATTGTTAAATCCCTGGGACTCTGTACCAATCACTTAGAATTAAAGAAGCATCTTGGATGAGAAAGAAAATGTGTTCAAGAGCCTGAAGCAAGTCAAACTGCTGAGCATAAACTTTTTTTGAAGACTGAAGCATTAAGGTTCTTTCTTGCCCTTAGGAACAGTTGTGTGGCAAAATAATTTCAACTCAAAACAACTAACAAGCTTTTTCTTGAGCTTTCAACTGCTCCCAACTGTTTTCTTGCATGAACAGGTTATACTGTTCCTGTGGCTGAAGTTAGGTTATTAAATCCAAACACTTTCAAATCCTATTAGATTGAATCTAACATTTACAAGTATCCAAACTTATACATTACTAAATTGTCAAGCAGCTATAATTAATATTTTTCTCTTATTTTTATATTGATACTTGTTTGCAGGTGTCTAATCTCACACAGTTCTGAGCTTTCACTTTTTAAGCCTTGTGTTATTCCTTTTGCTAGAGAACTAAAAACATTTACTTTTTTTGTATCTGATTTTTCTTTGTAGTGGTTTTTTTTGTGTGGCTTTTCTCTGTTTTAAGGTCTTGAGAAACAGCGTGTGCATGGTTATGAAACTGAATAAATGATAACAGAAAAGTCTAGGTACAAATAGATTTAACACCCACAGGTGTCAAACAAAGTATTATTTTCTCATTGGAGTTTCACAGTAGTTCATTCTGAGTCTATTATTTTTGGTCTGTTTCACAGGACACATTAAATCAGAATTAATGCAACTGTGCTAATGTTGATCACGGTGTGAGATTCAGTGTGAAGACTGATATTTGGATATGCCTGAGAGCACACAAAAACTTGAAATTATACATTTTTAGATTGTTTCACTTACCAGTGTTCTGCTGCTCTTCTGGTTGGAGATTACTTGTTTCATTTGTTAGGTGTTCACAGGATTCACTATACTGGATACACTGCTGAAGAGCAGCTACAATCTGAAAAATAAAAGGCATAAACAGTGCATGTTGCAGTGTTTAGTGCAAATGTTTGATTAGCTGAATAAAATTTGCTGAGCCAAATATGAATGCTGCTATGAATAGGCCAAAAACAGGGTTACTGAAAAATTCAGTCAGGCATTGCAAACTCCTTATCAAATCTCTTAATCAAGAGCTTTAACATTACAACCATTCATTTTAAGCTAAATCCAAGCACTTTAGGGAATGATAATGCAAATGCAATGCAAAAGTAGTTTAGCCTTCGAGTGTTTTGGAAGAGTTCATGACAGTTACTTTGCATTACAGGGATCTTTGAGGTTTCAGGGCCTATTCCATAGCAATCCTCACTTACATTGGAATAGAAAGTACGGTTTGAAATTAAATAATCAATTATCAAATTAAATGTCAAAGTAACACTCAACTATTGTGTTTCTTTGATTCAAATGCTCCCTCATTGAACTGGGCTATGTGAAATGTCTACAACAAATGGCCATGAGTAACACTATCCTTGTAGGACTCAAATAAAAATACACTGAATATTTTGGAGAACACTTTCCTTTTTCAAAACCAGGTTTGATTCTTAATACACATGTCTTGGTACAAAACCAGACATGAAATTAAACCATAAAATGCACAGAAGATGTACTTTTTTCATTCCAGCAGAGTGTTTTCTATTTTCTTACATTTCCTTAGTTCATGTGCCTCTTAATAAGTGAGAGATATTGATTATTGTGTGAATCACTCACCAGACACTTGTATTTTTTCTCTAGGAGTCTGAGAACCACAGTCCTGCTGTAGTACCCATGCTGAAAGAGGGTGAGGCAGAAAGACCAAAAAAGAAAACACACAAAAGACTATATGAGAGAGTGCAATGTGAGCAAAAGAGATGATATACACATAATTAAACTTAAACATTAGTTTATACAAACAGTTATTTTGCAGAAACCAACAACAGCTGTTCAGTTGCAATACATACCATCCACTTTTTGAACCAGATAGCTTTGATATCCAGTAAGGCCAGTAAGTGAATTGGTTCTAAGAATTTTTCTGTCCCTGGTGAGGTTGATCCATATTCATGGTGGTGGGACAACAAAGAGAAAGTGCACTCTATAACCTCCTCCATATACCTAAAGCACAGTAAAAAGAACAAGTCCAAAAGAAAAGGAGTAAACATATATGAATACTCCATACATTAAGAAAAGTTTAGTAGCATACATTTGGGCTATAATAAACCATAGAGAAAACATTGTACACTTAAGACAACTTACATTTGTAGGACCATGAGACATAAACATTGCACCAATTATTATTGATAAATTGCAGCATTTTATTCTAAATCACATTTTATCATGATTCAAGGTGTAACAGTTGGGATAGAAAATGACAGATGTGGGGACAAAGATGGAAATAAAATAATAATTTAAAAAAAAAATACCATCCCTAAATTCTTTGTAGCTACAAAAACTTACTTCTCTGGATGGCGAATCCAAAAGGTTGTCACTTCCCTTTGAAAGTCATTCATCAATCGAATCTTAGTCAAAGGAGAGAAAAAAAAAAACATAATATACAAACTACAATGTCTGTTTATAGCGATACACTCCACATGTTGTAAAAGATGAGATGCTGTACCTGTTTGAGAAGACGACTGATCTCTGGTCTGTAAATGTCAATGGCAACTGAGTCTGTTGGGAATCTCAACTTGTGAGTCAGAAAACTTGACTGCACACTTTTAGCTGAAAAGGGCAAAGTTTTTTACAGTTTTTCCACACCACACATTACATTAAGTGGGAAATGATTTAGCTGGCTTAATGTAAGCTGACAACATCCTACCCAAACTGGTGTAGATCTCTCGTGTCACATTGAAAGGAGAGGAGGAAAAGCTTTTAGCAAAGAACTGTAGTACATTATCCTAGGAGGCAAGATAGAGAAGCATAAGTTGTCAGGTAACACCAAAAAAAACATGTAATCAATCAAGGATATGTACATTTTAAATTAGGAAAATATAGTGAGAGGAAATTGAAACAAGATTATATCAAAATAGATAAGTAAATTCAATAGAAAACTAAAAATAGTTTGCATCTTTGCTACCAAGCTAGTCTGTCAAACTGTTTTTTTCCCTCATATTTGGTGTGCTAAGTGATGTTTATTATTGATTCATTTGTAAATGCACAAAACATTCATTGCTACTAGCTGCTCAGGACTCACACTGAGGTTTGGGTCAGGTTCAGTCAGTGCTGCACAGAGATTCCTGCGCAGACTGCTCCAGCTCTCACAGCTGAGCACGTCAGACGGAGGGGCACAGCACAGAGCCTGCAGGGCTTCCCAACGTACCTAAATACAGAGTTACACAACTTTACCTGAACAGTGTTAAGCACATTGCCATCTGCACTGTAGCAGTGTCTCCAAACCTCATGACAGCAATTTCCACCAGGTGGTGAAATGATCAGAGATTTGATTCAGGATTAATAATGATAGTAGGTAGCCAGTTTTGTAGACTCACCCTTAAAAATACCAAAGAAATGCAATTCAGTCTGATTATTAGGCTAATGTTTACTGGTAGTAGACTGTTCAGCCAAAGTGATTTTTCAAATTTTAATTTTAGAGCCCTGATATTCAGTAGAAAAATGAAAAAGAGGGAAGTCAGATAAAACTATTCCCCAAATGTCTTTTGTTCCTCATTTTAATTCTGTAAATCATCTGATGATAGCTCAGCTTTTCTATGGAAACGATACCGATACCTCTTTGGACCTACTGGAGTCAAGCTTTTCAGCCAAGATTTGCAGCTGCTCTTGTCTGATGAATGCATAACTCTAAAGAAAGAGATGAAACAAAAATAATGACAATCCATACTAAACAAAAATTCAGTAGAGCTCTTGTTGCTCGACAGATGACACCAATTGTACTGTTTCTTGGACCTGGTTGAAGGAAGAGTCACTGTCGGAGCAGTTGTCAGTGTACTGACTGTTTGACTGACTGTGCTGCTTCTCGTGGTTGTTCTCCTCCTTCAGTTGGTCCTCCTCAAATTTGTTAATTAAGGACTCCACAACCATGGTCATGGAGTTTTTAAAGGTCTGCATCATTTGTTGGTACCTGTCTCAGAGAAAGAAACATGAACATTATTAGTTCTTTAAAAGCAAACCTGTATTCTATGTGTAATTGTCAAAGCTAATTCTGCAGTAGTTTATTTTGATTATCCCAAAGACCATATAACGTTTTCAGTCAGAAACACCCATTTCTTTCCATAATTTCAAAATAAAGGAATAATAAACACTTATGCAAAGAAACATGGCATAATTTCAGAGAAATTTACACAAAATGCATTGGTCCTATGAATTCACAATAAATAATCCATAAACAATTGGAGAAAACAACACAAACAAAAGCACACAGACATGTCTGTGCTAAATGTTACGCACTCGGTTGACTCTCTCGTCCTTCGGGTGACAGCGTGAATCAGGGTGTCGTGTCCTGAGCAAATTGCATGTTGCCCATCTCCTGTCGTCAAGTTCTTGGTTTCCTCCTCCACAACAGTCCCCAAAGAGTTTTCCACATACTGACGAAGGTATTTAACAAACTCATAACTGACAAGAGAATAATGACAGAATAAGACATATGTAAATATACATATACAGTGGGTAAAATAAGTATTGTCACCATTTTTCTTAGTAAATATATTTCTAAAGGTGCTACTGACATGAAATCTTCACCAAAAGCTGGTAATAACCCATGCAATCTACACATGCAAAGAAATCAAACCAAGACTAACTAAAACTAGTCTTGGTTTTCGTTAGTCAAAGGCTTTTGTACGAAGTATTAAATAAATTTCAGTAAGCACGTTCAATGCTTTTTCCCTGTCATTTCACATTATTACACATAACGGAATTTATGACCATCTATGGTTTGATTTCTTTGCATGTGTGTGGATTGCATGGTGAAAATTTAATGTCAATAGCACCTTTAGAAATATATTTACTGAGAAAAATGATGACGTGTTCAATACTTATTTCACTTATTTTAATTATTTTTATGTGCTACACTATTGTGCTAATAGTGGGTCTGGTTCCCTTACTTGTGGAAGTTCTTGTCAGTCTCCTCCAGGTGCAGGAGGATCTCTTCAGCACATTCACTCGATGGAGCACCAGAAATCCTATCACTGATGCTTCTCAGAAGTTGCCTGAGCAGAGACTGTAATTCCAGCCCATCTCCAGCTGACAACTGAGACATCTCTAAAGCTGGTCTTTACAATAAGACAAAATAGAGTGAATGGTTAATATGTGCAAATGTAGGAAGGTGAGGGGCCAAATCCATAAGTTCATGTCACATACAAGCTACCCTGTGGATGATAACTCCAATGTAATCAATAGAATGTGTATTTGAGTGCTAGTCTTTAGAAACACACTTGAAGATGAACAACTTACCATGCAAAATGCACGCTCTGCTATGGGGAACAGCCATTCAGGTTTTTTCAGCCTGCCACCAACAAGTGTTAATCAGCTAACCACCTACAGGTGTGATAAGAGCAGTGTTGTCTTACTTGGCTTACCCCAAATTTGTACAAATTTACCACTGAACTGTCCAGTTAAAAGGCGCAGATAACAGGGAATAAACGCTTACTATGTGATATTTTACGTTTTTACTCTGGAGCCAAAGATAGTTCCTTTGTAGCTCGACGCTGCTGAATGTGACGTTACCGGCGAGTCCAAGTGTCTAAATTTAGCTGAAACCGCAGCTGAGCGAAAAGCAAAAACCTCCCAACAAACCGCACAGAAGCCTGAACATGCAGCACATTAGTCACCTGTTTCAGGGACAAAGCAAAACCTCCTCATCTGGGTAACATTTTCCAAGTCCTTCCCATGTATAGCTGCGTCTCTATGGGAACGTCCATTTAGTTTTTCCTGCAGTGCATTGTGGGATGTCCACAGAAACGTTGCGTTCCTATAGCATCGGAAATGTGAGTTTCACATGTTAGATATCCACGACACGGGTAGCTGCAGATTAGTTTTGATAAAAATATTAGTGCCATTGCAAAGTGCGTTGACAACTGATCACCAAGGGCCACTGTATTTGCTTTTTCTCTTGAACGATCTCAGTAGTTTTTCTCGTGTTTTTTATTTTAAATGCACCACATGTGACGTACTTTGTCACGTGACTCAATGTTGTGGTGTGGTGCTGTGCGGTGCTGTGCGGGAGATACATTTGCTCGCTGAAAACACAGTCAGTTTTTGCAGTTAATGTATGAATTTAATAAAAGCGACGTGTTTTGTTTACACGCCTGACTCACTAAACAATAACCTTGCCGTTACTTTTAGAAAACAGGAGGTGACGAGCTTTAGGTAGCGAGCTAGCACCAGCATGGCGGCAGTTGACAGCTTTCAGTTTTTGTACAGAGAAATTTCTCGGTCGTGCGAGTCTTACTTTGAGACCTTGGCTCTGGTGGGAGCTTTGTACGCGGCCAGCAGGGCAGTGATCCTACTGAGGGACTGCTGCACGATGGTCAGGGTGCATTTCCTGCCAAGAATTATACCAAGTAAGAAGCTGGCCCAAAGATATGGTGACTGGGCTGTCATTTATGGTAAGGGTGAACACAACAGAAAGCACCAGATTGCATCATGCAGGGAGAGAAAATTCAGGTGCATTCATTTCACTCCCTTCAGTGACATTTGGGCATCACACTGACCTAATTACTAAACTTGTCATGTTTAGAACGGAAACGATTATTCACTTAATCAATTAGTCGATTGGCAGAAAAACAATACCCATGATCAGTTAATTATTTGAGCAATTTGTTAAAAATGCCAAACATTCTCTGGATTTGTCTTGTCAAATATAATAGTTTTATGCTTTTATCTGTGTGACATTCTAAAATGCATAAATAGTTTTAGGAGCAGTACGGTGGATTAATGGTTAGCACTGTTGCCTCACAGCAAGAAGGTTACTGGTCTGAAACCCAGCAGGGGCCTTTCTGTTTGGAGTTTGCATGTTCTCCCTGTGCCTGTGTGGGTTTTCTCCAGGTACTCTGGTTTCCTCCCACAGTCCAACAACATGTATGTCAGGTTGATTGGGGACTCTAAATTGCCCATAGGAGTGAGTGTGAGTGATTTATCAAAATTATTTAGTAATAGTTTAATTTCTTTCAACTAATATTTTTATGTCTCTCAGTCAAAAAATGTCTTAGTGGTCTTACTGTGAAGTAGCCTTCAGTTATATTTTTATCCTCATTTCTTCATGGCATGACTTTGATAAATGTTGTCCTTTGTCCTGTCAGGTGCATCTGAGCCTCTTGCTAAAGCATATGCAGAGGAGCTGGCCAGGCATGGTATCAGCATCATCTTTGTCACTCAGGACCACACTGCTGTTAGAGACACTGCTACAGCCCTCTGCCAAAGCTACGGAGTGGAAACTGTTGTGGTCTTAGCTGATTTCTCTCTGGACCAGGCTGCCGGCAAACCCATCAAAGAAGCCATGAGGGGTAAAGATATTGGTTTTCTGGTCAACTGTGTGGATGAGTCTTTGAATTCCCCCCGGAGCTTGATTGAAATGCCTGAGCAGAGCCTGCTAGATTTGGTCAATAAGAACGTTGCAGTCGCCACTCTGATGACTCGGATGGTGCTGCCAGGGATGGTGGAGCGCAGCAGAGGAGCTGTGGTCAATATATCATCAGGTGCTTGCTGCAGACCGTTGCCTGGAAGAGTGACACTCATCGCCTCCACTGTGAGAGAAATACTGCTTATATCTTCCACTTGTGCATGTGCACGCATTATTATATATAGGTCTGGTCCATTTGAAAATATCTGTCAATGAAACTCTTTTATTAAAATGTGCAAAGTAAACAAAACTGATAAGGAGGAAATAGTTGGGTGTAGTGTTTAAGGAGTAATTTAGCCACAAACAAACTAAATTCAACTTCTTTTGCTGGCTGTCCAAAACATAATCAGTAACTATCATGAGAAATATTTTATAAATAAATATTTTATCTTCTAACATTTTAGGGCTACCTTGATCATTTGTCAAGAGCTCTTCACCTTGAGTACAGCAGGAAAGGGATCTTTGTCCAAAGTCTGATTCCTTTGCAGGTAAGATACATGATATCACCATTAACAAATAGATCAACAAGTTCTGCATCTCATTAAATGTTTTTGGTGTCAATCAAAATGTGCCGTGTACTGGACGATTGTCATTACAATATAACCCTGGTCATATAGTCTATGACTCTTTTCATTTTTGTGTAGCACATGTTGTTGTGTACATATGGGAGGGGACAGTATAAATAGTGTATTATCATAAGGCAAGAGCTGAAATCTCTTTATACCTTGACTATAGTAGGCCTTGGTATATAATTTGTGTGTATGGGTATCTAGGTAGCCTCAAGTGGTCGACAACCATCGTCATCATTGCCACCCTCAAGAGGAGGCTGGTTTGTTCCAAAGCCAGAGGTTTATGCTCAACATGCAATCTCCACCCTGGGAGTGTCTAACAGGACCACTGGCTACTGGCCTCATACACTGCAGGTTAGTAAAAACTAAGTCATGGTGTCATTTTGTAGTTAGTTTATAGTTGTATATTTTGAGTATACAGATACGCAAAAGATAAGCATAGTTTGAATTTCTTTTTACAATCTGTTTGTCTTTTTCTCTTTAGTACGGGCTAATGAGGTGTATTCCAGAGTGGATTTGGGTTCTCGGATCACATATGTTCATTACTTTAAATTAAAAGCCCATTTCTCCTTTCATCACTGGGGTCATGAGTGGATTTTTATTTTAGTTTTTTCCATCATGATTTAAGAGTAGACCTGTTTCATAACTCTCAGTCTCTGTTGAGAATTGTAGATATCATCAGACTATAATATCAGGGAACCTGATAAGAAATGTCTTTAGGCAGATATGAGATTGGAAACTGGCTTTGACCATAACGTTTTGTTTTAAACTTTGATTTGTCCATGTTAAAATTTCCAGCAGTGCCAGGTGATTAGGGGGTTATTGAAGCATAATGCTTGAACACTTATAAAAGGAGGCTACAAATATAGTAGTTTAAACCTTTTTGACTGTTTTAAACAAGGACCACGTGGACCACAAATGCCTCTGTCACTAAAGAGAAAAGTGAAGGCTTGTGACATGCATTAAAAATCACTAAGATAAATAATCTGCTGTCAACATGTTTTTTAAAGAAGTTCTGATGGCAGAACTATTTTTTTGAAAAAGCTGCTCATGCTGACATTTCACTTTCACGCTCTGTCAGGTTATACTGGTCTTCACTGACAACACCCAGTTGGCGCATAGAGGCACATGCCCAAAAACTAAATCTAACAGCATTTAAGGGACATACTGTTCTTTTAGGCAATTCTTCCTGATTCAGTGACAAAACAACTAAATCCAAAGTTGAGAAATGTGTTTACTGTCAGTTGGAAAGGCACATTTCTAACATGCATTCCCAACTTTGACCAAAGGAACATAGAAACATGAACATACAGTATTTTTACATTGTGTCTTAAGCTTATTTGGCCTCCTGGTCTAATTAAAAGCTAGAGATAAAATAAGATGAGTCAGTAGCATATTATACATTCTGGGGAAAAAAAGTGTTTACAATAAGTGTGTGGTCTTGAATGAAGAGTGTAAGTTTTAGATAGATGTGTCGTTCATCAGGGAAGAGTTTCAAGCATCTCTAGGAGTGAATTTAAAATGCAAAGCAGTGAGATTGTGTTTTGTTGAGAAACTATTTTGAAACTACATTTAGCATGTAGATAAAATTATTTGGTATTTGAGTTGTGTGAACATATTTATATGATGTATAGTGTGCCTACTGTGTTTAGTAATTGCTGAATTATACAGTACACTAAATAAACATTCATTCCCATGTTACTGTTCTGTGTGTTCTTTTCATTGACAACATATATATGTTGTTACTTGGTATAAATATCTGTCTTTGTTGCTGTTTCTTTAGCCGACTGGCAGGTGTTTGACTTTCAGCATATAATCTGTTATATTAACTTTAATCTCTGTATTGAAGGCCACGCACAGTTTTCCTTCTAAAACGTCAAGATAGGGGTTGTGGTTAGCACTGTCACCTCACAGCAAGAAGGTTCTGGGCTCAAATCCTGTTTGATCCTGGGGCTTTTTTATTGGGGTCCATGTACTCCACTTTCCATCCAGGCTAATTTTCGCTAATTGCTGACTCTGAATTGCCCATAGATGTGAATGTGAGTGTTTGTTTGTCTCGACGTGTCTGCTCTGTGATAAACTGGAGATCTGTCCAAGGTGTACCCACCTCTTGCCCAATGTTATCTGGGATTCACTCCAGCCCACCGCCTGCACCCCGAAGGATAAGCAGTAGATAACAGACGTCAGGATGGTGTAATGGTGTAAATCATTTACATCTATAAACGCACACCCTGCTGGCTGCCAGAGTTTATCTTGTGACTCCCTCAGATCAACCAGGTCAGAAACTGTTTGTGAACCTGATGAAAAGGTGAGGTACAAGTTGACATTAACCTATAAACCTACATGCCCATGAGCAAACCTGGGCTGCATTTCATCATCCCCACATACTGTGCCAAACATTAAAGGCAAGCGTGGGTTTTGTTATAGGCATCAGCAAACCCTTACAACAAAATACCAGCATTCATATTATTTTCATATGCAGAATACCAAGACTAATAGCAATGACATTTTAAATAGTAGAAATAAAAAAAAAAAAGCTGCCAGTTAAAACACTATGTGAAAACAAACACAAAAATAGAATGTAAGAAATTGCTTATTACAACATGCATCACTTTGTTATTATAGCCAAAAATGACACCACATGGAATATATGAAGATGTGAAAAAATAAAGGAAAAGTCAGCATAAAGTAAGTTTGATGAATTACAATAGTAAAATATAAGTGATAGCAGGTCTGAACAAGGTTTGTTCAACTTACATGTTTCAGGTCAAATTGTTATGGTTTGTTATGGTTGATTTGTAGTTGTGGGTAGGATGGTGTCCTTCCAGATAAGGTGCCAAAGGAAGAATCAACG
Organism: Mastacembelus armatus; assembly: GCF_900324485.2. NCBI lineage: Eukaryota > Metazoa > Chordata > Actinopteri > Synbranchiformes > Mastacembelidae > Mastacembelus > Mastacembelus armatus. The sequence goes on from NC_046656.1 coordinate 15,070,885, forward strand.
AACAGCTTCTTCATTTTCTCCTTCTGGCGTCCTCCTGACACATTGCTTCCTTCAGCTCCTTTTTTTTCTACATTCTTTCAGCTGGTAAGTTTACTGAATAACAATATATACAATTATCTGCAATGTGATATTTGCACCTTGCACAATTCAATAGATAAGTATGCATGCTATTTGTACATCTAATTTTCTATTTGCACAACTGTAAGATGCTAAGAAATTGGCAGTAATTTAATGTAGTAGTAAACTGCTATCTCAAATGAAAACAAAACTTTTTCTACATATCCATATTGCCTCAAATATATCTTGTAAATTATTCAAAAACTGTCTGAAAACCAAATACTATATAAGTGATTCATCCCAAAAATACTTCATAATATAAAAGAAAAGTATATTAAATAAAATTTAGCAAATGTTTTAAAACCTTTTCCAGCTTTATCTATGTGATCTGCTCAGGCAGGTCAATCAGTATAATACACTTGTAGGTGAGCTCAGTTTCTCCCATTGACTTAAAATTGGCTACGATCAGCTTTAACCAAGGCCAAGGTCTTGGTTTCCAGGAGATAAATATGTTTTGGACACTGCAGCAGCTGCAGCAGCTATCAGTGAATTTACTTTAGCCTGCAAGAAATGATAATGTGGCCTTGGCCTTGTCTGTTCTGACATATGTAAATACAAAGTGATTTCTGTATCACAATTTTAGAACTAGTAAATGGCAAATAATGGGTGTTCTCACATAATACATGGCAGTGAGTCATAATAATTTATTTTCTTGAATGTCTCAACAAATGAAAAGCAGGACAACTGGCAATTGAAATGGGTGAATGGGACGTGCTGGGCCGCCTGCTGGATAAAGTGCAGAGCCACTCCACAGTGATCGGCAAGATCTGGCTCACAGTGCTGTTTGTCTTCCGTATCCTTGTCCTGCACGCTGGCGCCGAAAAGGTCTGGTCGTGTAATCACCATCCAAACACACATTCTAAGAATAGCTGCAGTGTAGGTAAATGTGGGCCTATTTGTGCTTAAAGGGGAATAGTAGCTTAAATAGAATCAACAGGTCTTTGAATGGCCAGTATACCTTTACATTTCTGAAGTTTGGAGCAATCTTAATCTCTGTATAATCTCATCTATCACCTCTTTCTTTTCTATTCTCATCCAGGTGTGGGGTGATGAGCAATCTGATTTTGTCTGCAATACTCAACAGCCTGGATGTGAGAACGTCTGCTATGACCTCGCCTTTCCCATCTCTCACATTCGCTTTTGGGTTCTTCAGATTATTGCTGTCGCAACTCCGAAGCTGCTTTTTCTCGGTCACGTCCTTCATGTTATTCACATTGAGAAGAAGGTGTGTCACTGCAGCACATGCAGGATGATAGTGTGTCTGGTAAACGTCAGATTTGTCAGACATGCTATAATTGTAGTTGCAGAAGCATGAGACAGATAGTTTCATATTTAAATCTGTTTGATGTTCTTATTTACGGTAGGGAAAATGTGAGGATTTTCGAATTAGTAGAAAATTCAAACTCTCTTCCTATCCTTCCAATCAAGGTGAAGGACAGACTGAAGAAGCAGGCAGAGTTGGACGGCCAATCCAGTCTGTTCCTTAGGAGGGCCTACAAAATTCCCAAGTACACCAAGAGCAGTGGCAAGATCAACATCCGTGGCCGTCTCCTTCTCAGTTATGTCCTCCATCTTATAGCCAAGATCGTCCTGGAAGTTCTGTTCATTGTGGGTCAGTATTTTCTTTACGGATTCACCCTTGAGGCTCGGTATGTCTGCACCCGCTTCCCTTGTCCTCACAAGGTGGACTGCTTCCTGTCCAGGCCTACAGAGAAATCAGTCATCATCTGGTTCATGCTAGTGTCCGCATTTGTCTCCCTTGCCCTCAGCCTGGTTGAGCTGTTCTATCTGTCTGCGAAAGCTGTGAAGGAGTGTATAACGAGAAAACAAGACTACACTGTGACCCCAGTGACACCTCCACTTTCAGAAAGGAAAGCTTTTAAAAGGCAGGGTGAGGTGATCCAGAACTGTGTCAACCTGGAGCTGGAGCTGCAAGGACAAAAGTTGGGGGTGAACGGGATCACAAGTGGTGTCAATGAGAACAACATGGACGAGGTCCACATCTGAAGCATAGAGAGAGTGGTAGATTGTTCACACACACATTACAGCGAAAGTGCAGTCGGGGGGGGGGGTTGCTTCTCTAACACAGGACTCAAATGTTGGTTATAATAACTTTAAATTACTTGTGTGACATAATACAAAAAGCACAAACCTTTTTCACACTATTTTCTTGCCATTGTTTTGTAATGCTAAGTATTAAGTTATACATCTGTGTAATGTTACAATATTGATTGCATGATTGCAATATAGTTGTAGTTTTCCTATCATGCTGTGCAAAGCACATTTTCTGAGGTGATAAAAACATAATGCTGCCATGCAGGACTGATAAACATGGTTTATCATCTGCCACACTGATACTTAGTTGTGCACTCAGAGAATAACTGACAACGCAGTTTTAAGCTTTGCAACTTTTAACCGGCCACTGCAAATATGTGAGACTGTAAAATGCATATTTTAAATGCTTGTTCCTATTAAAATGCTGTCAACAGCAGTATTTGTTGTTAAACTTCTCTAATTGTGATATTATTTTGTGGTTTTCTATCACAACACTGTACCAAAAGGGAGCATCTGTTTGGAGGCCATCTGCATTCTCCTTTCACCCAGAAAAAACATTCTTGTGCCTTGGTCAAAGAATGACAGTGTTTCAGTATGGTGTGTCAATATTATGATGTTTATTTTAATTATTACCAGCAAAATGCGTCAATATTTGTTTTTACTTTTACTCCCAGGAAAGTATTTAAAATTACACATAACCACAGTCAAATGTATGCAGAACTATTAAATAAGAGCACTACATTTCTCAATTTAATGATTAAATGATGCTACAATTCAAGTCACTTTGACAAAATACTTGGTCCCTGATTGTGAAACTCATCTGTCAATTATTACACTCTTGTCCACCCAGTCCGGGTCTAACCTCAGCTTGTACCTGCTCTCGCTGGGTGACATTGCGGTGTTTTGCATGAGTTCTGATGTCCTCACCCAGCCCAACACTCCAAGGTCCAACTTCAGTTAGTGATCTCTCCTAACCACAGACGGTCTTTTCTGACAAGGACAGCAGGTAATGCGCAGCAATTTCTGTTCTCTGCTATAGATGACTGATTATTTGATGATTTTTTTTAAAAAAAGACTTATTTTGAGCAAATGTGAATATTTTCAAAGAACACTAACATGAATGTAGTCATGTTAGAGTTAATTATAAAGATTTTTTTGTTTTTTTTTTTCTTAGATATTTTCAAAGCAATGGGTTCTTAATTTACTTTTGGATATTGATTACATAGCTTTCTTTCTATGAGAAACAACAGTTTATGGTTTATTCTAATTTTTTCCCACTCCTTACATTTTATATGTACATTTAAAATATCATTTTAAATGTACAAAATGTCAAAGTAAGCTTTGCCTTACCAAAGAAAATCTATATTTGTCTTGTCTGTTGTCTTTTTTGTTTTATCTCTACAATGCTTCATTCCTATAATGCCACTGAGTCTGCCGTTCCTCTGTTCAAAACTGTGATTAATGATTCTTTAAGAAACATATTGACCAGCAGCAGAATATCGATTAGGTTGCTCTTAATGTTTCATTTGAAAAGGTGTGGTTTGAGGTAACTGCAATTAAAAATTAAGAGTATTTGTCTTCTTTTCATCGCAGAACATCGCTAATAAAGATGGGAGACTGGGGATTCCTGTCAACATTGCTGGACAAGGTCCAGTCCCACTCCACAGTCATTGGGAAGATCTGGATGAGCGTCCTCTTTCTTTTCAGAATCATGATTTTGGGTGCAGGTGCTGAGAGCGTCTGGGGCGATGAACAGTCAGGTTTCATCTGTAACACTCAACAACCTGGTTGTGAGAATGTCTGCTATGACTGGACATTTCCTATTTCACACATTCGCTTCTGGGTCCTTCAGATTATCTTTGTCTCCACACCAACATTGATCTATTTGGGCCACGCCATGCATGTCATCCACAAGGAGAAAAAGCTGAGGGAGCACCTGGCAAACTCTACTGGCACCCGGATGCTCAAACCACCCAAGTACACAGACGATAAGGGAAAAGTGAAGATCAAGGGGAACCTGTTGGCGAGTTACCTGACTCAGCTTGTGGCCAAAATTATCATTGAGGCTGCCTTCATAGCGGGACAGTACTACCTGTATGGCTTTGTCATGGTCCCCATGTTCCCCTGCTCTAAGAAGCCCTGTCCCTTCACTGTGGAATGCTACATGTCTCGACCTACTGAGAAAACCATCTTCATTATCTTTATGCTGGCTGTGGCCTGTGTCTCTCTGCTTCTTAACGTCATTGAGATGTTCTACCTGATTTGTACCAGGGTCAGATGTGGGTCCAGGCCTCACACTCACAAGATTACCTCAGCAGAAAACCCAGCCGGTCTGATAGCTCACCGGTGGCCGACTGCAGAGGAAGCACTCAAGCAAAACAAGCTAAACATGGATCTAGAGAGCAGCCAGAGTATCGGAGGAAGCCTAGACGGAGCCAAAGAGGAGAAACGACTACTAAACGGTCATTAAAAACCACTAATATGGCCAATAAAATGCATTCAAAGTGCTGTTTTCAGATTTTCCTCATGGTTCACTGTTCAGCTACATCTAAGAGACTGAAGTCAGGATTTCTTACAGTGTGATGTACACAAAATGACAGTTTATCACAGTTTATCATCCTGTTGTAATATGATATTCTTGCTGAGAAAAGTCTGCATACAGCATCAAATTTTACATTGGTTTAGCATTTTTAAATGCAAATCTAAGAATGTAAAGTGTATGATACTGATAATCTATTTATGTTCCTAAGATTAAACTGAATTGTGCCTGTGCCCAGTTGTTGAATGTCTTACTGAGATGCTCACCATCCTGGATTTGAAAATATTAGCTTATCACAAAATGATGATGCTTATGATTAAGTTGAAGAGTCTGTTTCTACTGTATATGGTATACTGTATGGTAGAGAGTTTTGTATGCTCTGTTGTTCTCAATAAACAATGTTATATAAATAAATTCTTTGTCTTTATAAGGGAAGGTTTTCACTTCAAAAATAAAGTCGCAAAATGCAGAATTACTGATTAAAAAAATAATACAAATATATATATAAACATTTAAAAGAAACAATAATAAAATCACACACTTTAAACAAAAAAACTCTGTTGTCAGTTGTCAGTCTCAACAAAAAAATAAAGTGAGCTCACATAGTACTCACTGCAGAGTTATGGTACCAGCTTTCACTAGTCTATACGGAGCACTTTCTGCCTACGCTCTTTACTTCATAACTCTATGCTTATTTTGGGAATTAGTAGCTTAATTGCCAGAGAGTTTGTGACTGAAAGTTTGCTAGTTCAATCTAATTGAATCTGAGTGGGACAGGTGGAAAAGCAACCCTGCTTTACTGTGTAGTACCTTTTAGAAAACCACACAGGGATGAATAACATCACATTAAATAGCTGTAATCACGTCATTACTATCAACATTTGCAATACAGAACCGCCAGTTATTAACCTGTACAGTCTTGTCAGCATATAACATTGTCCATTTGAGATTTACTATTTCCTGATGTCATACCAATGTGGCAGCCCACTCTATTGCACAATTCAAATCTAATCTAAAGTTCAAGGTACTGCAGACAGGACTAGTTTGGTACACTGGGATTTCTATCATTCAGTTCCATAGGTGGCAACTGGTCTGTTTGTCTGGAAAAGATCTTTAAAATTTAAAGGTAAGATGTACAATTACTTAAAATATTGGTTGTTTTTTGCTGCACGAAGATGAAATTTACAAAAAGTAATGAAAAGTAATGACATGAAACTTAATTGATATGATATTTTTTTAGAAATAAGATGCACATAATTTTATTCTATTAACACAAAGGTATATGAGGATATATAATGGAATTTATTAGTATATTTTCTTGTCTAGGCGGAGTATTGTAACTATGTTAGTAAAAGCATGCCTACGCAAAACGAGAGCACACAGAAACACTACAGACAGAATGGTTTTTACTCAGTACTGCTGAATAAACTTCTTCTATTATCCAATGTCCAATCAAATATAGTAAGATGAGTCTTAGTTATGTAATAGATTTTACTTTCTGAGCATTTGATAGTCTATAGCTTTTAAATAGTTTTTGTCTCTAAAACAAAACAGGTTTTCTGCTGTTGTTGGCGATATAACTCACATTAAGCAGTGAACGTCAATTATAGCACCTACTACTATTTAATTCAAAAATAAGTATGAACTATACCTTCATTGTATATATTGTAACATAGTGGTCAGTTACAGGAGATTAATACAATAGTGATTAGTAAGAAAACATGTACTTAAGTACTAAGGTGATAAGTGATACATTTTCACAAAGTTACATTTCCTTTCTCACAAAGCCTGAAACCAGATTAATAGCATTTACTATGCCTGTTACTACAATTCAAACTTCTCAGACAATGAATACGTTTGGAAACTACTTCAAATAATTAAGTTATTGAGATTCTATCGTGGTTTGTGGAATCTTTGGATATATGTTAGTTTGCACAAGACTTGAAGGTTGTAATTTACTCTGCATGGTTTTCTTTAAACCATGCATTTGTTTAGTCCAAATTATTAATCAATAAACATTTGCATTTGCTTTCCCTCATCTGATCAGAGACCATGGGACAATGGAGTTTTCTGTCTTCCCTTCTGGACAAGGTCCAGTCCCACTCCACCGTAATTGGAAAGGTCTGGCTTACTGTGCTTTTTATCTTCAGGATCATGGTCCTTGGAGCTGGAGCAGAGAAGGTTTGCTTCTCTTTGTTTTTAGTTTAGGTTTTGCAGCCTGCACAGCTGATGCACCACAGAAGTACTTTCCTAGGTTTAGGACTTTTAGATGAAACAATGCCCTCTGGTGGCCATAATGGAGATCTACAGCTTCTGAAACAATAGCTTTCATGTAGTATTCTGATAGCACTGTATTTAATTTGACAATAATTCATCACGTTTTAATTTATAAAAACACATGTATATTTAAATTGAAAGTTTCACAGTGTTAAAGATCTTTTTCTATCTTAAAATAAGAGTTGATCCATCAGTGGGTCCAATCTTCCATTTTTTTAAGTGCAATTAAAAAAAGATAATAAATTGGTTTAGTAAGTTGTCCTGCTTTCTTGTTGAAAAAAAAATCTTTACACTTCATTACCTTGAATTATTACTTAATGTTTGTGCAGACACAGAAATTTATCTCTAGAAAAAGATTTAGTGCCACAGTACCACTTCCAATTCATCTGCATGTTGATGCCAGAAGTATCTTAAAAATTATAACCTTTTCAAGTAAATTATCATTCAGTCCAGTTGTTGTACATATATGTGTAATAATAATTTCTCATCTGAACGTTACAGGTTTGGGGTGATGAACAGTCCAAAATGATTTGTAATACTAAACAACCTGGCTGCAAGAATGTCTGCTATGACCTCGCTTTCCCTATCTCACACATTCGATTCTGGGTCCTCCAGATTATCTTTGTCTCAACCCCAACACTGATCTACCTCGCGCATGTCTTTCATGTCATCCACAAAGAGAATAAGATGAGAGAATATATAAATACCCACTCTAGCAGCGAAACTGTCAAAGTTCCCAAGTACTCTGATGAAAGTGGCCATGTCAAGATTAAAGGTAATCTGCTACGCACCTACATTATGACCATATTTTTCAGAATCATTCTGGAAGTAGCATTCATTGTAGGGCAGTATTATCTCTACGGTTTCATTATGGACCCAAGAATTGTCTGCTCCCGAGCTCCATGTCCCTTCACAGTAGAATGTTATATGTCCCGGCCAACTGAGAAGACCATCTTCATCATCTTCATGCTTGCAGTGTCCTGTGTTTCTCTTCTATTCAACATAGTGGAGATCTTCTACCTGGCATGTTGGCGCTCATCTAGAAGAAGATCTAAAACTGTGCCAACTTCTGCTGTCGTCATTCACCCATATTTTAAGGGTGAAAGCGTGATAAAAAAATGAAAAACTTTGCTTTGTTCGTGCCAGTCAGAGCAGAGCCTGAGGAACTCAATTTAGATCCAATGTGCAAAACTTAAGCAGTCAAATAGGTTCCAAGCAAACAGAATAGGGTGAAATCCACATGGATGATGGCCTGTGACAACATGAGCAGCAGGTCAGAAGGACCTGATCATATAATGGGACTTGCTGAAGATACATCTGTGTATCCATTTGTATTGGATACAAGCCATATTGCAGCACTAGCATGCATGTTCTGAAGCAATGTACATTCACATGAAGGGCCAATAGTGACACTTTTTTAAAATGTCATTTTATGTTTCTCCTATATTATTAAATTTGATGACATGACTTTTACAACTGTAAATATTTAAATTAGAAAATATTTGTTTTGTCGTGCTGTTTATTTGAATTAATCTGTGTCATTGTAAGCGATTGTAAATCTATTGGGAAAACACTTATTAAAACATGTTTATTCCAAAACGTTTCAAATTGCTACACGTGTTTCACTACCTCTGTCATTACCTATACTGTCTTATACTCAAATATTGCTCCAGTTTGTGCCTCTCATACATTGAGCATACAGGCTTATATAAGATAATTAGGTTAACTGGTAATATCTGAAAATATTAAATCGATTTAAAACTATTTAGCAAGTTGCGCCCCTGGAGTGTTTTCGCCTTGTTATGACGCGACAGGCCTCTAGGTGGCGACATTACCAGACGAACGTCACTTGACGCCCCGCCCACCGCCCACCCAGCCGCCTAACAACAACAGCTGGTAGCAGCTAAACATGGCCGCGGCAACCATGGCGGGGCTTGATGCCCACAGGATGGAGGAAAAGAAGTTCGAATACTTCTCCTCCATCAACTCCATGGCGAAGAAAATAATGCAGGAACGGGAGAAAATCAAAGCCAAGCACGGCTCTTCCTGGGAGAAAATGACGCCGCAAGAACAAGATAGCGCCATCGACAACTGGATGATGGACCCTCATATCCGAGCCAGATACGCTATGCACAGAGTTGACCGTGAAGAAGTGGTCTGTTACCCTAAACTGCTCATTCAGACGGGCCAGAAGATAGTTCATTTTGGAGAAGAGGTACTTAAACCCCGGGTGAATCGACATGACGCACCTTTGTGGGTGTATTTAGCCGTGAGAACAGCCTGTGTTGGACTGATAGCTAACTTAACTAGCCACGTAGTCGTCGAAATATGTTGTATACGTCACAGAGGCCACCTGGTACGTCACCAAGCTAACGAGATGAAGCCTGGCCGTAATACATAGCTATAGAAATGAATTATTGAAGCATTTAGTTTCGTAGGATACATTAGTTACATTGAGCTCTATCGATAATAATTGTTCAGTATATGCGTCTTGGGGAAATTGTGGTTTTAGGTGCAAATATTGGTGGACAGTTGTATCTTTTGTTACTGGCTTCATTCTGTACTTCTTTGCAAACTGTACTGACACTTATTTTACAGTCAAATTAAACTTACTAAAAGACATATTTATTATTAATTCAGGCTTTTATTGAAAGGCCTGAATGCAGAATGTGTTTAAGGTGAAACTGGAACTAAAGTGTGTGTCTCTCTGTTTAGGATATTACTTGGCAAGATGAGCATTCTGCCCCCTTCTCATGGGAAACCAAGGTAAAAACGCACTGAGATTAAGTTTGAGTTTTAGTGTAACACAAGTTAGCCTGGGATTAAACCTGGCATTTGATTTCAACTATGATTGAGCCTTTTGCTTCAGTTTACTTAATGATTAATTCTATATCAAAGTGGTTGGCAGTTGAATTGCATTTCAGGGGTTATATATTGTAATTACAATTAGCCAGTGGGTCTGTATAATCTAAATATCTGTCCCTTTTTCGTGTGAAATCGGCAGGTAGAGTTGAGCCCAGTTGAGTTGAAGCGTATTGTAATAAATTTTGCTCTCATCTTTTAGAGCCAGTTAGAGTTCAGCTTAACCTCAGGCTCTGCAGAGCAGGGGATCACAGCCTCACAGACAGAGGCAAAGTCTGCAAAGGCTTCTCATCCCAACCAGCTTGGAAAGAGTACACCAGGAACCAAGGTATGATTAAGCTTCTTCTGCAAAGAGGTGATTGTGGTTCTACTGGGATTATTTTAATTTATGCCATAGAAAGCAAATTCTCATGTTTATGGAGATGTAGTTCAATGAGACTGGACCAGAGAGTTTAATGGTGTTATTGTATGATTGTGAAGGTGTCTGTCAGTGAGAGCCGGAGGCCAGAGGAAGAGTCATCTTTCTGGAAGATTAGTGCTGAGAGGTCCAAGCTGGAGGGAGAGCAGGCTGACTTCCAGTCCTTGACCCCCAGCCAAATCAAATCTCTTGAAAAAGGAGAGAAACCCCTCCCTTCCTACCTTCGACAGGTAATCACTGACATACGCTAGGATTTCTTATTTACTTCCAATTCAAGGAAAAGCTGCCAAAAAAGTATTTTCAGCAAATAGCAGATTGGAAGCATTATTTTACAAACTTGTGTTATCTTAAACAGAAAATTTAATACATTTTCTTCAGGAGACTTCTATTACCTCAAAGGAGCCTGAGGCATCCGACCCCCATCCTCCAGCTTCTACCAGGTCCACCAAACAGCGGGCACCCAAACCACCTGCTCCCCAGCCCCCTGTCTCAGCTGCTGTTAGTGCAACACCTGCATCCATCTCCATTTCGCCAAATCCAGTCCCACCCGTCATCATGTCTTCGACAGTGGCAGGATGGGAGAGATCTCAGAGCACCCTGCCATCAGTCAGCAACACCCTGGATGAAATGTTCTCTTCTAGCTTAATGTCCAAACCCTCCAACCCGTCTACCAGTGTGGAGAAGGAAGAGGATGGTTCACCTAACCCTGACAACAGCCCCACCTTTTCCCAGGTGAGTTCTAAAATGAATAAGTTTCAGAGTGATGTGAGCACAGTATCTAAAACCTATGAATGCTACTTGCTTCTATTAACCAGTAATACTGTGCTGTACAGCATCTCTGGCCATTGAAAGTCTTTAACACAATCTCTCTCAACCTCCTGCCCTCTTGTTCTTTTCCCTCAGTTCAACACAAGCAACAGCATTCTGAAGACAGGTTTCGACTTCTTAGACAACTGGTAAACCACAGCCGAGACAGTCAGCACTCTGAATGAGTCATCCTCATCTTCACTCTAAAGAAGGACCACACTGCCATGACTACAGACATTCACATCTAGATTTAAGAAACACCAGTCTTTAAATTACCACATTATGTTCTTGTAATTATCCTCGGTGGTTGTTAAGACATTATCTCACTGCCTGTGTGCTGGTGTAATTTTTTTCCCCCACTTAGAAGCACTCCCTCTCCTTTCTGACAAGCGTTGAATCTTCAGTGTCTTGCCCCCTACCCAGCAAGTGTAGAGTAAGCTTGGGTTGAAACTGTGCTGCTACTGTGCATTCACTCTGCAAACAGCTTCATTGAGGAGCTACATATTTTGAAAGATTTTGAAATTGCATCTATGATTTCAGTGACATTATTAAGAAATGATGAAAACACATTTGAGATCGAATGATTGAATTTTGATTAAAATTCATTTAGGGATATGAGACACATTTTGAAAAGGTTTATATGGTCCCATGTGTTAGATTAGCTGTTAGCTAACTAGTTACACTGTCACTTTAAAGTGCAAAATTTGTTTTTCTTTTGCTTTTATTTTATTATTATTTTTGCCATTTTAAAATGGCTTCAAGGGCCATACCACCACTCTTGACTGGAGTACAGTTGACTTTAATGGGCATATATCAGCAGGGAAACTCAACATAGATACATTCAAATTTATGATGTGGTTAAAGGAGATGAATATGTGTGTAAGTGTAAATCGTTATTTTTCCTGCCTGTTGCCTTCCATGATGTTGTGATTTGTGACTAAGTAGTTAGACACAATAATAAAGAACTGACAAAAAGTAGGAAGCCCTATATAATTGTTACATTAGAGGAAACTGCTAGCACCAGCTATTGCTATTAAGATCAATAGTATGTAAAAACACATTTTACCTGTATGTGGCAGAGCAATGAATGGTTGTGAAACTGAAGTGTCTTTTATTGGCTAATAGAAGCAAACATTTGACCGGTAGCACATTTTCTCATCAAAGCAGTTTATAAGCCACCTACCCCCTGGTAATTGTTGCTTGCAGTGTGAATGTACAGTAATGATGTGACTTGGATGCCTTGACTTGTTGCTAATCTAGCAAGCAAGAACAAACATGATCATTTTCATCTGTGGAAAACACTAAAACCTGTATCTATTTTTTGTTACGCCATGAAGGTTTTGCTTTCTGATGTGCTTTTATTTATACCTATATATTCATTTGAGTTTAAAAGTGTTAAGAGAGAAGTAGTGCTCAATGCTGCAGTCCTGGCCCACATATTGCAAATACTATCGATACTTTCTGATGGAATTCCTGGCATATCATGGAATTTAAGAACATTATGGAATTGTACTTTACAGGAATCTTTCAGTATTTATGTCCACCTTTCACACATTCATTGAATTAGATTGGTTTTCATCCCTGCCAAGTTGGAAACTAACAGCCATGGAAGTTCCCGAACTTTGTCATGGAAAACATGTGAACTGCATGTCTGGGCTGCTGTGGGAACCTGTTTCAGATGTCTTGTATGGATTTAGCTCCTTGACAACACTTCCTCACATTGCAACCCGTCACACCTCCCATCTTTAACCTCACACTACTGCTGAGCAAAGCTAGTGTGCAATGATAATAGACATTGTTTTAGGCAAAACGGGCAGGCATGTAGTGAGCTGTAACACTTGTCATAGAGTTTACATGAATAGAGTACTATTTTACTGAATTTTGTATTTATCAGCTGATTGTATCTTCTGCTCTACATGTATATTGCACTCATGCATTTTGAAGTCACAGATTTGAAGGGAGTAAATAAATCTTAAGTACAAACAGTTTTTTGTCTTTTTCTGCTATTTTTAAAGTTTTTGGACATAAAACCCCATTCCTTTGAAATGACAAGTCTTCCTTTGCAGTTTTTGTCCCTTTAGGTTTTTAATCACACCCACAAATTATATTTTCCATATTGAAGCAGCGCCACAGAATCAGGGCTGCATTTATTCGGGGACCAAACAAGAGGGCCTGTGTTATGGTTAAAAATGTAGTTAGTCAACAGTGATATTAATTAAAAACTGAAGTAAGTTCAAAATTATCATGTTTAACATCAAGACTGTCTGTTTGCAGTCATGTTAACATCCCTCTCAGCTCCATGACATCAGTTCCTACAGCTGCCAAATCCAAAATGCAACCTACAAAAGGAAGAGAAGAATGTCCTGTTCTTGGCGGAAATTCTGCGCTGTTCAGCTAAACAACATTAGTCCTGATAAAAATCATCGACCTTGTTCCACCATCTTCATCAAACACAAAGCATCCACTCTACATTGTGTATGGTAGGAAGTGAGAGCATGTGTTCCATATAAACACTAACATTGGGCTGGTGAAGACATGGCTACCAGTCAAACCGACATATAAACCAGATGGTATCGTTTAATTAGTACCTATTGTACCATTTTTAATGTAACTATGGGTTTCACAGTTTTAGAGTCCCGTGACTGTCTTTATCCTCTATGTGCTAAATAAATACATTTAACAAATATTATGATTTTGTACTTATAACACCATACAGGAAAAACAGAAAGACTGTAACTAGAACGGCAATCTGAGTGTTTTGTTGGAACTCCCTAAAGGTTATTTAACTTATCGGTGATCTGCTTAAACAGAGTTAGCCTAGCTTAGCATATTTGCTGGGAATAAATGTAAACACCTGGCCTGACTCTGGACAAACACCTGGACCTACAACCTACACCTTAAAACCTGGACAGAATCAGCAAACCAGCAAGTTTTTTCACTTGGTTTACACCAAGGTACTGTATGTTTGTGTTCATCTTCTGAGGCACCTCTGTCCAGTCCAGCTGCCTCACTGCACCCAGCACATCCAGTCCCTGAATGGATGCTTTGTGTTTGCACTCACCTATTTTTTTCAACAAATGTTTGGGTGAATGAAAATCATTGCACCGTACTGAATGGAAAAAATACACAGCTGTTATTGTATAACAGTGTGTTAGCGTATGTCTAAGGTTCCTCTTCTGAGGTAGTTGTGTCCCATACTGACATATTTCCGATTTTAGAAGCAGACAGTTTAAAATTTTAAGTCGCCCAGATGTTTTTGTACTGATGAGACAACCATCAAATATCTGAGCAAAGTTTAGGAAAAACCTGTAGTTTAGTCCTATTACAATTTAATTATACAACACATATTTGTTTTCATTTCTCTAGGTTTTAAAGAGAGCTTTATGGAAGCAACTCAATTATTTTCTTTAGCAGCTAATCTCTTGATAAATGAATTAATCAATTGGTTAATAAACTGTGAAAAACTGGTAAAACACTTGATGTAATTTCCTAAAGCCCAATGTGACCTCTCCACATTGCAGTTAATTCAATTAAATATCAAGGAAGCTAAAGAAAAGCAGCAAGTGACTAATAGATTAAATGACTCATAATTTCAGCACTAGTTGGATTTGAATGCTTTTTACTTTGAATAATTTCATTGTGATTTACTGGTGTGAGTTATGTCTGACAAAAAAAAAAAAAAGAGTTCGGAATTCACCGTGTACTGAAGCAGCTGTGTATGAGAGGCCATCCTGCAGACTCAAGCACATCTGTCCGTCTTTGCTGAAAGCAGACACTCACAGTCCCAGTCGCTGCCGGAGCTCCTCCCAGTCTCCAGATCCCTGCCTCAGTCGCTTCCCTTGGAAACTCTGCTGGATTCTTGTGGCATTTTAACTGGCATGCCCTACCACACACACATACCTACACACACACACACACACACACACACACAGTTACATAAAGCCATACCTGTGTACTGGCCTACAGTATTGACTTCTTACAACAGAACCTAGCCAGTGTCAATGATTACATTTTAAAAACAAACAAACTCTATGTCAGACATTTGAACAAATGCATCTCCATGACAACAGAGTAAACTCCACTTACTGAAAACATTAGAAAGCCCTGGAAAATGTTAGTAAGTGAGCTTTGAGTTGAGCATGTTTTGTGAAACTATATTATTGTTATGAGAATTAAACTGACTGGTTACCTCGGTATATGTGGAAAAACATGCATCTCCAGATTTAATGAGAAGTTTGTTTTTAGTATGACATTTTGGAAACATGTGACTTTTGGTGATGAAATGCATCTTCATGGGTTGAGAAACTTCCTCTTCATCTGAAAAAAAAAACAAAATCACCAGAAACTCACAAAACATAAAACAAGGTTTTTTGTCAGATTTTTTGATTTAAAAAAAAAAAAGTTTATATATTAGTGACAGGCCAAACATGCCCAACAGACAAATACTTGAGATATTGACCTTCCCTGGAAAGCTGCAGTGTTCACACAAAGAGTGGAAACAGGAGGTGGGAGCAAACAGAGTTTTCCTGTTGTTAGAGAGACGTCTTCAACAAGGCATAGAAATAGAGACAGCAGGCAGACCACACTGTTGACATTTTGATTTTCATTGTTTTATAATACCTGGTACTCAGGCTTCACTGTTTTTTGTTTTTTTTTTTGTTAAAGGGGCAGTACACCAGCTCTCATTCACAAATGTAATGGGAGATTCCTGCAGCTTTCCTGCGGCTGTTCCTGCTTTATTGTGCCCAGGATCACATCTGTGAGGGGAAGCACGAAGGTGAAGAGTGAAAGAGGAGTGAAAAAAGAGAGACGTACGGCGGAGAAAGCGACTCAGGGGCGCAGAGGCAGTTTTTGCTGCTGAAGGAAAAGCAGATTTATAAGGAAGCAAAAAATGGGACCGGCTGCCACCTCGCTCGCTCTTATATATTTATGTTCTCTGGCTGTGTGTGTTCCTAAATGGACGGCTGAGGCTGCACCAACACAGGTCAGGACTGTATGTGCACAGTATGTGAACTTAGATGTTTTTTTTTCTTTTATTACTGAAATCTGAACCTAGTTGACTGAATTATTTTTAATTTGAGGTGTTGCTGTCACTGTTTCACATTTTCCATAATCCTTACATGATCTATGACACTTATTTGGGTATGACACTGAACCCATTCACAACACTCTGGGGGGTATCTACTGTACATATCAGTAGGAGGGACTCAGGTGTGGAGCAATCGAGCACAATGCAAACATTGCAATACATTTCAATCATTTTTCTACAGTTGAAGTTGAAAGTGATAAAATGCAAACAAAAAGGCTTCAGGCAAACAGTATCAGGTGAAAGGTATTGACTTATCCATGGTGACATCATGGATGGATCACAAACGCCATACGTGCTTGTTTTAAGCACCTGAAGTTTGTTGTTAATGAGTTTCTGGGTAGTTTCACTTCATCTAATGCAGTAAAGAAGCTAACAGAACTTAAATGTGAGGCAGACATCATTGTGATGACTGTGTGTGTGTGTGTGTGTGTGTTTCTCAGGAATCTCTGCCAGAGCCGAAGAAAGCAAGAGGGGATGTTCCTGATATCCTTCCAGAGCCTGAACCGGAGCCAACCAGCCCAGTGTCAGACTTTGAAAACTCATACAACTACATCTGTATGTCATTTTATGAACATAAAGTCATGTCTAAAGCCTTGTACAGTACAGCCAAAAAACTATGGTTTTGGTCACAATAGGCAAATATCTACATCATATCAACAAGTAAATGCAACTACTACAACCCTTATCGCTTTACTACAATAATATTTCATTTTATTATTGAAACACATATGCCTTCTCTTATCTTCCATGACCTGTCTGTCATAGCGTTTGGTTTCTATTTTTCTATCCCATAGTATCCAGGCTGGCTAGTATGGACCAGGCCATTCACAAGCTGAACGTTGGTCACTACACTCTGGATGTTAAAGTCAGCCAGCTGATGGACCGTCTGTCCAGGATGGACGGTAAGATGCTCATTTTCTCTCACAAACCTGATGACACCCGATTTGTCTTTCCAGAAACAGTTCATCTTTTTTGCACATTTATTGCTGTGTATTTATAATTATAGCATCCCCACCAAGCCCTTGATAGACTTAACTTTGACATAGTTGTCCCAGGTCAAGGAAAAGTCAAACGGTGTTATTTTTTTTCCATGTCCCTGTTTCTGTTGTTCCTTATCACTAACATGGCAGCTAAAGTCGGAGAGATGGAGGACAGCATCCGGGAGGTCTACCAGCACAGCAAGGACAACCGCAAGGAGATTGGAAGACTGGAAGGTATCGCATGGTGAAACAACACAGGCAATCTTAAATCTTAAACTCAGTTAACTCACAGAATTTTAGCGATTTTTAGCTGATTGTTTTGGTTTTCTGGTCACATCTTTACTGTTTTGGTTCACAGATTGTCATCATAGCTTTGTCTCTAACAACAGCAGGCAGCTGATTTCTTATAAACACACTGGACACCACCACCAAACAACAGACGTCTGGGACTATTTTGTGATCAGCAAGTCAAAACAATAAACTTGAAAACGTCAAACTAGTGTTTCCAGCTTTTTCAGCTGCTCCAAGTGGTCAAAAATAGGTTTTTGCTGCTTTTCAGATGCAATAAAGGTCTGTCTGCTAAAGTGTCTTTTTTGATTAGATGACTGTGGGTTGTCATATGGTACAGGGGCTTCGAACTCTGGCAGTAGTTTGTGTAAGGACTTGTAACAAAGCATCAGTCTTGATTTTTTGCTTCATAGGTTGCCAGAAGGGGCGGAGGATGGGATACAAATGTTATCTGGTGTACAACAGCTATGAGGACTATGCTGGAGCATCTAGAAAGTGTCTGGAACGTGGGGGCCGCATGGCAATGCCTCGTGACCGCAAGGAGCAGGAGGCCTTGGCTGACTACGTCAAGTCCTTTTTTCACCCGGGGAACTGGCCCGTCTGGCTGGGCATCAACGACCTACGATCTGAGGGCATGTACTTGTTTGATGACGGGACGCGGGTTTCATACTTCCAGTGGCGCAAGCACTTCCTGTCGAGCCAGCCGGACGGAGGGAAGCGGGAGAACTGTGTGGCTATGTCGTCAGATGATGGCGACTGGTGGGACCACTACTGCGATCGGACCATGAACTATCTCTGCGAGTTTGATGATAGGGTGGCACTTTAAAATGAACAGATATCTTTACTCTCCCATCACTGTACTACTATGTTAGACTTTGACACACACAGGTGCCAGTCATTAGAAATATAAAGCCATTGTAACTTATTTACCATGGAGAGATTTTTTACACATACATGGATTGGTTATGATCACAGGTGAGGAATTCTTCAATGGCCAATAGGAAACAGTGTTTTTGAATATCCAGCATATTTTGATTTTAATATGCAGTTGTATTAAATAATGTCATTATGTAGCAGGCTAAAAAAAATTGCCATGAAAATATTTCATGATATTTTGGGTTTGTAGGGTTAAACATATGTCGTAAAAGCGCACAAATTTATGTGTTTGTATTTAAGTTCTAAATAAAACTTTGTCCGATTTTGTTGTGGCAAACTAAATATATTATTCATGCAGCTGCAGTAAATGTAAGCTGGTCAGGACTCTGCTGTGATTACATGCATGGAATTCTAAATATTTGTTAAACATTTCCAAAAGAGGGAAACATGACAAGCTGGAGGCACTTTCTCTAGAATCAGCACATAGCGGACCTCTTAAAGAAATAAATCAATGTGTTTTGGGGTTTAACAGAAATTATGCAATGACACTAATATTTAAAGATTTTTAAACAAAGTCTGGTGTGACTGCCCTGTTAAACTGCTGATTCTCCAACATCAAAATAGACTAATAACATTTTGAGAGCTGTAGTCTCACTTCACCATGTGTGGGATAACATTACTATATGTATATATATTCTGAGTGCTACAGTTTGTAAAATTGTGACTAACATTGTATGCACAAAAATGATTCTAAATGTTTTACATGAGAGATTATGTTTGAATTATAAATAAAAAATAAAACAAAACTAACCCAATTTATATAATAGTTTATCTCTTCATGGCTAAAATGTTCATCTCTTTTGGCTGAGATGATATGGTATATTTTCAGCTTCCATATATTCTTCGTCTTTTTATTTACGGCGCATATGTCATTGGTCAAATGCTTAAAAACAGCAGGTCTGACACAGGATATTCAAAACAGATGACATAAGTTCATGAAATTAATAGGAGCTGGACAATACTTTAAGGTTTAAGAGTGTACCGCCAGCCTCGAGCACCAGCTACAGGAAATAAGTGATGTTTATATTAAAAAACCTCCACCATACCCCTATATCTTATCTTTACAATTCAGCATCAGTCACACCTTTGCAGGCTGCCATGAGTGCAAGATGTCAAATTTCTGTCAAATTTATCTTTGTAGATGTAAAATACTGTGGGCTAAATAATTTTGCATCATGATGCTCAAGCATGGTTAGCACTGTTGCCTCACAGCAAGAAGGTTGTGGGTTCGCAACCTGGCCTTTCTGTGCGGAGCTTGCATGTTCTCCCCATGCTTGCGTGGGTTTACTCTGGGTACTCTGGTTTCCTCCCACAGTCCAAAAACATGTATGTCAGGTTGATTGGTGACTCTAAATTGCCCGTAGGAGTGAGTGTGAGTGTGTGAGGTTGTTTGTCTTTGTGTGTCTCTATGTGGCCCTGTGATGGACTGGTGACCTGTCCAGGGTGTACCCCTGCCTTTCACCCAAGAGAGAGCTGGGATAGGCTCCAGCAGATCCCCGTGACCCTGGCTTTCAGGAACAAGCGGGTACAGAAGATGGATGCACATACTGTGCTGCCTAAACATCAAAGTGTGTTGTTAATTTATACCTAGTCGATGTCTTCCAGTAGGTTCGGGGGGACGTCAGGGAAATCGTTGTCCATAGCTCCATACTCTTGAGTGCTGCAGCAGGCAGTTTCATCACCTTTGTGTAGAATGAGCCAAGGCCAACACTCTTGCAGATCTGTGAAAGACAGGGAATTTACTGTATTAGAAATGTATTAGAAAAAAGCAGGAAACACATTTTGCCAGGTTTATATGACTACAAGCACACATTGTAGAAAAAAACCCAAGCCTTCCAGTATGATGTCAATGACTTGCTGGATGGCCTCATTGGCTTCCTCACACACACACAACTGATGATGTGGAAAATCTTCTCCATATTTGGTTAATTGCCCTTGTTTCCATCTCACATCTGGTAACATCTGGTGGTTGACATTTTAAAATGAATGGTTTGGACGCTCAGCTTACTGGAGTTTTGACACATCATCAAACAGCTGCAAAATCCTCTGGTTTCCTCAGCTGCAGCTTTATTCTGTGGTTATGCTTAGTCACAGTAATTTTGAATTTACATAAATTGCAGTTACCCCTTTAATCTTGCTGCACCTGCACACTAGCATTAAAGTTTTACAAGAACGAACCAAACCCCAGTTTATTAGAGACTTATTAAGGTGGTTGTTAATCCGTTGATCAGAATCAAAACACACATCACAACCTTTTGCAGTGAATCCAACAGCACATCGAAGCTAAATCCAGTCTGCTTCAGCTGCAGCTGAGCTCCACACCAAAAGAAACCACCAATACCTGCACTGCCCCTTAATGAAGTAAAATATTCTATTAGTAGCTCACCAGTTTGTATGTTCTCTATGCTGACTTACTCAAAAGAACAAATTCACTTGCTTGGTAACAAAACACATTAAAAGATGAAATCTATAATGAAGTGTGCCATTACAGGTACGGCTTTAACCTCTTTCAGTCCTACCTTCTTCCAGGTGTTTGTTGGAGTCTCCTTAGATCCTCTGCCATGATCACCACCCACAGGTAGGTTACTCTCTGTCTCCGCGTTGGTCTGTAAACCAACAGCCATGTGAACCAAAACTTAACCACATGATAAAAACCATGTGGTATTTGAGGAATCAGCATTTATGAACACCTATTGCTAAGAATTTAGACAGTGAAACATTTGCATTTGTAAAGATGTATTTTGAACTTTATGTCTAAATAACACACTTAAAAAAAATTAATTAAACCCAATTAAATAAAAATTTAAAAATACCCCATTCCCAGTAAGAATCCTAAATTGTATATCTTTTACAATGAAGTCAAAATGTTAATTTTGTAGACAATCTTTTAATTTAGAAAGTAACTTTTTCCACACCAGCGCAAAATTTTGAATTATGATGTCAAAGTTTATTTCCTATCTCACAATCCTTAAACAGGTTTATTGACTGCTGAACATTCATTTACTGATTTAATATCAAAAATTCCCTCCTTCAAGTTTTAAGCTTTAACATAGGTTTTGCACTCGTCCACCCTAAGGTCCGCTGCAGCACTTAATGAATGGGTCACCCATGGCAAATAATAATAATATTAAAATATATATATATGTACAATGACAGCCAGTCAGCACAATCACCAATATGGAAAAAGAACAATTGACACAACAAAAAACAAGTGTAGGAAATTCAATAGCCATTATCGGGTAATGAATCAGATATGTTTTTGAAATTCTAAATTTGTGGAAATCAACCAAAAAGAAAAATTAACAAAGTGGACATAAATAAGAATTGGCCTCTGAATCATAAAAGCAGCAACTAAAAACAAAGAACATTGTTGAAATGTTTTCAAAAGACTCAATACTTTTAGATAATTTCACTGAATTACCTGCTGACCCTGTAGACTTTTCCTCTTTGTGCTTAAAATTACACTGAGCTGTTAAAAAGGCAGCAGCTGCATACACACTAATGTAGCCTCAATATCTATGTATTTATCACATCTTAGAATTACCCCAAATAGCTGTTAGAAAACAACATCATCCGCAATGGCTTTTTGTAGATATCTGGCCTGTCACTTATGTAGGAATCAGGAGAAAATAAAATAAAATACAGAGAGTTTGATCATTAAGACATTTGGAGAAATATAAGCTCTTTTCTCCCAAACTATTGCTCTGAGGTTTCAAAAAAAAAAAAAACAGCTTATACAGACAAATGTGAACTCATGTGACATTAAAGAAGTCCAAGAAATATGAGACATATGTTGAAGGCTAAATGCTAAAGGAATGCTAGCAAAGAGAATGACAGTATGTGGCTTTTCTCCTCATATATAATTAGTCCTCAGTCTGAGCGATAATTAGGTCAGATCAAAGTAAATAAAATAACTTAATGCAAATGCAGTTTCTCTGCCTTCTGAATCACACTGCTGTGTGCTTTAACTTTTTGATACCATATAAATTTAATGCAACTTATTAAAGTCCTTGATGACAGTAATGTTTCACAACTAATGAATATTTTAATTATGCATTCATCTCAAATTTAAGATTAAAGATTAAATTATAATTTATAAAATCTGCTCTGACTGTTTTGGATTTACTGTTGTTTTCTCTTTCCATAAACTTAGGAGCTATGAATTCTAATGGGATGTACAGAAATAACCATTTAACTGCTTAACATGGTTCTATGTGAATAACTATTTTGAATTAATTGCACATTTTTCCTCCTCTTCAGAGAAACTGAAGAACTGAGAAATTTTCTATGTTGACTAATTTGTTATTTTGTCTCAGTCATTTTTATTCAATTTAGATCTATAAAAAAACTGAGGGAAAGCAGAGAAACCTCTCACTTGTCAGGCTGATACTGGCAACATTTGGAAGTATAACTTGACAAACGATTTTTCTCTTCTCGTTGGAAAATCAATCGACAAAGTAACTAATCTTTTCACATCTAGATGAGAAAAGTCACAAAATGCATCAGGTGGCTCTGGTGTTAGTTCAGCAGTCAACCCATTTTTATACCATCCCATTATTGGTCACATTAAAAGAAAGTAGGGCTCAATCTCCTGAAAAGAGAAATGATGCTTCCTGCAAATATTGAGAACAAAAAAATATAACAGACTGCTTCAAGTATGCCAAGTGGAAATCAATAGCCCTGAAGGTTTCGTTTCATATCTTTAAAATCCCTGAACCCCTTCTCTGCTGATAGGTGGGACTGTGTGAACAAAGCAGTTTAAAAAACAACAAAAAAATAAAAGTTTAAAGTGCCAGTTACAATCTTCAATGGCAAATAAAAACTTTTTCAGATATCAGACAGTGCAGATCCAAAACTAACAAACGTTAAAAACATCCAATCAAACATTCAAGGTGATCTAAAACTAGGGACTTAGACATGGTTCGGCAACAAAATGATGGTTCACTGTGATGGAGTTTGTGCTTTCGATGTTTCACTATGAGGCCTACAAAGCAGAGAAAGCGAGAGGGTGGACAGAATGACTTCTGCATCCCAAACTAACTGAGATTTCCTGCTTTTATGTTCTCTGTCATTTCCCCAAACAATTGGAGTGTGGAAATACAGTGACTAATTCAAGGCATTGTTCAAATGTTCCATACTTACTGCTACCCGACTCATTAAGCACTGAACATACTTTGGCCGAATCTACCGCGTGAGCTGAAATTCTATTTTAACATCAATAATTAAGAACTGGATTTTAACAGCTGTTGCAGCTGGAGGTCAAACATCTGAAAACATTCCACAGACCACCGCCTGTTACAGAACAGCTTGATAAACTGGTACTGGTAATATATTGGTCTCTATAAGAGCTGTTTAGATAAGTGTCCAATCAGCATCAGTACCACTGCAGAGAGCTGAAGGGATGAGCCAAGTTTGCAACCAAAGATAGTGAAAAAATAACAAACTTATATAGGAGGGCTTGTTGCGTTTCCTCGTCATATAACACATTAAACTCAATATTTGGAGGTTTTGGGACTTTGGTCAAACAAAACAAGGCATTTAAAGACACCTTCAGCTCTTCACATACAATGAATGCAAAAAAATGACTAGCAGATAAAGACTGAAAAGAATTGTTAGCTGCATCCCGAGATGTGTAATCAACTATAGACTCATTGATCAACTTGTCAGTCACACACCGAGGCACAGTAGCTTTTACCAGCTTGAAAATAACTTTCACAAACGCGAGGCTAAGAGTCACATGAGCGAGTAGCGCAAGGGAGGGGGGTGACAGAGTACACAGCAGGATCTGAAGTGGTGTTTTTAAACCAAATAATAGGAGGAAAGAGGAAAAATCTTTCAGATAATATTTGAATTTGTATTAATATCCCCTCATTTCTACTGAAGCAGTAGAAAAACAAGTCCCTAATATATCAAGCAGCACTATGATTTTCTTTCTTAAGATTTAAATAATTAAAGCTAAGGTGAGACAGTTTAATTTTGTTTGGGTTGCAGAAGAAGACAGTCCCTTTGCTCTGCCCAGTGCAGAAGCTCTATTAATAAGACTTTATTAAACAGACTTCTCTCCTGTGTAGAAGCTGTGTTAAGACTTCTTTGGACAGTGTGAAGATGAGTCTGTATTGAGGACCTCAATCATCGTTCTGGTGGATGGGAA